>NC_134210.1:54270780-56770780 GCF_965140235.1 Caretta caretta
TAATTGAAAAGCATGACATTTTCTACATGGTCCTGCAAAAAAAGGACAATTCCTATTGGATAAGACAACCTGAAGGAAAAACATGGTCATAAAACCATGAGACCATTACTTGGGCATAACACTGATCAAATTTGCCATAAGCGTAGATATGGAAATCTGACACACAGTCAGCTTTAAAAATCAAAAGTCAGGATTTGCTGCAAGCAGAGCTGGTCAGAAAATGGGCTTTTCAGGAATTTGACTTTTCAGAATAAACAAATAAATAAAAACCAAAGTTTTCAGCTGAAAACCAAACTATCTGGCCTCAAATTGGAGTGTTTTTGGTGCCTCATAATTCCCATTTTCCTCTATGGACTGGGTTCTATGATTGGACCACCTTCCCCATGATGCACCAAAGTCTTCCCTCATGTTGACAGCAGCTGGTTGCAGCATGGCAATTCCTGTTCTTCATGCATCCTGTGAGATGCAGTCTGGCTGTGGAGCCTGGCCCATAAAGGAAAATGGGAACATGAGAAAATCAAGCTATAACATCCATGAGACACCACAGAAGAAATATGAGAATCAAAATATTTTGGTTTTCAGCTGAAATATTTCAGTTCTTGTGTGTTTGGTTTCTTCTGACAAAAATAAAATGAAATTTTCTGCAAAATAGCAGACCTTTTTGAAAAAAAAAATTAATCAGAAACCCAATTTTTCATCAAAAAACAGTTTTGATTAAAAGTTTTTGGCTGGCCCTAATTGAACTGTCTGCTGTCCTTATGGGACCTGATCCAGAGCCCACTGAAGTCAAAGGAAGTCTTTCCATTTACTTTAATGGACCTTGAATTCAGGCCCTTAGTTTTCAGAGAACCCTTGAAATTTGCATTGTAAGAAGCACATTTCTGTCATGTATCTCATGCTGCCCAGACAATTCCCACTGACATTAAAGAGAGAAGAGAAACCATTTTTGTGTCAAAATCAGTAATTTTCTGAAATGAAAATGTCCTATTTTGAAAATATTCCATCACATAACTAATCTGACCCAAGAAAACGGGCAGTGCAATGCCTTCTGCCTCCCAAACCCCAAACCAACCAAATATGACAAATACTAAACATAAGCTAATGAACTAACATGGAACAGCCAACATTGGTGATGACAATAGCTGAAGACAAAAAAAGGATGACAACTGTACAAAAAAACCCACAAAGATGACTACAACTGGAGCTGAAGAACACACACACACAAAAAACCAACCAACCAAGATCAAAACCAAAGTAATTTGAAACATTTCAACTAGCTCTAACACTTCCCTTCAATGCCTTTGTTGCACGATAAGCTTCCCTTATCCCAGGCACTTCAGAAATGATATACTGATTTGCTCCATCATCTTTTAATTTTGATGATAGCAGCATGCTAGACCTGTTCCAAAATTCACAGAGAAATCTTCTAAGGAGATGGGCAGCCTGTCCCCAATTCAGCTGCATTAGGACTCAAATGGCCTGAATTTAATGCATGCCACTGAGATCTTTGTTTATGGGATTTTTTAGTACTTTCTGAGTTTAACATAATTTTCATTTTATATTATTTTTACAGTTCCCACTGGAAATTGTGACAGGCTCTGTTGGCATATCAGATGCTGGCATAAGTTAAGGGCTGTTATGAAGAGGACAGTGATCACTTGTTCTTGATGTCCACTGAAGGTAGGACAAGAAGTAATGGGCTTAATCTGCAGCAAGGGGGATTTAAATTGGATATTAGGAAAAACCTTCCAATCATAAGGATAGCTAAGCACTGGAATTGGCTTCCAAAGGAAGTTGTAGAATTTCCAGCATTGGAAGTTTTTAAGAACAGGTTAGATAACACCTGTCAGGGATGGTCTAGGTCAACTTGGCCCTGCCTTGGTGCAAGGGACTGGTTTATATGACCTCTCAATGTCCTTTCCAGCCCTACATTTCTATGATTCTAGGGCTGGAGATTCAGTCCCAGAATGGGGATTCCTTATTTCCACAGAAAGATTCCCTATTATCACAGTCCACTCTGGGGACTCTCACAGTACTTAATTGGGAATGAAAGAGGTGCTAGGATTTGTGCTGGAAATGGCCCAACTTGATTATCATACACATTGTAAGGAGAGTGATCACTTTAGATAAGCTATTACCAGCAGGAGAGTGGGGTGGGAGGAGGTATTTTTTCATGCTTTGTGTGTGTATATTCTACACTTTCCACAGTATGTATCCAATGAAGTGAGCTGTAGCTCACGAAAGCTTATGCTCAGATAAATTGGTTAGTCTCTAAGGTGCCACAAGTACTCCTTTTCTTTTTGTTTTAATACAAATGTTTACATCACCAAGGGGCTTAAGAGTAAGGCACAAGCTATTTGTTTTGTTTTTAAAAGGAAAAAAAAGCTTGTTATGTTCATCCAATAAAGAAGTTTATTATTTACCTGGTCTGCTTTTCTCAGTTGACTAAATACAGCTACAATAGTTTCTGCTGTACACAAAGAAGTCTTCATAATTTATTACTATCTTTGCTGAATATCAGCAAGTAAACTCAAGACAACTTTGCACACAAGATATTTCAATGATAATTAACATAACAATTGAACTGTTTAATTACTAACAAAAACCTCCCTGGAAGCAAAGTTAAATTTGCTTAGAAGATGAGTGGTGGTTAGACTGAAAGATCCTCCTCTTATTTACAGGGTCTTACTATAGGAGTCTTCTTTTCATAGTAACTGTAGCCAAGACAGCATCATTCAGCCATTCTTTTAAAGAATGACTTCACCCATCTGTCAGCCAAGATTATCATGCATAACCTGTTACTACAGCTATGCTGCTGTAGCCATAAACTAAAAATGAAAAAGCCATGTTAACAGACCTTGAAAATAACAATAAACCTTACAAAATACACTTGCCAAAATAACAGAACAAGCTTTTGTTTTCAATGATAAAATGTTAATGATCAATAGAATTAAAGAAACAAATTGGTGCAATACAATTAAGGTATCTCCTTCAGTAATGTCATGGCCCCTTTTAGTTAGAGAAATATAGGTGCAGATTTACAAAAGAAAATGAGTTTCTTCTTCAATTTAAGCTAAGTGGCTAGATGCTTCTAAAGCAGTATTCCCATACATACTATCTTGAATAAAATTAAAAGATCTATTAATTCTCGCATGTCCTGATTCTCATGGGTGACTTTAATTTTCCTAATATCTGCTGGGAGAGCAATACAGCAGTGCATAGACAATCCAGGAAGTTTTTGGAAAGCGTAGGGGACAATTTCCTGGCGCAAGTGCTAGAGGAGCCAACTAGGGGGGGCGCTTTTCTTGACCTGCTGCTCACAAACCGGGTAGAATTAGCGGGGGAAGCAAAAGTGGATGGGAATCTGGGAGGCAGTGACCATGAGTTGGTTGAGTTCAGGATCCTGACGCAGGGAAGAAAGGTAAGCAGCAGGATACGGACCCTGGACTTCAGGAAAGCAGACTTCGACTCCCTCAGGGAACGGATGGCCAGGATCCCCTGGGGGACTAACATGAAGGGGAAAGGAGTCCAGGAGAGCTGGCTGTATTTCAAGGAATCCCTGTTGAAGTTACAGGGACAAACCATCCCAATGAGTCGAAAGAATAGTAAATATGGCAGGCGACCAGCTTGGCTTAATGGTGAAATCCTAGCGGATCTTAAACATAAAAAAGAAGCTTACAAGAAGTGGAAGGTTGGACATATGACCAGGGAAGAGTATAAAAATATTGCTCGGGCATGTAGGAATGATATCAGGAGGGCCAAATCGCACCTGGAGCTGCAGCTAGCAAGAGATGTCAAGAGTAACAAGAAGGGTTTCTTCAGGTATGTTGGCAACAAGAAGAAAGCCAAGGAAAGTGTGGGCCCCTTACTGAATGAGGGAGGCAACCTAGTGACAGAGGATGTGGAAAAAGCTAATGTACTCAATGCTTTTTTTGCCTCTGTCTTCACTAACAAGGTCAGCTCCCAGACTGCTGCGCTGGGCATCACAAAATGGGGAAGAGATGGCCAGCCCTCTGTGGAGATAGAGGTGGTTAGGGACTATTTAGAAAAGCTGGACATGCACAAGTCCATGGGGCCGGACGAGTTGCATCTGAGAGTGCTGAAGGAATTGGCGGCTGTGATTGCAGAGCCATTGGCCATTATCTTTGAAAACTCGTGGCGAACGGGGGAAGTCCCGGATGACTGGAAAAAGGCTAATGTAGTGCCAATCTTTAAAAAAGGGAAGAAGGAGGATCCGAGGAACTACAGGCCAGTCAGCCACACCTCAGTCCCTGGAAAAATCATGGAGCAGGTCCTCAAAGAATCAATCCTGAAGCACTTGCATGAGAGGAAAGTGATCAGGAACAGCCAGCATGGATTCACCAAGGGAAGGTCATGCCTGACTAATCTAATCGCCTTCTATGATGAGATTACTGGTTCTGTGGATGAAGGGAAAGCAGTGGATGTATTGTTTCTTGACTTTAGCAAAGCTTTTGACACGGTCTCCCACAGTATTCTTGTCAGCAAGTTAAGGAAGTATGGGCTGGATGAATGCACTATAAGATGGGTAGCAAGCTGGCTAGATTGTCGGGCTCAACGGGTAGTGATCAATGGCTCCATGTCTAGTTGGCAGCCGGTGTCAAGTGGAGTGCCCCAGGGGTCGGTCCTGGGGCCGGTTTTGTTCAATATCTTCATAAACGATCTGGAGGATGGTGTGGATTGCACTCTCAGCAAATTTGCGGATGATACTAAACTGGAAGGAGTGGTAGATACTCTGGAGGGGAGGGATAGGATACAGAAGGACCTAGACAAATTGGAGGATTGGGCCAAAAGAAATCTGATGAGGTTCAATAAGGATAAGTGCAGGGTCATGCACTTAGGACGGAAGAATCCAGTGCACCGCTACAGACTAGGGACCGAATGGCTAGGCAGCAGTTCTGCGGAAAAGGACCTAGGGGTGACAGTGGACGAGAAGCTGGATATGAGTCAGCAGTGCCCTTGTTGCCAAGAAGGCCAATGGCATTTTGGGATGTATAAGTAGGGGCATAGCGAGCAGATCGAGGGACGTGATCGTTCCCCTCTATTCGACATTGGTGAGGCCTCATCTGGAGTACTGTGTCCAGTTTTGGGCCCCACACTACAAGAAGGATGTGGATATATTGGAGAGAGTCCAGCGAAGGGCAACAAAAATGATTAGGGGTCTAGAACACATGACTTATGAGGAGAGGCTGAGGGAGCTGGGATTGTTTAGTCTGCAGAAGAGAAGAATGAGGGGGGATTTGATAGCTGCTTTCAACTACCTGAAAGGGGGTTCCAAAGAGGATGGCTCTAGACTGTTCTCAATGGTAGCAGATGACAGAACGAGGAGTAATGGTCTCAAATTGCAGTGGGGGAGGTTTAGATTGGATATTAGGAAAAACTTTTTCACTATGAGGGTGGTGAAACACTGGAATGCGTTACCTAGGGAGGTGGTAGAATCTCCTTCCTTAGAGGTTTTTAAGGTCAGGCTTGACAAAGCCCTGGCTGGGATGATTTAACTGGGAATTGGTCCTGCTTCGAGCAGCGGGTTGGACTAGATGACCTTCTGGGGTCCCTTCCAACCCTGATATTCTATGATTCTATGATTCTATGATTCTCATGCTTCAGGGAATAGGAAAATCACTTGTTATTGGTCAGGATGAACATCCCCAAATACTTAATATACCATTGCAGAAACAGACACCTGCTTGAAATGGGAGTGGTTCTGCTGGCAGGACATTTTCACTGTGGGGAGATTGATTCTGGGACTCAACTCAATCCAAATTTGTTGACCTTCCAGGCATGTTGCATGTTTATCTGCTGTCCTTGACATCTGAGGAAGGAGTGGAGTGAAAAGGGTCTGAACAGGGTCTGAATGATTTAATGATTAAAATTAGTTGTGGATGAGAAAGATTTACCTAGTTATTCATCCAGAATATAATTTTAGGGTGTGATTGTTTAAAGAGGTGTAATCTGAAATTGTTTGTATATGTTCTGGGAATATAAGATGCACAATTTGTAAAGCAATTTTTGTCAATATTTAAAAAAAAACCAGGGGAATGGGCAGACGTCTGGAGGTAGCTGTTATGAGCAGATTCTGGTTAACTTTTTATATATATGTTAAGTAAAGCTTGCTGGTCAATAGAATTTCTGTCCCACAGAAAATTCAGATAATTAGAAATGTGTTTTTGTCCTTGTGATGGGGTGTGTATATCCTGCACTAGGCAAGAAAGTGTTAACCCCACACAATGGGAAGTGAAAGTCCCACCCCTCAGACTGTGCTGGGCATACTCCAACTGCTATCTCAGTATAAAAGGGAGCAGCCCAGCTCATTCTAGGCTGACCACTGAGGAGGGAGAATGCTTGGGGGAGGTTCCACCCCAGAAGCCACTTCAGCACCCGCCTGCGGGAACCAGAGATCCCACGGACCTGACCAGAGACAGGTTGCCTACAGCCTGGAGTCGGAATCCCAGGGAGCTACCTACACTGAGGAGTTTGGATACCCTGACAACATACAGACCCCAGCTTTAGTAAACACAGTAGGAAGTGGCCCAGGGAGGTAGAGTGATTGGTATCTCCCACACAAGGAAAGTCAGTGTGTTGTGGTAGGATCCCTGCTGGTTTGGTGGTGACCACACTTGCCGCTGACAGGGAGGGCTCAGGTCTGCCTACTCCATCCGTCACCCCTCCTTGGTGGCAGCCCCTGACTCTAGCCATTAGGCCCCACAACCCTGATCCCCAGGGCAGTCATACTGACGCTGGCCATTGGGCCACATCGCCCTGATCCCAAGGGCAGTTGTATTGACTCCAGCTACTAGGCTGCGCTGCCTTGAACCCAAAAGCAGACGTATTGACTTGAGCCATTAGGGCGTATAGCTCTCAACCCCAGGGGCAGCCATATTGACTCTGGTCATTAGGCCACCCAACCCCGACCTACCCCAAAAGGGAGCGAGGTGTGCATACCCTGTGACAGTCCTGAATTGGGATGAAAAGTCAAAGTGTAAAATTTTTCATAGGACAGAAATTCTGGAAATTTCAGTTCAGAAACATTGCCATGACCTCATTGGAACTTTTCATTCTGATAATGTTGAAATATTTTTACAATATAATATATATAATAGATATTTTATAATATATAAAATTTGAAAGAAAAGAGAATATCAGAACAAAACTAATCCAGAAAGCCTAAAGAAAATGAAATGAGAAAATTGAAATGAAATGCTCCATTTCAATTTTGAAATGTTTTGAGATTCTTCCATCAAAAATTTGTCTAAATTCACATTTTTCTGCAAAACGTTTAAATTTTGACAAAAGAGCATTTTCTGATGGAAAACGGTTCCCTTGAAAACACTGAAGACCTAATATTAAGGAGGAGTGAGGAAAGGAGGTGATGCTGCTGTGGGCCTGAGGAAGGTGGGTACAAGTCTGGGGAGGGTCATTACAACCAGGTTATTCTTCTCTAATTTAGTCTCCCTTCATTCTGTGCTTAGAGACAGAGGATGAATGGGTAATACAGAGAGCTGAAGCTCTCAGCACATGGGCTCAAGTGTCAGGAGTCAGTATCTACTTTGGAACTGCGTAATCTTACTTAGGCACCTGCTGCCAATGATCCTCATGGAAACTGGACTAGTCATTGCCTAGGACTGGTCAGTCCTGGCCAATTTTCATTCATTTCTTCAAATTACTAACATGAAAGTATAGGTGACCATCTTGAGCTCTAGGAATCTATCACATACATTTAGGTAGCAAAATAATTTTAAAAGGCTGACCATGAACATATCTACCTCAGGCCATTCCTTCTTCAACAACCTCAGAGCAAAGGGAAAAAAGATGGGTTCTGCTGCATGCCTGCAGAGTTATCAGATCTGGGCTCTGGCAGACCATGGTGGGAGTGAGTTCTGAAACTGAAGACCCCTTCACAGATAATCACCAGCCAAAGTTCTCCCTCACTTATACTGAGGAAGTTCCAACTTAAGCATCTCTGCTGATTTCAACTATGGCAGTATGTCACAAGGAGATAACTAGGTCCTCAGCCATTTAACCAAACTGTCTCTGTGACAGTTATATTGACTCTGGGAGCAGAACACAAAACTACATAGACTGCTGAGTCCCTTAAAACAAAACAAAACCATTTCATTTGCAATCCATTTTAGATTCCTAAGTTTAATGCCTAAGCTAAAGATTATTGAAGCACATGGACATTGTTATTAGTGGGCTTTAGATCAAAGCTCTAATGCAGAAATCTGAGAATACATTGGGAAGTCATGTAACATGTCAATTAACAAGTGTTAACTAACATGGTTGTAAATTCTAATGTATATACTACACAAACGGTCTCTGACACGTGTGTTGCTACCTGTGTTTTACTCAAAGGGTTAACTAGCAACAAATGTTTATGTCGTGTTTACACTAGAATGTATTATTGTGTTAATTAATACATGTTAAGTAACACATTTGAAAACATGACTAGAAAGGCATGTGTGGACCTAATGTGAACTTCCTGGGGACCTCAAACTGCAGAGAAGGAAATGTTTGGAAGGAAAAGTTTGCAACTCATAAAGATAAAAAGTAGAAAAAATTACTGAAAATAACAATGTGCATTGAGCAAGGCAAAGCAAAGGACAGAGTGGTAGCTATGGTTAGAAAAAATATATATATAATCCCCTCAATGGGATATTCTTTTAGAAGAACAGCTAAACAAAGCCCTTTCCCAACAAAAAGTCGTAACATCCTTTAGATTTTCTGAAGAAAGCAGACTATGGGCCAAATTCTGCCTTTGGATATGTGCTTGTGATCCCTACTGAAGTTAATAAGAACTACATACATGCAGTTCAGGGCAGTATTTGGCCAGAGATTTGGTAGGACAAGGAGATGCTCAATTATTAATAAAGTTGAAATGTTAACATCTACTGTTTTTTAAAATTGCCCCTTAAAACAAAAAAAGACTGTGAAATCATGAGACAAGAAATTCTAAGAAACCATTTTTAAGATCTGGGCAAAGCATTTTCCTTGAAAACCAAACACATCCTTCCCCCTGTCCCTCCCCCCCCCCCCCGAGTTTGCTGCTTGTAGATTAATCCTTTAAATGGCTCCTGCAGCTCTAGCTCTGTCAGGTGAGTGCAGGTCCAGTACATGAAAACACGTTTACTCTCCAAGCCTCCATATCTTTGTTACAGCCTTGCAATCAGAGAATTTCTCACTCTACTTAGAGCATGCCTAGGATGTTGTGACAAATCCTTTTCATCCTCTAGTGGTAAAAAAAAACAAACCTGTAAAAGAATGAATCAGGAGGATAAATCTGAACATCTACCAGTAGCATATTAGCAAAAAGCCTAAATAAAACATGCCCTAATATAAATCAGAGTCTAGTAGAAAACAAAATATTAAAAGGGCTGGTATACTGAAATGCAAGATCTTTGGCTCATCACTGCATAAGTCTGCTAAATGAAGGGTGGTGGGGGAGGCGTGGGAGGGAGGAGGTTGTTTTTTGTTTCCCATCCAGGATTCACATTAAATATGTTGGTTTGAAGTTTACAACCTGATTGTGCCCATTAACTGTAGGGAGACATTTCTCAATTGCAATGATTCCTAACTCTTTTCTATAAGATAATGGGCAAAAGTACATCTATTCCTGCTGTCCAGATCAACAATAATTTGTGCACTGACACTTAAACAGGTTCATGTGCTTATCGGGCTGCTCAGTAAAACAATGCAATTTCCAAATCAACTGCCACATGAAATGTAGCAAATGTTTCTTCTGGCGCAGAAAACATTACTTTAAATAAACACACGTTCCAGTGGGATGTTTACATATTTCCAGGGGTAACACTTGAAATATGTTTCTTTGGACTGATGGATTTTTGCAGGAAATCTTTTGGAAATTGTTCTTGGCACACTAAGAAATAAAGATAATTCTTAAGCTGTTATCAATAGACATAACCTTTTCCTGTCTTTCAAATGTCATGTTAGAGAGACAAGGTGGGTGAGGTAACATATTTTGTTGGACCAACTTTTATCAGTGAGAGAGACAAGCTTTCAAGCCACACAGAGATCTTCTTCATGTCTCAGAAAGGTACTCTGAGACTATGTCTACACTGGCAATTGAATGACAAAACTTGTCTTTCAGAGGTGTTAACACCCCACCCCCCGAAAGACAAAAGGTTTGCCAAGACAAGTGCCAGTGTGAACAGCACATTGTCGGGAAGAGCGCTCTTCTGCCAACAACACAAACACCGCTCATTGGGGGCAGAAGTTTTTGGTCAGCAAGAAAGCCGACAAACAGTGGCCACAATACGCAACTTTTAGCAGCATGGCTGTGGCAACATAGTCATGTTGCTAAAAGCTGTGTAGTGTAGATATAGCCTGAGCATTACAGATAAATGCATTGTTTAGCATAAGTAGTGAGCACATATTTTAAGGAACCATTCAAGGTAGAGTGGCCTGTTTACACCTCTGCAGTTATCGGACCAAAAAAAAGGGGTTAGTGGGTTACAGATTGTTTGGAAAAAGTGTTTGTTGTTGAATATAAAATTTTTATGGGTGAGGATGAAATGATGTGTTTAGGGTGGATAGCTGAGGACTGTCCATTGTCTTGTAAATATTTGAGGTAGGTAGCTAGGCCATCATTGTGAGGGATGTTGGTGCATAGGGAAGTGACATCCATGGTGGGAAGGATGGTGTTCTAAGGTAAGGTTGTTAATGTTGCAGACATTGTGGAAGAAGTCCCCCTCCCCCCAAATATACTATTAAAAACTCCACAGCCCAACTGCGCCATAACAAGTATCTTTCTGCATATAAAAGCCAGGGCCAGTATTAAGGGGTAACAAGCAAGGCAATTACCTGGGCCCCATGTCATAGGGGGCCCCGCGAAATTAAGCTGGTCAGGCTTGCCTGGGTGGTGGGGCTCCGGGCCGTGGGGCTTTGGCTTTCTGCACTGGACCCCAGTGAATCTAATGCCAGTCCTGCGTGGTGGACCCCCTTGAATCCTCTTCGTGGCCCCCCAGGGGGCCTTGGACACCTAGTAGAGAACTATTGATCTAGATCTTGATCCTCAAAGCTTCTGAACATGCTGAACCTGAGTCAGCAAAGTATTTGCTTAACTTTAATATGGGGGTGACCCAGTTGACTTTAATGGGACTACTTATGAGTTTAGGGCTTTGGTGGATTGGGACCAAATTGCTCTGCATGTTGCAAGCCCCTAGTCCACTGTATTTCATTTAAGTTTAAGCAATGTTCCCAGAATATCCCCTTAAATATCATGAAACGAACACAGGGGCCTGAACAATCCATCACATTCAGTGATTACCACTGTTGAAGTCCATGGGATGAAGTTCAATGAGTCTACCCATGGTGGCAAGCACTACATGCAATACTAAGTGTTCAAAGGCTCAGACCTATGAATTGTAAAGCCACCAGAAAGGTGAATAAGGCATATGAATACTCTTGATTTGCAAAACCTTGAGCTATGAAATATGTGGGGGCTAACCCAAATATAGGCTGAGGTAAATGGCTTGCATGATCACAGCTTGGGGTATTGACTCCTGGGTCATCCTCTGGCTGTTTGTTATTTAAAGAAAAAAACTAACAAAACAATTCTAGAGGAAGATGGAGGCATGGCTTTCCTTAAACCTCCAAACCACCAGGCTCTATTCTTGATCTCCCTGGCTTACCTCTGATCCATAGCTCTTTTAAATTTCTCAAGTAACTCATATTCAGTCAGTGAGAGAAGAACCCCCCCAGTATTAGGATGGTGAGAAATTTTCTAAGTATGGAGAGCCCTAACACTATTCCCATCAAGATGATGGAAATATCTTACATTTACGCAGAAACCAGGTGTTTCTGGGTGTCATGGAACTGTGATAATAGTAAAAGGGACAGCTGGGCAGGAGCAGCAGTATCACATCTCAACTGGAATAGGTGCTGACTCTCTTAATAATAATAGCGTAACAATATTTATTTCACCACTTCAAAATACTGGGAACTGTTTTTGCTCATTCCACTACACATAAATTTAGCCAAGATGTCTAGTTCACCTACTCCTGAAGGAATTAACAAAATATGCAAATATAGTAATCCTCAGCATCTCCAGTCTCATCAAAAATAGTTCTACAACCACTGGATTTCGGAATGTATTTAATTTGCTGATTTTGCTTCTCAAATTTGATGTCTTCACTATACAATCTGCAAAAGGAAGCCTCAATCCTGTAGACACTTCCACGTGTGCTTAACTTTGCCTTCAGTGGGGCTACTCATGTGTGTAAAATTAAACATGTACATAAGTGTTTAGAAAATCAGGGTCTTACTCACTACATTTAGATTTATTCAAGCTACCTTCCTCTTCCCATTGTTATCATTTTCCCCAATTTAATTAAAAAGAAAAGCAAAAATAGGTCATTTTTTATGCTTGTCCAAATCGTAAAAAAATTGAAAAGGACAACTGCCATTTAAAAAGCAAACAAAAATCACAGTCCCTTTATTTTCTTGGGACTTTGTAGAGTTCATGAAACCCCCTGAAGTGATGGTGAAAATTATTTTAAAGCAGAAATCTGGCTGGATTTTGATTGTGCTAAAACCAATCAGAGCCTTTACCATGGCACAATTTAGAAAGAGCTTTTATTTGAAATCATGTAAAATGGCATTGGCTCTTGCCAGCAGGTGGGAGATGCAGCCTGTACCGACTTTCTTCTTGGCCGGAACCTAGCACAGCATGTCAACACAACAAACTGGCATGGTGATGAGGAAGACAATGCATTCCTGTTGCTGTCTGATGATTCATGTAGGAACTATTGAAACTTCTAGCAGAAGTTGCACACAGAATCAGGAGTAAAAAAAAAAGTGCTCACTTTTATTAAAAGAACTTTTTTTTTTGCAATGAATTTGTAAATTTTGTATGATGCAAGTGGTTTGAAGTTGCAAAGTGCTGTATTCTTATTTTTTAGCCTATTCAAAATGAATCAAGTTTGGGCTTTATTGTTTTCACATCTCTTAAATTGTGGAATTATTGCCTGGATTTCACACAACACACATGCAAAAACGTACAAATTGTTTCCATTCTTTGTGCTGGTTCTTGGTTCTAAAAGGTTTCCCCTTAACACTATCTCTGCATCCTGTATAGCTACTTCATGTCTTTTTATTAGGTATTCCTTTGGGTACATTCAGTTGTGATCAGATCTGAGCACAACAAAATTTGCACATGTAAGCAAACAAACAAAAAGACAAAAAACAAACAAACAAAAAACCTACCATACCTAGAAGCGACCTGGAGAGATTAAAATAGGAACTACAGAAACAAGGGAGTTTGGGTACTAAAAAACAAAATCCGACACCCAGAGAGAGGAAATAAACAGCACAGCTATAAAATGGTAGGGAGTATGGGATCAGATATAACCAAGCAGTCACACCCATAATTTAAAGGAAGTTCATTTTCAAGGTAAAGTCAACAACACCACAGACAGTGATGTGTTTTACATCACATTGTTAGATGCCCAAACTTTGCACAATACTTAATAAAATGCCTATACTATTAATAGATATTTGTTTTAATTTAGAATACATAAAAAAGGTTCCTAACCTAGGAATCCTTGCTATAGATTGTAGTCATACAGCAATACAGCCATATTAAAAACACAAACACTAGCATTTATCAACCCCTTCCATCCCCAATAGCCTGGGGAATAGCTGAGCCTTGCAGACTGCCCTGAAGGTCAACAGAGTTGGGCAATTATAGACTAAGGGGAGAAATAGTCCAAATTTAAGAGTCCCCCATGGAAAACGCCTGCCAGCAGCTCCCTCTTTTTCCTAACAAGGTAGTCCTATCCTGTGTGTGTCCAGTGATTGCAGCTGTACTGCACTGAGAGAGTCCCATTTGACAGACTGGTCTTAAACCAGTCAGGGCTTTATGGTTAAAAATCGACACTGTAAACTCTTATTGGACATGAACAAATAGCCAGTGCAGATCCATCTTCCTGATGTCTTCAGGAGGAAGCCTTGGCCTCCCTTGATTCTTGTCCTATAGGAGGGTATGGATGGCAATAAAAATAAGCCCACTCCCTCCTGCAAGTCCTCAAGAACAGTCCTCAGGACCACAAGTAGCCCCTCCATCTATCATCTTGAAGTAGCAAGTTAAACACTTTTTATCCTACTGCTGTCCCTCTAACTATGCATCTGAGATACCTCAACATGCAGAGAGGGTTAAAGGATATAAACTTTTTATGCAAGAGCTTATCAATAAAGTTAAGGATTTTAAAGTTGTACGGCCTTGTTTTCTTGACATGTATGAATAAAAGTCAGAGTATCATGTTACAGTTATATTTTACATGTGCTATTTATATTTCTTCTTATATTATTGCCCACTATAACAGTTTAATATCCCTCCCTTATAACCCTGTCCTTGCCTCTCCTTTGAAAACCAATAAAAAAAATGTAAGCACCCTCTCACTTCATAAAAGTTTACCAGGCACTGAAAAATACATTTAACTTGTTGACAGGCACGTTGTTACCCATAATTAATGTAAACCTTGTGCATCTTAAATTTACTACTAGGACGGTAAGGAATTTATTTCACTACACGGATCACATTTTGTTTACGTATAATACACCAGCCTGGGAAAGTAACAGAGAAGCTCAGCTTATTTCATTACAGCAGTCAAAGTGTAATGATCCTAGAGAAATATGCAACTAACCTTGTGGTACTTTTGGAAGAAAACACTGAACTAAAAGAAATAAGTCAGGGCTGCCTCTTGTCAGATTTTTATGTTCTGCTTACTGTGGTGCAATAGCATACATTTTGTTAAGTGCATGAACACCAATAAGAACTACAACTTTTCTAAAGGGAAAATAAACAGGAAAACAAGGAATAGGCAATACTTTTTTTAGTTTAGGTCTCAGTATTGCATTATGAGTCTGATCCTTTGTCAGAGAAGCCAATGGGAGACTTCATACAGATTTTAATAGGAAAAGGTTCCAGTGATGCAAGTCATACCACCCTATAGTATGCACCAGGAGATATTGTGCCTCAGCAGAGCAAAATTCCTCCTAGGGCTCCTCTGCACACCTGATGCTGCACATCTCTATGGGGTAAAGGATTCGCAGATGCCAAGGCCTGAAGCGACCCTGTGATCGTTAAGTCAGAACTCCCTTGCTACTGTAGGCATCCTCTGAAGGCTAATGGAGGGGATGGCAGGGTCCCCTCCTGCTTTGTGGTGATGTGCATTCAGAAGGATATACAAGAAGGCAGCAATCCATGCATTCCCTTGAATGTGCGGCCTGAATTGTGACAGAGCCTCACTCAAAGCATGCAACAGGAAAGGCTCCTTGTTTGCTTTCACTTCACTGTACACCTATGTAAGGGTTAGTTACAATCTAGTAATCACTAACCTTAGGGGAAGAACTATTTTGTCTTTGTAAAAGCAAGACTGGACCAGAATTTTCTCTGCACTTCAGAAGAACAGCTCCAAAGTGGCTGTACTGTGAGGAGAAAGAAAAGGAGTACTTGTGGCACCTTAGAGACTAACCAATTTATTTGAGCATGAGGTTTCTGGCAGGACAGTGGGGTGGGAGAAGGTATTGTTTCATATTCTCTGTGTATATATAAAGTCTGCTGCAGTTTCCACGGTATGCATCCGATGAAGTGAGCTGAGCAGGACAGTGGGGTGGGAGGAGGTATTGTTTCATATTCTCTGTGTATATATAAAGTCTGCTGCAGTTTCCACGGTATGCATCCGATGAAGTGAGCTGTAGCTCACGAAAGCTCATGCTCAAATAAATTGGTTAGTCTCTAAGGTGCCACATAGCAGGACAGTGGGGTGGGAGGAGGTATTGTTTCATATTCTCTGTGTATATATAAAGTCTGCTGCAGTTTCCACGGTATGCATCCGATGAAGTGAGCTGTAGCTCACGAAAGCTCATGCTCAAATAAATTGGTTAGTCTCTAAGGTGCCACAAGTACTCCTTTTCTTTTTGCGAATACAGACTAACACGGCTGTTACTCTGAAACCTGTACTGTGAGGATAAAACATTTTTGTCGAATCTCCAGTTTCTTTTGAATAACTTCTCACTATGTGAAATCCAGGATGTTTTTTATTATATTGTCTAAAGCCTCACAAATAGTCAGAGAAGACCAGTGTAATAATGTAAGATGCTTTGAAACCATCCTGCTTGTGGAGTTCTGTTTAACTGAAGGAGGATGGGAATTGAAACAGGAATCTTGGAGGTGAAAGTTTTTCAAGAGATATCAGCAAAGAAGAATTGCCATGGGACAATGGTCCCCTGCAGCTACAGACAGACTAAATGAAAGGGGAAGTAGACTTAATCAAACAGTGATCCTGTATCTATTAGAGTACCTTTATATCAAATAACTGTAGAACCATTGTGCAGGTTCTCTCTACTATACTGAATATCAGCATAGTGATCAGCTTAGAGAACAGACTTGTTCTCTTTCCAGATATGCAGTTAGGGCTTGGTCAAATGCTCAATGAGGCACTGGAAAGACTCCATGGGTGAAATTCTGGCCCCCATTAACTCAGTGAAAGTTTTGCCATGGGGCCAGGATTTCACCCATATTAACTTCAGTGGACAGTGGGTCAGATCCTCAACTGATTTCTGAATGGCTGATTTGTATTAAACTTACAACTATTTTCAGCCATCTAGTACTCATTGCCTAGCTCATATTTCATTAAAAAAAAAGAGCTTTCATATAATTTTCTCCTTGAACTGAAAAATCATTAGTTGAAAAATTACATATGGCATTTTGACCTCTTATTACTATGGTGGTGGCTTTCTTATAAATACTTATAAAAATAAAATTAATGATCATGATAATAAAACAATAATGATGATGATCTGAATTGGATGATTGCAAAAAGGCAAATATAGTGCCCATCTTTAAAAAATGGAAGAAGAAGAACCTGGGGAACTACAGACTGGTCAGTCTCACCTCAGTCCCTGGAAAAATAATGGAGCAGGTCCTCAAGGAAACCATTTTGAAGCACGTGGAGGAGAGGAAGGTGATCAGGAACAGTCAACATGGATTCACCAAGAGCAAGTCATGCCTGACCACAACCTGATTGCCTTCTATGATGAGATAACTGGCTCTGTGGATATGGGGAAAGCAGTGGACATGATATATCTTGACTTTAGCAAAGCTTTTGATACAGTCTCCCACACTATTCTTGCCAGCAAGTTAAAACAATATGGATTGGATGAATGGACTATAAGGTGGATAGAAATTTGGCTAGATTGTCAGGCTCAAAGGCTCGATGTCTAGCTGGCAGCTGGTATCAAGTGGAGTAACCCAGGGGTCGGTCCTGGGGCTGGTTTTGTTCAAAATCTTTATTAATGATCTGGATGATGGGATGGATTGCACCCTCAGCATGTTCACAGATGATACTGGGGGGAGAGGTACATATGCTGGAGGGTAGGGATAGGGTCCAGAGTGACCTAGACAAATTGGAGGACTGGGTCAAAAGAAATCTGATGAGGTTCAACATGGACAAGTGCAGAGTCCTGCACTTAGGGCGTAAGAATCCCTACAGGCTGGGGACCGACTGGCTAAGCAGCAGTTCTGCAGAAAAGGACCTAGGGATTACAATGAATGAGAAGCTGGATATGAGTCAGCACTGTCCCCTTGTTGCAAAGAAGCCTAAAGGCATATTGGGCTGCATTAGTAGGAGCATTGCCAGCAGATCGAGGGAAGTGATTATTCTCCTCTATTCGGCACTGGCGAGGCCACATCTGGAGTATTGCATCCAGTTTTGGGCCCCCACTACAGAAATGATGTGGACAAATTGGAGAGAGTCCAGTGGAGGCCAACAGAAATGATCAGGGGCCTGGGACACATGACTTATGCGGAGAGGCTGAGGGACCTGGGTTATTTAGTCTGCAGAAGAGAAGAGTGAGGGGGGATTTGATAGCAGCCTTCAACTACCTGAAGGGGGGTTCCACAGAGGATGGAGCTCGGCTGTTATAAATGGTGGCAGATGATGGAAAAAGGAGCAATGGTCTCAAGTTGCAGTGGGAGAGGTTTAGGTTGGATATTAGGAAACACTATTTCACTAGGAGGGTGGTGAAGCACTGGAATGGGTTACCTAGGGAGGTGGTGGAATCTCCATCCTTAGAGGTTTTTAAGGCCCGGCTTGACAAATCCCTGGCTGGGATGATTTAGTTGGTGTTGGTCCTGCTTTGAGCAGGGGGTTGGACTAGATCAGTGGTTCTCAAAGCCGATCCGCCGCTTGTTCAGGGAAAGCCCCTGGCTGGCCGGACAGATTTGTTTACCTGCCGCATCTGCAGGTTCAGCCGATCATGGCTCCCACTGGCCACGGTTCGCCACTCCAGGCCAACAGGGGCTGCGGGAAGGGCGGCCAGCACGTCCCTTGGCCCGAGCCACTTCCCACAGCCCCCATTGGCCTGAAGTGGCGAACCGCGGCCAGTGGGAACCGCGATCGGCCGAACCTGCAGACGCGGCAGGTAAACAAACCAGTCCAGCCTGCCAGGGGCTTTCCCTGAACAAGTGGCGGACCGGCTTTGAGAACCACTGGACTAGATGACCTCCTGAGGTCTCTTTCAACCCTAATCTTCTATGATTCTATGAATTGACTTAAAAAGAGGTTATTAGCTCATCAATAGTCATTCCTACAAAAGTTATACTGTACATTATAACCATGTACATTTTCTCTTTATCACTTCTGGCCAAGACTGTCTCTTCTTGCTGCCCTGGATGGGCTCACAGGAGGAGAAATAAGACTTCCTCTTACTCTTCTGTGGAGTGGGAAGTGTAACCTCCATTGTAGCCCTACTTCCCATCCAAGACTGGAGAGGAGTGGAGTGGGTGGAGCCTTGCTGCCACCATAAAGGCACATGATGCACTGGCCAGCACAGCTGGCCCAGCATGGCAAGTAGCAGATTACTGCTCTCGGGAGCAAAGGGGAAGCTAGGAAGAGAACTGTCACTGAAAGTGATGAATCCCTCTCTGGTTTGCTCCTGGAGAGGGCAGCTATGTGCTGTGCCTTACTCAGGCAAGATTCGAAAGTGACAATTTAGCCCTATATTTGTATATAGCGTAACGGTGAAGCAAATTTATTTATTTATTTATTTATTGTCAAAAATGGATCTAGCCTTTCTTCAGAGGTGAATAAAACCATCAGTTTACTCATGAATCTATTTAATGGCAATTTTTGTAACCGGTTTAATCTCCTGGTTGGTAAGTTACTTCTAAAAAGCCCACTGCCATAAAGTCTTTGCTCAGACACTTCAGTGTAATCACATCCTCCTGCTCTAGTGCATACAGTATGGACTTGTCAAATAGGACCAAAAAGAGATTAAAAATATATGACTAAATCTGATAGTTTAGGAGAGATAGTGAACTACTTTAAATAGGCAGTCATTTATGACAAAGCTGGCTGCATTTGGGTTTGGTGATATTAACTTGTATGACTGTGAATCAGATTTTTGTAAATTATATACATTAAACTAGTGAATATGCATATTTGACTAGTTTTATAATGTTAACTCTCTTTTGAAGTGAAAGCTTTGGATGCATATTGATTTTGTATATTTACAATATGTTTTGCATTGCTGACAAACTCAGTGGCACCTGGCTGCTCTGTGACATAAACATGAATGAGCCATACATCATTGACACCTGGCAGGTTGTTTGGCTAGCTGCAGTGATAAATAGTGATTACTGTGAATGACTAGTGTCATGGACATCTTCATTATTGCTTGCAGGCTAATATGATCTACACACTTTATACAAATTCAGTAGTTGCATCCCACTTTCAGTAACGGAGAAAAGATAATGACCTTGATCTAGGTGTCTGTATTTTCATGAATCATGAAAATATTGTGCAAACCATGGCTACAGCAGCAGGCAGAAAGCACTGCCATGTAGAACTCTCATTGTTACTGAAATGTCAGCTACGCATCTGGAAAAACAGAAGACTAAACAACAACATACAAGGACAGGGTGGCATATGCACATTAAGGGTATGGCATATGGATTGGCCCATCAACATATAGTGACATACGGAGAAGCAGACACAGATGACTAGCACCCCACAACAGATTCTAATACTATGGTTCATATATGCTTTGGCAAACAATGATTAGGTGTCTATACTAAATATCTATATAACTGAGATGAATGCAAGAGGTGCAATGGCAAGTGATGCTGTTAGAGGGTTTTTTTGGTTTGTTTTTTAAACAAAATTTCACCAAAGTCCACTTTGGCAGCTGCATTGTTTTGTCACTAATATATTCAAAGACCACCAGTGTCTCTCTGTATTTAAGCTAGTGGAAGTGACAAGCTCAAACTAAGTATCAGAGGGATAGCTATGTTAGTCTGTATCCACAAAAACAATGAGGAGTCCAGTGACACCTTAAAGACTAACAGATTTATTTGGGCATAAGCTTTCATGGGTAAAAAAACCCACTTCCTCAGATGCATGTAGTGAAAATTACAAATGCAGGCATAAATATACTGACACATGAAGAGGAGGTGTCAATACCAAGAGAGGGTAAATTGCTTTTGTAGTGAGCCAGCCATTCCCAGTCCCTATTCAAGCCCAAATTAATGGTGATAAATTTGTAAATGAATTGTAACTCTGCAGTTTCTCTTTGAAGTCTGTTTTTGAAGGGCTTTTTTGTTGAAGAATGGCTACTTTTAAATCTGTTATTGAATGTCCAGGGAGATTGAAGTGTTCTCCTACTGGCTTTTGTATGTTACCATTCCTGATGTCTGATTTGTGTCCATTTATTCTTTTCCGTAGAGACTGTCTGGTTTGGCCAATGTACATGGCAGAGGGGCATTGCTGGAATATATCACATGATGGCATATATCACATTAGTAGATGTGCAGGTGAATGAGCCCTTGATGGTGTGCTCATGTGGTTGGGTCCTCTGATGGTGTCACTATAGTAGATATGGGGACAAAGTAGGCTACGGGGTTTGTTACAGGGATTGGTTCCTGGTTTACTGTTTCTGTGGTGTAGTGTGTAGTTGCTGGTGAGTATTTGCTTCAGGTTGGGGGGCTGTCTGTAAGCGAGGACTGGCTGTGAGAGTCTGCGAGAGTGAGGGATCATTTTCCAGGATAGGTTGTAGATCGTTGATGATGTGCTGGAGAGGTTTTAGCTGGGGGCTGTACGTGATGGCCAGTGGTATTCTGTTATTTTCCTTGTTGGGCCTGTCCTGTAATAAGTGACTTCTCGGTACCCATCTCGCTCTGTCAATCTGTTTGTGCAATTCCCCAGGTGGGTATTGTAGTTTTAAGAATGCTTTATAAAGATCTTGTAGGTGTTTGTCTCTGTATGAGGGATTGGAGCAAATGTGGTTGTATCTTAGGGGCTTGGATGTAGAAAATGAATTGTGTGACGTGTCCTGGAGGGAAGCTGGAGTCATACAGGTAAGAATAGCAGTCAGTAGGTTTCCGGTATAGGGTGGTATTTATGTGGCCATCACTTATTTGCACTGTAGTGCCCAGGAAGTGGATCTCTTGTGTGGACTGGTCCAGGCTGAGGTTCATAGAATCATAGACTTTAAGGTCAGAAGGGACTATTATGATCGTCTAGTCTGACCTCCTGCACAACGCAGGCCACAGAATCTCACCCACCTACTCCTGTAACAAACCTCTAACCTATGCCTGAGCTATTGAAGTCCTCAAATTGTGGTTTAAAGACTTCAAGATGCAGAGAATCCTCCAGCAAGTGACCCATGCCCCACACTGTAGAGGAAGGCAAAAAACCCCCAGGGCCTCTGCCAATCTGCCCTGGGGGAAAATTCCTTCCTGACCCCAAAAATGGAGATCAGCTAAACCCTGAGCATGTGGGCAAGACTCACCAGCCAGACACCCAGGAAAGAATTCTCTGTAGTAACTCAGATCCCACCCCATCTAACATCCCATCACAGGCCATTGGGCATATTTAGGGTTAGGTTGATGATGGGGTGGAAACTGTTGAAATCCAGGTGGAATTCTTCAAGAGCTTCCTTCCCGTAGGGCCATATGATGAACATGTCATCAATGTAGCGCAAGTAGAGGAGGGGCACTAGGGGATAAGAGCTAAGGAAGCGTTGTTTTAAGTCAACCATAAAAATGTTGGCATACTGTGGGGTCATATCTGTACCCATAGCAGTGCCGCTGACTTGAAGGTATAAGTTGTTCCCAAATCTGAAATGGTTGTGGGTGAGGACAAAGTCACAAAGCTCAGCCACCAGGTGTGCTGTGGCCTCATCAGGGATACTGTTCCTGACAGCTTGTAGTCCATATTCATGTGGAATATTGGTGTAAAGAGCTTCTACATTCATGGTGGCCAGGATGGTATTTTCAGGAAGGTTTCAGAGTAACAGCCGTGTTAGTCTGTCTTCGCAAAAAGAAAAAAAAGATTTTCAGGAAGATCACCAATGCACTGTAGTTTCTTCAGGAAGTCAGTGGTGTCTCGAAGACAGCTAGGAGTGCTGGTAGTGTACGGTCTGAGGAGAGAGTCCAAATAGTCAGATAATCCTGCTGTAAGAGTGCCAATGCTTGAGATGATGGGGCATCCAGGATTTCTAGGTTTATGGATATTGGGTAGCAGATAGAATACCCCTGGTTGGGGCTCTAGGGGTGTGTCTGTGTAGATTTGTTCCTGTGCTATAGCAGGGAGTTTCTTGAGCAGATGGTATAGTTTCTTTTGGTACCACTCAGTGGGATCTGAGGATAGTGGCCTGTAGAATGTGGTGTTGGAGAGTTGCCTGGCAGCCTCCTGTTCACAATCCGACTGTTCATTATGACTACAACACCTCCTTTGTCAGCCCCTTTGATTATAACGTCAGAGTTTTTTCTGAGGTTGTGGACGGTGTTGCGTTCTGTACGGCTGAGGTTATGGGGCAAGTGATGCTGTTTGTTCACAATTTCAGCCTGTGTACATCTGCAGAAGCACTCCATGTAGAAGTCCAGTCTGTCATTTTGACCGTCAGGAGGAGTCCACGCAGAATTTTTCTTTTCATAGCATTGGTAGGAGGGTTCCTGTGGGTCAGTGCACTGTTCAGTGGTGTGTTGAAAATATTCCTTGAGTCGGAGACAGCGAAAGTAGCCTTCCAGATCACAGGCTTGCAAAACTGTATCATGTGCATAGGGATGGTGGGGCAGAAAGAAAGTCCCCAAGATAGGACAGACTCTTCTGCCAGGCTAAGTGTGTGGCTGGATAGATTAACAATATTGTTGGGTGAGTTAAGGGTACCACTGCTGTAGTCCCCTGTGGCATGTAGGAGTTTAGATAGTTTACTGTCCTTTTTCCTCTGTAGAGAGGTAAAGTGTGCATTGTAAATGGCTTGTCTCGTTTTTGTAAAGTCCAGCCACGTGGAAGTTCGTGTGGAAGGTTGTTTTTTTATGAGAGTATCCAGTTTTGAGAGCTCATTCTTGATCTTCTCCTGTTTGCTATACAGGTGGATCTTCAGTTTCTTTGAGAGGTAGATAATTCTAGCATCGCTCCAACCCTGGTAACAAGACTAAGGAAAGTCTTATGTATTGCTAAATATTACATACCATATCCAGCTAATGAAGCTGGGCATTATCCAAAGTATCAAATATTTTAACAAGAAGGAATAAATACTATCACCACTTTATCACTACTGCTGCTGACTGCTCATCAGCTCTTGGAATATATTCACAATGCCTGAAGATCAGTAACAGCCAGGATCACTCTGAATTGCTGGAAGGAAATTTAAATTTTGCTAACTTAATTCCCCAGCCATTAAGGGACAAGATCCATTTTTCACAAAGACAGACCATGATATTAACGAGAATGAAGACTTCCTTCATTGCGCTGACAAAAAATTAAGTTTAGCTGACAGCTTGTGAATTTCTCACTTGTCCATTCTAGAGAACATGAGGACACTAATAGATTCACCCACTCCACCACCAATTACTCCCAGTAATGCACTGTGTGCCTTACACACTGAATCTTTGTGGATACTGTTGAGGATATGTTGAGGTTTATGGCAAAAAAAGCCCAAAGTGAAGTGAGCAACTGATTCGTCCATGTTAATTAATATGCATGATGGCCAGAATAAGCAAACTAATTGTTAAGAGTGAAAAAACACAATGAAGACCTGCACTGATATAAAGTCTGTGGAGGCAGGTGTGTTCCTCTTCATGAAAACTGAAGCACCGACTGGATGAATAAAGTTATTCTGTGGCTCATTCGATTGCACTCATGTTTTTGAATTAAGTATTAGGTCTGATTTCTGTAATATCTTTAATCCAACATTATGTTCTAAACAATTCATTATTGTTTCAATATTGCATTTCTGGCACTGACAATTTACAAGCACTTTTAAAACATCAGTATTCAACAACAGTATCTTTTTGTAGTATGCTAGTTTGGCTTTATAGATTTGTGTAATCAAATTTGAAACCGTTCTTACATTTTTTTTTGCCAATTAATTTTTCAGAAAATAGACCGGATAATTATGGATTCCCCCCTGCCCCCATAACTTGATTAGTGTGTTGTAAGAGTGTTCAAATTCCAAGTTAAGTTTGTGGAAACAGCCTTGTTATCAGCAGACTTTTCTGTTTTTCTCCATTTATTCATTTAACCAGGCTGAAAAATATTTTCACCATGTATAAGAATATAATTTAGATTTACTGATCTAACAATTTGTAATTGAAATTTATCACATGATTAAAGAAATACTTAAAAAATAAAGTATTTAAAGGCATTTATTAAAGCAAATGAACAAATACAATCAATATAAGAAATCTCATGCTCAAATAAATTGGTTAGTCTCTAAGGTGCCACAAGTCCTCCTTTTCTTTTTGCGAATACAGACTAACACGGCTGTTACTCTGAAGTAAATATGAGTCACTACAAGATCAGGATTTCATTAAAACCCAAACGTTATCTAAATTTAGATGCTAAATGTTTTTACTTATATATAGGAAAGAAATATACACACACACACACACACACACACTTCATGCTCTATGGACTTTTAAAATTGAGAAGGTTGTGTGGTAGGTTGGAAAACCAATTTTCAGGGTTTGTTTCTGCACAGGTAAAAAGCAGAGCTGACACATCCATAGGGCTGATGAAAATGGTCCTTTGTGGTTAAGCCTGCTTTAGTAAGGGGAAGTAAGCTAAAGGAAGACAGCTATTTGGCCTGGTAAACCAGGAAGGACATGTCGAGTGTTCACAAAGTTTGGAGCAGCTCTGGCTCTGAGACATTGTGTCGCGTCAGAATTTTTGGAAGCTGTACTCCTGATTAGCAATAGGAGTAACCGCAAATCCTATAAGTGGCCACTGCATGCAACTTTAATAGGCTTTGTCCTCCTGTATAGACAAACTCCAATATTGTATCTGAGCCTCCTTGCCGTGCCTCTTTCAGACAGAGGTCTCATTGACTCACTGTCATGAGGACTCTGCACATTTCTCCATACTAAGTGGACATGTGTCTGCACAGGTGCTGAGTAAATGTTGAGGCCAATTCAGCAAGGTAAGTAAGTACCTGAATAACTTAAGCAAAGATGTAATCCCATCAATTTTAGTGGGATGACTCATGATTAAGGATAAGATTTTGTCACAGAGGTCATGGAAGTCAGGGATTCTGTAACTTTCAGAGATTTCCGTGACATTTTCCACTTCAGCTTGAGCCCCATACCCTGGGGCAGCAGAGTCAAAGCTCACAGCTGCTGGGGCCCCACAGCTCCAAGCCAGGGACCAGGAGCGGTCATCCACCTCCAGAGCTCTGAGCTGCCGGGAGTTGCTGGGGCCCCACATCTCTGATCCACCATGGGCAGTGGAGGCCCTGGAGCTGTCATCCACCTCTGGAGCTCTGAGCTGCTGCCTGGGGGCCTTGGAGCTCCAAGCCACCACAGGTAGTAGGGGCCCTGGAGTTCTGAGCTGCCCTGGGCAATGGGGCCCCACAGCTGTCATCAGCGTCCATGGGCAGCAGGAACTGGAGCTATTAGTCTCCTCCCCGGCAATCAGCACCCCTGCTTATTTTTAGTAAAAGTCACAGACAGGTCATGGGCTTCTGTGAATTTTTATTTATTGCCCGTGATCTGTCCATGACTCTTACTAAAAATATCCATGATTAAATCTTAACCTTACTCATGATTACTTTAGCTCTTATCTTAACAGGGGTAAAGTATATGCTGGAAGGCTAGCACCTCTAGAAGGGAAGTGGTAAGGATAGGGGACGCAGTAGTTGTGGTAATGATAAGTTTTGTGCCTGTAGATGGAGGAACAGACTATGTATTTTTTCCCTTGCTTTTGTAGTTTTGAGTCAGCATCTAGCCCAGTATTCTGTCTTCCAACAGTGGCCAATGCCAGGTGTTTCAGAGGGAATGAACAGAACAAGCAATCAAGTGATCCATCTCCTGTCATCCATTCCCCGCGTCTCACAATCAGAGGCTAGGGACACTCAGAGCATGGTTTGTAGAAGAAAGGATTTTGTTTTGTTTTTTTAATGTATGAATATGCATCTGGCTTTGGGCTTTTTCACTGCTGAAGGCACACACAATCACTTGTGGGACCAGTCACTCCCTATTCTGACAAATCAACATTTTTGTTTTTTTTTCCATTATGAAAAAATGAAGTTGTCAGATCCTGCAAGCTTACACACAAATAATTTTCACTGATTTTTATGAGGTTTCCATATGCAGGGGACTTGTAGGAGTAAGCCCCAAATCAAAAAATATATAAGTAAAAATCCTTTTGTTGTTTTAGCTACAGGGTCTGGAAATAATTTTCAGTATGGTATGAAAAAGGCAACCTGTATTTAACTGGACTGACTGCATGAGTAAAAACTACTCATCTGAGCAAGGGTTGCAGGATCAGCCTCTGAATTCCTTATAGACAGCTCCTTACTCCCCATATCAAAATGCACACAACTTGGTTTGGGTGGGCTTGTCTTATGTCCACAAGACAATAACCTTCAAGTAGATGTTGTTTATCTTGGATATTAAGTGTTCTGTAAAAAAGCATTTTATTTAGTTTAATGAGTTAGTTAACGGCAATTTCAGAGCTGCACAAATCCTACCAAATAGCTACTGCAGACTTCTGTGGACAATATCACACTAAATTTTGTGTAATAAAATAATTAAACAACAAAATAATAGAACTGCACTCAAACTACTTTAATCCCGTGCACGTGCTCATGAACATTATGTACTGTGCAGAGAAAAGATCTGTGCTTTAAAAGCAATGTCTGGGTGACAATGTTGGCATCAGCTTGTCTCATTAAGCTTTTTTCCTTTCATCTGTGGGACCCACTGCTCAATGACACTATGTAAAGTGACAGATTATTATATTACCTAACAAAAAAACCCATAAAGTCTCTATTCTAATATTTAAGATTACATTGCCTAAAAGGCTGAAGTGTAATGCTCAAACTAAATTTACATCTTTCTGTAGAACTGAAGAGCAGATTAAATTTGAATAATTAATTTTAATGTTTCCATTTATGTCCTACTGCATTAAAGTTTAACTTGCTTATAACTTTTAATGTAAGGAAGAAAATCTAACTTCCAGAATTCAGGACTTGTTTCAATCAGAACAATATGGAAGGGCTCAGGTACTCTGGAAAGCCTCCCATAGCTGTTGTAAATCGATTATTCACCATTTCTGCCACCCTGAGTGACTGTCTATGATAGAAGACAGACACTTTTATAACTGAATTTGCTTTGGAGTTATATTTCACTCAATGGGATACCATGCAGATTCTATTGATCTGTACTCTTTTTTTTCTTCCAGAATGCCACTTCACAATTTGTCAAGTTGATTTTTCAGAGGGTCAGGTAGTACAATATTAACATCCATGGTTAATAATTATTACCTTTTGCAGGAAAAACATCTTAATCGAGACCTCTCTGCAGCTGTCAGGACCATTGCTTGAGCAAAAAACAGCCATGTTGTAACAGGATAATGGAATTAAAAAATAAAAAAAAAAATCAATAGTGCAAAAAGGCATCTCAATAGAGAGGACAAGAGAAACCATATGGTATATCATGATTTTGGCAGGTATATAGAATGGCCACTTTACTCAAATGTTTCCAAAAGAATGCCAATAAAATCCCTTATGCTCGATCTCACCATCATGTTTTATATATGCGATATACTTCAAAGGAAGAACTATTTTAGAGAGTAGATTTCTTTTGTTTGTTTTTAATTCCTTTTATTTTTTTCTGTATGTTTCCTGTACAGCCAGGGTGCCTTAGTACCACGAGGCTAACTGAGCTGCAATTGGTAGGAGAGAGATGTAAACATTTTAGATGTCCCTGATAACCATCTGAAATAGCTTTTCTAAAATAATAAAGCTATTACTTTAAGGTCCAATATCCTGAGAACTTTCCGGGCTGGAAACAATCACTGTATCCTGTTGGGAAGACAGGCTTCCCAGCTCCTCTCAAATGAAATAAATCTCAAATTCATAGCCATGATGTATCACAAAATATTAGAACAAAAATCAGGTCCTGGTCTGAATATTACCAGTCATGCAATTTAGATCACTAAAATTTTGAGGAAAGTGAGAAGAATAAGCAATGTTGTTTTTAAAAAATCAAAACCACCACCATCAACAACAAAACAGGTAGCCATTTTAAAGATACTCCAAAGTTTGCATTGATAGAAGCGGTCCTCCTAGTGAAGATGGATTTGTGGGCAGAAAACAGGCACGATTATCTAAGGAACAGGATAAACGTATTATATGTTGTGTCGAGTTGGACTAGGCCCTGATGCCCCCTGATGCCCACCCCAGAAAAGGGCAGTGGCTAAGGTCCTCTAAGCTTCCTCAATTGTCTGTGTGGGATGCAGCCAATCAGGGGTCAGCAGGCTAGTATAAAAAGAGCTGCAGGCCCAGAGTGAGTGCAGTTACTGCCTGGAGCCAGAGGAGTTAAGGTAGTATTCCTGATTGGCTGAAGGACCTCAGACAGAGCAGTTGCAGACAGAGACCAGGGGAAGCGAAAAGGAGCTCCTGGCTGGCTGCTGGGACTCCATCAGAACGTGGCCGTGAGGTAAGGGTGAAGAATGTGCTGGGGCCATGGGCAAGGGCTCCAAGGAATCTTAGCAGCGATGCAACTTAGATAAAGGGATATGGTGGACAGCTGCTATCTATAGTGTCCATGGGCTGGGATCTGGAGTGGAGGGAGGGCATGGGTCTCCCCCATTAGCCACTGTGGAAGTGGCCTGGACTTTGATGCACCTCAGAAAGAGAACTGAACTGTTTTAGTGGCCTAGCAGGAGAGCTGGGGCTAGAAAGGTCCAGAAGGGGCAAGGACATTGCGTCCAGGGAGGGAGCCCTGGACTACGGCTTGATACCAGGGCTGAGATCTTTTTAAAGACTGCTGGACTAATTAAGGACCTGAGCCCAGGGAGGGCTATAGGAAGAGAAAGGCCAACTGAAGATAGGTCCCTGTTGGATGTGTATCCCAGAAGGGGGTTATCTATCTGTTGTTTCACATATAGACTGTGTGTGATGAGCTGGAGGGACTCACTGGAAGGCAGAAAGAAAGTGTAGGCACATGCACTTTGCCAAGGGGGTGCTCACGAGAGGTGAGTGCCACCCCATTACACATGCTCATGCAAATTAGCATACAGATACCACCACCATATGTATTTATTCAGATCTATATATAAAATAAATAATACACTATTGGACCCAATTAGGTGGATCAGGGCCATGATCTAGCAAGGTACTCAAAGTGGTGCCAATTAAAAAAAAAGACTGTTCTGGTGGATTTTTGTGTCACATTGTCTAATATCATTTTGCTCTGGAGCCCCTTTGGAATGCAGAGCTTGGGCCCATCTCTAATTTGCTAATTCATGGGGAAAGGAGGACTGTAGAATTTCAACGTTTCAGTGTGGTTTACCCACTGTGCCAGTCTAAGTCTGCCAACTCTCCAGGATTCTCCTGGAGTCTTCAGAAATTAAAGATTAATCTTTGATTAAAGATTATGTCATGTGATGAAACCTCCAGGAATCTGTCCAACCAAAATTTGCAACCCTATTCACCATACTGTCCTGCTTTCATTCTTTGGGCCCGGTCCTCAAAAGTGTTGTTTGTCAGTTGAAGGTGCTTAAGGCCTCTCAAAAGGCACTCAAACACATAACAAGTTGGGGCCAATACTACAAGGTGCTGAGTGGTCTCTACTCACTGAACCCAGCTGAGAATGCACAGCACCACATAGGAGCGCTCAGCATCTTGCAGGACTGAACCTAGAAAGTCTGTTTATACTACATATAACATGGTACCTATGCATAATTTTCTTGAAAGTATTACTAAGGCCAGCCTTGGTGCATCACAATGTAAAGTCAATAACAAAATATTCAGATAAAGAAGACACGATGAGGCTTTATTCCTCTAATTGTAAATACCATACCAAGCCTCTGTAGTGCTGCTTTGAAGATACTAAAAAGGAATCTCTAGCTCATTTGCAGCAGTGCCTTTGGGAAAAAAAAAGGTTATATTTTCAGTACTTCTTAGTTTAAAATTATATTAAAATTATATTAAAATATGCTATAAATTCCTTTACCCTGTAATAAGATGTTCCAGAAGGGCAGGTCTGAAAAGTGTCCTCCTTTCTGAGGATCAGAAATATCAGCACTCTTGTTTTTTCAGATGTATTTTCCATTTGTTAGTTATAAATGTAATAATAATAATTTGTTAGTTATAAATGTAATAATATATCTAGTGTTTAATTACATACAAGTTCTAAGAGGATCACTGCAACAACAAAAGTAATTAATGGTTAGTTACATATAGGGCATAATCAGACAGGCATTTCTTGTAATTTATAGAAGTAACTTTGAAAACACTTATTGCTTTTATATTCCCTAGTGTCAGACTTTTTTAAAAAGAAAGAACTCAGAAAAAAAGGAAAGAATTTGCACATAGTGAAAGAAATGCTGATAAATGAATATATTCCAAGAAAAGGCTTCGATTATTTTAAAAAGAAACCACTCTAAATTTAGGCTCCACCGTCACCTCTGTCCAGATGCCAGAGGGTAACTACGACCGAAGATTATGGCCTCAATCAGCAAAAATTGACAGACATGCTTACATTTATGCACATTGAGTAGCTGCATTAATGTTTATTGACTACTTACAGTTTGTAAACTTAAGCACAGAGGTAAGTCTTTGAAGGATCAATGATAAGTGAACTTGATCTGTCATTGTACATTATAAATCCCATTAAAAATCAGGTGCTTTTGAACAAGACTAAGATAACGGAAAAAAAACTTTAATAGCAGTATTTTTCGTTATCTACTGTCATTTCTTTTTAAAATTCTCTCTCTCTCTCATCTACCAAAGTTAGATATTTTTAAATCAGTGGGTATGGCTAACTTGCATCCAAAGTTTTAAAAGTGCAGGCCAAGGAGCTCACTGGATTGTAAACACTGATTTTCAAGAACTCTTAGAATTCTGAGGAAGTTCCGGAAGCCTGGAAGAAAGCTCATGTAATGCCAATGTTTAAAAAGAGTAAACAGGATGACTCAGGTAATAATAGGCCTGGCAGCCTGACATCAATCCTGAGAGAAATAAGCAAATGGCTGATAAGGGACTTGATTAGTAAAGAATTAAAGGAGGGTAATATAATTAATGCCAATCAACATAGGTTATGGAAAAGAGATTCTATCGTATTAATTAAAAAAAATTAAAATGTGATTAGAAGTTTGGTTGATTAAAGGTAATAGCGTTCGTGTAACGTACTTAGAGTTGGTACAGCATAACATTTTGAATAAAAAACCTAGAATATACAAAATTAACATGTCACGTGTAAATGGATTAAAAACTGGCTAACAGGTCCTAAAATGTAATTATGAATGACGAATCATCATCAAGCACATAATTTCTTTTCAAAATTATGAGCTCACGAGAGCTTATGCTCAAATAAATCTGTTAGTCTCTAAGATGCCACAAGTACTCCTTTTCTTTTTGCGAATACAGACTAACACGGCTGTTACTCTGAAACCTGTCATAATTTCTTTGGTTCTTTGCCCTATATTCTTTAATGTTCAATTAGTGACCAGGAAGAAAGCATAAAGTCATCACTGATAAAGTTTGCAGATGATACAAAATATTGTGGGAGTAGTAAATAACGAAGAGGAAAGGTCACTGAAAGAAAACAGTCTGGTAAGCTGGGTGCAAGCAAATAGTATGTATTTTAATATGGCCAGCTGTAAATGTTTACGTCTGGGAACAAAGAATGTAGGCCTTTCTTACAGAATGGGGAACGCTATCCTGGGAAGCAGTGACTGAAAAATAGACTTAGAGGTCTTGGTGGATAATTAGCGGAATGTGAGTTTCCTGTCTAAAGCAGTGGCCAAAAGGGCTAATGCGATTTTGGAAATATAAAGAGGGGACTCTCAAGTAGGAGTAGGGAGGTTAAATTACCTTGGTGTGTGGCATTGGTGTGGCTGTTACTGGAACACTGTGTCTGCTTCTGGTGTCCACAATTGAAGAAGAATGTTGATACATTGGAGAGGGTTTAGAGAAGAGCCATGATTCAAGGACTGGAAAACATGCCTTACATTGATAGACCTCAGATCAATTTATTTAGCTTAACAAAGAGAAGGATTAAGGGTTGACTTGATCACAGTTGATAAATACCTACATGGAGAACAAAACTTTTATAATGAGCTCCTCAATCTAGAAGACAAAGGCATCACAAGATCCAATGGCTAGAAGTTGGAGCTAAATAAATTCAGTGTCATGCTAAAAAAAGGCACTAATTTTTAACAGTGGGGGTAATTAACCATTGGAACAACTTACCAACGTTGTGGTAGATTCTCCATTACTGTCAACATTTAAATGTTTTTCTAAAAGATATTCTCTAGTTCAAACAGGAATTCATTCAGGAAGTCCTATGGCCTGTGTTGTGCAGGAGGTTTGACTACATCAACACAGTAGTCCCTTCTTGCTTTATAATCTATGAGTGTTTTCTAGCAAGTTTTTTTTTTTTGTTTTCCAATATCACATTTTCTGATGGGGAAGCAGCACTTCTATGACTTGAGGATCAAGCAATGTAAATGCTATTCATAGGGAGAAAGAATGGTCTTATAGTGAAGGGACCATTCCTGCAAGTTATTAAGGAATATTCAGTGGCAGTTGAGGGTGCTCAGCTCCTTCTCTGATTGGGTGCCATATCTCTATATGCCTTTGGGAATTCAATTACACCAAGTCAGAATCTGCCCCTCCAACTGGTGTGAATTATCATCTTTGTTTCTGGTCACTAAAAGAGGCTACATATAGCACAAGAGCTTCCCTCAGATGCCTTCTCTTTTATTTGCCTTCTCCCCTACCCTAAACTTTGAAAACATACATATAATTTCTAGATAGGAAATTTGGGCCCGATTCTCTTCTGAAGAATCTCCAAAATATAGAACAACATTTAATAGTAACATTCACCTGGAACTGTTATCTGCCAGTGTTCTAGCAACCTCTGAAGAGTAGAGATTCCCAGATCTGCATGTCTCCTGCATTTGTGCAGGAAGATCTCTTCAAAAGGTGGGGTGGAAGAAGGGTGCTGGCCAAAAGTGAATATTTGCAGAAAATATAAACTATGCGTGGTGAGTAGTCTCCTTTATAGTCTCCTCCCACTCCCTACACAATTTGCCAGTAAGAAATGGATCTGTCTGTATCTACTTTATCTAATCCAGTGACCGGAACCCCGCTAGGAGAAAGCATCTCAATTCTTGAACAAAAATGTTGTTAAATCAGCCAGATTCTTGTAATATAGCCTCATTGTATTGGTTAGATTAATAACAGTGGTATTATGAATACAATAATTAGAACACAAAATAAATACAAAACTTCATTCAGTGAAAAGTAGCTTCACAGTCCTTTTGCACTTTTTTATATTGGATCTATCAGAGGTACAAATAAAGTAAGTGTTTGCCTTACACAGTTATGAACTAACACTGAGGAAGAGCTTAAATCACCCTGGACATAGACAATATTATACATTATGACGGGGCAAGGCCAGATGGCTATAGAAAAGTAGTGGGAGATAGATATATTAGCTCCAGGATAAACAAATCCCTGGTACCAGTATAAGTGAAATGGCAGCTGCTCCAGGTCAATTAAGACACCTGGGGCCAATTAAGAACTTTCCAGAAGGCAGGGAGAATGCTAGGTTGATTGGGACACCTGAAGCCAATTAGGGGCTGGCTGAAACTAGTTAAAAGCCTCCCAGTCAGTCAGGTGGGTGTGCATGTCAGGAGCTGTGGGAGGAAGTTGCACTGTTGGAGAGACTGAGTAGTACACTCCATATCAGGCACAAGGAAGGAGACCCTGAGGTAAGGGTGAAGTGGAGCTTGAGGAAGTGAGGGCTGCTGTGGGGGAAGTAGCCCAGGGAATTGTACACGTCATGTTTCTAAAAGGTCAGCTACCATAGCTGATACTATTAGGGTCCCTGGGCTGGAGCCTAGAGTAGAGGGTGGGCCTGGGCTCCCCCCCCCTGCACCTTTGCCCCCTGATTAATCACTGAGACTGAAAGACAACAGAGACTGTGCAAGGAAGGATAACTTCTCCTCACCTCCCTTGCTGGCTTATGATGAAAATGGCTCAGTAGACTGTGACCCTTCTCTCTAGAGAGAGAAGGGTTACGTGGATGGTCACAGTGAGCCTCTGAGGCTAGCAAAATCCACCAGGAAACGCAGGACCCACAGAGGCAAGGACAGAGCTTTGTCACAATATGTTAGAGGGGCTAATGAGAAGTAGCAAGATCCAAGAGCAAGGGCATTAAACTGGAGGACAGGAATTCAACTCCAAGTTCTGATACTGGGTTAAAGTTTGACCTTGGCCAAGTTGATTCATCTTTCCATGCATCTCTTTCCCCTCTCACCTTTTGTCTTATTTAAACTGTAGGAATTTTGGGACAAGAACTGTACTAACTATGCATTTGTACAGTGCCTAGCATAGTAACGCTCCAGTCTCAACTGGAGCCTCTAGATGCTGCCATGATAATAATAAATAGTTAAGACACAACTAACCACCATTTTATAATGCTACTGTAGGAAGGAATAAGCAGCATATTTTGTACCCATCCCTTCTGTCAAGGTTCCTTCCCCACTCTGAATTCTAGGGTACAGATGTGGGGACCTGCATGAAAGACCCCCTAAGCTTATTCTTACCAGCTTAGGTTAAAAACTTCCCCAACGTATGAACTATGCCTTGTCCTTGAACCATATGCTGCCACCACCAAGCGTGTTAAACAAAGAACAGGGAAAGAGCCCACTTGGAGATGTCTTCTCCCAACATATCCCCCCAAGCCCTTGTCAAGGTTTCTTCCCCACTCTGAACTCTAGGGTACAGATGTGGGGACCTGCATGAAAGACCCCTCCTAAGCTTATTCTTACCAGCTTAGGTTAAAAGCTGCCACCACCAAAGTGTTACACAAAGAACAGCGAAAGTGCCCACTTGGAAACATCTTTCCTTCCAAAATCCTCCCAAACCCTACACCCCCTTTCCTGGGGAAGGCTTGATAAAAATCCTCACCAATTTGTATAGGTGAACACAGACCCAAACCCTTGGATCTTAAGAAGAATGAAAAAGCAATCAGGTTCTTAAAAGAAGAATTTTAATTAAAGAAAAAGAATCACCTCTGTAAAATCAGGATGGTAAATACCTTACAGGGTAATCAGATTCAAAACACAGAGAATCGCTCTCACCAAAACCTTAAGTTACAAAAAGACACAAAAACAGGAATATACATTCCATCCAGCACAGATTATTTTACCAGCCATTAAATAAAAGGAAATCTAATGCATTTCTAGCTAGACTACTTACTAACTAACAGTTGTAAGGCTGCATTCCTGATCTGTTCCCGGCAAAAGCATCACACATATAGAGAGGACCCTTTGTTTCCCCCCACTTCAGCTTTGAAAGTATCTTGTCTCCTCATTGGTCATTTTGGTCAGGTGCCAGCAAGGTTATCTTAGCTTCTTAACTCTTTACAGGTGGCCAGGACGGATTTTATAGCACTGTATACAGAAAGGTGGTTACCCTTCCCTTTATTTTTATGACACCTTCCATCTCCTTCTAAGGTATTTTGACCAGTCTGCCTTTTTCTTTTTTTAAAAAAGGAAAGAAAATATGGTTTTGTTATTATAAATGGACAAAAATCAGGGGAAATAACTATGCATCTGTTAGCCCATAAATCATTAGTGAAAATCAGTGGAAAATATGGCTATTATTCAATTGCTTGCAGTGTAAAACAAATGAAAAACCTACCAGTCTTCACATTAAACTCTTTGTGCCATTTTCAGAGGGTCCTGTTATTGGTATCAAGTAATTGTGAGATCTTTATAGTAAATACTCAAAAACAATGAATACCTCAGAAGCCTACGTACATCCACTTTCAGAACAACTGGAGAGCTTCAGCTTATGCTCCCTATTTCTTTTTATCAGAACCAAAAACCATTATTGTAATGGGAAATTTGTCATTATTCAATTTCCTTTTGTCTGTAAGACAGTGATACACAGAGAGGAATTCTAAGTATGTAAAGGAATTGAAACTCTTTAAAGCTAACAGTGAGGCAGCTTCACCTGCTTAGGGAAACTTCTCACAGATATTTATAACCAAAGATGAATGTGTTCTGTTTAATAAGTAGCAGTCATTGTAACAAAGTTAACTCATTATACAAAAGCCTTTAAAAGAAATAATTGGAAACATCATTCATTAAGTACAGTACGAGACTATGCCATGGAACTGCTTTTATTTATCAATACTGATAGATACTGTTATATCTATCAATACAGTTGCTCTGCTGTTCAAGCGGACCTTCTCTTTCAGAGCTGTCTATCATAGGGTGACCAGACTTCCCGATTTTATAGGGACAGTCCCAATTTTAGGGGACTTGTCCCACGTTTCGACCTTACATCGGTCAGGAGGCCCTTTGTCCCGATATTGGGACCGTCTGGACTGCAGCCTTGGCGCTGCCTCTCACCACTTCCTGGGGCAGCTCCTGGCATCTGCCCGCCAGCAGGAGCACCGCATGCTGCAGGGGCATGGCTTGCAGGCTCTGGGAGCGGACAGAGAGCCCTCTGTCCCCACCCCCCCGATCCAACCCCCCACCCCAGGAGCCAGAGGGACCTGCCTGCTGGATGCTTCCCGGGATGGGAGCCGCCCCAGGTAAGCACCGCCGGGACTCCCCACCTCGCCCCCTGGCAGGTCCCTCTGGCTGTTAAGGTGCGGGGGCTCTGCATGCTGCTGGCACCTGCAAGCCCCACTCCGTGGCTCCGGCAGCTCCCATTGGCACTTTTCCCGGCCAATGGGAGCTACGGAGCTCGCACTTGTGGCAGGGATAGCATGTGGAGAGTCTGGATACTCCACTCACCACTCTCACCCTAGGAACTAGAGACCTCCCAGCAGGGCTGGTGAGTGAGGCCAGGGAAGGGGGCAGGGTGTGATGGTGAGTGTCTGGGAGGTGTGTGGGAGGCGCTGGGCAGTGGGGGAAGTTTGTGTGTTTTGGGGTGCTAGGCAGTGGGGGCCTGTTGGGGGGTGCTGGGCAGTGTGGGAGATGTGTGTCAGGGCACTGGGCAGTGGGGGGTCTGTGTGGGGCATTGTGTAGTTGTGGTGGTGAGGCTGTGGGGAAGGGCACTGGAAGGGAGGGAGGGGAAATCTATGTGTATTGGGAAACTAGCAAGTGGGAGGTTCTGTTTGGGGTGCTGGACAGCTGTGGTGGGGCTGTGGGCAGGGGGACACTGGGTTGGGTGGGTGTGTGTGCACAGCACTGTGCATTTGTGGTGGAAAGGTTGTAGGGGGGCTCTGGGCATACTGGATCCAGGGGGTGCTTGGCAGGGGAGCTGTGTGGCGCAGCATGGGCCCACCCCCAACAGGAAGGGGCATGCTGGTAGCACAGGGCCAGGCGGACTAGTGTGCCTCTGGCTCCGGTCGGGGCTGTGCACCTGTGTCTGCCTATTTTCTGAGTGTGAAACTACTATCATCTCACAGCCCCTCTGCTCGGAGATCAGGCAGATAGAGTAAACATAAGGGACACAAGGGCATGTCTACACTTACCAGAGATTGACGCTGTGGTGATCGATGCACCAGGGGACGATTTAGAGGGTCTAGTGACTGCAGATCACTCTCCTGTCGACTCCTGTACTCCATCGGAATGAGAAGTGTAAGGTAAGTCAATGGGAGAGTGTCTCCCATTGACCCAGCGCGGTGTAGACACCACAGTAGGTCAACCTAAGCTACGTCAACTACAGCTACATTATTGACATAACTGGAGTTGCGTAAATTAGGTTGACTTACCCCCACAGTGTAGACAAGGCCTAAGGAAACCTTCCAGAAGTACTCATTAGTTGGTCTTTGGAACAACTGGATGGAACAACTGCTGTACAACCTGGCAATGAGATCAGGCTGATTGTACAAACCATAGAGCAGTGGTTCCCAAACTTGTTCTGCCACTTGTGCAGGGAAAGCCCCTGGTGGGCCAGGCCGGTTTGTTTACCTGCTGCATCTGCAGGTTCGGCCGATCGCGGCTCCCAGTGGCCGCGGTTCTTTGTGAACTGCAGCCACTGGGAGCCGCGATCGACCAAACCTGTGGATGCAGCAGGTAAACAAACCGGCCCGGCCCACCAGCGGCCTTCCCTGCACAAGCGGCGGAACAAGTTTGGGAACCACTGACAAAGAGAATCCTTTAAAGTACTCTGTCCAGTTGGCTTTTCTCCCATTCTATCTAAACTGGAAGTTGCTACATCCACTAGTTCCCATAACTGAACCCAGGTTGTGCTCTAGATCTAGAGAGAGCATTAGAACAATGATCGTAGAGATCATTCAAGATGTAGAGAGATCATTAGAAACAATATTTATAAACCGTACCCATCCCACATGGAAAACTCTGAGGAACAATATCAATGCCTCCTGCCTCAACAGATTCCAACGCCAACACTTTAAATTCTTCACAAACAATACAAAAGTAAGAGTCTCTCACCCACCCACCATTCATCACCTCTGTTCATTAAATTGTTCCCACTATATTAGGTACTTCCTCAATTATCTACCTTCCCATCTTTGATCATCAATGAACTAAATATGAAGAACTGTAGCAGAAAAACAACAAATTACAAGACATAGTCATGAACTCCTGCAGGCAATGGTTGGGAGGTTAAACAGCAATCATACAATTTTCTCACCTACCCCCACCTCTCCAAAACAACCAAATCCACTATATTTAGAGGATATGAGATCACCTGGTGAAGAGAGAGAGAGTGCGCATGCAGGAGAGAGGCCATTTGTGAGGGTGCACAGGAGAAAGAGTTGGCTTAGATTTTAAAGGGTTTTAATTCCCCTCTCCTACTCTAATGGTGCTGGCTGAGGTTCAGTGGAGCTGCATGGAGGGATTCATATGTTTTATGATACATTATAATTAAGCTTACAATTTCCACTGAATACTTTTATATCTTAAAAACACTGTCATAACATGCTGTTTATGTACTCCACGCCATCTAGAAGTCATATAATTTCCTCATTCTGTTAATTACCCAAATTGCTCTTAAACTAGCATTTTTCCTTATTCCAACTTTCAGCAGTTTTTAAAATTAGTCAATGAAGAGAAAATATACTTCTGATTCACTGAACCCATTTTAATTAGACAATTGGCCTTAATTTGAAATATAAAATGATGCCAGAAAGAATATTTTTAGTATAAAAACTAAAACCAACCCACTATTATATTTACCTGCATCCTCTTACCTAGGCTAGTTTTCACTCCTTGTCAAATTGAGATCAGCAATTAAGATAACCCATGTAAATCCTAACACAGTAATTCATTCTAACACCAAATATTTTTCTATGAACCAGTATATAAACTTCTGATGACATACTGACTCTTTGTCCATGAGGAAAACCTAAGCTAAAATTTCCTGACACAATGAGACCATTAAAAATCACCCAAAGAACAGTAATTTTTTTTAATGACTCATGTTAAAAAGTCTCTATTATGGGACAGTCATAAACAAGCTAGGTGCTTTCATTTAATGGTTTATTTACAATCTGCAGTTCTAATACACAGGTTGGCAGATGACAATCTTTATAGCATTACATTTTGAATTCTGGAAATTAAGGACCTAATCCTAACACACTTATGGGCCAGATCCTTGGACACAGATAAGCTGTACTTGGCACAGGGCAAATGGATTTAGGGGTTATAGGGAATCAGCTCTACAATCTCTCTATATTTTTCAAATTTGGATCTTGCCATGAGATTACAGGAGAAATAATGAGACACCATGGGCTTAGCCACCAACAGTATGCTGACAACATTCAATTACATATCTCCTTCTCAACTGATGAAAGAATTATCACTAATAAAATATCAAAATACCTACAAGAGATCAGCTCTTGGGTGAAGAGCAGTTGACTCAAGTGAACCCAGGCAAGACTGAAGTGATAGAATCTTAGAAACGTAGGGTTGGAATGGACCTTGGGAGGTCATCTAGTCCAGTCCCCCATGCTGAGGCAGGACCAAGTAAACCTAGACCATCCCTGAGAGGTGTTTGTCCAACCTGTTCTTAAAATCCTCCAATCCTTCCACAACCTCCCTTGGAAGCCTATTTTAACCTTTCCTCATAAATCAGGGTTTCTCAGTCTTAATCACTTTAGCTGTTCTCCTCTGGACTCTCTCCAATTTGTCCACATATTTCTTAAAGTGTGGTGCCCAAAACTGGGCACAATACTCCAGCTGAGGCTCACAAGTGCTGAGTAGAGCAGGACAATCACCTCCCATGTCTTACATATGACACTCCGGATAATAGAATCCAAGAATATTAGCCTTCTTTGCAACTGCATCACATTGTTGGCTCATGTTCAATTTGCAATACCCTAGAACACAGGACTTGAAGTGGGTGGGAAAGCTGATTGTATACCAGTTTTGCACTCTCGCAATTTCCAGGGCTGCCAGGGGCATTTTGACTCCAGAATCAGCTCCTCCAATTCATGTCGGTACCCTAGGGGGCACTACACGAGCCGTGAATCATTGGAGCTCAATGCATTCTAGTCATGCTGCCCTCCCATTCCTGGTCCATTCACTTTTTTCAAGGGAAAAATAGAAGGCTTTATGCCACTGGAGATCTCCCCATGCCAGGGGAATAATCAGATGCAACTTATACCAGCTTTAAGGATTCTGCTTTTCTCAGATACATATGATAAAACAAACTCTAGGGACCACAGGTCTGTTCCAACAAATCAATAACAATATATTTTTTGTTTGATTATCTAGAAAATGAACATGCAAATCTTTTACTAAACAGAAAAGAGTCTATATAAAAGAAGACACACAGATCCTAAGTTTGCACAAAACAGTATCGTAGGCAGATGTTGTTTTCTGCAAATATAACACAAAGAAAGTGATGACTTATTTTGAATAAGACTCTCCATCTGTGCCTCACACCATCAGGATCTTAGAAGGTAAAAATAGTGGTCCTGCATTACGCTAAAAGCATAAGCAAAGTTAAGGGTTATTCCAACTGATATCTGAACATATTGGTACAAAAGCTCCAAGACAACATCTGATACTGGAGAAAATGTTTGGTGGCGGGGGAAATACTAATAAAAAATATACTATATTATTATTAGCAATCAGGTGTGAAACAGAAATCTATACACATCTAAAGCTAATTGGCTACAGTGATTCCATTTTATCAATCTCTAGCAGCAATATGTTGTGTATCAACGTTGGTGTTCTCTCTGATCATGCTTAGTTGATTCCTTCACATGTAATCAACAGGAGAGACATTAAAAGATGACCTGGCTTGTTGCTCCAGTCTATTTTTGAGGGAACAGTGGTTTTCTTAAAACATCAGAGTTCCATGGGAACAGTATAAAACTGAGAATAAACTGTTTAAGGCTTATCATTCATGGGCATCAAGCTAGAAAACCCTTCCCATGCCTTGTGACAAAATACACAGAAAAAAATTTCATGGAAGTAGAGCCCTATTTATAATAATTAAGTTGTTTCTAATACTTACAAGTACAGTGATAAATGTATGTATAGATTTAGCAGAATTAAGAACATGCAATCTAAATCAAAATCTCAATTAACAATACATTGCTGAGAAAGAGGGCCTGGACCTCTTCCCTAATTCATAGTTCATAATACCAGAAAATAAGTGGTAGGGGTTGATTTTGAGGAAAATGCTAATCTGTTTGAAAGGACAATACAGAAAATGGCTGGGGGAGCGTGTCAGGTAATAATGCACCATAGAACCTGCAGGCTTTTCCTGTCTTAGTCCACACGTTTTGGCTGCTTGCTTGCAGCAGGGCAGCCTATGCTATTAATTCAGCAGCAGTCTTTAAACATTGTAAAAAAAAACCCTCAGAATTTGGCTGTCGGGCCTATAAATAAAGAAACAAAGCCTCAAATACAAGCTCTTAGTTGTGGTGCTTGAAGGAAAGACCCTGGGGTTCTGTGAGACACTGTCCAGTCTCACCCAATTCTGCCCTGAGAAGCAGCAGGCTAGCCTTCTTAACTGGCCTGCTGACTCCCAATTGGTCATTGTCTCCTCCTGGCCCTTGTAGACCTTGGAGGACTAAATGTTGTTGGTAGCTTCTTTGGAGTGGGTTTCCTTGAGCAAGGGGCGTAGAGGCACCAGTGCATCCAGAAGGGGTCAGAAAAGGCATGACAGGTGCTGTCACAGGCAGAGATGTGCAGATTTGTCTGTGAAATGCTGTCCCTGAGATTGGTCAGTAAGCCTTTGAAAGACAGATATTAATCATAGTTAAGAATATTTGTATTCTCAATGGCTCATCCCCTAGATAAAGCAACAACTGAAAACCCTATTGTGTATGTAGGTAACTGGAAGAAACTGGGAAGTGGCGTTGGCTGTCCGAAATCAATGGTGATATGTCTGAACTTGCAAGCTGACCCAGTCACAGGGACTAGATAGGAAACATCTCTGGAAACAGCAAGAGGAGTTGGTATCTAGTGCAGCAAACAATGTTGACAGGCAAATCAGAGAAGTAAGAAAGAGGGGAATGTTTTTAAGGAATGTAAGCTGTCAAGGTTCCTCCCCCACTCTGAACTCTAGGGTACAGATGTGGGGACCTGCATGAAAAACCTCCTAAGCTTATCTTTACCAGCTTAGGTCAAAACTTCCCCAAGGTACAAAATATTACACCCGTTATCCTTGGACTGGCCGCTACCACCACCAAACTAATACTGGTTACTGGGGAAGAGCTGTTTGGACGCGTCTTTCCCCCCAAAATACTTCCCAAAACCTTGCACCCCACTTCCTGGACAAGGTTTGGTAAAAAGCCTCACCAATTTGCCTAGGTGACTACAGACCCAGACCCTTGGATCTTAAGAACAATGAACAATCCTCCCAACACTTGCACCCCCCCTTTCCTGGGAAATGTTGGATAAAAAGCCTCACCAATTTGCATAGGTGACCACAGACCCAAACCCTTGGATCTGAGAACAATGAAAAAGCATTCAGTTTTTTACAAGAAGACTTTTAATAAAAAATAGAAGTAAATAGAAATAAAGAAATCCCCCCTGTAAAATCAGGATGGTAGATATCTTACAGGGTAATTAGATTCAAAAACATAGAGAACCCCTCTAGGCAAAACCTTAAGTTACAAAAAAGATGCACAGACAGAAATAGTTATTCTATTCAGCACAATTCTTTTCTCAGCCATTTAAAGAAATCATAATCTAACACATACCTAGCTAGATTACTTACTAAAAGTTCTAAGACTCCATTCCTGTTCTGTCCCTGGCAAGAGCAGCACACAGACAGACACAGACTCTTTGTTTCTCTCCCTCCTCCCAGCTTTTGAAAGTATCTTGTCTCCTCATTGGTCATTTTGGTCAGGTGCCAGCGAGGTTACCTTTAGCTTCTTAACCCTTTACAGGTGAGAGGAGCTTTCCCCTGGCCAGGAGGGATTTCAAAGGGGTTTACCCTTCCCTTTATATTTATGACATAAGCTCTTTCCTTTTAGGTTTGTAACTAGACTGAAAAGACTACAAGAAGTCTACATCGAGATACATTAAGCAGACAATTTCTTTATTTTAATTACATTTCTTCTCTATTTTTAATATATCTTGCTTTTAGTTAACATATCTTGGTTTTTGTTAAGATTACTATTATATGCATAGTTTCAAATGATGTCTCCCCAAAAAACACAACCCTTAAAAAGACCTAAATAAAAGCTCTGTGTAAGCTTCAAAGTTTATCTCTCTCATCCACAGAAGCTGGTCCAATAAAATATATTGCCTCACCCACCTTGTCTCTCTAAAACCCTTAAAGAGAAGTGTTCATGAGTGGAAAGTTTCTGAAACCTACTACCTCATCTCAGTCTTGATCAAGGAGTATAGACTATGGTATTCTATACCGCTAAGTTGAGTTTCCATTTGCCTAAGAAATGAGGGACAGTAGAGAATAGTTGGCAGGGGTAATGGTCACAGTTACTGAATAGCAAATTAACAGATGCTCTTGCATGGCTTTGAAATAGGTTATTTTCCTGTAGAATAAAAATGTGGCCTTTACAGCAGGAGGAGGGATGAAAGAGTCCACAAGACTCAGGATTTTAACTTAAACAGAAGTCCTCCTGAAGGCACTTGTGGTGCGCGTGATGCATTCATAGATGTATAGATTTTAAGGCCAGAAGAAACCATTGTGATAATCTAATCTGATCTTTTGTGTAACACAGGTCACTGAATTTCACCAGCCTTCTCCACACACCCCTTTACCAAACTACTTTCTCTCATAATTAGTTATGGATATGGGGTAATAGTGTGTTTTGTTGGAGGCTGGCATTGTGACAGATTTATGTTACCAATCTGCCTGGAGCTTCAGGTGATCAGGCTGAGGCCGTGGGATCTTTAGGGGAGGAGATGAAAGAGCCACACCAAGTGACTACGTTTAAAGCTTTATTAATTAAATAACAGCAGTGAGTGCTGGGAACGCCCAAGTGGGAAGACATACAGTTACAGTGCATGTACAACAGTTGTGGTTATAATAAGGTGCATGCCAGGAGGTGGGGGAAGTAGAGGGTATGTACTGGGGTGCCTTAACTCTTCATTTCCTTGTTTTTGTGGGTTAGCATCAGGTGGATTGTATGTTACTACTTAACAACAATTTTTCCCTATATTAATTTCCAAGCTGTAAAATACTTAAAGGTGGAGGGGTTTTTAAAATTTTATTTATTTTGGGTTTTTTTAAGGAGCACACCTGTGTAACGTCAGAAATAGTGTTGCTGTTGGAGCAGATTTTATCCCAAATCTCCTGTGAATCAACAACTGCCCATAAATAGTCAAAATGTTTATTCGCATTACACAAATATGTTGGCAACCATTGGAACATAAACTTTCAGCTGTGATGAATGGTTAAAAAATGATCCTAAAAATCAATATTCCCCCCCATACCCCCCCGAAACAACAAATTGCATCAGATCTACTCAGGATACCTCTTTCTACCAAGATTTATGTAGACCCGCATATTTTATAAAATACATCAGTCAACAATGAAAGATTGAAGGGCCAAGGACCAATTTCACCAAGAGTCCAATGTCAAAGATTTCCTAATAAAAAATAAAATAAGGATAAACAAAACAAAGACTGTACAGAAAATTCAAAGGGCATGATAGCTAATACTGTGTGAAGTTTCATACTGGTGGGCTACCTTCTTTAGAGAAAAACAGGAATTTATGCCTCAATTTAAGCACATTTTAGAACACAACTTTAGATATGGAGCTGCTAGTAGGAGCCTCCATACTAACATGCAGCAATTGAGGGAAAAAATGGATAACTTTGCTTTTATACATTTTTCCCTACAAATCAGGTTTTCCTAGATTCTGTGAAAGCAGCATTGTGAAAAAGCAGTCACTATGTTAAAAGATTGCAATGTGATGAGTATAAAGGGAATTTCCCAAAGGGACCAAAAGCAAAGAAAAAAACAATACGGAGACCAATTTAAATGATGGGTATATCCTTTCTTACAGAGCTATTACCTAGACTTGAAGTGTTTGGGCACATCAATAACTTAAGCATATGAATTCAGAGGCGTTGGACTACAGTACAAAATAACTAGTCTATGCATTGAAAACTCAAATGGTTTAATGCCTCTGGTTTTACTGAAACATAGTTAGCATTTTCTAGGAAAAGTACCGTAAATATAACAACTTCCAGTCATCCATAGCATGTTATATTAAGTTAAAGGAAAGAAAATAGTCATGCTCCCATTAAATGTTCTGCAATCATATTATGAAAGTTAAAAACAAAACAAAAGAATCCCTTCCAGATTTAACTTGCCTTATAGACTTCTTGCATATTTTAACAAGAAAAAAATAGGCATAAGTTTTACCGGACTGATGGAAAACCTGCCAGGAATCAAATGAATGCAACGTGAATTAATTTGCATACTCAATTAGTTTGAGGGAAGGGAAGAAAAAGAGAGGAAAAAGCATTTCAAACAAAACAGAAAATCTTAGAAAATAAGAAATGCTGTCCTTTCCTGTTATATAGCTCCCTAACTCGCTTACCATCTGTAGACAATGACAAATCCATTGTCACCCTCTATAGAATAAAGAAAAGGAGTACTTGTGGCACCTTAGAGACTAACAAATTTATTTGAGCATAAGCATCTGATGAAGTGAGCTGTAGCTCACAAAAGCTTATACTCAAATAAATTTGTTAGTCTCTAAGGTGCCACAAGTCCTTCTTTTCTTTTTGCGAATACAGACTAACACGGCTGCTACTCTGAAACCTTGATAGAATAAAACATCACAGAGCATTTCTTTATAGACTCTGAATGCCATTGGCTCCCTTGGATCAGCAATGGAGACAAAATTACCCTAGATCTGGCTTGCCTCTCTTTTTGGTGGAGAGAGACTTTTTTCCATTCTTTCACCACAAAACACAATAACCACTTCCTCCTGAAAAAAAACAAAACACTAAAATGACTTAAAACATTACTGTATTTCGACAGACTGTTTGTTTTTAAAAAAGTTCACCAAATCCAGACATCTTTAATTATTCAAATGGTAAATCGACAATGCAGTCACTACTTCTTTTCCCTCTGTGTATAAGCTTAGAGAGGAGATAGTAATCACTTTGCTAAATTGCTTAGCAACTGTAGGTAAAAAAGCTAATAAGTTATAATTTATACGTGAAAAGCTTGCAGGGGGTTAGTAGCACACTTCCAGTGCTATTGAGGTTTCATGCTGAGAATTTCATTCCAAACTGGCAGTTGTCTCAAAACACTGCAACATACAACAGTTCAAAAAAGTAAATGTCACAATGACTGGTCAAATAGGCTTCCATGTGGTGATTTGTTGCTATCTTTCCCATTAGCCTACCAGTAATGTCTACAAATCACTTTTCAGACTGAAAACAACCTTTGTGAACAGCTTCATAATGAATTCATGTGTTGAATCAATCTTACTAGATTCAAAAGTGTTGGGGGAAGGTAATTTTGAATAGTTTCAAATAGACTAAGGTAACTCCTAGGAGCCAAAGCTGCTCACCTTATGCAAAAGTTCAAGTAAATGGACTTTGTCCCAGGGAGTTTTGCAAGGGCTGGGGGATAGAATCTCTCTCAACAGGCAGTCAAGCATCCAGTACAGTAATTCCATAGCCGCTGTTCAAGTCCATTAGCTGTAGTAATACTCATGGCTGCTAGGCGCCTCATGAATAGGTGGAGGGGAAGATTAGGTTCATTAAATTTGGAGACCCACCCTCACCATGCCTTTCTGCATGTTGGCACATATTGAACAACAATGAAGTAGTGCACCCAAGTTTGAGCTCTCTGGAGCCTTATCTCCCATGTGCAGATCTAGATAGATTCCACTACTGTTGTTCCCTACATACCCAGGTGAGAAAAGCAAGATTTGATGCTAAATCAACAAAACTTTCCTGTACAAGAAACATATAGAACATAGACAGACACTAAGAACATTAGTGAAACTTTACCTGCAACCACTGTGACTGATCACTATGACCTGAAGTCCAGGCATTCACTTTGCCTTGCTTGTCTAGCCGGGCTTTCCTAGGTTCCCAAGTGAACATGTCCATGTTGAGTGTTCTGAAGATGCTGGAGGCAGTAATCTGATAGTCCTGTATATGCCCTGATTTCATCCCCAGAGGTTCAGAGCAACCTGAAAAAGTGAAAAGGAATCCATGAGACTATTTACTTCACTACAGTACCTTTTAGGTTTTTTTTTTTTTTTTTTTTTTTGGTAGTATAACCTGCGTTAGCGGGTATGATAAGAAAGGGAGCCAAGCTTGTTGCCAGATAGATGAGATATGGGGAAAAGTGCAGTGTGCTCACCTTGCCAATAAAGGAGTCTTATGCTTAGATGAACCCTAGGGATGGATGGCGGACTAAGTCAACAGGGGGAAGGGAGGATGGACCTGCCTGAGGGAGTGTGAGTGATCTCCTGTCTGTCTCTTCCTGCCTGGGGAGGTTACCTATTTTGCCCCGAAGGGGTCTGCCAAACTACTCTGGGAGAGAGCAACTTCACTTAGAAATGCTGAGGAGGCCCGATCCACCATTAGGACTTTTTTTTTTTTTTACTGTAACACCTATTGCTGCAGCAAACAGGCTACTCACTGGGTGCATAGGCACCCTCATCACCTTGCCGCAACCTCCAGGCCTGCAACAACTCATTAAGATACAAGGGTTCCTCCACATTATGACACCCACTAGTGTGGAATAAACTCGTGAATCAAGGAAACCCACCCTGACTACTTGTGGGTCATAGAGTGTTCACTTCAGATCAATCTTCCCCTTCCCTTTATATGCTTCCGCTATATTTCCCCGGTAAATAAAATGTACCTTGATGGTTGCTTCATCTGTTATGGAGGTGTCAGAAGAGTATGTATGAGGTATCAGGCTAGGCATAGGGAGAAGTACTGGGTCAGCGACAGTCAAAACCAGATAGGGAGCTAAGGCTGGGCTCCTGACTACCTTAAACAATGGGGTGGAGGCACCATCAGTTAGTAGCTAAGAACCCAGGCCACTGAAACCCACTCCAGCGAAAGCAGAATAATACTGGGTAAAGACTCTTGTTGATGACTAACCGCCCTTAGAGGTATCTAGACCCATAAACCATCTTACAGAGGGAAAAAAAAGAAAGCAGTTCTCACAGAAAGGGCCCTAATCAGGAACCTCTTTGGGGGAAATTGCAAGCAAACCAAAAATTGCCAATGCAAGGCATTTTATTATAACACATGTTGAAAGAATGGAAAACAAGATAGAGAACTCAAAATATTTTCTAAGACATTTACAGAGTAAAGAAAAAAAGGTGATTTTTCCCCCAGTCCTTCTCACTAGTCTCAGCCTCATGTATATACATGATTTCCTATCCAGCACATAACCATTGGTTTCCTTTAATTTATTCTACTCTACTCTTATACCATGTATCATTGTAGTGGTGTCTTAACACCAAGGAAGTGTAATTCTGCAAAATACATATTTCTTTCTTAATGCTACTAGTGCTAAGGAAAATTCCTTGAGTACTAATCACATCTGTACTTTTTCATAACTTGATATCTTGCCAAAAAACACATACCAGCAGCAAGGTGTAGACTATAGATATTATAGCTGGGAGGGGGTGTAGCTTCCTCTGGAGAACTAAGCAAGGATTGTCTGCTAAAATCAGGTGGCCATATCCCACATGATTTACTGTGACTGCAGATGAGGATGGACATTGATGGATATTGGTCCTTCCTCTCCTCTCCTCTTTTAGGTTTCTAAGATAAAATTTAACAAGTAATTCCAAACAGACATGATGCTGTGCAATGAATTATGAGGGGTTTATTCACTGGGCAGAGGCAGGGTGCATTTGGATCTACTAGGAGAAAGAATAGGTTGGAGCAGAGTCAAGGACAATAAGAAGTTTTTTAAAATGTATTAGGAACAACAAAAAATCCTGACAATGGTATTGGTCCATTACTGGATGGAAATGGTAGAATTATCAATAATAATGCAGAAAAGGCAGAAGTATTCAATGAATATTTCTGTTCTGTATTTGGGAGAAAAACACATGATATAGTCTCATCATATGGTGATGACAACACCCTTTCCATTCCACTATCTCTGGAGGATGTTAAACAGAAGCTAGTTAGGCATTTCTAATTCAGAGGGTCCAGACAACTAGATTCCAAAAGTTTTAAAAGAGCCATCTGAGGAGATCATGGGCTGTTAATGCTGATTTTCAGTAAATGTTGGAGCACTGAGGAATTCCAGAAGAGTGGAAGAAAGCTAGTATTATGCCAATGTTTAAAAAGGGTAAACAGGATGACATGGGTAATTATAGGCCTGGCAGCCTGACATCGATCCCAGGCAAGATAATGGAGTGATTGACACAGGATTTGATTAATAAAGAATTAAAAAAGGGTAATGAAATTAATGCCAATCAACACGGATTTATGAAAAACAGATCCTGTAAAACTAGCCTGATATTTTTTTTGTGATGATATTACAAGTTTGGTTGATAAAGGTAATAGTGTTGATGTAATATCTTAGACTTTTCTAATGCATTTGACTTGGTACCACACAATATTTTGATGAAAAAGTTAAAATATGGAATGAACATGGCATACATTAGGTGGATTAAAAATTGGCTCACAGATAGATCTCAAAATGTAATTGCAAATGGGGAATCATCACTGCGTGTATGTGCTTCCAGTGGGGTATGAGGATCAGTTCTTGGCCCTACGGTATTTACATTTTTTTTGTATCAATGACTGGAAATAAAACACCAAATCATTACTGATAAAGTCTGTAGATGACACAAATTGGGGGAGTGGCAAATAATGAAGGGGACAGATCACTGATTCAGAGCTATCTGGATCACTTGGTCAACTAGCCACAAGCAAACAATAAGGGCTTTAATAAGACTAAATGTATACATCTAGGAATAAACAATGTAGACCAAATACAGAATGGGGACTCTATCCTGGGTAGCAGTGATGATGAAAAAGATTTGGGGGTCATGATGAACGATCAGCTGAACATAGTTCCCAAGGTGAAGTTGTGGCCAAAAGAGCAATCCTGGAATGCATAAACAGAGGAATCTCAAGTAGGAGTGGAGATGTTATATTCAATATTAGGAAAAAAACTTTTTCACTAGGAGGGTGGTGAAACACTGGAATGCGTTACCTAGGGAGGTGGTGGAATCTCCCTCCTTAGAAGTTTTTAAGGTCAGGCTTGACATAGCTCTGGCTGGGATGATTTAGTTGGGGATTGGTCCTGCTTTGAGCTGGGGGTTGGACTAGATGACTTCCTGAGGTCCCTTCCAACCCTGATATTCTATGATTCTATGTTATTTGACCTCTATATTTGGCACTTGTGCAACCAGTGCTGAAATATTGTGTCCAGTTCTGGTGTTCACAATTGAAGAAGCATGCTGATAAATTGGAGCAGGTTCAGAGAAGAGCCACAAGAATGATTAAAGGTTTAGAAAACATGCCTTATAGTGACAGAATTAGAGAGCTCCATCTATTTAGCTTAACTGAGAGAAGTGAAGGAGTCAAAGTACCTACATAGGGAACAATTATGTAATAATGGGCTCTTCAGTCTAGTAGAGAATGAAACAACGTGATCCAATGGCTGGAAGTTGAAGCTAGATAGATTCTGACTGGAAATAAAAAAAAAAGTTTTGACAGTGAGGCTAATTAACCATTAGTATAATTTACTACTGTGGTGGATTCTTCACCATTGACAATTTTTAAATCAATCTTGCAAGTTTTTTGAAAAGATATAATCTAGGAATTACTTTGGGGAAATTCTATGGCCTGTGTTAGACAGGAAGACAAACTAGATGAACACAATGGTGTCTTCTGATCTATGGAGGTCATGGCAGCAGAACTCCCATACGATGGCAGCACAGTAACAAGAAAACAGAGGCCTAGAAGAGGCGGATGGCCTGCGTGGGCTCTTGTGATAAAAATGAATAAGGAAAAGGTAGGGTATGCGGCTGGCTAGGAGAATGGCTAAGGTTTTGTCTACCCTGCAATCAGAGGTATGATTGCAGCACATGTAGACATACCTGAGCTAGCTTTGATCTAGCTTGCTTGAGTATCAATAGCAGTGAAGGGGCTGCCGGAAATCATAGAATCATAGAATATCAGGGTTGGAAGGGACCCCTGAAGGTCATCTAGTCCAACCCCCTGCTCAAAGCAGGACCTATTCCCAGTTAAATCATCCCAGCCAGGGCTTTGTCAAGCCTGACCTTAAAAACCTCTAAGGAAGGAGATTCTACCACCTCCCTATGTAACGCATTCCAGTGTTTCACCACCCTCTTAGTGAAAAAGTTTTTCCTAATATACAATCTAAACCTCCCCCACTGCAACTTGAGACCATTACTCCTCGTTCTGTCATCTGCTACCATTGAGAACAGTCTAGAGCCATCCTCTTTGGAACCCCCTTTCAGGTAGTTGAAAGCAGCTATCAAATCCCCCCTCATTCTTCTCTTCTGCAGGCTAAACAATCCCAGCTCCCTCAGCCTCTCCTCATAAGTCATGTGTTCTAGACCCCTAATCATTTTTGTTGCCTTTCGCTGGACTCTCTTCAATTTATCCACATCCTTCTTGTAGTGTGGGGCCCAAAACTGGACACAGTACTCCAGATGAGGCCTCACCAATGTCGAATAGAGGGGAATGATCACGTCCCTCGATCTGCTCACTATACCCCTACTTATACATCCCAAAATGCCATTGGCCTTCTTGGCAACAAGGGCACATTGCTGACTCATATCCAGCTTCTCGTCCACTGTCACCCCTAGGTCCTTTTCCGCAGAACTGCTGCCTGGCCATTCGGCCCCTAGTCTGTAGCGGTGCATTGGATTCTTCCGTCCTAAGTGCATGACCCTGCACTTATCCTTATTGAACCTCATCAGATTTCTTTTGGCCCAATCCTCCAATTTGTCTAGGTCCTTCTGTATCCTATCCCTCCCCTCCAGCATATCTACCACTCCTCCCAGTTTAGTATCATCCGCAAATTTGCTGAGAGTGCAATCCACACCATCCTCCAGATCATTTATGAAGATATTGAACAAAACCGGCCCCAGGACCGACCCTTGGGGCACTCCACTTGATACCGGCTGCCAACTAGACATGGAGCCATTGATCACTACCCGTTGAGCCCGACAATCTAGCCAGCTTTCTACCCACCTTATAGTGCATTCATCCAGCCCATACTTCCTTAACTTGCTGACAAGAATACTGTGGGAGACCGTGTCAAAAGCTTTGCTAAAGTCAAGAAACAATACATCCACTGCTTTCCCTTCATCCACAGAACCAGTAATCTCATCATAAAAGGCGATTAGATTAGTCAGGCATGACCTTCCCTTGGTGAATCCATGCTGGCTGTTCCTGATCACTTTCCTCTCATGCAAGTACAATGCCGTACAAGCTCATCTAGGACCCAGCGCTGCCACCCATGCCATGCTGCCACAGTTGGGAGATGTAATTCTCAGATTGGGCGGATGTACATGCGCTGGCTCTGCTCAAGCTAGTGTGCAAAAAACAGAAGTGTAGCCACGGTGGTATGATGGTGACTCAGGCAAGTTGCCCAAGAAAACGCTGTCAGAGGGCTTGTTTTCACTACCACGCTACATCAGCATAGTGAGAGTGGGAGGGAGTGATATATAGGTCTTGACCAGAGTTAGAAATGAGAGAGATTCATACATTGGTTTAGAAAGGCAGTTTGTGTATTATTCAGTATCAAAGTATCACTACTGGATTACTAGGGCTGTCCTGAAGAGTGCTTCATCTGAAGAAGGGGTGGTGTGAAGAGGAAGGGGAAAGTGCCTGACAAACAAAAATGGGCTGTCAAAACAGTTTCGGCCAGAGTTGAAAAACAATATATCACAGAAAATGAAACCATCAATTGCATTCATCTACTTTTCCTACTTTGCACCCACCCTTGTACATGCTTGTGCACCTACGTAATTTTACACTTTTTCTTTCCACCTCCAAAAGTTAGAGGGAAGAAGAGGATATCACAAATCTTAAACTGCTTGCAGAAAGAGAGGCAGAGGTACTAAGCCAGGAGATAACATTATATGCATACAGGAATAGGGACAACAAATTATTGCTATATCAAAGAAAACTACATCCATTATAGATCACATATTTAATTGAATAATTACAGAAAAAAACAAAACAACCCCCTCCCCCCGCCCAACACACTAATGTAATTTCTGATGTCCGGGCTTTGAACAAGGGTGCAAAGGAGACTCCTTCAATACTTTGTATGTACAAAAAAATTTTTATTTAAAACAAATGGTGTGAGGGAGTATTATAATACTCATGATTATAAAGACAGGATAGGAAAGTATGGAAAAGAAATGGTGATGGCTAGGACATACGTGGAGGAAAGACCCAAATAACATAACAAGGGAAGTGTTGGACTGGAACCCCCGGGATAAAGTGCAATGTGGTAGACTAAGGTTAAGACAGAAATGCACACTAGAATTGGAACTGAAAGCTCTCAGAATGACAAGCCAAGAAGCCAAGATGGCACTAGGAGACTGATAAAGATGTAAGGCAGTGGTGAAGGCCCTATGTTCTGCATGGAACAGAGAGGCATAGAAGAGAGAGTGAGAGAGAGAGAGCGTGAGTGTGCATGCCTGGTGAGAATACAGTTCTTTGCCAAGTGACCACAGAGTGTGGGGAGTTGTGGGATAAACATTTAGGAGGATAATTCAGGGTTTTAAGATTGAGATAATCCATGCTCGGGTGTAGGCATGCTCTCTGTGGTCTTTGGTTGTAGCATAACAACTTGTCTGTCAGTTTGCCCGTGTCCTCTACATACCCTCAACTCCCATTGACTTCAACAGTGCTTAGCACCTCCCAAGAGGCACTCAGCATCTCATATAACTGTGCAAGAGCTCAGAAGTAATCAGTGCCAAAGCTAGATATTTGCATGCAAGAGTTCCCATCACCTAGGCTTGTGCTCAAATTACTATGTTTGACTTGCCTTACATTAGAGTTTGTGAAGGAGTGGTAAGAGCAGAGCAAGACAATTATTTTAATACAAAGATTATGTTCTGTCTTGATTGCCATATCTATCTATTGGTGAACAAAAAAAAAAGATTTAAAACTCTGCTTATGAAAAATAACAGACTGCTTGGTTATATGAAAATACACATTGCCTATAATTCTCACTTTCAATCTGCCCATTTGAGAAATCAAACAGGTGATCTGTAAATCCAAGAATGCAATGCCAGTCAAACAAAAGTGATGGGCAGGTTCTGCTTCCCTTCTTCACATTGAGTAGTACAGTACCTTACTCTACAGAAGGACACATGAATACTAACGGGACCACTTTGTGAATAAGGTACTACTCCACATGTGCAAGGTTGGCAGAATCTAGCTCTAAGTGCAGAAAGTTGCAGGAAAAAAAAAGCCAGGGAAAGAAATAAATGTTCATTTTATAGTTGGCTGGTTGCACAGGAATAGAAAGTGCTTGTTGGCATATAAAATTCACTTATAGCCCTGCTTAGATAGGACTATTGTGCTTAAAGTTAGCCCTGGGCCTAAGTATACTGCTGAATTGGGGCCTACGAAAGGTCCATCTTTTGATCTTGCTACACTTTCTTTAATTAGAAAGGTTTCATTAAAAAAAAAGGGGGGGGGATCAGTTCTGAAACCCCCAGACCTCTAAGAGTGCATCTCAACCTAAGATAAACCACCTGGAATTATATGCATTAGTCTGTCTTTAGGTGTAATTGTACTTGGCTTTCCACTGAGACGGAGTTGTTCTGATGAGCCCAGACTGTGACAACAGTGCTGAGGAATGGTGACCTTGAAACTGAGATGAGACCACTGAAATGAAATCACTTTAGTAGCTTTCACAGTTCTTTGAGCAAAACAATTCCTGGTCATTCTGGCAAGGACTTATTCTAAATTGTGGTTCCAGAAATGGAAAACGTAGAAAGAAAAATCTAATACACTAAAGCACATAAGACAGGATTTTCTATTTACTTTCAAATCTATCTGTATTGGAAAAGGGCAACAGTGAGATTAATGCATTAACTTTTAATTTCTGAATCTGATTTTGATGTCACTAGAGGACCAAGAATTCTTTGACTCAGACTGTTGTGATATATCATTTGGGAACTGGATGACTATTGTTTATACAGTAAAACAGGAAGCCAGGTAAAATCATCCCAAAATGAATTTACTGTAGCAATCCCTGTGGTGAAATGTTGATCTCTTTTGACAGATAAAGAATTCACATGCTAGAGAGCGGATAAGGGGTCAAGCGTTACATTTATGTGTTGTAACCTTTGCTACAACAAACCTTGAGAGGGTTTATATTGGCTCACTAGTTCATTTACTTTTGCTCCAAGACACAATCACAGTTTCTGTAGGAAAGCCACAAAACAAATCTAAATCAAATCAAACTTCATCAAAAGCAACCAGGCACAATGCATTTTATTTTGCTTTGAAAGTTCTTCAGCTGCAGCTTACTGACCTCTTGCAATTTCGAGCTTGTTATACAGTGCCTGTCCAGCATAGTCTAGTAGATAGGGCACTGAACAGGAAGGCAGGACTTGGAGACCTATGTCCAGTTCTCAGCTCTGCCATTGACCTGCTATGTAACCCTGGAGAAGTCACTTGACTTTTGTATCTGTTGTCCCTCCTACCCTTTGTCTGGCTTGTCCAGTCAGGCTGTAAGCTGTGGGTGGGGAGCACAGACTGTCCCTTGGTATGTGTTTGTACGGTGCCTAGCACAATTTTGATTGGTACTTCGAGGTGCTAATGTAAATAAATAATTATAGAATCAAAGAAATGAAGAGCTGAAAGGGACCTCTGGTCATCTAATCCAGCCCCCTGCACACAGGCAGGACCAAATATACTTAGATCATCCCTTACAGGTGCATGTCTAACCTGTTCTTAAAAATCTCCAATGATGGGCATTTTACAACCTCGCTTGGAAACCTGTTCCAGTGCTATTCTATTCATAATTAGAAAGTTTTGCTTAATAGTTAACCTAAATCTTCCCTGCTTCAGATTAAGCGGACCATTTCTTGTTCTACTTTCAGGGGACATGGAGAACAATTGATCACCATCCTCTTTATGACAGGTTTCAGAGTAACAGCCGTGTTAGTCTGTCTTTGCAAAAAGAAAAGGAGTACTTGTGGCACCTTAGAGACTAACCAATTTATTTGAGCATGAGCTTTCGTGAGCTACAGCTCACTTATAACAGCCCTTATCATATTCCATCTCAATCTTTTTTTTTCTCAAGACTAAACATAGAATCAAAGAATATCAGGGTTGGAAGGGACCTCAGGAGGTCATCTAGTCCAACCCCCTGCTCAACATGTCTAGTTGTTTTAACCTTTCTTCATAGATCAGGTTTTTAAAAACTTTTATCATTTTCATTGCTGTCCTCTGGATTCTCTCAAACTTATCCTCATGTTTCCTAAAGTGTGGTTCCCAGAACTTGACACAATACTCCAACTGGGCCACACCACTGCCAAGTAGAGTGGGACAATTACCTCCCACTCTTACATACACCCTAAAATGATATTAGTCTTTTTCACAACTGCATCATATTATTGACTAATTCCACATGTGATCTATTATAACCCACAATTCCTTTTCAGCAGTACTACCACCTAGCCAGCTATTCCCCATTTTGTAGTTGGGTATTTGTTTTTTTTTCTTCAAGTATAATACTTTGCACTTGTCTTTATTGGATTTCATTTTGTTGATGTAGTTCCAATTTGTCAAGGTCATTTTGAAATCTAATCCTGTCCTCTGGAGTGCTAGCAACCCCTACCAGCCTGGTGTCATCCACCAATTCTATATTCTTTACTCCATTATCCAAGTAATTAATGAAAATGTTGAATAGTACTGGACCCAGGACAGACCTCTGCAGGATCCCACCAGACATGCCCCCCCAGTTTGAAAGCAAACCATTGATAGCTACATTGTGAGTACAGCCTTTCAGTCAATTTTGCAACTGCCTTATAGTCATTTCATCTATATCACAGTTCCCTAATATGCTTATGAGACTGTCATGTGGGACTGTGTCAGAAGACTTACTAAAATCAAGATACATGATGTCAACGGCTCCCCCCCCCATCCACTAGGGCAGTAATCCTGTCAAAGAAAGAATTTAGGTTGGTTTGGCATTACTTGTTCTTCACAAATCAGCGTTGGCCATTCCTTATAACCCTATTATCCTCTACATGCTTACAAATTGATTGTTTAATAATTTATTCCAGGTATCAAAGCTAGACTGACTGGTCTATAATTCCCTGGGTCTTTTTTGTTCATAGTTGCTATGTTTGCCCTTCTCCAGTCCTCTGGGATCTCACCTTTCCTTCAGGAGTTCTCACACATAATAGCTAACAGTTCAGAGACTGTTTCAGGTAGTTCCTTAAGTATCCTAGGGTAATTTCATCACACCCTGCTGACTTGAATACATCTAACATATTTAAATATTCTTTATTTAACCTGATCATTCCCTATCTTGACTTGAATTCTATTCCTGTGTTTATTTTTAGTTTTGTTAAGCATTTGGTCACTACTTACCTTTTTAGTGATGACTGAAGCAAAATAGGCATTAAATACCTCAGCCTTCTGTATCCATTTCAAGTAACAAATAATTTAATGTCAATGTGTACAAAAATATATACCCTATTCTAAATATAAAGAAATAAATTCAACCATGCTGTAACATCACAGATGTCAATGGAATTATACTAGGAATGAATATTCTAAACTACAGGACAATAGGTTTTATGCTAACTCACCTGATAATTCACAGCCAAGAAGTTCCATTCTCAAAGTACAGTGTCTTCTGCAAACCTGAGGATATAGCCGGATGTATTGTGATTTTATTGGAGGCGTGAAAGAATTGGCATAGGGAGTGTTGTTGTCCACATTGCCATGGAACACCTGTGACAACAACAACAAAAATCATCACACATTTCAAATAATACAAGGATGACAACTGGATCCTTACTTTATCTTCATGGACCCATATATCTAGGGTGACCAGATGTCCCATTTTTAAAGGGACAGTCCCGTTTTTGGGACTTTTTCTTATATAGGCGCCTATTGCCCCCCTACCTAGTTTTTTCACAGTTGCTATCTGGTCACCCTAATATATATCCACTTCCTTTTCTAGTCTTCATATCCTGTTTGTCATGATATTCCACATTTAGAGGCTTCTCCTTCATCTATGCTGCCTAATTTGGCCGGATTCAGCATGGTATTTGAGCATAACTTGAAGCATGTGGGTATTTCTATTTGTTGACTTTAGTAGAACTACTCTACAAGTAGTACTCATGCTTAAGGTAAGGCATGTGTTTAAGAATCTTGCTGAATTGGGACCTCTCTCTCTCTCATGCTCCAGCTACTAATACACTAAAAACACATCTTCCCTTCAATTTGTGTATTAAAATGTCCCTGTTCATTTTAGTCTGCAATTATTAACACTGATTCAAACTTACTTCTCCCTCCCTTATTTAAGAACTGATCCAACTTCCACTGAAGTCAGCTGGAGAGATTCCATTGACTGCAATGGGATTCAAATCAGGCCCTTAAAGGATTTTTCTATTCTCTCTTCATTGTAATTAGATACTCTTACACTTTGCTTCCCCACCTCATTACAGTCTTTTCAACGCAGCATTCCCTCTGCCTACATGACAGAAACTGTGTCCAATTCTGTGAAGTGCCTTACTTCTATCCTACCTCTCACAGTAAAGCATTCTGTGCTGGTTTGTATAAAAATAAATTCTAACTAAATTGTAAACATTTTTTTTTTACAGGAAGATACCATTTTTGCAATGCAGACATGAGCATTGGTGAACAGGTTCTATGGCATCAAGGGTTAAATCAATCCGCCAATGTACTAAAACGAAATTGAAAACAGAGTCATGAGTAATTACTGGTAAACTAATTAAAATGAAAATCAGTTAAGTGTAATAAACAGGATTATTCTAGCCTGGGGACACAGTGTTTATAGAACCATCAATTAAAGAGTAAGAAAGTCTTAGCTGACATAAAGTGGAAATGTATTGCTATGTTTTCCAGAAAAAATAATAAGGCAACACACATAAAAGTGCTTTCTCTGTTAGACAATTAGACTCATCTACTGGAGATACCTTTTGATTTCAGAAGTCAGATATACCTTGCGATTTCATTCACACACAGGTGACTCAGTCTTACCATATCTTCATTGGTGCCTTTTACTTTGTATGTCACCCATGACTTCCCATCATTACTGTATGCAATTTTGTAAGATTTTATATATTCTGGGCTTCCAATCCTCTTGGCACCTTGGGTTATAACTCCAGTGAGTCTCATCTTCCTTTGCAGGTTTATCTGTAATAACAATACAATATCATTGGTAACCAGAGTTCCTATAATGACACTAAATTTTTGTTCTGACTCGAACAAAAAAGAAACCAGTGATTCGTTCTGTAGCATTTTGATTGATTGTCTCTTCATTTCATTTGATCACACATGTGAAAAAACAATACTTTTTCCCCAAAAGCTACATACTGTATTATTTGTATATGTGTTGCAATGGGTCCACAGCTAAGATTTCATCTTCAATTCCATTAGAAGGCTGATTTTGACCCCCCACTCTAATATCACAAGAATCTTCATTGCATGGTCCTCTGTCAGAGTAAAATTTTTCTGGAAAGTCTGACGCAAAACAGAATAGGCATTTCCAACATACGGGTGTTCTAAAAGAAAACAATCAGTGTTTTGACCTTTCAAAAAAGGGTTTTTTAATGGGTTTGATCATTCCCTGCTTGAAAATGGATTGATCTAAGAACTCTGAGTGGAATCCTGGCCCCACGGAAATCAATAGCCAAGCTCCCACTGATGTCAGTGGGGCCAAGATTTTACCTTCCCAATTTATTTTTCTGAGTTGACCTTATCACCACAAACAAATTGATTAGGAAGTTTGGAGAGTTACCCAAATAACCTGAACTCTGCCTCACACATTCATCCAAAAATACATGAACACCAGGAGTCAATTATGTTCACAAACCAGACAGTTGACCTTGCCATCACTTCAATGATTATGAAAATTCATGGGTGAGCAATAGCAACTGAACTACCTTACTCTTGTTGAAAACTGTTGAGATTATTACGGGCTGCTATGACATTTAAACCAAGCTGTATCTTTACAAATGTAAGTGTTGCCATACTGTGACACGCTGGGTCACAGAGTGGATGTGCAAGACAGGGAAGAGTGCGGAATAATCAGCTGGGGAAGTGTAGCCAATACATTAATCTGGTAATGGGCTTTACTTCCTCAAAAGGGAGCCTTCCCTTCCCTACCTCCGTCAGACAGTGGGGCTGTCTCAGTGCACCCCCATTGAAATGGGAGGACAGCAACTGTTCTGGTATGTGCTCCCACAGGAGTATTGGGTGAAACAGCCAGAACATGTCCCTGCTGCTGAGCTTCTTCACTCCCTCACTTCACAACAATGTGGCCACAGTCTGGCCCTAAGTAATATCTGGGTCTATAGACCTATTAATGGCAGGACATAAAATTAAGACACTTGCACTCCTGGATGTGCAGGGTGGCAGGCGTCACATTTAGAGACTATAGATGCCAGCTGAAAGCGGCAGAAGCAGCCAAAGCAAGGACTGCACTGCATTGGTGGGAAGGGAGAAATGGGTCCCATCCCTTCCCCCAATACTCTCTAGACTCAGAACTGCACCTGGGAGACCCCACAAAATAAGGGCACTAGGAGCCCCATGCTCTTGCCCCTCCCCTCTCCCACACCATGTGGCTTTGAGAAAGCTGCAAAGGGAAGCCTGCCAGAGTCTTCAGCCAGTAGGGACAGAGGCAGCCAAGGCAGGGACTGTTGGCTTTCTGGAGAACTTTCTCTAGTTTTGACTGGTCTCTCTCTGTTCTGTGCTAATCAGCTCTTTGCTCCTTCTCTCCCCTCCCTTACAGTTGCTTCCTCTCAGCATCAATTCATATCAACCCCTTTTACTCTCTTCTCCCCTCCCCGTCTCTCTTTTCTCGGTTCCCCCTTTCTTTCATTTTCTTTCCACTTAGCTTATCCCTCCTAAGTATACCCAGCTAAAGAGAGGGGCCAAAAGAGAGAACAAAAATTGTGGCATGAACACGCTGTTTGCTGCCATCACATTGTTCACTCTACTTGTGTGTTCCACCTCTTCTCCCTCCCTGTGCCTCTCTTGTCTATTTAGATTGTAAGCTCTCTGAGGCAGGGATAGTCTTTCCAGTTTGTGTTTGTTCAGTACCGAGCACAATTAGGTCCTGGTCCATGACTGGGGCTCCTAGGCACTACAATAACACAAACAAATTCATAACAAAGCAAAATAACTGCATGCACTCACACCAAAGTGCTCAAGATTTCCTCAGCTTTGAAGAAAACCCACAGAAATTAAACAGATTCAATGCATTTATGACTTTTGAAACTGGAAAATTTTGAATCCACGTGATCTGCAGGTGGAAAAAAAGGCTATTTTTCATTGATGAGCTCTTTCTCTCTCAGTGTAATCCTCACTTGGAATTTCCAGGCTTTCCAATGTTTCTCTCCTTTGAGAGACTGCAAGATTCATTTCCCCCCTTTACTAATTGATAAACATTTATACAACTTTCCCCTGGAAGGATTTTATATCTATTACACACACGCATACAGTCAGTGGGATTCCCTTCTCATACTTCAGCATAATTACCTTGCCTTCAATGGATTTATACTTGATTTACATTCTTATAAGTGAGAGGTGAAGCAGACGCCCAAAAGTTACAGCTTGGGGGCCTGATTGTCTTCACCCATACAGTTATAAATCGGGAGTAATTCTACTGAAGTCAATGGAATCATACCAGTGTAAAACTGGTGTAAGAGGAGAATCAGGTCCAATATATTTACAATCAAATTTGAAGTACAGCAATTCACAGGTTTTTCCCCCCATCCTTCTGGAAAAACAATTAATAAAACAGCAAAATCTGTTGAAGTGGTCCACTCCAGGGACTGACAATTATACTAACTGAGAGGAGTCTCCCAATTAAGGCAAAATGGATTTGTGCTCAGTACATTGGAGTATAGTTTAGCATGGTGTCTTATTACAAGAGGTTGCCTAATAAGGGTGATTTAATAGACTTTTCACTCTGTATATGGAAAATCTTAAACATGCACAAACAAAAACAGTCTGTCACTTAACCCTGCAATATTTACAAGAAACAATCAAACCAAACAGTGCCCCCCGCCCCCAAGTCTGACAAGTAATAGTTAAGTTAAAGAACACACAATTATAGCTAACTTGCCTCCCAGCTCCATTGACTGCCACCATAAATTAGTGTTCAGGATAATAGAGAAACAAGTTAATTCCTATTATATCTTCTTTGACACTATTAATCAAATGGCTAACGATCTTCCAACTACACTAACAGTTCACACACATTTATACAGCTGATTTTTTTTCTAATTCTAATATGGCTTTTTTGTACAAGTCTGCCCTCCAATGATTTACATTGTAAATGTTAATATAACTAAATAAAGCTTTTTGCAACCCATCTCCCTAACTCTGGAGAAACAATGGTTACTAACAGCATCCATGACTGCAACAGCAAACAAAGAGTAACTATTAATGGAAAGAGGTTAGATTGGAGGAAGGTCTCCAGTGGGGTTCCACATCAATCTGTTCTGAGTTCGGTGATGTTTAATATCTTTATTAATGACATGGATGCAAGTATAGAGAGCATACTGATCAAGTTTGCAGATGACACAACGTTGTGGGGAGGGTTGCCAACACTTTGAGGGCAAGATAAAATTCAGAGAGGCCGGACTATAGAAAACAAAATGAAATTCAACAAAGACAAATGTAAGGTGCTACACTTAAGGAAGAAAAACCAATTGCATAAATACAGAATGGGGATAACTGGGTTGGCATCAGCTGAGAAAGATCTGGGAGTCGTGATGGATCACAACCTCAACATGAGTCAGCAACGTGATGCTGTTGCAAAATAAGCAAATGTAACAGAATTATAGCATGGAAGTCCTTGGAGGTGATAGTACAGCTCAACTTGATACTGGTTAGGCCTCAGATGTAGTACTGAGTCCAGTTTTGGTCACCAATGTATAGAAAGGATATAAAGAAACTGGAAAGGATCCAGAGGCAAGTGACAAAGATGATCAAAGAGATGGAATGCAAGCCATGTGAGCAAAGGATGAACAAACTGGGTCTGTTTAGTTTGGAAAAGAGGGGATTAAGGAGAGATATAATAGCAGTCTTCACAGACTTGAAACGCTGCCAGAAAAAAAGATTGAGAAAAGTTGTTCTCTTTGACACAAAAGGCAGGACAAGGGGTAATGGGTTCAAACTACAGTATAGGAGATTTAAATTAAATATCAGGAAAAACTTCCTAACTGTAAGAACAATAGGACAATGGAACAGACTGCCTAAGGAGATAGTGGATGCTTCTTCACTGGATGTTTTCAAAAGGAGACTGGGTAGCTTCTGTCTTGGATGGTTTAGCCACAGCAAATCCTGCATCTTGGCAGGTGGTTAGACTAGATGACTCTTGTGGTCCCTTTTACCTCTATGATTCTAACCCTTTGACAGTATACTCCTGTGAGGTCCCTCCCCTGACACAGTTGGAAGAGTTGAATGCTCTCGGAGGCAGTGTTTGGGTTTTTTGTTTGTTTTTATAAAAACATGAAATTAAAGGGTGCTCCTGCCAAATGACTATACATGAAAACTTTAGCCATACCATTGCCTTGCCTAATTAAAACAGAGTTACTTTCTTTCACTTATGGAATTTGAGCAATGTCTGACCTGTGACCTTGATACTTTAAAAAAGTAAGTGTTATGTGCTCCACACACATATACCCACCTCCATATCCATGTATTTAGGTAAAAGCTATGCCCCCTTTTATTTAGTCCCAAGTTTTAACAAACTTTTTTTTGTTTTGTTTTTTGGGTCTCTGTTTCTGCTCTGAACCACTGAGCACTGGCTTTCAACACTGCTGAGCTTCATGCAGTTTTGCAATCAGATTTAAAAATAAGATATCAGATGCTATACAATATGCTTGATTTAGGTCTCTATGCTCCTTCAGTACTTCTGAGGAAACCCACAGGAGGGGAAAAAAGTACCTTGAAATTCCCAGAACTTTCATGTGTATAAAAATCTCAGGGACCAAATTTGACAGGTATAACTCCATGAAGTCAAAAGAATTACAGCAGAAGAGAAACTGGCCCATAGGGTCTGTGTTCTATTATGACCTTTACATTTGCAAGCCAGAGCCTAGCAAAATATAAAATATTACAACTGTGCAATAACTATAACTAAAAGCAGCAGGTGAAAGCTTTCTTACTAAGGCCTGGGCTACACTGGCTACATTCGCATAGCTGAAGTCAAAGTATCTTAGTTCGAGTTACCTGGCCGTCCTCATGGCGGCGAGTCGACCGCAGCGGCTCCCCCGTCTACCCCGCTTACTCCTCCTGACGAGGTGGAGTACAGGCGTCAATTCGGGGATCGATTTATCGCGTCCAGACGAGACGCGATAAATTGATCTCCGATAGATTGATCACTACCCGCCAAGCCGGTGGGTAGTGAAGATGTACCCTAAGTGTATTTTAATAGGAAATAAAGTTCCCAGTATAGAATGTGAAATAGTGCTTTTAGCGATACAATCTTTTTTAAAACTCAGTTCTCTGTAGTAATTGCGAAGAAAAACAACTCAAGCTAATTGTTAGACCTTAGGCTTTAGGGATACAGAAAAAGCAAGGACCTAGGAAATAACATGATACATTTTAATTATATAGGTATTTGTGAGTTAAAATAAACAAGGAGATGAAAGGCATTAAGACAATAACAACAATCTGACACATCATTTAAAAAAGACAGGAGTTTATTGGCATAAAGAAAATTAAGCATAAAAACTAATATATCTAGACATAACAAGGATGGAGAAAGTCAGTAATACCCTGATGAAAGAAACCCAGACTACTAAAGATTAGGTGCTGGAGGAAGAACACCCTTTATGGAAATTTTGATCTTTGCCACTAAAAATTACAAAGAGCAGGGAAAGGGATCAGTTCCATAGTCTTTATTCATCTAGGTAGCCCAATAGGATTATTCACATGAGTAGAGATGCAGGATTGGCCCAAATATAAAACAAAGAGCCCCAATTCTAATAATAATATGGCATATAAAAATAATTCCTCTGTTACTCAAAAGTTATGGGTCAAATTCTGCCATCCTCACTCATGCCGGACAGCAGTTGATGAGACTTGTTGAATAAGGTACTGTTCAACACTAATATCAGAATCTACCGCTAAGTGACTAGTTAATGCAGTCTTAGTAGAGAAGCTCATTTACAACTAGGTCATGCAATCCTTATTCATACTGGTGAGCACTTACTCACAAAAGTAACACTCCACAGATCTCAAAGGAGCCTTGTGAATTTGACCTCTATTTAAAAAGTAGGTTTACTTGTGTAAGTAAGTGTGCAACAATCTAAGAGCTGAACAAACTAGCCCTTATAAAATAATTTTTGGGCAGTCTACTTAGTTTATTGGACACAAACCTAATTCAAGACCTTTTATCGCAACAAGATAAACAATCAGAAGCTCCTAGAGCTGGGGGATGCAGTGCGGTGAGGGCACAGCTATGTCATGCCTTACTGTGCACTGGCCAGGAGGTATGACCTGGCACTGTTGTCGAAGGGTGAAGCAGGTTTGGGTCTGGTCTTTTCTCCTGGAGGCATCAGGACTGAATCTACATTCATTTACACCAGCTTCATGCTGGTGTTACTTTATTGTCTTCATTGAAGTTAATCCCAATTCACAGTAGAGTAAGTGTGAAGTAAGTGGAGAAAGCAAAGAGAATCTGGCCCACTGTGTCTGAGTCAAGTTCCCACTAGAATGCTGTATCAAATCCTCCTTCTATCAAGGCTGTGGCTCTTGGGAGCTGGGGTACTTAATTCCCCTAGACACTTTTGAAAATCCCACTCAACCTTGAATTTCTTTTCATCCCTTTGACCCTTTTACTACAGTCACCCTGGTCCCCGTGGGTCTGCACATTGCAGGATCAGGGCCTATTGTATAAAACCATCCCAGATGTCAGATTTTCTGTTATTTCTACTGATTCTAAAGCAGTAATTAATAATCATGCTCTTTGCATAGGTGCACTAATATCTTTGATTATTTTGGTTAAACAAAACCATTTGGGAGTAAAACACTGAAGTATCTATGTTGAAGATTTCAGAGGAACAGCCGTGTTAGTCTGTATTCGCAAAAAGAAAAGGAGTACTTGTGGCACCTTAGAGACTAACCAATTTATTTGAGCATAAGCTTTCGTGAACTACAGCTGTAGCTCACGAAAGCTCATGCTCAAATAAATTGGTTAGTCTCTAAGGTGCCACAAGTCCTCCTTTTCTTTTTATGTTGAAGATGTCAAACAAAAGCAGCCTCATTAATCTGAGCACTATTCAAAAAAGAGTGTTTGCCCGAAAATGGCAACATCAGAAAGAAAATATGTATAAACTTTTGCAGACAACAGAGAATATAACTGGGACAAAGTTTTAAAACAAATTTAGGCTCCATGCAAGGCATGTGTATAACTTCTCTCACAAGTGTGAGAAAGTTTACATAGTAAGCATGTGTGTGTGTACGTACATACTTGGGTTCCAGATCAGGGCCTCAAGAACAATATTCTGTTAATACTTTAGTGATGTAATTCATTAAGGTAGAGAACGACTAGAAAGGAGAACAAACAGATCTTTATCTTCCATGTGGAGAAAATAAATTATTTTTGTAGCCCTCACTTGCCATTTCAAGATCTTCCTGTCTGTTGTGGCAGCTGAAAGTGCTCCCCACACAGAGTCATGTACACACATATACATATATCAGTGGTATCTCATGTCTTAGGTTGTGCTTGTATGACTCATATCTTAGGTTACAAATCTATAGATGACAGATTTCTTTATAGATCTTAAATTCCCTAATCTTTGTTAATTTTAAAATGAAAGGCTATTGGCTCATTCAGCAAAGTAGTACTTAAGGTGGATTTGGCTGCTAGGAACACCATTAAAAATCTGACTTACAGTTTTGGCCCTGGGATTGGGGATACACTTGTTAGCCTGCTAAATAATCTGTTACAACTATCAGTCGATATGTAAAATGTAAGGAGTTCAATATTCATACAGAATCCCGAGCATGGAATCCATTTTCTCCAAGTATTATTCAGTGTCTAAAAATCTTTCTATGTACAACATAAATGGAGGAAAATTTGAATAGCTTTTCCTCCCGCCTTTGACACACAACTCAACATTCTGAATAACGGAATGTTTTCATAATGATCTTTTATCTGGTTTATGCCTCTTTTGGCTGGTCAAATTACCTCTGATAGGCTCTGAGATGGTGAACTGTGGGCTTGTTCCATGCAGCTCAAACAGGAGAAATGTCTAATTGGATCAGTTTAAAGTTCATATGCTTCTGCAGCCCCGTACCAAATACTGGCAAACTGAACATGCAGAAAACCTGAACTTGACAACAAAGATGTTCACTTGACTATGCTTTGTCTACATGATTAAATTCAGAAGCGGTGAAAGATGAGAAAACTTGCTGCCTTGAGGAGGAAAACATGTGTAGTGCTCTTGGCCAGGATTCCTGGTCATATTCCCCTCACTTGTTATTGTACAATTAGCAATAACAATCCTAAAGTGTAAACAGTACAAAGGATCTTTGGATTCTGTTTGGACCAAACTACTAGTCTCAATTCACAGGAAGAATTCATTTAAAATCCCCACAAAGTCTTGTTGCTTGGGATATATCAGAAATATATTGGTTTGTGAAGCCTCGTGGCTAATCCATAGTTTATGGCAGATTTTAGTGTACTGCCTTAGTGAGATAGAAGTCTGTTGTTATGACTAATTCTCCATCTATTCCAGTGCTGAGTATTTTTTCTACTAATCTTAGTTATCCCTTATGCAAAAACCAGGGTTTGAGTGGGGATTGACTATTACCAGAATGGGGAGATTCACCAAAGCAGCCCTTCCCTGGTGACCTTATTAGTTTCCCAAAGACTGATGTTTTAATTTTTCTTTAAATATAAAAAAAATTTATACTATATATATATATATAGTATAAAATCAACTTTCTGGTAGAGGCAGATGGAAAATGTTCACAAACATTTTCTGATGAAAAACGGGGAAATTTTTACAAAGAATTTTTTTGTGACCACCTCTAATTTCCACCCCAGATGGTTGTGAGGACTACAGTTGGTCAAAACTGAATATCTGTTTCATGGAAGAGTTTCGGTATTTTAGAATTTGTATTAATTCTGAAGGGGAACACAACCGAACATTTTAATTTCCCATAAAGTAATATGCACTGCTACTGACATAACGTGATATGGCACAATAAAATAATTGAAATAGTTTATTTTATTTTTAAAATCATTAAGGAAGCTGCTATTTAAAGAAGATTGAAAGACCTGTCTTATTCGCTAGTTCAAAGTGTATCCAGTTTGTATTGTAATAAAAAACTTTTTGACACGGTCAAAAATAATACAATAATAATGATATAAAAATGGAAATATCCAATAAAATAAAATTCAACCAAAAATTTCAGAATTTCCCAAGTCAAAAATTTCTGAACACTTTTTCTTTAGAAAATATTTTTCTGCAAAAATATCTGTCAAAGTTAATACATTTAAAAACAATCCATTTGAAAAAAAATTGGCATTTTTCATCACAAGCTCTAGTGAAGTCATCATTCTGAACTGGAACTGGAAACATACCAGCATGCAAAGTGAAGCAACCACTCTAAGGAGAGAATGACTGCCATTTCCTCTCTACCAACCCAGGAGGCCACAAACACAACAACATCCATGGACCCACTGTGCTGGGAGGGAAAGGCTGCACAGCAGGACTCAGCACTACTGCATCTGTGTGGTAGGAGGCCCACAAGCCTTATCCACACTTGCCTTTTCGTTGAAGTCTCTCACTGTACTAGCAATACTGGAAGCATTAGTGTACACCAGCAGTGGCTTGTGTTTTAAATATTTGGCATCTATAACTGGCTTGATCAGAGTTAAATGATACAGTGGTTAAAATGCTTATGGCTCGTCTACACTGCCACTCCAATTGTCAGTACCATGGTAGAGCGGTAATGCAGTGCCAGAAGTGCCGGTGTAGATGGGATGTCCACTCAGTGCTATGACTCACAGGCTGAGGGCTTACACAGTCATTCCTGACTAAGCCCTGGAAAGGGTTCCTTTTTCCCCAACTTCATTTCGACTTTCTGTGCAAAGCCAATTTACTTGAGCTTTGAATGTGGATGGAAGGGTGACTAATGCTGAAGCCTAACAGCAGCAATTTAAATGTCATCACAATCAGCTATTTCACTGCTCATCATTTTTGTAAGCCGTGAAAAGAGCTGAGTAGAATACAGACACTTTCTCTGTGCCTCCAGTCTGACCCCTGGAGAGGACATGTGTGGAACAAAAATGTGGCAGATGATATTTCTGTAGCTTTCAATATTTTTTAAAAAATGTGGGTAACATTCTTCCTGCGTGGCTGATACATCATTTTGATAAGTATACATATTCAAATGAAGGCACCTAAATCTCACATTTGGGTGCTGAAATAAGCTGTTAGACAATTAAAATAGGTACTGGGACACCTAAGTGCCAATCTGAGCACCCCCTTGCAGAACTGGGTATCCCAATTTAGGCTCTAATCTTGCTCCCACTGAAGTCAATGCAAAACTTCTACTGACTTCAGTGGCATAAGATTGGGCTGCTCAGTTTGAATATTGGGCTCTAGGGCCCCAACTGTCAAACCTGGGTACCCAAAGTGAGGCTCCTAAATCCTTCAAACAGAAGTTATGGGCTTTGACAGAAGTTAAGAGCTTGATGTGAAAATTATTCACTGAAATTGAATGGCCTGTGTTGAGGACAGACAAGATGATCATAATGGTCCCATGTGGCCTTAAAATCTTTGAATCTGTGGGCAAGTCTACACTACAGCGCTACATTGGCACAGCTGCACCAATAGGAGAGCACTCTCCCATCGGCATAATTTCTCCACTTCGGCGACAAGTGGAAGCTATATTGGCGGGAGAGCGTCTCCCACTGACATAGCACTAGTGTGGACAGCACAAAACTTGCATCACTTGGGGGACTTTTCCACACCCCTGAGTGATGTATGTTATATCAACTTAGGTTGTAGTGTGGACCTGCCCCATGTTTAGGAATCTAACAAAGAGAGGCCTGATTTTCAAAATGCTGAGTCCCTGCAGCTCCCAGTGAAGTCAGAACTGGACTCAAGGGAGGCTGCAGTTAGTCAGCGCTTCTGAAAATCAGAGGCACAAACATTTTGTGCTTTAGTTGAGGCACACAAGTTTGCTAATTTTGATCAAAGTCTCATAGTTCACGTTGATGCCACTGTGGATGTTATAAGGCAGAAGGGTAATTTGGCCTTAACATAGTGAGAACAGTTATAGTGTTTACAATATATATGTGAAAGAGACACATGATAAGAGGCCTATTGCTATAGCACAATGAAGCACTTAGAGAAAATGCAAACTTCGCTACTCATATGCCTGGACGATAGAAGTCATTACTTTGTGATGGAACATTAGTTATTTTTTAAACTAGTAGTGGAAATGAAAATGTAGTTTGAATGATGATTCTTCTCTGTCAATGACTTCACAGCCTTTGGCTTGCTCCTGGGAGATCTGAGCACCCATAACTCTACACTAAGGTCAAGGAAAATTGCAGGTGCTCAGCCAGTCTCTGCATCACATTCATTGTTAGCTGCTTTATGGCCATCACTACTTTAACTGCCTTTTGCATTGCCAACATGTGATACCATTGCCAGTGGACCACGTATAGATTTACTATGAAGATGTTATTGACAGTGTTACAGAGAGTGCTGCATTCCTAAATGCTGACTCAGGATCAATTAAATATCAAGACAGAAAATCCACAAAGACTAATGCTAAAAATGAAAAAAAGATCCTGTGAGAATAGGAAACTCTTGATATTTTTCATTGTCATGCATAATGGTGGTTGGTGGGAGAGAGAGAAAGGGGTGAAGATGTAGGGGAAAGGAAACATTTTCTTTACACAATTGTGCTACAAATAATATAAGAAAGCATGGCAAACATCCAAATTCCTACATGACAGCCAATGTGATATGTAAATGAAATATTAAAATTAATATAAAACAAATCTTTTAATGCTAAGAGGGTGACCCAGGTGAACTAAATATGGAGACACTATTATAGGGATTGTTCTATATTTTCCATAATATTTAGGAAAATACACTGATATTTTCTGTTAATTTCAATTTGTTATATAAGCAAAAGCCCTCTTGGCTTATTCATTTAGACCCAGACCCAGAAAAGCCTTTCCGCATCTCTACTAATGCATCTTCAACAATCTATTGCCTCTCTGTCAGTGCCTCCCACAAAAGAGTCCTGATCCATGACTGTGGCTCCTAGGCACGGTGGCAATAGAAATAAATCATCATCATCCGCCCCAGCTCCCTTCTGCACTCACTACTAGCTTCTCCCCATCCAACTTCCCAAAAGCATGTGCTTAACTATAAGCATGTGAGCAGTCTTGACTTCAGTGGAAGTACTCATGTGCTTAAATTTAAGCATGTGCTTTCCTGTGTCACAGCCATGAATTATCTCATTGATTTCAATGGTACTACTCACATGAATTTGACCCTCTGTGCATAGATCAAAGTACATGTTAAAAATCATAGATACGGAAAACATAAGTTTGTGGTTTGTAGCATTAAACCAGAATACTATATGCTATGAACAACAGAAAATGCTCACCTCATTTGTTTATTGTTGAGAAATTTCACTTTATGCCTCAAAGAGTTTATATAATTAGACAACTAAAAACTTGCTTGGTTTGTTTCTTCTTCTTATGAAGACATTATTTTAGTCCCCAAGTAGTTGTTATGAATTCCATTAACTGGATGACATTAATTATTCAGCTACGGGCATATTTAGATTGCAGTCTCAATAAGAGACCCATGTTGTTCAGAATTCTGTAGTCCTATAAAATTTTACCTCATTTGCAAAATATTGATTAGATGGTTATTAACTAACTGCAATTCTCTTTAGCTAAAATATATACATATTAATTACTTTATTATTATTATTATTATTATTAAAAATAATTCCTCCAGATATTTCAAACGTATAATTTTCTTTGAAATATCTCCACCATTGGCATGCTAGCACCTCACAAAATAAGTGAAGAATATTTAAAATGTCAGTTAAAGAATGCCTGAACAAAATCAATCAGAGAAAATATTTTAGATTAGTTTTTATTTCCACATGTTAAATAGGTTAAATCCATAGTCCCCAGAGGTTAAAAGGCAGGCTGTTTCTACACATTCAGGGTCACATAAACAAAATACAGACTCCATTTAATTCCAACAAAGCCTAGGGCTGAAAAGCCCTCTCCTTTTCACAGGGTTGTACAACAATAAAGGGTCACAATGTAAAACCTCAAATACAGCATAGAACTCTGTCCAAATACAGCATAGAACTCTGATTCATTGCTTCTGTGATAGAAACCAGAAATACCTTTTATTCCAGGGATGGGCAAACTTTTTGACCCAAGGGCAACATCTTGGTATGAAAATTGTATGGCAGGCCATGAATGCTCACAAAATTGGAGGTTGGTGTGTGGGACGGGGTGACGGCTCCGGCTGGGAGTACAGGCTCCGGTGTGGCGCCAGAAATGAAGAGTTCAGGGTGTGGGAGGGGGCTCCAAGCTGGGGCAGGTGTTTGGGGTGCATGTGGTAGGGAGGGCAAAGACTCCGGCTGGAGGTGCGGGTCCTAGGGTGAGGCTGGGGATGAGGAATTTGGGGTGTAGAAGGGTGATCTAGGCTGGGTCCAAGGGGTTCAGAAGGCAGGAGGGGGATGAGGGCTGGGGCAGGGGGTTGGGGTGAGGGCTCTGGCTGGGGCTGAGGGCTCTGGTGTGGGGCCAAAAATGAGGAGTTCAGGGTGCGGGAGGGGGCTCCAGTCTGGGTCAGCGGGTTGGAGCATGGGAGGGGGTCGGGGTGCAGGCTCCAGGTGGTGCCTACTTGAAGCAGCGGCATGTCCCCCGTCCAGCTCCTATGCGGAGGTGTGGCCAGGCGTCTCTGCACACTGCCCCATCCGCAGGCACCGCCTGTGCAGCTCCCATTATCCGCAGTTCCCAGCCAACCATATCACATTTAAATATCTCATTCTTTCTTTAGGACCTTGAAAAACTCTGCTTCAGTCTACATCCCAGAGTATTTTTCCAGTTGCATTTCCTCTCACCCTCTTCACTGTATCTTTAGTTTACTTCTCCTACTGCAGTCTTCCACAATGCTCCAATCCATGGAATGTTTTACCAATCCCAATGTACCTTGCTGTCACCTACTGCTCCTCTGATCCTTCCTAAGTCTCACAGACATTATGTCATTGATATGCCTTCTCCATCCCAAGATTGTATTAAAGAAAACAGAGAAATAGAGCAAGATGTTATAAGGAAAAAAAATGAAACCGTAAGGAAAGCTATTAAAAAAAAACCAAAAAAACCAGCAATACATTTTCATGAAATATGTTGAAGTATTTTATCATTTTCTGTTGAAATTTCAAAATAATTGATCAGCACCCATAGATGACCAAAAAAGTCCACAATTTATTATGAAAAAAACTACAATTGTTCATCGATTTTTTTAAACTAATCTTTGACCACACAAAACCCTAATTCAACCTCTTTTCTGGGTCTCCAAGTACATCTTAAGTTTTCTGTGGCTGTCCTTGAGGCCTGTAACATAGGATTTATCCTTGAGTTGGAACTTGCTCTAGGTCCTCACATTCAGGCTATGTCTAAGCCTTGCAGATTGTTTTGCTGTAACATCTCTAAGATACGGCCTTTCCTATCCATTCATGTGGCTAAAACTCTTATCATCTCATGTTACAATTATTGGAACATCTTTTTCTCTGGCCTTGACAAATGCAGTCTCACCCCACTCATATCCAATCAGATTGCTGCTGCAAAATTCATTTTCCTACCCTGTCACTTTGACATTATCACTTCTCTCTTCAAAGGCCTTCACAACCTATCCCCCCCATCTGAAACATCTCTCATTCAGTGTTGAAAGGTCAGCTTCCTCCTCCAATCAGCCCATGATGTCAGCCTCCACCAACCACTTGTTACATTTTCAGGCAAACGCCGTTGTACTTTCTCCCATGCTGCCCCTCAAACTTAGGAAGAGTTACCCATAAACATCTGCAAAAACATTTCATTGTTTTATTTCAGATCCCTCCTTGAAACTCTCCTTTGCTCTGATGCCTACAAAAACTTGACAGCAATTAGGCAGCTGTTATGCTGAAACCACTGCCTATAATGCTGACCAAAACTGTCTCCTTGCTTCCTGGTACTCCCCTTTCAGTCGGTCTCTATCCAACACTTATACTTAGATTGTAAGCTCTTTGGGGCAGGGGCTGTCTTTTTGCTGTGTTTGTTCAGTGCCTAGTACAATGGGGTCCTGGTCTATGACTGTGGCACCTAGGTTCTATAATACAAACTGTGCCATACCTCAGGGAAATCTTCATCTTTCTCTTGTAAAACAGCGTGCACATTGTTGATGGTTAATAAACACGAACAAGAACAACCAGCTATAAACCTGGAATGAATCAAGACACCAGTGGAGAGGCTGATATAGGCTTTACCCAGTTGGATGAAAATAACATATATATTGGTGACATTCCCTTGTGGTTAAAGTTCCTGTGGCATTGCCTACTTTTGTGGGGTTTTTATTATTTAAAAAAACTAACACTGCAGAGAGATATTTTTCTATGACAGAAGAAAACTGAAATACAAATCAAGTTTCAACATCTGGGCTCCGACACATGTGTGCTAGGAAACTGTACAGTTAAGTTCAATTTCTTTTTAACTTAAAAAGAGAGTATATTTTTAAAATACTTATTTGTTAATGAGCAATGTTTGCTTTGCCAAGTTTGAAAGTAATTACTTAAGACACAAAATGTTATAAATATTTGACTAAACTACAGTATACTATTCAAGAGAGGAACCTCATCTTCTTACTGATTTATCACATACTCACAGAAATATCACTTGTTTATTTCATTCAGTGTGTGACCTTTCACTATTCTTAAACTATTTTAATGCTAACAAAGTTGAATGTAAAAAACTGAAGTCAATGCTGAGATTTTAGATGCACAAAAGAAAAGACATTTAAAATGATTGCTCTTACAACAACTCAACCACACTATGGAGGGAAAGATGGCATAAAACAAATAATAGAGTATATTACACTGAGTATGCACAAGAGAACCAAGTTTCTTTTGCTGAGCAAATCCTAACTTTGAACATGCTGTCTTTTTTGCATCTGAAATCTCAACCCAACTTTATTTAAAACATTAAATGAACCAGCATAAACAGACTATGGTGCAAAAAGAATCAATTATAACCAGAAGTTTTATTCATGTGATATAGGCCATTTAATGCAGCAGCAAGTCATATCAGGAAAGGAGTTAGCAAAAGGGCTTTTTCACTCTGCTGCTGGGGAAGAACACTTTATCCCACTTTTTAAGAGAAAATGTACAGCTTCCCTCACCCAGACCAAAAGAAAAGTTGAAGGAGCAAGTGCCTAAAGACTAAACATAAAGACATAGGGGCAGATCTTCAGCTGGTGGAAATTGTCAAAGATCCGCTGACTTCAGTGAAATCATTGGAGATGTGACAATTTCCACCAGCTTAAGATATGCTTCATGCTTCCTGCAGTTCAAAAGACAAGCAGGGAAGCAAGTTAGGGAGCTTTCAAACTCACCTCTTTGCTGGTTTATATTCCTCACCTGCCTGGTAATCAGATGTCTGCTGCCAATTATACTTGTCCAAATTCCCCAAGAAAATCCAGCTATTTTATTATGCCTAACTGTTGGACTGCCGAAAGCAAATGCAGAGCTCAGGCAGAGTTTTTAACACTTTGCTTGTCAAGCATTCCCTGGGGTGCCAGCTCTCTTAAACAATATACAGCTACTCTATGTGAGGCTAAATTTGATGAGATTAACTTGGCCACTGAAGTTTTATATCTTGCAAAAAAGCGTGTGCTATTAAATTAATCAAATACTTAATCTATGAGTATGGCAGGGTTTTTTTTTGTTTGTTTGTTTTTTTGGAAGCTGATAATCCAGTATTCATGAGTGAGGAAATGAACTTTGACAAAGTGGATGGTTTGCAGATGGCAGTTTGTTTAAGAGCTCTTCCTACCAGATGTTTGCATGAATGTTCTATGAGACCTCTATGTATTTTTGGTTTTTATCATGTTATTGGCAAATACTTATCACCTGGTGCATGCTTAACCTATAGAAGTTCTGGATGATTGATGTAGAAGGTGAAAACTTTTTCCATCTGACCTTCACCCCTCTCCCAGCCCCAGTTGAGGATGGAAGTGGTGGGATTTAGAAAGTCTGCATTTTAAATTCATTTAATGTTTTGGTCCCTTCTTGGAAAAATAAACAAACTAACAAACAAAAGCAAATGATTAGGGCTCCTTTACTTTTAAAACATTAATGTTATGAAATGTATGGTACAACTTACTGTTTAGGCATAACTCAAGCAATGAGTATTCCATGGAGTCATTAGGACTACTCACATGCTTAAATGTATGTATATTAGTAAGTGTTTGCAGATTAGGACTGCAGATACTACTGTGATTGGTATTCTAGAAATGCATGTAATAATAAGAGAATTTATGTTTATCAAGTTGAAAGTCTCTGGGTATAGATAAAAGGTGTAAAAAAAACCTAGAGGTGATATCCTGGTAGGGATCCACTACAGATCATAAAATCAGGAAGAGGACATGGAAGGGGGATTTCTAGAACAAATAACAGAAATATCGAGAACACGAGTAATGGGGGACTTTAACTACCCAAACATCTGTTAGAAAAGTAATACAAAGTAATACACCAAAACACAAAATACCCAGAAAGTTCTTGAAATGTATTGGGGACAACTTTGTTTTTCAGAAAATGGAGGAAGTAACTAGGGGGACAGACATTCTGACCAACAGGGAGGAATTGGTAATGAACCTGAAGGTGAAAAGCAATTTGGGTGAAAGTGACCATGAAGTGATATATTTCATGATCCTAATAAAAGGAAGAAGTGAAAGTAGCAGAATAAGGATAATGGATTTCAAGAAATTAGACTTTAATAAAACTTGGATAACTGATAGGTAAGGTTCCATGGGAAGAAAATCTATGGGAAAATGAAGTTCAGGAGAGCTGGCAGTCTATGAAGGAGACAACATTAAACACACAACTGCAAACTATCCTAATGCAAAGGATAGACGTGGAGACTAGTAAGAGGCTAATATGGCTGCATCAGGAACTCTTTATTTAATGACCTAAAAATCAAAAAGGAATCTTACAAAAAGTGGAAATATAGATAGAACTGCTAAGGAGGCATACAAAAGAATATCATGTAGGGACAAAATCAGAAAGGCTAAGGGACAAAATGAGTAACACCTAGCAAGAGATATAAATGGCAATAAGAAGAAATTGTAGGAGCAAGAAAAAGATGAAAGAAATTGTAGGTCCTCCACTTAGTAGGGAAGGAGAGTTAACAACTGATGACATCAAGGTGGCTGAGGTATTTAATGCCTGCTTTACTTCAGTCTTCACTAAAAAAGGTTAATTGTGACCAGACACTCAAAACAATTAATATTAACAACAAGGGCAAAGGACTGCAAGTCAAAATAGGGAAAGAACAGGTTATAGAATATGTAGATAAGTTTAGATCTATTCAAGTTGGCAGGGCCTGATGAAATTAATCAAAGGATGCTTAAGGAACTAGCTGAAGTTATCTTGGCACTGTTAGCAATTACCTTTGACAACTCAGAGGACAGGTGAGGTTCCAGAGGGCTGGAAAAGGGCAAATAAGGTATGTATCTTTTAAAAGGGGAGCAAAGATGACCCAGGGAAATATAAAATAGTCAGTCTGTTTGAATACCTGGTAAGATATTGGAACAAATTATTAAACAGTCAATTTGTAAGCACATAGAGGATATTAGGGTTACAAGGAATAGCCAGAATGGATTTGTCAAAAACAAATCATGCCAAACCAACCTAGTTTCCTTCTTTGACAGGTTTACTTGCCCAAATGATGGGGTGGTGGGGAAGCAGTAGATTTTAGTAACACTTTTGATACAGTCCCACATGACATCAGCAAACTAGGGAACTGTGGTCTAGATGAAATTACTATAAGGTGGGCACACAACTGGTTGAAAGACTTTCCTCAAAGAGAAGTTATCACGGTTCACTGTCAAACTGGGAGGGTATATCTCATGCCCCATCCCCACCGCCCACCCCAGGTTCTGGAACTAGTACTATTCAATATTTTAAGTACTTGGCTAATGGAGTGGAGAGTATCCTTTTAAAATATGCAGATGACACCAATATTGATGGAATTACAAGTATTTTGGAAGACAGGATTAGAATTCAAAACAACCTTGACAAATTGGAGAATTAGTCTGACATCAACAAGATTAAATTCAGTAAAGATAAATGCAAAGTACTATATTTAGGAAGGAAAAATCAAATGCACAATTACAAATGGGTAATAACTGGCTCAGTAACAGTACTACTGAAAAGGATCTGGGGTTTATAGTGGATCACAAATTGAATGAGTCAGCAATGTGATGCAGATGCGAAACATGCTAATATTTTGGGATGTATTAAATGGAGTGTCGGATGTAAGACACGGGAAGTATTTGCCCCACTCTGCTCGGTAGTGGTGAGGCTTCCGCTGGAGGAATCTGGGAGCTGCACTTTAGGAAAGATATGGACAAATTGGAGAGAGTCTGAAGGAGAGCAACAAAAATGAGAAAAGGTTTTCAAAACCTGACCTGTGAGGGAAGGTAACAAAACTGGACATGTTTAGTCTTGAGAAAAGAAGACTGAGGAGGGTCTTCTTAACAGTCTTCCAATATGCTAAGGGCTTAATCTGCATCAAGGTAGATTTAAATTAGATGTTAGAAAAATCTTTCTAACTATAAGGGTAGTTAAGCTCTGGAATAGGCTTCCAAGGAAGGTTGTGGAGTCACCATCACTGGAGCATTTTAAGAACAGGTTGGACAAAGACCTATCAGGGATGGTGTACGCTTACTTAGGCCTGCCTCAGTGCAGAGGGCTAGACTTCATGACTTTTCGAGATCCCTTCGAGCCCTACATTTCCATGATTCTATGGTTTTGACTATGTTTAACAATTCGTACTTTTAATATAAATGGGAATGAACTACACAATAGCTTTTGTTTCTGACAATATCTGAAAGCAAGGGTATATGAGATGGAGGGGAGATGAAAATTATTTATTAATGTTTGTGTTACTCAGTGATTTGTAATATGTACAGCATAAGAAAGGCCATACTGGGTCAGATCAATGGTACACCTAGTCCAGTGTCCTGTCTTCTGACAGTGGCCAATGCCAGGTGCTTCAGAGGGAATGAACAGAACAGGTAATCATCAAATGATCCATCCCGTGTTGCCCATTCCCAGCTTCTGGCTAACAGAGGCTAGGGACATTTCAGAGGATGATTTTGCATTCCTGCCCATCCTGGCTAATAGCCATAGATGGATTTATCCTCCATGAATTTATCTAGTTCTTTTTTTAATCCTGTTGTAGTCTTTGGCCTTCACAACATACTCTGGCAAAGAGTTCTACAGGTTGACTGTGCACGGTGTGCAGAAATACTTCCTCTTGTTTGTTTTAAGCATGCTGCCCATTAAATTCATTTGGTGAGCTCTAGTTCTTGTGTTATGAGAAGAAGTAAATAACACTTCCTTATTTACTTTCTCCACACCAGTCATGATTTTATAGACCCCTATAATATCCCCCCTTAGTTGTCTCTTTTCCAAGCTGAAAAGTCCCATCTTATTATTCTCTCCTCATATGGAAAATGTTCCATACCCCTAATTATTTTTGTTGCCTCTTTCTGTACCTTTTCCAATATTTTTTTTTTGAGATGGGGTGACCAGATCTACACACAATATTCAAGATGTGGGCATACCATGGATTTATATAGTGGTATTATGATATTTTCTGTCTTATTATCTATCCCTTTCCCAACGATTCCCAAAATTCTGTTGGCTTTTTTGACTGCCGCTGCACATTGAGTGGATGTTTTCAGAGAACTATCCACAATGACTCCAAGATCTCTTTCTTGAGTGGTAACAGCTCATTTAGACCCCATCATTTTATATGTATAGTTGGGATTATGTTTTCCAATGTGCATTACTTTGCAATTATCAACATTGAATTTCATCTGCCATTTTGTTGCCCAGTCACCCAGTTTAGTGAGAACCCTTTGTAACTCTTTGCAGTCTGCTTTGGATTTAACTACCTTGAGTAGCACAGTACAATCCCAATCATGTAAAGAGATCTGCTTGCAAGGACCATTATATGTGGGGCTCCCAGTGTTTAGAGCCTAATGTCTTCAATGGAGTCTTGTCTATGGGCAAGGGTCAGCTGTGTAAAACTCACTGCAGGGTCAGGGCCTAAGACACCTATAGGTCTTTGTGGGTGACACAGAGTTGAATTTGCAGAAGTGCCTAAGGAACTTAGAAGCTTAGGTCCCATTGTCAAAAATGTCTTAGGAATTTAGAAGGCTAAGGCTCATTGAAAGTCAATGGGACTTTGGCTCCTAAATCATTTACATGCATTTTGAATTTTTTTACCCACAATCTGTGTGTGTAGATCCCTTTCCAGGATTAGGGCCTTACTTGTCAGGCCTTCTTGCCAATCCTCTCCTTGACCTCTATTGACTATGGACTAGGAATGTAGTTTATCAATTTAAAAAAATATATTTTTCTTTTTAAATGGTGAGATGATAATAAAAGGAAGAAGTAATATAAACAAGTACTTTCTGAGAGGCGTAACAAATATACCACCAAATATTTTATTTTAAAATAAAACACCTACTGAATTCTCTCTCACTAATAATTACTGGAAATAAAATAAATGATTTATATTTGAATATTAGTCTGGAAAGTCTGCACATATTAGATTATAAAATGATATCTTGGCTTTGGCAGGCTACATGATAAAGCCAGTTGGGGGAGCTTTTAATATAGGTATAAAGAACATTTTACTACATCCATGGTGATTTCTATAAAGGCACCTACAATGTTTAAGTTTGTAAGGCCTAGCTGGTCTCAAACAGAGGCTTGCAGAGCTGCCAGGAGGCCAACATCCCCATGCTGCCAATCCAGGGCAGCTGTACACAGTTTGCACTCCACTACCACTGACCTGCAGTGGACACAGACCATGGGAAATCCTGCCTCAAGGGGCCTAACAGGCAGTATATTTATGGCTCCTGATTGGCTCACTGCCCTATATAATCCCAAGGGGAGTTCCAGAAAGCATTCAGGCAACCGCGTTAACTGATGGCTTTGACCTCAGCTTGATTTGGACTTCACCTCCTGATGCGGACCTTGAAACCTGACTCAGACTCTGACCCTGGGTATCGGCCCTGGCCTGCAACCTTACTACGAACATCGCCACAACTCCCAGTCTCAGGTTTGGTTCTGACAACACATGTCAGGATCCCCACTCTCTGCCCAGCATGCCTCAGAGGATATTGGAGATGCCTGAACAGACTAACCATTCTGAGGAGGAACTCCCCATGCTCTGAGCCCAAGTATCACAGCTTGCAACAGAGAACCAAGCTCTGCACAGGCAATTCACCCAATTGCACAATAAAAACATGGTGCTGCAGGCACAAATGGCACAGCATGCCACTGATGAGCAGATGCTATGAGAACGGGCTGCTCAGCTACAGGATAACAATGCTGCATTACAGGCACACACTGTGATCATGTATCCAAACCCAGTCCCCCTCCCAGAACATTTTAATGGGGACCTCCAAAAATTCAGGGGCTTTATTAACCAATGCTGCCTGCTGTTTCTGCTCCACCTTCGGTCCTACCTCACTGACCAAACAAAAGTAAGACTCATTATTAGCCTCCTGAGAGAAGATGCAGTGGACTGGGCCTTGTCCATACCGGAACAAGTGAGCCTGATTATTTGACTGGGATGCCTTGCTCCAGGCATTTTCTGACATATTTGACAATCCTCACCATGCCTGCTTGGTGGAGGTGACTCTGTGCAAACTCTAGCAGGGGCAGGGACCAGCCTCCTTCTATGCTGCCCGCTTTCAGTGACTAGACTCCAACACAGAGTGAAATGAAGTGGCCTAGTTCTACCAGTTCTGGTGAGTACTATGTGAGGAGGAGATTAAGGATGACATAGCTCAGGTGGATGCCCTGACCAACCTAGATGCTTTCATCGACCTTGTCATATGCATCAACTGTACTCTCAGTGAGTGAGATGAGGAAAGGAGGGGTCCATGTTACTAACTGACCAGTGCTCCTTAGTACCTGTCTCCAGCCCAGATGCTAAACCTGAGTAGCTGGATAGCACCTACCATCCTCTGACCCCTGAGGAAAAACAGCAGCATTGCCACCACAGGTTTTGTTTCTACTGTGGCCATGTTTTTGCTTACTGCCCACCCTGAGCTCTAGTATGACTCAGTCCAGGAAACAACCACGCCCAGTCCCTGTAGAGGGGTTTGGCCTAGGTGAGCTCCTCAATAATACCCCCCTGTTCCTCACGAGGAACCTTAAAGTCCAGATCTGTCTTTGTGTTCTAGGGGAGCCTTACCGAATTCTGCTACAGTAGGCACTGGTGGATTCCAAAGCAGCAGACAACTTCATAGATGCTGATACAGCCCAAGCCCTGAGTATTCCAGTTCAACCAAACACTGTCCATGACCTATTGTAAACTATAGATGGCTCACTCCTGTCACAGAACACACAGTGACACAGAAGATGATGCCATTCAGGACCATCAGGAAGTCCTTCAGTTTGAGAAAATCCGCTCACCACACATCCCCATAATTGTTGGCATTTCATGGCTGTTGGCTCATGAACTGTACATCCTTTGGCATGAGCATCAGGTTAGCTTTTGGTCCGAGTTCTGCCAGCAAGTCTGTCTTCGCTCACAATCAGATTAATCCCAGAATCAAAATGTACTCCTTCCCAGGGCCTTGGCTAGGGGTCAGCTGCAAACACCAATGGAGTTGATTTCAGCACTGTCCCCCAAGTATAGCAAATATGGTGATGTCTTTGAATAAAAGAATACTGACACCCTACTATGACACCAGAATTATAAATGCCCAGTTGAACTGCAACCAGGGAGCAAGGTGCCATTTGTCCATATCGACACAATATTGGAACCAGGGCTGTTTGTCCTGTGTGCTTTCTCCAGGAGAATCTGGCCAAGGTTTTCATAAGGCCATCTGCTTCTCCTACTGGAGCCCCAGTTCTGTTTGTTAAAAGGAAGATGGAACCCTGTCTCTACGCTTGGATTACCGAGTCCTCAGTCAGGTTGCCATCAGGAATCAATATGCCCTTCTACTCATCCTGGAACTATTGGACTGTGTACAATTGGCTCAAGCATTCACAGAACTTCTCATAAGTGTGGGGCCTACAACCTGATCTGGATCTGAGCCAGGAATGAGTGGAAGATGGCTGTACCTAGTTCAAAAAGCTATTACAAATTCTTGGTAATACCATTTGGCCTCAAATTCCAGCATTTCATGAACGAGGTCTTCCATTACATCTTAGACCAGTACACTGTAGTCTACCTAGATGATATGCTCATCTTTTCTGAGAATCCCAAGCAATACACCCAGAACATCCAGTTGGTCCTGCTTCGCAAATTTCCACCAGGACAACTGGTCCAGCCTTCTACCCCAAGCAGAGTTTGCTTACAACAATGCTGACCATGTCTTCACCATGCAGAGACCATTCTGTGCAAACTACGGCTTTCACTGCCATCTCCACCAGCTCTACCTGTCAACTCCACCAATCCCACAGTCACTGACTGGGTGTTGCAGATCCAGAAGGTCCAAGAAGAACTCAAGGCACATCTGGACAAGGCCAAGGGAGACTACAAGCAGCACGTTGACTGCTGGCGTCAGGAAGGCCTGGCATACACCAACCGAGCAAATAGTGTGTCTCAGCCCAAAACCTCTGCACCAACCGGCCATTTCATAAACTAGATTACCTATACCACAGGCCATATTCCATCAGTCAGGTAATCAACCTAGTGACCATGAAACTGCAGTTTCCCAGATCCCTCAAAATACACCTAGTGTTTCACGTATCCTTGGAAAAACCCTACATTGAAAACCCCTTCGCTCACTGGGCTCAATAACCACCCCTAACAGTGTGGACCTAAGGACACAAAGAGTATGAGGTCCATGAGAAGCTGGACTTGAAAAATCAATTGCAGCTCTCTCTGGTACTTGTAGACTGGGAAGGTTATGGCCCAGAAGAGGGATCCTGGGAGCCAGAATCACAAGCCCATGCCCCTGACATCATGACAGCTTTCCACGTGGCCCATCCAGACAAATCTGAGCTGGTGGAGGGTGCCCCCAGAGGGAGATGGGTAAAGATAAGGCCCAGTGGGTCTTGAAACCTGCCACCCCACAGCAGCTGTAACCAGTTTGCAATCCACAAACCACTGTGGACACACACCATGGGAAGTCCCTCCTTAAGGGCTCTGACAGGCAGCACTCTCATGGAAGTGTCCAAGCAACAGTGTGGATCTCCTGTAGCTGTCACTATCATTCCTGCTCTTGAACTGGTAGCTTTGATGTCAGTTTGATTTGGACTTCTCCTGATCCGGACCGATGGCCTTCGTCATGATAGAGACACAGTTTTACTATTTAAAAATTGTGAAGTGTTTCATCACATCATTTACTATAAATACATTAAAATGCATTAAGAAATGCACATTAGCTTATGTGAATTTTGTATCTTACAAGAAGATTGTTTTAACTAGCATTCTTATACTATTATCACATTTTCTAAAACTGAGAGGAGCTGCAGTTAACTTGTAGAATATATCTTTTTAAACTATTAAGAAAGAAAATTTTCACTAGCATTATGGTAATTAGGGTGAATAGCCAAACAATTATAGACTGAATAGTGTTATGGCAATACCAAGGCTTGCTAACTTAATGTTAAGTGTCTTTTTGTTTTAGTTGTTTAATCAAAAAATAGCACACATTTTTAAGACCTCCTTTATAACTACATATAAGAGATTACTTTTTAAATCTAATTTTAAATGAAATTGTAATTTTCCATCAGGGATAACTTAGAAAGGATCATTAGACTAAGCAGTAAATTAATGTACTCGGTATAATGCAGCCTTTGGGATATAGGCTGGCATACAGTTGTGCTGGGAGCAGAATACTTTCCAGCCCTGGGTAGTGTAAAAAAATATTCACTTCTCACAAGACAGGCAATGTATCCACTGGCTGAAAAGTCTATTCAGGTTCTTATACCACACCCATCACCATGGTATCTGAGCATGTAGTATCCCGTGCAACTAAAACTTACAGTACATACAACTCAAAAACACAAGAAGAATTATATTTGTAAAATAATGGCTTTTCAACCTTAACATCCATGCCAGAGCCCTGAGGTGATATTCACATTTGTATACAACCTTTCCTCAAGGTTCTCAACATGCTTTAGCATGTTATGGTAGATATTCCTCATCTGGAAAGTGAGGATGGTAAACTGAGGCACAGATGTTAACGAACAGATTTTTAAAAAGCATTTAGTCACCTAGTGGCATTTTCAAAAGCATCTAGGTGCGCTAATTTCTATGGGTTGAAGGCACCTAGATACTTTTGAAAATCCCAGTAGGCACCTAAATACCTCTTAAAAATCTGGCCCTTAGTGATTTGCCCAAAATCACACCGTGAGTCTATGGCAGAGCAGGCATTAGAACCCAGCATTCCTGAAAATTAATCCCCTACATAACTGCTAGAAATACCAGCTCCCCTCTGCCATTTCCCCTCATTTGATACTTGACTGCACAGTTCGTTTCTCTTCCCTTCTGAGTAATAACCCATGCTACTGTAAGTTTCTTTGGCCAAGGAATTTGGATGGGACACTATAAAAGTGTGGCTTGCCCATGAGCAGGAGAGCTTGGGGCTAAGCCTGAGTGGAATCAGGTGATTTTATATAAAAGGCAGCAGGTGACTAATTGAAGGAGAGTGTGGGAACAGGAGCGAGGACTGAGCTCCAGCCAGAGAGGGCTGGGAACTGGCACTTCAGGTAGAGCTTGTGATTTCGGACTTTATGTTGGATTATTTTGTGATTAAGGACTCTGACTGTGTCCACTATTAAACCAGCCCCAGAAAGGGATGCTGTAAGGCACAAGAAATAGGATTGCCACCTTTCTAACAGCTGGTAACCAGACCCAACTCCCACCTTGAGGACTTTTCTGCCTCTTCTCCTCAAGGCCCTGTTGCTTGTTCCTCTTCCCCCTTCCCCAAGTCTCTTGCTGGATTGTCTTCACATCCCCTCCACCCCCACCACCCCAGCTGGACTCCCTGTGTGATGGAGCTGGGAAGGGGGCTGCTGCAGCCTGACAAGGAGGATAGGAAGGTAGGAGGAGGATCCAGCTGAGGAGGGGCTGGGGCAGATTAATGACCCAGTGCTTCTGCTCACCTTGCGATAACCGGGCTTTGGTGTATAGTCAGTACATTTGACTGGACACTGCCAGGTCCCTTTTTTAACCAGACTTCCCAGTCAAAAACTGGGCACCTGGCAACCTGGACACAGAAACTAAAACTGGACTGTCCAGATAAAACCCAGACTGGTGGAAACCCTAACAACAAAGACTCTCTGGAAGGCTTCAGGGGCCTGTAAAGGGGAGGCTACTAGAGGTCGGGCACTGCAGAGGCACCCTCGGCCACAAGGGGGAGGTTGGGTGGCAGCCAGCCTGTCTCCCACACTGGTATAGTGGACAGGATCTCCCTTCTATCAAGGAGGAAAGTAACAATGGTGCAGCAGCAGATAGCAAGATGGAGGAGATACTGTAGTACCTGTTGTGACAACAGCAGATGCAGGCCGTCCTCTTGCAACTTCTGCAGGATCAGCAAAGGAAGTGCTGTGGACAGCGCCGCATAATCAGCAGCAGAGGCAAGAGACTCAGTGCTGTCGATAGGAGAGATACACACTGCACTCCTGTTTCCAACGTGGGAAGCCGGGACATAGGCATTTGAATGCCCCAGATGGTGACCTGATTCCAGGGGATGGTTGGCTCAGAGATGGAGGAATGCTGAAGCATGGATCCAGGGGGAAAGGAGATGACCTAAATGCTTTCAGTGTGGAAAGACCAGGCACATTAGGCAGATCTGCACTGTGAAGAAGCTGCTGGGGAAAGCCCTGCAGAACAAGGAAAGATAATTCCCCAGTAAGAGAGGTCAAGTGAGAGAGGGTGCAGACCCAATACTGAGACCAGGGGAAGAAAAAAGGCAAAGCAGCACTCTGCAGAATGAGTATCCTACAGCACTGGGGCATGCTACAGTTTGCTGGCAGAAATGCAAGAACCATAGAGAGACGCAAAGCAGGGGCGAGGAAACTGGGTTGGGACAATGATCTGGAGAGGCTTAGGTTCCAAGTAAAAGAACTGAAGCAAGCACAGAATGGAAGAAGTTAAGGAGCTTATCCTGCTTGTGAGTAGAGCAGGGCACCTGCTGGCATGGGTCGAAGAGGTCAAGAAGCAGAAAACGGCAGCTGACAGTATATGAATAGGACATACATATGAGAGCTGTGTAAGGGTGGATGATACAATGATGGCAGCACTTCCTACAGTTGCCGAGAGGTGCAACACAGAGCTAAGAGGGAAGGATGTGAGATGGCTACTTTCTCTGGCTGAGAAGCACAGAGTAGAGCTGGCTGTTCTGGAAGGACAAGCTCACTGATGAGTGTCAGGCAACCCTAGCAGAAAGAGATCACTTTCTCATCATGGTTAGCAAACTGGAAGAGGAATTGGAGACTATCAGGCCCAGACCCCAAAGCCAAAGGTGTCACGGAATGGGGGAAAACATATTTAGATTTCCCTGGCAAGACCTTGCCCTGGGTGGGCAAGGTTCTCAGGGGTGAGGATGGTATGTGACAGGGTGTCTTTCCCCGTAATGGCTGGAGGGCCCGGGGCTAGCCAACCCTGATTACTAAAGGTGGTAGTGGATTCCCTATGAAGAGCAGCAGGTGGCTGCAGAAACAGGGAATGCTCAGGAAACAGAAGCCTGAGAATCTGTAACCGGCTTGAAAAAGCAATAGTTGCAAGGAGAAAGATTTACTCTTGCAAATATTTTGAATTCTGCCCCAGCTCTGGGAAAGAAGGCTGGGAACCCCCCAGCTAAGAGGAGAGAGACACTGATCTGGGACCGCTAGAGGGACAGTGTATATCTGAGGAGTGAATAAAGTGAACCCCAGGTGAAGAAATGTTTTAATTTCCTTTGGATGGTGTTGAGTTTAAGGAGCCTGGAAGAAGGAGAAAACAGACAGGAAGCTGTAGAGCAAACTCTGGTTATGAGATGGTGGCTGAACATGTTACAGGCACCCTTTCCAGCTTGTTCATACCACTCCTCATTTGGCTGTGGGAATCTTGGATTTCAACCTTAATAACCAGCATACAACCATGTACCCACTTCCAGTTCTCTGGGGCCCCCTTCACTGTTGGTTTAATGATGGAGGAGTGGACAATATTTCCTGAGTGACACTATTCAATAACCAAAACTTACTTATGCACAATGCTTTCCATGAACAACTGACATTTACCTGCAGTTACCACACATGGCAGGGGTTGGGTTTGAAGGACTGACTCCTATCAGAGTCTTTGTTGGAATTGGTTGTTGGGATGATCCCTGGTAAGCTTCTTGGTGTGTGTGAGGGTTCTTTTACTGTTTTTAATATGTTTTACTCTGTGATGCTTTCATCTTAAGAATAAATGTGCTTGCTTAAAAGGATGAGTGATAACTTATAAGTGCTAGCAATTATAGCTGTTCATAGTTTTAAGAAAGCAAAGCACAGATGCTGGTCTGTTTAGGGAATTGCTGGTCTGTTGAAAATATTACCGTGTAAGCAGGGAACTGCCTGGAAAAACCTCAGTCAGGAGGGAGAGTAAGGAACTGCAAACCTAGAGTGAGTGCACTGGGTGGAGCAAAAGTGAGGAAATATGGGTGCAGTTGAGAATCTATCCCTGAGGACCCCAGTAGAACCCACTCAGTGGTAAGTCCCCATTTACAATTACATTTTGAGATCTAGAAGCTAGCTGTGAATCCATGTAATGTGTGCCATTTAATGAATCCATTTAATATGTTAATTTAGTATTTTGTAATTTTTTCATCAAAATATCTTGCTGACTAAAATGCCTTACAGATGTCTAAGAATATTCCATCAACACTATCACCATTATCAACAAAACTTGTAACCTAAAAAAATTAAAAAATCAAGTTAGTTTGACAGGATCCATTTTCAACAAACCCATGTTGCTTGGCATTAAATATCCTATTTTAAATCTTTATTAATCAAATCCCTTATAAGCTGTTCCATAATCTTGCCCAGGGTCAATGTCAAGTTGACAGGAATATAATTAGCTGGGTCATTCCATTTACCCTTTTAAAATATTGGTACAACATTAGTCTTCTACTAGTCTTATAGAACTTCCCCAGTGTTCCAAGACCTATTGAAAATCAACATTAGTGGCTGAGAAGCTCACTGGACCAACTCTTTTAAAACTCTCAAATACAAGTTATCTGGACCTGTTGGTTTAAAAATATCTAACATTAGTAGCTGCTGTTTAACATCTGCTTAAGTTACTATTGGAATGGAAAATGTTTCACCATCATATGACTACATCACTTTTCATACCTAAATATAGAACAAAAATATTTATTGTACATTTCTGTCTTGCATTATTATTGACAAATCTTCCATTTCTATCTAGTATTGGACCAATACCACTATTAGAATTATTTTTGTTTCTAATCTATTTTAGAAACTCCAATTTACTGTCCTTAACTGTGCTGGCCATAGACGTCTCCTTGTGTCCCGTTGCTTCCCTTATCAATTTTCTGCAATTCCTAATTTCTTGTTTAGATTCTTTACTATCAGCTTCACCTTTCTTCCTTTTTTAAAATAGCTGCCTTCACTTTCCCTCTAAACCAAATTATTATTTTAAAATCAGTACAGCTTTCTTTCTTGATTTTTTTGGGATTGCAATTTTTTGAGCATCTAGTAAAGTATTCTTAAATAATTCCCTCATCATTCATGTTTTTTCAGTTTAATTTTTTCCTCTATTAGGGAAGTTCATTTCAGTATTTTAGGAGATAAGACGTATGAACAAATAAAACCGTGATGGCTGCAGTAAGGGGCTAGAGTAGGAAGATTAGAATGCTTGGCTGCTGATTAAGATTTGTGTGTGTGTGTGTGTGTAGGGGGATGAGAGGGGCTTGGGAGGACAAAGGAGGAGAACACTTATATCCTAAGCCCATAAAGCAAGCAAAGGGCCTAGCAATGGTAAAGAAAATAGCTCTGATTTATAACTGGGATTTTACAAGAAAATAGTTGGCATTACTACAATAAGGAGAGTGACAATTTTGATCATCTCTAGCCAGAAATTATTAAAATAAAAGTATGAAGATGTGAATGTTTCTCCCCTTTTAATTAGAAACAATGTCTGGTGTCACTAATGAAGCAATAAGTGGTTAACATGGATGTTATATTATTAATATTCTAAACCTATAAGGAAAATCAAAGGTCAGCAGAACTCTTAAAAAAAAAAAAGAGAGAAATGACTGAGTTTGCCTTCAATTTGCTTTCAAAAACATGGTCATTGACCCTTTAAATTGCCAGCCAATTACAAACATTGTAGTGTCATTACTAATTACATGCTGGGAGCATAAATTTAAAATAGTAATTTCAGTTTTCAGTTCATCAGGAGAATGCAGGAAAATGAAATTGCATACTAATTAGTTCATGTGTGTCAGACACCTGAAAGATTAGGGGGAAAACTGCACTCATTACAAGTGAGTTATAAGCAAAGTACTCAAAAACTTTCACTTGATGGGCTGCATATAAATAAAGAAATTAAATGACAAAAGATAATGATGTTACGGGCAAAAATAGCTACAGTCTGAATATAATTATACTTTGTGGGACTTTGTCCATTATATAACAACTTCCCTAAGAATTTTCTTTACATTGGAAACTATGATAAAGAAACACGCTATTGGTTTAGATTCACTGAACCATACGTTAATTTGCTTTCTACATATATATGTATCTATAAATGAGTTTCTTGTTTCATATCATTCTGCCTAATCTCTGTGAAACATTCATTTAGTTTCTGAAGAAAAAAAATTGCCATTCTGAGAGCCCAACTATTCCATCAATCAGATCACTATGAAGGGGATGCTCTACATGGACCTTCTCCATCCTGCACACAGAGTGGATGAGGTCAGCTGATTCCACAGCACTGTGTTCCACCGCTCCCACCCTGGCCTGGATCCCACAGGGAACCTTCTTCAGGGGCAGCACTTACAGATGGGGAGGCAAAAAGGGGCGGGCTGAGGATGGAAGGAATGTTCCTCATTTCCCCTTTCCCTCAAGAACTGCAGGAAATTGGCCAGAAAGTTAATAGATTCCAAGGCCAGAAGGGACCAATGTGATCCTCCTGTACAACATAGCACATAGACCAATCCCAAAATAATTCCGAGAGCAGATCTTTTAGAACAAAATCCAATCTTGATTTAAAAATTGCCATTACTAGAGTCCTGGTAAACTGTGCCTATGGTTAATTAACCTCACTACCAAAAATTTACATTTTATTTCCAGTCTGAATTTCTCTAGTTTAAACTTCCAGCCATTGGATTGTGTTATACATTTCTCTGCTGAACTGAAGAACCATTGTTAAACATTTGTTACTCATATAGGTACTTATAGACTGTAAAATTAAGTCACCCCTTAACATAAGAACAGCCATACTGGGTCAGACCAAAGGTCCATCTAGCCCAGTATCCTGTCTTCCGACAGTGGACAATGCCAGGTGCCCCAGAACAGGTAATCATCAAGTGATCCATTCCCTGATGCTCATTCCCATCTTCTGGCAAACAGTGGCTATGGACATCATCTCTGCCCATTCTGGCTAATAGCCATTGATGGACCTATCCTCCATGAATTTATCTAGGGTTTTTTTTTTTTAAAAAAACCCTGTTATAGTCTCGGCCTTCACAACATCTTCTGGCACAGAGTTCCACAGGTTGACTGTGCATTGTGCAAAGAAATACTTCCTTTTGTTTGTTTTAAACCTGCTGCCTATTAATTGCATTTGGTGACCCCTAGTTCTTGTGTAATGAAAAGGAGTAAATAACACTTCCTTATTTACTTTTTCCACAGGAGTCACGATTTTTTCGACCTCTATCATATCCCCTCTCAGTTGTCATCTTTTTCAAGCTGAAAAGTCCCAGTCTTATTAATCTCTCCTCATACGGAAGCCATTCCATACCCCTAATCATAACTTCCTCTTTGTTAACCTAAATAGATTGAGCTCTTTGAGTCTATCAGTCTAAGACTGCAGTTCTCAGTCAGGAGTCTGCAGTTCCATGGAAGGCCGTGAGCAGGGTTCAGAGGGTTTGCCAAAATAGACCAGGCTTCAGCCCCAGGCAGCAGAGCTCGGGCTTCAGTCCCTCACTCACCTCGGTGGGCCACCCAGGCTGTGGGTCAGCACCTGCAACAAGCTTTACACCTGAGTATGTAAAATAAAAGAATATTTTGTTTTTTTTATTTTTGTACCTATATTATCCTTTTCTTTTTTATGATATATGTTTATTTGTTAACTGTATAACTATCAATTTAATACAGCTTTTAATCTACTGGATATGCAGAAAAGCAGTTGTTGTGGCACAGGTGGGCCATGGACTTTTTAATAGCATGTTGGGGGACCTCAGAAAGAAAAAGGCTTTGTTTTCTAATAATTCTGACGGCTATTCTCTGAATTTTCTACTCTCTGATTTATCAACATCCTTCTTGAATTGTGGGCACCAGAACTGGCTACAGTATCCTGCAATGGTCACACCAGTGCCAAAGATAGAGGTAAAATAACCTCTCTACTTGAAATTCCCCTTCTTATGCACCCTTGGATTGCATCAGCTTCTTTTAGCCACAGCACCACAACGCGAGCTCATGTTTAGCTGATTATCCACCATGAACCCCAAACCTTTTCAGGGTCACTGCTTCCCCTGTATGGTCCCCCATTCTGTAACTATGACCTACATTCTTTGTTCCTAGATGTATGCATTTACATTAGCCATATAAACAGCATATTGTTTGTTTGTGTCCAGTTTACCAACAGATCCAGATCACTCTGAGACAGTGACCTATCCTCTTCATTGTTTACCACTCTAATATCTGTGTCATCTACAAACTTTACCAGTGACGATTTTATGTTTTCTTCATGGTCATTAACATTTTTTTAATCAAATAGCAGAGGGCCAACAACTGATTCATGCAAGACCCCACTGAAAACACACCTGCTTGATGATACCTCCCCACTTACCATTGCATTTTGAGAACTATCAGTTAGCTAGTTTTTTAATTCATCTAATGTGTGCCATGTTAATATTAACATTCTAGTTTTTTAATCAAAATGTCATGAAGTCAAATACCTTAGACAAAACTAAGTATATTATGTCAACATTATTACCTTCATCACCAAACATTTCATCTCATCAAAAAAATGTCAATTTAGTTTGACAGGATCTATTTTTTCATAAACACAGGTTGATTGGCATTAATTACATTATCCTCATTATTAATCAAGTCCCATATCAGCTGCTCCATTATCTTGCTTGGGATTGATGTCAGGCCGCCTGGCCTATAATTATCCATGTCATGCCATTTACACTTTTTAAAAATTGGCACAATATTAGCTTTCTTCCATCTTCTGGAACTTTCCCAGGGCTTCCAAGACTTATTGAAAATTAACATTAACAGTTCAGCAATCTCCTTAGCCAGCTCTTTTAAAACTTTTGGATTCAAGTTATCTGGCCCTTCCAGTTTAGAAGTGTCTCCCTTGAGTAGCTACTATTTATCATCATCCAGAGATACTAGTGCAATGGAAAGAATGTAATCACAATATGAGTGGGACACTATCATCTAGTTCTTCCCTAAATACTGAACAAATATTTATTGAACACTTTTTTGCCTTTTCTTCATTATTGTTGACAATTCTATCATTGCCATCTACAAATGAATGAATACCATTGTTAGGATTCTTTGTTCTTAATATATTTTTTAAAACTCCTTATTGTCTGTAACTTTGCTGGTCATAGATTTCTCCTTGTGTCCCTTTGATTCTCATCAGTTTTCTACAATTCCTAATTTCTGATTTATATTAATGACTATCAATCCCCCTTTCTTCCATTTGTTATACATTTTATTAGTATCTGTTATAGCTACCTTCACTTCTTTCTCTAAAGCACAGCCTTTTCCCTCAGTTGTGGAATTGTAGTTTTTTTGGGCATCTAGTAAGGTGTTCTTAAATTATTCCCAGTTATTATTCACATTTTTCTGATTAAATTCTTCCCCCAAGTTGATCTGATTCATAATTGTTTTCAGCTTTGTTAAATTGGCCCAATTAAAGCACCAAGTATACATGTATTACTGGTCTGGACTTCATTCTGCTTGCACATTATAAATATGATCAAGTCATGATCACTTTTACCTAAGCTTCCATTAATATTTATTTCTGTGGTCAGGTCCTCTTATCTGTTAGGACAAGGTCTAATCAAGTTAATGCAGTATCAGGCTATATTAACTTTCTCGTAGCCTCCACATCTGCCTGTGTGCCTTCACTTTAAGGGAGATTCTAAGAGGTGCTAGACTGGCCTCCTATGTAATCTAGCCTCAGTTAAGGCTAGATTGTTCTTAGGCACAACCCTGCAGTGGAGGCAATACAGAACACCATCTCCCTTTGGTGAGGGCTAGGAGAGACCAGGGATTGCAATGTGAAAATTAAATAAATTCTCCCAGGCTCTTGTACAAGGGTGAGGTCTGAGACTCCTGCTGCTTCTCTCCTTTGCTCCCCACCTTAGAATATCCTGGTTAAAAGGGACCTCAAGAGGTCATCCAGTCCAACCCCCTGCTGAAAGCAAGGCCAATCTTCAATTTTTGCCCCAGATCCCTAAATGGCCCCCTCAAGGATTGAACTTACAACCCTGGGTTTAGCAGGCTAATACTCAAACCACTAAGCTATCCCTCCTCTCTCCAACTGCCCTCGCTCTGTGCACCCATGTGAGGACCAGGGAATATCTGCTCCTTAGTGAGTATTTTACTGGTCAGAGAATGAAACGGGTCCAATGCAAAGTAGAATGCATGCATGAAATCTGATTTTTCCAGTGGTTCATATCTCTAAGAAATCAAAACCAATTTCCAGCAGAACCTCAAAGGCATTTCTCCTTGTCAAGGACTATTTCCCTTCCCAATTTAGATTTTTTTTTTATCCCCAGTTATTTTAGCACTAAAGGTATTCAGAAAAACATTGCAAGATTTTTTTGGGGGGAGGGGAGGAATAATGTATTTTTATTTCCACTCTCCCCCTACTGAAAAGTAGCTCAACAATTTTTCTTCAGGTGCTAAAACAGAAGTTACCCTTGGGCAGAGATAAGCCCTGGAAAATTTCATTTCAGTAAGTGAAAGTTTCAAAATGTTATGACTGACTGAAAACAGGTTATAATGGAAATGCTCAGGCAACCTTAACTATAGCTATCTCTAGTGCTCCGGCTATAATGAAACTATGGAAAATCTCTAGTCTTAGAAAATGCAACACCAGCTCTCAATGTTCACACCAAACATCAATTTTTAATGTCTTTTCTGAAAATACACATAGTAAACTGCAGGGAACCTTATTTATGCCCAGGAAGAATGGTTGGATGGGATCTATTCCAAGACTCTAGATAAACTGCTGCAGTTTCTAAGAATCACCACAGACATGACCACCGTTCATTCTAAGTGCAAGGGGGAGATGGAGGGACAAAGTAAGAAAGACTCACATGTGAGAGAGGCTAGGCACATTACTTAAATACCATTGTGATAAAAGTTGTATAAGAATCTGAACAGGATAGAAATAACACTACCTAGTGTTATCTGTCACTCTGTGTCCTTGGGGAACCAGGGCGCAGTATCCAACCTGTCTGACTCACAAAGGACCCCCTCTCCCCCAGACTCTGCTTGAACCAAAGCCGATCAGAAGAAAGATTTACAAAAAGCAATGAAAAGGCAGTGGGAGACACACCTAAACCCCTTGGACAAGGGTGACAGGATTAAGAAAACTCCCCTAGCCTCATTTGCATTGAAGATGGGACAGGGAGGCATCTCCATTAGCATACAGAATGGAGAACAGAGATTCCAAGGCAAGAACCACAGTGAACTATGGGACCAAAAAAGCAGGAAAGCACTGCATGATGGGGGAAATCTCTGCTCCAGATGCTAATGAACCCATGCTTGCACATACCCAGCTCAGTAGTTATCAGACCAATTCTAGTAATAAATCCTTTATTGGTATCCAAAATACTGAAGCTGCTTAATTCCATTGTGAGTTCTGTGGTAAACCCAGGACAAACAGGTACAAAAAAGGGAGGGGTAGTAATTAGTCCCAGGGGATTAAAAGGCCTCTCCCTGTCCACTGAGGAGATAACCAGGGGGAAATAAGGTTGAGTTGGAAAAGGGGTTGCTAGGGAGCTAATTAGGTTCAGCTGGCTCCAACTGGTGGAGACCTTTTTAAACCCTCCCCCGCGTGGAAGGAAGGGAGAGGAGAGAGTGAGAGAAGCTACCAGTAGGCTAAGGCCAACAAGACACCGAACCCTTCGAGGAAGGGAGGCTACACTCCACCGCCCCAGAAGGGAAGGAAAACTAACACAAGGGACTGATCAGGGAAAGGAATAACTGGACCCTGTGCTACCTGTAAGGATTTGCCTTGCCCAAGCCGGTGTCTCAAAGGCTAAAAAGGACTGAGTCTGCTGAGGAGAACAAGGTATTTTGCCACAGTTCCCTCAACAGAACACCGCCCACTGCAGGAACGATGAGTTCCTATTGTGTAGTCTGAACAAAACAACTTTGGTATACTCCCTCAAGGCATCAGTTTACCCATAAACAAATCTAATGTTCTCCCTTGAACCATTGTTCTTTCCCTACAAAAACCCCTACCCTGTATCTAACATCTGCACCAGTTCTACTGTGACTTCATCTTCTTCTCACTGATCGTACTGGGGTGCTCTGCCTGTCTCCAGCACTCTGGACCCTCAGCTACCACCACCAGCTAGGACCCCCAATTGATTCAAGGTTCATGGAGCGGTGAGAACCCATCTCTCTCTCTCCCTCTGTCTTTCTCTCTCTCATGTGATCAGTTATAGTTTTCCAAACCTGACTTTTGTAATCAAATTTAAGTTAGATTTAATATTATAACTGTTTTGTTTGTTTGGCTCCCTTATGGTTTTTACCTGGTAATAAATAACTTTCATAATTAAGCTGGTTGCTTCTCTCTCTCCTCCGTCTCCCCTTCCGTGGGTGTTTTTTGGCTTCCTTATTCGCTCTGCAGCAACGCTCCTCGTACCTAAGATAAAGATCCCTGCAGCGCCCAAAAATCCTGTGTGGTTTGCTTATCAAATGGGTTAGTACCAGAACAACTGTAACGTGAAAGTGGGGACAGGAATGTGCTGAGCCTGGGACATATGAAGGCGACAGCTTGGGAATGCTACTCGACCCAGCCTATTGAGTCCAGTGAAATATAAGGCGTCAGCTTGGGAGTGCTGATTAATCCGACGGTCTCAGACACACTCTGTTAATGTGTGTGTGTGTGATTCTGGGGCTGGTAGAACCCAGCCCTGGGGAACCTAGGTCCTGAAGGATAGTTCCATTGGGAGGGAAAAGTAGAGCTCTGTATGAGAACACAAGTGACACAAGCAGTACATTAATAGAATTACAGAACACCGCTCCCCCAGAAGAGTAACCCTAATAAATGAGCATACCCCCAAAGTAATGGGAAAATCTGGTAACACTGTGGTAAGTCCTGTAGCCTGATTATAGGTTATGTATTAATTATATTGATTACTTAAGAATTCCCAGTTATCACCTTGAGGGTTGTCAGGTTCTTGTCTCAAGATTAGGGCCAGTGTTATTTGAAGTATTATATAGTTGGGAACCCCGACGTGCACAGCTGTAACTCTCACACTGTAGGAACTCTTCTATATTTACAAATAGTTTATTCATACATTTAACACAGTCACAAACACTCCAACTGAGTAAGGTAGATCGATACTACAGAAAGTACATCTGAACCTCCATATACTCACACCATCCCTCGCAGAACAACTTGAAATGTTAGCCATCATCTTCCTCATTACCATCACCTTCCCCCTCATCACCAGTGGCCATCATTCTAGCACCTTCCAAGGGCTACATTTCTCTCTCCTACTACCCACAGGCTGGGATGCAACTTTTATAATATGTTATGCTGACACCACTATGTCTGCTGCATATTCAGTAGGGGTTTCTTCCCCTCTTTCTTATTTATATTTCCTCACCTTACTAATGTTACTAATGTACTAAGGTACTAATGTCACCTTACTAACGTTGGTGTGTTCTTCTCCTATGGGTTAGTATATCAAAGATCTCAACTTATTATCATATATGTCAATTCATTGTCACGGCACTCTCGTGGTTAGTCATCTGTGGATGTTGATTCCTGTTCCTGTGGTTAATAGATGTCATTATGGTCAAAATTCCCCCTTGCAAATTCTATGTTCAGTTCCCCAAAAGTTACGGGAGACTGTTAGGTCATTTATCTGTGCCAAAGTTCATAGGCCTCAAGCCTTATGCTAACTGCTGAAATGAATGTCTTACAGGATATAGGTTCCCTGCATTACTGATGAATATAATGAAACAGAATATAATGAAGGCAAGGCAGTGAAGATAATGAAGGCAAGCTAGCCCTATAAGCTACAGTCCTTAGAAGGGCTGACTGGAAAACAAGAATTTAATTTCACACAAAAGACCTTGCTATATTTTTTGTGAAAAAAATATATAAAGAGAGTGCCCCATGAAGAATAACTAACAGCCCAGTGGTTAGGGCACTGATATAGGAAATGAGAAACCTGAGTTTAAGTCCCTCCTCTGAATCAGACAGAAAATCCCACCATAATTTACTAGAGACAACTTCCCGCTAGCAGAGCCTAAAAGGACAATTTACTACTTCATGTTCCTATTTTACTTTTAAGTTAGGTTCTGACTCCAAGAACATACTTCTGCCCAATTCCCTTTCCCTTATTCTCTCCCCTTCCTTCTCAATGTGTACATTCAGGAATTTCCAACTCCCTGCTGGACTTTATGGAAGGAAACAGATCTTAAGATACTTAAGATGTTTGTTTTTTCACTATGGAATTATAATAGTTAATAATAAAACAACATAGAGTAAATTTTTCAAAAACTCCCTTGCTCCTAAATATCACATCCGATGAAGTGAGCTGTAGCTCATGAAAACTTATGCTCAAATAAATTTGTTAGTCTCTAAGGTGCCACAAGTACTCCTTTTCTTTTTGCGGATACAGACTAACATGGCTGCTACTCTGAAACAGGTGGTTTTGAAATGTTTACCTGTAAGAGATTTTGGACCTGAAATTTAGGTAAGTAGGAAAAGTGCATATAACACTTGTGAACATATATTGTACCTACTAGTCAGTAAGTGTGCACAAAAATAACACAGGGAGTCAATGTGAGAACTAAAATATCCCACACGGAACAAAAACTATGCAATTTGCATGTGAATACTATTAAGCATATATTTTACATATTTGACTTACATGAGACCATATAGAGACTAATATGAAAGTGGCCCCTGTTATATGTTACATATGAGATTGGATTGTAACATATATTGCCGTGCAGCAAGCTTTATTAGGTAACAAATAGTTAAAGTAGCTAAATGCTAGTCCAATACACACACATCATTAAAAACAAACAAAAAAACAACCTATACAAATCACCAGCTAAGATTAGCTACAAATCTGATATCAAGCTTAAAACACTACTCCTTAACATATAGCCATTGGATTTGTTATTCCACTGCTTTGCCATTTGTGTAGTCATGAATCCACCTGTGTAAATAACTACACAATTTGCATGGTAATGAAATCCCATATCCATTGAGTGGACATTTCCATTTGCAACTTTCCAAAAATATTTTTTTCTGGGCAGAGATAAAGTATGGAGAATTTCAGCCCCCAAAGGTATGTTTGAGAACATTACAAACATCTGAAAATGGGATTCAAATAGAAGACATATCAATCTTAACTACAACAGTTACCACTGCATCTGCTATAATGCACGCTGACTTACTTTAAGTGGGCATGTGTGTTATGTTGCTAGACAGAGAGGACACAAATAGAGGGTCCAACCCTAAAGTCCCTTCTTGGGCAAATTCCTAGTAAAGCAGATGAGAATTTTGTCTGCAAAAAGATGTCAGGATTGGGCTTATGACTTTATAAGTATCAAAGGCTGTCCATCAACAGCTGCTGCTGCTAAATGCTACTATAGCACTAATGAACAGAGATGTGGCATATCTGAAAAGCTGACTCTTTGATAAGAATCTGTTTTTATGTACAGAAGATTCTTACAGTTAAAATGGATTATTAGAGTGTGTCGTGTTTTTATATACGATTTGTACATTTTACACACAAAAAAGCTGAAATTAGGATCCTCTCCCACCCACCTTTAATCTAGGATGCATTTATGACAGTGAACAAGAATCCTGCTATTAGTTTACCACTTATCTTCATCAGTTTCTTAAATGACTCTGGCAACTGAGTCGAGGAGATTTTTTTTTTCTACCACAACTCCATCTGTTACCTGAATCCATGGCCATCTGTCATTTTCTGCAGCAGTCCAAGCATTTACAAGACCCTTCTTATTAAGTCGTGCATAGTACGGATACCATTTCTGGAGCCCAAAAAGAGCCCGATGGGTGGATGATGCAGTAATTTGTTGGTTTGATACAATTCCTCCTTCTATTCCCAAGGGGCCAGAGCATCCTGTGAATGAAAAAAGGGGAAAAATGAATACAACTGAAATGATCGATTACTCAGATTCATGACTGACATACTTGGAATAGCAGTTAAATTAATCCAGGGTGCTACTGGTTTCAAATATGTTATTAGCAGAGATCTAAAGCATCTAAGAAGCACTGTACTTTCATTAGAACTGAGCAAACAGTGCAAAAAATTGTCCGTGAATAGTTAATTACATTCAACAACTGATTAACTTCATGACTCCTTTTAGTTTGCTTTCCACAAACATTTGAAAGTCTGAGTTTTATGAATGCAAGTATTCACAAAAATGTACTCTAAGCCTGAATGCTGCAATATTTGCTAAAAACAAATTCCAAATTGTATAATCTGTAAAATTGGCATGTTGCCATTTGTGCTGTGATGGTCCTCTAGCCAACACAGTGGGAATTGTGAATATTGTAACTGAATAAATAATTGGAAATTTGCACTGCATTGGTTAGTTACATAAATAACCTTGTATTAAGTCAGGTCCCTGAGTGGAGCTCTTTTGTATCTAATTGATGCAGCACAAGATGTATATTCAGTTGCAATATTTACAATTTTATTATAGACTTTTTTGTGATGCTCATCACCAAGGTACCTAAGCACCTCAAGAATGTTAATGGATTTATCCTCCTAAGACACCTATGAGGTACTACGACATTTGCACATGATTGGTTATGCAAGTCATTCAATCAGGGAACAAAACCCATAACAACATGACTTACATGAGTAACCAGCACAGAGAAAAAATTGAGTATTCAGACTTCACAAATATTCTGCTGACTGAGAATAATTTGCTGGAAAAGAAATGCGAATTATTTCAAGTGAATGTGATTTTTTTTTCCCTGTTCCAAAACAATTCACAAGGGGAAATTCATTACATGAGTTGTTTGTAAATTATTTGCTTAGCTCTGCAAAAGATCTTCTGCAAGTTTGTGGGCCATATATACCTTGGGAATTTGAAACGGGATAGTAGAGAGCAGACATTTACAGGCATTGATCAGGATATACAATTGAGTGAACGACAGACACAGGGATGGATTTAAGTGACCAGCTGCAATTTTATTAATTTATCACTGGGAAGTCGAGTTAGGCACCCACTCCCTGCTCCCACATACGAGGCATTTAACTGGGTCTAACAGTGAGTTACTGGGCTCCCACCATATACCAATAACTCAAGGTAAACCCTCCTCGGCCTCCCCCGGGACTTAGCTCACCTCTGAATTCTCTCTCTCCCTCTCCCTAAAATACGGGATAGAGGTAAACAAGGAGAGCGAAAGCTTATGCTCAGATAAATTGGTTAGTCTCTAAGGTGCCACAAGTACTCCTTTTCAGTCTGTAAAGAGTTCACATGTCCCCTTCTCCTACAGGCACAAGGTCCACCAGCAAAATCTTGGGTCTCATTTACCTCTGGGAACTGGTCCTTTTCTCCTTACCTTTATCTGCACTAGCCATGGGGGCTACGGCAATTAGCTTCATTGCACCCCTATCCTACTGCCTGGCACGTATTTCCTGCTGGCCCTTAAGGTCACAGAGTCAAATGTCAGCCTCTCCATGTGACAGATGGACTCCATTAACCCTAAAAAGCTCAGGACCTGTGTTGCAAGTGTCCCTGTGTGTGATCACTCAGCCAAATGCCTACAAAATTATCCAGGCAACTGCACAGTTCATACTTTTCCAGTTCCTGTTGATGCAGGTTGGCTCAACAGATGCCTGACAAATTCACCTTACAAGCATCTTTGACCAAATCAAAACATGCTAAGCCAATTCCACATCCCTCTGAATCCTAATTCTTGCAAGCACCAAGCTAACAGGGACAAGAGGCTTTTGAAAAATCTCAGGAGAGTTTACACAGATGGGGCAGAGGTGCATCAAAGCCATTTAGCCCTGTGCCATCAGCCCAGCCAATGGGAAAGCAGAGGACTCAAGAAGGAGGGAGGCAGACTTATCCTGCCAAGCATGTGTTCTTGCAGCCTCTCCTCTTTCTCCTCCAATATCCTGCTGTCCTATCAACATCCCCTCCTGTTGATCAGGAGAAGGGAGACATTTCAAACTATATTTGCACACCTGAATATAGGCATTTCCACCTTAAGCATTAACTGAGAATTAATTCCTAAGCGTTATTTCTGTAAAATTCTTACTACACACTGTTATAAACTTACAAATAATTTAATTTAAACAGACAGTGGGGAAAAAAATGACTATTGCAATTTCCTCCCTTTCCCCGAAGCTGTGGCAGGGAGGCAGCACTGGTAGTCAGTGGCAGCATGATCTCAGGCATTATTATATATCACTGACAAATGAGATAAATATAAAACAAATTGTAGTTGTGTTGACTTTGGGGTGAGGGCTAAAAGGCCTCTAAAATACTTGGAGGGGCTCCATGTTTATTGTTTTCCAAATGACAAAACCTGCTCTCTGTTCAACCACAAAGGATGCTGGATGAGATCCTGCCCTCACTGAAATCAATGGCACAGATCTCAACAGGACAGGATTTCACCTGTTATTTCTAACTGCCAGCCAAACTCAGTCTGAAATCTAGAAGCCTAGTTCTGTTTTTCTGGTCACCCACCACCAACAATTTAGATTCTGCAATTAGAGCTTAATTAATAATTCTGTGGATGTGCAGGAATCAGAATGAAATTCAGTTCACCCTCCCACAGCTGTATTGGTTCTACAGTGGTAACAGGAGAAAAAAAAATAGTAAAACCTTATCTTTGTCACTGACAACGGCAGACATGACAAAGAATGAACCTGAGGAGCAGAACTGTTAATGATGTGCCATTTTTACATAGTAAAATCCAGCTTGAAAGTTGACACACCCAGTTCATCAGAAGGATTTTGGACACCTTTCTAATTTGTTAAAATAAATCCATTGAGCCTGAGCTCAGTGGACCGCATCGTACCACCCTACTTGTAACACTGAGCAGAGCACTTACTACGCTCCATCAACTATGACCATATACCATCAGAATTATATGTTTTCCCTAGCTTTTTTGGGATTAATCCTAAAATCCACAGCTAATTTCTAGATCCAGGGAATAGTTACTGCACTGTACGTTTCTTAGTGTAATTGCACTTGTCTTAATTTGTCAAATTGTGCTTTGTCAATTTGTTTAAGGCCATGTGTACACTTACAAGCTTACAGCAGCAGAGCTGTACTCATACAGCTGTGCTGCTATAAAATCGCTCATGTCGTCACATTATGCCAATGCGAGAGAGTTCGCCCGTTGACATAATAAAACCAGCTCAACCAGCGGCAGTAGCAACGTTGACAGGAGAGCTTGTTTTATGACTTATGCTGGCAAAACTTATGTCACACAGGGGGGTGTTTTTTCACACCCTTGAGTGACAAAAGTTTTGCCGACATAAGTGCTAGTGTAGACCTGTCCTAAGAATGAGACCCAAAACTCACAGTTTGTAAATGAAAAATCCTAAAATACAACATTGGAGATTTTTTTTAACTTCAATGTGCATTCCAAAACATACCAAAATGAAGCACATAGCCAACATTAGACTAGGTATTCATGTCTAGATAAAGATAGCAAGGCATATAGAACAATCATAGAGAGATTTGCATGTGCAGTTGTAAGATCCACATTTAGACGGTTATTGTTATCCAAGGTAATATTCAATAACATTAGATATTTTCAATTCCACCTTTTAAGGACATTTAAGAAAGAACAGATCACACAGATAAATGCTTCCCATTACTGAGGCACCTCAATTATATTCGCATAATGGAATGATTGGTCTATCTATTATTGAAACAAAAAAAAACAGTTTAATTACACTTTTGGTCAGTGTTATAAAAGGTGTAGGGACAAAATTCTACTCTCAGATCGAGATCTCATCTTGTGTGCTGTATTTTCCCATATTCTGTTTCTACAGGAGAAGAAGAATATTAGCCAAGATCTGCCATGTGAATCTGAGATCAGATATTTGCCTTCACAGAACATGGAAGTGCCTTATAGTTAAAGTTCTCTCAGAAATTGCTGACTTGGTCATGAAAATAAACTCAGTTGTGAATTATTTTAAAATCATGTTTTAAGACAATCTGTTTTAATTTGTGCAAGTGCTGTGAAGTTCTAGTTTGCATTATGCAGTTTGTTCTGACAGTTCTCCCTAGATGAGTTACAGCTAATAAATACAAAAAATATGAGTTATGTTATTAAGTGTGAAAAATCCTTGTGCTTTAGCTCAATGTATGCAAATTTTATTTTATTTTATTTTGTTGTGCAAAAGCAAAATTTGCAAAAATATTCTCATTTGCACAATTACAAAAGCCACATTTTATTTTTTCTTTCTGGTGAACAATGATTCTCAACAAACTTACTTCTGAAAAATCTCAGCTGAAGCATGCCATACATCAAGTTTATGTCAACTATTTTGCATCATGGGAGTATTGGTAATAGGACAACTGCTGCACAGGATTTGCAATTTGAGTCACAGTTTAGATATTTTAAAGATTGCTTTTCTTTTTCTGCAGATTAAGATCTAAATGAGTCTTTTTAGTGCTCAGATGCAATGACATGTTGTTGGGTACTAAAACTGAAAGAAGAAGAAAAAAAAAAAAACCCAGAGCTTTTTGAAGATTCTTCTCTTTTTAAAACAAAGCTGAGGTACATATTTTTTCTCCAGAGCTTATACCAGCTGTACTCCCTCTCTCTCTGTCTCTCTCCTGGCACCTCCCTATTACAATCCAAAGTTAATTTAACAGAATTCATGACAAGATGAGAAATTGGAGCCTCAGAGGGAGGCAATTGCTTCACTAAAGTGAATCTGTGCAACTCAAGCTGGTCAATGCCTGTCAAAGTAGGTATGCACTTTTATGAGTTAATGCTGTCATATCAGAGTCTGACAGTAAAGCTTGATAAAAAAATAAAACGTGTGAAAGTTGCATAGCAGGTTCATGATGTAGAATACGGTTAGGAAGATTTTCTCATCTGGAGCTGTTACTGGAATAAAAAATTCTCAGACAATAACTGGTGTACACCGAGTGAAGTGCCACTGTTGCTTCTCTTAGACTCATTAAAGATAAACCCACACACGCAAACACTATGTACAGAATTCACAAATTTAAAAGGAATGCCAATAAACCTAATGGCCATGAATGGAATCAAGAAAATGTAGGAATTAATGTAATACACACCTTCAAAAACCTGAAGAGTTGAGAACCAATTTACCCTTTTAATTCTCCCAATAACCAGCATCAGTTTGGAATGAAGATAAGCACTAAGGGGTTGCTTTAGCATATAAGAAGACAGATACAACAAGAGCACAGGATATCACCAATAGGAATCGAAAAACAATTGGCCATCTTTCCAGGGTTCACTTCTAGAATACAGGGCTTAAGGATCAAGTGGCCTCTGCCCAAATCATCCAGCCCACAAAGGTAAATTCCATTATCATCCACCAACTAAACCAAACCAAACCAAACCAAACAAGTACTGCCCCATTTGTGCCAAAAATTGCTTTATGATATTTTCAGATGGATATTAATATAGAAAAATGCTATTGATTTATAACCTTAGTAGGTGAAGGGGCAAATCTTTTTAGGAATGATTGAAGAGAGAATAATAATAGTAATAAGCAAAAAGATCAAGGGGTAAGTCTTAGTTCACTGGACAAACATGTTTACTTGAGTGGGTTTAATGCTGACTTCCATAATTTATTTCAAGCTAGAAGTTAAGTAAAACCTCCAAATATTTTAAATGTTGCTTGAAAGTGTGTAGACTATGCCCTTGCAAATAAGAGAATAAGATTTCTTGTTACTTAAGATGAAGTATGGCTGATTATGCAGCATGAATACATAGCTTTCATTTATTTGGTTGGTATATCTCCAGAAAATGTAATAAAAACAAACAGATTTAAAATGGAAGGTATGAAAAAAAAATTACTTTAGACATTTGCAGTCCTCTCTTCCTCCAAGCACCTCATTTTGTGGAGTGAGATTACTTTGACTGTTCTTAGCACAGTATGGTAATTACGCTGACCACAGAGCCTGACAATGGGATTACAGATGATCTCCAATACTGCAATAATTAATGCTGATTCATGCATAAACTTTCCTCTGTGCAATTTAGACTGCAGCCTTTCCTCCCACTCCTACAGTTTGTTTTATATAGGATGCCACTCTTCAGACAACACTAATATTTTAAAGGATCTGATTAGATGGTTAGGAACAATCATTTCAGTAAAAAGAAAAGGAGTACTTTTGGCACCTTAGAGACGAACCAATTTATTTGAGCATAAGCTTTCGTGAGCTACAGCTCACTTCATCGGATGCATTCCTGTAGCTCACGAAAGCTTATGCTCAAATAAATTGGTTAGTCTCTAAGGTGCCACAAGTACTCCTTTTCTTTTTGAGAATACACACTAACACGGCTGCTACTCTGAAACCAATCATTTCAGTAGTTTATTATAGTTTCCATCCATACTCAATATATGATGGACTGCTGATGTGGGAATTTCTAAATCCATAGAACACTAAAATCCTCTCTCATGTGCAAAGACAGAGAAAACAGGTTTTGTGCAGGAGAGTTCTGTAGTGGTTTGTACTCAGAGAATCCTCCCTTCCTCGGTCTGTAGTGTACTAGTGAGACTGCTTCATCGCTACCGAAACTTCTGCAGCAACTGAACCCCTCTGGGTAGGAGAGACTTGAATATTTGTTAATCCTTTAGTTATGTCCCACACCCGCAGCCCTCCTTTAGTACCCAAGACTACTGTACATGGAACCAACACAGAGCACATAGTGCCAGACTTTTTTTAAAAGTATGTAGGCATCTAAAGATGCAGCTATCCCCATTGAGATTTAGGCACCTTGGTGCTTTTGACAATTCCTTTAAGCACCTATCTGCACCTTTAGGTGCCAAAATAACTTTAAAAATCTGACCCACAGTTTCTCTGTCATTTTTCCCCACTATGCATTAGAACAATAGCAGCTCTGATATGCTGACACTAGTGAGGACAAAGCTGATCAGTGCTTTTAGAGCTTTCATTAATGCCAGTCAATAAGGGTATGGCTACACTTGCAGATTTAGAGCGCTTTGAGTTAAACCAGCCTTCGTAGAGAGCAGTAGGGAAAGCACTTCAATCTGTCCACACTGACAGCTGCAAACGCACTGGTGTGGCCACATTAGCAGCTCTTGCAGCGGCCACAGAGAGCAGTGCATTGTGATAGCAATCCCAGCATGCAAGTGGCTGAAACGAGCTTTTCAAATGGGGTGGGGTGGGGTGGAGTGGAGTGTGACAGGGAGCGTGTTGTGTGTATGTGGAGGGAGAGAGAGTGCATTTGTGGGGGACTGAAAGCATGTCAGCATGCTGCCTTGCAAATTCAGACAGCAGCAGACTCCCCCCCCGCTTCTCTCCCTCACACACAGCATTCCACAGTAACAGCTTGCTTTGTCTTGGAGCAGATAAGCAGCCAGCTGTCAGAAACAGAGCTTTCAAAGGGCATATCCACATTTCTACAGCGAGTTAAAAACAATGAGAAGAGTGGCCACTTGACTTAAGGGGATTACGGGACGTTTCCTGAGGCTGATCAGAGTGCAGTAATGCAACACCTTGTTCACACTGGAGCTGCGGCGCTCCAGCGGGGGCGCAGCAAACGTTATTCCACTCGCCGAGGTGGAGTACCAGCAGCGCTCTACATGCCTTGCCAGTGTGGGCGGGTAGTGAGCTAGTGCTCCCAGGGCTCCTTTATTGCACTGTAACTCACAAGTGTAGCCAAGCCCTAAAGCTCCCTCAGGTAAATTAAATTTGCACACCAAGGTACAAAAACTCCTGCACTTCTCCCTTCCATTATTAAGTTTTACTTGGGGTAAGGCTTTTATTTTTAAGATACCCCAAAACTATCATAATCATTCTAGTTATGGTAGAAAAATATTAACAATAATTTTCAGATTGTTGTAAACTTAATCAGATTTGAGTTTGGTCTAATCTTTGGAAGCCTGTTCCACAGCCAAGAACGCTAACTGAAAAACCTGGCTTCCCATACACTTTGACCTGGATTTATTAAAATGCATTCACCCACTGGAACACACCAATTGAAAATTCTGAAGTTCTGAACCAATGCCTTGAATTAGCCACAGGGACAGAATGAAAATGACCCTTAATATTTTCTTAAAAGTACTAATCAGGTACTGTCAACTTAAACCCAGCTTGTGAAAAAATATATACACACATGTACCCACTGTGTCCATGAAACTCTGCATTAATGCACTAAAATATTTATCTTTAAAGATACAGTCAGATAACTCCTCTTGTAGATAGAATTGGAAAGACAAGACACCATTACACTGAAAAGTCACCTGCATTACCCTAGCAAATTTATGAGAGCTGCAATGGGAAAATCACATCAGTACAATTAACATTCCTCCAAGACACCCTGACAATGAGAATCTTCACTGGACTCAGTTGGATTACACTGGGCTTTTCAAGTGCCGAATCTCATTTTGCAGCACAGGTACATTCTTTGTGTATTATACTTTAGTTTTTTAGAAGAGCAGCAAAACATATCTTCTAAAAAATGACAACAATATTGCCAGTTACAAGACACATTCACTGAGACTGTTTAAAAACTACCAGCTGCAGTAATATGAATTCTGCATTGCAATAAAATAGATGTTATTTGGAAAGAACTACAAAAAATGGAAGAACTTTACAATACAGTGCTGATGTAAAATGCTAAATATGAGCTATAACCACAGTAGAAAACCTGAATTGCATGCAAATGGCTAATATTTAAATTCTGCTATCCACAAGATACAGTTTTCAAAGCTTCTAAGGTGTTTCCATCTTCTACCATAAAATATATAACTTCTTTATAACTGGAAACTCAGATATCAGAATTTATGCCCTGATCCCGCAAGATGTTCCATGTAGGTGAATCCATGTCCATATCTGTGGAAATGTCTGCAGAATCAGGGCTACAAGCACCATGCTACAAATGTGGGATTAAACTGGGGGAGGCAGTGATCTATATTAGGGTTGAAATTCAAAATCAATATTTCCACAACCACTGTTCTCCATATGCATAAAATATGATATTTCATTAAATGATTGCATAATGTGTACAATAATACAAAGTCTACATTTGCAACTGTAGGTCTTAGTATAGGAACAGAATTACAAATTCTGCTTAACAATAATACTATTGTAATACACATGAGGCTCTATCTTCACCTAACTTTGGGCACTTAGCCTAGGTACCTTCAGTTATGGAACTGGACATCAACACTTAGACCACACTTTTCAGGCATGGGTGCCAGTATATGCACCTACCATTACAAACAAAATAATACAATTCCTTCCTTTATATTAAATAGTTTAGACTACTAAATTCATCAGATGATACTTGTGACAGACTGTATGCCTATGTTCACCACTTTTACAAGACTATAATAAATTCTGTACAAAGTATTCCTTGTGAGGTATCATTTGAATACTTATAATTTTCTGATCATTATTGTCCTGGTAAAAATATATGTAGCAACACTGTATGTAAAGTTATAAGATTATACTGTATGACATTGCTGAGACATGCTCCAAGTTTAGAAAAGCAGACATAAACCAATTCCTCAGAGACAAGGGCAAACTGATGCTTCAGCCAGGTGTAAACAAAATTAATTGGACTATCACATGATTAAGCGGCCATTCTTTGGCAGGAAGAAGGATGTGAGCGAGAAATTTATATGATGTGTAAACAGACTGGCTGTTGCCTGAACCCCAACTGGAGATGATTCTCACAGAGAAGGAAAAGATACAAAAATTAGGAACAGAGCCCCCAAATCACCTCTCTCTCCTCATCTCTACTCATGGCATCAACAAAGTTTGAAAGACAAAGAAAGCCTCATTGAACTAGGGGGAGTAGTCCTGGCTGAAGGATTTCAACCAGACCACAGTAAGTATATGGTAAGAGAAACTTTTTTTTTGTTTTGAATTCACTTAGCTTGTTAAGTTAGGTATTAGTTTGCATTTTACCTTTTATTTCTTTGTAACCAATTCTGACTCACATGCCTCATTACTAAGGCTGCAAGTTTGTCTCAGAGGTCACAGATTCCTGGCAGCCCCTGGGTCAGTCGCACCGGCCACTGCTGGGGCAGAGTTGGGCCACTGAGCACCTCTCCCCTAGCAGCAGCAGGAGTTTGGGTGGGGGTCTCAGGACTTGGAGTTGGGGCACAGGATGGGGTGAGGGCTCGGACGATGCTTACCTAGGGGGGCTCCCTGGAAGCAGCAACATCCCCCTCCCATAGCTCCTAGGTGAAGGCGTGGCCAGGCAGCTCTGCATACTGCCTCCGCCTGGAGGCACTGACCCCGCAGTTCCCATTGGCCGTGGTTCCTGACAAATAAGAGCTGTGGAGCCAGCAGACTTGCCTGGCCATGCCTCCACCTAGGACCTGAGGGAGGAGGATGTTGCCGCTTCCACGGAGGTGCAGAGCCAGGTAGGGAACCTGCCAGCCACACCAACCCACCCCCTTCAGAACCAGCAGGTGTCCCGGGCTGCATACCGCTCCCCGTCCCCCCCAGCAACTGTAGGGTTCCCGGGTCACCCCCACAGCATCCCCAGGAGTCCCGGGCTTCCCCGCCCCCCCGGGGTATATAGTACAAGTCATGGACAGGTTATAGACCATGAATTTTGTTTACTTCCCGTAACCTGTCCATGACTTTTATTAAAAATACCCATGTCTAAAAGGTAGCCTTAATCGTTACTTGTAATCACTTAAAATCTATCTTTATTTAGTTAATACACTTTTTTCATTGTTTTATCTAAACCAGTGAGTGTTGGAATTGAAGTATTTGGCAAACTTCATTTGAGATAACAGAGCTTGTGCATATCATTTTCTATTAATGAAATGACGGACTTTCTATGAGCTTGTATTTTGCAGAAGGAGAGCTAGGCAGTATAAGACTCACATTTCTGGGGACAAGTCTGGGATGGGGAGTTTGCTGGTGTTACTCTGCAAAACAATTCAGGAGTGGCTGGCTAGAAGCATTCATATAATTCAGCTGAGAGTGATTTTGCATGCTAGAGGCTGTGTGTGAACAGACCAGGAGTGGTTGTTCTCACAGTGAAGCAGTGTAAAAGGCACCCCAATTGGGGAATTGATGGAACACAGCTGTTCAACCATCCAGATTGTGCCCGGGGGAGTGTCACAATAATGCAGACTATAGTGGAAGCCTCGGCACTTTTTCTAGAACAATGTGGAAGCTAAATAACATATTGCACTGCCAATAGTGGCATGATTATGCAGTGAAAGACCTTAGCAATGCAGCTCTATTATAATGCAGATGCTCAAAGTCGCATTGTTAATGATTCTGTGAGAACCTAAACATACAATTTCTTGACGCGATTACAATTAAAGTTTGAACCTGTGTTTCATTAACAGAGTTTAAAAAATATATAATTTCTTTCTTAAATGAAAACGCGTTTTAAATAGTGAAAAAGAAGAAAGATAGAGAAGTTCAATCTGAGGGGCAGTAGCTGTTCAGTATGAGAAACAACAGAAACAGCAATCTAGGCTGGCACACAAAAGATGTGAATTCTACAGCATCTTTTCTTCCAAAGGTGTGTCTTACTATATCCTAGGCTATTCACAGTTTAGGTTCTGATTCTGTAACTTCCTGTGCTCTGACACATCCTGGGGCCAATGCACTGTCCCCCTGCAGTCAACAGGGCTCTGCTCAGGCACAGGTGTCCATCCACATTCAACACATTGATAACAAGAATAGTATTGAAATACAGGTCCTCAGCATGACAGAACTAAGCATTACAACCAAACCAGATATCTAATTAATACAAAAATTCTCATTTTTTCCCCATGTGCATTAGATGCCACCAAATGCACTATGCAGAAACCCAAATATTTCCTCCCTCTCTCTCTTCCCACCCTTGCTCATGGTTTCCTTTTTTTCTTCTATCCAATTGCCACTCTCACATTCTATCCCTTTGTTTTCATTTATCTTTTTTTTTAACATCTCTCAGTTCTACCCAGGACAGAGGAAGACACTGCCTCAGCTCTAAAGCACCTGCATTCTAAAATAGATGAAACAACAGAGTTATCTGGTGCTTTATATTCTAACAGATCTCAATGTAGTGCAAAAATTTACACTTAAAAAATATGTAGCACCATTTTTTTCCTGTAATGCCACTTTCATTGGTGGGTTAACACAAATAGATTTCAGGGGGGAAGTACCTTCTAAGAAGAGATTCAAAAGAAGAGAGGGAAGTTATTTGGCACACCAGGGAGTTTCAGGCATGAACAGCAACATAGATGAAGGCAGAAAGATGAATATATGAGATAGAAACAATAGCCGCTCAGAGCATATGTGAACTGTAACTTCTAGATAAAATTGATTGCCATTGTGTTACACAGCTGAAAAAACAGCTTACTAGATTTTGATCATTGTAAAAGAGCAGTGACAGAACTGCTCACAAAAGGACTACCACTACCATAGTGAGGTAACAATATGATTCAAGTTAAAACAGCCAACATGTCAATCCTCAAAATGTAATTTTCCATGGAAACACCAAGTGACCCCTAGTTCTGTCCATGATACATTTGAAGAGCAAACTGTAAATATTTTGATCAATTTTGTTTTGCTGGAAAATGGTGCAAACTCAAATCAATATAGATCCCCAGCTCGTAAAAACTGTCATAGCTCCACTGACTTTGGAGCAACACTGATTAACACCAGCTGAGGATCTGGCCTACAGTACTTAACTTTAGCCAGTAACAAGGATTAGAACAGTATGAAATATTCCTAGAAATAATCTGTTCACTGATTTAGCCCTTTCTCTGTTTGGGAGGCATTCACAGGCCAAGTACAATTTGCACAAATGCTGTTCACATTTATCTGACAAACATTGAATGTGAACATGTTTCAGCCCCAGTTGTTCAAAAACTGTTAGCTATGAGTGTCTGATATATAAAATTCTGTATTTAAGCTGACTGTGTTACCTAATGAAATGGCTTTCCACTCCCTGAATGGATAACCAGTATCTTTAGTAAACTGAAGGAAGCCTTGACTTTTTCACTGGTGTTTGCCTTAGGGAAGAATATGGGAGCTTTTAGGGACAGGCAGCAGCAGAAAACCAAAGACTTATAGGTTTTTTTAAAAAAAAAAAAACTTTTACTTTTCACAGGAATCTGATATTCTGGTAAAGTAGATAGACCCTACCTTTAAATATACTTAAGTTTCTTGAGTGTGGGAGAGAATAATTCATAAACCATTGGAAGCAAGATGTATTGGATGTTTACATGTGGCATCCTGTTGGTGAAAGGCAGTGCTACATATCCTCTCTGCCTCATTTGTTTAATAGATTCACGCCTGGCCTCTGGCCAGGGGTTTTCAGAAAACTGCCCCACTGCAGTATTAATGGGACAGTGTTCCAATATTGTTATGTATAGCATAGGACTCTTACTATGAACATAGTTTCCATACATATCAAATGCATTTACTGGCCTCTAGTTTTCTGTCTTGCACCCTCTCATTTCCTCTTTGTTTTCCTCATTCATGATCATATATGTGATGTGATTTGATATATTTTTTGCAAACAGCTCTTGCTTTCTCTTTTCACTGTCCCCTATCCTTTTGTCCCCTCAGTCCCAAACAGAGAAACAGGCCAGATTTACACCTTACACACCCTGAGGCACAGCATCTTCAGCGCCCTCCCTGCCTACAGCTGACCTTGGTGTTTTCCATAAAAAGAAATGAAACTTTTCACCCACTTTTAACTTTTAGGTGCCCCTAGAACGCTAGCGTTCCTAGGCACATGCCTACTGTGTCTATTTGGAAATTTGGCACTGACTGAGACTGGGCCTTGTGGGTGTTCTCTAAAGTGTGTGTGGGGAGGGGGGCGGGGCTACACTTGCGAGTTAGAGAGCATTAAAGCAGCTCTGGGCGCCCTAACTCCTGACGTGTCCACATTGGCAAGGCACGTAGAGTGCCCGGACTCCATGGCTGGAGTGCCCCTGGTAATCCACCTCCACGAGAAGCATAATGCTTGCTGCGCCTCGACTGGAGCTCTGTGGCATCAGTGTGGATGCCCTGGTCTTTTAATGCACTCTGATCGGCCTCCAGAAGTGTCCCACAAGGCCTGTTCTAGCCACTCTGGTCATCACTTTGAACTCTACTGCCCTCAGGTGACCAACCATCAGACCCGCCCTTTACATTCTCTGGGAATTTTGAAAATCCCCTTCCAGTTTGCTCAGTGAGGCGTGGAGTGCTTTCAGTGCATCTTTCCAGGTGACCACGTCTCCACGCGCCAGGCGATCTCCACGTGCCAGTATGGAGCAATGGCGAGGTGCTGAACCCCCCAGTGTTTGGGGGGAGGAAGCTGTCCAGACCCAACTGTGCTCCAGCCATAGTAATTATGATACCTTCGGGCAGATATCAAGGGACATGATGGAAAGGGGCCATGACTGGGATGCACTGCAGTGCAGGGTTAAAGTGAAGGAGCTGCGGAACATGTACTGCAAAGCGCACGAAGCAAACAGCCACTCCGGTGCTGCCCCCATGACCTGACGTTTCTACAAAGAGCTGGATGCAATACTTGGGAGCAACCCCACCTCCACTCCGAAGGCCACCATGGACACCTCAAAGCCCAGTTCAACAAGGCAGGAGGAGGAGGAAATCGGGAGCAAGGGTGCTGAACAGGAGGGAGACAACCCGGCATCCCTAGATGCATGCAGCCAGGAGCTGTTTTCAAACCAGGAGGAAGGTAGCCAGTTGCAGTGGACGGTGCTTGGGGAAGAACAAACACCAGAGAAGGTGCCCGGTAAGCAGCTTTTATTTTGGGAAGGAGGTTGTTCGGTGCGGGCTCTTGGGGCAAGGAGGGTTAGGGCTGCATACATGCCTAGATGCAGAATAGGGCATTGATGTGCTCTCTCACATTGCAGTAATCGGTCTCAGTGAACTCTTCAAAGAACTCTCCATGCAGAAGCTGGGCAATCCACTTGTGCTGGTTGCTTGCCAGAGCTACTGTGCTCCTTGTCCCAGTAAGGCTAACATGTCGGGGCCAGTGTGCCATGAGGGGCAGGGGGACGATTGCTGCACATAGGCAAGCTGCATATGGGCCAGGGCAGAAGCCACATTGTAGTAGAAGACTCTCCCTTGCTTCCCAGGTCACCCTCAGCAGCAAGATATCTTCCAGGACGAACTCCTGTGGAAAATGTGGGGGCAGTGTTCAGGATAGGGGTCCCCTGCAGTTGTTGGCTCTCCCCAAGGCACAGAACCCGAGAGGACAGTACGGCCGTGAAACAATCAGTCCCCCTTGCGATTTTGGGGCTCCTGTAGGTTATGTGCGCTTAGTTTGGGACTGGCAATTTCCGCTATTGTGTACACTGTGCTTGCCTTTAAGTACGGCTGAATCATTGCTCTGTCTGGTGTGAACAATGCTGCCTCGGTTAAGTGTTGCATTTTGGCTTTACAGATGCAACTTTGAGTTCCCAGCTGTCCTTGTTATCAATGGCCAAAAGACCCCAAAGAATCTGGAAGCGTACTCGAAAAAGCAAAGAGGACATGCTTCATGAAGTGATGCAGCAGTCCATTAATGAAAGTCAAAAAGTGCAGGAGTGGCGGGAGAGTGAAAGGAGGGTCCGCCAGCAGAATGCATATCACCAGCACCAAAGCACGGAGTGGCTGCTAAGCATCATGGAGCACCAAGCAGAGTTGATACAGGTGCTCGTAGCAATGCAGGCGGAGCACTTCTGTGCCTCCTCCCCGCAGCCCTTGTCCCAAAACTCTTTCCTTTGTGCTCCCATGTCACCTCCAACCCACTTTCCCCAACATCCGGGTTCTTATCACCACCAGCTGCCTCCAGCACCAGTGGTATCACCACCCCGCCCTGCAAACTACGACCCTCACCCGCTGCACTCAACCCCCATCACCATCCATTTTAGCCAGCCTAAAGTGCAGCACTCATTGCATGGCACTCCAGACAGGAAGGTTGAGAAGGATAATAGGACATACACAAACCTGTGCTTGTCCTGTTCCCCACCACACCCCCTTCCCTTGTCCCACACAGCACAGATGTGTCATGCCCTTTTTGTTTCCCAAGAAGTTGTGTTTCTTTTCAATAAATGTTTTTTTGGGGGCTTTGAAAACATTCTTTATTATTGCATTAAGTAAAAGATACCGTAGCCCAGGAAAGCAAGAGGCACTGCAAGTCAGTGCATCATACGTAGCAAACACAGATTCCTACTAATATTGGAACTATTGCACTTCACTCCCGTGCAGGGCACCAAACATTAGTGGTGGCTTTCAGCCTCAAATTGCTCTCTCAAGGCACCCCTAATCCTTGCAGCCCCGCACTGGGCCCCTCTAATAGCCCTGCTCTCTGGCTGTTCAAATGCAGCCTCCAGGTGTTGAACCTCCGAGGTCCATGCCTGAGTGAATCTTTCACCCTTCACAAATGGAGTGTTCAGCACACAGATATAACTGTGGGGATGTTGTCATCGCCCAGGTCCAGCTTCTCATACCGACAGCACCAGCGGCCCTTTAAATGGCCAAAAGCACACTCCACAGTCATTCTGCACCGACTCAGCCTGTTGTTGAACTTCTCCTTGCTGCTTTCAAGGCTCCCTGTGTAGAGTTTCATGAGCCATGGCATTGAAGGGTAAGCGGGATCTCCAAGGATCACAATGGGCATTTCGACTTCCCCTACAGTGATCTTCTGGTCTGGGAAGAAAGTCCCAGCTTGCAGCTTCCTGAACAGGCCTATGTTCCAGAAGATGCATGTGTCATGCACCTTTCCGGACCAGCCTGAGTTAATATCAGTGAAACACCCACGGTGATCCACAAACGCCTGGAGGACCATAGAGAAATACCCCTCTGATTAACATACTCAGAGACTAGGTGAGCTGGTGCCAGAATTGGAATATGCATCCCATCTATCGCCCCTCCACAGTTAGGGAAACCCATTTGTGCAAAGCCAGCCACAATGTCATGCATGCTACCCAGAGTCACGGTTCTTCTGAGCAGGATCCGATTAATGGCCCTGCAAACTTGCATCAACACGATTCCAACGGTCGACTTTCCCACTCCAAATTGGTTAGCGACCGATCGGCAGCTGTCTGGAGTTGCCAGCTTCCAGATTGCAATAGTCACCCACTTCTCCACCAGCAGGGAAGCTTTTAATCTCGTGTCCTTGTGCCGCAGGGTGGGTGTGAGCTCAACACACAGTCCCATGAAAGTGGCTTTTCTCATCATCCCAGATTTGCATGACGATGTGATCCCACCACTCAGTGCTTGTTTCCCGAGCCCAAAAGTGGTGTTCCACAGTGGTGAGCATGTCCGTGAATGCCACAAGCAATCTCGTGTTGTATGCGTTATAGGAGTCGACATCATCCTTGGACTCCTCATTGTGAGTTTGTAGCTTAAAGAGTAACTCGATTGCAATTTGTGACATGCTGTCGAGATCTATCAGCATATTCCTCAGCAGTTTGGGATCCATTCCCGCAGAGCGAAAGGGAAGACAGAGTGCTCAGTACAAAAACGGTTGAAAGATTGTGCCAAATGTGGACGGAAGCACAGGGATTGCTGGGATGCGAACCGATGCATCACGGGACTTTGGGACAGGACCCAGAATGCCCCGCACCTCCCCACCCCCTTCACACAAGCCACAGCGCCAGAATGGGAAGAGGTGCTCTGTGGGATAGCTGCCTATAATGCACTGCTTCCAATGTCGCTGCAAGTGCTGCAAATGTGGCCACAGCAGTGCGGTTGCAGCTGACAGTGTGAACACACTGCAGCGCTTTCCCTGATGCAGTCTCCGAGGGCTGGTTTAACTCACAGCGCTCTACATCTGCAAGTGTAGCCACGCCCTAAGTCATAGAATCATAGAATCATAGAATATCAGGGTTGGAAGGGACCCCTGAAGGTCATCTAGTCCAACCCCCTGCTCGAAGCAGGACCAATTCCCAGTTAAATCATCCCAGCCAGGGCTTTGTCAAGCCTGACCTTAAAAACCTCTAAGGAAGGAGATTCTACCACCTCCCTAGGTAACGCATTCCAGTGTTTCACCACCCTCTTAGTGAAAAAGTTTTTCCTAATATCCAATCTAAACCTCCCCCACTGCAGCTTGAGACCATTACTCCTCGTTCTGTCATCTGCTACCATTGAGAACAGTCTAGAGCCATCCTCTTTGGAACCCCCTTTCAGGTAGTTGAAAGCAGCTATCAAATCCCCCCTCATTCTTCTCTTCTGCAGGCTAAACAATCCCAGCTCCCTCAGCCTCTCCTCATAACTCATGTGTTCCAGACCCCTAATCATTTTTGTTGCCCTTCGCTGGACTCTCTCCAATTTATCCACATCCTTCTTGAAGTGTGGGGCCCAAAACTGGACACAGTACTCCAGATGAGGCCTCACTAATGTCGAATAGAGGGGAACGATCACGTCCCTCGATCTGCTCGCTATGCCCCTACTTATACATCCCAAAATGCCATTGGCCTTCTTGGCAACAAGGGCACACTGCTGACTCATATCCAGCTTCTCGTCCACTGTCACCCCTAGGTCCTTTTCCGCAGAACTGCTGCCTAGCCATTTGGTCCCTAGTCTGTAGCTGTGCATTGGGTTCTTCCGTCCTTAAGTGCAGGACCCTGCACTTATCCTTATTGAACCTCATCAGATTTCTTTTGGCCCAATCCTCCAATTTGTCTAGGTCCTTCTGTATCCTATCCCTCCCGTCCAGCGTATCTACCACTCCTCCCAGTTTAGTATCATCCGCAAATTTGCTGAGAGTGCAATCCACACCATCCTCCAGATCATTTATGAAGATATTGAACAAAACCGGCCCCAGGACCGACCCTTGGGGCACTCCACTTGATACCGGCTGCCAACTAGACATGGAGCCATTGATAACTACCCGTTGAGCCCGACAATCTAGCCAGCTTTCTACCCACCTTGTAGTGCATTCATCCAGCCCATACTTCCTTAACTTGCTGACAAGAATACTGTGGGAGACCGTGTCAAAAGCTTTGCTAAAGTCAAGAAACAATACATCCACTGCTTTCCCTTCATCCACAGAACCAGTAATCTCATCATAGAAGGCGATTAGATTAGTCAGGCATGACCTTCCCTTGGTGAATCCATGCTGGCTGTTCCTGATCACTTTCCTCTCATGCAAGTGCTTCAGGATTGATTCTTTGAGGACCTGCTCCATGATTTTTCCAGGGACTGAAGTGAGGCTGACTGGCCTGTAGTTCCCAGGATCCTCCTTCTTCCCTTTTTTAAAGATTGGCACTACATTAGCCTTTTTCCAGTCATCCGGGACTTCCCCGGTTCGCCACGAGTTTTCAAAGATAATGGCCAATGGCTCTGCAATCACAGCCGCCAGTTCCTTCAGCACTCTCGGATGCAACTCGTCCGGCCCCATGGACTTGTGCACGTCCAGCTTTTCTAAATAGTCCCTAACCACCTCTATCTCCACAGAGGGCTGGCCATCTCTTCCCCATTTTGTGATGCCCAGCGTAGCAGTCTGGGAGCTAACCTTGTTAGTGAAAACAGAGGCAAAAAAAGCATTGAGTACATTAGCTTTTTCCACATCCTCTGTCACTAGTTTGCCTCCCTCATTCAGTAAGGGGCCCACACATTCCTTGGCTTTCTTCTTGTTGCCAACATACCTGAAGAAACCCTTCTTGTTACTCTTGACATCTCTGGCTAGCTGCAGCTCCAGGTGCGATTTGGCCCTCCTGATAACATTCCTACATGCCCGAGCAATATTTTTATAGTCTTCCCTGGTCATATGTCCAACCTTCCACTTCTTGTAAGCTTCTTTTTTATGTTTAAGATCCGCTAAGATTTCACCATTAAGCCAAGCTGGTCGCCTGCCATATTTACTATTCTTTCGACTCATCGGGATGGTTTGTCCCTGTAACCTCAACAGGGATTCCTTGAAATACAGCCAGCTCTCCTGGACTCCTTTCCCCTTCAAGTTAGTCCCCCAGGGGATCCTGGCCATCCGTTCCCTGAGGGAGTCAAAGTCTGCTTTCCTGAAGTTTACACCTTGCTTTACATGCTTTACACCTGAACTAGCTGCCCTTCAAAAGGTATGGGATGATGTTCAAGTGCTGCTGAAACTCAAGCCAGGACTGTTCTATACTGGAAACTTACATCAGCATAGCTACATATCAAAGGAATGTGAAAAAATCCAAACCCTAGAGACACAGCTATACTGATCTATCCCCTGGCATAGGCAGTGCTAGGCTGAGTGAAGAATTTGTCCATAGACCTAGCTACCACCTCTCAATGGATTAACTACAGTGCCAGCAGAACCCCTCCTGTCATTGTAATGTCTACGCTGATGCGCTACAGTGATGCAGCTGCAGCCATACATTTTAGTGTCACCACACTCCTTGTAATGCAGTGAGGATGCAGCTACAGGCTATAAACAGAAATTAGCACAACTCCTCAGCTGCTAATCCAATCACTCTCTACTGCTAATCAACTCAGTCAGCTTAGCTGGAGTGTTTTGTTTCACAGCATGGCTGTCCTCCCTTGAGCTAGGATAACTCAAGCGGGGGAAATCAAGCTCTCTGTTAGAGTGTACATACACTCTAAGGGCTTGTCTACCCTGGCAATTTACAGTGCTGCAACTTTCTCCCTCAGGGTGTGTGAAAAAACATAGCACAGCAAGTTTCAGCACTTTAAAGCACCAGTATAGACAGTGCACCAGGGCTCTTCTCCCAGTGCTGGTAGCTCTGCCCCTCGTGGAGGTGGGCTTTTTAGAGCATTGGGAGAGCTCTCTCATATTAAAGCACTTCCGTGGCAGCATTTTAGCATTGCCAGTGTAGACTAGCCCTAAGTTTGAGGTTTGTAAATCCATACTATCTTGAGGTCAGATTATCTGAAACAAAAGAAAGTTTTCCCCCCAAAATTTGCTTTACAATATCAAGAAAACTCTCCAGTTCTGTCAACTTTTTTACTATTTTTAATTTGTCAGTTAAATACATTGTTATCCACTGCATTGCCTAGCAATGAACTAGAAAATATGTTTAGGTTTGTTTCATGTGTCCACACAAAATATTACATGTGGAAGGCAACATCTTTAACTATCTGCATCAGTGCCAACTAATGAGGATACATACACTTTCAGACAAGCAAACTTTTCAATTATTGTTGGTCAAGCCTCAAATCTCCAGCTGTTGATTTGAAAATAAAATGATTAACTATGCTCCATGCAACTGAAGATAGCAATTCATTCCATTACTGTCTGAAAAACTACCTATTTGCTGACATGTTCCAACATTAAATGCCTTTTGTGCAGATGTAGCATATCCGCAAATAGCAGCACATTATTTTATTATTGTACTGGTCAACACTCTTCATGTGTGTAAAAAATGTCTATTAGAGCTAATCAGGTACAAAGAAATTGGATGCTGTGGTCTGCTTCTCTATAGTGACATTACTGCTAAAAGTCTATCAATGTTTCCATTATAAAATCCTATCATCATAGGTTTATAACACAGTCATAAAATGCAGTGTTGGCTATTATTTGGCCTACTAGGTTTTTGCTGAGGAGAAAGTGTAAACGTGAGATTAGGCCATTCTTAAATTGTATAAGCATTAAAAAAAATGGAAATTGGAGGTTCTTAGTAGTTTTCAGTGCTCCTGATGCCTAGAGATGACTGTTTTCTTTTGTTTTCTTTTGATTTAATTGACTTAATGTTTATAAAAGTTGCCACAGGGCGGATGCACCTGGATTCTGAGGTGTTTTCTATCAATGAAGCAAGTACAGGATGGGCATCATCAGAATGTTCTCCACTGACCAGAGGTGAAAGTAAGCCAGTACATCCCGATACGGCGTATTGGCAAGACCCAGTGAACCATACTGGGGCAGCCTGGCTTCCCCAGGGGGCAATTTAAAGGACCTGGGTGGTAGAAGCAGGGGAGCCCCAGGCCCTTTAAATAGCCCCTGGAACCCCGGGCTGCTGCTGCTACCCCGGGGGTGTGGGGGAAGAGGAGAAGGAGAAAGAGAAGGAGAAGTGGGGGGCATTTACTTTACAGGGTGGGCTGGGGCTGGCTCTGACCCCCCTCCGCCCCGTCCCTTCCACCCCAGGCCCCGCCCCTTCTCGGGGCCAGAGCTGGCCCCCGCGTACCGGTAAGTCACTCGACTTACTTTCACCACTGCCACTGACCCACCAATGCATCATAATCCTGCCCTGGAAGAACACACTTCTAGGGTTAACTAAAAGTTTAGTCTCTATAGCTCACGCTGTCTAGAGAAATCATGTGGTAATCTGGGCTGACTGTAAATAATCATGGAGGAACAGACATTGCCCGTGTAAGAAAATGAGAACAAAGTTTACCACTGTCCCCTTATTAAAAAGGAAAAGAAGGGAGTGAAATAAAATTCAGTGTCAAAACTTGCTTAAGAGTGCTAAGTAACTAATAAAGGAATTTAATCTCAACTGAGAGGAATAGCTGAAGACTATGTAAAACTAAATGAGGATATCTTAGTCTGGTCAGATAAATGAAAACTTCAAACCTGATTCTCTTCCCACTGAAGTCAATGGCAAAACTCCAACTACCTTTAATGGATGAAGGGTTGGACACAAAATGTGTAGTAGAGAGGACCCAGCATGTAGACAGTTGGTGTGATAAAACATTTGAGCTCCAGGTCAGGCAAACTCCATAAGAAGCAATAAAAACTTTAAAGGGACTCCAGGAAAAAAAGGTAATCTGTAAGCACTCAAGTCTATGAAGATTTTAAGGTTCTGAGTGTTTCTCGGATTTCCTCAAGCTGTTAAAAGACACTGCTAATTCAGTGCAAAGCCAGAGAACATGATTAAATGTGCCCAGTAGAGAGGCTGTGTAAGTCTAAAGAAGCAGCAAAGGCCTGTAAGATGTAACTTAGATTTTAAGATGATACAATCCAACAACTGAAAGGATGAGATAAGAGAGACCAAGATAAAACTGGGAATTCTAGATACCATTCCGGGGATTCTTCTTTAAGAATATTTCTGACAATGACCACCTGGAGATCAGTGAGAGAAAGAGGATTGTAGTAACAGGTTTGGGAGATCAGCTGAAATGGGATAGTCTTGATTTTTGTTTTGTACACCTAGCCTGACACACACATCTCAGAACTTGCTTGCCAACTACCTAGTGGTTAGGGCACTAGCCTAGGACTTGGGACACCTTACTCGACCAGAGACTTCCTATGTTTCCTTGGAAAACATAAGAATGTCTATACTGGGTCAGACCACAGGTCCATCCAGCCCAGTATCCTGTCTACCAACAGTGGCCAATGCCAGGTGCCCCAGAGGGAGTGAACCTAACAGGTAATCATCAAGTGATCTCTCTCCTGCCATCCATCTCCACTCTGTGACAAACAGAGGCTCAGGACACCATTCCTTACCCATTCTGGCTAATAGCCATTAATGGACTTAACCTCCATGAATGTATCCAGTTCTCTTTTAAACCCTGTTATAGTCCCAGCCTTCACAACCTCCTCTGGCAAGGAGTTCCACAGGTTGACTGTGCGCTGAGTGAAGAAGAACTTCCTTTTATTTGTTTTAAACCTGCTACCCATTAATTTCATTTGGTGGCCCCTAGTTCTTATATTATGGGAACAAGTAAATAACTTTTTCCTATTCACTTTCTCCACACCACTCATGATTTTATATACCTCTATCATATCCTCCCTTAGTCTCCTTTTTTCCGAGCTGAAAAGTCCTAGCCTCTTTAATCTCTCCTCATAGGGGACCCATTCCAAACCCCTAATCATTTTAGTTGCCCTTTTCTGAACCTTTTCTAATGCCAGTATATCTTTCTTGAGATGAGGGGAGCACATTTGTACATAGTATTCAAGATGTGGGTGTACCATGGATTTATATAAAGGCAATAAGATATTCTCCGTCTTATTCTCTATCCCTTTTTTAATAATCCCTAACATCCCGTTTGCTTTTTTGACTGCCGCTGCACACTGTGTGGTTGTCTTCAGAGAACTATCCATGATGACTCCAAGATCTTTCTCCTGATCAGTTGTAGCTAAATTAGCCCCCATCATATTGTATGTATAGTTGGGGTTATTTTTTCCAATGTGCATTACTTTACATTTATCCACATTAAATTTCATTTGCCATTTTGTTGCCAAATCATTTAGTTTTGTGAGATCATTTTGAAGTTCTTCACAGTTTGCTTTGATCTTAACTATCTTGAGCAGTTTAGTAACATCTACAAACTTTGCCACCTTACTTTTTACCCCTTTTTCCAGATCATTTATGAATAAGTTGAATAGGATTGGTCTTAGGACTGACCCTTGGGGAACACCACTAGTTACCCCTCTCAATTCTGAAAATTTATCATTTATTCCTACCCTTTGTTCCCTGTCTTTTAACCAGTTCTCAATCCATGAAAGGATCTTTCCTCTTATCCCATGACAACTTAATTTACGTAAGAGCCTTTGGTGAGGGACCTTGTCATAGGCTTTCTGGAAATCTAAGTACACTATGTCCACTGGATCCCCCTTGTCCACATGTTTGTTGACCCCCTCAAAGAACTCTAATAGATTAGTAAGACATGATCTTCCTTTACAGAAACAATGTTGACTTTTGTGCAACAATTTATGGTCTTCTATGTGTCTGACAATTTTATTCTTTACTATTGTTTCAACTAATTTGCCCGGTACTGACGTTAGACTTACCTGTCTGTAATTGCCAGGATCACCTCTAGAGCCCTTCTTAAATATTGGTGTTACATTAGCTATCTTCCAGTCATTGGGTACAAAAGCTGATTTAAAGGACAGGTTACAACAATAGTTAATAGTTCTGCAATTTCACTTTTGAGTTCTTTCAGAACTCTTGGGTGAATGCCATCTGGTCCCGGTGACTTGTTACTGTTAAGTTTCTCAATTAATTCCAAAACATCCTCTAGTGACACTTCAATCTGAGACAATTCCTCAGATTTGTCACCTACAAAAGATGGCTCAGGTTTGGGAATCTCCGTAACACCTAATCTCTCAGGTGTGAAGACTGAAGCAAAGAATTCATTTAGTTTCTCTGCGATGACTTTATCGTCTTTAAGTGCTCCTTTTGTATCTCTATCATCCAGGGGCCCCCACTGGTTGTTTAGCAGGCTTCCTGCTTCTGATGTACTTAAAAAACATTTTGTTATCACCTTTTGAGCTAGCTGTTCTTCAAACTCCTTTTTGGCTTTTCTTATTACATTTTTACATTTAATTTGGCAGTGTTTATACTCCTTTTTATTTACCTCACTAGGATTTGACTTCCACTTTTTAAAAGATGCCTTTTTATCTCTCACTGCTTCTTTTACATGGTTGTTAAGCCACAGTGGCTCTTTTTCAGTAGTTTTACTGTGTTTTTTAATTTGGGGTATACATTTAAGTTGAGCCTCTATTATGGTGTCTTTGAAAAGTGTCCACGCAGCTTGCAGGGATTTCACTCTAGATACTATACCTTTTAATTTCTGTTTAACTAACCTCCTCATTTTTGCATAGTTCCCCTTTCTGAAATTAAATGCCACAGTGTTGGGCTGTTGAGGTGTTCTTCCCACCACAGGAATGTTAAATGTTATTATATTATGGTCACTATTTCCAAGAGGTCCTGTTATAGTTACCTCTTGGACCAGATCCTGAGATCCACTCAGGACTAGATTGAGAGTTGCCTCTCCCCTTGTGGGTTCCTGTACCAGTCACTTAGCCTCTCTGTACCTCAATTCCCCATCTGTAAAATAGGGTAATAGTACTTCCCTACCTTACAGACATGTGGAGGATAAATACATTAAAGATTGTGAGGCACTCAAATACTATGGTGATGAGGCCATGTACATTCCATAGCTGGATAGATAGATGGCATTCAAATTGCAGATAAAACAACTCCATTTTAGGATTTTTGCAAAGCAATATAATTGTTTACTTTCAATACACCTATACAGTTTTAAAGATTTTAAATCTTATATTTTGCAATAGATTGCTATGAAAAGGAGTGGGAAACCACTTCCCCCCAGCCCATATAGAACAGAATTCTGCCTTACATATCCCGTGGGTGGTTGGGGAAACAAAATAAGAGTATGCCATGTTGGAAGGACACTGATTGAAGGGTTGATTACTTAGAAATAACAGACAGATTTTCATGTTCTTAGCCTGAAAAAATTATTAATGTGAATAATATTATCTAGCAGGCACAGGAGGTATTAGCTGTGGGTGAATGGTTTGAGTAGTCTCTGAACTTCTTCTTGTGTTTATGGTGAAGCAGATTCACTTGCTAAGTCTATTATTGAGACAAGGAGGATGAGGTAATATCTGTAATTGGACCAATTTCTGTTGCTGAGTTTGTTCAGTAAAAGATATTATCTCACTACCTTGTCTCTCTAATATCTTTGGATCGACACAGCTACAATTACATTGCTGAGTCTACCATCACCAAGCACTGGACATCATAGATAATTCTTTGTCTCTCAGGGGCTTGGAGTAAATCAACATTTTCGACTCGGACACATTTCATGGAATCTTTTCCCCTTTGTTTCTTTTTCCCATAGTTCTGTCCATTCCTCTCAACCGATCTTTAATTAGATTTTTAAACTTAAGTTTACTTGAAGGGATCTCTACATGAACGTGCTAGTTTTTAAGAGCATTTTTTGCCACTTTGTCTGCTGCCTTATTTGCCCACTACCACTGCTGTGCTGCGATCCATGCTATTACTATGATAACTTTCAACTTTGTCAACTCTGTTGTTAACAGTAATATTCCATTAAGTATATCATTTCTGCTATCCAAAATGACATGATTGCCAGCAGTCCTGCAAGGAATCAGACAGGGTGACTATGGTGGCTGGCTTCACATCTATGATGCACTTTAATGCCAGCATTATCGGCTTAAGTGCTGGTCTGCTCACTCTTCCAGCCAATCAGGTGGCACAGCCAATCAGGCAGCCTACTACAGGCCAGCTGTGCTTGTTAGGTTGCCTGGAGACTAACTCTGCTGCAGGGCCTGATTCCTGACAACCAGGGCTTCTATATGCTATGGAAATTCAAATAATGCATAATAATATTATCTATTACTATTAACTATTCCACTACCGGAATAGAATTTCCAGTTTTGGCGTCCACAGTTTAAGAAGGATATTGATAAACTGGAAAGGGTTCAGAGAAGAATCACCAGAATGATTAAAGGATTGGAAAACTTGTTTCACAGTGAAAGATTCTCAGAGCTCACTCTGTTTCACTTAGTTTAAGAAAGAGAAGGTTAAAGTGATTTGAGCACAGTCTATAAATTCCTACATGTGGAACAAAAATTTGATAATGTGCTCTTAATCTAGCAGACAGAAGTGTAACAAAATCCAGTTGCTGGAAGCTGAAGCTAGAGAAATTCAGACTGGTAATAAGATGCAAATTTTTAACAGTGAGGGTAATTAACTACCGGAACAATTTACCCAGGCTTGTGGTGGCAATTTTTAAATGAAGATTGGATGTTTTTGTAAAAGATGTGTGTGACAGACTGACAATATCTTGCAACATCCTAGACAAACCTTATAGAATTAAAATAAAGGTATTAAGTCAAACCTAATTGAATTAGATTTAATACCTTTGGAGTTCATTGCATTAAAAATGCAATTGTGTATGTGTTATTATAGAATTGTATGCAACTCCTCTGGAAGTAGGATGTGTGAATGCTAATGTAATTCCTTTGTTTATCAGAACCCTTTGAAGTCACACCCTGGTGAGGTCTGTGTATACTAGTTCAAACTAGATGCTCCTGGGACAAACAAAGAAGGATTTTTGGATAAACAGCCTGGTTTTAAACAGTCTCAGGGCCTTTGTCCTGATCCAGCAAACAGCCAAGACTGCTGGTCCACTGAGAACCCCAATCCTAGGCAAGGTTTGGAAGGACAGGAGCAACTGAGGCCCCATAAGACTGGGTGCTTGTTCTGAGCAGAAGCTATGATGAGCTTGAAACCACAACCCCTGAGTGGGGTATTGATGGCCTGCTCCTCCCAGAGTCCATGCTAGGGTTGGGTGACCTCTGGTAAACTTATTAGCACATGTGTAGTTTCTTTTATTGTTTTAATGTTTTCTCTGTAGTGCTTTTACCTTGAGAATAAAATAACCATGCATAAAAGTGTGTGGTAGCTGTAACTGTGGGCAGTCACACAGTTAATCATCTCTGAAAAGAAAGAAAGCGGGCAGCCTGTCTCTGCTGAGGATATCACAATATATTGAGGGCACTGTGCAGTCTGGAAATACCCCTGTTAGAAAGGAGTGAGATGCGGGTCTCCCCCCCAAGAAAGGCCATGTCTAGGGAGCCTGAAGCCTTGCTGAACCACTAAGGGGAAATACAGGTGTAGTTGCTCTGAACTGTGACAACATTCTCTACTTCAAACAGAAATTAATTGAGGGAAGTCCTGTGGCTTGTGTTATACAGGTCAGACTTGATAATCTGGTTTTATAATCTATGAATAACGGCAATCACCTATGTTGAAATAATAAAATCCAATGGCAGGAAGACAATTTAGTGACTGTAAATTGTTGAAGTCCAGGGCTTATTTCAGATTACAACTGTCCAAACTAATCATGTGAATAAATTATTCAAGAAATTTAGCCTTTCTTCCTCTTTGTGTGTCACTTGCAAACTGTGAATAGCGTGCAGTTCATTGATATAATTAAACTTAATAGACTCAATAGAAGTAATTATGATCCTTCATGTTAATAACCCATATATGACTCTCTAAGCAAGCATACCCAAGACATAATGAGTAAGAATATTACCTCAATTAGTTACCAGAACATTAAGAAAATATTTTTTTAAAAAAATGCTTTTATTTCAGAAGGGCTCTCCCTTAATTAAAGTGTGGGAGCTCCTTATTGAGTGCTTTGTTGGAAGTTTAGATACTGACTGGTTTTACATACATCTCCATGGATAAGCCTTTGTTGTTAGTGGATTATCAGGAATAGTGGTATTTATTATTTGGACTGAGACTCATTTTACTCAGCCATCAGAAAGACATGATAGCTGAGAGACCTTGATTATATGACTTAAAAGTGAATGCCTTTGTAACCCATCACCAAACTTAAGCCAGCTAGTATCTATTTACAGTTGTTTTTTTTCCAAAAAACAGAGACCAAATCCTGCTCACAGAATACTCCCACTAGTATCTGGAAAAAATATATGCAATTATTTTAACTTAGACCAATGCCTAATGGACTAGGATAAAAATGTATAATAGTTTGTAGTGTATGAAGCCAATATACATCCAAGTAAACTACAGTGGCAGAGGAGCTGTTATGGTTTTTCATGGTTAATAGTCCATGAACCAAAATAACTGTATTTACAAGTAGGCCTTGACATGTTAGACTGTGATGACTCAGAAGGAGTAACTACACCCACTGTGTTGATAGTCCACTTATTAAGAAGTTCACAAGTAACCCTAGACACAAGGGAGCTACATCAATAATTATACCAAAGAAATGTTTCTGTGGCCTCAAGAACCTTGATTCAATAGGCCTCATTGTTTCACAGCACTAATTATGACCCTGAATGTTACTAAACTACATATAAATGGCTCCCAAAGCAAACTAACACAATGACACAAAAAAGAATTAAGCATCACGGTGCTAGGAATAATGATTCCTCTCACTGAGCATTAATAACCAGCAGGGAAAATAGGACTTCAAAATTACATCAAAATCCAAATAAATGAGTGTTTGACATTGAGAACTGTAACTGTTGATTGTGAATGGTATAATTGTTCTGCTTTTGAATATAAAATAATATTTAACTTCAAACAATTCTATCTGTCTGACTAAAACTAATCCACTTTTCTCAAGGACATTTTATAACATGTGCCCCATGCTGCTTGTCATGAAGTAAATGGGAGTTTTGACATTGACTTCAGTGGAACATGAGAAGGCTTTGTATGGATTATATCATGCATTCTGAGAAGAGGAATGGAATTCTATTTTAGAGCAATTTTCACTGACACTTATCATGAAGGAAACAATTTCCAGTGTCAATAGATTAGCGTGAAAATATGCTCAAGGTTTTCTCTTATTTGTTAAATTGTAACTAAAATAGTTCAGGCCTCTGCAGCCCCCCCACCCCTTTTATTTATATAGGTTTCATAAAATAGCACTCCAAAGTTTTTCAGATTCCAAAGATGACAACGTTTAAAAATAAGGGGGAAGTGGGGGGAGGAACAATTCTTTATTACTTCATTATTCAATAGAGTCTAGTCAGTGTAGAATTTGGCTCAGATCCTTTGGTGAATTTTTTACATGGAAAATAAATCTAGTGATGTGTGCTATTTTAGTTGGATTTAATTCATTTGGTTTTCAAGCTTATTTGAATGGATGGGGAATCAAGTTAGAATATGACTTAAGTTCTCACTCAAATTCAAAAAAATTCAAGGTAAAAAAAAGTAAAGGTTTATTGTGAGTTGTTTAATCTGTAATGGATTTCTGTATTATTTTTCTACATGGACTTGGTAATGGTCATGGAAGTGGATGGAATTTCACTTAAAACATCCACAATTGTGCCTGAAGAAAAGGCTTCTAGGGCTGGTGATGCAGTCAGATTGATGGATCAAAGGAGATACTCTTAGGGGCTGTATTTTTTATGGATTGGAGAGATTGGGTGTCGATGCGGGTGTCATGGAGGTATAAAAGAGTATATAGGTATAAAGTATAAGGAGGCTGCATAATCAATGTGAGAGCTGATAAGAACCTCTTGTTGTTAGCTAGATGGAAAAGGACAGATCTTAGAAACATTGTGGAGGAAGAAACAGTAAGATTTGGACACATTCTAGACCTGAGTGTTCAAATTTGCTTTCAAATTCAAAGAAATATTTGGAGATGTTTGCACCCCACTATTTGCTCATCTCTCATTGTGATGTAACTAAGCACATCTGTGCGTAGGTTGCATCTTTAAAATATGCAGACATAAAAGAGAATAACTAGAAAACATGGGCACACAAATATTAGGAAAACAGGAATACAGAACTTATTTATGTTAACAGACATAACATTAGAAATTTTACCTGTGAACTGATCCTCAGTCAAGCCATACTTGGTTGGCAATATATTAGCTACTGCAGTAGGAAGAGGGCCTGAAACATAAGCCCTTGTATCAAAGGCCTGGTTTGAGGAATGATAAGGTCAGGATGACAGTGTGATGGATAGAGAGGTACAAGGTGATGGGTGGTAAACAGCTACATCAGAGGATGTCAACTAACTACATCAGAGGGGCAGTACGTAACTTGTTTGCATTGATGTGTAAAATGGAAACTAAAAGGGAGTGTGTCTGTCTAGCCTAGGGAGAAATGGAAAGTCCCACCATTCACTGAGCTGGTCCATTGTTATGGGAATACATGTATTAGTGATCCAGTGGAGTCTGCAGGATACTAGTACTGTGCCTTGTTGACAATAAACCTGGCTGGGTGCCTTTGTACCTTAACAGATCTTGTGGTCATTGGGCAGTTCATTTGAGGTCTGCTGTGCCAGGTACATGCACAGAGCTGGGACGGCATACAGAGGGAACACATGCAACCAAACATTTCATCCCAGCTGCTACCAAAGTTTTGCTTAATTTCATACCATAAAAATACCCATTTTATGAACCACTGTATAGATAAGGCATTTTGAAGTTAAAAAAGGCTTTTACTATTATTTAAGTGCTATTACTCTTGTGCCCTGGGTGCCTGGGGTAGCCCTCACTGAAAATGCCAAGGTCAGGGCAGGCTGCAAAAAGGAGACTAGATTCTCCCAAAGACTGGTGGCTAACACTGAAGTTAGACTCACCAACCATTTACCAACTGTGCTCCTGATCCCCCACACTGATTATCAAGAAGCTGAAAAAGGAAATCACACAGCCCCCTTTATTGCATTCCAGTTCTCTGGCTCCCAAAAAGCACATAGGTTCAATAAAGTGAGAAGTTACTTAAAAACAGTGCTCATGTATACACAATGTTCTAACCACAAAGGGCCAGCCACATTACCAGGTCAATATCAGTCTGGATCTCACTCAAAATACCACACTGCCAGCCAGTCCTTTATCATCCAAAACTAAAGGTTTCTTATCAAGAAAGAAAGAACAAGAAGAGAGTTGTTAAATAGTCAAGTCATCGGATACTTACATAAGACTTCAAAGTCTATATATCAAGTTCTTAGCAGTACTGGTGAGTTTGCTGGCTTTAAAGTCCTCTGGAACATATCCACAGCTTGGATGGGTCATTCAGTCCTTTGTTCAGAGCTTGTCTGTAGAAAGGTTACTCCAGAAGTAAGAAGCAGGAATGAAGACAGAACGGAGAAGATGCAGCTGCCTTTTATACTTTTGCCATGTGTCTTATATTTCCTTTGTCCCAAACACAAGCTTCACAGTACATGGCATAGAAAAGCCTTAGAGTTCTGCCCATCGGCATGACCGTACATGTCTTGCTGACTCATAGGTGTAGCCCCTCCCTTCTCTCAATGGGTTCACTGTACAGCTGATGGACCATCAAGCAAGCTTAGTGCTGATGCCATTCTGTCTCAGGGTGTCACCCAGAAACACAGCACAAGTTTTGAAATAAAGATATACTATATATATTGTGACAAAGTTCCTCCTCTACCTTGGTGGGTCTTGCGCTTATTGGCGGATTTGCTCACCTTGGAGCTTCACGGCAGCCCTCAGTTTGGCTGAACCCACAGTCCAGGTCAACTCCTCCTGTGTCTGACCAGGAGTTGGGAGCTTTGGGGGGGAACCCGGGCCCGCCCTCTACTCCAGATTCCAGCCCAGGGCCCCGTGGAATGCAGCTGTCTAGAGTGCCTCCTGGAACAGCTGTGCAACAGCTACAACTCCCTGGGCTACTTCCCCATGGCCTCCTCCCAACACCTTCTTTATCCTCACCATAGGACCTTCCTCCTGGTGTCTGATAATGCTTGTACACCTCAGTCCTCCAGCAGTCTGCGTTCTCACTCTCAGCTCCTAGCGCCTCTTGCTCCCAGCTCCTTACACGCGCACCACAAACTGAAGTGAGCTCCTTTTTAAACCCAGGTGCCCTGATTAGCCTGCCTTAATTGATTCTAGCAGCTTCTTGATTGGCAGCAGGTGTTTTAATCACCCTGTCTGTCTTAATTGTGTCCAGAAGGTTCCTGATTGTTCTGGAACCTTCCCTGTTACCTTACCCAGGGAAAAGGGACCTACTTAACCTGGGGTTAATATATCTGCCTTCTATTACTCTCCTGTAGCCATCTGGTCCGACCCTGTCACAATATCTATAACTCATAATACAAAGGTGATACAAACATATAAACAAAATTATCATACTTGCCAATCATAACACCGTCACTGACACCTTACATGGCATATCTGGCATGATTCATTGCAATTTTGGTAACACTGATATTAATTTTATAAATTTTCCATTTTCCATGTAGCATCACAACTCCAATAAAAAATGTGAAAGTGAAACTTGGGTAACAGGATTTCCCTGTCAGACAAATATTGACATTTGCTGTGGCTTTACTTCAAAGGATGTTAAGCAGCCTAGCAGTTTCAGACAGTAAAGGTTTTTTTAAAGTCAATTTTTACTAAAATTGCATGTGATAGTACAAATATACTCTACCAAAGGTGTTGGATGTGCCAGGGGGAAAAACTCAACCAAGATGGGTTCTAAAACTTTTGTCACTAGCAACGAAAACAACATCAGTAATACATATATGTCAAGCTGACAACTGTCTACCATAATAGATAAAGACTGGAACTGAGGATCAATCCTATCAGTCACCTTTAGCAAATGAAATAATAAAATGTTATGACAGACTGTCTTTTAAAAACTTGAATACCACTTTCCTGTCAAAACATGCCTGTACAATTCTGAGTCTTAGTTAAAATGTAAGGCATGAGAGAAAGACTACGGTCTCTATTTGTCATAAAAAAATACAACAGTAAACTTTAAAGCAGAGATTCAATGAAAGTGGCTGCTTTAATTAAAACCACACACACACTGATCTTCCAGGCTGCAGAGGGTCACCCAGACAGGGCAGCTGGCAGGTTCAGGACAACAGTTTATTTGGCAGCTTGCCACCACAAAACTATGCCATCACATTTCAGATCTGATTGGCAATGACTGTGCTATTCCAGTACCTAACCTGTCATAACCAAAGAGCAGATAACCCTGTGGTAAATTATGTGATTTTTTTCCCTTATAGATACAAATAACTACTAGCTAGTGGAGAAATTCCCAAAAGTTTCTTGTGACTTCTCAGCTGCTGCATTGAATAGTAATAATTGTCTTTTCTGGTAACATTATAGCTATACATGTGAACTTTCAGCCAGAGATTAAAGTAGAATTAACAGGTAGCATATTTCTCATTCCTCCTTTGTGTCTTACATAACATGCCCCAAGCTTGAAACAGGAGCTTTGTGGAAACCTCCTTCTGGTCAAGTGAGCAGGAGTTGTGAAGCTTGCCTCAGCAGGCTCTTGCATTTCCTTCATCTTCGGAGAGCTGCAGGCAGGAGCTGTGCAAGCTCAGGGAGGGTTTACACTACGGGGCTAAGTCAACCTAAGTTACGCAACTCCAGCTATGTACCTTCGGTCAACTTAGGTACCTTCGGTCAACGTATGTTAGGTTGCACGTCAATCCCCCAGTAAGTGGAGACAAGCCCTCAGTGATTTACAATTCACAGATGGTGCATGTGAACCATTTTTTTTCCTGTTCCATTATAATCTCTGCAGTTTGGTTTGAATTCTGAGTCCAAATGAAGCTCCAAAATACAAAGCAAATCTCAAAATGGTGTTGAATTTTGCATAGTTTGGGACACAATCTCCAAATTTTGCAGTTTATACTGGATTAACCTGGATTTACCAAAAAGCGTATTAACTTTGGTAAATCTCAGTGAAGTTTATGAAAGTTTTACAGAGCTCTAGAACTATCTTACTCATATTTCTAACTTGTGTGTCTGCTGATTGGTAGTTAAAAACTAGAGCAGACTGAATCAGTTAGCAGAGGACCCTATTTCATGGCTAGACTCTTTGAGTAAGTGACCTGCATATTACTACAGAAAAGACCTGAACCAAGTCTTGCAGTCTGTCAGCAACAGGTCTAATAGCTGAAACATGAGGGAGCTTCCTTCTGACTAAGACAGTTTTGCTGAGTACATTTCAACTGTAAAGTTGCTCTTCTTTTATCTTTCTATTGATTAATACTTTCACTGAAGGTACTTTTTCATCTTTTCTAGTTTTTTGATGTTGTAATAATCAATGTGCATCCATACTTTGAACACTGTGTGAAGTTCTGGTCATTCTATCTCAAAAGAGATGTATTGAAACTGGAAAAGGTGCAGAAAAGGGTAACAAAATTATTAAGGATATGGAATAACTTCCATACAAGGAGAGATTAAAAGACTGGGACGGTTCATCTTAGAAAAGATATGACTAAGGGAGGATATGATAGGGGTCTACAAAATCATGAACAATGTGGAAAAAGAAAATAGGAAAGTGTTACTTACCCCTTCACATACACAAGAACCCGGGGTCACCCAATAAAATTAATTGGCAGCAGGTTTAAAACAAACATAAGAAAATACTTCTTCACACAATGCACAGTCAGCCACTGGTGGACCTATCCTCCATGAATTTAACTAATTCTTTTTTGAACCCAGTTATACTTTTGGCCTTCACAACATCCCATGGCAATGAGTTTCACAAGCTATTAGCCAAGATGGTCAGGTGGTGATGGTGGTCCCTATACCTCAAACTATCAGATGCTGGGTCTCAATGACAAGGGATGGATCACTTGAAATTGCCCTGTTCTATTCGTTCTGTCTGAAATATCTGGCACAGGCCACAGTCAGAAGACAGGATACTGGACTAGATGGACCACTGGTCTGACCCAGTGTGGCCATTCTTATATTCTTAAAGTTGTGTAGCCTGTAGCTACATTCTGGCTTTTATATTATATATTTATATTATATTATATTATATTATATTATATTATATATATATATAACCAAGTCTTTACTCGCAATTTATATTTTGTTTCTGCAGGAACATAAAGAATGTGCATTATTGACTAGACAAAGCTGTTAAAGTGCATATTCTAAAGTGCACAGTCTAATGTCAGTAAGGGTATAGAAAAGTGACTTAGCAAATTCAGGGCCATGTTGTTCCTCCATTTCAGTAAGCAGACTTGGATATACCAGAATTCAGGTTGGGAGGGAAGTGCTACCCAAATACATGTTTCCGCCAACAATGTAAAAGCTAATTAAAGGAGCTCCACAAAGCATGGGATCAATGGGTATGGGGGATCAGGCCAGGAGCTGGGTTGGAAAATATAGCTAGAGAGAATCTCCTCTCCTGAGAAACTTCAATCTGAAATTAAATTTGATAACCAAGTTATAGATGCTAGAAAATGGAATTTACTTCATAATAGAAGTATTGACACAACTTGAAAGCTACTACCCTGTTAGGGTGTGCCTCAGTGATCATATTAAATGAGTGGCTCTCATGTAGCAAGGAGCTAATTAAATGTGTAAAATGTGCGATCAGGTCCTGGGGGCCTGTCTGAATAATTTACAATGAGTATCTATTAGGTGTCTGAGTAAAATTCTATCCTTTACTGCCTAATCACTTCAAGGTACTGAGGAATGAATTTTCAAAAGTGAGATATTTCTGAAGTGTTCAAAAGCAGCATGGTAAAAATGTACCCAGAGGCATCTGATGGAGGACTTTGTCTCAATATCAGATTCTGAGAGTTAAGTCTTGTTTTGTTTTTGAGTCCAAGCCAAAACTAACATTCCCATTTAAACATTGGGCCTCTCTCCACAAATACAAGAAACATGGAAAACAAGCAACACGAATCAGAACTGACACTAAATAATGGATGTTAAGATCTGCTAAGTTGGGTGGGATGATTCTCCTAAATGGAATGTCAATATACATGAATGTAATCTATTAACAGACAGAAAAAGATGAGAAAGTGAAAGAGTGGTAGCATATGTCAAAAATATTTGCAATGATGGGGCTTGATCCTTCTCCCACTGAAGGTTATGGGAGATTTGCAATAGTGTTAATCAGTAAGTGTAACATCACACTGGTGAAATTCTTTAGGTGAGAACAAAGAATGAAGAAGAAAAAGAAAAAAATATCGTAAGCACCTGCTGCAGACTATCACAACTGAAGGAGAAAAAGGGCGAACTGTGTGATCCAACTTCCAAGGTGTTGAAAGCTGCAAACTCAGTGCTCATTGAGGTTTTAGCTATAGAGATGCGTGTTAGGTAACAAAAGCAGCCAAACATGAATTAAAAGAGATTCTCAATTGCCAATAAGACAACTTTGTGATCCAGAAAGCAAGAGATTCCAACCTAAGGAACTGGAGCTGCTTTTTACTTGTGGAGAATTTGAGACTAACAGGAAAGCTTAAATGAAGCTAGTGACTATTAATTACTAGAATGCAGCATAAAAGCAAGAAATGGTTCAAAGAATGAAGCACTGTGAGGGCACTAGATGTCAGAAAACCAAATGTTGAGGAATTAAGAAATCTAGTGGGTAAGATGCAATCAAAATGGTAGAGGTTTAAAGTTCATAGAACAGAAAGGGACTCAGCCTTTGAATCCTGTGGAGATGGAACATTTGCAGGCAAATTCTTTAAATTCTAGGGACTATCTGAGTGGAGCCGGCTCTCTCTCCATACTTCCCAGCCTTTTCATTTGCACAGGCAGCATGATTCTCCACACACAATAATACAGAACTCCTTTCTTGAAGGAGGTTCAGGCACAGAGATAATGTTAATAATAATCTGAGCAGCATTAACTACTGAATGGATTTCCATAGAATACCCATGGAGTCTTTAGAGAATATGCTGTAGACAGTGATTACGCTCTAACTACAACCCTAACATCATCTAGAGCTCCAACTCCAGGGAGATCACATAGGTAGGCTCACACAGAGGATTCCTGGGGGGAGAGGAACGGGGAATAAGCATTCTGAAGGGCTATTATACATCTTTGTGAAGCTTTCAGAGCCTTCCCATTCCATGTTACTCTGTTGCTCTTTTTCCGCCCCAACACCTTCCAGAAATGAGGACCATATGGATTTCAAAATCTGGTAAGTCTGGAGGGAAAAGATAAAGGCAGCTAATAAGACAGAAAAGCAGAATGAGTTTAAAACTATCCAGATGCACTAAAGGATAAAGTGTTTTAAAGGGGAAAACAAAACACTGAATAAGAAGTAGGTCCAGCAGAGCCATGAAGAAGCCATGGAGAAGTGTGGCTGCAGCCTAGCCTGATCCCTTTTCCCGTCTCCATACTAAGTCTGCACAGACCACAACAAATAATGCTCCTCAACATCAGCCACAGTGTCTGCACCAAAGCAGCACAAGCATGGTCTGTTCTTCCCAACCCACAGAGCTTTTTAGCTGTAGGGTGCGAGTCCTGAAAAGTTCTCTGCTACTCCCTCGTACCAACAGTAGCAGCAGGAAGATTCTGAGGGCAGGAATTGCCTCACTAACTCAACTCCAGCCTAGCCTGCCCCTCCCACTACCATCACATTAGTTGCCACGAAAAGCTCATGGGATTTGTGAACTGGGCTCTCCATGGATACTGAGCAGTTTGCAGAACTGGGGCATAAAATAACAGTCTCTACAAATCCAAGAGTTGGTAAACATGAAGGACAGAAAGAAATGATTTAAGAAGCTATAACTAAGAGTGGTAAAATGAAATTAGAAAAAAGAAAATTTAGGAATAACTTCCTAGCATCAAGCTATATCAGGCTGTGGAATAATCTCCCCAGGGAAATGGCAGAAGCCCCATTATCTGGGACAACCTAGATGTAACACTAGAAAATGCACTCTAGAGCACAGCCCAACTTTGACAGGAAAATGGACTGGATGACATAATATGTCTTTTTTCTGCTCAGTCTTCTATGTTTTTGGTAGTCTATGATCTAGGTAAAAAATCTTTGAGCTGTCTGAGGTAATTTTCAGTCAGTAATCATGCATTTTCATAATTAGTGTAACATCATTTAATTACATAAATACTGTAAATATGCATAATGATGTAATTAGAATGTGTAATTACTACCTGTAATTACATAATTAGATATAACAACATAGTAAAACTCTTTATAATAGTATTGGGTGTTTGCAACCTTAACTACAGTGATGGTATTTGGAGTTGCTATAGTGCACAATAATAATGTTGGTACATTACTAAGAATCCATGTTTTAATATGAACTGAACTAAAGCTAGTTTATGTTTATAGCTCACAAACAAATGCTAAAAGGTATTAAAACGTGTTTAAGTGCTTAGGGAAGATGTGGTGAGCTCCCAAAACAAGGATAATTCAATGATCTGTAGTCAGTGCAGGTGTTTGGCCATCTGTCCATCCATTTATGTTACCATAAAGTAACCTGAAGCATTACAGGTAGTTACAGACAGTACTATGATCAACATATTCTCAATGTTTATTTTTCTTTTAAATTATACATAGTATAAATGTTGATGTTAGCAACTATATTGCTTTCCAATTTCTTTTTGCATTCTCTCTTGGTACACTTGGTTTATATTCCTCATTGGGTTTTGCCTCCTACATATATTATTGGCAGCACTTCTCTTCCCCTTCCCTCAGGAGAATAAGGAACAGAATCCTGTAGTACAGGACTGTGAGCCTTTCACCCACACACACAGACACACGTTTGTAAGCATTTTTCTCATCCTGGGAATAACAATTTTTTGTTTCATATCTCTGTCACTACCAGTTCCAGCACATTCTTTAGAAATCACATTTTAAGTCATAATGAATGTGTTTTTGGAAGTCTACATCAAGGTGACTCAGCAGGCTTGTGAAGAGTTTGTGCTCAAGAAATTGATACACATTATAATAATTCTTCCTAACCCAGCAAAGTTATCCTTTTAAATTCCCCAAGACATTTCCTTGCAAGGGGCCAGACTATGGAACCCTGAGTCACATTGTTGAGCACTTACCTATGTGAGTAGAATCATTGAAACCAGCAGGACCACTCAATGAGAGAACACAAGTGAGTATCTCTTAAGTTTCAGTCCCGCTCCTCTGGTCTTAATATGAATTTTGCCATTGACTTCTACATATTGGGACCTCAAGGAGAGCCAAAGTAGAATAAAAGGTGATGGCTCTAAAAAAGCAACAGTCCCTTCAAAAATCCATCCTTTATTATCTAATTATGATGTCCCATGTTTAGCAACAAAGGGCATTGCATATATATGGCCTGAAATCCCTGAAATATGTATGTGATGGTTCTTTATCCTTATATCCTGCAAGAAATGGGAAGGTGTGATTCTCTTTACCTTCGGGGGAACACCCTGCACCCCCATGTTCATCCTTATAATATGATTGTGTGGTATCCAATGCAAAGTTTGTCATGTCAGGCATCTTTGGAAGGCTCGTGATGCACTGAGCATTGTTGTTATAGTGACGTTATAGGTTGTAATTTAATGTACATAGTTATGAGGCTGAAAATATGCCCTCCTGGCTTAACACAAGCCCAGGCAAAACTCTCCAGGAGCAGAGAGAGCAGTTCACACCTCATCAGGGCATGTGTAGGACAAACCCAGCCCAGCCTCACAGGAACAAAGGACACTGGTCTAGGCAGCAACAAAGGATCTGTTGGATTCTCGAGTAAGCCACCCCACTTCCCTTGGTCAGTTTGGGACTACGATGAGAGAATGCTCACCTGACTCTGAAGGGTGGGGACAAAGCCAAGAGGGAAGAAATAACATGATAAAAGGGAGAGACGCTTGCCAAGCTCTCTCTCTCTCTCCCACCTCCAACTACAGACACCAGCACCAAGCGACTGAAGCGCTGATCAAAGGGGAGAGCCTTGCTGAAGGGCAACCAGCCAACCTGTGGTGAGAAGCATCTAAGTTTGTACGGGCACTGAAAGTGTTAAGATCAGCTTAGAATGTGTTATGCTTTTATTTCATTTGACCAAACCTGACTTCCTGTGCTTTGGCTTATAATCACTTAAAATCGATCTTCTGTAGTTAATAAATTTGTTTGTTTATTCTACATGAAGCAGTGTGTTTGGTTTGAAGTGTGTCAGAGACCCCCTTGGGATAACAAGCCTGGTACATATCAATTTCTTCATTAAATTGACAAACTCATATAAGCTTTCAGCCTCCAGCGGGTATAACTGGACACTGCAAGATGGAGGTTCCTAGTGTTGTGTTTGGGACTGGAGATATTCGCTAGTGTCATTCGGTTGCACAATCCAAGCAGTGGCTATCCAAAAGTGCTCCCTCACGTAACTGGGAGCAGCTTACATGCCAGAGGCTGTGCATGAACAGCCCGGGAGCGGGGGTTCTCACAGTGAAGCAGGGTAAGGCTGGCTCCCAGAGTGAAGGATTGGAGTGACCTATCAGATCGCTGGTCCAGATAACACCAGAGGGGAACGTCACAGAAGGATAACCCCCCACGAGGTAGATATGATCTCTTGATGAATTCCCAAATAATGTGCCAGTTACTCCATTTATCAAGTGTAAGTGTAACCCACACACCTCCTGGGTGTGGTGTTCTGTTCCATCTAGTGGCACTGAGACCACTTAGAGAGATCAAGAGAGTGTTAAACGAGTCTGCTCTACAGCCTTAGCTAACAAGCAGTTGGCTTTTAGCTCATGTGATAGAGGCTCATGCACTAAGCTCCAGAGGTCCCCGGTTAGATGGCAACCGGGGTCTGTTGGTGTTACATAACTACCTTGTAAAATGATCTATCAACAATTTTTATATAACACTTCACACAAGAAAATCACAATATTCCACCCTATTGATCTAATAAGTGGTGCTTGAAGTGGGATTCCATTAACGTGATCTACCTCACACACACAGTGCAGCCCTTAATCTTTCCTCCACAAATTCCATGGAACAACATCAAAGATTGAATTTGGAAAAAAATAATGTATTCTATCTGCTACTAAGAATTAACTATGCTGACGCATATTTTTAGTGGGCCAGCTGTATCATTTTCCTTTGAAAAGGATATGACCCAAGTGTGGAGGCTCTCCTATCATGACAGTCAACACTAAATAGCTAGAGACCATCTTGTGATGGTTTGTAGTCCATCTGGCACTATTTCAGACTTTCTGAATCTCTACACTAGGATGCACTTCACAGCTGAGAGTCTGGGGTTGTTAAGCAACCAAGAAAACAGGAAGCAAGAGTTATTAAATCTGTTAAGGCTGTTGAGTCAATGTTAATAACTGTACTAGAGCAGTTTGCACACTCTGCAAGCATCATCTCACCCACCCAAAACAATACCAAATTAATTTTCAACCCAACAACTATCTCCAGTATCACATATCTTTTATGGGCTATGTCTATCAGCTCTTTCAAATTCCCCTGCCCTTTTGCCCATTGTAGGACAACAGCTGTAGACCCTTTTGACTGCTATGCCTGAAAAATTGGAGACTAAGTTGAAGCCCCTTTAAAAAAGCGGCTCCTTCAGTTCATATTTAAGAGGTCCACACCTCAAGTTGGTTGAAAAACCATGTACTGCACAATGCACCCAAGGTCTGCCAACTTCATAACCTGTCCATCTTATATTAATATTGTATTTACCCATACATTAATGATATAGTGGAATCCTGGGTGCTATTACATGGTTGATTCTGTAATGCATCGAGTAAAGAATTTAAACAGGTAGATCTGTAAAACAATTGCAATACTTACTGTATTGGCAGTTTCTTCCCATAAATTCACCTGGACACTCACAGGAATAGTTGGCAACAAGATCTGTACAAATGCCACCATTTTTACAAGGTTCAGCTTCACATTCGTTTACATCTGTGGGAAATACATAGTGTCAGCATTAGCAAAACACTTTAAGAAGTAATAAGCATTTGTTTCATGCACTGTAAATTAGACAGTCATTCTCTAAGGATCCATATGGTTGATATTAGTATCAGAAACATATTTTTGGACAGTCAACATATGTTCAGCAAAAAATGCAAATTGTGCAAAATGTGTTCAAAGCACAGCAATTTTAACAATCAAATCCAATCAAGCTCATATAGATTTGCCTAGTTGCACAAACACATACTACAATCTTGAAATGTCCTGTTAAAGAACAACAGAATTAAGGGCTACACTGTGGCTTTGTCACAAGTTCTGAAAAAGGGGCAGTGCATAGTTGTTCTGGTCCAGGAGGAGATAAGGGACGATACAGTGACTCAGAGGTTCCTCCCTTTCTTCTGGGAAAAGTACTCTGCATCATCATATACCTGGCAGATTTCTTTCCCTCTGTGTTGGAAAAGAGTAGTAGATTGAAAGATTAATCCATTCTCTCTTTACTCACCCATTCCATGCCCACCTGCATGGAGGGGAATAGCAGATGCATGAGGATTGTTCTCCTCCTCTCCTGGCTCTGTAACCCTGCCCTGCAACAGGTAGCCTATGTAGGGAAGCAAAGCAGTAACTGTACCCTCTCCTCTGTGTGGGCACATACTGCATGTCAAAATTGTGCCTAAATAAATAATCCAATTAGGTCTGAGAGAGTAACTGATTAATTCTACTTTTAAAATTGTCGTTGCTTTTCTTTCAGCAATAGCTGCCAGTTAAGAATGTCTCTCAGTTCTTCTTAATTCATTAAAAACCCCCTCTAATAGACAATCTAATTGTTTTAGGGTCTAAATAATTCTCTTTCTGTGCATGACTTAGTCAGTAAATAAGAACTAACAGCTTGATCTAGTAGCTTATAAATTTTATTAAATTCAAAAGGCTGTAGTTAGCTAATTTTATTTGGGAGCTTCCAGAGTTTGGTACAGCAGGGAAGAGGTGTCTTTCGACTCTTGTTGAACTTGACAGGGAGCGCAGAAAGAAAGTTCTATCTCAGTAATTCTCAACCTTCTCTATATTGTGACTCGTGTTGCAACAGAAAATGTTTCAGGATTCCCTCTCCCCTCTAGGCATTTAGGAAATGGGGTGTGATCAGACCCCCCCCCCAAGTTGAGAACCCATGTTCTCATAGAATCATAGAATATAAGGGTTGGAAGGGACCCCAGAAGGTCATCTAGTCCAACCCCCTGCTCGAAGCAGGACCAAATCCCAGTTAAATCATCCCAGCCAGGGCTTTGTCAAGCCTGACCTTAAAAACCTCTGAGGAAGGAGATTCTACCACCTCCCTAGGTAACGCATTCCAGTGTTTCACCACCCTCTTAGTGAAAAAGTTTTTCCTAATATCCAATCTAAACCTCCCCCACTGCAACTTGAGACCATTACTCCTCGTTCTGTCATCTGCTACCACTGAGAACAGTCTAGAGCCATCCTCTTTGGAACCCCCTTTCAGGTAGTTGAAAGCAGCTATCAAATCCCCCCTCATTCTTCTCTTCTGCAGGCTAAACAATCCCAGCTCCCTCAGCCTCTCCTCATAAGTCATGTGTTCCAGACCCCTAATCATTTTTGTTGCCCTTCGCTGGACTCTCTCCAATTTCTAACTCAGTGGTTCTCAACTAGGGGTCCGGGGCCTGCTGGGGGGGCCGCAAGCAGGTTTCAGGGGGTCCGCCAAGCAGTACCAGTGTTAGACCTGTTGGGGCCCAGGGCAGAAAGCTGAAATCCCACTGCAAGGGCCCGAAGCCTGGGGCCCTGAGCCCCACCATCTAGGACTGAAGCAGAAGCCTGAGCAACTTAGCTTCACAGTGCTTCCTGTGACATGGGGCCCACAGCAATTGCCCTCCTTTCTAACCCTTAACTCTGGCCCTGGCTTTTATATGCCGAAAACCAATTATAGTGGCACAGGCGGACTGTGGAATTTTTATAGCATGTTTGGCGGGCCTCAGAAAGAAAAAGGTTGAGAACCCCTGTTCTAATTTAAACTGCAGAGCTGCGGAAAATGGTTGTATTAGTTCACCAGAAAAAGTTCACAAAGTACGCAATGTGACACCTCTTAATAAACCAATTTATTTTGGGCCTTAAAGATATCTTTTCTATAAATAGTCCCCTGTGCCTATGCTTCATTGTTTCCTTAGCTACCCCTTTTTATCTAGTTTAGCAAATAACCTCTTGCAATATCTACTATACATATGCAGAGTGCTATTTTCAATGAGTCATAACTTGGTCAAATCAAAACCAGTTTTACCAGAAAGCTTAAAGATGCTTCCTTTCAATAAAGGCCAGTTTCCATATTAAACTTCAATTTTTACCCATGTGGTTTCATCTATGAGAAGTTCAGAAAATAGGGTTGCTGGAATTGTAAAGAGAAAGGACTTTTAGGCAGCCTTATTACAGACAGTAATAAGAGTGTAGTGTATTCATGTTCTGCATATGTCCAGAATGGCACAGACGCATATGATTTCCCTAGTCTTGGATCTTACCATATTTAGAGCTGAACTAGATGAAAAAATGTCTCAAATCACAAAAGGATGAAGAGTTCCCTGTTGACTACACATCTAAGTACATTCCTGTGAATTGTTTGTTTCAGTAAGTCCATGAATAAATTGTGTTCATGACATGTGGCACAGCTACACACGTTTTCAGCGTAAGTATGCATATAAGTGATACACATTGCTGAAACCTCTCACTTTTTAGGCAAAACCACTCATTTTGACTACTTGAACACGTTTAACTGTTCCAACATTCTATTGGTAGTATGAATGCATTTGAGCAGAGGCTGTGGCTGTCTACTCAAAATTCATAACATAGGCTATTTCATGTTTTGAGGCTATGCACATAAACTGAGAACTTTAGAATCCATCTTTGGAAACTGGCCAGATGCAATCTTCTGTTGCCTCTTTTGTTAGGTAGGTAGATTTTAGAACAATACAGGTCAGTTTTCTGTTGAAGCAGAAATCAGTTACACTGAGTCAAGATATTCTCTTAGTGTAATTTGTTTATTTCTAACAATTACACCAGTCCTGATTCTTTGAACAGAGATGGTCCCAAACTGCACACAGGCAACCCTCTTGCAAAAAACCTCAACTAGAACACCACTGCCCTTTCACCAGTTCTCTTGGGCCTTATCTCTCCTGGACAGCAATCTCACAGTTCAGAGAAACTGTTCCATGTTCCTGCTTCAACCTGAAGGCTATACTAGGGAAACCTGTTAGACAAGGCCGGCCAACTAAGATCACATCAAAAGATGAGTCTGAACATTCAACTCTTCTGTTGTGCAGCTGCTTTGTAATACAGTTGAATCTCAGGAGAAGTTTGATTGCCCAGCAAACACTGCTTTACCACACATAATCTGCTTAAATGACTGTCTGGGTGTGTTGAGAGTTTCAGCCAGAGTTCTTATACTTCACTGACTCAAAACATACGTGGCATTAGTACCTTTCACCATAAAATTTGTACAGGCATGACATGTCAGTTGGGCCAGATTTTGCTCTCAGTTGCATTGGTGCATCCCCAGTTTTTCCCCATTGTAAATGTCACATTGTAGTGTTTCCATGCACTTCACTGGTTAATGAGATAAAATTTATCTTGGTAGCATCACAAATCCATATAACATTCTAGAGTTTTGAGTTCTGCATATAGATCCATGACAAACTTGACAGATGTTTAAAATTACACGTAGCTAGAGTGATAACATATCAACTACATATCTGAAGGGATCAAGAGCATGAGTTATTCCTGATATGGTTAGTGAGACAAGGTGAGTGAGGTACTGTGATATCTTTTATTGGACCAAGTTCTGTTGGTGAGAGAGACAAGCTTTTACACAGAGCTCTTCTTCAGGTCCCTAGGATTACCGCCATTAACTTGCACATACTTTTGGCTCCAGCTCTAACGTTTCAAATCATAGAATCGTAGGACTGGAAAGGAATTTGAGAGGTCATCTAGTCATCTGCACTCAGGGCAGGACTAAGTCACAAAAATAATTTGGAGGTGAGGGAGCTTGCTAATTCTACTTGGTGTTGGTCAAACCATGCCTGGACTCTTTTGTAGTCTGTCAGAAAAATACACAAAGTTTGTAGCTCCTGAGATCTTTCCTCTTTTAAAGGAAAGGTGTATACTAATGGGCCTTCAGTTCAATATGAAGGCCACTCAGTCCCTTTAACAAGCCAAATTCCAGAGTTCTACATAGAAATTAATGGTTGACATGACCCCTAGGGTCCTATATATCATTCTTGTCTTATTATTTGCTGCCTATAAAGGGATCAAATATTGGAGTAATAAAAGTTCCCTAGATTATTACCTTAATTTCAGCCTACTAAGAGAGAGAAGTAACTCATTGTCCTGGAAATAAAATCTGTCAGTGGCTAATGACCAAAAAATAGAAACTGCTCAGTACTAAATTAAATTCTTTATATGTATTTATAAAATTTAACTAAGTACTTATTTGCCTTTTTAAACAAAACCCATTACTCTTAAGTTTTCTTCAGGTTGTTCATCATTTTAATAAAAGCTAATGCCTCTGTGAAAAAATTCAAGGTCACCTTGAACTGAAAAAAAAATGCAAACTCTTTCATGTGGTGAATTAAAAATGGTAATTTATCCACTTAAGAGCTTTTCTGATTCAAGAGGATCAAGATTTTGGATTTCTCTGGTTTGTCATTCATAGATAAATATGAAGGAAAAAAAGCAGGACTGTACAACATATTCCATGTGGTCTGTGAGCTTACTTAGAAAATAGTCTGAATTTTAAGTATCAGACATTTTCACACTAATCCTCATAGTCTAGCTCTAGTGAGCAATTAGCTATGATTAGTGTGGAAAGATGGAGGCTTTTGATTATTCTATCTGTCAGTTAGTTAGAGCCAGCTAGTGTATATTGTATAAGCTTCTATCATATATTTTCAGCAATTCCAGTGGCAATGGGCCCCTCAGTCCAAACAAATTGACTGTGTAAAGTTACATCTGACGTGAAGAAAGACTAGTTCATTTCTGAGACAAGTTCAGGCTTCTACAGAAAGGAAAATGGACTTAAATGTGCTTAAGATGAGAACATGGATTATAAAAAAAGTTATTTAATTTATAGTTCATTATATTGTTTTGATGTGAACATTTAAAAATAGTTTATTTAATGAAATATGATATCTACCAATTGGGGTCAGATTCTGTTCAAATTGCCAGCAGTGCTAATTATGATACAAAGCATTTCAATATTTAAAGTCTATTTTCTCCTTCTTAGATAGAAATATCTTCTATTAATCATTGTCATCTTGCCATGATTAAGAGATAGCAATGTTTGAGCAATTTAAAAAATTCTAGAACTCTTAGAGCAATTCTTCTTAAAAAAGATGCAATTAAAATAACCATCCAGTGTCTTGTGATTGTTAAACAAGAATCCTACATTTTATATATATATATATATATATATATATATATATATATATAGTTACTGGCTTGTCTTTACTAGGAGAAAAGGTATGTTCTTAACTCAGGTTAACTAACACAAAGTAAAATCCTAACAAAGACAAGGCACTTTATAACTGTCACACAAGTTTGAAGGTCAAGGTAAACCCATGGCTACTCCATAGTCTTTAAGACCTTTTCTATATTAGGAATATTTTGCTGGTATAGTTATACAGATATAGTTAACAGGCAAAATCTTATAGTATGTACACAGTTCTATATGTATAGAAGTTTTTATAGCAGTATAGCTTATGCTGGTTTCCCTTTTTATTTTGTGAAGACACACACACTATGAAACAGTAACAGTACGTTACCCCCTATATACGTTACCCCCTATATATTCACATTAATGGGATATGTGTGCCCCAGTACTGTGAATTCAGAATCATCTACATGAGCACTACCTACTACAGGCATCTAAAGTGCTAAACATTGAGAGGGAGGTTGCAATAGTCCTTTGGTTTCCAACATTCTTAGTAAAATTGGGCAGTAAACAGTTTTCCCATTCCAGGAAAAGTTTTGTGACTTTGAAACATTTTCTCATCTTGAACTGGGACAAAAGTCAGCTCCCCCCCGCAACCTCCGCCCAAATTCACAAACCCAAAATAATAAAAAAAGGTTGAAACAATTGAAATGTTTCATTTTTATTTCAGTCTATTTCTTTTTAAAACTTTTTTACTATAAATTAACACATTTCAAAACAAAAAGTTGTTTAGAAATTAAAAACAGAACTTTTTTGGTTAGAAAAATGTCAAAATGGTCTGAAGCAAAATGGTGTTGCATAAATTCATGAAAGAAGTTCAAATATCAACCCTATAAATTTCAATAATAGATTATAGTAATACTGGATTTGTTGTCTGGATCTCAGCGACCAAACCCAGGTTGTAGGCAACTGGTAGTGGAAAATAACCTAGAAAAAGGACATTATGGCACAAATTGTCAACCACCTGCACTGGAGGTCGAGGACCAGGGGGTTAGACACAGCAGTTTAACCAAAATAATGAACAGGTCCAGACTGACAGAGGACAGGGTCAAGGTACCCAAGGCATCATCTTGACAGTTTCTACAACTGATGTGCGGATGGAATCTCCAGCACAAATGAAAGCTGTCTTCCCCATGGTAGAATCTCCTCCCCAGTGCAGCTGCTCCTTAGGCAACTGGGACTAGAGGTTTGTGCATGAGAAATTGTGCTAAGGTGGCAGCAGGACAACTCTGGGTATGTCCACATTGCAGTGGAAGCCGAAGGTTAGTGGAACTTGAGTCAGCAGACCCTGGGTTGGCTTGAATTTCTACACTGATAGTCAACTCTAGGTTAAGAATTTTCTAAGCCAGGCCTGAACTCAGGGCTCCAGCATCCAGACCGCAGAATGCAGACCTGTGTGCAACCAACCCTATCCCAAACTTCTTAGTGCCCTCCTGAAATGTGGCTACTCTAGCTCTTTATTCATGATGCAGTGTGGGAAAACATGACTGCTCACCAAATGTGACTGTTCAGAGGAAAAAGAAAGTCAGCCCATGAGATAGCAGGATACTTTTGGCAGATTCCCAGAGCACAAATCCAGTGGGGCTATGTGTACACTACAAAGCAATAGTGTCCTGGTTTGACTCAGGCTCAGCCCCTCCATCCCCAGAGGGTCCTGGGCCCCTGGATCCAAGCCCTTGGTTAATGTGATTTGTATGTAGACGGGAAGGGGAAGGTAGGTTTGAGTCTGAGTTCAAATCCTGGGCTCATGCTGCAGGGTAGACATACCTTAAGTGGCCTGGTGAAATGCTGTATGGCATCTTTGTGATATGTTAAAACACTAAGGGGAGTGTTTTGTTTGGTCAGGAGGAATTTGGGGGTTCTAAAGTGTGAGCACAAGAGACTCCTCAGAGGGGTGGCCCTGAAGTCTGAGAGAAAGGAGTGAGTTAAGACTGTTTTCTATTGCTTTACTTGCTTGTTAAAAAAATAACCCTTGTTAAAGGAGAGTGGGCATGGCAGCGAGTGTTTGGAAGCTGGGGAGAAGCCCCATCTTGTGACAATAATAATGTGAGATTATTAGATTTATTATTCCTTTAAATTGTCCTTAAATATTTATTATAATGTAGGGAAACAAAGTAGTTTTCCTCTAAAATAACAGAAAATACAAATGAATATATAATTTCACATATTTATGCACTTTCTTCCCATGTTGTTATGAAACAAGATTAAAACAATTTTCCCTAAAGAGGAAATTACACCTATAGAAAAAAACAAAACAAATCACATCAAGGGGCCAGATTCTTAGCTGCTGTAAAACAGTGTAGACATTGGCTTCTATGGAGCTATACTTCTGCACACCATCTGAGGATTTGGTTCAAACTGAGATGTCTGAAGATCAAAACCTCCTATTGTACATTAGTAAACAAAATACATATTCCCCCTCTCCTTGACAAACACTATTCCAGCTCTTTCAAATCCAGTGATAAATGTGTGCTGATGACTAATCACTGGATTCATATACTTTTACAACAGATATAATATTTTTGACATAACACACAGAAACAGATCTTGAAATACCTGGCTTTCTGTCTGAGTTTAGCCTTAGCAATTTTTATAGATGGAGCTGTTGATCAAATAGCTGAGGGCTTTAGAAATGATTTACTTAGACATTTTAAAGTTGTTTTCTAGTTCTTCTGTTATGGTGTTTATTATGTTGAAGCACTGAAAGATTTACTGAAGCAAAGAATGAGGTGTCATATTATTAAGATCATACAGAATGCCTTGTTAGTCGACTGTGCAGAACACAAAAATCTACAGTGGAATGTTGATGTGTCTAAAGAGCCAAATGTGGATTTAAAAAAATTCTTTATCAGGAAAATGGGACTTAGAATAAGATATTTTTGTTAATATAAGGTAGTAGCAGTAAGCTATAGTACAGAACAGAGACACAATTCTTTACAGGTAGAAACTGGGAAAGCTCCACTGAAGTGAATTGAGCTTTACCATATTTATGCCAGAAAAGAATTTGACCCAAGATATTCAGTGAAACTAGAATTCAAGAGTGTTCACCTAAGAGTGAGCTACTTATTGAAAGAATGAAATGTAAAGGACCCAAAAATCTCATGGATCAAAAGCAAGATGACAGCTGATAAAAAACTTATAATAAATGTCACTTTATATTTAAATTTCCATTTCTCAAAATATGTGATTTATTAAAATAGTTCCAAGTCTCAAGGTTATAATGATTTTTCTTTCTGTATCTTTGGGACTTGCTTATTCATTCAATTTAAATGCATCAATTAAAGGTTAGGAAAGGTCAAAAGTAGGAAGTTTAAGCACTGGTTTAATTATTACTTCTAGTTTAAAGCTAGCTCCAGATTGGCTCCTGAACAAGTCTTCTTAATATCAGATAGATAGTGTTTCTATTTGAAAGTGCAAACTAGTAGTTAGGTATCTGGCAGCAGCTCCTAGGTGGGGGAGGCAGGGGGTCTCCACGCGCCACTGCCCGCAGGTGCTGCCCCCACAGCTCCCATTGGCCTCAGTTCCCGGCCAATGGGAGCTGCAGAGTCAGCACTCGGGTGGGGGAATCGTGCAGAGACACAACCCCCGCCCCCTGCCCCCCCCCCCCCAGCCCATGATCCACAGGGACATACTGTCTACTTCCAGGAGCAAAGCGGCATGGAGGGAGGGAGGCAGAGCGGGCAGGGAGATGCCTTAGCTCTGCTGCTGGCATGTCTCTGCATGCCACTTGTGGGGAGGGAGGCAGCAAATCTCCATGCGCTTCCCGGGGTGGGGGCAGTGTGCAGAGCCACCTTTCGCCCCCCGCACTGCCAGGGGTGCATAGAGATGTGCCAGCAGCTGGCCGCTTCCGGGAGCAGCATGGGGCTACCGGCCACAGCATGCAGGCAGCCTGCCTGCCTGAGCCCTGCTGTGCTGCTGGCTAGGACTTGGGGCAGGTTGTAAGAGATTTGTCCTGCATTTGGGGGCCCAATGCCACCGCATGGTTTGTTTCATGGTAAATCCGCTCCTGATACAACGCCTAACTAATAACTGTAGGCATGGGTTATTACAAATTGAAAAGAAGCTACCCTCTCTCTAGTCTATATAGTCCAACCCAATCTGGAATACTTAGATATTTCTTTATCTTGTATTTACCCCTTTAAATGTATCATTAACAATTTCTCAGTTAAGCAATTTTTCATTTACTAGATCTTGGAACAACATTCCTTGGAACTTTGTGTTGGTTTTACCAGATTTGCTACTTTAAAAGTTTTATGCAGGGAAAAGTAGGGTTTTCTCTTTTCTTTCCTCATTTTAATTGCTTTTTATAGATACTGGGATGTAAATCTTAGTTTCATTAAGTTACTTTCCATGTAATTTCACACTGTAAAAGTATGCCTTCAGGGCAACAATTCCCATAGTTGCCAATGAACCTTACGAAAATAATTGGGTATTTATATAACAAGCATTTTGATAAATCATTTTTTCTGTCACTGAGAAAAAAAGTTATTAAAGCATCAAAATTTTATCAGTCACTATTACAAGTAATGATCCAAAACACTAAGAATGACGGGTGAATTCAAATTCTCCTGTCTAGGACTCTATCCTGGAATTGGCCTCCATGTAGAAGTAGTGCAGGTGGGCTTGGGAAGTGAAGTATACCCCACTGACCAAGCACCCTGGCACAAGCCTATTGAGTAGCTCCCCTCAAGTAGCCTATGGACCTACATAGCTGTCACACTTTTGTAATGAGATGGGACCACTGGATGTGTTATACCAATAAAATAAAAACCAGCAGGATCTTATTAAAGGGAAAAAGGCAAAATACCACATTTATTGTGAATACAGAAAGAATCATAGTAAGCAGTTAGTTATAGCTATAACATTCCATTCAATTTCATATTTATTCACACATTCATTCACACACACACACACACACACACACACACACAGGTTCTGCAAGGTTGTTATCATAGTTACCAGCTGTAGAGTTGCTCATGCCAAGCCACTGGCCTGGTGGCCTGGACATGAGGAGGGAGCAGGGCCTTGTCAGATGCTCATCTGATGCTCCTGGAAGTTGGTTTGCAGAATCAGACCCCAAAGTTCTCACTCTCTAGAGTCCATTTTTATAGGAATTTCTTCCTATGCCAGTCTATGGGAATTGCTTCATCATGCTGTTGCTGAATCAATCAGCAGATGGCACATTCCTGACGGCTCCGTGCTGCTAGATGTTATCTTGTTCTTTGGTTCACCCATTCTTGAGGCTGTTGGGTGAATTCCAGTCTGCCCTCTGGGGGGTCCTCTGTTTATTTCCACTTGACGCCTTCTTCAGCTGATGGACACTGGATTCTTAGGCTGGCACCTCCCTGATCATTCAGTTATTATCCACACCAAGCATCCATCCACATACATCCTCTATCTCTATTTTAATCACAATTGTTAATACAACAAAAGGGCAGGGAGTCTCTGGGTGCTGTTTCTGTTGTTACAGAGTATTGCTTTGAGTCTCTCTCTGTGTGAATTGCTTTGAGAACAGACTCTGTCTTAGAATGTACTAACGCAATTAGCAGCTTGCAAGTTTCACACGTAGAGGGAGAGAAACAGTATTAAAAACCAAGAAACCTCTTAATTAGTAATACCTTGGAATTTAAACTATGGGGAATCAAACTCATTTGTGATTTTAATACAGAACTTCTTTAATATGATCCAACAGATGTACTGCACTATAGATGATTGGCACAACACCATGTGATGGGATGTACAAACCCCACACTGGGCCCAGGTAGCCCTCGTCCTCCAGACCTGCAGAGCACGCTCCAACTGGAGAGGAAGCTTTAAAGGGAGCAACACAACTCAGGAAAAGGAGGCTGGGGAGGAAGACAGTCCTACCCTGTGGATTCTCAAACAAAGGTGCCAAAGAAGCCTCCCTGTGACAAATAGGACTGCACGCAGAGCCAGGTGTGGCTGAAGGTTTAGTTTAGGAAATCTTCAGCATGATGACTGTTGTCTCTTTCTAATCAACAGTTCTGTTAGTTTGGGCTACACACAGCCCACTCATTCTTCATGATAAACAAGGAGTCAGATAGGAGTATCCCTGTCTTCCAGTGACATCATCCCCCAAGCACTGGATCTCATGTATATGGCAGCTGGGCGTAGCAGAGTCACCTCAATTTGACACCTGCCTCAAATGAGAGACCCATCAGGATAGGCTTCTGCATTTACAGCTACAAAATCCAGCACACCATGGGAAAATTGAGGACTTTGGCTCCAGTCTGTTGACATAGCTTGGACCAACATTTGGCCAAGAATTATACTAGTATTATAGAACATCATTCACTTACTAAATATTTGCTGAAAAATGGGATGAGGCCAGTCTTTGTTGGTGTCAAATTTATTGGATTAGTGAAGTGAGAATTAAATGAGGTGCAACAGACTTTCAAATTGGGGTTAAAATTCTTTCCATCTTATTCTGCTTCCTATTTTATGTGCTGCTTCTGCAGTAATATTACTCTGTGGCTTTGCTATAAACATAAGATATGCTAGAGAAAGGAAAGTACAGCAGGGAAGAACTTCACTGTACAGAATAGATGACAAATTTCTTTAACGCTGAAAACTAGCTGCATTACAAGAGCATTCTGCTTTTAATTAAACTCTAAAAACTGCATAAGAGTAAGGATTCTTATGCATAAACCACCTTTGTTAAGTACAAGAAAGGATCAAAGAGAATATACTTGCAGAACCAGATGCTTTAGTGACTTGTACTAGGGATAAATTGAAATCTGACAAGATTATAAATCTAACAATTATCTTTGGGCAAACAGCAATTTAAATCCTCATTGGTGTAACAGATTCTTGCCTGTATGTCTGGGTCTCACTGTCAATCCTTTACAGAGGGGCATAGCCTCAAGGTCTTAAATTTTACTCATTCCTTATCCAGTCAAGAACACGCCTAGACTCCAATGGAGTTTTTCCAAGAATTAAGAACTAACTCCTAGTAGCCAATTTTCAGAAGAGCCTAGCACACTGGGAGCTTCTAGGCAATGAGCTCCAAAATTTAGCCCTAAAGGCCTATTCCTGTAGATCTTTATTTCTGTAGATATTCTGTAGATCCCAGTAGTAAGTGCTAAAATCAGTTATGAGTATTTGAAGGATTGGGTGCTATGGAAGAATGCAAGGCCTCAACTTTCCTGCATTACCAGAAAGTAGCCAAATCTAAGGTAATAATATCAGCCATACTCAAAAAACTGAAAGCAAGAAGAGGGGAAATGATTCTATAAATCTGCCCTATCCCCAGCACATCAGAAAAAACAACCCAAATTCAATACAGATATGTCTGTATTTTATTTCAATGTATTCCTAAACCTCTGACAAGAGACTGCTGCAGAGTAATTGTGAGCTAGTAGACCATTTCGGGTATTGACATGCAAATGTAATGCACTGAACAGGATAGCACCATGAGTCATGGTGAACACCATGAGGTAGTTCACAAATACAAAGGGATCACATCTGTAATGCAGATTGATACACACCATTAGGCTATTATCTCAATTCTCCATATTGCACTTTATATCCCAATGCTATGTTTTCCTCAAATTTTACCCAAGCTTGTTTTTATTTTTTATTAGAATAATTAACATCTATTACACACACACACATGCATGCATACACACTACAATCACACACACACACACACACACACAGATGGTGGGCCTGATTTTCCATCCTTTGCTCACACAAAGTAATACTTATTCATGCTATCAAACCTGTTGAGCTCAGTAGGATTACTTGCTTAAGTATCAGCTTGCATTGCAGAAAAGGACCCAGGGTAATGAAAAGGTTTTTGGATCTCGTTTTAAAAAAAACACCTCCGTTTTTTGCACCCTCTTTTTGTTTTCTGGGTCTCAAGCATAAAGAGCATCTCTTCATCTCTGCCTAAATTGTTTGGGGGCTTAAAGGGGATTGTTCAAACTCCAAATGTTAAAAGACAAATTACTCACATAATTTTAAGAGGGTTCAATCTGCCAGTGCAACAATCAGCATCTCATAGTAGGTAACTGCACACTCGTAAATCTGCACGACCAGGAACATAAGCATAGTAGTTTCATTCCATATCCTCTCCTGCATGCACACTTAGTCCCATTGCTGTAGAAATTATGGGGTCAATAATTTAAAACCAAACAATAAACATCTGAAAGAAAAGGGGTTTTCTAAATAACAACATCCACTTTGTCATAATACCTATATTTCTACATATATGGATCTGTCTCACTATGTCACTCATTGCCATTTGATAAAATTATTGAATGACTAGAGAGGCAGGATTACCCATTGGTTAGGGCACTAGCCTAGGATCTAAGAGATCTAAATTCAGTTCCTTCATCCACCACAGACTTGCTGTGTGACCTTGGGCAAGTCACTTACTTACCCTTTCTGTGTCTCAGTTTCCCATCTATAAATGGGGATAACAACACTTCCCTACTTCACAGGGGTGTTGGGAGGTTAAATACATTAAAGATAATGAGGTGCTAACATGCTACAGTGATGGGGGGGGGGCAGTGCAGAAAAGAACCTTAGATGGGTAGAACTACTCTAAGAGCCAAATTCAGGGTTTCAGTTCCCTGCCTAATTGGCAAGATGAGTGCTCAAATCTTCACAGTAGCTCCGAGAATGCAGGGAATTAATCTTTCCTCTGAGGCTGTGGAGTGTCTTTACGAAGGCCAAATCACCCCAGTACTGAAGTAGCCATATGATTCCACAACTCAGCCTCACAATGGGCAAGAGGAATGGGGAAAGCATAAGAAGAACTGATGAGGCTATGTATAGCATCAGATCTTCTGGTCCTACTTCTCCCCACCCTGTATAGAACTGTATCTAAGCAAGTTTCTTTTATCTTTCTCTGCAACCAAACTTTTGAAGAGCAAGGTTAACTTATTAGATAGATTTAATGGTATGATTACTGTATATTCTTTTTATCTCATTTCACATTTCCTTTGCTGTATGATCTTTTCTTTGTACAAATGTTCATAAATGTTACAGTTATCATTCTCTTTGCATCATGTGTGTGTGAACCTTTCAGAGCATCTCCTTGAAGCACTTTACTCAAGACTGAGGACTTGTATATTTATGAATGGATCTATCTAATCACATTAGCTATATATACAGGAGGGTATGAAAAATGTTGTATGTAAGACAGCGGAGGTAACTGTCCCACTCTACTCTGCACTGGTGAGGCCATAGCTGGAATGTTGAATTTTGGGCACCACACTAAGAAATATGTAAACAAACCTAAGAAAGTCCAAAGAAGAGTAACAAAAATGATTAGAGGTTTAGAAAACCTGACCTATGAGGAAAGGTTGAAAGACCTGGGTATGTTTAGTCTAGATAAGAGAAGGCTGGAGTAGGGGAGGGAGGGATACAATAGCAATCTTCAAATATGTAAAAAGATTGTTATAAAGAGGACAGCGATCAATTATTCTCCATGTCCTCCAATGGTTAGACTAAAAGTAATTGGGATAGTTTGATGCAAGGGAGATATTAAGAAAACATTTCTGACTATAAGGAAAATTAAGCACTGGAACAGGTTACCTAGGGAGGTTGTGGAATCCCAGTCATTGGAGGGTTTTAAGAACAGCTTAGACAAAGACCTGTTAGGGATGGTCTATGTATACTTAATCCTCCTTCAGCAGGGAGGGATTGACCTCCTGAGGTCCCTTCTAGTCCTATATTTCAATGATTCTATTCCACAAAACAGTGAAAACGTGTGTCATGCAAATACAATATGGGAATACTGCAAATTTTCATGTGGCTTAATGCTTCAGGCTGCACTGAAAAGAAAGTTTATTAAGGCACGTGGACCAGTACTTTACAACAATCAGGAGCCAACAGGACTGCTCCTGGTAATGAGCACTATGCAAGCCCATAACTGGAAGAGGCAGTGCCAGGGAAATACAGAATATATCATGTTTCAGAGTAACAGCCATGTTAGTCTGTATTCACAAAAAGAAAAGGAGTACTTGTGGCACCTTAGAGACTAACCAATTTATTTGAGCATGAGCTTTCGTGAGCTACAGCTCACTTCATCGGATGCATACCGTGGAAACTGCAGAAGACATTATATACACACAGAGAATATGAAACAATACCTCCTCCCACCCCACTGTCCTGCTGGTAATAGCTTGTGTTTGTAATAGTTTGTGTGTGTGGGGGGGGGGCGGGGGGGGCGCGGAGGGTGAGAAAACCTGGATTTGTGCTGGAAATGGCCCAACTTGATGATCACTTTAGATAAGCTATTACCAGCAGGAGAGTGGGGTGGGAGGAGGTATTGTTTCATGGTCTCTGTGTGTATATAATGTCTTCTGCAGTTTCCACGGTATGCATCCGATGAAGTGAGCTGTAGCTCACGAAAGCTCATGCTCAAATAAATTGGTTAGTCTCTAAGGTGCCGAAAGTACTCCTTTTCTTTTTGAGAATATATCATGTGACACACTGCCAAACCTGAATCGTTTCTAAGAATTAATATCCCTGTAATCACTTGATAACAGAAACATTATTAACAGACCTATGTTAAGAAACAACTCATGTTTTTATTCTGTTCAGAGGCTGTTTTTCTTTCTAGTCTCTTAATGCCAAATTATTGTTGAGAAAGCACTGGGAGCCTTCAGGTAGCAGACAGCTTTCAAATGGAGAAGGCTAAGCCCATTACAAAAATAAAATGTCCAATGTGTACATTTCCAGAAAGCCTCCTGTGAAAATATAGCAATAGAGCACTCTGCAGTAAGTATTTCCTTCCATTCTCAAAGTCCCGGAGATGGAAGGAAATGACTACATTGATCTATAAGAAAATGACTTTTTCATTCTTTCAGAACCAACACAAGCCACCACTTTTTGGAGGAGAATTGAAATAAACATGTGTTTACTGAGAGTTTAAAGCAGAAATTGAAAGAAAAAAAACCCCACAAAAAATAAAACCACACTGATGCCATAGCTAATAGCTTTGGCTTGTTTGAATATATAATATTGAAGAAAATTGAAAATATGTACATAGTAAACACTGTATGATAAAAACACAGTGTTAAGTAATAAAGAAGGAGCCTTAACAAATACAGAAAATTGGGCTCTCTTTTGTAGTCCTTATCAAGGCAATCCTCTATTTGCGAGAGTGAGGCGTGCAGCCTCGTGTCCATTATAATATAATAAAATAATTCATCCTGAATAAGCACAAGACATTAAAAAAATCCAAAATCAAAATACTAGAAAACTGAAATCCTAAAGAAACAGGATCTCTCAAATTACTAAACTCTATTTGTAATGTTTGTTAGTTATTAAACAGCTATAATATTAAAGGAGTACTTGTGGCACCTTAGAGACTAACCAATTTATTTGAGCATGAGCTTTCGTGAGCTACAGCTCACTTCATCAGATGCATACCGTGGAAACTGCAGTAGACAGTATATACACACAGAGACCATGCACATTGTAGGGAGAGTGGTCACTTTGGATGAGCTATTACCAGCAGGAGAGTGAGTTTGTGTGTGTATGGGGGTGGGGGGGTGAGAAAACCTGGATTTATGCTGGAAATGGCCCACCTTGATTATCATGCACATTGTAGGGAGAGTGGTCACTTTGGATAAGCTATTACCAGCAGGAGATTGAGTTTGTGTGTATGGTTTTTGAAGGGGGGTGAGGGGATGAGAGAACCTGGATTTGTGCAGGAAATGGCCCACCTTGATTATCATACACATTGTGAAGAGAGTGGTCACTTTGGATGGGCTATTACCAGCAGGAGAGTGAGTTTGGGGGGGGGGGGGGAGCGGAGGGTGAGAAAACCTGGATTTGTGCTGGAAATGGCCCAACTTGATGATCACTTTAGATAAGCTATCACCAGCAGGATAGTGAGGTGGGAGGGGGTATTGTTTCATGGTCTCTGTGTATATACTGTCTACTGCAGTTTCCACGGTATGCATCCGATGAAGTGAGCTGTAGCTCACGAAAGCTCATGCTCAAATAAATTGGTTAGTCTCTAAGTACTCCTTTTCTTTTTGCAAAGACAGACTAACACGGCTGTTACTCTGAAAGCTATAATATTAGGATCTATATGCAGTTCATATAAAGTGATAGGACTCCACTTCTTTCTAAAGAATATACACAATACTGAATATATTCTGAAAGGGATTAACATTTTGATAGTTTTGTAAACATGTTTCTATGTAATATTGGTAAGAAACACACTTGGTATTTTTCCATAATGTATTTAGGAAAATAACTAACTAACTACCCTCTTATGAGAAGATCCATTACAGAAGCACTATATTTTAATACTTACACTACCTTATAAGACAAATGTTAAGGTTATGATGAAATTTTAGCTGTTACAGAATTTAAAGGGGAAGCAATTTTTTTATTCAGTATATCACTTTTTTATTATATGGGCACTTGAAGTCCATTCTCCAAGGTTATCAGGGGCCCAGTCTGCATTCTTTTTCTAACCAGACTTGCATTACACTTCAATATAGGATTTGGCTCAGACTGACATTCTTTAGCATTTAATTATGAAGTAAAGTATGAAGGAGACATTGTTCCATATATGTTTTATACAATTCATGTTGTATGTAGAGATTAGAAAGTTCTCTAATTCTGCTGCTGCTAATTCTAACAACAGTCTGCATATGTATCATTTAAAATGATAATGGTATCTTGTTCTGCAGGAAAATAATTTCTTCCAATTGTAGAAAGGTGCTTTCACTTACACTATAGCAACAAGAGGGTTTGTTACAATATTTCAGTCAACCTGTGGTTTAGCCAGCTTGCACCTACGGTGAAATTCACTCCTCTGTAGAGGACGCATACAAGGCCAATACACCATTTAAGTCCCACTTATGCCCTATTGTGAGGTCACTATGGATGCAAAGTCATGCACATTGGAGAGGGAAAAGATGAAGTACTCATACACTTTAATGGGGTCTAAATTAACTATATCACTTCAGGAAAGGGACTTGGGCTCCACGATAGACAACGTAGTGAAGACCTCAACAAAATGTACAGCTGTGGCCAAAAGAGCAAACAAGATAGTAAGAGGTATAAGGAATGGAAAAATATTGTCCAACCATTATATAGATCAATTGTGTTGCCTCCTCTGGAATATTGTGTGCAATACTGGTCATCACATCACAAAACTGATATTGCAGAACTGGAGGGGCCTTAGAGGACGGCAATGAGAATGATTAGGGGCATGGAAAAAATGCCATATGAAGAGAGACTGAAAATATTGGGTTTACCGCACAAAGGAGATGAATAAGAAGGGGCATTATAGAAGTATACAAAATTATAAATTCTATAGAGTTGGTAGCTCAGATGCTTTTCTTCTTCCAGTCTCATAACACAAGAACATGGGACATTCAAAGAAATTGAAAGGTAGCTAGTACAAAACTCAAAAGGAAATACCTTTTCGTACAACATATTATTTGACTTTGAAACTCATTGCTACAGAAGTCACATCCAAGAACTTAGCAAGATTCAAAAAGGGAATGAGCATTTATACGAACAAGAATATTCAGTGTTATAATAGTTATAATGCTATCAAAATAATTTAATGTTTCAGGTCTTAAACCAATCTTTAACTATTAGGGAATAGGATAAAAATCTTCATGTAGAGGTAGACTATGCAATATCTGTCTACGGTGAGGTTTCTTTCTCCGAATGATTGGATTGTCCCTTCTGCTTATAACCCATTGAAGCACTCATTGGTCTCTCAAAACTTTCACATGAGGCATTACTGGCTCAACTTCCTAAAATTCTATGAATGGAGTCAACTTCTGCTGTTTTACCTCTTGTCAAGTTTGATGGATGTCCTTTCAGTCATCTTACACTACTCCTGATGATCTGACTACTACAGCTTGCATTTTTTCCCCTCTACAAGGCTTCTGTTCTAGGAAAATACTGTAATGAATGTTTTTCCTTCCAGTCAGCTCTCATAAGGTCCATCTCATCAATGTCAAACATTTCCAACCAAGTCTACAACCAATTGTTTTGGTTCAGCAAAGTTCTGAAAGTTCCTAAATGAATGACAGTGCTATTTGCTCTTCTTCACTCCTTATCTAAGCAAGGAGTTATATAAGCAATCACCTGAGGGAAGAGTTTTGAGGTTTTACTGAATTTTACATTGACATTATTATTTCATATTAAGACTGTTTTATTCCACAGCGTGTGTATTGGAGTGATATTAATATTCCTGTTCAATTTATATACAAGGTTAAAGGCAAAATAAGTTTTCTTAAAACAAGAGTCCCTCTCTATGTGAAATTTGAGCTTATTAAAAATGTGATTTACTTTTCACCATATACACTGTTTACCTTTTATATTGCAATCAGTTTGGGCAGGGAAACTAGACTATTAAGAGTCAGTGTCACTTTCTGTATACAAGCACCTTTTCTTTGATCAGGACATGCAGGTGAAGGGGACAGAAACAAGGATGGATTTAAGCAGCAGGATGCAATTTCAGGCTATGTCGACACTATCACTTATGTCACTCAGAGGTATGAAAAAGCCACCCCCGAGCAACTTAAGTTGCACCTACCTAAGTGCCAGTGTGGACAGCACTATGTGATGCCAGTGTGGACGCACTGTGTCGCTTACAGGGGATAGAGTATTTAAGCTGACGGGAGAGCTCTCTCCTGTCGACTTAGAGTGGCTACATTAGAGATGTTATGGTGGCGCAGCTGCATCAGTGCAGCTGTACGCTCTATACTGTAGCCAGTAGCCTTAGTAACTTACCAGTGGGGAGGGTGTGATAATCAGGGTCCAGAATCGGAGGAGAGGGGATCTGAACCCAAAGAATAAGCAATTGAATCAACTGGTCTATGAATACAATGTGTGTAAGTAAACCTGATAGTCATAAAAATTAATGGAAAGATATTTCAAACTGAAAAGAAAACTCCAGTCTTGGAAAAAGTAAGGGAGGATGATGTTTCCCCTACTCTGTGTAGCCATGAATTACCACAGTCTGAGAGAGAGGGGGAAAACTGCAAATGCTGTTAAAAGGAAAGGGGTTTGAAGTGAAGACTCTCCAGAAATGAAGGGCCAGCATCTAAGCAAGCTGTTGTCCATAAATCACTGGATCACCTCTATGGTAGAGGGCATGCTGAGAAACTGTTAAGAGAAAATAGGTAGCTCATATCAGGGAGGGGAATTTAGCTAATATGGAAGTGTAAGCCTGAGGTTGCATCTTTATAGTTATTTTCTGTGTAACTTGTTATGTGTTTGCTTTTTCTTACTATTTCATCTTTGAATCTGATGTTTATCTTAAATAGACATTTTATTTTTACCCCAAGCAGGTGTCTGTTGTGCAATCTGAGTGGAGTGTGCAGTCCCAAGTGGACTGCTAACTGAGGACAGGCTTTACTTCTTTGGGGGGTCAAGAACCATAAGAGCAAAGTCCAAGAGTCTGGTAGTTAAGAACTCAGGGGATGGATTTAGGGAGACTCAGGACCAGAAGGGCTATTGGGGTCACCCTGCAAGCAGGAACTACGCAGGTGGAAGCCAGGGTGAGACCTTCATGTGTGTAGGCTGACTACTGGTGTCAGAGCTCTGAGCTACAGCAGAATAGCATTAGGGCATTCAAAGTTACAAGGCAAGCAGTGACAGAACACCTTATTCAGGCTTGCCAATAGCAATGCTGGGCCCCAGATCCAGGGTCGTCCCTGGAGCGGGGTGCGGGTAGGGCGGAAGTGACAAATCCGTCACTTCAGGGACCTCCTGTCACTTCTAGGCACGCGCGACCATTGCAGGCCCCACGCTTTGGGGGGACATGGCACGATTGGCCAGCGCAGTTATGCGTGCCTCGGAGCCCTGTGGCCCAACTAGGCAATTTAAAAGGGCCCAGGGCTCCCAGCCGCCGCCACTCCTACAGTGGCGGCGGCCGGGGCCCCCAGGCCCTTTTAAATCGCCAAGGCCCCTGGGCAATTGTCCTGTTTGCCCCCCACCGTCAGAGGGCCTGTCCTTATTGGTCTGGGTGATCCCCAGAAGGTCACAGAGGGATATTATCTGTCCACTCCCCTCACACACTAGGTACTTAATTGAGTTGAGTGTGGGGTACAGGACTCCCATCATATAACCGATAACTCTGGGTAGTCTCTCTTCAACCCATTCCTAGAACTCAGTTCACTTCAGAATCTCTTTTTCTTCTGCCTCATAGGGGGCAAGAGCCAATCAGACACCCTCATTTCTCCCAATTAGCCAATGGGAGGCAGAAGTTCCTCCCCATCCCCAAGGCATACTACCATGTGTACCTTGAAGCTCACGGAGATGCTAAGCTTCAGGTTGTCTGGGCATGAGTTCTGCCACCTCACCTCCCCTTCACAGGAGGTGACTGTTCCCCTGCTGGTCTGACCAGATTTCCCTGCCTCCTGCTGAGGACTGTTCCAGTATCCCTTGCACGGTATAATACTATTACTTAGGTTCATAAACACTGCCGGGGAATGTTCAGACTAAAATATGTTCAATGACTTTTTTTAAAATTACAAAATCATATCTATTCATATTAGGTATTTTAAAAATCCTTTACCAAAATCTAAAGTTTGCAGCTAAAATCAAATGATATTTCCTTTAAAGGCACCAGCTGAAAACAGTTCCTTTTATCTTATCTGTGCTAAACAGTTACATAGTACTGGTATAAGGGGGTGGTCTGAGCATATTATTTTTTCCATATTTCTTTAAACAGTGAAAGCCAAAATTTCAGCGAATTCAAGTTCTCCAGAAACATTTTGATTTTGTCCAATGTGAGTTTTCCAGCAGAAACTGTTGCATTGGAAGATTTCCTCTGAGCTCTAGTGAACATCACCCAAACTTGCCACCTTTACTTGAATCTAAATTAGAATTCTGGAACTCATTACTTTTCTTGATAAATAGCTACTGACATTAGTAGCCCCACTGACTGCTCACTAGTGGGAATAAGAGGTTCTCAGTCTTACCCCCTGGGATTAGAGCATCCTATGAGCATGAGACAGGCTGTATGGGGCTTTCCTGGTCACCAGAACACAGGGTATTAACTACAGCTCAGCCATCTAATCTATTTATTTTAGAGTTGCTTATTGTGCTCAGTGTAATACCTATGACACTATGACGTGTACTTTTTCTGAACACCTGTGCACAGGAAGGAGGAAGAGAATAAGGCAGGATTAGATACTACAGACTGGCCAGTCTCCATAAGAGGAAAGCAGGAAACTCCATAAAAAGTTATTTGGGAGACAAAAAGAAGAGACTTGGGGAACTCGTGGAGCCAGAAGGCCCCTACCTCAGTCACAAAAGGACTGAGGCGGTCTTAGGTGCTGACTCCATGGGTGCTCCAGGGCTGCAGCACCCACAGAAAAAAAAATGGCGGCTGCTTAGCACCCAATGGCAGCCCCCTTGTCAGCCCCTCCCCCGCCCTCCAAGCGCCTCCCTCTCAGCACCTCCCACCCACCATGGATCAACCGTTCCATGGTGTGCAGGAGGCACTGGGGGGAGATGGGGGAACAGCAAGAGCAGGGCGTGCCCCGTGGGACGGGTCAGACCAGGGCAGGGTAGGGGCAGGAACCGGGGCAGGAAGAGGTGGGGTGGGGGTGGTGATTTGGGGAAGAGGTGGAGTGGGGGCAGGGCCAGGGGTGGAGCCGGGGGGAGCACCCCCACCCTCCCCAGCACATTAGAAAGTCAGCACCTATGGAGGTGGTAACCGAGACTTTGAACCCAGTCTGGTTTTCTAGCAGTGCAGGGCATTTTTGTATTGTTGTAAGTATCTCCCCTTAAGACCCTAAGAATATAAACCATATCCCAGCCAAACCCCCAGATCTGAACATCCCCAGGTTTCAGGGGAATTCATAATTTTCACTTGACTTTTTCAGTGTGGGCCTGTCTCTTGTTTCAGTCTGTCTAGTGGCAGGCAGTATCTCATTCACTTCATTCATTTACATACAGAAGGGTAATCTTCCCAGGCAGAAGAGAGAAAAATACAGTTTTAAAATAAAGTCTTGGATTCTTCAGAACAAATCGAAAACCAGGGAAAGACCCCAAAACTGTGAAATAGATGGATTTTCTACAGCTGTGCCTCTGGATAACTCAGTTTCTCTTTTGAGTAAGATTAAGAGGTATAGACAGTGTTACAGTATATGATTACAGGGTAACAGTCTCCTACTGCAAAAACTAAAGCAAAGCTGAAGCATTAGCCACAATAAATATCAAGGCATTTGTTCTCAGAGCAGCCGCTATTTGCCCTGAATTATTATCTCTCATACACATGACTAATTAATGATGTTGATCATGTAAAGTTTTATGCTGAATGTTGATTCAGTAGTACAGATCACACTATCTCTCTGTTTTAAAAGGTGCATTCAGACAAACTTTGTTTGTCATTCGCAGTCATAAAAGAGAAGTATAATAAACTCTAATTATGCTTGCTTCTGATGAATGGCAAGTATTTATATTTACATAACTTTCAACCAGAAAGATCCCAAGGCAGTAGAGAAATTGACTTTGTTCTCATCTGAATGATGACAAGTAGTGTAATTCCCACTATAGCTATGCTGCGTCAGAGCCTGACTCAATACTGACTCAGAGCCTGATTTTGCTGCTGTTGCTCACCAGGTTGACTTCATGTGGCTAACTTCTCACCAATGTGAGTAAAGCATTTGAAAACTAGACCTTCATATATGTAGAAAAACACTATACAATGTAAGTGATGGTTGCAGAGAGGGAGACTGCTATGTACTAATATTTAATTTTAATGTCAGGAATATTTAATAGTTCCTTACTCCTAGAGCAGGTCCCATGCAATCATGACACTTCAGTGAAGATATTAGAACTAGATTTGAGGTATCTGGGTTTTCCCATACAAATCCATCCCTGCTTTTTGTTATGATCCCTGACTGTCTGGCAATGATGTTATTTAGAGTATCTTCCTCCCCAGTTTTCCAAGTGGAGTATCAGAAACTTTTGAGACAAGTGTTGACACTTAATATGTAATACTGCAATCAAACATGGCATATGAAATCAGTAAAATTAATACTGTTCTTTTATAATTTACATACCAATTATTTACCTGATCAAAAGGTCAGGGTGTCTCAGAAATATTGATTGGATTCTGGTTAACAGGAATGACAGAATGTCAGCTTCTGGAGTGTATCTTGATTGCAAAATCAGTCATCCAGCATAATTGATTTAGCAGGAGAATATTAAACATTAAAGAAATCTGAGATAAAACTAAATTAGTGTGTGATCTTTTAGAGATCTTAATAGTTTTAGAAGATGTTATATATCTTAGAATGGGGTTATTTTAATTTAACTTCTTATACTGGACCAATTTTGACAGATTTTTAATTTGAATTGTAACGAGTTTGCAATTGACTTCCTACACAGGAAAGGAGCAGTTTAGAGTCCTAATTTTTCATAAGTTCATAAAATTTTGTGCTGCAAAGGATTTTGGCTAAAAGAGACAGCAGTGTGCTTGAAGTGTTTGGAAAACTCCATTTGAGATGACAGGATTTGTGCATATCATTTTCTATTAATAAGATGACAGAATTTATATGAGCTTGTGTTGTCCAGGAGAGGGCTGAACAGTACCAGATGCACATTTCTGGGGGAAAGTCTAGGACTGAGAATTTGCTGGTGTTGTTCTGCAGTGTAATTCACGAGCGGCTGGCCATAGCATTCAGACAGTACAGCTGGGAGTAATTTACATGCAGGAGCGGTTGCTCTTACAGCAAAGCAGTGTAAAAGGTACCCTAGGTTGGAGAATTGAGGGGACACAGCTGTTCAACAGTCCAGATCATACCCTGGGTAAAATGTCACATTTATACATAGGTAGAACAGGGATCTTTTTTTCCCTGAGCAAACAGTAAATTCACCAAATAATGCACTTTTTGGAACATGAAAACTATTCATGAATTCTGATAGAATTTGGTGAATAGATTCCCCGCCCCACACACCCACCATGGCCATTTTGAAATGAAATGTTACAACTTTGCATTTAAAAATTGAGATTTTGTTTTCCCTTATATTAAAGCAGCTTTTAGAAAGAAACAAAGATGAAACAAAGGAAAATGTAGTTCTGTGAAAGAATAGTGGTAGCTGTTCTATTAGTGTAGACAGAACATTATAAAACAGATTTTCCATTAATTACCATGAAAACAACTTAAGCTAACATCACTTATTAACATGTCTGTTGCTTAATGACTGCATTCTATATTTAAGAATCTGCATATAATACAAGAGTTGCTATCTTAAGTACACTTTGATGTCTAATTTTATTAGACAATAAATATGTAGTGTGTAATCCTGAATAAATAGTCAGAGCCTATAATGCAGCATTAAGCCAAGTAAGAATCACCCACTATTGTTTTTTAGTATGTTTCTTTCCACAGTCCAGCTGGTGCTATTTGACTAAATCCTGAGGTACATATTTCAGTTTGTTGATATTTTCTCCAAGACCTCTTTCTACTTGGCTTCCTACAAATTTAGTTCAACTCCAGATTATGTTACTCAAGTATCTTTATTTGGAATATAGCAAAGGTATGCTGAGTTAGTAAAACTCAAACACAGGGGGTGGATTGAGGGTACATCACAGACCCAAAGTTACACAGAAAACCTCCTCCTTTATATACATTTACACATATGTTGCATTACTATAGATTACCTTACATGCTTTTGGAGTGGTTTTGCTACTTTGTAGGCACCAATCCCTGTACAACGTGCTCCATCTACATACTATCCATGCAGAACCTACTCTTTTCCACTTTTCAGGTTCCAGACTTATTTTATCCACTGTTATTATAAATTCCCTTTTCCACTAGTGTGGTCCAGATCCATGTGCTGTTTAACAGTCTTGACCGTTAATTTATTTTGAAGTTTGTGTAATAGAGTGCATATGGCGGATAGTTAAGGCTTTTGGCTGCAGGGGTAAAATACTAATCCCCTCTCCTTTCTTCATGGCTTGGTTGAATTTATTAGTTAAGGAGTTAATTTTGAGGTTTAGTTTTGAACACTGGCAGAATTTTATAGGGACACCCCAACTCTTGTGCCACTCAGTATGGTTTCCAATGTTTTTTTGTTTTTGTTTTGTTTTGTTGTAGGGTTTTTGTGGCACAGGAGTTGGGGTCTCCCTCTAAAACTCTGGATAGTACGCCCTCCGACACCCATGCATAGCATGGTAGATTACTTCTTTTGCTTTTATGACCTTAAGCATGGTGCTGTAGGGTTTCGCCACAAGACCAGGTGAACACTTATTGTCTGCCTTAGCAGCACACTGACATCTCTGCCCTTTTAAATGGATAGGGAGAGTGACATGAATAGCTTTGCAGATTCTGTACATGTCTAATACTACCCTAAGCTGTAAGAAAGCCCCCAACATTGGAAACTATCACCACTGCATGGATGCAAATTTACAAAACAAAAGGGGAAGAAACTATTTTTTGCTTGTTTCTTTACATATTTTAATGTGCCTTGAGCTAACTTGCATTAACCCAGCTTTGTCTTTATTTCATGGGTCTAGCAAGCATACAAAGGGGCCAAGTCTGTCCTATACCAAGTATGGACCGTACCACCTCATCTTCGGGAAAATGCGGTATGGAGCCTGATTTGGAATCATGATTTCAGTTCCACTTGATGCTCAGTCAGGTCTTCTTTGGCATTGAACCATGCCTTGGTCTGTTGTACTTCCACCTTACTTTTCCCATCACACTTTTTTGCACTTGCAAAATTTGCCTTTGCAATTTCTGTACTCAGGCCACTGATAGGGCTACAGTAGCCAGACGGGCTACAACTGGGTTAACTATATTCTTCCACAATCTCATTCATCTTTTTATTAAGGCCTTGCAAGGGGAAAAGCCTTGGATCTGTATTCCCTAGCTCTTAATTGCTGCCTGTTACATTCACCCCTTTTCTTAATTTGGATTTGATGATAGGGATGATCACTGGATGATAGGGAATGTGAAACTTCCGATCAGTGTCTAGCAGGATGTCATTTCTTTAATGACTGAGACCACAAATCTACTACCACAGTCTGAGTCAATTATGTTAGGAACTCCACATCTGCAGAACAGATTATACACCAATTGTTCTGCTGTAGTTAGGGCAGCCATATTTTTCATAGTGAAAGCTTCCACCCAATGTGAAAAAGCATTCACGACTACCAGCCCATATTTGTTACCCCTTGGTGCTAACAGCAACTCCCCAGTACAGTCAATTTGAGTTCATTCCCATGGACTCCCGGATGCCTGTCTCTTAAAAGCTCTTCTATGTTGTTAGATGGATTATGTCTGACGCAAACCACACAAGCATTAAAATGTTCCTTCAGGTCCTTTTCCCATTAGGGCCACCACCCCATTTTTGCCAATCTGTCTTTGGCTTCTGGCTGTTTGAGGCGAGCACCCACACTGGACCCATGCACCCATAGCAGCAGATCTTTTCTCATATTCCATGGTACAATCCATAACAAACCATCTTCTGTTTTTGCACATAGGAGTCCTTGCTCTATTACTAGATCCTGACCTTTTCCCTTCACTTCCTGGCTGCAGACTTGCTCCCAAAGCAGTCCTAATTCCAAATCCTGTTTTTGAATGCTTTGCAACTGCCTTGCCTTAGCTTGTTGCAATTGCCTCGAGTGAGAACTGCTACCATGTGGCTTTCAAAGAGGTCTCCCACAGCCAGGGCGGTCCAGTTACTGCTGCATCTTGGCTGCTAAGTCGGTTGCCTGATAACGTTTTACCAGGGACCCTCTTTTCCTGTGCAGCTGAATTTTAACCATGTCCACTCTGTCAAACTATTTGACAATATTGTCCAACATTTGCACATGGTACTGAATTTAATCTTTCTTCTGTCAGTAGCTGATACTTGTTTTGAGCCCACCAAGCTAGAATTAACACTGCTCTGTCAAGCCAGGCCTATAGAGTTAACGTTCTCACTATTTAGCCATTGCCTTGCAATTGCATCAAGATATAGAATCTTCAGAAGAACCACATGGTGACTTAATCCAGAAAGTAAAACACAACATTTGGAGTATGGCTTCTTCTTGCACAAACCCTAATTCCACTAATGCCGAATGAGTTAAATGAATCATTCAAGAGCTCTGAACTTCTATTTAACTTTCCTACTGTTCTAGATCATGGAGTCTCATTTATTGGATGAGAACATGACAGCAGAGTTCATGGTCTAGTTACTCTTTTGATGATAAATATTCATGACTCCTATTGATCAGCCTTTTGCTGATGAACTACTACTGACATATTAATTGGAGACCCTTGAGGCATACATTTGCTGCATAATTAAAGTAAAAGCTGTTCTTTTGCTAAAATCTGGGTATTGGCTAAGTGTAATAGGGTGGGACTCCCTTCATATAGTTTTTAATAAACTCCAGAGATGTCACTGACAGTTTAGGAACTATCCCTTTCTACAGTGTGAGATTTACTATTAATGATTTATGTAGAGTAGGACTTGATTATCAATACAATTCTTCAGACCTGTAATTATACATGCTTAAAAGGTAAACAATATCAATATGATGATCATAACGTAATGTGAGATTTAAGTAAGAAGTGTGTGGACCAAGTAAGTAAGTGGAAAGTGGACCAAATATTGGGCTTTAAAACATCAAATTTAGAAGTCCATCCTTTTTAAATCTGAAGCATCCACCCCTCAGGAAAATCTTTCCACTGAATTAAACAGCATGATTTAGACTACTCCACTTTGTTTCTTATCAAAGTGGGATGAGGAGGAAGATCTAGAAAATTAACTAAAATAAAAATCTCCTTTTAACTACCCTTTATATTTTCAGCTGTCATTAATCAAATTAATCAGCATCAGACAAAACCCAAAGCCTTTTCTTCACTGTACTATTAGAGACATCAGGCCAACGTCTGTTCTCCATTACACTCACAGTAAATGAGAGCAGAATTTGGTTAGTCTTTCTTTAGAACTGTATTTTTAGTATAAGCTCAAACAATTTACCTTTTGTTTCATTTCCTGTCAATGGCTCAGCACCAACAATCATGAGAAAAAGTAATTTTAAATTGGTAGTGTTCTCAATATTCAACAGCACTAACCTGGTCATGGCATAAAGACCTACTAATTAGATGTCCCAGGAAATGAGAACAGGTGTCAGTATTAACACTGCAGACATAGAAAGAGATTTTAAAGGCTCTTGTCCATAAATCTAATAAAAGTTACAGTATTGAAACTTACTGTGCTGGCAGTGAATTCCATTAAATCCCTTTGGACATTTACAGATGTATCCTATGAATGTATCCCCTCGATACGCTTCACTAATTTCACAAATTCCACCATTATGACAGGGATTAGGAAGGCAAGGTCCTGAAAGATAAAAATACAGTAGTAATTTAAGTGTTTTCATTTAACCCCCATATTATATATTCCACTAACCCACTAAAATCTATCCTTCACTTCATTCAGATTACTTACCATTGTAGGTTTTATTAACATAAAGAATTATGAAACATGTCACTCTTTATTAATCACATAATTATTTTTTTAGTAGAAGAGAAGCACATGGGATTAAGGTGCCTGATCTTGCTCCCATTGAAAACAATAGGTGTTTTACCAATTACGTTAATGAGGTAATGCATATTCAGCAAGTGACTCTTATGGCAGTTACTCATTTGCATACAATTCCTAGACCTACAAGGCTTACCAGGTATGCAAGGAGTTTCACCTCAAGTATACCTTCACAGCCCCTACATGGGGCTTTAGTGGTATGAAGGATGTCGTGTACTGGGTGAGCTTCACTTTGAGAACATGTGACAGTATACACCAGTTATTAGGTTATCTGAACCAATTTTCCCTTCTATGGTAAGCAACTTCTTAACTTATCTGTTTCAAATCAGTTCTAAGAGTTAATTTCATAAATGAAATCACTTCTTTCTACTACACACATGCTATGATAGCTAAAATAAAATTTCTGCATAAAACTGAGATCTAATTGTTTGTCAGTCTCTCATTCACGGTGGGTGTTTTGGTAGAGTTTCTAAGTACAGTAAATGTTATTTTTATATAGACTGTGGATGCCTTGAAATAACTAGACTATGTTAAATCTAGGTCAGTTGTTTATTCTTTTCTTTTTAACTGTTTTGTGTTGAAAGCATTTACCATTCACTGTGGTTTTAATATCTCAGTTATACTGATCAATAAAATTCCTATAAGAATAAATTTTTGCATTAGATAAAGATTGTTTCCAGTCTTACATCACAAAGAATTGGTAGTCAGTGATCTGTATGTTTAAAAATCAATAATATGCCTTAAAAAATTCTCAAGTGAGCACTACAAAACTATTTTATTTACACTCTTTACCACCCCCAACTCCTCTCCGCATACACACACAAGCTAATCTCCATTCTTGAAATGCAGTGGTATAAGCCTTGTAATTATTCAGCCACTTAAAATCTTATTTTGTGGTAGAAAGAGAAAATATTTTCCATCCTAAGGGCTACCAGGGACACGCAGCAGTGCCACATGAAAATCAAGGAACTGAGGCAGGCATACCAGAAGGCAAGGGAGGCGAACAGTCTACAGCAGCAAACCCACCACAACCCCCAAGAGCAGCATGGATACCTCTGAGGAGTTGGAGTTCCAGGTCAGAGCAGGCAGTGCTGAGGAGGAGGTCTCAGATGAGGAAGAGGAGGAGGAGAATAGGAGACAGGCAAGTGGGGGATCCATTTTCCTGGAGAGCCAGGAGCTGTTTGTAACCCTAGAGCAGTCCAACTGGTCGCAGAACAGCATCGCGGCTGAGCGTGATGCCAGGGAAGGAACTTCTGATGAGTATGCAATTTCAAGTAGTACTTTGGGGTCAAATGTTCTTATATCCTATTTTTTTATTAAAATTAACAAGGTGAGGTTGAGTGACTATCTGCTTCCCAGTGGCTGCATGAGCTAGGCAGAGGATGCCCCACAAAAAAGACTGTTTATGTATATAGGGATGGCCTGGGACTCCTCCAAAGAGATCTCCAGGAACCTTCCATAGAAGTATTCTGCAATCCATTGCAGACGGTTTCTGGGGAGGGCTTCCTTATTTCTTCTACCACAGTAGGATACTTTCCCGTGCCACTCCAGTATTAATTTGGCTGGCATCATTGCAATATACAGCATAGCAGCATAAGGACCCGATCTGTACCTGGATGCTTGCAAAATCTGTTCCCTTGCCACCACTGTTACCCTCAGGAGAGTGATATCAGCTAGGATCATCTAGGGGAGATGGTGGTAGTTTTCATTTCAACTGCTCGGACCACAAACAATAGTGCCTGTGCAAACAATAGTGTCTTTGCTCCCTTCATCAATGGTTTCCAAAATATGGCTGTAGTTTAGGTGGCAGGGGTCAGCACTGACCTCAGTAACTGCAAGCCTTGGGCAACCGCTAGCATCAGTGGCACTAGGGAGTTGGTTGTGGGGAAGGGAAATTTTGTGGTGCCCACTCACCACCACAAGCACCCTCTCCCCTTCCCCAGCACAGGTTTTGCCAAGGCTTGCAGTTTGGGAAGGTGAACACTGGTCCCCAATCTCCAGACAATATCCAAGTTACAAAGGGGAGGTGGCTCTGGACATGGTGTGGGTTGCCCACCCAATGCTGCTGATGGTCCGGCGCCCATGCCTCAGGGCTATATTCACCATGGCTGACACAGCAAACCAGTTCAACGCATACCTTGTGTAAATGAAAATGTTCTGCCTTAAACTTCTGTGAAGTAAGGGGAGTGACTTTTATAGAGTAACTCTGCACTAGACACTGGTCTGTACTGACAGTAGTTGCTTTGTGCTTTCCATGGCTTATAGCTGAAAGTGCGGCCTTCAGCTCTTCCTCTACACCAGCAGAGAGGCTCTCCCAGATAAGATAAAGGTGAAAGAGATCACGTGATGACATGTTTAATGAGATAATGAATGCCTCTGGGACAGCAGACCCTGAGCAGAGTGCATGGAGGATTTCTCTCTCTGAAAAACTGGACACGGCGAGCAGGAGAGCAGCCCAGGAGCATGAGCATGGCAGGCAGCAGACGCTGGGGATTCTGAAGGAAGAAATAGACATTTTTGAGGCATCTGGCTGACCTTCAGGAGAAACACCTTGAGGCTAGACTCCCTCTGCAGCCCCTGCACAACAGCATTCCAACATTGCCGTATTTCCCCTCCCCCTCCCCCTCTCCCAAACATTCCAGGAGGTGAGGCAGGGAATGTAATATCCCTTCCACTCAACTCCAGGGGAGGGTCCAAAGAAAAAAAGCCGCATATATGATGTTGTGTGACAAGCAAGGCTACTGAGCTTTTAAAGACAAAATGAATGTGTTTTTCCCCTCCCAATTTTATTCCACCATGTGTCCAAGCTTAAATTCTATTTGTGATCATGAAGTTTCAGCATGTTTGGTCAAAGAAGTCCATGTCTTAAGAATGAATTAATTTTTATTCATTTAAAAGGGGGTGGAGTGGAGGGGAGAAACAGGGAAAGTGAGGCAACAGAGGGGATGTGTTGGAGACAAAAACCCAACATCCACAGTAAGGTTCACACTATGGGAAGGCACAATGCAGAGAAGCTGTGCACATTACTGTGGCTCATTACTGAAATGGGTTTTCAAAGCCTCCCTGAGGCACAGTGCTTCATGCTGAGCTCTTCTTATAGTCTTGGTATCAGGTGTGGTTAGATGTTTGGCTGCGTGTGTGTGTTCTCCCTGTGTGCTGTTCCAGCTTGGCGCACACAGCTGGCACAGCAGACCTTGACTGAACCGCCCAATAATCTGTCTGCTCAAAATTAGCAGACAGCCTATCCTTCTCCGTGCCCCATCCCTGTGGAAACTTCTCTTCCTTTGCCTCACAGATATTATGAAGTCGGGAGCTATAACTGTGGGACAATTGCTTTCCCTGAGGTCTAAGCTAGCAAGCAAATTGCGCCAGTGACCCTTTAAACAGCCAGAGGCTCATTCAGCCACTATTCTGCACTTGCTACACCTATTGTTGAACTGATCCAGTTGCTGCTATCCAGATGTCCGGTATATGGCTTCATGAGCCACTGGAGTAAGGGGTAGTCTGGGTCTTCCAGGATCGCTATTGGCATTTCAACATCACTAGTGGTTCTTTTGCATTCCAAAAAGAAAGTCCCTGCTTGCAGGTTTCTGAACAGACCTGTGTTCTTAAAGATGCATGTGTCATGCACCTTTCCCTCACCATCCCACATTGATGGCGGTAAAATGGCCCCAGTGATCCACCAGTGCTTGCAACACCATTGAAAAGTAACCTTTTGTTTTTGTACTCTTTGGCAAAGTGGTTGGATACCAAGATAGGGAGATGCGTGCCATATATCGCCTCACTGTAGTTAGGGAACCCCATCGAGTATTTTGTGCACATTGCCCAGAGTCACAACCCTTCTTTGCAAAAAGTGATTAATGGCCCTGCATACTCAGATCACAATAGCCTCCACAGTGAATTTACCAACTCCAAATTGATTCTCCACTGACTGCTGACAATCTGGCGTTGCCAGCTTCCGCACAGCGATCGCCACTCGCTTTTCCACTGTCAGACCAGGTCTCATTTTAGTGTCGCTGAGTGGCAGGGCTGTGGGGAGCTCTGCACACAGTTCTTGGAAAGTGGCTTTATGCATATGAAAATTCTGCAGCCACTGATCAACATCTCATAACTGCATAATGATGTGTTTCCACCAGTCAGCGCTTGTTTCTCAGGACCAAAAAATGGCGCTCCACCATGTTCAGCTGCTGAGTGACTGCCAGAAGCAACCAGGAATTGTTTCATACTATGGCTTCCAGCAGGGCTTCTTGAAGGACATTGTAGTGTTCTGTACAGCAGCCCCTCTCGTGGCTCTGGAAATACGCAGGATAAGCTGTGTGGTGTTTGTAATGCTCACAACAACAGCACACAGCTGAGCGGGGTCCATGCTTCTCAGGTGATATGGCATACATGTAGCTATGCCAGTCTTTTGAAAAAAGGCACAAAATATGATCGGTTCCAGTTGAAATCAGAAGAGGTAGGGAGAAAACTACATTATGGACATTGAAGTCATCCCTGTGAGAATGTTTTGGTTCCGTGAGGCATTGCAAGCCCTTCCCAAAACCCCTGCAGAAAGTTGCAGTGTGGGATAGCTACCTACAGTACAGCGCTCTCTGCATCGATGCAAGCACTGCTACTGAGGATGCGCTCCACCGACACAAAGAGTATGGTGTGGACAAGCACTACCGACTTAATTACTGCGGCGGCTGGATGTTGACTTAACTGAAGTCAACTTAAGATTGCAGTGTAACATTGCCCATAGTTTACTGTCAAACAACACTGGGAAATGAATGATTTAAAGTTAAAAGAGCTGTAAGTTTCATTTTGGGGGGCTCTGTCTTTAACTTTCATCAAGACAATACCAGAGAACTAGATATGAATAAGATTGCTGACAGTTTCATTCAGAAAGCTACAGTGAGACATAATGTCTTTAAACTGGGACATTAGTGAAGACAGCTTGTAGGTGATTGCATGATTTTAATAGTCTGTAATTCATGATAATGTAATTATGTAGTTCATAATAATTTAATCATTATTAAAATAGTAAAGATGCCAATGATAGACACATTCAGTAAACCAGAATATGAAAGAAGTGTATAAAATATGCTGAAAATACACTCCCCCCAAAACTGGCAGAGTGCTTACTCCCTGCCCCCTCCCCAACACACATACCTCTTGAGAAGCACCCACCGGCAAAAACAAAAGTCCGGCCTGTGACGTTTCACTCCATATGCTTTATGAAAATATGCTTATGATATGGGTATGACATAACTGAGATATACTTTATGCAAGATGGCTCATGTAAGATATCATTGGAAAGGTCACACACCACACACCATAAAATTGAGCCAGCCTGTCCCTGAACAGAAGGGATGGAGAAGGAGAGGTCACCACTAGATCGCTGTCCTAGACACACGAGTCAAAATGGATGCTGAGCGGTTGGGCGGGGAGCTGGCTGGTTAAACCCAGAACCAGAGGATCTTCTCCTCTGGGATTCATGGCCCTTCCAGGAGTAGTCCTGCTGCTTTATAGGAAGGGAGGACTGTCCGAAAAAACACTGTGGCCAGTATTGCTGCTGTTTCTTCTGAGCACTGTAGTGGTGTATCTTCATGGCCAGAATATCTATTCCCAAAGAATTCTGAAGCCATGTGGATCTCCTCATAGTCACAGCAATGCCATAATTTTGTCTGAGGCATCTGCCAAGTCCGAAGCTGACTGCAACAGGGCCTTGGCCACCATAAGACCTTCCACAATGAATACCATAAACTCTTCCGTGGAAGGTTCTGACAACTTGTCCACAAACTTAGACATGGCCACGCACTTGACAAAGTCATATTTAGAGCTCAATGCCTGCTGGTTCATGATGCACATTTGCAGGAAAGAGGAGGTGTGAATCTTCCTCCCCATTAAATCCATCCTTTTGGATTCTTTGTCCTTAGGAGTAGACTTACACCTTCCTTGCCATGCCCTGCCACTTGCTGCCGTTACCACTAGAGAGTTACGGGCCAGCTGGGAGTAAAAACCCTGCACAGAAATGAAGTAACACCTCTCTGAATGCTTTGCCATGGGAGACAATGAAGCTGGAGAATAGCAAAGGGATTTTGCACGTTCCAAAAGAGCCTCATTTATCAGAAGGTCTACTTTCCCTGAAGCTGATGATTGGAGAATATCCAGCTGTTTATGCATATTCTTCCATTGGAATTCTATCTGGAAAGCTAAGGTACAAGCCATACGCCTCAGGGCATCCTGTTATGCCATAAAGTCCTCAGACATTGAGGGAGAGGAAGTCTGCTGTGCCAACAATGGGTCCTGTTTTTGAACCACAGGATTTAGTTGGAGTAACGGTGGAGATCCAAAGGGAATTGACTCACCAGCCACTTCCGCTGAGATGGTTTGGGAGTAAGGGCCCCATCGGTATTGGTGATCTTTGGAGCAGATCAAGGAGTGGGACTTCAGGGAAGGAGGAGTGTCACAAAGATTCCAAAGAGGCAGCTAGGTGTATGGATGAGTCACTGGTGGCCAGCAGGCACCGGGTCAAGAGCCCCTGTCCCAGCTGTGATGTTGATCTCAGTACCAATAGGTGATCTGAGGATGATCTCTGGAGCCTATCCAATGAGGAGAGGAAGGAAATTTCTGACCTGGATCTTGAGGTGTCCCAGAGGTTCTCAGATAACAACAGGGTAGCCAGCCCCAATGGGACAAACAAATGATCAGACTTGTCTGAAGCCCAATATGGGGGCAGCATTGGTGCCAAGGAGGAATGGGGGATCTGCAATGGCAGTACCGGGATGAGAGATACACCCAGTACCAGGACAGATGAGACTGAGGACAGTACTGAATATGACAAAGGGGTCTGAGCCAAGAGAATGACAATGCTGAAGTACGTATGCACCAATGTTGAGGGGGCCTTTGGTGCTCGACCTAGTGTCGGCCTCAACTTCAAAGTCTGAAGCCTGGGTAGTACAAGCTATGATGCCAGTGAGCTCAGTAGCTCTGTGATGAAGCTAGAAGGTACCAACACCAGCAAACCAATGGAGAGTCCTGACTGAGAGGCAAAACAGTCTGATGCCACTTGGTATGCTGCCAGCATGGAGACAGTCAGCATTGGTACTGATGCCATTGGTACTGATCTCAACGGACGCCCCGTGGCTGGAACCAGAGTCAATGGTAGGGCTCTTGCTGCTCTCGGCATGGTACTGGGAAGTGGTTAGACAGACCTGCTTCATCCCATGTACCAGAAGGAATACGGTGTTAATCAGCACTCCTCTTAGAAATAGAGAAGGAATTCCTCCCAAGTCTTGGAATGGTTCCAATTTATTTTATGGGCCCTCTTCCTCTTGGGGAAAAACGCCAGGGCCCCAAGCAGCATTACCCGAAGCAGCATTTCTTGCCAGGTCCAAAGGTGACTGCCAACTACGTGAGGGCCTCAGTGCTGAAGCTGCTGCTTCAGTCACAAGTCTTTCGCCACCTGAGTCCTCTTTGTGAATGATTTGCAAATGGAACACCAGATACCCTGGATGGATAATGCTTGAACCCTAGTGAGGGCATCACACAGGGCAGCCAACTGCTCTTACCTCGTACTACACTAACCCTAACATTAACCTAATTAGTATGTACAAAAGAAAAAAATTCTCAGAAACTGAGACTGAAAGCTCCGACTCTAGCCATGGACCGTGAGAAAGACCTGAAGGTGTTGTGGCACTGCCACCCTCATACGGCCAAGGGAGGGACTGTGGCCACAGGGCATGAGCACCTCCCTTGAGGGGACTTAGGCAAAGTTCTCTGGCTCCAGTGTGCTGGAATACACACCTCCATTTGCTTGAAGAGGAATATAAGATTCAGAACTGAATTCTGAGACTTGGGCCTACCCCTCAGTGGCTTACATGTTCATTTATTCAGCAACATAATAAACATATTGATAACGTGTCAGTCTCTCTAACTAGTTTCAGTCTCTTCTAGCATTCTTTTGGAAAAAAAGATTATTAATATGCTAACTATTCCGATTGTTTTTGTAGTTATGGATTGGGATACTAGTATTTTTATTCTAACTACATATGTAGCAGACTGACAATATCCTCCCATGCCCTGGAGAAACCCTATGGAATTAAGATAAACTTTACTGAATAAAGTTAAACATTATTGCATTAGGTTTAATATCTTTGAGGATCATTGTACTAAAACTGCAATTGTGTATGTGTTACTCTGGAATCTGCTCTAGGAGGAGAGGGATGCAAATGTAATTCTTCTGGTTATCAGCCCTTTGAAGCCACCCATGTCCCCCAAGGGGTTTGCTTATACTTGTTCAACAGACAAAGAAAGGAGTTTTTGATAAATAATCTGGTTTTAAACAGGCTCAAGGCATTCTTCCTGTTCCAGCAACTGGACAGGACCCTTAGTCCACAGAGGGCCCCAGTCCTTAGGGAATGTTTGGATGGACTGGGCCTATTGAGGACCCCTAAGACTGGGTGCTTGTTCTGAACTGAAGCTAAGATCAACTCAAAACCACAAGGAAACCTCTTGAGTGGGGTATTGATGGACTGCTCCTCCCAGAGCCCACATTAGGGTTGGGGTGATTTCTGGTAAGCTTATCAGCATGCGTGTAGATTCTCTAGTCATCTTAAAAAGTTTTCTCTATAATGCTTTTTACTTTAAGAATAAAATAGGATTGCTTAGAAAGTACTGTGAGGTAACCTACAACTGTGGGAAGTCACACTGATAACCAGAGTTTTGCAGCAGGACTGGGATCCTACAAGTGCCTCGGGACTCGCTCCCATAATAGTGGGAACGGGATAAAATTGAACAAACAGTGTGGGAGCAGGTGGGAGTGGGTACCGTGGGGCGGAATGGGATTAAAAAAAATAGTCCCGCAAAGTGTTCTACTGTTAACCATCTCGGAAGAGAAAGCAAGTAGGCCTGTTTAGACAGCTTGTCCAGTTAGAATGGAGTGAGATGCAGGCAATGGTTGGGGAGCGGAATCCCTGAGAGTGGGTGCTCTTGCTAGACCACTGAGGAGAGATACAGATGCAGTTGCAGCCACAGCAGCGCTTTAATGTGGCTGTGTAGTTGCAATACCAGCTCTGTAAAAAAAACAAACACCCCAATGAGGGGAGTAGCTGCCAGTGCTGGGAGCGCTGGTGCACTGTCTACACTGCCAATTTACAGCGCTGAAACTTGCAGCACTCAGGGGTGTGTTTTTTCACTCCCCGAGTGACAAAGTTTCAGTGCAGTAAAGTGGCAGTGTAGACAAGGCCTTAGTAACTAGTAGTATGTTTTGTTTGTTTCTGTTTCTTTTAAAAGAAACTGGTACTTCAGAAAAATGTATTTGAAAGCCATGCCAACATTTTAATTAAAGGAGTCTCACTGAAAGCCAGAGAACACCAATCAGCTAATTTGCACTCGTTAAACATTTTGTTTACTAAAAGAAATGAATTACAAATGCTAGTTAGCCTGATTTACATTCTAAAAGAAGGAATGACTAAAATTAAATTAGGCACTAACTTTACAGTTCTCTGTTTTTGGGGTATCTCTAAAGAACTACCTCTTTGAGTCCCTGATGCAGCAAAGTAATTAAATGTGTGTGTAACTTCAAGCATGTGAGTAGTCTTACTGAAGTCCGTGAGATTACTCCCATGCTTAAGTACCTTTCTGCATCAAGGTCCTATTCTTTGCAAACCATCATTTTCTCCCCAGTTCTGCAAAGACGTGTGCATGGGGGTTTGACTGTACACCTCTCTTTGGAGGATCAGGGGATTACATCTCTTTAGATATATGCATCCCACAGATGACATCAGTGGAATGAAAAACCCAACTTTCACTCTGATTGACATTCTGTGTTATTTACATCATCTATACAGACAACAAAGTTTGTAACCACCCTTCTTTAGAACCTAATCTTGTAAAATTACTTTTAAAACACAATGGACTTCAGGGATTTGTTTTTTCATCAATAGTGCTGTAATACTTTTGTAGGTAATCTTTAAGGAGCTTCTAACACAAAGAGAACAACATTTGATCAATATTAATGAGTAGTTGAATTCAACAGTATGCTTTCCAGGCATTTTTATCCATGTTCATTTAAAGTAATGTCAACAAGATTAATTGCACACTAGAAGTAATAAATCTATTCAGTTTGCTGCTCTTTTGAGTCTTCCTCTATACAATTCCATTGGCAATAGCCAACAGTAATAAGTGGAATTAATCTTCAAAAGTTAAGAACATTGATATTCAATTGGAATCCCATGCTGCATGAGAAAGATACTAAAAGTTAACTTAAAAGATGGCAGCTGTTGAATTTTTTAGAAGCTGTGACTGAAATATCTGAGGTTTTTATACAATGGAATTTAAAAACATGTTCTCAATGGAATAGCAAAGGGACTTAAGGCAGAAACATGTTAATTCTTTGCCTTTTTGACAAGAACAGTCAATTTAATCTCCATAAAAATGTATACACTTGGGATAACCCAACCTTGTGCTGGTGACTGAACATTTGAAAAATGAGACAAGTTGTTTGTATTTAAAATACCAAAGCACTGAAATGGGAAAATGATTTCCTGCCATTCCAAGTAAAACGTAGTTTGACAATGATAATAAATACTAAAAATAGATGAATCGGTTTGGAATGATCTGAAAGCTTAGTTTTGATATGAGGGATGTGCAAACTAATGTTTCAAATAAGACAGAAATGGAATTTCTTTGCACTTCCTATTTCTTCCAAGATTTCCAGCCCTACTTTTCTGTCTTTTGTGCAGCCTGCCATTTCTGGGAAGAAGATTGTTGAATCAATCTTTGTAAAGCACACTGGAAGATGAAAAACACTATATAAACCAGGGAGAGGTGATGAGATGGGTTACGAAAATTCCACCACCACCACTCCAGTGTATCCAAATATGGGGCAGACATAATTAGGCAGCAGGCCTTAGACACACAAGGGGCGCGTGCATGGGTGGGGAAGGGGAGGGGGGAAGCTGCAAGGACCAGTTAGTGGAAGTGTCTAGATATTTTATGGGGAAGAGTGGCAAGACTTCAGCTCCGTATGTGCCAGTAGAGCTGAGCTTCTGGGAAATGCTGGCTACATGTATGAAGCAAAGCATCCTAGCACCCTCCTTCCAGTGCCCAGGAAGCACTGATTATACAGAAGAAAGTAAAACTCCAAGACATTGTTGCTCAGGCAGTGAACCCTCTTCCCAGTCCTCAGCCCAGCTCAGTCTTATGTGAGGCATAACTGAGCTCATTCTGAGCAAAAGTGGAAGTATTATTAAAATGTATATCAAAGGCAACCATTGAGTTAAAGTGGCTAGCAGCAGAGCTGTTTACAAACAGCACACCAGGAGGCAAGGTAGGAAACAGAGTGAGAAAACAGCTGCAGAGCTGACAGCAGCCATTTTGTAGCTGCTTAAAGGGCTAGAAAGCATGGATGGGCGGGGCGGCGGGGAGGGGGCACAGCACCCCAGCACCCTCTACTCTCCTTAAGCAAGGAGGATATCTTGGATGTGGAGCTCTCTTATAGATCTCACAACTGTAAATATTGTGAGTGCTCTTTAGGACTCTCTTTCTCTGTAAGGTGTCCGGGGCAAATTGATGTTCACTATTCACTACCAGTATACACAAATGCTGTCTGGAAGAACAATACAAGCCTCCCCATGTGTCATAAATATAAAGGGAAGGGTAAACCCCTTTAAAATCCCTCCTGGCCAGAGAAAAAATCCTCTCACCTGTAAAGGGTTAAGAAGCTAAAGGTAACCTCGCTGGCACCTGACCAAAATGACCAATGAGGAGACAAGATACTTTCAAAAGCTGGGAGGAGGGAGAAAAACAAAGGGTCTGTGTCTGTCGGTATGCTGCTTTTGCCGGGGATAGAACAGGAATGGAGTCTTAGAACTTTTAGTAAGTAATCTAGCTAGGTATGTGTTAGATTATGATTTCTTTAAATGGCTGAGAAAAGAACTGTGCTGAATAGAATGACAATTCCTGTCTGTGTGTCTTTTTTGTAACTTAAGGTTTTGCCTGGAGGGATTCTCTATGTTTTGAATCTAATTACCCTGTAAGGTATCTACCATCCTGATTTTACAGAGGTGATTCCTTTACTTCTATTTACTTCTATTTCTATTAAAAGTCTTCTTGTAAGAAAAACTGAATGCTTTTTCATTGTTCTCAGATCCAAAGGTTTGGGTCTGTGGTCACCAATGCAAATTGGTGAGGATTTTTACCAAACCTTTCCCAGGAAGTGGGGTGCAAGGGTTGGGAGGATTTTGGGGGGAAAGACGTGTCCAAACTACGTTTCCCAGTAAACCCAGTTACAGTTTGGTGGTGGCAGTGGATATTCCAAGGGCAAAGGATAAAATTAATTTGTACCTTAGGGAAGTTTTAACCTAAGCTGGTAAAAGTAAGCTTAGGAGGTTTTCATGCAGGTCCCCACATCTGTACCCTAGAGTTCAGAGTGGGGGAGGAACCTTGACACCATGTTTACTAACAAACATATTTCAGTGAGTCAGTCAAAGTTTAAAAAAAGGTTAGCACTCATCCTTCTCTAGGCAGAAGATGCTGCCAGCAATGTGGGAGGATCTCTTTTAGGGTCAAGGGGTCTTTAATCATCACACTAGACACCATTTAGAACTTTAAAAAATTCTTCCACATTGTACTTGACCAAAACCAGTAAACAAAGAGTCAAACCAAGTATCCCACAAAAAGATGTGGTATGAGATACATTTACAAATATCTCCATTTGTTTACAGATGCTACAGTTAAACCAGCATCTTATCCATCAGTCACATCATCCTCAAAGTCTGATTCTTCACATTCAAAAAAGTGCAGTGTCAGCTCTCTGCTGTGCTAAAAAGGGAAGAAATCAAAAATAAAATACCTATCATCCTTCACTGAGCAAGAGGGGTGAACAAATATAAAAACAGGAATCTAGGCCCCAATAGAGTAACGCAGACAGAGAAAACAAGGCCTGTTAAAGAAACAGCAACACGCCTGGTAATAGTTTTCTCTCTAATACACCTGCTAGAAGAACAGACCCTTCTACAAGCTTCCAGAAATCATACAGTATTAGTGAATGTATTCAACTAGAAACTCATGGTGATACGGATGAAGGACAGAAATTATATGAACTCTTTGGGCTGTGAGGAATGTCACTGAAGCAGGAATAGTGATATCGTTACACTGATGATATGGTAAAACTCCACAAGCCATTGAAGCAAATACAAAAGAAAAAAAAATAAAAATCAGCTAGTGAAAGATAAAAGTTCTTCATGATTCCTTTCAAAAAACTAAAATTCCCTCTATTTCTTTTAGAGCACCAATCCTCCTTTAATCCCACTTGTCTCCACAGGAACACCACCAGCATCCTTCATTTCCTCCGGTACATTTCACTCCTCATCAGTGACCTCTCACCCCATTAAAATAGTTGTTGGAGGTCAGTTTTTTCAGAGTCCTGATGATTCACATCTTGCTGTCTTGTGTTCATTACCAAATACAAAGTCTTCAAAGTAAATCACATAGAGGGAACTCTGAAATCTTAAAATTGATATGTGCACAAGTAGCCAATTGTATCTGAGACCAACAGCTTTAATCCACAGGGGAGGAAGAGAACCATTATCTTTGCTTCTAGTCTTGGTTCCAACTCTCCACTATTAAGACCACAGGACTTGCCAGATTGGATCAGACTCAAGGTTCATCTAGTCCAGTATCCTGTGTCCAAAAGTGACCAGCACCAGACTCTTGAGAGAAAGGTGTAAGAACTCCATAGTAGGCAGATGTGGGATAATCTGCCCCCTCCAGTAGCTCTCACCCTAATCTCTAATAGTTAGAGATTGCCGTAAAACCGAAAGCACGAGGTTTAATGTACCTTCCAAACTGTTGTTTTTGTTCCTTATTACAATTAAGCACTGACGCTAGCACCCATACATACTAACAGTCACTATTTAAAAGAGATAGTCTATGGGGTTTTTTTAGAAATATTTCTACCCTATCCTTTCAAAAAAGCTCTCCTAGCCCTCCTTCATATGATAACTTATAGATGTCGTTTTGCAGGCACGCACGCAAAGTATAGAAAAACAGCACATCTCCCACAAAGACACACAGCTGAGAGCATTCAAAACTTGCAGGAATGTCTGTGTGTACCTCATTACGTGGTCTGACAGGTAGCTGCTTTATTACATAAAATGGTGGCAATATAACAAAAGCATTCAAGGACTCTGATCTTACTCAATTTTCTTACATTGCCCATTAATTTACTATGATCATGAAAGGTTTTCCTGACACGGAAGCATGCCAGGTATACCAAGGCTTTGAATGCTCCCAGTGGTGTATCCTTCATGGGAATTGTGCTGCTTTGAGCCCATACCATTTTAGCCACTTAACAGAAAAGATCATGGAACTCGTGATTGTGGGAGCTAGTTAATTCAACTTAAAATAAAAAGAAGGAACTATGCAGCTAACCAATGTGGAGAGCTGAGGCTCAACTTAATCCTTGAAACATTTATAGACATGCTTAATTTTAAGCATGTGAATAATCTCATTTAAATTAATGGGATTACTAATATGCTGAATATTAAGTGTGTGCTGAAGTTCTTGCAGATTAGAGCCTCATTTAGAAGAAACTATCATTATACCAATATAAAATCTCTTGCCCTAATCATCTCCAAAGAACACCATGTTGATTTGTTACTTGAGACTATGGCCCCCAACTATCTTGGCTGCCCACCTTCGAGTGTCTGGTCTTTGGGTCTTCTATGTCCTCAGGAGATGCACAGTGATAGAAAGGCAAGTCTGAGCTCAAACCATGGACAAATTACCTTTTCATAATTAACTCATCCATCTCAAATTGGGCAATGTGATACAGTTTTTAGTAATGAATAAATAATTTTCAGTACCCTCTTTGTTCCAACACAGTGATGGGGATTTCTTCCTAAAAATTAGCTAGGCCCATGGTGTTTGCCTAAGCATCTAAATATTTTAGGGTTCAATTTCCATTTACACTGAGACACCTTTACATTGTTCTTACAGTGTAAAGGGGTTTCAGTGTATATGAGAATCAGGGTCTTTAAGCTTCACTTATTTTGCTCTAACTCACTCTCCAAGCCTTTAGACAGGTAACGATCATTCAGTTTTTGTACTTAGGAACCACATATGCTAAAAGATAAATATATCGCATATGCATTTTAAAAAGCAGTTTCCCTACATCTATAAACTTCATGTGATTAAATGTCTTATTCCCACTTGAAAGTTGCAATTCTTGCTTCTATTTTATTGTTAAGTTATAATCCAAATATATATTTTGTCATCATAAATATTTATTTTAGTTATGTAAGTTGCATGGGTGTGTGTGAAGGGGTGGGGGAGTACACAAAAAATAGATCAAGATGGTGGAACAGCATTTAAACTTTATTAGGAATATCAACTGAATTGATACAAATTATCTATATAAAAACAAAACAAAAACAAAACAATATTCAGGGATTACAAACACAGGAATTAGCAGTTACTATACCTTCTGTCTAATCAACAACACAATAAATACAATAATTACATACAAATATAAGCTTTTATTTAAACTAGCCAAGCCTGGCTTCTGAGTGTGCTGCTGTATTGGATTACACAACTCCATATATGCATTATGAAGCAATGGCACCAATCCAGAATTGACTGCACTGTGATTAAATATTTATAATGTTTTTATGCAGCAAATGAAGCATGCTGATTATAAATTATCAGGGTATCTCCATCTGGATGCATCAAACACAAAGGTTCCATGCCTGGAGTACAAAATGGTTATGGTCATTTCTGCACATTTCCCTTTGCTCTGGATTGCTATAACAACAAAACAACAACAAAAACCCACACAACCTGCAAGAGTAGGTAAGTGCCCAAGAAAATACTTTATTTCTTAACTAAAAAACTAGAAGAGCAATTGCTGATGACATGCTATTTAAGGCTAGTGGCCATGGCTAGCATCCTTTAATAGAAGACCATCTGAAGTTGATAAGGATTCTCATTTTATCATCCCTTTATTGAATGCAACAGATTAAATCTACAGTTAAGCATGACCTTCTTTGAGACATTACATAATTGATACCATATGTAGTGTGGCTTAAAAATTCTCCAAAAATTGTAAAGGGGTTTCGCACGGTGTGCATTTTGACATTCACTTTCAGTTTTTCAAGTGGTATCTAATGCAATGTAATCTAAATGTAGGGATACATCTTAGCACATATCCTATGCTCTTCTCCATCATGCCTCATATCAGATCATCACATCTTCCTTGCTACTCTCCATTAGGCTCCTCAGCTCTCAAAAGTTCTACTATTTTCTGTCCTCATTTCATTTTACTGCTGTCACTTCTACCCCAGCTCCTCACTCTCATAAATATCACGCATTTCCAGCTCACACTTGATTTTCTTTTCCACCTGCTAATGTATCTCCCAAGTTGCACCCACCTTAAAATCCCATCCACTTCCATCCCTCCCTGTTTCCAATGCCTTCATGCTTTCCCAATTTGGCTCCATTTCTGCCAATCCTATTCATATCCCCTACACTTCTCAGCTGGCTTTCTCCACCTTCCTCTGAAATCCCTGCTTCATCTGCAAACAGATATGATCCATGGTCTCTATCTTCTACTCCTCAGGTTGATATGGTGCACTGAGCTGTGGCATCCACTTCTTACTTTCAGCCTCTTCATCCTTCCCATTCCTTCTTCAGCTTTAAAATCCACTCAATTGGCTCTTGTCCCTTTTCTCCTTCGTGTCCCCATTTTTTCCTAGTGGCCATTGTTTACTGATCCTCCCTCTCCCTCCTTTTTGCCCAATTGTGATAACTGTGCCCAACTTCACTTTCCAGCCCCAAGCCATTTCAGTTTCCAAAATAATCCCCAGATTGATTCTGTTACCTTTGACTAATTATGAGATGCCCAGTGGCTGGAGCATTCAGCTAGGCTGTGGGAAACCTGCATTCAATTCCCTGCTCTGCCCAACATTGAGAACTTTGGTCTCGCATATTGCAGGAGAGTGCCCTAGCCACTGGGCTATTCTGTCACAGGTCTCTCTCATATGAATGGCAATGAATAGTCATTGTGGGAGGAGCGGGGGGAAGAGAGAGAGAGAGAGAATAAATGACTCTAGTCCAGGGGTCGGCAACCTTTTAGAAATGGTGTGCTGAGTCTTCATTTACTCACTTTGATTTAAGGTTTCATGAGCCAATAATACATTTTAATGTTTTTTAGAAGGTCTCTCTTTATAAGTCTATATATTATATAACTAAACTATTGTCGTATGTAAACAAGGTTTTCAAAATGTTTAAGAAGCTTCATTTAAAATTAAATTAAAATGCTGATCTTATGCTGCCAGCCCGCTCAGCCCGTTGCCGGCCTGGGGTTCCGTTCACCTAGGCCGGCAGCGGGCTGAGAGGGGCCTGCGGCCGGGACCCCAGCTGGCAAGGGGCAGGCAGCCAGAACCCCAGACTGGCAGTGGGCTGAGTGGGGCTGGTGGCTGGGACCCCAGACTGACAGTGGGCTGAGTGGCTCAGCCCGCTGTCGCTTAGCCGGCTGTTGGTCTGGGGTTCCGTTTGCCGGCTCCTGCCAGCCAAGGTCCCGGCTGCCAGCCCCGCTCAGCCCGCTGCTGGTCTGGAGTCCTGGCCCTGTCCACATAGAGTTGGTACCTACCTTCTCCCTGGTTCTAGCCATTCTCTTCCTCTCTCTGCACTGGGATGAGGGTGGGAGTGTGCTGAGGACAGGGCTGGGGGTGAAGGAGCAGTCTGGGGGTTGGGGTGCAGGGTCTGGTCAGGAGCTAGAATGAGGGAGGGAACTCAGGGTTGGGGCAGGATGTTTGGGTGTGGAGCGCTTACCTGGGCAGCTCCCATTTGGTGCGAGGGGTGGGAGTGGGGATGTGGGGGGTGCAAGAGTCAGGGCATGGGGTATGGGGAAGCTGGGTATGTGTGGGGGCTGCAGGAGTCAGGGCAGGGGGCTGAGGGTGTGTGAGGAGGGTGCAGGAGTCAGGGCAGGGGGCTGAGGGTGTGTGAGGAGGGTGCAGGAGTCAGGGCAGGGGGCTGGGGGTGTGTGAGGGTGTGCAGGGGTCAGGGCAGAGGGCTGGGGGTGTGGGCTGGGGTCATTGGGGTGCTCCCAGCCCTCTGCCCTGAGCGGCTCATGGCAGGGGGCTGGAGCGGATATGCCCTGATACAATCACCTTCGCCAAGGTCCCCGGAGCAGAGAGCATGCTGCGGCTCCGCTTTTCCCTCTCCCCTTCTATAGCAAGGGCTGTCAGCTGATCGGCCACGGGGAGGGAGAAAAAGAGGGGCAGGAACCCAGCATGCTGGGGGAAGGGGCGGGGGGAGGGGGAAGCTTGCCTGCCCTGCAAGGAGAGAGTGGTGGGCGGAGGGTGGAAAAGAGTGGGCTGGGCTGGGCAGGATTTTTAGTGGCACGCTGCTGTCTGCCCGGGTCTGGCAGACAGCAGCGTGCCATTAAAAATTGGCTCGCGTGCCATGTTTGGTACGCGTGCCATAGGTTGCCAACCCCTGCTCTAGTCTATTGGTTAGGGTACTCACTTAGGGTGTGGGAGACTCAAGTTCAGGTCACTACTCCGCTGATGATTTAATTATTCATACACAATGGAACAGCTTCAAAAGGAGAGATCGAGAGAGCCATCTATGCCAGAGTACCCCATAGCCCAGTGGCAAGGCCACTCTGCTATAATACAGAAGACTCAAGTTCAAATCCCTTCTCCACATCAGGCAGAGGAGGGAACTGAACCCAGGTCTCCCACATTGTGCATGAGGGGTTTGCCTTTTTCTGTTTCCTAACTGCTGGGATAAAAATTATGAGGAAGGCTACTATTTCCAGCTCATCAAATCTGGTTAAGGTTGATTCATGCAACCCACAATGGATTTTGTCAGTTCACTGAATTTTCTTTGTAACCTTTGGGTTCGGTTCAAGTCTAACTGAATTTTTTGTTCAGTTTTTCAAAATTGCCAGGAAACCAAAACATCATTTATTCATCAAGTTCTACCATCACACAGATCTTTCCATTGTTAATGGGTGCATTGCCTAGTCTGTCACAGGATTTAGACAAGAACAAGTCACAGAATAAAAAAAAAAATAAAATAAACCCTCTAATTATGATCAGTAAGTCACAGAATAAAAAAATAAAATAAAATAAAATAAACCCTCTAATTATGATCAGTATCATATGAAGGTGTTTGGGCCTGGTGACCTCTACCAGAAACCATTCCTATTGTTAATGATATTTGTATATTGCCTGAATAAGCAATGTACAATGATGAGAAAAATATGCTGTAGTTCCTATGCCAGGCATCTTACAGCGAGGTGGAACATCTTAGTAATGGTGCTTCTTTGGGAGTCATCTCTCTCTTCTTTTCACCAATGATAACCTCTTTTGCTACTGACTCTGTTACTAGCCCTTTACACTGTATGTGGACTCACTTTGAAGTATCAGAGGAACAAGCAAGAGCTTTGATCCTGCTCAAGGTTCTGTGTTCCATTTATACAACTGCAAACTAAATGTGAGCCCTAATTATAACAGCAAATAATTTAAAATCCTGTCAGTTCCCCAGCTGCATACTTAAGAGGGAATTAATCAAAGCAATGGCCTAAACTTGTTATTCATATTTCTATGAGCTAGGTCTTAATTACTAGTCCTGTATTAATGGCACAGGAACAACAGAAGAAAATCTCAGAGACTGAACACTAGGATAATGTGATGAAAGAAAGATAATTATTAAATGTGACATAAATATTGTCCAAAACAGGAGGCTACAAGCTGGTCCTCGGTGAAAATCAGGAGGAACAGACAAAGCTTACACTCCAGTCAGTCATTTCCCTCAGGACGCGGGAGGGAGGGCACACACCCTTTTCTCTTTTCATTATTTCATCTGTTCTCAAAACTTCTCCCTAAGGGCCCCAAATCCCGGTCATACTCAACCTCTAACTCCACCCCAACAATCGTTCCTTATGTCTTTCTTCCCTCTTACCTAAATGATCAACCCCTTGCCTTCTCCTCACCCCCCTAGGATTGTCCCCATTTTGACCTCACACCAGCTCAGCAATCCAGCATACTCCACAGACACTCAATTTAACTTCACATTTAGTGTTTGCAGCTCTGTGCATTCAACTTCAAGCTACGTCTCAGAATCATTGAATTCTGCTGCCTCCCGCACAGTACTCACTCACAGGCACTTATATATATATATATATATATATATATATATATAAATGAATTGCTCTTGATCAATGTGATTCAAACACATTTGGGCATGGATGAGAGCCCTGACCTACTTCAGTGAATAACAGTAATAATTTCTCTATAGAAATACTTGGAGTTAGTCTTTTATGATAAACAAATACTTTAATGCCAGCCTCTTTCATTATATAGTTACTAACACTACAGCAACTAGAGTTGTGGTGGGTGTTTTGATACTGAAATAAGATTACATGAATCCTGCCAAGCTAAAGCTTGCCTTTGACATAGCCCTGAGCAAGGGCTGGTGCATAAACGGCACTATCTAAAGAGTAGTCTCAAGCACCATTGCACCACAGACACACTCCTCTAGCTACAAGTCATCCCATGCAGCACTCTTTCACTGGCTGGGGGGGCAGAGCAGAAAAGCAGGAGAGCAGCAATGCAGCATGCTCTCTCCTTGTACTCAGCAAGCTGGCTCTCGATGGGGATCATCAAGCATAAAGACCCTCCTCTCTCCTCTGTGTCCAGAGTCACAATCTAAACCGGTTTTGCATGCCTGCACAAAGGAGTGTGGATGGCCTTATTCCTCTGGGTGGCCATGTAAAATGAGGGTGAAGTCAGTACATGATGAGCATCAACGTAACTCAAGATAGAGCAGTGGTTTTCAAACTGCGGGTCATGACCCAGTACAGGGTCGCAGACTGTAAGGCACTGGGTCATGGCGGCTCTGGGCTGGGCTGTTAAAAGTCCCCTTGGCGATGCTGCCCAGTTATGGCTGTTCCAACACCAGCTGCACCCTGGAAGCAGCCAGCAGCAGGTCTGGCTCCTAGGCTTGGGGGGCTCACGGGGCTCCATGCGCTGCTCTCACCCCAAACACCAGCTCCACACTCCCATTGGCTGGGAACTGGCCAGTGGGAGCTTGGTGGGATGGTGCCTGCCGGCAAGAGCTGAGTGGAGCTGCTTGCACACCTCCACTTAGGAGCTGGACCTGCTGCTGGCCGCTTCCGGGGCGCAGCGTAGTTTGCGGTGCTAGGACAGGCAGAAAGCCTGCCTCTGCACCATGGCTGTGCCACTGACCAGGAGCTGCCTGAGGTAAGTCCATGCCCCAACCCTGTGCCCCAATCCCCTGCCCCAGCCCTGAGCCCCCCCAAACTCCTTCCAGCACCCCAAACCCCTCATCTTCAGCCGCACCCCAGAGCCTGCACCCCCCAACCCAGAGCCCTGACCCCCTCCCACACCCCAAGCCCCTACCCCAGCCCAGAGCGCCCTCCCACACCCTGACTCCCTCACTATAACCCCACCCCACAGCCCTCACCCCCGCACCCCCAACCCTCTGCCCCAGCCCTGAGCCCCTCCCATACCCCAAACCCCTCATCATCAACAATTTTCTTCAACTGGGTTGCCAGAAAGAAAGTTTGAAAACCACTGAGATAGAGGACCTGAGTGGGCGCTGTTATTCCTTTTCAGAAATGGATCCAATCTGTAGCTGGGTATGGTCCCAGCAAGAGAACCTGAAATGACATTCTTCTACTGATTGTATGAAGTCAGGCAGTCTGTTAAAATGGGTGAGAGAAGAAAGAGTCTGCCTTCAGAAACTGCAAGCTGGCAGAAGGCTCTGCATGTGGAAGCCCAGTGTTAATGTCATGTGTAACGGTATCAAATTCCAGTATAGTGAAATCAAATCCACATCCTTTAGTGCTATGCTGAATAAATCCTTTAAAATCTGTATTTTTGTGAAACACTATTCCCAGCTAACTAAATTCCAGCAAATTCCCTTTCCAGGAGTTCTCAAAGGTTGTTATATGCTCCTCATCCCCTGCTACCAAAATTCAGAGAGGAACAAGACTAGCTGACAAATACATTACACTTTTTGCTTCCCTCTCATTTCACTAGAAAGTTTGCAAAGGGAAATGCCAGCTTGACAGAACTATTATTTAATAGTCTATTTCAAATCTCAGAACAGAGCAATGTGACACAGCACTACTATCTTACATGGCAAATTATCAGAACTATTTGCTCTTCCAGAATTCACCATTAAAACTCTGAGGAACTCTTGCCCTGAGGTCAATATGAAAGGATTTTGATTCAGCTATTGTAATTCTGTAGCATTGTGTGTGTTTATTAATGAATAATTACTGATCTCAGGTTCAGAGACATGAAGGTCTGTGTTTTAAATGGATGAAATGTTATGGAAAGGGATTTGATATATGAGAGAATTAACAACCAATTCATGAACAACCACAAATACTTTGTTACATTGCTGTAGAGTTTAATTTATGCTTTGCAACTAAGTGTTAAAATATGTTACTGTAGGCAAACTGAATGTGGATTTATATTCTGTCAGATCTCTGAATTCTTGAGCTATGCATTTCTTCATTTCAGCTTCTCACTTAATAAAACTACATGAAATTCAAGATCCTCTGTCAGCATATTTAACATATATTCAAATAACGTGAATTTTTATGAAGGTACAGTCCACTTGCTTTAGTATCTCAGCAATATCTAAATGGACTTTTGTGATGCATTTAAAATGTTCTTTTATTTAACTCTCTATTGTTTGTTGCCATCCTCCCGAGCTCAGACTTTAAACTCTCAAGTCCCGATAATGCTCATGGAAGCCAATGGAAGTTTTGCCCAAGTAAGGAATAAATAAGGACTTTAGGAATTTGATTATTTTGTTCATCTCTGGTAATACTGTCATTTTACATTAGCAGTTTCCATGTCTAGAAAATCTGTGTGGCTTCTATAAAAGCTCTAGGTCCAATTCAGACTGGAAATAAGGTGCAAATTTTCAACAGTGAAAGAAATTAAGCATTGGAATAATTTATCAGGGGCTGTAGTGGATTCTCCATCACTGGCAATTTTAAAATCAAGATTGTATGCTTTTCTAAAAGAGATACTCCAGTTCAAACAGAAATTAACCCAGGGAAATCCTTTGGTTTGTGTTTTAAAGGCGATCAGACTAAGTGATCACAGTGGTCCCTTCTGTCTTGATAATCTATTACTTCTAAATTCATGCCACTGTAAAATCAGGAATGACTCCATTGAAGTCAATGGTACAAAAGAGAATCACAAACTATAAATAAAAAAGTATAGTTTTAAATGGTGGGATGGCACAGGTAAGATTATATATTATAGGGGTAGATAATGGAATAAAACTTGCAGAGGAGAGGACAGGAAGAAGCAGGGGAGAATGAAATGAGTTCTAATGGCAGTAATAGAAACATTCAAAAGGTTAAAATAAGAATTTAAGTAGGAATCTATTCACTTCATAAAATAAAGAAAACACAAGAGGGCACGGGCAATTAGGCTCTAACAAAGGGTATTAGCACGTGGAAGAGTGGGTCAACCAGATCAGCAAGACTAATTAGTAGACGTGGATTAAATAATGGCTATTTAATACTGTAAGTAGAACATTAGTGGATATACCTGCAGAGATGTGTGCATCCCTGACGCAAAACAAAGTTAATTGAGACTATGCTTGGATTTGGTTCCTTATATCCATAAATCACTATCTCTATTTCTCTTACATTAGCAAATGTAAATTTGGATTTCATCTGCAGTGTTGCTTCAATGCTACATGTCAAAGACTACTGCTCATTTTAAACATTCCTGGCCTTGGAGCTTTGTTTGTTGAACATCCTCATCAATGTTATTTACAATCTATGATTTCTAAACACACACCCAAAATTTCCCCTCAGCCTTCTCCCCACCCAAAGGCAGGTTAGGCATAAAGTCCTTGTGAACACCTCAGAAAAACATGTCTGAAGAAACTGGGTCACCTCCACTGAACTCCTGACTCCTGACCTAATCACCTCATTTAGTGAACACGTGGCTGCTTTCTTTATCCCCCAGCTACATTTTGGAAATAACTCTTTTGAGATACCAGCCAGAATCAGCTACTCAGACAATCCAATTACCTAATCCCTTACAGGGACAGTCAAATCCTTCTGATTGTAGCCAGAGAGCAGATTGTTTGGGACATCAGACATTTTAACAATATTCTTTTTTAGATAGAGGATTAGTAGCAGGCAGGGAAACAGTGAACATAATATAGAAAGAGACTCACTTGAATGGGAATCGGACATCAAATCAGTATCAGAGAGGACAGAGCTTTATAACAAGAAGCACCAGGAAAAAATCCATTTGGTTCTATTTTAACACTTTCTCATGCCCTCAGAGTCATTTAATTCCATTTGCCACCTATCTGTCCATTTTAACATCTGTTGTGCCCTGCTTCACTGCAAGCCTGGGGCAATGCCTTTAAAAATATAACCAGAATCATCACTGATATAATGCAACATACACCTATATCGATATGACTAAATCTTTATGTTGCAAAACCCATGGTTCTGAAAGCATTTAGGTCAATGGGAGGCTTTTACATCAACATTGGCTCATGCCAGCATTACTTAAGGCCTGATCTTGAGAACATTTGCTGTGTGAAAGTTTGTAGGACTGGGACCTTAATCTGTTGAATGTTAAGCTCATTATATTTAAGAAATTAATTACTAGGGGAAACAATATGTAAGGAAGACTCTTGGGAGGACATTTGGTAAGAGAATGTGAAAGGTAAAGCTCACTAAACTATAAGAGTTTTGAGGAATTTTATGCAGAAATTTTTGTGTAATTTTTGATGTTGTTAAAAAAAATCACATGCATTATTATATATATAAAATGCATGTTATTTTATTTATATATATATATATACACACACACACATACATACATATATATTCAGCAATAAAAATGTAAGCTCTATTAATGTGCCCTTCTGGTGGAAACTAAGTTTTACCATACTGCTGACCAACTTCCTAGTATAACACAAGAATACTGAGCAAGGAGGTGATACTCACAGTTTCACAGGAAGAACTGCCAGTAAGTACAATGACAATTCTGAATCCAAATGGATGGAAGGATTGGCCCCTTAGATAAATTACATCTCAAGAAAACTATGTTCAATTAACATTTTTAAGGTTACAAAGTCACATACTCAAAGGTAGGAAATGCAAGAATTAAGGTTGTATGTGCAACTTTATTTTGTTCCCTTGTGCGTGTACCTTATAACATAGTCTTTAATTAGATGATTACATAGTATTTTTTTCCCACAGAACCCCCGTCTCATTCTGTGAATGGGTAGTACTTTAGTATTGACTTTTATCTTCCTAATTCAGTATGCGGCCTCAAGCCTTACTAACTGCATACCATCCAAATCATGCACTGAATACAAAATCATTAACTTCCTTGTGGGCATTTCTATGGTGCCCTCACAATTGTATCCAAGTGTTTCACAAATATGATTATATGAATCTTTACAACACCACTGTAAGATGAGGGTGTATTATACCTGTTTTACAGATGGAGAATCTGAGGCACAAAGATTAAAGCCAAAATTGCCTAAAATATCAACTAATTTTGGGTACAGACACATAACACAAATACTTGGGCTTCCCGTTCCAGTCCAGGTCTCCTTCCCCAGCCAGTCCCAACCTCTGCTTTTCAGCAGGGTCCACATCTGATCTCTGTCCCAGCCCCCTCACAGTCTTTCCTCATCCCTCTCACAGCTGATTCCATGACCCAGTCTCCCACCACTGCTCCTGGGCCCAGTTTCCATGCCCTGCCAGCTACCAGTCTCAGTCTCCTTCTTCCATCTCCATGTTCTTTATCCCCATTTACCCCTTTTATCCACTCCAAGGTCTGGTTCTTATCCTCAATATATTAAGACAAGCAGCTTCCACCTCCAGGCTGCCTGGGCCCAGCAAGGAGAGCATTGAAAGCACAGGAAAGACAGATTTCCTGCTCTCAGTTCTGGTATTTGACACCACAGTGGCCCAAAACATCCAGGAAACCAATGGCAGGGAAGCCCTGTTAGCCCTTGCAGCCCTGAGCTGGAGCATTCACAGTGCAAATGGGCTCTTTGAAGCAGGTAGCTGCCTAACTCTAACAAGTGTCTACTGAGCATGTGCAAACAGATCCCCCTCCATCCCCCCGCAGGCTTATAAACATGGCCCAATTTAAGTGTTTTTTCAAGGGTAGAGAAAAAGGTGCCATAAGGTGACCTCCCAGCCCAATTTCAAATTCCTACTCCAAAGCATGAAGGTGCTAAAGGTTTTCAATGAAATGGCTGTGTGAATTTTAACATGATCAAAACAATGTATTTTCCCCTAACCCCAGCTGAACCATTTTACAGCTAAAAGTTCCAAAATAAAAAATAAAAAAAATTCAGCCTGAGGCAGACACCCAGCATGAAAAATATCAGCCCTAATGGTTAAAGTTCAGCAAAGGTATAAGCAATTGAAAACAATTTCTTATAATGGAAAGCACTGGGCAGTCTCAACTACAGGCAGCCTTACCTGAGCCACGTATAATTTTTTTATACAAACTTCAGAGTGACTATTGTGCTTATAAAACTGAGCAACTGGTCACACTCTCTGCAGCCATACCCAGTGTGGAGCAGTACTGTTATATAATCTCTCTCAGATAGCTACTGGCAGTGCAGCCCAATTCAAATATCCAGCAGCCTTTCTATCCTAATCCCGAGAAGAAAATGGGCCAATTTCACTGAACTGCAAGGTATTTTTGTGCTATCTGGACAAATATTCACTAAGAAATAATCTGGAAATACCAATTAATTTCCACTCCTGACCTGAGCAGGATATGACACCTTTAAAGGCAATAGTCTACTATGCAAATCTACTATACCACCTGGCATTTTTATTTTTATTGCACAAGCCCCTATTTCATCAGAATGGCTGTGTTCAATGTTATCTTTATAGAGTATTTTTATTTTACTTCTCTGTTCATCTTAGAATATGTGGGAAAATAATTAGCAAGAGAGCTCTAGGCACTGAAGAAGAAAATGTGCAGTTCTATTTTTAAAAAAGGAAAATTTGTTACAAATGTGTAAGGCAAGCTGAATGAAAGTGTAAAGTTCCATTACAGACACGGAGGGGAGTGGAAAAGTGTGATCCTATCCATTAGAAGATACTGTTCAAAATATATGAGATACAGAATAATTTTGCATATTGCACAGAATTTCTTTTGCCCCCCCAAATGACACGAGGCAATGCGATCACAAACCCACAACACTGCTTGGAGAGAGCAACAGATACAGTAACAGAATATTGCATAGGGTATTAAAATCAGAGGGCACTTCACAAGTCTTTCACATACAAGATCATGACATGATACCCAATTACACTGTATTGTTATGTCTTCTGTGCCTGGGTGGAGGGATAGCTCAGTGGTTTGAGCATTGGCCTACTAAACCCAGGATTGTGAGTTCAATCCTTGAGGGGGCCATTTAGGGATCTGGGGCAAAAATTGGGGATTGGTCCTGCTTTGAGCAGGGGGTTGGACTAGATGATCTCCTGAGGTCCCTTCCAACCCTGATAATTCTATGGATTCTATAGGGCTCAGGAAATTTCTTATCACTGTGCCTTAAGAACTCACTACCACTGCAATACTACGGCTAGCCTCCAACCTTGTCCCTAACGTTCATCTGGATTTATGTTGGTGACTGAGAGAAGTCAAACATGCAAGAGAGGGGTTTGAACCTTTTATGAATACAAGTGCTTTCTGGAAAGATTTGCTGAGAGCACTACTGAAGTATAAGGTGCATGGTTCTTTTGTTATTCCTCTGTGATAAACATTACAGCAGTAATAATTTGAACTTCTTAGAACCAATAAAAGTGATCACTGGGGCAATGCTATGCAACATGCTGAGCTGCCCTGGCTGTGAAATTGAATTTCACAGCCACACTCCATTTAATATTAATAAGGCAAATATATACTACACTACGGCATAGAAATGATTTAACTCCAATGGAAATACTAACCACAATAAGGTCTCAAATGTTTTCACTTTTGGCTCAGAATGTAGTTCTCAGTGAATCAATGAAGGGCTGTGGATACCTTAACAAAGAGCTTGCACAGAAGCCCTTCTCTTTTAGACTGTGATGGACCTGTGTGGCAGCTAAGGATGCATGTGTTTACAGGTTGTAGAGGAGAGCAATTGAGGAATCTGTTTATTTGTTTTCCATTTAAGCAAAAGCACTTTCTCATACTTCTCACACAACTATAACCCAGGGGGGAGGTTTACTCCTGAAAAATATAACAAGAGTATTCATTGTTTACTCCTGAAAAATATAACAAGAGTAGGGTTCTATTGTCCCTCAGCCTTTGTACATCCGTACAGGTGCGTAAGGGGAAACTCATCCCCTTAAATGGCCTATCCAGACCTTGGATTTGGGTATGCAGGAGTAAGTGGGTGATGTACACCTGATCCTATTCCCCTCCTCACTCACACACAAGCACCTGAGCAGGAATCTATACGTAGGTGGAACCAAGGTTCCACCACCTGAACATGCTGGCCAATGGAGAGTGTAAGAATCGTTCTTCTTGGAGTTATTGTTCACGTCGATTCCAATCAGGTGTGCACACGCTGCATGCAAGGTCATCAGAAAGTTTTCTGTTAGCAGGTCCCGGCGGGTCGGCTGTGGAGCCCCTGGAGTGGCACCTTCATGGCGCTCAATATATAACCCTCCAGACCCGACACCCCTTCAGTTCCTTCCTCCTGTCTGTGACGGCCACTGGAACTGCATTTGCTTGTCTTGCAAGGGCTTCCCTTAGTTTTCTTCTTTAGCCTGTAGTTTTGTAGTCTAGATTTCAGTTAGTAGTTAGTTTAGATTACTGTATATAGTAGTTTGGGTTAGGGTGTGGGATCATCCTCTATCTTTTACTTGCATACTTTCACGTAGCCATTCAGCCTGCACACAGACGGTTCCTATGGTTTGTGGTCAACCACAAACATTATTAGTTCACGGTCCTCCCATTTGGTCTATCAATGGCTCCCTGAGTGTTCACCAAGTGTATGTTAGTCATAGCAGCCTTCCTCCCTACCTTGACGATTGGTTAATAAGGAGGCAGGTAGAGTCTCAAGGCCAATTAGTCAGATTCACTTTTGAGACACTGGGACTCCTCCTCAACATGAACAAGTCAACCTTATCACTGACCCAAAGAATAAAATTCATTGGAGCAGAGCTGGACTCGGTACAGGCAAGGGTGTTCCTGCCAGAGACCCAGTTCTAAGCCATAACCAACATTATTCAAAACCTCAGGTGGTACCCGACCACTACAGCAAGGGGATGCTGGAGTCTCCTCGGCCACTTGTCACTGTCAGCCTTCACTTACGTGGTCCAACATGCCAGACTGAGGCTCAGACCTCTACAAGTATGGCTTACACTGGTCTACTGCCCAGGGCGTGACAGACTGGACTCAGTGGTCACTGTGCCAGAGCAAGTACTCAAGTCCCTCCGATGGTGGCTCGACCCTTGGTTGGTGAGCAAGGAAGTCCCCTTCAACAGCCCACAACCCTCTCTGTCCCTAGTAACCCTCTCTGTCCCTAGTGGGTTGGGGCATTCACCTGGGAGATCTCTGAATGGAAGGCATATGGTCGCAGAACGAGTTCTCACTCCATATGAATATCAAGGGGCTCAGAGCGACGTGACAAGCCTGCCAGACCTTCCTGTCCCTACTACAAGGCAGTGAGTGGCAATGACCAACAACACCATTGCCATGTTTTACATCAATGAACAGGACAGAGCCCATTTCTCCCCCATATGTTGCGAAGCCCTTCAGCTATGGGGGTTTTGCATAGCCCACTCCATTCACCTGGAGGTGTCATATCTCCCGGGAATACAGAATGAATGAGCGGATCACTTCAGCAGGTCATTTTGCAAACACGAGTGGCTCATCTGTCCAGATGTCATATATTGCACCTTCCAAAGGTGTGTGGGGGGTTCCCCAGGTAGATCTCTTTGCCACACAGAGCAACAGAAAGTGCCCAACGTTCCTTCCAGAAACACAGCCCAAGCTCGACCTTGGATGTGTTCATGCTACCCTGGGGGGACCGTCTTGTGTATGCCTTTCCACTCGTCCCACTCTAACACAAGGTACTGCTCAAGATTCACATAGACAAAGCAGAAATAATTCTGTTGGCCCCAGCATGGCTACGCCAACATTGGTACACCATGCTTCTGGAGCTGTCCGTGGACACCCCAATCCTGCTACCGCTTTACCCAGATCTCATCACCCAGGACCACAGTTGCCTTCACCACCCAGACCTCAGGTCCCTCCATCTCACCGCGTGGAAGCTTCATAGTTAAATCCCCTGGATCTCCTGTTCTTGAAACTGGTAAGGCAGGTTCTCCTCGGCAGTAGGAAACCATCTACCTAACTAAGTGAAAGAGGTTCACTTGCTGGTGTGCCCAGCATTGCACACCTCCAATCCAGTCGCCTATACCACTCATCCTGGATTACCTCCTGCATCTGAAACAACAGGGCCTAACAGGATCATCCCTCAGGGTACACCTTGCTGCTAGTTCAGCCTTCCACCTGGCAGAGTTTGGGCATTCCATGTTCACCATTGTAGGGCATTTCCTCAAGTGCCTGGAAAGATTATATCCACAGACTCGATGACCTGTGCCTGCATGGGACCTCAATCTGGTCCTCTCCAGGCTAATGGGGCCCCCTTTTGAACAATTGGTGACTTGCTCCCTTCTGTATTTGTCGTGGAAGGTGGCATTCCTGGTCGCCATCACATCGGCTAGGAGGGTGTCCGACCCACCCTACATGGTCTTCCACAAAGACAAGGTGCAACTCAGGCCTCACCCAGCCTTCCTTCCCAAGGTGGTGTCCCAATTTCATACTAGCCAAGACATTTTTCTACCAGTCTTCTGTCCTAAGCCTCATAACAGTGCACAGGAGCAGAAGCTTCACTCATTGCATGTCCGGCGTGCACTATCATTCTACATCGAGAGCACTAAACCTTTCAGGAAATCGAACCAGCTGTTCATTGCGGTGGCAGACTGGATGAAAGGGCTCCCAGTTTCTTTCCAACACATTTCTTCCTGGATCATGGACTGCACCTGCACATGCGACGAGCTGGCTAAAGTCCCAGCCCCAGCTATTACGGCACACTCCACCAGGGCGCAAGCCTCATCAGCGGCTTTCCTGGCCCAGATCACCATTCAGGAGATCTGCAGAATGGCAACGTGGTCATCGGTGTATACGTTCACCACTCACTATGCTATCACTGAGTATTCCAGAGATGATGCGGCATTCGGCAGAGCGGTGCTCCAGTCAGCGATTCCTTAACTCCGACCCCACCTCCGGATTAGAGCTTGGGAGTCATCTGATTGGAATTGATGTGAACAGTCACTCGAAGAAGAAAAATGGTTACTCACCTTCTCATAACTGTTGTTCTTCGAAACTGTTGTTCACACATTGTTCACATGTTGTTCACTTTGGTTGCTGAACTCTAATAAGATGCACCTGGGAGAAGTCTAGAGTCCCATCCAGAACAATGCTGTGGTGAATTCTGAAGTAGCAGGGTTTAATAATGTCTCTGTTAACTTTATTTTCATATCTTCTGTTAAACTTTTTTCTTACCTTGAGGCTGATTCTGCCACCTTTACTCACATTGAATACTGGAAATATTTTCAGAGTGCAATGTGACTTTTCACCAAGTCAGGTACTGTTGTATGAGGTCTAGCCCTTTAGCTTCTCCTATGTCTATTGCTATTTTTTTGTTTCCCACTATAAATCCTGTCTCTGTTACTGCCTTTTTATTTTGTTCTGAACCATCTGCTGTTTTTTGGGTGGGGTTTTTTTTTTTTTTCTGTTCTAACCCTTTTACTCCTTTTTCTGTATTCAGTTCTGTGCTGGGTCAGTTATCCTTTCTTATTTCAGACCCCATAGACATTTCCCATGCTTGCTGGATTTCTCTACAAGGACCTTCTATACATTTTAGTTTGCTCTTGTCAACTGATGTTAAAGTTTACAAAAGTTAAAATTAGAAATAAGGAAGGAAAAAGAATCCATACCGCAAAACAGTATCAAAAAATGAAGGCTTTCCCAACAGGTTCCACTTAACAGTTATAAATAATGCTGTTATGTATTGGGACAAAGCTCTGTCCTTGCCTCCATGGGTCCCGTGTTTTGTGGCGGATTTCGCTAGCCTCAGAGGCTCACTGTGACCCTCCACGTAACCCTTCTTTCTCTAGAGACAAGGGTCACAGTCTACTGAGCCATTTTCATCATAAGCCAGCAAGGGAAGTGAGGAGAAGTTATCCTTCCTTGCACAGTCTCTGTTGTCTCCCAGTCTCAGTGATTAATCAGGGGGCAAAGATGGTGGTGGTGGGGGGAGCCCGGGCCCACCCTCTACTCTAGGCTCCGGCCCAGGGACCCTAATAATATCAGCTATGGTAGCTCACCTTTTAGAAACACGACATGTACAATTCCCCGGGCTACTTCCCCCACAGCAACCCTCACTTCCTCAAGCTCCACTTCACCCTTACCTCAGGGCCTCCTTCCTTGTGCCTGATATGGTGTGTACTACTCAGCCTCTCCAACAGCACAACTTCCTTCCATAGCTCCTGACATGCACCTGACTGACTGGGAGGCTTTTAACTAGTTTCAGCCAGCCCCTGATTGGCTTCAGGTGTCCCAATCAACCTAGCATTCTCCCTGCCTTCTGGAAAGTTCTTAATTGGCCCCAGGCGTCTTAATTGACCTGCAGCAGCTTCCATTTCACTTAGCCTGGTACCAGGGATTTGTTTAGCCTGGAGCGAATATATCTATCTCCCATTACTTTTCTATAGCCATCTGGCCTTGCCCCGTCACAGTATCCATCTGTACCTAAATACCTACATCACAGAGCTGTTGTGAGGATTAGGTAATATTTGTTTATGAATCATTTTGAAGATTAAATGCATTACATCCAGTGGAAGGTATTATTACTTTCTATCCTGCATCTCTACTCCATTAAAAACAACATCAAGTCTAAACTTTAAAGCATCTTTCACTCTTATGAGGTGCCTAATATATTTGCATATTCCATGTGTATGAACATTAAGCGCCAATTGCCTACTATCCTCGGCTTTTAAAAAGAGTAGATTGTTCATTGACAACAACAACAAAGACTGTTCTTGGTTCAGAGTAATGATTTTGAAGAGAAAGAGGGAATGCATTATTTCTGCATTCTAAGTAAAGGAGTAAAAGCAGGTGAACGAAGTGAAGCATGTTTATCTGTGCCATCTCTCATCTTGCTTTGAAGAAATTATACTTTGATATTGTCAGAAACCATTCCATATTCAGGGAAATAAGATGTTAAGCCTTAGGGGGAGGAGAGGAAACACATTAATCTAGGATGAACATTTTGAGATACAAAGCTTCATATAAGCAGGTCATCCAGCAGCAGCTGATATAGACAAACTGTTCTCGGATATAAATTATCACAGTGCAGAGGCCTCCAAGTTAAAGAAGCCACTAGGAGAGACTCACACTCATGGCTGTACACTAGGAGAGGTGGTGTCTTTTAGAAAGCACCTCAGAGAAGATTTTTCTAGCTGTCTTTCCATAATTGGGGGAGAAAAAAATAGCAGTCAGAAATGCAGATGAAAACAGTAACTATGTTTGAATTCACGGAAGTGGTTCAAAAGAAAGGATTCACAGATATCTGAGATAAAACTAGGCACCAAGCTAACCCAGAATGTGATAGAAGCTGTTCCAGAACTTTAAAGCATTTCTACAGAGAAAGGACACAAAAATGCTGTCAAAACCAAAAAGGATTTAGCTTGAAAGTTATCCTTACAAACCAATCAGATATTTTCAAAAAATGTTGAGACTGGAAGCTGTGTCTTACAGAAAAGCGTAAGCTCCTTCGCAGCTGAGAAGAGCCCATTTAGTTCATTGCCTACATAACCAAAACAATGATGCCACATAAATATTTTGAAATGTCATTTCTCTAGATATAGACTCATTTAAGAACAGACAAGACACCTATTATTTGAGGATTATAAAGATACTAATCCTTTCACATAGGCTGTAATAATGGCCACTGGCCAGGGTAAAATTCAGTGACTATACACTTCTGATGGGCTTACATGCAAAAAGCCAGTGTGTCTTGGATGCTGAGAGCCGAACTCCATCATGAAATGTAGAATCCAGGATTATCATTTTATCCTGCTGATCAAATGGAAAAAAAATTCCCTAATTGTGATGTTACAACCCATAATATTTATGGAAATATGCTTATGATATGGATATGGCATAAGAGATATATTTTATGCAAAATGGGTCTTCTAAGATATCATCAGAGAGGTTATAATTTACTGAATGTGATTATCCAATTTGTATGCATGTATCATTTCTGTATCTAAAGTCAGGAATATTGACTATGTAACAATTCTGATGAAGTGGGTTCTAGCCCATGAAAGCTTATGCCCAAATAAATTTGTTAGTCTCTAAGGTGTCACAAGGACTCCTTTTTTTTTTTTGCTGATACAGACTAACACGGCTACCACTCTGAAACGAATTACAACTCTGTGTGTATTTGAGAGACACCCACCAGACAACAGGCCATCAGCCTCAATGGGCCATTAGGAAAAAGACAATGAGTCTTCAAAGATGTGGATTCCCCCATCTTCCGGGAGTTCCTTCCTGTGTACATTGCAAATAATTCTGGTTTCATGGTTGCTTTGACACTGCAAGGTCAGGTGATAATGTCACCTGGTAAAAAGTGCCATCTTGAACATTGCTGGTACTTTTTCACTGGAAACAAAGGCTTCCTGCCTTATGTAAATTCTATTTAAGGCTGGGGAGTAAGGAAAACAGTAAGAAAAAAATCTTCTCCATTGCCTTCCTGCCCAAGGAGAAAGACTGCTGAAAGTACCTGAACAGACAAAGGAACTGAGCTGTGGGAAAGGCAAGGGTTGAGTCAAGACTGAGACAGAGGAGTATACTCTGTAAAGAGAAATACCTGGAACTCTAAGCTACAGAAACTCTGCAACTTGCCTAAAACAACATTTAGGGTGAGAAATTACTTCTTGAAACCAGTCTCTAAGATCTTAAGCTTAGTATGCGTGTTTTGTTTTATTTGCTTAGTAATCTGCCTTGTTCTCTTTGCTATCCCTTATAATCACGTAAAACCTGCCTTTTATAGTTAATAAACTTGGTTTTGCTTATTATTAAACCCAGTTTGTGGAATTTCTAATGTGGCAGGGGGGGAGGGGAGAAGTTGTGCATATCTTCCTCCACATCGAGGGAGGGGGCAAATTTATGAGCTTACGTTGTATAAATCTCTCTACAGTGCAAGACCATATTATTTTGGGTGTACTTTCCAGATGGATGCTGCACTTGAGTGCTGGGCAATTTCCTAGCTGAGTCTTCTCATAGAGAGCTGTTTGCAGACTCTGTGTGATTCTACAGCTGGTGCGTTCCTACCTGTGCATGCGTGCTGCCAGAGGCCAGAGAGCCTAATTCAGCAAAACAGGGAGAGGAAGCCCAGGCTAGTGGAGCAGGCAGGCTCAGTGAAATCCCAGTAGATCAGGTGGCAACCCAAAATGGCAGTCCAACCCGTCACACTAATGACCATCACTATGGCATTAGAAATATCTAATCATGACAATACGCATAAGCTCAATAAAATATCAACAAGATTCAGATACATATCCTTGATCTACACCATATTACTGCTTCAAGAAAGGTATCATTTGGGGAAAAGTATGGATGGCTATTTGTATTAGCATTGCTATTTATCAGTTGTCCTTTTTTTCCCCAACTATGCAATGTGTTGGGATATGTAAGGGTTAAATAAAGACATGGAAAACCGCGAGTGTGTTGGCATGATATCAGGGAGTAGACACAGGCATGCACTATTCCTTTGCTTAATAAATAAAGTGTTATCCCTTTCCCATCCCTCCTCATTGATAAGGGTTGCAGCTGCATAAGAAATGCAGGGATCTAAAGGATACCTTTTGAAGAAAGAAGTGTTATTTCCTCCTCCCTTCCTTTCCCAAATTCATAAGCGAGCTCTGGGTCATGGCCCCTTCCACCCTCATCTGAGAACTGCTGATGAGGGAGATTTATGGCAAAAGACTGTTGCAAAGAAATGTATTTTCAAAGTAAAAATGCTTGTATGACATGCGTAATGGGCATACTAACAGTGGGCATACTAACAGTATGGGCGTTTCTATTACTTAATAAGGTTTTTGGGGGCATTGTAAATGATGTAGGCATTTACATGTTAAACTTAAATAAAATGAGTGTGATGTAATTAATCCAGTGCTTACTGGACAATTGTCCAGGGGAACAAGTATCGCAATAAAGAAGCCCGTACTCAAATCTGCCTCTGGGTTAACCTGTATCTTTCCACCTTTTGTGATTGACGGCATTGTCCTTGTTCTACAAAATTCCAACATCATACCTGAAGAAAAGTATTCAGAGTACAATCTAAGATACTTATGATTTTGAATGATAAATGATTACCCCTGAGCCTTGCAATTATGAAAATGTCCTTACAATCCTCCAAAATCACTTCCATGTTAACTTTACTCCCCTGGCATCATAATGTTAATTATACTCCTCCAAAACAAGTACCACAAACTAGATGAAAAATGTAAAGAACAAGCATTCTTTGTAGAGAAAGAAAACACTTGAGCTTCAGAAGAAACTTCCAGTACCTGAAAGAAGTTTAACTCTCTCTCTTTAGAAAGCTTCCTTCTTTGAGAGTCTGATCCAATTCCAGCTGAAGTCAATGGAAAGACTCCCATTTACTGCAGTAGGCTTAGGATCAGCCCCTAATATAAATCTATATAACATGCATCTTTCATCAAGAAGAAAAATGTTTTGAGTCCCAAAAGTGGTATTATAGGGAAGGATTATTTGATTTATGCAGAACACAGAGTTCTAAATGCCAATAAAAGCTGGGAAAATAATTGTATTAACAACACTTCCATAAGAATGTTGCAATCTATTACTTTCAGAACAATACCATCTGGTCATATCTTAAAGCAAAATGAACAGAAACTATAAATTAAAAAGCTTCCAAAGATCTCAAATTGTTTAGTCCATTTCAGGGTATAAATTAACATTTAGATAAAGAATATTTTCATTCTATGCATAATAGGAGAAACCCTGGAATAATTTCTTTGAACAAGCAACACATATATGAGAGGCTTTTTTCTCTTAATTTCAAGTTTATTTTCATATAATAGCACTACGTAAAGAAGGTTAGAAGACTGGGCCTAATCTTACACCCATTGAGGTCTATGAGAGTTTTGATTTTGGCTTCCTTAGGAACAAGATGGAGTATTTTTTTGTCACAATTTACACTGAGCTTCTGGACCACAGATTCACTGCTTCCTGTTTAAGGCCCCAATTAAGCACCTGCTTACAGAGTCAGTGGGACCAATCACAGACTTAAAGTTTAGTGTTGCCTTATGTGACCTTGCGGCTTTCCCTCCTTCCTTTGTAGCATAAACTGTGGATCATTTGCCAGGATCACCCTATCCCTTGCCTGTGGCACATAATAGTTTTGTCTCATCTGGACTCTAAAACTTTGGTCTAATTTTGGTTGCTGGGTTTAGTGTCACAGTGCTGGCTGGTGTTGGTAGCCTGTGATATAGAGCAGGTCAGATTGGATGTTCTGGTGGTCCCTTCTGATCAGAGAGAGCTTTGCTGGATCAGGACCTGAAGCATGACACGATATATCTAGCAGTACAACCAGAGTGGATAATGCAAACTGTTTCCATTATATTCATTCAAATTTTAAAATGCATTTGTTTGGGTCAGGTTTGTTCTCCTTGTATATATACTTTTTGTGAATACTTGGAGTAGCTGAGTTTTACTGGCACAAATGTTTACAGTAAGAGTATTTCAACCCAAATTGTGAACTCACCTGTTGGAAGAATTTGTACCAGAAACATTTGTGCACTTATCCAGACCATGGAACAGAAACAATATAATGTTTTGTGTCTATGCAGCATCTAGCACAAGGAGTCCTGGTCCATAGCTTTGTCTACATGGGGAAATTTACTAGCATTACTATACCAGTATAATTATATCACAATTGTACCAGAGTAACACCTCATGTGGATACACTTACTTGGAATAACAGTGGCTTTTTTCAGCTAAGCTTATGTCCCACAAAGAGGCCACTGTTATTCGGTGTAAGTGTCCATGTTGAGAGTTATACCAGTATGACTGTAACAATATAATTATACCAATAAAGTAATGCTGGTAAATTTCCCCAGGCCCTGAGATTCCTAGGCACTCCCAGAATGCACAAAACACTGTGCCACTTATTTGACCACAACTAAGCAACATAGTTTCAGGTTGAAACATTTCAAATATTTGTGACCATTTAATCAAGTGAAATATATTCACGGAAGTTTGCAAAAATATTAATAAATAATGAATTAATTCAAGGAACTTGTGAATTGCATAGGGATATTCCACCAGCAAAAAAAGCAGCTAAATTTCTCTCTCTCTCTCTCTCACACACACACACCATTCATTGAAAATTATGAGCTCAGTTCTATCGAACACAAATTTTATTTGGAAGAAACTTTCCAAAATACTGATGAAGGGCACAGTGTTACAGTGGAGAGCAAAACAAAAACAAAAAACCCCTCTCAAATTATACTCTTCTGTGGTGCTACTGGGGAGTCGAGTACATAATTTTTTAGGGTGCTCTGAGACCCAGGAAATCCCATTTAGCAGATCTAGCAGCACTCGAAGATGCTCTCTATCTGGTCTTTTTAGCAAGTGAGTTGAGAGCATTGTGTTTTTTTTCCTCTTAATTCATATGCCTGGTAGGAATTTTTGCAATGGGACTACTTGTGGGAGTGTCTGCTCTATATTATGCACTAGCTGGCACAAGCTAGCTCTATATTGTGTAGATATGTGTATGTTTATGCCCACAAACTCACAGCATACTAGTGGTGTGCGGGGGGTGGGGGGAAGCATAGCTAAGACAGTTGCAGAAGGTTCAATATGAATGCTTCAATTTCTAATGCAAAAATTGGAACTGTAATGCCGACCGACCCCAGTCATTGGCAGGCGGGATTGAACCTGGGACCTCTGGAGCTTACTGGATGAGCCTCTACAGCCAATCGGCTGTTAGCTAAGGCTCTAAGCAGACTCATTTAACACTCTCTAAGTGGTCTCGGTGCCACTAGATGAGACAGAACACCACACCCAGAAGGTGTGTGGGTTGCACGACAATGGTTTTAATAGCTTTTGACTTTAATAGCTATGTCTGCTTTTGACATTTATTTTATTTGAAAATATGTAATAGCTGCTTATTAAGATATATTAAACAAAATTTTAATGCTGAAGGGTCCTTCTACAATGGATTCTCAGAAGGCTGGAACTTTTAAAAATGATTTAAAAATATCTTTAAACATGTTTAAGCAATTTCAGGTTCTCTTATCCAGACTCTTCTTTCCAATATCCTTCATACTTTTGCTCTTGCACAGTTTGTTTAATCTCTGACACTATCTCCTTTTATTAAGCAACTTCAGCTGCCTCCTTTCCCTCTTCCCACTTTTCAGTACCTTTCTTGCTTATTCTCCCTCTCTGCTCACCTTTTACCTTTCTCACTCTTATTCCCCCTCTTAATTATTTATATTTCCCTCAATATCATAGCATTTGAGCACCTCACAACCTTTAATGTATTTTCCTCACAACACCCCTGTGAGGTCGGGTACTCGAGGGAGAAGCACTATTTCCCCAATCTTACAGATGGTGAACTGAATCTCGGCGGGGCTAAGTGACTTTCCCAAGGTCAGACAGGAAGTCAGTGGCAGAGCAAGGACTTAGACCAGGTGTCCCAAGTCCTGGGTCATGTTTGTACTTACAGAGCCTAGGCTCACATAGCTATGTCAACAAAGCCCCCTAGTGGAGAGATAGCACATGCACAGAGAAGGAGGTGTTCAGCTGGCATAGCTGGCATCTGTCCAAACGACATTAGCTATGCTTACCAAGGCACTCTTCTGTCATTATATTTACATCTACACTAGAAAGTTTTGCCAGCATAGATACTTCAGCTAGGGGTGTGTGACTTTTTGACACTCCTAGCTGATGTAGCTTTGTCTATAATGTAGATCAGGCCCTATACTACTGCTCTAACCCCTGTACACATCCTCCCTCTCTACCTCTCATTCGTCCCTACAATTTATTTTCTGCTACCCTAGGCCCTTTGTTTCTTCTGAACATGCTACTAATGTTTCTTCATATATACTAGAATTATTACTAAGCTTGTGTGTATTCAAGTTTTTTAAATATCAAATTAATGGATTCCCGATTAATTTGAGGTAGTTAAGCTTAGTCAGAAGGGTAAGCAACAAATTTGTATCCTGGAACAACATTCAGGGAGTTTCCAAACGAGACTCTGCAAGTATATTGTCAAATATCTTAATTATTTGTCAATCAGTTCTTTTGAAATAAGTCTAGGCACACCTAACGTTTCCAATATAAACCAAAGAACTGTCAAAAGGAGGAACCAAATAGGAGGAAAAGCATTGATGCTGTAGTGAATTAACAACTAGTCCTAAATTCAAAGGCATTTACCATGGAGTCATACTTTGGAGAGCACCTTGGTTAAAATTAAACCTAGAACCTTCTATAGTGGTTAATATGATTAAATCATAAGATTCTCTTACCTGCTGAAGTTGGCTCCTCTTCATCAGATTCTGGGCCCAAAAAAGAAAAAGAAAGAAAAAAGTTATAAATAGTTGAAGAAACTCCAACAGTGCTAATTAATAGCCATTTGGTTACATTTAAATATACCTACTAAAATCCAAAACTGGTAACAAAATGGCATGACATGTGTGGGTTTTTAAATATAAAGTCTGAATCGACTGCATTATCAGATTTCAGATTTATTAGAAAACCAAGCTAAATCCACTGTGAACTTAACATGTCTGTGTGTTTTACAGTCTTGCATCTTTATCCCCCCTCCCTCTGTCCCCCATCCTCCATATACATCTCCTGTGTAAAGACTATAGGTAAAACCTCATATTATTCGGCTGGAAGATATCAGACATTTCTGAGACCATATTAATTAATGGGAATAGTTACAGCACTGTTAAAAGAAACGTGTTGCCTTGCTGACCTGAAGAGAGAAAAAGAATAGGATTTTCAAAAGAATGTTCTGCTTTGGCCTCACTTGCTGCCACTGAAGTTAATGGGAAGTCCATCTATATTTCATAAACATACACATGGTTTTCCCTACATCCTTCAAAAGTGTTTAATCAAAGTGAAGGAAACCCCAACAAGTGATTAACTCACACACTCTTCTTATCCTAAGAAGTCAATGGAGACTCAGCATAAAGGTGACATAGGGAACTCTAAGAGGATAGAGAGCTCTAGAGCACTGTGGGGGTTTTTTGATCAGTATTCCTTAACATTTTAAAGATAAGGTTGTCTTTTGGTTTCACTGAAAAAACACAGTTTTTCCACTTTCCCTGCCACAGACATCCACTTTTTAGCTTGCTTGGAAAGCACATCTCTCTAAACGCTGGGCTGGACAGGATAAAAAACACACAAAGCCTCTGGTAGCACCAGTGAAGGTGGCCTGAGAACTGTGTGATTTGCTTCCTCCCTTCTACACCCTGACTACAATTGGCTGCCAAAAAGAGAGAGATTTCAAAGATTTTTGAAAACTTTGATCTCCTGCATGATTTATTTTTCCCTCTTCACCTACATCAACATATATAACTCGAGGACTCCCTGTTTTTAGTGAAAATTTATAGCAGACACCTTTGGGAACTTCTTTCATCACATATGAATTGCACTGTGTATAAGTCTTGGGTAATTTAATATGGTGTTCTGTATGTTATTGTATATGACAATTATCCTGGATACAGGGATTATTTCTAATTGCACTGGAGTGAAGTAGTCTTTCCGAGGGGCATCAGAATCAATCAACAGAGGCTAATGAAATGTTGTGTGAGGCACCAGCCAGCTGCTTTCCTTTGATTAAACTCTTTTGAGGGGGGGTGGGTTTATTAACGCAATTCAGTATTCAGAAAGAATTGAAAAGGATAGGGAACAAGAAGCCAATAGACAACACAGTAACAAATGCCTATAAAACTCCTTATACAAATAAATGATCACTTGAGTAATGACTACTTTTGCAAATAAGCATATACAGGATTGGACTTAGATTGTATGACAGGAAGAAAATGTTGTTTTATTGTAGGTGTACTGAAATGAAAGAAAAGATGGTCACGTCAATTCAGGATTTACAGACAATAGGAGAGAAGAAGAAGAAAGAAGAAGAGGAGGAGGAGCAGGAAAGATGCTTTGCTCTGCTGAGACAGGGCACACTGGAAGATGCTGGAATTTACTAACAGCCTCAGGTCTTGATGCAATGCCCATTTAAGTTAATTGCAAAGGTCCCGTTGACTTTAATGATGGAAAATCAGGCTGTAAACAAGCTTTCTGAGAGGAGAAAAAACAAACAAACTCCACATTGCTGAAAAGTTAAGTGCTGGCTGTATTGAAATCAAGGGGACTTTTGCCATTGTCTTCAAAGGAGCCAGAATTTCACCCACTGTCATTAATACACTCTACTTTGCTAGGCAGCCTTTGAACTTAACTAGTAGTGCTTTTGTTTGTGGTTAGACAAATCCACTGTATTTACAGATTTTCATTTTATGATTTTTCTCTCAATTTTCTACCCAGAGAAACATTGCTTATTTTAAAAATGGAATAGGTTGTATAGACTGTAAGCTCAGTGACAACATTGTAGGAAGAGACATGAAGAGTGGTGGAAACAGAAATGAGCTGATGACTTGCGCACTCAGTCAAAAGCAAACAAGCTGCAATTTCCCCAGCTACCAAGGAGTTGCAGGGAGGGCAGAAGGACTGGTGAAACATCAGCATGAACCAGAGAGATCAACAGAGTAGGAGAAACGGCAAGTGTGTCTGCAAATCCAGTAGTTTGTGGACCGGGAGGAACAGCGCCAGCACAAGGGGAGAGAGGAGTGCCAGCATGAGAGAGAAGAAGAGCAGGAACATTAATATCAGGAAGTCAGAAGCTTAATACAGACAGGGAGTACAGGTTCAGTTGCCCCAAACTGTGACAGAGATAACTAAAACTGTACTTGTCTGTTCTAAAGGATGATTACCATAACCTACTGAAAAGCTAGAAGAACTCACTACATATAATCAGAAGGCAAGATCTTGGCCAACATGATATTAACCAATAGAGAAGTCACTGCTCACAGTTAACTCATTTTCCCCTTTGCAGTCCAAACAGCACTCCATAATATTCCAAAGCAGAAATATGCACATTTAGAATTGCTTTCATGAAAAAGGCAAAGACCTAATTTTAGCTGTTATTACTGTATTTCTAAATCCTGGGCATGACTGAACTGGAAATATGTATTAAAAATTAAATATGAATAAATACAATATGAAATTCCACAGCCTTATGCACACAGTGATTTCTTTATCAAACGAGACACAGCTTAAATTATCCTGCTGTCCATGACAGGATTTCTTTTATCAGCGATAGCTTGAAAGGCCACATCTGAAAAACAACCTGCTTTTAATAAGGCATTGGACTCTTTCATTTAAAAAAAAATGTTTGCAGCAAGACTCTGAATAGTACATGACTGGAAGTATGGGACTTCCCCTCCTACGTAACTGTGGTATAGTAAAATATGGACTGTCCTTGTAATGGACAAGCTTTCACACCATGTACATACATAAGAGACGCACCAAAAAGAGGATGGGTATTTCAAAATTTGGTCACTCTTTTTAGTGTACTCAGAGATGGAGGGCTCTGCAGCCAGAAAGCCAGAATCTTTAGCCAGGTTCTTTGAATATTAACCTGATCCTGAATAAGTAATAAGCAATGTACAATATAGTATGTAAATGTTGTACTGCAATTTTGCCTTAATAAGAAGTATTTAAAAAAAGAATACACTATACATTTTTCATCCCAACTCAAACACATCAGCTCTCCACTTGCCATTACATTATTGATAAATAGATAAAAATATCATCACCACAACACTACTCCTGTGATTGGCAGCAATTTCAATCCTAAAGTTATTTTAAAAAAAGGCTATTTATACAATGACAGATTTGAGAGTAACAGCCGTGTTAGTCTGTATTCACAAAAAGAAAAGGAGTACTTGTGGCACCTTAGAGACGAACCAATTTATTTGAGCATAAGCTTTCGTGAGCTACAGCTCACTTTATCGGATGCATACTGTGGAAAATACAAAAGATGCTTTTATACATACAAACCATGAAAAACACCATCGGTGTTTACCACTACAAAAGGTTTTCTCTCCCCACTCTCCTGCTGGTAATAGCTTATCTAAAGTGATCACTCTCCTTACAATGTGTATGATAATCAAGGTGGGCCATTTCCAGCACAAATCCAGGTTTCCCCCCCCCCCCCTTTCCACACACACAAACCCACTCTCCTGTTGGTAATAGCTTATCTAAAGCGATCACTCTCCTTTTTCTGTTGTAATATTGCAACTTTCATGTCTGTAATCGCGTGACCAGAGAGATTGAAGTGTTCTCCGACTGGTTTATGAATGTTATAATTCTTGACATTTGATTTGTGTCCATTTATTCTTTTACATAGAGACTGTCCAGTTTGACCAATGTACATAGCAGAGGGGCATTGCTGGCACATGATGGCATATATCACATTGGTAGATGTGCAGGTGAATGAGCCTCTGATAGTGTGGCTGATGTTATTAGGCCCTGTGATGGTGTCCCCTGAATAGATATGTGGGCACAGTTGGCAATGGGCTTTGTTGCAAGGACAGGTTCCTGGGTTAGTGGTTCTGTTGTGTGGTATGTGGTTGCTGGTGAGTATTTGCTTCAGGTTGAGGGGCTGTCTGTAGGCAAGGACTGGCCTGTCTCCCAAGATTTGTGAGAGTGTTGGGTCATCCTTCAGGATAGGTTGTAGATCCTTAATGAGTTGGAGGGGTTTTAGTTGGGGGCTGAAGGTGACGGCTAGTGGCGTTCTGTTATTTTCTTTGTTAGGCCTGTCCTGTAGTAGGTGACTTCTGGGAACTCTTCTGGCTCTATCAATCTGTTTCTTCACTTCCGCAGGTGGGTATTGTAGTTGTAAGAATGCTTGAGAGAGATCTTAACCCTAACCCTAAAGTTGCGATATTACAACAGAAAAACTTCAAATCCAGACTCCAGCGAGAGACTGTTGAATTGGAATTCATTTGCAAATTGGATACAATTAACTTAGGCTTGAATAGAGACTGGGAGTGGCTAAGTCATTATGCAAGGTAACCTATTTCCCCTTGTTTTTTCCTACCGCCCCCGCCCCCCCCAGGCGTTCTTGTTAAACCCTGGATTTGTGCTGGAAATGGTCCACCTTGGTTATCATACACATTGTAAGGAGAGTGATCACTTTAGATAAGCTATTTCCAGCAAGAGAGTGGGGTGGGGGGAGAGAAAACCTTTTGTAGTGGTAAACACCCTTTTTTCATGGTTTGTATGTATAAAAGCATCTTCTGTATTTTCCACAGTATGCATCCGATGAAGTGAGCTGTAGCTCACGAAAGCTTATGCTCAAATAAATTGGTTAATCTCTAAGGTGCCACAAGTACTCCTTTTCTATTTATACAATGAGTCTCACCCATGATAATTAGCAGTAAATTTCCCAGTTATCTTATTTCAGAGATGAGGAAGGAGGAAAAACAAAAAATAAACTGGAAGCACATTACTTCACACAAAATCTGCTGGTTCATTATGCCTGGCAGTAGTTTGGCATGATCGGTCAAACCGTTCTCGCACTGATTTCAGAGTGGGTGGGAGGGATCAGGAATGGGCCAACATTTGGTAGCTTGGAAAAGCCAGATACCTGACATGGATATCTCCACCAGTATGTCAAAGAAGTCTGTATAAAGTGGTGGCATGATAATGATCTTGAAGTATTTAGAGATGTAAACACCAAAACTGTACCAGTCTGCAACTTTAAAAATGTTTTAATTTTTTTTTTCTTTCTACAGTGGAGCTTTAACAAAATATATGATGTCATACGGCAGCACAAAGATTTTATTGCTATACACTTAGAACAAATTTGATGCACATTTGTGATTACTCATATAACTCACTCATGTTTTGGTCATAAGTGAGTAATACTATCATTCCCAATGTATGCTAATAAAACAAATATGCAATCACAGAAGAAATAGATTTGAACAGAGGGTCCAATAAAGTGAATTGTTTAGGGTATATCATATTACTGGTATGAGAGTTGCTATGAAAATGCAATGATGCAATGTTAGCATGGGAGTGACTGCAATAATACTGTGTTAAGCCTCAGCGTTCGACCATTATAGCGGTAGATGTTTTCAGAAGTGCAAGCAAACCCAGTCTGAGATTTGAGGTGTAGTAAATTTGAAGTCTATTAAGGGGGCAGGTTCACTAGTGGCTTACATTAGCTTTGTGTCGAAGAAAGGGGTCATCAGGGACACTGTTCCCTCTAAGCTGTGCATGTGTGCGTGCGCACACAGATCCTAAACCCCGCACACACGGCGAAACACCGCACGCACAAAAATTTGCACAGAAGAAATTTTTTGCACACACGGCCTGTCAAAAATTAGAGGGAACATTGATCATGGATTAATGCTAGATCTAGTTGCCTTTAACACTTTTTATTAATATTTGTAAGAAAAGGTAACTGGTGCATGATTTGGAAGAACTGATAACAATAAAAAACAGTGAACTATCTACAGGGTATTATTTCATACTCAAAAGCCTAAATATTTAGAGTTTTGTAAAATGCATCAAACCAAGTCTAATAACTGTCAACACCAACATCCCATAGTACACAACAGTTTCTGGTTTTAACTTCAATTTCAAATGAAAGAAAATTTGAAAAGTTCCTTTTCTTTTTTGCACTAAGATTGAACACTGACAAGTAGTTCTGAATAACTGCAGCCGTACAATTATTAAAATCATAGCTGGGAAATGAAGAAAAACATAATGCAATTCTTTCAAGAAGGTTAACATTCAAAGTGCTGTTTAGATATGTTCATGGCATTGCTTGAAATAAAAATCAATAGGATAATTGACTTTTGGCATATTACAGTTGTTAATGGACACAGGAAGGTTGCCTATGTTGATGTTACTAGATCTGTCAACAGCACTCAATATACCATTGACCATCAAGTTTAGTTGCCTTGAATAGTGTGTTTGCTGGTGTGGTCATACATTTTTTCCTCTTACTTAAGAACACCGATATGAAGGAGAGGAGGGCGGAGAGAAGTATCACACAGATCAGTTTTTTCACCCCTCCTTTTGACTGGGAATTAAGATAAACAACAAAATACAGCTAACTGAATGAGTCAACCCAGTGCCTACTGAAGAAATCATATGCCTGATTGTAGTGATTTGTTTTTGAAATAATTATCTGGTACACATAGCCATTCAATGAAGTTCTGCCAACATCACAGCAGGCTGACTTTAGAGCACTAATTTTGAAACTAGTGGCTGTCTGTCATGGCTGAAACATCACATAACTATATAAACATATTTCTGTGTGTGAAGATACAATCAAGGATTAAAAATATCAAGAAAAAATAACAAAATATAAAAGTATAAAACCTAACGTACTTCAAATGATAATTAATATTAATCACCCTGAGCACAGGTTTATAAATTATAGAGCAAAGTCTTCACTCCTCTCATATTTTATAAAACTTGCACTAACATACCAATAAAGAACCTTTTAAGTTAAATACTTATATTTTATAGTCCTTTTTAACTAAGTAGGCACCTGCTAACATCTGTTATAGTTAACAATGCAAAACTCAGTCCATTATATCCCCATTGTTACACAAAGATACACATCTACAAAATGACACGGCTTATCAGTGGTAAACGCCAGACACCAACAAACACTCTCATCAAGGACAAACAAGGTCACCTACTAACAACAGAAAAAGAACAAGAAATGCACTGGACAGAGCATTTCCAAGAATTATTGAACAGGGAGGCACCGAAAGAGGAAGCAAATATCCAGGAGGCAGAAGAAGATCTTGATATCACCAGACACCTCAACTAAGGAAGAGATCATCCAAGCCATCAAATCCTTAAAAATAGGGAAAGCTCCTGGAAAGGATAAGCTGAATGCAGAATTGTTCAAGGTAAATCCTGAGTTAGTCGCATCTATCCTGGCCCCTCTATTTATATCGATCTATCACAGGGGAAAAGTGCCAGATGAGTGGACCAATGGGGTTATAGTGAAGATACCAAAGAAAGGAACTGTCAGTGATTGTAATAACTGGCGTGGTATCACACTTTTATCTATGCCAAGCAAAGTATTGTGTAAGATCATAGTCCAGCGTATATCAGAGGCAGTTGACAGCGTTCTTGGAAAAGAGCAAGCCGGTTTTCAGAAAGGGCGCGGCTGCACAGACCAGATCTTCACACTACAGAACATAATGGAACAATACTTAGAATGGCATAAGCAACTCTATATAAACTTCATAGACTTTGAGAATGCTTTTGAAAGCATTCACAGGACCAGCCTATGGTGCATTCTGCGGGCATATGGAATCCCTCTCCATACAATCACATCATCAAAAGCTTTTATTTCTTCTTTACATGCAGTGTTGATCACAGTGAGCTTAGTTTTGAAGTCAAAACAGGAGCTTGTCAGGGGTGTGTCATGCCTGCAATCTTCTTCAACATTGCCATTGACTGGATAATGCAGCATACAACAGAAGACATGCCAAGAGGCATTAAATGGACACCCTTTTCATCCATTGAAGACCTGGACTTCACAGATGATTTCGTTCTCCTATCACATATCCAACACCATATACAAGAAAAAAACAACTGGACTCAACAAATTCAGCAGCAAATTGGACTGAAAGTCAACCGCAATAAGACAGCTATCATGACCTTTAATATTCCCTCCCAATCACCAGTACGGATAGAGGAATATGGTCTCCTAATTTAGAGACATTCAGATACGTGAGCAGCACCATCAGCCAGGACAGTGGAACAAGCCAGGACATCTGGAACAAAATCAGTAAAGCCAGGAACACCTTCAGGAGCTTAAATACAGTCTGTAAATCATCAAAATACAACACCAAAATCAAACTCAAGATTTATCAGACCTGCGAACTTTCAACATTACTTTATAGTGCAGAATGCTGGGGAATGAGAAAGTATGACATGTTCAAACTGTCTTCATTCCATACAACCTGCCTCAGAAAAATCCTCCATATCTTTTGGCCCAGAATAATCTCAAACAAAGATCTATTGACACAGTGCAGCCAAGAGGATATCAGCACCATCATTGCTAGGAGGCACTGGAGATGGATTGGTCATGTTCTTCGAATGGAAACTGATTCCATCACCAGAGTAGTAATGGTGTACACCTGAAGGCAAGCGAAAATGAGGCTGCCCAAAAACAACATGACTAAGAGCTGTGGAAGCCAAGCTGAATACCCTGGGACACAGCTAGGGAACCATTGAAAGACCTGCCATAAACAAACAGGAGTGGAGATGCTTCATCGCTGCCCTAAACACAAAAGGCGTAGTGGGAACATGATGATGATTTACACACAGAGATGCTCTCACCTTCAAGGCTGAAATTTTCCATGTGTGATTTTTTATTTGCTTGTTTATTTGTACGGTTTAAGGAAAATTTGATCAAAATACTTTCAGACATTTGTATATGGCTGGAAAAAACAAAGTCATTTCCACCAATCACACCAGTACGACAACAAAATCAGCTGACTATGTAATGTGAAAGTTGGACTCGGTGGATATACAATTTGTTTTCATTGAGTCTAGTGCCTTTGATTTGGGGCAAAACATTGCTTATAGTTGGATGGGATGTGAAAAAAAAACCCATTGTGGGCTGAATACGGTATGCCTACAGAGCAAAAGCCTACCTGCACTAGCTTGAATACAACTAGCGCAGGAAATGACAGCGGCATAGATCAGCACAGTATTCAGAGTGGGCTAATAGAGTATGTACCCAAGGTCCATGCTAGGCTTGATAGGCTTGTACTACATGCGCTGAATACATTAGTAGTTATCAGTGTTCACAGTCAAGCTGGATGGGCATATCAAGTGGGGTCCCACAGGGATCAGTTCTGGGTCCAGTTCTGTTCAATATCTTCATCAATGATTTAGATAATGGCAAGGAGAGTACACTTATAAAGTTTGCAGAGTTGCGAGGAAGAGTTGCATGAGTTGCACACATACAAAATGGGAAATGACTGCCTAGGAAGGAGTACTGCAGAAAGGGATCTGGTGGTCACAGTTGATCACAAGCTAAACTGTTGCCCCCCCCCAGCCAAAAAATAAAAAAGAAGCAGCAGCAAACATAATTCTGGGCTGCATTAGCAGGAGTGTTGTGAACAAGACACAGGAAGTAATTCTACTGCTTTACTCCATGCTGATTTAGCCTCAGCTGGATTATTGTGTCCAGGTCTGGGTGCCACATTTCAGGAAAGATGTGAACAAAATTGGAGAAAGTCCAGAGAAAGGCAACAAAAATGATTAAAGATCTAGAAAACATGACTGGTGAGGGAAGATTGAAAAATACGAGTTTGTTTAGTCTGAAGTAGAGAAGACTGAGGGCGGACATGATAACAGTTTTCAAGTACATAAAAAGATTGTTACAAGAAGGAGGGAGGAAAATTGTTCTCTTTAGCCTCTGAGGATAGGACAAGAAGCAATGGGCTTAAATTTCAGCAAGCGCAGTTTAGGTTGGACATCAGGAAAAACTTCCTAATTGTCAGGGTGGTTAAGCACTGGAATAAATTGCCTACGGAAGTTGTGGAATCTCTGTCATTGGAGATTTTTAAGAGCAGGTTAGACAAACACGTGTCAGGGATGGTCTAGATCAGTAGTTCCCAACCTTTCTTGTGGGAATAGCATATTGCTATTCCCAGAAGACTGTGGCAGGCGCTGGACACCCCGCCGCCGAAATGCCGCCACTGAGAAGCGGTAGCGGCAAGAAGCATCGCCACCGAAATGCCACCGAGAAACGGCAATGCTTCTCGGAGGCATTTCGGCGGCAGGGTGTCCTGCAGGCACACAAAAATGCCCCGGCGGGCGCCATGGCACCCACGGGCACCACGTTGGGGACCCCTGGTCTAGATAATACTTAGTCCTGCCTTAAGTGTTGGGGATTGGACTAGAAGACCTCTCGAGGTCCTTTCCAGTCCTATGATTCCAGTCCAACATTACAGTTGCACAGTTAACAATAGAAAAGTCATGAAATGCACAGTTTAAGGGTAAGGACAGCCACACTGAGTTGATCATATTGTATGTTTACAGTATTCTCTCTTCTATTTTTGCTGATTAAGATCCCAGCTCTATTCCCTATGAAGTCTATAACAGTTTTGCTTTTGACTTCAGTTGGTTCAGGACTGATCCCTAAATGTAGCTGAATCTGTTGCTGTTTATGGTGTAAAATGTCTACCAGAAATATAGAATTGTAGCATGTGCAGTATGGCAAGTAGAAAACATCAGATGGAAGAGGCTGTAAGAAAATAAGGAAATGTATGGTAAACCTAGCATATGGTTTGTACCACAGGTTGTGCTAGTTTTAATAGTCACAGGAAGTTCTTCATTGATTGTTTCATTTCAATTTATCAATATACCATCAAATAATTTGTACTGAAACATAATTACAAATGTTGAAGGCAATAGACACAAAATTATTTCCAGTAATGCTGACATCAAAACGTACTCAATGATTATAAAAGAAGATGATACATAATTAGGAGTCTGAGTCTTCAAGGTACTGAATGCATCTTGAGCTGAGACTTCCTTGTACCTCCCAGAACTGCTAAACATTTCACCAAGATTGGTCCCTAAAATACTACCAAAAGTGTAAGATTCTCTCTAATTTATTATTTATATACTGTCAACACAATTATATAAAATTATTAAATCTTGAGGTCTCGGGCACTATTACTCATGAGAAAATAAAGTGAATATAAAAAAACAATGGAAATTATCTTAATGAATAAAGTCACTAGAAGTCTCCAGCGAGAAACTGCTGAATTGGAATTCATTTGCAAATTGGATACTATTAATTTAGGCTTAAATAGAGACTGGGAGTGGCTAAGTCATTATGCAAGGTAGCCTGTTTCCTCTTGTTTTTTCCTACCCCCCCCCCCCCGATGTTCTGGTTTAACTTGGATTTAAACCTGAAGAGTGGTCAGTTTAGATGAGTTATTACCAGCAGGAGAGTGAGTTTGTGTGTGTATGGGGGTGGGGGGGATGTGAGAAAACCTTGATCTATGCAGGAAATAGCCCGACTTGATTATGTAAAGAGTTGTCACTTTGGATGGGCTAGCACCAGCAGGAGAGTGAATTTGTGTGGGGGGGTGGAGGGTGAGAAAACCTGGATTTGTGCTGGAAATGGCCCACCTGTTGATCACTTTAGATAAGCTATTACCAGCAGGACAGTGGGGTGGGAGGAGGTATTGTTTCATATTCTCTGTGTGTATATAAAGTCTGCTGCAGTTTCCACGGTATAACATCTGATGAAGTGAGCTGTAGCTCACGAAAGCTCATGCTCAAATAAATTGGTTAGTCTCTAAGGTGCCACAAGTACTCCTTTTCTTTTTGCGAATACAGACTAACACGGCTGTTCCTCTGAAACCTGTCATAGAAGTCTAAAGTTTATCAGCTTCTCTGGTTTAACCTTTCTAAAGAGCACTTTGAACATAACTACCCGTCAGCATTCCAGTACTTTTCGCTGTACTTTCAGTACTCCCAGTGCTTCTCAATTTTGATCTGTGAAGAAGCCAGACTTATTGATTATAAAACACGTTGTGTTAGGTTTTTTTTTTATATGTAAGTATTTGGATTTCAAGAAATCTAACTCAACTATACTCGTCTTTAGTTTTTTAGACCAGGTTTATTCACATTTCATATATCATATTTTAGTAATTTAGGGCCAGATTTTCAAAAGGGCTCAACCCTCAGCAGCTCCCAGTGAGGTCAACAGGAATGATTAGGTGCTGAGCACTTCTGAAAATCTGGTCCTTAATTCTTTTTGGCCTTCCCCCTCCCACACCAAAACACTGACAGCTAAGCCTTCCTTTAAATTACCCCATTTGAAGTAATGACTGATGAGATCTAAAGCACTTATACATCTCAGTCTTCATTCTGCAACACTGACTTTCTAATGTGCTCAACCCCTGGCTGTGCCCCAGGATCCACCCCCCCACTCTACACCTTCCCACCAAAACCCCAACCCCACCCCGCCTCTTCCCACCCTCGCTCCACCCCTACCCTGCCTCCTCCCACACGGTTCCACCCTCCCCTGAGTGCACCCCACCCTCACTCCTCCCCTTCCCCCCAGCGCCTCCTGCACACCACGGAACAGCTGATTGCAGCGGGTGGAAGGTGCTGAGGGAAGGGGGAGGAGTTGATCAGGGGCTGACAGTGGGTCCTCAGCACCCATCATTTTCTCCCCATGGGTACTCCAGCCCTGGAGCACCCATGGAGTTGGCTCCTATGCACCGTTGTGATCATCTAGGCTGACCGCATATATAACACAGACCATAGAAACTCCTTGAATTAATTTCTGTTTGATTTAGAGAATATCTTTTAGAAAAAAAAACACATAATACCCTTGATCCTCACTCATAGCTTCCATTCTATGGGTCCATATCTATGGACATTCCATTATCAACAGAGAACAACAGATGGTAATTCGATAGCTCTTATGGGAATACAAAGTTTGCCCTTAGGACATCAAGTTGTTTACCATTCTCAATTGTATTTATACTGCAAATTATATGGAATATTCTTAACATTTGACTCATAGGGAGACACTTTGGACTTGGTATTTCTGAAACAAACTGCCCAGTTGGAGGAACAATGGCTAATTGACAGCAAGAATTGACTTCTATGCTTAACCAACTCTTTCCCCAATCCACGGATGAAGTCAGAGATGATGGTAGCATTGCTATCAACTCTAAACTACAGAAGACGTGTATTTTATGGTATATATTTTACCACATTAACACTAATATATTAAACTACACTTAGCAACTGCTCATGATTGCAGTGACATCAGTGCCAAAACTGCTGTTGACACAGTCTCCATCTGCAAGGCCCTAGGAAATTTTATCAAGGAGGCAGTATGTCTGAACTTTGCCTTCTGAAATCCAGGAAGCACAGAGTGCCCTGAGAGCACTTTCTTATGCCATCTCCTCTGCTTTCATTAGAAGCACAAATTAAAAAAAGATAAGGTTAATTTTAGAGGATCTGATCCTTTTTGTTGCCACCCTTTATGTCAACTCCTCAGAGATAAACTAAATACTCTGCATCCCCAACACAAACAATGTTACTTTATTTTTAAAGATTTTATTTTAATATAAAACATTTTTAACATTTGTGTGACAGTTATTCATTTAATTTCTACCAGTGTAAACTGGAATAACTCCATTGACTTCAAAGGAGGGAGTGAAAGAGCAATTCTGTTTTGGCAAAATACATTTAAAATCTGTTTCTTCAAAAGGTTTTTCTCACTAGAAATTTTATGGTGCCTTAAACTGAGCAGAAAATATTTTCTATAAAGGAATTTGTTAGAATATTAAATTTTAAATACAATGTATTTTAAGAATCTATGTTAATTACTATGTACATACAATATTCAGGAAAAGCATAATACATCTAAGACTCTTATGACTGAATAGGATATATATTCAAGAAATTAAAATGAAAAAATGTGATTATAAACATTCATTGGAGGGGAGATTTTTCCATCTCATAAATATTCCATGCTTTAAACTAGTGGATTTTAGTTATAATTTTCTATTTAAAAGAACTACACAGCTAGCTTATGTAGTATATGTACCATGTGTATATGTGTGTGAATGTCTAGAGAGAGGGAGAGACATATACACAAATCACACAAAAGTGCATCTCTGATTTACACATACTTAGAAATATATACACACAGACACATTGAATTAATAAGCACACGTGTATGTCAGAAAGAGATACACATACCCATATGTATATGGTGCTGAAGGGAAATTTCTGCATGCTACATGTCATATGGTAGGGCTAAAGTGAAACATCCAGTATTTGATTTAGTCTTTTTCACTTTTGTGTCTTTTTATGGATTCTGTGTCGTGCCCTAGGGTCTTTGCATAAAAAGTACTTTGTAAATGTGAAAATGATTGACTGAATTGATTGTTATCTCCCAGTGACCTGCAACAAATCAATGAAATATACATTTCTATTGCATTGCACTGGCTGTGCATGCTTCTTATACTATATCTTATCTCAGTAACAAATTTTCATATGATCTCATTTAACACCACTAGAAGTTTAGAGGCCAATTCAGATCTGGAATAATATGGATGCAACTCTACTAATATCAGGAGAACTGGAACTAAAAGCTGGCCAGAAAATGGAAATCTCAACCAGCAAAATATTTTGCCTGTTTCAAAAAAATTTCCCACCCCAAATTGGGACAAAACTTCATCATCATGAATTCAACCCCCCCCCCCCCCATGAAGTATTTCTGGAATCCCTTTTTGGGAGAACCAAAATGGATTTTTTTTGGCTTGCCATATGCCTGCCTGGGAATGCTCTTGTTAATTTCACTTTCATCTTGCAAGCAAAAAGTACAATTAACACGAGCTTTTCGGGTGAGCAGACATTTATTCTCCACCAAAAATATCTCTTTGCGGGGTATGGGGGGAGGGGGGAGAGAGTTTTCCAAAGGAAAATGTCTATTTTGCATGAAGGGAACTTTGTCAGATTTTTCTGATGGAAAATTCTTGACCAGCTCTAGCTGTAACCACTTATATCAGATCTGAATTTGGGCTAATGAATCCCAGATAATTCCTTTGTAACTGGGGTCAAGATTTACCAGCAGTAAGTGATCACGTAAAATGTATTAGCATTTAGCTGTGACAAATGTAGAGCATAAGTACAAAGAGGCTTAATGAAGCTCTAGCCTATTTTCCAAAACACATTACTTTGTGATTATCTTCAGGCTTCAACACCATATGAGGCTTCACAAGCCTGGGGAAGGTCACAAGTCCTAGCTTTGTAACAGTCTATTGGGTGTGAGGAAAGGTCAGCCAGGCCACAGAAGAATTTTTCTTTTATACTGACACACCTGAAGTAATCCTCGGGGAGAGACACCTCACTCAAATTAATGAGCTAAATCTTCCTTCTGTGGATCTTTTTACACCAGATTTATCAGGCAATTTTAAAAATGACCAGTGGGTGGCTATCGGAACTGTGTTTGCCCGGTGATGGAACATGTCCCCATTATAGCATGAATGTGGATAGACTTTGGTTGTCAAAGTCCAATTTATCCAGAAAATTTTACCACTAATAAACCCAGATAAAACTAACCCAAAAGATACTCCGCATCTTTTCTCAGTATACTTTCCCCTTGTGTGTGTTGGAAGGCCTTTGGCTTTAATCCTTATTTTTAGTCACCTGGAACCCTTTACAGATTTTTGTTCTTAGTGCTCCATTGATTGCCTTACTCTATCAATCAAGCTCAGCCCCTCCACCACCAAAATATGTTAGTTGTCTTCCTGTACACACTAAAGGCATTCACTGACATCACTCCTAACAGAAGAGAACAAGGACTTTGCACAAAAGGAGAAAGGGGAATGCCAGGCAGCGAAATAGGCCCGCAATTTACAACTGCCAAGTCAAGAAGAACAGTGGAGCGACTATGGATCATTTTTTGAACAAACAGAGCTCATAAGCAATACAAAGAAACTTCTGTTTGTTATAGACAGGGACTTATATCAGGCTCAAAAGAGGAAAATTAAATTAGAAGGGGGAAAAGATGCCATTTCATTTCACCCCGATTAACCAGCCATTTGAACAATTAACAACAAACACTTTTCCTAATTAAAGGACTAATCCTGTTCCGAATGCAGTGCTATTAGACTGCATGACAAACTCCCATTGACTTCAGTGGGATCAGGAGGAACAATATAATAGCAAATGTTATCCTTCAACGTGTATTCATGTAAAATATGCATTAAAAAAGAATGTTACTAACTTTGCACTTCTACAGTAATAACGAGATTCATAACATTCTATCTTTTAAACATCATTGAAATATTTTTTCCTCTACTATTTCGAGGAAAGTCTTTTTTCCCCCCCTTGACCCTTGGGTCATCAAGGATTAAACCTAGGATCAAATATATTTGGTTGTAAATAGTTTAAAAATAATGGAATCCATCTAATTTTTCATTGGCAATCATTTTTAGGACTCCATTTTCTCTTTCAGAGGTTGTATGTTGAATGCATCCGTCTTTTGGAAGAGCCTAACACAGATTCTGACTAGTATATTTGAGTAGTTGGTTTGTGAAGTTTCGGTCAGGCAGAATTGTTTCTATGTAACTCAAATTAATCCCAATGACACCGCTAGTAAGGACAGAGCTAATCCATTGCTTGCTCTCTTGCTGCTGACCCAATCCAATGTATTCAACAATGAGCTAATGACTGCTGCAGATGTTTCTCCCTTCATGCCAGCAAAAGCAGGAGCTGAAATTAGACATCTTCTTTCTAAAACCATTAGAGTTTTCCTTTTAAATTATAGGCCACATAGCCATATTTTTTGTGTAATCAAATGATACTGACAATGCAAATGATACTGACAATGCAATTTCCCTATCTGCAAAACAAATCGATTTTTTTGTTGTTGTTGCCTAATTAGAGTATCTACGGTGAGCGATAACAGATAAGAATGTCGACTGGTCTCAGATAAAAGAAATAGAAGCAATGAGCAGCATTTAATCAAAGATAGCTTCCTCTCGAGAAAAGTACAGCTGCACATTTAAAAAAAATAATGAATCTGTCTTCTGTGAGTGCCTTCCTGCATGTTGTCTCCTCAAGAATAGTCTCAGTAAACATTTGAGTAGTAGAAAATTATGACTGATTTTCACTTAATGGGTATTCCAATGCATTAGGTGTTGCGATTTTCTGCTTTACAAAGCTACAGGTTTGATCCATAGAGATGCTCATATTTTAGGGTCTGAACTCACTACCACCTGTGTGCAGACTGACCTTGTGCCAGCATGGAGCCACAATGACTTCACCGGGTGCGACAAATCTATGCCAATGAACCACACTGCAGGACTGGGGACTTGGTTAACAGTAGCAATTCTCTTGACTTCAGGAGGAAACTGATTAGTCCACGCTGTCATTATCACAACATGAGCTTTTCACAGTGGAATAGCTGATCTGCCTATGATAACAGCTTTTTGTTTTTACACAGAATGTGAGGTAAGAATGAGACTAAAAGCATTTTTTCAAACCTGTGAAAATAATGAATTTTTACCATCATGAGTAATCTCTTTGCACAGCTGTAACACTAAGGAAAACATCTTCATTGAAAGGGTCCATAAGTCAGACTCATGTAATGACTTCATGTACTCAGGTTTCCCTAGTTTCTCTCTCAATAAATGCATTTCCACGCTGGAAAACAACTTTTTGGTTTATGCATACGTGTCTGGAAACTGTCTAATCCTCCAGTGGGTCTACCTGCTGTGTCACGTACAAAATAACATTGTTAATGAATGCTTATGTTTAAATTACCTCTTTGGATCAGAACTGGTTGGAACACATATGCAGTTTTCCTGTCTCCTCACCATTTGTGGCTGTGGATTGTATTTTACTCTCTGTTATTTCTAAGGGCATGTCTACACTACAGCTACTAGGGAGGCACTGCTGCAGCTACGCCACTATAATGTAGGTGCTCCCTACACTGATGGAAGGGGTTTTCCCATCCGTGTAGGTAACCCACCTGTCTGAGAGGCAGTAGTTAAGTGGATGGAAGAATCCATCCGTCAACCCAACCTCACCTACATCAGAGGTAAGGGTGACCTGAGTACTGAGCTCACAGCGCAAATTTTTTCACTGCCCTGAGCAACACTGCTAGATCTACCTAAGTTTTAAGTGTTGCCAAGACTGATTCCCCACTCCGGCACGTTGAGTGCAGAAGGTGGGGGCCCGTAAGGATTCTAAAAATTAATGTGGGCCACTCCAGGCTTGGCTTAAACTTCCAAGGTTACAGCTTTTCTCTAACCTTAGATGGGTAGATGTTGCCACCACTCAAGTGCAAAAACCCCTTTGAGAAGCCAGGAAAGCACACTTGGGAATTCCTTCCTGTGGGGTACCCTCAAGCCCTTTCAACCCCCCTCTGGGGAAGAGCTGAGAAAGAAAACAAAGGAAATCAGGTGTTGCCACCAGCTAATTAAACAACATGTGCACAAACCTCTTAGGACACAAAATCCAATCCTGTTCTTAAAAAAAGGTAAATTTTATTAAAAACAAAAAGAAAGAAAACACATTTGAAAACTCAGGCTATTGCTAGATTTAAAAAAATCACTTTCAAGAATTAAGCATCAAGAATAACCTTCTTGAGGTCCAGCTTATAGGTCACAAGCAAAACAAAAGCATTTGGGGTTAGCACAGAGGCTCTTTTGGTCAGGTGCCCACTCCCTTCCTTTTACCTATGCGAGGAGACTTTTTAACCCTTTACAGGTAAAGCAAGTAGAGAACAACTACTAAGAGGGATTTTATAGCTAACTGGCTGGCTGGGTGTCCATAAAAGGGAGCTACCCTCCACCCACCCACCCTTTCATTTATCACAAGTGTAAACCAGTTCTAAGTTAATATTCTGCTATGCTAACTTTCACCGCTTTCCTATGTATCTCAGGACACTTGTTCTCTTCTTGAATCTTTATTTCCTTAATCATCACACACACATCACTATTCCACACACTTCCAAAGTACTTTAATTTTCACTGTGTCAGGTGCCCTGTGTCGAATACTCACCAGGCTGCTATGTTTGGATCCAAACACTGGATTCTGCATGCTCCTATACCCACTGAGTCTGAGCAGCATCCAGACACTGTCCCTGGCTTCTCAGACTCATTCCGGGAGTGTAAATTCCCTGTCTGGTATCCATTCTCACTCACACAGTACATCCCCCCACCCACACTCTTTCCCAGAGCTTCACCCTAATAGGCATTCCATTTTATAGTTTAACCCTTTGGGGACACATAATAGTTACATCAAGGAACCTAGAGGATTTGCAAAGTAACTTTGTAAGCACATGCAGGCACGCATTTATACTTTATTAATAGAGAAAGCATGTAGACTTACAGATCCATGTAAAATCAACAAAGCCCTGCTTACTAAAACCATTCCTCCAGTGTCCTTACATAGCTGAGGACCCACTTGGCTTTGGTCAGCCCTTTCCCAAGACCTTCCTCAGCCTTCAGCTTCTCTTCCTCCCCTTTCAGCAAGATCTCCTTTACTTATTCAGATCCAGTGTCCCCCTAACTCAGGGAGCACGCCCCTTTTTAACAGCAGCTTTAAACACCTCTCTCTTTGCTTCCCTGTTCTGCTAGGGAATCTTCACAACCTCCCTCCCTACAGTCAAGCTTGGAAGAAATTTAGCATAGCTCTTTAGCATATTCATGGTTCTACCATGGCCAAGTCATTCAATGTTAACTACTCTTCTGATTGTCCTGAAGGTGCTTCCAGACCACGTTTGCAAGGTAGCTGACCCATTCCCTCACAGTAAAATACACACAAAACACACAAAGGTCTAATGTTACACATTGATTTTATGAACTCAAATCAGAATTCATAAGTTGTACATAGATAGATTCCCAAAACCATAGAATCATAGAATATCAGGGTTGGAAGGGACCCCAGAAGGTCATCTAGTCCAACCCCCTGCTCGAAGCAGGACCAATTCCCAGTTAAATCATCCCAGCCAGGGCTTTGTCAAGCCTGACCTTAAAAACCTCTAAGGAAGGAGATTCTACCACCTCCCTAGGTAACGCATTCCAGTGTTTCACCACCCTCTTAGTGAAAAAGTTTTTCCTAATATCCAATCTAAACCTCCCCCACTGCAGCTTGAGACCATTACTCCTCGTTCTGTCATCTGCTACCATTGAGAACAGTCTAGAGCCATCCTCTTTGGAACCCCCTTTCAGGTAGTTGAAAGCAGCTATCAAATCCCCCCTCACTCTTCTCTTCTGCAGACTAAACAATCCCAGCTCCCTCAGCCTCTCCTCATAAGTCATGTGTTCCAGACCCCTAATAATTTTTGTTGTCCTTTGCTGGACTCTCTCCAATTTATCCACATCCTTCTTGTAGTGTGGGGCCCAAAACTGGACACAGTACTCCAGATGAGGCCTCACCAATGTCGAATAGAGGGGAACAATCACGTCCCTCGATCTGCTCGCTATGCCCCTACTTATACATCCCAAAATGCCATTGGCCTTCTTGGCAACAAGGGCACACTGCTGACTCATATCCAGCTTCTCGTCCACTGTAACCCCTAGGTCCTTTTCCGCAGAACTGCTGCCTAGCCATTCGGCCCCTAGTCTGTAGCGGTGCATTGGATTCTTCCGTCCTAAGTGCAGGACCCTGCACTTATCCTTATTGAACCTCATCAGATTTCTTTTGGCCCAATCCTCCAATTTGTCTAGGTCCTTCTGTATCCTATCCCTCCCCTCCAGTGTATCTACCACTCCTCCCAGTTTAGTATCATCCACAAATTTGCTGAGAGTGCAATCTACACCATCCTCCAGAACATTTATGAAGATATTGAACAAAACCGGCCCCAGGACCGACCCCTGGGGCACTCCACTTGACACTGGCTGCCAACTAGACATGGAGCCATTGATCACTACCCGTTGAGCCCGACAATCTAGCCAGCTTTCTACCCACCTTATAGTGCAACCATCACACTCTACCGTTTCATTTGTTCATCTTTTATGTGCATCTCCTAATACTGCCTTTCAACACAGACTCTTTTCATACCAATTTCTCTTTTGATAGAGTCACAGAATCTTAACAACTCTCCCAACATGGTTTTCAAAATCTGTACTGGGAAGGATTTATGAAATACCTAGCTTTAGTACTATTATAAACATTACTGAAATGATTCACAACAAAACCCCATACTGTATGCAGAGAGGCTTTTTTTCCTTTTTGCATGACTTGAGTTCTCACAGGGTGCAAATACTGTTGCAGAACTACTGAATACTCCTGGGGAAAATCTGCACCTAAAATTAAAAATTCTGTGCATAATATTTTAAGATTCTGCAAAATTCTTCTCTACCTCAGTCTGTGAGACCCCCCCACCAGCAGTCCCATGTGTCCCCCTCTGTCTGTCCCTCCCCCACCCTATATCCTATGCCTCCTCATCTTGCCCTGTTGGAAGGGCACTGTGAAGAATGCAGCCTCTGTCACTTCCCTCTATGCAGCTGGCTGCTCTGACCCATGAGCCAGCTGCCTTCTCTTCCGGTGCCACATCAGCCCCTGGTGGGTGAAAGATGTAACTGCAGCTTCCTTTTGCCTCCCCATCAGAATCAGTTATTCTGCAGGAGAAAAAAATCTGTGGGGGGACATTAATTCTGCACTTGTGCAGTGATGCAGAATTCCCCCAGGAGTATACTGAATGTCACTGCACTTATGGTTATGCATTTAAGGGATCCATTCTTCCTTGTTCTATACAGTGGGGATGCCCATACATGCTTGACACATGACAGTTGTTGATGGCTGTTCTGAACTTCACTTATTATCCTAATCATAATAATTTCATTAATACCTTGCACTCTGCCACCTCTTTCTCTCTTCTTAGAGACTTAGATTGTAAACTATTTGGAAAGATACTGTCTTTTTGTTTTGTGAGTGTGGATCATCTAGCAAAATGGATGTGTTCCCTCCATCAAGACTCAGTCATGAAGTCACCTCTGTCCCTTTTTGTATTTGCCATATAGGGTATGCTCCATGAAGCTGGGGGCATCACTAGGAGAAAAGATGACTTTAGAGCAGCTATCAGGGCAGCAGTTATTACCCTCTCCATAGCTCTTTCTACACTGTGGATGTGATATGGGCAGCCAGCTAGGCTAACTTAGCCAATGGCAGCATGGCATAGGCAGAAACCATGCTGCAACTACGGTACAATGCCTGGGAAGTGCACACAGATTGAGATCCAGGGAAAGGATTCTGGTATTCCCATGGATCTTGGGCTTTCTGTGTGACATGGAGAACATGAACTCAGATTTGCCATACTGCCAGCACCACCTTCCCAAGGGTATGATTTGGTGGCACAGCAGCAACCAAAGTCCAGAAATATTTATATATATATATATATATATACACACACACACACACATACACACATACATACATACACACACACACACACAAAAGACAGATCTCCTCTTTACATGCCATTTAATGGACAAAGAAGGATGATATAATTTATTTTATAGGGCCTTACTTATTATGATGGTAGTGTGATGGGGTGTATCAACGCTGCAGTGGGCCAACAGGGCCAGACCAGTCATTGTGGGCCCAGGAAACCATGCCCCTTCACCTCTTCTGTGCATGCTCCAGGTGGAATGGACAGATAAAAGAAGGCGCAGCCCATCTCAGTCTGGGCTGGCTGAGGAGGAGTAAGGATGTGTCCTGTAGGCTCCTGCAGAGGTGTCTGTGACTCTCCAAGCAGTGGGAATCATGGACCCAGACTATGCTGTGGATGATCAGCTGACTGCGGACACTGACTGGGATGCTGAACTGCTGCCAGCTGATGAGATGCCTGAGATGAACCTTGCAGTAGGAAGTGACCCAGGGAATGTAGTAGAAGCTGATGCATGAACCCTTAACTGGGAATATCCTGACTTCACCCCTGGGTCGGAATCTGGTGGAGTAAAGTGGGTCCAGGTGCCCCTGCCCCACCCTTCACCATTAGACGTGGTTATTGGGGACTACAGCCATAGATTGATTGATTGCTCTGCCCTGCCCAGAGGGCCAGAGCCCCTCAAATGCTATTGCCTTCCCCAGCCAGGATGCTCAGGGGCCATAAGACTGTTTGCTTTGCCCTGCTCAGGTGCTGTAGACTACTTGTCGGCTTTACCCTGCCCAGAGGGTCAAAGCCCCAGCCATGGTTTTTTGCCCCAGCCAGGAGGCTCGGGAAGCATAGATTGAGTGGTTGCCGGCCCCGCCAGGGGCATTGAGTCCCTGTAATTGAAATTACCTGATCCAGTAGAGTTCCAACAGTTGTATGATAGGGTATACCAATCTGGGCCAAGGGGGGGTGGCCCCACTCCACACACAGGGCCCCCCCGTGAAAGGAAGGATTAGACAGATATAGCCTCATTTCAGTTGCTGGCTTCCACAGATCTGCCTACAGATTTGTCATACACTGGTCAATACTACGGGTAAAAAAAAATCACGTGTGCGCACTTTAGCAAGTCTAACTCTTACATGCACGCACCCATTCTTTCGAATGTACATTTGCATGAACTATTTGTTTTACAGTCCACATGCAGATGTGTACATCTGAAAAGTATTGATTCCCACGTATGTTTTCACAAACAGAAGTGTAGACCAGATAGAAACCCAGATGAAAATTTGTCACAGATTATTAACAGAGTGACGCTCTTGTGTTTTAAAAAGGGAAAAGATTAATTTCAGCAGGGTTTACCATGGGTAATGTTAGTGTGACCCAGTTAACTGTTGGTCCAATGCCAATTCTTAAACATGTGGTCAGCCTATGTAATCAGTTAGAAATATATATGTATGTCACCATGATTTAGTGCAGAATCTACTACCCTAATGCATTTTGATTGCCAAGGATACCAAATTAAAGCATGTCTTAAATCATTATTAATCATTCATATAAAACAAGAGAAGCAGTATTTTTGTGTTACAGAATAGTAGAAACTAAAGGCATCAGTAAGTGAAATAGTTCTATATATTACATCTTAAATAAAATGGTTTCAAACAAAAAATAAAAAAGGCTTTCCTTGCTATATTATGCTACCAAGGATATTTTCACAAAAGAAACTGTTTACTGGATTGATTATCTTAGAATTACAGAAATTAGAGATGGATGAGACTTATTAGGTGAGATAGACCTTACGCCCACCAGTGCAGGATTATTCTCTACAGCATATTCTCACCTGATCTGTTTACGACTGGCAGGAAACTGATATCTTGTGATTATTTGGTACCAGTATACGAATAAAGCTACATGTGGCTCTAAACAAACAAGAAATTATTACTGGAGGTTCTATAAGAACATATACTTCAAAACATATTCAAAAATTAAAAGCTTGTTCAGTCATTTCCTCTGCTGAGGTCAAATGGAAATCTGTTGCCAGAGTCCATTAGTTTACTGAAAAATGGGGCCAAATTCTCAGTTGGTGTATATCACCATACCTCCACTGACTTCAATAGAGCTACTGTATGCCAGTTTACACCAACTGAGACCCTGAACCTCAAGTTTTCTTCAGTGTATAAAAACTAATACTTGCTTCCACAAATCCATCTGCACATTCAAGTTTGAAAACTGAAAAAGCCCACAAGGTTTTAAAATTTCATTTAGTATTCTGGAAAGATATAAAAGAGATAGCAGGTACATTATTCTGCAGTTTAAATTGTTTTTTGTTCTGGAATTTTATACTGGACAACAAAGGCCTGATCAGGCTATTGTGTGTGTGTGTGTGTGTTGGGGGGGAGGTGGGGGAAGGGGAAGGGAGAATAGGGGTCACAGTATTGCCTCTCTTACTTCAAGAATTCAGACTAATATTCTTATCTCTGCAGATTATTCAAATAGAAAGTAAAGGTACATTTGTTGGTGACTCCAAATTTTACTTCATGTAAAATTTTACTCTTTAGTAGATATTAGATCATTAAAGATAAAAAATTGCAATCATGCTGCAAAATTTCTGAAAAAGCTTTCAGAAGAAAATGGAACCTAGCTAGTGTATGTCCTTCTGTCATTAAGTTGCAGTAATTAGCAATTCTATTGTTGCTTCTTTTTACTCTGTAAATGCACTGCATTTAGAACTTCCATTAACATGAATACCACCAGATCTTGCAATCAATCACTTTTGTCCAAGATATTTTCAAACCTTTTAATCTGGATCCTTCAGGATTCCAGAATTATCTTAATGACCAATTTGCCTTTTCAGCTAAAGAATCCGTTTCCTTCTGGTGTTTTTATTTTAGAGAGTTGTTTCCAAGCTGTTGAGTCAGATCCCATTGCACAAAAAATCCAGGAGCATACGGGAACATGAGAGAGAGAGAAATAGCCCTTCTTAGTCTTTAATGCAGCTTTTAAAAATGTTGTGCTTTATTGGGATAAATTAACGTGTGGATTCTTCTAAAATCATCAGGGATACCTGCACTGTATTGGTAAATAAAAACAGTAGAATACAAGAAAAAATGAAGTCCACTAATTACTACCCCATCCTCAGCAAGCACAGAAAATTGATTGATCATCAGATCCTAATTGATTATCTCTATTAAGGGAAAGTTTTAAAAGTGAATAGATATTATTTTAAAGGAGTCTCAGTGTTGATATGACCTATATTAAACAAACAAAAACAAAAACAACCTCTGACTTCAGTTTTGACCAACCCATGTCATATTCGTAAAAAAACAACAACAAAAAACAGAGATAAGCATCTCTCTTGATGGTGGATTGTGGCAGAGAATGTCAAACACTGATAACTTCCTGAGGAAAAAAGAAATATTCTTAGGCATTTAACCTAAATAGGTTTTTTTTCTTTTTTGAATCTTCGTGAATACTTATGTGTATGGCTGCTTTTACCTGTTTCCAACAGATCCTTATACAATGATCCATTTAAGCTGTACAATGCAACAAGACCTCTTCTAACCCGTTCTTCTCCAAAATGTATAGCTCTTCAGCCTTACTTAGCCAATAAAATGTTTCATTAATTACGTAGCTTTCCGCTGGTCCCTCTCCAGAATCTTAACACAACTAAGGAGGTAAGATGCCCTAAACCAGATGCAGTACTCCAGCTAGGGCCTCCTAATGTCTTTGTACAATGATACAGACCTCTATTTTAACCTGGTTTGTAGGTATGAACCTAAATATAAGCATGTGAGCAGTCCCATTCAAATCAATGGGGCTACTTACTTGCTTAAAATTTCTGGAGTCATATTTATTTACAAAGACCCCTTTGGATGAAGCTTTTGCTGCAATCCAGTACTTTATTTGAAGCATAAGTTCCTTTATGAATATTATCTTCAGTCTAATGGGTATTGCTTTACATTTACTCACCTGATAATCCATCACTCATTTCGTAGATCACTCACATAACCAATTAAAAGCTTTCTGAAGATGATCTTTGTCAATAAAGGTAATGATAGCATTGCAGATGTTGGTGTCCTCTGGAAATTTTGCCAGTCTACAGGCACAACCCCGCCTTAGGATACTAATGAACAAACTGAAAAGCATTGACTTCACAGAATTATCACTTACAGCTTTTCTCCACTGCATCTAGGCACCATCTACCATGACTTTTTGCTTACATCCATTTCCATTTAACCCAGGGATGGGCAATAATTTTCACAGGGATGGCACTCCATGAATTTTGGTAAGTTGTCATGGGCCGCACATTTCTATTATATTAATGGAGTGGGTGCGGGATCTGGGAGGGAGTTTGGTGCACGGGGGCTCTCCAGGCTGGTGCAGAGTGTTGGGTTGCAGGAGAGGGTGAGGGGTATGGGCTCTGGGAGGGGGTTTGATACAGGAGTGGGTTCTGACCTGGGGCAGGGGTTTGGGGTGTGGGAGGGGGTGCAAGGTGTAGGCTGTGGCTGGGAGGTGCTCACCAAAGGCGGCTCCTGGCCGGCGGCACAGCAAGGCTCAGGCAGGCTGCCTGCATGCCATGGCCCTATGCCACTCTGGGAAGCGGCTGCGGCTGGCTGCTGCTGGCACATTTCTGTGCACCCCTTGGCGGGCAGTGGGTCTCTGTGCACTGCCTGTGCCTGCAAGAACTGCCCCTGCAGCTCCCATTAGCCGGTTTCTAGCCAATGGTAGCTGTGATGATGGTGCTGGGGGTGGGGGCAGCACGCAGAGCTGCCTCCCCTCCCCTCTCCAGGGCACACAGAGACATGCCAGCAGCAGCTGGCTGCTCCCGGGAATGGCGTGGGGCCCCGGCAGGGAGGCAGCCTGCCTGAGCGCCCCACTGTGCCACGGGACTTTTAGCAGCCTGGAGATTGTGAGGGGGCTGCCAAAGAATGTGGCAAGCCAGAAAGAAATGTTAGATGGGCCGCATCCGGCCCATGGGCTGCATTTTGCCCACCCCTGATTTAATCTATTCAGTTTTGATGCCTTCATGCCATACACAGGTTGGCGAGTCTAAGAAGCGAGCAATTATGGAGCAATTTGTGAAGTGCTTTAACAACATCTAGAGCTTTACTCAAGTCTAAACAGTTTCCATCCAATGGCAGTGGAGCCATGGGAGCACCAGGTAGCCACTTGAATACATAAGCAGGGTCCCAGCCAAGCCTGTGCAACCAGTGTTGCTGCAGCTTCACTGCTAATGTTGTTTGAGCTAGCTAGATCAAACGTAACTCAGGTATGTCTACACATGGAAAAGTCACAAAGTCTACACATGCAGAAGTCACACTCCCTGCCCCCGTCACCGGAAGTACCAGGGCGGGACAGGAAGTAGAAAAGGAGAGCTCCAGAGCTCAGTTGCTGCTGAGCCAGAGGAGAGAGCAGACATCTTTTCTAGGGAGCAAACACCTCTTCAAGAGCCCATCCTAGCCCTGCAGTGGACTGAAGCCTTGCCATCAGGGGATGCAGACGAAGATGCTGAGGAGCTGCCTGAGCTGTCAGGGGCCACATACCCTGAGGAGACAGAGGATTCTTGGACCATGGGGCCCTACACCCAGACTGTGGTAAGAAGTAGCCCCAGGGGACCAGACTGGTTTTGCTGCCTTAGGGTGAGTCAGCATGTTGTGGCTGGATTCCCCGCTGACCCAGTGGCAGAACACTCCACCACCGTTCAGGCCCTGAGCTGGGAACCAGTGGAGTCAGGTGGGCCTGGGTCCCCCTACTCCCTGAGACCCCAACCCTGGGATGGCAGACTCCCCACTCGAGGTCAAGAGACCTGTGTTTTTTGGCCATCCACCAGAGCAAGGTGTAGTAAGAAGAAGGCCTAAAACATAAGGCCTTGTATTAGAGGCCTGGGCTAAATTCATGGTCAAAACTTGCTAGTATAAAGCAAAGTTAAGTTGTGAGCAAGAGGAAGACCCAGCTCACAGAATCTGGCAAGAACAAGGCTGATATTGCAGAAACACACATTCCTAAGTAGTGCTAGGTATAAGAATATATATGCAAACAAAGGTGGTACCAGAACACCCAGATAAACATATTCCCCAAAGATAACAGGAACACACTGACCCATCCTTAAGGATAAGGTCAGGAACACAGCATGATAAATACAGATGTTTTGATCGAACTTACAGGTACCAGGCAATGGGTGGTGCCCTAATATGTCAGAGAATGGCACCCTGATACATCAAGGGTGATACGTAACTTGTTTGTATTGGTGTATAAAGATGTATCTCAGAGGGAGTATCTTTGTCTAGCCTAGGGGATAGTGGAAGGTCTTGCCACTAACTAAGCTAGTCCATTGCAACTGGCATACATGTGTTGGTGTACCTGTAATCATTGAGCCAGGGCATTAGAACTGTGCTTCGTTGACAATAAACCTGACCAAGTTCCTTCGCTATGAACCGAGGCTGTGGATTTATTAGTCTGCACACCAGGATGCCTGACCATTGGATGCTCTTCCCTGCCTGAGGGCCTGCGCCTCTAGAAACTTTTTTTTTCTGCCCTGACTGCAGACCAGAATCCTAAACTGTTTGGTGCCTTGCCCTGCCTGAGGGCCAGGGCTCCTCGATAGACTATTTATGGCTATTTGCCCAGCCAGGTGGCTGTGGGTTAAAGACTGTTTGTGGCCCAGCCCTGCCCAGATGGCCAGAGTTCCCTTATAGAATTCTAATTATAGACTGTTAATTACTGTCTGCCCCAGCCAGGAGGCTGTGGACCAAAGACTGTTGTGCTTCACCCTGCCCATGGGGCCGGAGCTTTCCCCTATTAGACTGTTACTTGTGGCCTGCCAGCAGTGAGGCGAAGTGGCTTTCCACACCACTCGAGTGTGAGGGATGACTACACAGACATACCCCAGGACTACTAATAGGCACACACACACACACACTGAATCGCAGTGATAAAGTATAATCACGTGACACTACTCCACATGAGATCGCCTCCCATGGGGATGTGCAGTGGTCCCTGTTGAGGAATCTCTCAATGAAAAACAGAGACACTTCATTCAAGAGCAACTTCATTCACCTCATGATCAGTGGTACTGAAGGCGGCTGATACATCCCAAAGAATCTGGATAGACACGTACATCTTCATCGGTTGACACACTGATGGAGCAGTTTTGCAAATACCTTCTCAATGATTTTACCCCAAAATGGTAATTGGAGATCTGAGAATAATTGGAGGGTTTGTCAGCATCAAGAGATGGTTTCTTGAGCAAAGATGACATCTTTTTGTACCGTCCAGGAAGGATGGGAATCTAACTCACAAGTCACAGCCCATACATCGGCCACATAAACAAGGTGTCACAAGCTGAAACTGAAGCAGAGAAGATTCTGTGCTTGTCCCTTCAAGAACTGATTCTGCTATCACGAAGGCAAATTCTGCATCCAGATAATGGGCCCAGTACACCACTGTGTTCCCCCAAATTTACACCAGTGAAACTCCATTGAAACTATTTTCATGCAAGGTGTAACATACACCTCATCCCTTTCCCCGCCAGTTCTACCCCCTCAAACATCAAGAACCACAGTGTGGTCTGCTACATCAGAAGGACCTAACAGAGGGTATGTCTACACTTTGACCTGGGGCTGTGATTCCCAGCTCAAGGAGATACACTCACATTAGCCCTCATGGAGCTAGCATGCTAAAAATAAATGGTAGCTATGGCAGCACAAGTGATGGGAGGGACTAGCTGCCCTCAGTACGTACCTAATATCACTAGTAAGCAACCACTTGTGACAGATAGCCCTTCCTGCTGCTTATGCTTCCATGGCTGCTTTCCATTTTTAACATGCTACTTGACAAGAGTTAGTGAGAGCGTATCCCCCCAAGCTGGGAATTACATCTGCACCTCAAAGAGTAGACATGCCCACAATGTCTGGTTATGGGACCATATGGTAGCCCAAAGGAATTTTTCATGTGGACACTGAAGTCCCACAGAACAATTTGTCTCAGTGATTTTATTGCCACTGTGGAAGGGAAACCCTATTAGCTCAATGGCATAGAGTAGTGGGGGCAGTTTAAAATTTGTTTCTGCTCTGAAATGTGTAAAAATGTAAAAAAAACCAAAAAACAAAAAACTTGTGGATCTTCAAATGTATTCTTGTGTTTATTCAGTCATTTTTGCTTATTTCTTTGACAAATTTCTAATAGTATTGGTCAGAAAACAGAACAATAAAAGTAAATTTTTTCTTTATCAAAATTTTATTTTGACAGACATTTTCTGACTTATGTCACTGTTCTTTACTCCTGTGAGTGCAGTCATCAATGCAACTGCTAAAGAAAAAGAGAGCATGAAAGCAAGCACTGGATTCTATGTGAAAAGCCACCAAAGGCAATGGGATTGCACTGGTGTCACGGAGGGTTTAATTTAGCTTGCTGATGATTCATGAGAAGGAAAGAACCCAGACTGACTCATAGGTCCTAGGTTCAGTTTTCAGAGCTGACAGGTGGCAAAAATATACGGATTTTTTTGTGTGGAAATGACTTAAATTGACATGGGAATCTCTGAAATATGGTAAGCCTGGAATCCCAGGTTGACTTCTTTTTTTTTTTAAATGAAATCACTTATCAGAACAGAATTGCATTTCGAAAACTCCAACACCTCCATCCTTCCTCCCCTAACCCCAGATGATTTTCTGTCCTCTGCCCCTAAACTTACATTATCTTTGTCATGCCATTAACAACTTCTCCCACTTGTTTAATATGGGTGTAGGGGATTTTAAAATATTTTTTCAGTAACAAGATAGATCCTAGCTCTGCACTATTGAGAGTTGATGCACAGGTAAATATATCCTCATCAAGAGCTCTACAGACTATTACAATGCGGCTTTGGAGATTGTTCCCAGCTATACTCTAATATACCTGTTGCTCTTCCGCCATCCCACTCCCTATCACTTTATAATTTTTATTCTTTGCTTATGTTAGCTAAGCATGCACCTCATCCCATACAGATAGCTATCAAATCTAAGATTCTAAAATCAAAATTGAATAATTTAAGTCACACCTTTTCCAAGTCACACCTTCACCTGCTCAGTTACAGTGTTGTTCCTTTTTCCCCACTTATTCCTAGAGCAGCGGTTCCCAAACTGGGGTTTGCGAACCCCTGGGAGTTTGCAGAACATTACAGGAGAGTTGCCCGAAAAATTTCACTAATGGTGGCTAGAGGACCCTGGGCATTGGGGGCAGCACGTGGGACCTGGTTGCAGGGCAGACAGCCTGAGCCCCAGGGAGAATGGGGCAGGGCAGTTGGGGCTGGCAGCCCGAGCCCTGCCCACATCAGCGGGGGAGCCAGCCCGCTGAATCCCAGCACTCTGTGCAGGGCTGGCTGGCTGAGCTCCAGGGAGAGCGGGGCTGGGCAGTTGGGGCTGGCAGCCGAAGCCCTGGCAGTCAGCGGGACCTGCAGCCCGAGCTCAGTGGAGCTCAGTTGACCAGAGCGGTCAATGGGGTCCAGCAGCAGGAGCCCCATGGAGTGAGGAGGAAATTTAAACTTAAATCCCTGAAAATATTCATTTTTTGGGGGGGGGGGGGTTCACGAGATTTCACAATTTAGTGAAAGGGGTTTGCGGGCTGTTAAAGGTTGGGAACCAGTGCCCTAGAATAACATGCAACTTTCTCTCTCCTCAAAACTTTTATGACAACTGAGATGCATAGAGCTTGTTAAAAAGAAAAGGGAAGGAGGATGGGGAGAAATCCACATTATTATTATCATCATCATCATCATTATTATTTTCAAAATTTGAAGCACTCAGGATGTGGTCATTTTGTTCCAGTGGAGTCCAAGTCAGCATCACTTATTCATGTTGAGTAGAACATAGATGAGTTGCCCTACTGAATGATTCACATTAGTAAGTTCATAGATTCCAAGGCCAGAAGAGACCATTGTGATCTTCTCATTTGACCTCCTACCTAACTAGGGCCCTACGAAATTCACAGTCCATTTTGGTCAATTCAATGGTCATAGGATTTTAAAAATCGTAAATTTCATGATTTCAGCTATTTAAATCTCAAATTTCATGGTTTTGTAATTATAGGGGGTTCTGACCCAAAAAGGAGTTGTGTGTGTGTGTGTGTGTGTGTTTGCAAGGCTATTGTAGGGGGAGTTGCGTTACTGCTACCCTTACTTCTGCGCTGCTGGAGGTGGTGGTGGTGCCTTCAGAGCTGGGCAGCTGGAGAGCAGCAGCTGCTGGCTGGGAGCCCAGCTCTGATGGCAGAGCCACTGCCAGCAGCAGTGGAGAAGTAAGGATGGCCTGGTATGCTATTGCTACCTTTACTCCTGCACTGCTCTCTGCCGAGTTAGGCCTTCAGTCAGCAGCCGCCACTCTCTGGACGCCCAGTTCTGAAGGCAGCAGCGCAGAGGTAAGGGTGGCATGGCATGGTATTGCTGCCGTTACTTCTGCACTGCTGCTGGCAGGGTGCTGCCTTCAGAGCTGGGTGCCTGGCCAACAGCCACCGCTCTCTAGTCACTCAGCTCTGCAGGTAGCACAGAAGTAAGGGTGGCAATATCATGACACCCGTAAAATAACCTTACGAACCCCCCCGCAACTCCCTTGTGGGTCAGGAGCCCCAATTTGAGAAACGTTGGTCTCCCCTGTGACATCTGTGTAGTATAGGGTAAAAGCACAGAAAAGACCAGATTTTATGGGGGGAAGACCAGATTTCATGGGCCAGGACATGTTTTTCATGACTGTGAATTTGGTAGGGCACTATGTATAATGCAGGCCATAGAACTTCTCCAAAATAATTCCTAGAGCAGATCTTTTAGAAAAACATCCAATTTTGATTTAGAAATGGTCAGTGATAAATAATCCACCATGACTCACAGTTAATTGTTTCAGTGGTTAATTACCCTCACTGTCAAAAATGTATGGTTTATTTACACCTTATTCCCATCATCGCAAGTGAGGGTTGCAGGTACAAATACTTCATAAATAGGTTTCTTCTTTTCCCCGTCCCAAAGCCCCAATTCCAAATAAATTAATATCTTTCTTCACTTGGTCCCTCAGCTATGTATTGAAGCAGATGATTCTCTCCCATGAAGACTTAAGAATATGTGGCTTCTGAGAAAATTACCCATGAGTTACTGAAATTACTACAAAAAGAAAAGGAGTACTTGTGGCACCTTAGAGACTAACCAATTTATTTGAGCATAAGGTTTCGTGAGCTATAGCTCACTTCATCGGATGCTGTAGCTCACGAAAGCTTATGCTCAAATAAATTGGTTAGTCTCTAAGGTGCCACAAGTACTCCTTTTCTTTTTGCAAATACAGACTAACATGGCTGTTACTCTGAAACCTGAAATTACTACAAAATTCTCTAGATAGTATATTTGGAAACTCCAGCCTAACTTGTAGGGCTGGCTTACCTGACATAAGCATGCCCAAGTTAACACAAGACAAGCCTGAACAAATAATTGCTGAAACAACTAACTTCTGTGAATATGTTTATAGAAAATAAGGAAGGCAGAAACTAAATAAACTAACAATTGTCAGTATGTTTATAACAAACAAGGTAGGTAGAAATAACTGAACTGATAAGTTTGCCTTATGCAATCTTCAAAGCAATTGGTCTTTAATGCAAGAAGTATAGATGTTAGTAGCTAGGAAAGATGTATATAAACTGTGTGATGTGTGACATGAATTGGAATTGTGGTATCACTCTGTACCTAACCTCCTTGTATCTTGGCCTGTCCACCATGGGCAAAGAGCTGTTACTTGACTAATAAAGTAACCTGAGTGACAAGCTGAAATTAAACTGAATTTTTTTTGATCCCAGAGAACTGGATGGATTGTTCTCCCAAAATTGGACGCGGTGTTCAGAATAAGCAGAAAAGGTCTTGGAGGAAATCTCAGCATCACTGATGCTGTGATTTGGATCTGTGTCTGGATTAGGTGACCCAGATCCACTTGTCTGGAACAGGTAACATAGGTTTTGTTATACATAGCTTTACTGGTGATACTCACAACCTAACATTTAAGCAATGGCATTATTAGCTGGGTTTAAATTGAGGAGATTTCTGCTGCATTAGATCAATGGGTTAAGTCCAAGGGAAGGCCCTTTGAATTCCCCAGGGAGGTCTTAGGGGAAAGTTGGTCCAAGTAGAAAAGAAACTCCAACAAATAGGTTTGGATAATAAGTGAAGAAAGAAAGAAAGAAAACTATGTTGTTACAGGGATTAATTTTGGGACTAGGAACCCTGTGTAAGAAAACTAGAGATCGACACTTTAAGTAAGTAAGGTGGAGAAGGTGTGAACTGAAAGAGAAAAAAAATAATTATATAAGGTGCATGCTGAGAAATCCAATGAATCTATAGGAATCTATAGGGCCAATACATAAGGCAGTAGACGTGTTGATGGAATGAGGAGTGACAAAGCTAATATCCTTGGTGTGTAATTTTCCAGCATGGCCAGTGAAAAAGCCAGCAGGTGGGTCAAAACTAACTATAGAAGCATAATCGACAAAAATCTATGGCTCCTATAGTACCAGGTTATCCTGAAATGATTGCTAAAATCTCTCCTAAATGAAGTGGTTTTCAATACTGGCAATTAGTAATGGCTTCTGGATGTTGCCCCTGGTTCCAGAGTGTCAGTATGGAATAGCATTCATGTGGGGAGGAGTGCAGTATGCATGGACCATATTACCCCAGGGGTACAAAGACTCTCCAGTATTTTTCTTGGATAGATGAAACGGAGACCTAAGGACCTTTCTGAGCCTGCAAGGCTCATTCGGAATGATGTATTAGTGCAGTCCCCCACTGAGAAGGAACACAGTTAGGATCTGTCTGAGCCATTCCAGGGCTTGCAGCAGGCAAGGTTAAAGATTAACAGTGGAAAAGCATATTTGGTTCACAGAAAGATTACATTCTTGAGGGCAACAAAGGATGTAGGAGGATCCTGGGAACTACAGGCCAGTCAGCCTCACTTCAGTCCCTGGAAAAATCATGGAGCAGGTCCTCAAAGAATCAATCCTGAAGCACTTGCATGAGAGGAAAGTGATCAGGAACAGTCAGCATGGATTCACCAAGGGAAGGTCATGCCTGACTAATCTAATCGCCTTCTATGATGAGATTACTGGTTCTGTGGATGAAGGGAAAGCAGTGGATGTATTGTTTCTTGACTTTAGCAAAGCTTTTGACACGGTCTCCCACAGTATTCTTGTCAGCAAGTTAAGGAAGTATGGGCTGGATGAATGCACTACAAGGTGGGTAGAAAGCTGGCTAGATTGTCGGGCTCAACGGGTAGTTATCAATGGCTCCATGTCTAGTTGGCAGCCGGTATCAAGTGGAGTGCACCAAGGGTCGGTCCTGGGGCTGGTTTTGTTCAATATCTTCATAAATGATCTGGAGGATGGTGTGGATTGCACTCTCAGCAAATTTGCGGATGATACTAAACTGGGAGGAGTGGTAGATACGCTGGAGGGGAGGGATAGGATACAGAAGGACCTAGACAAATTGGAGGATTGGGCCAAAAGAAATCTGATGAGGTTCAATAAGGATAAGTGCAGGGTCCTGCACTTAGGACGGAAGAACCCAATGCACAGCTACAGACTAGGGACCGAATGGCTAGGCAGCAGTTCTGCGGAAAAGGACCTAGGGGTGACAGTGGACGAGAAGCTGGATATGAGTCAGCAGTGTGCCCTTGTTGCCAAGAAGGCCAATGGCATTTTGGGATGTATAAGTAGGGGCATAGCGAGCAGATCGAGGGACGTGATCGTTCCCCTCTATTCGACATTGGTGAGGCCTCATCTGGAGTACTGTGTCCAGTTTTGGGCCCCACACTTCAAGAAGGATGTGGATAAATTGGAGAGAGTCCAGCGAAGGGCAACAAAAATGATTAGGGGTCTGGAACACATGAGTTATGAGGAGAGGCTGAGGGAGCTGGGATTGTTTAGCCTGCAGAAGAGAAGAATGAGGGGGGATTTGATAGCTGCTTTCAACTACCTGAAAGGGGGTTCCAAAGAGGATGGCTCTAGACTGTTCTCAATGGTAGCAGATGACAGAACGAGGAGTAATGGTCTCAAGCTGCAGTGGGGGAGGTTTAGATTGGATATTAGGAAAAACTTTTTCACTAAGAGGGTGGTGAAACACTGGAATGCGTTACCTAGGGAGGTGGTAGAATCTCCTTCCTTAGAGGTTTTTAAGGTCAGGCTTGACAAAGCCCTGGCTGGGATGATTTAACTGGGAATTGGTCCTGCTTCGAGCAGGGGGCTGGACTAGATGACCTTCTGGGGTCCCTTCCAACCCTTATATTCTATGATTCTATGATTCTATGTAGTATTGATCATCATAGAGAGGAATTAATTTCTAAATTACTAATCCCTCTTGATAAGTGAGCATTACAGCTATTTTTGGGAATCACCAGATTTGGTAGGGGATTTTCCCCACATCATGTGGAAGCTACTAGTCCTTTGTGTTAGTTCGTGAGGGCCCCCCATTGGGATCGGCAGGAAGAGCATACTGAAGTAGTGGTAAAACTGAAACAGCTTTTGGGGAGTGCTCCAGTGTTGGAAAGTCCAACTGAAAGTAAACCGTTCTTTATGTATCCTGCAGTAACTCCAGTTGGCACAGGGGTGGTGGGTCACACAGAAATATGGAAATCAGGATCAACCAGTAGCATTTGCTTCCTGACTATTGCAAAGTGTGGAACCTCAAAAAAAAAAATGGATGGGAGAAAATTGTGTTGACTGTGTACTGGGCACTCATTAAAAACAAATATCAGCCGGAGGACAGAAGCTGTTCATTGCTAGTTACCACACCTCCCTCAAGATCACAGCTGGAGGGAAAAATATCAGCTGGATAAAGTTAGCGTTGGATTCTGGTGTTGCAGGAAGAAAATGTGGAGGCAATATGGCTAAAAGAACGAAAGGAATGGGTGGCAGGGATCTGCATAGAAGGAATGCCCCATGAATGTGAAGTTAGCTCAGCTAGCACTTGGCAACTAATCTTTAAAGAACTAAATGGTTAACAAGGTTAGAGAGGAGGAGATTTGGTATACTGATGGCAGTAGCCATTATGTAAAGGGATAAAGGAAAGGAGGCTGGATAGCAGCAAAGCTGAGAGATGAAGTAATTGTAAATACTTTGCTGTATAATTGTGGGAATAAGCCAGCTCAGTATGCAGAATGAGCAGCTGTTGTTAGAGTACTGATGGAAGAAAAAGGGTCCTGCTCTAAGCTTACCATAGTCTTGAAGTTGGATTGGGTGTTCAGGGGAGCTGTGTTGATTCTGGCCTGGTGGGCTCAGAACAAGTATTGTGCTATGGATGAAGGAGAAATCAAGTTCACTGCTACATTGCAAATGCTGGATAATATGACTAAACATTTTGAAAAAGAGCAGATATGGTAAAAATCTGAGCACACAGAAAGAAAGGGCTATTCATAAAAGGAAATCAGGCAGCAGATTTAGCAGCCAAAGACACAGTGGTAACCACATCGTCCTGTCTGTTGGAAACTTGGTTAGAAGTCATTCCACTGGCAGCTATCACCCGGAGCCAGCAGCAATCGTTACAAACTAAGCCAGAGCAATTGCAGAGCATCCTTAGAGTTAGGTCCACTATGAAAGCAAGTTCAAAGCCTGGGAATAAAGGTGGATGGCCAGGAGTTAGTAATAAAGAAGGGACTCTTGTGTGTAAAGTCAGAAGATGGTTTAGTATGGGTAGTACAAAGGGATTTGAGGAAGGATTTCTTAGCATGAGTACATGAATCAACTATGGGTGGTCACCCTAAATACGAAGCTACCCAGGAAACACTGGCAAAAACAGGATGGTGGCCCAGGAATAGGATTTGAATGGGCATCTTAATTCCTATCTTCTTTGTTCTAGATATGATCCAGCAAATAGAAAATGCAGAGGGGCACTCATGGAACAGGCTCCCAGGGAACCCTAGAAACTAAAGGATCCAAACAGATTACATTGGGGAACTACCCCTAACCCACCAAGGGGACAAATATGTACTAGTTGTAGTGACTCATTCTCACATTGGGTGGAGGCATTCCCAACTTAAAAATATGACTCAATTGACAACAGCTAAACACCTGGTGTATAATTTGTTCAGTTGGTGGGGGGTTCCTAAGGCAACTGATTCAGATAATGGTAGAGGATTTGTTGGATCAGTGGTTAAAGTATGGACATAAGAAAGGCCATACTGGGTCAGGCCAAAGGTCCACTTAGCCCAGTATCCTATCTTCCAAGAGTGGCCAATGCCAGGTGCCCCAGAGTGAATGAATAGAACAGGTAATCATCAAGTGATCTATCCCCTGTCACCCATTCCCAGCTTCTGGCAAACAGAGGCTAGGGACACCAGCGCACTGATAGGCATTGATCAGAAATTCCACATTGCTTATCATTCCAAAGCAGCGGGGCAAATAGAAAGAATGAATTTAACCGTTAAAACTGAACTCATGAAAGCACTAAATATCACAGGTAGTAATTGGGCTTAGCATGTATCAGAGCTGGAGAATGAAGATCTATGGGATTTTCCCTTTATGAGGCTTAATGGAAAGACCAATGATACTGTGGGAGAATATGATTAACCCTGTACGAGGCCATATGGCTACAGTAGTTTTGTCAGAGTCCTGAGTATAGGACTTGCAGAAGCAGATTTTGCCATTGCAAAAAAGTGTGCACAAGACCTAGGTGTGGTTTGATGCCAAAGGGGACCAGACCAAACATCATATAGGCTCCAAAGTCATCATACAGGATCAGGCCACATACCACCTATTCCTGAAGGCGAAGTAGCACAGCCCATACTTTGTGCTGGATCAACTTGGCCCCTTGGTGTACTTATTGGAGTTGGGAAATAGAGGACAGAGTTGGGTCAATGAGAGTCAGTTTACAGCCTACTAAAGTAGATAAAGAAAGAAGCAAGACATGGTTACTTGCAGCACATTTGTAACTAAATTTGTAAAGCATTTAATTTAGGGGATAGAAGAGATAAAGCAGGGGAAAGGGTTTAGATTTTTAAACAGAACACTGATTTGGAAAAGGGAATTTGTAATATTGGGGAAGAAAAATTGTAATTTGCAAGACTAGAAGGTCCTGGGCACCACATGAAAATAATAATAGGATTGTTCCAACCATGACTGTTATTCCCAGATGGACAGGGAGTCCTAGAGAATTAGTGTATGTTAACAGTATGGGTACTATTGAGAATGGAACACATATACAACACTCTCAAAGTGTTAAGTTGGTAACAAGGGATGGTGTAGAGATAAACATCACACGTTGTCAAAGAATCTAACTATAGTGGGTATGTTTATAGTACACAAAGTTGGCGGAAACAACCTGAACTGATAAGCTTACCATATGCAATCTGCAAAGCAATTGGTCTTTACATACAAGAAGTATAGATGTTAGTAGCCAGGAAAGATGTGTAGTGTGTGACATGAATTAGAATTGTGGTATCACCCTGTACCTAAACTCCCTGTATCTGGGCCTGGCTAGAGAGAACAAAGAGCTGTTTCATGCCTAATAAAATAACTGAAGTGACACGCTGGAGTCTGAGGGTTTTTTCGGATCCCAGAAAACTGGATGAAGTGTTCTCCCAGAACTGGACAAGGTGTTCTGGATAAGCAGAGTGGAAAGCGGGGAATCGCAGCACAACTCAGCCAACATCATTATAACATACGAACAACAAAAATAACGATTTGCCTTACTGCCTTCATGCACGCAGTGTAATTGTACAGGACAAAAAAAGTATTAAATGTCAGCTGCACTAATGTATTGTAGTCTAGCTAGTGTATAAATGTTTATAACTACTTGAATTAAAAAAGGGTTTTCTACCAATCACTATCTCTGGATTTCAAATGAAAAACTTAGCATTATTTCTGCATATGCAACATGATTATTCCATCTTTCCAAATGCTTTACTTGTTTGTACTTTATTTTACCTACTAATGTGGACCTTATAGAATTGTTTAAAGTTCTCAGTAAAAAAAAATAATTGTAAGTTATACTGCACATTATTACAATATGCTTTCATCTCAGATTCACTCACAATTGGCTTCTTCCCAGTTCTGTACAACGCAATTTCTTACACAATAAGTCCATAAACTTACTGCAAAAAACCTATGCCAAGGCTATTCTAGGGTTGCATAAGCTATTGCTTAATGAGCTAAATTCTGCCCAGGCCAGCACAGATTTACTAGTGAGGAAAGGTAAGTACTTAGGGAGCCTCTTTCTACCACTTGTTCACCTGTGCACCGAGCCAGAAAAAGGCTGTTACTTGTACTCAAGTGCTAGGGGACAGCCAATGATCATATCTGATGACATTTCATAGCCACAGGAAAGCACATAACACAGGAAAGCATGTCCAGGGGCCCACTCTGGGTACAGCAGTATTAGTGTCTGGAAGGAGATGCTGTGTGGAGCATATCTTCTATATCTTTTCAAGGCAGTAGTAAAAGTCACTGCATCAACAAGCAAAATGGAACAAAATAGGTTACAGGTTTTTTCTTTAGTGCCATAAAATCTGGAATTTCAATAGGCTGATGAACAACCCTAAAATTGGATGATATTAAAACATTAATATTCAGCAGTAGAATAATTAGTCTCATAAGCATGTTAAGGAAATATAGTAAAGGAGGTATTAAAAGACTCAAGAACATTACTCCTGGAGAATAACTAGAAACTAAATAATATTAAACTGACTTCAACAGTTACCGAATATATCTAATAAATACATAAGACATTCAGGATCAAACCAGGCAGCAGAGAAATTTCCTGGGACATTCCACCAAGAAGTGGCATCTTAAACACAGATCCAGTGATCTGCAGCCCAAGTCCTGTCTGCCAAGGGGCCCAGGGCCAAACAGAACGTAAAGCCACAGAACCATGTGCAGGTCCTCACTACTAATGAAGAGTGGGTCCAAGAGAAATAGGAGGCTGGGATTTGGCTGGCAGTGAGGTGTGGGCCCAGCCGCTGTGTTTGAATGTAGCATGTTACAGTGTTATGTGATACAGGTGTGATGTGTAACACCCCCATAATGCTACGCTATAATCAAACACAAATCAGTCATCAGTAGGAAAGCAAACCATGTGAAAGACCAAACATCAGGAGAACTGGGACCACCATAGAGTCACAGCTTAAAAAAAACAGCAGCAGGACTTCTGGTCCTCTAATATGAGGGAAGAAAAGAGCATCCTCATCTCCACTATAAATCAACGCTGCTGATAATCACCTCTTCTATCCTTCCCTGGAATCTCCTACCTCTCGAATCCAACACTGATTGCACTTACACATACATTTGTGTACTGAGCTCTCTGTTTCATAGATATCTGTTCCATTCCTTCTTTTCTGTTCTTTAATTCTCTTTCATTCATCTATTTGCATGTCATGTATCACTGTTAAAGGCAGAAGACAGGTACCCTAACTAACTGATTGCATCTGATTATATAGGATCGTCAGTTCCTTTCTATTTGTGTTTCAGAGTAAGTTATAAACTCAACCTCCACCAGCCCAGGTTCAAAACTTTTCCAATTCAGTATGAGATAATGGAATTTGTAGCTATGTGTCTCTACTCAACTCTATCATCTTCCTGTGTCCCCCTTCACCAAAACAATCTTCTGATGAGACACTGAAGGCTGGTTCATTAGACCCACCAGTTGTATTTTCAGTCACTTAGATGCATCCATTTATCGCAAATTGTCACACCACTACACACTTCTAATTTGTTCTTGTATAATGGTTAACTATTATATCCAAACCAAAGGGTCTGTTACTGTGAAATGCAAACAAATGCAAAATAGGCCTTATTCTGTTTTCTCAGATGCTGATTTTAGATCCATGTTACTCAGTTGTAGTCACTCTCTATTTACAAAAGCGTGAGTTCAGAATCAGGCCACATTGGCTTATCAAGCAATTGAGCTTTGCAGCCCTCATTAAAATAAATAAAATCACTGAAATTAGCAGCAGGTATCTGAACGAATTGGATTGCTGTGACCTTTACAAGATAGGTAAAATTTCTGGCAAACTGACAAAATAAATAAAATAAAACACTGAACTTTGCTGCATAGTTTTTCTTTTCAGATATAATTTAGAGATAATTAGGGAACAAAGAAACAATCAAAGAAAATATTAATTCAGATACCACAAACATTAGACACAAGGATAAAGAACCAATAACGAACAAGGCAATGACACAAAATGCAAAGGACACACCACTATTTGGATAATCATGGACTAATGGAATACTTAGACAGTTATTGCCATCTTTTATGTTGCACTTACCAACCTCCACAACACTAGAACAGTTGGGGTCTGTGAAGCCACTAGGACATTCACATGAAAAGAAGTCATCAGCCAACCCAGATAAACAGATGCCACCATTTTCACAGGGGTTGGAATCACACACATCTCCTGTGAATTAAAGAAAAAGATTCTCAGTCTTTCATACAGGCCCCCCAAAAACTCCTTACATGATAACTTTAGTACAGTTAGATTATTGACAACCAAGAATAGACCAGCATAATGGCTCCAGATTCCCTTGAAAACCAAACACCTTCAGACCTACAAATCTACCATAGGCTCAATTTTACATTTATTTAAAGAGACTCACATTTGTCCCAAGATTTTGATTTTGTACATAGAAGCTTTTACCAACAATAAAGACAAATAAGTTTCCATTTAAAAAAACAACAACACATCATAGGAAACTGTCTTGATACTGTCAGACATTACCTTGCAGTTGCAACACAAACCTTGAATCACTGAAAACAAAAATCTGATAATAATCAACAGAAGTGAAAGTTAATTGTGTGGTTGAAAAGATCCTGCCCATTCCCACTTTCCCTTTGAAGCCACTGAGTGTACATCATCTCTGCAGAATTAACTCAAGCTCTTTTTGGGTGTTGCATTTACCTGGCTCTACTCCACATACACAACTCTCCCATGAAGTTTAGTGGTGCTTTCAATCCTGGCTAGCTGGCTTATCTGGGTATATAGGCTAAAACCAGGTCAAGGCTTTCCCACGAGCTGGCAACCTGCCCACTTTGCAGCGAGAATGTAAACTACGCAAGTTCTAATAGTCCTCCAGTGCCTTCCCACAATTCCCCCTTTATTCCCCAAAGGGCAAACAAGTTGTCCCAAAATTCACTGGGAAAGAGTTGTAATGTGGTTCATTTGATCACATTACAAAGAGCCATGGGATATGCCTAGTGACATTGTGGTGGGATGGGTTTCCACTCTGGTCAGAGAGGGGTTAAAATGCTCATCTGGGCACAATGAGCCCCAATCCGGTGCACCTGTGAGGCCTCTCAAACCTTGAGAGGGGCGACTCCTTAAGAGGAAGGATCTAAACCCGGTGCACAGTGGCTCTCAGAGGGAAGTGGAGCTAGAGTGCCTTAGCCCCACAGAGCTAGGGCATGCTCACCAGGAAAGCTGAGGAAGGGCCTATACTGCTTGGACTCTCTGAAGAGGTAAAAGGACTGTCTTTATTTTGTCTTTTTCTAGTGCCCAGCATGCTCAACCTGGTCCCCTTGGACACATGGAGGATTAGGAACCTAGCTTCCCGTCACAGAGACTATTTAGTTTTTGCCTTCCAGGGAATTGTGGGGTGAACCTGGATTGTTTTGTGAGCTGCAGGATTATTTTGTTGCCTTTTTTGTTTTGGACTGCTGTTATGGCCAGAAGGGAGATCCACTGCCCTAAGACTTACAGGTGGAAGGCCATACCCCACACTGGTGCTCCAGTGACATCTACATACAGGGAGGGATGTCTGAAATGAGAGAGGTGCCCCCCATCATCCCAAGGAGGCACTCTATGGATACAACCTATGGCAGAAACACATGGATGGGCACAGCACTGGTGAGGATATAGTAACTCGGGTATGGATTTATGTCCAGGCTAGGCTAACCCAGATACTGATCACTTGAGTTAACTTTGCAGTGAAGACATACCCTCAACTGGGTCTCCTGGCTAAAGAGTCACTGCCTTTCTCTTCTGACCACACTTTGCATCAGACTGCTTTGTTCTTAGCATCTGAGGGAGTTAGTTTCATGTAGTGGAATAAAGGAATTCCCTACAATGCTGTTAATTAATTTGGAAGAGAAACACTGATGGAACAATCTATATATATATATATATATATATATATATATATAATCTATTTGCATACTGAGCCAAAATGCTAATCAGAAGATTGTTAAAACTTAGAGAGGAAATTTACAGGAAGAAATAAGACAGCAGGAGGGGATTCTCTTTATGAGTAAAGAATATGGATTGTTGGAATATATCTGGTGGACAGAGCTACCCCTCCCTTCATCTTTCCACTGAGGAGGCAAGAGGACAGCATGACTTGTTTCATATATGGAAGACCACAGCCAAGCCTAGCTGTAATTCACAGGAAGGATTTTGGTTGAGCTTCTGCTCTATAAGACAAGATTGTGACTAGTTAAGTAAGTCTAGGTTCTAGAACATGTGTTGTGTTTTTATTTTATATGTAACCATTTTGTTACATATAAAATAAAATCCTTCTACTTGCTTTCACTAAAATCTCTACGCTTTGTCAGATAAACTTTTGCTCGTTTTCACTATAAATATAACTAAGCCCTGTGGGTTAAGCAGAGCTGTGATCTAAAGAGTAACTGGTAAGCTAGGTGGACTGTTCCTTTGGGTGCAGTGAATCTGTGAACTGCAAATGTCCAGTGGAACAGGGGCAGTACACTCAGAGGGGAGTGTGCTGAACACTCTTAATGGTTCCTTGCTAGGATCATCTGGGTATATCTCACCAAATCAGTTCTCTGCCATTGCAATTGCCTTGGGCATTGGTACCCAAGTCCTTCCTGTTTTTCGCCTTGGGCATTGGTACCCAAGTCCTTCCTGTTTTCCGCCTGTGGCACACAAGAGTTTGCTCTCCTGAGGGCTGTGATTTTTTTAGTTTAATCTAGGTTATTTGACTCAATGCTGGGGTAATTGGTGGGATTTAGTGGCCTATGATGTGCAGGAGGTCAGATCGGAAGATCTGGTGGTCCCTTCTGGCCTTAAACTCCATGACTGACTCTTCAAGAGTAGTGGAGCTGGAGTGCCAATGAGCACTGTCTGGGAGCTCGTTAAGAATTTTGGAGAATCAGCCAACATTCCTCCTTTGGGCCCTGGTTTCTAGACGTCTGGTTCTAATGCATCTTTGTAGATAAAACTTGGCTCTTTGTAATTTCACCAGGGAAAAAATAACTCAGTCATGTACCTTTGGTTCTGTTAGTCATTATTGTTTTAATGACATTTTGTTTAGGCTCTACCAGGCTAATTTGGACAAATCTGTCATGTTTTATTGTTGCTGTAAATTTGTAAGTGGTGGGCTATAAACCCAGTCTCAGTTATTAGTAAGAATCTGTGGGGAGGCTGCAGCAATGCAAAAACTAATAACACAAACCAAAACAGAGAATTCCATCAAAAGTCTTGCTATACTGACTAACTCATACAAAACAGCAGAGGACAAAAGAGGGAAAATGTATTATAGCAACTTTGAACTGCAATGATTAAAATTGGAATTTGGCATGACACCCTCACAATGTAGTCAGGGAAATGAGCAAACTCAGACACACCTGAGCAATAACTCAAGAATAGAAATAAAGTTCATGCAAATTTGCATACTCAAATTAGTGAATCTCACTTAAAATGTTAGCCCCCATATGACTTACTGCCTGTAAAATTGTGCAGAATAAAATAAATGTCACTTTTTGAATCAACAATATGCCTCAATTTACATTTGTGCCACGTCAGAGGTCATTTATGTTGAAATATTGAAATTAATTTTTTATACATTTGTTATGCATAGACTTTGATTTAAGAGGCTCTGTTCTCAATAAGAAAGGTTTACATGGGTTTACAGTTTGTTCTGACATAACTGATGATGGGATTTGTTACCATATAAGTACCGTCTGGTTTGCATATTATATAACCTTTAATACAGCCCTACAGTTTTAGGATGTAATTCTGCAGTCAGGATGAGGAGAGAGAAAGGACTATAATCATAAAGCAAATTCTCCTAGTATTGTGCATTTAGCTGAAGATGTGCCACTGCCTATCTATTTGTACAACCACAATGACTTCCAATACATTCTTTTTAATAAACACAGCATAAAAAATTGGTTTGCTGTTTACAAAGTACAAATCACATTTAATCTTGTATGCTTGTTGTAACTTGCAACCAGAAATGCCTATTAAAAATAAAAGTGTGCTATGCTCATTTCCAAAGAAGTAATCGCCGGTGCCTTTTAACCCCTTCATGCCCTCTGACATATTCTGATTCAACCATCATCTTTCAGTGAAATGTATGTCAAATACAGAAGTGCCACAATAGCGGTAATGTAGATGCTATAGCGCTGCTATTGTAATAATCACAAGAAGTCAACTCTGGATGTTCTTACTCTGTTCTAACTCAGACATAATCACAAAGACTTTAGAACTTACCATATCAAGATTTTAGGATTCCATGCAAAGATCTGAGAAAAAGTTAATGGCAGAACAGTTGCTTGAAAGAAGAAACACACACAGGTACAAAATTGCCAGAGTTCATTAAACAACCTTGCTTTTTGCTTCTTTTTTGAGACTGAGCTTTCTTGAAGAAGGCAAAGTACTGCTTGCAAATTTTCTGTCATTTCTTTACAAGAGCAAGAAGTGGAGCAAGGTATGTAATCATACTAAATATATTTGTCCTGTAGCCAGCTTCACTTGGCTAGCTCTTTTTTGTATTTTTCTCACCTGGTTCCAGCCAGACTGACAGCAAAGGTTTTCAAACAGAATCCAAAACATCACCTTCATAACAAAATTTTCTTTTCTCATAGGTATGTCTAATGGAGTGTAGTCTTCCAATATCCCTCCACCACTGGAGGTTGTTCTGTTCACAGTTTATACACAGAGAAGTTGAATAAAAAAAAATACATTTAAATCTTCCAACACAGGTAACACTACTTCATTTCTTAGAGGTAACCAGAGAGAGAGAAAACAGCTCACTGCTGCTCCCTGATGCTTCACTATAGAAGCCTGTAAGCAGAACCAGAAACCCCACACCCACTCTTAAAGTGATAAAATACAATTCCGGTACAGTCCTCATAACACAGTCCTCATAACACAACTCATTTCATTCCATTCCCCTAGTTCTAGGAGAGGTCAGCAGGCAAACAGTCCTTTTTCTGCTAGTGCCACCCCCCATTACAAGAGAAGAGACAGATTATATGATGACCTTTTTCCCAGAACTTTTCCTGGTTGGCTAGGAGAAGTTCAATCTTGTCCACTGTATGCTACAAGTCTCCTGGTCCCAGGCCCTTAAAGAAACAATAGCCTAGGTTTTCCCCAAATACTAATTATTATGATAGGACCACTTCCTCTCTCTCAGTATCTTCATCTGTCATTCCTTAAAGTCCTTGTCTGCTCCAGAACTTCTGGAATGGCATAGCCTGGCCTTCCAGACTTCCCCCTCTGGTTTTAAAAGTTATGCTCTTCTACATGTCCATTATGCACACATGAAGGGGAGGGCTGAAGATAGAAATCTACTGCAGAGAACTATTGCCTTGATACTAGGGGGAAAATTTTGGTCCTGCATGTCTCTGAATCAATGGGGCAAAAGGGGGCACTTCTACAATAACACCAACCCTAAGTATTCAAACATCAGTCATATATCCAAAATCATGAGATTGGCTTAAATATCATTATTTTAAAAATAAATATTTGTTTTTTTAATTTGCTTTTATGATTTTGAACATTTAGGGTACACTTGGGTAACATTTTTCATTCTTTTCTCTGCAACAACTAAAGCTAGAAACGTAATTTTTCATTTTTTTTTAAATGAAAGTGAAATTCTCACTTCATATGACTCCAGGAATTGGGACTTTCATAAAAACACCAAATATCTCAAGACTCATGATAAAATTGAAAAAATTGGGGATACTGTCTCTACCATTCAAATAATGAAAACTTTATAAGACATGAGGCCTCCAGGAACACAGGGAAAAGCACGTTCGGGAAAGGGCCCCCTTTAAGGAGATGTGTCCTGTGGTCCACCCCAGTGATTCTCTACCAGCATCAAGGAGGAAAGGAGAGGCATGACAGCTATGCTCAGCCTCTACCCCCTGTGCACCTGAACACAGCGAGTTATAGAACATGAGTTTCTTATATAGCTGCGTTGGGACAGTAAAGGGTCTGCTTGCACCTTCTCTTTCCTTGGGACACCTGCAAAGAGCCAGCTATAAACTGACACTTTGTATTTAACTTGATGAAATGCTTTCTAGTTGAGAACATCATTCCTGCTTCTTTTTTCACCCTGGAAACATTCGATTCTGAAAAAATCTACAGTGTAAGACCTTGAAAAACTTTACATTTATACAACATGCCTTTGTAATTTTATAAAATCCCACAGATCACTGTAGAATCCTTTACAGAATAGTGCAGTTCCTTGGTTGACAACAAAGGACAACCTGAAAGACGGAATTCAATTGCTGTATATAAATAATGCAACACATCATGATGGTAACAGTTAGTCCATCAATTCCTGGCAAGAATACAAACTCACCATGACTTTATGAAAACAATCTTGTGACACAAAGGATAGCTATACTGGATACCCTGTGCAAACAAAAAAGAATCATCCAGTAGTTTTCCTTATGTATTGTTTTATTTTGTAAAACAATCCATAATTACTAAGTTGTAAAATATCAGTCAGGTACAGCCATAACTTATGAATCTGGGGTTGTACTTGACTGAACTTATTAATTTTACTGAAAGAGTTCCACGTGGTTTATCCTGCATCAGCAGGACCCTCAGACACAATACCTGATCTGTCAGCAGGCATTCCTATTCTGGATCAGGGAATGGAGAGATTATGTTCTTACTATTTATTTAAGAATGATAATTTTGTAAATAAGGTATTTCATCTGATTGTGTGATAATGGCAAGAATCAACATAGCCAGTGCTGCTGGCAGAAGTGCAACTTGGAGTACCATTTCCTGGGATAACTAGGTGGTGATACACCACAAAGAGTGACAAGAAAAATCCAGACTCTCAAGACTCCAAAAATAGGTGAAAAGAAGTGATAAAAGGAGATGAATAAGAGACTTCCTTTCGGTACTCTTACCCACACACACACTTTTATGGCATGAGAACAGGAGGAAACCAAATGAAATTTAAAAGGTAGCAAAGTTAAATTGAGAGCACCAGATGTTTTAATAGCTAGAAGTTGTACACAAGCTCTGCTATCTAGGATCAACTATATTGGTTAACTTATTTCTGGATGACTAAACTAATTCTCTCATAGAAAAGGCAGTCACAACAGTTGGCCACCTTACCAACAGCATGTGGGATAACAAGAAACTGACATTGAGTACCAAGATACGGCTCTCCCAGATTGGCTTTTTGAACACTACTCTTTGGTGACAAGACCTGGACCACCAACAGGCATGGGAGAAGTCTAGACACCTTCCACAAGTGCAGTTTTCACCATATTCTAAGTATCAAGTGGAATCACAACATTCCTGACACTGAAACATTCGAGAAAGCAAAATTACCAAATCTAATCACTATTCTCAAAACAAAGGCACTCCATTGGCTTGGTCATCTGCACCAGATGGATGAGACACATGTCAAAGGGTCTCCTGTGCAGAGAAATGCAAATGCTCCAAGCCCACTGGGCTGACCTAGGCTCAGATTCAAGCATGCTTATAAGAGGGACATGAAAACTTTCAACACTGACATCACAAGCGGGGAAGATGCAGCTAGCAACAGGCTACATTGGAAAGATGCACTGCACCAGGGCCTCAAAAAGGCTGAAGAGAGGTGGTTGAAAGAGAGAAAAGGGAAGAGCGCTAAAAGGAAAGCACATCAAGCCTCTGGCCCTGCACTTTATGCCTGCAATATCTGTTTCAAGGATTGTCACTTGAGAATTGGATTTTTTAGTCACTCACCATGTCGCAGCATGACACATAGTACATGAACCATTTTGGCACTTACATCATTGTCTTTCAAGACAGACAGTTGCCATTCAAAAAGGGGGGGGGAAATGGTTTTATAAACTGTGTATTTCATTGCCCAGTGGAATTCATTCTCACAAGGTGTTACTGAAGAAAATGCTTAGTAGTACCGCAAAAAGGATTAGACATTTATGTGAATACCAAGAACATAATTGACAGTTACATTTACTTGTATAATCATTTTTAAGGCGATCAGTGCTTATGCTCTAGGATGTGCTCTAAGTACTAATTGGCTGGTTAGGAAGAAATATCTCCTATTGACAATGTTCTTTGGATTGCCACTACATAACAAAGAACCTGATCTTTCAGTCATTTCTCAGAAAAATTCCATTGAAGTCAATGGGAAATTTGCCTAAAATATGCAGGGTTGGGCCTATTTCTGAAATATAGAGCTACAGTTAGATTTCAAAAGAAGACTGAGAAAGTACACTAGCAGTTTGAGATTAAAATCAACTGTTTTCAATGTACTTTAATAGTTTTCTGAAGGCACAGAATCATTTGTTAACTGTCAACATTCAAATCTATTTATCCACAGTTGAATCAGAACTATAAATCATGTTGAAGACACACCTCTGTAGACATGCAAACTGATAAACACCAGAACAAATGAGCTCTGTAATTCTTTTAGCAAACATGGAAACAGTTGTCCAGACTTAATGGCTAGATGGCTGATTTGTTTTCCTAATGTAAAAGAGTTGCTGAAGAGAGAGCTGAACAATTAACACAGATCTTGCAGTATTTGAAAGAGAAGGTAACTTTAAGCTACTGATGCCTAGAAATTTTACCCACCTCTTTCATCTTTTACACCTAATGACTGATTATCACAAGCAGAGAAGCTAGAGGGCTAACAAAACAACAAGAATCTAAATGATTAAAAATATATATATTTAGTGGCCCTATTATCTGTATGTGCTCACATATTAAGCTGATGAGAGTCTGTATAAGAATCTAGATAGCAAGGCTGCCAATTCTCATGATTTTATCAACAGCGTCAGGACATCAGATTTTTTCTGAAAGCCTCAGGTGATGGAATCAAGAGTTTACATACAAATCTCAGCTTTTGTATAAAAACAAAATAGTCTCTAGACCTCATGGTTGTGGGGAAAGCTATAAAATGTGCAATGAGTGAGCTATAAAGGCTCAGAAATCAGAAGGCTAATCAAATGAACATAAACTTTATTATCTTTAAAAAAATCTTATGATTTTGGGGGTCTGACATGATTTTTCAATGACTGAGTTTGGCAATATTGAGATTATACTAGAGGACCTAGGTTATACTGTAAATAATAGGGCCCAATTCAGCAGATTGGGTGTGAGTACATTGATATATAATCATCTTTTCCATGAGAGCCTAGGAAGATTGTGGTTGCAGCTGTTGGAAAGTTAGGTTTCCTAGGGAAAGAAATCATGAAAAATGCTGATTGTTTGACAGCAAGTTGTGGAGCTGCAAGACAGAGGAGAGGAAAACTCATGGCAGTGAACTTCTTGTGCTCTCAAGTCTCAGGCTTTCCATTCTCACTACCCATTTGTCTCATTTCCAAAGCCCACACAAGCAGGAATAAGGACAACTCTAGAACAGGAATAACAAACCCAAGGGACGAGGTAGCTCTAGATTGGGTTTTGGACTATGACAATCTATCAATGTAATGCAGCAGTAGTATGGCTAGCCTATCAGGGTTAGGAAAAGAGCTTTACAGCCTTGCCTCTGGTATATTAATTTATAACATGCTAAATCCCTTCCTACCTTTTAATCTTTTCCCCCCTCTTTCTATAGTATCAGCTACTTTATTCATTTGAATGGGAAATAGCAGTAGGTCACTGTACTTCAGCCTGCTGCACTGGATGCTTTTCAAAATATCTCATATGTGACAACACAATAAGAAATAATAAAACCAGCTAAGAAGTAAACTCTTCTCCATGTCATAGGTTATAAGGAGTTCATGCCTATGCTAATTAGGTCTACAGAGGAAGAGATGACATATTTCCGTCACTTTAAATCTTTTTAGTGAAAAAATGGTTCAAATTTGGTCAAGAGAGAAAAGTGTTCTAAATTAGAGCTGGCTGAAATTTGGAATTTCCAGTTCATGGGAAATTTTGACATTTCAAAATTTGGTTTGAAACCAAATTTTTAACTATTTCCCCAAACTTCAAATTCTGGACATTTTTGTTTTGGAAACACTTAAAATTTGTCAAATCTGAAGCACTTCTGTGAAATGTTTGGCGTTCCACAAATTAGAATTTTCCAACAAAACTCTGGAAGATTCCCAACCAGCTCTCTTTTAAATGATTCCATACCATTTATGTATATGTTTACAAGTGCAGAAATAGATGATTTTTTTTTAAATGAATGAAGGAGTTTGTTTGTTCAACAAGGTGATACAGTCCAGGAACTGTTTAATCAGAAAAGAAAGTCAAGTTGGGGAAGCTGCATCCTGACAGACATTACTGAAGGAGTGGTTTTTGCTACTCAATGTCCCTAATGCAGTTATGTTACATTCCTGCCAATAAAATCTTCTACCCCATGCTTACATTAGAGCTGGGAAAAAATCTACTAAACAGTATTCACAAATATATTCACTTTGACAATGTTTGTACTTCCTTTTGATTCAATGTTCACAAACATTCATGTTAATCAAGCTTTGTTCCCACAAATGTTTAGATTCACAGAAATCAGGATTGGCTTGCGATTAAGAAATAATTCATAGGTTCACAGAGTTTAAGACCAGAAAAGACCACTGATCAGATAGTCTGATCTGTATATGTATATCACAAGTCATTAAATTTCACCCATGTAACTGTGTATTGGGCACAATAACTTTACTAAAACTTAGCATAACTTAAAGAAAGGCACCTAGCTGTGATATGAAGACTCCAGGAGATGGTGAATCCATCACTTCCCTTGATAGTTTGTTCCAGTGGTTAATTACCCTCAATGTTCAAAATTTCTAATTTAAATTTGTCAGGCTTCTGCTTCCAGTCATTGTTTCTTGTTATTTTTTTATCTGCTATATTCAACAGCCCTTTGCTACCTGGTATTTTCTTCATGTTCACTATTAATAAGTCACCTCTCGATCTTCTTTTTGATCATCTAAACAGAATGAGTTCTTTAGGTCTCCCAGTGCAGGGCTGCCTATTTTTTAATCACTTTTGTGATTCTTTTTTGCATTCCCCCCACCCTCCTAATATTTCAATATCCTTTTAAAAATGTTGACCCCAGAACTGGATTCAGTATTCCTCTATTGGTTTCACCATTGCAGGATACACAGCTAAAAATCACTTCTTTATTCCTATTCAGTAGTTCTCTGTTTCTACATCCCATACATCTATTAACTCTTTTTGCCATAGTATGTCACTGAGAGCTCATATTAATTTTTTTATCCACTCTGACCCCTAAATCCTGTTCAGTCATTACTTTCCAGGACACCTCATTCTATAAGTATGGCCTACATTCTTTGTTCCTAGAGCAATGAATAATTATATAAAGTCAGAGACAAAGAACAAGTCGAAAATTTTGTGTACCTTGAAGAACCATTATGAAAAAAATGGGATTATTGAAGATGACTTAAAAAAATAAGAATCATACTAGCTGCTACTACATTCAAAAAGCTCTGCAAGGTTTGGAAGGCTAAAGACATTTTGATAAAAAACAAAAATCAACATATATATGATAACTGTCATGCCAGTACTGCTGTATAGCTCAGAGCATTGGAGTATGAAGAAAGTTGACTAACAAAATATATTGGCTGCAGAAATAAACTAGAGGAGGGGAATACTAAGAGTTTCAAGATGGCAGAAAATAAAATAATAAGTGACAAAAATGGCTACGGCACAAAATAAAAAATCCAAGAATAGTGATTGTGATCATTTAGACATAAGTCAAGAATGGACCCAGAAAGGATACCATACAAGGCGATACATACCACAGTGCAAGGAACTAGAAACAGAGGAAAACCAAGGATGCATTGGATAGACAAAGTAAAGAACAACATGAAACAAAAAAAGGTTTAAAGATGATGAAGCTGTGAAGCTGGTTATGAAACAGTGTCCCACTAGTGACTTGCTTTCTCTGTCAGCAACTTTCTTGACAGGCCTGACATACTCACCACATCTAACACACTGTTGTGGTGATATATGCCCAACAGGGCAGGTAAGATATCACTGGAAAACTAACTCACAGTACAGGATGTGTACAAAAAGTTATGAATATGTGCTAGAATTATGTTCTTAAAATGTGTTTGGCGAGCCATGCATAGCCCAATCTGTCCTAGACAAAGGAATGTGTATTTGTTTGGCTGAGCAGCCTGATCGTCAAGCTGAGACAATGAAAGCATGTTTATATAAAAGGTAAACAAGGTCATCAACCTAACAAATAAGGGAGACAGCTACTTATCTATAAAGAGAGCAGATCAGAACCTCACATAAGTAATTAAATCAATTGATTGTATATAATATTACTACATTATAAAAGTGTATCAAATTATGTCTTTTCTGAAAGCTAATGATACCCAGGTGAAATGTGAATCTCTTTGTGAAATGTATGTATTAACACTACATGAGAATATATGGATATTTAATGTTATTATGCCTTAAAATCTGTGACCAAACACAGGAGAAATAGGTTTTCTCCCAGACCAGAGGGAAAGCAGCCATCTACCTGTCTCAATGAAATTAAGCAAAGTGTGACCAAAACCAAGGGAATCTGTTTACATATGAATCAATTTGGGGGGCGGGGCGGGAGGGGATGGGAAGTCCATAGCATGAAGTTATCCTGAGTCTGGGGACAAAACAGTGAGTCTGGGAAGATAATATAAGGAGAACAAAGAAGTCATCTTGGACAGACACAAGGGGCCAAAGCTCTTTCAAGCTGAGAAAGATTGGTCCTTCAACCAAGGGGGCTGAAATCTCTGGGAAAGAAAAAGACTGGTAATAAATCAAGCTTAAACCAAGGCTTTAGCTTGTTAAGTCTTAGCCACTAGAAAGTGCATTTTTACTTTTGTTTCTGTGTAACCCTTTTAAAATTTATTCCTTCTACTTGGACACTTAACCTTTGTCCTTTTGCTAATTTATTTATGTTTACAATAAACCAGCTCAGTGCTGTGCTTGAAGGCAAAGGTGTATTTATCCCAGTTAAGTTAATAAGCTGCATTGTGCTTTTATTTCTTTAAAGGAGCAAATGAACCTTGTTATTTCTCTGAGTGTTCCAGGAGAGGGCTGGGCACTTTGGGACAGATGGTTTTGAGGAAATTCAGGACTGGGAATGTGTTTGGGGTCACCCCTGCATAAGCTAACTGGGTGACAGAGACTAGAGCTGGGCTGTTGTATTGTAGGCAGGCTGCTAGGGTCAGAGAGCTGAACCAGGGATGTATAGCACATAGACTCTAAGAATACCGCCTGCTTGTCTGCTGTCTTTTGGTCTCCAGGCTGTGAGCCACAGCAGCAGAGCACTCAAGAGACCCAAGATTACAGGACAGGCAGTGACACTTATTGGTCTAGATTGCACCCCAGAACATGAAAGTGCTACAAGCCAAAGAAACGGTGGAAAAACTTCAATTGTCCCCATTGCTGCAGAAGAAGAAGAAGAAAAGAAGATGTATCATTTTCCATTTGGCCACATTAAAATGATTTTTGTTTGAATGGACTCAGTTTATTCTGTATGACTGCCCCTTCTCATCATTATTACCTAGTCCACCAATCTTGTGCAAATTTTATCAGCAGTGATTTTATATTTACTTCCAAATCATTGATGAAAATATTGAACAGCTTCAGGCCTAGTAATGATTCCTGTGGAACACCACTAGAAACACCTCAAAATTGATAATGATTCCCTACTGTAGCTACTATTTGAGAGCTACCAGTTTTTAGGTCCATTTAATATGTGCTCTTTTTATATTGTTTAGTGACAACTTTTCAATCAGAATATCATGTGGTACAAAATCAAACACCTTAAAGTCTGAGCACTGGATCCACAAAGAGGCATTGCACTTCAGGCACCTAGAAAATCACTGGAACAACACTGTGCTCCACAAAGCCCAAGTTAGGTGTCTGGACTCCCTATACTATTAGTGGGGAATATGATCCACAAAAGCCAGCATGCTAGGGAGGTAGCCAACTAAACTAGCCAATGGGAGATACCAACAAGGGATGTGTCCCCTAAGCCTTGCCTCTTCTCACATACATAGGCACCTAAGTCCAGGCTGCAAGGAGACAGTGTAACCCAAGAACTTAACCAAACTAAACCACAACTATTTTGGGTATATTTAGCTATTAATTAAAAGCAGAACCATATAGCTAGGAATAACTGTTAGGGCTTTTATTGGTAAGGCCAAATTGCTGCAGTTGCATCTTTGCTGATTAGAATGGAAGTAGGGGGAAAAAGCTAAACCGTAAAAACAAGTAAGTAAATAGTGTCCTTGGTTCTACGTGCCCCTGACGTATAAGTTTTATTGTTGTTATAACTAGAAATATTTAAAATGCTGTGCTAATTAAAAAAAATGAGAAATTTGTTAAAACTAGACGAATCGGTGACCCAATAAGAGTTACTATGAGTTATGTGAAAGTTAGCAATAAAAAATTAAATAGAAGTACATGCCTCAAAGCAGTCCAAAAAGACTTTTCTTTGGGCAAAAAGCTGACACCTCAACTCCCCAACATCTGGACAAAAGGAGGGCTCCTGGAAGCCCAGCTAGTGACCACTTGAAACCACCTCAGACTTTGGATAACTATGTTTGGCGTGCTCTGAACCTATAGAGTGAGTGAGTGTGTGTGTGTGTGCGCGTGTGTGCATGTGCATGTGTTTAAAAACTAATAAAAAGTAGTTTTAGGTAAAAACACTCTGATTTGTATTAATCATAGACTATCAGGGTTGGAAGGGACCTCAGGAGGTCATCTAGTCCAACGCCCTGCTCAAAGCAGGGCCAGTCTCCAATTTTTGCCCCAGATCCCTAAATGGCCCCCTTAAGGATTGAACACACAACCCTGGGTTTAGCAGGCCAATGCTCAAACCACTGAGCTATCCCTCCCCCTGTCATTTATCAGATAGAGGAGCTGTGTCTGATTGCAATCCACAAAGCGGAGATGCTAGGCATACCTAACTTACCTGAGGGACCAGATCCAGTAGGCATGTTCAAGGGTCACCTAGCGCTACAGAAAACACCTGAGAGAGAGTGGGGGCAAGAAGAAGAATAGGAAGACTAGATTTTAACCCACTGGTTGGGGTACTCACCCAGGTTGAGGGAGACCACTGGTTCAAGTCCCCAAAGAGTAAAAGGGATTTGAACAGGAATCTTCCACCTCTCAAGTGAGTACTCTAACCACTGGATCATAGAGTGATTCTCACTGTTTCTAGCCCAATTAATATTTAATATTCAATTAAATTGGAACAAATTTAATAGGAGAAATTGAGAGAGATCCACATCAGAATATCACATAGTCCTGTGGCTAGCCACCCACCTGAGAAGTGGCAGATGCTTATTCAAATGCCTTCTCTGAAGCAGGCAGAGGGGGGACTTGAATCGTTTCCAGCATCCTGTGTGAGTACCTTAACCTCTGAGCTAAAGGCTATAAAGGAGGTTCCCCCCACCCCCGGCTCTGGATCTTTTGTGTAGAATTAGGTGGCCTCTGAGCATACCTACTAGATTGGGCCCTGCAGGCAAGTTAGACAAAGGAACACCTATCTTCCACTACTTCATGAATCACACTGTGGCTTAGGCAAGAGATAGGTGCCCAGATAGCTAGAGTGAGTCAGCAGCGTCCATGGGCAGAGCCAGGAACATAGGTGCCTAGTGGATTTTTACTGCAAAAACTCAGGTGCCAAATAAATTTAGAAACCTACAGCGTTAGGTGGCAGCAGAGAGGGGATTTTGTGGATCACACTGGCATCTAAAAACCTGGCTTAGGTACCTAAATCTGGGAGCTAGGCACCTAAGTAACTTTGTGGTCCCAGGCCTGAATATACTACTTCTATGAGGCTACCTTTATAAACTAAACTTGTAGTTTTAAAGAATTAAATCAGGTTTGTTTGATAAGATCTATTTTTCATAAAAACATGACTGGCTTTAATTACATCCTTTAATTCTTTGTTCATTGGATTCTATATCATCTTTTCTATTTTATCGGGAATTGATACCAAGCTAATCTGCCTATAATTACCTGGGTCATCCCATTTCCTCTTTTTGAATATTGTCATATAATTAGCACTCTTCCAGTCTTCTGGAATTTCCCTGGTATTCCAAGTTTTATTAAAATTTAACATTATATGGCCAGAGATCTTCTCAGCCAAATTCCTTTAGGACTCCTGTGTACAAGTTATCCAGACCTGCTGATTTAAAAATGTTTACTAATGGATTGGAAAATACTTCATCATCCACATGTGATAAAATTACATCATCCTGCTTCTTTCCAAATACAGAACAGAAATATTGATTGAATACTTTTGCTTTTTTCTGGTTCATAAGCAATTTTACCATTTCCATCTAGTAATGGGCATATAATATTGCTAGCATTTCTTTTGTTCCTAATATATTTAAACTCTCACTGTCCTTTGCGCTGCCAGCCATGGATTTTTCCCTGATGCCTTTAGGTATACCAAACTGCAAAACAGGTCAATATATGGCCATCTGACAGAAAGTCAGTCAGGATGCATTTCATATGTAGAGCTCTAAGGGCTGCACTTCCCAAATGAATTCAAGTCTACATTTTTAAAGTGTGTGTGTACATTACATTTTATATATATAGGAGACTCCAGTTTTATTAAAATTGCTGCAGTTGCTGTTGTGCCCTCTCCCCTCCCCTTCTCTATGTTACTGCTGCAGGCAATGATGTTTTGATGCCACCTCATTGGCTCCACCCATTTCACTTCGTCACAACTGTTTAAAATCTGCCACCGCTAACAGTCAGTTATCATCTACACAAGATATTTCAGTTACCTCAGTGGTGCCGCCTTTTCCCTTCATCTAATTCCCAATTTTTATCTAACTTTGTCATTAGGGCTTGACAAAAACAAAAATTCCGTTTTGGGGTGAGGGGGAAGTTTTGAAAATTGTTTTCTTTTCAATCAGCATCTAAAATTATACCACTGACATTCTTCATAAAAAAAAACCCATGAGCGAGAGAGACAGACCAACCCCAGAATAACCAATAACTCAATGGTTAGGGCACTCACCTGGGATGTGGAAGACCCAATGTTCTTTCTCTGGCTCAATGAATATTTATACAAGGAGGAACAGCTACAACAAGAGAAACTGAGAGAGAGGCTGAGTCTATAGCCTGGTGCTTAGCACATTCACCTGAGATCCAGATTCAAGCTCCTGCTCCCAATCAGGCACAGTGCCCTAGCCATTAGGTTATTGGCTGTTCTGGGATGGGTTCCTCTTTGCTCCCCAAAATTCGGTCTGGTCCTGAGAAAGTTCTGTCAAAACAGATATGTTTCTGCCAAAAGTTTGTTTCCATGAATTGGCATTTTCCAATGAAAAAAATGTTTTGTCGAAAAATTCTCAACCAGCTTCATTATCCACATTCAAAATAATCTTTAGTGTGTCCTCTTGTGAAAGGTGTGGAATAAGAATAGCTCTATAGCTGTCAGCTCAGATAAAGTGACCAGGTTAGGGTCACTCAGATGATGAAAATAACATTGACATTTAGAGCTCTGGTCATGAATGCTTTATGCCTCTTCGATTTTCAGTCTAACTTTGTTTTTTCTTTTAATGCTAAACTAACAAACTTTTGCACATTTACAGCTATTTGTTAAAATATATAAAATGTATTGTTTCCCCAAATACCCTATAAAAAGTAGCTGACCTAACAGAGTTTAATGGACAGATCTCAGACATGGGAACTAAGAACATTAGAATTTTAATCCCAGCTCTTCCACGATTCACTCAGTGGCTTTTGGCAACTCTCAGTCTCCCTGCACTTCAGTTTTCCCATTTGTATAATAGCGAAAATCTGGCTGACTTTACAGAGGTGTCATGAGGTTTGGTTAGTTCACACCTGTAAACCACTTTTAAGATGTAGACAGCACTCTCTTAGTGCTGAGTACTATAGCAACAGTACAGAAACAACTGTGTGAATACAGGTTTCAGAGTAGCAGCCGTGTTAGTCTGTATCCGCAAAAAGAAAAGGAGGACTTGTGGCACCTTAGAGACTAACCAATTTATTTGAGCATAAGCTTTGAACTGAATGCATCCGATGAAGTGAGCTGTAGCTCAGGAAAGCTTATGCTCAAATAAATGTGTTAGTCTCTAAGGTGCCACAAGTCCTCCTTTTCTTTATGTGAATACAGTCAGTACCCAAAGAATTGACTCAATATATGCTCAATGAGTGGAAACTAAGAAGACAAAAATTAAAAAGTATAATTTAGATTAGTATTTAAATAAAGTCAGACCAGAAACCATCTTACTGGACTGGATATGCACCTTATTGCTTTATGGAATAAGTTCTGAATAAGGAGAGAGAAAGGAAGCAAAGGGAAACAAAGAGCAAGACAGACTGGGAATAGGAGAAAAGAAAGAAATCAGTTGGAAATCAGTGGTCTGAGAATATCAGATGTTCAATATGATGTGTTCTAATAGCAAACTTTATTTTAATTTAATTAATATCAATGTATCTTCTGCTCATCCAGCTAATTATCAAAGTATCTAGTCTGTTTCAGTTGGAAGTTTATATCACACAATACAATACAGGATAATTTATCTGGAAGCTCAAAACAACAAAAAACAAAAACAAAAAAAAACCCCAGTCTAGACAAATTAAATGTACTTTGATTACTTATTGTCTTATGGACAAGTTACTGACCTGCACTTAAATATTGCGGATACATTGGCTGACCGACATGTCTTAAGTAAATTTGAAATTGAACTGGTCTCCCACTTGGAAAAAGAAATGGATGGTTTCCCCACTTGATCTGCTATGTTTCTCCATTTTTTTCTGGCTTTACTCTGTGAATTGCATCCTATGTTGCATTTCAGGTAACATGAACATGGCTAGTTACGTATACGGTATACCCAAAGTACTGTTTGGGATGCAGTTCCTGTTCAGTGGCGTTTAAAAGAGGACTATGGCAGTTCATATATATACTCAGCAATATGTATAAATCCTAATAAAGCTAGGCAGAGAGGAGGTCAGGGATAGTATAGTCAGGAGAGGGAAATTGATTAAATAAATAGTTTTTATTGAGCATATGAATATTTTTCACAGAGTGTCAGGGTAAATTTGAAAGGGAGCACAGAGGCTGTATTTTAATAGGAAATGTTTAAAATGATAAGCCTATGTATCTGTGCAATACTTTTACCATTACCCTATGATTTGCTACATCTGCTTTCATCTGCTGTTGTTTGATCCGGTCTTTAATTAGACTAAGTTCTTCAAGGTAAGAGCTGTATCTTTAGATGCATTTGTATAGCACAATGCTCCCAAACCCCATGTAACTTGAGACATTTCATCACTATTGTAGTAAGAATAAATAATAAAAATAGAAGGGCAGTTTTCATTGTTCAGCTTCATGAGAGATATGCTGGTCAGTCAATATATCCATGATTTTTAATTGCCAATAAAATCAATAGTTTGTCCTTAAGGCATGGGCATGTAACACAAATGAGCTTAAGTTAATGGTAAGAAGTGGTCTTTGGAGCAGGAACCATTTCTCTGTTACAGGATTGTATGGTGGCTGGCACAATGCAGCCTTGGTCTCTAGGCATGACCATAAACCAAATAACAGTAATAAATAACCTATATAGCAGTTGTACAAGCTCATCCACATTGCCCTGCCAATGGGATTCAAATTTGACCAGAAAAGAGAATCCTCTCAATGTTCTTTCAGTCCTTGGCCTCTGCTGAGACCACCAATAAGTCTTCATTACTAACTAATGCCAAAAAAATTTATGTTGGTTTTTGTGATGTGGATACCAGCCCACTGGGAAGCAGAGTTAGACCACAAAACAGCCATCAGAGAACATTTGGTCATTACTGAGTTGGACAGGATGTGAATTTGTGTTCCTTACCCAACCTCTAGTGTATCCAAACTCTACAGGCTTATAACTATCAAATTCATTCATGCAATCAACCTCAATCTGTTCCTTCCCTCCCTAAAGATAAAATTGTGACAGTTTCTGGCCTGCACCCTGAACCCAAGTTACAGGTTTTAGACTGTTATTGTTTACTGATGGTATCCAGCAAGTTGTTCTGAGGGAATAGAGTACAGTAGTTATAGTGCAAACAGTGATTAGAGAAGCCTCATTATTCCCAGCCAGTGAATACTGCACCTAGATAAATAGATTGGCTTGGTCCCTAAAGGCTAGTAGTGTGTATCGTGACAAATAAAGGGACTCAAATAAAAATCTGATAAGTAGAAGATAAAAGGTAGATCCAGGGATTCAATATATTTCTTCCCAAATGGAGCTATTCATAACAACCCACAGGCTCATTATGGAACTTCTCAACTATTTTTTCTATGTATTTATTAGTCTCATTATGGGAATAATCTATTTTTTCAAAAATGTATTGAACTTATGTATTTACCCCTGGAAGTTTTGGTATCTCTATTTTTCTCTGAACAGTTTTTGGTTTTTTAATTACTTGATTTTACCTCTTTCCCTGTACACACAGGCTATCACTATTATTTATTTATATTTTAGTGCCTAGGAGCATAAGTCATGGACCAGGATGCCATTGTGTCAGGTGCTGTAGAAACACATATTTTTAGGGTTTCGATACAGTGAGCTGGTAACCACAGAGAGCCTCAAGCTCACCCTTTACCAGCCTGGCACATTTCCCTTGCCAGGCCTAAGGTGGGTTGTCAACCTCTCGTTCATCTGAGGCCAACACCTTCTTTCCATTTTAGACTCTCTTCCTCCCAAAATCCAAGGAAGAGCTGCTGTTTTGCTCAAACCCTGTAACCAAAGTGACAGATGGTATTCTCTGGTTACAGTTTATTACCACTAGCCAAAAAGAGGAATGCATATAGGGAGTAACGCACAGCATCCTGAATGGTGAAAATGTTATTTGCATGACACTTGCAGCTCCAACAGATTTAAAGCCTAATCCTCCTGCAAAATGAGTTGAAAGGCAAAACTCCCATTGACTTCCATGGAGCAGGATCAGACCCGTAATGCCCAAAAGGTTGTGGTAGAACTTAAATCTAGATCTCCCAAGTCACAGCTATTGGCAAGGCCATCAGTCTAGATTCAAGTACCAAATTCTGCCTTCAGTAACATTCGGGTAAATCCACAGTCACTCCATAAAGTCAAAAAGAAAAGGAGTCAGTAGAGCTATTCCCAATTCACATTGCTGTCACTGAGGATAGAATTAGAATAATTCTTTCTATTATTCAGTAAGTGTTTTATGATGATACACCTCAGGATTTTTAAACTCTCTCTTTTTAGATTTTATTTTCTGATGTTGGTATTTATTTGAATTTTCCCTATTTTCTCCTTTTGTTTAATTTGAGACATGTTGTAATTTCTTTTTAATTTATTTCCCATAAATTTATTATTTCTTAGTGTCTCAGCCCCAATTTATTTTTGTCTGAACCTATTTTAAGTTGACAGTGAATAAAACCCTGTCTTCCACTTTGAGTAAAAATTTTTGTGATCTCCCTCTCTTTTCATTTATCCATCACTTTATTTTCTTGGTAAGTAGTTTTGCATAGTTATTTGACAATCATGTTAGAGTAGCTGAAGAAGCATTTCTAAAAACCCTTGACTATTAAAGGGTGTAGAATGGTAGCATATAAACCCTGTGTCACTACCTGACATGATTGCTGGATTACTAAATCATACATTGCCAGTGTGGTATCCACTAACCCTGTCTAATCAAATACCCCAAATACATGTACGGTTATCTGGAAAGTCCAAGCAAAATAAAATAAATAAATAAATAAATAAGCAAGCAAGCAGCTTTTTCTTAATCCCTTACTTGCTTTAAGAATATTCTCAGATTTTTTCCTAGGGAAAATATTCTTGTCCATTATTGGAATGAATATGTTGAATTTCACTGCTACATTATTCAGGAGTGATTAATTTAAAAGGGTAACTTTAATTTCAGAGGAGCAGGAGATTATGAGGTTGCAGGAAATGTCACATTAAACAAAACAACGGTAGGAGTTCAACATTCTTTCTTTTCGAGGCTGCACTGATGGGGGATCCAACCAGATGAAAACAATACAAGACAAATATTTTCCTTCACATTTTTTTGTGGCAAGCTCCAGGCAAGTTGGAAGATTAACTTTTGTTTTTGTGTGTACTTTTAATAACAGTGTCCAAACTGCTTAATTATTAAAAGCAATCCACAAGGCAGCACAATAGGAAGTGTCTTAAGTATTCAGAAGAAGATCAGAGAAAGACACTACAGTACTGGCAGTACATACTAAACTCTCTTCTTTGAACAAGTTATAAATAAGTGTTGGTGAGCTAAATTTCATTGCCTCCTTTGTTGATAACGAAATGAAGACAACATGTATTGTATTTCCTATATAAAAGATATTGTCATGTCAACTGAAAAAACATTATGTAGGTGGAAGAAAAGCAAGAGAGAAAAAATAAAATATTTAGCTTGCCTTCTGGGCAATGGGAGAGACCATTTTGGTGACTTAAAATCATGGGTTTCAAATCACAGCTTTAAAGTTCTAAAGCAAAAACTGTTCATCTAATAGTTGTGTGAATCTGGGACAAAATATCAACACAAGCTTATTTAAATAAAGCTCTTTTTAAAAAAAAAACCCAAACAATGATAAATAACTAAATTCAAGCAAGAGACCTAGGGTTCAATCTTGCACACTCTTCATTTAAAGTTCCACTGATGTCAATGGGAGTTCTGCAGTGGTGCTGGAACAATTTTTACACTGAGGGTGTTGAGAGCCATTGAACCAAACTGTAAACTTTGTGTATAATCGAAACCACTTCAAGACAGGGTGGGCAGGAGCCCACCCTAGTTCCAGCACCTATGGAGTTCTGGGTCTCTCTACAGGATCTAGTCCAACATGTATTGATTGCAAATAAATGGCCAGACCCTACTCACTTACCTCAATGGGGCTAACTTGCTTGAGTAACACAAACAGTTACTCAGATACATGGGCTTTAGCCCACGAAAGCTTATGCTCATATAAATTTGTTAGTCTCTAAGGAGACACAAGTACTCCTCATTCTTTCTGCTGATACAGACTAACATGGCTACCACTCTGAAACTCTTAATTCTGCATCCCTCCTCTGTGTGAAGCCTTCAGGGCATGCAGACACCATTCTCCTGCAGCAGCTGCCCTGCTTTCCTGCCCCCCGTGGCAACACTGGCAAGATGTCTGGTATTTTTTGTTTGTTTGCTTTCCCACTCTACCCTGGAGAATTCTGGAGGCCATTTTTTAGGGGAATATGGATTGAGGACAGGATTTAAAAGCTGCACGTTTACACATAATTTCATCACAGTTCATAGCCTATGTCCAGTGCAGGTGAGAGTCTCAAAGGGTCCAGCTCTCAGAGAAAAACATGAATAAAAGACCCAGGAAATGGCTGGTGGCCATATTAGTCTGGAGAAGAAGGGGAAGCCTTAAATCTTCTTAGACTGATGTACCTTTCATGTATACCCTCATTCCCCCTTGGGCGTGAAGCAAGGATTCAGAGATATGTTGAATTCTAAGGGTTAGACCAGGGGTCTCAAATTCAATTTACATTAGGGCCAGGGCATGTCCTCAAATCCTCCCAGCGGGCCAACAATGTCACTCAAGGTGGTGTTCAGAAAAGAAAACGTTTATACTGTATTTTTTATTTCAAATTTCTTAGAAGTAATACAACTGTCATTCAACTTTATACAATTCTTTGCCTGACAGAGAGTTTTTAGTGTTTGCCAGACACCTGGCAATGCTTCAGTTCTGCCAGTTTGTTGATGTTTGGCTTCAGTGTCTGAGCAGTTAAAATCTTCAAGATTGCAGCAAGGGGTGCATCAGATAGTTGTGTTCGGTATTTTGACTTGTTTATATTCATTGTGGAAAAAAGTGAAGCTGCATCCATGGGTGATTCTGCCTGGCAACTAATGATGCCGTCGCCATGGCTGACTCTGCCCGGTGACTAGTGATGATTCGCTGTCCCTCTCCTCCAGCCAATGGGAGCTGCAGGGGGGTGTCTGCATGAGCCTCTCCTCCGCAGGCTGCAATGGAGAAGGTCTCAGGCTGCAGATGGCCCACTGGCCGGGACTTTGAGTGCCCTGGGTTAGACCAAACCTGAATGTTGGTTATTTTGCATGAGCCTATCTAACAGCACACTGGAGTTAAATAGATGCCTATTTGGTTTTGGTTTTGTGAAACTGGCAGGCTAGATGCCAGCTCTTGCTCAGGCTGCAGGAATTAGCTAAGAACTAAAAAAATCATAGGTGGAGACCAGAACAGATCACCTGTATGTTAGTTTTGGTCAAAACGGGAATTAGTCTTAGAAGAATGTATTTAGTGTTTAGACTCTTTCAGTCTCACTTAATGATGGCATTCCATGCTGTAAGAAAATATATAAGTTTTGCTTTATAACTTTGAAAATATTTGTCTGAACTTGTGAATCCTGGTATGGGAATCATCCCTCTCACCCTCAGCCCATCCAGAAGGACTATCAAAATCAGATGGGCCATCAAGGAACAAAGCAACTCAAGGGATTGGCCAAAGGCCCTATGGCACCTTGGAAATGCTATTGCAAGGAAGCTCGTCCTGTGGACTCGGAAGATGAATGAAGGAAATACAACAAAGTCACAGGAAAATTTTTTATCTCTAACTTTGCTATTTGAAGTCTGGCAGGACTAGAGACTAAACTGAAACAGAGATTCCCAGGGGTTATCCCTGGGTTCGCCATGAAAGACACTACAACTCTGTCACTCTGAGAATTTCGATGATAGCTTGTTTGTGTGTATATGTTTGCTTGCTTTAACCTGTAAATAACTCATTTCTTTTTTCATAGTTAATAAACCTTTAGTTTATTACAGGATAGATCACAGGCATTGGTGGAAGATCTAGGGTACCAACTGATCTGGGGTAAGTGACTGGTCTCTTGGGACTGGAAACAATCTGAATATGGTGTGATCAGTGGTCCACTTATCACTAAGTCCAGTTTGTCTGGGTGGCAAGATAGGTTGGAGAGTCTAAGGGAACTTTCTGTGACTTCATGAGAAGACTGGTATAGTTCACATTTGTTACTGTGTCAGTAAAATCTAATTATTGAACACACCACCAGTTTGAGGTGTGTGTCCTGTTTTTGACAGTCTGCCTAGAGGTAGGCATTTATGGTTATGAGCCACTTCAGACAGCATGAGAGGTTGTTTTGGAGGGTAGGGAAGGCAGTTGCCACCTCCTCCTTCCACCGGTTAGAGTTAAAAGTTAATAAAGTTGTGTCCTTCTCTTTTAATCTATCCCAGACTCTGCATTTCTTGGTGTCTGTGTGCTTTATCTATGGGCCCCATCGTCTCTGCTGTGATCCAAGTGGCAAGTGTCTTGGCAAGAGAAAGTTCCTGAAACTCAACTAAGGTAGCCTGGCATTAGCCTCATTCTTCTCCTACACCTGTCCTAGCAGTCTGACATTCCCTTTCCTGAGATTGCTGCTTTGCTGGCCACAGTATGATGAAAAACATCTCTGAGACTAACTGCTGATTCTGTCTTAGGCTTCAAACAATCTGAACTGACCAGATTGCACAAAACTTTCAGCACCATTCTGGATGATTATTTGTATAAATATTTCCCAAATATTCTACCAGAATGGATGTGGAACCTTCAGTCTTTTGATTAAGACCATCACAAGAGGCTCTAGAAGTCTCAATACTCACCACTATGAGATTATGGTCCCACCCAGGAAAAAAAAAATGTTCTGATCATCTGAAAAGTCTAACCTCTAAAAAAGGTTAAGTATATAAGTATCATTGGGCATGTTTGATGTAATAACCTGAGACATGATTAAGATGATCTGTGATCTCCATACAAGTTAAAGTCACACAGTATTTAAGTCTCCTCCATCAAAGACACTACTGGATCTGTGTGAAGAATTTGGAAGCTTGAGTTCGACAGTACAACAAAATTCAGAAAAAGTCGCAAGACACTTCCACATACTGAGAAGATTCTTGCTTCCGGGTAGGACGTATAATGCAGCCAAGTTTGAAATAATAAAAACAATCAGCAATCACATCTTCCCAATGATTCCACATAAGCTGATGATATGAACTATTCTGTATTTGTTATGTGGAATCTCCAAGTCAAGCCCTGTAATAATACAAGATCAGGAGTATCATCCATTAGAGTTATTTTAACGCCTATTGAGAAGAGCCAAATTCAAAGACCCCATATCTAAGTAGACTACATTTTAAGACTATGTTGCAGTATCCTTGCAATTATGACATATGTCAGATAAGACCAAGGTTTAAGAACATAGAATCATAGGGCTAGAAGGGATCGCAAGGGTCATCTGATCTAACCCCCTGCCAAGATGCAGAATTTGTTGTGTCTAAACCATCCAAGACAGATGACTATCCAGTCTCCTTTTGAAAACCTCCAGTGAAGGAGCTTCCATAACCTCCTGAGGCAGTCTGTTCCATTGTCCTACTGTTCTTAAAGTTAGGAAGTTTTTTCCTGAGATTTAATCTAAATTTTCTATGCTGTAGTTTGAGCCCATTGCTTCTTGTCCTGCACTCTGTGGCAAGAGAGAACAACTTTTCTCCATCTTTTTTATGGCAGCCTTTCAAGTATTTGAAGACCACTTTTCTGTCCCCCCTTAATCTCCTCTTTTCCAAACTAAGCATACCCCGTTCCTTCAGCATTTGCTTGTATGGCTTGCATTCCATCCCTTTGATCAGCTTTGTAGCACACCTTTGGATCCTTTTCAGTTTCTCTACATCCTTCCTATACATCAGTGACCAAAACTGAACACAGTATTCCAGCTGAGGCCTAACCAGTGCCGAGTAGAGCAGTACTACTCACATGACTTGCATACTATACCTCTGTTAATGCAACCTAACATCACATTTGCTTATTTTCTAACAGCATCACATTGCTGACTCATGCTGAGGTTGTGATCAGCACAACTCCCAGATTCTCCTCAGCAGTGCTGCTGCCAAACCAGTTTTCCTCCATTCCATATTTGTGCATTTGTTTTTTCTTCCACAAGTGGAACAACTTACATGCCTTGGTTGAATTTATTTTTGTTGTCTATAGCCCAGTTCTCCAATTTATCAAGATCCCCCTGAATTTTAGCTCTATCCTCTAAAGTGTTGGCAATCCCTCTAGCTTTGTATCATCTGCAGACTTGATCAGTATTCTCTCTATTCCTACATCCAGGTAATTACTAAAGATGTTAAACACCACCAAACCCAGAACAGATCCCTAGGGAACCCCACTTGAAACCTCCCTCTAATCAGACATCATTCCATTAAATGGGGTTAGTTAACCAATTATGTATCCACTTAATGGTAGCTCCGCCAAGCCTGCGTTTCTCCAGTTTGCATATCCGAATGTCAATGTAGTACTGTGTCAAACACCTGTAGCTCTACATGGAGCTCCACTCTGAAAACGGTAGGTCGGGGTTCCATATTGTGTCTCACTGATTACATATTCAAATTTGCAGGGTCTTTTTTACCCCTTTTCTTAATTGCCAGCCCTGCAAACACAGCCTGGGTTCCTAAAGATAGGCTGTCTTTTTCCTTGTCATGAATCATCACTGGTAATGAAAATTCCGTAGGCCACCTTATGCCAGCAATTACTTCTATTCAGTTCAGCATAGGATACCCTCATTTATGCCTGTGAAATGGGTAACACATCAGATGTAATTTAAACCTCACAAAGCAATAAGTTCAGAAGTAGAGCTAATAGATAATGCAGATTGACAATCAAGTCTTAGTCTTAAACCAGTCTTCTACAGGTGGGGGAAAATGCAATCCACCAACAAGTTACACTAGGAATTAAGAAATGTCACTCTTGATTTCAGCTTGTACTCAAATGCTTTGCATCTGTGTGCTTAAAAGTCAGATATACAGTATTATTTAAGAGTACGTTTTCATGGCTAGATTCTTATTGAGTACTCTTGTCGATCCATTTGTGTAATAAGCATATGAAGATGATATCCTGCCACAACTCTTCAGGAAAAAAAATCAGTAAAAAGTACCAATAAAACAAAACACTGAACATGAGCAGTAAATAATTCAGCCATTTTGGAGGAGGAAGGGGTTGGGTTTTGCTCCAAACACTCAAGAACCTGAATCGATAACACAACCCAAAGCGCTAATCCATGTGTTTACCTTCAAACATTTAAGTCACCCTATTGACATCATGGGACTCCACATGGAATTAGGGGCCAGCATTTTGAGGACAAGTGTTTAAAAAGTACTGAGCATCCTCAAATGCTATTGAGTGCCCCAAACTCTCATTGGCATTTGGAGTGCTCAGCATCCCCCCTCTCCCATGATTTAGGTGGGTAACTTTAGGTACCAAAATTTGATACTCATGGGGGATTTCAATGGCTTTTATGTGTGTCAGGCACTTCTGAAAATTCCACCTTTTGGCCCTAACTTGTGTGTGTGTGTGCTTGAGAACTGCCAATATTTTTTCTCTTTTTTAAAAATAATCAATCAAAAATTGTCAAGGGCAAAATTAAACTGCTCTTTCGCTGATACATTGTATATTGAGTTTTAATCAGGAGGTTGTTTTTTTCCATAGAAAATGAACCAAATATACAACAGGGAAAATAATATTGGTATAACAAATTGGTGAATAATAGAAAGACACAGACTCATTTTACATATTTGTCTATTCTGCCATATTTAAATATTCAGACAGCAGTATGCTTGCTTGCTCTCTCTCCTCCTCATTGTAAAACTGTGAGATAATTCAGTGCAGCTCTTCAGAACACAACATACAAATTAAAGGGCAAAATGTATCAAGATTATCTTCAGAAAGGAAAAACAATGGACTCCTTGTTGTTTTTGTGGATACAGACTAACATGGCTATCCCCTGATACTTGTCACCATTCAGAAAGGAAGATTCAGCCAATTCTGTCCTTTCCTATACATGTATATTCAAAAGTGAGAAAATGCAGAGCCAGGAGGAAAACTATGAGACACAAATGCTTTGTTACAAACCTGCTTTCCCTAAAACTCATTAGGTTTACACTCCAAGCCCTTGGCAGTCCCTGAATGCCGGCATGCAAGGATGGGGTTTAGCATCCTGAGCATGTGGTCTTACTATTATTATAGGTTTTTATTATTATAGTTTTTATTTGTACTATGACAGCACCTAGAGGCTGCATGCGATTTAACTGGCTGTATTGCACTGTGACATTCATTATTATTATATGTATTGTTGTCCCCATTGACTAAAGCATTATACTAAGACACAATGCCTGCCTCCAAAGAGATTACAATACAAGCAGACAAATGATGAGAGAAAGTATTGTTATGCAAATAAGGATTTGAGGCACAGAAAAACTGATCACACAGGAAGTCTGTGACTGGAGTTATGAATCTTATCCAGATTGCCTACATTTTAGTTCACTGCCATAAATACAAGACAGTCTTTCTCTTTTACCTCTGTAGTACGTACCATCTATCATGTTATAGAATCACATAATCATAGAATATTAGGGTTGGAAGAGACCTCAGGAGGTCATCTAGTCCAATCCCATTCCAGTGCTTCACCAGCCTCCTAGTGAAAGTGTTTCTTAATATCCAACCTAAACTTCCCCCACTGCAACTTGAGACCATTACTCCTTGTTCTGTCATCTGCCACCACTGAGAACAGCCGAGCTCCATCCTCTTTGGAACTCCTCTTCAGGTAGCTGAAGACTGCTATCAAATCCCCCCTCACTTTTCTCTTCTGCAGACTAAATAACCCCAGTTCCCTCAGCCTCTCCTCGTAAGTCATGTGCCCCAGCCCCCTAATAATTTTTGTTGCCCTCTGCTGGACTTTCTCCAATTTGTCTACATCCCTTCTGTAGTGGGGGGGACCAAAACTGGACACAGTGCTCCAGGTGTGGCCTCACCAGTGCCAAATAGAGGGGAATAATCACTTCCCTCGATCTGCTGGCAATGCTCCTACTAATATAGCCCAACAAGGGCACACTGTTGACTCATATCCAGCTTCGCGTCCACTGTAATCCCCAGGTCCTTTTCTGCAGAACTGCTGCTTAGCCAGTCGGTCACCAGTCTGTAGGGGTGCATGGGATTCTTCCGTCCTAAGTGCAGGACTCTGGACTTGTCCTTGTTGAACCTCATCAGATTTCTTTTGGCCCAATCCTCCAATTGTCTAGGTCACTCTGCACCCTATCCCTACCCTCCAGTGTATCTACCTCTCCCCCAGCTTAGTGTCATCTGCAAACTTGCTGAGGGTGCAATTCATCCCATCATCCAGATCATTAATAAAGATGTTGAACAAAACCGGTCCCAGGACGGACCCCTGCAGCACACCGCTTGATAGCGGCTGCCAACTAGACATGGAGCCATTGATCACTACCCGTTGAGCCAGACAATCTAGGCAGATTTCTATCCATCTTATAGTCCGTTCATCCAATCCATACTTCTTTAACTTGCTGGCAAGAATACTGTGGGAGACAGTATCGAAAGTTTTGCTAATGTCCAGGAATAACACGTCCGCCACTTTCCCCATATCCAGAGAGCCAGTTATCTCATCATAGAAGGCAATCAGGTTGGTCAGGCATGACTTGCCCTTGGTAAATCCATGTTGACTGTTCCTGATCACCTTTCTCTTCTCCAAATGCTTCAGAATGGATTCCTTGAGGACCTGCTCCATGATTTTGCCGGGGACTGAAGTGAGGCTGACCAGTCAGTAGTTCCCCGGGTTCTCTTTCTTCCCTTTTTTAAATATGGGTACTATATCTGCCTTTTTCCAATAGTCCGGGACCTCCCCCGATCGCCACAAATTAATTTTCATGTCCCCCAAACTTCTGCACACCTTTCCCAAGTTTGACTATTTGTGCTTCTATTTAGAGTCATCTGTGTGGATGGCTGTGTAAAACTCCCTGGGTGATCGGAATATGGGGTGAAAATGCCTGTTTTGATGCCAAGAAAAGTGGCCTGGAATTTATTCCTAAATTTAAATCCTCCTGCATAACTTAAGGTAGTAATGACTTTAAGAACATAAGCCAATAAAAACCATCCTCCTGTTTATAGTGATCATGTTATTTGCAAACATACATTTGCATAATGTTTCAGTATCTACAGATCTACTACTTGTGAATTTCAGAGTAACAGCCGTGTTAGTCTGTATTGTAGCTCACGAAAGCTTATGCTCAAATAAATTGGTTAGTCTCTAAGGTGCCACAAGTACTCCTTTTCTTTTTACTTGTGAATTTGTAATTTTGCATTTGAATATAGTGACTGCATCAGAGTTTGAGCATATGCTGTATGCAAATGTAAAATAGATGGTACACAAAGTTATCTTTGTGGGAAATGCCTGTAAAGCACACTATTTATAGCTTCCAGTTTTTATATCTGTTGCTGTCTGGCCCTAAGCGGGAACACAAAGTGAAGAATCCAGCACACAGATCTTATTCAGCATACTGTCAAGTCAGTAACAATGATAGGAACATGTTATTGTGGAAGAGATGCTGTCACTTTTCATTGTCAAGGCAAGAGAAAAGAGAGGCAGGTAGCAAGTGGGTAGCAGCAGAGTGTTATTTCACATATATTTCAGGGCTTTCCTGGAATTTTTAATTGGCACCTTAGAAGAATTTCTAACATTAATTGTTACTTCAAAACATTATATGTATTCAAAATTGAGGGTTTGACTATTAGATGCAGTGCAATTGCTTTACATCATGAGTAGTGGAATTTGACTACAGAGCTATCAGTTTGCCATTTTGCAAGCATCCTGGAAAAAGTTATTGGTACAATTCCACCCCTGGGAATTTGTTCTTAGTTATATTTGGTCATAGTTCAAGCTGAGACAACTCTTGTGAGTTGTCTAATACAAAAGATAAAGAAAAGTTGTATTAATTTCAGTGTTACATACTGATGTCTAAGGGACAATATATATGCTCATAGATAGCTGTATATCAGGCTAGGGCATATTTCATCATGGGTGGCTAAGCCTATAAGCTGGAAAACACAGGTATTAAGGACGATGACCTCATTCCATGTATTAACAGCTTAGAATAGTAGGTCTACACCCTTTGAACAAGCACAAGCAATAAGATATGTTCATATGATATTGATGTAATCTGCCTACCAGTTTCACACAATTTTCAACCAGTGAAATTGATAATTTCCATTTTAATGAACATGTAAAAATCCTAACCAAAAAGAGGATGAAAATTTGAACACAATATCTGTGAACAAGAAATTCATGATCAAGATACAAACTTCCCATTCTTGATCACAAGACAATTTTTGTCATTAAAATAATAAAACTATATAATATGCCACATGTAAAGCTGGGAGCTTGCTGAATGAAAGGAAGTATGCTGCAGGTGTTGACCTTGATAGCTGTATCCTCTCCAAAGGACAGACGACTATGAACTAGGTTATTAAATGTGTTTTATGGCAGAAGTTATTGGAAGACTCCACCCTTTTGGGGTATGCAGCTTGTAGCTGCAATCAGTCATCTAAATCCTTGGTCTTGTTCCTTTAATCAACTATAGGTATAAATTTTGGCAGGTGCCAATTTTGCTTGCAAAAAGGGAACTTATTTTTTTGGGGTGCAATTTGCTCCTGGAAAAATTGTCTTCTCAAGATCTGAATATATCTATTTTATACACACACAGCTTGATTCTCCTCTTGCTTTCAGCAGTATAAATCAGGAGTAACTCCATTAAAGTACCTGCAATTCTACTAGTGTAAATTTGGTATAAGCGAGTGGAGAATGAGATCCATTATATACATCCATATCTAGACCGAGCAAGACCTTAACTAGAACACTCTCTCAAACCATACTGTGTCATTTTGGCTTCTGATCAACTGCGGAAAGCCAGAGAAAACCCAATAGTTATGACTTCCAGTTTTTTTATGACAAGTGAGTGGCTTGCCCCTCTTATATGGTTGCCATATTCTATCACCTAAAAAAAGATTATTTTATTACAACTTTAGGACAGCTTTTCTCATGCTTTCCTGCAGAAAAAAAAAATCTATGCAAGGATAAAAATACTCAGAAACTGGTCCCTTATAGGTTTTCGGTATGCCGTGTTGTAGTAGTCTTGGTTCCAGGATATCAGAGAGACAAGTCGGTGATGTTATTAGTGGACCAGCTTCTGTTGCTGAGAGAGATAGGCTTTCAAGCTACACAGAGCTCTTCTTCACGTTTGGGAAAGGTACTCAGAGTCACAACTAAATACAAGATCGAACGGATAGTTTAGCATAAGTAGTTAGCACATATTATAAGGTACCATTCAGCAGACATCTAGTTACTGGGAATGTCTACAATTCAAGCTGAGGGTGTAATTCCCAGCTCAAGGAAATGAACCCACTTTAGCTGTGATCGAGCTAGTGTGCTAAAAATAGAGTGCATCCGCGGCCGTGAGCGGCAGGAGGGGTTAACCATCTAAGTACATACGTAGCGGCTCTGACGGAATTGTACTCAGGGCAGCTGGAAATTACACCCCCAGCTCAAAGTGCATATATACCCAGAGACTGGAATTTGCTTCCCTATTAACAGTGTGTGTGTGCTACCTGTCCTGCACATGTCTTAACTGCCAGAGGGTAATCACAGGGATCTCATGGCTTCCATAAAAGGAAGGGTTTTTTACATGGAGGGCCAGCCTCTGCATGTTAGTCACTGATCCCTCTATCTAGACTGAGCCATGCTGCCACTGGTACATCGTTTTACCTAGCCCATTCCACCGGCCCCTTAGGACATTTGCCGGCCAGAGTGGGAACTCGTAGGCATACTCACTGCAATTTCCTTAAAAGAAAAAAAAAAGGCCAACAAGAATGAACAAAAACATACCCAAAGCATAGGCTTTTATTATACAGCTGTTGGTGTAAGGAAGGGTAAGTCATCGTTAGGGAATAATGACCTGTTTTGAGGTCCTGAATTGGTTTTTATCTCACCAATAATGTAGTTAAAGTATGATGTATAACTGTTTATACATCTTTACAGCTTGTTAAAATCTCGTTTCTTTTATTAAATGTGGTTCCAAGATATTGTGATGCAGAGTCAGCATAAATGTCTACACGGAGCATGGAAATATCTTCGGAAGCAACTTTTCTGCATTAAATGTGTGATTAAATTGTCGTTCCTGCCATGAGGCAAGGCTGTCACCCTAAGCAGGGACTGATATTCTGAGTCATTCAGGGCTGCTATAACAAGAGCAAAGAGAAGATGGAACTATAAAGACAGCTAGTGATTTCACTGAGGGAAGTGATGATCTTGCTATGGGACTCATTAAATGAAAGCCGGACCATGTATAAATACTGTTACATTGTACAACTGAATAACTACTTGTGTAATGTTAGTGCATTATGAAAAGGAGTACTTGTGGCACCTTAGAGACGAACCAATTTATTTGAGCATAAGCTTTCGTGAGCTACAGCTCACTTCATCATAGCTGTAGCTCACGAAAGCTTATGCTCAAATAAATTGGTTCGCCTCTAAGGTGCCACAAGTACTCCTTTTCTTTTTGCGAATACAGACTAACACAGCTGTTACTCTGAAACCAGTTAGTGCATTATATAACTGAAATAAATTGCTTCAAATTTCAAGACCTCACTTTGAAACAATATAATTGATTTACCATTTATATGCAGGTTTGCCAGAATGGATTACTGCAAGATGTAATTATATTCTCTACCTACTAGTATCTAAATATTTATATAGCTCTGATATGAGGATGACTGATGGTCTTGCCATTAAAGCACTGACTTGGTGTTCAGAAGTCTGAAGTTGAACTCCTCAGCTTTTATCGGGTAACCTTAATACTGGATTAATGAAGATTTTTGCCATTTAATAATGTACAATGTTTAGACTCCACTAGGGCCAATTAAAGTGACTAAATTAGGGTGACCAGATGTCTCTATTTTATAGGGACAGTCCCGATTTTTGGGTACTTTTCTTATATAGGCTCCTATTACCCCCCAGGCCGTGTCCCGATTTTTCACACTTGCTGTCTGGTCACCCTAGACTAAATGGAAGCATCAACTGCAGAGACCCATTCACTACTAAGACACATACTAAAGAAGAAGGGGGCTTATGTTTAAAGCCCTTCCACTTAGGGAGGTATTAAGTATTGCATACCAGCAAAAATAAAGTAAAACAAAATAAAATAAAATAAATAATAGTAAGGGGGCTTTCCAAAAATTTACCCACTAATTTCCACAGTGTCTGTTTTAGGAAGAAGGAAACTGGGATGCTTTTGCACATCAACACCACAGACTGATCAAACAACATGACTTACACTGACGGAAGGTCCAATTCTGCCACTCTTACTCATGTTGAGTAGTACCTTAATACATGAATAGTCCCACTGATTTCAATAAGGTACTATTCATAGTGAATAAGGGTGGCAACAAGCCAACAGCAAGAGCTTTCAATAGACTCTTTCATGGGATGTCTGCTCTGTAATAATTACTTTCCAAAGAGCCAACCACTAAATTATGACCATTCTAATTTTCAAAATTTACAGGTCATATGAACTGTGCATTGGAAATATGTTACTGAAGCTGTTGTGTGTAGTACAAAGCAGCATAATTTATTTCATCAGTATCTTTCTCTCTTCAGAGCAACAAACTGGAAAAAAAAAACCACTGAAGTCAATGACCAAGTAACACAGGGCTGGCAGAAAAAACAATAGTAAGAATTACTGAGGTATGGAGAAAATCTCCAATCTGCTAGGCTATAGTTTTCCATACAGTGTCCACAACTCTGTTCTGAATGGGCTAGGACTGTAAACCCCTTACTCACATTGGTGTGTAGTTCCTCACCCAAGCAGTCACACTTATGGGGTTATTTGAGAGGGTAATTGCCCACCAATGTGAGTAATTGGCCCGCATTTGGCCCTCTAGAAATTCCACAGGAAAAGCCTATACAAACAAAATGTTAAGATTATCATTTCTGGACATAAATGCGAAAATTTGCAAAGTTAACGCTCAGACAAGTTTCCTGTTTCTTTTGCTCTCTGACCACAACAGTCCCAGAGCCAAATGGGTCCCAAGTTAATTCCTATAACTCTGGGACCCAGTCAGTCCTGAACAAAATAAACTCAACAGTCCGCTTCATTTTGGAAGCACTTGTTTCCAAAACCCTATGCTTGCAGTTAAAACACATCCCCATGGTCCATCATTCCCAACATAATGAGATCTCATTCACTCTCAGCTCCGTGTTGTGGCTGCAATAAATGCTGGTCAGTATAATGCACCATTACCATGATAGATTCCTTCCCAATTATAAATTGAAACAAAAGCAACAAAACACATCTGACTGCTGGTCTGCCTTATATTATAAGCACGCAACCATGACACTTGTTGGACCGATGGGCCCAGCTAAGATTACAAGATGCTGCAAGGAAGGCATAATAATATCCACACCATTTGCTCATTCTGCAGCAAGGAAAAATCCCCTTTTTTCTCCCAAAATGGTGGCAAGCCAATGTCCAGAGCAAACATAGCCATAATAAACCTTACACAGAATTAAAATTTACTTCCCAGTTTGCAGTACCATTTGTACAACCACAACCAGTTAGCAAGAGGGAAGGTGGAAAATAAAAGAGCAGGAAAAGAATATCTCCCTGTCCCATATCCAGAACTTTTTACATCCATCTCTTCTGCTCTGAAGAGATGTTTATAAACAACAACAGTGTCCAGGAACAATAAGGGTCTCAAACCTACTAACCTCTAGGGGACAAAAAAGGGTACCAAATCCTAACCTCAAGGGTCCTGCACCTAATGGAAAGCGGGTGAGGGGAAATCCAGATCTCCTCACAAACTAACTGCTCAAAAATAGTTCCTCTCCAATATAGGAAAGAATTGTTTTCATTGTCACAATGGCCCAGTATTGATATAAGCTTCAGTCCTGCAATTCATCTGTACAGGTTGACTCCAGTGCCCACCCAGTGAAGTTAGTATTGTTCAGCATAGGTGTGAGGTCTACCTACATGGATCTGATCTCAGGATCGGGACTTAGACTTCTATGATTGCTTCTACTATAACAGTTTTAAAATTCTGTTAGAATGCAGGGGCAATACATGTTCTTTTCAGCCACCAGCCCAGCCTTCCTAAAGTGAATTCCAGGGGATGAAGTACTGAATTAAGCCAAGCTATCTGGAAATAATGAGTATGTCTACACAGCAATAAAAACCAGTAGAACAGCTGTGGCTGGCTCAGGTCAGCTGATTCAGGCTCATGGGGCTTGAACTCTGGTGCTATAAAATTGCAGGATAGATGTTTGGCCTCGGGCTGGAACCCAGGCTATGAGATCCCACAAGTGGGGAAGGTCTCAGAGCCTGATCTCTGGCCCTGACCTGAATATCTACACTGCAATTTTATATGCCCATATCCTGAGTCCCGTGAGCCTGAGCCAGCTGACCTAGTTTTTGAGACTCGCTGTCCCTGGTTATTTTTAATCTCAGTATAGACATACCCGTAGATGTCCTATATTTTATATTATCATATCTAAATACATTTTATCTCTAGTATACTGTATAAATTCCATTCACTATGTATTTTTCCATACACAAGACTTACATAGTCTCAATCTGGAGTATGTAGGTACAAGGAAAAATAAGATATGGGAGAAACTGTTGTATATTATATTGTTTAAGAAATATTATGCAAACATTCCATTTAAAACTATGTTCAGTACAATTCACCACCATGAGGCAAATAAAAGCAATTTGTAAAGGTAGAAATACTAGGTCATGGCCACAATGAAAGCTCAGAACCTTGTCTGAAAGAGAGAGCATTCTGGTCACACACACGGCAAGACCATTGCCCATTGTTTGCAAGATGTGACATTTTTCCCATCCTAAAACGTAGTTTGCCAAACAACAGTAGTTCTTTTCATGCTATAATAATATTAACTTCCATCAGTTTATGCCCTTTGATTGTTATGGATTTACATTCACTAATCTGGCTGTGGGTATCATAGGCAACCTTAATTCTGGCATTCCTAACTTTCAAGTTCTTGACTTTGCAACCTTGATTTTTGTAAAAAATATAGTTTCCTATTTGTCGTTGTTTTTTCAAAAAACCCAATACACTGAAAAAACAATTCAACAATGTGGCATATTGATTCCCATATGAGTCACCTACAGGGTTGGAACCTTTATATCCACTGCACAGATCTTTCCCACTTAAGCTAAAGGAGTAACTGATAGCACTAGTAGATTGTCATCCTCTCTGTAGACTAGAACCATAGGGGGATGAGACACACAATTTGAAACTCTCTAGCAGAGGGATGGTGAGACTCAGGAATCCTGAGTTCTAGTCCAGGCTCTGGAGGGGAGTGTGCTCTAGTGGACACAGACTTTTCTGCCCATTTCCCCCAAGCTTGACCTTTCTGCCCTGTTCTCATTCTAGGCCTGTCTCCTCCCCATCCTTGCTTTCTTGTCCCAGTCCTGCCCCCAGCTCTTCATCTCATCTGTCTTTCCATCCCTTTGCTCTGTTTTCCCAATTCATGGCTCCTTGTCCAGCCATTCCAGCTATGCCTCTCCCCATAGCTCGTTGTCTGATCTGTCACCCCTAGACAACTGGCTCCCAGACACTTCTCCTCCCCCATTTTCCTCACCAGCTCCAACTCTCCTGGCCCCACTGGTTCCTGTCCCCCCCTCTAACTCTCAGACACCGTTTCTCTCCAATCCCTTCCAGTCCCAGTCCTACTTGATGTCTTGTTCCAGTTTACTCCTTTCCCTCCCCTCATCTGGCTTTTCTCTCTTCTGCAGGGGGATCTCAGGAGATCACTGAGAGTAGAGGTAAGCAAATAAGTGATTTTTCAGTTTGGGAAGGCTGAACAACAAAACAACAACAAAATCAGTTCAGGTTGAACCAAAATTGAAATTTTTCAGGTTCGCTCACCAAAATGGAAAACCCGAAAAGAAATTGTTTTGGACTGGCTGGCTGGGAGTTGGAAATTCTGGTGTCCCTGACCCCAGGGCAGTCCACATGGTGGGGTTGCCTCAGAGCTGCAGACATGATAGCCAAGGACCTCCAGGGTTCACAGCTTGGAATCCAGCTTGAGTCAGGGTTCTCAGGGATCCCAGGCTCCCTGCTTCAGTGCTGGGAGCCTGGAAGTCCTGAGAGCTGTGACTTCATCTGGGTCTCCCAGGGCTTCCAGGTTCCTGGTTTCAGTGCAGGGACCCTGAAAGCCCTGAGAGCCCCCATGTCTCCTTGCCATGAAGCTATGGACTCTGGAATGCCAGCAGGTTTATAACAGAAACCTGCCTGTATTCCGACATTCATTGAGTCTGCAACAGATTTGGTGAAACATTTCGGTCCAGTGACTAGGCATTTTCCGATTAAACTAAGTTTTGTTGGAGAAATTCTGACCAGTTCTAATTGAGATCACAGTAGAAACAGGTTCCCTGCTCTTGGTTCTAGTGCCCAGTACCACCCTGGCACAGAGAAGGGGAACAGCACTTATAGGGAAAGTTCTTCTGATCCCCCTTAGCCCTGAGCTGTTCAGGGAAGTTCCATGTACAATCTGGTGAGCACTACAAGCTGAGAGAGGCTGGAACATGCTCAGTCAGAATGAAATCTTCAGGGAATTCAACTGCTAAAATTGGAGAAAACTCTACTAAGCGTCAGTCGCTGCAATTTTTCAAAGACTTATAACTTAGCCAAATTTGGGCAGATTTTCATGGGCATGGCAACATCCCTGACACAAAAGTCAACCCTCTGCCAAATTTCAAGACCCTCTTCCAAAGCATGGGGGTGCTACAGATGTTGGGGGGAAAAGTTGCCAGAATTTTTAACATATGCAAAACAATATATTTCCCCGTAACCTTATTCTTGAAAACAGATGAACCATTTGGGGTTTAATTTTCCAAAACAAAATTCAATCTGAGGAAGAAACCCAGAAAGGAAAATTTTAGCCTGAATAATTAAAAAGTTTGGTAAAAGTTATATCACTGAAAACAGAATCTTATACTGTGAGGTGTTCGGAGACCTTGGTGGCTCAACCAGCCCTGCCCATAATTAGGGCTAGAATAGGTTAGTATACTTTTCCCAGAGAGCAATCTAGCCCTTTTTTCCATTAGCCATCTGAGGTATTTCTAATTCGCCTAACCTTGCAATCTGTAAATGCCACTTATTGTTGTTAAATTCTTGTATTACACTGATCTTCATTCAAGGTCAGTATCCTGCAGTGTGAGGTGCTGCACAAATACATAGGAAAACGCAGTCCATTTCTAGAGGAAATTTATTATATTGCAAACTTGTGTATTCAGTCAGGACATTCTACAAATCCACCATTATTAGAAGATAGGGACTTACCAATAGATTTTAAATTTGGGTGTGGAAACTATTGTTGTTCCCTGAAATATGTAACAATGTCCAAATTTTGGAGATCTGCAGTACAGATCTTGTATCTGAGGCCTTGGGACTTCAAAGAATAACAACCTTCTACAACTTCCAATGCTGTTCCTTGGAATGCAGTAACCTAGATTTTCTGTATAATTCAAAGACTAGACTTTATTATCATCATCCATAAGAAAAGGCTGCTGTAGAAGACCTACCCATCTATAAGTGTGACTTGCCACTTTTTAAATATACACTGTATCCTCTGTTCTTGTAGGTCTTGTCTCTTTCTTTTCAGCCTCCAGTAATTTATTTTGTTCCCAGTACAGACAGGCAACTTGCAGTCAGACTTCAAATATGAATCATGCCTGGAAATGTAGCATACTTTGGTTATGGCTTTGTTGATACTATTGGCTTTCAGATGTTACAGACAGTCACCTATCTATATTTAATGGTTCCACAATGCTTAGATTGCAGGAAAGGAATGAGGGGGGAAATTAAATGAATTTCTTATATTAAATATGCATGTTTTTCCTTTGGGTATGGAAAGAGACCTAGAGGTTCTCTGTGGACAATTAGGCAACAATCTCTCTTCCAATACTTTGTAATTGCTTTCTCTTTATGCCCTTTATTGGCACCAATTTCTAGTTCTATTTCCTGACTCATTTGTTATACTAATTTTAGCTGTTACCACTTTTTTGCTCAATCACAGCCAAAAGGGTGATTGCTATTGTTTTTTGCTGTTCTGGGAGCCTAATTAGATGTATGATGTAAGTTACTAGCTAAATGAGAAAAGATTTCTTTGTGGGTCTCTGAAGTTTGATTTAGTGCTATGTTGTGAATAGCAAACCATCAGTTTTCTTAGCTGTGAATTCTTGTTACATGTTGATTAAATGTTGACTAAGTTATATAATGAAATAAAGTAAAAACAAATGTATGTAAGTTTCAGGAGAAGGTTGGCATGATTTTGATATAGCACCACTGTCTATGGACTTTGCATTCTGTAATTGTTTGTCAATTTCTGTTGCTTCTCTGTGGAAATTAGAAGGTGGAGCCTAAATATCATTCATAGGAGCACTATTAAATCTTTCCTTATTTCATAGACTGTCTGGGTCAAAATTTGGATCTTTAGCTCCATTCTCTGGCTTACACTCACAGCACACACAATGTTGCATCTGCAACATTTGTTTCCCAAACAAATCTACCAAATGGAAAAATGATTAAGTAACATGACTAAGCACATTTACCATTCTTCAAACGAGCTGCATATGGATGGGTGTGAAGTTTTCATAGCACTTGCTCAATATTTTTCATTACATATCAACATCAAAAGCTATCCAGTTTCCAAAAGAATGTAAAAACATGATTTTTTCACAACAAACAGAACCCATCGTCAAACCAAAAGGGGAATTTTTTTTACCTGAAGTGTGTGAAATGTCGAGTAATGCAAAGTCTGTTTTTGAACAAAGGTAGATTTCAAATGCAAAACATCAAAATTTGTGTTTTTACTGTTCTAATTAATCTCTTCAAAGATTTTTCTGCCTGGTTTTATTTTGTTGATATTTGTTCAATGTGGAAAAACAAACAAACAAACAACCCACGACCAACACCCCCCGCCCCCCCCCGCAATTCATGAAACATTACAGAAAAGTGTAAAATGTTGCGGAAATCACTTAACCACAACTGCCAAAAAATTCATAAGAAATTTTCACTGAAGCGTTTCTACAACTTTGCACTTGTATATTTCACCTAGAAGACAAAAAGTTGCAAAGAAATTGGGTGGTTGTCTAGTGACTTAGTAGCTTCATTTTCCTCACATATAGATGAGATTGTGATTTCTGTCTTTTGTGATCCACACGGGAGATTTTTCTAAAGCAACACACAACAAAATGACAGTAAAATACCCCTGAAGAATATCTACATTGAAAATACCTCTAATGCACTACATCTATCATTTTTTCGAGAAATAAAACTAACTTTCCTTGGATGTAGGGTGGTTATGCCAGGTGACTCTAATTGTTCCAAAGTCATGACACCAATAATGTTTTGCACATTTTTTTTTGCCCAGAGGTGAGCAAACTTATTCATGAGATTCCCCGACAGATGCTAGGCAAGCATCAAACATGTAAGATGCATGTAATGTTTCATTTTATGGTTTAATTGATATTTCAGGTTAGCTTTGTCTTCCTCTCTACAATTAGAGGAAAAATATATTTTCTTTAATAAAAAGGTAGTCCTTCTCCGTGTCACAAGATCTGAATGGGGAATAATGCAATAAAACCTACAAGCCCTGGAGGCACCAAACCTTATTATTATGAGACCCAAATCTAACTAAGCGGACACCAATGTTTTCTGACACCAATGACTTTCACATTTAACTACTACTGAGCAATAATTGCTCAGCATGTAACATATGCTTTCTGATTTCCAAGAAAAGAGAAGACTGTGAAAGGTTAAGCAACTGAAGATTTGAATACGTAACTTGGAATTCATATTGGACATAAAATGATCACCCCACCTCAGATGTTATAGCTAATTTTTTACATTCCAGAATGCTCTATAATCCCCTTTGAGCAGAGAAACTGAAAGGTTGTATGTTGTCAAAAAGTCCCAAATCTCTGAACTGGAGTTCTTTGTATGCATGAATCTACTCTAGTCCACTTCTTAAAAAGGATTACCAGCTGTCTCAAGCCAACCTGATCATTTCACAATTAGATAAAACTCTTCCTACAGTTCATTCATTTGGATCAAGCTAGCTTTGTGATACAGCTGAGGTTAGTGATAATTTCTTTTGGGTATTTAATTTATTATAGCACAACCACTCATGGAAAAGTAGATCTATATCTGTCTCTGAGATATGTAGCCTTTTTGCTTTTCACATCCTTAAGCACTTTGGATCTAGCAATGAATTCATCAGTGTTATATAAAGGACCCAAGACATTGTGTAGCTACAAATGATTTTATATTTTATATATAAACACTTTGTTAGAAGCACTAGACAGGTCTCCTTGGTCAAACTCAACACTTGTACTATACATTGAAGACCAATTTCATCACTCCCTAGTTTTCTATTCTTACACTTGCCCAATTGCTCAGGTCATTGAATAAGTTATCCCAGTTGCAGTGAAAATTTATCACTGAAGGCTTCAAGAAAGAGTTTTGTTTCTCTGGTATAATGATGATGCCTCAACTATCTAAATTACAAACAAAGTACAGTCCCTCTTCGAAGCAGTCAACTTGAGTTAAATTGGAATATGTTTGTCCTACACTAAAATTAAGATAGACAAATATTTGAAATTAAAAGAACCTAATGAACTGCAAATGTAACCCACACACCTCCTTGGTGTGGTGTTCTGCCCCATCTAGTGGCACCAAGAACTTTTAGAGAGATTAATGAGTTTGATCTACAGCTTTAGCTTATAGCCAGTTGGCTTTTAACTCATGAGATAGAGGCTCATGCACTAAGCTCCAGAGGCCCCAGGTTTGATCCTACCTGCTGACTACCAGGTCTGTCGGCATTACACAAAGACAAACCAAGAATAACAAAATTCAATGAAATGAGTCTTTAGATCAATTATATCTTCCAAATTCAAAAGTGTATTACTGCTGAACAACTTAAATCTTCTATTTTATAATTCAAAATTCACAGTATTGAATAGGCCTGTTTCTCATGTGCTTCAGAATTTTTCATAGAGGACCACTTTCAAATCTTTTTCTCATGTCAAGTGCACATAGAATCATAGAATCATAGAATATAAGTGTTGGAAGGGACCCCAGAAGGTCATCTAGTCCAACCCCCTGCTCGAAGCAGGACCAATTCCCAGTTAAATCATCCCAGCCAGGGCTTTGTCAAGCCTGACCTTAAAAACCTCTAAGGAAGGAGATTCTACCACCTCCCTAGGTAACGCATTCCAGTGTTTCACCACCCTCTTAGTGAAAAAGTTTTTCCTAATATCCAATCTAAACCTCCCCCACTGCAGCTTGAGACCATTACTCCTCGTTCTGTCATCTGCTACCATTGAGAACAGTCTAGAGCCATCCTCTTTGGAACCCCCTTTCAGGTAGTTGAAAGCAGCTATCAAATCCCCCCTCATTCTTCTCTTCTGCAGGCTAAACAATCCCAGCTCCCTCAGCCTCTCCTCATAACTCATGTGTTCCAGACCCCTAATCATTTTTGTTGCCCTTCGCTGGACTCTCTCCAATTTATCCACATCCTTCTTGAAGTGTGGGGCCCAAAACTGGACACAGTACTCCAAATGAGGCCTCACCAATGTCGAATAGAGGGGAACGATCACGTCCCTCAATCTGCTCGCTATGCCCCTACTTATACATCCCAAAATGCCATTGGCCTTCTTGGCAACAAGGGCACACTGCTGACTCATATCCAGCTTCTCGTCCACTGTCACCCCTAGGTCCTTTTCCTCAGAACTGCTGCCTAGCCATTCGGTCCCTAGTCTGTAGCGGTGCTTTGGGTTCTTCCATCCTAAGTGCAGGACCCTGCACTTATCCTTATTGAACCTCATCAGATTTCTTTTGGCCCAATCCCCAATTTGTCTAGGTCCTTCTGTATTCTATCCCTCCCCTCCAGCGTATCTACCACTCCTCCCAGTTTAGTATCATCCGCAAATTTGCTGAGAGTGCAATCCACACCATCCTCCAGATCATTTATGAAGATATTGAACAAAACCGGCCCCAGGACCGACCCTTGGGGCACTCCACTTGATACCGGCTGCCAACTAGACATAATTTGTTAGTGACAGTCATTTCTCTCTTTCAAGAAAGATGCTTTATGCTTGAGATTGTTAGGTACCTCAATATGTCCCTAAATCAAGATTACATCAGAATTACAAAATAAGTATCCCATTACAAAGACACAGCATGGTGTGTTTTATTTTGTGTATATTCATATGTACTATAAGAGATTCTTATCCATATACCAATATCACAACTTTCTGGAACAAAAATCATTCTAGATTTTCTTCTAGAAGATTATGACACTTGGAATATTTTACTATGGACAATTTCTATTACCTTACAATCAATACACAGTAATAACCACATGCCCTGATAAAATTCAAAGGCTATTTTGAATGAACATTTATCTACCCCTTAATTGTATTAAAAGAATGAAAAGGGATTCAGAATCAGAATGTTTCTGGTGTTACAGTAATTTCTGATATGATATCTAAGAGCTTTGCAGATTTGCACAAATGCCACTTGGATTAATGGACCCATAATTGGACTCTAATTTGTGTGAACTAGAATTTCCAGCCTCAAAATCAGATAGTTAGATCATACAGCATACATATGACACTGTTTCACGGAGTCTGATAAAATGAGATTCTCTCAGTGATATGTGCATGTGATTCCCATTTCAGCTAAGGGACTTTTTGTGTCTGTTGATAACAGTCTATAACCAAGACTTCCTACTCTTACAATTTAGTATCCTCTTATAAAACTCTTTACTTTAGAATAACTACTATATGGAGTGTTCTCACTATTTTAAGTAAAACAAATTATATAATTATATAATTGTTTGGAAAGTAAGGATAAAGTTTGCTGAACTATGTATTGTTAAAGGCTAAATTAAGCCTGTAAACGCATCCTGCAGCAATGAATGGTGGGTAACTCCTCTAATCCAGGAACGGCCACTGGAAGGAAATAAGACTCAGAGTCACAATTCTTCCCATGCTCCACCTAGGAAAATAAGTTACTAAAACCCAGATCCAAAAGGGTGCAATTTATTTCTCCTCTGGACTTAGCCAGATGCTCTGGCCAGGGTGTGTGAAGGGGTGCCAGCCAGGGCACCAATCACCCCCAGCCCTACTGCAGCAGACCAGTAGTATCTTACTGATGAGCAGACTGGTTTTTAAATGGTTCCTGCTCATAATAAAATGAGGTTAAAAAAACAAGCTTCCTTCTTCTCTGCGTAGCTGCAGCCTGGGACTGCCTTGTTCTGGGCTTCTTTGTTTCTGCCCCCAAAAGAAAGTGTGTCACAAAAAAAAAAAAAGATTGCCTCTAAAGTATACAGGAAGTCTGGGACCTCTACACTTCCTGGAGGACTTATTCAATAGCACTCTTTTTTTCTTTTTGTAGTTCTTTTTAAAATGTTTTCAGACTGAACTAACTTATTGAACAATGGAACTATTACAAAGTACGCTTAACAACAACTTAAGGTGCTTAAACACAATCTTAACATGTCTTGGTCAGTCTCTTAGGGCATTTCAGCAATCTTTCCATATGCTGTATTGAAAACGCTCTTCTACCCAAAACAGATTTAACGTGCCTGACAACTGTTGCTGCTTTGATATCTACAAATATGATGACTTCTGGGAAATTGGTAAAGTAAAGTAGTCTATTATAACCAGGTGATCACGTCTTCCCAAATTGAACATGCCAATACTAATTTTGCCCTATGGAACTGCAAGTGTTTGACTGGTATCATTGGTTCTTTCTGCTGGGAATCTTTGTACTGATGACATGTCCCACACTTACTCATCATTCCTTCAATGCCACTATTCATCTGTGGCCAGAATGTTACTTCTCTAGCTCTCCCTTTTGATTTTCTAATTGCCTGGTTCAGTTTATGTATTTATTCTAATATTTTCCTTCTTATCACTGTGGGAACCATGCTCTGTCTTCCCCTCAAGAGCACTTCTGAGATCTCTTGAAAGCTCATGTTTACAGAGTGAACCTGCATTTGGGAAATGTTGATTTTTCTCCTTCTTTACTTACCATTTGTGTCATTGCTTGCAACATTTCATCATTGGCTGTTTCTGTCTCCACTTCATCCTAGATGCCTAGAGATACAGCATGTGGCACTTTCACCATGTTCACAAGTATGCTTCTGCTTGTTCCAGATCATCACACTGTATACTGACAGATGGAGCATATGCTTTTGAGCATGTGTCTGCCGTTACTCAGTGATGTCCATGTTGGAACTCCAGGGTCACATTATATTTCTGTATTTCTCAAAAGTAGCGTCTGTATACTTGATGGTGCTTTTCCAGTTCCCTTTGTTTGTATGGCAATTAGTGGTTTGTGATCAGTTTCTGTTTTGAAGCTATGACCATGGAGAAAGCAATGAAATCTTATACATCCATGTGCCAAACCACATGTTTTCAATTTATGCGTACATCATCTTTGCATTTGTCATAGAAAAAAGTCTGTGATGGCGGACAGAGCCATTCCTAGGGACCCCAGGCACAGGGGCCGGCAGCCCAAGCCTTATGACCATGCTTCCTGGCAGAACAAGTTTAAGCTTTGTTGTAGTCATGCATTGTTTGCCTGGACTGCTCAAGACCTGAATGCTTGTGGGAGGAACTTTTTATTTGAGTTGGCGTCTTAAATACCTTCATGCTGTTTCATGTCTGGTACTCCTTGATGAAACATGTAGGAGGCTTAATCAAAGTGATATGAGCTACAGAAGTGAAATCTTGGAAGAGTGTTGCTCTTTTCATAATGTAATAAAATTAATAATGTAATGATAAATAATAATGTAATAATAAATAGTGTGTAATAAGCATGTCATAAAAAAATCCAAATTATTTCCAAGATCACTGCTTCTGTCATTTATGGTCAGGTAAGGGAGAAATATCGCTGGAAATATTCATTTTTAGGAGGGGGTTTGCGAGATTTGATATTTTTGTGAAAGGGGTTCCCGGGTTGTTAAAGTGAACCACTGTCCTAAATGCATATGAGACTGGCAACCAATCAGTTCCGTGACACTGCAGTAGTACTGCTCCCAGCTCTCCTTTCAAGGTATCTGTGGAGAGTTTGCTTTCTTTCAATGGGTCAAAAAATTGCAGCTCTTGAGCTGATTTCACAATGCACTTTAAATCATTTAACTCTCTTTCATGCTCTGGCATCCATGCCCATTCGGTGACCTTGGGAAGATGTTGTAGGGGAGTGGTATGAACTGTGTAGTTACGTATGACTTTGTTGACATAATTCAACATGCCTACCAGTCTTTGAATTCCTTTTCATCTTCCAGTCTCAGCCTGTTCAATATTACCTGAATCTGACTCGTCAGGCAAGATGCTCTTTGTCCTCTCTTGCTCTCTCCTAAGTATATTTCCATTGTTTGAAGCTGATATTTGCCCTTATTTGGTTTAAGATTATTAGCTCTCACAATTTCCAGTACTATCCTTAGTTTGCTGCCCCAAAATGTCATCAATGTACAGTTTCATGTACCTTCGAACATCTGGCTCATTGTACAGTGAAATACATCTAGAGATAAAACATATTCTGAAAGGCAGTCTTAGGAAACAGTATCTGCCAAAAAGTGTGTTGAAAATGGAGATTTTGTAGCTCCCATTGTCCAAAGGGATCTCCCAAAATCCAGATGATGCATCTAATTTGCTGAAGTATTTGGCTCCTGTTGTCTTACACAGTAGTTCAGTTCTTGTGGGCAAGTGGAAGTGTTCTCTCTTTATGTTCAGCTCTTTACGGTCTACACACAGCTGTAGTCTCCCTCCTTTTTTGCTAGAATTACTAAAAGTGAGCACAATCTCGTGGCCCTTCTATTTATGAATAATACCATATGCCTTATGTTTTGCAGCTCTTCTTCTAGCTCCTTTCTTAAGGCTTGTGGAACTTTTCATGTAGCCTCTACCATAGGTCCTATATCTTCTCTTAACTGTATCTTAACTGTTACTGGGAGACTCCCATTTCCTGTGAATACATAATTTCATACTTGATTCTGTACTGTCTGTTTGCCTCTCTATGGCATACATCCCCTTAATGAGATGAAACATCTTCATAGTCCTCACTGATGACCTTGTTGACCTTATACTCGAGGTCCATTTCACTCACTTCTTGTGCAAATGCCTCTTAATTGAAGTGCCATTTTTGCTTCAGTTTCTGGCTTCTCATTCGCCTTTGCATACCACCACAAATTCTTATTTTATCATTTTTCTTCTGTATTTAAATCTCAAAAAGAAAAGGAGTACTTGTGGCACCTTAGAGACTAACCAATTTATTTCTCTAAGTCTCTAAGGTGCCACAAGTACTCCTTTTCTTTTTGCGAATACAGACTAACATGGCTGTTACTCTGAAACATTTAAATCTCAGTGGCCCTTCCCAACACTGGAATTGTTCCTCCATTATTGTCTTTCACAGATACTTTTGACTCTTCTATTTGTATGTGCTTCTTACATCTCTGTCAGTTTGTGATTACATTTACATGTGCCCCAGTGTCTACCTTGAATGTCATATAAGTGCCATTTGAGAACATTTTAATTAGCCAATCTTTTGAATTTTCAGCCTCCTCCATTATCGTGCTTAAGAACAGCTCTTCCTCTTTACTTAAGGAATCCCTCTCTGGTCTTAACACATGTTCTTTTCTGCTTTCTCTGCACATTTTAGCATAATGATTGGGTTTATTATAGTTTCTACATATTTGTATGAACGTTGGGCATTGCCTATACTCATGCTGGTTACCATATTGCTGGCATTGTTCCCTGGTTTCCATGTTTCTGTTACTGGCCAATTTAATTGCTGTGAACTTTTCCCACGCAGATTTACCTACGATACCCAAAGTCATGAGCTCTGTGCCTTTCTCTAAGCTTTTTATATGCATTTCTGTTTGTTCTGTGGCTTGGCATATAAACATTGCTCTTTCCAATGTCAGATCCATCATCCTTAGTAACAGTTCATGGATTCTTATTGTTACACCTCAGGATGATCTGGTCTTTAATGAGAAAGTCTTGGTATTCCATAGTCACAGGAATATTTTTTTTAGTTTTAAGTCTCTGACAAACTCCTCTATAATTTCACCTTCATTTTGTGTTCTCATCCTGAACATCTCTCTCATAAGTAACATTTTTTTTTCCCTCGGGACATAATGATCCTCAAACATTTTCATTATTTCTGCAAAGTTTCCTTCTCTTTCCCACCACTATCTGTATAGAATGCATTGTAAACATCCAAGCCTTCTTTCTCTGTTACTGTAAAGAGCAGAGCAATCTTTTTTGCCTCCTCCAGTTTATTTGTGCACATGGTTTTCATACACAGTTCAACTTGCTGTTTGAACCATTTCCAGGCACATTTAGCATTTCTTGTTTGTCAGGACTGATGGGGGAGTTATGTGCAATAGTACAGGCTTTGTTGCAGCCATTTCAGTGTTACCACTCTCACTGGGTCTTCCAGCGTGCTGTGCCTTCCACTCCTGGTACCATGTATCATTACTGGCAAGCAGATCACTGGCAAGATAAATCCTTTATTATGTAAGCAGAGTCAAGATGAGCTCTACCCTGATATCTGGTGGTGAGTCCTGGTGTGTTGTGCAAAAGAACTTTAGGGGCTGATCTCATTTGCATAGGCACACCACCCTGCCTAAATGGTCACTTTGGCTGCTGTAGGAGCCCCAGTTTCTCTGTTATTGGGGCAGGAATAAACTGTTATTATCCTGATTATGTGAATCAAGGACAGTGGAATCAAGGACAGTGGAACTGTACTTGGCCTTTTGTTATGAAGGAGGGACTCACCATCAACTAAGCAGCGCTCGCTAGTCAAGGGTCATGGGTTCCAAAATTCAGTGAATGGAGACAGGCATTAATACTTGGTAGTATGGGCTTCCTGGTGAGGGCCTTACATGCTAATTGCTCTTCTTCCTCTCTCCACTGTGGAATATCAGAGCTAATTTTGATTCCATTAGGAGTCTAGTTACAGGCTGCTGAGCTGAATTCACTTTGGGCTAATGGTGCACCAGCACTGAGGCTCCCCTACTACGAGCTGAAATCACAAAAGAGCTAAACTTACTAAGAGCTGAAATTACTGAGTGTTGTGTTAAGTAGCTGGGGAGCCTGAAGATATACTGCAGAGCAGTTTGCGGGATGGCGAGCAGAGCAGAGCAGCTGGTGGAGCACAGCAGTTTGTGGGATGGCTGGAGCAGTTCATGGAGGCGACTGGCAGAGTGGAGCCCCATGGAGAGGTGGGGTAATCAGCTTTGGACCAAGTAAGGTGCCCCTTACCTCCCCCCCCATCTCCACCCAGGTTGGGAGGTAAAACTCTGCAGATAAACTTTTGAACTCTGGGGCTGCCCTGACCAGGGACAGAGACTTTTGGGTTGTTGGACTTTTGGGACTTTGGGTGATTTGGGGTTGCTGGACTCAAGAACCAAAGGGAGAGGAGACACCCCAATTTGCTTGGAGTGGGTTTTTTGCTCATGGGTTGTGTTATGAATCCTGTTGGTGGTGTTTCCCCAACATAATGCCACATTGTTTCTCTCTGTTATTAAAAGGCTTTTTGCTACACTCAGACTCTGTGCTTGAGAGAGGGGAAGTATTGCCTCTTGGAGGCGCCCAGCAGGGGTGGTATATATTTGTCCCAGGTCACTGGGTGGGGGCTCGAGCTGGTTTTGTATTGTGTTATTGGAATGGAACCCCTACATACTGAACCCAGCCCTTGTTGCTGCCAACTCTGACAGGCAGAAGGGTTACAATTATGAACAGAACTATGTACTAAAATGAACTAACAAAACTTTCTACTACTCCTTGTAGCTGCAGCCTGTGACTGCCTGTTTCAGGCTTCTTTGTTTGTCCCCAGCAGGAAGTGTGTGACCAGAAACTAAAGACTGTATCTTGAATGTACAGGCAGTGTGGCAGCTCTACTTTCTTGAGCATTTATTATATAGCACAATGAGTATGTGGAGAGTAAGCGTTGCACTCCACTAACAACCCAGACCTGAGTAGGCCAAGCAAGGGTACTTGTGAGATTGTGAATCCATGTCTTAGGTAGCTGACCAAGTGGCTGTTGGAAAGGCTTTCCTCTCCAACGGCCACTTGGCCAGCTACCTAAGACATGGTTTCACAATCTCGTGCTAGCTGATGTACAATTATTGAGGAAATGTACCTTTTCAGCTAATGTCAGTCTTTCCTCCTGAAATACTTTTAGGATAGGTTACATCCCTTTCAAGTCTCTCATGTTGGTTTGTCTATGTTGAGATTTGTTTTTTTATAAATTTTAAGCACAATGGAATCCAGGTTTTTCTCATCCTTTTTCACTTGACATAAGTACCTAATTAACTCAATGGGTATTTAAAATAAAGCCTCAAGCTAACAAATCATTAAATAGAACAGTCACTAAACAGTAATGTTTGTGTGCATGGAACAAGTGATCCTAAAATTAGACTGAATAAACCCACTCTTTTATATTATGTGTCTTTACTAAATAATAACTGATAACCTCCTGTATTCATTATATTAGTCATTTTTGCTTGAATCTATTTTTATTTGTATGTTCTATGTAACAAATTTTTATTTATATTTTAAAAACTGAACTCATAATTAATGAAAACAATGCTGCCAGGGATACTAGTCTCAAAATGTGACTCTAATGCAAGCACCGCAATGCCAACTGGCAAAGGACACAGGGGATGCTGGGTCTGATGTATACAGAATAGTTCACTGAAGCATGTCTACTGAAAGCCTGTGTCACATTGGTCATCATCATAATTGTGAAATGTATGTACAGATACTATGTAAGGAGTTATGTGTATATGTGTGAAAATTATGTTCTTAAACTAGACAAGGTGGGTGAAGTAATATTTTTCATTGGTCCAACTTCTGTTGGTGGAAGAGGTAAGCTTTCAGTATGCACAGACCTCTTCTTCAGGTCTTGTGGAGATATGCAACTTGTGGATTGGTCACCGGGAAAGGTGAAAATCAGGTTTTTTTTTCCCCAGGCAAGAGATGTCAATGCATTTATCTGGTTATATGTAAAGTGAATATTGTCTACTCCACCATGAGCATCATTACAAAAGTTGGTCCAATGAAAGACATTACGTCACTGATCTTCTCTCTCTCTCATGGGCACCATTAGCATTCTAAGTCTAATGCTAATGAAGAGTTGGTGGGGACTTTAGAAGGAAACTAACAGAAAAAGGTAAACAGCAGGTATGGAGGAGAGACCCTATCTTGAGGTGAACATCAAAAATATGTTCTGGTATATTTTAGGGAGAAAAACAACACCCTCACATCCTTCACCTAGGATGTAAATGGATGGTGAGTTTGTTTCATGAAAAAGTATCAGGGGTAGTCATGTTAGTCTGTATCCACAAAAACAACAAGGAGTCCGTGCCATGCACATGCCTCTGAAGAAGTGTTTTTTACCCATGAAAGCTTATGCCCAAATAAATCTGTTAGTCTTTAAGGTGCCACCGGACTCTTTGTTGTTTTCATGAAAAAGAGATCTCAACCAGTCTTGGGTGAAAATGCTGGAAAGAACTTTGGGGAGATAAGCTTCTTTAGACAGGAGGAGAAGTTATTAGTCTAAGTTTAGTCTCTCAAAAGCATACTGTGATTTTGTTTTGTGTGTAACCATTGGTTCCCATCTCTCACTGATTTTTATTTGAATCTGTATTCTTTCTCAAATATTTTGTTTGTTTTATAACTGAACTCAAGTGCTGTGCATAATACAGGAAGTGAGGTCTAAGGTAAAACAGGTAAACTAGGATACACTGTTTCTTTGGGAACAGAGTATCTGGGATTTCTGTGGCTATCCAGCAATCAGGGGGACATTTTGAAGGGACTCAGGTCTCAGGAGCATTTATTGTCAACCTGCAAGGCAAAAGACTGGGCTGGTGTAGCCCAGAGGAGATTAGTTGAGTGGCTGACAGGCTGGCTGTCTCAGGGAGCTAACACCCAGCCAACCAGCCCAGGCAAGACCCCCTTATGCTGAAGGCAGGCAATGACAAGGTGATTCTCAGTCCTGCCTCTAGATTCACATGTACCTTGGAGAAGGAGAAGTAGAACTCTACGCTTTAGAGTTACAATCTAATGAAATTTTGATATCTGCTGCTTGCCCAAAACTGCATAATGTCAGAGCTGCATCACTCTATCCTTTCAACAGCAGAGCCCCTAAAAGGGGAAGTGGTTGGACTCACAGTATGCTAGTAACAGATCTACAAGAGCTACCATCTCAAGAACAAAACAAAATGCATCCCTTTTTGGATTCTTATGCAAGTATAAATTATTCCAGCCTTGCAGTAATAACTGCTGAATTCAAGGGAGCATGGATGAGATCCAAATCCCAAATCATGCATTCAGACAGAGCATGGAGATTTGCAATACTTGCTGGAAGAATTATGAACCTATAAAACCAATAAATGAGTTACGAATAACTGCTCATATGGATGAGCGTATCAATATGGATGAGTGACACCAATACAGAATATTCTTCGTATAATGATTTATATTAAATTATATTTTGATCAGTTACCAGAAACTTGAAATAATGGTTATTATTCTTTGCTCTTTCAGCACAACATTGTGAGACACACAGTAAAAAAGGAAAATATGTCTCATTATTAATTTGCTTTCTTGCCAAGATATGATCCACCAGCCTCACAATACTCATGTAGTACCAGAGGCAAGTTACATAGCTCTCAATCACTATGTCACTAGGAAGAGGAATACCCAAGAACAAATTAATCCAAAACAATGCATATTAATAACTATCGCTATTAAAGCATTAAGAAAATCATCAATTCAAGCTTCCACATTCCCTCAGTACAATGTAGATTCTACACTGAAAGATAATCTTGCAATATATACAAGGGGGAAAACTGTCATCAGAGTGTAAAAACAGATGAAAAAAATTATAACGCCAAATCTATTTGCAGGGAAATAGGATTAATTTCTACACTCTGAGCCACATTCTAATCCCCACTACTTTGGTGCAGGCAGTGGAGTTTCTCTGGATTTACACCAACATCAGAACTACCCTCTCCTCACTGACTTTTCTTTTCAGCTTTCTCCCACAATCTTGAACACACATGTTCCAAAAATTGTTTCTTAGGATGAGAGCAAGCCAGTTTTACAGTACTTGGTAAAATACACTAGATGTTGCGGCTGCACATATCTTTTGCTGTGACTATTTTTTATGAATGAAGGTATGGGTCTACTAGAATGAACTTGAACAATGTTTTGGGGAGAAACCCAGTAGTGTATAGGAATTAAGTCGGTGAGGCTGGGGGGAGGAGACTGACATTGGGGCTGGGCAGACAAAGAATTAAGTAGACTTTAGGGGTTTGAGGAGTGGCTGGAAGCCTCACACCATCAGGCAGCCACTGAGCGCTAAGATCATTTATTCAATAGATTTGGGATAGTTAGCAACTCTCTCCCTCTCCCCCCACCACACCACACACAGTGTGCACAAGGAGGCATTCAAAAATAAGACAGATCAAAAACCACAATATAATCCCTATTACAAGTCTCATGATTTGAGGACTGATTTAATGATTTTGGACTCCTGCTTTTTAAACTTTGGGGATCAGGTTTGGCATACTGAACTTTATCCTGCTGGGTAATTTAACAGCACCTGAGGTGTGCACAGGAATAAAAATTTGATCACTTTTGGAGGGGCCAGAGGAGCTGTCAACTCCCCCCTACCACAGCCCTGGGGCTGGCAGAGTTCTGTGCCCCCTTGATTATTGGGGAGGGGGCCATACTCCTGCTTCCCCCCCTTGTACATGCCCAACAGCACCTATTAAACCAGCAGACAAAATATTTACTAAGATTGAGGAAATTCTGCAAAACTACCTATCCCTACAGCCTTTGGTGACTGGAGAGCCTTTCCGCTTTTATAAACAGTCAAAAAGCAAATTAAACAGTTTCTGACTACAAAGCTGAATTAAGGAAACTAACAGAGCATTGTCAGTCTGGAGAGAGTTGAAGAGATGCATTAAAAGGAACAGTTAGTGTGTGGTATGCAAAATGAAGCAATCCAAAAACTGTTGTTGAGTGAGTTTTATTTGACCCTAAAATATGCACTAGAAATTGCTGTAGCAATGAAAACAGCTACCCAAGATGCCAGGGAACTGGAACCACATTGTGTAATGTGTACAACAAATAAACTAGGGGTCAAGCAAAAAGTACAATATGGACAACATTTGAAGACTGTTTCCCACAATGAAATCAGATAATCTCACAACGCAAAGGATTGTTAGTTCTAGGACAAACCACACAGAAATGGCAACAAACTGGGGCACCCCCTGTCACGGAGTCACCGGGCAATTCTCTGGAACTACTCCATACGAAGCCAGTCAGGACTCTGAGGGAGCCTCCTCTCTGAGAGCAGACTGTCTCCAGGGCAAGAAGCTTACATAGCTTCGACCTTCCTGAGTCTGACCTCAAAGCATTCAGCATCCCCTCCTTACACTGTGCACTTCCCACAGCGAGTCCACACAGGCAGGGCTCCTGGGAAAGCCAGTGGGTCCTGTACCCTAATTCCACAGTCAGACGCGACTCTCAACCAGCCAGTAAAACAGAAGGTTTATTAGACGACAGGAACATGGTGTAAAATAGAGCTTGTAGGTACAGAGAACAGGACCCCTCAGTCAGGTCCATCCTGGGGGGCAGGGAGGTCAGAGCCCTATCTGGGCCTCCCTCCATTTCCCCAGCCAGCTCCAAACTGAAACTCTCCCGCCCCTCCTCTCACCTTTGTCTCTTTCCTGGGCCAGGAGGCCACCTGATCTCTTTGTCTCCAACACCTTCAGTTGGCTCCTTGCAGGGGAAGGGCCCAGGCCATCAGTTGCCAGGAGACAGGGTGTTGGCTATTCTCTGTGCAGACACCATCACACTGGCCCTCTAGGGCTCTGCAACAATCACACACCCTTATCCCACCACCTAGATACTTAAGAACTGCATAGATGAAACTGAGGCACCCACACAGTATTCAGAGAAAACATTAAGAACATTCCCACTTCATCACATCCCTAGGAAATGTAAAAGTAAGTGCAAAAAACACAATCAATCACCTTACATGAGCAATGCCAGACTAGTTCAGACTGATCCGTTTCCAGGTGACAACGTGGAGTCTGTGACAGAGACCCTTTGGCAAAGGGTCCCCTGTTCTTTGCAAATGACTCATCTCAGGTCTGGCAAACTCACTACACCAAACATGTCTTCCAGGTAAAGAGTAAGATGTAAGATCTTTACAGAAAGCTCTTAACTTCTTAGGATGCATAATATTTGGGGGGTGTATGTATAATATTTAAGGAATAGCATTATATTGCAAGTATGCTTTATGGAATTAGAATAGAAATTAGTCACCGGGGCAATATATCTCGGTAATGACCCATTGAAGCAAGAGGGAGCTGTCAGCCCCCCCTAGTCAGCCAGTGAGGTAATGCAGGGTTCTATTGTCTATCCTTGTCGTGTTGAACAACAGTCAATGGAAAACCATCAAGACAACTGCAACTAATCAAAACCACCTGAAGGTGAAAAGGAACATTATGTCAGGCAGGAGACCACCCTGGCTATGAATAAAGACAGTGCTGGGAAAGGCATTCTGCATCCACTCACTGCAACCATATCTACACTACCACTTATGTTGGCAAAACTTATGTTGCTCAAGCGTGCGAATACCCCGGCCCCCAACGACATAAGTTACGTTGGCATAAGCTCTAGTGTGCACAGTGCTAGGTCAGAGGGTGAGCTTCCCCTGCCAACACAGTTTCTGCTGCTTGCGGGGGTGGTCGGCCTGGAGCGTCTTCACCACACGCGCTGCAGCGGTACGGGTGCAGCTGCGCTGCTGCCGCACTAAGTGTAAACATGCCCTGAGTGAACCCCTTCAGGAGCAGGGGAATTTCCGGAACATTTGGATCCTGGTTCTTGTAAAAACAGCCAGCTCTGCAATGGATTGAACTTTGAGGGGAGGAGAGTGTTGAAATCTACTTTATTATATAGGAAAGGAACTACTGATAAGCGTAGACCCAGGTTGACATTTTATCATTTTGTTTTGTGTTGTAACCAGTTGTTTCCTTCACTTTCTCTCACTTCTAGATAAGTCTTTATTCCTTTCCTAAATAAGCCCACTTTTTGATTTATTACAAGTGCTGTGTGGCACAGGAACAGTGGCTTAAGGTAAAACTGGGGTAAACTGCACCTTTGAGGCAGAGAATTGGGAATTTCTGTTAGCAGACAGTGCGGGGGTGAGGGGGGGAAAATTGATATCACAAGGGAACAAGTCAAAAGGGACTCAGGGGTTGGGATGCACCCACTGTTAACATGCATAGCCCAGAAGAGAGTACTTGAGTGGCTGAAAGGCCAGTAATGTCAGAGAGCTGACACCCAGCTACCACAAGAAAGATTTCCCCTTCCTGGAAACAAGGTGACTCTCAGTCCTGGGTGCCCAGAGAACCATGACAGAGTCCATGGAGAATTTGATATTCTCTTTATAACTGCTTAATTTAGAACATATTGAGGGCCACTAGGGGGCTCGCAAATGATTTAAAAGGATGCTACCTAGTTGTTGTACTCCACACCCCCCTTTTTGTCTGGTTTTCCTTTACAGCAACATTATCTAGCTTAATCCCATAGTACTTAGGTGCAGATCCATCCAGCAGTGGATGATTTAAATGCCTTTTGGTGTCCATGGCTCCTACGTGGCATTCTGAGAATTTATGCAGACAGAGTGTTATGGATTAATTTCCTTTCACAGTGCCCTGGACAAAGAGATGGCAATATTTACTTCTGATCTCTAAAGAAACTGGAATGCACTTTAGACTAAAAATCTGATGATAATCTCAGTACCACTTTGTCACTTTGACAGATACAGTGTTGTTCTGTTACAGCTAGTTATCCTGTCTCTGCAGCTATAATTGCCATTTAACAAGAAAAGTTTAGGGAGGGATTTTCCATCAGTCTACATCAGTTCATATCAAAGTGAATGGGAGTCATCCTTTGAGCAGAGTGAGACCAATGCTATGCACTTTTGAAGCTCCTATTCCCAGTGTAGAGATTGGAAGTAGAGAGGTAACCAATTATGGCTCAGAGGACTCTGAGTTGGTTACCTGTTCTCTTTAAGGGATCTTTAAATCTTTGGAATTCTAGTATGTATTCTGACAGATTATCTTCTGACATATAAAATGCCTATGATCCTAATTGAATATCCTGTGATATTTTAGCCCATTTTACAGCAATCATGTGGTTAAGGGGAGGGTCCATGGGTTGTGATTACCTGTTCATTTCCAGAAAGTTGTTAGTCCGATTTCTCTCTCGTGGCCATCAGAACTGTGAGCTAAGACACAAGAAGTAATTCTTTGGCTCTACTCCATGCTGATTAGGCCTCAGCTGGATTACTGTGTCCAGTTCTGGGTGCTACATTTTAGGAAAGATGTAGACAAATTGGAGAGAGTCCAGAGAAGAGCAACAAAAATTATTAAAGGTCTAGAAAACATGACCTGAGGGAAGATTGAAAAAATTGGGTTTGTTTAGTATGGAGAAGAGAAGACTGAGAGGGGACATGATAACAGTTTTCAAGTATGTAAAAGGTTGTTTCAAGGAGGAGGAAAAAAATGTTTTTCTTAACCTCTGAGGATAGAACAAGAAGCAATGGGCTTAAATTGCAACAAGGGTGGTTTAGGCTGGATATTAGGAAAAACTTCTTAACTGTCAGGATGGTTAAGCACTGGAATAAATTGCCTAGGGAGGTTGTGGAATCTCCATCATTGGAGATTTTTAAGAGCAGGTTAGACAAACACCGGTCAGAAATGATAATACTTAGTCCTGCCATGAGTGTAGGCAACTGGACTAGATGACCTCTCGAGGTCCCTTCCAATTCTATGATTCTAAGAATTGCCTTTATGGGCTCGCTATCTGTAGAAAATCCTGTTTGTCACAAGAACTGTCCCAGAGAGGATCCTGCATGGACACCCAGACCTTTGTTTTCTTTGCTCGTCATGAATGAAGTTAACTGGGATCCTGATCTATCTTTGTAGGTGTGGGTATCACTTTGATAGAACTTATCTCTGCAAGGAACTCATGAACTGCTTGGGCCTTTGTGGTCAGTTTGTGCAGGATACCATTACCTCTAATCCTTAGCAGCAGCTTCTCTAGCAATTTATCAGATCCATGTCTGAGCACTGGAACTGTCATCTAGTGCTCAGTAAGTGAAATCGAAGGATGCCACTATAAATATTGTAGTGCCTTTTAATATTGGGTTCCCTTGTCCCTTATTCCTCCAGCAGGCCACACTCCTACTTCTGTGTAGCTCCCCTCACTTTAGTCCAGACAGAGAACAGAAACCCCCACCTCAGAGAGAATGTCTGAGTGGGCTAATTGTCACATGTGTTTTTGCCGCTGTCCTCAATCTGGAAGGATCACGCTTTTGCTGCCACCTGTTCTTCTGTGCCTGTTCCTGCATGACTAGCCTTGAAAAGATAGCTCTGTTAACATGCTCACGTGCAGAGAGCACAAAAAGGGGGAAAAAAGATCATATTGTGGGTTTCTGCAGGACAAACAGGGATTTATGTGGCAACTCAACAAAACTTGTGCTGTTACAGTCATATTACCCATGAGGCTTTGGTCCCAGCAGGTGCCAATCGAGAGCCCTGAAAGAAAATTTCAGCAATATCAAACAAAGGAAGTTGAGAGGGGATCCACTACAGAGTAGGTTTTCTTCACTTACCTGACTGAACCTTTAAAAATCAGCTAGTCTGTAGAAAGAGACCAGTCACTTGTGAAACCCTGAGAGAAACTTCATAGTATTCTCCTCAGACTACCCGCTATCCCCTTGTCCATTGGATCTTTCAGAAAAAAGTACCTTTGTGAAAGAACATTTGCTTCCTGTGCCAGAAAGGCTACAACAATATCCACCTTAGGAATCTGAATGGAAAAATCAACCTTCTTCTGAAGTTTATACAACTTCTATCGGATTAAATTCTTTATTGACAAAGGGCACCTGCCTTTAAGCAGACTGCTCCCAGTCTTCCTCCTCCTGCCCCCCTCATCCCCACCAGTTATATCTTTACCCAGCTCTTTCTTGAAGTATTTCTTTAAGTCTTTTGCTTCTTCTATTCCTTCTAAAGCTCAAATATGTCAGAAACCCTTTCAACCATGGTTTTGGAGTAGTCTGGGAGGAGGAACCCACCCTTAGCACCATCTATAGACTCCTTGTAGTTCTGATCCTGATAGTGTTCCCTCCTCAATGGATGACCGGCTTGGAGTTTTACATCTCCTTTTATTTTTGAAGCTGTTGCGACTGGCAGGAATGAGATAGATAAAGATACAGGAGTGATATGTCTCTCTGATTTTTCTGTGCAGTTTCCTCCCTATATTTGAAAGCCTAATTGCTATGCCAACCGTCTGGATGTCATCAAGGCTCAAAACACCAGGAAATAAAATCAGATCCTGGCTGCTGTTGCTTACCCAGGAAGTACCAGGAATACCCCTATAGCCCTGTGATTGCCTTGGCTAAGTGCTAGCTTCCTGGGCCCAGCCCTCTATACATCCTGGACGAATCCCCTTGACATTTTTACTGTGGTCACCTTTGGAGTAAATCGTAAGCTTGTACTTACCTGCTGGTGACTCAGAATGATGGGACACTTAGCCTCCTCTCTGTGCTCAGGCACTCAGAGTTTCTAATTGCTTGAATGGGAGAAATTAGAATCGGAAGATGCAGCTATCTCAGTATAAATGGAATCTTTATCCACATTCAGCCTCTAAAAACAGAGCCCTCTCTTCTTTCTATGGAAGAAATGGTGAGAGGACTCTTGCATACAATGCAGAGAAAGTATTTTACCTACTGTTTCTGGTCTGTAAACTTGCACCAAGGCAGAGATGCCAATGTGCATTTTAAAATACAGACTATGTACAATGAGGCTGCCCAGAAGAGGGTGGGTCTAGAGAGCAGCTGTTCTCTGCAGCACACTACACTGGCAACTTGCCTTTAATTTATGCAGGTAATTGCTGCATATGTTAATGAAGCATGTTGCAGCTTTAACTCCTGCTAGGCAGCTTACCCTCTTCAAAGGGTGAATTAATGCACACAACCAAATGCAGCTGGCACATGAGCTGGGCTGCCAGCTTTGATGATGGAGGAAATTTGGAAGGCTATCAAAGCACCAGCCACTATGGACGCCTTTTCACAGACTTAAAAAAACCCACATCCTTCAAGTTAATGGTTTGCCAATTAACTCAGGCACTTAACATGTTTGTAAAGGCTAGTGTGGACACTCCCCACTTTTTTTTTTAAATCAAGGCTTAAATCCATTAATTTAAGGCAAGAACCAGTGAAGACAAGCCCCCTCTGTAGAGAATCTGAAACCTACAGATTTGGTGTTGGAAATTCCCACCCACTATCCATTTGGTCAACCTCCTGCTCCTTCCGTTCTTCCCAGCCACTCGGATAATGTGGCTCATTTTCTGCAATCTAAACACAGTCCCCTCCCCCCACCCCCCTTTCTGGTGTTTTGAACAGAAGAGAAGAATATATAGCTTACAGAAGATAGATGGAAGCATGTTGTGAGAAATAAGTGCTCAGTTCCTAATGTACAAATGAAGATTATTAGCTGAACCATTTTCATTAGACATGTGGATTTCTAAAATCCTCCTCTAAAGCCCCAAGACAGTCAGATCTGCATAAGAAATCAAAGGGTAGAATTTTATATAAGCTTCTCCACCCCACGGGCTCTCCTTTTTTCCAGCTGTTAACTCACCTAAAAGTAATCCACACACTTTCCTAATATTATTGTTATGCTGGATGGTGTTGGTAGCTAAAAGCTAGCATATCTTGATTTACAGGCAATCACAAGCCTCGTTTAAGCAGATGGGCAGTCTAGTCACACTACATTCTGGCTAAATGGAAGATGAAATTAAGCTACATTGTGGAGCAAGATAACTGAAACAACAGAAGCCACCACCCAAAGCATTGGCCATATGCAAGGAATAGACAGTGGCTGAGGCATGTGGGCTGAAGAGTTTCCTTGGTGACTGACTGCAAATGAAGAGGCTGGGGCATTCATTGGTTAGAGTGCCTGTGTGTCACAAGCCGAAAGCAGTGAGAAAGTCAGAGAAGCACTGGTAGTGAAACCAAGAGAGAGCACATCTTTTGGATAGAGTCCTCTGTGAAAAAGCAGGCTTGGCATTGTGATCAGGAACACTGCCTCCTGCTGTCTGTGGAAACAGGACTTTGTGTGTGTTCTTTGTGAATAAACAGGATTGCACCAGAGAAATATGTGACTATCATAAATTTCTCCTCCTAAACAACCTACAAGAGGTCCCAAATATTGGCTGACTGCTTGGACCAAAAAGGACATTATCTTTCCATGTAGGCAATTGATGTAGTAACTCCAAGATGTTATTCAATCACCAGTGGTCAGGGAGTTTTCCACAACACAAGTTATTAATATATGTTCCACATTATGAATCAGCTTAAGAAACCCCTTCTCAATCCTGTTTGTATTTAAAGAGATGTCAACACATTCTCTATTTTTTTCCCCTTGAAAATGTCATACACACACACACACACACACACACAGATAAGTTGGAAGTTACCATACAAATTGTGAGAGGCTAATTAGTTAAATGAGCTATTATCAGCAGGAGAAAAAAACTTTAGTGATAATCAAGATGGCTTGTCACATAGAATATTCATACAATTATTACATATCAAGGAGAAAACAAAATACTGAACAGCTGCTCATTCAGTGAGCACCATCTATCCTGAGAACTGATGGAGGCAGGGGTTCTGTGGAAAAATGTGATCATGTAATTAAAGACCATCATAATGCGTACACACAAGAGGGTCAAGTTAAGGTCGCATGGGCAGCTTTGATTCTGGCATTTCCTAATGACTGAGCGCTGGACTTTGCAACCTTAACAAGGTTCTTTTATTCTAGTTTGTGTACGTAATATCTAAAAACAATGTTAGTGTGGATGAATGGGAAGAGAGCTAGAAATATTGGCACAGACATTATAGAATACACTGCTTGGCTATAAAAATTGAAAATGCATGTACAGTAAAGTGAAAAGAAAAGAACACAAAGCCTTCTGGAACACAAACACAAAGACAGAACAAATGAAAAGTTGATCATTTCCCAATCTCTTTTCAGTAAGAATTAGACAAATATTATTTAAAAATCATTAAAATAATCAATAAAACCATGATTGTTATGTGGCTCACTGAAAATGTGAAGCACTCAGAGAGGAACACACTTACCGAGGAAAGCATATTAAGGCAGATAGCACAGCAAGAAGCTCCCAATGCTTAGAGAATTCAAAAGTTCTTCAAAGTGGCATCATCTAACTAATTAAACTGATTACACTTGTGAATTCCAAAGGCCTGAAGATAAGTTCCTAATCTCAAGTAGTTTTAAAAACTCCTTGAATATTATCCTGCTAATTGGATGAACATATTTGCTATCACCTTTAGTGGTTTAGAAAAAGAAAAGAAAAACATAAAAAACTGTCAGTCAAAGAAATTTTCAATTATAGTATGAATTTCTGAAATCTGATTCCAGTTATAACCAGAGGCAGAAAGATACCTGCATTCTACATAGAAAGGACACCCTTACAATGAGACAGTTAAGCACAAGCTCATACTCCTGGGTATTACAGGTATTCTTCCTTCCTATTCCTACAGGAGCTTTACCTATCATTAGAAACTTGGGGCTTGTGGGAAGGCTTAGTCTAACATATTTATACGATGCCCATTACCATAGTATCTGAGCACCTCACAATCTAACATATTTATACCTCCTGGGAGCTACAAAGTACTATGATCTCCATATTGCAGAGGGGAACTGAAGCATAGAGAGGGGCCCAAGGTCACACGGGAAGCATGTAGCAGAACAGGGAGCTGAACCTGGATCTCCCAAGTCTTAGGCTATAGTGCCTTAACCACTGAACATCTTTCCTTTCAACACATTCTGAAAGTCGGAAAGGATAGGGCTTGAAATCACAATAGCTCAACTTCAAGGGACATAAGTCACCTTGAGCCATCCACTAGCAGGGCAGGACATTTTCATAAGGATCCACTCACCTGCGTCATTCAAGCAGGAGGAAGGATAAAGTTTGTTTTCTCCACACATCCCCCTGCCCCCCATCCTTCCCACTACCACATAGGACGGACCACAAGGACTTCTAAAAAACCTTGCAGTTCTCAGGGAATCTACAGGAGATTAGAATTTGCTGGACACAGGGTTTGTGCCTCTATTGCAACTCCGGCCCTTTTTCAACATACTCCCCTGACAGTGGAGCTCCAATGATGCCATATTACCAACAACTTCTTTAGCTATGGTTGCCTCCAGGGACTCTCCCTTAAAGAGATATCATTCATGTAGAAGGAGAGCTCTGGCAAGCGCAGGAATCTGTATGTGGAACTTATTAATTCTGTTTGATATTGGGGGCTCTATATATGTATCTTTACCAATCTGCAAACTCCATTTTAAATACCCAGCCTTTTGCCTTCTCTACTGTCCATCTACCTCCACGTTGGGCTGAAATTCCAAAGGCTGGTGGCAAAAAAATAACAAAAGAGCATCACTGAATTAAAATGCTTAGCAACTGAAATAGAATTACTCTAGACAGTAAGATAACTCCTAGCTGGAAGAACTGGTTTGTCGCAGAACAGGTCACCTTGGCAAGAAAATCACCTGGTGAAGTTGGCAAGGGAATCACCTGACACAGAAGAATAGGTGGTTAAAAAAGGGAGGATCTGATCTACTTTGAGAGGGAGGTTGGCCATTCTTAGCTGATCAATCTGATGGGAAATGATGGAGTCTTGTGAGGCGGGGAAACCCTGCCTGCTTGCCTTCCTGAACCCTGATGGTCCCCAGAGACTCCCAAGGAAAGCATGAGCTACTGATGGGCAGTGTGTTTAGGATGTTGATTGTTTTCTCATGATCTGTATGATCTTATGTTTTATATGATTAAGTAAAGGAGCAATAATGTGTTAAGAGTTCTATGCAAAGCGCTTCTGCATCATATGCTTCAGTTACTATGTGTCTCCTGAGAAAGTTAAGGTGTAAACCAGATGCCACACCCTGGGGTGGAATTCTGGGGAAGGGTGTAATTAAGTGACAGAAGGTTCCTGCTCTGAGGATGGAGTGGCAGACAAAGGTCTGCACACTGAAATTGTGCCTAGGGACCCCAAGATTAGGGCAGTGGCTGGACTCCATCCAGACTCTGGAGACAAACCACCAGGCATCCAGAGGCTTGGATTCCCTTCACAGCAATCTAGTGGGTGGGTAGAAGGGGACACCTGACCAATTTTGTTACAGAAAAATATAATACAGCATCAGGCTACATTCACTTTTTCAGGTAAGCTCTGTGGCGCTAACATTTATGCCCATATCCCACCTGCGCCCCATCCTCACTTAGACCCCAGTCCTGTAGATCCATAGGCGGCCTATCCATATAGGCAAACTAGGTGGTTGCCTAGGGTGCCAAGTTAAATGGGGCACCAAATTAAAGGAAAAAAAATCAAATAAACCCCCCCCCAAAAAATGAAAAAAATACAAATAAAATAATGAAGATGTCATTATTTCAATTCCTGTGTGCGTACGGAGGGAATATTAATTATAATTTATTTCTCTACATTTCTGATAATTTATTAATATGTCAAATCTTATTTACTGCAAAAATAAATATTTTAGCAAAAAAATTTCAATTTGCAATGTAGGGTCAAGATGACCAACTCCGCAATTTTGCTAAGCAATAACTCAGCCACAGTGAAACACAGCCACCAGCAGCAAGAGCTGCAATGCTAGTGACACCTAACTTGAATATACATCAAGGTCGCATAGCTGGAAATTCAAGTAGAGCAGAGATATCACAAGTTGATACATGTTAAATGGTCATTTTAACACATGTTGCAGGTAGATGGTTAAGAATCGAGAAAATACTGTGGAAAATTGTTTCTTGATGCCAAAGAATAACGTCTTTCAGCATTATAAATCCAAAATGTGAGTCTCTTTAAGCATTATTAAACCTTAGCGTTATTATCGGGCTGTATAATTATGAACTTTTCTTTGTTATAACTGGTTCACATGTAATAAATAAGGTCCATAAAAGAAAAATAGCAGTGTTAATGCTTAATAGACTACGAAAGTGATGTCGTCACACTACAAGCAGGTAACCATGAGGAAGGGGATTACTTTCCAAACAACCAGTGTCAGGTTATAATGTCGAAAAAGGTCATTTTATTTCCATATAAATGCTGTAACTAACTGTTTTAATAGGTAAGTGAGTGTATGTTACTAATCATTGAACCTTTAAGCAGTGAAAAGATGTGTTGGGATGGCTGCAATGTTGTTTAAATCACCAACCATGTGGTGGGTCAGCCATCCTTAATGCTATAATGCTTGCAGTCAGGAGCACAGTACATAACAATATTCAAATGCCCCATGGCAGAAAGAGGAAAAAGAAAACCCTCAGGAGCTGAGTATCGTAAATGAGAGGCTGAGAAGGAAAAGAACCAAGAAAAACAGCAGGGATCCTTCCTGAAATATTTTCTCTTTAATCCAAATAAAGATGGAAACAGTTCACAGCATCCAGATGAAGGAATTTTACTTGGAGAGGAGGTTAGCTCACATCTGCATGGAAGCAGTTTGGAATATCAAGATGAAGGCATATTACTTTGAGATGAGGGTAGCTCACATCCATAAAAAAAGCAGTTTGGAAACTCAAGATGATGGAAACTTACTTCTAGATGAAGGCAGCTCACAGCATCAGACTGATACGGAAGTGGAGAAAATTTATTCATCTTTAGAGACGCATGCAGAAATTGAAGTAAATGAAGTAGAAGGAAGAAAGGATGAGGAAGTTACAAACAAGTTACAGTATGGCTTCATGGCCCAAATATGATGACAGTGTGTGGCAAATTCTCATGGAACATGGACCCAAACAAGTTCTTGAATTTCCCTTCCCTAAGGATTGAAATAAAAGAAAATTCTCTGCTCAGCATTACCAGAGGAAACTCATTAATGGGGAAGAAATTCATCGAAACTGGTTACAATATTCAGTGTCAAAGTTGTTTAGAAATCAAGCAACTGGGTACATCACTTACTGAAAATAGTTTGAAGGACTGGAAAAACATATCTTCAATTCTCTCTTCACATGAAAGTAGTACAGAACATTTGGAATGTTTTCAAAATTGGAAAGAACTTGAATTACGATTGAAAAAAGGAAAAACTATCAAAGAAGAAAATTTATGTGCGATAAAGGAAAAAGAATGATATTGGCAACAAATATTACAGCGATTGTTTTAGTGAGAGTTCTCAGTGGGCAAATTTTAGCATTCCACGGCTGCAGTACAAATGAAAAATTATACAGTCTAGGTAATGGAAACTTTTTTTTTAAAATGTTGAATACCTAGCTTTGTTTGATCCAGTCATGAAGAAGCATCTACCTAAAATAACTGATCGTGAAACACAGGTTCATTACTTAGGAAAAAATATGCAGAATAAACGGTTTCAAATCCTAGCAAATGCCATTAAAAAGAAAATTGTAGAAGCTGCCCATTCTGCAAAATACTTTTCAATAATACTGGACTGTACACCAGATGTGAGTCCTGTTGAACAAATGACGATGATCATTCATTTTGTGGATATGGAAAAGTCTGCAGATGAAGATAATGTTGAAGTGCTCATAAAGGAACATTTTGGGGATTTTGTACCACTGAAGAAAACGACTGGAGCATTTTTTGACTGAAACTATTCTACAAGAGCTTGAAACAATGTCATTATTTGTTGAAAACTTACATGACGAAGGCTAGATAATGGGAGTAATATGAAGGGTATAGACAATGATGTGCAAAGGAGAATGATGGAAATCAATCCTAGGGCCTTTTTTGTTCCTTGCAGTGTGCATTCTCTGAATTTGGTTGTCAATGATGCTGCTAGATGCTGTTTGGAGGCAAGCAGTTTCTTTGGCCTGATGCAACGTGTTTGCGTGTTTTTCTCAGGCTCAATACGCCGTTGGGAGATTCTGACTGTGACGTTGCACTCTATATGATTAAATATGCTGATGAGCGTGAATATAATGTAACTAAAATATGCTTCATGCAAAAGGTCTCTTGTAAGGAATCATTACAAAGCCTATAATCTACTGAGTGTGGTCATCCTATTTGTATAAATGTATCACTCATGTATCTGAAACTAGAAATATGAAATATAACTGAGGGCCTATTGTAATTATGCAAAGTGTGGGCCATTAATGGTGGTTTGGAATCTTGATGGCTCCCATCAACCAGGACAACTGACTGTGGATGGCTCTGTTTGCAGGCAGGCCTTCCTGTGAGTCAGGCTGGGAAGAATGAAGGCTTGGGGTCTCAGAGGACATGTGTGTGTGGCCAGCAAGCATGTCTGACACAACCAGGCAGGATTCTGGAGTCCCAAGCTGGCAGGGAAATCGGGGCAGAAATAGTGGCACATCAGTTGGCAGCCCCAAGGGGAATTCTGTGATCCAATCTGTCACACTGACTCGCCATGTGAATTCTTTAACTGTGAAACCACTTAGACAAGATGGGAGAGTCGCATTGATGCTTTGAAGCCTCTTCACTATGAACTTGGGACATTCTGTGAAACTCTGACATTTCAAAAATTATCCTATTCCACAATGAGATGAAACAGAGACCTTTCAAAGTTATGGGTGGGGGGTTGCCTAAATAAATAAATAAAAAGAACCCTTTGCCCCTACCCCCAGAACAGCCAATAGCTTGGGGTTAAGGCCAGTGTTTTCCCCAGGAATTGAAATTAGGAGGGGGAGGGGAGTTCAAATATATGGGGGGAAAGGCCAACGAAGGTTGAGAGAGTGAGGGTGAAGGTGGGCTGTATGGCACCATAGTAAAAACTGAAAAATCTTTCACAATCATTAGATTTAACTCATGTTTTAAAATCCTCACAGAAATTAAAGTTGCCTACTCAAGCCTACTATGAAGCATTACATCTACATCCTTCTTGGTTTCATGTTGTAATTTTGCACAACTCTTTGGTGTCTTCTTGTATGTCTGTTACTTCCAGTCCTTCGTGATATGCTCATGATCAGCCAGAAGGTGACTTCTTTCAGAACACAAAATTCTATTTAATAAGGAAAAAGAATGCTCAACTGTAGCTGTTGTGACTGGGAGTAGCAAGAGATGAATTCCTACTTCTTTCATCACAGGAAACGTAGCAAAAAATTGGGTTGAACCACTAGTGATGATAAAGAAGAAATTGTTTAAGTTAAATCTTCATTCGTTCATCATATGCATTCCACTCAGTGTTCAAAATTCTCTATTCTATCCTGATCACATAGTAGACCCATTGTTGGTAGCACCTCATTCCACTCAATTGTAGGTGTTTTATAAGACAGGCATCTATAAAAGCTATGTACAAGTTGAGTAGAATCCAGAAATCACTATTGTAGATTTGTAAGAATCAAGTCTATGTACTTTTTCAGATGGCTTAACAAACACTTCTTGACCTCTTCACTTAAGGAGTCAATACAAGTGCCTTCATTAGTCAACTTCTGGACTGAAGTCATGCATTGAAAATGTACTGGAAGAAGTGAAATCTCCTGGATTGATCCAAGGGTAGCTTCTATTGCTGGACAAAGATTTGTAGTTGTAGCAGATGCCTGGATAGAATTGTTAAATGACCCAAGTGGTTTTAACAGTAGATTTAGAAAAGAGAAAATGGCAATAGTCTTCTCTGAACTTAGTAGCAAAAGTAGCCCACTAGCTTCACTACTTAGACCCATCCTATCTTGGTAGATACTTTCCAAAACCAGTAATAACAGTTGTAGTAACTATAAGACAACAGCCAAGAATCACTCATGACAAAGCCAGCAGGTATTTTGAGGTTGGACTAATTTGCACTTCAGTCCCAGTGTATCTTCTATTTGTTTCCAAGACATTCAGTGCTTTTGGACTCTTTTTCCCCCTCCCCCTGCCCCCCAGCAAGAGTATAACGAAGCCATTCAATTGATGGCTTTTAAATGTCTTTTGAAGTTTCTTCAGCTCGTACTAGCAGTAGCTGGAGTAGATGGCCTCTGCAGTGTGCACAGGAGAAGTTAGGATTGCACTTTTCCCTGAGAAAAGCTTGTATTCCACTATGTCTTCCAGAGAAGTTTGTAGCTCCATCAGATGCACAAGGAGCCATCTGTTTGGGGTTCAATTTACAAGCATTTAACTCTTCTAAGGTGTCACAGATGCAACTGATGTGTCCTCTATAACCTGAGCTTCTAGAATGCATCTATTAGCCTACCACGAACATCAAGATAACATATGCAACTAAAAATGAATAAGGAAGTGTTATTTACCCCTTCACTTAACACAAGAGCCAGGGGTCATCCAATGAAATTAATAGGCAGCAAGTTTAAAACAAACAAAAGGAAGTATTTGTTCACACAACACACAGTCTTTGCCAGGGATGTTGTGAAGGCCAAAATTGTAACAGGGTTCAAAAAAAGAACTAGATAAGTTCATGGAGGCAATTAGCTAGGATGGGCAGGGATGCAACACCATGCTCTGAATGTCCCTAACCTCTATTTGCCAGAAGCTGGGAGTGGACGATGGAATGGATCACTCAATGATTCCCTGTTCTATTCATTACCTCTGAAGCACCTGGTATTGGCCACCGTTGGAAGACAGGACACTGGCTAGATGGACCATTGGTCTGATCCAATATGGATGTTCTTACATAAAAATTAATTATAATAATAATAATAAAAGTTTAGTACAGAAACTCCCCAAGATAATGACCTCTCGAGATAGCAATGATGTTAGATAACCAACTTGGCAACTAACTCATTTTTAAAATCTTGGTCTACTAGGAAATGTATATTTATACAAAAGTTTCCCAGTCACAAATCTAGCATTCTGGAGTGAAGTCACTAAGTCCAACAAACAAATGCTCTGGCTGCTGCTGTTCGTCGTGCCACCGTTCACTCCACCACTCCATCCCCAATGGCCTTGTGACATGACCTTTTGCTGCCACCTGACCTTTTGCTGCCACCTGCTACTGTGACCTCTGCAAGTCAGTCTCTAGAGGTTCCATCCAGCTCTCAGTGGGGGAACCTCACTGCTAGTGCAGGCTGGGAGGTCTCTTCCACAGAAACACTGTCCCACCACAGGTCTAAGCACTTAAACCTGATTATCAGTGATTTCAGCTCTAGTGGTCACTTAACAAACCAAAAGACTCTCTATGGAGCCTAATCAGCTCTCTCTCTAAACAGGAGAGAGAGGCAGGTAAAATAGTGCTTGTGAATCTTAAAGCCCACACCACCAAGCAAAACACCTGTGGCCTCACCCTCTCTCTCTCCCTCTTCACTAGGATATGGCATCCAAATCTGCTTAGGAAGTGCAGTTCAGTTGAGGGAGACCAGTGCTTAATTTGTAATGAAAGAGGTGCCAGGGATCAAGCAAGTTTGTTACTTTAATAACTGATGTGGCAAGCCCAGAGGTGCCAGGGCTATGAACTGCCAAGCCTAGAGGTGTCAGGGCTGAGCCCTGGCAAGCCCTATCACAAATTAAGCACTGAAGGAGATCCCCTCTCATTCAGGCAGGCTAAGTACAGTTCTGCTGCCCTTTACTCATACAATAAGGATAACAACATTTTGTGACCCCCACACTTAATACCAATGTGATTTGTAACCCAACACCAGCCAAAATTGATCACTTGGGCAACACAGCTCTGTCTGCTGAATACCTAGACAGAATAGGTGTGTTCTTGTAAATACAGTCTGGTCCTGAATCCTTTCCACCCACTCCTGGCTCATCACTAGCTGTAGGGGAGAGCTTATTCAAACCTTGCTTACAAATCATAATTTGAAATTATTAGGTAAGCCAATATAGCCAAAACAAATGTGCCAACATTGTCATAAACAACAGCTGTATGAGGAAGCTAGTCTTCGTTCAGACTTTTCAAACCCATTATATTTTCTCAAAGTATTTTCTCATACACTGTATATGCTTTTAAAGCGTGTATTAATGTTTCAATTTCAGTTCAAAATTTCCAACCAACAATTAATTGGAAACACTGCGGGGGGAAGGGATTGGGGAAATTTGGGTTTGTGTGTAAGGAAATCCCTGGTTAAGGCATTCACCTGGGATGTGCGAGACTGAAGTTAAAGTCCATGGTCGGAATGAGGCGGAACAGGATATGAAACTGGATCTCCCGTATCCCAAGTATGTACCCTGATCTGCAGACAACTGGCTATTCTAGGCTGGGTCTCTCTCTCCTACAACCCACTCACCACCAGAAATTATATCCTAAACCTAAGTAACCTCTCTCACTGAAATTAGCATGATCCTGTTTAAAGTGTCAGCTTTGATGAAGAAAAACAGTCAAAAATAATTCTGGGGTTGTTTTTAAATGTACATATGTTTGTATAAGAGAAAACAGCTTGGAGAAGTGCACCTTGCACTTGAATGGATGGAAGAAAGTGGTATTTGTTATGCTTGTTAGTTCCTGTGAGAGTTTGTTCTGTAGCCTTGGACTGGCCCTTCACCCTCCCAGTTCAGGTCTCCTCCCCAGCAAAGAGACAGAACTGGTTTTTGACAACGCTTTGCCTCTCATAACTGTGCCAGTTTTAAAATTGTGCTTTTTAATTAAAAGAACTGAATAAGAAAGGGGACATTTAATTCTCTTGATCTGGGAAGAGAAGTGTTTTCAAAACGTCAAAAGCAACATGGCGAGTGGTGAAGTATAGCAAAATGTCATACAGATATGGATAGAAATATACACTTTTCAGAGTTGGAATGTGAAACTGATACAGCTGTCACTTTTGTAGCACTTCACCCTTTGCTTTTAATTCCCAATTTACAAAAATAAATCTAAAACATCTCCTGATTCAGATATTATTTAAATGACACTGCAAATGACACTTTAGACACATAAGAGGATCATTCCCCAAAGGTTTTATAATCCAAGCACCTGATACAACAAATGCTTTTTCATGTCAAGCTCTAATTCATGTTGGCCCATTGACTTCAATGAGAGTACTTGCATTAGTAAGGTTTCAGATACATGATTAAGCATTTTCAGGATTGGGCCTAAAAAAAAAAAAAGAGAGATGCAACATACAAGCAAAAGGACTGAACAATTATGTTTGGCATACATGCTTCTCTCCCCAATTTAAATTTTAATCTGATCTGAATTAAAGGGTTACAAGGAGAGGAAAGAGAGAGAGTCACAATGGAAAGAGATCTGTGGAATGATATAAAGAAAGTGAATTTTTATGGGGCATTTGATTGGGCACACAAGCCTGCCTGGTGGAGACAGTTCCAGGCATATGGAACAGCACAGAGAAGAAAAGGTGAGTGGGAGAAGGAGGTGCACATTACGGAGTGGGGCAAAGTTATAAGTACATAGCGCACATGGAGGACATAGTAGGAGATGAGAGCTATGCTGTAGACAACATGCAGAGCCTTTTATTTAGGAACAGCAGAGTTGTTGATGAAATGCTACCTAGCCCAAAAGTTCTACTAATGCTCGAGCAGTCATCTGAGGATGAAGGCTCTCTGAGGAGGGGTTGGTGGGCATTAGACAGCTGCTTTCGCTCCCTCTTTTAAAAAAAAAAAAAAGTCTTTTCAAACAATTGTCATTTCTTTTGTTGTCTGCTGCCTTCTTCCACTTCTCTTTCTTCATTCTTTCAGTTAGGAGAAGAATGTCATTTCTCTCTCTTTTCCCTCCTCCTCCCCACCCCCATGTCCTCACCCTTCCAGTAGCAAAGAAACAGTTCCAGCAAAACATAAAGGGAAGCCTAAAATTAGAAAGAAATGCTATTGTAAAAACTCTTTTGAATCTGAATATTTTAGAGTTTGCTTTAAACCATTTGCTTTTGTGAAATTAAAAATATTTGATCTTTCCTGAACTTTCCTGAAACAGGGAAGGCAATATATATTTTTTAAAATGTTCTGTCTAAATCTCAAGATGTATGCCATAATTGCACAGGGCTCCCATGGACATATGTTATAGATGTTGGCTCTTTTTCAACTGATCAGAGATGCTTCGTTTTGCCTTGTACTCCCCATATACCAGAGGTGTACCGATATCCATGACAACAGACAGCTTGTCCATGTCTTCTAGCTTAATTACAAAATGTCATTTTTTGGACTTGAGAGGTATGCAGTAAAACTGTAATGACTAATGCAAGTGATAGAATATTCCCCATAACTCTCCTCCCCCGCTATCTTTCATTATCATATCAGTTAAGCACATTTATCCATTCCAGTATGACTTCATTGCATAAACGGCAGAAACTGCAATCATGCTGTAGAAGTCACTTTCACAGACTTTGTATTAGATTTGAAGGTCCTTGTGGAATGATAAATTGTGATACCCTGTCAGCAAAATAATTAATGATGTCATTCACAGTGTTGTAAAGCAGCATGAAAAGCAGTGACTTATTCAGCTAAATATATTGGTTATTTACCCTAATAAATAAATATTCAAAGGACTAAGTGCCTGCAATTTGTGTGTCCATAAAGCTGTTATTTTTATCCGTAACTGTCAGGTACATTCCTAGTACTTTACATAAAGTTTTTCTTCTCCATTGCTGAAGTTCACTCTCTCTGTAAAAAGCCAGAATAATCAGTATATTGTGGGGAACATAGGAGATCTCAATTGGGTTACGGGAGGAATGTAATTCATACCCCAACCCTTTGCCAGTCTACTCCATGTGGTTACAATACAGCACTGCACCCAATCTGCACCTGGATGCAAGCTTTATGGCACCTGATCATGAATACTCTGGTCCCACACAATGGCAGGTCCAAACCTGACCTATGTGCCAGCCGATTCAGGTCAAGAATGCATGCACACACACCCCCGACACACACAGAGCCTGAATCATGAAAAGATTAGTGTATGTTCATAGTTGTAGGAGGCTACATATGCATTCCATGTTTAGGGATAGCTACCATGCACCTACAGTGGGTATGTCTATGCTGTGATAACACACCTGCAGCAGACCCATTTGAGCTGACTTGGGCTTGCAGGGCTCGGGCTGCAAGGCTATAAAACTACAGCATAGACATTCTGGCTCAGACTGGAGCTCAGGCTCTAGGACCCTCCCCCGTCATGGGGTTCCAGAGTTCAGGCTCCAGCCCAAGCCCAAACATCTACAGGAGAAAGAACACCCAAGAGCTACCCAAATTAGGGATAGAAAATCAGGATCCAAAGTAGCACCAATTATAGAGGGTGGGGAGAGAGAGAGAGGGGGGATAGTCGGGAAAGGAAGAAATGGAGTGGTTGGCATGGAAGAGAATCAGGGACTGAAGTGGGAGAAGAAACACCCATGTGATGAATAGAGAGAGACAATGCTAGAGGATAAAGGATGAAAGAGATTGAGAATGAGGGGAAATGGTGAAGGTTAAGGAAAGGTAGGCCTGTGGTAATGGATGGAATTGGCCATCAGAGATCTACATTCTACTACTTTTGACTGTACCACTGATCTACTACTTGGCCTTGAAAAGTCACTTCCTCCCTCTGTATCTGTTCCCCCTCTTCTATAATGAAAAATAATAATAATAATAATAATTAATAATACTTTGCGTACCTTGCTAACAAGGAAACACCACAAGTTCTTCAGATAGCAGTGCCACATAATTAATGCCAGAGTAGTATTAAATGAGGGGGACAGGCTGAATCAGAAATGCCTGGTTGTTTCACTTGCTCATGTAGGGCTAGATCCAAAATCCACTTAAGTCAATAGGAATCTTTCATTGACTTAAATAGGCTTTGGATCAGGATCATATAAGGAGCTACATATATCCTGAAAGCTGTGATCTTGACCTGGAGACTGACACTCAAAGAGAAGGTCCAGGTGGGATGATATTCATTCTTCACTTCATTACTTCCCTCAGTCTGGAAGGATCTTCCCCTCACAGCTTCTTTTCTCTCCTTTCAAAAGGAACAAGATACCATTGAGTTGTGCCCTTGAGAGGAAAGCACAGAACAAAGAGATGGGAAGGCAAAGTGGCAGGCGGAGAGGCTCACGAAGGCAGCATTTAGTGTATTAGATGCATTTCCTGTCCAAAAATGAAATTCTTATGTAAAGAATATACTAATAATTAGTATTTTCCAAAATAATGTTTAAACTTCAAACATGACTAATCAGCTCAGCTTCTAAAACCCATCCACTGATCTGTCACAAAATAAATAAAATGGAAATCCCAAATGCTCATATACTGAAAATTATAGAGTGTTTATTTTATTCATTTCACAGATTCCCATGAGTGATCAGAGTACCGCATAAGAAACACTGTCTGTTGAAGTCTTCTCATTCTTTGAATCTCACCCCTTAAGTGTCGAAGACTGTCAGTTTACTAGAAAGGGCAACAACTGCTGAGTCATATAATTACTGAGAGATAACTCTTTTCTCCACTAGAAAAAGATATATAATTTAAGCACAGCTATTAGTCAGTTTATTTTCAGGAAGGAGCTAGCAGTGTAAAAATGGACATACATTCAAAATGGTACACACAATTAAGATTTAACATTACCTAAGTGTGAAGATTTCTGTAAACAGGATCAATGATGACTAATCACCAGTTTTACAATGACAGCAAAGCAGTAAATAAATAGATGATTTCACATCAAATGAGACTGTCAGTTTACCTTAGATATTTTACACACTGATTGAGTTTATAGAGTGTAGAATGCCTAGCAAGATGGGATGGGGAGTTCTGAAAACTGCTTTGCTGTTCAACAACATGACAAGCTTCTCTGATTTTACGCAGCTGAAACAGCCTGGTGATCTCTTTATGACAGTCCCTCCCTCCTGCTGATTCACTACGGCTAAGCGCTTGGTGAAGGACAGCTTTAAAATTTTCATCCAGGATTCTATTCTAGTTTCTTCCGTTCCAGTTACACCCTTCTCATTTCATTCTTAAACTAAGGGGATGAGGGAACAGGAACACAATAAAAATTAGGAACAGTGACAAAAATTAGCAAGCATAGCATATGAAGTTACAGAGCTAGATTGTGCCTTTAGGCACAGCCCTGGGATTAGCTCTGGGAGGCACAATTTACAACCTGCTTCCCCACTGCTCCGTAGGATAGTAATTCACTGCTGGCGCATACTAGCAGTGAGTTACACCACCACCCTGTTCTGTTGGTCTGTGCTACACTGGCTGGAGAGTTGGGAGGGAGGGGCAAAAGCAAAGTTCCACCCCCAACAGACCATCTGCTCTGGAGTAGCACAGTTGTCTGTGCTGGGGTACGAGGGGATTTTGTACTCCCCAGTGCTGGTTCAAGTTTCAGTCTAACCCACTGTAATTTTTTGTGTGTGGGTACTTGAGCATTTAAGCCACCTTTGACAATGATTATCACTCTGAAAGGCAGCAGAAAAGACTTACATGTCTATTTTCACTGCTTCCCTTTATCAGTGCCACAACAGTACCTCTCTCTCCTTGTTCTGAATGACTAATTATGCAGCACAGAATATTTACAGGTCTGACTGATTCCATAACAATACTGCCACCTTACCATCTGATCAGTTAACAGACAAGCAAAGCAGAATTGTCAGAGAATGCTAAATAGGAGTATCCAAATATTTTTCTGATAATTATTATAAAGCCATTATAATTATTATAAAGCCAACCCAATAGTGGAGAGGCAGAAAATGTCACTTGCACTTGTATAGTCTATTTTCTTTGCTTACATCAGGTAAATTTTTATATATTCAAAAAAAGTTTTATCTTTTGATTGTGAATTCCACTCTTAAGCTTGAAAATAGCACTTTTCCTTTGTAATCTTGTTCTTCCCCATTTGGCAACACTGATTTTTCTCTTGTCTTTTCATCGTATTCAGACTGTATAATTATTTGTGGGAGGGATGTGAATTTTAGAGATCATGAAAGCAAAGGACTAATACTGAGACTAGTGTAAGTCAAGTATAGTCAGGGCAAACATGCAAGTTTCCATGGAGAACTCTGCCAGATATGTCAGACTTGACCTGCAATGTATCTGCTATTCTATAACTGTTCTCTTTTGAACAGATGGTACTAAGCATGTCAAGCTGAGTGATAGTTTTAAGATCAGATGATCTAGAATGAAATCACCAAAGACATTTACACTACTCTAAACCAGAAATTGAACCCAGTTTCCAAAGGCAAAAGGCTACATATTAAACTATGGATCAAATTTACCTTACCTGTAACAAAAAAATAAAAACATAAACAGGGCAGTCCACCTTTGGCCATGAAGGTCAGGGCACAGGAATTGGAATCATAGTCCTTTAATGAAGACTGTTTGTGAGGGTCTTATAGAAAGAGAGTGGATATGTAATTGTGGGGCCTTATGGCCCTTTCCCTCATTTGACTCCATCTTCCATTCTGGAGAAAGCGGAGACACCTCTGCTGCATGCAAAGATGTGGAGGAACCTACTACTCCATGTAGCCCAAGTGGTATGAAGGACCTTGCACAGGTGCTCCACATAAGCAACCAAGTAACATTTGGTGACTTTGTCAATGGTTCTGCATTGTCAGGCCCCTCTGCTTTCCCAAGAAAGTCATTCAGCTGGGTGTTTGATTCACAGCATAAACATAGAGAAATTAGATTAAAAAAATGTTCTTGCTGGAAGATTACAATGTAACTACTTTATTTCTTAAAATTCATCAGGATAATACAGAAGAACCAAAAATACACAGAGAAAACAGGCTGCTCCCTAATGCAAGGAAGCACAATTCATCCCACCCCACCTTACTTTAAGCGGGCTCTTTCCAGAATGACTCCACTCCCAGATGTTTTGCTACACAGCCCCTTTGCTCACAAACAGGACCAGGAAACACCCTCCCTCTTAAAGAGATGGCTTCCAATTCCAACACATTCCTCAGTACACCACACTGGGGTAACTTTGGCTTTTCACTGCAGTAGCACCATGGTGCCTGCGTGGGGAAAGTAGAGGTGGTAAGAATAGCAGGTGGAATAGATAAATCAACTCATTTTCACTGATTATGCCACCATCCAAAATTTGAAACATTTCAGCCTTAATTAACCTTACAGTTGAGTGTTATGCATTTAGGGCCCGAACCAGAGAGAGCCCATTGCTAAGAGTTCATGTGAAGAGCTGCATAAAGGAAGCAATTTGCAATGAACAACAAAGGTTTTATTGCTCTTACAAAAGCCAGGAGCAACACTGCATATTCTTGAGCACCCTCTTCTTGCACTTTATCTGGTTAGTCAACTATTTACATATATACAGACATTTCTCTTTTATACAGCACCCCTGTAACACAAAGGCACTGGATCAAGGTCAATCCTTCACATACACATTTAGATGTGCTTAATTCTTTTGCTTTTGATATCAATTTTTAATTTTACTGCCAATTTAACAGCTCATAAAACCAACAGCTAATCTATTTCTGAATAAAGACAAAAACTGAGTTTGAATCTTCGAACAAGTAATTACAGCTGGATCTGAACTGAATTAGACTTTTTTTTTTCTTTTTTAAAAAGAGCATCTATTTTGTTAGCTTATCTTTTCCTATTGACTCAGTCTTCCTAATCTGTCACTCCAGTAATTCTGCTGTCCTAAGATTTTTGGGTTGTAATAGTCTCCAGCTGAAATAGTGCCAGAGCACTTAAAATCTTCTTGTGGTTTCACTGGAGAAAAAATCATACCATCATCATTCCATTTTAAAAAGACCACATCACCACCAAGTATGGGGTGGGGAGGGGAGAAAAAAACAAAAAACAAAACAGATTCTCAAGCAGAAAGAGACCCTGAAGAACAGCCAAAAATCTAGTTCCCATCTAAACAACAGAGCCAGGGGAATACTGCAAATAGTATCTATGAATATTTAAGATTTTAAAAATATTCAAAATCTTGGAAGAAGACTTTTCTCCCCCTTACTGGACAAAAGCTTTGGGTATTTTTGGCAAGTGGTCAATACTACTAGTTCAAAATCACCAATCACAATCCAATACTTTATTACTTAAAGTACAATAAAGCTTGGGATACTAAACCACTCAAGTTACACATTTGCTATCATGGAATAGAGGCAATAGCTTTGGCTATTTATGAAGAAATATTATTTTTTGTTTGTGCACAGTTATTTGAGAGTGTCAAGTTAGATTTGTATTTAACAGCTGTACTATTATATCATTCAATGGTATTAGTTGCAATTTTTAAGCTTATTCACCATATACACCTTAATTTTAAAATGAAAAATGGATGCAGAAAATTACATTTTTGTAGAATAGAAGCCTGTAATCAGTTTGATTTAGTTTCTTAACTTCAAAACTATTGAAGTCTAAAAATCAGAGAGTAGGGGATACTTTTAGGTTTGCTCGAGGGGAGTGTTAGGGAGCTCACTTGCATGAGTTGCACACATTCCATGTACTCCTGTGTTACAGTGATAAAGGCCTTCCTGCCACTCAAACACTGGGCTCTCTATCATAGTAGGCCAACCTAATTTACATGGTCTGCTGAGGTTTATGCCAAGGTCTGGATTGGGCCCAAAATCAGGTTACATTCTTTTTGGCAGCGACTCATTTATTGTGGTGCATCATGTAGTAATTTACTACATTACAGTCAGCTCACATACACAAATGAGTTCAGATGTTGACCCAGGCATGCAGTTTTTCCATGACAACATAAACCAGGCTTCTAATTAATCTGAAACAAAAAACAATGTTCTAGTTCAAGAAAAGGGTCTTGCCATCAAACAGTTTTTCCAAGACAAGAACATATTAGGAAAGCTGATAAGCTACAATTTTGCTCATGTCCATTGTTAATCAGATATCCTCTTATGGCTACTTGAATATGTATCTTTTTGAAAATGGCATATAAATGTATATCCTAGGACCTGATTTACAGCAAACGTCAGTGCAACTTACTTATGGAAAAAAGTGAATGTGTAAGGTGGCATTGAAGAATACAGGCTCCATTGCTCAAGCCAGGAGACACTCCAAGGTGCACTGATACTGCAAAACATCTTCACATCTCAATATTTCAAATAGCATAGGTGCAATAAGATTCCACAACCTCATAACACCAAGGTACTCTGGAGTGTGATTAGAAAATTGCTTGATATTTTAATAGCTATTCAACATATCTCCTCTTTCTTTTCTCAAGATTGCAAGTTGTGATGTGGTACATCACTACCTTGGATTGTGATTTTCAGTGACCAATGAGGTATATACACTATAAATAGATATTGGAAGTGTGAAACACAATCATGTCAACAGCACTAATTTTATAATAAATTGAGTAAGGTGTTGGTCTATGATCCATTATAATCCATATGCCTCACTGACAAAAGGAAAGAAGGGAAGCCCCACACAATTATTTTATTAACAGCAATTTTGCAACAAAGCTTAAGTTCAGGATTTAGATTATCATAAGAGTCCGAACACCAGAATTTCAGCTAGTCTATATAACTGCAGCTCCAATAAGCCTGTTTACACCAGCTGAGAATATAGACCTTGGCATCTAACCAAAGAGAAAAGTGGCTGATCCAAATGCACCAGCTGCTGGCAGAAGAACAGGACGATAAAGACATCAAACAGCCTAAAGCTAAAGACTTTCTGAAGTTTTTTTCCACCTTTTTGATCTGCTCCTTCTGATTCTCAGTCATCACTCCTACAAAGAGATGGAATGTTCCAGTTCTTCTGTAGGCTAGTAATTTCCTTCAAGCCTATGTAAGATCTCTTCCAGATGACTCTGCTTTGTATGGATTTATATTGCTGAAAAGATTCCCTTAATGCTGTTGGAACATTACTTAAGATCCTTCTGGATCTGTTATGCCAAGGTTTACCCTGCACAATGGCCAATAGCAAATGGATGCCAGTAACTAAGGCCCAGGTTATGCATTGACCTTATGCACATGTGTAGTGGTGAGTAAGGAGGTTTATTAAGCCTCGCATCCTTGTGCGGACAGTGAGGAGTGGAGACATTAGCTCGGTCCCTCACACTGCTTCATAGGACTAGTCATGAAGACATTAAAAAGTGGCAACTGAAAGTATATCCTTAATCGCAGGCTTTCACTTGGAGGTGAACTGATGGAAGAAAATATCTGTGCAACATTAAAGAATGCAATAATCGAAACACAAATATGTAGCATAGTTTAAAATTAAATATCTTGATAATGTTTTACTGGGACAGTTAGAAAATTTACAGCCATTATTTGTAAATTCCAGTGTAGTGTAGGATAAGATGACTCAGTCCTGCAGCCTGCTGAACAACTATACCCAGTGAAGGAAGTGGGAAGTGAGAGCACTCAGTAGTACAGTTGGGCTAACAGATTTGTGTGTGTGCTGACAATTCTGAAAAAGTCAAACCATTCTGGGTCAAACAAAACATTTTGGTTGACCCAGAATAAAACATTGTTTGGAATTTAAGCATTTAACATTTTAAATAAAATTGTTTTAAACAAAATTAAGAACATTTCAAAACAAAAACAAATTAGGTGTTTCGGGGTCACTGAATCTGCATTTTTCACAGAAAAAAGTTTCAGCTGAAAAATTTCACCCAGCTGTGCTCAGTGCTTCATAGATGTGTTCAGCACCTTGCAGAAACAAGATGGCAAGGTTGGCACACACAATTATGGATTTATTCATTTTAAAGTTAAAGATACTACATCTGAATTAAATGGATACACAGCTCATGATTAGTTGTCAGTAGTCAAGCTCATTTATTTTAATAACTGATACATAGATTTGATTACTATTGTTTTTATCCTGATGTTATATACTCATATTAGTTCTATTTACACATTGATTAATAAGCAATGCAGTACACATTGATTTTTATGGACTCATTTGTTTGATACTAATTTTTTTAGGTGGCATCTATTATATTACACCAGCTATACCTTTATTGAAAAGTATAACAGCTCTTCACATTAGTTTAAGATCTGTTGCTTTACAGTAGAAGTATCCAAGTTATTACTTTAAAAAAAAAAAGGGGTAGGTTTTAAATTAGGTAATTAATTATTGGGAAATGTCTGGCCTTTCCCCGGAGTGCAACCAAATGATTCATCAATTCATTTTACTTTAATTTCCTCCCTTAACACTCCTACCGGGAGAGCTATTAAACTCTTTACTTGATCACTGAATCCCAGATCTGGGGCTTCTAAGCAAAAGACTTCCATCTGAGATTTCTTGTGCCAAACCAGCTAGTTTTTAACCCCTAGCTTGAGTACTTAGGGCTTAACCCCGTATAGTTAAGAACTGTAGTTTTCTGTAGCAGTCTTGGACATTAAAATCCAAATCGTTTTCTACTATTAAAATTCTGAAGTGAAATATACAGAAAAGTGAAAGCTGTACAATTATCAAATATCTCATTCTAGATTTAATATAAAAATATAGAACTGTAGAAGTTAATTACTAAGTAAATCTTTTTTTCTTGGGTTGCCACTGTCATCTTATATAGCCCAATAAACACTGCATAAACAAACCTGACAATTAATTCCTGGACATTTCAGCATATTTATTTTACACTGCTTAATCCATTCAGTTCATAATAAACACCAATTAAAGGTAAATCAGCAAACATGGAAACTAAGGAAAACAGCAGATTTACTCTGCAGCTGATCTTAAACACTTAACTGTTTTTTGATATGTGGCTGCAGTTGTAGATTTGCATTCTGCTAGCATTTGCGCAAGTGAAGCTTCATCACTTTAACATTCACAAAGAATGAAATTCAGCCTTATGCAGAGATGGCTAACAGTACAAAGCCATATATCCAATTTTAAGTAGTCACGGCAGGGCTTACATAGGATGTGAACCTTTGGGCTGACCTTCCATATGGGGTCAATTTACCCTCGAAACGAGGGGCGGGGGAGCATAAAGGCTACCAGATCAAGTTTATTCACATTTATTATAAAATGTGAAATAATATACTTGCAAAAGTTTTGCAGTATTCATCTGCTCTAATTATGATCCAAAGTGAAATCTGAACAAAGGTATGCACAAAATGAAAAAGTTAATCAGAGCAACATGGTGACTCGGAACAGGTAATATTTAATCTCTCACATTTGTAATGGATCTTTTTCTTCTTTAAAAGAGAGGTGGATAGCAAAACACTTGTTAGTTACTGCATTTTTTTACTTAGGAGGGAAAAAACCCTCTCTTTACTCTCAATGTTTTCCTTTGGCAAAGATCATACTATGCCACATTTTTTGTTTATTTTCCAAAGAGGCCATATTGTCCATAGCTCCCATTGCCTTTTTGGAAATCACAACCAAGATTTTCTATAATCCATATGTACACACCTAAATAAAAATTACCTTATTTTCTCAGGAGCTGATTACCCTCAGCTCCAAAACCCAGGTCTCTTTCTTAGCAAATATATATTAGGGCTCCCCATCTTGTACCCCATAGTTTGTTTTGGTTTAGGGCTAAGGCACCTAATCTTATACATCCAGGTTTTGGCTTGTGAGACAAAAGCCCAGACCAAATCTGAAAAGTTAACTTCAGAACCAAATTTTCAGAACCATCTTATCCCAGTCCGTACATTCGTGCCCCAGAATCCATGATTCTATGCAACCTTAAAATCCTAAATTATATGAATAAAGAGCAATTTCACATTCCTAATTTGCACAAGTTGCAGTTTGCAATGCTCAGGCATGATTTTGTTCATCAAATGATTGCTTTTGCAATATTGTAGACAGTTTTGTTTTGTTTTTATAATTTCTGCAGTGTTTGCAAAGTAACGCCTCTTTGTTTATTAAAGCCAGGACAAATAAAACAAAGCCGTTGCACTTAAAAGAGTTACTTTTTAAAATAGCCTACATTCGACATCAAGCCATCCTTTTGATCAAAATACTCTGGGATTTTGTGGTTTTTTATTCCATGGATTGAAGTCTTGAAATTACGGGGGGCAAACGAGAGCTAGCGAACCATTAAAGGTATATAAAATAGTGGTCCACAGAAAAATAAGCACTGGCTTACCATACATTATAAACTGTCTCGGTGAAAGACCTTCAAACTACACACCAAGCTTGACACAGCAGGGTGTTTCACATATAGTTCCTGGTGTAATTGTACTATAATTGCCTTTGATCTTAGTACTTGTCCATTAGGCTATACAATTCCAATAATTTTGAAGACTATTTGAAAGCTTTCAATTCATTGAAATAGAGGATTGTACAGAGAGCACTTCAAAGGCAAGAAATAAAGAGTTCCTAAGAAAACAAAACAAATGAAAATAGGACCTCAGCAGCAACATAGATCTGAAACGACAAAAGGTGAAAAACAAAGAATGAGAAGATCCCCATGTTTTCCCAAATCCCTGTTACCACTTTGAAACTATGGCAACTTTGGGCTACAAATGCTAAGCGGCCAATGAGAAGTCCCCATTTTCACATAGGTATTTCAGGGATATCTATGATAAATACAGTCACCTCCCATCCAGGCAATGCTGGTGTAGACTTTTTTGGTCTCTGAATTATGAAATACGTAGTGCAGTTAGCCTGCTGTTTCCTCCATAACCGTCCTTGGTTATGTCAGTCACCTTGATTTATTTGGTTAATACTTCACATGAAATCCTTGTATTCTGAATCTCCTCTCTTGCACTGTACTTTCAAGTTTCCCTGGGAATTAAATATTCACCCCAAAATCCATGTGAAATACTGGATAGAAAAAAGGCTCATTTATTTAGTTTTTCCCCAGACAGAATGTATTTCTATTGCCATTCAGAAAAGGACTAGATTGAGCCTTTAAGCTCTACCAGGAGCATGGAACAACACATAGGGGCATTACCCCAAGAACAGCACTGGGAATATACCCCAGACACACACCTTTGTCAAGGTTCCTTCCCCACTCTGAACTCTAGGGTACAGATGTGGGGACCTGCATGAAAACCTCCTAAGCTTACTTTTACCAGCTTAGGATAAAACTTCCCCAAGATACAAACTATTTTATCTTTTGCTCTTGGACTTCCACTGCCACCACCAAACAGTTTATTTTTGAGAAAGCGTTGTTTGGAAATGTCTTTACCCCCCAAATCCTCACCAAAACCTTGCACCCCCCTTCCTGGGGAAGGTTTGATAAAAATCTTCACCCATTTGCATAGGTGACCACAGACCCAAACCCTTGGATCTTAAGAACAATGAAAAAAACATTCAGTTTCTTACAAGAATAATTTTAATAGAAGAAACAGTAAAAAGAATCACCTCTGTAAAATCAGAATGGTAAATGCCTTACAGGGTAATTAGATTCAAAACATAGAGAATCCCTCTAGGCAAAACCTTAAGTTACAAAAAGCCACAAAGACAGGAATATCCATTCTATTCAGCACAGCTTATTTTCTCAGCCATTTAAAGAAATCATAATCTAACGCATATCTAGCTAGATTACTTACTAAATTTTAAGACTCCATTCCTGTTCTGTCCCCGGCAAAAGCATCACACAGACAGACTGTTTGTTTCTCTCTCCCTCCAGCTTTTGAAAGTATCTTGTTTCCTCATTGGTCATTTTGGTCAGGTGCCAGTGAGGTTATCCTAGCTTCTTAACCCTTTACAAGTGAAAGGGTTTTTCCTCTGGCCAGGAGGGATGTTAAAGGTGTTTACCCTTCCCTTTATATTTATGACAACCTTCAAAATGCAATTCCTCCTTACCTTATTTGCATAGGGTGGGGTGGATGCATCCTATGTCAGCCCTTTATAAGATGCAGTGTGATCTCCACTCTGCCCTATGCATTCAGCCAGCTCCACCGCACTCAGGAGAAGTAGAGACATGGCTTCCCTTACTCCCTACCCCCTCCTCTAAACATTTGTTTATGGAAGCAGAATACTCTCCTCACACCCAAAACTAAGATTTGGCTAGATCCTACATGGGCACACTAGGGAGTAAAAGGTGCAATTACTCCCCTATTCAATCACGGGTGACCAGGGCCCAACATTAGTATTTCATTAAATCCACTTAAAATACCTTTCATAAAGTCAGTTACAGAATAGATTACAACTGGGTGCAGTATGTTTCTTAAAATCCTTTAGCAAGTCTGTTCTTTCTTCCTCAAAGAACAGGTGTAATAAGTCTAATCCTCCAGAAATTTCTGTACTATATTCTTAACAGCAAAACGGAGAACAAAATTATATTGCTTCTGAATATAATTTTTTTTACAGAAAAGTTGTGCTGTTTCTCTACACCCAAGGCTTTTTAAAATTCTTCCAAGTGTGATAAACACATATGCTTTGCCGTAAACACATTGTGACCATTTGCAATATGCATTTTAAAGAAATTTACAGCTCATCAGTTTGGAACACAGTCATAAGATGAGACCATTATATTAAATTAGCCAACATTTTATCTGAAATAGTGATTCCAAAATGCTGATTTAGAAATTTCACAATAGATCATCTGTTTCTAAGATGTCTGGAATGGATTAAGTTTGGGAGTAAGTATAATTATGAGATCACGATTATCAGAGTTTTCATGCTGTTTGAGGACATGCCTCACACTGACAGGGAGCAGCTGTTGACCCTTCCACAGTAGTAACTGTGATACTAACAATGAGGTCTGTCATCATAATTCCTAACATAACAGATACAGCCACCTAATTTTCCTTAGCAGTTCTTTTAACATCAGGCATATATCTATTGAACTAATCTCTTGGTCTTCATATATCATTTGTTCTAGATTTTGAGAGAAACTACATATTCTCTTTGGAAGATGTACCCACTTAAATAACAAAATATTGATAGACCTCAGCATGCAGCTGAAACCCTCACTGCATGTGCCACAGCAGTGCTTTGAAGGGGCCAGCCCTAACACTTGAATCCAAGCAGGCAGAGGGGAGGAGCTACCCTCTACAACCTCCAGAGCCCTAGTTGATTAGACAGGTGGCAGGAAATCTCATCTCCAAAGCTTCCTGGTACTAGCCTTCTCACAGTGGAGGATGGGATGCCACTCCAGCACAGGAGCTCAGCCCTGCCCAAGCAGAGACAGGTAATTGGCTACAGGCAGATCTGGTTGGAAGTGTTCCATTGGATTTTTGTGTGTTTGTTGGGGGGGGAGAACATAAAATGACTTTTTTCCAAAAGAAAGTTTTCCATAGGAACTTTTTAATCTCCTCTTCCCACTGTTATTTGTTGGAAAACCAAAAGCACAATTTTTTTGCCACTGAAAAAGGGGAGAAGGGAAAATGGGGGTGGGGAGGAAGAGAGGCAGGGGTTCCCCTCTAATGTCCCTCAGAAATGTAGAAGTTTTCTTAAATGTCTTACCAAAAACATTTTTGTTTTCATTTTTCAAGCAGGCAGCTAGTTGGTTGACATCAGACCTAGCAGCCATTCTACAAACCCTGCAGGGTTGGGCTGCAAGAAGACTGCATTGTATGAGTAGATGAGCTTCAGAAACTGCAGATCCAAACATGGCCCAAGAAGAGGGCTGCGAGAGAGACCAGGGAACAGCCTGGGTACTTTGCCATAGCCAGGCCAGGACTGCAGCCAGAATCAAGCCTACCCAACAGTTGTCTTCAATCAGTATGCCTGACTAGGAATTAGCTAAACCTGAAGTTAATACATGAGGGGATTTTGGGAGGAGAGCTCCAGTTCCTCATTGTTTGGTGTGGCAAGAGCTATTTCAATCATTCAGAGAAATTAGGAGAAAGTGTCTTAATCTGGTCCAGAGTTGAAGTGACCTATCAGGACAGGCTTTAAAATCAGTCAGCGCTTAGCTGGGCAGGAGGGCCAATGTAGCACAGCCACTGGGGATTAGGTAACTACAGACACAATGTTCTAAGGACCTGATCCTTTCTTCTTGCATAGTCACTTACACATATGCAAAGAAAGTGCACAAAAGCAGGTTTAAATGCCACCAAATCAGAGCCACAGATTTTATAGTCACACTACACAGGTGTAAGTGACTACAGTAGTGCAAGATAGGGGAGAACTAGCATTTTTATTTTAGAGTTTGAAATCTCTGCCTCCATCGGGTAGAGGCTACCACACTCCTCACAAGGAAGAGGTGATTTCCTAGACACCATTCTTCTTACTAGATGCTGGTTGCTGGTGTAAGAATTCACTTTATTCAGTGTTTACTCTCACCTCTGCTTCTTATCCAGCAGGTTTCTAGGGTTGCTTTAGGTTGCTCCTCACCAACAGACTTCCACCACAGAACAGATTTATCCCACAACAGGCCTCCAGTGAGTTCCCTAAGTGTGTGGACTTTGCCTCCAGTGCCTTTCCATTGGTCTTTGACACTCCTCTCGGATTTTGTGATAGGTTGAACCATGAAAGCCGGAGACTGGGATGGAATTTAATTTAAGTAAAATAAAAATCTTGCTTTACAGGTGTAGCAGAATGGGGGTGGGGTGGGTCAAATTAATAAAATGAGAACACAGAACATTTAAAAGAATATATGCACCTAAAGCAAACACTCAGGTTGCAGATACTTGATGGAGATAGTCAAGAGATTAAAACAGGCGGGGGCAGAATACACCTAGTAAAAGAAAAGCCATTATGAAAAAGGACAGGTTTCAGAGTAGCAGTACTTGTGTTAGTCTGAATCCGCAAAAAGAAAAGGAGTACTTGTAGCACCTTAGAGACTAACAAATATATTTGAGCATAAGCTTTCATGAGCTACAGCTCACTTCATCGGATGAGTTCCATGCATTCCAAAAAGGAGTACCCATTTAGCCTGAAGGAACATTTTTAATCAGTACATCATTTTGTATGATGACTTTTGGGTCAGAACATGATCTATAAAAGAGACAGCCAAAGGAATAATTGCTAAAATGTGTCTCCTACAAAAAATCATAGAAAGTGAAGTTGGAAAAGGACAGTTAGGTCATCTACCTTATTCCCCTTGCCATAGGAGGATTATTACTTTTGGTGTATTCTTTAGTACTTTGGCCAGTCTTTTTTTAAATAACCTAAATGATGAGCCTCCATCACCTTTGGGATATTATTCCATAACTTTCCTAAAAAAAACAACAAAAAACCCCAAACCTTCACTGGATTGTTCTCTTTGTTCTGTATCTTCTCACTATCCCAAGAAAATTCCCGCTTGAGCAATTCCTCAGATAAGGAATTTTGTAAATTTCATAAAGAATGAATTTCAGCAATGACTGCTATGAAAATAATTAATTCATAAATAATACCTTTCTGAGAAAGCACTTAAAGTGAACAAGCAGCAAAAGGTAAGAGAGGAGAACCTCAGAACACATGGCAATATCTGGAAAGTGTAATATATCTAGACAGTGGTTCCCAAACTTGTTCCGCCACTTGTGCAGGGAAAGCCCCTGGCGGGCCAGGCCAGTTTGTTTACCTGCCGCCTCCACAGGTTCGGCCAATCGCGGCTCCCACTGGCCGCGGTTCGCTGCTCCAGGCCAATGGGGGCTGCTTGAAGCGGCGCCAGCCGAGGGACGTACTGGCCGCTGCCTCCAGCAGCTCCCATTGGCCTGGAGCAGCGAACCGCGGTCGCTGGGAGCCGCAATCGGCCGAATCTGCAGACCCGGCAGGTAGACAAACCAGCCCGGCCCGCCAGGGGCTTTCCCTGCACAAGCGGTGGAACAAGTTTGGGAACCACCGCTCTAGACAAAATACACAGTAGAGAGATAAAGTAATGCAAGTTGTGGAACTATAACAGAATAACCAAAGCCTGAATTAAAGAGACTGGAGGTGTGTAATGACATCCAACTGTGACAGACGCTGTCAAAGATGATAAGCACATACAGCTAGACAGAAAAATACAACTGTTTTAAGACACCTTTTACTTTCAATTTTCACATGTAAACTTGGTTTATAAAACTATATTCCAAAGTCATCCCGATATATTGTCCATAGTGGCTGCACCAAGGAGGAAGTGTAAGGACTGAGGTAATCACTGGGCAGACATCACTTATTTTCCCATTGCCACAGTAATTCTCCCTAATTATACAGGGCTGAAGCAGCTTTTTGACAACAGAAAAAGTAGTTTTGTAGCAATTTCTGTCAGTCTCCTGGCACAAAAACATGGCAAATATATTTACTGCTGCTGGAAACTGGCAAGAGATTAAGGTGATGAGCAGTTTCAGAACATTTTGCTCTCTGTCAAAACAAGCAATAGTTGGGGAATCACTTTTTTAAACTTGGGCACTAGAGGCTGCTTTGTAGCCTTAAAACCCAGCCTGACCAACGGGCAGTTTGTAGATGTGGTACCCACAGAGCAGGGGAGAAAACAAAGCCACAATCTGGTCTCTGCTTTGCCCTTGCTTTGTTGGAGAAACAATTCTGCGCCAGCTATGGCAGATTTCTTCCCTCTTTGTGTCAGCTTTGATGCCAGCACTTGCAGGGATAGGGTGGATGGGCAGAGCCAAAGTTCCATCCATCCACCTTTCCAGGAAGGGGAGTAGCAGCCCAGTGAGGTAACGGATGTCCTCCCCTTGCAGACAATGCAAGTAGCCAGTGCAAAGACACCATTGGTGCAGGCTCCTCACCACACCCTTACTCTCTGGCATGGCCATGCATCAGGCCTTACAACAGGCCAGAAAATAAGAATTATTTTTAATGAAAAATTTCAAGGGTTTGGAATTTGTTTTTGTTCTGTGCCAGTACAAAACACAAGCCTATTGGAATTTTTCACAAATAGAGAAATACACCCACCCCAACATAGCTAATAGCCCAATGGTGGGGTCATTCACCTGGGTTGTGGAAGACCAAGGCTCTACCTGATTCGGAGCAGGGACTTGAACCTGGGCCACATACATCCCAGTTGAGTACCCTGACCACTGCACTCTCTCTGGACCAATTAATATTTAATTATTTATACAAAGTGGAACAGGCATGACTGAGATAAATACTGACTTCATAGGTTGTGGTTAGGGCAGTCCCCTGGGATGTGCAAGACACAGGTTCTCTGCTTCAGATCAGACAGAGCAGCCACATGGGATTCCCGCATCACAGATGAGTGCCCTAACTCCTAGGCTATCAGCTGCTCTGGGATGGGTTTGCATCAGTCTCCCTCACTCTCGTATCCAAAACCTTGCTACAGAAAGTTTCTGTTTCAACTTAAAAAATAAAATAAAGCTTTCATTGAAAAATTCTGAACCAGTTCTACTCACAACTGAGTCCTACATAGAGAAGCAACTCTTAGTATGCCTACTTCTTACCTTCCATCGGATGCCACTTTCTGACGCTAGCCAAGCACTACATTCAAAGCAGGAAAATGGTACTGCCAAAGTTGCAAGAAAGCTTTTAAAGTTTTAAAAGCTACTTTGTGACCTACTTTCTGCATTACAGCAACGCTATAGTGAAGACTGTGCAAGCATCTCCATTAAAATCACATATTCTGAGATACTCTTTACCTGTGTGAAAAAAAGTGCTTCTAAATGCTTCTTGGCATACAAGCCGTAGCCTGGAAGAAACATTTTAATAAGCAGTTTGGAGGGGGGGGGGCAAGGGGACACTGTTCATTAGCTTTTGAGTTTCAAGAAAACCTAAGAAGCCTCGAAGTTTTGTTGTTTCCGATGCCGTTTTTGGCTCCTATAACAGATTGTTTTGAAACATGAAGTTTAGCACCCTATGATCTAAAACCATTTGCTATTACACCAACTGAGGATCTGACCTACAGACATTGTATATGGGTTATAGCTGCTTTAATACATTTTCATAAGGATTTTGTATGATAAGGTATTCCACTCAGAATAGATTCTATAATAATCAGCTTTGAGGTAATTACATATTCTAATTGTGCCTAATAATTTGCTTACAGCCACCGAAGGTCACTCTGATTTTTCAGCTTTTTAAATCTGAACTATTTTATAGGCAAGGAATAATATATAAACTATGATTATTAACTATTTATACTACCGTAGCATTCAGAGGTCCCAGTCAGACCTCTGATCAGAACACAGATTATGCACAGCGCAAATGCATCCAAACACATAATTTCCTGCCCCAAAGAGCCAGGATTTCAAATTTCCTCAGCCTTGCAACTGCCAGTTCTGTTGCTGCTTTACCAGTACTGAAGAACCATGCTACCATCAGGGTATCATTGGGATTCTGTGCCTTCTTTTCCTGGCCACTTCCCTATGCTAGTGGTGGTATAGAAACTGCTATGACAGTTGTATACCACCTGAAGATTCCCCTACGCAGGCTCCCACTCCAAGCTGCTAGTCAAACCAGCTTTAGGGCTTCTGTGCAGCACTGGAGCAGCATGAAGGATCCCTAATGTAGGGTAAGATCTCGGCCAACATAATAACAGAGTATAATAACTCAATGGTTTGCGGCCCCATCATCTTTCACTCTCTCAGGCTGAAATAAAGCATTTTAAAGTTCAGTTCATGTTTCCTTTCCCTCCACTTCTTCTTGTCATAAATTTAATTGGAAGAGAGAGTGAGAGACACACTGAAGACCCATAGTTTGGGATAAGGACTTCAGTTGCTTTTAACATTGTCTTTGACCTTTTAGGAATGATAGGATCAGCCTCTTTAATATCTGTTCTGGTTCAAGTCTTCTCTATTATCTCAGATGATTTTGGACAGAAAGAATTTAGACTCCTACTTCACATTCTGCTCTTCCCAGTTCTTGGATGGGGTTTTAAAACTGAAAGAAATTAGTACTGTTTGAATGCTTATCCCATGCTCTCAAACCTCCATGTGCAGTCTGACACTGTAACTAGCCAAGCCTCAAGCATACCTCAAATACGCCAAAACTGACTCTCAGTACAACATCAAGCCCTATGATTATCTTCTAAGATTTCAGCACCACTCTTGGCTCTTGAGCTTGTAAAAGTTTGATTTTGCTGTTCTCAAAGAGGCATGAACAGTAAGTAAATTAGAAGTGGCGAAGAAAGCAACCCTACGCCTGGGCGATGAATTTGTAAGAGAGAGCTCATGCATCTTTATAAAGGGAATTATTCCAGACCATTGTAATCATTTCAATACAAATTCCTCAGGAACAGATTCTGATGCTTTAGTGCCTTACTCTCTGAGTGCTCCCATGAAGTCAGTAAGACCATTTGTGGAGTAACCCTTCCTTACCTTGGAATAAGGAGCTATCAGAATCTGGCCCCTAATGGCAAGATATTTACTTTTGAAGGAACTTTCAGAGTGTGCTAAACTCTCATGTATTTTAACTAGCTGATAACTGTGCTAGTTGCTACAAGACTAGCAGAAAGGGGCACTTCAGTAATCATTTCTGCAAACACTGTCTTTGTTACACAGTCTCACATAAAACATCATTCTATTTTTATTTAAAAGGACTCTTTAAAAAAAAAGGAGTCCCCACTGGAACAATGCATGGCTTGACATTTGTTACTGTCCAAAACTGACAAGTCTTACATTATTGTACCCTGCTGCATCTGTTATATGCTAAGGGCTACACCAGGAGGCACTGGAAACAAATTTGAATACAAAGATAATCTGTTAAAGAACAGTGAGAAACCACTATGCCAGGTCACACTGTCAGCTGTTTGTAGAGAAATTGATATTGTCCACAGATGCAAAAGGTTCACTGAGACATAAGACAGGAAAATCTTAAGAAGTCTCTGTGATGTTTTCAGTCTTCCAGAGTTGTTAGATTTGAACAATCATGTTCTGCTATTTATCTCTGACGTTTCTCAGCACTGCTGCACCATGGTGCTCATTCCAGCTGTAGCAGCAGGCTTTAGAGAAGCTTCCAAGCACTGGAGTAAATTATGTTCTTGCATTGTAATGGAGAAAAAGCAACATCTTTTGAAAAAGTTTCTTGGAGATTTAAAAATATCTTCTCAGGCTCCCCAGACAGACAAAAAAGCTTGCAGACTTTTTTGGCAATGCCAATGTCATCTGTTTGCTAAGTCTTCAGTGTAAAGGCTTCCCATAATCTCTGAACAGAAACTGTTTCAATGCAGGGGCATTGTACAGATCGGTGTCTATTTCCCACAAAAGATCTACCACATGAGTTGAATTTACTGAGCAAGTTCCTTTTGAAAATGTGATTTAAAAAACACATAATTACAGTAATTGTTAAATATTAGTGTAAAGTTAAGACGTGTCTAATCAACCCCTTTCCATGAGGTAGTCCTGATGGCTAATTACCTGTTTGACCACATGATTTATTTCTGGGTAGTGATTTATGTCTGTCTGTCTAAATATTCTCCACTGACACTTCTAACACCTACTGGTGTGGGTGCATCTGATTAACAGCCCATTCTCAACACAGATCAGTACCACAAAATCTTCATAGTTTTCTTCTGACATTCATCAATATTCTGCTTAAATATGTATTAATTTTTAATAGATCTTGGTTTAACCACAATGAGAGACAATGAAACATTGAAAACATCACATATGAAGATTGTTTTCCCTAGAATGTGTCTCTTCAACAGATTACTGCAATTCACAAAAGGACACAAAATCGTTACAAAAAGATCATTATGACAAAGCTTACAACCTGTTTCTAAAGTTATTTAAAAAGTAAGCTTAAACAGAGCATTTCAAGTGTTCAGATCGTTTACATTCATTTGTAATCTTTGACATTCAAAATATAGACACAGAATTTTAGTCACCATTATAGCAAATAGTTTGATACAAGATTTCATAAAACTACTCTTCACTCTGATTAGTTTCTAAAAATGGTACAAACCAAACTGATATCTCTGTATTGCTTCTACGGAGAAGAGACAATGTTTTTACTCCATCATAAATCATCCGTTTCTTCACTGTAGCTGCTGTCTGTTCAATAAATGACACAACATCAGATTTCTTGTGTTCAAGTTTCAGCAAAGAACAGCAACAACAAGAAAGGTAAACCCTTTATTGCGGTTTAGAAACAAATATCAAAAGAGCCAGTAACTCCCTTTCAAACCATTCATCCACATCTTCTTGAAAGCTAAACGCTACAAGAACCAACTCCTCTCCTATAGCCTAGTTTCCACATATATTTGCATATAACATGTATCTGAAGATCAAATTGCTGTGCCAATGTATGTATGAGATTAAAAAATTAGCCAGACTGGACAAAATAAAATGGAAGGAAACAAATCAGGTTTTTTTTATTGAAATGACCAGACTATTCCATCATTGTTATCGTGCTTTATAAAGGACATCTTAATGATTTACTAAACTGTGCTAGTTAAGTATACACCTGCTGCATATAAAGCTTACCATAAACACACATTTTTTAAAGACAATACGAGTTAATAGCAAAAAGGAATCACAATTTGATATCTCTCTTTAGTTTTCAGCACTCATATATAAAAACTATAAGTTGCTTTTGTATACCAATGATTTCCAAGGAAATCTAACTGCATATTAACATGCACACACTATAAGAATGTAATGGTAGACCAACAACACAACTAATTAACTAACCATATTACTTAATTTCCACCTGTAACTGGTATTGACCCAAAGACACAGAGCTGACCACTGCAGCGATGGAAACACTGCATAGTTTTTATTATGAAAGTTGACGTTTATTGAGAGAGATGAAGTTTAATAAAGCATAGAAAAAGTTTGGGACTGTTTGAAAACTTTTTAGAAGCACTATAAGTAATTGTAACTATTACAACCCTCTTAATTTTGAGAGTGACTATTACAGTGTTATGCCAGAGAGCATAATGAACTTTGTGTAGTAGATCTGTTTAAGAACAATTTTATTTAGTTTTACCATGTTATGAAGATGCAATACAATTTGCTCTTATCACTGCATTTTAAAATAATTGGAAAACATTTTACTTTAACAATTGCAATTCAACTAATTATGTAAAAATGGGCAAACTGTCTCTACAAGGTATGTTGCTCTGTAGAAAAATAATGATATTCATTTCGTCCTCCAGTTATTTAAAAAAAGATTCTCCTGCTGTAACTAGAAGAAAAAGGCTTAGATGTGTACCAGGCAGTCATGTACAATTCCAATGCAGAGTATTTAAGACATGTCTAGACTTTGTCAGATATAATACCTTTTGCTTAAAAGACTTTAGGCAGAAATTGCAGGTACAAGGACAGATTGCATAAGCTATCACATGCTTGCTGCAACTGTATGAACGTTACTGGATTTTGAGAGCAACCCATAGCGATGAATAATTTAAGAGCTAATAAAATATTCAATTTGACTGATATATTGGTTTAATTTTAAAATAAAAATTATTAATGACAGGGGCCAAGTCTAAATGTTAAAGATATTAGCAAGATACATGCTCAGCTAATACTTGCTCTGCACAAAATCACAAAAGTCTGACAAAATCGCATTTCTTTTTTTAGTGCATCTACCCTTCCCACATGGCCATTTACCCCATGAAAAGAAAAATCGGTTGGCTACAAGGACACTGGTAGCAAGTTTGCGCTTGCGTTTATAGGCTGGGGATTATCGGAGGAGAAACTCATCTTGCACAGGTAGCTATTTGCAATGATGACCCCCGCAGAAAGCTTTAAATTACAGTAAGAGGGTGCGGGGGAGTACCATTTCATTGTCGGTTCCTCCACTTAAAAGACAGACAGTGCTAGATGCTATGGAGCGGGCAGAGGCCAGATCATTGTTTGTGTGGGGACTTATAAAGCAATTCTAGAATCAGCCCCGATCACCGGCTGTCCTTTGTTGGGCTAGCCTTAGCCCTAGCAGTCGCTGAGTTTGGTGCCGTGTGTGTGTTACTGGGCCGAGGCTCTGATTCACGCAGCAGCACGGGCAGGGGAGGTGAGTGAGAGTGAATGACCGCAGCACAGAGCTCCCAACAACGGGACTGGGCTGGGCGGCAGCTGCAGTTGCTGCATCCAACCCTTCCCTGCCTCCACCCAAACGGAGCTGCCCATCTCCGCACCTATGGGACAGGCAGGCGTGTGGTTCGCTCAGCCACCCACTCGCTCCTTCTCTCGCTGCTTTAGAATCAAAGTGCAGAGACAATCAGTGCAGAAAACAGCACTGGGGGTGGGTGGGAAATCACCGCTCGGAGGAAAACCCCTCGCTGCATCTGGGAAGCTAACTATACAGCGGGCTGCACTTCGTCACCTTAGAGGAGGCTGCCGATTGCGAACATTATACCGGGAAAGGCACTTGAGAGCCTCACACACACATTGCCTGACCCCCCCTCCCCCCCCCGATCCTGTGGGCTAGCCTAGCGGTGAGGGTGACTAGGAGTTTCAGATCTCAGCCCCCGCTCAGCATGCACAGAGCTGCTTTGGCCGAATCCCTCCAGCTCCGTACAGGGGCAGACACCTTTTCGGATCGGAGGGAACTTTCCCTTGGGGCTGCAGCCAGATAGGGCATATTTCAATCTGAAAGCCGGCACAGTGGGAGGCTTTTTCCACACCTTTTACCGCCCCCCAACACATTCTCGTTTGAAAACTGCACCCAAAGGATGCTTTAATCCGCCAGAGAGAGCGCCTCAAATTCTGGACCAAACCTCCCCTGTCTCTACAAACTTGAATACACCGACCAGCAGCGCTTCGTATTTCCCAGGATCCCTCATCTACGAAGCGTTCCCATGAAGATCAGACCAAGCCTTTACGGGCTTTGCATTTTTATTTTAATTTAATTTTATTTAAAAAAAAAAAAGCTCGTTACTTTATTATCCCCCTTTCGCATTCTCAGGTCATTAAGATGAGCTCCGGCAACTTTTACAACGGGAGGGCTGGAGATCAATTAAAAACCCATCGGATTAAGGAATGTTTTATTCCCACATTTCAGATGGAGAATGTCCTAGTTAGAGAGCCAGCCAAAAAGGAGACTGACACAGGCGTTCATTAGTACAGCGGTATTAAAGCCCATGAATGTGTTTGCAAACTGTTCAGCGTTTTGCTGGATCTTCAGAACCGAATTAACACCCTTAAAAAAAAAAGAAGAAGGGGAAGATGTGGACAGCTCTCTCGATATTAAGTCTTCCCAACCTCTCATCTGGATTACATTTAAACTCTCACCGTATCCTTCCCACTAAACAGAACGTGTATGCTGAGGCCAGGGCACTTAATCCGAGACACATTCACAGACACACATTAAAAACATCCACGTTGTCAGCTTTGTATTATTCACAGCTTCCAATAGTTCACGTCCCCTCCGCCCAAGATCGCCTGCGTCAATTCTCGCTCCACACAGCGCACTTCGCTTCTGACTTTGGGATCCCTTGGCTTCCCCGCGGCCCCACGGACACCCCAACCCTGCCCACTGCCCTGGCGGACCCTGCGGCCAGATCCCCTCTCGCCCCTCCTCACCTTGGGTGATTTGCGGCTCCCCGGGGCTCAAACAGAGCAAAAGCCAGGCGACCAGCAAGCGGCTCATCGTGCTCCTTTTTCCTCCCCCAAGGGACGAGCCCAGGCACTGGGGGTTCGTTTGGAAAGAAGGAAGGGGGGTGGATCCTTCCACCAGGCGACTCAGGAAGAAGATGTCCTCTTCCCGGAGGTTCCTTGGAATAAGGCTAATTCTCTTGGCGGGTGGCTGAGTTCTGCCTCTTCCCCTACTGATAAGATCCCGGAATAAGGCAGAGCAGCTCACAGTCTGAGCGCTGCAAGTCCATCACGGCTTGCGGAGCAGGGGCTGGTCCGGCGATGCGCTCGGGAGCTGGCTGGGCGTGTGGCGCTCCCCGCTGTCTACCAGTGGGCTGGTGGCAGCCGCCTCCTCCGGCGCCTGCTGCTGCAGGGGCTTCTGCCGGGAAGGGAACAATGAAGGGAGAGAGGGCAGAGCCCTGCTGACTGGAGAGCGCACTGTATACAAACAGAGGCGGCGTGCCTCGGAGAGGAGAGCCGAGCCACCTAAACTCCCTCCCCCCAGCACTCCCCTCCCCCTAGTCCCTTCACTGGAGTGGCTCCTTCTGCTGGAAGAGAGCGAGAAGACCACACACACATACACCCCCCCCACACACACACACCTTGCACCTGCTCCACCCTCCACTAAGAGCCCCGCAGCCCCAGGGGCTGGAGGACTCGGTGGAAGGAGGACAGCGTTATGGAACGGGAGGGAGGTGGTGGTTTCTTGTAGCTGGCCTGGGTGTCCCTCCCCCAGCTGGTGTTTGGTAACTTTGCAATGAAAATCCTCACCCATGTAAAATCTTGCCACTGTCTCCTTGTGCTGGGGGAACTGTTCCCCTCGCCCCTTAATGGGTCACTCTCACACTGTGCAAGTGCAAAGTGCTGATTTCCTTCTGTTCCCTCTCTAGGTGAGTTAAGAGCACATGAAATGGTCCCAGAGGCTGAAAGGCTCTGCCCCCTGGGAGGCACAGTCAGTGGCAATGCAGGCTTCGTTGCAATAAAATTGGGTGATGGTGGCCGAGGTCCATGGGACAATGTCCAAACGAGAGGAAGTGCCCTCCTGGCAATTTAGAGCTCACAATGGATGACGTTCATCAACAGAACAGCATGGACAGTGCCAGTCTGCCCCTGCCAACCGCAATCCTGATGGCTACCGGTTTCCCCCTGCACTTTGGTAGACCATCTGAACCAGAAGGGGATTTGATCCAGCACTATTAAAATTCAGTGTCCATGCCAAAGCAGTATTTGGGAGCTTGAAGACTAACTGTGCGTACTCCAGAGTCCTCTTCTGCCAGGGAATTTCACAAAGGCTACCAGATAACTTTGGTTTTGGTAACTACTAACTTTTGTTGGATTTTGACTGAGGTCAAAGGACAGACCACTTTACAAAACACTTTAAATGTGCACTATTAGAATAGCTGAACATTCTATGTGTCTGTTTTTTTAAATATCTACTTACATGGCCCCATTACTATGATATCTGAGTGCTTCACCATTTTTAGTACATTTACCCTCACAGCATCCCTGTGAGATAGTGGGGAGTATACCCTATTTTAACAGATAGAGAATGGAGGTACAGAGAGACTAAGTCAGATCCCAGGGGAAGTTTGTGGCAGACCAGGAAACAGAAGCTGCTAGATCTCCAAAATCCTAGGTAAATGCCCTATCATCTGAACCATCCTTCCTCTTTTCCCATTTTCTGAACCATCCTCCTTCTCTAGTTATCAACATGTTGTGTAATAGACACAATTTAATTAATTCTGTGGGAGGTTGGAAAGATCTTTAGATGTTTTAAAACAACTGTTGATTTTATATGCCTACAATTAATTTTATAGTCCACACAAGTATCTTCATAGTAATACTAGTTTGATATTAATATTCTATTTTTATTTACTGATTATTGAAGACCATTGGATTTGGAAAAATGCCAAGATATTTTAAGAATACATATGTAAGTCTGAATCCATGACAAAATGGGTTGCTTGACAACAATCATAAAATTAGAGCTGGAAAAGACCATTTCAGTCATGTAGTCCATCAGCTGCCAGTTCGTGATAGTCTCCATCCTTTTATTTTCTAGTGTTCTGTCTAATTTTAAATGCCTGTAAGCAGTGGGGATTACAACTGCGTCCCTTAGAAACTATTTCCCATTTCTTAGAGATCCATATCAGAACACTTTTTTCTGATTTAAAAAAAATATTTTCATCCCATTAAATTGTCAAAGAAGAGAATTAATAAGTGGACCAGGCCCTGCTCTTTTGTTAAAAAAATATGAAGTCACCAGAGTAATAACATACATTTAGATAGTGCATTTCATCCTCAGAATCCCAAAGTACTTCAAACACTTTATATATGTGTACACACACACACACAGAACAATCACTTCATCCATCACTAAAATACAAGCACCTCTCTGGTGGGATGCAGCAACTGGTTAGCAATGCACAGCAAAACTACACAGCAGTTTAGGACAAGAAATGAAGAAAAATATTCTCTTCTATTGTAATGATGTACTTAGAGTGCCCTCATCACCATAGCATCTCAGCACCTTCCAGAACTGTGTTTAGCATAGAATATTGTATCAATTTGCAAAATGCAGGGAGAACCGAGGTAAGAGGAACAGAGTTATCCAAACTGGAGTTTGGCCAAGATACAGAGGATAACAGTTGTCTCTCTCATGGCCTCCATGATTCAGTACTGGATCACTAATGACACAGGGATGACTGTTACCCGAGGACTAGTTTGGGTCTTCCACAAGAGGGGCTTAAGGGTAAAGAAACCCTTGTGTGGTGGTGTTTCCCCTACTTCAGAAAGCAAGGTTTGTGCCCCTAGGGAACAGACCACAAGTCTGCCCTCAGGACCTGCTGAAAGGTAGGGCCATCCACGAGAAGTTCCTTGGTCCCGGGTAAGGAAGCAGCATAGTGACCTCTCTCCCACTGCCATATCGGAGGAACAAAACCCACACACTAGGCCCTGATTCTGCATCATTAAAGTTAATGGGTGAATTGGGGCACAATAAAATCCTGAATTACAAAACATCACTTCTACAGCAACTTGGAATTCCTTTGGCAACCCTCTTCACAGATATGTCCTGCAAGAACTAGCTCTATCTGTAACAAGTGCATTTTGGAGTTCCTTTAACATTAGTACTGCTACCTCTTCTCAGTTTTGAGAAGAGGTAGCAGTACTAAGCTTGGCTTCTTATCTCTTATTTTACAAGTAACAATTCTTATTGTTATTCTTATCTAAGCTTGTTATTGTTATTGTTATAATATATATATATATATAATATTATTATAATATATAATATAATATATATAATAATAATAATATATATAATAATAATAATATTGTTATTCTTATTGTTATTCTTATCTAAGCTTGGCTTCTTATCTCTTATTTTACAAGTAACAATTCAAACTAAAACAAGAACAATGTAAACATAAAGCAAAATAAAGATATATTTACATACCACAAAGGATCCTAAGAAACAAAGAACAATACCGGATTTTGTAAACTTTCTTACAAAAGGAGTCACTCTGTTGGATAGTCTAACAGGTACACATAAATGTGTCTTCAATAACCTGAACACTCTAAGAATCACTCAGGATTTTGAGCCTTTCCTTGACTTCAAAGGACTTTGGGTAAATCTGTATTACCTTAAACACAGATGTTCTCCAAAGTGTTTTCTCCTCCAGAGTGTTCTGCAGGATATAAGTTCCTTTCTTTAGAGCTCACTCATTAATTTACAAGCAAAATCCAACTTTCTCTTACCATAACCAATTTAGGAAGCAGAGTAGTCCCATGGAGAAGGCATTGGAATGGGAGGCAGGAAATAGTGGGTTCTGTTCCTGGGCTCTACCACTAACTTGTGTGACCTTGGACAAGTCATAGACTCAGCGACTTTAAGGTTAGATGGGATCATCATGCCCATCTAGTCCGACCTCCTGCACATCACCAGCCACCAAACCTCACCCACCCACTCCTGTAATAACCCGTAACCTCTGGCTGAGTTACTGTAGTCCTCAAATCTTGATTTAAAGACTTCAGGTTACAGAGAATCCATCATGTACTCTAGTTCAAATCAGCAAGTAACCAGTACCCCACGCTGCTGAAGTGTGGCAACCCCCAACCCAGGGTTTCTATCAATCTGACCTGGGGGGAAATTCCTTCCTGACCCCAAATATGGTGATTAGTTAGATCCTGAGCCTCTGGACAAGACCCACCAACCACCTGGGGAAGAATTCTCTGTAGTATCTCAGAGTCCTCCCCCTCTAGCATCCCATCCCCAGCCTTTGGAGATATTTGATACTAGCAGTCATGGATGGGCCTCCTGCCATAGTGGGCTACCTCATCTAACCATCCCCTTCATAAACTTATCAAGCTCAGTTTTAAAACAAGTTAGGTTTTTTGCTTCCTCTACTCCCCTTGGAAGGCTGTTCCAGAACTTCACTCCTCTGCTGGTTAGAAACCTTCACATAAGTTAACAAGAGAGAATACTCCCATCAACTTACTTGAGTCTCAAAGAGTGGTGGTAGCTATGATGGCAGAAGAAACTCTCCCACTGGCTTAGAGCTGTCTGCTTAGGTTGGTGTAACTGACATTGCTCAAGGGATGGCTTATTCACATCCGTGAGTAACATAAGTTAGACCTTGTTTAAACTAGAATTTATGTTGGTATAGGTGCCACTAATATATATATTTAAAAAAAAAAAACCCACACAGAAAGCCCCACAAGCACACAACTAACAGCTTATACTTACCACCAGCTAACCCACCTTTACATTTTAGAGCTCCTTCAATAAGCAAGAACATAACCTGTGAATCACTGTGCTGACATCTCTAAAGGATCTCAGATACCAGCTTTATTTTAGAAACCTCCTTTACTTTAGGAATTAGCTTTATCACAGTCTCCCATCCAAGTACTAGCCAGATCTAAGCCTGCTTAGCTTGTGAAATCAGAGTGGCTCAAAGCCTGAGGTGTGCAGCTGCTAATTATATTACAACCTCAATTATAATTAAGGTTATAAAAAAGAAGCTACTGCAGCTGGGTAGTAATTTTTCCTCATAATGTTTTCTAATAAGTATGTACTTTGTGCACTGGAGGATTTTTCATGTCATACATCATTCACAACTTGCTGCACTGATTTCACAAAGTACTCAGTACATATTTGCCTTAGAACAAAGAAAAGAAAAAATAAATAATAATTTTAAAAGTCTGCCTATTTCCACCTCTGGAATACTGCGTCAGGGGTGGGGATCATCCTTTTGTCACTGCCCATATAGGACTAGTCCTACCTCCCTTGCACATGCAATATTTCCAGTTAAATCAGCATGAGTTTTGGATGCACAAGGCATGGAAGATCTTTCCATCCCCAAACATTCATGGTTCAAAACAAATGCCCTGTAATGCCAAGTCAATCAGAAGACAGGTAGATAAATGCCGGGGGGGCGGGGCACAGCAAGTTGATGCCAAAACATAGAGCTTCTCTTTCTCTCCCACTCCCAATTTGGAATCCCCCTTTCTGACAATGTACAAGGAAGAGGTGGGCGGGTCTTTATGTGAAATCATCAATATCATTATGATCACATTTCCTTTTTCCTCCAAAACCAACTTTCGCTGTCTAAATGGAACAGATACACTGCAAAGTCCATTCTATGGCTAAACATTTGAGTGGGTTTAAAATTAAACAAAATAGGTCTTTCCATCTCTAAAGGAAAGAACATAAGAGGCCATAAAAAGAAGAAAGCTATGCAGGCCCAAGTGTGGCAGTAACTGTCTAATTCCAGATGAAATAATTCCCTGTCTAGTTATGTCTGTAAGTGGGAAGGCAATTCAGATTTATGGGAAAAGTATAACAGTGGCTCTGGCACAAGGACTAAATCAATTATGAGGACAAGTACTAATGGACAAATATGTATGTCTAGTATACGTGCAACACCTGTGGATGATTCCTCCTAAAGAACTCTGCTTCTGTCGATGCAGCAAACACTAAATTAAACATTAACATGCCACTTCTGCTTCACGTGTAAAGCACATACTCAATCATTTATTCAGACTTATTGGGCTCCATTAGACAGAGTATTTTGTTTTTTCCTTCTCATATTTCTGCATCACTGATAGCAAACTGGCATCTTGTATACAGATTCTGTGCAGCCTACAAAGCTGAAAGCAGTAAGTGTTGTTTGTGATCACGCTGTTTTCAGTTGAATGGAAGTCTATTGACTGCAGAATTGTGAGAGTGGGATTCAATCAGTGTGCAATGTTACATGCTGGAAAAAAAATCACATTATTGACAGAGGGAATAGGTATTCAACCCTACTACAAGCTCCAACCCCACAACCTGACTTCCTAATCGGATCATAAAATCCTTCTGCACTCTACAAAGTGACAAGTGTCCCAGCCCCCGTGTCATCTGTTAAATTCCCCCCTACATTGTGTCGTGCATCCTCAACCAGATTTCTCCCAGCTTCCTAAATCCTCCTGTATCTGTCCCCGTATAAAGCATAGGTTTGGCCGATGTGTTACATTCTCCTATACTTCTACCTTTGCTTGATTCCTCTCCCTGGATGTAGGACCTTACAGAGATTTCTACCAAATTTCTCTCCTTGCCTGCAGACTCAACCTCTCTAGATTACTTTTTATTCAAGTCTTCTTGGCCTCCAATTCTGGAGGCAACAGCAAATTTGATCAGAGTTGCATTTACCTCTAAGAAACACTTGAGAAAGAAAGCCTTGTTAACACATTTCAATTCCTGCTTGGCAACACAAAGGGGCAGAAGAATATAAGAGGGCTCTGCTTGAATACTAAAATATGTAACAGCTGAAAGTTTCTAGGATGCCAGGTCTGCCTCTTTTTAAAATTTCACATTCAACACCATGAGATGAAAGCAGAAAGCCTACAACCACTTCAAGGACCACAGTTTGAAACCCATTGGTCTAAAATATAAAGGACTTGGCACAGATACAAATTGCTATAGGAGGTGAACCCGCCAAGCAAAGGAATTGGTTTTGAAAGTCCACTTTTGAGAGGCAAGTTTAAAATCCATATCTTAAAAGGTCAGCAACCAAGCTTATCTCTGGTGTAACACCACTGGAATCTGTGAAATCTGCACCTTGTATGTTTAAGGGTAGTATTAGGGTGATAATTTATTAAATATTATTCAACTATAAACCTACAAAATAAGTCCTGAACACAAGTTCTTAGACAAAGTAGCTGGTGAACTTATTGAGTGAGTTTATCATTTCAAAAACTCCTAAAGCTGTTTTGATCTTACCAATACATATGTTTTAACCACTTGAACTGTGAACCTTCAATTCTCTAAAGAAAAAACTTCCACGTTTTTAGCTAAATGTTCTGTGAGGGGCTGTGTAACATACAGTAAGAAGAGTCTTGTACAACATTTTATTCTAAGGGAGAAAACTCAGAATATGATTTAAAAAATCTTATGTCTTATTTTCTGCACTTATATTGCACTGTTAGCTTTAACAGCTCATTCACACTATACTCCAGAACCCAAGGGAGGAACCACGAAATTACAACAGAGTATTTAATAGAGCTCTGCCATCTGTGTTTCAGAGACTTAACTGCAAACTGAGATTTAGCTTTGTGATTTCAAAATAAGGGGAATATTACGAGAATTAGAGGACTTTCAACCCCACATCACTCATTTTGAAATATATTTCATAACAAGATTTCAGATGAATAGTTGGTAAGTTTTATTGAAGGGTAATGCCTGGATCATGCAGGCAAAAGCCATCCAGGTTTCTAGACAGTTAAAAACATTGCTTCACAAAGGAAAAAGAGATAACATAACTAATCATAAGTATTGCCTTTGTACTTTCTGATGAATTGGCAACCCGTCATTCCATGTGGTGAAATAGACCCTGGTAGGTTGAAATAGCAATGCAAAGGGTGTAGGAGCACAGCATCTCAGTACCCTGAGAGAGCTATCTCATCTGAGTTTGCACTGATTCTTCTTTTGGCTTGCATCAAGTTGAATTATTTTTTACACAATTGTGCCTGGAAGCCTCAAGAAGGTTGAGGCCCAACTGTGCTAAAGTCTGTACAGATATAAAGTAACAATAATCTCAACCCTGAAGAATTTACAGTCTAGAAGATAAGACAAACAATAGAGGAGACAAACAAAGGGGGAGGGAGGAGGAGGCGGCAGCAACAAAAAATGCACAACATTGCCTAAGAATTGCACATGCATCTATTAGCAGTACTAACCACAAATTATTATTTTTATTACTGTGGTTCCTAGAAGCCCCAGTCATGGACCAGGACCCCATTGTGCTAGGTGCTGTACAAGCACAGAAGATTTAACTCCCTCAGTGCTCATCCTGACGACAGTCAGCATCCTGCGTGAAGGAGGCCTGCAGGTTTTGACCCAGTGTTTCAGCCAACACCTTTCTCTTGCCTACCTCTCTTGACTTTATCCGACTAACAGTCTGTACAACCATTTTGAATATCTTTGGGAAAAAAAATAATCACAGAATAAAAGGTAGTTAAGTGCAGACACATCGCAAACTAATAATATTCACAAGGTGGACAATTTACTTCTGTACCAGGTAACTAAAGTATCTTCTATAGCACGACAGAAAGAACATATAACCCGTCCTCCCTGCCCTTTGTATATATTTACATGCTATTTGAATGGGGCGGGGTGGGGGTGTGTGTGTTACATAGAAATTTGTGTCCACATTTGGGAGGTTTGACTGTGTGTGAAACTCCTTCAATCCCAGATTTTCTCCTCTCCAAGAAAGGCACCAGTCCAGAGGGCTTCATTTAAGAAACTATCTTGAACCTGAATAGGAGAGAGTCAAACAAAGGTCACCCTAGAAAATGTAGCGCTGGGAAACAGGCACTAGTACTGTCAGTATTAGGAGGCAGCTTCCTTGTACGAGGGTAGCATTTTCTTCAGTTTGGACATATGTGCTGGAGAATAGTTACTGTCATAGGGTCTGATCCAAAAGGAGTGGGTGTAGAGTTTGGGCCATATCTAGGAGTGTCCCTGTGTAAGTGCTGTATTTTGTCACAGTATCTTTGTTTTATACTCAATTTAGATTTTCTAAGCTGACTAAACTCTTGCAAATATGGGGTGCAGTTAGGCAGATTTTGCATTTGTGTAAGCGTAGGATATGGAGTAACTGGACACCTAACTATATCTTTCTATGCTCTCCACTCCCCCATCCCAAGTGAGTTTTGCTTCTGGGAAGATCATATCATAGAATATCAGGGTTGGAAGGGACCTCAGGACATCTAGTTGGACATCTAGTCCAACCCCCTGCTCAAAGCAGAACCAACACCAACTAAATCATCCCAGCCAGGGCTTTGTCAAGCTGGGCCTTAAAGACTTCTAAGGATGGAGATTCCACCACCTCCCTAGGTAACCCATTCCAGTGCTTCACCACCCTCCTAGTGAAATAGTGTTTCCAAATATCCAACCTAGACCTACCGCACTGCAACTTGAGACCATTGCTCCTTGTTTGTCATCTGGTACCACTGGAAACAGCTGAGCTCCATCCTCTTGGGAACCTCCCTTCAGGTAATTGAAGGCTCCTATTAAATCCCCCTTCACTCTTCTCTTCTGCAGACTAAATAACCCCAGTTCCCTTAGCCTCTTCTCATAAGTCATGCGCCCCAGCTCTCTAATCATTTTATTTGCCTTCCGCTGGACTCTCTCCAATTTGTCCACATCCCTTCTATAGTGGGGGGACCAAAACTGGACGCAGTACTCCAGTCGTGGCCTCACCAGTGCCAAATAGAGGGGAATAATCACTTCCCTTGATCTGCTGGCAATGCTCCTACTAATACAGCCCAATATGCTGTTGGCCTTCTTGGCAACAAGGGCACACTGCTGACTCATATCCAGCTTCTTGTCCACTGTAATCCCCAGGTTCCTTTTCTGCAGAACTGCTGCTTAGCCAGTCGGTCCCCAGCCTGTAGCAGTGAATGGGATTCTTCCTTCCTAAGTGCAGGACTCTGCACTTGTCCTTGTTGAGCCTCATCAGATTTCTTTTGTTCCAATCCTCCAGTGTCTAGGTCACTCTTGACCCTATCCCTACTCTCCAGCGTATCTACCTCTCCCACCAGTTTAGTGTCATCTGCGAACTTGCTGAGGGTGCAATTAATCCCATCATCCAGATAATTAACCCATCATTCATGGGAAGCCCAAACCAGCCCTGACTCAGGGTGTGGGCTCCAAGAGTGCATCCCGTCTGTCCCTCCTCTCTTCAGCTCTTCCTGTGTTACCATGGCTCCAGCTGGCTGATGGGGACAGTGGCTCTTCTCTAGGCAGCCCGTCCCCCAGTGGAGCTGTTGACGGGCTTGTTGGGTTGGCCAGTGGCTACCGGGTGCAGCTTGGGGTGAAAAATGCTTTGGACAAGGTGCTCACAGTGCTTTGGGGTGGCTCTTCCTTTGACCCGTTATGCTTATAAGAAGCATACTACTTCTACTTCATCCTACACCCCCACCCCGGCAGGGACAGTGCAAGCTCTGGCTCTCCAACCTGCCTTGCCCATGGAGGCTCATGCAGCCATCTTGTTCCAAAGACGCCCTCAGATGCTTCAGGCACATGGCAGCTACCAAAGGGAGGCCTGGCAGCTGGGCCAACAGCATGAGAGCTGCCCTTGGAAAGGGCACGGCCAGGCCTGGTGACGGCCAGGGGAAATCCACACTGCTGAAACTAACGGGGCTTGTGTGAGCTCGCGCAGCTCTGTACTGCCACGGGCTGTCAGTAACTCGCTGCCCTCTCTGGTACCTCCTGCCAGGGGATCTCGAAGCACTTCACAAACCCCTAATGAATGGAGCATTGCCCCATGTTAGGGGGGAAAATGAGGTATGGAGCAGTGCCTGAGCCAGGCTGATGGTCCTGCAATGCACCATGGCTGCCTGGAGCCTGGAAGCCTCACATGCTCAGAGAGGGCTGTCGGGAAGGAGGAGGAGGTGGATACCACGGGGATCTGGAAACTGCAGCAGGAATCAGCCACTGGATAATATTTCAGTTCCTCTGGCAGAACCCAAAGGCACAGGACAATCATCTGGGCCATGTCCCTCCCCCACCCACACACACTCACCTTTATCCCCAGCCCTGGGAGGAACAAAGCAGCCAATGGCCCTGTGAAATGGGAGCTCCTGGTTGGTGCGCTGTAGCAGGAAGAGCTCCAAGCTGGCATGGCCACACCGGAGTGTTGGAGAACAGGGGCAGGACTCCAGCTTCTCTGTATGTTGGGTGCTAATCTTTGAAAATTTGATCCCTTGAGCACTGAGTTTTTTAGACCATCCATTTTTGTAGCTTAAAAAAATATCCAGTGTTCACTGCCACAATTCAGAGCAACACCACCTGTATTCCCCCTCCTTGGTTCCTTGAGGGCACCTACTCTAGGCTCCTGGCTCCTCAGCCATCACTTCTTTCACTCCTGACCAGGAGCTTTTCCAGGCTGCATGGTTACCTGCCTACACTGTGATATCCCAAGCAAATCAGACTGGCCAAGCAGACCAGCATCCTTGCTTTACTTTCTCTCCAAAGATTTATGAACAGTATGATAACTACCACATAGCTCTTTTTAAGCTTAAAGTGCAAGTATTACAGAGAAAACACTGAAACCATAAAAGGTCTTGTACACGTGCTAAAAGCTTATCAGATATCTTACCATCAATCTTGTGAGGGCTCAGGAGGCCAAAGTCCTTCCAATCCTTCCCAGAAAGGATTGGAGCCCCTTTTGGATGCATAGTCCTGTCCATTTAGTGGATCAAAAAGCAGTCCATTTAAACTCAGATTATTAATCCAAAAGTCCTTTCTTTGTCTGTCTCTGGAGAGTCCAGTATGAACCAATACAGGTGAGCCTCGCTCTGGGACTGTTACAACCTGAGAGAATTTGCCTAATCAACCCCCACAGTTCTTAATTCCTGGAGGAACTGTGGCCACCTCCCCATGGAATTACATCCAGTACCTGGCCCACAATGATACACAGACTTATTACAGTAGGTGCTCCCAAAGGTATTACAAGAAATTTTCATATCTGTCATATTCACATTTGAAATTTTTAATCAAGCCAATTTTCTTCTTAAGTCACCACAGCTCAGCTTCAAAATATTTGTATCTGAAATTACTTGCACATCTTTGACAAGTGAGTGCTTTGAGCCCTGTGGAAAGTCATGTTCTACTAGACAGACTAGGGAGCTTGACAGCCCAAGGCTTAAAAAAAGAACCTTTCTTTCCATCTTCTGGCAACTAGAGGACTCCCTCAACCTACAAGTCTTCATTTAGAGTTTCTCTGATTTTGGTTTGGTTTACCATCTGCTTCTATTCTTTTCTATAAGAGGCACAGTAATAAATACTGTATATCTCAATATCATTAATCAAATAACCATCAGGAGATGCACTATAAGTCCTGTACATGATGCTGCTCAATTCTCTATGGCTGGACCCTGCTCATTCAACCTGCATGTGTATTTTTACAGTTATAATTGCCAGCCTTGAGCTGGTCGTGCAATCCATGTTGCCTAGAAGCATGACTTCCATGTATGGGGATTTCTGGTGTAAGGGAAGGGAAATGCTTTTGAGTTTCTGATGAAAGAATACTCCCACTGTAGTGAAATAGTGGTTCTTGTAGCAGGAAACATGGACTGCATATGCAAACATGGTATACTTTCTGAGGTAAAGAGGCAATATTTTGGCAAAACTAGTGTCTAATGGCCTGGAGTAATATTCTCAAATCCATCTCCATCAGACTGCCCACTCCACCCCCCCCCCCCCACTTTTTTTGCTCTAGGTGTCTCCTTCTGATTTGCTTATTTCTCTTCATTTGGAACAAAGCTATGTGGCTTGCTTTCCAGATTTTCTAATCTTTTTTAAAGTGATTTGAAAATATGGCATTTAGTGACTTATGCTTTCTTTTATCTTACGGCATGACATAATAGGGGTGGCAGGAATCATACTAATTGTAAAACCATCCTGAACGTATAGGTTGTAAAATGAAAATAAACATTTCATTCTGCCATGCCATGATGCACAATAACAAAAGGATAGGGGGAGCTATCCATTACAAACCTGAAACGTGAATGCTTTGATCACTTGTTAGAAGTATACGTTTAGCTAGTGTTTTTAAAGATTAAAATAAACAAATGAACAATGCGTCTAACCAGCAATATCAACTTTAATAAACTGACAGTAAATTGTATTGTACTTTAATGCAGATATTCAGTACTTATCAGAATCAACAGTAAGTAGTTAGTACTCTGGCTGAACTCTAGGTATGTTTCTACTCAAATGGCAGTTTGTTTTTGATATCACCATTTCCCTGTATTTTAAGTTTCAGAGTAGCAGCCGTGTTAGTCTGTATTCACAAAAAGAAAAGGAGTACTTGTGGCACCTTAGAGACTAACAAATTTATTTGAGCATAAGCTTTTGTGAGCTACAGCTCACTTCATCGGATGCATTCAGTGGAAAATGTATTTTAAAACATTGTGAGTTGAGCTAATTATTTTAAAATGATCTCTCTCCTCCATATATTTTTGTTTCAAGGTTGCTTTTCTAAAAATGCTGTTCTAAAATATGGGTCATAAGCCACTATGGCAAATTTAACATGAATGGTTGTATTAGGAACCCAAGAGCAATTCCCATCATTTATTGTAAGAGCACTAATCACATCAATTCCCAATATCTGAAATTTCACAGATTAGAACATTTATCTCTTGGGTATTGTTTTCAATTGATCACTGACATACTGAATTTTGTGCTGGCATTTTTGGTGTAATTTATTGTGTGTGTCTTTTCTGTAATTTTTATGATGAAAATAATTAATTCGCACCATTTCTCCAACTCATTCTAAATAAATGAAATAGGGGAAAGACTTCAGTTAGTAATATTACTTCACAGGGACATCCATGAATAATATTTTGAAGAAATCTTTTTCATATACATACATTATCTTATCAGGTAGCTAACATTTTCTTTTTTGCTGTATGACAAAGCAATTTTTCCTCCCTTTTGCAATTCATTTTCACAGTTTTTTCAGACTATATTGATTTTTTTTTTAATTTCCTGTTTGTTTACGGCAAGTGCACTTCAGTGTCTGTTGTCTTTCTACTCAGAAATGGAATCTTTAAACATACATTCACTGGTGATTGCCAGAAACAGATATGAGATGAAGAAGGAAAAACAAACAAACACACACACGGATTGGTAGTTGAGGAACAAAAGGTAAAAGTCCTCTCTCATGATTTGAGCACAGGCCACTGTCCCTCTGCCCCAAAGGATAGAGCTGCTGGCAGTGATAATAAGGAGTCAATGTAAAATGCTTCCTCGCTGATCTTGTGATATTTTATGTTCACACTATTTTTGGATTGCATAGGTTTAAATGTCTGCACAAGATGCAAACAGTGAAAAAAATCTGTCCTCCTGAAGAGCAAAATTCTTATTTGTTGCCTGAATTTTCTGAGTATTTTCTAATGGCAAATCCCAGTTTGCACATGCAATAAGTAGCTGTCAGTAATATAGGGAGTCATATTTCAGAATCTGACATCCAAACAGCATAACCTTATGAAATATTAAACATCCTTTGTTCCAGGCGCCCCATGCTAAATTATTTGGCATCTGTTGCTGATAAGATTATCTCGCTTGCCCATCATTTTGGGAACTCACCATCTTCCCCTCCCCCATGAATCCATCATCTCAGAAATGTATTTGTCCAAAACAACAGAATTAAAAGACAAATAAAGTGATCTAATGACTGTGTTCAATTAATAACCAAACTATTTAAGGAAAAATGTAATGACAAAGATAATGTAAAAGGTATATTTTATATATAAAAAGTTAACATAACTTCTACTATCAAGTATACTTCATTCCTGTATCTTCTGCCATTTCTCAACACTTAAGTAACTTGTACTTTCAATTACTTTTTACCTTTTAATAAAAAAAGTAAATAAAATGTTTACACACAGAGAGGCACAGCCATGAAAGTTGTGCATTCATAAGGAGCATCAGGACTAACATTATGGCTAAGTATTAAGGCAGCAGCATTTGGTGGCCTGATCCCAAGTAGCTGGTACTCCAATTGAGCTCAGTAAGAATTTCAGATTCTCAACCCCACCACAAGGCCATAGAGTGCTGCCTAGAGCTGTGTAGAGGAGTCTTAAAATATCCTCATTGCCAGTTAAAATACTTACAATTTTATGATTCCCACTGTTTGCTCCCCTTAGTAGTACCTCTTCTCCTCCAGACATGATTCTGTTCACATTAATGATACCTTTGGAGTAATTAGGGGAGGGGTAGATGTTACAAACAATAAATAAACACTGCAGCTGGGAAGCAGCTATCACACAGCTGTTCAGTCACAGGGAGATTTCCTGCTCTCCTACAAGTGCAGCAGCTTGCATATAACTATCTTCCTAGCATTTATTTAAAATGGCTTACTTTTAATTGCATTTTGTTATACAGCTTTTTCTATTATTTGATTTATATTTAAGTGGATTGGAGTGTGGGTCCATGTATACTTTTGGTTTCTTGTTTATGGAAGGAGAATTCATAATGGTATGTGGTGACACAATATAAAGATTTAATTGGCCTTTGTTTGCTATGGCTACTTTACTCTTGAGTGAAAACATAAGAGTGTAATGCAGATCATCACAACAAAGGGCCAATAAACTATCACACACCCTGTTTTTTGTGTATACCAGAAAAGCTATTTCAAAGTCTTTAAAGGTTTTAAAAAGCTTATTGCTGCTATCTTTTAGCTCTTAACCTGTAAAGCCAGAGATGCTGGGTTCTTTAGTATCAAAAGTCTGTGCAAAGGATGAAAACTTCCAAAGCATCTGAAAATTATCTAAGGCCCTAATACTTCAAACATTTAGGTAGGTGTTTAATAATCTGCATGGTGAGTAGTTCAATTGAGAATGATAAATACGCTCAGCAGCCTTCTGGCTGCTCTGAGGTCCAGAACACTCCATCTACACCCCATCTTGTCACAGGCATGCACCTATGCTGGATACTGCCTGTGGGAATAGTAATATAGAAATTCCTGGCTGGGCAACCCACTTAAGTTCTTCAAGAGGCACAAAAGGGCTGTAATGTGGCCCGGAAGAAGGGCTTGTTGGAGGGGATTCTTGTGGAGTTTTCCTCCCCATTTCCCTTTTTCCCCAACTCCTCTTTGTACCCTAGGCATGATTCAGCCAAGATCATGTGCACCAAGGGTTATATGCATGGAGCGAGACTTCCCAAGTCCTCCCCTCCACCAACCTGGACTTCTACAACTGGGATTACACCCACTTGCACTCTATCACCACCAACCAGGGTGGAGAGAGGAATGTTAAACCCCTCTCCGGTTCTCACACCTACTGCGGCTGAGAGTGGAGCTCACCTTTAATCATGCAGTTCTTAACATGTAATACCAACTGTGCCAAACAAAGCAAATGTGAAATATCAAGGGCAAAACAGATAGATGGTGTGCACTCTGCAGGGTTCTCCCCCTCCTCAATTTTCCATTAAAACTGTGACAGATTTTCATTACCAATTTGCCTGTGCCTTAGTTGATCAGGCTAAGACCACAGGATCTTAGGGCAGAGATGAAGAGAACATACCATGTGACTGAATTTTAAACTTCATTAATAAATAATAAACAACAACAGAGAGCATTGAGAACGTTCCCAGATCACTCAAAGGAAGAAAAAGCGTTAATGCTCAAACCCTGACCCCCTTTTATACTCACAAACAAGCTTCCTGGGCTGCCCAGGCTCGGGGGTAGGAGAGACAGAGAGAGAGAGACGGATGGGAGGTTATCCTGTGCACAGATTGTCCATAGATATGCTGCAAAAATTTCCAACTTGCTTCCGCTTTTGGGAGGTATTCCAGTCCAGGCCGGCTGCCTGTGGCTTCTTTAGTGTCCCCAAACCACACCGGCTCCAGGGTTGCAAAGGCAGACTGTTGGATCTCACTGGGTGGCCAAGCTTCACAAATGTAATCTCAGTCCTGCAATTTATTTGTCTTTGTTTTACCTTTATCTATATTTTCTTCACAGCCAGCTGGGCTGAAAGCAGGATTTTTGCACTTGGCATGCCCTTGGACGCAAAGCAGCTTTCTCCTTATCTCTAGGCCAAGCTGCCTTTTCAAATTAACCTGTTTCTTTCCCTCCTTGACTTCAGCCTTAACTAATTGGGAATATAAAGAAGCCGAGGGGTTAACAAAAAATAATTTGGGTAGGGAGGCATCCGGATGCTTTACATTTCATTTTAAATCCTGCATTTGAATTTGAATTTTGTCTGAGAGTCCTTCAGACTCCGCACTCGAGACTCATGGAGTCTCTTTGTGGCTTCCTCTGAGGTGTATGATTTTATTTAAATCGAAGGTACCTTCTAGTGGGAATTGTTTAATAAATCATCGCGCATATAAAAATTCCAATTCTTTAAGTACTTACAAATCCTAGAACTATAATGCACATACATATAATAAACAGGTATGCCCTTTGGTGGTGCGGGAACAGTCTTAGACTGATTTCCACCCATTCTCTAAGCATGTGGGCATGCCCTGTCCGCTGCAGCGGCTCACCTCAGTCCCTGGGAAAATAATGGAGCAGGTCCTCAAAGAATCAGTTCTGAAGCACTTAGAGGAGAGGAAAGTGATCAGGAACAGTCAGCATGGATTCACCAAGGGCAAGTCATGCCTGACTAATCTAATGGCCTTCTATGACGAGATAACTGGTTCTGTGGATGAAGGAAAAGCAGTGGACGTGTTGTTCCTTGACTTTAACAAAGCTTTTGACACGGTCTCCCACAGTATTCTTGCCAGCAAGTTAAAGAAGTATGGGCTGGATGAATGGACTATAAGGTGGATAGAAAGTTGGCTAGATTGTCGGGCTCAACGGGTAGTGATCAACGGCTCCATGTCTAATTGGCAGCCCGTATCAAGTGGAGTGCCCCAAGGGTTGGTCCTCGGGCCAGTTTTGTTCAATATCTTCATAAATGATCTGGAAGATGGTGTGGATTGCACCCTCAGCAAGTTTGTAGATGACACTAAACTGGGAGGAGTGGTAGATACGCTGGAGGGTAGGGATAGGATACAGAAGGACCTAGACAAATTGGAGATTGGGCCAAAAGAAATCTGATGAGGTTCAACAAGGACAAGTGCAGAGTCCTGCACTTAGGACGGAAGAATCCAATGCACCGCTACAGACTAGGGACCGAATGGCTCGGCAGCAGTTCTTCAGAAAAGGACCTAGGGGTTACAGTGGACGAGAAGCTGGATATGAGTCAACAGTGTGCCCTTGTTGCCAAGAAGACCAATAGCATTTTGGGATGTATAAGTAGGGGCATAGCCAGCAGATCGAGGGACGTGATCGTTCCCCTCTATTCGACACTGGTGAGGCATCATCTGGAGTACTGTGTCCAGTTTTGGGCGCCACACTATAAGAAGGATGTGGAAAAACTGGAAAGAGTCCAGTGGAGGGCAACAAAAATTATTAGGGACTGGAACACATGAGTTATGAGGAGAGGCTGAGGGAACTGGGGATGTGTAGTCTACGGAAGAGAAGAATGAGGGGGGATTTGATGGCTGCTTTCAACTACCTGAAAGGGGGTTCCAAATAGGATGGCTCTAGACTGTTCTCAGTGGTAGCAGATGACAGAACAAGGAGTAATGGTCTCAAGTTGCAGTGGGGGAGATTTAGGTTGGATATTAGGAAAAACTTTTTCACTAGGAATGCGTTTCCTAGGGAGGTGGTGGAATCTCCTTCCTTAGAAGTTTTTTAAGGTCAGGCTTGACAAAGCCCTGGCTGGGATGATTTAATTGGGGATCAGTCCTGCTTTGAGCAGGGGGTTGGACTAGATGACCTCCTGAGGTCCCTTCCAACGCTGATATTCTATGATTCTATAAACTAAAATTACCATACCACTCCTCGGGCACTCACACAGGAAATACTTATCGAGGATGTCCACAACCTTCCTACAACCCCTTCAGCAAAGAGCGTCAGCCAGTCTCAAAGAAACGATGCTGCATACTCTAACTGCCTCCGGTGAGGTGATTAGACTAGTCAGTCATTCAAATGGGAGGAGATGAGGAGGAGAAATGGGATCACACAATCATAGACTGAGGCAGACCCCTCGCTGGTCATGCCATGCAGAGACAGCCGCCTTGGATCGGATCTTTTACCGATCCACTAAGATGCAGCCACCAAGCTTGCATTAGAGATATCCCCAGTCATGAGCTTTGCAGGGAGCTCTGGGCGTCTTTTGGTGGCCCTCATTCTCACACACAAACACACACACACACACCCCAAGGCCTCTGTGTCTTCACACCAAGATGCATCTCCTGTACAATAACCTTAATGCTTTATGTCTCGACTTAATACAACCTTTGAGATGGTAACAACCCCTCAGCACCGGTGCAATAATCTAATGCATTAGCCTTATGCATTAACCTTATTGGGGTGGTAAAACTAAATCTCCAATACCACTTCAAACTAACCTTGTTGGGGGCAGCAAACAAATCCCCAGTACTGCTCTGCATCTGATCTTGCTGCAAAATCAGTAAGTTTGGATGGCATAAGCCCAAAAGGGACAGACAGCCTCACGGGCAGTCTTCCTCCAATACCCCAAAAGAGATTTCAAAAGGTCTCTTACCTCTATTGTGGCACCATGGGGTTCGGAGGGGAATGGTCCACAGCAGCTGCCTTTGTCTCTGCAGGCATTGCCATCCCGGGGGAGCCCCCAAATTGTCAGAGAAAAACACAGTTCTCACTCTCAGGTTGGGTGCAGCAAGTCAGATACACTTTATTACCTCAAGCAATTGCACAGAGGGAGAGAGTGCGCTAGGACACGGGGTTTCCCCCACCTAGTCAGGTCTCTCAAAAGAAAAATATTAGAGCAAGCATTTATACCTTTATTACAGACAATAATAACCAACAGCTGCATATTGTTTATACATATTTCTTCATGATATCTTATTTTTTCTCACCAGTTTCTCTTATAGTCTACACTCTATTCTTATCTAATACAAGGTCACAACAGCCTCTTTCACAGTTCTTTTCCTACTCGCTTAGCAGTATCCCTACTTCTACAAATCTCATGTTATTAAAGCTAGAGTTAGCCTGACTCCTGCTCATTTCAGAGGCCTACATTCAAATTCCCTTTATCTACTTCCACACCACAATAGGAATATGTGTTAGCAAAAATGTTTCTTAATCAGAAAGCATTCAGGTGTTGCCAGTTAGTTAAAGTATTTAACCAGCTTGCCATCCTGTCTGCTTTTAGAGAGAGGCAAGTTGCATCTCTTCACACAGACTTTCCACAGAATGAAAAGTCGTGGGTACTTAGCTTCCTGGCCAAGTCTTCCTCTGTTCTGTCCGTGGAAAAGCAAGGTTCATTTGCTCCTCTATTGAGCAATATGAGTAGACTATAAGCACCATAAAGTATGCCCAGGCAACAGCAGAATAGGCTCTCTCTAAATGTATGTAATAATTTGCATAAATAACAATTGTTTAGTTGGTGAAATATTGCTTCTTAAACATTTTAAGAATTTTCTTTTTAAGTGGGAGTTTTCTCTTACTGGGACAGCTTCTTGGAGCCGGATAGTGCCTGGCCCTGTAGGGTCACACACAGAAGGGGACAGGTATAGACTGAAATAGCCTTACGTGTACATACACCTACCTTTTTCTACTCCCTGCACAGGGTCAAAGTATGCTCACACTCCTTGTGCTCTCCTGGATTCAGGGACTGCTCATTTCTTACATCCTCTGAAGTATGAACTAACTCGGCTGGACACACACATGTAGGTATGCTGTATCATCCTTACGTGCATAGCAATAGATGTCTTTCCCTGCTCCCTGGGGAGCACTGGAAATGGTCTTGCCTCAAGAAGGTACAATGGCTGGTGCAGGGTAACATGAGTACGTTTATGTGGTGGGATAATAGACTGATGGGGGTGTCCCATAAGAAAAGGATTGTAAATTCTCAGAGGAAGGATAGTTCAGTGGATAGGCTGCTACCTTGGGACTTGGGTGATCAGGGTTCATTTCCCTGAGTCATGAGCACAGGCCTTGAACCCAGGTTCACAGGAGCAACCTTTGACCCCTCCACTTGGCAGCCGGCTGGCAATTGCTTATCCAAGACTGATGAAGCCCAGCCCCAATCTGAGGCTCCACCCCTGAGGTCCTATTGGTGGAGCCCCAGAGCAGCCAATTGGCCTGCTGGCCCTACTTAAGCCGGCAGCAGGAATAGGAAGCTGCCTAGGACATCCCAGTTTGTTATCTGCCTCTGATGCCCACTATCCTGATCTGGCCTGACTCTGGTTACCGACTAGAGCTTCTGATCTCCAGATTGTCTCCTGCTTCTGATCTCCCGATATCCTGACTCCTGTTTGTGACTGTGGACTCTGGCTCTGACGACTAGGTCTGGCTGTCCACAACCTGGCTGTGACACCCTGCTCTATCACAAACTTCCTGTGTGATCTGTGGCAATTTAATAGGCTGAAATCCAGTGAAGTTAATAGGAGTTTTGCCATTGACTTCAAAAGGGTAGGGTTTCATCCTAAAGCTATGTCTATACTATGAGCTAGATGTGTGATTCCCAGCTGTATAGACATACTTGTGCTAGTTCTTATCTGAGCTAGAATGCTAAAAATAATAGTGTAGTCACAGTAAGCCAGGCAAGCAGCATTGGCATCTGTGAGCAGCCCAAGTACGTACCCACAAGGGTCAGGCAGGTTTGTACTGGGGGTGGCTAAACCACACTGCTGCCGCCCATGCTACTATTTTTAGCACACTAACTCAGAAAAGAGCTAGCATGAGTAGGTCTTTGCATGCTGGGAAGCCCATAGAGTAGCCTAAGACTATCTCGTGCCTCAGTTCCCAATCAGTAATGGATAATAACACTTCTCTGCCTCACAGGAGTGTTGTGAGAATAAATTCATTAAAGATTGTGAGGATCTCAGCAATCACAGCAAAAGGGGCCACAAAAGTACCTTAGATAGATAATTAATAAGGGAGGTATTTGGAGGGTAAATATTATTTGCAAACACAGTGCAAAGAAGGTCAAATATCTAACAAAGCATATTAATAAATTAAAAGGAATATATATATATATATATATATACACACACACACACACACGGAAAAAAAAACACCTACCTTTAATAAGACATGAAATAGCTTCAGTTCATTGGATACTGGGTTATTCAAAATGTTCTTAACATCTTTTTGAATGTAGGTTGAAAACTCATCAATTGTAAACTATTACATATACAATGTTGCAAGAAGCCACAAAAGTCATGTTGAAATATGAATGAAGCTGATAGTTACATGATCTGTTGTTCTATCTGAGACGTTATACAGTTTTGTAGAGGAAGCCTCTGACAGGTCCATGCATTTAGAATCATATGCATATAATTAACAGATTCCAGGTTAATGAATTCCAAGGTTCTCCAGTATTTATGGTTAGATAATAGGGAACTTGGCCCCCAATACTTCAGAAATGTGTGAAAAAAGAAATATGCACTTCAAGCATCGAGGGCTGCCGATTATATGAGAAAAAAGATTGTCCAAAAAGTCTAGACTGACAAGGTTACAACTATTATCAGATATTATGTAGCAATGCCTGAAACCTTCACATTTTTTCTTTAAACCATTGTTTTTTAAAAAGGAGAATTCTTATATCTTATATCAAAAATTGTCTATATAGAAAAATGTCTTAGGGTATGAGTTTCTTTAATCTACCATTTGTATGGTCCTCTTCCAAGAGGAATGAATAATATCCTTGCACTGAGCTCTGGCATAGATGGTGGTGCTGGCACTAAACCATTTCAGTGTTGATCATGGAAATTATAGATGAGAAAGAGTTGCTGGGACTTGTCCATAGTTTTTGACTGTTATTACAAAGAGGAAGGGAAGGGAGGCTTTTGTTAACTATTGTAGGGCACTTCTAAGGCATTAATCATGATAATATTCAGAATGGATTCTGGTGGATAATTTGGCTAGTTCTGGACAGTTTTTATTACCTCGGGGGAAAGTGAAGAACAGTAGACAAGTAAAAAGTAAAACCATACCCTTTTTTTCCAGCTGAGGAGCAATGAAGTATCACAGATGTGAGCACAGTGTTAAACTTTGACTGCTGCTATGCAATCAATGCACCAAAGACGTAAGGTTTATTGTTTTGCACGCACCTTATTAGTGTAGATGAGTCCTGTTACTGACTGTGAATCGTCTTTCAGACCTATGATAGTTATTTCCTGATAGCCTTTTGTTTGAGCCAAACTTTAGGCTTTATATCTTTCTTTTGGTCCAGCCTCCTGCTTTCCCTCTGTTGAGGTAAACTGAGTGATAAGGGCTAACTTCCTTTCTCCATGGTGAAATGTTCAAAGGAATAGCACGTTGTGCCATAGGCAGACCAATTTCTTCATCTTCAAAATGATGTCTGTTTTCAAAAACTATGTTGACAGGTTGAAAATTAGGCTTGACAAGGACACCCAAAGGATGTATAGTACATATGCACGGAGCTTGGGTATGTAAGCAGGCAGGGATGCTGAAAAAACCCTCAGAGAAGCACCCTGATCCCTCTATACTGGTCCCAGCAGCCCCAAAATCAGCCACGGCCATTTGACTGTTTTCTGATTTAGCTATTTCCTTTCCCCCTCTTCTCCTTTGAGTCCCAGTGCCACTCAGCTGATCTCTGCTCTTCCAGAACACACTCTAAATAACAGGATGGGGCACAGTGATAGTTCACAAAACTTTTGTAAGTTAATAGTCCATTAGTTAATAGCTTTTGTTGTTGTTTTTAATTCAGTTGGATCTTCTAGCTTCAAATGCTCTTGTGGACTATATAAACCACTGAAACACATGTTGCTTGTGGATCTGTAGTACAGAAATATGTTTCACACCATTTAGTTTCATTAGCTTCATCATGCCATACATATACTTCCCATAGGCTTCCTCTGGAATGTTCTGAATGAAAGTTAAACTTTCTAGTTTTTTTTTTCCCTTGGCTGGCTTTATGTCTCCCATATAAGCAAACAGAAAAATGGGCCATTTTTATGAGAACATTTATTTAGTCAAAAGGTGGCTATCTGCAAAAAGTAAGCCATCCAAAGGAGACTGCTCACTTAATATGATGGATTAAGCCCAAACAACAACACAATTTAATGAAGTCAGGAGTCTAAATCCTTTTGACCAAAGGGGTAATGTTAACTCTGCGGAAGACTCAAAAAGATTATGGATGCATTTAATAGTAATTAATTAATGCAACCTGGAGCCCACTGATAAGTTTGAGAAGTTCTCATTTTTTTCTTATCTGCAGAAAAACTTATCTTTGCTATTGACTTTGAATAATTCATTTTGAATCACACATATTTCTAAACACCTGCAGTGCTTCCACTCAGGTCAGGCTAGAATTCTCTGGCCTTTTAAACTCTCAGTGCCCTCAGATAAGGAAATGTCATGTGCTCATTCACATCAAAATCTAATGTGGCATTATTTGTAAGGAGGCCTTTTTGACTGGTTCAGACAAAGGGCTTGCTCCTCCAACATGTAATCCTTGAATAGTGCATCCCCATTAAGTCAACAGAACTACTCACATGATTAAAGGTTTCAGGACCAAACCCAAAGGATGCATGCTGTACATCAAAGGGTCATTTAATACTAGTTCATTTGACTCTAGGTTAACTAAAACAGAAGGGATACGCCAAATATGTAACTGTGCTGTGCAGCCAAATGCCAGCTAAGTTCAAGATTCTGTTGCCATCAAAGTAAGATGACATATCTCCAACTGACTTTTATGATCCAAGGTCAGGAAATTATATTTTACCAAAAGAAAATAAGACACAAATCCTGTACTCTGTTCCTTTTGTGAAGAGAGCCCTCTAGCAGTGGTATTCCAATGTATAAATGAAGGCAGGATTTTGAGTACTTCCTGCATGGTTGAGTACAGAACTGGTTGGAGGCAAAACAGAGACTTGCTGGAGAATCAGCTGGAACACAGATTCTCTTCTCTTCCTCTGTCCAGTAGAGAGGGGTATTAGGACAACAGATGCCACTTCTGCTTCTAGACTAGAGTAATCAATATGGAGGAAGTTTACACCCATTCTACAGTTTGAGGAGGAATTCTTTTCCGAGAAAACTTCTAGCTGGCAGCTCTGTTATTTGGGCACATGAGAAGATATATTTCTATATGATCAGTCATGTTGGACACTATTATCCCTGTGACAAATGTGACAACTTCCTGCAATATCCTTCAAAAATTATTGTTTTAAGTAGGTCTCCATTGTAGTAAAAATGAAAAGTTTATGTATTATTGTGGAATTTTATGTAACTTTTGTAAGGGGAAGATGTGACCAATGTAAACCATGGGAAGTGTTATGAGCTTCAAAGAGCTATTTGAAACGATGTGCCAGACAAGAATGAACTTATGGGACAAACAAAATTAAGTGGGTTTCTCAGGAAATCTGTAGGAGGCAGTATATGCAAATGTACCCCCTCAGTTATAAGAGAACTTAGCCTTTTGAAGCTTTGACCTGAGGACAGGACCTTTGTCTGCTGATTACCTGTTCCCAGGTCCAAAGATCAAAGGCCCAAACTGTATAAAGGAGGGTCTGTCAAATTCATGGGTGGGCTTCTTCTGACCAAAAAACATTATGATCTTAAGACCACAAAAAAACCCATTGATGGGGTTTGACGGGACTGAATCCTAGCAGAGCCCTTGCTTCAGGTGGGTTGATCTCTAGTAATCTTATTATCATAAGTTTAAGTACTTTTATTATGTTTTCTCTATAATGCTTTCACCTTAAGAATAAATGTGCTTGCTTAGATGTGTGGTGCATTATAACTGTGGAGAGATACACTGTTCATAACCTCTGGAAAGAAAGCAATGTGAAGCCACTGGCTGAGTAGGCAGTCTGGCTTGCTGAGGAACTCTAGGTGTAGGCAGGGAACTTTGCAACCTGGGGAAAAAATACAGTCAGAAGGGTTTGGTGATGAGAGGTGATGGATGATAAACCAGGAGTGGGTGCAGCTGCGGGACCAAAGAGGAGGAACAGAGGTGCAGTTTCCCTGAACTATGACAGCTCCGATTCAGCAAACATTTGAGCAGTCCCTTCAAAGTCAATGGGACATTCATTGCATGCATACAGTTAGTCACTTGCTTATAGAAAAGGAGTACTTGTGGCACCTTAGAGACTAACCAATTTATTTGAGCATCCGATGAAGTGAGGTGTAGCTCACGAAAGCTCATGCTCAAATAAATTGGTTAGTCTCTAAGGTGCCACAAGTACTCCTTTTCTTTTTGCGAATACAGACTAACACGGCTGTTACTCTGAAACCTGTCACTTGCTTATGTACCTTGCTGAATCAGGGCCTAATAAGGTTGATGATTTCTTGAAACAGCTAGTTAGTAAAAAATATCTATTACGTTGATAAGAGAATGTTTTGATAATTGTACATAATAGATAAAGCACTGCATGTTCACTATACACTTGTGGTTTAAACCAAAGGGTAGAAATGTCACTCTACTCCAGTCCTAATTAAATGTTTATTCACATTTTTCATCAAGAAATTTTGAGATTTTAAAATACATTTGTTTCAGTGTAGACCATTAAAAGGCATTTTTACCCCTCCTTTTTTCTTAAAAAAAAAAAAAAAAGCTCTATAGAGATTACGTAAGTAATATTCCTGGAAACCATAGGCCCTTTTAAGCCTGTTGTCCACTAGTTTCAGACTAGTTTCAGCCGTGTTAGTCTGTATTCGCAAAAAGAAAAGGAGTACAAGTGGCACCTTAGAGACTAACCAATTTATTTGAGCATAAGTTTTCGTGAGCTACAGCTCACTTCATCGGATGCATTCAGTGGAAAATACAGTGGGGAGATTTATATACATTGAGAACATGAAACAATGGGTGCTACCATACACACTGTAAGGAGAGTGATCACTTAAGGTGAGCTATTACCAGCAGGAGAGCGGGGGGGGGGGGGGGGGAGAAAATCTTTTGTAGTGATAATCAAGGTGGGCCATTTCCAGCAGTTAACAGGAACGTCCGAGGAGCAGTGGGGGTTGGGGGGGGGGGGGAATAAGCATGGGGAAATAATTTTAGTTTGTGTAATGACACATTCACTCCCAGTCTCTATTCAAGCCTAAGTTAATTGTATCCAGTTCGCAAATTAATTCCAATTCAGCAGTCTCTCGTTGGAGTCTGCTTTTGAAGTCTTTTTGTTCTAATATTGTGACCTTTAGGTCTGAAAATCGAGTGACCAGAGAGATTGAAGTGTTCTCCGACTGGTTTATGAATGTTATAATTCTTGACAGGAAGGAAGGATTTTCTTATATTTTGGTTATAAACAGCTCCCTCCATAGAGTAAGATTTTGGAATTGAGCATTAGGGAAGAGATTTTTAAAGGCATTAATGGCAGTTAAATGCCTGCTAGAGAGGAAGAATGGTCTTTTGGTTAGGAGCATTAGCCAGGACCTCCAGCTACAAACTTTCTGTATGATGTCAGACAAGTCCCTTAGGATGAGATCCATGAAGGGACTTAGGTGTTGCAATGCAGAGCACTATGGAATTTAACTTTTAGGCACCTAGAAAAAAAAATCACAGGAACACACTGTGATCCACAAAGCAATGTTAAACACTTTGACTCCCTCTCCAATGAATGGGGAAAGATAGGTGCCTAAGAATGTGATCCACAAAAGCCATCACACTAGGTGAGGCATGTAAGCTAACTAATCGGACAACCAGAGAGGAGCATGCTAAGAGATAGGCACTTACTTTCATGCTGCAGGGAGGTATGTATGGCAGTTAAGCGATCCACTAACAGGAACCCACTGTGTGCAGAAGGCAGCTTAGGTGCATAAATCACTTTTGGAGGGAAATGAGTTAGGCTCTTGCCTCACTCCATGCCCAATGGATGAAGGAGGAATCCACCTTTAATGTAGTGGTTATAGCACCTGCTGGGGAGGAGGGAGAGAAAGGGAATTGAACTTGGATCCGTGGCAGAGGGGGGGAAAATAGGTAGGAGACTCCTTTTCCTCCCCCTCTGACAGAGAAGGGAATCCCTAGACTGGAAGTCACAAGGAGAGCACCTCTTCCTCTGGATAAAAGAACAGGAGTACTTGTGGCACCTTACAGACTAACAAATTTATTAGAGCATGAGCTTTCGTGGGCTACAGCCCACTAACCGATCAGGGCCTGCATGCAACTTAGGCAGCTAAAAGCCTGTCTTCCTCTAGTTCATAAATTACTCTGGGGCATAGGCATGAGACAGATGCCAGGGAGCCTAGAGTGAGGTAGCAGTGCACATGCCCACACGCAGGAACATAGGCACAGACAGGGTTTGGCAGGAGCTATGTGGATTGTGGTGGAACCAAAGTCAGCATTTAAGTGCCTATTCTGAGGCTTAGGCATCTAAGTACCTTATGGATCCCATCATTAGCCTCTTTGTGCCTCAATTCCTCATCTATAAAATGGAGATAGTAATACTTTCCTACTTCACAGGAGCATTGGGAGGATAAATACATTAAAAATCATAAAAAGAAAAGGAGTACTTGTGGCACCTTAGAGACTAACCAATTTATTTGAGCATGAGCTTTCGTGAGCTACAGCTCACTTCATCAGATGTTTACCGTGGAAACTGCAGCAGACTTTATATACACACAGCCCTGGTCTACACTAGGACTTTAGATCGAATTTAGCAGCGTTAAATCGATTTAAACCTGCACCCGTCCACACAATGAAGCCCTTTATTTCGACTTAAAGGGCTCTTAAAATCGATTTCCTTACTCCACCCCTGACAAGTGGATTAGCGCTTAAATCGACGTTGCCGGCTCGAATTTGGGGTACTGTGGACACAATTCGATGGTATTGGCCTCCGGGAGCTATCCCAGAGTGCTCCATTCTGACCGCTCTGGACAGCGCTCTCAACTCAGATGCACTGGCCAGGTAGACAGGAAAAGAACCGCGAACTTTTGAATCTCATTTCCTGTTTGGCCAGCGTGGCAAGCTGCAGGTGACCATGCAGAGCTCATCAGCAGAGGTGACCATGATGGAGTCCCAGAATCGCAAAAGAGCTCCAGCATGGACTGAACGGGAGGTACGGGATCTGATCGCTGTTTGGGGAGAGGAATCCGTGCTATCAGAACTCCGTTCCAGTTTTCGAAATGCCAAAACCTTTCTGAAAATCTCCCAGGGCATGAAGGACAGAGGCCATAACAGGGACCCGAAGCAGTGCCGCGTGAAACTGAAGGAGCTGAGGCAAGCCTACCAGAAAACCAGAGAGGCGAACGGCCGCTCTGGGTCAGAGCCCCAAACATGCCGCTTCTATGATGAGCTGCATGCCATTTTAGGGGGTTCAGCCACCACTACCCCAGCCGTGTTGTTTGACTCCTTCAATGGAGATGGAGGCAATACAGAAGTAGGTTTTGGGGACGAAGAAGATGATGAGGAGGAGGTTGTAGATAGCTCACAGCAAGCAAGCGGAGAAACCGGTTTTCCCGACAGCCAGGAACTGTTTCTCACCCTAGACCTGGAGCCAGTACCCCCCGAACCCACCCAAGGCTGCCTCCTGGACTCAGCAGGCGGAGAAGGGACCTCTGGTGAGTGTACCTTTTAAAATGCTATACATGGTTTAAAAGCAAGCATGTGAAAGGATTACTTTGCCCTGGCATTTGCGGTTCTGCCTTTGCAAAAGGTTTCTGGGGAGGGCAGCCTTATTTCGTCCTTCATGGTAGGACACTTTACCACTCCAGGCCAGCAACACGTACTGGGGAATCACTGTAGAACAAAGCATTGCAGTGTATGTTTGCTGGCATTCAACCAAAATCCGTTCACGCGGTGGGAGGAGGCAAAATGCGACCTTGTAACGAAAGCACATGTGCTATGTATGTAATGTTAACTTTCAAGGTTTACCCTGAAAGAGTGTAGCCACTGTTTTATAAAATGTGTCTTTTTAAATACCGCTGTCCCTTTTTTTTTCTCCACCAGCTGCATGTGTTTCAATGATCACAGGATCTTCTCCTTCCCAGAGGCTAGTGAAGCTTAGAAAGAAAAAAAAACGCACTCGCGATGAAATGTTCTCCGAGCTCATGCTGTCCTCCCACACTGACAGAGCACAGACGAATGCGTGGAGGCAAATAATGTCAGAGTGCAGGAAAGCACAAAATGACCGGGAGGAGAGGTGGAGGGCTGAAGAGAGTAAGTGGCGGGCTGAAGAGAGTAAGTGGCGGGCTGAAGACAGGGCTGAAGCTCAAAGGTGGCGGCAGCGTGATGAGAGGAGGCAGGATTCAATGCTGAGGCTGCTGCAGGACCAAACCAGTATGCTCCAGTGTATGGTTGAGCTGCAGCAAAGGCAGCTGGAGCACAGACTGCCACTGCAGCCCCTCTGTAACCAACCGCCCTCCTCCCCAAGTTCCATAGCCTCCTCACCCAGACGCCCAAGAACACGGTGGGGAGGCCTCCGGCCAACCAGCCACTCCCCCACAGAGGATTGCCCAAAAAAAAGAAGGCTGTCATTCAATAAATTTTAAAGTTGTAAACTTTTAAAGTGCTGTGCTTAAAGTGCTGTGTGGCATTTTCCTTCCCTCCTCCACCACCCCTCCTGGGATACCTTGGTAGTCATCCCCCTATTTGTGTGATGAATGAATAACGAATGCATGACTGTGAAGCAGCAATGACTTTATTGGCTCTGCAAGCAATGATTAAAGGGAGGAGGGGAGGGTGGTTAGCTTACAGGGAAGTAGAGTGAACCAAGGGGCGGGGGGGTTCATCAAGGAGAAACAAACAGAACTTTTACACCGTAGCCTGGCCAGTCATGAAACTGTTTTTCAAAGCTTCTCTGATGCGTACCGCGCCCTCCTGTGCTCTTCTAACCGCCCTGGTGTCTGGCTGCGCGTAACCAGCAGCCAGGCGATTTGCCTCAACCTCCCACCCCGCCATAAACGTCTCCCCCTTACTCTCACAGATATTGTGGAGCACACAGCAAGCAGTAATAACAGTGGGAATATTGGTTTCGCTGAGGTCTAAGCGAGTCAATAAACTGCGCCAGCGCGCCTTTAAACGTCCAAATGCACATTCTACCACCATTCTGCACTTGCTCAGCCTGTAGTTGAACAGCTCCTGACCACTGTCCAGGCTGCCTGTGTACGGCTTCATGAGCCATGGCATTAAGGGGTAGGCTGGGTCCCCAAGGATACATATAGGCATTTCAACATCCCCAACAGTTATTTTCTGGTCTGGGAATAAAGTCCCTTCCTGCAGCTTTTGAAACAGACCAGAGTTCCTGAAGATGCGAGCATCATGCACCTTTCCCGGCCATCCCACGTTGATGTTGGTGAAACGTCCCTTGTGATCCACCAGAGCTTGCAGCACTATTGAAAAGTACCCCTTGCGGTTTATGTACTCGGCGGCTTGGTGCTCCGGTGCCAAGATAGGGATATGGGTTCCGTCTATGGCCCCACCACAGTTAGGGAATCCCATTGCAGCAAAGCCATCCACTATGACCTGCACATTTCCCAGGGTCACTACCCTTGATATCAGCAGATCTTTGATTGCGTGGGCTACTTGCATCACAGCAGCCCCCACAGTAGATTTGCCCACTCCAAATTGATTCCCAACTGACCGGTAGCTGTCTGGCGTTGCAAGCTTCCACAGGGCTATCGCCACTCGCTTCTCAACTGTGAGGGCTGCTCTCATCTTGGTATTCATGCGCTTCAGGACAGGGGAAAGCAAGTCACAAAGTTCCATGAAAGTGCCCTTACGCATGCGAAAGTTTCGTAGCCACTGGGAATCGTCCCAGACCTGCAACACTATGCGGTCCCACCAGTCTGTGCTTGTTTCCCGAGCCCAGAATCGGCGTTCCACAGCATGAACCTGCCCCATTAGCACCATGATGCATGCATTGTCAGGGCCCATGCTTTCAGAGAAATCTGTGTCCATGTCCTGATCACTCACGGGACCGCGCTGACGTCGCCTCCTCGCCCGGTATCGCGTTGCCATGTTCTGGTGCTGCATATACTGCTGAATAATGCGTGTGGTGGTTAATGTGCTCCTAATTGCCAAAGTGAGCTGAGCGGGCTCCATGCTTGCCGTGGTATGGCGTCCGCACAGAAAAAAGGCGCGGAACGATTGTCTGCCGTTGCTCTGACGGAGGGAGGGGCGACTGACGACACGGCTTACAGGGTTGGCTTCAGGGAGCTAAAATCAACAAAGGGGGTGCCTGTACATCAAGGAGTATTTCAGGCAGGACTGCACGGAGGGTTCCAATAAGAAATGGTGCACCTAAGTTATCGTTGTTATTGGAACAAGGAGGTTAGCCTGGCCTCTGATTGATACATGGCTAGATTTACCTCGCTGCACCTTCTCTGTGAGTGACTGCAGTGTGACCTAGAGGAATGAGTCCCCTAGACAGGGGAGGAGGCAAATGAGTACAAAACAAATCTGGTCTATTTCTTGTTTTGACCCACTCCATCTATCTTTTACATCTTTGGCTGGCAGCAGACGGTGCAGAAGGACTGCATGCCATCCACATCTCATGGCTGCTTGGCAGAAGATGGTACAGTACGCCTGCTAGCCATCCCCATCTCTTGCCTGCCTGGCAGAAGATGGTGCAATACGACTGCTAGCAATCCTCATCTCTTGCCTGCCTGGCAGAAGATGGTACAGTACGACTGCTAGCAGTCCGTATCGCCTGCCTGCTCACCATAAGACGGTTCAATAGGACTGACTGCAGGACTAAAGAGAATGACCTGGTCAAGTCACTCCAAATTTAGTCCCTGCGCCCATGTCTGCCCAGGCGCTCCCAGCCGACGCGGCCAGGAGCACCTCGGACACGATGAGGACGACTACCAATCGTATTGCACCGTCTGCTGCCAGAAGGCAAGGGGTTGCTGCTACTGTGCAGCAAAGCCGTACCGCGTCTGCCAGCACCCAGGAGACATAGGGTGACGGTTACCTGAGCGGGCTCCATGCTTGCCATGGTATGGCGTCTGCACAGGTAACTCAGGAAAAAAGGCGCGAAATGATTGTCTGCCCTTGCTTTCACGGGGGGAGGGAGGGAACGGGAGGCTGACGATATGTACCCAGAACCACCCGCGACAATGTTTTAGCCCCATCAGGCATTGGGATCTCAACCCAGAATTCCAATGGGCAGCGGAGACTGCGGGAACTGTGGGATAGCTACCCACAGTGCAACGCTCCGGAAGTCGACGCTTGCCTCGGTACTGTGGAAGCGCTCCGCCGAGTTAATGCACTTAATGCACTTAGAGCATTTACTGTGGGGACACACACACTCGAATTTATAAAACCGATTTCTAAAAAACCGACTTCTATAAATTCGACCTTATTCTGTAGTGTAGACATACCCACAGAAATCATGAAACAATACCTCCTCCCACCCCACTGTCCTGCTGGTAATAGCTTATCTAAAGTGATCAACAGGTGGGCCATTTCCAGCACAAATCCAGGTTTTCTCACCCTCCACCCCCCCCACACAAATTCACTCTCCTGCTGGTGCTAGCCCATCCAAAGTGACAACTCTTTACATAATCAAGTCGGGCTATTTCCTGCATAGATCAAGGTTTTCTCACATCCCCCCCACCCCCATACACACACAAACTCACTCTTCTGCTGGTAATAGCTCATCTAAACTGACCATTCTCCAGGTTTAAATCCAAGTTAAACCAGAACATCGGGGGGAGGGGGGGGTAGGAAAAAACAAGAGGAAACAGGCTACCTTGCATAATGACTTAGCCACTCCCAGTCTCTATTTAAGCCTAAATTAATAGTATCCAATTTGCAAATGAATTGCAAATTGGATACTATTAATTTAGGCTTAAATAGAGACTGGGAGTGGCTAAGTCATTATGCAAGGTAGCCTGTTTCCTCTTGTTTTTTCCTACCCCCCCCCCCCCCCCGATGTTCTGGTTTAACTTGGATTTAAACCTGGAGAATGGTCAGTTTAGATGAGCTATTACCAGCAGAAGAGTGAGTTTGTGTGTGTATGGGGGTGGGGGGGATGTGAGAAAACCTTGATCTATGCAGGAAATAGCCCGACTTGATTATGTAAAGAGTTGTCACTTTGGATGGGCTAGCACCAGCAGGAGAGTGAATTTGTGTGGGGGGGGTGGAGGGTGAGAAAACCTGGATTTGTGCTGGAAATGGCCCACCTGTTGATCACTTTAGATAAGCTATTACCAGCAGGACAGTGGGGTGGGAGGAGGTATTGTTTCATGATTTCTGTGTGTATATAAAGTCTGCTGCAGTTTCCACGGTAAACATCTGATGAAGTGAGCTGTAGCTCACGAAAGCTCATGCTCAAATAAATTGGTTAGTCTCTAAGGTGCCACAAGTACTCCTTTTCTTTTTGCGAATACAGACTAACACGGCTGTTCCTCTGAAACCTGTCATTAAAAATCATGAGGCACTCGGATATTATGGTAACTGGCGTCATATAAATATCTAAAGTGAAAGTTAATAGGAGTTAGGCACCAAACAGTCATTTGTGCCTTTCAAAATTTCCACCTTAAAGCTTCAAACTGAGGAAAATGCTCCAGCTTTCCACATGAGCTTTGGGTCCTCTATCGATATTAGCAGAAATTATTTTTTTTAAAGTTTGTCTTTGAACTTCAGGTCATTATAATGACAATTAACTAACCATTTTGTATACTATATTTGGAACAAAATGCCCATGTTTGGGCCAAATACCATCCGTGGCTGGGCATGTGCACCTCCCTTCAAATCAAAATGAATTGTACTTGTAGAGTTGAGGGAATAAACTGGCCATTAATTTTCTTCATTATAGCTGAATATTATTTTCTTTCCACCCACTGAAATTTTTGTGCACATATATAAATAGAACAAAGTCACCCAGCTTCACTTGATAAGGTTTTACACTTTCCAGGAATTTATGACCAACCACATGTCAGATATATACATGTCATTCATAGCTGGTTAAGGGCAGTGGAGATACTTTGGCTTTATTACTGATGAGGAGTTAACCTTGCAGAGGGCAAGCTGCAAGTCACTTAAGCAAGCAGTGACTAGACCTTTGCTCCAGCAACACTCTTTGGACATTAACAACCTCAATTATTGCTTTGTCTCAAACATCCCTTTCTGAAGAAAGTTATTTAGAGACGGGTTTTGTCATTGCTCCACCTACACTTGGAATTCAAATATTTCCTTAATTGCTATTAGTCTAGTTTCACTCCTGGCTATGGGAGAGAGACTGCCTGGATATTTATGGGTGATAACCTCCTCCCAGTGATGATCAGAGATGAAGTGGCTGTGTTGATTTTTATTGGATCTTTTGATACCACTGAGATATTGACTTGCCCACAGGATCTAGCATAGATATTGAATGGGTTCACTGCTTCCTCCCAGCGAGGTCCAGAAGGAACCACTATCCAGCTGCTTGTCCTCCCCTGAGCATTCTCATGTGGGGGTCTCCCTAGAACTTCGTATCCTGTTCAATGCAAATGAAGAAAAATCAGTAGGGAGGTTGTAAGAATGTTGAGCTGCTATGAACATAGAACTCCAGAACTCTCAGTAAATGTGCAGTTCAGAGTGCTGGTGATTATGTTTAAAGTACTGCATAGCTTCGGTCTCAGTTACCTGAGACTTAACACTCTGATGTGACAATTAAGGATACGTCGACACTAGCACTTTTGTTGGTAAAACTTTTGTCGGTCAGGGGTGTGAAAACACACCCTTGACTAACATAAGTTTCACCAACAAAAGCACCTGTGTGGACAGCGCTACACCAGCAGGAGACGCTCTCCCACAGACAGCTACCACCTCTCGTTGGGGGTGGTTTAATTATGCTGGTTGGAGAGCTCTCGCCCCTCAGCATAGAGCCGCTACACGGGAGACCTTGCAGCAGTGCAGCTGCAGCGGTACAGTGGTACAGTTCCTCAGGTTATAATTCATACTTTTTGCCCTTTCAACAATGTATTCAACTCCAGAGCACATAAAATATATTTATTCAGTTTCACTGTAGTCTACATTTTGATTGTTTTCATTTCTTATTTGACAGTTAGAAGAATGACAGCATTTATTATTTAATCCCCAAAGAAGCATTCTGATACAAAAGCAATAGGTGTGCTATAAATTAGAGTTCAAACTGATAGCACTGGAGATTGAAGCCCTTTGAAGCACAGGACAGCAACAATAAAAGCAGTATCAGTGCAAGCTTCATCCCACCACCCTAGTACCCACCCTGGTTAGGAAGGACCACTTTAATGAGTGAGTTCAGGTGCCCTGGATGTCTAATACTGTACGTGGACTTTCGGTAGAGACTTCAGAGGGTGCCAATTTGTGATATTGATTTCATTGATATGGACAATTGTCCATAAGAAACTGAAGTGAGATCAGCTCATTTATAAAGGCCTTCAGCCAGTATTGCCCTGGCTCAGATTTGAACCAATAACTGAGGAGAGAGGTTCTGAAATGTATTAGCGGTCCCTGAGCTAGCTAACCATCTTTGGCTATAATGTTTGAAAACGCAGATAATTCTGAGAAAAATTCTTCCCGCATCACACTAGTTCAGATTGTAAACAAGTTCTGTAAACTATTTGTGGGACAAAGGAAGAAATAGTATTTAGTTTGCATCCTTCTTATTTTTAGTGGAGGAACACTAGAATGGAGACAAATCTCTCAGAAAAGTACTGATATATAAGGAAAAAAATAATTCAGTGTGATCTTAAATGGCTTTTCAAATCCCAGACACAAGCCTTTATCTTTAATCAGAAATATATTGCCCTAGGATTGGGTCTCTAGAGCACATTCTGGAAACTGCAATCTATGCTCCCACTAAGCTAAGCAAGTTTTGCTGTTCAGGAATAGGATCAGACCTTATGTAAAAAACATAAAGATTCCAATATAAGTAATAAAAAACCAAACCAAAACAAAACAAACAAACAAAAACTTTGTAGGCTCATGCTAGAAATGAACTGATGTCATTAAAAAATTAAAGCCAAACAACTAATATAAACATGTAGAATTAGGGGAAGGGACACTTTTATTATTTTGACTAAAAACTTGTTATTCTCATTTCCTTATTCACAAAGTCTTTGCTTAATAACAGAAAAGCTGCATTTTGCCTCATGTCATTTAACGTAATAATCAGGAATAGTACTGTACATTTTCTGACATTAAATAGCCAGTCAACAAGATCAAATATTTTCTTCATTAAATCAACCGTACTTATTTAAATGACATTCTTATAATGACTAACATTATTTAAAACAATTTTTAACACTTTGTCTTCTCTGGTATTTATAACTTTTTGGTTACTTGGCTGTTTCCTTAATATTGTGTTTGATCCAACATCCATTGAAGTCAATGGAAAAATTTCCCATTTACTTCAGTAGGCTTTGTATCAGATTTTCTGTACAAATTGTTTGTCTTGTAAATTTTAGGGTAGTTCATGAATATTGTTAGAAAATACACATACTTTACAAACAAAACAAGTACATTGAATCTTCCAATCTTGACTGTATCAGAATATAGGAATTATAATAGAACCCTGCCAGTTGTCTGCCTGGTGCTTGATGTATGGAGGATTGAAAGACAACATCTTGCAGTGACATCCAAGTAAGCAAGTTGTGACCACTGCAGGATCAGCGCTTCAGTGTGGTATTTGGCTTTAATAGGGGAAGCTTCATAAAACCACCGATAACAGACTGAAATGGAACACCAATACTATAAGAGAAAATTCCTTCCTGATCCTAGCTAGAAATCCATTTATGACCTGATCTATGAAGATTTAAAGCTCTTGTAATATTATCCTAACTTTTGCATGACTGTAGATATTCTTGAGTCTAATCTTTTAGTACTCTAAACATACCAGAATAAAATTAGTTTAAATTATTTACTAATTAATATTTAGGAGATTACTGTCCTCTCGGCATTTGTGCTACTTAAGAAATCTCTGAAGGGAATGGAATCAGTCTAAAATAATACTAGGCAAATCTACTGGCCTCTTCATGCACTAGGAACAATACAAATAATGATCAATATACTACTTTGAAAATTGTGAAACAAAGGATTTCTCTCTCCCAGAGGCAATATTTTTCTTTATCCCTTGAACCTCAGAATATTTCATTTGTGAAAATAGGGCAAGGAGACTGATATTCATGATTGCCCCGATTTTTCTATGAGTTAGGCTGTTTTTTATTTTTTTGATCAAAACCAGAAACGTGGAAAGGCATAGCTTTGTCCCAGCAAACAACACAAGAGTCATTTATAGAAAAAATTGCAAGTCAGTTATGGGGTTACAATATTTCAAGAATAATGTATCAACAAGTTTGTAATAACATTATTTAAAAAACAAAACAAAACAAAACAAAACACACACACAAAACCCACCACCACCTCACCTACTCTTCCAGACTACATTGCACTTAGGCATATAGGGTTTGGCCCAACTCCCATTTATGTCTTACACCTGTTCATTGATTTAAGTGCAGATTACATTGGCTCTGTAGCAAGCCACATTTGTGAAAATTCCTGGAGGCATCTTGATCTTTGGTGAGCTGCTTGGTATTACAAAGCCCATAACTTTTTATGGGGGAATCCCCTCCCCCCCCCCAAAAAACACCTTTAAAATCACTGTTTTGTCACCAAAATCATAATTGAGACAAACAACCTAATCAGGAGAGATAAAGCTGAGTGTAATAATTTCCCAGAAACATATTTTATATATTCTCATGTTGATATTATTAATGTGTGTTAAGACAAATTAAAGTCTCAGTCCTGCAATTCTTAACACATGGGTGGACTGCTCTACCCACGTTGATTCTCACTAAAGTCAATACAGCTCTCTCTGAGTGCAGCAGTCTATCCACATGCTATCTGTTGCAGGACCAGGACCAGGGACCAAGTTTATATTAATCCAATTTTGTTCAATTTAAGGGTGAGACATTTATCATTCATACAGTTTCCAGTACTGTGATGTTAACTATTACTGTATTACCATAGCACCTTGTAGCCCTAATCATGGATCAGTATCTCTTTGGTATAAATATGGGGGAAAAAAAGACTCCTCCCCTAAAAGCTTACAATAATAAAAAGCTTACAGGTCAGCATAATAGACAGCGTTATCAGCACACGGTGTATCCATATTTTATAGCTTAATAGTGATAACATATGAAAATTTATACTCTTCATCCAAAGCAGAATTAGAAAATACAATTTCTCTGAAACTTGTCCATTTAGTTTTGTGCTAGAAACACTTCAGAAAGTTTGGAATTCCCTGATTCTTTAGTGCTTGATTTTTCATACCTGGTTCAAACCTTACACAGCATCTCTGCTTATAGCATTGCTCCCCATGTCCCTGCAGCCCAGAGGACAACAGACAAAGGGAAAGTTTCTTTCCCATTTTTAAAAGTTCTAGTCTTCCCATTGGCTCTTTTGGTCAGGTGCCCACTCCTTTTCTTTTACCTGTGGGCTTGTTAATCCTTTACAGGTAAAGCAAGCAGAGAACAGACCAAGAATTATTTTACAGCTAACTGGCTGGCTGGGTGTCCATCAAAGAGAGCTTCCCTCCCCTCCTCCCTTCATTTATCACAGTCCCTTAAGCCAAAGGACTGAAAGTCCCGATTCAAAGCCCAGTCAAGTCAATGTGATTCTTTCTTTTCACCTCAATGGGCTCTGGATCAGGCCCTGTATAAGTAACAAACAAAATAAATTAAGGGTCCGATACTATAGTCAGGGGAGTTGAGGATGCTCAGCAGCTCCCAAAAGGTACTCGGTACCTCACAGGAATGGACACAATGTTCTCCCTGGTTGTGACTTTGGAATATATTCCCCAGTAAATGCAAGGCATCAAGGACACTGATGGAGCTTGTAATGGGGTTGGCCACCTCCTGAGCACCTCCTTCCTGGCTAGATGTCACTCTGCAGCACCCTGCTTCTGTTTTTTCCCTCTTTAGGACCCCTGCCCACAGCTTTCAGGATCTTTTCCAGGTTGCCACCCCCCCTGGCTAGAGCCAGTTTAACAACAAAAATTGTTTTTAACAGTCCTCAGGATGCCAAAGTAAAGTCTATTGCCATGCAGAAGTCCATACTAAGCTCTGGTGTTTTCTCTCATAGCCAGAGCTCTGTTCTCACAGCCCATCCTCCCAGATCTTCTAAGCTAAAGTTCAGCCTTCTTGCTCTGGCTTCTAGGCCACCAAACTTCTAGGCCCAAATCCTATCCAGGTTTCATAAGAATACAAAAATGGTCATACTGGGTCAGATCAATGGCTCATCTATCTTGTCTTCTGTCAGTGACTGGTGCCAATGCTTTGGAGGGAATCAACAGAACAGGGCTATTCAATGACCTATCCCCTGTCATCAAGTTCCAGCTTTTGGCACTGAGGGATTTAGAGACACCCAGATCACGGGGTTGCATCCCTGACCATCTTGGCCAATAGCTATTGACGTACCTATCTTCCATGAACTTAGCTAGTTCTTTTTTTAACCCACTTATACTTTTGGTCTTCACAACATCCCCTGGCAATCAGTTCTACAGGTTGACTGTGTGTTGTGTAAAGTAGTACTTCCTTATGTTTGTTTTAAACCTGCTGTCTAATAATTTCATTGGGTAACCCCTGCATCTTTTATTATGTGAAGGGGTAAATAACACTTCCCTATTCACTTTCTCCTCACCATTCATGATTTCATAGAACTCTGTCATATTCCCCCCACCCCACACTTAGTCATCTCTTTTCCAAGCTGATCAGTCACAGTCTTTAGTTTCTCCTCTACTGTAAGCTGTTTTATACCCCAATAATATTTGTTGCCCTTCTCTGTAGTTTTTCCAATTCTAATATATATATTTTTGAGATGGGGTGACCAGAACTGCATTCAATATTCAAGGTATGACCGAACCATGGATTTATATAGTGGCATTATGATAATTTCTGTCTTATTATCTACTGTTCTCCTAATGGTTCCTAACATTCAGTTCGCTTTTTTGACTGCTGCTCACACTGCACAGATGTTTTCAGAGAACTATCCACAATGTTTCCACCATTTCGTTCTTGAGTGGTAACAGCTAATTTAGATCTTATCATTTTGTAGTTGGGATTGTTTTCTTCAATATGCATTACTTTGCATTTATCATTGAATTTATTTATCATTATAATTTATGATTGAATTTCGTCTGCCATAATGACAGCCAGTCTTGTGAGATCCTTTTATAACTTTTCACAGTCAGCTTTGGAGTTAACTTGAGTAATTTTGCATCCTTTTCAAATTTTGCCACCTCACTGTTTACTGCTTTTTCCAGACCATTTATTAATATGTTTAACTGTATTAGTCCCAGTATAGTTACTTTGGATATCCTACAATTTACATCTCTCCATTGTGAAAACTATTTATTCCCACCATTCCTATTTTTTAATCAGTTCCTGATCCATGAAAGGATCTTCCCTCTTAAGCAAACTAGGCAGGCATGGGATAAGAGACTTTGGTGAGGGATCTTGTCAAAGCCTTTCTGAAACTCCAACTACACTATTTCTACTGGATCACCCTTGTCCAGATGCTTGTTGACACTCTCAAAGAATTCTAATAGATTGCTGAGGCATGATTTCCCTTTAAAAAAGCCATACTGATTCTTCCAACTTATTGTGTTTCTGATAATTCTGTTATTTACTAGCGTTTCAACCAATTTGACTGGTACTGAAGTTAGGCTTACTAGCATGTAATTGCCAGGATCACCCCTGGAGCTATTTAAAAAAAAATGGTGTTACATTAGCTACCCTCTGGTCATCTGATACGGAGGCTGATTTAAATGATAGGTTACATACCACAGTTAGTAGTTCTGCAATTTTATAGCTCAGTTCCTCCAACTCTTGGGTGAATGCCATTTTGTCCTGGTGACATATTACTATTTAATTTATCAATTTGTTCTAAACCTTCTGCTCTCTGGTATCAGGTTTCAGAGTAACAGCTGTGTTAGTCTGTATTCGCAAAAAGAAAAGGAGTACTTGTGGCACTCTAGAGACTAACCAATTTATTTGAGCATAAGCTTTCGTGAGCTACAGCTCACTTCATTGGATGCATACTGTGGACAGTACAGAAGATCTTTTTATACACACAAACCATGAAAAAATGGGTGTTTACCACTACAAAAGGTTTTCTCTCCCCCCACCCCACTCTCCTGCTGGTAATAGCTTATCTGAAGTGATCACTCTCCTTACAATGTGTATGATAATCAAGTTGGGCCATTTCCAGCACAAATTCAGGGTTTAACAAGAACGTCGGGGGGGGGGGGGAGGAAAAAACAAGAAGAAATAGGTTACCTTGCATAATGACTTAGCCACTCGCAGTCATTATGCAAGGTAACCTATTTCCCCTTGTTTTTTCCTACCCACCCCCTCCCCAGACATTCTTGTTAAACCCTGGATTTGTGCTGGACATAGCCCAACTTGATTATCATACACATTGTAAGGAGAGTGATCACTTTAGATAAGCTATTACCAACAGGAGAGTGGGTTTGGGTGGTGGGGGTGGGGAGAAAACCTAGATTTGTGCTGGAAATGGCCCAACTTGATTATCATACACATTGTAAGGAGAGTGATCACTTCAGATAAGCTATTACCAGCAGGAGAGTGGGGTGAGGGGAGAGAAAACCTTTTGTAGTGGTAAACACCCATTTTTTCATGGTTTGTGTGTATAAAAAGATCTTCTGTACTGTCCACAGTATGCATCCGATGAAGTGAGCTGTAGCTCACGAAAGCTTATGCTCAAATAAATTGGTTTGTCTCTAAGGTGCCACAAGTACTCCTTTTCTCTAGTATCAGTGTTTTCCCCTCAGCCTCTCACTCTCTGCACTTTCCTGAGCTTCCTCTTCTTCCTGTAGCTCATTACAGGGAAATTACTTGATCTCCCCCAGGTGTCTCAATAATCAGGCTTAGCTAGCCCCAGGCCTCCAGTCCTTGAAGGGAAAGCCACTCTGTTACAGGCCTCCCTAAATCTCATTCCAATCTCACTGAAATCTTTGGATAGGACTCTAAAAACTCTCCAGTTTAGCATTGCCTAAATGTGCCAAATTTCATACTGGGAGATGGGTGAGAGGGGCATCCAATATTTAAAAATACCCTCTAAGAATTGGAAAGTAACAAATACTGAAAGACTTTTTTACAAGCCAGTATATGATTATTGAAATTCTGTGGCTTTTCTAATTAAATAATCAAAGGTACTGAAGACAAAAAATCTCATGATTCCCTTTTCTGGGCTCATCCTCCAGGTCTGAGATGATTCTTCTGTTTTGATTCCTGGATGGAATGAATGACTCCAGAACATTTCTTATGAATGACCTTAATTATCTGGTTTAGAACATCAGACCTGAACTTTGTATTCATAGTGATTTTACTTATTAGCAAATACAGTTTCTCTGATACACTTACCAACTATCACATTCACTTTAAAGTACTTCTATAAATTTTGCTTTTTGTTGATTTTTTTTGCTGAGTCAGAATCATTTGCCTTTAGGATTTCTGCTGACTTTTTTTCCTCCAAGACATAACTATATGACAAATAACTTCTTTTAAGTTAATGGAGAGCTGCCTGTAAATTAAGAATTAAGTTCCTAATAGATGTGCTTTAGGCATGATCATTGTACCCTTCAAAATTCTACTTCTATTCTCAACTAATATACATAGACATCATAATAATTTTCTTTTACAGTAATTGCAAAGGAAAGCAGAAAATATTTCTGCATCTATCACACAAGATAACTGTATACCTAGCAGCAGATTCCATAAATAGGTCACACCTTGTTAAGGCCTCAATTCTACAAAAATAAGTGTTGGTGCAGACTCCTATATCCATGTTGAGTCCCACGGAAGTCTCTTTGCCCAGCCTATCTCAGCCTTTCCACTGCCATCCCTGCATCCTCCTTTGCCTGCTTTCCCCTCTCCTCTATTCCTAGTCTCCCTTACAATCCCAGTCTCAATCCTCCCCACTAGCCAACCACCAGTCCCAGTCTCCCTCCCACTTCAGGCTCTTTAGCTCAATCTACTTCTGTTGTGATCCTCCCCCCATCAAGGCTGTGCTCTTATTCCCTCAGCATTCGTCAGCCTTCACACTCTCTGGGCTCCATCAGGGAGCACTGAAAGCACAGGAGAGAGATTCTCCCTGCTCTCAGTTCTGGTGCTTGGCACCAGAGAAGCCAGGGGCAGTATGGCAGGGAAAGTCCTGCTCAGCCTCTGCATCCCTGGGCTGGAGCATGCTCAGTGCAGGTGGAATGCTCAGCAAATTTAGCTGCCAAATTCTAAAAGTCTCTGAGGAATGGGGCTCAGCATCTGGGCTGCAGTCCCGGCCCCCATAAGTAGCTTTGCAGGCTGGAGGCAGGAAAGGCATGTCAGGAAAGGGTACAATCCAGACTAATGAATAGCTGTGTCAACCCTGCCCTCTAACCTGGGATGCCTTTTACAATACTTTGCTGCTGTAGCCTCCAGTCTGCAGTGCTCACAAACAGCCTCCAGCGTGTAAGTTACTCCCAGCTATATTTGTATGTGTGCTGCAGCCAGCCAGCCTCACCTTGTCTTTTACTTGCAGAGTGATTCCAACAAACTTCCAGTGTTAGATTTCCCCCCAGAAATAAATGTTCTGTACTGCCCAGCCCTCTCCTTGACAATGCAAGTTTTATATAAAAGTCTGTTATTTCCTTTAATAGAAATAATATGCACATAACTTATCACCTCAAATGGAGTTTCAGAGACACTTCAGTTTAAACAAACTGGATTAGATAAAACAAGTTTATTAACTACAAAGAGATAGATTTTGAGGAAAAGTAATGAGTCATAAAGGTCAGAAATTTTTACAAGAAAACAAAGTTAAAATGCTACTGGTGCCTAACGTATCGATCAGATTCAAGCAAAATGTCTCACCGTATGCTTTCAGCAGTCTTACTGACCAACCCCTCTAGCTCAGGATCTCTTCCCCAAAAATCCTATGAAGGCTTTCTTTGTTACTTCAGGTGTAGAGAATGACATCAGGGGATACGTGTGTGTGTGTGTGCTCGGTTGTTTGCCCCTCTTTTATATAGTTTCTGTCCCCCTTTTTTTGAAAAAGCATTTCCAGTTGGGTACCAGGAGACAAAAAGTCTGTGTGCAAGGATGTTCCCTGCTACTTTTTTTCCTCAGCAGTTTGAGCTTCCTTTGTTTCCTCTTTCTGCTTGAGAACTGTTTACTGCTTAAATGCAAATTAAGCAGAGCACACATTCTTTTGTTTAGGACAGACCTGTTTGTCAACATCTGGTTGGGTAGGGCTGTAATTTAAAACATGTGTTAATAACATCATACAGGGTATAACGTCACATACAATGTTGTCACACATATTTTACTAGGACAATAATGACCAGCAAAATAGGAGTTTCAAATGATACCTCACAAAGTATACTTTGTACAAAGATTATTACAATAGTGTGTAGGGTATAGACACAGGGGGACATTCTGTCACACCCAACTCTTTCTTCCCTGGCTGCTTCCTCACAAGCTTGCCTTCCTCTTATTAGAAACTGCTGGAGAGAGAATAGCAACTTTTTGCTGGTGACTGAGCAGTTCCTAATAAGTGGAATCTATTGTAATAAGGTATTTTTTCTTTGTCTCCTCATCTTGTTGAGGAAAGCATATTCTGTCTGAATTTGTGAACTCTTACTATTCCACTGATTTTGAGGCCATGGGAACTTCCATTATTCTGATATTTTTCAGTATTCAGGCTTGCAAGTTTTAAATCAGTCAAAGTGTTTAACAAGGGCATTCAAATCCTGGGTACTGTGCTAAGTGAGAGAGTGACTGGTATCAAGGGTATTATTTTTTTATAAATGTTCGGCGCTTTCAACCATGAATAATTTACTATATTTCAGTCACAACTTTGTGTCAGTTTTCAGATGTTATCCAAATAATTGGGATCTTAATCAATATCCTTAAAAGCTTCTGAATTGTAAAGAAAAAAATGGATATAAAGTTATTTGATTTGTAACTTGCTTTCATCTATTGTTAGCTTCAGCATAATAAAACACATATGGATGTGTCTGCTTAATTGCTTGAAAGCAGGAAGGACATACTTTGACAGAACCTGGTGGCATATTTTGCAAGTAAAATAAGCTTCCACTGGAATTTAGAAAGTAAATATTTCTGAAATTTACCTATTTTCCTCTTGTATTATTTAAAAATTAGTTGTAATTCTGGAAAAAACACTAATATTAATTAGGTCATAGAGAGACAGTATGGCTTACTGGTTAGATATAAAATTAGAATTCAGAACTCACATAATTATAGCCTTTCTTGTAAAGCACTTTGAACTCTACAGATAAAATGGCAATACTAGATGATGTTGTTATTTATCAGGGAAATAGTGTTTAAAGAGCAGGACATTCTTCCACAGATGACAATTTAAGTTTATTACCATCTTAAGAGTCTAAATGATTTTAGTGAAAAGTTTTATGGAATTTTAAAAGAATTCTTGGCAGTAGTCATAGAGCAGGGCCGCAGTAGACTAGGCACAATGCAAACACAGAACACAGAGATGGCCCTTGCCCCCAAGAGCTTACAATTTAACAAATCTTGACATTGCAAAGTAGGTTGTAAATATTGGACCATATTCTTCCCCTGCATGGGGCTAGAATAGCCAGCTACAGGAGGGTATTCCCTATATAGGCAGATCTTTATGTGGTGCAGGGCTACTACAGTCTCTCCTGTATGCCCTCCCATCTGCAGTCAGTATAAGATGCATGTAGCACACAGAGGACCCTTTGCAAAGAGTACTCTGTTTTTTGCAAACAACTCTCATCTCAGGCCTGAAAAAAATCACTACACCAAACACATTTCTTGCCAGGTATTTATTCATGAGGGGGTGTGACAGGGCTTGGGTGGCCAGGCAGCCTAGTGGTTAGCTCACCAGGCTCTCAGTCTCCTGCTCGGGCTGAGTAGTCAGTCTTTAATGCCAGGGGCATGGTAAGGGGACCTGGGGCCACCCTTTCCATCAGGTCCCAGTACAGGGCCCTGTGTATATCAAACCCTGAACAGGGTAATTGGTATCCCTGCCAGCAGTCTGTTCAGTTTGGGGCATGGCCCCTCCAATCCAATCTGACTCATGGCTTTCTGCCTCTAGAGTTCCCTCCTGGGTCTGGGACAGTGCCTTGCTGCGGTCCCAGGCCCTTTCACGTGGGGCAACCACAAGCTGGTGAGGGCAAGCCGCACAATGTGTTTGGGATTCATTCAGGCCATTACCTCTGGTGCTGGGTGTTTGTTTGCAGTCTGTCCCTGGCTGGGGAGCCAGTGTTTGCTTTCCGGTGGCTGCCCTGGCTGGCAGGCTGCTGGGCCGTCCTTTCATGCAGGGAAACAGAAAGGTCCTGCCTCTTTGCCAGTCAGAACTGAACTGAACGAGGCTCCCTTCTTTTCGCCCCTCTCCAGGCCTGGCACTGGCCACAGGTATAGCAGGGCGGGATTAGCTGAACTCAAAGGTTTTCTTTAACCTCTGCTGTGCTGCTTGGTAGTTTCTCTGCTTCCTCACAAGGGGTAACATATAAGGTATCTACAGAATTCGTGTTACTTATCAAGGCTCAGTCACTGCAAGATGTATGTACAGGTAACATTTAAGGAACAATGGAAATATATATATGGACTTGGAGTAAAAGTTAGTTTCCAGGGGATAATATGTCCCAGTGATGGCCCATCAAGTTATGCCCCTCTCTGATTAGCCTGTGATATAATGCCAGCTCAATTGTGTAGCCTTTCTCCATCCCAAGACTACTCACTGAAAATCATCAAAGACAACTGCAAATAATCATAATCACTGAGAATTAAAAAAGAACATTGCAACAGACAGGGGATCCCCCTGTTATGAATAAGGACAAAAGACTGTTTCAATATAACAGTATCCATTTACTGAGTATCCATTTACTGTGTGTATATAAAGTCTGCTGCAGTTTCCACGGTACACATCTGATGAAGTGAGCTGTTGCTCACGAAAGCTCATGCTCAAATAAATTGGTTAGTCTCTAAGGTGCCACAAGTACTCCTTTTCTTTTTGCGAATACAGACTAACACGGCTGTTCCTCTGAAACCTGTCATTTACTGAGGGAATATCTTGTGGAGTGGAGGTGTTTTAATAAAAGTTTGGATCCTGGTTCTTGTGAAGCCAGCCAGCTTCACCCGCTTACTTCCCTGGTCCTTCTTGCATGAACAGAGAGCGACAATACTCAAAGTCCAAAGGTACAAACAATTCAATGTTTATTGGGATGAACTTCCAGCAAGCATGATTCCAGTTTCCTTCCTTAGTATCCCCCTTCCCAGCTCTGACACTACAGAGCCTTACCTGTGTCCCTGTTCCCATTTCCCCCCTTAGCAAAACATGATTCCGATTTCCCCATCCCCCCCGATTGACTGCAGACTATATAGTAAAACTTGAGTTCTGCTTATCTATACCTTAACCAATCATTTTACTGAAATTTAACTAACCAATCCTAACATATTGTAACATGATTATTTTACCAATTATATCCCACCACCTTAATTAGCTTACACCCAGCAAAATTAACTATACAGCAGAAAGGAACAATCACAGAACCAGACAGAGATTATTCAGACAAACAATAGGGAAATGCGGACTACAGTGATAGAACAACAGTTTGATAGCATTCTGTCTGGCAAGAACTCACCTATCAATAGTTGGGATGTGAAATCCTCATTTCTCTAAGTTTCCTTTTACATCTTCTAGGCTCTTCCCTTCCTCTGGAGGTGATTGGCGTTATCAGGACAGGATTGTATTCCTAACAGCCCAATAGCACCTTCTTTCAGTGTGACTAGTTTGGAATGTGAGGATGTGACCGTTCGCTTCCCAGCTTATGGCTGCTTCTGCTGCTTAGCCAAAGGCCTTAGGTTAAGAACAGGGCCTTAGACTGTCACAGTAAGAGAAGGCCCTTATGCCGGCAGACAGTGATTTTGATTCTTTCTTTTATACCTCTATAACTAGCTAAGTAATAAGAATACACCTAAATTCTTAGAGTATAGGCTTTTACAGACAGGCCTGAATATCTATATCCTAACAGTTGTATTTCATGGATCAGTATCTGCTTAAAAGATAGGAAACAAAGGATAGGAATAAATGGTCAGTTTTCAGAATGGAGAGAGGTAAATAGTGCTGTCCCCCAGGGGTCTGTACTGGGACCAGTACTATACAGCATATTCATAAATTATCTGGAAAAAGGGGTAAACAGTGAGATAGAAAACTTGCAGATGATACAAAACTACTTAAGATAGTTAAGTCCAAAGCAGACTGTGAAGAGTCACAAAGGGATCTCACAATACTGGGTGACTGGTCAACAAAACGGCAGATGAAATTCAGTGATGATAAATGCAAAGTAATGCACATTGGGAAACATAATCCCAACTATTCATATAAAGTGATGGGGTCTAAGCTAGCTGTTACCACTCAAGAAAGAGATCTTGAAGTCACTGTGGATAGTTCTCTGAAAACATCCACTTAATGTGCATCAGCAGTGAAAAAGCTCATAGAATGTTGGGAATCATTAGGAAAGGGATAGATAATAAGACAGAAAATATTATATTGCCTCTATATAAATCCATGGTACTCCCACATCATGAATACTACATGCACATGTGGTCATCCCATCTTAAAAAAAAGATATATTGAAATTGGAAAAGGGCAATAAAAATTATTAGGGGTATGGAACAGCTTCCCTATGAGGAGAGATTAATAAAACTAGAACTTTTCAGCTTAGAAACGAAGCAACTAAAGGGGTATGCAATAGAAGTCTATAAAATCATGACTGGTATGGAGAAAGTAAATAAGGAAGTGTTATTTACTCCTTCTCATAACACAAGAATTAGGTGTCACGCAATGAAATTAACAGGCAGCAGGTTTACAACAATCAAATGGAAGTAGTTCTTCACACAACACATAGTCAACCTGTGGAACTCTTTGCCAGAGGATGTTGTGAAGGCCAAGACTATAACAGGGTTCAAAAAAGAATTAGATAAATTCATAGAGGATAGCTCCATCAATGACTATTAGCCAGGATGGGCAGGGATGGTGTCCTTAGCCTCTGTTTGCGAGAAGCTGGGAATGGGTGATAGGGGATGAATCACTTGATGATTACTGGTTCTGTTCATTCCCTCTGAAGCAGCTGGCATTGGCCACTGTGGGAAGACAGGGCACTGGCTAGATGGACTATTAGTCCGACCCAGTATGGCTGTTTTTATGTTCTTATAAAACCCTTGAACCAGTATAAGTGGCTATATGCTTAATCAAAACATCCGGAGGATTGCTGTGAATGGTGCAAAAGTGAGAAAGGATGGGATTGGGATCTGCTGCATAGGTAGGATCCATGGAGCTACTTGATGGTAAGGATGTCATGCAATTGAATTGCCCACCATTCAAGCAGCCCAATAAGGTGCTTTCCTATTGTTCTCCTACTGGACTGCAGTAGTTACACCTTATTCAGCCTTTTTGAAGCAAAGATTGGGGTCTGGCTTGGGATCCCAGACTGTTACCTTATGGAAGTTGGGTTTGTGAGTAGAGCTGGGAGGTAAATATTTTTCCTGCTCTGTGAATATTTTGGGGAGTTCAAACTTTTTTTCTTGTCCTGAAAAGTCAAAATATCAAAAATTTTCATTAACCAAAAAAAAAACAAACCAAAAAATTTGAGTCAAAATGTTTTGTTTCAACAATTTCAAAACTTTTTGCTTGGATTTTGACCTGTTTTTTAAACTATTCCACCCCTCCATCTAATTAGATTAAATTTAAAAACAAAAATTGGTGTTTCTAAGGGGAAAGATGGAATTTTTCATTTTGAAAATGCCTAAAGTTTGTTTTTTGGAAGTTTCAAAACTTTTTCAACAACTTGTGAGTTGGTAGATTCATGGAAAGTGACCCTTTTCCCACAAATAGTTTTGACCAATTTTCCTATGAAAATTGTCAAAAAAATTCCAACCAGCAGTATTTGTGACATGCTGTCTTCCACCCTTCCTCGTTCCCCTCTCCCAGTTATCATATGTTTTTTTTCAGTTTGATGGAGGATCACCATATTTTTCCCCAGGTTGATGGATCCAAGTCTAAAATGTTGAACATCATTTTCAAGCCATATTTTCAAAGGGGCAGCTAAAATTATGCAGACAACATTTGCATACACAACACCTGTATTTGCATCAGTCCTATAACTGCAACTCAAAGGATTAAGGCATGCATTTACCTGATTTTTCAGACAAAAATTAGTTGATAATCAGCTGTATTTGAAACTTTGAAGACTCTTTAAAAAAAAGTAGTGTCTATTTGAGTATTCTGTAGTCAGTAATATATGTTCAATGTCAATATATCATCAGTAATATATGTTCAATGTCAGAGTGGTAATTCCTTTACCTGAACTGACAGCTGCCTTTGTGAGCATGAGACCATGAGCCTTTGTAGATAAGCAGCTGCTTTATACTGGATAAGACCCTAAGCTTCATAGTATGGTTGATGTTTCAATTTGTAATCCATTTTGCTAAGGAAGGGCTAATATAAACATTAAATATTATTTTGTACAGATCACATTCTGATGCTGGTTGAAAAATATATGAAAAGCCTGTGGAAATATGCCTGACTTAAAGCAACTGAAATTTTCTAAACAGGACAATAAACTATTTTGGCATGAAAAAACTCACCAATACTGAAGATTAATAGAATATGTGATACCGCGGATTAGTACACTTGGCTTTTACTTCTGGAATCTTGATATTTTAAAATCTATCTTAATGCACCACTGAAATGAAGTTGGCAGTCTTAAGGTAGCCCCAGTGTACAGTTGTGAACAATTCATAACTACTATGTTGATCCTTCAAAATTCTTTGTAATTGGAATCCTTTACTCAGAAGAAACCCAGAGGAATTTAGGAATATAGTATGCTAGTAGAATATAGTATACTATCATGAGAAAGAAGCTTGCAACATTCCTGCCCATATTGGGGAAAATTTTCATCTGGGCCCTTAGATTGCGCCCACCGGTTTGCATGGACACCAGTTTGCCTGTACAGTGTATTTCTGTCCATGCACACTACTTGTAAAACATTTGAATATTTGACCAGTAGGTCTGGAACGTAGCCAACCATTGCTGTCCCTCTCTCACAGGCATAACACCGCAGTTCATAACAAGCCATAGCACTATGTTCAATGGGAGTTGCACTGTTTTAGATCAGAATTGACTTCGTCCAACAGATTCAGGGCTCTCAAAAAGGTTAGTCAATCTACCACTGCAGAGTCCCCTTATAAATAAAGTAACATTAAAAATATATTATGCTAATCTATGTTTTGGCATCACAAAGGATCTGGAATGACTCAAGATCATAATAGCTCATATTTAGTGTTTACAAGTATGAAGTAATTCATTATCATAAATTTAATTAAGTTTGATTCCTGAGGCTGTATTGATGAATAATGGAAAGATTTCATCATCTTCACTATCTAACAGGATACTAGCTTTCTAAGAGATGACTTCCCACAAGAGACATATCTTTGGAGTAGTAAATAGCCATATTGATTTTAAGACTAAAAATAAAACAAAAAATCCCAAGCAGTTCCTAAAATTAGGCCCCTAAATAGTGGCCTTATTTTCAGTAGTACTAGGCACACAGTACTGCCTATTAATTTCAGACAGAGATACAACATGGTTTTTATCATGTCACTTTTTAAATTACTCAAATATAGATGAAGGGAGCAAATTAATAGAATATGTGATACCGCGGATTAGTACACTTGGCTTTTACTTCTGGAATCTTGATATTTTAAAATCTATCTTAATGCACCACTGAAATGAAGTTGGCAGTCTTAAGGTAGCCCCAGTGTACAGTTGTGAACAATTCATAACTACTATGTTGATCCTTCAAAATTCTTAGCCTGCAGAAGAGAAGAATGAGGGGGGATTTGAAAGCTGCTTTCAACTACCTGAAAGGGGGTTCCAAAGAGGATGGCTCTAGACTGTTCTCAATGGTATCAGATGACAGAACGAGGAGTAATGGTCTCAAGTTGCAGTGGGGGAGGTTTAGATTGGATATTAGGAAAAACTTTTTCACTAAGAGGGTGGTGAAACACTGGAATGCGTTACCTAGGGAGGTGGTAGAATCTCCTTCCTTAGAGGTTTTTAAGGTCAGGCTTGACAAAGCCCTGGCTGGGATGATTTAACTGGGAATTGGTCCTGCTTCGAGCAGGGGGTTGGACTAGATGACCTTCTGGGGTCCCTTCCAACCCTTATATTCTATGATTCTATGATTCTATGAAATTTTAGGCACCAATTTTTTAGAATCCTAGACAATTTTTGACACAATAAATGGGAATCCTACATGAAATATTTAAGCCAAATATAACAAAGAACATTTACCCGTCCTCTCCTTTTCGATTTCCTTCATATCACTATATTTCTGTTTGTTTTCTCTCTCCCCCCCTCCCGCATTCTTATTTTAATGATTTCTTTAACAGAATTAGCTTGTGGTATTTTTGCTGTGTCATCCTGTCTCTGCTGAGTCTCTGTAAGCCACACCTACTTTATTATTGGTTTTGATAAAGATTCCTGTTACTCTTAAAGTTTAATACATTTTAAAATAAGTAACAGTGATGGTCAGCTGTGGAGTTTTCTCAAGAAACAGGAGGTTGTGTTAAGAGAGGTTTGGCATAGAAAGTGATATTTAAACAATAAGAAGAACTCTTGAGTAGCCTAAATTATCTTTTTTGAGGGGGAGGGGAAGGTATTTTTCTCTTTCAAAGAAAAAGATACATACATTGTAGATAGTCTTTTGTAAATTGTTGAAATGCCCATTTATTTTTCTTGTTGATTTTACTTTTAGAAGATGTTTGGCTGAACCTAGAATCTGTAGCAAATTATCAATAATATTACTCCAACATTTTGCTGAGGTAATATTATTTGCTAATATAGGTCCCAGTGTAAAGTGTCTTGGGCATCAGGTGCCCAACCCAAAACCCACTGAAATCAATGGAAGTCTTTCCATTAACTTCAATTGGATCAGGCTCCAGAGCTTTAAAGCTGATGAGTCTGATTCTCCACTCTGTTACACTGGTGTAAAACCAATGTAATAGTGTACATAATCAGGTTGAAAGGATGATTTAGGTGTCCAAGGAATTGGATTTGACTCCTACTGTGCCTGTAAGTGTATTGTAAGAGTGAAAGAAAAGAATGGAGTTTCAAAATCTATTTCAGTATTGAAAAGCAGACTTTCTAGATTGTTCCAAGTAAACTGGCTAGAAGGCTTGGGCAGTACTATTTTAATCCAAGACTTTATTTGCTGCATCTGCAGCTATCTCTAAAGACACAATTGAAAATAAATGAACTTGGGAAATTTTTGACACTTCTATGATGAAATATGTACTGTTTTTCAAATAACTCAACTGTCTCATTGAGCATCAGAAATGTTCCCGGCCCCAAGTTTCCATTTGGCTAATGACTCTTTCAGCAAAGTGTATGACTAAAGCTGTCACTGCAACAACTGTAGTAATACATCAATAAACAATTTTCTCCCTAGTTTGCTGCTAGCTTTACCTCTAGCAATGACAAGATCAGTGGACTACACAACTGATATAGGTGTAATGAAAATTCACAAGACTTCTATAAGATGAAAATATGTTACTTCGTTGTTTACACATGACTAAGGTAAACTTTGTAAACAGTACAAGCCTTATGTCAGCTGCAGACCAAAATTGCTATCTGATTTATGTGAACCAGTGAGTTTTATACCTGATTATAAAAAACATCTTTTAACTGGTAAAGGGAAGAAGAAATTTGAAAAAATAGGAGATATTCAGCCAGCTCCTCAGCTGGTGTGACTTGGACTAGTTTCATTAACAACAATGGAGCTACATCTATTTGAACCAGCCGAGGCTTTGGCCCAACATGTCTTTCAATGGAAGGAACTAGGACTATATTAAGGGTTTCTTTTTTCACTCTAATTTGTATTACAGTAGTGCCCAGGAGCCTCTAAATGCTTCTCTCGAGCTCCCTGTCAATGGTCGCTCTAGCCCTATGGAAGTATCTCTTCCAGTAACTCAGCCCTACAGCTGAGTTGTTATCTTAAATCCACCTCTTCCGGGGTCACAATTGTCTAGACTGAAAATCCCCACAATGTTATGAACACAAATAAAAGTCCTGCCCGTCTTTCCAGGGCTCTCCCTTAGCTTGTCTTTCTCTCAGCTTGTAGTCCCCTGATAAACCTTATGGTGGGCTTGTGCATTCTCTTCCTTGGGGCCAGTAGGGGAACCCCATCCCACCCTCTGCTCCGGGGTTCCAAATAGCTAGGACTGATCTTTTTCCTGTTCTGCAGTTTTCCCTGGGCCACATCGTACCTTAAATTCATCTCTGTGTCTCTTCCCTATTTAATCAGGGTCTCCCCCAGACCTCCCTGCCTGGAGCTTTTCTCCACTGTGACATTTCTGCCTGGCTCTCTCTCCAGCCCTTTTCCCAGGTGGGATTTATGGCTACTTAAGCCTAGCTCTTCAGCCACCTCTGCACTTCATGGGGAATGTGTCTGATCCCCTCAGGTGGGGCTCATTCTGTAATCAGGTTGGCTTAGCCCCAGGCTCTCCATCCCAAAGGCCAAGTCACCCTGCTACAGAGCACCAGTTATGGACCATGACCTAATTGTGTTAGGTGCTGTACAAACACAGAACAAAAAGATGTTTTACATTTATCTCCAATGACATGTAGCATCACATTTTTATTTCTTAGGTTTCAAAATCCAAGTGAGCAATATGGTCAACATGGTTTTCTATATGTTTTTTCATACCTTGTAGAACACAAAATACCTTCTTTCTTAAAAAATGAAAATTTGTGGGATGATCTAATACATGGAAGACCTAGATTATTTACTAGTGATCACAGCCATCATTCAAATGTGATTCTTAATTTCCGGAAGACATGGTATTAGCCATTGTGAGTTCTAAATTTTCTAATACTAAAGTTAGTCACAAATCTTATCCTTGTTAATAGCAAACCAAAAATGTAAGATTTTTTTTTTTTACAAATTACAATGATTAATGAAGTAAGTTTCTTCGTATATCACATATACCCTTCCACTTACACACCAATCTACATATATATATGCCACTGTTGCCTTAATATTACTATCTCACATATCCTGAAAATTTTAGGACTACACAGTTTTTTCCCTCTACAAATATCAGAAATACCTTTATAACTACAAAAGCACTCCTAAATATACCTACAAACATGTTCTGTGGCATCATATCCATATAAGGATATTCTCAGCAGCTCAATTCTTCATAAAGATTGGTCTTTCCAGTCATAGAATCATAGAATATCAGGGTTGGAAGGGACCTCAGGAGGTCATCTAGTTCCAATCCTCTGCTCAAAGCAGGACCAATCCCCAACTAAATCATCCCAGCCAGGGCTTTGTCAAGCCTGACCTTAAAAACCTCTAAGGAAGGAGATTCCACCACCTCCCTAGGGAACGCATTCCAGTGTTTCACCACCCTCCTAGTGAAAAAGTTTTTCCTAATACCCAACCTAAACCTCCCCCACTGCAACTTGAGACCATTACTCCTTGTTCTGTCATCTGCTACCATTGAGAACAGCCTAGATCCAACCTCTTTGGAACCCCCTGTCAAGTAGTTGAAAGCAGTTATCAAATCCCCCCTCATTCTTCTCTTCCGCAGAGTAAACAATCCCAGTTCCCTCAGCCTCTCCTCATAAGTCATGTGTTTCAGTCCCCTAAACATTTTTGTTGCCTTCTGCTGGACATTTTCCAATTTTTCCACATCCTTCTTGTAGTGTGGGGCCCAAAACTGGATACAGTACTCCAGATGAGGCCTCACCAATGTCGAATAGAGCAGAATGATCACATCCCTGGATCTTCTGGCAATGCCCCTATGTATACATCCCAAAATGCCATTGGCCTTCTTGGCAACAAGGGCACACTGTTGACTCATATCCAGCTTCTCGTCCACTGTAACCCCTAGGTCCTTTTCTGAAGAACTGCTGCCGAGCCATTCGGTCCCTAGTCTGTAGCAGTGCATTGGATTCTTCCATCCTAAGTGCAGGACTCTGCACTTGTCCTTGTTGAACCTCATCAGATTTCTTTTGGCCCAATCCTCTAATTTGTCTAGGGCCCTCTGTATCCTATCCCTACCCTCCAGCGTATCTACCTCTCCTCCCAGTTTAGTGTCATCTACAAACTTGCTGAGGGTGCAATCCACACCATCCTCCAGATCATTTATGAAGATATTGAACAAAACCGGCCCCAGGACCGACCCTTGGGGCAATCCACTTGATACCGGCTGCCAATTAGACATGAAGCCATTGATCACTACCCGTTGAGCCTGACAATGTAGCCAGCTTTCTATCCACCTTATAGTCCATTCATCCAGCCCATACTTCTTTAACTTGCTGACACGAATACTGTGGGAGACCGTGTCAAAAGCTTTGCTAAAGTCAAGGAACAACACGTCCACCACTTTCCCCTCATCCACAGAGCCAATTATCTCATCATAGAAGGCATTTAAATTAGTCAGGCATGACTTGCCCTTGGTGAATCCATGCTGACTGTTCCTGATCACCTTCCTCTCCTCCAAGTGCTTCAGAATTGATTCCTTGAGGGCCTGCTCCATGATTTTTCCAGGGACTGAGGTGAGGCTGACTGGCCTGTAGTTCCCAGGATCCTCCTTCTTCCCTTTTTTAAAGATGGGCACTACATTAGCCTTTTTCCAGTCATCCGGGACCTCCCCCGATCGCCATGAGTTTTCAAAGATAATGGCCAATGGCTCTGCAATCACATCCATCAACTCCTTTAGCACTCTTGGATGCAGCGCATCTGGCCCCATGGACTTGTGCTCGTCCAGCTTTTCTAAATAGTCCCGAACCACTTCTTTCTCCACAGGGGGCTGGTCACTTCCTCCCCATGCTATGCTGCTCAGTGCAGTAGTCTGGGAGCTGACCTTGTTCGTGAAGACAGAGGCAAAAAAAGCATTGAGCACATTAGCTTTTTCCACATCCTCTGTCACTAGGTTGCCTCCCTCATTCAGTAAGGGGCCCACACTTTCCTTGACTTTCTTCTTGTTGCTAACATACCTGAAGAAACCCTTCTTGTTACTCTTAACATCTCTTGCTAGCTGCAACTCCAGGTGTGATTTGGCCTTCCTGATTTCACTCCTGCATGTCTGAGCAATATTTTTATACTCCTCCCTGGTCATTTGTCCAATCTTCCACTTCTTGTAAGCTTCTTTTTTGTGTTTAAGATCAGCAAGGATTTCACTGTTCAGCCAAGCTGGTCGCCTGCCATATTTACTATTCTTTCTACACATCGGGATGGTTTGTCCCTGTAACCTCAATAAGGATTCTTTAAAATACAGCCAGCTCTCCTGGACTCCTTTCCCCCTCATGTTATTCTCCCAGGGGACCCTGCCCATCAGTTCTCTGAGGGATTCAAAGTCTGCTTTTCTGAAGTCCAGGGTCCATATTCTGCTGCTCTCCTTTCTTCCCTGCGTCAGGATCCTGAACTCGACCATCACCCAGGAGACTCATGCAGCATCATTGTCATATTTTGTATGTCCCAACAAATCCATTCACAAGCCTTTAAGGGATGATGTTGGATTTAGTACGGTGAATAAAAGTAAGCAGAAATCTTTGCCTATGTCAGTAGAACAGCTGGAAACCTTAACACAAAAAGGCTTTACCTGAGTTTACAAACAGAAGCTGCAAGCAACTTAAAAAAATATCTAGGAAAATAATGCCTGTGATTGAATATATTATGTGTTAATGAGACAGTGAGGAATCTAAAGGTGAAAAATTAGCTGTTGTTTCAGAAGCTAAGCGAAGGAATAGAGGGAAAGGCTTTATATATGTATAAATAGAGAGAGAGAGAGAGAGAGAGAGAGGAAGAATATGGGCAGAATATAACCACCTGAGGATCTCTCTAATACCCTCCCTCCTTGCTGCTGCACCACATACCTACATGCACACATACACTTAAGGGCTGGCCATAATAACAGTACTTGCTGTCACTTCAGTTGAGCACAAGGAGAGCTCCAAGCTAAAACCTAGAGGTAAATGGAGGTGTTTTTCTCTTCTCCCCCTCCAGGCTGCCCAGCATAGCTGGTGCTGTGGAATGGGAAGAAGTAGGTACTTGACCTAACCCAAGGGTGGTGCAATAGCCATGATCCCCTTTGGACTCCAGGAGATACCATGACAATTTAAAGAACAATGCTGCCCAGGTTTCCTGCTCTCCTAGTGAGTCTCCCCATCTCTCCCTTCCATGGGATGCATATGCACCAATTAATTTTCACGTGTCTTTAATTGTGCATGAATGGAAAGTCTTGCTTTCTGTATTTTATCATTCTAAACAATGAAACAAAAATAAACCTGGCTAAATATTATTTTGCCGCTTTAAATGGATATGAATAAATTGGTGGTTTGTGACCCCATTTTTTCCTCTGTGAAGGCTGATTATGTCGTGCACAGAAAAGAAAGGCAGGAATCTGAATTGGAACTGCATTTTATAGGGAAACAACATGGTCTAGTGGATTGGTCATCAGGAGACGTGGGTATTACTAGATCTGCCTATGACCAATGGTGTAACTTTGGGCTACTAACTTTAATCTCTCTGTGCCTCAATTTCTCCATCCATAAAGAGAGGATGATAGTAGTCACTTTCTTTGGCAAATCCGGGCATATACAATTAAATTTCATGTCTGGGCCACTGATTATATGAACATCTGTGTTCGCTGTGAGTATGTTTATCTCTACATCTGCAGCTGTTCTTGGGGAAACGTGATGTTGGCCAAATTAATTACCCAGTTGCCCATAATTGGGGATTTCAAACCCTTCCAGTGTTCGTGTTTCTTTTTCCTTAGAACTTGACTTGTGCTATACTTGCCTTTGATTTCAAATGTTTGAGGTTTATTTTCTTTTTCAACTTTAAGGTTTGCCCCCTTAAATTACAGTTCTACTCTGCAAAGAATGATTCTAAAAATAGCATGCTTACTGAATAAGAAGGGTCTCTCTTTATATACCTGCCATCCTGTTTCAGAGTTGAACTGTACTTAGTTCTTGATACATATTAAACTTCACTGCATTTTAAGAAAATTCTTGTGTGGGGAATATGTTCCATCTATTTTCAGCTAACATCATAACATTATGGACTGAGTCCTGTTCCCCCTGAAGTTAATGTGTGATTGGAGCCATGAAGTAAAAACCTGGACGTTATTGCAAAGCCAGTGATAATTTCTATCAGGCTTTCTCTCTGCATGGGAGACTTTCTAGCAAGTGCTATAGTTTAAAAGTCTGAGTAAATTCAAAAGATGGAGAAACTGGGACTTGTGTATTAAAGTATATTATATAGTTCAAAAAGGTCTAGTGGTACTCGTGTTTAATCAAGTAGAACAAAGTAGATATTAGATCCTAGTAGCCTATTTTGCTTAGCATTCTACAAGCTATATTTAAATCTCAGTGGCCTGAATGCTAATTAATAGAACAAATTAATCTTTTTGACCCAAAGGAAATTTACAAGCATGTTCTTCTTACACTTACAAGTATATTCATGTAGGCTTTCAACGGCTCCATTGCCAAGGATGAATAAGAGATGTCTGGTAAAACCAAAATTATGAGGAATCAGGTTTAATCACTGAGTCTTTATAAAATTTAATTGTTACAGTGGAGTGAGGTTGCCATCCAATCTACTGTCAAAACAGTTTGACATATCAAAGGAGATTATTCTCTCAGAAGGAGCTTAATTTTTTTTCCATTGCAGTGTAGCAAATCAATAATGTTTTGCAAAAGAAGCCAAACATTTTGTGGTTGTCACTTTTTTTTGAAGAAAGTAAAGAAATTCCTTATATGAAATAGGAACAAAATAGCTTTCATTAATACACTGCATCTGTGAAATAAGCAGGCCCGTAGATTTGTAGAAACACTCTCCAAAATTGCAGCGCTTCAATTCTGTGACTGCAAAGTGTTACAGTTAGAGCTGGGTCAATAGGGGATTTTTTCTGGTTTTCTGGCAATTAAATATTTTGTTCAACCCACTCCAAAACATCTCATTTAGATTGTGATTATAATCTTGAAAAACCCAAGAAAGAAATACACACACACAGAGGAATTTTGAAACAAAAAGTAATTTCACATTGAAAAAAGTGGTGTTTTATTTCTAAAATATCAAAAGAGTGTTCTGACTTTTTTTTAACTGAAAAAATTGGTGAATTCAACAGAAATTCACAGACTATTTTGAGGTCACTGAGTCTGCACTTCTTGCAGAAAAATTATTCTGAGGAAAAATTTTGCCCAGCACTATACAGAGTATCATAGCAGAACAGAAGACAGCATCTTTCAGTTCCAGAAGTGTGTGCTTTTCACAAAAATTTTGTTCACATCTGTACTCAACTGTCCAGAAGCAGCTGGTCAGTAGGAGTTAATGAAGCTACCCCCATCTGCCACCAAAGAATACCATAGCTATCAGCCACACTGTAGGCACTGGGCCTGATTTCCAGTTACTCCATTCCTGCATGTGTGGCAGGAATAGAGGAGCAGAAAGGCAGAAGGATAATTAAATTTACCTCAGGGAACTCCTGGCCCTTGTAGCTAAGAATAACACACATTAAGTACCTTTAGGATAGAGGTAAAATATAAGTATTAATTAATGTTGTAACACAGGGCCTACAGCCTTCAGGCCTTTGAGATATACAGCTTAGCCACACAAGACCTTAGGCCAGAAACAGGATGGCATGACTAGTTGACTGAAAGATAACCCTGTACCAGTAAAGTGTAAGATTATTAAGTGCAGATGTTCTGGAAACTATGCATCAATAGACTAGAAAATATGCAACAATGTCCCAGTTAATACTGCAAGAGGCCTGATGGTAACATTTCAGGGGATTCTGTAATAACCAGCTTGCTGTGGTAACTCACTGACATAGATAAGGAAAAAGGGTCTGGAATCCTTATACATGTATATGACCCTTATATGTACCACAGGATAAAAGTGTTGCCTCACGTGTGTGCTGGTGGGGAATGCACAGGAGACAGTAGGATGACAACCACTGGTGATGATAAAGGTAATGACTGACACTCTAATGTCCCCTAGAAGGAGATGTGAGAGATGCTTGTCACAGGAATCAACACTTTGCCCTCTATCTATATCTCTATTCAGTGTTTGTGAGATTGTTTCACTGCTTAGTTGAATGTGTTAATAAAAGGACCTTTGAAAACGTGTAAGTACATCAGTATGTTGTGGTCATTGTTCCTCATGTGCTACTAAAATCTCCAAACCAAATAACATTCCTAATGGTGATTCTCATGCTGCTAATTGTGATGCTGTAGTGGTTTAGGAGGCCAAAGTCTTAACCCAGGTCACTGTTATCTAATAAAACCAATCAAATTAATAAGGCTATATACTGAAGCACATAGCTACAGGTGGCAGAGAAAGGAGACAAAGCAGGAAATGCAAGTTTGGATCAACCCCACAAAGGTAGAGTGTGGGACTCCAGAGCACTCTCCTGCTAATTTCCTCCTGCTTCTTCAGGTCCAGTAACAAATGGAGCCAAGGAAAAGAAGATTTCTGAGGTGGATGGATGGCAGCAACACTTCTGACCCTGGTGAAGTTCAGTGTCAGGCATGAGGAAGAGTTCTTTGCCTGGGCTCAGGTTTTCCAAACCTGGCGGGAAGGGGTGTGTGTACACACAGTCACATACGGGAGTGTATTCTGAGCCTGACAAATATGAATTGAAAGCTGAGGGGGTGGTTCTGAGCTGTAGGAAGAAGAGAGGCTCTTTGTGGGGTGTGATAGGTCAGCACCCACCTCTTGAAAGCATCCCCTTCTGATCAGGTGTGTCTTCGGCAGGTCTTCAGTTACTTAGATCTCCAGCTGAGACATACACGCTATCTGCAGGTAGAACAAAGAAAACCAAACCATGTCCCTGTGGCCTGTATGCTGGCCACCGCTTCCTGCAGCTCCCATCAGCCAGGAACGGCGAACCGCAGCCACTGGGAGCTGCGGGCGGCCGTGCAAATGTAAACAAACTGTCTGGGGGCCCACCAGCAGATTACCCTGATGGGCCCCAAGTTGCCCACCAGTGGTATACTGTCTTTACCTTCCATCAAGGCTTCCTCCCTGGAGACACTGCCCTCTGGTAGCCGTCCAACAGGGGTCCATCATGGTACTCTCAGCTTGTATACCCTTTTTGGTAACCCTCCCTGGGCTCAAACTCTAAGCATACCAACAGGGCCCATCACAGTACCCTCACTTGGTCTGGCTAAGCTCTGAGGTGAGTCCTTGCTCAGCCCTTCAGCCAGCCAGGAGCTCCTTTTTCACTTCCCTGGACTCAGTTCTGCTTGCACAGAGGTGTCTATGGTCCTACTGCTCTTCTAGTCAGGTACCCAGGTTTCCCTCTTCCAGGTCCAGACAGCAATTGAGTGATCTGCTGCTGATGCTTTCTTTTATATGGTCCTTCTGCTCCCGAATGGTTGGTCCAACAGCCCCTCTGATTGGCTGCTTCACCTGCAACTACTTTAAGCCACCTGGAGGACTTTTTCTCTGCTCTTCTCTGGCATGGGGTGAGGCAGGGTTGTTAGGCCTCCAGCACACGAGGTCTCTGGACCTAATCTAATCCATCACAGGGGGGAACAATATTATGGAGGAGGTAACTTGAACTGGTGTGGGTTGGGTTGATGGGAGCTGAGAGGCCTTGGGGAGGGCCTGAGCAGTGCCACATTGCTCTTCGAGAAGTGCTAGAACAACATTATGTCTCCTAGAGTGTTCCATCCTGACATGAGCCCTAGCTCTGAGCCAGAAGGGGGACATGTTGTGTCAACAAGCTTGAGTATAAGGCAAATGTAGTCAATGCATGAATTGAAGGGGGAAGTTTGGGACTAAGAAAGAACAGCGAAGGGATGACAGCCTGATAACTACTGTTTTCTCCCATCCTGCCCTAGGCTGACCAGATAGCAAGTGTGAAAAATTGTGACAAAGGTGGGGGGTACTAGGCACCTATAGAAGAAAAAGCCCCCCAAATTGGGACTGTCCCTATAAAATCGGGACATCTGGTCACCCTATCCTGCCCTTTACTTTAAATATTCTGCAATTCATTCAGAAAGAGAGAAGAGATGTGGGAAGAGAATGTCCCTTTCCAGCGCCCCACCCAATTTCTTTTATCCCCCACCAGAACTCTTCCCAATACTCCAGCCACAGTGTCCATGCAGCCCCACTACTTGTTTTGGGCACCAGCCGTCACCACCTTCCAGCTTGGAAATAAAGTTCAGTTGTGTGTTACCAGGGCGTGGTTGGGAAACCTTCCTCAATATGTTTGTTTCTGTGAATGAGAGGGGCCTGTGGCAAAGCTCACTTACATGAAAATGTCTGTTTTTTCTTCCATCTCTACATATTAGGCTTATGGAAGAGATCTATCACTTTGGGCCCATTTTAGAACTCTTTCTCCATTAACGGTGGACCTGCCACATTTGAGTTTCTGCATCAGAGTCAGGTTCTGGTTGCACTTAGTGTTGGTGACTTATTATTCACATCAGCCCCATCACAGGCTTCCTTTCAAAATGACTCTAGTGAATTAAATCAATAATTTTATTACCCTTTGAAACTGTAGCACATTGATAAACAACTGGGTTGTAAAAATGAATGTCAGCTTGTAATGCCATCACTTACAACCTGAATGGAAGGTCTTTCCAGATACAGTAGTTGTATTAATTGATACAACATATTTTATGCCTTTGTCACAAACCCAGTATTTACCTACTCATTTTCCTCTAGCAGCAACAGAAGTTAAATTCAAATGTCAATTCTCTGGTGTTCTTTCTTCCTAGAAAACATAGGAACCCAGTCATTTTTACAGCTGTCACTATCACATTTATATTTTCTTCTGGTACGTATACCTTTGAACTGCCAGTTTCACTAAAGGGATCAAGCCTCTGTGTGTTCAGCAGAGGATATATGAAAAGCTTGTACAAGTGTTTGGTTTTAAATAAATGTATTAACTGGAAAAGCAACTTGACCTAAACCTAGGCTAAGTCTGAATATAGTTTTAAATATTGTGCTGTGGTTTCCTTAAATAATAATAAAAAAGCACAGAGCACTTGACAGCTCAAATAGCTATTCACGCAAATACTCCTAAATACTCCTACTCCTGTTTAATTTTTTTGTTTACTTAAATGGGACAACTCATATGCTTAAGTGCCCTGCTGAACTGGGAACTAAAATAAGTTGAAACACTACCAGGCTGAGGACATGGCTGGACGTCCAGATTCTTGGCCTCAGCAGCCCCTGCTCTTTGCTGCTGGAGATGCTCAAAGGGACAAAAAATCAGCTCAATCCCTAGGTAGGGGAATATCCACATTAATTAGAGCTGTCAGCATAAGGAATGTCTTTGTGGGAGGATCTCTGGCAGATAGAACAGCCTATCGGAGGCCATTGAATTATAAGGACTTATGATTAGGAAAAACTTACTAATGTCTAACCTAAATATCCCTGGAATCAATTTAAGCCCTTTACTTCTTTGTTCTGTCCTCAGTGTTTAAAGAGAACTCCCTCCTTTTTATAATAACCTTTTATGTTCTTGAAGGCTGTCATGTCCCCCCTCAGTCTTCTCTTTTCCAGATTAAACAAACAAGTTCTTTTCAGTCATTCCAGTAGGTCATGTTTTCTAGACCATTAATCATTCTTGTTGCTGTCCTCTGGACTTTCATTAATTTGTCCACATCTTTCCCCCAGTGTAGTGCCCAGAATTGGACACAGTACTCCATTAGAGGCCTTATTAGTGCTGAGTAGAGTGGAATAATTACTTCTCATGTCTTGCTTACAACACTCCTGCTAATACATCCCAGAATGATGTTTACTTTTTTTTGCAACAGTATTACATTGTTGACTCATATTTAGTTTGTGATACTCTATAGCCTCCAGCTCCTTTTCTGCAGTACTCCTTCCTAGGAAGTCCTTTTCCATTTTGTATTCGTGCAATTGATTATTCCTTCCTAAGTGTAGTACTTTGCATTTGTCCTTATTAAATTCAGACCATTTCTCCAGTTTATCAAGCTCATTTTAAATTCTAATCCTGTCCTCCAAAATGCTACCAACCCCTCCCAGATTGGTATCATCCATAAATGTTATAAGTATACTCTCTCTGTCATGATCAAAATCATATATGAGTCTTTTGAAGTCAATGTCACCATATAAATTTACATTAGAAGAGATGGCTTTGTAGATATGATTTTTCATGCTATAACAAAAACTTTATTTCGGTTCAGTCTGAAAAATTCTCTATGGAGTTTGTGCATTTGTCTTTAAAATAAATACATATAACCACCATCAGATGCTTTCTAACCTGTGTCCCCATTCATTAATATCTGTACAGTGATTTGAAGATGTAAAGCACTATGTAAATGCAAAGTATCATTATTAGGAATGATCTTTTCCCCAATGTGTTAAAACTAAATACTGATCAACAAAAAAAGCTTTCCTTTTGGGTGATATTTGTAAAGCGTAAGAGGGGCTGGATAATGATATTTCTGAAGTCATAATACTCTAAAAAAATCAAACTGAAAAATGAGTTAGAACTTTTAAAGCTATTGCAATGTTTGTGTGAAAAAATAACTTTATAAATTAGTACATAGCGGGTTTGGAAAGCCCGTTTAGGTTTATTTAGTCCCTCTGTCTACTGCAGCCCAAAATAAAATACAGAGATGTGCACACAATCTTCATTATTTCTTCTAAGCAAAACAGTAGTAATACCTTATATATGCATAATCCTTGACCTCTGTTGGCAGATTATCCTATTGTCTTAGTGACCTTGGGTTATTTCCCTACAGCTCTAAAAGTTATAATATTTTCAGGAAGTGAATGTCTCAGGGGAGTGGTAATAGGATGCAAAGTACTTTATTTCTAAATAGCTGGCCTTTAATAGTTTATAGTATATGAAGTGAGTGAAGTCACTGTCCAACTATCCAGGAGTCTCCATCACAGAACTACTATAAATAACTGATATGTTTGATCTCTTTGCTGAGACTGACACTGGGAGTATGTCTACACTGCAGCTGGGAGTGAGCCTCCCAGTCCAGGTAGGCAATCTTAAAATAGCAACATGGATGTTGCAACTCAGACTGGAGCTTGGGCTCTCAAGTCTAGGGGGTCAGATGGGCTTCAGAGTTTGAGCTCCAACCTGGTCTGCAGCACCCACACCACTATTTTTAAGCACAGTACTTGGAGTCTGCCTATGTGGGGCTGGAGCCTCACTCCTAGCTGCAGTGTACACATGACATGGCATGTCAGATACTGAATTAGAGCTGTTCAAACAGTACATTTTTCATTCACTGACTAAACTGATAAAATTATTAAATAAATAAATAAATTCAGATCAACCGGTAATGAAACTGTTTCAGTTTTCCCAGTGAAATAAATAAATAAGTTTTTGTTTAAACAAACATACTTCTAGACTTATTGTAGGATCAGGGCTCAGACTTAGAATCATAGAATATTAGGGTTGGAAGAGACCTCAGAAGGTCACCTAATCCAATCCCCTGCTCAAAGCAGGACCAACACCAACTAAATCATCCCAGCCAGGGCTTTGTCAAGCTGGGCCTTAAAGACCTCCAAGGACGGAGATTCCACCACCTCTCTAGGTAACCCATTCCAGTGCTTCACCACCCTCCTAGTGAAATAGTGTTTTCTAATATCCAACCTAGACCTCCCCCACTGCAACTCGAGACCATTGCTTCTTGTTCTGTCATCTGGTACCATTGAGAACAGCCTAGCTCCATCCTCTTTGGAACCCCGCTTCAGGTAGTTGAAGGCTGCTATCAAATCCCCCCTCACTTTTCTCTTCTGCAGACTAAATAACCCCAGTTCCCTCAGCCTCTCCTTGTAAGTCATGTGCCCCAGACCCCTAATCATTTTTGTTGCCCTCTGCTGGACTCTCTCCAATTTGTTCACGTCCTTTCTGCAGTGGGGGGGGACCAAAACTGGACACAATACTCCAGTTGTGGCCTCACCAGTGCCGAATAGAGGGGAATAATCACTTCCCTCGATCTGCTGACAGTGGTCCTACTAATACAGCCCAATATGTTGTTAGCCTTCTTGGCAACAAGGGCACACTGCTGACTTATATCCAGTTTCTTGTCCACTGTAATCCCCAGGTCCTTTTCTGCAGAACTGCTACTTAGCCAGTCAGTCCTCAGCCTGTAAAAGTTTACTGCTCTGCAATATAGCACAAGAGTGAAATCTTGAGGTCAATGGTAAAATACCTGATAGAATGTGGTTCTTTAGTCTAGCAGGAGAAGGCATAACACCAACAGTTGGAAGCTGTCACTAGACATGTTCAGATGGGAAATAGAGTGCACATTTTTAAGTGTGGATAATTAACCTTTAGAACTACTCCGCTAGGGGTGCAATGGAGTCTCCATCACTTTAAATTAAGAACTGACGGCCTTCTATATAGGTATTCTATAGCTCAACCAAAATAATAGGCTTGATGCAGAGATTACTTGGCCCGTGTTTTGCAGGATATCAGACTAGATGATCATAATGGTGCCTTCTGGCTTTAGAATGTGTGAAAATTAATTTAATAAAATAGTCAAACAGTAAATTAGACCAAAAACACTTACTAGTAATATTTGTTTCCCATTTGACTTTCATTACTATCTAAACATTATCTTTTTTCTAATGTAACTGCTGTTAGCACACTATATTTCCCTTTTTCATGGTACAGCTCCATTCACCTAACACAATTATTTAAGATGTCTCTTAAGTAGAATGGATCAGAAAAATTGTGACAAAACATTTGTCCAAATTTTGCCAATTCATCAAAATTGAAATGTTTTCCAGGATCATGTCAATTTTTGACAACATTTCACTAGAAACTAGGCAGGATTCTATCAGAAACCTGCTTTGTTTCCTCCCAGGTTACATGTCTTTGGCAGCTTGCCTGGTGAGTTGCTGGGGAACAGGCAGAGTGGAAGCCCTGGCTCTGCACTGCCTATGCTTGTAGCTCTAGTGCCGCCTGGGCTCCCTGACTCCCAGCAATCACAATGCAGACTGTCATGGGGCTAGGATACACCATGTGACAGTCTGTCAAGGCAGCTGTTTTGTAGAGAATTCTGAGGTTTTGTTCTGAATCAGAATGAAATCTAATTTTGAAACACTGCATGAAACTGAATTACTGTTCTCCACTCAGCTCTACTTTTAAATGTGTGTAATTATATTCTGGCAAACAAAAACTTTACATGCCTGGAATGTGTCTAGAGTTTTGATAGATGCAGCTGAAGGAAGTTTAAATATACGTTTTTATTTACTGTCTAGAGGGTACTTCCGCCTTCTTTGTAATCAAGGTAGAGTCTGTTAATGTTATCATCGCTTACTATTTGTACTGCAGCCGAGCCTGAGGTCCCCATTGTGCCAGATGGTCCCTGCCCTGCTGAGCTTTGATTACACCAGTGAATCAGCAGTAATGGATTGACCCTGCTCCATTAAAATCAATAGACATTTTCCATTGACTTGGATCAAGTCAGGATCAAGCCCTAATTAACTGGAAACTTCTGCTGGATTCCAGCATTTGCCAACAGGCTGGCAACAGTAATAGACTCTGGCCTCTGTTATAGTATCACCATGGAAAAGTAAGGTTTTTCTGAAGTGCTCAGTGCAGGCCTTTAAAAATCACTTAATGTTGTTCTAGTAGGTCAGACTGTAATAAAAATAGATCAAAACCAATTGTTTTCTGTGTTGCCTTTGTCAGTAATATCACGAAGACAACTAATCATCATATGTACAATCCTTACTTCTCTCAAGTAATGAATGGCTATCTTGCTATTTTTTCCTACTACACAGAGCATTGAGATAATATTTTAGATACAACATGCAACAATTTGAATATTTACACTAATGTAGGAAAATGAAAAGAAAAAAAGTCAACACTCAAGCAAACGTTGTGTGAAGTTTGTTTTTTCCTCCTACATCATGCATTTTCATTGTAAACCAAGCACATATGTAGAGTAAAGAATAAAAAATAAAATTGGCCATATACATATATGAAAACAGTAGAAGAAGTTCTAAAAATAAATATATATATTTAAGAATATCGTATACTGTTATTTTAATACTTTTAACAGGTAAATATGAAGTAGCTGTTCTCAGAGAACTCAGCACAACAAATTGAATATAAATTGATATTGCAGGAAAGCAAGGAAAAATCAATTTACATTCATCTTATTTAAAATTGTAAAGAAGTCCAAAATAAATCAATTGTTGGATGTACATACCTTAAATGTCAGCAAATGTGAAATGCAACAAATTTTATAACATTAGAAAAGTCAGCGTTTATACATCAGTTATGTAAGAGCAACGCCTACTAGACTCACTACAGTTAATAGTCTGTCAGCATTTCTACTAGAAACAGATTTTCACATCCCATGCAAGATCTGCTTGGTTTCTGGATTTTAAACAAATTTAGAAAGCAGTTTTCAATTTCCAGGGCCACAGAAGAAGTTTATTGAGTTAATATGTTTTTAAATTTCTTTAGTTAAAACCAAATTGTTCTCTTTAAAAATTAATGTTAGCACTTAGCCAGTGATGTGGACTAATCACTTCTGTCATTTAAAAAAAAAAAGAGTAGTAAAAAAAACCACCATGAATTTGGTATTATGGATCCATAAATCACAGTTAATGGTATAGACACAGAATCATAGAAATGTAGGGCTAGAATAGACCTCACGCAGTCATCTAGTTCAGTCCCTGCACTAAGGCAGGAACAACTAAACCTAAACCACCCCGATAGGTTTCAGAGTGGTAGCCGTGTTAGTCTGTATCGGTAAAAACAATGAGGAGTCCTTGTGGCATCTTAAAGACTAACAAATGTATTTGGGTATAAGCTTTCGTGGGCTAGAACCTACTTCATCAGATGCATGGAGTGGAAAATACAGTAGCAGGTATAAATACACAGCATGTAAAAAGATGGGAGTTGCCTTACCAAGTGGGAGGTCAGTTTAACGAGACAATTCAATTAACAGTAGGATACCAAGGGAGGTATCCCTGATAGGTGTTTGTCTAATCTGTTCTTAAAAACCACCAAAGACAGGGTTTCCACAACCTCACTTGGAAGCTCATTCTAGTACTTAATTATTCCTATAGTTCGAAAGTTTTTCCTAATATCAAACTTAAATCTCTCTTGCTGCAGATTAAGCCCATTACTTCTTGCCCTACCTTCAGTGGGCATGGAGAACAATTGATCACAGTTTTCTTTACCACAGCCCTTAACATATTTGAAGAATGTTATTTGGTTCCCCATCTCAATGGTCTTTTCTTCTCAATCCGGTTTCTTTTAAACATGCCCAGTTTTTTAACCTTTCCTCATGGATTAGAAAACCTAACCTTTTTATCATTTTGTAGCTCTCCTCTGGACTCGCTTCAGTTTGTCCACCTCTTTCCTATACTGCTATGCCCAAAACTGAGCACAATACTCCAGCTGAGGCCTTACCAGTGCCCAGTAAAGAGGGACAATTACCTTCGGTCTTACATAAGGCACTCCCATTAATACACCCATAATAATAAATAATAATAATAACGGGTTTTGCAACTGCTTCCCATTATTGACTCATATTCAATTTGTGATCAACTATAATAAACCCCAAGATCCTTTTCAGTAGTACTACCCCACCCGGCCAGTATTCCCCATTTTGCAGTTACACATTTGATTTTTCCCTCCTAAGTGCAGTGCTTTGCATGTCTTTATTGAGTTTCATCTGCTTGATTTCAGTCAAATTCTCCAGTGTGTCAAGGTCATTTTAAATTCTAATCCTTTCCTACAAACTGCTTGCAACACCTCCCAGCTTGGTGTCATCTGCAAATTTTATAAGCTCATGGCCTCATTAACATCTATACTGCGTTATTCAAGCCCTTTCAAAATATAGCTACTAAAATCAGCTTCTTTGTCCATTGTTCTCAACACATAATGCCCTTCTACACCCCATCACTCCATTGGATCCCCCATGTACAACTCCTGGGGGAATTCTGAACCACTGCGCACTCGCAGAATTCATGTGTCCCACATATATATTTTTTGTCAGCAGAAAATACAGTCTGCCAGAGAGGTTTTGAAGTTATGCCTTTTGCCCACCAGGGTCTTCTGTGGTGCCAGAACAGAGGCAGCCAGCTCACCATTCACCGGCCATAGCTGTCAGCATCTGATAAGGAGGTTGCAGAGGCTGCATTCCTCACAGCACCCTGCCTGCAGGGCCAGGTGAGGAGGCACAGGATATGTGAGAGGGGACAGAGAATGTGGCACATGAGGCTGCTGGGGAGGGTCAGAAGGGCTAGTGTAGGGATAGACTGGAGCAGGGTGGTGTGGGGACACATGGGGATGGAAGGCTAGGGAGTGCAGGGAACATGGGGACAGGAGAATAGGGATGTAGGGATGGATGGGGAGGGGGCGCTGGGATGGATGGGGTGGTGATCAGGCTGAGTGGAGGTGCAAGAACACATGGGGTGAGAAGGGACATATGGGGAATGGGAAGCACATGCAAATGGTACTAGTGTGTGTTATTTCTATCTCTCTCTACTCCTGGAAGAAAAAAAAAAAGAGGAGAGCTCTACCTCATGTCTCCCTTCAGTATCAAAGCACAATGAATACTTACTGGAGCTCCCTCTCCTACATCAGGTGTGGTTGAGTGTGGGTTCAGGGACACCAGAGGGGTGCAGAGCCACATGGGGATGGGGGTGGCTGAGTGGGGGTGCAGGGACCCATAGGGACTGGAGGAGGGGGTGCAGGGGATGAGGGTGCAGGGACACTGGGGATGGGGGAGGAGAGGTGAATGAGTGGCAGCACAGAGCCACATGGGGATGGGACGCAGGGACACATGGGGACAGGGGAAGATGTGCCTGACTGATTGTGAGAGGCTGGAGGTCAGCGAGGGTCTCCACGGGGGAGGCTCTTCTACTCACTAACAATTCCTCCTGCCCCCCAAAAGCAATGGTTCCATACTTATTCCACAATCGACAACTCTCCAGTTTCACTCCTGGACTCCTTCCCAGCAATTACTTCCCTCTCCCTCAGCTCTTCTATTAACCCTGACTTCCCCAAGCCTTTGCACTGCTTCTAAGGGGTGCAGGAAATATGGTTCTGTATTGTAGTTTAAATGGATTATTACTCAACATTCTGTATTAATATGCTTGGTAATGGATCTATTTGTCAAAAAAACAAAACACTGACTCTTTTTTGTTGTTACAGACATACTTGCGGATATTTTGAAATAAACAATCAAAATAATTGAAACTGGTGTGATTATATTGTATTATTTTGAAAAAAAAACAGAATTTTAAAATTTTTTTGCACAGAATTCCCGCAGGAGTAATATAAGCTTTTAGTCTTTCCTTTAAGGATCTCTAATACTCTTTCCTATTAGCTGCTTTTGTAACTTACTCAGCTGACTGTGCTGCAGAAGGTGCCAGCCTTAAATACCTATTTGTCTCTACTTCAAGCACAAGCATCTTCATGCTATCTTATGAAACATCCGCTCTGCACCGCTCTGAAAGACCACCACCACCATGTGTTCTTTTAAATCCTTGCTTGAGATCCACTTCTACTGTAATGCCTACAAGGAATGATAGAGGCTAGATAGAGGGCCAATGGAGATTGCTGATAAACTGACCTTGGGCAAACGTCAGGCTGAAATAAGAGCTTTATGCCACTGAAAATGGGAGATGCCCAAGAATTTTAAAGAACCTTCACGAAAAATAGAAGCTGGTATTTGCAGTAACTCTTTCCTTCCCTCATAACCAAGATTCCTACCAAATCTATAAAATGTAAGATCACTGGGCCAAGAAAGGAGATCAATTCAAGTGTGTAGGACCCCCTCAGATAGCATTGGTAGCAGCACCCTCTCTTGATATAATTTTGTGCTATGTGACGCCTTATTATGAGCTGAATTAAAACTGATGTATCAATGAACCCTTTACTTAAGGCAATTGTTTTACAACTAAGAGGCCACATCTAAAACAATCCCTCTTAGAGTCTGGAAACTAGTACCATTAAAATGTAGGTTTCAGAGTAACAGCCGTGTTAGTCTGTATTCGCAAGAAGAAAAGGAGTACTTGTGGCACCTTAGAGACTAACCAATTTATTTGAGCATAAGCTTTCGTGAGCTACAGCTATGCATCCGATGAAGTGAGCTGTAGCTCACGAAAGCTTATGCTCAAATAAATTGGTTAGTCTCTAAGGTGCCACAAGTACTCCTTTTCTTTTTATTAAAATGTAGGTTTCTATTGGGTATCGTGACCAGCTGTGTGGCTGTAAAAAAAACTGAGACAGAACAGCAACTGAGGCCATGTCTACACTACACAGTTTTGTCAACAAAAGTCAGCCTTCATTGACAAAAAAGTAGAGATGCACACACTGCAATACTCCTCCCACCGATTTAACTCTCCTGCTGTGCCAACATAATAAAACCACCTGGAGAAGAGGCATAGCGCTTTTTGCAATGTGGTTAGAGCGACACAGTGTGCACACTGCATTGCTTATGTCATTCTAAGATGCCTCTAGGAGAGGTCCCACAATGTCCATCTTGACTACTCTGGTCACTAGTTTGAACTCCACTGCCCTGCAGCAAGGTACACAGGCATGTGCCCCCACTCCCTTGAAAGGCCCAAGAATGTTTTGAAAATGTATTTCCTGTTTGCTTGGCCTGGAGAGGTCACATCACATCTTCCCAGCAGACCATGCTGGCTCCCCAAAGCAAACGTGCTCCCACCTGGAGTACACCAGAGTTGTGGGAAGAGGAGGCGGTGCAGTCACGACTCTGCTCTGCACAGTATCCAGCTGTAGGAACTGTGATACTTATGGGCAGATTGCTTGTGGCATGAAGGAGAAGGGGCACAAAAGAGACACACAGCAGTGCTGTGCTAAGATCAAGGAGCTGAGGCAAGTATACCAGAAGGCAAGGGAAGCCAATCGTTGGTCTGGTGCATCACCAAAGATGTGCCGCTTCTACAAGGATCTGCATGCCCTCTTCGATGGCTACCCCACCTCCACTGCCAAGACCCCCATGGCTACTTCGGGGGGTGGAGGCAGCAGCCAGCACAGTGAACCTCAAGGACAAAGTGGTGCATGAGGAAGTAGAGTTGAAGGATGGGGGACAGGTGACAGGGACATCCGTAGGCACTGTGAGCCAGGACCTCTTTTTAACTCCGGAGGAGTCTAGTCAGTCCCAGCCCTCCAGCTCTGCCACACCCGATGCAGGAGAGGGGAGGTCCAGTAAGTATTCATTGTGCTTTGATACTGCAGGGAGACAGGAGGTAGAGCTCTCCTCTTTTTTTTGTTCCAGGAGTGGAGAGAGAGAGAGAAATAATGAACACTAGCACTGTTTGCATGTGTATCTCATTCCCCTGTGCAAGCTAGGCTAAGGGGGGCACTGCAGAAAAGCTTGTTGATGCACACAGGGATGGCCCAGAAATCCTCCATAGAGATCTCTAGGAAACTTTCCTGGAGCTAGAGGTCCTCTGCAATCTTCTGTCAAAGGTTCCTTGGGAGGGCAGCCTTGTTTCTTCCCCGGGTAGGAAACTTTGCCATGCCAATCGGCAATTACCTCTGCAGGCACCAAAGCAGCACACACATAAGCAGAATATGGACCCGCTCTGTAGCCATATACATGCAGGAGCTGCGCCCTTGCATCCTCCATTACCCTCAGGTAATATCAGCTTCCATCACCCCCTACCTGTGGAAAGCGGTGCCAGTATTCACAATAGTGGCCCATGGCACTTGTATTGATACCCCTGTGAACTCCCTCACTCTTTGTCCCATCTTGCCTCCTTCTCCTCTCCAGGCCCAACTCACCCTGGTTAGGGCTCTTGCTACATTGTGTGCCTGCCAAGGGAAAGTGAGACAGTGATGTATCTAATTTGTACGAATCAAGGCTGTGAGTGCACTCACTGTAGTGCTTCTGTTTATTGTTTCTTTAGCTTCTGCAGATGTGCCCTGGGGGGTTTCCTCCTGAACGCTGCCTGAGCTGCTCTGAGTGATAAAGAGACAAAGCAGGAGGAGTAAGGAAGACATATTCAGGGAGGCGTTGCATTCGTCTGATGCAGCCGATAGTGAGCAGAGAGCATGGAGAGAGACTATAAATGAAAGACTGAGAACGGATAGCCGGGCAAGGAAACAGGGGCAGGAGCAGATGATACAGGGGGAGGAACTAAGACATAAGGAGGTCCCTGATTGTGCTGCAGGTAGAACATATGCGTACTCACCTCCCCCTGCAGCCCCTACAGAACTGCCTTCCATGCCCTCCCCAAACTCCCCCACCCCCTTCCTCACATGTTCTCAGGCCATCCCAGTACTCCACCCTTAGGGACATGCTTCAGAATGACAGCTGGACATCCACCCAGCCGAGAGAGCCTCATTTCAAGAAGTGCTTGGCTGTCATGTCCATTTTAGAAAATAAAAATGTTCGTATTGCTGATGAATGAAAATGTACTTACAGAAAAAAAATGAATCTTTGTCTACAAATCACAGTGGCTGCTGCTGAAATTCATACACAGGAGCAATCAGTGCATTAGCAGAATACAGTGAACGTGCACACACAGCAATCATTACAACAGTCATACTGTGGTGCAAGAAAACAATGCCTGGCTCAAAACACTACAGAATGAGCCCCAGTAATGTGTCTTTGTCAAAATGCTCCTTCAAAAGCCTCCCTGATTCAAATAGCCCCCTGTTGAGCCCTTCTATCAGCCCTGGTATCTTGCTGCTCAAAAGCAGCCACCAGCCAAACCACCCCTAGGGAAACTTCCCCCCTTAGTTTCACAAATGTTATGCAAAGCAGAACAGGCTGTGATGACCATGGGAATATTTTCCTCATTGAAGTCGAACCTGCCAAAAAGGCAGCTCCAGTGACTCTAATCTGCCAAAGGCACATCATTCTGCACCTGCTGAGCCTGCTGCTGTTACGGTTTCCAGTGTAAGGCTTCACGAGCCACAGGAACAAGGGGTAGGTTGGGTCTCCCAGAATAACTATGGGCATTTGCACATTCCCCATTGGAATCTTCTGATCTGGAAAGAAAGTCCCTGCATGCAGCTTTCTATACAGGCCAGTGTTCTTGAAGATGTGTGTGTCATGCACCATCCCTGACCACCCCCTGTTAATATCAGTGAAATGACTCCAGTGATCCTCCAAGGCTTGCGATACCATAGAAAAGTAGCCCTTTCTGTTGATATACACTGTCACAAGGTGGTCTGGGGGCAAAAATTGGGATATGTGTGCCATGTATCTCCTGGCTGCAGTCAGGGAATCCCATTGCTGCAAAGCCATCCATTATTTCCTACATATTTCCCAGAGTCACAGTCCTTTGTAGCAGGAGGTGATTAACGGTCCTGCACACTTGCATGACTGCAAACTCCACGGTGAACTTCCAACTCCAAACTGATTTCCAACTGATCGGTAGTAGTCTGGAGTTGCCAGCTTCCACACAGTGATTGCCACTCACTTCTCCACAGTGAGGGCAGATCTCAGTTTGACATCCCTGTGCTGAATGGCAGGGGTGGGCTCCACACACAGTTCAAGGAAGGTGGCTTTGTGCATCCAAAGTTTTGAGGCCACTGCTTGTCATCCCATGCCTGCAGCACAATGTGATCCCATCGCTCAATGCTTGCTTCCCCGAGGCCAGTACTGTCAGTCCACCATGTGCAGCTGCTCCATGAATGCCAAAAGCAATCCTGAATTGTTTCTTTCCATAGCATACAGCAGGCAGACGCTACAGTATCATTATCAGATTCGCAGCTCCTGAAATACCGTAGGATCAGCTGCTGCGTGTGCATAACGCTTATCACAAGACTTGAGAGCAGGATCCATGCTTTCAGATAGAGATGCCAGGCGCACATTTTACAAGGGCTGTTGAAAAGTGGCACAAAATGTGACTGGAAGCTCATTGAATGATTGGATGGAGAAAACTGCATCATGGGACAGTGAGCGTAGTACCACGTATCATACACTGCAATAATCTACACATTAAAAGGCATAGATTCATACAGTTTAAGGATAGAAGGGACTATTAGATCACCTGGTCTGACCTCCTGTATTTCATAGGCCAATACATTTGATCCAGTTACCCTTATAATGAGCCCAGAAACTTGTTTGACTTTATTATCACATCCTTGAAAGAGATTGAAAATCCATAACTTTCTTTGGTAGTTTGTTGTAATGGCTGATCGCCATCACTATTCAAAATGCACTTAATTTCTAATTTGAATTTGTTTGGCCTCAGCTTCCAGGCACTGGTTCTTGTTACGCCTTTGCTGGTAGATTAGAGACCACTTTTGTACCTGGTGTACTTTCTCCCCATGAAAATGCTTAGACACTAGACACTTACCAAGTCCTCTCAATTTTCTGTACGATAAACTAAATAAATTAAGCTCTTTAGCTCTTTGTCTCAGCATAAGGCATTTTCAACAACTCTTGAATCATTTGTGACTCTACTGCACACTCAATTTTTTCAATACCCTTTAAAAATGTAGACAACAGAACCGTGTGCAGTATTCTGGTACTGCTCTCACCAACGCCATACACAAGGATAAAAACACCTCCTAATTCTTACTTATTACTCTGTTTATATATCCCTGAATCACATTAGCCCCTTTTGCCACAGCATTGCATTAGGAGCTCATGTTCCATTCCATCCTTGATGATACTTTTCAGAAATCACTGCTTTCCAGAATGCAGTTCCCTCAAAGCCCTCGTGACTTCAATCAACTGTGCATCTGATCCACACAGGCCAGCATTCCTTGTTCTTCAATATCAACTCTAATTTGGCTGTATTAAAAATGCATTTTGTTGAATGGAATCTACTTATTAATCAATCCAGACTCAGATAATAGTTTGCATCTCAAACACCAGCAAACTTCTCGCCAGGTCTCTTAGTAATACTGTCTCAGCATCTGCTGAATGAAAAACTAAGAGCAGGTATGAATCATCTAGTTATTAAGAGAGAGGGTTGTGAACTGTCCATCAGAAAATGCCCTTTGAATAAAGTTGAAATTTCCTGGAAAATATCAATTTTGCTCCAAAAAAAAAAAAAGTGATTTTCTGTCAGAAAAAATGAAAGTGATGGCTCCCTTCCTGAAAAACTTTTGTCTTTTTCACTTTGTGGCAGAAACAAAACCTTCTAGATGGGCAGCCGGTAAACTGAAAAATCCCCTTTCAAGTTCTCTTAGTGAAACTTTTCTTGAAATCCCTTCTTGTGAATAAATTTCACAGTTTTAAAAACTGCAGAAGTTTTTGCTGGAAGGAATTTCCACTTTCTGGCTACCTCTGCTTACAAATATGAGAAACAAATAATAGGCACCTTCTATATCCATCAACGGGGATGATGTACTCAGCTATTGTTCTGATTGCTTCTCCCAAACCACAGATACCAGCACCTTCAGTCTCAAGTAGTTAGCTTTCATTCACTCTCCACTTTTGTAGATCAAAATGGCACCCTCTGCACAGCATGCACTGTACAGGCAGGGTCACACTAGTGTGGGACTTGTACTTAAAATCAGGGTGGCACACCTGTGTTGGGGATACTTAAAGAGACTTTGAAGGATGGGGGGGGATCAAAACACTAGACAATGGGATTGGACTTTAATAGTAGCAGCTCTAGCCCACGTCAACAATCTGAGTTTCTTTTTTCTTTAATAAAAAGTTTAGTCACCATTATATTTTTAAACAGGCTGAGGCTTCTAATCAAAACTCCAAACCATGTTTGACTGTTTAGTGTTGTACAATGACAGGGTCATGTTTGGCCCACTTATTTCACTGAAAGTAATACAAGTCCTTGGAGGAGGGGGGTGGAATCTTCCCCACTGTAATTAATGTGAATTGCAAACTCCCTGTCTCAATTTCTGCGGTATGCATTTGAGATAGAATGCATAAGCTGAGACAATCTTTTTAAAGACAGATGACCTCATTCTCAGATGGGGTAATTCAGCACAGCTCCAGTGACATCAGTCAGCTATGCACCTGACCCAGAGGCACGCTAACAGAATTTTGTGATCTAAACCCTCTAAACCCACCTTGCCTCAGTGGCTTCTGCCAGTCATCATCTAAACCCCTCTTACTGGGGCAGACTGCAGTGTAATAGCCAATCATCACTGGCAAGGGGTTAGGACCAGCTGCCTCTGGCTATTCCCAGGCTGCCCCTCTGCAGCCCCAGTAGCTTTCTGGGCCTTTACCAAGGCCTGCAGCCCAGGAGTTTACCAGGCTGGAGCTCCCTTTGCCCTTCCCTAGCACTTCTCTGCTCTAAATACTTTGCCCCCAGGCAGCTAGCCCTTCCCACTCCAGGGCTAGAGTGAGACTCCTCTGTTTCTGGTCCACAGCCCTCTTATAAGGGCCAGCTGAGCCCTGATGGAGCTGGCCACAGCTGTGGTCAGCTACTCACTCAGCTTCCCGCAGCTGTTCTTAATCCCTTTCCCTGCTGCAGCCTTCTTCAGGGCTGCTTTTAACCCCCCGCAGGGTGACCACTCCTCTACAGGTACCTAACATATGAAACAGTGGGAGAAATTCTATCATCTTTTGATACACTGTGGAAAGTCTTGTGAACCCTTGGCAGCTTCTCCCCAAACTGTTTTTCTTTAGAATTTCACCTGTTTGGGAGATGGGGGGGGGGAGGGGAGAAGAAATAAATAAAAGTGTAAAACAGATTGGCTAATAGTTCTCAACTCAGCCAAATCCACACTAAAATGAGGCAATAATTTACGAAAAACATATTAATAAGGCTTAAAATTTCTGAAAAAGTACTATCCCAACTAGATAATTCCTAGTATTTGAAATCCATTGGAAGAATATGCAATCTTTTCATGTAATTTAGGAACTTCTTCAGGGAAATGAAAATTCTCTTGGCTGCTGAAGGTGAACAATTACACAGGGGATGTAGATCTCCATTAACTCTCAACTAAAGACCCTGATAGGACATAAGCAAAAAAGGTAAATATCATTTATCGTCTCACCTCTTGCTAGTCTCGATAAGAGAAAAGCAAACAAAATTTATTTAATGATTGTGAAATAAGGGCAATTAAGATTTTTATTATTACTTTTCATGATTATTATAGCATGCAAGAATATTTAAATAGCCCCACCATGAAAGGCAGAAGAGTTCAGATTTCCATGGTATTGAATAAAGATGACTTCACCAAAAACAGGTGCAGTTTTACCTGGCAGTAAGCCTAGATTTGTTTGATAAAAAATAATGTACCTAAATGAAACCAACTTTAAGAATCTGTTTGTTTTAAAGTTTGTAACAAAATGTGAAAGTTGTGACTTCAGTAATTAGTTTTGCATTTTGTGATGGGTATTTCACACACCTCTAGTAGATACTTGCAGTAATTATAGATGTTATATTGTCTACACTATAAAACATACCAGTCCAAATATTGTTTGGATTTATACTACTTCTACTATATGCTCATTATTTTAGTCTTTTCTAGATCTTATGTGAATGTGACAAGTATATAGGGCCAAATACAATGCTAGTTCAAGTCAACGGGATTATTTCTAGATACTTCAATGGGCCTTGGAGCAGATCTGTGGACATTCCCAGCTTTGAGTAGTCCCACTGAAGTCAGTGGGTATTTTCACATGCTTAAGTACTTTGCTGCATCAGTAGCTCAGTCATAAAGCTTCTTAAAATGATGCACCTGAAATCCAAGTGTGGAACAACCTGTCTTTACTGCATATACAGAGAGATTGAGAAAAATCCATTAAATAATAAACAATGGAAAACTGCAAAGAAAATGGCCACGGACAAAATCTTAAGGGACAAGCTGAGAGTGGCCTGTAAACTGATGCTCGCTCGGATTGATCCTGATTTGCAAAACTCTGCCTCTCATTTCACTGCATGTTAAGATTCATTCTATCCACACTGAAGAATGAGGCTGAACTTTGCCAGAATCTACAAACTTTTTAGAATAGTAATCCTAAAAACTCCTGTTGTTGAAGATGCTCCCTCTTACAGTGCTTCATCCTGTCAGGAGGTTAAACATGTCAAGATCCATGGAGCAAAGCTTGCATTTTTAGCCTGCTAAAGACAACACTGAGCTGGGTTTTGGAACTCTGAAATTTGAGCAGAGCAGCCTGGGTTACAAAAAGCACAGAGAAGGAGTACTAGTGGCACCTTAGAGACTAACCAATTTATTTGAGCATAAGCTTTCGTGAGCTACAGCTCACTTCATCGGATGCATTCAGTGGAAAATACAGTGAGGAGATTTATATACACATGAAAAAATGGGTGTTATCATACACACTGTAAGGAGAGTGATCACTTAAAATGAGCTATTACCAGCAGGAGAGCGGGAGGGAGGGGGTGGTGAACCTTTTGTAGTGATAATCAAGGTGGGCCATTTCTAGCAGTTAACAGGAACGTCCGAGGAGCAGTGGGGGGTGGGGGAAATAAACATGGGGAAATAGTTTTACTTTGTGTAATGACACATCCACTCCCAGTCTCTATTCAAGCCTAAGTTAATTGTATCCAGTTTGCAAATTAATTCCAATTCAGCAGTCTCTTGTTGGAGTCTGTTTTTGAAGTCTTTTTGTTCTAGTATTGCGACCTTTAGGTCTGAAATCGAGTGACCAGAGAGATTGAAGTGTTCTCCGACTGGTTTATGAATGTGATAATTCTTGACATCTGATTTGTGTCCATTTATTCTTTTTACGTAGAGACTGTCCAATTTGACCAATGTACATGGCAGAGGGGCATTGCTGGCACATGATGGCTTATATCACATTGGTAGATGTGCAGGTGAACAAGCCTCTGATAGTGTGGCTGATATGATTAGGCCCTATGATGGTGTCCCCGGAAGAGATATGTGGACACAGTTGGCAACAGGCTTTGTTGCAAGGATCGGTTCCTGGGTTAGTGGTTCTGTTGCGTGGTGTGTGGTTGCTGGTGAGTATTTGCTTCAGGTTGGGGAGCTGTCTGTAGGCAAGGACTGGCCTGTCTCCCAAGATTTGTGAGAGTGATGGGTCATCCTTCAGGATAGGTTGTAGATCCTTGATGATGCGTTGGAGAGGTTTTAGTTGGGGGCTGAAGGTGATGGCTAGTGGCGTTCTGTTATTATCTTTGTTGGGACTGTCCTGTAGTAGGTGACTTCTGGGTACTCTTCTGGCTCTGTCAATCTGTTTCTTCACTTCAGCAGGTGGGTATTGTAGTTGTAAGAACGCTTGATAGAGATCTTGTAAGTGTTTGTCTGAGGGATTGGAGCAAATGCAGTTGTATCGTAGAGCTTGGCTGTAGACAATGGATTGTATGTTTGCCGTGACATTATCGGGAATAGTGCTCCTGACGGCTTGTAGTCCATCTTTGTGTGGAATGTTGGTGTAGAGGGTTTCTACATCCATAGTGGCCAGGATGGTGTTTTCAGGAAGATCACCTATGGATTGTAGTTTCCTCAGGAAGTCAGTGGTGTCTCAAAGATAGCTGGGAGTGCTGGTAGCGTAAGGCCTGAGGAGGGAGTCTATATAGCCAGACAATCCTGCGGTCAGGGTGCCAATGCCTGAGATGATGGGGCGTCCAGGATTTCCAGGTTTATGGATCTTGGGTAGCAGACAGAATGCCCCAGGTTGGGGTTCCAGGGGTGTGTGTCTGTGTGGGTTTTTCTTGTGCTTTTTCAGGGAGTTTCTTGAGCAAATGCTGTAGTTTCTTTTGGTAACCCTCAGTGGGATCAGAGGGTAATGGCTTGTAGAAAGTGGTGTTGGAGAGCTGCCGAGCAGCCTCTTGTTCATATTCCGACCTATTCATGATGATGACAGCACCTCCTTTGTCAGCCTTTTTGATTATGATGTCAGAGTTTTTTCTGAGGCTGTGGATGGCATGGTGTTCTGCACGGCTGAGGTTATGGGGCAAGTGATGTTGCCTTTCCACAATTTCAGCCCGTGCACATCGGCGGAAGCACTCTATGTAGAAGTCCAGTCTGTTGTTTCGACCTTCAGGACAAGTCCGCCTAGAATCCTTCTTTTTGTAGTATTGGACCATCATCTGGACCCATGGAAAAGAAGCCCTTGAGGAATTCCACCAGGATTTCAATAATTTCCATCCCAGCATCAAACTCAGCCTGGACCAGTCCACACAAGAGATCCACTTCCTGGACACAACAGTGCTAATAAGCGATGGTCACATAAACACCATCCTATGCCGTAAACCTACTGACCGCTATTCCTACCTACATGCCTCCAGCTTTCACCCAGACCATACCACACAATCCATTGTTTACAGCCAAGCTCTATGGTACAACCGCATTTACTCCAACCCCTCAGACAGAGACAAACACCTACAAGATCTCTATCAAGCATTCTTACAACTACAATACCCACCTGCTGAAGTAAAGAAACAAATTGACAGAGCCAGAAGAGTACCCAGAAATCACCTACAGGGCCCAACAAAGAAAATAACAGAACACCACTAGCCATCACCTGCAGCCCCCAACTAAAACCTCTCCAACGCATCATCAAGGATCTACAACCTATCCTGAAGGATGACCCATCACTCTCACAAATCTTGGGAGACAGGCCAGTCCTTGCCTACAGACAGCCCCCCAACCTGAAGCTAATACTCACCAGCAACCACACACCACACAACAGAACCACTAACCCAGCAACCTATCCTTGCAACAAAGCCTGTTGCCAACTGTGTCCACATATCTATTCAGGGGACACCATCATAGGGCCTAATCACATCAGCCACACTATCACAGTCTCTAAGGTGCCACTAGTACTCCTTTTCTTTTTGTGAAAATAGACTAACACAGCTGCTACTCTGAAAAAAGCACAGGGGAGCCTCTCAGACTACCTTCCAACAAATGATGTTGACTGTCCTTATGTAAATAGTTTGGGGCTTTTCCTGCGGCTGTGATACCCACAGGTTGTGTTCTGATGGCTTTTTGAATAAGTTGTTGTGAAGTTTCTGTTGGAAACATGAAACTGTACTGCTACAGTGAACTCTGCTTTTTGCCTCTTTTTTAATTGAAGATTTATCACCACCTCAATACAATATCTGTTAATATTGAAAATATGTGTTAAAAGAATAACCACTGCCCTAAAGTTTAAATCTCAAATGAATCTGTTTTGGGTACATTTAATTGTTGCCCTTCTCTGGCCTCTGTTTGAGAGTGGAACAGTTAAAATGCCCAAGTACTTACTGCAAGATAGTCTGTCTTTATGGCATTTTGGGCCCAAATGGAAGCAGGAAATACCACCTACACCACTTTACTAATGAGACTATCAGCCCAAACCTGCAGATTAAGGAGGTTCAAACAAACATTGGAATCTTGGGCTCCTTGTTCCATTGCAGCTGGCTTATCATTAACAGACATGGTTATTTTATTTATTTATTTTTTAAAAAAGAGTTTCACTCAGTTATTATGGACCAGATTACAATTTTACCACAAACTTTAGGCAAGGAATGGGACTTTGCTGCCCAAAAGCAGTCAAAATTCCTTCCCTGGACTAAATCACAGTTCCCATCCTGTTTCCCCCCACCCCCACTGTCTTATTCCAGGCAGAAAGAGGCTTACTTCCCCCTCCGCATCAGAACAGCTACAGTGCATGGGGAGTAGGAGCAGAGCCAAGGTCACTCCCTGCCCATTCATCTGCTTTCTCCACCATTCACAGTGTGGGTGATGTGAGTTGCACACACAGAAGTAAAGGGGTGCCTTTTAAGTCCTTATTCGGCACACACAGGACAAGAGACAATCTTGGCCAACATTAGTCATATGAATTAATCATTTTGCACGAAAAACGTCTTGGTCATTTTAAGCAAAAATCTTAAGTAAACAGTGAGGATTCACACTTATTTGGACATTTTTGTATTAATTTTAATCTTCCATACTGGTGTTTGTGAAGTCTTGGTTAAAAGCTAGAAGAAGAAAGCAGACAGAGCTATTAATAATGTTAAGATTAAAATCAGTTTTTTTACACACACACCCCAGTCAAACAGTGGAAAAATTAGTGACAAGTTGGCAGCAAGAGAAACAGTGGAATTTATATCATGAATATTATTCAGTCATTTATAAAGTTGGTGAAATGAAATAATGAACATTTATTGATAATTACATGAAAAATAGTCAAAAAATACAATATTGAGCCAAATTAGTGTTGAGTACTACCTTTACACGCTGAGTAGTCCCACTGAATTTAATGGGATTACTCATAACAAGGTTCTGCTCAGCTTGAGTAAGTGTGGCAGAATCTTGGTGCATTATTTGAGATAAAGAGGTCAAACAGTGTTAAGGGCTCACACACAGTGCAAGCACTAAGAGAAGTTCTATTACTACATGATGGTTTATCATCTTAGCTGTGGATATTATCCACGTGATATATAATCCTATGATCTTCTTGTTTCCAGTTATGTTTTTCAGCAGTGAGTTGTATAGGTTCGTTAGACCACATCTATTAAAAAAAATGTTTTACCTTTCAATTTCATTGCATGTCTGCTTGTTTTTCTATTTTGAGAATGGGTACCCAACTGATGGCCATATCCTGCATTTTTTTATATGACTATCACATTTCCTCTTGTTTGGCCTGAGAGGAGATGAAATAAGTTCATGTCTTTTCATTCTCTCTCTCTCGTATCTTAGACTCACCATGCTGCTAATGATTTCCACTTTACATCTTTGGACCCCTTCTCTTTCTGCAATTTTTTTCTTAGATGAAGTGCCCAGTATTCAAGATGAGGAAGATGTACTATTAATGCATATGATGACATAATTTGTTATTTTCTATTGCATTTTCTTTACATTGTAGCATTCCTGTTTCGTTATTTGCCCACTATTGCAGCTGAACAGATGGATGGTGAGCATTCAGCTGTTGTTATCTGCACAGGATGTGCCATGTTGGTCGTTCTTCCACAGGACAGAAGTGACTTTGTCTGTACAAAGTGCAAGCTGGTCTCCATATTGGAAGAGAAGGTTCAAGGTCTGGAGGAACAAGTATCGACCCTGCGTTGCATAAGAGAAACTGAAGATTTCCTGGACAGATGTCAGGATATGCTTCTATGGATGCAACATTCTGCAGATTCAGAGCAGGCTGCACAGCAGGACAGAAGGACAGTGAATAAATTTGGCAGCATGTGACCTCCAGAAGCAGAAAAAGGACAATCCATGGACCAACAATGCAGATACAGGTAAGCAACCATTTTCATGTTCTCTCCACAGGTAGTAATGCGGAGAGTGGACTAGATGATACATCTGAGGGAAGGGAACAGAAAGAGACTCCACCGATTGGAAGGCATGAGATGCACTGTCCTAGGGATGGGGGTTCCATGACCACCGCTCCGAAGAGGAGGAGGCGGCGGGTGGTGGTGGTTGGGGACTCTCTCCTCAGGGGGACTGAGTCATCTATCTGCCGCCCCGACCGGGAAAACCAAGAAGTCTGCTGCTTGCCAGGAGCTAGAATTCATGATGTGACAGAGAGACTGCTGAGACTCATCAAGCCCTCGGATCGCTACCCCTTCCTGCTTCTCTACGTGGGCACCAATGATAATGCCAAGAATGACCTTGAGTGAATCACTGCAGACTACATGGCTCTGGAGAAAAGGATAAAGGAGTTTGAGGCACAAGTGGTGTTCTCATCCATCCTCCCTGTGGAAGGAAAAGGCCTGGGTAGAGACCGTCGAATCGTGGAAGTCAACAAATGGCTATGCAGGTGGTGTCGGAGAGAAGGTTTTTGATTCTTTGACCATGGGATGGTGTTCCAAGAAGGAGGAGTGCTAGGCAGAGATGGGCTCCACCTAACAAAGAGAAGGAAGAGCATCTTCGCAAGCAGGCTGGCTAACCTAGTGAGGAGGGCTTTAAACTAGGTTCATTGGGGGAAGGAGACCAAAGCCCTGAGATAAGTGGGGACATGGGATACTGGGAGGAATCATGAGCAGGAGAGCGTGAGAGGGGAGGGTTCCTGCCTCATACTAGAAAGAGGGACGATCAGCGAGTTATCTCAAGTGTCTATACACAAATGCAAGAAGCCTAGGAAACAAGCAGGGAGAACTGGAAGTCCTGGCACAGTCAAGGAATTATGATGTGATTGGAATAACAGAGACTTGGTGTGATAACTCACATAACTGGAGTACTGTCATGGATGGATATAAACTGTTGAGGAAGGACAGGCAGGGCAGAAAAGGTGTATGTAAGAGAGCAGTATGACTGCTCAGAACTCCGGTATGAAACTGCAGAAAAACCTGAGAGTCTCTGAATTAAGTTTAGAAGTGTGAGCAACAAGGGTGATGTCGTGGTGGGAGTCTGCTATAGACCATCGGATCAGGGGGATGAGGTGGACGAGGCTTTCTTCCGGCAACTAATGGAAGTTACTAGATCGCAAGCCCTGGTTCTCATGGGAGACTTCAATCACCCTGATATCTGCTGGGAGAGCAATACAGCGGTGCACAGACAATCCAGAAAGTTTTTGGAAAGTGTAGGGGACAATTTCCTGGTGCAAGTGCTGGAGGAAACAACTAGGGGCAGAGCTCTTCTTGACCTGCTGCTCACAAACCGGGAAGAATTAGTAGGGGAAGCAAAAGTGGATGGGAACCTGGGAGGCAGTGACCATGAGATGGTAGAGTTAGGATCCTGACACTCGGAAGAAAGAAGAGCAGCAGAATACGGACCCTGGACTTCAGAAAGGCAGACTTTGACTCCCTCAGAGAACTCATGGGCAGGATTCCCTGGGAGAATAACATGAGGGAGAAAGGAGTCCAGGAGAGTTGGCTGTATTTTAAAGAATCCTTATTGAGGTTGCAGGAACAAACTATCCTGATGTGTAGAAAGAATAGTAAATATGGCAGGCGACCAGCTTGGCTTAACAGTGAAATCTTTGCTGATCTTAAACACAAAAAAGAAGCTTACAAGAAGTGGAAGATTGGACAAATGACCAGGGAGGAGTATAAATATATTGCTCAGGCATGCAGGAGTGAAATCAGGAAGGCCAAATCACAGTTGGGGTTGCAGCTAACAAGAGATGTTAAGAGTAACAAGAAGGGTTTCTTCAGGTATGTTAGCAACAAGAAGAAAGTCAAGGAAAGTGTGGGCCCCTTACTAAATGAGGGAGGCAACCTAGTGACAGAGGATGTGGAAAAAGCTAATGTACTCAATGCTTTTTTTGCCTCTGTCTTCACGAACAAGGTCAGCTCCCAGACTACTGCACTGGGCAGCACAGCATGAGGAGGAGGTGACCAGCCCCCTGTGGAGAAAGAAGTGGTTCGGGACTATTTAGAAAAGCTGGACGAGCACAAGTCCATGGGGCCGGATGCACTGCATCCGAGAGTGCTAAAGGAGTTGGTGGATGTGATTGCAGAGCCATTGGCCATTATCTTTGAAAACTCATGGTGATCGCGGAGGTCCCGAACAACTGGAAAAAGGCTAATGTAGTGCCCATCTTTAAAAAAGGGAAGGATGAGGATCTGGAGAACTACAGGCCAGTCGGCCTCACCTCAGTCCCTGGAAAAATCACATCAGGTCCTCAAGGAATCAATTCTGAAGCACTTGGAGGAGAGGAAGGTGATCAGGAACAGTCAGCATGGATTCACCAAGGGCAAGTTATGCCTGACTAATTGCCTTTTATGATGAGATAACTGGTTCTGTGGATGAGGGGAAAGCAGTGGACATGTTATTCCTTGACTTTAGCAAAGCTTTTGACATGGTCTCCCACAGTATTCTTGCCATCAAGTTAAAGAATTACGGGCATGATGAATGGACTATACGGTGGATAGAAAGCTAGCTAGATCATCGGGGTCAACAGGTAGTGATCAATGGCTCCATGTCTAGTTGGCATCCAGTATCAAGCGGAGTGCCCCAAGGGTTGGTCCTGGAGCCTGTTCTGTTCAATATCTTCATTAATGATCTGGAGGATGGTGTGGACTGCACCCTCAGCAAGTTTGCAGATGACACTAAACTGGGAGGAGTGGTATATATGCTGGAGGGTAGGGATAGGATACAGAGGGCCCTAGACAAATTAGAGGATTAGGCCAAAAGAAATCTGATGAGGTTCAACAAGGACAAGTGCAGAGTCCTGCACTTTGGACAGAAGAATCCCATGCACTGCTACAGACTCGGGACTGAATGGCTGGGCAGCAGTTCTTCAGAAAAGGACTTAGGAGTTACAGTGGACGAGAAGCTGGATGTAACTTTGCAGTCTGCCGACATGAAGTTTCAACCATAGTGGGAAAGTTTCAGGCAACTGGTTTCTGTTGCTTGCATGTCAGGGGTGTTGTTAAAGCCTTTAAAAGAAGTAGTTTATGTAGCTTTGATTTCCATTATGTAATATTTCCTTTTGAGCACTGAACCACAAGCTGAGGTCTCTCTGCACATTAAAATAGAGTACAGGAAAAGGCTGGGGTTTCATTTTAGCTCTTAATATCCTTTTGGAGGAGTCATGGAATTTAGCAAAAAACAAAAGTATAATTTTCTATACATTCTGGAACCACTCAATAGAATGATGTCTCCTAAGTTATATAATTATTATAATTCTATAGAACTCACATACATCACTTTTACATTCTAGGGAATTTATACATAAGAACAGAGTGTAGAACTGGTAGGACCTCCCCACCACAACAAAATTAAGGCTAGGTTTTGTTTAGCTTGCTTTGGTTTATTGCTTGAGATAAAAATACCCTACATGCCAGTCAATTGCACCATAAGGGCTCCACCCTGCAGCCTCAATCCAACAAGATACTTAACATACTTAGAGTCAGGCAGGTGCTTAATAGTCTCATGGGCATCACTACCTTAAATTAGATGACTCTTGTGCATGCTTAAAGTTAAGCAGGTGATTCAGTAGCTTGCTGAATGAGGGCAGAGTGCTCAGCATCTAGCAGGATAGAGCAGTATGCTAGCAAATGTTAACCACATATAAAGTACCCTTCTTAAAGTCAGAACAGAAATGATTTTGTAATCCATGTGCCTAATTGGAAGATCTCTCTTTAAGAGATCTATTAGGGCAATGGACAGGAGGGAGCTGTGTCTGGGTCATTGTTGCTAGGCAGATGCACAATTAGCACTGCACATCCAGAAATTTCTGAAATTGGGTGTGGTAATCTTGGGTATGTGCAGTAGGTTTCCTGTAGCTGGACTCAGACTCCATGCGGACAAGCAGTCAGAGAAGCTTCTTTTAAAGGGCCCTGTGCGGGCTGGGAGAAATTGAGCCCAGGAGCATGCAGAAAGCAGACTGTTTTCCTTAACTCTGAAGCATTTTGCAGCAGATCAGGGATATTGTTAAACCTTCAACAGGGAAGCCTTGGCAGTATTAGTTATAGAAAGGGAAAACTGGGAAGGAAAAGATTTTATTTTAATTGTATACTTTGAATGTTTGATTTTAGCCAGACTGTTTTAGTTAAATTGAACTAGTATGATTCACCAACTTTTCTTTAAATGTGATAATGGGGAAGTGTCATTTATTTTGCTGGTTTCAGAGTAGCAGCCGTGTTAGTCTGTATTTGCAGAAGGAAAAGGAGTACTTGTGGCACCTTAGAGACTAACCAATTTATCTGAGTATAAGATTTTGTGAGCTACAACTTACTTCATCGGATGCATTCAGTGGAAAATACAGTGAGGAGATTTATATACACACAGAACATGAAAAAATGGACACTGATGAAGTGAGCTGTAGCTCACAAAATCTTATGCTCAGATAAATTGGTTAGTCTCTAAGGTGCCACAAATACTCCTTTTCTTTTGCTATTCTCAGTTTTGTATTTTTCTTGTAACCATTTTTAAAAAAAAAAAAATCTATACACTTAACTGAATGGTTGGTTAATGAGTTAGCTACCTGGCTAACAATGTGATTTCAGCAGAGGAAGAGACTGCATAGATTCCACTTGAGGATTCCTACAAGCAAGTGGAGGGACGATGCTGGTTTTGACTCAGGAGACTGTATAGATTTGGCAATTGAAGACTCTCACAGATATTCAGGCAACCTCAACCTAAGCTTTTGGGAACTCTGAGTTCCTTCTCACTGTGTTTCTGCGAGGACTGACCTGTTTAGATATTTATATATAACAGAAGGTAATCTATGGGGATTATAAAATAACCATGTTATGTTCTAAATACATCATTGCTTTATAAGATTTATGAAGTTGGTAATTAAGTTCATTCTTTTTGAGACTTGAATATGGGAAAGTTGATCCTGTGCCATCCTTGCTGAAAATCCTTAGAGACTGAACTCTAAGTCTCCAGCTGTGTTTCTATGGGAGTTGGGGTAGTTGTAGGCCCTGGAGAAGGGCAAGGGCATGAACTCTAATCCACCCAAAGGTTAGATTTTATTTTCCCTTCACATCCTATTATTCTGCAGAGTTCCACACTGAAAATAAGTGATTTCCCCCACCCCCCTTCCTTCACTATTTTCAGGGTCAGTTTGTACATCACAGAATTCTAAGTTGCCTTGTCTGTTTTAACCACCCCTCCCTCTCCACAGTTTGGTTAGCATGACCCTGAGTGTTACCAATTCTATTCTGTAGGTTACTAAAGTTTCTTTCCAAATAATAGGAGTACTAGTGGCATCTTAGACACTAACCAATTTATTTAAGCATAAGCTTTCGTGAGCTACAGCTCACTTCATCGATGAGGTGAGCTGTAGCTCACAAAAGCTTATGCTTAAATAAATTGGTTAGTCTCTAAGGTGCCACTAGTACTCCTTTTCTTTTTGTGAATACAGACTAACACGGCTGCTACTCTAAAATCTTTCCAAATAATGTAGCCACTTGGTGGGATGAAAAACATTAACATCTGACTTGGGAATTTAGGCCTGCTATAAAAGTGCTGTTTGCTTGTCCTGACAAAACATTTGTCTTTTTGACTTTTAACTCAAATTTCTAATATCTACTTAACCAATAGTTTTGTCATATTGTAGTGGCTGCCTGAATTTGGCCTGTTTTGTGGCTACATAAGTATGCAGTTCCGATTCCAAACAACTTCCATTAAAGTGTGTGGGTTCATATACAATCCCCTGCATTTACACACATAACTCAGGTCATCACCCCTCTAACTATTCAATTTGTGTTAAATATGCACAGGTGCTCAACTCTATTAATAGAGAGCCTCTGAAAAATAGTCTTTTAATCGTAATTTATTATACTTTTCTCCATGGGCTTTACAAGGGAAGCAAGTACCATTATATCCAATTTACGGATGGGGGAAACAGGCATTAAGAGGTAAAATGATTGTCCAAGGTCTTTTTGGAGGTCAGTGGCCAGAGGCAATAACAGAACCCAAGGCTCCTGGTATCAGTCCAGTGCCTTCTCTATTCTGCCTCCTCCCCCAACTTAAAAAAAAACAAAAGGGGGTGGCGTTGCAGTGTTTGTCCCAGAATGTGAGAAGGGGAATGTCGGGAAGGTAATATCTTAGAACAACTTAAAAAAAAGGAGATCATGTAATGTTATAGTAACTGGCATAGCATGCTTGCTACATCTAAACACTGATGGCTCATGAAAATTGAGTTTTGATTTTCCTCCCTTATTATAATTAAAGTAACGCCCAACTAAGGATTTCATCCCCTTTGTGCTGGGCAATATAAAAATACATATACAGAGACAGTGTCTGGTCAAAAGACTTACAGTCAAACTGAAGGTATTACAATAGTTACCAAGAGCTTTAGGTTGATAGAACCCTGGGTAACTTTTACTCTGTGCGAGGTGGTGTCAAGAAATAAATCAGGGGAGACGCAGCTGTCCGACCGATAAATAGCTAGCACAAACTGGACAACACAAGAGGTCTTTCATTTAGACCTCAACTTCACTTAGACTCAAGCACTTACACATGTCCACAACAGGTTTGTAAAACACCCCCAACCCTGGATAATTATCAAAGCTGAGTGTGGCTCTCAAGTGGCCTAGCAGCAGCCGATGGGGAACACAAAATGAATTCAGAGGGAGAGAAAGAGTCCAGCTACCTCAAACTTCCCCCTTATTTGTACATTAGTAATACAATGACATGTCACTTCAGAAGAAAAACCTCTTGCTTGACTGTTGAAACTGTTTCTTGAAGAAAATTTGTTAAGCAAGCAGTTTCAATGGTCATGCAAGAGATTTCCTTCTGATTATTGATTAACCAGGTGTGGTTCCCCCCCCCCCCACAGTTTGCAGCCTTGAGGCCCCTAAAATGCATGTATCAGCCACTTCAACACAGTTCTTATCAGGAAGGACGTGGGGTCAAGCTGCCCTTTCTGTGGCACCCAAAATCCCCTCCCCTACTGCCTTGGTTAAGCTAAGCCTGCTGCATGGCCCTTTTATTGCCTGCTGACTTGGCTGCTTTTAGCAATAAGCAATAGTGGTTTCAGGCACTATACTGGTTTTCCAAAACCTCCCCGTACACAACAAGCACCTGGAACAAACAGATGATTGAGGAAGAAGGAAGTTGACAGCAGCTAAATAGAGGAAAATTTGACACAGAGGAATGTGCAATTAAATTTTGGTTATGCTTTAATACTTGTAATGTCACTACTTTATATAACTAAAGATGAACTGCATGACTTTATTCCTGTTAGTTTAATACAGTCATTTTAAGAATCCAGGTCATGAACTACATGGTATGTACATAATTATTCTCAAGTTATACTTTGATTATCTTTTGGGACAGATACATGCATCAGAAAATGCAATGTAGCCAAAATTATAGTAAAGATAATCCAGTTACAAAGTTAGTTTTCTGGTTGTAAGAGTAGTTGAACCTTGCCGTAGGATAACGCACCAAAAAAAAAAAAATTGTTTTTTTGGGGGTCAGATCTTGGCTTCACTCTCAGAAACCCAAAGCTGGCCTCTTTGGAAGTCTAATGAAGCCCATCTAAGAGTAGGCTACCACAAGTCTCTGATCCTTGCAGTCAAAAGGCCTGAGCACTAGCATGGAACTGTAACATCACCACCTACCTGGTTTGGCTTCAGGCTAGCTTCTGCCTCAGTACAAGAGAGGATTGCCTATCTGCATTCTCCATCACATGTGACCTACTGGCCTATTTTCACAACCCAGAAAGGACTCTCTGCCACTCTTTACAGCACAGTTTTATTCTTAGCTTAGGAGCTAAGACCTAACAAATAGTAGTTTCTCTGCTCACCATGGACTACAGCTTTGAAATTTTTCCCCAATACTGACATGACAGACCTTTCAATCCTCCTACTACAGGAACCCAGCCCCCTGTAATTCCTCTTACAGGATAGGCTTGCTGTCTTTTATAATTCTTTGCTCCCTTTCCAGCTGGGTCTGATAACTGATCAGGTCTGGCTGGCCTAAAAGGGGCAGGCCACTCTGTTACAAGAGCCAATTTACTTCACATACAGTGAATGTAATTTGAAGGAACTACTAATGAGGCCAATAGGTCTGAGATGTCAGATTTTTGCACAGTTTGAAACAGTTCAAGATTGACTACGTGATGTGTGTGGCAGAGGTCAAGTGAACTCTCTTGGCCATAGTCGTCATAACCTTTTTTTAAGTATATATGGATGAAATCTTTCTTCAGAGGGGAAACAAACCCTGGAGACATCCCAGCTACTTCTCTAATCTATGCCCAACTGGTTCACCTCCTATAATTTACCTTTCAGCCACAGAGAAAAAACAAGCTCCAAGAGCCTCTCCCATTTTTGAGATGAACTAATTCATCAGATGACTGGAATAGGAAGTCTGTTGTGACTCAGGAAACTGCAAAAATCAGGAGGATCCATTAGGTTCTTTGAGTTAAGAAACAGACTAGTTCTCATACCAATTCAGAATTTTTATATAGATGTAAACCTCTCCTGATGAGCACTCATTTGAAATTTTCCTTGCATCAAACAGTTAACCCACATGCTGAAATTCAAACAGGGTCTTATGTTGTGTTTTCAGAAAGTTGCTCAGTCAATGACCTTCAGTCTTTCAGGATTGTATTAAAAGATTTTCTTTGACTGAATTTCTTACTGTGGAAAGCATTTTTTAGTAACATTTACATTGCTGAATGATTAAAAGTGAATGGTACATTTCTGACATGTAATTAAAATATTCCTGGTACTGTTATCGTACATACTGTTTCTTTCTACCATTATCATAAATTATAATGCTATAAAACAGGGATTAAAACATACAAAATCTCTATTTAAAATGCAACATTAAAATTAATCTCAGGGTTCTAAATAACTGTCATAACTATAAATTTACATATACATTGCCCTGTGGGGAAAAACAAAGCTGAAATGTATATAGACATGAAAAATAGATGCATTTTGAGTTAACTATGTTGGTTTAAATTCCTTAGGCCCCAGTCCCACAAAAGAAACCACAGCAAACCATCTAAGTTGATGGGGCTCTGCATGGTTGCAGGGGTCTACTAATGCAGTTTTGTTTGCAGAACTGAGGTTTTAAAGACAAGCTGGACCTGAATGCTGATAAGAGATCTATGCAGTCTGGCCCAAATGCACGACTGGATCCTTAGCCTTCATTCAGATGCAGCAAAGGAATGGGTTATAGGGTCATTGAGGATTACTGATATTTATGTCATATATAAGCCTTGAAATTCCTCAGAATCAAGATATACCTTATCACTATGTTTTTCCTTCTCCATTCCCTCCTTTTACCCCAGTCTTGGACCCAGAGATCCCTACAGATGGATCCACTGACTTGGATGAGATTGCATGTAGGCATAAGGATGCACACTTGTGGATCAGATTTCAGGAATGCCCTTTGTTACACCCACTTGTTGCCTGTTCTTAAACGAGAAGATAAACTCTCCAGGGTTCCACACCTTTCTATATGTCTGCACCACAGCTAGGAGCACACCTCCCAGCCCAGTACGTAGACCCTCACTAGCTCCACTTGAGCTAGTTACTAAAAATAGCAGTGTGGGATATGTTGCATAGCTAGTGGCACAGGCTAGCTTCTCGAGTCCAAGCCCACCTGACTCCCTAGGTTACAGCTGGTGACTAGCCTGAGCAGCATGACAGCATAGGCAGACATTATGAAGTTTTAAGACAGTTAGTTATTTATATCTAAGAATTGTCCATTAGCTTTTCTTGGTACATTTTCTTACACAGTCTAATTTTTATGAACATTTCAGATTTTATTTTTAACTGCTAAATAGTGACACAAAAATATTGTTTCTTTTGCAGCAGATACAACACTAGTCCAAGTGGGGATGCCATCAGGAGTAACAAATGGGTAACTGGTGGTAGCAATAATTCAGCTATTGATGGCACTAGAAGCGTCACTGGATAGAACACTGATTCCTCTAAATGTGCTACATACTATTTTGTGCTCTAAGCATGCTCTTTTTTTTTGTATTCCCCAGGTTCATTTCTTATTTCTAAATTGTGACTAGAACTGATCAAAATTTATCAACGCCTTTGACGAAAACTGGCTTTTCAAGCACAATGAAAAAATTGTGGAAAATTTTCTTTTTTTCCTCAATCAAAACCAAGAAACTAAAAATATTTGCAGGGAATTTAGAAAAAATAATACAAAATCTTCAAAAATTCCCACAGAAAAATAAGCAGGAGTTTTCAGTCAGTTCTAACTGTGACATTCTTAGAGATCAAATGGATGTATGAATTCCTTGCCAGTCTGAATGTATGAAGTGGGCAGCTTCTACCACCCGCTACTCCACACTCATCATATCATTCAGGACTTCAATTTTTGTGTTTACAGATCCACTTGCAAGAACCTTCTTTTAAGGACTCTTTCCTTTTCAGTGCTACTTGGCAGCCTATGAGAATACTTCCATTTCCAGTTGCCATCTACTGTGCTACGTAATTCCATGTAGCGACTGTGGGGAACCACTTAGCTGGATCTTCCCATCACACACCTTTGTATTATTTATCTCCCAGGTCTCCAGAAAGACAGCACCCCCACTTTTTTTCTTGAAAAGTAAATTTTTCCTTTTCTCGTTTTCATCTGTAGGTTTGATGTCTCAGGCTGGTAGGGATGCCTTCTGTCTTTACGGAGGTCTCTCTGTTCAGTACCAAGCATCTGTATGGAGAAGGCAAAATGGAGAAGGCAAAATATTGCTATTTTGCTGCTGGTGCTGCTTCATTTTGTAAAATCTGCAGTTGGAAGGCTTCATTTTGTAAAATCTGCAGTTGGAAGGTGTCAAGGTTCCTCCCCCACTCTGAACTCTAGGGTACAGATGTGGGGACCTGCATGAAAAACCTCCTAAGCTTATCTTTATCAGCTTAGGTCAAAACTTCCCCAAGGTACAAAATATTACACCCGTTATCCTTGGAATGGCCGCTACCACCACCAAACTAATACTGGTTACTGGGGAAGAGCTGTTTGGACGCGTCTTTCCCCCCAAAATACTTCCCAAAACCTTGCACCCCACTTCCTGGACAAGGTTTGGTAAAAAGCCTCACCAATTTGCCTAGGTGACTACAGACCCAGACCCTTGGATCTTAAGAACAATGAACAATCCTCCCAACACTTGCACCCCCCCTTTCCTGGGAAATGTTGGATAAAAAGCCTCACCAATTTGCATAGGTGACCACAGACCCAACCCCTTGGATCTGAGAACAATGAAAAAGCATTCAGTGTTTTACAAGAAGACTTTTAATAAAAAATAGCAGTAAATAGAAATAAAGAAATCCCCCCTGTAAAATCAGGATGGTAGATATCTTACAGGGTAATTAGATTCAAAAACATAGAGAACCCCTCTAGGCAAAAGCTTAAGTTACAAAAAAGATACACAGACAGAAATAGTTATTCTATTCAGCACAATGCTTTTCTCAGCCATTTAAAGAAATCAGAATCTAACACATACCTAGCTAGATTACTTACTAAAAGTTCTAAGACTCCATTCCTGTTCTGTCCCTGGCAAAAAGCAGCACACAGACCCTCTGTTTCTCTCCCTCCTCCCAGCTTTTGAAAGTATCTTGTCTCCTCATTGGTCATTTTGGTCAGGTGCCAGCGAGGTTACCTTTAGCTTCTTAACCCTTTACAGGTGAGAGGAGCTTTCCCCTGGCCAGGAGGGATTTCAAAGGGGTTTACCCTTCCCTTTATATTTATGACAGAAGGCTTTAAAGTGGTGAGCCCACTTTAAAATTTGAGTAGTGTGGTCAGAGCACAGGACTGGGAATCAAGAGACCTGGGTTTTATTTTAGCCTCTGCCACTGACCTCAGGCAACTTGCTTTTGCCTATATTTTCATAAGCATTAATTTTGGGTGCCTTGATTTTCAGGTGCCCAGGTTAAGCTGGACACCCTAGTAGTAGTGGGAACCTCTGATAACAGTTTAACCTCTATGCCTCTAGTTTTCCCAGCTGTAAAATGGAGTATTTACCCTCTTTTGTAGCACTTTCAGATTTTAGTTTTAAAAAAAGCTATCTATATAAGTGCCAAAGGTGGGATTTTCCACAACTATCTAAAGGATTCTGGGCATCCAAACCCTCTAGGTAGCATTGAAAAATACCTTTGTGTGTATTATTTTCATAAGCATTCTCCAATTTTAGTCCCTGTGAGTACATGCAGTTAGCATTTTCTTTAATGTAGCAAAAGGCATGAGTGACTCATGAGACAGGCACTTTCACATATCAGGATGAAGGAATAAGGGGGTTGAAAGGATCTTCTGCTGATCACACGTGAAATCCTGCTGGTATCCATGTTAATAGTACTGGTGAATATATATAAATTTAAGATGCTGTCCAAGGGCATTTAAAAGAGGAGAACAAAATAATAAGCTCCTAATCCTGATAGAAAAACAGTCTTTCCCTCTCATTACAATAGTGTTGTTTGATTTCACTGAGTATGCTCCTGTATGCTTTTGAGGTTTGCACTTTCTGTGCTAGATTCTGATACCCTTCCTCACATGGAATTGGACCTTTCCCCACAAGTGGATCCATTGCCATCAACGGGATGACTAATGGAGTGAGAATGTACTGTTCAGTGTGAACAAGAGTATCCAAATCTGGCAATAAGTGCAAATAATTAGAACATTTAAGCATTTTGTAAGGAAGTTCTTTCAAACTGCCAAAATAGAATAAAATGTAACATATTGTTGCAACTACTAATCACTGAGATTTCCAGTAGAATAAGATGCTTGAAATATTCCTTTCTGCTTTTTCCTCTGTAACCTGACATGACTTTAAATTAATTTATAACACACCTTATATTGACCATGAAAAATTCTCTATCAGACAGACTTTCCCATGCTAGACTAATTCTATGTGGCCTGAATTCCTGATAGCAATGCAAACAGCATTCTGTTAGTATGAATAGAATGAAAAGTGCATTTTCTGATAAATGTGGCACAGAGAGAACAAAGATGTGGCAGATACTACAGAAAAGATATTGTACGTGCTAATTCATAGGGATAAAGTGAGTATTGTTTTTCCTGCCTTACTACTTACCCACAATGATGATGACTCCTCTGCCTCTCCCACCCAGCATCAGTTCCAGGAATAGTGCCCACAGGATACAGGCAATTGCATTTACTTTCATAGAAATTTTAATTTATTAGCACTGTAATGTCAGTTCCTGAAATCCAATATGCAGTACTTCCAGGAATGATATTACACAATAAGGAAAGTAATAGGTGGAACTGAGAGGGTATAGATAAATGTCTAGGTAATATCTTTTATTTTTACCATAAAAGCCTATGTGAAAATTGCAAATATTGGGACACACTCATCTAAATGTGTGAAAATGTATGTGCACAACTCCCATTATGAACATTTACTGTAGTAAATTCTTATACATTTGGATAAGAATTTAGCTTGCTATCTGCATCCTTAGCACTTCCATTTGAGAAGTTTCTGTACATTTTTGAGGCACACAGTCTGATTCTTATAGCTGGACAGATTTTTTTGAGCTGGCTCAGAGGACTGGGATAGACAATCAGAATCTGTCTTTCACTTCTAGGTCACATACATGAATGTGCCCAGTTTAGAAGAGAAAGAAAGTGATTGCCAGCAAAGGTGTCAGTTGTGATGGTGGTTTAACCTTAGCATCTCGACTGAGACCAACAACTCATTCCATGTAAGCCACTAAGGAACTGTCAGATGGCAATCTCAGAAGGAAGATGAAGGACTGAATGGCTGTTGAAACCTAAATCCCTCCATGCTTCTCCAATTAGAAAGTAAGGTTCTGATGTCCGTGCTATAACCTTGTCTGGGGATAAAGAGAGGATTTCAAACTCCAGGACTGTGAATCCAGGAACTATAAAGATCACCAAATTCACTTTAAAGGGAGGGGTGGGGAGCACACACTTTTTGGAATTGTTGTTTGTATAGACAAAATGCTGCATGACTGTATCTAAGAGTTCCTCAGACTTGCTCTTTTAATGGACCAATTTCATCCTTGCAACAAAGTCAATGGAGTTCTGCTAGGAATGAATATGGAACATGAAGATAATTAAATAAGGCGATTATTTTAATACTAAATTCTAAGACATTTTAGCTATAACAAGCCAATTTCATATATTTTTTGACACAAATCATGTAACTTAAGCTGTTCTGAGCAGAGGCCATCTTTTGGTTATATGTGTGTACAATGCTGGTGCAACGAGGCCCTGATCCTGACAAAGGGAGTGGCCACAACACAAATAATAATGAAAGGCATGTAAATTATTCAATCAGAGCTACAAAAGAATTCCAGTTTTTATACCTACTTAGCAGACTTAAGAAAAGAAATTCTGTTGACTACTGGCACCCTTCTGCTCACTGTAATTGCTGTCAATGGAAAATTGTGGTGAATGCGTGCAAGCTCTAAGAACATGCACCACTATCTATAACATCTATTTAATTTCATAGAGTTAGCCAAAATCCCACATGCCTACTGTAGCCTACTTTGAAAAGAGAGAGCAGAATGACTGCTGAAGCGCTCTTGTCGACAATATAGATGTTCTGCATAATACACTGATAGCTGCTTTCGCATTCAGTGTGCGTTGAGGTTTTCCTATTGTATTTTAAGCATTCATTGTCATAGATCCTCTCTGTCCTTATATTCCTGAGGGAAGGTCTGGTGTCCTATTTGCTAATGCAGACTAAACAAGTGGCGGAAGTAACCAATTGACTTGAATAGGCTTTCGATCAATCCCTTTGTGATATTCTGGGTAGAGTTAACACTTTACATGTACCTTTGTGCTTATGAACAATATCTTATTTTTCACAGTGAACACGTAAACTTAATTTAATACCTCAACACATTAGAGAGGGGTGCAGTATATTTTAACCTTTTTCCTGTTCTTCTCAGAGAGCTGTATACTACCTATATAATTGTTTAGAGCAAAGTGAAAAAACTGTTAGCTGATCAAAGGCTACTAATGACCTTTGAAAATATGTTTTCCCTACCTGTCAGGAGAGGCCTTTGAAATTTTTCCAAAAATGTTAGTATGCCAGGAGCAGGATTTGCAGTATTCCCTTAATTACTATATTGCTTCCTTTACATTTTGATATTTTTTTCTAAATTGAATGTAGTCCATGTCAAACTGACTAAGCGCTTAAATAATAGAATCTTCTTTGCTGCACACTTAGCTGTACAAATGACTCCAGTCACCCACTACACAGTTCTAGTATATAGCCTTGTAGACTAGAGGCAAAAATATACAAGTTGTACAACAGACATTTACTGCATGTGCATGCACCTATACCATTCTCTTCGGTCCCCACCTCCCACCACACACACTGCTAGGACAATGATGCTGAATTAACTCCAGCTCACTATTTTTGTCCTGGAAATATTTTCCATTGCGTCATACATATTCTAACAAATCAGTGTTCACACAAGCCTTCACAGTTGCTGATTTGTTTCATAGATTTTTCACTGTAATCAAGGGAATAAAATTCAGGTCCTTCCGCTCCAAAAGATCCTATCCTACTGTCACAGAGTCCCGGGGTGATGCTCTGGAACTGCTCCCTACAAAGCAAGTCAGGACTCGGGTGAAGTCTCCTCTCTGTGAGCAGCCTGTCTGCAGAGCAAAAAGCTCACACAGCTTCCGACTTGCTGGGTCTGACGTCGGAGCATTCAGCATCCTCTGCCCCTCCGTGTGCTTCCCACAGCGAGTCCGCCCAGGCGGGGTCCTGGGGAAGCCAGAGGGTCCTGCACCCCAACTTCTCAGTCAGACATGACTCTCAGCCAACCAGTAAAACAGAGGTTTATTAGATGACAGGAACCTGGTCTAAAACAGAGCTTGTAGGTACAGAGAACAGGACCCCTCAGCCGGGTCCATTTTGGGCGCTAGTGAGCCAGACAACCACGTCTGCACTTCACTCCATGTCCCCAGCCTGCCCAAACTGAAACTCTCTCCATCCCCTCCTCCTCTTTGTCCCTTTCCCAGGCCAGGAGGTCACCTGATCTCTTTGTCTTCAATCCTTTAGCTCTCACCTTGCAGGGGGGAAGGGCCAGGCGATCAGTTGCCAGGAAACAGGGTGTTGACCATTCTCTGTGTCCAGACCCCTGCACACACCTGCCTCTAGGGCTCTGCAATGATCATACACCCTTATCCCACCACCTAGGTAGTTAAGAACTGCATAGAGGAAACTTAGGCACCCCCACAATATTCAGAGGAAACATTAAGAACAGTCCCACTTCGTCACACCTACTGTTTGGACATTTGAATGAGAGGAGAATCTCCATTAGTTCAGGACCTTGCCTGCTACTGAATGATTCTTTCTCTGTCCAGTAAAGGGGCTGTGATACACATAAATAATAGCCAGGTCATACCTTACAGTACTGCTGTGGTACAGTGGGATTGCTAAGAAAATCTTCATGGGTTATTTTAAAAAGATGTTGCCTGGAGTCATAAAATCTCTTTAAACTATGCACCAGAAAAAGTGCAAGAAGAGGCTAAACCTGGGCAAAAGTATGGTTAAAAGAGAGGTGTAGTCCTCAGTACTGAGCTGTAATTAAAAGTGGCATGCTAATAAATTGGCCCAAGGTACCTAAAAGAAAGCATCTCTCTTCACAAAGATAATCTCCATAGACAGCTACATTCCTCAGGAGCTATGCAACTGTCAACCTCAAGGGTGAAGCTCGTGCAAAAGCAGAAAGAACTTTGTCAGCAGTTAAGCCAACACTATGGAATGCCTCTTCCAACAGAGGCAGAATATCCAGAGATCTCATTTCTTTCAGAGCAAAATGTAAGACTCAATTCTTCTACTTAGCTTTCTGATACCTACAACAAAAAACTGATAGTGAACCTGAGATATGATGTCACAAGAGCTCACACGATCCCCAAATGAGAGAGGGGGCAGGATGCCATCTAAAGAATTAAGCAATCTAGAATTCTGTATCCCCTATTCATTCAGCTGCAGCAACAAAAAGGAATGTGTGTGGGAAGGGTAGATGGATGAAAGTCAACTTTGACCTATTCTTCATGTATTACAAAGAAGCAGTGAAGGGTACCAAGGTTTTTGGTTTTGCTTTGCAGTTTAATTTTTATATATGTTTTAAATAATCCATTAGTATGAGTGTCCTTCTGTTTTTATAAATGCAAAATATCAGAGGTTTGTGAAAAGAACAATTATTTTTGGTAACAACTAAAGATGCTGTCTCTCTAGTATACAATTAGTGTAGATTCAATAAGATAATTATTGTATATTAATTAAAAACCAATTGCTTATTGAAGACATATTTATTGAGGATTAACAATTTTTTAAGTCTCCTTTACAAAGCTAAACGCAATCTCTCCCTTGTATAGCAGTTAATCTTTAATAATCTTGTTAGTAATCAACAGATATCTACTTTACCTGAAATTATTTCCATATTAAATGCTTATTAGAGATTCTGAATCAAAGAAATAGTTGCCAAATAGTGTATATTTGAAGATCAAGTAAATAACCTCACATTCATGCTGACTCCTGAGATTTATTCACAAAATTTCTATGGTATAAATAACAAAAGGAAGAAACTCTCAAAGTTTCCCCATACTCTTGTGCAATCGTTCCAAATGATTCAGATGCTTTGTGGTTTGTGCGTGGTCAGCCAGACATATCCTGTGAACAAACTAGCATCAATGCTAGGGCTGTTAGTGAATCTGCAGCAAAACCCATTGCATCTGTGAACTACGCAGAGATATATTTGGATAGAACACACCAGATAGGATTTAACATTCCATGTTAAATTCTCATTTTTTACCTTTGCAACTTATACTGTCCTATAACCAACTTTATGGAAAACAAAACAATTTATTGGCCCGTAGATTCTATTTTTGTTAATAAAACAAAAACATTATACTCAGGTCTGTACTTTAGCTAAGGAACAAAGATAAAGAGAACCATGAGAAATATGACATAGGTAGATGATTAATTTAAAACAATTTAATCCACATATTTTTCTCTTTTTGTTGTCACAATCTGTTGCTACACAGGCACTATTCTGTTCAATGCATGAGTGTTTTAGGCTCATGGGCCCAGATCCTCAAATTTATTTAAGAATTCAACTCCCATTTTGCCCAGAATTAGAGGCCCCTTTTGAAAATTTGTTCTTAAATGACTTAATGAAGAGTCAGACAGCAGGTAAGCAACAGAGCTAGGTCCTGAACGCCTCACATCCAACCCCCATTATTTTAAGCATCAGACAATACTCTCTCCGCTATGGGAACTCATGATAGATCTGATATGCCATGGTTACAGCTGTATTATTCCAGAAAAAACAGTGACAGTTACAGAGCTGCTCAACCTTCTGAACAGCAAAATTTCAAAGGGCTTTAACACTTGACAAAATATTATATGAAATATTACGTAGCCTGAAAACATGTATCTTTCTTAAGCTTTCATCATTATTGTCCTTCACTTCTCTTAATTCATATTGAAACTTTGTCATGACTGGAGCCTGGGTAGCCTGACCTAAGGGTCAGAACAGGTGCCCGGCCAGGTCAAATACCAGGAGATCAGAGTCCAGAGAGCAAAACCGAGAGTCAGGGTCAAGTTCTCAGGAGATCAGTAGCAAATAGCAGTAGCAGTCCTAAGCATGGAGATCCCAGTTACATGGACAACTTTCTGTTCCCGTGCTAGCTTTATATAAAAAGAACAGGAGTACTTGTGGCACCTTAGAGACTAACAAATTTATTAGAGCATAAGCTTTCGTGAGCATATATATCTTCTTACTATATGTTCCATTCTATGCATCTGATGAAGTGGGCTGTAGCCCACGAAAGCTTATGCTCTAATAAATTTGTTCGTCTCTAAGCTGCCACAAGTACTCCTGTTCTTTTTGCGGATACAGACTAACACGGCTGCTACTCTGAAACCTAGCTTTATATAGGCACTATGAACCAATCATGACCCCCAGAGTTCTGCCAATCAGATTCCAGGAGTGGCGTCCTCTTTTGCCATTCAGCTTCTATTCTGGCATCTGTGAGTGGGTGACAGGTTGGAACTCCTAAGAGCCCTGTGCACCAGGGTTCAAGAGCTGCAGTCTTTGACAAGCTTATGTTTAAAAGTAACGTTCTCTATCTTTTTAAAGCTTCTATAGAAATCCAAAATGATGTGTTTGTACCACATTATTTCCATGGTAACATACTGCAATGTCATGAATACCTGATTGTGACTTCACTGGAAGATAAAGTAGAAAAACAAAAATCCTTGTGATGGAGAAAGCTTTTACTCAAACAAAAAGATTTTCAATTAGGTATAACAGCAAAGGATACTCAAAAATTACCAGCCAATTAACGAAAATCACTTTTTCTATAGATCTTCTCTTTTTCCATCACTGTCCCTCTGTGCAAGGCCCCCTTCAAAAACATGAGTCACTAACTGTACTAGTTAAAATACAATGGGCTATTGTGAATTAGTCAATACAAAGAACCTACATTACAAATTGCTGGGTTGCTGATTGTAGTCTGCAAATCCTATCACATTCCTCCTTGCTGTATGTGGCTGAGTATTATGGATCATAATGGGCTGCACTATAAATAAAGCTTTACTCTTAATTATGTCAAGTTATTTTTTAAATACTAGGGGCAAAATCATGCTCTTACTTTCCTGAGCTGTTTAAATGACTGAGGGGAGCATAGGTGCCAGACTTACAGAGCTGTAGAATCATAGAATATTAGGGTTGGAAGAGACCTCAAGAGGTCATCTAGTCCAATCCCCTGCGCAAAGCAGGACCAACACCAACTAAATCATCCCAGCCAGGGCTTTGTCAAGCTGGGCCTTAAAAACCTCTAAGGATGGAAATCAGGTAACCCTAGGTAATCCATTCCAGTGCTTCACCACCCTCCTAGTGAAATAGTGTTTCCTAATATCCAACATAGACCTCCCCCACTGCAACTTGAGACCATTGCTCCTTGTTCTGGCATCTGCCACCACTGAGAACAGCTTTGTTCCATCCTCTTTGGAACCCCCTTTCAGGTAGTTGAAGGCTGCTAGCAAATCCCCCCTCACTCTTCTCTTCTGCAGACTAAATAACCCCAGTTCCCTCAGCCTATCCTTGTAAGTCATGTGCCCCAACTCCTTAATCATTTTTGTTGCCCTCTGCTGGACTCTCTCCAATTTGTCCACATCCCTTCTGTAGTGGGGGGGGGGAGGGACCAAAACTGGACACAATACTCCAGATGTGGCCTCACCAGTGCCAAATAGAGGTGCATAATCACTTCCCTCGATCTGCTGGCAATGCTCCTACTAATACAGCCCAATATGCCATTGGCCTTGTTGACAACAAGGGCGCACTGTTGACTCATATCCAGCTTCTCATCCACTGTAATCCCCAAATCCTTTTCTGCAGAACGGCTGCTTATCCAGTCAGTTCCCAGCGTGTAGCGGTGCAATGGATTCTTCCTTCCTAAGTGCAGGACTCTGCACTTGTCTTTGTTGAATCTCACCAGATTTCTTTCAGCCCAATCCTCCAATTGGTCTAGGTCACTCTGGTGACCTACCCTATCCCTACCCTCCAGCATATCTACCTCTTCCCCCAGTGTCATCTGTGAACTTGCTAAGGGTGCAGTTCATCCCATCATCCAGATCATTAATAAAGAGGTTGAACAAAACGAGCCCCCCTGGAGCACTCTGCTTGATACTGGCTGCCAACTAGACATCAAGCTGTTGATCACTACCCATTGAGCCTGACAATCTAGCCAGCTTTCTATCCACCTTATAGTCCATTCATCCAATCCGTACTTCTTTAACTTGCTGGCAAGAATACTTTGGGAGACCATATCAAAAGCTTTGCTAAAGTCAAGGAATAACACATCCACTGCTTTTCCCATATCCAGAGAGCCAGTTATCTCATCCTAGAAGGCAATCAGGTTGGTCAGGCATGACTTACCCTTGGTGAATCCATATTGACTGTTCCTGATCACCTTCCTCTCCTCCAAGTGCTTCAAAATGGATTCCTTGAGGACCTGCTCCATGATTTTGCTGGGGACTGAAGTGAGGCTGACCCATCTGTAGTTCCCTGGGTTCTCTTTCTTCCCTTTTCAAAATATGGGCACTATATTTGCCTTTTTCCAATTGTCCGGGACCTCCCCCGACAGTCACAAATTTTCAAAGATAATGGCCAATGGCTCTGCAATCACATCAGCCAACTCCCTCAGCACCCTTGGATGCATTAGATCTAGACCCATGGACTTGTGTATGTCCAGCTTTTCTAAATAGTCCTTAACCTGTTTTTTCACCACTGAGGGCTGCTCACCTCTTCCCCATAGTGTGTTGCCCAGTGCAGAAGTCTGGGAGCTGACTTTGTCTGTGAAGACCGATGCAAAAAAAGCATTGAGTACTTCAGCTTTTTCCATATCATCTGTCACTATGTTGCCTTTCCCATTCAGTAAGGATCCCATACTTTTCCTGACCTTCTTGTTGATAACATACCTGTAGAAATCTTTCTTGTTACCCTTCACATCCCTTGCTCGCTGCTACTCCAATAGCACCTTGGCCTTCCTGATTACACCCCTGCATGTTCTATCAATATTTTTATACTCCCTAGTCATTAGTCCAAATTTCCACTTCTTGTATGCTTCCTTTTTGAGTTTAAGCTCACTGAAGATTTCACTGTTAAGCCAAGCTGGTCACCTGCCATATTTGCTATTCTTTCTGCACATCGGAATGGTTTGTTCCTGCACTCTCAATAAGGTTTCTTTAAAATATAGCCAGCTCCTGGACTCCTTTCCCCCTCATATAGCCTCCCAGGGAATCCTGCCCATCAGTTCCCTAAGAGAGTCTAAATCTACTTTTCTGAAGTCCAGGGTCCGTATTTTGCTACTCTCCTTTCTTCCTTTTGTCAGGATCCTGAACTCAACCATCTCATGGTCACTGCTGCCCAGGCTGCCACTCACTTCTACTTCCCCTACCAATTCTTCCCTGTTTGTAAGCAGCAGATCAAGAGGAGCACTGCTCCTACTTGGTTCCTCCAGCACTTGTACCAGGAAGTTGTCCCCAACACTCTCCAAAAACTTCCTGGATTGTCTGTGCGTTGCTGTATTGCTGTATTGTGAGTGATAGGAGGAGGTTCAAGAGGGATGTCTTACTACTGACTGAAAAAATAGCAGTGAACACTCCTGCTAACAACTCGAATAAGCACTGGGCTCTTGGAGCCCACCCATGCCATCGTTCTGATGGACAACACGCCTTTGGGGCTATGGAGCACTACCAAGGATGTGTGTCATAAATATAAAGGGAAGGGTAAACCCCTTTAAAATCCCTCCTGGCCAGAGGAAAAATCCTCTCACCTGCAAAGGGTTAAGAAGCTAAAGGTAACTTCACTGGCACCTGACCAAAATGACCAATGAGGAGACAAGATACTTTCAAAAGCTGGGAGGAGGGAGAGAAACAAAAAGTCTGTGTCTGTATGCTGCTTTTGCTGGGGATAGAACAGGAATGGAGTCTTAGAACATTTAGTAAGTAATCTAGCTAGGTATGTGTTAGATTATGATTTCTTTAAATGGCTGAGAAGAGTTGTGCTGAATAGAATGACTATTCTTGTCTGCGTGTCTTTTTTGTAACTTAAGGTTTTGCCTAGAGGGATTCTCTATGTTTTGAATCTAATTACCCTGTAAGGTATCTACCATCCTGATTTTACAGAGGTGATTCCTTTACTTCTATTAAAAGTCTTCTTGTAAGAAAACTGAATGCTTTTTCATTGTTCTAAGATCCAAGGGTTTGGGTCTGTGGTCACCTACGCAAATTGGTGAGGATTTTTACCAAACCTTCCCCAGGAAGTGGGGTGCAAGTGTTGGGAGGATTTGGGGGGGAAAGACGTGTCCAAACTACATTTCCCAGTAAACCCAGTTAAAGTTTGGTGGTGGCAGTGGAAATCCAGGGGCAAAGGATAAAATTAATTTGTACCTTGGGGAAGTTTTAACCTAAGCTGGTGAAAGTAAGCTTAGGAGGTTTTCATGCAGGCCCCCACATCTGTACCCTAGAGTTCAGAGTGGGGAAGGAACCTTGACAGATGTCATCTATGATAGTAGTGAATTCTGGCATTGAGTACATTAGCTTTTTCCACATCCTCTGTCACTAGGTTGCCTCCCTCATTCAGTAAGGGGCCCACACTTTCCTTGACTTTCTTCTTGTTGCTAACATACCTGAAGAAACCCTTCTTGTTACTCTTAACATCTCTTGCTAGCTGCAACTCCAGGTGTGATTTGGCCTTCCTGATTTCACTCCTGCATGTCTGAGCAATATTTTTATACTCCTCCCTGGTCATTTGTCCAATCTTCCACTTCTTGTAAGCTTCTTTTTTGTGTTTAAGATCAGCAAAGATTTCACTGTTAAGCCAAGCTGGTCGCCTGCCATATTTACTATTCTTTCTACACATCAGGATGGTTTGTCCCTGTAACCTCAATAAGGATTCTTTAAAATACAGCCAGCTCTCCTGGACTCCTTTCTCCCTCATGTTATTCTCCCAGGGAATCCTGCCCATCAGTTCCCTGATGGAGTCAAAGTCTGCTTTTCTGAAGTCCAGGGTCCGTATTTTGCTGCTTTCCTTTCTTCCTCGTGTCAGGATCCTAACTCGACCATCTCATGGTCACTGCCTCCCAGGTTCCCATCCACTTTTGCTTCCCCTACTTATTCTTCCCGGTTTGTGAGTAGCAGGTCAAGAGGAGCTCTGCCCCTAGTTGGTTCCTCCAGCACTTGCACCGGAAATTGTCCCCTACATTTTCCAAAAACTTCCTGGATTGTCTGTGCACTGCTGTATTGCTCTCCCAGCTGATATTAGGGTGTTTGAAGTCTTCCATAAGAACCAGGGCGTGCGATCTAGTAACTTCTGCTAGTTGTCGCAAGAAAGCCTCGTCCACCTCATCCCCCTGGTCCGGTGGTCTATAGTAGATTCCCACCACGACATCACCCTTGTTGTTCACAGACCCAGAGTCTCTCAGGTTTTTCTGCAGTTTCATACTTGAGCTCTGAGCAGTCATACTGCTCTCTTACATACAGTGCAACCCCCCCACCTTTTCTGCCCTGCCTGTCCTTCCAGAACAGCTTATATCCATCCATGACAGTACTCCAGTCATGTGAGTTATCCCACCAAGTCTCTGTTATTCTAATCTCATCAAAATTCCTTGACTGTGCCAGGACTTCCAGTTCTCCCTGCTTGTTTCCTAGGCTTCGTGCATTTGTGTATAGGCACTTGAGATAACCTGCTGATCGCCCATCTTTCTCAGTATGAGGCAGGAGCCCTCCCCTCTCACATGCTCCTGCTCGTGCTTCCTCCTGGTATTCCACTTCCCCACTTACCTCAGGGCTTTGGTCTCCTTCCAAAGAGGGGGCAAACTTTATGAGTTTATGCTGTAAAATTCCCTGTGCAGCACAAGACGGTATAATTTTGGGTTTATACTCCAGAGGGGGTGTGTGCGCCTGGGGAGCTGAGAGTTGCCTTAGCTGTAGCCTTCCTCTGCAGGGGTTGGACAGAGAGCCTGCATGTAACTGCAGCTGGGTTTGTCCCTACCTGTATGATTGCTGGTGAAAGTGCAGGCTGGAGGGCTTTGCAGCTCTTATCACAGCAGTATAGTGTGAAAGAAAGCCCAGGCTGGTGGGTCAGGGGGCTCAGTGGTACCCTGGGGGAACCCATCACAAACTTGAACAAGTAATTTTCAGCTTATGGGGGGTTCTTGAATTGAATGTTCCAACAATTTGCAGTTTGCCATTTAGAGAGTGTGATTAGCTACATCAGTCAACATATTGTTTCTCTTCTAGGAGGGGATGGCTGAAACTTTTTAAACAGAAGAACAAATGGTAAATAATAAATATTGCACTTCTGGTGTAAATTTTTAGATGAGTAGTTTGTGCTATCATTCATAAAGCTTGCAGGATTTTAATGAATGCCCTCGACCAATAGGAATATTTGTAAACAAATAATATGACAAAGTGAATCAAACTTGACACATTTTATTCACAGAAATATTAATGAAATAATTTTTAAGCTATTCATCCAGCTCTGTCATTGCTGTAAAGTCCATTAGTGCTATGTGTGACCCAGGATGCCTGGGGCAGCCCCCACTGAAAACATCAAGGTTGGGGCAGGCTGCAAAAAGTAGAGCAGATAACCACCAGTTCTGGGAGTAACACTGAAGTTAAACTTACCAATGAGGCACAAACTGCGCTTCTGACCCCCCCCACTGGTTATCAAGAAGCTGAAAAAAGAACACCCGCCCCGCTTTATTGAATTCCAGCTCTCTGGCTCCCAATCAGCACATAGGTCCAGTAGAGTGAGAAGTTATTTTCAAAATTCTGCTCACTATACAAAATGTTCTTCTGACCCAAAAGGGCCAGCTGCATTATCAGGTCAATATTAGTTTGGATCTTACTCAAAATACCATGCTGCCAGCCAATCCTTTAGTGTCTAAAACTAAAGGCTTATTATAAAGAAAAAGGAAAGAACAAGAAGAGAGTTCTTAAATGGTAAAGCAATCAGATAGATACATACAGGAATTTCTAAGTCCATATAGCAGGGTATTAACAGTATTGGTGAGTTTTTTGGCTTGAAAGTCCCTCTGGAACACATCCAAAGCTTGCATGGGTCATTCTGTCCTTTGTTCAGAGCTTCGTTTGTAGAAGTTATTCCAGAGGTAGGCAGCAGGAATGAAGAACAAATGGAGATGATGCAGCTGCCTATATTCCTTTTGCCATGTGGTTTGTACTTCTTGTTTCCCCAAACACAAGCTACAAGGCATGGAAAAAACTTGGAGTCCCCTGTCCATAAGCATGCCCCTACAAGTCCTGCTGATTCAGACAGTGTAGCCCGGTCTCATTTCAATGGGTCCTTAGTACAGAGGATGACCACCTGGGCTCTGCGCTGATGCCAATCTGTCTGGGGGTGTCACCCAGAAACACAGCACAAATTTGGAAATACAGCTATACTATACACACCTATAACTCACAATACAAAGGTGATACAAACAAATAAAGATAATCATAATTGGCAAATAATAACATTTTCACAGATACCTTACATGGCATAGCTGGTTGGATTCCTTTCAATTTCAATAGTGGTATCAACAATATCATAAATTCTCTCCCATATTCCATACAGCATGTGGAATATGTATATTGTTGCAGGACTAGATCTTCTGTGAATGATGTTGGAGCATAGCAGTTTGGGAAGCACACACAGAGCTAAACTGTACCATTTAGCAGTACCTGCGTTGGTGAGACTCCACATAACTGTTCTAGGTGGGGGAATCTTTTAAGGTGGCGCTGCCTACTTCTCAAGGTGTCTGTCCTGCAATGACACCTGCAGAGGGCCCCGTTATCTTCACTGGGCCACAATGTGGGTGAATGGGTCCAAATATGACTGACCTGCACTGTGAGTTAGCGCAGAGGTTGTGTCGTGTTATAGCCCCATATGTTCCTTACCCCTTTGGACATGATGTATCCCTTGATGGATTGAGTTAGCACCCCTTGGTTTTGTCTTTGGCCTTTGCATAATGTGTGCAAGTACGGGGAGAATGCTATTTGTGTCCTTCCCATATATCCACAAGAAAAGCAAAGGACAATGGCCCAGAAGATCCAAAAGGTATTTAGGCACTTAAGTCCCATTGATTTTATAGGGAGTGAGATGCCTAAATACCTTTGAGGATCTGAGCCTATGCATCTCATATTAGGAAGTATCCACATATGCACATTGATAGATGATATTGCTTTAATCCAGATATCACTAATACAATTGTGGATCTTTTTTATGCAGCATTGAAAGCAGAAATAACCTCAAAAGATGACAGTTTTCCTCAGCAGTGTTTTGCTATTACACACACATTATCATCCTATCTGTTAGCTTGGAAACACTAATATGATTTGAAGGTTACTAATACTCTGATTTTCATTTTCTATTTGTGACTGTACATAATGTTAGAATATTTCATTCTCACTACCACATAAAGGTTCATCTTATTAACAACTCTCTAAAATATTAAGTTCCTAGAAACAATATTTGCTGATAAACTAGTGGGTGACATGAAATTTTCACAGAATGAGAAAGTTGTTAATATTATGCCATAGAAAGTCACTAATTGTATATGACAGGAAGTTGCTACTTGCTGAAAGTTATGAGGTAGATTTTCTTAGCAGCAAATGTAATTTTTGCTAATGTGAGATGAAAATCACCACTAATATGATGGTTAGTCAATATAAGGACTCGGTAGATAGTGTACCATTCTCATGGGTGTTTGGGGCATATTTTGGGCTCGCAAATTTCAAGCTGACTCATGGAGAGATAGCAGAAACACAAGTCATGAAAAAGATTTAGGGTGTAGGGATGTAGCAGACAATCCTCCTTTTTGGAGTCATGGCCCTAACCTCTACTGCAGAGAGGGAGGTGAAGTATGAGTGATTATATCAGCTCTATGACAGAATGTCCCTCTACACTGAACGTCCCTCTCCATTAGCAGACTACACTGGCTTTAAGAACACTTTGGTCCAATAAGGAGACAAATTATCACAGTAAAGAGGGATAGATCTTCATTGGATTCAGTAAAGCAACACCAATTTGCACCAGTTGAAGATCTGGTTTAATAATTAGGGGCAAAAACATTTCATCCTGGGGACAGTTGGGAATTAATCTCTACTTTCATACAGTTTTACTGGTCTCCACATAGTGTGGCATGATCCTTCCAGCTATCGTGATATAATCTGTAAAGTGTCAGTTATGTGCTAGCAAAAGATGAAGCTAGGAGGATTATTTAGTCATCTGATACAAGACAGTCATGCTAGGGATTGGCAAAACATCATCAATGGGTATTTGGGGAATAGTAGCTCCAGGTTCCATTGGGCCATCTTGTGGCTCAGTATCCTTTTCGGAGGCTGCTCCAGAATCTAAGCTTCCATATACAACTATGATGATCTGGCTCTTAAACTGTTGCAAATCAACATAGCTCCATTGACCTCATTGTAACTATCCCAATTTACACTAACTGAATAACAGAAATGTAGGTGCAGAAGGGATCTTAAGAAGTCATCAAGTCCAGCCCCCTGTGTTTAGGTAGGACTAAGTGAACCTAAAGCATCCCTGGCAGGTATTTGTCTAGTCTGCAATGATGGTGACTTCACAACCTCCCTTGAAAGCCTACTCCAGAACTTAATTATCCTTATAGTTTTTCCTCATATTTAACCTAAATCAACCTTGCTGCAGATTAAGCCCGCTATTTCTTGAGGTACCTTCACTGGATATGGAGAACAACTGATCATTGTCCTCTTCATAATAGCCCTTAAAATGTATCTGGTCCCCTACCTCAATCCTCTTTTCTCAAGATTAAACACGTAAGGCTTAAAAAAAAAGCGGGGGGTGGGGGGTGGGGGGGTGACGACATCATAGGTCAGATTTTCTAACACTTTTTGATAATTTTTGTTGCTCTCCTTTAGACTTTCTACAATTTGTCTACACCTTTCCTAAATTGTGGTGCCCAGAACTAGACACAGTACTATAGATGAGGGCTCACCAGTGCCAAGTAAGGCAGGATTATCATCTCCCACGTTTTATACATGACATTCCTGTTAATACATCCCATAATATTAGGCTTTTTTGCAACTACACCACATTGTTGACCCATATTCAATTTGTGATCCACTAGAACCCTCAGAGCCTTTTCAGTACTAGAATCTAGCTGGTTATTTCCCATTTTGTAGTTGGGCATTTGATTTTTTTCCTTGCTAAGTGTCATACTTTGCACTTGTCTTTATTGAATTTCATTTTGTTGATTTCAGATCAAATCTCCAATTTGTCACAGTCATTTTGAATTCTTATCCTGCCCTCTACAGTGTTTGCAACCCCTCCCAGTTTGGTGTTATCTGCAAATTTTATAAGCACACTCTCCACTCCATTATCAAAGTTATTAATGAAAATTTTGACTAGTACCAGACCCAGGCCTGACCCTTACAAGACTCCACTAACTACACCATCCCAGTGAACAATTAACAAATACACTTTGAGTACAATCTTTCAATCAGTTGTGCACCCTCCTGTCAGTAATTTCATCTAAACCACATTTCCTTAGTTTGCTTATGAGAGAAAAATGGCGAACTATACCAAAAGCCTTACTAAAAATCAAGATATCGCAAGTCTACTACTTTACCCCATCCACTAGGCCAATAACCCTGTCAAAGACATTAATTAGGTTGGTTTGGCATGTTTTGTTCTTGATAAATCCATGCTGGCTAATCCTTAACTTTATTATCTTCTAGGTGATTACAGATTGTTTAATAATCTGTTCCAGTATCTTTCCAGGTATTGAAGTTAGGCTGACTGGTCTGTAATTCCCTACATTTTCTTAGTACCTATTTTTAAAAAGGGGAACAATTTTTGCACCTATACCTCTATCCTTCATGTTTGTGAAGATAACCTTCAAATTACGAATTAAGAAGAAACAGATTAATTCATATCTGTCTGACTATGCAGAGAGCCTGAAATAATAATAGAGATGTTAACTGCCCCATTTCTCTCAATAGAGCATTAACTCTGAATACTAATTACGTAAATTTAAATATAGTTGTTAACTTTAAATATTTCATTTGTAACTAAACATGCAAAAGAGAGAGACAGCCATAGCTGATATCATGGCATTCAGACAACACAGGAGAAGGATAACATATTATGAAGATTTGCACAATTAATTGTATTAGAACTGTGTCATTTTGTCCTCAAGTTGAGTGACATTGTTTGTCGAGTGAGCTTGGTTTGCAAGCAGCGCTATAGAGAGATGGTATATTTGGCCAATACTACTACCACTAAAGAGATGTGGGGATTAAATATCTGTCCAGTTCCAGGTGTTGTGTTTATGCTGTTTGACTGCTGAAACTTTCCAGTTTAGGGAAAGCAGTTCTCAAGCTAGAGGCCGGGTAGTAAATGGAGATTTTGTACCTATGCAAATTGATCAATTATTGACTGGCATATTTTGCATTTTTGCAATTGAGCAATATTAATTGCTTTCTCTTTCTCTTATTTAATACACATGGAACTGGGAACGGATTGTTCAGATCACACTCATTTTTCAGTCACGAGCACTGGGAATTTAATATAATTCATGACCCAGGCAAGAAGGTTTATTTATTTATTTTCCCACTGGATGAAGCTGTCTGGCAACATGTGAAAACATTGCTAGGTTCTTTGAGCTATCAATCATTTAATTTGCTAGGCAGATTTCATCCCTGGGAAGTCTTGATTGCACATGGGATTGATGTTTCTTTGAACCATGCTTGACTAAACAGAAGGAGCAGCACCTCACAGTGGTGTGATTCCTGTTATAGACATAGTAATAATGATTGGAACTGGCTTTTGTAAATAAGACATAAACTGGGATATTATTTCTTTCACTATTATTAACATAGACTGAGAAAAACAAAATCGCACACTTCTTATTCAACCAGCCACCTTCTCAGAGCTTTGTGCCTACAGCATGAATGCATTATAACTTGTTTCTCCTTCAACCCACAAAAATCAATGTCATGAGGCTGAAGAGGCCTGGACTGAGGGAGAAGTTTGCTGTTGGGAAATTAATTTATCTGACCTGCTACTCTGTACAGATCTTTCGGCTTTCTGCACTGAAGCTCAGACATATAGAAAACGTTATTGTTTTATGAAATGGCATTAATGTAGACTGGGTCCGGATCCACAAAGAGACTTAGGTATTGCAAGGCTCAGCATCACAACACATACCTTTTAAGCACCTAGAAAAGTTACTGGACTCTAGAAAGCCTGAATTAGGTGCCTAGTTTCCCTAAACAATGAATGGTGAGAGATAGGCACCTAAGAATGGATCCGTAAAAGCCAGCACCCTAGGTGTGGAGCCACCTAAGTCAGTCTGCCAAGGTTCCTCCCCCACTCTGAACTCTAGGGTACAGATGTGGGGACCTGCATGAAAAACCTCCTAAGCTTATCTTTACCAGCTTAGGTCAAAACTTCCCCAAGGTACAAAATATTCCACCCGTTGTCCTTGGACTGGCCGCTACCACCACCAAACTAATACTGGTTACTGGGGAAGAGCTGTTTGGATGCGTCCTTCCCCCCAAAATACTTCCCAAAACCTTGCACCCCACTTCCTGGACAAGGTTTGGTAAAAAGCCTCACCAATTTGCCTAGGTGACTACAGACCCAGACCCTTTGATCTGAGAACAATTAAAAAGCATTCAGTTTCTTACAAGAAGACTTTTAATAAAAATAGAAGTAAATAGAAATGAAGAAATCCCCCCTGTAAAATCAGGATGGTAGATATCTTACAGGGTAATTAGATTCAAAAACATAGAGAACCCCTCTAGGCAAAACCTTAAGTTACAAAAAAGATACACAGACAGAAATAGTTATTCTATTCAGCACAATGCTTTTCTCAGCCATTTAAAGGAATCATAATCTAACACATACCTAGCTAGATTACTTACTAAAAGTTCTAAGACTCCATTCCTGGTCTATCCCCGACAAAGACAGACTATAGACAGACACACAGACCCTTTGTTTCTCTCCCTCCTCCCAGCTTTTGAAAGTATCTTGTCTCCTCATTGGTCATTTTGGTCAGGTGCCAGCGAGGTTACCTTTAGCTTCTTAACCCTTTACTGGTGAGAGGAGCTTTCCCCTGGCCAGGAGGGATTTCAAAGGGGTTTACCCTTCCCTTTATATTTATGACACAGTCAATGGAAGTTGCTTACAAAAAGGATGCGCCTTAAGTCCCACCTCTCTCCGGGAGTTAGGCACCTGAGTCTAGGCTACTGTGAGGTGCCTCTCTCTGGCCAACTCCACACAAAACAACCAGGGAGGAGGCAGCTGTGACGCATGGGGAGGTACCCGGAAGTGGGTCTGATCTCCCTCAAGAGCAGCTATTCAGGGGAAGAGGAAGTCCTGTCCTGCCTCAGCCTGGCCAGGACTAGCAACTAGGAATACCCAGGCGGGGTGCTCCCAGGAGTATGGGGGAGATCAGACTCATGTCCACCAGCTGCAGGAAGCTCCATGGCTGCTGCTTTCAGACCCCAGCTCTGAAGGTAGTTGGAGGTAGGTTTGATCTCCCCCCACGACCATCGAGAGCAGTCATGCAGGGGAAGAGAAAGTCTCATCCCTCCCCAGCTCTTCTGGGACTAGCAGCTGGAGCCCAGTTCATGGTAGAAGACTCTGGCTGGGGCACCCATCAGGGAGGGCCTGATGTTATAGTCTGGAATGATTTTTCATGACTGTGAATTTGGTAGAGACCTATACATTAGGCCAATCCTCTGTTCATCACCTATAATCAGAAGATCCCAATCCACTTTCCTTCTCCTCCCCGCTGCCACCCTCCTCTGTTTATCTCTTCCTCTGAAGTCCCCACAATCTCTTCATTAGCATTTGACTCAGTATGCAAATACTCTTTCTTTGTAAGGCACAGAATACACAGTGGTTAGCTAGTGTCTCCTGCCTGGTGCGTGGAACCTGTCCTGAGATACGTCACCTTTGGGTGATCTGCCTTTATTGTAAAATGTTGTTCAAGCTAGTTTCCAACATATTCATATCTTTTTACATATTAGTGGCACTTATATTTGACAAAGATTATGATGATCAGCATGACGCAGGTTTTCTGTAAAAACCTTACATGATATTTTTTGGAGAACTAGAATGTAAATATCAGAGCCATGGGATCCCTGTAACTCTTATGCACTCCCATGCTCTCTGCCAGTTGGCATCAGAGAGGCCTCCCCCATAACCTTTGGCCCAGTGGTTAGGGATGTGGGAGACACCAGTTAACTCTCCCTTCCTCCCCCCGATAAGAAGAGGTTTGAATAGGAATCTCCCATCTCAGATATGTGCCCTCACCACTGGACTAGAGAGTCATATCTCTGGTCCATGTAATATTTAATACAAAGTGGAACAGCTTCCACAAGAGAAACTGAGACAGCTCTCTATATCAGAATATCCCATAGCTCGGTGGCAAAATCACTCTTCTGAGGGAGGGGGGGGCCCTATTCAAATCCCATCTTTTTATCAAGTAGAGGCGGGATTTGCACATACTCCCTCCCATCCTGGGTGAGTGCCTATTAACCAGACTAAAGATTATAAAGAGAGTCCTCCTTATTGCCGTGTCCCATGGAGTTAGACAAGCACAACGCACGTTACCAGATTAGGCCCCATAGATGAAATAGGCATTCCTCCACCTGGGTGAGGCTCATGCTAAGGCTTAGGCAGGAGATAGACAGGTGCTCATGTGCCTCAGGCATCAGTGACAATGCTCAGAGGCAGAAATTTAGGCACCTAGGGACTCTTACAACTAAAATTTAGGTGCCAAGCAAGTTTAGGCATCTACAGGGTTGGGTAGAAGCTGATCAGAGGTTGTGTGGATCACAGTAGTACCTAGATTTTGGATTTAGGTGCCTAAATCTGAGATTTAAACACCTAAATCCCTTTGTGACTCTGTGCCCTGGGACTTTTCATTGCACTTTCACTTAGCCCCAATCCTTCAAAGCACGAATGCACTTCCTTATGTTTGTAAGCAGAGTCAGGATGAGCTCTACCCTGACATCTGGTGGTAAATTATGCCAAATTGTGGAAAAGAACTTTGGGGGCTGATCTTGTTTGCATAGGCACACCCACCCCGCCTAGCATGAGCCCTCAGCAGCCTAAATGGTCACTTCAGCTGCTGTGGGATCCCCAATTTCTCTGTTATTGGAGCAGGAAGAATAAAGTGTTATTACACTGATTATGTGAATCAAGGACAGTGGAACTGTTATGGCAGAGGGACTCACCACCAACTAAGTAGCACTCACTAGACAATGGACATGGGTTCCAAAACCCAGTGAATTGAGAGAGGCTGGGGATAGGCATTTGTACCTTGTGGTATGGGCCCCAAGTGCTAACAGCACCTCTCCTCCCCATCCCCGGTGTAATAGCAGAGCTAGTTTTAATTTCATTAGGAGTCTGGTTACAGATTACAGAGCTGAATTCATTTTGGGCCCATGGTGCACCAGTATTGAGGCTCCCCCACTACAGGTTGAAATCACTAAAGAGCTAAAATCACTGAGTATTGTGTTAAGTGTGTGGGGGGGTGGAAGATATATTGCTGAGTGCCTGGCGGAGCACAGCAGCTGTGGGACGGCTGGCAGAGCAGAGTGGAGCAGTTTGTGGGACAGCTGGAGCGGCTCATGGGAAGGCTGGTGGAGCAGAGCGGCTTGTGGTGAAGTCTGCAGCAGAACTCCACAGAGAGGTGGGGCAGTCGGCAGTCGGCCCCTTAACACCCCCATTTTCACCCAGGCTGTGAGGTAAGACTCTGAAGATAAACTTTTGAACTCTGGACTCACCAGAGACAGAGACTTTTGTGTTGCTGCACTTTGGAGTTGTTGGACTTTTGGGACTTTGGATGACTTTTGGGTTGCTGGACTCAAGAACCAAAGGGAAAGGACATGGCCCAATTTGCTTCGGGTGAGTTTTTTTGCTCATGGTTTGTGTTATGAATCCTGTTGGTGGTATTTCCCCAACATAATGCCACATTGTTTCTCTCTGTTATTAAAAGTCTTTTGCTACACTCAGACTCTGTGCTTACGAGAGGGGAAGCATTGACTCTTAGAGTTGCCCAGGGCGGGTGGTATACATTTGTCCCAGGTTACTGGGTGGGGGTTCGAGCCGGTTTTGCATTGTGTTATTGGAACGGAACCCCTAGATACTGAACTTGGCCCTTGTTGCTGCCAACTCTGATGGGCAGAAGAGTTACATGTTTAAGCACATAAGTAGTCCCATTTGCTTCAATGGGACCATTCACATGCTTGAAGTGCTTTGTTGGATTGGGGCCTTAAACAATGGTGGAATTCTGCACCCTAAAAGATCAAATTCTCCCAATTATTTTACAACTAGCCTCTAATTTTACTCCCACAATCCATTGTAAATCAAGTTGTTGGGATATTGTTTAGACCTTTAGCTATCTAACCACACCTGCAAATCTTCAGTTAGATATCTAAAAGCCTAAGAGTTTTTTTAGTGCAGGTGAATGTGGGTGCAAAGTTAGGAGGTCAGTTTTGTAACTGTAACCATTTTTCAGTCAGGTGTTAATATGATGGATGGACAAACAAATTAAAGTAAATAAGAATCTCCTCAGACCTTTGCCTGAAGCACAAACAATGAAACTTAGCTCTTATGTAGTACTTTTCATCAGTAGATTGCAAAGCACTTTATAAAGGAGGTAAGCAAATACCAATGATGGTCTGAGGTTTAAAACAACAACAAGACATCAGTTAACTTTTTGCAATAATCCTCATTCTTCAGCATGTCTACTTTTAGATGAGGCCAGAAATACAACTTCTAAGAATAAAGCTATTTTATTTGTGTAGTATTTCTGACTCATCAAAAACTAGAAAGCCTTCGAAATCTCATGAGAAAGTCTGTTCTCAAAACATTTCAAGAGTATTTTTTTAAAACAGTGGTTTGCATACATATGAACAAATTTGGATACTTACCAGAATTGAACTGGCCACAACTCAGGAGGTTCATCTGCTGCTGTCAAACAGATCCCTGCAAAATTTGAGCATAAGAGCCAATTTTTTTGCATATAAAATGGTCGAGATTATGTCCCAGATGAGGACACGTAAGGGGCCCCCAACCCAATCCCTCTGCATGGTGAAAGAGGACCTACCCAGATCTTGGGTTGAGCATCAGGAGGGAGACAGCAAGAACAGTATGTGCAATACTCCCACCCAGAGAATAAATAGAGCTAGGAGTTTTTCCTGCTATGGACTCAGCAGTAGAGCAGGGGAGTATACTTGATCTGGCCATGGATTGATGCAGCTTACTGACCCATGCAGAAAAAAACCAAAACACCTCTCTGTATAATAATGAGCTCAAACTGCTCAGTCTATTGATACTAACAAAGAGAAAAAGTTAAAAAAATGGACTTGAGTATAGTCTGTAAGTATCTACCTAGGGAACAAATATTTAATAATGAACACTTCAATCCAGCAGAGAAAGGTGTAACATGAGCCAATGTCTGTAAGGTGAAGGTAAATCAATGCAGACTGTAAATAAGGCCTAAATTTTTAATGGTGAGAGTAATTAACCATTGGAACAATTTACCAATGGCTGTGGTGGATTCTCCACCAATGACAAGTTTTTTTTTAAAAAAATTATGCTTTAGGAATTATTTTGTATAAGTTCTAGGTTTATACAGGAGCTCAGACTTGATGACCACAGTTGTCCGTTCTGACCCTGGAATCTAGGAAATGTGCCTCAAATGGGGTCTCACTGAAACATAATTCCTTTCCAGACTTGTTCCTGGGGCAGCTCCTTACTCAAGGCCCCAAGTAGTTACACAGAGAAAAGGCAATTTATGCTGGCAATTATGTATGCAGTTCCTATTCTGGTGAGCACCTGCAGGGTTTTGGAGCATGCATTCACACATAAACTTGAGGGGGTAGGGGGGAACACATCATAGGCCAGTTGAAATTTGTCCATTAGTGCTCAAAATGTCCTTCATCAAAACTTCCAACAGAAACTTAAGAATCCCTGTAACTGGAGATTTTCCTTACCAGCTTTCAAGCCCCTTCCTCTCCTAAAATGGAAAATTCTGGCATGTAGGAAATTAGGGAAAGAGTTCAAATCCTTAACCCCAACATGCAGCCAGAGTAACTGTTCACTATAAATCTCTGGGAATCAGGAATCAGCTCATCTCCTTGGACTGTGATGCAGCAGCAAGCCACTTTGTGGCAACTACTACAGAGTCTGGATTTCAACAGCCCTTACACACTGGTATGCTCCCTGTCTGCAATAGAGACTAGCCAGTGGGTCCATATCTAACAACCTCACTCACTCTGGGCCCTCCACACAAAATTTCCTCTACATTAGGGTGCATGGAGACCATGCAGATGAGAACTCCATGGTATACAGAGACCATGGACCTCCCCTGGGGGGTCCCAAAAGTTTGCATCCTTAGCCAAAGTGCAATTGCAGTGGCTCAGTTGGGTCAGTGTAGTGTCTCTAATTTGTTATCAGATACGGAAGAAACTAACACAGAGACGGAGTACTTGTGGCACCTTAGAGACTAACAAATTTATTTGAGCATAAGCTTTAGTTAGCTACAGCTCACTTCATCAGATGCATTCAGTGGAAAATACAGTGGAGAGATTTATATACACAGAGAACATGAAACAATGGGTGTTACCATACACACTGTAAGGAGAGTGATCACTTAAGGTGAGCTATTATCAGCAGGAGAGCCGGGAGTGGGTGGGGGGAGGAGGGGAAGAAAACCTTTTGTAGTGATAATCAAGGTGGGCCACTTCCAGCAGTTGACAAGAACATCTGAGGAACAGTGGGGGGTGCGGGAAATAAACATGGGGAAATAGTTTTACTTTGTGTAATGACACATCCACTCCCAGTCTCTATTCAAGCCTAAATTAATTGTATCCAGTTTGCAAATTAATTCCAATTCAGCAGTCTCTCGCTGGAGTCTGTTTTTGAAGTTTTTTTGTTGAAGAATTGTCACTTTTAGGTCTGTAATCGAGTGACCAGAGAAATTGAAGTGTTCTCCAACTGGTTTTTGAATGTTATAATTCTTGATGTCTGATTTGTGTCCATTTATTCTTTTACATAGAGACTGTCTGGTTTGACCAATGTACATGGCAGAGGGGCATTGCTGGCACATGATGGCATATATCACATTGGTGGATGTGCAGGTGAAGGAGCCTCTGATAGTATGGCTGATGTGATTAGGCCCTATGATGGTGTCCCCTGAATAGATATGTGGGCACAGTTGGCAACGGGCTTTGTTGCAAGGATAGGTTCCTGGGTTAGTGTTTTTGTTGTGTGGTTGCTGGTGAGTATGTTCTTCAGGCTGGGGGACTGTCTGTACGCAAGGACTGGCCTGTCTGCCCCCGGATCTCCTGCTGGTAATAGCTCACCTTAAGTGATCACTCTCGTTACAGTGTGTATGGTAACACCCATTGTTTCATGTTCTCTGTGTATATAAATCTCCCCACTGTATTTTCCACTGAATGCATCTGATGAAGTGAGCTGTAGCTCACGAAAGCTTATGCTCAAATAAATTTGTTAGTCTCCAAGATGCTACAAGTACTCCTTTTCTTTTTGCGAATACAGACTTACATAGAGACATCACCCAAGAGGGTCAAACATAAATATCTAATATTAATCTCTGAGAGGCTACCCTCCATCTTCAGCAGAACCAGATCCATCCAATTAACTTCCTGCGTGTGCCACTACACAGTCTCAAAGCCACTGCCATTGGGAATTTATGGCTGCAGAAGAAGTAGTGAGATTACAGCCCTTAGTTGTCTAAATACGATTTTGAGGATCTAGGTCTAACTCCCATTGAAGTCAATAGGAGTTACTCACCTAAATGCCTTCGAGGATCTGAGCCTTAAGCCTGGTCTACACTAGAAAATTAGGTTGATTTAACTACATTGCTCAGGGATGTGAAAAATCCACACTCCAGAAAAGCATTGCTAAATTGGCCCAAGTCCCCATGTACACAGCGCTAGGTTCATTGGCAGTAGCTAAGCTGATGGAATTATTCTTCACTCAGGGAGGTGTATTACCTATGTTGACAGGATAATGCCTCCCAGCAGCATAGGTAGTGTCTTCACTGAAGTGCTACAGTGGTGCAGCTATGCCACATAGCATTTTAAGTGTAGACAAGTCATTAGTGCATATGGAAGTGTAACACCACTAAGATCACCAGTTTTCTTGGCACAGATTTTTCCAAAAGGCTGTATTTATTTACAAATGCTTGGAATTCAACGTCATCACTCTGCAAACGTAAACTGACTCCTCATGCTGTGTATTTAATTGTTCAAAACACTGTGCATTGCTTTTATTAGTATTGGGTTTTTGTGTTTTTAAAAACATTTCCATTCTTAGTAATCCTCCTTAAAAGCTTGAAAATAAAATGACTTTTTCCTTTGAGAAAGTCAAGCCAATGCTATTAAATCCTTGAGTCAGACCTGCTGTAGTGAAACTCTGTGAAAGTTTCTACATACAGCTCTGCCAATGAACTTTATTCCTGAACTGCAACAGTCTGTTAATCCTGAGTTTCTCTTGAGCAGAAACTGACTGTTGTGTCAAATTGTATGATGTTTTTTTGATGTAGAAAAATGTCTGGAGGAGAACAGATTTATCTGTCCAAATCAGAGTTTGAACCTAGGACTCCAAGTGCAGCATACATCCTGTCCTCCTAAAATGGCAATTTATAAAATTTCTTCTATATAATTTAGCCTCCTAGCTTCAAATTCCAAATGCATTTTAAGTTTAACCAAAACATTCCTTTGTGACCACATTTTAAATACTATACAATGTAAAATCTGATATATCCCAGAACTTAGTCATGATGGTTACAACAGTAAAATACTAGCCTAGGGAACAGGGGAAAGAAGCAATGTCACTTTCCCAAACTCTGCCTAACAACCCATCTCTTTGCACCTGAGACCCCGCAAGACAATCAAATAGGATACTATTCAAACTACTCATTAATCTCTCCTAACTACATTCCTTCTGCCTTCCCGTGTGCTTTAATTTGCAGAGAAATGGTTATCACTGACATTTTAATCATCACAATGAGGCTTTGGAGTCAACACCACAGTGAAAAGAGCAGGGACAGTTCACACAGCCCGAAACAATAGCTCTGAGACATCTATAATCTCAGGCAGACATAACTGTTCCAGCCTACACTTGGTTAACAATTATAAAGGTCTCTTTGCAACCATAAACACTAGAGGCTTTTTTTTTTTAAGTTTTTTTTGTTTCCAGCTAAGAAGACCAGCTCTTGTGAGCTGGTCTGACGTGTGTGGCTAAAGCACACACTACTTTATGAAAATGAACACTTGTGTCATGTAGCGATCGTGTGTCTCCTAACCCCTCTTCATGCACCTTTTGAAAGACAAGAGTACTACAGTGAAGCAATAGTTTTTAATAGGGGGTGCTAACTGTAAGCATGCAACTCACCAGCCAGCACATGGCAGGTTCTCCTCCTTCAGCACTCCTTACTGACAGCCATTCCAGCACTGCTGTGGTCTGCTGCTTCTTGCAACTCAGCCTTCAGGCCAGATCACAAAGTCTCATCTCTTCTGGGATACCAAAAGCCAGCTAATAATAGTTTGTCAACTTCACACCAGACCTTTGGTCTGAGTTCACACTCACTAGTCCTTACCCCTGTATCAAGGTGAAGTTTCAGTAGTCCTTACCCCTTTTGGGGGGAATGGGGTGGGAAGCTGCTCCATCTTCTTCTGTGGGCTGGTAGGTAAACTCAAACTCTCCCTTTCCACTGGGCCCTGGTTCAGGGACCCTTGAATTAGGCAGTCAAGGCCTGACTACACAATCACCTGGCTGATTTCCTGGACTACTTCCTACCTCAACCTGTCTTGTGTTTTTGCCTCAGCGTCTTCGCATACTCCTAGCAATCAGTCCTAGCAAAGTCTCTTCTACTGGCTCACTGCAGAGCTTCTTTGTACTTTCGGCTTGGCAGTCGGTTCTGCTGGAGGGAAGTTTTTGCCATTGTCCTCACAGGACAGTTACTAACCCAGGAGAAATCTTTCTGCTCTCTACAGGCCCTCCAGCTGTGTGAAAAGTCCTGGGCAGACACTTCCTGACACTGTGTTCAGCTCCCAGGTGCAGATGTACCTTCCTTTAGGCAGGTTCTGTTTGCCAGCAATGTAGCTCAGCTCCCTGATGCCAATGAGGTGTCTGTTATTGAGTGAGAACCAACATCTACTCTCCTTTTTGATCAGGCCCTAACTGATCCAGATTCAGCCATTTTAAGTCCACCCTCCAGGCTTGACACCCACTGCAGGTGTGGGTGCAATCAGCCTTGGCCTGCTACAGGCTCTCATTAAACACTTCAGGCTCACTGAGGGATTGGTACATCCCATCTCACCAACCAAAATCACATTATATTTGGTAAAGAAATGGTTCTTAACTAACTTAAAATCTGATTTATCCCTCTCTACCTGGAATCTGTATTTAAAATCAGAAGGGACCCATTCTTTCAATCTCATGTGGTGCATGAAATCTCATGAAGAGTTTGAAAGAGCTCATTGCTGTCAGAATCCAATTCCAGCCCTCTTTTAATCTCAAACCTGAAATCAGAGAAGATTAGGGTTGGAAGAGACCTCAGGAGGTCATCTAGCCCAACCCCCTGCTCAAAGCAGGACCATCTTCAACTGAATACAATCTGGATTCAACACCTATCTCTAGTAGGTTTTTTGATGCAATGTCTGAGTTCAGAATAGAACCTCATGTTGTGTTTCTGCCTGAATGCTATTCTCCCCCTGCTTTTAGATCACCTTTAGTTTTTTTTTCCTCCTTTTATGTCACGAGGACAGCTGGAGGATGTGGAGAGAGATTTAGAAGCAACCAACTCATTTACAACATTAAGAAACAGTCACTGGCCCATAGAACATAAAAAGAAGAAATAATGAAGCAATGAAATTATTTCACTTCAGTGCAGAATTGTGGATGGAATTATTTCTTTGTATTTCACTCCAGCTCATCTATTATTCCACACATTTTATTTAGTAGGTCAACTTTTATTATATAATAAAATTAATTGGCTCCTACCTGCTGTTAGGAATATTATTGCACAATGTTTTGCCCATGTAGTCTTCTTTGTGCACAACTAAAAGACACTAAAATACTAGTGAGCATAAAATGGCATTTGTGGTTACAATGAAACACACACTTCGAGTATGTTATGAAGCAAAGACCAGTACCTTCAGCAATTGAAAATAATAGTCATCTAAGCACAGTCACTTCACTGTCGTTTTGTCTTTCTCCTCACTCCATGTATTAGCTCTTCTACCTCTTGTTCTTGTCTTATTCTTAGAGTGTAAGTTTTTTGGTGCAGAGAGTATCTTTATTATGTGTATACAGTGCCTAGTACAATAGGCTCTGATATCTGACTAGGGCTTCTAGGTGCTTCTGCAATCCAAATAACAATTACATACAAAAAATATGTTTTGTTTCTTTTTGAAGCAGAAAAGAATTTTATTTGTGTAACACTTACAAAGAATCACCGAAAAGGATAAAGCAAAACTATGCAACAAAACAAAAGCAAACACAAGGTATAACACAGCAGCCTTCAGGAGGGAGAAGTGTTCAGGCTAGCCTGGGCCCAGAGCCGGGGGGCTTCCTCGACACTTGTGGTCTTCCACCCTCCTGAGTTACCTGGTGGCCTAGAGCAGGGGGGCTTCCTCGTCACTCATGGTCTTCCACCCCCTCGAATTACCTAGTGCCACGCCCAGTGTGGAGAAGCAGGAGCCCCGCCGCTGGAACCGGAGGGCACCCCCGCCCAGCAGGCCCCACCGGCCTTCCCCCGGGAGGTAAGCAGCAGGACCCGAGACACAAAAAATATGTTAAAAGAACATGATTATGGTTTCAAAGTCAATCACTCAAAAGTTAGGCAATCCCAGAATTAAGATTGCCTGTGTAACCTTAATGAGGCCCCTTTGCATGTATGCATTAGGATAGTCTTTAATTACATGACAACATACTATTTTTCCACTGGCCCTCAGGCTCGTTAAGTGCACAAGATAAACTGTCTCACCCCAGCCCACATTTTCCATTTTGCAGCTACCCTTGTGCTCCCTGCCCCATCTCGTTTCTGCCCACTATCTATTCCTTACCTTTCTATATTCCAGTCAAAAAGCTTCCTTCCTCTGCTGGCTCCTAGCAGTGAGCATTGATGGCACAGGAGAGATAGTCTACTTATTCTCAGCTGCTGTGCCTGGTGGTGGGAGGAGCAATTTCAGAAAAAAGTCCCATTGAGCCAGTAGCTGGAGCATGCTCAGTACAGAGAGAGAATTTACCTGCCAAACAAGCCTGTGATGAGTATTTTCAAACTGTAACTATTGGATGGATTTTCATGAGGAGTGTGCCTTCGCTGTCCCAACATTAAGGTAACCCTTCCTACCAAATTTCAAGTTCGTGCTCCAAAATATGGAGGAGCTAGAATGTCTCAATAAAATGGTTTAAAAGATTATTTTTAACATAGGTGAGACAACTTATTTCTCCCTTAACTTATTCTCAGAAGTGGTTTAACCTTTTTTTGCTGAAACTTCCTTTGCCTCCCCACCGATAATTTGCAGAGTCAATTGCTTGACCACCCTTTGGTTCATTATGAAATATACTTAAGAAACCAAGTAACCAATGTCAGTCTGGTTTATAATATGATACAGAAAAAAGGTTCTATACTATAAAGCAGTCCAGTGCAGCCATGTCACATTCATTTAATGCAGAAGGGATGTTACACATTTCAGCTGATATTATTTATTATCATGATTTTACAAGTTTAACCTCTTTTTATACGTTACTAAATCTAACCCATCAGTTTGTTTCAGTTCTCTAACTTCTTATTCTGTTCCTTTATTATCTTTGTTTTGGATACTAGCATTCCAGGTACTGGTCTGTGAAAGTACTTCCCTAGCTTGTACTAAGACATAGGACACTTGCCCAAATCAAGATACATTCATTCTAGCTGCTTGTGCAAAATGCTTTCTTCAGTAAATGCAAGGTGTTATGAATACTTAGCATAAAGTGAACAGGATAATAGTATAGGCCAATTTAGGCTATACTGTTTCACGGTTACAATATTTGTGCTTAATGCATAGATTGTATATCTCTCTATTGTAGTGTGGATAATATATATTAATATGATATGTTTATATGCTAGCCAGTATATATTAGTCAACTGCTCAAAAATGTGTGTGCATGCATGTATATCGTAAGCTGTAGACTCGACACTTAGACACCTTACAGCAACTGAGAAAACATTAACTAAATAAAAATTCTCAAGAACATATCACTCCTTGCTATTAGAGGATATAGAAATGACCCCAAGATTACGTGGATACGTCTTTCGTTGCACCTTAAGGTTTGCTAAGCACTAGTTCTGCCAGATCACCTAAGGGAGCAGGTTCCCGAGGCCTCTATGAGAAATATCTGGCGCCAGTCTCAGAGAACTTCATCTCAAGAAGAGTCATCAACAGTGATCCAGTGGAAGCAATCTCTCAGGTAACTGCATCCTACCACTCAGGGCTTTTTAAACTATAGCCAGCACTTTGAACCATACAGCCAGCAAAGAACAGAGAACACTTATGTTCTAAGCTTTAATGGGTCACCTCATCCATTGAGAGATATGATTTATAGTGCTCTAAGCAACCATTAAAATATTAGTACTGTGCGTGTTTCAATTGTCTGCTTAAATGACCTGTTAATAAAGATTATAGGCCTGGCTGCTCTCTTAAAGCCCTTTTACATCACTGTAATTTCACTAACTTCAATGAGTTACTCCTGATTTGTAAGAAGAGAATCAAATGGTATGTCATTCTGCTGACTTGAAAACACCAATCAGTAAACAAAAGACATCCTTACTCTACTGAAACATCAAGTGTTAAATAATGGTTCACTCTTTATAAGAAATCATGTGAACTCTTTGCTGCTTTTCCTAGCATGCTAACGCACAGTTTTATACTCCAAGTCCAAGTGCCTTGTAGTAAACTAACCTTGAAATGACAAAAGCATGAATCACTGCAGTGGAGACCACAGATAAGAAGAACTGTTGCAACTGACAGGTCCGCCGCAAATGGGGAAGAGACTCCCGGCCCCCCTCCAAAAAAAGTCAGATCATGACACAGCTATCTGGCAACGGGAAAAGAATGGGATCCAATCTGAACACAAGACTGCAAACCATGGGATAAATCCTCAGCTGTTATATATCAGCAGATTGCCAGTGATTCTAGACATGGTCACTGCATATTAGCAGAATTCAAACAAGACACTTTCAGAATAGAGCTAAGCAAATACTTGAACTTTGGTTTCGGTGGCCAAACTGAATGAAAAAAAATACATATGTTTTGTTTCTAAAGGAAATTGATTTTATTCCAGTTTTTCCTCAACAAACACAAGACAAAAATAGTTTGGGTCATACTAAACACTTCAGTCACTCTAACACAGCATTTTGCAGTGAATTTACTATTTGACTGAAAAATTTCAGCGTCTTAATCCACTCTTGTAGATGCTCTGCTCTGTCCACCAGCAATATTTATATGTCATGTGGTATAAAGGAACCCTGGCAGCTCCAGTCACCAGTGTCCAGTCGGCAGCGCAGCAGGTCTAAGGCAGGCTCCCTGCCTGCCCTGGCTCCACATGGCTCCCAGAAGCGGCCAGCATGTTCAGCCCCTTGGCGCAGGGGCAGCCACGGGGGCTCTGTGCACTGCCCCTGCCCTGAGTGCTGGCTCCACAGCTCCCATTAGCCAGGAACAGTAGCCAATGGGAGCTGCAGGGGCAGTGCCTGCAGGCATAGGCAGCGCACAGAGTCCCTGGCCCCTCCGCTTAGGAGATAGACTTACCGGCCACTTCCAGATCCTGCACCCCACACCTTCTCCCGAACCCCAGCCACCTGCTCCAGCCCTGAGCCTCAACCCGCACCCAAACTCCCTTCCAGAGCCTGCACCCCTCATCCCTTCCTATACCCCAACACCCTGCCCCATCCCTAAGCCCCCTCCTGCACTGTGAACCCGTTGGCCCCAGGCCAGAGCCCCATCTTGCAGCCCAAACCCCACATTCCTGGCCCAGCCAGAGCCCTCACCCCAGAGCTCAGAGCCCAGTCAGAGCCCTCACCCCACTCCTGCTCTCCAACCCCCTGCCTCAGCCCTGAGCCCCGTCCCACAGTCCGAACCCCTCAGCCCCAGCTTGGAGCCCTCTCTTGTACCCCAAACCTCTCATGCCCAGCCCCACATCAGAGCCCACACCCCCAGCCAGAGCACTCACCCCCTCCTGCACCCCAGACCCCTGCCCCAGCCTGGTGAAAAGGAATGAGGGTGGGGGAGAGCTAACCACAGAGGGAAGGGGGATGGAGTGGGTAGGAGGCAGAAAAGGGACAGGGCAGGGGTGGGACAAACATGTTTGGTTTCGTTCAGTTAGAAAGCTGGCAACCCTAAAGGCACTTCATGCACGGAAAAAGCATAGACACGTTTATGGGAGAAGTTACATTAGCAATCTTCTCAGAAGTCTTGAATCAACACATCTGCTGGCTATCCTGCCCACTCTCCTCCCCAGCTAACAGGACCATTTATGGGCCTGTGGTGGCACCAGCTTAGGAGAGGTTAACATTGCTTCTGGATTTTCTGCCCCTGGACAGCTGAAACCCAAGGTTACACCTGCAGAACTGAATGTCATCCTGCTCACAGGGAGAAGAAAACGGTGGAGTTTGTCATCCCTTAAATACATGTGGTTTTCTAACTTAAATTCACCTGATCTAAGAGGATGTTTTTAATTTTCTCTACTAAAAGAAATAGATGTGTTTACAGGTTCCTGAAGACTCCTGTGTGCATGTTGAATGGGGGAAGCAATACATTCAGAATCCCAGGGGTTCGGTTTTAAGGTCCTAGTACCTGAAGGTTTGAATGCAGTTCCTGATGGCAGGCTAAGCCAAACTTTTCATTGGTTTTGAAAGGAACCTTTAGATAGATGTAACCTGGCCCTTTCACTGCTGTTCACTCTTGGCAGAAAGGATACATGTGTGAATTGCCAGGGGCAAATTGCATTGGTATTCAGCCCCATGCTAAGCGCACATCTAAAACCAAGTTGCTTTAAAATGAAAAATGGCTATGCTGAAAATGTACTCTATAGTCAATTAAAAATAAAAGCCATCTTATAAGTGATATTTTACAATACATTTTATACCAGCAGCACCACAAAATGTTTTGATGTCTTACAGAAATGAACTGTGACACATTGCATGAAATGCATTATTATTCTTTGTCTCATTGCCCATTTTAGGAATGTTTGCCCAATTATTTTTCTTCTCCCTCAGTTAAACTCTAAAGCATCAGCATCCTTTTTATTTCAAACTTTCCACTGTAGCCATTTAACAAGAAGAAAACCACAAATCTCAACCATAACACTACTCCACTCTTCAGACTCTCAGCTAGGCTGACAGTGGTAATGGAAATAAAACATGATTTCTGAAATCTGTAATGATTTCTGAAGTTTGATTTTTAAATAGTAATTTATATGCTGTGGTTATGACTTACATTTTCATTTACATATTTAATAAAGACATTAATCATAAAAAGACTAAAGCATGCTTATTGGTTGCTTATTGTAATTAAAGAAAGTTAAACATGTGAAGTGGAGATAAATGTGATAACGTGATACAACAACTTTAAATTGACTGCATTTAGCTTCATTTCACTCTTAAGCGTTGCATCTAAAATTAGAGTGGATAATGGTGTCCCCATTATCAGTGACAACAGCTGGGTAAATACTAGAACAAAGTTATCCTTGAACATTTTCTCAGATTATTAAACAAATTTGATCCTCCCTCTTTTGTGTTTGCTGTCTCTGAATATTCTAGCAAATGGGTTTACTGGTAGAAATGGCAAATGAAAGAGCACATTTTAAAATGAATATTGGAGAAAATTCACAGAAAGGGAATTTGTTAATTCAAGTATTAGAACCAGAAAGCAGTTCATGAGTTCCAGTCTTCTAATCATGGAAGCGAAACATACCATATGATATATGTATCCAATCAGAACTATCTAACACAGTTCAAGTTCCAATTTTTTTAAACGAAATTTTATTTGTAAATAATCTATAGGCTCAGAGTTATTCACAGAGATTAATCTGCAGAATTTTGTAACAATTAATACATTGGAGGAAAGCTATACACAGGGAGACAAGTCACAAACAGGAAAGAGAAATTAAATGAAACAAGTTATTCCAACAGCAATTATAGTAGTGCATATAAGATCCCCATTTTAGCTGGGGGCTTATCAACACTACATAATTAAGACAACTTAAGTGGGCAGAAAGCCACCGCAGTAATTAAAGCGGTAGTTCACATCCACACTACGTTCCTTCTGTTGGTGGTGTGCATCCTCAACACGAGTGCTTCCATCATCTGAAGTGGGGCATTGTGGGACACTGAGAGCTGGAGCCCCACATGCCCTGGAGCTGACAGCCCGAGCTGTCAGCCAGGCATAAAACTCACAGATGAGGCCTCCCCACTCTTGGCACTGACAGCCTGAGCTGTCAGCTGGATGTCGGGATCACAGCTGACAGCCAATGGGTGATGTACACAACACAGTGTCTACATGGCCACTATGTCACCCTAACAACATTGACCTAAGCACTATACCTCTCACGGAAGTGGAGTTATTAGGTCAACGTAGTGGGTGACTTACATGAGCAGGAGCACCATTGTAGTGTAGACACTTTACATAGTTAGGTTGACATAAGCTGCCTTAAGTCAACCTAACTCTGTAGTATAAGCGAATGAGTTGGTACCCCTTGTAGCTTGAGAAAGTTGAGAAAGAGGAACAGAGATACTGCATAGTATTAACTGACTGAAGAGGTGTTAATGTGCCACTTCACCTTGAAGGGTCTCTTAGAATGTGTGTTAACTATTTATGCTAAACAATCTGTTCCATCTTGTATTTAGCTGTGACACTCCGAGGCCTGGTCTACACTCAAAAGTTAGGTCAACCCAGCTATGTTGTTCAGGGGTGTGAAATATCCACACCCTTGAGCGACGTAGCTAAACCAACCTAACCCCCAGTGCAGACAGCTCTGGTTAATGGAACAATTGTTTCACTAACCTAGCTGATGGAAGAATTCTTCCATCAACCTAGCTACTACCTCCTGAGAGGTGGATTACCTACAGCAATGGGAGAGGTTCTTCCATTGTTGTTCTCAGTATCTATACTGAAGCTCTACAGTGGTGCCACTGTTGCATTTCAAGTGTAGACAAGCCCTGAGTACCTTTACTGGACCTGAAGAAGCGCTCTGTGTAGCTCAAAAGCTTGTCTCTTTCACCAACAAAAGTTGGTCCAATAAAATATATTACCTTACCCACCTTGTCACTATAGGTTTCAGAGTAACAGCCGTGTTAGTCTGTATTCGCAAAAAGAAAAGGAGTACTTGTGGCACCTTAGAGACTAATCAATTTATTTGAGCATAAACTTTCGTGAGCTCACGAAAGCTTATGCTCAAATAAATTGGTTAGTCTCTAAGGTGCCACAAGTACTCCTTTTCTTCTTGTCACTATAGTGCAGTATGGCATAGAGTTCAAAACCACATTTTGTAGACACAAAGAACAATTTCTGGCTGAGAGAAAGTTAGCACACCTCCAATCAGGTGAGTTTTGCTGTCAGTTCATCTGGCAGAACCATTACCTTTGCATTACCAAGCTTGTTTCATTTGCAGAAAAGCAGAGGATAGATGCTCATATCAAGGGCTGACACTGGATGAGGGATTTCCACAAACTGGTTAAGACTTCTTTAGTATTTGGCAGCTATAGTTTGGTGGTAAGGACACACACAGGCATATAGGAAACCAAAAGGTTATACACAAAATTGAAAACAACAGCTACAATGGTAGCCATTACAAAGTCAATATTATGTATAAAATGATAACTGAGAGGCAACAGTCTCCCCACCTCACGTTTAGAATAGGAAATAAGTAAAGGTAGGCAAATAGTATTCTTTTAAATGGTAACCACTGGTGTTTTTGTTGTTGTTGTTTTTTGGAGCGGTTGGGGGAAAGCTGGGGTTAAAAATTGTGAAATCACTTAAGAAACTTGAAAAATTGGCAGCTGCAATGGTTTCATAAGTGGATAAGATTATTTAACCAGAGCAGTTTAATGGAGAAGCACCACATGTATGGTTTGACTGGTGAGCTGCAAATTCATTCTTTCTACAGCATTATGTGCTCATCCCATTTTTTATTGCTGCACATTTTAAGTCTGTCTCTTTTCAGAGTTGCATGTAGCTTTACTCTGGGGCCAACTATGAAGCTGACCGCTTTGCTCTACTTATAGTCATTGTGTTAGTTTCCTTTGCATAGTATGGCCCTTCAAGTAATAAGGAATTTGTTGTGGTACTTTAAAAGTTACAGTCATATGATTCAGGTTACTTAGCTTTCTTATTTGCCTTAAACTCACAAAGTTTATAAAGTTTATAGCTACTTTACTGGTACCTAGGTTTTAAAAGGTTTCAGAGTAACAGCCATGTTAGTCTGTATTCGCAAAAAGAAAAGGAGTACTTGTGGCACCTTAGAAACTAACCAATTTATTTGAGCATAAGCTTTCGTGAGCTACAGCTCACTTCATCGGATGCATACTGTGGAAAATACAGAAGATATTCTTATACATACAAACCATGAAAAAATGGGTGTTTACCACTACAAAAGGCTTTCTCTCCTCCCACCCCACTCTCCTGTTGGTAATAGCTTATCTAAAGTGATCACTCTCCTTACGGTGTGTATGATAATCAAGGTGGGCCATTTCCAGCACAAATCCAGGGTTTAACAAGAAGGTCTGAGGAACTGGGGGCGGGGGGGTAGGAAAAAACAAGGGGAAATAGGTTACCTTGCATAGTGACTTAGCCACTCCCAGTCTCTATTCAAGCCTAAGTTAATTGTATCCAATTTGCAAATTAATTCCAATTCAACAACCAGCTGGAGTCTGGTTTTGAAGTTTTTCTGTTGTAATATCGCAACTTTCATGTCTGTAATCGTGTGACCAGAGAGATTGACGTGTTCTCCGACTGGTTTATGAATGTTATAATTTTTGACATCTGATTTGTGTCCATTTATCCTTTTACGTAGAGACTGTCCAGTTTGACCAATGTACATGGCAGAGGTGTTGGATCATATTAAAGAAGTTCTGTATTAAAATCACAAATGAGTTTGATTCCCCATAGTTTAAATTCCAGGGTATTACTAATTAAGAGGTCTCTTGGTTTTTGGTACTGTTTCTCTCCCTCTATGTGTGAAACTTGCAAGCTGCTAATTGTGTTAGTACATTCTAAGACAGAGTCTATTCTCAAAGCAATTCACAGAGAGAGAGAGACTCAAAGCAATACTCTAACAACAGAAACAACACCCAGAGACTCCCCACCCTTTTGTTGTATTAACAATTGTGATTAAAATAGAGATAGAGGATGTATGTGGATGGATGCTTGGTGTGGATAATAACTGAATGATCAGGGAGGTGCCAGCCTAAGAATCCAGTGTCCATTGGCTGAAGAAGGCGTCAAGTGGAAATAACCAGAGGACCCCCAGGAAGGCAGACTGGAATCCATCCAACAGCCTCAAGGATGGGAGAACCAAAGAACAAGATAACATCTTGGAGCCGTCAGGAATGTGCTATCTGCTGATTGATTCAGCAACAGCATGATGAAGCAATTCCCATAGACTGGCATAGGAAGAAATTCCTATAAAAATAGACTCTAAAAAGTGAGAACTTTGGGGGTCTGATTCTGCAAACCAACTTCCAGGAGCATCAGATGAGCATCTGACAAGGCCCTGCTCCCTTCTCATGTCCAGGCCACCTGGCCAGTGGCTTGGCATGAGCAACTCTAAGGCTGGTAACTATAATAACAACCTTGCAGAACCTGTGTGTGTGTGTGTTTGTATGAATGAATGTGTGAATGAATATGAGATTGAATGGAATGTTATAACTAGAACTAACTGCTTACTATGATTCTTTCTGTATTCACAATAAATGTGGTATTTTGCCTTTTTCCCTTTAATAAGATCCTGCTGGTTTTTATTTTATTGGTACAACAGAGGGGCATTGCTGGCACATGATGGCATATATCACATTGGTGGATGTGCAGGTGAAGGAGCCTCTGATAGTGTGGCTGATGTTATTAGGCCCTGTGATGGTGTCCCCTGAATAGATACGTGGGCACACTTGGCAACGGGCTTTGTTGCAAGGATAGGTTCCTGGGTTAGTGGTTCAGAACCCTTCAATCTCTCTGGTCACACGATTACAGACATGAAAGTTGCGATATTACAACAGAAAAACTTCAAAACCAGACTCCAGTGAGAGACTGTTGAATTGGAATTAATTTGCAAATTGGATACAATTAACTTAGGCTTGACTAGAGACTGGGAGTGGCTAAGTGATTATGCAAGGTAACCTATTTCCCCTTGTTTTTTCCTACACACATCCCCCCCCCCCCCGTTCCTCAGATGTTCTTATTAAACCCTGGATTTGTGCTGGAAATGGCCCACCTTGATTATCATACACATTGTAAGGAGAGTGATCACTTTAGATAAGCTAGTACCAACAGGAGAGTGGGGTGGGGGTAAACACCCATTTTTTTTCATGGTTTGTATGTATAAGAACATCTTCTGTATTTTCCACAGTATTCATCCGATGAAGTGAGCTGTAGCTCACGAAAGCTTATGCTCAAATAAATTGGTTAGTCTCTAAGGTGCCACAAGTACTCCTTTTCTTTTAGGTTTTAAAAGTTACTTGAAACTCAGAAGATCCATAGCAGGCACCCTAAACTCGCTCCAGTTTCTCTTTTTCTGTAAGGGTGAACATCTTTGGGTACATCTGTACTGTAATAAAAAAAACACCCCAGCACTGAGTTTCAGAGTCCAGGGCAATTAGCTTGGGTTACGAGACTAAAACAAGAAGTATAGACATTTTGGCTCAGACTGGAGCCTGAGACTCACCCTCAGAGGGTTTCAGATCCCAGGCTCCAACCCGAGTCCGAACGTCTACACTGCTATTTTTAGCCCTTTGGCCCAGCCTTGTGAGTCCGCCAGGTAACCTGGGCCAGCTATGAATCTTTTACTGCAGTGTAGCTGTACCCTAAATGGTCTGTATTTCTGTTATAGATGCTTGCTCTATAGGTGCGTGTGGTGTTTATCATAAAGCTTTTCAAAACTTTTGTAAGTTTTGGTGGCTATGTGAATGATTTCTCTACTTCATCTACTAGGTCATTAAGGGCCTGATCCAAAGCTCAGTGAAGTCAGTGGAAATGTTCCCATTAACTTGGGTAGTCTTTGGATCAGATCCAAAGTATATTTTGCATTCTTAAATTACCAAGCTTCCTGTTTTATTCCCCTGTTCAAATACTCATGCTTAAGTAAATTTTAGGTTTTCCTGCTTCTTATTCAAAGACTAGATGTATATTCTTGGCCAGCATAAACATAATGATCATTCTAAGCCTTTTAGTATATGTGCACATATATTATTTCTAACTATCAAATACAGTTTAATAAAGAGTTAATAGTTTTGTTTCTTTATGCAAGTGTTTCCCAAACTTGTTCCGCTGCTTGTTCAGGGAAAGCCCCTCGCGGGCTGGGCTGGTTTGTTTACCTGCCACCTCCGCAGGTTCAGCCGATCGCGGCTCCCACTGGCTGCGGTTCACCGCTGCAGGCCAATGGGGGCTGCGGGAAGTGGTGGCCAGTACGTCCCTCGTCCTGCGCCGCCTCCCACAGCCCCCATTGGCCTGCAGTGGCGAACTGTGGCCAGTGGAGCTGCAATCGGCTGAAGCTGCGGACGAGACAGTTAAACAAACCGGCCCGGCCCGCCAGGGGCTTTCCCTGAACAAGCGGCGGAACAAGTTTGGGAAACACTACTTTATGCAAATATCCTATCATCATCCTTTAGGACCAATTTAAGAGCTTCCTAATAAATTAGAGATAGCTACTGTACTTAGTTAACTTATGTGCAAAAAAATCTGTCCCCCTCAGCATAATTACATACATTCATATAGCTAAATGCACATATAGTATGGTATATACTGACCTCTTTCTTGCAACTTTTATACTCTATAAACAGGCACTCACCTTACTAATACCCACACTGAAGTTGACGAGCCACACTTGCCACGATGAGTTGGCAGAAACCAATCAGCATCTCCCAGTGCAGTCCCAAACCTGTTAAGAGTAGATCGATAGAAGAACCTAGCCAAACTCATGCATTCTCTTTGCTAATTCTCCTAAAACCACCTTCTTCCCATTATTATTATTCTTACTACAGTATTATCTATGATGATATTTCCCTATGCTGAATATGGGACACCTGGTAAAATTATTCATATTCAAACAAGTTCAACGGCAATCAGTCAGAATTATGCAGTACAAACATTCGAATTAACATCAAGTTGACTGAGCCCCTGTTAAAAAGAAATACTGCAGAGTTGGTGTCTTTTTATTTACCTTCTTATCTTTTCAAGGCTTTAGGGTTCACAAGGGCAGGGGTGACACACACACCCCTACCCCCATATACACACACATGGAGAGGTGACACACACATACTCCTGTACACCTCTCTCACATGGGGGGAGGGGGCGGTGAACAATCCTCTCTGCCTGGTGCTTTCTGCCCTCCATACCTGGCTGGGGTGGGATGGACCTGCCTCTCCTGGTGCCTGGCCAGAGAGGTGGCTCAGCAGGGGAGGGTGCCTAGGGCTTGGAGCAGCCCCGCACTTCCTGGGGGCAGGACAGGGGAGAGGGGGCTGGTGAAGAGGGTGCTAAGCCCCTGCCTGGGGGCCTGCTGTGGAGCATGCAGGGTTGGGGCACAAACAAGCTGGAAATGGCTTCCCTCCCACCACTCCAGAACTTAGCAGAAGGGTGGAGAGGCTTCCCCATGCCAGCACTGTGCAGGGCTTTGGCATGTGCAGGGCTCGGCTCCTCCTGGCCAGCATCCCGGGCCAGAGGGTCTTGAGCTTTCCTAGGGTGCCAGCCCAGCCAGAGATAGTGTGGGAAGGAAAGAGCCTGCCGGTCAGGCTGTTGGTGAGCTGAGCGCTCCGACCAGGGGTTGGTTCTTCTCACACCACTGGGAGCAGGACGTGCCCCGCCCGGGAGGATATGGAGGAGGAGTGGAGCTGGGTGTGGAGGTGAAGGGGCAAAGCAGGGAGAGGACAGTGAAAGGAGGAGGACATAAAGGGCCAATGGGTGGACAGCAGAGAAGACAAAAAAACAGCCGCCGCCTGGCGCCTTCCTGCACTCACCAACCACAGCAGCGTGCAGTCAGTGCTGGCCGGAAATGGGATGGAGGTGCAGAGCCCTACTTGCTGAGAGCTGGCACACAGCGGAGGCTGCACTGATGGACCAACAGGCGAGCCCACATGCTTCAGCTTTGCCCTGCCACCAGCCTTACACACCCACCCCTATCGTCGGCCACTGGACACCTCCCCCCCCACTCACCGCTGGTGGCCGGGCGGCTGGCGAGCAGGGATCTGGCCAGCAGCATGATTCGCCACTACTGATGGAGGGGGACAGAAAATATGGGAAAATTGGCCAGTTTTTAGAAAAAGAAAAAGGTGGGACACCTGCAGGAGCGCTTTATATGAGACTGTCCCTTTAAAAACAGGATGTCTGGTCACCCTAATTACATAGAATCCCCAACCAAGATCAAGCTTCCATTATGCTAGGCACTGTAGAAACACAGGAAATAATAGTCCTAGCCCTGAGCAGCTTACAATCTGAACAAAGGTGGTATTTTATCACCATTTAACAGACAAGGAACTGAGGCACAGAACCATTAAGGGCCAAATTCATAAAAGGACTTAAGTACTACAAGGGTCAGCATTGCAATGCTTAGGTGCTTAGAAAATTGCTGCAATTCACATAGCCTAGGTTCCCTATGTGAAGTATGGGGAATGCTGTGAGAGACCCAGGTTAAATTCCCCTCTATTATAGGATGTTCTGACATTGTCTTTCTCAGTCTCTCCTATTGAAGCTGTTCTGCTCTGGGTAAATAATTGAAGTCATAGGGAGCAGAGGGACTGGATCCTGGGTCTCTCACCTTCTAGGGGAAGTATGTTACCCACAAGACTATAGATTCATTCTTATGCTACCCATCTCCCAATGACTTGTTAAGTATTTATGAAAAGTGGAACAGCTTCACCAGGAGAGACTGAGAAAGCCTCACATCAAAATATGCTACAGAGCACTTGCTTTGAGAGGTAGGATACTCATGTTCAAATCCCTCCTCCCTATCAAGTGGAAACGGTGGGGTGGGGAAATTGAACCAGCCTCTCCCACATTCCAGGCAAGTGCATTATCTGTCATAAGATGGGGAGCAGCAGCATCTCTTCCTCCTCCACTGCTTCTTTAAAAAAATCCCCAGCTCAGGTGCCTGATTCCAGGAGAGGGTTCATGGCTGTGCAAAACAAGCAAAGATAGGTGCCACATTGCAAGCCTGGATAGGTGTCTAACTTCATGAGAGAAGTAGGGCTTAGAACCCATCCCTCTCATCACCATCTTCAGTTGGGTAGCTTAAGTGGCTTCTCGCCTAGCATGCTGGCTTTTGTGAACCTTATTCTTAGGCACCTGTCTCTCTCCATTCATTATATTGGGAGCTTGGGAGCCTAACCTGGCTTTGTGAAAACCAATGATTTTATAGGCACTAAAAAATGCTGAGCATTTCAATGCCAAAGTCCCCTTGAGAGTCTGTCCCGAATGGCTGGACTTAGTCATCTAAAATTGCAGTAAGGCATCTAAGTCCCTTTGTGAATCTGGCCCTAAGTGACTTGCCCAAGTCCACAGAGGAAGTCTGTAGCACAGTCAAAAACTGAATCCAGTTCTCCTGAGTCCCAGTCTGCTGCCTAAGCCACAAGATCATCCTTCCTCCTCTTCCACTGTTTAGCAAACTTCTCTCAGGCTAATAAGATTGCACATGTTCAGTAGGAAATGGAGGTAACTGAAAGAGAGGTGTTCCCAGCTTTGACATTTAAAATTAATCTATTCAATTAGAAGAACATGGAATATTTCAAGATGGATAGGTAAGGTATCTTTATTATTAGCAACGATTATTTTGCTGTAGGGTTCTGTAGATTTTTGTGCTTATTTACTATTTTATTCAATAGCAATGCATGTTTATCCTAGGAAATCCCACTGTACTATAGAAACCTTAAGAAAAAGACATTGAATAGCAACAAACCGTTTGTTGAACTTACACTTTTTTCAGTGTTTTCTGAGTATAAACCTCACTCATCTGAAAATCCACATTCATACAAATATGGTTTTTCTTTAGAAACTTATGTATAGACTATCTATTCTGTCCTACACAAAAGTTGTTGGTAAATAATTAGGTTTATTATGTACTGCATTAGGCCTCCTGGAAGGTATGCTTTAGCCAAACACAAATTATGCCTTAGTCAGACAAATTACAGAGCTTAATATGCAGGTGAATGGGTGAAAGGTTATGGACTGTAATATACAGGGTTAAGTAAATGATCTAATGACCCCTTCAGGCCTTAAACTCTGAATTTTCTTTCTTTCTTCCTTCATCTTTCCCATAAATGAAGGCCTATGGTACAGGACTATAGGTGTATCCTTGAGTTCAATGGAAAATGGAAGTTTTCAGCTGAAGTGTTCCATGTAACATCCTAGAACAACAGAAAATTCCTATCTCCTTCTTATCCCCATGTTCTGGCTCAGCTACTCTAGGCAGTAAGTAAGGAGGAATGGAGCTATTACTCTGCCATTTACCCCAGCGTCTGTCCACTTCCCACCTACCTGCTTTGGGGACCAAGTATGCAAGTACCCCAAATGCACATGGATCCAAGGTCTGGGTAACCTGATAGGTATTATAATGGGGTTCCTTACACCCTCTCACTCATCTGTGTGGTATTGGTCTTTCATTGCTCTGAAGGATATATACGTAGCGTGATATTGTTCCATTGTCTTCTTGTACTGTAATCTCCATATTCATGGATGCCTTGAGGTGCTACTTGGAGTCTGCTGTTCATTTAGTCACCTATCATTGTGTTGCTGGAAACCTCTGACTTCTTCTCATGTCCTTTTCACAAACTAGATGTTTTTCCAGAACTGTGTACAAGCGATGGCTCTTTCTGTCATTGCATTGAGGTCCTCCTTCATACAGGTCTCCCCAAAGAGTCAGCAAACGAGCAGGTGCTCAGACTAATATATTGAGTTTCATGTATAAAAATTAGATTTGGAGACGCAAACTCACAGTCAGACTGGTCACATGGTCATAGGTGTGACTACCTAGACATGAGAGAGACAGGATAGGGGTGGTAATATCTTTTATTGGACCATTTTTTGTTGGTAGAAGGTACAAGCTTTTGAGCTACACAGACCTCTTCTTCAGGTCTGGGGAACAAAGAATAGTGTCATGATGATCAATTTAAAAAAAACAGCAGGTCCATTTTCCTGTGCTAACACTGTAGTCTAAGATAATGGTAATGAAATAGAAAAAACAGGCATATATCTGTCTCTTTCAACATTCATTCACTCCTCCTCCAAATTGCCTTTTACATTTTACCATATGTTTTTTTTCCTTAGGAGAATGGCCAATTTAAGAAAAAGAGGAAATAAACCTTTTCTATTACATCAAACAAAATTCTTAAATGGAATAGAATACTGGAAAATGGGGATAAGAGCAGAGAGGGAAAGAGGAGGAGAGAGAGGGTTGTTGACATTTTCTCCCTTGAGACAAAGTTAAACTGAACATGCATTTAATTTTATATTAGTGTATTTCTGTTAGAATGGGCTCCTTATCTCAAAGACAGCATATATGCATTTATGTTGCTTAGGATGACATAGTAACTAATGTTGACAAGTAAATTGTCTGAAGAAATACACAAAAATGGTGGGGGTGTCATTTAAGGTTATCTGCAGTAGTCTGAACTCCCAAATGCATCTTGTCATTTTTTTTTCCATCCAGCTTGTTTTTAGTGAAAATGCTTAGGTTAGAATAGATCACATAAAATTGCTTTTATCAGTAGGAAAATATGCAAGATATATTTTTGCGCAAAGCAGAAAAGGATACTAATGAATTAAACAACTTTCTTCAATAATATCAAAAATCTTGCTATACAAGTGGCAGCCTGTACATTAACAAAGCCACTTATATAGTACTTATTCTTTTTATATCAGATAAATACAAAGTAGTTCATACTGTGTCTACACTTACTGTGGTGTGTAAAGTACATGTGTAGCTACCTGCCATAGTGAAAAACCAGGCTACATCCACACTTGTCACTGTGGTGTGTAGCTACAGTACACACGGCAGTGAAACACTCTAGCAGCATGGAAAGGTTCTGGCACTAGGGAGCTGCTGGAACCTTTCCCTGCTGCCTCCCATCTGCCAGAACTTTTCCCCACTGCCACACACTTTCCCTGCTGTCTGTGCCGGCAGCTGGAAGGCAGTGGGACACTACATAGCTTAAAACTAGCCATGTGTAGATGTGCGAGCACTGTCTTGGGTGTACAGAGAGAGCTGTGTAGGGCATGTGTCTTGGGGGTTCAGGTTTTGCCTCACTCTGCACTGTTTATACCTGTGCTAGCTGGGAATGCAGAGTCTGTACTCTAGAGGCTGCTGTATGTTTACCCAAACCTGTATAGTCAGAGGTAGCTTATCTAGTTGCTTAAGTATAGGTCAGTGTATTGAAAGACCTAGGTTCTTAGACCATTAAAGAACTGGGGCTTTCTGTAGCCTTAGGACAAGTCACTTAGGTCAGATATTCAAAAGTGGGAGCCTAAAATGTGGTGCCTAAATCCATATTTAGGCACATAAATAGATTATCTAATTTTAAGAGACAGTGAGTGCCGACTGCTGCCATTGATAAGCCATTGCTGCCTGCCATGAAAAGATCGTTCAGGTCTTTAGGTGTGGACACTGGCATAGCTTCACTGAAATCAGCTTACAGCAGTTGAGAAACTTGCAGTAAATTTTCCATCTTTCCTCTACCCTTTATGAAAAAATGACTTTTTTGATCTCCTCAATAGAGATGTCAGCATCCCTCTTTCATATTATACTATACATAGTTGTAGGATGAAGTCTGTAGGGATTACCAGTAGTTTCTACCCAGCTAGTTCCTTTTTCTTTTTTGAAGCGTTTTTTTTATTACCTACAACAATTTTGTTATTGCAATGTTTGAATGCAATGAAATCTCATATATATAAGAAACCCATTATTTCATCTTCCATATTTGCAGTCAGTGTATGAAGTCTGCAAAATCTTACAAGTCTTTTACTATAATTTGTATCTCTGGAAGTATCTTGCATTTTCTTTCTTCCTTCTCTTTGCATTTCTCTATTTTTTCTTACTCCAGTGGCCTGCTCTGTCTCACATTCTTCTCCACTCTGTTCTCCTCCTGAATTTCAACATAATCCCCACTGTGTTCCTTTATGTTCTTTAACGCCCCTTATCCCTTGCCCCATTTGTGATTGCCCCTTTCAGCCTCTTTGCTCATGAATGAGACATCTGAGTTAAGGATGTGAAGGGCTGAACATTTTAAATGACAGAAAATTGCAACTTTATAAGAAAGGAGAAGAGAAAAGAAAGCAACCCCCCCCCGCAAAAAAAAAAAAAGAAAAAAGAAAAAACAGAAACAAAGAAGCTTAGCAAACAGTCCCTAGAAAAGTTAGCCCTAGAAAAGTTGACCACAAACAACTCCCAACAATGGGAGTTAGGCATCTAAATGCCTTTGAGGATCTGGGTCACTGCCTGAACTGGCAAGCTTAGCCAAAGTGTCAGTTAGCTCATTCCCTCTGCATCTATTTTGATAGGGTGGTACTCTTCCTGGGAAAGGTGGATAGAATTTGATCATCTTTCCATCATATTGTGGACTAGACGAGCCCATGTTTAAGTGTCCAGGCAGCATGCTGCTTTAGAAATAAAGGAAGTAGCAGAGGATATGAAGCTCCCATTGTGAGAATGATGCCGCATGCCTCTGTCTGCACAGTGACTATATTCTCTTGCTTTTCTGGGACCAGCTGTACTCTGATAAATCATCCTCACCCCTAAAATTCTGGAATTACTAAATGCCTGGTGGATCTGAAGATGACTTTCCAGAAGCCTGAGACCCTTCTGGTGCAACTATAGCAAAGGATATTCAGTATCAGTGTAGAATTTATCATTCATGTCGGTCTCTAGTGCCATTAGCCAAAACCTGCATCCTGGTAATGAGAGTCCCAAATACAGCATTGAGTAGCAATGTTGAGGGACCCCCTGTATAACTAGTCTCCTTCACCCATGAAGGGCTAGATCCTCAGCTGGTGACTGCAATGGATCTAAACTGATTTGCACCAGCTGAGGATCTGACCAAGAATCTTCACACCCTTGGTGGTGGCTCCTGAAATCCTGGCCTGTCCCTTATGCAGCACAAACACACTGGTTCCATAGCAAGAGGGCATTCCACAGCTAGAGAAGAGGTAATATCATGTTCCCCATGAAGAACTGGGTAACCAAGATTCTACTTTATCCTAGTACAGCACATTTCAGACAACAGTGAAGTGGGATCATCAAGGCACTGGGATCTCTGATATTCTGTTCGGATGTTACCATAGAGAAGTATTTGCTGTGGTAATGTAAAACGCCATTGCTATGTCCGTGACTACAATATAATCCATGCACAAAATATTCCAAGCATTATTCATTCTGATTAATGTTGTTCTAATGAATACTAGGATCTAATAATGATTTGCCATTTATTATCAAGTATTGCTGTTTTAACTTTGTGGCATCGATCAATAGATTTTCCAGACATAGGACAAATTTCCATTGTTCTTTCCAGGGGCAATGTGTGCTTGGAGTTTAACCAAGAAAGATTAACAGAAGTTGCTTCTCAAGTTAAAATGGATTTTTATGGAAAGGAAATAATTGTATCCAAATCTTGATCTGGATCTCATGAAGGTACATTGATTTAAATGATTCTGTTTTTTAAATGTTGAGATTCTGGTTATATGAACATCTTAGTCACTTACTCGATCATCAGTCATAATCTCTATTGTCTCCTATTGCTATGGTGTTAATATCAGGATGGTTAGATAGATAAAAATGTTTCATTCTTGCTAAATAGTTTGAAACATTGCAATAAAAACATAGTATATGAATCCTCTATTATATGATCACTTCAAAAATCCTGTTTTAGCAGATAGTGGAAGCCTTCATCTCTATAGGAGCTGTACACTGTTTACAATGATCTGAAAAAAGGGGTGGGTGGGTAGGTTCTGTCATAATCTTGGAGCTAAAACAGTGCTTAGGGTGTGTCCCCCAAGGAGAAACCCCCGCCCCTCATGCTGCCTCACCGCTACCCCCCTGAACCCTTGAACCATCGCCTCCGCCCCCCGACACGACCCCTGCTAACCAACCCCCAGATGACGCTATGGAGGGCTGGACCCTAGTCCAGGGGAAGCGAGGCAAGCGGAAGGCTCGAGCTCCGCTGCATCCATCCGACGCGGAAGCCCCCCGGAAGACCAGGAAAGGAGGCACTGCTATCAAGCCTCCCGCCACGGCCACATGTGAGATCCATCCGCTGGTGTCGGGAGGGGAAGACGGACTGGCATTGGAGGGCAGAATCCCCCCTCCACGGGAGACCCTCCCCTCCGAGACTTCTGAGGACACCCCTTCTGCCTGGATACCACCCGAACCCCCCGCAGACCCCGAGGCGACCGTTGAGGCGGGCCCTAGAGGAGAGGCCCCCGGGGTGGCAGGAGCTGGCCTCTCCCCCGTGTATGCAGAGATTGAGGCCCTAGATTTGACCCCGGTCACCCAGGGATGGGATGATCTGCTGCCGGCTGGCCTCGAGCTGGGCAACCTTACCCCAGCCTCCATTTCCCCATGCTTCCTCCCCCTAATTGCCTTCCCGGGCGAGCACCCTGCAGAAGGTGGTCCACCACCTGGTGCCATGGCTGCTAAGACCACCATGGAGCCAGTGACATTATTGGGAGCCCCCTCCCTTACCCCTTAACCCTTGACTCTGCTCAGGAGGCACTTTCCTTTAGCTGCTTGCCTCCTGAACCCCAGAGCCTTACCCCTGCCCCCACCCCTGTCCCTGCCCAAGTCTCCTCCTCCTGCAATGCTAATGCCGCCCCTGGGGTTATTTCCTTTCCGCCTTTCGCAGATTCCCCCCAGGGAGCAGTCTTTGCACTTTCTAGCCGTGACCCATTAGGAGTGGCAATTTTTTCCCTGCCATCCCTCTCCACCCCAAGGCGTGAAATGAATTTAATAACCCCAGCCTGTCAGATGCCCCGTCGGTGGTCCGCACCCTGTCTACCCGCCTTAGCGGACCACGAGGCTGTATTAAGAGTCCCACCAGGGAACACCTCGGAAATTGTAACCCCACCCCCGCATGAGCTGCGGCATGCACTACGGAAGTTCCTAGAACACACCCGTGGCGCCCGCAACAGGGTACAGCTGGCTCTTCAGCTATGGGGGGACTTTGATCAAATCCTCCAGGCCACAAGGGCCCTTATACAGGAGGGCAGGGGGCAAGGAAGGCGTGGTGCTGCGGCCTACGAGCGAGCCCGCAGCTTCCGACACGATCTACTCATCCACGGGATGGGTCACGGGTTGCTGCGCAACCTGCCAGGGGCCCTGAACACCCCCGCCAACAAGAAACCCCCATCCCCCCAGCCCTCCGCATGACGCCTCTTATTATTGCGACCCTGAATACCAGGGGCTGTAGGATGGCTCTCTGCAGGTCCCAGGTGCTCTCTTACCTTCGGGAAGGGGGGTACTCTGTAGTTTTCCTGCAGGAGACCCATATGGACCTGGCTGCCGAGGACAGGTGGCGGCTGGAGTCGGGGGACGGGGTATACTTTAGCCACTTCGCGACTTGGCAAGCTGGAGTGGCGACCCTGTTCTCCCCCAACCTTTGGCCCGAGGTGCTAGGGGTCACTGAGGCCATGCTGGGCCACCTGCTGCACCTTCGAGTCATTATGGAGGGGCTCGTCGTCAATCTTGTTAACATCTATGCCCCGCAAATGAGCTCCAGGCGGCCACAATTTTGTCAGCGGGTGTTCGACTTTCTCGGCACCCTGGATTCGCACGAGTCCACCCTCGAGGAACGGGACCGCTCAGGGGCCGAGCCGAGTCCGGCCGCAGCGAATATTCTCCAAGGGATAGTTGAACATCACTCCCTAGTGGACGTCTGGCGTGACCATCACCCAGATGACACTTCCACGTTCACCTTTGTCCGGGTGGAGGCCCATCGGTCACACCACTCTCAGCTGGACTGTATTTACTTATCCTGTTTCCATCTTTCACAGGCCCACTCCTCCGCCATTCGGCCGGCCCCATTCTCCGATCATCATTTAGTCACCGTAACGGTCTCCCTCCGTGCAGAGAGACCGGGGCCGGCCTATTGGCACTTTAACAACAGCCTGTTGGAGGACGAGAGCTTCGTGATGTCCTTCCGGGAGTTTTGGCTGGCCTGGCGAGAGCAGTGGCGTGCCTTTCCCTCGGTGCAGCGATGGTGGGATCTCGGGAAGGTGCGTGCCAAGCTCTTCTGCCGTGACTACACTCGGGGCACCAGCCGACGGCGAAATGCGGCGATAGAGAGTTGGAACGGGAGGTCTTAGAGATGGAGAGGCGGCCGCCAACCCCAAAGACCCGTCCCTCTGCGGAGCGTGCTGGGAGAAGCGGGAGGAGCTCCGGGCCCTCGAGGACCACCGGGCCCGAGGTGCCTTCGTTCGGTCCCGCATCCGCCTCCTTCGGGAGATGGACCACAGCTCCCGCTTCTTCTATGCCCTGGAGAAAACGAGGGGGGCCAAGAAACACGTCACCTGCCTTCTTGCGGAAGATGGCACCCCCCTCACGGATCCGGAGATGTGTGGGAGGGCCCGTGACTTCTACACAAGCCTTTTCTCCCCGGATCTGACCGATCCTGGCTCTTGCGGGGTGCTCTGGGAGGAACTCCTCACGGTCAGCGTGGGCGACCGAGACCGATTAGAGCTGCCTCTCACCCTGGCCGAGTTCTCGGAAGCCCTCCATCGCATGCCCACCAATAAATCTCCGGGCATGGACGGGCTGACCGTGGAGTTTTACCGCGCGTTCTGGGACATCCTCGGCCCAGACCTAGTCACCGTCTGGGCTGAGTCCTTGCAGAGCGGGGTCCTCCCTCTGTCGTGCAGGCGAGCGGTGCAAGTTAAGGAAGTATGGGCTGGATGAATGCACTACAAGGTGGGTAGAAAGCTGGCTAGATTGTCGGGCTCAACGGGTAGTGATCAATGGCTCCATGTCTAGTTGGCAGCCGGTGTCAAGTGGAGTGCCCCAGGGGTCGGTCCTGGGGCCGGTTTTGTTCAATATCTTCATAAATGATCTGGAGGATGGTGTAGATTGCACTCTCAGCAAATTTGAGGATGATACTAAACTGGGAGGAGTGGTAGATACGCTGGAGGGGAGGGATAGGATACAGAAGGACCTAGACAAATTGGAGGATTGGGCCAAAAGAAATCTGATGAGGTTCAATAAGGATAAGTGCAGGGTCCTGCACTTAGGACGGAAGAATCCAATGCACCGCTACAGACTAGGGGCCGAATGGCTAGGCAGCAGTTCTGCGGAAAAGGACCTAGGGGTGACAGTGGATGAGAAGCTGGATATGAGTCAGCAGTGTGCCCTTGTTGCCAAGAAGGCCAATGGCATTTTGGGATGTATAAGTAGGGGCATAGCTAGCAGATCGAGGGACGTGATCGTTCCCCTCTATTCGACATTGGTGAGGCCTCATCTGGAGTACTGTGTCCAGTTTTGGGCCCCACACTATAAGAAGGATGTGGATAAATTGGAGAGAGTCCAGCGAAGGGCAACAAAAATGATTAGGGGTCTAGAACACATGACTTATGAGGAGAGGCTGAGGGAGCTGGGATTGTTTAGCCTGCAGAAGAGAAGAATGAGGGGGGATTTGATAGCTGCTTTCAACTACCTGAAAGGGGGTTCCAAAGAGGATGGCTCTAGACTGTTCTCAATGGTAGCAGATGACAGAACGAGGAGTAATGGTCTCAAGTTGCAGTGGGGGAGGTTTAGATTGGATATTAGGAAAAACTTTTTCACTATGAGGGTGGTGAAACACTGGAATGCGTTACCTAGGGAGGTGGTAGAATCTCCTTCCTTAGAGGTTTTTAAGGTCAGGCTTGACAAAGCCCTGGCTGGGATGATTTAACTGGGAATTGGTCCTGCTTCGAGCAGGGGGTTGGACTAGATGACTTTCGGGGTCCCTTCCAACCCTGATATTCTATGATTGTATGATTCTATGAAGAAGGGGGACCTCCGCGATCTATGAAACTGGCGTCCCGTCTCACTCCTTAGCACGGATTACAAAATCATAGCGAAAGCAATCTCGCTGCGGCTAGGGTCCGTGATGGCGGACGTGATCCACCCAGACCAGACCTATACTGTCCCGGGTCGCAGCATTTTTGACAACCTCTTTCTAGTCCGAGACCTTTTGGAACTGGGGTGGAGAGATGGTCTGTCGTTCGCTCTCCTGTCTCTTGATCAGGAGAAGGCATTCGACAGAGTAGACCATGGGTACCTCCTGAGCACTCTGCAGGCATTTGGATTCGGACCTCAGTTTGTGAGTTTTGTCCGGGTGGTGTATGCCTCCGCGGAGTGTTTGGTTAGGCTCAACTGGACCCTGACTGAACCGGTCAGCTTCGGGCGAGGAGTGCGGCAGGGGTGCCCCCTCTCGGGCCAGTTGTACGCTCTGGCGATCGAGCCTTTCCTCTGCCTCCTCTGCAGGAGGATGACAGGGTTGGTGCTGCAGGAGCCAGAGCTGCGTCTGGTCCTGTCGGCGTACGCCGATGACGTACTCCTCGTGGTCCAGGACCCGGGGGACTTGGCGCGGTGGAGGCATGCCAGGCCATCTATTCGGCAGCCTCCTCCGCCCGAGTCAACTGGGTCAAGAGCTCTGGCTTGGCAGTGGGGGACTGGCGGCAGGTGAGCTCCCTCCCACCCGCGGTTCAGGCCATCCGGTGGAGTGCGGGTCCACTGCTCTATCTCAGCGTTTACCTTTCTGCCACGCACCCTTCCCCGCCGGAGAACTGGCAAAATTTAGACGGCGGGGTGATAGAGCGGATCCGGAAATGGACGAGGCTCTCCGATGTCTCTCCCTCGGAGGGAGAGCACTGGTGCTTAATCAACTAGTCCTGTCCACGCTCTGGTACCGGCTCAACACCCTGGCCCCGGCCCCGGGTTTCCTGACCCACCTCTGGAGATTGATTTTAGAGTTCTTCTGGTCAGGAATGCACTGGGCCCCTGTTGGAGTTCTTCATCTACCCCTGAAGGAAGGAGGGCAGGGTCTGAAGTGTCTGTACACTCAGGTCCGCATTTTCTGCCTCTCGGCCCTGCAGAGGCTCTTTTATAGTGCAAGTAGTTCGGCGTGGAGCATACTGGCGCACGCCTTCCTGCGCCGCTTCCAAGGGCTTCGATATGACCGGCAGCTCTTTTATCTTTCTCCGAGGGGTTTTCCGCGAGACCTCTCCGGGCTGCCGGTCTTCTACCAGGACCGCCTCCGGACCTGGAAACTGTTTTTAATGACCAGGTCCGTGGCGGCCACTGTGGGAGCAGATCTCCTCACGTAGCCCCTGCTACACAACCCCCAGCTCCGTGTGCAGGTGGCGGAGTCCCGCTCGGTGCGCCAGAGGTTGGTCCTGGCGGAAGTCATGAGGGTCGGAGACCTCCTGGACTATGACCGGAGAGACTGGCTGGATCCCCTGACGCTCGCTCGGCGCATGGGGCTCTCCAGCCCCCGTATCCCCCGGCGCGTACTTCAGGAGGTGAAGGCCGCCTTGACCCCCGCTGCTCGGGCTTATGTCAACCGAGCCTTGCACGAGGGCGCACCCTGCCCATCCTCAACCCCAGGCCCGCCAGACCTTTCTATTGGGCCCCTACCCCGTAGATCCCAACAAACCCCTCACCCTTTCACTGCAAGCCGGCTGCATGAAGTGCAGCCGGTCAGTTTTCAAATTGCACCATGGAAATATTCATACACACTCACGCTTCACACCCTTCACGCCCACACCCTGGTGTCCCGCCCCGATACAAAGTGGCAAGACCTCCTGCCACCTTTGGAGGTTGAGCAATCTCGATGGGCCAGCCTGTATTCCACCTTGGTCCCGAGGCCCGTCGGGGACATCAGTTGGCGGCTCCTTCACGGAGCTGTGAGCACGGGCGTGCTTCTGACACGGTTTACCCCCATCTCGGATACTTGCCCTTTTTGTAATGTGAGGGAAACCCTGGCGCACGTATATTTAGAGTGTGCCAGATTGAAGCCCCTTTTCCGGCTTCTCACAAATATTTTATTGCACTTCTGGCTTCATTTCTCCCCTCACCTTTTTATCTATACACTTCCCATCCATGGCCCCACAAAGTTGCGGGATCTCCTGGTCAACCTCCTCCTAGCCTTGGCTAAAACAGCCATTTATAAAACCAGAGAGAGGAGGTTGGCCCATGAAACGTCCTGCAATTGTGGGGCCTTTTTCCGATCCTCAGTACATTCATGTATCCGGGCGGAGTTCCTCTAAGCGGCGTCCACCGACTCCCTTGACGCTTTCGAGGAGCAGTGGGCTCTGTCCGGGATTCTCTGCTCAGTGACCCCATCCGGTTCCCTCCGTCTGACCCTTTGATTGAGGGGAAGAGTGAGAGACGCCAGCCCCAGCCATTGCTGCTGTGGATACCATCATTCCTGTCATCTAGGAGGGGTACTATAATACATGGGTCTCTACTCCCCCACCCCTAAACCGCCCATCCCGCAGCCGTGCCCATCTTGCCGGGCACTCTCAGGAGAGGGAGGATCGGTGACACTGGGCGCGGCACTAGGTAACTCGAGGGGGTGGAAGACCACGAGTGTCGAGGAAGCCCCCCCGCTCTAGGCCACCAGGTAACTCAGGAGGGTGGAAGACCACGAGTGTCGAGGAAGCCCCCCCGCTCTGGGCCCAGGCTAGCCTGAACACTTCTCCCTCCTGAAAGCTGCTGCGTTATACCTTCTGTTTGCGTTGTTTTGTTGCATAGTTGTTTTGTTTCCTTTGGTAATTTTGTAAGTGTTACCAATAAACTTCTTTTCTGTTTCAAAAAAAAAAAAAATACCAAACCTTCCCTGTTCCCTTACCCAGCTAAAAGGGATCTCCTTCGCTTGCTGCTACTCTATTTGCTTTCTATTCTCTCTTAAAGCCCCCTGGCCTGGGCTTTTCTTACTTTTTGACCCTGCTTCAGTCCCCGCCCCCCCCCCGCCCCCCCCCAACCGGGCCAGACGCTTTCTCTTCGTTTTGTTTTTTATTTTGGCTGTTTTTTGCTGCCGTTTGAGTGCTGGTCGGATGCCAGCTTGCTGCCAAGCCCCCCCACGCCTGCTCTCGGACGCTGTTATTGCTCCAGCTGAAACCTCCGGGGGGCAGGGGGGACTGCCGACCCGCTCCCCGGAGGAGGGGAGTGGAAGCCCCCAGACCCAGCCGTTATGCTGTTGTTTCTGAACCCGTACTGAGCTAAGAAGATTCTTCTTATCTCTGTAACATTCCTGGACTGCTGAAAGCCTCATTACAAAGCCGGAAGAGAAGATAGCTGACAGAAAAAATCACGCAGGGAAGCTACGACCCATCATGGACGGGGCCGTAAGACTGAGTAACTTTTGAATTGTACTCTCATGTCGGGGGAGTTTGACTGTGTTTTAACTGCGTTTGTAGGGACACAGGGGGTGTAGCACGGAGCCGCCCCCCGATCTATCGGTGCCCCCCCCAACACTATTACAACCGTCATGGCCCCCCCGCCATCCGTCCCTGCTGGCAACTTGTCATCTACCTCTGGATTCAGCTGCTTTCCCTGAATTCCACTGTCCGGACCGGAAACAACAGCCAACCAAACGAGACTCTTTGAACAAATACGCGTGGGTCCACATCCCCCGTCCCTCCCCCGGACTGTTTACCCTACAGTTTGCCCCTACTACCTGACCCCAACTCCTGTTTCCTCCCCCGTCCAGTCCGACCCATTTGCCTCCCCCCCCCCCCCCCCACCTGCAGCCCAACAGGGAGAAGTGGTTAATCTGCTTCACCCTCCCCCCTCCTCCTTCTGGTTTCTCCCCATCTCTCCCTGCTCACGATGGCGGGGAATGAGAGGGGTGAGGCCCCTCTAACAACCTCAGCTGCCCCTCCCCCACCTACCCCCCTGCCCAACTCCTAAGCCTCCCTCCCAACCACTGCTGCCAAAACACCTGCCACCGCCCCTGCTGGGGCATCGGCAGCAGGAGGCACCGGGGCGACTACTGCCGCTGCTACGCCCACCGCCCCCCCAGATTCTAGGAGAGTCCCCCCAGTTAGTCGGAAAGGCCAGGGTGTGAAGAAGGGAAAGGGCCCCGCTACAACCACCAGGCCCTCTATGGCAGGGGCTGCCCCCACCGCTGTGGCCTCGTCATCGACCATGGCGTCCCTCCCCGCTGTTCCCTCCACCAGCTCTGTGAGCGTCCCTTCCCCGGCCCCCAGGGCGTATGCCCGGGCAGTGGCAGCCCCCCCTCCACCTGCCGCCTCGTCATCTCGCCCACCCACTGCCTCCGCTACCATCAATAGAGGCCGGGGCCCCTTTCCCACCATGACCAGGAAGCATGGTGTCCATTGCCTCCTGGTGCCCACCTCACCCCACGTGGAGACATAGGTGCAGGCGCTGGCGAGGGTGGTAGGACCCACAGCTATTGTGGCAGCCTCCAAAATGTACGGGAAGGTTGTCTTTTTCTTAGCATCGGAGGCTGCCGCCCAGGAGGTGGTGGAGAAGGGCCTGGCAGTGGGGGGGGGGGAGGTTTGTCCCCCTGGAGCCGCTAGAAGACCTGGGCGTCCGCCTAGTCCTGACCTCCGTCCCTCCTTTTCTACCCAATGCCGCCCTGTTACCCGCTCTCTCCACCCTGGGGAAACCCGTGTCTGTCATCAGCCCTCTCCCATTAGGCTGCAAGGACCCCACCCTCCATCACATCCTTTCGTTCCGCCGGCAAGTGCAGCTTCTACCGCCGCCGCCGCGCATGACGGAGAGGTGCTCGAGGGGTCCTTCCTAATCCCCTACCAGGGAGCCCGCTATCGGGTCTTTTACTCCACGGGAGAGGCCCGGTGCTACCTCTGCCAATCAGCAGGGCATGTCCAAAGAGACTGCCCCTTGGCCCGGCAGGGAGGGGCACCCGAGACTCCCGAGACCCGGCAGGACATCGGCTCTGTCGTTGCCGATGCCCCTGGCCGCCCGACATCTGAAACCACCTCTCCTCCTCCTCGATCCACCGTTGCTCCCCCCCGGGCCCAAGAGACACCTCCCCTACAACGCCCAGATGAGCGAGGGAGCCCCACCTTGCCGTTAACAATCAAGCAGAGCCTATGGAGGAGGGTGCAGCAAAGATTTTACCGAGCATAGGAGAGGGCCCGCCCCAAGGAGAAACCCCCGCCCCTCATGCTGCCTCACCGCTACCCCCCCGAACCCCTGAACCATTGCCTCCGCCCCCCGACACAACCCCTGCTAACCAACCCCCAGATGACGCTATGGAGGGCTGGACACTAGTCCAGGGAAAGCGAGGCAAGCGGAAGGCTCGAGCTCTGCTGCACCCATCCGATGCAGAGGCCCCCCGGAAGACCAGGAAGGGAGGCACTGACACTGAGCCTTCTGCTATGCCCACGAGTGAGATCCATCCGCCGGTATCGGGAGGGGAAGACAAAATAGCACTGGAAGGTAGAATCTCCCCTCCACAGGACACCCTCCTCTCCGAGACCCCTGAGGAAGCCCCGTGTGCCCAAATATCACCCGAACCCCCCGCGAACCCCGAAGTGACCGTCGTAGCGGGTGCCAGAGGGGAGACCCCCGGGGTGGCAGAAGACACCTCTCCTCCATGTATGAGGAGATCGAGGCCCTAGGTTTGACCCCGGTCACCCAGGGAGAGAATGACCTACTGCCGGCTGGCCTCGATCTGGGCAACCTCACCCCGGTCCCCCTTTCCCCATGCTCCCTCCCCCAACCGCCTTCTCGGGCGAGCACCCTGCAGAAGGTGGTCCACCACCTGATGCCATGGCTGCCAAATCCACCACAGAGCCTGTGCCTAGCATCATTGGGAGCCCCCTCCCCTCCCCCTTAACCCTCAAATCTGTTTGGGAGGCACCACCTCTCAGCTGCTTGCCTCCCGAAGCCCAGAGCCTCCACTCTGCCCCCACCCCCACCCCTGTCCCTGCCCAATCCACCTCCTCCTGCAATGCTATTGCTGCCCCGGGATTATTTCTTTCCCATTTTTTGCGGATCCCCCCCAAGGAGCAGCCTTTGCATTTTCCTGCCGCGACCCATTAGGAGCTGCAATTTTCCCTCTGCCATCCTCTTTTACCCCAAGGCTTGAGACGGACCTAATAACTTTGGCCTGTCAGACGCCCCGTCGGTGGTCTGCACCCTGCCTGCCCACCTCAGCGGACCACGAGGCTGCACCAAGAGCCCCACCAGGGAATAACCCGGAAATCGCAACCCCACCCCCCCATGAGCTGCGAAAAGCATTGCGAGAGTTTTTAGAAGACATCCATGGCTCCCGCAACAGGGTACAGCTAGCTCTCCAGCTATGGGGGGACTTTGATCAAATCCTCCAGGCCACAAGGGCCCTTATAAAAGAGGGTAAAGGGAAAGGAAGGCACGGCGCTGCGGCCTACGGGCGGGCCCGCAGCTTCCGTGACGATTTACTCACTTACGGGATGGGTCACGGATTGTTGCGTGACCTGCCAGGGGCTGCGAACACCCCCACCAACAAGGAACTCCCACCCCCACAGCTCTCCGCATGACGCCCCTAATTATTGCACTTTGAACACCAGGGGCTGTAGGATGGCTCTCCGCAGGTCCCAGGTGCTCTCTTACATTCGGGAAGGGGGGTACTCTGTGGTTTTCCTGCAGGAGACCCATATGGATCCGACCGCTGAGGACAGCTGGCGGCTGGAATGGGGGGACGGGGTCTACTTCAGCCACTTCACGATTCGACAAGCTGGAGTGGCGACCCTGTTCTCCCCCAACCTACGGCCCGAGGTGCTAGGGGTCCCTGAGGCCATGCCAGGCCACCTGCTGCATCTCCGAGTCCATATGGAAGGGCTCGTGGTCAACCTCGTTAACATCTATGCCCTGACAACAAGCCCGAAGCGGCCGCAATTCTATCAGCGGGTGTCCGACTTCCTCAGCACCCTAGATTCTCACGAGTGCTTAGTCCTGGGAGGGGACTTTAACACCACCCTCGAGGAACAGGACCGCTCAGGGGCCGAGCTGAGCCCGGCCGCTGCGAACATTCTCCGAGAAATAGTCGAGCATCACTCCCTAGTCTGACCACCACCCAGATGACACTTCCACGTTCACCTTTGTCCGGGCGGAGGCCCATCGGTCACACCACTTTCATTTGGACCGTATTTATTTATCCCATTTCCATCTTTCACAGGCCCACTCCTCCAACATTTGGACGGCCCCATTTTCCGACCATCATCTAGCCACCATAACAGCCTCCCTCCGTGCAGAGAGGCCGGGGCTGGCCTATTGGCACTTAACAACAGCCTGTTGGAGGATGACGGCTTCGTGACGTCCTTCCGGGAGTTTTGGCTGGCCTGGCGAGAGCAGTGGCGTGCCTTTCCCTCGGTGCGGCGATGGTGGGATTTAGGGAAGGTGAGCGCCAAGCTCTTCTGCCGTGACTACACCCGGGGCACCAGCCGACAGAGAAATGCAGCGATAGAGCAGTTGGAATGGGAGGTCTTAGAGATGAAGAGGCATCTGGCCACCAGCCCCGAGGGCCCATTCCTCTGCGGAGCGTGCTGGGAGAAGCGGGAGGAGCTCCGGGTCCTCGAGGACCATCGGGCCCGAGGTGCCTTTGTTCGATCCCGCATCCGTCTCCTTCGGGAGATGGATCGTGGCTCCCATTTCTTCTATGCCCTGGAGAAAACGAGGGGGGCCAAGAAACACATCACCTGCCTACTTGCAGAAGACAGCACCTCATGAATCCGGTGGAGATGTGTGGGAGGGCTGTGACTTCTACATAAGCCTTTTCTCCCCGGATCCGACCGATCCTGGCGCTGGCAGGGTGCTCTGGGAGGAACTCCCCACGGTCAGCGTGGGTGACCAAGACCAACTAGAGCTGCCTCTCACCCTGGCCGAGTTCTTGGAAGCCCCCCATCCCATGCCCACCAATAAATCTCCGGGCATGGATGGGCTGTCCGTGGAGTTCTACCGCACGTTCTGGGACATCCTTGGCCCAGACCTAGCCACTGTCTTGGCTGAGTCTTTGCAGTGTGGGGTCCTCCCTTTTTTGTGCAGGCGAGCAGTGCTCACCTTGTTGCTGAAGAAGGGGGACCTCCACGATTTACGAAACTGGCGTCCCGTCTCGCTCCTTAGCATGGACTATAAAATTGTAGCAAAAGCAATCTCGCTACGGCTAGGGTCCATGATGGCGGACGTGATCCACCCAGACCAGACCTATACTGTCCCGGGTCGCAGCATTTTTGACAACCTATTTCTAGTATGAGACCTTTTGGAACTCGGGCGTAGAGACGGTCTGTCGTTCGCCCTCCTGTCCCTTGATCAGGAGAAGGCATTTGATAGAGTGGACCATGGGTACCCCCTGGGCACTCTGCAGGTGTTTGGATTTGGACCTCAGTTTGTGAGTTTTCTCCAGGTGCTGTACGCTTCCGCGGAGTGTCTCGTTAGGCTCAACTGGACCCTGACCGAACCGGTCAGCTTCGGGCGAGTACGGCAGGGGTGCCCCCTCTCAGGCCAGCTGTATGCTCTGGCAGTCGAGCCCTTCCTCTGTCTCCTCTGCAGGAGGTTGACGGGGTTGGTGCTGCGGGAGCCGGAGCTGCGGCTGGTCCTGTCGGCGTACGCCGATGACATGCTCCTCGTGGTCCAGGACCCGGGGGACTTGGCGCGGTGGAGGCTTGCCAGACCATCTATTCGGCAGCCTCCTCCGCCCGAGTCAACTGGGTCAAGAGCTCTGGCTTGGTGGTGGGGGACTGGCGGCAGGTGAGCTCCCTCCCACCCGCGCTTCAGACCATCTGGTGGAGCGTGGGTCCACTGCTCTACCTAGGTGTTTACCTTTCTGCCACGCACCCTTCTCCGCCGGAGAACTGGCAAAATTTAGAAGGCAGGGTGATAAAGCGGCTCTGGAAATAGACAAGGCTACTCCGATGTCTCTCCCTCCGAGGGAGAGCACTGGTGCTTAACCAACTAGTCCTGTCCACGCTCTGGTACCAGCTCAACACCCTGGTCCCGGCCCTGGGTTTCCTGACCAACCTCCGGACATCGATTCCAGAGTTCTTTTGGTCAGGAATGCACTGGGCCCCTGCTGGGGTTCTTCATCTACCCCTGAAGGAAGGAGGGCAGGGCCTGAAGTGTCTGCACACTCAGGTCTGTTTCTTCCGCCTCCAGGCCCTGCAGAGGCTCCTTTATAGTGCAGGTAGTTCGACGTGGAGCATACTGGCGCGCGCCTTCCTGTGCTGCTTCCAAGGGCTCCGATACGACCGGCAGCTCTTTTATCTTTGTCTGAGAGGTTTTCCGCGAGACCTCTCTGGGCTGCCGGTCTTCTACCAGGACCTCTTCCGGACCTGGAAATTGTTTTCAACGACCAGGTCCGTGGCGGCCACCGTGGGAGCAGATCTCCTCGCGGAGCCCCTGCTACATAAGCCTCAGCTCCGTGTGCAGGCGGCGGAGTCCCGCTCGGTGCGCCAGAGTTTGGTCCTGGCGGAAGTCACGAGAGTCGGAGATCTCCTGGACTACGACCGGGGAGACTGGCTGAATCCCCTGACGCTCGCTCAGCGCATGGGGCTCTCCAGACCTCGTACCCCCCGGCGCGTACTTCAGGAGGTGAAGACCGCCTTGACGCCCGCTGCTCAGGCTTATCTCAACCGAGCCCTCCGCGAGGGCGCACCCCAGGCCCACCGGACCTTTCAATGGGGCCCCTACCCCGTAGATCCCAACAAACCCCTCACCCTTTCACTGCGAGCCGGCTGCATGAACTGCAGCCGGTCAGCTTTCAAATGGCGCTGTGGAAATATCTATACACACTCACTCACGCTTCACACCCTTCACGCCCACACGCTGGTGTCCCGCCCCGATACAAAGTGGTGGGACCTCCTGCCCCCTTTGGAGGGTGAGCAACCCCGGTGGGCCAGCCTGTATTCCACCTTGGTCCCGAGGCCCGTCAGGGACATTAGTTGGCAGCTCCTTCACGGAGCTGTGAGCACGGGCGTGTTTTTGATGCGGTTCACCCGCATCCCGGATACTTGCCCTTTTTGCAATGTGAGGGAAATCCTGGCGCATGTATATTTAGAATGTGCCAGGCTGCAGCCCCTTTTCCGGCTCCTCACGAATATTTTATTACGCTTTTGGCTACCCTTTTCCCCTCACCTTTTTATCTACACATTCCCCATCCGTGGCCCCACAAAATCGCGAGATCTCCTGATTAACCTCCTCCTAGCCCTAGCTAAAACAGCCATTTATAAAACCGGAGAGAGGAGGTTGGCCCATGAAATGTCCTGCGATTGTGGGGCCTTTTTCCGATCCTCAATACATTCACGTATCTGGGCGGACTTCCTCTGGGCGGCGTCCACCGACTCCCTTGACGCCTTTGAGGAGCGGTGGGTGCTGTCTGAGGTTCTCTGCTCGGTGACCCCATCCGGTTCCCTCCGTCTGACCCTTTGATTGAGGGGAAGAGCGAGAGACCCCAGCCCCACCCGTTGCTGCTGTGGATACCATCATCACTGTCACCTAGGAGGGGTCCTTTCACACGTGGTGTACGTCCCCCCCATCCCCAAACCGCCCACCCCGCAGCCATGCCCATCTTGTCGGGCACTCTCAGGAGAGGAATAATCAGTGACACTGGGCGTGGCACTAGGTAACTCGAGGGGGTGGAAGACCATGAGTGTCGAGGAAGCCCCTCCCGCTCTAGGCCACCAGGTAACTCAGGAGGGTGGAAGACCACGAGTGTCGAGGAAATCCCCCCGCTCTGGGCCCAGGCTAGCCTGAACACTTCTCCCTCCTGAAGGCTGCTGTGTTGTACCTTGTGTTTGCTTTTGTTTTGTTGCATAGTTTTGCTTTATCCTTTTTGGTGATTCCTTGGAAGTGTTACACAAATAATTTTTTTTTTCTGCTTTAAAAAAATTACTCTCCTATAGCCAGCCATCTGGCCTGACCTTGTCACAATATCTACAAATATATCTTATGACTAGATACTTTGGCAAAGAGCATATATGAACAAATCTTTCCTGTGTTCCATGCACCTTTTATTTTCAGCAAATACAGCAAATGCCAGCTCTGCAATTGATGTGAGCTGACAGGTAATGCTTTTTTTAAATAAATAAGTTTTAATTTAATAAATCAAGTACCCATGAACTTACAAAAGTCAATTGCAAACAAACTAACACACTAGCAGGATAAAGACTGTCATATACATAAGCAAAGGATAACTGACATTAATACAAAATATAAGGTGATTATGTATCCATATTATTACCTCTGGGTGGGATTTTCAAAAGAAGCCATGTCACTTAGGAACACAAGTCCCACTGAAGGCCAGCTTAGTGCCTTTGAAATGCCTACCCTCTGATCATTACTCATGTTTGGTGAGTTACTAAAAATGATTTTTGAAGTTTAAGTAAGAACAATAGAATTAGGTAAAAAGGAGAGAGAAAAAAATAGAGAAGAAAACAGAAAGATATAGGATAGCAGCAGATACAAACTGATATGTAAGTCTTAGGAGAGCTGATGAAGTTATGGCTTGCTAAGTGATAATTATGGCCAAAGTAATATATTTTTGAGTCTTCCAGTAGGAACAGAATTTATCTAAAGCACAGTTTTAAGTTGTACCAACTTGTAATGACCCATTAGGAACTTTTGCACTGCTGGGAATAGCTGGAGTAAAGGTTAGGGTATGGTCAGGACTTTCTATTACCTGGATATTCACCATTAAACATAGGCTGGTTCTGAGGGGGAGTGCATACTGTACTTATCTAAAGCCTTGGTGGTTACCACAATTGACCATACTCACTTCATATCTGTGGGGGCATTCTTACTGACCCTGCCTTCTGCAAGCTGAATGCCTCTGATTACAATTACTCTATGGCTACCCCACTCAAAGCTCTGGCTGTCAAAGTCAGGATTTACTGTAGCTTCCACTATCATTTCTCTTTTAACACTTCTGAAGATGTTCAATTACAACAAATTGTTTCTCACCACACTCTTATCTTCTAGCTCTTATGAAGATTAAGGGCTGGAGGGACTGGGATAGGCTTTTTGCATTAGAAACACCCCCCACCCCCCAACTTAAATAGAGATTTCTACTTCCAGCATAGCTGTATGCAAATCCAATAGGAAAGGAACCCTCTTAATGTGAATTCTTGTACCCATAAAATATTGTACCATATTAAGGGAAAGCAACTCTCCCTTAATTTTGAAACATGAGCAATAAATATAACAGATGAATCTTGTACTGTATAAACAACACACATGGATTTAAATCTCTTATATTTTATTTTTATGGTGTAATTCTGAATTACATTATTTTTGCATTTTGTAATTAGAAGACAGACCAGATGGTGAAGTCTTAGTTTAAAGTGATGTGTCTGTTAAAATTATGCTGCCAAGTAATTGTTCCCTATCATTTACTATATGTCCATTTACTATAACATTATAGTTGCTCCATTTATGTACACCAGAAGGAACTGGTAATTTGGGATATGTTTACTTTTTGGGGGGTGGGATTCATAATAACAGGAGGCAATGTTATAAGTGACCACTTTATTAGTAAGATGGAAACTTAGTAATTACCGATTGTTAATAAAGGGAACACGTAATGCACAAATCAAGGGCCAGCCATGTATTCACTGAAACTTCTGCTCCCTACCTCTGTAATTACAATATGCCTTGAACAGTTGTACTCATCATTACCTTAAATGGAAATACAGACTATGTGGGACACATTTATGAATATGTAGCTTGGTAAGCAAATTCTGAAAATGCCCATGTAACAGGCCTTCATGTAAATATGTCCTTCTTTGATGACTCTCTGGGAGTGGTATTGAGGATCCAATGGATTATAAACTTCGTTAGTTTATATAGAAGCCCGCAGTGCAAAGGGGACAGAATCTGGCCCTATCTCACCTGCTGGAAAATGTCTCAGAGTGGGATAGTCCCCACTGTGCACAGTGCTGACATGACCAGCTTTACACTGCCCTCCCTCATAATGCCAAGGATTATGGGGGACTTATTGTTCTTTGCTGGAACTATTCACTGAATTCATGTCAAATTTGCAAATAGTTTCAGATTGATGGAAACCTCATTTTCTGATGAATAACCTATTTGTCTGAAAAATTTCGCCCAGCTCCAGTATTGAGTTACAGTTCTTTCAACAAGCAATACAGGCTGGAATCTTGAGAATTTTAGTAAATTTCAGCTGGTTTAATTAGTAGCTTCTTGGCTGTCCTCTAAATTATCCTATGAGTCTCACCATAGATAGTGGGTAAGCCCTCTGTCTATGGAGAGTTTCATCCTGAGGGTTTATATATGTTGATAACTCACACATACGCATGGCATTAGCACTTCTTGCCGAAACAAGTTTAATTCAAAACAAGACATACCATGACATGAATCACTAACCCCCCTGCCCCATATTAAAAACGGAGACAATCACAAACTAAGGCTGAATATACAATTCTTACATCAACCTTAACAGAGGATAAAATAAGACCTATATAGCACCTGAGAGGTGAGATGTACGCAGAAATTGTGCTGATGTGCTTAAAAGGAGCAAATTTAAACTTATCTTCACAGTTTTCAGAATGAATTTAGTTCCTATTCTAATTTGGTATTTGGCTTAGGGATAAAAAACATTAATTAGCAGTGAGTATACTTTAGAAATGATACCTTTCCCACAAATGCTATTATTAAAAACTTCTCAATATCTTTCAGTGACCTGAGAGGAGCAAACCCTGGTATTGAGAACACAATGATGTTTCAGCTGCAAATTACTTATGGTAATTTAGGACTGGCTTGTGCTCTTCTTTTGCTCAGGTGTAAATGAGCTCTGCACCATTACTCTATTTAGCTGAGTACAATCTGCCTGGAGCTTAGGTCCAGGAGAGCAATCCCTGTTCTCTCAAAAGTGGGGGATCTATCATCACCCACTCATCAGCCTGTCTCCCTGCCCTGCTTTAATTTTCCTCTCCAACCCCCAAATCAATTCTGTCCCTTCATTTCCCCATCTAATTAGTTCTGACACTAAATCTATTATTTTCTTCCAGCCTCACCTCTGCTCCTCCAGCAGCTTCTGAGGTTCTTCACCCCTCTTTCCCAGCCTGGGATGGGACTGCAGTGGGGTCCCCTCTCCCCTTTCCCAGGCTGATTGTTTCTTGGGGGAAGGAGGGAAGCACATAGCAGGGGAGAGAACAGAGGAGGGAGAAGAGCCACCCTGAGCAGCTGGGTTCTTTCTGCTCCCTCCTGTGAGAATGTCAGTTCCTAGGTGGCGGTGAGGATGGGGGCCAAGACCATAAAACAGCTGCTATACAGCCATTCTGCGTGTTCAGGGTATGAAATGAATGGAGTGACACACATACTTTTTGGCTAGCAGTAGCCGAAAAGTAAGCAGTGAACAGGCATTGCATAGCTCAGTGCAATATAGACTAATCACTGTTCCACTCTGCACTTAAAGAAGCCTCTACCTCTCTAGAGCCAGGTTTTCCAAAGTGCTCAGTCAGTACCCTACCTTTCCCACTGAGAACAATGGGTGTTGCTGGATGGGAGCTATTCTGGAAATGTAGCCCATAATGCACTGAACCAGAACCCCAGATCTGAACAAGCCCAGATAATGGGGAATCTGAATCCCCATCAGAATTTTGAAGCACAGTCTTATCATATGTAATTTTAAATGTTTCTAAATAAAATACCTGTCTATCACACTCCGCATAAAACTGCAACACAATATGGCACAATACAGCTGGACTGGTAATTTCTTCTCAGGAAAGGATTCAGACTGGAACAGATGGGGTATTGCATGTTTTCTCACCTGAGTTTCACTCTCATTGGCATAAATGTACACATCATTTATCACGCCTCTCATTTGCCTGAACTGCATTCAGCTGTACGAGCTATTCACTTTCATGGACACTAAAATTCACTCCAACTTATGTTGGGGGGGAACAGAATTAAACAATATAAAATAATAAAAAATGTGGTCAGTGTGGATGATTCTTCTTGAGTCTTTTTAGTTCTTGCCTTGAAACTTTAGCATAGAAGGAAGCTATCTTGATTAATCCCACTGTAGAAATTTGTCAGAAAATAAGTTGTTGGCAGCATTGTTGTAGCCATGTTGGTTCCTAGATATTAGGGGACAGGGTGGATGAAGTAATATTTTTTATTGAAATAACTTTTATTGGTGAAAGAGACAAGCCTTCAAGCTACACAGAGCGTTCCTTCAGGATTGTAGAGCTCAAAAGTTTGCCTCTGTCACCAACAGAAGTTGGCTCAATAAAAGATGTCATCTCACCCACGCTGTGTCTAGAAAAATAAGTAATTTTCTTGTGAACAGTGTCACTGTTCTTTATATTTTAAACAAATATTTGGGCATATGTCTCTCCCAATATCTCTTTTGCCTCTAACCTTGCATGCAATGAAATCTCCTGTGAGAGCTAAGCAATACCAAGTGCTGTCATCCCTGCATCAGAAGTCTGACATTGCAAGGTTCCTGGTATGAACTCCAGGCAGGTGATCTGTTTTTTGCATCCTCTTGGGGCTGACTAGTGTCCTTGTTCCTGATTACCAAGGAAAATCACCTCCCCTTCCTGACATCATAAAGTCATATCTGATCATTTCATTCCTCCCAAACTTCATGATCAACTCTGAGAAGTTGGAGGAAGGCCAAAAGCTGAGGAAGGCCAAAAGCTTAACACTGACTCTAATCAGATGACTCATCATGCTGCCCTCCCTCACTCTTTTTAACTGGAGATTGTTTTAAACTTTATTTTAAACATTATCAGTTTTGTTTATTCAGTATGTCCCTTTTTCTTCTTCAGTTTCCAAGCAAGCAAAGGTAAACATTTGTCACCAAAGCAGAGGTGAGAGCTGAAGGCAGAAATGACATGGAAATCACAAGAATTTTCAACCGCATAGGCCAGGGGTCCCCAACGCGGTGCCCGCGGGGTCAGTTGTGTGTGCCCGCAGGACACCGCACCGCCGAAAGGCTGCCACCGAGAGCGGCCACCGGAGAAGCGCATGCCGAAATGCTGCCTAGAAGTGTTGCCCCGCTTTCCACTGCCTGCTTCTTGCTGGCATTTCAGCGGCGGGGTGTCTGGCACCTGCCACAGTCTTCTGGGAATAGGAATATGCTATTCCCACAGAAAGGTTGGGGACCACTGGCATAGGCCATTTCTTTTTCACCATTTGCTGACTTGTAATTTACTATTATTAATATTGTATGACTTTATCAACAATGCTTATAGCAATAGTCCCCCAGACCTGAAGAGTGATCCTGTTATGCCTGAATAGAATCCATTTAGCTTCATTTGGACTCAGTGCAGGTTTAAGGGCCCATCTGCTTAACAAGACCTGGTTCAAACTCAGACCAAACCAAGGCTTCCATCCTGCAAACACTTATGCACCTGCTTAGCTTTACGCATATTCACACCTATGGTGCTATTGAAATCAAAGGCAAAATTCCCAATGACTTCTGTGGGGCCAGGATTTCACTCAATGAATTTAATGGGACTACTAAAATGTGCAAATGTATTCAGGTGTTTGTAGAATCTGGGCTTGAAATTGTAGCCATAAGCTGTTACTTGCAGCTTGTCAAAATCTCTTTGTGAAAAAGGTGAGACAGAAACAAAGGTCATGACTAAAGATTTTTATCTGGTGAAAAGTATTATGACAGTCTGTGTAATTATGTGAACATGAGCCTGAAATATTACAATCGTCTCTACTTATTAATTTAGGGGTTGTTGTTTTTTTCCATCTAACATAGGTTTTACAATTTGTCCCCATAGGTTCTTTGCAGAAATTAGAAAGCTCTTTCTGAAAGTTAAGTTAATCAAATGTTACAAACAGTTGGAATCAGTACTTTCTATTACAGAAGACACCTTGAGGAATAGAAAGAAATCTCTGAGAGCTTCTATGTTTGGTAAAAAACAGTATAAATAAGAAAAAAACATTTTTTTTTAAATAGACCAATGAATAAACATTTAGAATAAGAATGCTCACCCCAGGTGCTAGAGAATATGATAATATAACACAAGGTATTCCTACCAGAATTTGTTGTTGTTTTAAATAAATAACTTTGTTTGATTTCTTTACGATAAGGAACTTAGACAGCCATTGAGAGGGAGCTGTAGTAACTTAAAGACAGGGGCTATATATCAATACAATGAGTGTACAAGACTATTATATTCTGTTTTACCAGACAGCACTTCAGTGATATAAACAAGTTATGAGGACAAATTGTATACTTCACAACAGAATCTTGAACTTCCAGCTAAAGCTTCAGTACCACCATCATTCATTATCCTGGGTATTCATAGTTTAGTTGATATTATTGCATTGTCAAACAGATGTTTGCTTTTCTGTTTTTCCCTGGAGCTACACCAAGGTTTTTACCAGCCCTCTGATCTCTGCTAAACTAGCACCTCCAAGCCCACAAATGGGCTGCTGATTGTAAACACAGTGCAGTTTGTCATCAAAGTTCACAATAAAAATGGAGGTAAGTTATGAGCCTGTCAGGTACAAAGACACCAGGGAATTTCCCAAGCATGGGAATCAGCAGATCTGCTGCAGAAAATGCTGAGTACAAACATACTGGACTTTCTCATCAGTGCTTTTATCTACTAGGTGTATGGTGTGGGGTCATTTCCCTTTCCTGTTCCTTCCTCCCTGTAGATAGCAGGATACAGGAAATCTTACGGACAACATTTGGAGTCCTGGCTGGAATAGAGGGGGACAGTTATGAAGGTTTCTTTTGTAACTAATTCCTGATTAATGAGTAATGCCATCAGCTGTCCACATAGCCAGAGGACATGGACACAATATTGGGGATTTTGTAAGTAGTCAATTATACGATACTTTAGGTAGCATTTTATAAAGCATAGGCCTAACTCTGCTCCCACTGAGCTTAATGTGAGTTTTATTAAATGACTTCAATGAGAGCACAGATAGGCCATTCCTAAAGGCTTTTGAAAATCCCACTGATTATGTGCAATATGATACATGAGTTTTGTGGGAACAATGTCTTACTAGATGATCATCTATAGCTAACCAAGTTAGTTGCATCTGACGAAGTGGGTATTCACCCATGAAAGCTTATGCTCCAATACGTCTGTTAATCTATAAGGTGCCTCAACAAGGGCTGAATGAGTAAAATGCTTTTCTTTCTTTCTTTCTTTCTCCTCCCAAAAAAGTATATTTTCTGTCCAAAACTGAAGCAGCCAATATGACATTTTTAAATTATAAATTTTGTCAGGCATATGTCTGGAGATCTCAAACTCCAATGCAGAAAATGGAAGTGTCTGGTAGAATACACAGCAGACCAAAGTAGTGTTTCTTTGACTCCTAAAAGAAAAAGCTGGTATTTATTGGTGGCAGGTGAACTACTTGGTATAAATAATATTTATTAGGAATGTGGCCCCTTTTTAATTAGTAACCTGTTCATGAGCGGATCCTGATGTTCTAAAAGGTGTTCATTATTGATATGCATTCACAGAATAGTTTGGACTAATAATTCTCAGACCACATCTTGTTGGTAATGTGATCAGTTCAGCTATTCACTATTTGACTAGTCATTATTTCTGTTGCATGTAGCTGATCACTTAAATCAGAGTATTTTTTTCTTCTTCAGGATTGACTGACTGAAATATTTTAAACAGAAGAATAATGAATAGTGAGTAGCAAATAGAATGAATAACCAATTGTGCTTAACTTTGTGAAACTTACAGCAATTTCAAAGTTTTCTTGAATAGCCAGAGGATCGCCAATGTGTGCAAATAATGAATAATATATCCCCATGAATCATAGTGAACTCTTTTATTATTATTTATCATTTATATTTACTTTATATTACCCTGAAGTCCCCAGCCAGGATTGGGTGCTATACAAACACTTAGTAAGACATGATCCTTGTCTCAAAGCACTTACAATCTAGTGTGTATATCTTTCATTAGTCCATTTGTGATTGTGATTTAGGTGCAGTTATGGTTAGAAATAAGAATATGTAAAAAAATATTCCCTCTTCTTCTCATAATAATCTGGTCCCTGGGTGGATTTGAAGGTTCCATTATGTAGAAATAAAAGAATGATATAAAATATTTTCAGGAATATACATTTGAATGTTTAAATTAATTTGTTTAATTGTTTGTGTCAAGCAAGCACAAAAGTAGTGGTGAGCATGGCTGGAGTAATCAGGTTTTACTGGCACTAATATTCATGCAAAACATATTTCAAAGTCCTGTGTATTCTTTCTTGCAGAAACCAAATTTGAAATCAGTACACACAAGTATTCCTGCTAGATGTGCTTGAACTCTGACCTACACAGGGAACCAAAATAAGGTGTGTGAAGGTAAAGGATACCATTTGACTGATGTCAGAGACTGGTGGCTGACTGATTAGCTCTGCCCACTGCACCTCGGGGAAAAAACCTGTAGTTTAACTGGATAATCCTAATAAGAGGAGGAGCAGGAAGAGGTACTGAGGAGCTGCAATACCTGCCAGAGGCTGGATGACTAGAAAAAGTCTAATGTAGTGCCCATCTTTAAAAAAGGGAAGAAGGAGGATCCTGGGAACTACAGGCCACTCGGCCTCACCTCAGTCCCTGGAAAAATCATGGAGCAGGTCCTCAAGGAATCAATTCTGAAGCACTTAGAGGAGAGGAAAGTGATCAGGAACAGTCAGCATGGATTCACCAAGGGCAAGTCATGCCTGACTAATCTAATTGCTTTCTATGATGAGATAACTGGTTCTGTGGATGAAGGGAAAGCAGTGGATGTGTTGTTCCTTGACTTTAGCAAAGCTTTTGACACTGTCTCCCACAGTATTCTTGTCAGCAAGTTAAAGAAGTATGGGCTGGATGAATGCACTATAAGGTGGGTAGAAAGTTGGCTAGATTGTCGGGCTCAATGGGTAGTGATCAATGGCTTCATGTCTAATTGGCAGCCGGTATCAAGCGGAGTGCCCCAAGGGTTGGTCCTGGGGCTGGTTTTGTTCAATATCTTCATAAATGATCTGGAGGATGGTGTGGATTGCACCCTCAGCAAGTTTGCAGACGACACTAAACTGGGAGGAGTGGTAGATATGCTGGAGGGTAGGGATAGGATACAGAGGGCCCTAGACAAATTGGAGGATTGGGCCAAAAGAAATCTGATGAGGTTCAACAAGGACAAGTGCAGAGTCCTGCACTTAGGACAGAAGAATCCCATGCACCACTACAGACTAGGGACCGAATGGCTCGGCAGCAGTTCTGCAGAAAAGGACCTAGGGGTTACAATGGACGAGAAGCTGGATATGAGTCAACAGTGTGCCCTTGTTGCCAAGAAGGCCAATGGCATTTTGGGATGTATAAGTAGGGGCATTGCCAGCAGATCGAGGGACGTGATCGTTCCCCTCTATTCAACATTGGTGAGGCCTCATCTGGAGTACTGTGTCCAGTTTTGGGCCCCACACTACAAGAAAGATGTGGAAAAATTGGAGAGAGTCCAGCAGAGGGCAACAAAAATGATTAGGGGACTGGAACACATGACTTATGAGGAGAGGCTGAGGGAACTGGGATTGTTTAGTCTGCAGAAGAGAAGAATGAGGGGGGATTTGATAGCTGCTTTCAACTACCTGAAAGATGGTTCCAAAGAGGATGGATCTAGACTATTCTCAGTGGTAGCGGATGACAGAACAAGGAGTAATGGTCTCAAGTTGCAGTGGGGGAGATTTAGGTTGGATATTAGGAAAAACTTTTTCACTAGGAGGGTGGTGAAACACTGGAATGCATTACCTAGGGAGGTGGTGGAATCTCCTTCCTTAGAAGTTTTTTAAGGTCAGGCTTGACAAAGCCCTGGCTGGGATGATTTAATTGGGGATCGGTCCTGGTTTGAGCAGGGGGTTGGACTAGATGACCTCCTGAGGTCCCTTCCAACCCTGATATTCTATGATTCTATGATTTACTGCTGGGTGGAACTGCTGCACCAAACAAAAATGAATTCACAATCTGCTGATGCCCACTCTATGAGTGGGTGTGACAGGATGCTATCAGCAGCACCCTGATCACTGATATGGCTGTTGCCTGAGGAAAGTTGTAGGCCTAGCTGAGAGTAATTATATACTTTGTTGGGGGATTGTGAGCATCTGAGTAACAATCACAGGGCTAACAAAGAAATTGGGGGAGAACATAAGGGTAGGAAACAGGAAGTAAGGGGTAGTTCAGGAGGGGTTCAGATGATGCTTGGCAGAAAGCTTAGTACGTGAGTGAGAGCTATAGGGAAGTCCGCCCTTGGTGTTTCATGTAAGAGGGAAATAAATACACAGCTTGGTGAAAGCTAAACAGCTGTGTTTGTGACTGTGAAACTGCCTCGCTGGCCAGGTAGTACACTTCTCCAAGTAGCTGCAGAGGTGCCCTGTGGTGGGGTGGGAAGGAGAAATCTAAATTTGTAAATCATAGATAATTCCTTTGCTAACTACTTGCTTAACTCAAAAAGCAGGAGAAAGTTAGAGGGGGGGGGGAAAGAGGGAAGAAAGTATAATACTGAATTAAGTGTTAAAAGACCACTTTCATTTTTTCAATTTTGTTTTTTCTTTTTTATTTTTGGTTTTGAGCGTCATAGAGAATGCACTGATGACTAATTAAGCTTTCCCTAGACAGCCACATTTGACAAACTGTTTTCACCCTTTCTAAAGAAATGATTACTCATGAAGTGAGATTTCTTTAAACCACCAGAGCTCTAGTTTGGTTGTTCTTAGCAAAGTCAGTTTCTCTAAAGCAAACTAAAAAACAAACATGAGAAACAGTGCTAGGTGCTTTTCTGTATGCATTTTAAATTGCTGTCTATCTAATCTAAAGTGAATCATTGGAAAATTTTCATCAAAAACTTTCTGTTGGAAATGCTGTTCTAATGAAAATGCAATTTCTCACATTTTATTGAAATTTCTTTTGGATAAAATATTCTGCAAGGAGTTTGGGAATTTTTGAACTGGAAAATCTTTCATTTTAGAACATTTCATTTTGAAATATTTTATTTTAATATTACTTTTATCTCATGTCAGTAGTAGCCCATGATATGATATGTCCTATAATACATTTTAACTTCAAACATTTTCAGAATTTCCATTTCACAGTAAATTTTGAAAACATTTGTGAAGTAGAATGAAAACAAACTTCAAAATGTTAATGTCCCATGAAACAAATTGAGTTTGAACTCACTTTGATCATGATATCTAATGTTGGATCCGAAACTCATTGACGTCGATGGAAGGACTCCCATTTACACCAGTGGACTTTGGTTCCTGTTTTGTGAGTTGAAATGTGGAACCACGTGTTTTCTGTTATGAAATATGAATAAGTGGCCAGATGGTCATTACTAAATTCTTCATCACACCTCAGAAAGCCAGTTTATTACAATGTGCTGGTCTTCTATTAGCATAAGAACCTAGCAGTGGTCATTTGACAGAATTATAAGTAACAACATTACTGTGTTGTTTTTTTTTCTTTTCTGAGGCAAGCTCCAGTTTTTAGTTACCTATTCCTATGTTTCTGGATTCACCCTACTTTCTGAACATGAACCTTTTACGTCTACATTTCAGGAACTTGTTGAAGCTGAGGTGATTATTGTCTTTGCAACAGCCAAGTGTATCAGTCTAACTAATGAGGCCATATAATTGCTCATTTCATGATGACATGAACATCACAGAAATTGGCAGTATAAGGGTACTCAGAGGTGCCTGTTGTGGAGAGAGGTTTGTACAAATCATTCCTGCCTGACTTTTCCATTTGTACTGACTCTGCTCAGATTGCCACTCCAAGCCTGGTTTTGCTACTCAACACCACAGCTTTAGAAAATCAAGCTGTCTTCTTCCTACATCCTGAAAGAAATTAATCATGGAATCTAAAGTGTGTTTTAGTGATCTAAGTGGTGGTGATGACAGATGAAACAAAGTTATGACTTTTTTTTCCAAATGTGAGAAGTACACAAAGTGAAAACAACAAATAAATCGTTTGATAAATTTAGCAAAGAGAAAGCAGAAGTGATGCAAAGTCCTTCACATGTGGAATATATGCTCTATTTAACATTCTAGAGGTAGATTCCAATTGTTTAGCTTCTAGAAATGCTATTCTTATTTACTGAAATACTTTCCTTTCTTTAAAATCCATTGAGATTATGATTTAATAAAATTTTACATTCTTGTGAAGTCTCTTAAATTGTAGTTGTCATACTTGTAAAGCAGATACATGATTTCAGAAACTAGTCTGAGCCTTTTATAGTCTTACAATGTTTTCTTATACTCATATTTGAGAAATAATGAAACTGAACTGCACAAATAAGGTCAAGAGTGCACAGCATACAAAACACCAAAGCATCCAGTAATGTCACATAAATATTAAGCAATTTAAAAATTGTGAAAACACTTCCACAGAATAGAACACAATGCTGGGTAAGTAAGACAGAGCTGCTAGTTTACATATACATTGCCATATCTCTGAATAAGTCCTTTTGTTATTCCTCTTAGGTTTCCTCTTCCTCCTTATGAGGCAATAAATGTCTCCTCCTCCTTCTCCCCACCCCCCATTTAGAGTGTCTTGTTTATCTTATTGCGTTTAATCTATCTGCATTTTTGAAGGTTTGACACGATTTGTTCTTGGTATAGCCAAGCTGGTTGCTAGTGATTACCCTTTCATCCTCCACAAATATTCACAAATTGAATATTTTATACATTGCTCAAGTAGTTTCACAGGTATTGAAGTCAGGCTGACTGGTCTATAGTTCCCTGGCTCCTCCTTTTCCCCCCTTTTAAAGATAGGTACTATGGTAGCTCTTGGCCAGTCTGCTGGGTCCTCTCCTGTCATATATGTGTTTGTAAATATTAGTAGGAGTGGCTCTGAGATTTCTTCAGCTGCTTCCTTCAGTACCCTCTAGTGAATAGCATCTGGGCCCTCTGATTTGAATTCATTCAAATTGGTCAGAAGAGCTGTGTTCTTATCCCAATCTGCATCTCTTCCCCTTTGCCTGGGGTAACTATAGTAAAGCACAAGCATCTTTATGGTTTAATTCATATGCAGAAAAATCCAAACACAATTATAACAACTATAGAGGCAATGACAGCATCCGCCACTACCCTGTACGTAAACAGTCCCTCCTTCCCCCTTGAAAACTTAACCAGTTCCAACAGGATTAGCGCTTTATAACAGCAGCTAAATGCAGTTAGCACAGCTAACAACAGTCAGAAAAAAAAAAAAAACCAACCCACAAATGACTGAATAGCCCTTCCCTCAAGCAAATCTTCATACAGTTGTTGAGAGATTGAGTGCCTCCAATTAGAGAGGTTCATAAGCAAGTGTGAATAGTGAAGATAAAAATATTGCACAATGACTATATAATGATTTGGCCACTACACTTCACAGCACAAACCCAACCCTAAGGTGATTATGCAGTGAAGGTGCCATGTCATAATTGTCTTTAATGTGTCTTTGATGTCACATGAGCAAACAGCCAATGACCTTTGGCTAGAGGAGAAGAAAACCCTCACAAAGCTATGTAGTCCCACGAGCATGTACCAATGATACCTCATGCATTTCCAGCAGCTGTACCAGATAGGAATGTGTCCCTTGGCACAGGCAGATGTCATCCTTTGGATCCCTGCTATGACCAGATGTATATAAGGCATCCCCAGTTCTCCTTGCTTGCTGGGAAGCAGGATCAGCATTCACTTGGATGATATCAGGCTGTATGTACAGAATTTGTAAACCAGACTTGTCTTGAGCCTGCTCAGGACGAAGCACTCCCCTTTACCCTCACAAACATTATGGGCTATGCAGTAGGTTATACGAATGGCATTTGCCACATTGGCATCTAGATGGGTGAATACAAAGTGCTAATCAGCTTTCAGCCTACCAAACGTGCACGGCACAATCATTCTGCAGCTACTGAACTTGTAATTGAATTTCCTTTTTCCAGGGTCAGTGATGTCAGGTTACAGTTTCATGAGGCAACTTAGATGTGGATATGTGGGATCTCCCAAAATACAGTTGGCACAGATACTGTATTCCCCAGAAAAAACGTATTGTTCTGTAAAGTCCCTTCTTCTCCCTTCAAATATGTCCCTGATCTCATCACCTCAGCATCCTGAATGTTTCCAGTGTTTCCCATGTTTGTATTCAGAATCTGCCTCTGTGGTCCACTAAGCCTTTCAGAATGATGGAATAGTAACCTTTTTGGTTCACATACTCACTTGCCTTTTGTGATGGGGCTGCTGATGACCCTTGCACGGTTCAGGAATTACATCCTCTGAAATCCAGTTATTACTTCTGGAATTCTTCTTATGGGAATCTCCCGTGGGTAGATCACGTGTTAATAGCCTCAATAATGTGCACAACCATGACCCCAACGGTAGACTTTCCAACCCCAAAGAGGTTTGCAATGTATCTATAGTGGTCTGGTCTTTCCAGCATCCAAAGGGCAATAGCAACCAGCTTCTGAAGCGGTATAGCTTCCCTAAATCAAGTGTTCTGTTACTGGAGGTTTGGTGCAAGCTCTTCGCACAGCTCCACAAAACTCTTTCCTTATTTGGAAATTCTGAAGCCACTGTTGGTCAATATAAGAATGTCCATACTGGGTCAGACCAATGGTCCATCTAGCCCAATTATTGAATGATCCATCCTTTGTCATCCAGTCCCAGCATCTAGTAGTCACCCAGAACATGGGGTTGCATCCCTGACCATTTTGGCTAATAGTCATTGATGGACCTATCCCCTATGAACTTATCAAATTATTTTTTGAACCCAGTTACAGTTTTGACCTTCACAACATCCCCTGACAAGGAGTTCCATAGATTGACTGTGTTGTGTGAAAAGTACTTCCTTTTTTAAAAATTTTAAACCTGCTGTCTATTAATTTCATTGGGTGAGCCCTGGGTCTTGTGTTATGTGAAGGGTTAAATAACACTTTCTCCACACTATTCATGATTTTATAGATCTCTATCATATTGTCCCTTGGTCATCTCTTTTCCAAGCTGAATAGTCCCATTCATTCTAATCTATTCTCATATGGAAGCTATTCCATACCCTTAATCATTTTTGATATCCTCCTCTGTGCTTTTTTCATCTCTAACATATCTTCTTTTTTTAGATGGGGTGACTAAAACTGCACACAGTGTTCAAAGTGTGGGCATATCATGGATTTACATAGTGGAATTATAATATTTTCTGACTTATTATCTATCCCTTTCCTAATGGTTCCTAACATTGTTCATTTTTTTGACTGCTGTCGCACATTGAACAGATGTTTCAGAGGACTGTTCACAGTGGCTTCGAGATCTCCTTCTTGAGTGGTAATAACTAACTTGGACCCCATCATTTAGTGTGTATAATTGGGTTTACGTTTTCCAATATGCATTACTTTGTATTTATCGGCATTGAATTTCATCTGCTGTTTTGTTGCCCAATCACTGAGTTTTGTAAGATCCCTTTGTAACTTTTCATGGTCTGCTTTGGACTTAACTATCTTGAGAAATTTTTCCACCTCACCATTTACTCCTTTTTCCAGATCACTCCTTTTCAATATATTCATAAATGATCAAAATACAGATTAATTGGGGACCCGCTATTTACCTCTCTCCATTCTGAAAAGTTACCATTTACTCCTATCCTTTGTGTCCTGTCTTTTAACCAGTTAGTGATCCATGAGAGTACCTTTCCTCTTATCTCAGCATTAACTTGAACTCAAATAGTTCATGGTTTGATATCCTTCAGCATCAGTCTTGAAAATGATGTAAAGCCATTCTTAATCTCCAACAATGGGCCATAACTATTTAGTTCTGCAGTCTTTTTAATTATAGTGTCAGAGTGAGTAATGTGATAGATATTGTGCAAGATTTGTCAATGCTATGTTTATATAAAAGACAGAATTGAATAGAAACATATTAAATGCTGATCTCTGATGAATAAAGAAGTGTTTGTTTCATTGTAGGGTGCCACCCTCTTTTATCACCAATAACATAAGAAAAGCATTGGATATTTTGTTAAGAAAACTGTTCATGGGGCAGTATATGGAATTCAAATAACATTTTAGACGTAGCAAGCACTGGCTTTTTGAGCAGTAAATGGTTTAAAATTGAAACCTGAAAAGGGTCCAGAGTGAAGAGCTAGCTTTAACATTTGAACTCTAAAGCACTGTGAAAAAAAATCTGAAGGAAGGGAACAAGAATTGTTTATTCATGTGTGAAGTGGTTGAAGTGAAACTCAAACTTTTGACATGCTCTGTTTAAGAGCCAGTTTCTAATCCCAGAAGTACTGCAAGCTAAAGAACTTGCTACTTTTCTTGCATCCATAAACAGATTTTTTTTGGAGACACAGGATGTCTGCACACCTAAGATTAGAAACTGGCCTTTAGACTCTTTCAGAGAGGACCTGCTCATTGCCAGCTGTAGGAGACCAGTTAATCCTTGGTGTTTATGCCCCACAGCAACTATTTTTTAAAATTACTATTAATTGTCAATACTGGGACTGGTTCACTGATTCCCACTGACTCCACAGGCTTGGAACTGGTCCACTCTCTCTAATTCCCTCCTTTCCATTATCCATCAGAACCTGTTTATAAAATCCCAATGGTGTTACTTTCATTTGTTCTTCTACTGCTCACTAGAGATCTTACTGTGATCTGCACACTCTTACATGGAAGACGACAGCATTAGAAAAGCCTAAATTGCATTGGGGAAAAAGAACACTCAGATTATTAATGATTATTACATTGTGGTAGTACCTAGAGGCCTCAGCCAAGTCAGGGCCCTACTGAGCTAGACACTATGCAATTATGCAGTAAATGACAAGCCCCACCCCAGAGACCTTACAGTAGAAAAGAGAAGGCAGAGCCAGTGTGAAATAAGCAGGCAGAAGGGGTGGGAGAGAGGATGGAATAATAATAATAGGGTGACTTACTGTAGACTAGCTGTGTGCACAATTCATAGGTGCAATAAGCTATTCAGTAAGTAATCACAGTTCACCACATCCCTAGCCATCATTCAATGACCTGTAGTTATTACAGGAGACGTAAAGGCTTTGTGGATTTTAATTTGTTCTCCTTTCCTTCTCTCTCTCAGATATATACTGTCCCTAAATGAGAATTAGGAATCGAAGGTTTTGCTTCCTATCACAAAAGGCAATTGAGTTGGGCAAGATTTCTCTTTTATATACCCATGCTGTTATAGAACTGACTATATCATTGCTGATGAACAAAATGGCTGGCTATTATGATGGTCTAATACATTCACTGATCTGTTTGTTTTATAATGAACTAAATGTTCACAAAGGATATGTCAATGGGCACAGATATAGATAGAATATATGGAGGTTGATGAAAAATAAAAATAAGGTGTTGAAGAACTATTGCCTGCATGTTCTACCTATGAATAAGATGAAGATAGAATACAGAGCTTTTTCAGATCTCTGAAACTATTTGGTTTGGGATTTGGGGTAAAGATTTTAGATGATTCATATCTGATCTGGACTGACTCACCCATTCTATATCTATTTTGCTGGAACTGGGTACCATTGTGCCATAAACCTGTATGAGTAAATAGGCTGACAGCAAAAAAGCTCTTAGCCTGCCTTTTAATGGTACTTTGAAAAGCCAAGAAAACCAAATGCCACCATTTTCAGCCTTTTTATTTTTGTTTTTGTTTTCACTGAAGATTCACAGTCTTCTGCTGGAGAGACAGAATGAGCCAATATAGTTTTATTGGTTTGATTTGGAAATGGAAGCCATTCCTCAGCCCAGGTTTTGTTGATTGTGTTAGTTATTTATTTTGAGAGGGTTGGGCAAGAATCTTGTTTGCTGCCTTGGTGGCCAGGAGTAACAGCTGGTATCTTCTATCCTTGAAAGGAATGCCAAGGATAGAGCTATGTGGGGAACTGGTGGTGCAAAAGACTCAGAAATCTGTCTGAGCAGCTGTCACTGCTATGTGCATAGTGCAAATATGCAAAATGTTGCTTTGAGTTGCCAAAGCCTTCAGTGATTTTGGCAGCTTATAGTTATAATACTGGATGTTCTATGGATGGCAACAGCAGTAGTGGTGTCATGTCTCTCTTCAGTGTGTAGGAGGATGCTGGGTCTTTCATTTCAGTGCATGTGTTTACTGAGGCATTGCCAGTGGGACAGCAGAGGCAAGACTGAAGCATCAGTATGCTTCACTGGCTTCAGATATGGTTTGTTCTTTAAGTTAATTTATTTTGCAGTCAACTGATGATTGGCTGCTTCATCTTCAATTATCTCCACAGGGCCATGAGGAAGAGATACAAGACGGGTCTGAGAAGAAGTGTGATGTGGATAGAAGTGCAAAGGGAACAAAATGTGGGTTTTGTCTGCATGTAGGAATTTTTAAAGTAAGACACCAATGTGTAGAAGTTTCTTCTTTTAATTTAGAGTGAGTGTAATTTTAATAAAATGAGATTAAGGTTAAACTCCTGGCACTACTGAAGACAACGGGAGGTTTGTCTTCTAAGGGCAGAATTTAACCCTGAGCAATGGGCAAACAAAATGCAGGCAAGATCCTTTGTGCAGCTTGGACAATCCAGCTCTCCACTGATTGGTAACAGTTATGCCATTGTAGTCCAGTGTCTATGCTAAAATGAAGTTGAGAGTCATGTCCAATGGTTTGGTGACTGTCATTTTTTTCATGTGCAGGGACTAGGTTGAGACTAACACATTCCTTTTAAAGCTCTGCTTATGACATTGATGGTGCATGAATGGTGGATTGGTGCACGCTGACACTATCAGTTGCCGGATTGGAGCCAAGGGTCTTCAGAAGTACACAAAATAAAAGAAACAAAACCCTAAACCCGTGAACTCACCAATTTACATCCCACTGAAAGTTAGCCTGTGTAGAATAGATCTATACTGCATCAGCCTGTCTTTTCCTCTGATCCATCTCAGTCCTATTCAAATGCATACAAAAGAAACAGGAACTTCTGGGACTCATCCTTTTACAAAAGCAGCAAAGAGTCCTGTGGCACCTGATAGACTAACAGATGTATTGGAGCATATTGGAGTCTATCAGGTGCCACAGGACTCTTTGCCGCTTGTACAGATCCAGACTAACACAGCTACCCCTCTGATACTTGACATCCTTTTACAAATACAACACACTAGACAAAGACTTTTCCTATCAATCACTAAACATCCAGGGTACAGTGGAACTCTGAGCAAAAACAGCATGGGTACATAAGAGAGAAATCGTGCCAGACAAGCTTGATTGCTTTTTTTGAAAGAGGATTACAAAACTAGAATAGAAAGTGGTAGTGGAATTTAGCAAAGCACTTTATAAAATCTTAATCTCAAAAATAATTCAGATTGCCTCAGAGAGGAATACTGACATGCAGACTGAACACTGAATGAAGGAACATCAGCAAAGGGTAATCATAAACTGCAACATGTTGATTTTGGGAGAAGGTATCTAGTCAGGTAACCCAGGGATCAGTGTTAGGTTGAAAACCTCTGTTCAATGTGCAGCACCAGTGAAAAAAGAAAACAAATGCATATGGAATGGGCTGGAGAATAATACAGAAAATACCATTATGCCATTATATCAATCAGGGGTTCACCCTCCCCTGAACTACTGTGTACAGTACTGCACACCCTAACTCAAAAAAGGATATTGCAGAATTCGAAGTGGTTCAGGTACGGATGACAAGAATGATTAGGTGTATGGAAAAATTCTCTTATGAAGAGACATAGAAAAGATATGGATTGTTGACTTTAAAGAGGAGCTAAATTAGAGAACACATGGTAAAAGTACACTCTGCTAATTACTGCATGAACTACATTGTAGAGGATCCATTAGAAATGTATTAGTTGTAATCTGGTTTTCTAATTTTCTATCTCAGGGGGAAAAAAGAAAATAAATATATATAGCTGATATACAAAGCATCCACTGTAGTTAAAAATGAAGATAATGTATATATTAGGTACAAATTATTTTGTTACATATTTCCGGATTATCCATTGGTACCTGAATACAGTGCCTAAAGAAAGTTCAGTTCAGTCTGATCAATACCCTCTCTCAGTGGAGTGGAAGGATGGTAATGTCAGGAGACTATGAAACAAGTGATATTTATTCATGGCTCTCCCATGGATCTTTATTCACAACTACTTTGTGTTCCTGGGCAAGTTGCCTAGGGCTAAATTTTCAAAAGTGGCTCTAATTTTGAATGCCTCAATTTTTGGGTGCCCAGCTTGAGGTACCTCAAACTAATGGCCATTTTTTTTGAAAATGCTGGTCTGAACCTTCCTGTGCTGCAATTTTCTCCTCTGTAAAATGAGGACAATAATACCTATCTGACAGGAGTTTTGTGAGGCTTAATCCATTTGTCACACATTTTGAGATTCTTGTATGGAGGGTGTCATAAGAGATTGAAGCATTTTATTACTTTGGTGAGCAGATACAGAAAGGCATATGGTTCCTTCATATTTATAGGATTTGGACACTGTAGGATTTGAACTTTTTTTGAACAGATTTCTCATGTCCTTTCAAATACCCCTGTCTGATACATTCTTCACAAGTCTTTAATTTGGGGATGGGTGGGGGATTACAAGGATCTTATCTCCCTCTCAATGTGCTCATACAACTCCCATTAGTGTTAATGGAAATTTTTCTCTAATCAAAGCTAGACTGGACCTTTTTTTGTCTCTGCTTTCCATTTTGGAGAGACCCTTTCAGCCTACAAGTTATTACAAATATAACAACAAATGGCTGTGTTACAAACCAGCAACAACCATTAAAAACAAATTATGCCCTCAAAAACAGAAGAGTGCTTATTACCTATTTTGAGGCCATAATTTGTTTTTAATGTGTTTTAAACAGTGAGATTTATTTCACATGGGTGAGACTTATTTTCACATCAGTTATGTTACCAGACTTCAATTAAAATTTACTTTTAAAGTACTCTGTATAAAGGGTCTTGCATAAATTCAACCTCTCCTTAGGTAAGCCAGGCTAGCATAAAGAGAATTAAATTATTTCCTTTAGCCACTTATAAAGGATAACTGCTGGACTGTTAGCTTCACAGAATTCAAGTGCTTACATTAAACTACATCTTTAAAAGGTATCATAATTCCTTCTTTGCAATTACTTTCATTCTTTCCCTTATCTCAGTGCTTCTCAATCTTTTCCAAATCAGGATCCTTTTTTCTATACCAGGACCCACTTCTCATCCAGGTGAGATTTAGCTAGAATTCCTCCCTCCTTCTAATTTAGCATTATAGTAAAGACAGAGTTAATTGAAACCATCTGACACATGTCAATGACACCCAGGCTGAGATCCTGCCTTATCTTATGGCTTTAAAAAGATCAGGCTAACTGGGGTGAGAAAGAGACATTGTGGAGCCCATCTCTCCCTACTGCCAGAAAATAGTCAGAAAGAGGGTGGTGGATTCTTCCATTCATGGGAAGGTGATTGTGGAGGGAGGAGAATTCCTTTCTTATATCATCCAGAAGCAGAGAGGGGTATAAAGAGAGTGGGCTGTTTCTTTTTTCCTCCCAGAAATTCTTGGGATATTGGTGGAAGCTTCATATTTGTTAGACACCTGATAGTCATGGTTGATGTGAAATATGGTATTTTCCAGTCAGGCCCCTGGACAGTGTCATGGTCATATGCATTGCATAATGCACTGTTAGCCCCTAGATTTTTTTTTAAGGTTAAAATTCAAGAAATTCAACAACTGTGCTCCCACATGAGTTATTGATATCCAGTGAGGTGATAAATGAATTACAAAAGCAATTCCAGTCATGCTAAAACAGTTCAAACTTCATGTTGTTTGTTCATGTTAATTCTTTCGGTATGCAATTCTGCCTGCAAGGCAAAATTTATCACTTGAACTTGGGTTATATTACATAGTTTGAAAAATTCTTGTTTTGATGGATATTAAAATGGCATGAAAAACTGCAATTCTTTTGTAGCATCTATTGAACCAAACCCTAGTTTATGCACTTCCCCTCCAAAAATGCAAGGGGATTGGAACAAAGCTCAGTGAAAACTGGGCATAGAGCATGGAAAGGGATGGGGAATAGCAGTTGCACAGCACACTTTCGTTCATGGCAGGAAAGGAAAGTTTTTTTTTTCCAGAAGAAGCATGCAGAGATACAAATGGACCTGATTTCAGAGTGTTAACCATGTTAGTCTGTATCAGCAAAAAAAACCGAGGAGTACTTGTGGCACCTTAGAGACTAACACATTTATTTGGGTATAAGCTTTCGTGGGCTAAAACCCACTTCATCAGATGCATGCAGTGGAAAATACAGTAGGAAGATATATACACACAGAGAACATGAAAAAATGGGCGTTGCCATACCAACTGAAACAAGACTAATCAATTAAGGTGAGCTATTATCAGCAGGAGAAAAAAAAAACTTTTGTAATGATAATCAGGATGGCCCATTTCAAACAGTTGACAAACAGGAGTAGCCATTGTCTGTGGCATTCTTCCTTCCTATCAGAATGGCTATTCACACAAAGGGAATTATGTAGCATGGGAAACCACAAACATAGGAACCACTGCAATGGAAGGAAGGGACAGACAACACTGCAGAGAGATTATCACACTGCAAGGTATTTCTTTCTTCCCCATAAATCTCAGCCTCAGAGGCTGTGCCACCCACCTGGTCTATAAGCCTTTCGGATGCACAGTGTGTCCCTGTAAGGAGTCTGAGGGATTGTCCAGTAAGGCACTATACGCTACAAGATACTAGCAAATACACAAGAAAATACACTGCACAATCCTGCAGTGGAAGAGGAATTGGCCAGATGATCTAGCCAAACTTTCCCATCTCTAATTTTGATGAATCTAGGAAACAATTTGGCTCTTCCTTCAGGGTTGTGCTTTTTTTTTTTTTTTCCGAATAATGGAAATCTGTACTGTTAGGTACTGTATATTTTACATGGGAGTTGAAACTGAACATAATGCAATCCACTTAGAGCTTTATTAACTAAACCAATATGACTTTTATTGATGAATAGAACAAGGTCTTTGCAAAAAAGAAACCAGACATATAATTCTGACTTAAATAATATAGATAAGAGCAAAATGCTGAAAGTGGAGAATGTCACATAAAGATAAATGAAAAAAACCCTCCTGTAAAGTCTATAACAGAAATCATAGCATTTATATCACATGTCACTCCCCACCACCTGCCCTCCCCCCACAAAAAAATCTTCTTTAAAAAGCTTTGGATGGAGAAAAAGAAATAAAGATCCACAACGGAAGAGAAAACCACTGATGAGCAATTCCTTCTTTTTTGAATTGTAACCAAAATGTGGTGGTAATAAAATGATCTTTCCTTTATTTTGTCTAAATACACTTTGCTATGCAGTTTTAGGAAAACCAGATGATGATTTTGACTCTATATCAGGAAGAAAAAGGGGATAAAAACCTCAAACTTGACCATGGTAAATTCATCAAGAGATCAGATTTTCTGAAATCATTAGCTCTGATGCTAACAGTCTGTGAATGGTGTCTTATACATAGATACTATTTTTGGAACCTGAACATTAGAAATAACAGTTTGGTTTTCAGCCTTTATAAACAGAATTGCGTAATTTCCTACAACCTAATAAAATGGATAATGAATATAGACTACAAGCATTTCCTCATTCCCATGGTTAAATAAACTAAACAGGAAGAAGTGATTTAAGGGTGCAAATTTTAATCTTTTGGAACATAAAAGGCTGAACTAAAGGGCAGGTTTTAGTGGACCATTTGATAGTCAAATTATTCATGTGATCAGTTGAACTACAATATGCTAGTAGGATGGTATAAAGGATCTGAAAACCTCAGCATTATCCCTCTTTATAATGTGGTTACTCATCATAGCTTTAATTGTATAAGAGCTGCCTTGAATTTGATGATTCGTAGGGGACAATGGGTGAGTGGCAGCTTTCCCTGTCCCAAATGTGTCTATAATTGATGGAGAAAGGTCTTCATAGACTGCACCACAAACATACACAATTTTCAGCTCAATTTCTCTCCTTCCATCCTTAGCAAACATTATAGATATTTATTGAACTGTTGTACTTTTTTACACCACACACATCTTATTTTTATATCTTCTTGATAAAAGTGTACTGTATTTCATATGATCTAAAATGAAGAACTATGATGTGTCTATCATATCAATTATCAAGGAGAGATGGAAGATAAATTAATATGACCAAGAGTTGTTAGTGCTAGATGTTTGAAGGTATGCTGAAGTTCAGTCTTCTTCCTATTTCGTAGGATCTCTTTCTGCTAAAAGTTTCTCATTATAGTCCATATTGTGCTCAGTGCTGTCCAAGATCCGGATTGCTTCTTGCTATATGTAATAATGTAATGATTTCCAGAACCTGAGCCAGGAATGGCTGTTTTTATCTTTTCTTTTCACATTTACTGTTAGGTAATGAAACTCTCCAGTTATGTGAGTAGTTAACTGGATATAAAGTATACCCACAAATATGAATAGGATTACCACCTTCTTTGGCAAAGTGATTCAGCCAGAAAATACAGTTATCACGGGTCCTATGGTCTTCTCCTTGCAAGACCATGTAAAGGACACTAAAGACCATGCCAGCCAATTGACTGAAGAAGCCCACACACATTGGTTCTATAGACTGTCATAAATATAAAGGGAAGGGTAATCACCTTTCTGTATACAGAACTATAAAATCCTTGCTGGCCAGAGAAAAAACGCTTTCACCTATATAGGGTTAAGAAGCTAAGATAACCTCGCTGGCATCTGACCAAAATGACCAATGAGAAGACAAGATACTTTCAAAGCTGGAGGGGGGCGGGAACAAAGGGTCTGTCTGTCTGTCTGATGCTTTTGCTGGGAACAGATCAGGAATACTCTTCAGAACTCCTGTGAAAAGTTAGTAAGCAATCTAGCTAGAAATGCGTTAGATTTTCTTTTGTTTAATGGCTGGCAAATGAGCTCTGCTGAATGGAATGTATATTCCTGTTTTTGTGTCTTTTTGTAACTTAAGGTTTTGCCTTCTCTATGTTTTGAATCTGATTACCCTGTGAGGTATTTACCATCCTGATTTTACAGAAGTGATTCTTTTATCTTTTCTTTAATTAAAATTCTTCTTTTAAGATCCTGATTGCTTTTTCATTGTTCTTAAGATTCAAGGGTTTGGGTCTGTGTTCACCTATGCAAATTGGTGAGGATTTTTATCAAACGTTCCCCAGGAAAGGGGGTGTAGGGCTTGGGGAGATATTTTGGGGGGAAGACATCTCCAAGTGGGCTCTTCCCTGTTCTTTGTTTAATATGCTTGGTGGTGGCAGCATAGGGTTCCAGGACAAGGCAAAGTTTGTACCTTGAGGAAGTTTTTAACCTAAGCTGGTAAGAATAAGCTTAGGGGGTCTTTCATGCAGGTCCCCACATCTGTACCCTAGAGTTCAGAGTGGGGAAGGAACCTTGACATAGACACTCTCTGGCCTAGGGGGAGAATCTCTCTCCCCTGTGCTTCTGTTCAGCTGGGTGCACACTCAGATTTTATACCCAAAACATTGCTGGTGAATTTTGAAAAATTGGATTTTGTGTTTAAATTCTCAACTATGATACTGAAGTAAGAACAAAGAGCAACTGAGGAAATACATTTTTATCCCTAACTTTGCACAAGCAATGTTTGTTGGTTTGTTTTATTTGTTTACTATTTTTGCAGTTGAACTTGCCACAGAGTTATTTAGATTTATTTGTCTCAAGGGAGTCTAGAAGAAGGGATGTAATATTCTTCAATTCAAGACTCTCCCTAATAGATGCTAAAGCCAGAAGTCATGTTACTTAGGTCATTCTCCGATGTAAAATATCACCTCTGACATTAATGAGTTTAGTGTAGAACATGCACACTGATTGACACTGCTGTAATATCATTTTCTGGCCTACTGCTACCCAGTGATGAAATTATTGGGGTGGGGGGAAGACTAAAATATGGCATCCTTCTTTAATGCAGGGTGCCACCATCTTTGATCATATTTTTAGGGATATTCATTTCTGCATGAGATGCTTCGGAGTGACCTCAAAATATGGAATGATACCACAGGTTAGACTTGGTATTTCTTGTGAACTTGCCTTTTTTTCTGAAAGTAAATCTGAACATTCTAAAATGTACAGGTTTGGTAGATTTGCTATTTTAAAAGGAACAGCAAACAGTTGAAAGAGAATATACCACTCAAGTTGATGAAACAGGCTCAAAAGTAATCAATCTTGCAAAGAGTTGCAGTAGGTGTACTACAGATAAATAGTAGCTTGAAGTCTTTAAAGGTCTTTTGCAATTCGTATAGAAACCTATATCTGTATTCCATATACCTTAAAAGGTTGTGTGCAACAAAGCAGAAAAAGAAATTATTTAAATCTGCTAAATGTGGTCCTCATACTACCTTCTGAGACAAAACATATGAAATCAGTGCCTATGGGATTCAAGTTGTTCTGTTGGCCATTATTTGCTTATTTCAAATGGACACATTCCATATTTAAAATGTAAATTATTACCAACAATAGTATTTATGGCAGAAAAGAATCCTAGACAGCAGGCAGGTGATTTAAATTTCTAATAAGAAAATGTCCAGAGTGATATTTTGTCATTCTTTAGAGAATGCTTCTAAAGCTTGTGTCTTCTAAAAACAGAATTTGGTCCAATAAAAGATATTACCTCCCCCACCTTGTCTCTAGGTTGTACATAGCCGGATTTCCCCAAAATATCACACTCCGCTGCCGTCACAAGTGTCAAGAAGTCAATGCTGGTAAATATTTAGATACCAAGGACATTATCTGGCCCTGCTGAGCTTTGCTCATTGAAGGATCAGGCAAAGGTTGATTTTTGAAGCCAGACAAGAACTATCCCAGTTCCCAGAATAAATCAGAGCAGCCCTCAAACTGTTCGTTTTAGCACCTGGTTAACAAAGGCCACTAAGAGCTATTACAACAGCTATGTATAGGAGGAGTGCAGGTCATACTCTCTTGCCCTGGGAATGCTCCCTTTGCTTGGACCTGAGACAGGAACTAGTAGAAAGCTATTGTACTGGCTCTGGATCAGATAATCCAGATTGCTATCTGCTTTGTGCTGATGTAGTGGGGCTCAGAATCTGGCCCTGCATTTTTGATTACAAGATTTACAAAAAATGAAAGTTTGAAAGTCTCACACATGTACATTACACAGACAACCCAGTGATCATGACACAGACATAAATGCATGCCATATTTCAATTTATTTTGAAAATTTGGTTTCATTACGTTTTAATTGAATAATACTCCAGCTAACACTTGAAAACTGAAATTCCTAATTTTATAGGAAGCCATCTCACAGTGGAGAAGTCTAAAGCTATCAACTAATTAAAAGAGAGTTTTGAATGTCAGGCATTATGTTAATGAAATTAATAACCTCTTTAACCTGCTCTTTTAGCATGGTATTGTGAACTGTGTCCAAAGCAGTGCAATAAAGTATACTGAATCTCTATAGTAGAGAAATATGTGTACATAATGATAATTCTTTTGTTCTTCTATCTCTACTGCAGAAATACTTCAGATGCCTGCCTTGAAGGTCAGATTTTTTTTAATGTTTACGTTCATCACTAAGGTGAAAGCAAAACTTGAGGGGGTTTATGACACTTAAATTCTTAAGAGTTTAAAGGTTTTATTTTTTATGGCTTTTATCCTGCTTCCATGTTTATGGCTAAACTCCCTTTGATGTCAATGGGATAAAAATTGGTCCATATGTATTTTTTTCCTATTCTCCCAAGTTTTTGTCTAATTTTCTTAGACTGAAAAGCTTTCCTGACCATGAAACTTCTCTGTTTTTTGAGTTTCATATCTACTTGTTCAAAATATATGTGTATATATAGGGAGAGTTCTCAGGTAGTCGTTTCAGGCAACAAGACAAAAATGTGCTTCTACTTGTTCTTTCTGCTTGATTCTTCTCTTTTTTCTAACTGGGCTTGATCTGAAGTCCATTGAAATCATGGGATTCAAGCCCATGGAGAAGACATATGTGGATGTCTAACAATCACACAGATTTCAGGAGGAAAACCCTCCAGATAGGATACTGTACAGAATCCCAGAAAGAAAGTGGTGTCACGTTCTGTAAAAGGAGAAAAAAGTTTATAATCCCAACATGGGGCTAAAGTCATTGTTGACGTAAAGGGTGATAGGAGTTGCATGATGGGGTTAAGTTAATCAGGAAATAGATATAAACACCAAAGTAATCTAAGTTGCACCAATCTTTAGATAATTGGTTGTACCCTATTGGAAATTACCCTAATTTCACTTAGTCATGGTGGGCTAGATCCTCAGATAGTGGAAATTATTGTAGCACCATTGAAGTCAATGACAAGTTATACTCACTGAGGATCTGCCCTTTGGGTTTGTATAGATTAAGAACAGCATCTGAAAAAGGATGTGTAATCAGTCCAAATAATAACATTCTGGGCTTGAATCAAGGGAGGTAATTCAACAGTGATGCAAGCAAAGCAGTCAAGTAACTAGGAGGAAGATACTGAATTAAGCTCCCCACCTCTTCCCACACACTCACTTGAACTTATATCCACTTCACCACAGACTTCCTTAATATTCTTGGCATCACAGGCAAAGTCCCACACAAAACCCACAGTACTGTGGGAAAGTCTGCTGTCAGAAACAGGTTTGAAATATTATGAAACAGATACCCCTTTTATAAAACTTAAATATGTGGCATATATTGTAAATGTAGGAATCGTACTCATAATTCTGTATTTTGTATAACATTCATTGATACTATGTTGTTCATGCACATGCCTGATGTAACATTATTTTGTAGATGTTTCTTGAGTGAACATAGTATTAATATTATACCTATGTCATTATATAAACATATTAAATCAGGCTTATGATAGAATATTTGCGATCTATTATTCAAACTACAGTCACAATTTTATAAAATGGGTGCCCAAATTTAGGATTCTAAATCTTTATTAAACGCTTGAATAAGTGGCCTGATTTTCAAAAGTGCTGAGCACACAGCAGCTCCTACTGAAGTCAGGCTCTTAAACTGTTTTCTATCTTTAGGCGCTCATTTATAAACTGATTATAAATAAAAGGATGAAGGACTGATTTTTTTTTTCAGAGACATTGAGCATCTATAGAACTCATTGCCTTTAACTGGAGTGGTAGGTTCTGAGCATTTTTGAAGATCTAGCCCTCATGTATTTTCAGCATATTTTTTCTGTTAAATCGATAGAACATCAGCATCTCTTACAATCAGGTCCTTTTTAAGTCTTTTCTGTCCAGCTGATCCCCGTTTGGAATTACATCCTTGAAAATGACAAATTCACATGTGTCATCTTGGTTTACACCCTTTCATGCTACTCCAAGCATTCACATTTTTGTTTTTAATTTTTAGTAAAATTTTTAAAGAACCACTTCCTCTGTTCTTGTCCCTACACCCCCTGAATAAAGGATTAAGGAAAGGGAATCTAGAGATTTTAGTTCTGCTGTTGAATAATACATTCTAGTTTTGTCAAAAATGACATGGATAAGTAGAATTGGAATGGAAGAAAAACCCATGAAGAAAATATGTAAAATCCATAAAATCATAAATGCTCACACCTACTTTTAATCTGCTTAACATCAAAATCCATGACAGGTGTAATACATGGCTCTAAAATCTGTCTTATGTCTTGTTCCTATGTCAGCTCCAATATGAGATAGTAATGAGATTACATCTCCCTCTACAAATATTTATGGGAATAAATTAGCTTTTACAAATGATTTAAATTTTTTGGCTCCAAAATGTCTAACATGAAAAGACTGGAGGCAATTTTCTTTTTATAGATAGTTCAATTCACAACAGAATGCAAAGTTTCTTCTGTACATGTAAAATAGTACTAAACACAATCATTAATTGCAAAGTAACAGACTATATATTAACAAAGTATTTTTCTTTCTGTTTTCCTTCCATATGAATTTCTCAAGTGCTGTCTCTCTGAATCAACACAAAGTTCCACTGCAGACCAGGTGAATCCTTATGAAACCTTCTCAGAGAGTAGACAAAGCCCTAAGACTGCAATAGCCCCCTTGCTACTGCACACGGAAGAATAACTGCTGGACCTGCAAAAGTGCATGGTCTTACCCCACTGACATCAACGGGGGTTTTACCAGTGGGTGCAGGATCAAGATCTAATTGTAGAGGTAGAGGGAGTGCTCTGGCTGGGATCCCCCAATCCTTTCCCTACCCTTCTACTGGTACAGACCCTTCATGACTACAGAGAATGGTTTAAGATTTAACCTTAAATTAAAATATCTCACCATATTTAGAGTTGCAAAATTGATATTCAAATTAGGATAAGGAGGAAATGTCTCATGTGATGGACACCACATTGTGCAAAGTCCTAGTTCATGTGGCTTAGGTCAGGCTTGACCCGGGCAATGGTCACTGAAATCAAATCAACAAAATGCAAAGTTCAGACACATAACAAAACCCTTTGGTTCTTAGGTGTTTCATCAACATCTCACTCCCCTGTGCTCTGGGAGGTTCTAAGTCTCACAGAGTGTGTCTACACAGCAATAAGAGCCCAGAGTTATGGGAACTCAAGTCAGTGAACCTTCAAGAATCCAGGACTTGAACGTCTACACTGACTGCTGATCCAAGGCTGTGAATTTTTGAAGATGGGCCCCAATCTGGCATTCTAACATTGATACTGCAGTATGCAGGCCAGAATCCAACTAACCATATCCCAGACTTCCTGCCCTCCAGAAATGTGGCCACTCTAGCCCTTTGCTAGTGGTGCAGCGTAGGAAAACATGATTGTGCATCCTCTTGCCTGACAAGAATTTTGAGCAGCCTGCCAACACTTCCTGCTGAGCAGTCATTTTGGTTCAAATGCTCCCATCAACTTGGAGGAGTCACCATATGAAGAACTTCCCTCTCTAGTTTTTTTTTTTACTCCTGTTTAAGGAAACAAGCAAGTTTCTGAAAGATATTGGTGGACATTCCAGTGGAGTTTTCTGAGCCACCTGAGAGAGCCAATGATGGAGGAGGATGACAATTGAGGACACAGATGTGGCAGAGTCAAACTGGCCGATGCTGCTCATGACACTCAGTACAGTTGCTGATGCCCCCTATATAAACTGTGGCCCTCCTCCAGAAACACTGAGCACAGACTTGTGGGACCACATTGTTATGCAGACCTCTGTGGAATGGAATGAGACCACTTATGCAGGCTAGCACTGGCTATAGAACTTTACAGGAAGAAAACTATATTTCTGGAGCTTTGTCAGCAGCTTGCCCCGACCCTCCAGCATCAAGACAAAAGCATGAGAGCAGCCATGCCAGTCCAGAATAAGTTGTTATAACTGTCTGTAAGCTGGCTACTCCAGACTGCTACAGGTCCATTGCCAACAACTTTGGTGATGGAAATTGAAAGACTCCTTTATCATTTCAGGCATTCCTCAATTTGGAGGACATAACCGTTCTTGTGGTTCCCGAATGGCAAAGAGAGGTTTTATTCCAAACTGCTGTGTATGCTACCAAAGTATTCATCTGTATGGTGAGTTAACAACAGATTTACAAGTGGAGTGTCTGTTCAGCTATAGAAGTGGGCCTTAAAATATGTCCTTCTTTGAAATATGACTACCTATCTGGAGTTCCTGCTACAGGAAGAGTTTGCAAGTATCAGCACCTGGGTTTGGGTCAAAATTCATGAAAGAATCAACAAGATGCTGTGTTAGGATTTGTAGCTTCCCACAGCTTCTAATACAGCCTGTTATGACTGCGTACAAACACACAGAACTCCACCAGCATCCCCTTTCCTTCTCTCTGGCACACTTCTCGACTGCATTCAATCCCCCAGACATATTTCAGACACATGATTTCATTGTCAGATATCATGTGGACTACATTTAACTGAAATGGACTGAATTTGAACCTCCCCCCTCCGTAGTTGACTGTCTGTAGGTGACTCATTACACTATTGCATTGGTACGGAGAACCAAGCTTACAGGAAAGGCAATAAAAAGTTGTTGTTTTTTTTTGCCAGTTTGTTTAAAAAAACATTACTTTTCTAGTAAAGCTTCACTTTCAGAGGCTTGTTTCACTGTTAGTACGTCCCTGTCTCCATTTTGATTTCCACATGGTAGTGTTCAGGGGGAAGGGGACAGGAGAATGCCAAGGTGCAGGTGTTCAAACCACCATTCACAGATAAATGCTGCTACCTGGGCCTTGTAATAACTTTTTGAATTGGTAGCTCCTCGGGGGCAGCGGGGAGTGGGGGGTTCAGTTTCATCACCAATCACTTTGTTGTTTCATCACCAATCACCTCATCCGGCACCTGCAGCTGACTTCCATGCCTTACACAATAGATTCACCTAAATCTGGCTCTGGTCTTGAGGCCATGCACTTCTTCTAGTCAGTGGCCATTGCATGCAGGAGAAGATTCACTGTGTTGAAACTCAGTACTCTGAATTAAATGGAAGGGTTAAACACCACACTTTACTTGAATAAAGGTGGTTGCATTCATTTCCTGGGAGTTGATTGGTGACTTGTGGGAAAGAAAGACAAAGAACACCGGCCAATGGGATTGTGGGATAACATTGGCAGACTCCCATGCAGGGCCGGTCCTAGACCAAATGGCACCCTCTCCATTTGTCAAACTTTTGAAATACCTTATTTTTATTGCATTTGTAGACCATTTTACAACACATGCATGCAAATTGTACATCAGATTTTTCCCTGTCCTATAAATTTGCACTCTAGGATCTGTAACTCTGTATTTAGTCATGCCATATATAAGCAAATGAGAAAAATTAATTTCCTCTACCCTTCTGGAAACTTTTTAATTTTAAAAATAACTGAAATGTACTAACATCAAGAAATTGAACTGTGCACCAACAGCATTAGAAAGTTAACCCGAGTCCTTTATTTCAAAAGGTCACTTTTCTCACCTTTGCCCTTGCCAACTGAAGCACAGCGTCAGAGAGATTCAAAGACTGGCCAATGGCATTTTCAAGAGAGAAAATACCAAGCAATGTCAGTCTCTCATCAGCCATCATCAATTGAAGATATATTTCAATGAGCCTGAGTTTTGAAAAGCTCCGCTCACCACTTGCGACTGTGACTGGCAGCGTAAGCAGAATGCTCAAAGCTACCCACACATTAGGAAAAGTGTCCTTCAGCTCTGCATCATGAATTAATTGGAAAACTTCGAGTGGAGAGTGCTTCTCTTGTTGCAAAACAAATGGATGTTGGTCAATTTGCCATAGAGGTCTTTATCTTTGACATCTGAATATTCTCCATGTGTCAGCGTCTGGTGAAGATCCATACAATTGTTAAAGAATGTTCCCCTGTCCATCTGCCACTTACTAAGGTCATACAATAAAACCAGGTCTTTTTATGGTACTTCATTAGTCCAAACTTTTCTTTGAGGACACTTGAGCAGTGTGAATGAATGAGCAAAAAATCTCCCTCTAGAATATTTCTTCCAAGCTTCCCATCACCTCATCTCTGCCCTGATATCCAAACTGTCTCTTCTTCTGATGAATATGAGTTCCCTTGAAGACAGGCTCAATTCCTAAGTCTTCCACCATTTCTTTGGCAGAAGTGACGGCATCTTCAAATCTGTTGTCTCTGATGAGAAGCTGCCTTGATTTCATTGTGGCCTACAAAGTAGTAGTGGTCACAATGTCCATTGACCTGAGTTTGTAGTGCTTTGCTTACAACATTTAATTGGAACAGGATATTGTGCCAAACCACAGTTGAGACCAGACATTTGAAGTCAGTGATCTGGTTTGCCAGGCTTTGTGCCTCATGACTGATTCCAGCTTCAGCTTTACTCAACTGCACCAGTGCCAGTTCAGGGTATCATAAACCTCAGTCATTTGGTACCTCACTGGCCTTACACTGTCAATGCAGCTCTCCCAGCTAATGTCACTTTGTGGCTTTATGGTCAGATTGGTAACATTGTCCATGAGGATCTTCTCCCTGATAGTTGTTGATGAAAACAGAACCTATATCTTTTCAGTGCTCCGAAGACAGATACTGAATCTAAAGAAGATGACGCTGCATCTGACACAACCAGATTGAGGGAATGGCAGCCACAAGGCAGGAAGAAAGCTCTTGGATTCAGCACACAGATCCTTGCCTGGATGCCACTGTTTCTTCCCTTCATGTTCGTGCCATTGTCGTAGCCTTGGCCGCAGCACTCCTGAAGCTTTATTTTATTCTCATTAAAGATGTTCATAAACTGTTCTGTTACATCTTTTCCAGTAGTCGTCCACCAACCAGAAACAGGTAGTGTTCCTTTACTTGGATACAGCCATCCCCATTGTCAACAAAACTTACTGTAAATGACATCTTTGTCACCTGGGTTGCCTGCCCCTAAATCCGGTCCTGCTCCCAGGGCCTGAGTCTGGCATGGCTGCCTCCACGTTCCAAAATGATAGGGCTTGAACCCTGGGTCCCAGCTGGACTTGGGCTCTGTTCCTCCACCAAGGTGGGGTCCTAGGTCTCTAGGTCAAAGCCTGACTCTGAGAGATTTGTATGTAGAAAGAACTGGGGGGTTGGAGGAGACGGGACACTAGGGCTAGATCCTGAGTCTGAGCCCAGGCTTACATGGCAGTGTAGACATGCCCTGAGGCACATCTACACTGCAGCTGGGAAAAGACTTCCTAGCTCACTTAAACAGACAAGCTTGAGCTGTGCTTGAGCTAGCTTGCTAAAACTAGCAGAGTAGCCAAGGCAGCAACTCAGGGTAGCTATCTGAGTACAAACCTGCCCAGAATCCTTGGCTACGTATTTGAGCAGCCTGAACCCTTCCTGTGCTACCCTTGAGCTACATTGCAAGTTTTAGGATGCTAGAAAGAGTAGAGTTAGCCTATGTCTGTCTTCCCCATTGAGAAGCATGCTCCCAGCTACAGTGTAGATGTACCCTTAAAGAAACCCTGCTGTTAGTTCCTCTGGTAGAGAACTGTTGCTTTTTTGAAGTCCCAAACTCTTCTACCCCCTTTCTTTCTGTTTCTCCCTCTTTATAGTTGGGCTTGTCTTTATTAGCTGCAACAGCTGGGGGAGAGAGGGAGGGTCTCTCCATCAATGACATTTCTCACAGCTGAGCTGGGTTGCAGTTGGTTTTGATGTCTTCAGGCAGCCTGTGTTTTGTGTGGCCCCTTGACAACGCTGTGACCCTTGAGTTTTAAATTATATTCCAATAATAATTTGATTTAATCCTGCAATGTGCTGGTCACTCTGCCCTGATCTTCCACAACACTTGGGCACTTGCTTAAGTTTAAGCAAGTGAGTAATTGCATTTACTGAGTTCTTTATGGGGTTAGGGCAGAGTGCTCATCATCTTTCAGGATCAATTTCTTCATATTTAGAAAGTAGTCCACATTAGTGATCATTTGTGCACAAAACTGGTGTATCTCAGAGAAACATGGAAACCAGTTGAAATGATATGTACTTGAATTATGCATGTTTGAAACCTTCCTTTTTCTCTATATGTACATTTTCCTCATTTTTTCTATCCCTTGGTATAATAAGGGTATAGTGTTTTGTGAACCCCAGGGCATGTTATCTTACCAAAACTGTGCTGCCCAAATAGGAGACTTCATCAAACTAAAAGTTTATTATTAGTTCAAGCTGGCATCCTCAGAACTAGATTTAGAGTGATTTTAGGATAGACCTTTGATCTCTGCATCAGTGTTAATTTGTGACTAATAAAGTTGACAATCGATGCTGGCTGCTGCAAGGAGCAGCACCAGATTTGAAAGAAGCCAGCTGTTTGAAGGGGTATTACCAAAGAAGAGTAAAAGAGTCAATGAATGTATAAAAAGAGTCCATTGCAAAATACTTCTTTACAGAGTGACATAAAGTCAGGTGCTAAGACTGTCTTTTTAAGACATTAATAATGTACACAGACCTCTGTCTCTCTGGTTTGGTCCCTTTCAGGTCTTTTCCATGCTATCTTTTGCTGGTTCCTTATCCTGAAGCAACAGAGAACTATTGAATGGTAGCTCAAATACCTGGGAAGTTGTTACCTTCAAGTTTTGTTGGTGTTTGTTGTTGACAGAAACATGCTAAAAAGCATATATTAAAATAATTCAGGAAGCATATATTTGATCTGCAATTTTGGTAGGTAATTAGTGGATCAGATATCAACAAGTAGTGTGTAATTGTTAGCTATGAAAAGGATGCCGCAGACTGCACTGCCTACATCTTATATAAACTACATGCTAGTGATTACAATGAACGTTGATGTATGGAGGATTGGACTTCCAAACAGTGTGTGAGTAGGAACCTTAGAGACATGGTGAGCATGAGAGCAAGACTCTGACATGATTATTAACTGATGTTTCACCTATTCTACCAGTTTCTCCAGAGCATGTGTTTCATCTGTGATGTTCTGCTGAATGTCTTTTGTTTTGATCATTTCACCCTTTTGATAGCTGTTGAGCAGAAAAGGACTAAGGCTGTCAGTACACAAGCTACTGTGATGTCTAGAATTTATGGCTGAACTCTGCATCACAAATTTAACTTTAGTATTAACTATACAGATTTAGGTGGATTAAAAACTGCATGCGAGAGAGACACTTTTTAGTTTTCTCCAGAAAAGAGAAAATCAAAAGAGGGCGCTCTGGGCAGGCAGAACAAAAGCACTAATGAAATAAAACATCGATCAACATTGTCTTTCGGTTACCTGATATCGATTGCTATGACAACCAACAATGATACATAATACAATGAAAGTGAAACTGAAGGGAGAACTAGCTAAAAAACATGTTGCATTCCAGGATCCTCTTGTTGTTTGCTGGATTTAGCAAGGAGGGAAGTTAGGGAAGGATAAAAAAAGAGTGTGGAAGAAGCAGCAAAGAGAGTTTGAGAAATGTTCTGTTTCTATATTGCATGTCTATCATTAAAATATACCCATATGCCTTTTCAGGCAAAGGATAGTCCTTGTAGGCTTGGATCCTAAATCAATTAAAAGGAAAATAAAACCCTTCTATGGGGCTATATGCTTGCTCATCTGGGTCCTCTGTGGATTAGTTTCTTGAGGCATCCTTTTAGCCTCTGGTCTTTCTAGGTAAGAGTTGAATTAAAACTTTGGGCAACAACTATAACCTCAATGAACTTTGCTAAAATCACTTGTCTTTTTCACACAAGCACATATGAAAATGTCCCACCATCCTAGCTCTTTTTGCTACACCAAAATAAGAAGGCACTGCAAATTTCCCTTTAAATACATGGCAATAGTTCCATTGTTCATGTTGAAGGGTTCCCCCCTTTCCAACAGGCTATTTGTGATAGGCCTTGCTCACTTGCTCCCAATAGGTCATATTTACCCATTGCATCTGCCAAGATTATCTGAGATCAGTGTCCCAAGTTCTAATTTTACTACAACTGGATATGGAAAATACAGATTAAGTGCAGCTGGTGACTGCTGTCGCTGAAGAATGGTTGTAATTAAACATTAATTGGATTTCAGATTATGCATTAGCTAAACTTTGATTAAATCTTCACAAAAATGATTATTAATTGCACCACAGACTCTTCTTCAGTATTCTAGAAACTTGATTTGCTCATACCAGTTTGAAGGCACAGCAGCTTCAGGTTTCAGAGTAACAGCCGTGTTAGTCTGTATTCGCAAAAAGAAAAGGAGTACTTGTGGCACCTTAGAGACTAACCAATTTATTTGAGCATGAGCTTTCGTGAGCTACAGCTCACTTCATCGGAGTACTTGTGGCACCTTAGAGACTAACCAATTTATTTGAGCATGAGCTTTCGTGAGCTACAGCTCACTTCATCGGATGCATCCGATGCATCGGATGCATCCGATGAAGTGAGCTGTAGCTCACGAAAGCTCATGCTCAAATAAATTGGTTAGTCTCTAAGGTGCCACAAGTACTCCTTTTCTTCTTACAGCAGCTTCAATGTCTTTGCATGCTATCATCCCCTAGGGCCTTCCACGCCACTTCCCCTGCATGCTGCTTCAACCTCTTTCTTCCAATGGCAACTTTATCAGGACCATAAGTCTTCACGGAAGGCTCCTTTGTTCCTTCCCATCCTTGTAGTAGGCAGTGGTACTGCCCATATTTTGTTATATTTTGGAGGCTTCTGTTGCAGTGACATTCTACAATTCAAGTATGTTTGAGAAGCTACACAGTTGCAGCTGATTGGAAATTTTCCAATGGAATGTTTTTCCATCAGAAAAAGCAGGTTCATCAAAAGCTAAATAGTTCATGTGTGACCTTTAATGAAAATTTGTTTAAAAAATGGTGGGGAAAGCATTTCAATAGTCTAATAACGTTCCATTTTGGAATGGAATGTTTTAATTTTCCCTTTAAAAATAACTTTCCATTTAATTTTTCTATTGTAAAATGAGTCAATTTTGCCTAAACAAAGCAAATTGCAATTTTCCCATAATTTTCGATCACAGGAAATTTTAATTCTTTTGGTTCTGTTCTGGAACTGAAGACTTTTGAAATTATGAAACTTCTCTTGAAATAATAATAACTATTATTATTATTATTATTAATAATAATAATAATAATAATAAAAGCTGTTCCCATACAGTCTTATATAAGAGATTTGGTACTTTCCAGGTGTACTACATACTCTCAGGTATCTCTGGTTGGTAAATTTCAAGAGCACAGAGTGACAGCAACAGGACTACTGAAGATAAATCCTGCCACCAAAACGTAACATCTTCACTTCTGAACCTCCGAAAGTTTTACATTTGGTTCAGTTGAAGGAATAAGGGTTAAACTCATTTGCCCAACACAACATTAAATCAATTTGTAGCCATAATTTTAAAGATTAGTTTGAAGGATTTGATTATGTGGCAACGGCCCTAAAATCTCTTTCTAAAAAGGATAACTTTCCAGGAATTATCAAGGAGCACTAAAAAGGACAAGGTTGAAATGTTTGAGAACTAGGTTTGCTCACATAATTTCCAGCTCATTGGTTTTCTGACTGGGGAGGACCTGGGGAATTCTTTGAAGAGCTGAATTATAAAAATTCCTAATCTAAATGCAGACATAGACTCTATCTCTGTGGAAATTATTTACAAAATTCTCTTGAGAAAATTTAATGGCACCAGTTGGTGGAGTATGTGTTCTTGTTTTAAAATGGTGCCATCTTTGTAAAATGGAAAGAGTACATTCTATAGGTGAGTTCCTACACAAACTGAATCCCATCTTTAATTCCCCTTGAGGCCTATGAAAGCTTTGGTGCTACTGAAGCAAACCCACAACAGAGGGCTTTTCTGTCATGCTGACATTAGAACCTTTTCTGTATTGCCTTTAAAACTTAAGGCAGTGGAATTCTTCTATGACCATACTCAATAGTATTTTGCAGGATGAGAGTCTGCAGACTATTTATCTCTTTGAGTCAGAGGGGGATTGAAATGCTTTGCTAAAATGTTAAATGTTCTGTTTGCTTCCTTTTAGCTTTTTAATTGTATTTGAAGTTATCCAAAGCCAACAGTGACTGCCTGGGCTCTAAACTAGAAAACGCTAAAGGTGACACTCAAGGATATTGGCCAGAAGTCTGCCTTGCTCTAAAAGTGATTTAATCTGACTGGAGGAAATGCTCTGTATTCCAAATATCTCAGGATATTTTCTGTGAAATTTACATTTTCATTACTGTACAATTTAAAAGGAAAAATACAATAGCCAAAGTTTTGTGGACTCTACAAGACCAATGATTGGTGCTGGTTCTACTGGCAGGCTGTATAGGAGCAGTTACTCTATATATCTCCTAGATCTCTGATGGCATCCTGATTCTGGGGCATTGATCAATCTGTTTTGGCATAAAGAGAAGCTAAATAAGTTGATGCTCTTTTAAAAGGGCAGCTATATCAATCTACACTCACAGACAACCTCAATCTTAGTATTTGCCCATGGAAAAGGACATAAATTGCAAGGTTTGGGGAAGGGTGCAAAAAAACCAAAATAAAAGTGACTAAATATTTTCAAACTTGATTTTGTTGAGACCAGCTTTTTATCAACTTGTATTCTAAGTCAAACCATTTCCTTAGTTAGACATTTGGATTTGAAAAATCTGGCTATTATTTTTAAACTGCATTTTAATAATCAATCCTGTTGAAATAACTACTGATTGGCTTTATTTTGCTCCATGTGATTCTCTTGCAGGAGACACTAGAAAGTGTTTTCTTTCCCTTTTAGACTGAAGGATGAACAATTGGAGATATCCATGATAATTAACCCACAAATGGCAGTTTTATTAATTACATGGTACCTTTGTCAAACCACTGAAAATTTTACAGATACTTGGTCACGTGTTTCTTTAATTAACAACAAAATGCAAAATAAATGTTTAGGGTATTGCATTTTGTAGTCCTACAATATTTTAAGAAATATACAATGATTGCACACTGGGGCAGCCCTAATGGGACTGCCTCACACAGTGACAAACACATTTGTTGATAATAAACAGACTTATTCCATACCCGCACAATATTTACGTTCCAAAGAACACTCCTTGCTCCCCTTGGGATGTTGCAATAATAATCTTCTGAGTTCAAAGTACATTAAACAAAGAGGGTCCAGTTTTTATTCCAGTGCAGTGTTACTTCAGTGGAGCTATTCCTGAATTACCCTGATGTAAGAAAGATCAGCATCAGATCCAGGCTCTCTAACACTTTGTACAGTTAGCCCCTAGACCCTGTGGGCAGAGAGGTCTTCTCTGCCAAGGCAAAGCTTGCTCCTCCCAGAACCCAAAGGTCTCACTCACAGATGAAACATTTCCTTTAAATACCTTTTCCCTAACAATAGGGAAGACATAGCTACTGCCGCTCATTGGGGGTGGATTAATTATGTCAACAGCTCTCAGCTCTCCTGTCTGTGTAGAGCAGCTTTATGAGAGACCTTAGAACAGTGCATCTGCATTGGAACAGCTGCACTGCTATCAGCTCTGTAGTGTACACATAGCCATAGTGTTCAAAAGCAAAGGTAGAGTTTAAATAGACACTTCTTTCTAAGTGCTACTAGAATCTTAATTATGTGGCATATTTAGTTGCTGAAATGTTAAGCCATTGAATTTGTTACTGCACCTTTGAATTTGAGGCTGCAAATGTGAGTAGCCATTCTGGATTCAGTTCATCACAGGCCATCAGACAGAAGAGAGACACTGTGTGCTTCCTTGTGGAGACTTTACTTTTGTTCATTCTTATTTATGTTGTTTTTTACATATAATACTTTAAATCAGAATTACCTTTACCAGTCTGATCTTTATGTACAAGAAAACATACATGTACACTTCTTCTGCAGCAAATTTCCTTTTCTTATTAAATCAGTACTTCCCTTGGGCCCCAGTAAGGGTCTGAACCAATAGGAGCTATACAAAACCACACAAAGACACAATACCTGCCCCAGCTGGACTCATATTCAAGTGCTGGTATATCATTTTACTTTTCTGTAGAAATGTGAAGTCTCAAAACTTACCCTCATAATGAAAAATCTAAGAATTTCAAAGACATTAAAAACCTCCTTTTGTTCTGTGTTAGCTAAGTGTATAGCAGGGGCTGAAGAAACTCACTGAGAGCTTCCCTTCTTATCCCACAAGAAGTGAGTTTGTTTGAAGGATAGTGCTGTTCATTATTGTAGCAAGTAAGTTGTACCACTTCTTCATTGGGGATAAGTGGGGAAGTCAGCCGATATGTCTATATGATATAGCCAATGCAACTGAAGAGGGAAGTAGTGAAGGATTGATGTGTGTGATCATTAGCTGAAATTTATAGTTGCAAATTACTCAGATTATAAAATCTGATTTCATATTTAAGGGATCTGATTCTGAAAATCTCACAATATTTTTTTTTCTGCTTTGGGTGTACATTGCTAATCTTTGGTAGCAAAGTAAGGCTGGGGATGTTAGTCTGATCTATTGAGAGTGAACGAGAAGGATTCTCTGGCAGTGGGAAATAAGTTGACTCCATTGATGGTTCATTTCTAATGTTGGGTTTCTTGTAAAGACAGGGCAGTTTTGGTTGTTGTCTGGATTCCACTGAACAAGCTTTTCACCCTTAACCCTCGTTTGTCTTGTCTTGTCTTGTCTTGTTTTGTTTTTTGTCTGTGAGAAATTGATAAGGCAAGAAAGTAGAACTGAGAGAGAAACTCATAAGTATTCAGCTGTTGATAGATAATAGACAAATCAAATATCCAATATAAACACTATCCATGAAACACAAAGGGTCCAGTTCAGCACACGTTTACACAGGTGCAACTTCAGCTGAGGTGAGTAAAAGTTGCATCAAGTAACTGAAGACATGATTGGATCCTTATTAGTTATAGGATGGGCCAGAAAAAGAATTCTGAATCCAAACTTATCTCCAAACTTTTCAGACTGTTAGATGTTTACAGCTGGCATCAAGTGGAATAGCTGAGCAATGGGCAAACACAATGAGTGAGGAATGGGCAAACACATTTGGCCTAGTCTCGAAATCCCTCAGATATTGTGGGTTCAAAAGAACACTCAAGCTCATGTTGGGTTTGTGGTCTGACTGGAGGAGGATCTGCCAAATAAAAGAGCAGAGAGAAAATTCAGGGAATTAGCAGAGTGACAAAATGAAGCAAAGAGTGTGCAAAGTGAATACATTCAGATGACCAGGTCGTCAAGTCCTGAATGAAAAGGGGTGGAAGATGACTTTTTATATGAAAACTTCACCAAGGAATCCCTTTATACAGATTACCTCCCCAGCCTTTATCCCATCATCAACCTACTTGGAAAAAAGCCACCTCCAAACCTGGTGGATTCCATGAGCCATGTGGGAATCCAGCTCCACCCACAAGGAAGCCACATACCCCTATATTGATTCTAACCTCCAATAGCCCCCATCCTTTCTCCTTTGTATTTAGGGTCTGTTGGAACCTTCCTTAACTGCAGCAGCTCTCAGCAATCCTGATGTGGTTGGAAGGGGACTATTGGTCAGTTAATAATATAGGTTAGAGCTGTGTTGACTTTTCCAAGTAACTTTAATGGGACTGGAAGAGAATGATGTGTTTGTTTCCTTATCTGACTTTGCCCTGTCTCAGCTCAGCTCCACTCTGCTCAACTCCTTCCATCCCCATGCAGACTCTGGATTGTGCTGAAAGGGCTCTGTGAGTGATGAGGGGTGGAAGGGAAGGTGTCAGGGAGCCAAAGTGGAGAAAGGAACATCTGTGTAGAGGACCCCTGCACTGGTGGATCTAGGGGAGACTGACCTGTCCTAGAAAGACTGAAGCAAGAAAAAGGAGTAGGAAGAAACTGAGTAAAATATTGTATGTACTGTATATTGAAAGCACCTAATTGTCATCCTGGCTTTAGGGCTTGTTTTCCCATCCCAGTTACATAAAAGTAGGGTGGGGGGGGGCAAGGGGAAGGGGGCTGAAAGACACTAAGTACTCTTTAGCAAGAAAAACACAGTTTTATAAAAAACAGGATTATCCATGGGAGGAAATATGAGTTTAAATTATAGAAAGGTGGAAAACAAGGTCTGAAAATTTAAACTTTTTTTTTTGTGAGCGGTCTTTGTGCACTCCTAATATAAACTTCCCAACAGAGTTGCTACTGATGCACTAAGACAGGCTGATTGCTTTAGAACTGTCATGTTGCCACTACACATCTGAAGCACATAGAGAGTGCTGCTCAGCTTTTCTCAAGGGTTTGAAATGAATAATTCATATTAATTCACTATTATTAATGTTATTACCTTAGCACCTAATTGAATTCATGTCCTCATTGTGCGAGGCACTGTACAAACACATTTTAAGAGACAATCCCTGGCATGGAGAGCTTACAATTTAAATAGACAAGACAGATTTTTCACTTGAAGCTGGTAAAAAGAAAACAGTAAAAAGTTTTGGGGAAATACTTTGATTTTTTTTTTCAAAATGCTGAAATCTGATGAACATTGGCAACTACCGAAAAATGTCTACCAGCTTGATAGTGCCTCGGAAAATCCCTGGAACAACTTGCTGTATGTGTTCAGAGAATTTTTTCCAAAGATTTTTCCTACACTCCTCCTCCCCCAATATCTAATGAATAAAATCACAAAGAAAATTGGAAACTTCTATCAGCTCTACTGTTCACCCTTGGCTCTTTCTCCTTGTCCTCTACACTTTTGAGAATACAATACTCTCTCTTAAGTGTCTAGATTTAATAATTTAATATCTCCATATGACTTTCCAAAGTCTTCAATGCCACTGTCATTTATCTTCGTACATCAATCTAATCTGTTTTGCTTTCTGTGTTACTCTTGTCAGTGGTGTAACAGGGTAAAAAGAGTGGTCTTTATTTGCTGCTCTTAATTCCCTGATATGAAGGGTTGGTCTGGTGGATAAGTTACTTGGTTGGGACTGAAGATAGCTGAGGAGAGATTTGGCTTTCTTTGCCACAGACTATCTATGTGACCTTGGACAGTCATCTGTGGTACTCAGACACCATGCTAAAGGGAGCTACAAAATACCCAAAATAAATGGATGTCAAGTGTTATGGTTACAAAATATTTTCCCCAAATTGCAGGGGTTACTACCCAGCAACTATTGCAGTTTTGCCAATTACAAATGTTCAAAAATCAAGAATCAGTTCATCAAAAGTCACGAGATTGGCTTAAAAATCACGAGATTTTTAAAATAAATATTAGATTCTTTTTATTTACCTTCTGGCTTTTGAAGGTTTTTACGGTTCACATTTTCAAGGGTTGGTTTTTTTTTGTTTTTGTTTTTTTCCCTGCAACAGTGAGGGCTAGACAATGCATAGCAACAGAGCAGGCAGATGAACCTGAACGCAATAACTTCATTTAGAAAAGATATAGAATCGAGCTATATCCTGGAAATTGAGAGAATGGTGATTATGCCATAATGCTTGCAAGGCATTTTAGTTTTCATATATTATGTGACAGCTGTATATACTTGTTCAAAAGAAAATGTTTTCCTAAGGATACATATTTATTTATGATTTTCTGTTTCAGAGCATGGAGAAACGTCTTTAAACAGTGAGAAGAGGGGATAAAAGGCCAGGGAGCTAATGTGGTGCAAAATTATAGTGTTTGACAATATTCTACTAATGAACAGGGAAAAAACCCAACACCCTTCAAAAGACTTACAAAGGAACATTTCCTATCTATTCAAATTAGGATCATGTGAGGAATGATCAAGCTAGCTTTCCTACTGAGCACACAATTTGTTAAATGGAACAGATTGAAAATAACAGGGCATTTCACACAGGCATAGGGCATGCAGATCTATTCCAGACTAAATGGGATCACAAACAATTTGAAAATACCATGTCATACATTTTGTCATCCTGGCATGCACACTATCACCCTGAGCAAGTTACACTATGCATTGCTAACTCAGTATAATGGCTTTCCCTTTTCCTGAATAATATTGAATATTTTATATTCCTAGAGGCTGAGGATCTCTATTTCCAATCACCAGAAAGTTGTCATATAACTTGGAAGCCTAGCAGCATTTTGTGGTGATGCCAATTTGGTAGGAAAGGAATATTTGCACCATGTGTTATTTACAAAAATAATCCAAACTGTCTGGATTCTTTTCTGCACCAGATTTAGAGCCTTGGGAAAATAACTGAAGCAAAATCAAATTACAAGAGCTAAATTTGTGAAAGTAATGCTCTTGAGAAATTAGAAAGCCACAATGCTTCCCTTATTTCCCCCCTACTTGCTATAAGGGGTGTGATTGGCTACATACCTTTCCCAGGAGTAAAGTACTCTCCACCTTGCACTGGCGGTCTCTGCTGGCTGACTTATTGTGGTGGAGTCAGGGTTCTGTCCACTCCTTGACCTTCTCTGCCCCATCCTCACCCTCTTCTTCAGGGGTGGAGGAGTGCCATAAACACAACCGCTGCTCGCTGTCCTCATGCCTGGTCCAAGGATCTTGGAAAACCTAAGACAACCATTTGGGATACTTAATTGACATCAGGTACAATCTGGTCCTCTGTCATGGGGCTTCTGTAGTAATGGCCTACTCTAAATGAATAAGAATGGCGGAATGTGGCCCACCGAGTTTTGGTCTCACACAGTAAATGCTGCTACATTCACTGCTAATTGCACATTAACCTCCGCTACTCCATATCCTTGGGAAGAGTATCTATTGCTGCAGCTACAGGAATGCATCATTACCTCTACTGGACTAGTTCAAATAAAACCTCTTGCACGGAATTCATCACCATGAGATATGAAGAATCACAATCCTAAAGAAGAGATTTGCAGAGAGGAATGGTTAGGCTAGGAGATGGGATTTCTGACATTCCAATCCAGGAACACTCAAAAAAGTAATCTTCATATAATGTCAGAATCTGTGACTCTTGATGGAAGTTAGTTTCCTCATTATGGTTTGAGTTTTGTGGGCATCTAGTATGCAAAGAGTTTCTTATATGTTCACTCCTATTCAGAATGCTGTCTGCAAGTAGAGTGCATGATGAACTATCTTGAATTGCTGTGAAAAGTGATAAAACTTTATTACCTCACATCTAAAGTTAGTTAGGGAAGTCTGTCATAGCAAACTGAGAGAAAGACTGAAGTTAATGAGCTGCTTTCAGAATGATGGGCTTTTTTTGAAAGAAGCTGTTCTTCCACATAACAGTACCCTTGGAACAAAACAATCACAGAAGCTGCAGGAGGCATCATAATTAATAAAGGGCAACAACACAATGCTGTTTAATCTAACATGATGATTCTGAACTGTAGAAAGTAGCAGCATGGGTTTTCATTTACAAAGCCAGTCTATCATTTACTCTCCCCATAAAATTAGGAAGCATCAATCTCATCAGAATCTGAAATCATCTACCACTGCCAAAATCAAAATACTTCACAGCCATGCAATAAGGGTTCAATAGTCTTGCATAAACAAAAAAGTAGAATAATTTGTTTTGGTTTTCCTCGTGACTGTATTTTTCCCTTGTATCTGTTTGGGATTGATTGTATTGTTGCACCTGTTTCATACCTCAATTTGGAACAAGGTTCTGATGAAATTGGCCCAAAGGATGAGCACCAAAGTGAGATTTAATGTTAAATTGGTTAAAAGTTACTGCCAAAATGCTCTGAACAAGCAGGACAGCAAAGTAAGAGCAGTTCCCAAACCAAGCATTTAACAGCAAGTGCTTTATCTAACATTTTATTTTATCCCACATGCTGCTGTCTGTGCCCAGTTGTTTCAAAGGACTGAATAGTTACTCAGAGATAAGAACAGATTTCATAAGAGAAAATAACTTATTAAAACCATTCAATAAAGTGATGTCCCACTTATGTCTATGAATATCAGCCTTCTCATTATACATATATGTGGAAAATGAGAGAATGATTCATGTCCTTCTTTCTCACGGACACCACTTTTACTATTGCAACACTGACATTAGTTCTGTCAATGAAACAATAGAGAAAAGTAAAATTCTGTGTTTTTAATTCCATTTCGTTTTATTCAAGCAAGAAATTTGGTGATGGGATGGGATAACACATGTTTTCCATTATTATTTGATAGTAGAATAGAATGTTAAAATGTAGCTCTATTATTATTTTGGAAGCTCTAGAGAGGAGAAAGACCCTCAGGACCCAAAAGGTCTGCCTCTTCAGAGGCCTGAGACACAAACAGCTTGTGGGAGCTTGACATGGAGACGGCTTGAGGTGCTATGACTACCAGCTGCAAATGGCTTGCACTGGCCAGATGATAGGACAAAGGAAACAAAGTTATTTTGAGGTATGGTAAATTTTGTACTCTTTGTTGTTGTGTTAGGCAATTTACTTCTAGTAATGTTTGACTAATACAAAGCCCACTGACATAATGGAAGTCTTTCCATAGACTTCAGCGGGCTGTGGGTCATGCCCAAAGACCATATAATTCCAAAATACTATGGAGTTTTTTTGTATTCCAGAAGAAAATAACAATGTGCAAAGGGTTACTTAAACTACTACATGTTAGAATGATGCGACGGCAACTCTCCCCTCAGACATGTAGCAACTGAGGAAATAAGATACCTTGTGAGCCCCACCTTATAGTCCCTATCCAGGCAAAACTTGAAATAACTTTCACCCACAAGAAAAGGAAGCTAACTCACCCCCTTTTGTTTATGAAGCCTCCAAAGACTTCATGCTTTTGTAGAACACAGGGAATGTCAGATTGTAATAAAACATACACAGGCAGGTGACTCAGGCTCATGGATATTGGGGCTATAGAACTGTAGCGTAGGTGCTTTGGCTTGGTCCAGAACCAGGGCTCTCGGACCCTCCCCCATCCCAGGGTCCCAGAGCCCAGGTTTCTGTCCAAGGCCGTATGTCTACACTGCGATTTTATAGCCCCTTAGGTGGAGCTCCACAAACTCAAGTCAGCTGATGTGGGCCAGCCTCGGGATTTTATTAGCATAGACATGCCCTGTAGTGTCTGTTCCATATTACATAAACCAAATGGGATGAGATAAGTGGTAACCTGAGTGTAGAATTTTCTTGTTTACATTCAGACCTCTTAAATAAAATTGATTTTAAGAAGTAATTTTTCATTTTTCTTTAATTTAATTTTTAAAACATATTTCCTACACAATATTCCAGCTATAGTTTTGGTTTTGAGTTAGACATGGCACTGGAAAAAGCCTATTTTCGATTTCGATTTCACAGATAGCTAAGGTGACCAGATGTCCTGATTTTATAGGGACAGTCCCGATATTTGGGGCTTTTTCTTATATAGGTTCCTGTTACCTTTCACCCCCGTCCTGATTTTTCACACTTGCTGTCTGGTCACCCTACAGATAGCCAGTTCTGTGACACTTCTCTTAAAATATTTTTTTGTTATGATTTTCACCGTTCAGGTTGTATAAATCTCAAACTCAGTAAACGTCATGAGATTTCTACCATTTTTGACCAAACTCTGGTAATTTTGGCATCATCAAATGTAAATCAGCAGCAAAACTCTAGTCCTCACTTGGACCTGACTTCAGCAAAGTACTTAAGCATGTGCTTAGATTCACTTTAATGTAGCCCTATTTAGTGAAGAACTTAAATGTATGCTTATGTATAGGCTATGTCCCATTGAAGTAAATGGGGTTAAAGCCAATTCTTAAGTACTTTACTGAATAGAGATACATTTCAATTTATGCACATGTTAAAGTGTTTTCTGAAATAGTGCCAATATTACTACTTAAAGTCTTACATAGTAAGCATATTACAATGTATAGCATGTACAGAATTCTTACAGGGGAAAAACACTATGGAAAGTATAAAACAACTTCAAATGCAATAAATACTTTTCAAGTGTAAACCATTTCTTTGTAAATAGTAAATAAGTAACCTTTAAGGAATACTGCATATTTCCCCATTTCTTCACAGACAAGATCAGTTCCCAGACTGCTACACTGGGCACCACAGTATGGGGAAGAGGTTAGCAGCCTCAGTGGTGAAAGAACAGGTTAAAGGTTATTTAGAAAAGCAGGACATGCCCATCTAATGCATGCCAGATCTAAAGCATCCAAGAGTGCTGAGGGAGTTGGCTGATCTGATTGCAGAGCCATTGGCCATTATCTTTGAAAACTCGTGGCGATCGGGGGAGGTCCAAGATGATTGGAAAAAAGGCAAAGATAGTGCCCATCTTTAAAAAAGGGAAGAAGGAGAATCTGGGGAACTACAGACTGGTCAGCCTCACCTCACCTCAACCTGGAAAAATCATGGAGCAGGTCCTCAAAGAATCCATTTTGAAGCAGTTGGAGGAGAGGAAGGTGACCAGGAACAGTCAACATGGATTCACCAATGGAAAGGCACTCCTGATCAACCTGATTGTCTTCTATGATGAGATAACTGGCTCTGTGGATATGAGGAAAGCGGTGGGGATGTGATATATCTTGACTTTAGCAAGCTTTTGACATGGTCTCCCACAATATTCTTGCCAGCAAGTTAAAGTATGGATTGGATGAATGGACTATAAGATAGATAGAAAGCTGGTTAGATCGTCGGGCTCAATGGGTAGCGATCAACGACTTGATGTCTAGTTGGCAGCCAGTATCAAGCAGAGTGCACCACGGGTTGTTCCTGGGGCGGGCTTTGTTCAACATCTTCATTAATGATCTGGATGATGGGATTGCACCCTCACCAAGTTTGCAGATGGCACCGCTGGGGGGAGAGGTAGATATGCTGGAGGGTAAGGATAGGGTCCAAAGTGACCTAGACAAATTGAAGGATTGGAGGAAAAGAAATCTGATGAGGTTCAACAAAGACAAGTGCAGAGTCCTGCACTTAGGAAGGAAGAATCCCATGCACTGCGACAGGCTGGGAACCGACTGGCTAAGTGGCAGCTCTGCAGAAAAGGACCTGGAGATTATAATGGATGAGAAGCTGGTTATGAGTCAACAGTGTACTCTTGTTGCCAAGAAGGCTAACAGCATATTGGGCTGCATTAGTTGGAGCATTTCCAGCAGATCGACAGAAGTGATGATTCCCTTCTCTTTGGCACTTGTGAGGCCACATCTGGAGTATTGTGTCCAGTTTTGGGCCCCCCACTTCACAAAGGATGTGGACAAATTGGAGAGAGTCCAGCAGAGCGCAACAAAAATTATTAGGGGGTAGGGGCACATGACTTATGAGGAGAGGCTGAGGGAAATGGGCATATGTAGTCTGCAGAAGAGAACAGTGAGGAGAGATTTGATAGCAGCCTTCAACTACCTGAAGAGGGGTTTCAAAAGGATGGCGCTAGGCTGTTCTCAGTGGTGGCAGATGAAAGAACAAGGAGAATGGTCTCAATTTGCAGAGCGGGAGGTCTAGGTTGGATATTTGGAAACACTATTTTACTAGGAGGGTGGTGAAGCATTGGAGTGGGTTACCTAGTGAGGTGGTGGAATTTCCATCCTTAGAGGTTTTTAAGGCCCACCTTGACAAAGCCCTGGCTGGGATGATTTAGTTGGTGTTGGTCCTGCTTTGAGCAGGGGGTTGGACTAGATGACCTCCTGAGATCCCTTCCAACCCTAATCTTCTATGACTCTATGATTTCTAAGACAGAGATAATACTTAACCATCTTTCTAAAATACTTTGGGAGCCTCATATAAAGCGTACTATCTAAGGTTTTATTTTTATTTGTTATTCCCTGAAGAACTATTTTTCACAAGTCAGTTGCTTTTGTTCTGGAGCTGCACTAAAGAGTATCTGACACCTGACATTTTACATTCTATTGTGTTCCTCAATAAAGTATGGCCTAACTGTTGTTTAAAAAAAAACAAAAAAACCCAAAACAGCTTCTAAAGAAAACATCTAGTAATCCAGGCACCTGGTGAAAAAGCTTAATTTCAATTCAGTCATTTCAAATTACATTATATTAACCCCCTGGAAAGTGGGGTTAAGGGTGAAAGTATCAACAGACTTGCACCACAGTGGCACTACTGGACTCATGGCAGGGTTCTAATTAATTAGTTTCTAATTACAGATGGTTCACACTAATAAAATTGGTTATAATCCAAGTGCTATCATGTTTCATAATTGTTCATACTTGTAATAATTGTACACCTCCTGCATTTTTTGAAGGTATTAATATTCAGAATAGCCACTTTTAATTTTCAGTCACCTCTGTAATTGTCCTGAGTAGTGGGAGGGTGTTTAACTGAATAATACAAACAAACAAAAACCCCTTATTTTAAAACAATATGTAAACTTAAAATGTATTTTACATAAATTTACAGAAGTAAGGACTGAGATGAAGATGCCATTTTGTTTTTACTAACAGCGTTTCATATAGATATTGTGGTATACAAACTGTTTGCCACTAAAATGTTGCTATATAAAGTCAGAGTAATTAACATTATGGCAATATTGGATGTATTCTAAATCACACACAGAAATTCCTGTTTTCAGTCTAGCAATCTATTACTAATTATAGTTCACATCTCAAATATTGGGGTGATGCTAATTACTTTCAAATAATACATTTCTTCCTCAGTACTTCCATGAGGCCAAAAGGTCTAACAACATGACAGTAACATTTCTTGCAGTACTTGTGGCACCTTAGAGACTAACAAATTTAATTGCGCATAAGCTTTCATGAGCTACAGCTCACTTCATCGGTTGCATGCAGTGGAAAGTACAGTGTGGAGATTTATATACACAGAGAACATGAAACAATGGGTGTTACCATACACACTGTAGTAAGAGTGATCAGGTAAGGTGAGCTATTACCAGCAGGAGAGAAAAAAAACCTTTTGTAGTGTTAACCAAGGTGGGCTATTTCCAGCAGTAGACAAGAACATCTGGGGAACAGTAGGGGGGGAAATAAACATGGGGAAATAGTTTTACTTTGTGTACTGACACATCCACTCCCAGTCTTTATTCAATCCTAATTTAATGGTGTCCAGTTTGCAAATTAATTCCAATTCAGCAGTCTCTTGTTGGAGTCTGTTTTTGAAGTTTTTTTTGTTGTAATATTGCCACTTTTAGGTCTGTAATCGAGTGACCAGAGAGATTGAAGTGTTCTCCAGCTGGTTTTTGAATGTTATAATTCTTGACATCTGATTTGTGTCCATTTATTCTTTTATGTAGAGACTGTCCGGTTTGGCCAATGTACATGGCAGAGGGGCATTGCTGGCACATGATGACATATATCACACTGGTAGATGTGCAGGTGAATGAGCCTCTGATAGTGTGGCTGATGTGATTAAGCCCTATGATGGTGTCCCCTGAATATCTATGTGGACACAGTTAGCAACGGGCTTTGTTGCAAGGATAGGTTCCTGGGTTAATGTTTTTGTTGTGTGGTGTGTGGTTGCTGGTTAGTATTTGCTTCAGGTTGGGGGGCTGTCTGTAAGCAAGGACTGGCCTGTCTCCCAAGATCTGTGAGAGTGATGGGTTGTCCTTCATGATAGGTTGTAGATCCCTGATGATGCGCTGGAGAGGTTGTAGTTGGGGGCTAAAGGTGACGGCTAGTGGCATTCTCATCAACCTCAGCCTGGACCAGTCCACACAAGAGATCCACTAGTCTGGAGTTTTGGCAATAAGCTTTCTGTTAGTCTCTAAGTACAAGTCTGCTCCAGATTTCCAAAGAGTGGAATTTTCACTCCTGTTCTTCGGTTTCCTCTTTTCCTCTGCGGTAGTGAATTTTGGAGTGGATTTTTGAGGGAGTAATATTGAGGATTGCTTTTCTTTTTAACCCTTCAATACTACTTTGTCAAAATTGTTTGTTTCCATATTGACTTGCAGCTCCAATGCATCTATTTCCCACATTATTCCATGTTTCTCTCTCCTTTAATCATGGAATCATGGAATTGTAGGATGGGAAGGGACCTTGAGAGGTTATCTAGTCCAGTCCCCTACACTCATAGCAGGACTAAGTATTACCAGTGCTTAATCACCCTGACACTTAGGAATTTTTTTGTAATGGCCAACCTAAATTACTGTTGCTGCAATTTAAGCCCATTGCTTCTTGTCCTGTCCTCAGAGGTTAAGAAAAACATTTTCTCCCTCCTCCTTGTAACAACCTTTTATGTACTTCAAAACTGTTATCATATCCTAGGGTGACCAGCTGTCCTGATTTTATAGGGACAGTCCTGATATTTGGGGCTTTGTCTTATATAGGCGCCTATAACCCCCAACCCTATTTTTCACACTTGCTGCCTGGTCACCCTATCATATCCCCTCTCAGTCTTCTCTTCTCCAGATTAATCAAACCCATTTTTTTTTCAAACTTCCATCATAGGTCATGTTTTTTAGACCTTTAATCATGTTTGTTGCTTTTCTCTGGACTTTCTCCAATTTGTCATCCTCCTTCCTGAAATGTGGCGCTCAGAACTGGACACAATACTCCAGTTGAGGCCTAATCAGTGCAGAGTAGAACGGAAGAATACATCTAGTGTCTTGCTTATAACACTCCTGCTAATACATACCAAAATGATGGGGGGGTTTTTTGTTTGTTTGTTTTTGCAACAGTGTTACACTGTTGACTCATATTTAGTTTGTGGTACACTACATATCTCCTGCAGTACTCCTTCCTAGGCAGTCATTTCTCATTTTGTATGTTTGCAGTTGATTGTTCCTTCCTAAGTGCAGTGCTTTGCATTTGTCCTCATTGAATTCATCCTATTTACTTTGGACTATTTCTCCAGTTTGTCCAGATCATTTTGAATTTTAATCCTACCTTCCAATGCATTTGCAACCCCTCCCAACATGATATAATCTGCAAACTTTAAGTGTACTCTCTATGCCATTATCTAAATCATTGATGAAGATATTGAACACTACCGAACCCAGAACTGATCCCTGTGAGACCCCACTTGATATGCCATTCTATCTTGACTGTGAACCACTGATCACTACTCTCTGGGAATGGTTTTTCAACCAACTATGCACCCATGTTATAGTAGCCCCATCTAGGTTGTATTGCCCTAGTTTGTTTATGAGAAGGTTGTGTGAGACAGTATCAAATGCCTTACTTAAGTCAAGATAGTGAAAGGCACAATTTATAGAAACCCCATTTTCTAAAGGGCTTGGTAGCATCCATTTAATAATTTAATTACTTTTTAGTGCAGATTACCTAGAAAATCAGTTTTTTCTTTGCATCTTCCTGCAGTTAAAGCATATGGGGGAATGCAGAAACATCCTTTGCTATGAGAGGTTTCAGAGTAGCAGCCGTGTTAGTCTGTATTTGCAAAAAGAAAAGGAGTACTTGTGGCACCTTAGAGACTAACAAATTTATCTGAGTATAAGATTTCATGAGCTACAGCTCACTTCATCGGATTCGTTCAGTGGAAAATCTCCCCACTGTATTTTCCACAGAATGCATGGAAAGCTTATGCTCAAATAAATTTGTTAGTCTCTAAGGTGCTGCAAGTACTCCTATCCTTTGCTATGTATTATATATGATGTAATCCTATATCTATTATACCCATATATGAGATTTTTTTGCTGTCTTTCTAACTGAGCAATAAGACCCAGGCACTGAATGCATTTTTATATCACTTGAGTATATTTACAAGACAGGCGGCTGAGGTCCAAGTGATTTCAGTCATCTGAGTGGTGAAATAATCGCCCAGGAAAAAAATTGCTCAGAGTCTCTGAATGCTATTGTGAAATAGAAATAATAAAAAAGAGAAAAAGTCATACCTATATATTCAGCAGGAGTTATTGATTTGGATCTGACATCTCTGGCAGTAAATCAGAAAACTCCATTTGTATCTAACATGTTCTTTCTTTTCAGGAAGTTAGTTAATTCTCTATTGACAGTCTCAGGCAGAATGCCTTATTTCTATATCCCATTGGATAATGAAACTACAGTATGCAAATATAGCCCACAAGGATCCAGACAACTTCAACAAAGAAAGGAAGACATAATGATTATTTGACTGTCACCAGAATTGAAGTAGGGAGATTCAGAAACGCTCTACTTTGACAAAATACATTTTGTTTAAAGTCTTTGTCCCCAGCTGAAGTTCCCTGTGACTAAGCCAAGAAGTTAAAAGTTCACTCTTACCCTGTAGGGAAGAAACGGCCAAGTGATACCATACATTCACTTCAATGTGATTACAGATAAGGCTAATAGCTGGTCAATATTCTGAGCTGAAACCTCTTCTCTGGACTTAAAAGCATGGAGTGTGAATATTATGCGAATCCAATGATAGTAAAATGACTTTCCCAGTTACAAACTGAGCATACTGCAAATAGTGAATGTGGTAAAATACTTGTGAATGATAAAGGCATCAGACATATTAAAGCATGTGTGTAGCTATTTGAGATCACTTCCCAGTTCTTGGCATAGTCCCATGGAACTGTTAGCCAAACTAGTAACCCAATAAAATAAGCATGTTCTAGTCAAGCTGATGTCTTAACAAGAGCAAACAGAGCTATTCTTTTATTATTTTTTATTATTTTATTATTAACTGATGTAACTGACAACTTTTGTTACTCAGGACTGTTAGTCTCAGTGACTGGACTGTGCTGCACTTTTTTACAGTTGATAATTTTCTTGATTAAAAATCAGTCCACAGAACAGGAGATTCTTAGATAATCTTACTTTGTCCTGACCAGAGGCCAAGATTTAAACAACCAAACAAACTTAAGTGGAGGATCCTAAATTTACGTGGCCAACAGGCTCAGCACTTTTGAAAGGTGTCTATGTATGTATGTATGTATTTTTGAAAACCTTGGCCATTACTCCTGACTGAAGAAGGATTAAGTATACCTGGACCATCGCTAATAAGTGTTTGTATAAATTGTTCTCAGAAACTTCCAATGATAGGAATTTCAGTCTCCCTAAATAACTTGTTCCAGTGCTTAACTATCCTTATAGTTAGAAAGCTTTCTTAAATGTGAAACTTATTTTTCCCGCTATAGTTATTGACCCATAATGAATGGGTGTACCAAACTTCAAAACTGTAGCCAAATGGACACTTGAGAGGTTAAAATCAGATCACAAAGAATTATAACCTTTTGGTGACCTTTAGTTGTAAAGTCAAATGTCAAATTATTTTTTTCTTGTTCTCAGTGGACAACAATCAAGCCATATGACCTATTTCAAGACATTAGCACAACAGAGACATAGAAATTAATTATGTCAATCGGTCAGTCACTCACACATTTAAAAAGTATGAATTTAGACAGGATACTTATATGGAATCATAAATGTGCTAGGTTGCTTAACACATAAATAAAAGATGTGATCCCTACTGCAAATAACTATAACAAGAAGAAACAAATAATTGGGGTGAGGGAAGGGAAAGAGGAGAGTTATACCTGAAGAATATGAAAGAGAAGAGTGTGAAAAAGCTGTATTAATTATGAATGTCTGTCTATACACTGTTTGGTGGTTATTGTGTTGTTGGCTCAAGAGTAAATGAGGGTTAAATCAGTCTGTCTTAGCTTTGGTCTGTAGAAACCAGTCAGTGGCTTTAGACAGCCCCTATTGCTGATACTTAAATAGACATTGTATGTATTATTTGCTTTTAAGTTGACTTCCACCTGTGTAGACAGGATTTGTGATGATTGGACCTACAAATTTACTCCAATTGGGAGTTGAACTTGACCTCACCGTTTACAGTTAATAAAATGTTACAATCACATATATCAAGAAATGTTGATGGGCAGGGCCAGATTTAGGGGCAAGCAACCCAGCTGACCACCTGGAGTTCTGGGCTTGGGGGCACCAGGCTTGGGGTGCTGGTTTTTGTTATTAGCGACAAAAGGGAAAATAGAATGTTTGAAGTAAAATGTTTCCAGTATTCTGTGTGTGGATTCATTTTTCACTAACCTCCGAGAATTTTCTGAATCTTTGTAGAATCTCATGGAACCTTCCAGACTTTCTGAAAATTACATTTTCCTCAAACTTCTTAGAATGTTGTCAGTCATGCCATTGCGGGTATATAAAGGGTGACACATCAGCAGTCAGTCAGTGAAATATAAGAACCAAGTGAAGTGAAGTGAGAGCCCAGCTGCAATAATGTGAACCTTGTTTTATTGTGTAATTGTGAGTGTACTTGTGTTCTAAGACTTGAAGAGAGTAAGTAGAGACTAATAAAGGACATATTTAATGAGATGCCAGAGATATCTATCAATGCCCTATCTACTCAACAGTATACAAGAACTATTGTTACAGTGTTTGCCATGTTTAACACATAATATTTGATGACTTTTGAAGACTGCAGAACATAAACTTTTGCTCTCCCTAAGACAATCTGCTTTTCCTCCATAGAAAATAATAGATGCCCTGAAGAAGCCTTCAGGAGCTCAGTATAGGAAGAGAAAAGCTTAGTTGCAATCTAGTTGAAGCAAGGGGCAAAATTGTTGGCAAAGTATCTGAAACTGACCAACACAGACTGGGCTTTAAGCAGTAGCAATCATCCCAGGGCAGAAAAAATTGAGGAGCGAAGTGTAAACGATGGAAGTCCTATTACTAAGGAATTAGCAGATTTACCTAAATATAAAGAATGGAAATATGAAGAAAGTGATGGAGAATTGTCCAGTTTTCCGGGCGGCCTAAAGGAGAGTGATGATAAAGAAGAACGTGGCTCACATGAAAAGGAAAGAAGGCCTAGTACTTTGTATTATCTCAGTCTGACTCCACTAAGACTTCTGGAAATATTTAATTCACACTGGATGTGCTCTGAGGCTTGGCAAAGGCATCAGCATTGCCATGTGATAAGTCGTCTCTGAGTCTGATGAGTCTTTTGAAATAATTACCTGCGAGTCTTAAGGATCCAGCCAACCTACAAGCAAGGGTCTACCAGGTGACTTCAAGGCAGGTCTATCAGCTCCTAATAAAAGCAGCCACTTCAGTCTGTTCAATATCACTAACTTGTTGGAGATGTTACCTAGTAGGTCTGACAGACTGGCCCTGCTCCAGATGCAGCCTGAGCTTTTGCCTGTTCCAGCTCATGCCTGAACCTGTTCCAGCTCAAGCCAAGGCCAGCCATTCAGCTATCCTGAGAGTTTGAGCAGACTTCTCCTATGGGCTTGAGATGACCTCCCTGGCATGTTTGTCACTGAGATGACAAAGCTGGTCCACAACCTTCACGGTCAACTTGTCCTGCTTCATCTGGAGAATGCCTCTCTTCACTCACAAATCCTGGCAGCTCCAGCACCTCTAGTACTGCCAGATACAGTCCCTCTGGAACATGGCCTCAAGATTCCACTGCTGGAAAGATTTGATGGGAACTGCCAGAAGTTCTGTGGTTTTCTTAAGCAATGCTGCCTTTTGTTCTTGATGCATCTCATGATGTATATTGATGACCAAACCAAGGTGAGGCTTATCAGTTTTATTGACCAGTGAAGTCCCAGACTTGGCCTCTGTTTTAGAACAAGCAAGCCCAATTCTTACTAATATTGATAAATTAGTCCACATCTTTTCAGTAATATTCAGTTATCCTAACAGCATTCATACTGTTAATGCCATTGTGGAGTTCCTCAGGCAAGGCCATCAGACCATCTTGGCATATGCTGCTAATTTTCAGCATCTGGTTGCCAATATGGCATGGAACAAGGCAGCCCAGATTGCAATTTCTGGCAGGGTCTGAACAATTATGTAAAATATGAATTGGTTTGGGTAGAAGCACCCACTATTCTGAACTTGTATCAAATTGTGCATCCAGATTGACAGTCTGTCTCAGAGACACCAAGAAAAGAGGAGGACATACCTGCAACCATAGCCTAGCCCTGCTCCATTTTGGTCATCTCTATGGGCTGTTCTAAAGCCAGATCCTATGGAGACAGATGCAACATGAAGGCACATCATGAATCAAGAAAAGGATCATCTGCAGCAGAATGGCCTTTGCCTACATTGTGGTAGACAAGGCCATTTGGCTACTGATTGTCCCCTTAAATCCAGGCCCTCTGCAAATCCAGGAAGGCATTTCAAGGCATTCTGGCTCAATGCAACCATGGAACTGAGTCCTACACACAACCCCCCACTTCTTCCAAGGTGTATCTTTGCAGCCGTGAACAGTCACCCTCCCCATATTCAGGTCTTGCTCCTCCTCTGCATCCCAATTGCATCTCAGGTGAGCTGCACCCAGCTTGTGGAGTCTGGTTCTTCTAGTAATTTTATGACTGTAGGGTCACCAAAGCTAACCAATTGCAACGTGGAAGAAGCTCACTCATAGAATCATAGAATCATAGAATATAAGGGTTGGAAGGGACCCCAGAAGGTCATCTAGTCCAACCCCCTGCTCGAAGCAGGACCAATTCCCAGTTAAATCATCAAACTCAAGACCTAGTGGAGTTGATTGATGGTAGCATGCTGTTCTAGGGACTAGTCTCCCTTGAAAACACACTGCTCCAGGTCAAACTAGAAGACCATGAGGAAACTCTGCCATTTAATGTAATAAACTCGCTACGGTTCTCATTCATACAGTATTCCCTGGCTCTCAGTGCAAATATCTCTTGGAAGACACAAGGGAGATGATTTGAGTTGAGCTACTGCTGACAACTGTGGTTGGCTGACTCAGGTTCCCAGAAAATGAGAAGAGGCATGGTAAAGGTCACCGCCATCAGAGATCAGCAGCTTCAAGGGAGGCAACGGCTCGTTAATCCCTGCAAGATTTTGGTGATGTATTTGACAAAAGAAACGCTGACATCTTATCCCCATGTAGACCCTGTGACTACACCACAGACCTTTAGCCAGGGGCCAAAATTCAATTCAGATGGATTTATTCTTTATTAGAAATAGAATTCCAGGTTTTAAGAGAATAACTTGACAAGAATTTGCAAAAAAATTCATTTGTCCATCCATATCTGCTGGAGCCCTGATTTTGTTCATTAAAGAGAAAGGTGGTTCCTTGTATCTTTTTGTAGACTGTCATTATGCACTGAACAAAATCACTACAGAAAACAATAACCCTAGCCTTTGACAATGGGCTGTTAGACAGGGTCAGTTCCGCCAAGGCATTCACCAATTCAGTCTTACAATCTTGCTTGCAATAGGGAGGGAGACGAATGGAAAACCATATTTTGCACCTGTTATGGCCATTTTGAGTACACAGTTGTGCATTTCTGTCTTTCTCCACTGCTCCTGCCATGCCCCAGCACTTTGCCAGTGATATTCTTAGGGATGTTTTAGACCAGTGTGTGGTAATCTAGCTGGTTGACATCCTCAGCTTCTCAGAAAATCAACTCCTCAAGACCAGCACATCTGCCTAGTATTAAAACACCTCCAAGCAAATGTCCTGAATGAAAACCCAAAAAGAGTGAGTTTGACCACCATTTTGTCAAATTCTTAGTTATGTCATTTTCCCTGACAGGATAGATAAGTTACCGGGGTTTTCTCATCTTTTATTGGCAAAAAGAAAAGGAGTACTTTTGGCACCTTAGAGACTAACCAATTTATTTGAGCATAAGCTTTTGTGAGCTACAGCTCACTTCATCGGATGCATACTGTGAAAAGTATAGAAGATTTTTTTATACTCACAAAGCATGAAAAAATGGGTGTTTACCACTACAAAAGGTTTTCTCTCCCCCCACCCCACTCTCCTGCTGGTAATAGCTTATCTAAAGTGATCACTCTCCTTACAATGTGTATGATAATCAAGGTGGGCCATTTCCAGCACAAATCCAGGTTTTCTACCCATCCCCCACACAGACCCACTCTCCTGTTGGTAATAGCTTATCTAAAGTGATCACTCTCCTTACAAAGTGTATGATAATCAAGGTGGGCCATTTCCAGCACAAATCTGGGGTTTAACAAGAACGTCTGGGGGGGAGGGGGGCGGGGTCAGAGAAAACAACGGGAAATAGGTTACCTTGCATAATGACTTAGCCATTCCCAGTCTCTATTCAAGCCTAAGTTAATTGTATCCAATTTACAAATGAATTCCAATTCTTGTTAAACCCTGGATTTGCGCTGGAAATGGCCCACCTTGATTATCATACACATTGTAAGGAGAGTGATCACTTTACATAAGCTATTACCAGCAGGAGAGTGGGGTAGGAGGAGAGAAAACCTTTTGTAGTGGTAAACACCCATTTTTTCATGCTTTGTGTGTATAAAAAGATCTTCTATACTTTCCACAGTATGCATCCGATGAAGTGAGCTGTAGCTCACGAAAGCTTATGCTCAAATAAATTGGTTAGTCTCTAAGGTGCCACAAGTACTCATTTTCTTTTTACGAATACAGACTAACACGGCTGTTACTCTGAAACCTGTCATCTTTTATTGGAAACTCTTCAAAAGTGGTGACCCCAATTACCCAGATTCTGCAGAAGAATACCAGAATCCCAGTCCACTTCTGATCAATATAAGGAAGCATTTAAACAGTGCCCATCTTGGTACATCTGTGCTGGCAATACCCTTTTTTGTCAAAGCAGATGCCTCTGATTATATGATCAGAGCAGTTTTGTCCCCATGGCAAGGGCCCTAGGGTTTGTTCCATCCTAATGCATTTTATTCTTGGAAACTGATGTCCATGCAACAAAACTATGAAATCGGTGACAAAGAACTGCTAGCCATCAAGGCCACTTTTCAAAAATGTTGACATCAATGGGAAGGCATACTTTTCCCAGTCCAAGTGTATAAGGATCACAAGAATCTAGAGTCCTTCTCTTTCCCTCCCCATCCCCCACCGAGGTTGGACTTAACCCCGATTTATAGCCCAGTACCAGGAATGGTAAACCTCACACTTAGTCCCAAAGGAGTGAGTACCAGGACAAAGAAGATGGGACTCCAGGACCTGTCAGTCTTGAAACCCTGTCATTTCACTAACCTAGTGGTGAACAACTTGCTGTCTCTCAAGAAGTCCCTCCTACCCCTTGATCCATTTACAGCAAAACTTATGTCAGCTGGTACAGACTTAGCTCCATCTTGAAATTCTCACTCAAGAATGAGATCCTCCTGTTTAAAGATGGACTCTCTGTCCCTGACAGTCAACCAGACTTAGCCATACTCTAAGTGAGAGTTCGCCCCGACTGGCCATTTCAGTCACTGGAAAACATTGAAGCTGGTCTCAAAATTTCAAGTAGTCAAAACAGAATTTGTTCATATAGAGTCCTACCTAAACTCCTGTGACCCGTGTGCTCAAACAAAGACTGCCCATATGAAACCCCAGGGCACTTGGATGACCAGAGTTGAGATGGAGTTGGTAGTGGAAAAAATTTCCATGGACTTTAACAGTGACCTTCTCAATTCCAAGGGCCACAAGAATGTACTAGTCATTGTCAACCTAATTACAAAAATGTTCCATTTGTGCCATGTCTTCAAATTCCCCCAGCGGAGGTAACACCCCAACTGTTTTTCAACCATGTACTCAAACTCCATGGTCTACCATGTAATGCTACCTCTGATTTAAGGATTGCATTTCATTTCACATTTCTGATGAGAGTTTTTAAAGCTCCGGAATGTGGATTTGCATGTCTTCTCAGCTTATTACCCCTACACTAACAGATTGACGGAAGGAGAGAACCACATTCTTGAGCAATACCACTGTTACTTTATCAATTACCAGCAGAATGACTGGGTTTTTCCCCTCCCTTTTGCCAAATTCATGTACAACAACTCTGACCACAGATCAACAGTCCTTTTTTAAGATAACTACAGATTCTACTCCTGATTTTACCTATCCATGCCACAAGTCTCCTAAGAACCCACAGCCTCCAGCCTGGTTGAACACCTTCACTATGTCCAGGAGGAGTTGAAAGACCACCTGGAATTGACCAACAGGGATAATAAATGCTACTCCAATCTCTGTTGGCAGGGAAGTCCTCACATCACTATTTGAGATAAACTATGGCTTTCCAAGCAGCACCTTTGATCTACCCAACCTTACGAATGCTGGATTAGCAATACCTGGACCCATTTTGGGTTATCCAGCAAATCAACATTGTAGCCTTCAAATTCCAACTGCCCAAGACAATGAAAATACAATCAGTATTCCATGTTTCCTTGATGGAAAAAAGCAAATTAATGAGTTTAGCCACCACTGCCATCCATCCCGTTCTCTCCTCAACCCAGGGTCACTCTCTGTGCTTCCTCTGTTCCTGTTTCTCCCATTGATATCCTCTCAGTTACAGAGCCAATTGCATCATTAGCCCAACAGTTGCCACCCAAGTGTCAGTAATTCCCAACAGAGACTAACTGGCTTCAGTGAAGCCTGCACTGTTCCCAGTCCTGCAGCATCCCTAGTAACCAGGGTTCTACTAATAGTGCCCTGTCACTGGGGGGTACTGTGATGAATAGTCTGAGCCTGATGAGTCATTTGAGGTAATTACCTATGAGCCCTACGGGTTTAGTCAGTTTGCAAGCAAGGGTCTAACTAGGCAATCTGAAGCATGTATATGGGGTCATAATGAAACAGCTACTCCAGTCTGCTCAGTGTGGCTACCTTGTTGCGGATGCTCCCTGTTATTTGGTAGTTCTGACAGACTGCCTTTAATGAGGTCTACAAACCCCAAACTGAGCTTAGGCAGGAGGGGGTGAGGAGCCTCTCCTGTCTGCAGGCAAGCAGCTCAGCCACACCCACATGCAACTGCCAATCATGGAGGTGGGCACTCACAGCTACACCCAATGGAGGAAATAAGGCCTAATATTAAGAAGGGAGTACAGAGGAGGAGGCAGAAAGGTCCAGGACAGTGTAGGGGCAACAGACATGTTTCAGGCTGTCCCACTAACCACAACTAAGCGACTGAGGCACACTTCCAGACTCCGTCAAAGTTCAGCATCAAAGAACCACCCTTACCAGGAGCAAACTAAGAGGGTCCCAGTGGGGGCAGCAATGATCCTCCATGGGACCCAGAATCTGTGACAACATGGTACCAGAAGTTGGGTTTGTGTGCAGAAAAGGGAAGCTAGGAGAAAAATAAAACCTCCTCTTTTCTTTTCCTTCTACGTACACCAGAGAACTATGGAAGTGAATCAGCTCCTGCAATAGCTGGCAGACTCATGAGAGGGTAGCCACAGCTTCACACTGGTCCCCAGCCCAGTGGGCAATCTGTCTCACCCCACTCCTCATCAGAGAAGCCAATGCAGCATATCGGGGACTGGATGACATGGCAGCCATATTAGACAGGTTAGGTCTAGATGAAGAGTCCTACCATCAATGTTTCTGCCATGCACAACCTCAAGCAGTTGCCCAGAGGCTGAAGGACTGCTGCTGGTGATGGTTAAAACCAGAATCTCAAACAGAGCCCCAGGGAGCTGAACTCATAGTCCTAGAACAGTTCATACATATTCTTCCACCTGCTGATTGAGACCGGCTTTGCAGACACTATCTGGTAAACCTTGCTGAGGCTACCTGCCTCATAGAGGACTATTTTCAGAGTAGCAGCCGTGTTAGTCTGTATCCGCAAAAAGAAAAGGAGTACTTGTGGCACCTTAGAGACGAACAAATTTATTTCAGCATAAGCTTTCGTGAGCTACAGCACACTTCATCGGATGCGTTCAGTGGAAAATACAGTGGGGAGATTTATATACACAGAGAACATGAAACAATGGGTGTTACCATACATACTGTAACAAGAGTGATCAGGTAAGGTGAGCTATTACCAGCAGGAGAGCCGGGGGCGGAGGAATCTTTTGAAGTGATCATCAAGGTGGGCCATTTCCAGCAGTAGACAAGAATGTCTGAGAAATAGTGGCCGGGGGGAGGGGTGGGAATAAACATGGGGAAATAGTTTTACTTTGTGTAATGACCCATCCACTCCCAGTCTCTATTTAAGCCTAAGTTAATTGTATCCAGTTTGCAAATTAATTCCAATTCAGCAGTCTCTCGTTGGAGTCTGTTTTTGAAGTTTTTTTGTTGAAGAATTGCAACTTTTAGGTCTGTAATCAAATGACCAAAGAGATTGAAGTGTTCTCCAACTAATTTTTGAATGTTATAATTCTTGACGTCTGATTTGTGTCCATTTATTCTTTTACGTAGAGATTGTCCAGTTTGGCCAATGTACATGGCAGAAGGGCATTGCTGGAACATGATGGCATATATCACATTGGTAGATGTGCAGGTGAACGAGCCTCTGGTAGTGTGGCTGATGTGATTAGGCCCTAGGATGGTGTCCCCTGAATAGATAGGTGGACACAGTTGGCAACGGGCTTTGTTGCAAAGATAGGTTCCTGGGTTAATGGTTCTGTTGTGTGGTGTGTGGTTGCTGGTGAGTATTTGCTTCAGGTTGGGGGGCTGTCTGTAAGCAAGGACTGGCCTGTCTCCCAAGATCTGTGAGAGTGATAGGTCATCCTTCAGGATAGGTTGTAGATCCTTGATGATGCGGTGGAGAGGTTTTAGTTGGGGGCTGAAGGTGATGGCTCGTGGCGTTCTGTTATTTTCTTTGTTGGGCCTGTCCTGTAGTAGGTGACTTCTGGGTACTCTTCTGGCTCTGTCAATCTGTTTCTTCACTTCAGCAGGTGTGTATTATAGTTGTAAGAACCCTTGATAGAGATCTTGTAGGTGTTTGTCTCTGTCTGAGGGATTGGAGCAAATGTGGTTGTATCGTAGAGCTTGGCTGTAGAGAATGGATCGTGTGGTGTGGTCTGGATGAAAGCTGGAGGCATGTAGGTAGGCATAGTGGTTAGTAGGTTTCCGGTATAGGGTGGTGTTTATACGACCATTGATTATTAGCACCGTAGTGTCCAGGATGTGGATCTCTTGTGTGGACTGGTCCAGGCTGAGGTTGATGGTGGGATGGAAATTGTTGAAATCATGGTGGAATTGCTCAAGGGCTTTTTTTCCATGGGTCCAGATGATGACGATGTCATCAATGTAGCGCAAGTAGAGTAGGGGCGTTAGGGGACGAGAGCTGAGGAAGCGTTGTTCTAAGTCAGCCATAAAAATGTTGGCATACTGTGGGGCCATGCGGGTACCCATAGCAGTGCCACTGATTTGAAGGTATACATTGTCCCCAAATGTGAAATAGTTATGGGTGAGGACAAAGTCACAAAGTCACAAAGTCACACCAGGTTTGCTGTGACATTATCGGGGACAGTGTTCCTGACGGCTTGTAGTCCATCTTTGTGTGGAATGTTGGTGTAGAGGGCTTCTATATCCATAGTGGCTAGGATGGTGTTTTAAGGAAGATCACTGATGGATTGTAGTTTCCTCAGGAATTCAGTGGTGTCTCGAAGATAGCTGGGAGTGCTGGTAGCATAGGGCTTGAGGAGGGAGTCTACATAGCCAGACAATCCTGCTGTCAGGGTGCCAATGCCTGAGATGATGGGGCGTCCAGGATATCCAGGTTTATGGATGACTGGTCAAGCCATTTGTGGGCCCTCTATGGAAGCCTTTAAGGGGCCTTCTATGCCACATATTTTCTAACAAACCTTAGAACTACACTTGCAGAATAAAGTATTACTCGATGTAAGTAGACCCATTAAAATCAGTGTGTCTACTTGGGACAGTAAGGCCCTAAGGAAAAATACATCAATCCATGTATGTCCCATCATCTTAACCCTTCCCTCCCCAACACAGTTAATTGTTACCCCTGTATTTCTTCCTTTTCCAAAACTTTGTTCAGCTTCCTCTTTGATTGATGAACAATATTTACTTCCGTTGCTAACTCCAGCACTTTTTTCCCATCACATTAATTCAAGGAATAAGAAGCATCAAGGCACATCAGGAATATTATTAATTGAAGGATCTTTCTGCCTAGCTCCTAAACCATTTTAGTAAAGGTATTCAGAGATCTGAATAAAATAGAGGGGGAGCAGGGAAGGAAACCTAATTACTGTCTCACTTTTTTCTGGGTAATTTGGTACATGTAGCCAGCTCACATTTGTATAGAGAAGGATGGATTAAAGCATGTTTATTGGATCATTGAAACATAGGCTTATGGTCAGACGGGTCGCAGCTGGAACTGTGCAGTAGAGACAGAATAACAGTGATAGTGCAATAAATAATTAATGGGTTGGGATACTTTATTGGTACCAGAATCACTGATTCAGGAGTGGGAATGCAGTAAGAACATGCAGGTGGAAGCAAACTCAGCAGGATTCCCAAGTTAAATAGGATTTCAAGTTTATTTGGTGCAACCAAAATGACATTAATGAGATATGACTCTGCACATTCCCTTCATACAGTTTAAAAGTTCAAGCAAAACAAAATGAAAACACTATAAACAGAAAACATCTCATATGTCTCCAGAGCCCATTGTTCTAGCTTCCAATCACTAAATCCTTGTTCGTATCCCTGCAAGAAGCTCATCCCATTTGTATATCTCTGAGCTTAGCAAGGCCCAGTCATCCTGGATTACCACAGGTGCAGTTAGGAAGCTGGTATTTAATCCAAAAAAATCTCATCACCACATTTTAGTTGAGTAGGGACTCTTCTTAGGTATTATTAGTTATGGGGCTCCAAGCCCACTTCACAGGGCAGTAAAAGATAGCTACATCCCATTATAAGGAAGGAATAAGACAAGGATCTATCTTGGCATTTTAGAAGGTAGAAATAGGGTCTGGGATAGGGAATGACAAAGGAAAAATTGTTTTTGGAGAGCTCAGATAGTGGCAAAGGATTTGGGGGTATAAGAATTTGATGGATCTGGACCAAATAGCACCCAGATGGATTATTAGCATTATCATTGTATATCAGTGGTAGTCTGTGTAGGAATGTTTATTTTATTAAGACACAAAAGTAGAAATGTCATGCCCAGTACTGTGGTTCAGTATATTAAAGATAATAAGACTAATTAGCTAAAGCTATGCTATTCATTCATCTCTGTGTTCAAGCTCTATAAATTATTGTCCATTTAAAAATGGAATGGATGTTTCCAACCTTTCTGCTTGCTTGTGTTCTCTGCAATACATTATTCTGACATTAAGAGCCACAGTGACATCATATAACCACCAGTCATATGTAACGAATATTAGGCCTTGAAATACAGCTTAATTTGTCTGTGCTGTGCTGCTGATAAAAAGGCTTCAAAGGACTGATCCCAACCTACTCATGAAGGGCATCATATTGTATTAAAATGTCAAGTTTCTTATTTTTCATTTTGTACAGTAAAGGAATTAGACATAGCAATTGTTCCCTCTGGGCTCATTGGTTTAAGAATTAATACCAGCAATAAACATAATGGTATTTCACAGGCATTACTATAATTTGTTTTTATGATCACTTCTATTGCCATTTTATAAAAAATAAAAAATATTAGTTTTTACAGAAGAGTTCAGATAATTCATTCTGTTTTCAATAATCATTACAGATGGAGAAACAAAGTTCCATGTATCATAATGATAATAATAACTAGCTCTTCTACAGTTGTTTACATCCATAGATTTCAAAGTGCTTTTTAAAGGATCATTGTTGCCATTTTCCAGGTAGGGCAACTGAAAGGGGGAAGTGAGTTGCCCAGGATAACCTAGTAGACTGGTGGTCAGCCCAGGGATAGAATCCATTAGGCTCCACTGCCTTCAAGCAGGAAGGGTGCAGAAAGGTCTCACATTAGACTGGATATGTGAGCAAATGAACTAAACTCCCCATGATTCTCTGTACATAAAATCCCCAGGATACTTTGTGCATGAACCAAAATGTTTTTATCCAAAATTCTAGGTATTCTGTACTTTGGTTAAATTTAGCATGTGATCAAATTGTGAAATTTATATAATATTTTACCCTGTTGGCCCCTGGGGAATGTGTCCAGATGTCCAGGAAGGGACCACTTGCAATTGGTAATGAATACATGTTATTGCAAATGCGTTTGATGGTCGATGAGATAACAACCCACTGAGATGTTTTAGCTCATTAGGAATTAGTTATTGTGCTTTTTCTCTAATAAGGACATGGTTGCAGATATCTTTAGCGTATTGATTAGAGATGCTGAAGCAGAGTTCCGGGGAGTGAGTTAGAAATGAATAGAATTGCTTCTCCAGTCTTCAAATCATTTTGGTAAATCATAGCCTTCCTTTCTGTATTGTGTTATGTTAATCTTTCACTAACTATCTTTGATTGATTAATTAATTGCAAGTGAGCATGATAATTTGACCTATAAAAGCAACAAACCTAAAAAATATTTGGAATATATATCTTGCTGGAACTTCATACTTCCCCTTACTTTGATACCGTTGCCTTATTTGGTGTGATTTTTGTACATGTGCTCAGAGCTTTTTGTATGTAAGTGCATTTTCATCAGTTGAAAAACAAAGTACTCAAAAGTCCAATTCAGGAAAGCAATTATGTGATTAACTACCATTGACTGCAATACATAAATTTAAGCATGGGCATAAGTGAGCAAATTTTTTCGATCGGAGGCCTAACAAAGTTTGCTGTGTAGACATAGATAACATTCCTACTGAAATGTTGTGTCAGAATATAATTGGAAAACTATAAAATCCTAGCATTCTTCAAATTTTTCTTCAATTATTCTGTTTTATAATGTCGGCACAGTTTTGTAAATATCACACAACAACTGATATGTCTAACTAAGAAGTAACTAGATGAGTCTGATTCTGCAAACTTTTTATTCCAGCTACTCAAGCAAGCAAAGATTATTCACTTGAGGCAGAGTTTGAAGGCTTGGGTCCTTACAAGCATAATTTATGTGTAATTTAGTTTAGTGCTATACAGCTACAATTGAACATATTTTGTTTCCTTTAGCCAAATATGTTATGTACTAATGAGTGAACTTCAAAAAGTGCAGTTAGTTCAATTTAGATTAAGTGTCTAAAAGTTCAGATACTTATCCAATGATCTTCCTAATGATGAGATTTCATTCCATCCATGCTGAGAGTCTCTGGATTAAGTTTAGAAGTGTGAGCAAAAAGGGTGATGTCGTGGTGGGAGTCTGCTATCGACCACCAGACCAGGGGGATGAGGTGGACGAGGCTTTCTTCCAGCAACTAACAGAAGTTACTAGATCACAGTCCCTGGTAATCATGGGGGACTTAAATCACCCTGATATCTGCTGGGAGAGCAATACAGCGGTGCACAGACAATCCAGGAAGTTTTTGGAAAGTGTAGGGGACAATTTCCTGGTGCAAGTGCTGGAGGAACCAACTAGGGGCAGAGCTCTTCTTGACCTGCTGCTCACAAACAGGGAAGAATTAGTAGGGGAAGCAAAAGTGGATGGGAACCTGGGAGGCAGTGACCATGAGATGGTTGAGTTCAGGATCCTGACACGAGGAAGAAAGGAGAGAAGCAGAATACGGACTCTGGACTTCAGAAAGGCAGACTTTGCCTCCCTCAGGGAACTGATGGGCAGGATTCCCTGGGAGAATAACATGAGGGAGAAAGGAGTCCAGGAGAGTTGGCTGTATTTTAAAGAATCCTTATTGAGGCTGCAGGAACAAACTATCCTGATGTGTAGAAAGAACAGTAAATATGGCAGGCGACCAGCTTGGCTCAACAGTGAAATCCTTCGCTGATCTTAAACACAAAAAAGAAGCTTACAAGAAGTGGAAGATTGGACAAATGACCAGGGAGGAGTATAAATATATTGCTCAGGCATGCAGGAGTGAAATCAGGAAGGCCAAATCACACCTGGAGTTGCAGCTAGCAAGAGATGTTAAGAGTAACAAGAAGGGTTTCTTCAGGTATGTTATCAACAAGAAGAAGGTCAAGGAAAGTGTGGGCCCCTTACTGAATGAGGGAGGCAACCTAGTGACAGAGGATGTGGAAAAAGCTAATGTACTCAATGCTTTTTTTGCCTCTGTCTTCACGAACAAGATCAGCTCCCAGACTACTGCACTGGGCAGTACAGCATAGGGAGGAGGTGACCAGCCCTCTGTGGAGAAAGAAGTGGTTCGGGACTATTTAGAAAAGCTGGACGAGCACAAGTCCATGGGGCCGGATGCACTGCATCCGAGAGTGCTAAAGGAGTTGGTGGATGTGATTGTAGAGCCATTGGCCATTATCTTTGAAAACTCTATGGAACTTTTATCTTAAATTCAGTGTACAGAATACATCCTGAGAGGTGAGGGTGCTTAGCATCTTCAAGGAAATGGTTATCACCCTACAGATGTCACCTCTCCATAACAGCATCTGCCATTCTACAATTCTGAGGGATACTGTAGGTTCAGTCGCAGATACTTTCCTAGCCTGCCTACCTCCAAATTGTTCACTGACACAATTTGTTTCTTGTCATATGTGGATCTTCTATGTAAGACCATTTTATTAGTTTCAGAAAAGGGCAGTTTGGCTTATGCTACAATATAATTTCTGAAGGTACTCTCTGCTGGAGGCAGCAGTATTTCATCAATGAATAATGCCTGTATTGTCCCTTGAAGCATGGAACTCATGGGACTTGGATGTAATGCCTGTAATAGAACTTTTACTGAGGCTATTGGACACAAATCCTGTAGTTTTCTCTGGCTTTGTAGCTCCCAGACTAATTTAACAGAGCTTAAGTTGGTGAGTGAAATCTTATTTGGTCTCCATAAGCAGCCTTGGAAGGGTCCATTGACCAAAATATGGGTAGGATTTTGAAATGTGTTCAAAAGTTGCTTAACTGTTCTTCCATTGTAGTCCATGGCCGAGCGCTTTTGAAAATGCCAACCTACAATGACAAAACCTACCACTTTCCAATGCAATATGCTCCAAAGCAGAATTCTTAATGCTAGCCTAATATCTTTAGTATTTCTCAGCTCTGAACTATAAATGATCAAGTAGCCTACACCAAAATACCAATTACCAAAAGTTGTAGCTGAAAAAAAGGTTCAGGACTTTTTTAATTTTGGTTTTACAATCTCTCTGAACTTTATCATTGTTATTGTTAATAATGAATAGAAAGCCAGTGCAACATAAACAAGTTATGATGCCAGTGTTTTTATTTAAAAAAAAACTGATTATACCAACACCATTTCAAAATAAGATTTGAAGAATTGAAGAAAATCATTTGTTGCTATACATGGTAAAATTATGAAATAATTCATGGTACAGCAATATAGCTTTTTTACACTCAAGTTATTTTGTTTTATTAACTGGAAAATAGCTTTATAAAATCAAAACCAACTATTTTAATTGGAAATGCTAACATATGGTTAGGCATTAAATGCTGAAGAACTCTGACATTTGCTCAGAGGTAAGTAATCAGAAGCACAGATAGTGCAGGTTCCTCTAAAGGAAAAACAAAATAAGTTTACCTATCCAGTTATTTTTAGGGATGTTAAGTCTGTTCAGTTGTCCTATGTGTCCTTGTGAAAATATGGTGCTCAGAATTTTCAGTACAATATATATCAAGGACAAGTGATAACTCTTACTAATACATTCACACATCTTAGCCATCTAAGGAACTGATCCTGCAATTGACTTTGCATAGGTATCCCCGGTATCTGGGTGAGCTCTTCATATTTCCCAGCAACTGGTTTCTGAATGAGGAAGGAAGCATCTTATGGGAAAGGAAGCAAACTGTGGCCTTAAACTTTCCCTCCCCACCACATATTTTACTCTCCTGTTCACTTATTTGCCACGTTTGGAGGAAGCAAGCCAACCTTCACTGGCCTTCTGAAGATGGTAGCTGGAGAAGGTCAGCATAATCAGGAAAATGAGTGGCACACCTGTTTTCTTCATTCTTTGCCAGGAACCCCAGGACTGAACTGCTGCTGCTGCTGGACTGGGCTTTACTGGTATCTAGGCCTGAAATATCCCAGACTGTACTACACAACCACCATGTTTAATTCTTGTGCTATTACTGAATACTTTCTTAGCACATGAAGATGCTGAGCAGGGGCCCTGGGAGCAGGATGGAACAAGCCTGTATCTTTCAGTGCCCCAAAGTAGCAAAAGGCTTCTGCTGTACTATTGTTGGAGGGAGAGTGACTACTGGCTCTCAAATAACGTGGGAAAGGAAAATATATATATATGTCAGGTTGACAACTGTCATCTCTTGTTAGATCCCTGTGGGGACTGGTGGGTTGTTTTTTTGTTTTTGTTAGTTTGGTTTATTACTAACAAGCAAAAAAAAACAAGAAGAATTAAGTGTTGATCTTGGCTTATTTCTTGTAAGTGTCAAAGCAAAAGACTGTGTCTTGGTCAGTTTTGTATAGGTATCAGGGGAAAGTGGTCCAGTGAACCATCTCAGGAAGCATGGCACAGAAAAAAAATCAACTGGTTGTGGAAGAAGTAGTTGAAGGGGGGCATGAAGACTGATGCCATTGGCAGGACTGACAGCAAGTCCAAGAAGCTTAAACTTGTTATGGTAAAGAAGGGGGAGCCAGTGCAGGGGTTCTAAAAGTGGCACAATGTGGTTAAGAAAGAAGATAATATTAGCTGCATTTTACATATAGATTAAAGGAAGACCAGTGTGAGTGTCACAGAAACCAGAAAGCAAGAGGTCACATTAGTCAAGATAGGAGATGATGAGGGCAAAGTGAGAGTTTTAGCAAGGTGGACAAAAAGGAGATGATCACATATTAGAAATGCTGTGGAGAAAGAAACAGTAGGATTTGACATTAGATTGTCTGGGGTGGGGGAAAAGGGAGGAAGGAATCAAATATGGTCTCTGGACTATGACCTGAGTGACCATTAGGATGGGGTGTTAACTGTGCCAAGAGAAAGGGGGAAATGGAGAGAGGTTTGGAGGAAAGATCAGTTCTGTTTTGGCCGTGCAACATTTGAGTCACTCAGAAGGAGAAATCACAAGGACAGGCTGAGGTGCGGATTTGCGGGGATGGAGACAGGACAGGGGTGGCAGTGTAGAACTGCAAATCAGCTGCACAGGGAGAGCAGCTGAACTCATCTAAGTGGATGATGTCACTGAGTATTGACTATGATAAGAACTGTACCAATAGAGACTGGCAGGATCACATTTTCAGTGAAACACCAGGGTTCATTATGGCTTGATACAATAAATACCAAATTTAATTTACACTGAAAGCATGTCCAGACCAAACTCATCGAGTTTTGTTCTTATTTACATAGACTGTTCAATGAAAAAGGAAATCAAGAAGGATCTTTGAACAGAAAGTGGATTATTTATGTTCTGTTGTCATGGAACAAATATTCACCCTGTAAACTGTATACACACAGTCCATTTGGAAAATGATGCTAACACTGAAGCCATCTATGAAGGGCAAACACCTCTGTGACTTAGAATAACTTCTACAAAAAAGGGTATTCCTTGTCATACTAGAAAAGAGTGGTTTGATCCTACTCTGATTGCATGTGTATTCTACCAAATGTAATAAAGGTTCATACAGTAAATCTGGGCTCCCTTGTGGTAAGATTATAACCCTGATTCCCATGCAAAATTAAGTTTATTTGAACATGTTTTGTATCACAACAATTATTTGAATTCAACAATGTGCTTTATGCCACCTTGGTGATACTGTGTAATTGGGTGCACTCCATCCTCATCCTCTGATACTCCAGAAACCTTTGCCTCTCCAGTCAGTGGCAACTTTGGTGATAGGAGTATGAAAAACATTACTCGTCTGCAGTATAAGCTCACACAGCAAAGTATTTATAGTTGCTGGCCCTTGGGACATTTCCCCAAGAGTCTGGGAGGAACAGAGATCTCCCTTCCTTGGGATCTCAGGACATACTGGATTCAGGTAGGCCTAGTTCTCCCCCTCACTTCCTTCCTGTCTTTTTATACCCCTCAGCTGATGGCTAATTGGTTCCTCAACCATCACAGCCAGATCAGCTAATTAGCTGCATATTCCCACTCATCCTTCTCTAGGGCAATGGATTTGTGCCCAAGTGATCAGAATGCTGGCTCACTTGTTACCTTTTAGCACTGTTCATGCTTATGCTCCACACTTTTGTTTCCTGCCCCAACATCAAGTAGAGGGACCTCTTACTACCTGTGGAGTGTGAGGAACCCTAGTGGGCCAGCCTGTATTCCACCTTGATTCCACGGCCCGCCGGGGATATCAGCTGATGGCTTCTTCATGGAGCTGTAAGCACGAGCATGTACTTGGCGCAGTTTACCCCTCTCCCCGACACCTGCCCCTTCTGTGACATGAGAAAGACCCTGGCACACATTTATCTCAAGTTTGCCATGTTGAAGCCCCTTTTCTAGCACCTTCATAACGTTCTCTTAAGGTTATGGCTGCACTTTTCCCCACACCTCCTAATTTATGCACACCCTTTCCATGCCCCATGAAGTCATGAGACCTCATCAACCTCTTCTGGTATTCACCAAAGTGGCCATCTATAAAACCAGGAGGAGGATGCTCGACAGGGAAGTACTCTGCGACTGTGGGGCCTATTTCCATTTCTCCCTCCAATCACACGTTTGGGCAGAGTTCCTCTGGGCAGCATCCACCAGCTCCCTAAACACCTTTGAGGAGCAATCGGTGCTGTCCAGGGTTCTCTGCTTGGTGTCCCCTCTGGATGCCTAATTTTGACCCTGTAATCCTCACACTTTTTCCCATTTTATCATTTGTTGTCCTCCAAATTTATTTGAATCCTTGGTTTAGTAACTCCTCCCCTTCACCTGGGGGAGGGATCTTCAGAGATGGGTGGGCTTGTACCCGCCCACCCCCAGAATGCAATAGGTGTTAGCTTCTAGCATTCTATCACATACTGTCTTTATCTTTAAATAGGTCCAAGTGAGAAAGACATAGTGTAATTTTTTAATGTATTTTAGGAAACAGAAAATGAAAAAAATAGTCTTAGTTAGCTTTAAACTTTGCTCATTTATTCCAACACAGTCTGCTGCTTGACTAAATTAAGCAGAATACTCTACAGAAATGTTCCAATCTACCACATAATTACTTACTTAATATAACATACAATGAATGTATTCTTAATTAGTTTGCATCAAAAACAGTCTTCTGGAATATATTACTATCCTAATAAAAGTGAAGGGCACCATATATTCAAAAAATCTGACATAGTTTGTGTGAAATAGTTTGTAGGTTATAAGCAAACCTTTAAATTATAAAAGCACAAATACTCTCCATTCACATTCTGTCACGTGGTAGCATGAATAGTTTAGCTTTATTCCTGTTGCTAGGATTGGAATCCACTAAACTTTACTTTATTAAAATTCCCTTCTGCATGTACATTTAAAAATTAAGTTGTCTTTTATTAGCATTTTCTTCTTTAAACTGCCTACATGATTCAGTCTAATGCACAAAATGGAGGAGTCTTAAATTAAGTCCAGAGGATTAGCACTTCTGAGTTAGAGCAAAGGCAATTTTAGCCTAGCTTATTCTTCATATCCGCTCAATTAACCTTGTAGAGCTTTAGAACAAAAGTCAGCATGATGAGTGTCATTTAAATTGAACAAATGCCATCTATCTATCAAGGTATTGACTTACATCAACCACTCCAAGCCAAGACCTGGATTTGAAATGAAGTGGACAAACTATGAGGCAATAGGAGTTAATTTTTTGGCATTTCAGAAACCTTATGTTACAGATTGCATGACGCTTGGCATTTGATAAGTACTTCCCACCCATCTGCAGAGGCAATAACACTTTATAGACTGAATATCATTTGCAAAAATAAGTATTTTATATTTTACTGTGCCCTCGTTTGCTGGAGATAGACACCTTCGTTTAGTGAAGGATGTCACCAACAGTTCCTAACTGAACAGAATGTCGCTGTCATTACATTCAGAGCATTCATTTGTACAGATTGGGAAAAATGGTACCATTAAAGCATGGCACTGTAATTAACTTTCCATTCAAAATTCTAGCTTTCCAAGAGACTTTCCCTATATATCATTGCTGTTTAAACCAAATAAAGGACTTAACACAAATTAACTGAATGCTTTCAGTTTTCCAGATGCCACAATATGTTGCTCCAGCTATGCATGCAAAAACTATTTGCCCGGCTTGGTTGCCATCTGATCGCACTTACAGAGGAGATTGAATATACCAAGCATTTTGTTTTGGGTTGTTAAATATATATACAATCAGATGATGAGATGCTGGCTCCACTGAAGTCAAGAGTCAAACTCCAGTTGACTTCAACGGGGCCAGGATTTCAGACTTTCCTTCCCCTTCACAAGCTTCACTCCATTTTGAGAAGGGGGCCCCTAATCCATAAATTGCCTCAGAGCTCCTCCTTTCAAGCCCTTTCTTCTGGGGTACCAGGGAGGAATGGAAATGCCCCGCATTCACAGTATTGCTGAAGATATAGGCATGTTCTGATTGTTCACTGCAGAATAAGAAGATGGGGTGAATGTTTGATTTTGTTGCTAATAGTGTATGATGTAAAAATGGGGTAGCATTTTCTACAGGTTAAAAGACCTCATTGGGAGTCAGGAGACTGGGGTTCTAATCCCAGTTCCAACTCTGGCTTTCTCTATGGGTTTGGGCAAGTCATTTAAGTCTAAATCTTTAAGTATTAACTAATTCTATGGTCCATTCTATGTGCCTTAGATTGGGCCCCCAGATTAAGCACCATAAATCAGCTCTTACTTTTAAAATTTAGGCAGCTTGCCCATGTCTGTTTCCCCATCTGTATAATGAAGATAATACCATACCTTCCCAGGTATGGTGATCCAAACAAGTTCAAATCCTTGAATTAAAATATTCTACAAATTATGTTGCACTGATATTTTTCCTGCCCCACTTCAGAATGCAGTCTTTCTTCCCTTAAAAAAAAAAGTTTATTTGAATTTGATTCTCATCTAAGTTCCAGGTGGCAGTGATAACACTAACCGTTACAGTGAAGACAATTTCTTCTATTTCACAACAGTTCCTCTTGATCGGCCTCATTCCTGACCTATGCAGTGTTGTTGTAGCTGTGCTGGCCCCAGGATATTAGCGAGACAAGGTGGATGAGATAATCTTTTGTTGGACAAGCTTGTTTCACTTACCAACAGAAGTTGGTGCAATAAAAGATAGTACCGTATCCTCCTTGTCTCTCATTCCTGACCTGTAATACTAGATTTGCAAAACTGCTGTAATAATATATTATCTCAGGTACAGACTCTTGTTGGTCACCATTATATATGAACGGTTTCAGAGTAACAGCCATGTTAGTCTGTATTCGCAAAAAGAAAAGGAGTACTTGTGGCACCTTAGAGACTAACCAATTTATTTGAGCATAAGCTTTCGTGAGCTACAGCTCACTTCATGCATCTGTAGCTCACGAAAGCTCATGCTCAAATAAATTGGTTAGTCTCTAAGGTGCAACAAGTACTCCTTTTCTTATTATATATGAAGATATTTTATCCATCAACAGCAACAAAAACACTGGCCCTGGGGCAATTAAATGAATAGAAAATGCTAGTCTAGGTTAACTATTTTTCATGTACCTTTACAGAGAGATTTCATTATTTGAATCTGAACTAAGGACGAAACAACATCAAGTTTCAGAGTGAAATTTTGCAAAAAGTTTCAAAGCTCATCCAGAGCTTATCGAAATTTCTTTAGTCTGGGAATTGAACTGTATCATCCATTTACAAAAATATTCTTTATTGATGATTCCACTATTTCATGATTTGGATCTGGTGGAAATAAAGCCACTATTGTCAGCTTCAAGGGGTTGAAAAATCATGAGACAGACCCACCTCAAAAGCCGGAGAATGGCCCAAACAATCATAAGATTTTTAAAAGATAAGATTATATTGTGGGGTTTTGGACTGTCTTTTGATTTTTGAACTCCCCACCCCATCCTCAGTGTGTGTGAGGGACAATTAGCATTGCCTACTTTCCCATATGTATTGGGAAAGGTGATTTTGGCCCCCTGCTGTAGGAGCTCTAACCCCCCAACAACTGCCCATCACCTGACTGGCAATTAATTCTACCCTTAACCTCAAAATCAATTTTGTCCTCTAATCCCAGTATTAGATCAGCCCTGTCACCCCTCCTGCACCACAGTTTTTCCTGGTTCTTCACTTCCCTCTCCCAGGCCTAGTGGGGGAGGTCCCCTCTCCCTCTTTCACGTTGCGGGTGGGAGAGCCCTAGGGGTTCTTCACTCCCCCCACTGCCCTTTCTCTGGCCAGGTGTTGTAGGTGAAAATTGGGGAGGAGCAGAGGCGCAATCCTAACCTGGTTGCTCACAGTAGGGTAGGGGGGCATAAGGGGGCAAAGCTACTCTGAGCTTCTAGGCTCTATAGCTACCATCTCCCCTGTGAGAATGCTTTGGGTTGCTGAGGGTGGAGGTGTAGGGAAAGAGCTCTTCCTGTATCAATTGGATTAGTTGCTCAGTCACAGGAGAAGTCAAGCTGGTTAGGCAGTCAATAAGAGGGATTTCCCCTTACTAGAGGTCTGAAGTGTCTCACATCACAGTGAGACTTGCCCAGCCCCTTATAAAATCCTGCCAGTCACAAAAACGTGGCAAGTTGGCAATACTGTAAACCATCTTAAGTAAGAATAGCTCCTTTCAGTATTTTCACTTCCAATCGCAGATGAAATTAGTAAATATAGAAACTGATTTTAACTTTTCCACATTTCAAAAAAAGATTAGACTAGATAGTGAGGGAGGACAGTTTGGGCTAGCGTTTAACTTATGTGAAGGTTTGCAAGTCTCCAGTCCTAAACAGATCAACAGATTTATAGATCAGGTATACTTGGAATAATTGGAGTTCAGCTAGATAGTGATAACGTGGATACAAAATTTATCATTAATAATATAGATAGCTTTCATCAAGTCCTTCTTGCTTCTCCAGTTTGAAATGATCACTTGTAATAACCATGCCTTTTATTCTGAAAGAAGCATCAATATAATAATGAATATTCATTTTATGATGATGTTTTGACATGAGAACTACTTACATAAAAGCAAACAAGCATGTTTTGTGATTGCCTTATTAACACAGGAACTGTTGTAAGTGTCTGAGGTACCTCTTTGTGTTTCCTTCATATTTGAAAATATTTGCAAATGTTAGCCGCTTCTTCCCAGAAGCAGCAAAGAAATAACTGAAGGGAGTTTCTGTTGACATGAAGTTCTTAGTTTTTTTTAGCAGGTAACTAATGGTTAGAAAAGAAGCACTTATTTACAGTAGCAAATTAAGGAGGTTCACTTTTGTCAGAACACATCTAAGAAAGCATTAAAAAGTGGGAGGTAACATCTAAATCATAAGTAATAGGTCACAAGAGTAATACTCCCCATCATCAATGCTTTTGTTTTTAAGACTGTATGGCTCCTAATTTTATTTTCTTCCAACCAATTTGTGTTCCGACATGCTATTTTCAGATGCTGTGCTTCAGCATTGGCACTATACCCAGCCTTGGTAAAAACTTCACACGTGTTCTTACCTATTATCAGACTTCTTTATCGTAACTAACTTAAACTCACACTGAAACAGCAATAATGACAAAAAACCAAGAAAACTATGTAAACAGTCTGAGAAACATTACGGTCAGGTAAATCTGAACACAGCAGACGGATACCTGGCAGTGGATGGTAGAGACAAATTATGATATTCAGTGCATGGAACTGGTATGTAAACATTCCCATGAACCCAGTTTATGAGATTTGTACTAATTTACTAATTCATTTGGTATGATTGATAACTTTAAGCTGTCTCTAAAACGAGCACTACCAACATGTTTCCTTGTGCGTTCATTTTTTCAGTTATATTTTTGAAGAAAATTTTTATCTCTTCAAACTAGGGTTTCAAATATTGTAGGCACTGCACTAAAATGGAGACACCCCTGGGAGAACTGTAAGCTATTGGTTAAACAAGATTCATAACTTTAACCTGAGGCAAAGAGTGAGAGTGTTCAAAACAGTGAGTTCCAAGTTTTATAGGAGCAACTGAAGTTGAACCTGATAAGAAGCTTATTACTGATGAGAACAGGAGATTGGAACATTCTCCAGAGATGCAGCCAGCTGTTCGCTTAAGATTCAGACTCTGCAAATGAGCCTCTCAATGCTTTTTAGCTTTAGCAGGTGAGCTTGCTGTCTTCTACCCATTATGCTCACCTTTCAAGCTAGAAAAACAAGTCATTCAGACTTTACTCTTGAAACGAAGAGTCTAAAAATCTGTGCCTTCAAGCCTTTGGGGAAATTTATACTCCTGCCAAGGTGGGAGCAAACATAACCGCTGAGACTACTGTAAAAACTAACATGGGAATATGGGACTTGGCCTCATTCGGAATAGGATATTTTTATTTTACTTTTCAGTATGGGTCCCTGCATCGGCTGAATGCCACAGAATGAAAGAGACAAGAAAAGGGAGTTATGTGCAATTAGATTACCAAAAGGGCTTTCTTCTTGAAAATAAAAGACAATAAGGGTCAAATTTTCAGAAGTGGCTGTTAATTCTGTGGTCACTGATTTGCTTGCCCTGGGCATTTTCACTCCTAACTTCCAGATCTGCTCACATGCACATATGGGGTTTATGCTTCTGACTGGTTGTCTGCACAGAGGGTAATTTGGAGCTAGGTGGAAATTTGGCCCCTGAGAAAGAGGAAAGAACTTTGAACAGTCTACAGAAAGCAGAATAATGAAAATGAGATGAAAAAAATGATTCAGGCATCTAATGGTAAACACTAAGGACTTTCTAATCCATGAATATGATGCATTATGTAATACAGTAGTTGTGATTTTATTACAAAATTAAATCAAAAGTAATATGTAAAATTTTTAATTAAGATTTAAAATGCAAAGTTAGAACCCCCATGGACAACAGAAGGTCATTGGGTATGTAAAACTCTCTCTTGGTATTTATTATTCCATTGTTTCCCCAGCAAAATCTCACTCCCAGCCCTCCCTTCCCCTGGATTGTTAAGGTCATAACCTTGGTATAAGTAAGTCTCTTCCTTCTAATGTCTTACTGTAGACCCTGGTTCTCTTACAAAGGCAAAAATGGCAGACCCATAAAATGAAGAATGCTTTGTCCCTGAAGGTAAGCTTCCAGTGTAGTTCAGAATGGGGATGATTGATCAAACAGATACAAACTGCTGTGCTAAATATGCCTATATTAACGTATCTGCTGTGCAAAAAAAAAAGTCCACAAAGCAATAGCTTTACTTAACACAAGTTAGACCAGGACTCATTGGAGTGTCACACTATGGGATTCCCCTTTAAGTGAGTTGGCTTAGCCCCACCTGTGACTAATTAGTGCCTCCCAGGTGAGCTGATCAAGGCCAGGGATCAGGTGATATCACCTGATCCATGGATAAAAGATCAACATGGCACTCAGTTAGGGACAGACAGTCCTGTAGGGAAAAGGATCCTGCAGATGACCCTGAGTCAGGGGAAGAGGCCTGGCAATGCTGGGGAAGAGCAGAAGCCTAAAGAGGTTTGAGAACAGTTGTGTTTTGAAAATACTGTTGAGCCCAGTAAGGGTCTGAACAACCTGTATACTTGGGAGAAAATTTAATTTAAGTTGATATCTGAACTATGATACCTGATATTTGAACTATGATAAAACAGCCCCTCAGAAGGGTGGTGTTTGGATTACTGAAGAATGCATGCAAGATCTCTGGACTCTGTATCCAGTATATTTAAACCAAGTAAATGTAATCAAGAGGAATGAATCCTAGTCAAAGTTAAACATAAAGAAAAGCATTTTCATAACAGCCTTTTGAAAAACTGTCTGGGTCAAGATAGCTGAGAGGAAAGAAACAGGAGTTTGCTCACAGGTGCCAAACAGATTTCTGAAAGGACAATACATGGAAAATTATTACTAAAACACAGATGCTGTTTTCCATCTCGCTCTCAGCCTTGAGAGACTCATCTCTGAAAAGCTTTTGTGAGATACATAAGTACTAATAACCTGGAGTTATTTTTATATGTATTTAAGTTATGCTAAAGATGCCCCCCCCTGCCCCACTTTCAGCTTAACTAAATATCCAAATTAAAATATAACCCAGATAATGCACGGAGACCCTCACTTCTTCTGTAAAGCTATGGGAGATGGGGTGATGTCAGTCACCTCCAGGGCATCATTCTTCTAATTTCTTTCTCAGATGCATGGCTGTCTCCTTGTGGATCTGTGAGTCAAATCAAGGGAGGTGATCGCAAATGGATGGGTCAGGAGGGAGGAGGTGAGTTGACAGCAGGACTGGGAGGTGCAAGTGATTATACAAATTGTGGTTATTATTTAGAAATGGTAATGTGGGTACAAGTTACATTACCTTATCTGTGGCCCCCAACTCCCCTTTTAAGGTGGATTCTGGGGCCAGCAGTGACCAGGGGAACCAAGATCTCAAAGCTAATACAGTCTTCCATGGTGATGACCCCCTATTTAAGATCTTGGGGACCTGTGGTTTTGGATGTAGGTCCTTCTCCCCCTGTTCATTCTAAAGAGAGGTACAAGTCTTGCACCCCTGAATCCCTTCTCCATTGATAGAATGATTAGAGAAAACTTCTGCAAGGAGATCCTGAGAGTTTTCAACCTTAACTCACCACACGCAAGTTCCTTTCTTCAGAGATTTCTACACGTGGGGATACTCTGTGCCAGTGTTAGCCTTTTTTCATTCAATATTAAGACAGTTGTTCCTAAATATACCACTTTCTGGATCGATACACAGAACTGGAAGGGGGGGTTGTTTTTCCTTTTTAGGATTTTCTGGTAATATAGGTCAATCCTCCAAAAATATCAGATACTTTCTAACACTGGTTTCACATAGAAATCTTAAAACAATTTTACAATATGACTTGCATCCACATATTGTAAAGAAAAAAATAAATTAGTGTTTGAATCCCATGGAACATTCTCCTAGTGGAAACTCATCTATGATGATTTAGAATAGAAGCCCCAAATTGTCTAAGTAGGAGGAAATTTGAATTCCACATATAACAAGCCTTTGCTTAGAGTGAGACTCTTTCGTGAAATAAATTATTTATCTGTAACGGGGGTCCACTGTAATTAAATTTGTTAAGTATATATTCTTAATGTATTTGAAATATGTTACTTGTAAGTTTTAAATCAAATGAACATTACATTAAAGTGTAATGACTTTTTGAGGTACAATAAAGAGTTATACAGGTGTATTATTGTATTTTCTCCCTTTTTCATGGTTTAATCTCTTTACAGGTTTGGTTCAGAGGAGTAGATACTATACCTAGAAAGAAGATTTAGTCTGAATGGAAATTGTTAGGTAAAGAATACACAATTGTAGTCACCTCTTGCTATTTTCACCTGGGATAATTATTTTTGAAGACTCTTTTCAGTACAGCTAGATGTACTGTACCAAAACTTAATGTCATGAAGGACAGCTCCTTGGTGGAGCTTTCTCTGTTGATTTCATTTATTTTTTCAATAAAGTCAGTGTCATTTTATGTTTTTTTCCCCTTAGAATAAAATTCTATTGTTGCTTAGCTGATTTCTTAGCCCAGTATTTAGGATGATCACTTAACATCCCAGTGAAGTGGAAGTGCAACTGAATAATAACTTAGCACCATGAATGTTTGGGTTTCTCTCTCAGAAAAAATGAAAAATAAAATTTAAAGAAATCACAACCACAACTCCCACAGTGGGGGAAAAAGCAGACTTTTAGAGCCAAATATGTAAAGGGGCTGATTATGGCACCTAAACTTATGCAGGTACAAAAAATGAAATCAACAAATTGTAGCTACAAATAATATGTAAGATAAGTAAGCATCTGATTTATATATTGTGATGGGAATTTTGTAGCTGCGGTTGATGCCTGTCTCAGATATGTGGGTATGAAATTGGATGATAGGTTTAAAAATCTGGCCCATAATTTTTGCTGACTGTTATCCGTTATACAGTTTTACATCTCATATGGTAGTAATTGTTCCACCACTGTGACAAAAACATTGTGTCTTTCAATACCCTTTTACTAACTGTACAGTAAATACCAATTCTGAAATAATATCCAATTAAAATATTGGATCTCTGTGGGTGATTGGTGGCACTGTATTTTTAAAAATGTAAGCAAACAATATATTTCAAATGACAATATATGACTATCTAAATAAGCTGGTTGAAAAAAGTTTAAAATATATTGCAAAATTTCATCAGTTTTTTCCCCTTATTATTTTATTAAAGCCTAAATGCAAAGGGCTGAATTACTTTTTCTGTCCCTGTACATGGGCAACAAATTGTGAATCAGAGTCACATCAGCCTCCCAATATCAGCTTGATGTGAGAAGGAATGTATCCTGTGCTGACCATATACCCTGGTGCAAATTATGTCCCTGTGAAGGGATCAGCTCACTGCTTGGCACCTCCTTGTTGTTGAGCATAGTATGGCAGCTGTCTCTCAGGGGGCTGCAGCTGTTTCTCATGGTTACTTGAACCCAAAGCTTTGGTAACTATTTTGTTTTTGTTTTTTAGGCAGTGTCAGGAAATAAATTAGTGGGGGACACACTATCTCCATCTGATAAATGATTGTTACACACAAGAGTGCTTTCACTCAAAAATCCTTGTTTTTATTGAGTGCAAAGCACACATTTAAAATAGCAATAGTCTAGAGCACCTCAAAATATAGTTACTCAGAGCCTGAGGTGGTTTCAAATGATGGCAGCAGCAGGTTTTTGGTGGCTAGCCTTTCTTCTAGCTGCTGGGTTTTTTTTGCTTATAGAAAATTTAAAGGTTTTTAAAGTGTGTGTGTGTGTGTGTATGTATGTATGTATATATATAGGTAACTTAAGACAGAGCATAATTTAAAGTAATTTTTAATAGGCTGGGTTTTTTTAGCATCTGCAAATAATTTATAATTTTTATTTATTAGCACAGCAGCTTCTAGAAAGAAACTTACAAACACAGAGACTTAGACCAAGGTCAGCGATTTACATTCCTCCCCCGCTTTTATGAATTTGTCCTTGTTGCAGTGCAGCAAGTTTTGTCTGCCTAAGCAAGGCCAAATTCTGTGTGGTATTTTTGCTTCCAACTTATGGTGGCCAAGTACACAAAATGACTGTGGTTGTGTCAAGTCCAGTTTTCTTGTAACAGCCACCAGCTGCTCTGCTTGTGTAGTGGCATGTCACCTCCTCCTGTGACTTGACACTCCAGCCAGGTCACTTCCAAGTCTCTCTCCTTCCAGAGTAGTCCCTAAACAAAAACCAGGGGTATTAATACAAACAAACTGACTCCATGAGAGAGGGAGGGACCTTCAGATCAGTGTTATTGGGAAAGATCCTTCCTTCCATCAGCTCTTTCCCCAGGAACTGCAAATTAAAGGTCTGACAATGTCCCTTGTCTGCCCAAAAGTGATCTGTTCTGCTTTCCTTTTAACTCCTCCTCCAACCTGTGCATATCTTGCAGCTGTGGGAGGGCAGGACTGACTGAACCCAGAGCAGCTCCCTAGCCCCTGGTTGCCCAATGTGGGGTTTGTATACCCCATCACAGTCCCCGAGCATGCTGATGCACCTGCATTGACCATCTTATGGGGAGGTGGAACCAAAGCTCCATCCTGTCCCCATCCCTTCCCTCTAACTCTCTGCCTAAACATATGGGGATGTTGCAGTAGAACTGTAGAACCTGCTTTCACAAAACCATGCTATTTCCCATAGGCTGGGTAGCTGGTGCAGAGAGTGAAAGGGCTTACTTTTCTGAATGTGGATGTAGGCCAGGCCAGTATCCAGTTACATTTTTGACAAGAAGTGGTATGAAAAATCAAATTCTGGAATATTTTCACAAACTCTTTAGTCTTTTATTCATGGACTTTAAAAGTGAATCTGGTGATCATGAAAGATTACCAAATTAACAACAGCACCAAAAAAGTTGTATTCATCCACTGAAAGCATTCCTTATGGATAGTGGCAGTGTAGGCTTCCACACACAGTCCTACTAAACCACCTCAATCCTGACCTGAATGTACCATATACTGGATTTTAAAAAAAAAAAAGTGTATTTCTATCTCCAGGGCCCATTCAGCATTTAGCCCATCTGCTAAATTTGCCAAGAAAGATCCACTGTGATGGTGGACTGGAGGACGTCCCAAAAGCATTCTCCCAACCAAGCTCAGATTTGAAGGAATTATAATTTGACCATTTAAAATATTAACAGATTGAAAACTGGTACACTAGTTCCCCACCCTGATGCAATAAGTGACTTACATGTAATTGTAAATGGCCAACTCTCAGCCTGGGATCAGCCATGGCCTCTGAGTCTCTTGCCTCTGTGTCCCTACTGGAGCCCCCACCCCTGGGAAATCTCTCACAGGAGTTAAGATCATTCCCAGGTTTCTTTCTGAGTCCAGTTGCTTCTAGTCCCTGGCAACACTCCCCAGATCCAACACAGGTCAGGGGCTGGGAGTGCCCTTCCAGGCCCCTTACTGTATCAGGCTTGTAGTGTCAGTCTGTCCCCCAAATGTTGGGAGAAGCTAGCCTGCAGCCTCTCCTCCTAGGCAAACTTGTGCCCTTCTTCTGTCATGCGTTTCACCTTTTTAAGCTTCCCTTCTCCAGGTGGCACATGTTCTGAAGGTGAGCCTAATTGGCACTGCCTCTGTGCAGGGATGCTCATTAGCCTATCAGTGGGGTGGGTGCATGTCCCATCAAATTCCTCTCCTGCCAAGACCAGAAAGGTTTCTTGTTTGAGGGTCTCCCCAGTCCCAATCTTCCCGGAAAAAATATTTGCATTTGTATGTTCTTTCCCTGTATTTGTATGCTCTTGTCCAGAAGATATAGGGCAGGAGTGGTATACACCAACACACAATCTGGGGCTTTGAGCTCTTCATGGAATTTACCCGCCCAGAGTACGCATTCTCTGTGACTAGGAACTACCCAGCAGGCTGTGGACTCCCTCAGGTACTGATAGCCAGACCTTCTTTCTCAATAATAAGTATGCTCTTTCCCTGGGGAACAACTTTCTGCTTAAATATAGGATAGGGTGCTCTCTGCCCTCAAAGTCCTGGGAAAGCACCATTCTCAATCTGACATCAGAGGCATCCATGTAGGGTTGCTAGGTGTCCAGTTTTTAAACAGAATGCATGGTCGAAAAGGAACCCTGGTGGCTCTGGTCAGCACCTCTCATCCCCAGTCCCACCCCATAGCCTACACTCTCAGCTGGAGCCCTCACCTCTTCACGCACCCCAACCCCCTGCCCCAGCCTGGTGAAAATGAGTGAGGGTGGGGGAGAGCGAGTGACAGAGGGATGGAACAAGTGGGGGCGGGGCCCCAGGAAGGAGTGGGGCAGGGTGTTCAGTTTTGTGCAATTAGAAAGTTGTCAACCCTGCATCCATGTAGAGAATGAACTCCGAGATGACGTCTGGGCTAGTGAGGACCAGCGCCTGGCCCAGTCGTGGCTTCAGGATATTTAAAAATTTATCCCACCATTCATCCCAGCAGACTTTTTTGGTGTCTTTGCCTCCTAGTAGATCATTCAGAGACCTGCAATCAATGTAAAGCTGTGGATGAACAAGTGATAATATCATGCCAGGCCCAGGAAGTAGTATATCTGCCTTCTGATCTGGGGTGTGGGGCAGGAATTTGATCTGTTGACTTTATCTAACACTGGTTTCATGAGGACTCCTCCAACCCAATACTCTAACTAGTAGTCCTGGTGCTGTCTTCAGATAATTTTATGTCAAGTGTGTTCAGCCAGGGCTTCTGGAGAACAGTGTGTGAAGTCTCAGATCAACTGTCCCAACTGGCTCTTCTGTTTTGATGAAAAGATCTGATTTAACAGTACAGGCCCAATTTCCAGACAAGCCACGACCTCAGATCCTAGCTCAGGGGTCATTGGCTGGGGATCTATCAGGAGGACTTCCAGAGTCTTCCAGGACTTGTGCAAATTTACATGGTAAATCTTTTCCTCCTTCCTCTTTCCAGGTAGCTTGATCTCAGAATCTAACAGGCTCATTTGCCTAAGCATCTTGAATGAGTCCTGCCAGAAGGCCATCAGTTTCAACTCAGAAGATGGAAATAGTAACAGAACCCTGTCTCCAAGGTGCAAAGTTCATAAGCGGGCCCCTCAGTTATACCCCTGTTCTTAATTCTGTTGAGCCTGGATGAGGTTCTTTTTTCCAAAAGTGCTCAAATTCTTAAGATGCTTTAGTAGGCAGATGATGAATTGGGTTATACTGAGCATGTTTGCATCTTGCTCCTCCCAACCTTCTCCCAGCACATCCAAGATTCCCCAGGGCTGACATCCATAGAGCAGTTTGAAGGTCAAGAATCCTATGGAGGCTTGGGGTACCTGTCACACAGCAAACAGCAGCAGTGGGAGGAGTTGGTTCCAGAGTCTAGGCTCAGTCCAAAAAAAACGCCACTTTCAACATCTTGTTAAATCTTTCCAAGGCTATCTGTTTGTGGATGAAACACTGATGTTCTCAAGGCCTTTATTTTCAGAGGGGAGCATACATTATCTAAAAGATAAAATTGGGGCCCTGATCAATCTGTATTTCCCACAGGAACCCTATCTGGGCCGAGTCTTACAAGCTTGGGAGCAATCGCTGTCACCTTAGCCAAATGCAAGAGGATGGCTTAGGGGTAGTGAGTTACATAGTCCACCACTATGAGTATATACCAGTTTTACCAGGAGTTCTTTTTCTGAAGGCCCCACCTTGTCTATCCCTATTCTCTCAAATCGGGTTTCTACTAATGGCATTGGATCAAGGGAGCCTTCAGGACATTCTTTGCTGCCACATAATGACACTCAGGACAGGACGAGCAATACTCACACACCTCATGATACACCTCTGTCCAGAAAAAGCAAGCCAATGCCCCATCCAGAATCTTCTCACAGCCTAGATGTCTTACACAGGGAACACACTGTATACTGGAATAAGGTTTTAAGTCTCCATGTATACACTGCAATGTATACACGTTGTCTCTTCTGGGTTGATCATCTCGCCCGCTAGGGAGACTTGCATCACCTGAATCTACAAGCCTCAGTACCTCCATTTCCTGAACTACTAGCAGGACCATCAATGTAGGGGGAATCCTCCTACATGACCTCTCTTCTGCCATCTAACCCTCTTTGTATTCATATTCCATGAATGGACACTCTTTCTTACAATGTCCCTGTTGCCCACAAGAGTAGAAGATTATCAATTTCACCCTTGGGAGACAAGGGACATATTAAAAGATTTAATATATATTGGTATATGCACATTTGCCTATCAATGTGTTCAGAGGATTGGAACATATTTAAATATGTATGTATTACCGTCTACTGATCATATTTATAGCTCTGTGTTTCTTATATTTCATCGATGGTTCTAGTGGGTCAGCAGTCAGCATGTTACTCTTCGCGAATGTCAGCTATTCCTGAAATACTTTGCTTTCATCAGCTTTGGGCTCTGCAACACTGCTTTCTACTAAACCATACAAAGAAATTCATTTAAAAAGATTTATAGAGAAAGCACCATATAACAATAGTTAATATCAAGCGAAAAATATCTTAATTGTCTTTCACTTTCCTTACCTCACTGCACATCTTACTGGAAAACAGTGAATTTCAGTGCCAGGAAGTCTAATTTGATTGCGACGTTACCTGGCAATTCAGCATTACAACATGTCCTTGGTTAAAGTAACAGATTTGTAAAACCAGTCCAGAAACTTTATTATCACAACAGAGCATCAACCTCTTCCCTGCACATTTATCACAAAAGGAATGTTCAGAAACACTGGCGCATGAATCATTCTAGATTACCTATCTAGTACTTGAAAGCCTTGGCAAAGAATAGCTGCAGTAGAGATTAGCTTGCTCTGGTCTCTGCTGAATTTACAAAGGCTATTCTACAAGAGAAAAGGAATTTCGTTCAATAGATCCCTAGCTGTGAAAGGTGTCTTAAATCTGAGGGGGTCTCATACAGGCATATTTTATGAACATGCATTATAGGTCAAGTTAAATTTTGTAGTATTTTTTCACATATTTTTTGGTATTTTGAACCTGTGAATTTATATACATTTATAAATTCTTCTGCCTACATATTCTGTCATTTTGAGACTACCAGGTAAATTAACATTTGGAAGGTTTCAGAGTAGTAGCCGTGTTAGTCTGTATTCGCAAAAAGAAAAGGAGTACTTGTGGCAGCTTAGAAACTAACAAATGTATTTGAGCATAAGCTTTCGTGAGCTACAGCTCACTTCATCGGATGCATTCAGTGGAAAATACAGTGGGGAAATTTATATACACCCATTGTTTCATGTTCTCTGTGTATATAAATCTCCCCACTGTATTTTCCACTGAATGCATCCAATGAAGTGAGCTGTAACTCACGAAAGCTTATGCTCAAATACATTTATTAGTCTCTAAGGTGCCACAAGTACTCCTTTTCTATTCAGAAGGTGTGAATGTTTGTCTTATATGTCTGTGTGAATGTGTTTATACACACTCACACAGAAATACATATACTAGATATGGCATTATATATATATACATGCCACATATGCCTATGTACTTAATGGTAGCACATGTTTCTACACAATCACATTGTGTGTTTATATATATACTTACCTCCATATCTACCTCCATATATAAATTTATATATATATTTGATATCTACCTCCATATTAGTATTCATATATATAGTATTATTCCTGAGGGAATTCTGCACAATAAATAAAAAATTATGTGCACAATATTTTAAAATTCTGCAAATTTTATTTGTCAGTAAATAAATGTGGCTCCAGCATGGCAGTGGGGAGCACAGGCCACTGGCTGCACTGAGATGGGAGATCATCCTGAAGCCTCCATCTCTCCTGGTACAGGGATTCGGCAGTGAGGCTGCACCTGACCCTGACATAGTGCAAGGACTGGGCCTGCCCCAGAAACACCCCTCTGTGCCAGGTGCACCAGGTGTGGGTGGGCAGGATCAGCCCAGCAGTATCCAAGTGTGGAGGGGCTTAGTGTGGGGGGGATCCAGGTATGGGGTGAAATGTTTCTGTGGGAGCAATCTGGGAGGTTTCTGTGTGGGTCAGCTCAGTGGGAGATCTGGATGCACAGAGGCTTGTTGGGGGGGTTCCAGGTGCAGGGGCAATGGGACTCTGCAGGGGATCCAGGTGAAGGTGGTTGGGGCTCAGTGGGTGGGGGGGGAGATATGGGGCTCAGCAGTGGGGTCTGGGTGTGGGGGGAGTGGGTCTTGATGAGGTAGGGGTCCAGGTGAAGCTGGTTGAGGATCAGTGGGATGGGGATCTGGGTGTGGGGAGCTCAGCAGAGGGGTCCAGGTTTATGGGGGTAGGACTTCATAGGGCTTGCTTAACTGGGGAGCCCCAGGTGCTGCAGAAGGGATGCCACATGCCGGGATCCCGCTTCCCCCCCAATTCCCCTATCCCCTTTTCTTCTCCATCCTCCTGCCTTCATTCCCACATTCCCCTCCCCCACCCTATCCCCACCCTTCCTTCCCCACTGCCTCTTCCCCCCAACCCTCACCCCCCTTCCCTCATTTTCCCCACCCCCTCCTTACCCGGCCCCACCACGGGCACTCACCGTTGCACAGAAAACAGGAAGACTTCCAGCATACAGAAGGGTAGAATGCCTGGCACTAGGACACATGAGGTGGCATTCAGCTGCAGAGTCAGCAGAGCCCAAATACAGCCTCCTTCAGCTGGGCAGCTCTGCACTTGCAGAGCAATCCCCCCCACCAAGAACTATGCCCAGGGTTGTCCCCCTCACTCCCCCATGCAACTTCCTTTTGCTTCCCTGCCATTTTCTGCACAGAAGCACAGGAATTCTACGGGGAGGGTGCTGTTTTATGTGGGCGCACAGTCCTGCAGAATTCCCCCAGGAGTCATATAGGCATATCTATCAAAGTAGAAATAGGCATATATGCAAAATAAATATGAAACGGTATATGTATGTTTCTGTGTGATTGTGTATAAATACATGTGCTCTTAAATATGTAGGCGTATGTGATATACAATACAGGTATAAAGTGGAAGCCTTGAAATTAATACCTGAGTTTTAAGAGCTAATATTTTAAACTCATATAATGGCATTTAAATATGTGTATATATTAAAGGCTGGCTTCTTTATTTTTGCCGTTGTTTAATATTTTCTTTTGATTTTTACACTGTGTTAGCTGCACTCTATCAGCAGGTATTTTCCCCTTGAATTTTATTGCATTGTATTTTTTTAGATAGTTGAGTTATTTTTAATGTATTTATTTTTAAAAATACATCTCTTTAGAGAGAGTTAATGACTTATCTTTCTGTTTTAGTTGCTGCTTTAATATTATCCTCCTGTATACCTACCTGTGAAGACAATTGCAGTGATAAACTAGATTTTAAGTTTTTATAACTTTAAGCAGTTCCTGCTTAAATAATATGCTGCTGTGATTTTATTTATTCTGACTTATTAACATGCACCCAAATGCTCTTGGCACATGTACAATATGATCTAAGGTATGCAGTAAGAAATGTGGTCAGTGTACAGCTCAAACTTTTCAAATGCCTTTTGTCTTCGTTCCATCTTTCCCTTTCTCACACCACTCTTGTCCACAAAAATGTGCAAATGCAAGTTAGTTTTTTTGAGGTTCTGCTGTTTATCACACATTTCTCTAGTTATAAATCGCCTTTGTAATATTTCTATAATTGTTTATTTTAACCAAATTCCTATTTAGAATTAGGAACAAATTTCTTCTAAAAATGCAACCAAGAATATATCAGACTTTGTTCTTTGTTCTTGGAGTTGGATAAAATTTGGAAAGATTATTTTATTCTACAACAGAAGGTTAATTTACTCAAGTTCTTTATCCCCGCAAGTGTCCCCTTCCTTTAACTTGCCTACCCTCCCAGTCTATAGAAAGTTGGCTCACTTGTCTTTTCGGAAGACAGGGGAAATTTATTGCCTAAGGAAAAAATATGTTTAGTTTGCTACTCTGCAGACCCTGTCTCTCCCTCCATCTCATCAGAGGATTAGCTTTTTACTGCTTTCAAGCTCTTTGTTTTGGATTTCCCAGCTGGATTTCCCTGAGATTACAAACTGGGATCTACCCCTTACCCTCTTGTAGTATCAGCCAGACTCTATTGTATTTAGCTGGAAAAGAGGGCCAAAGGTGTTAACATAACCCAATCATTGTCTAACATTAAACAGTTTCAGACAAGGTTCAGGCTTAATACCATGGCAAACACATCATTAATAACATTTAAACCTTTTATTAAAGGTATAGAAAAAAAAAGAAAAACCATTAAAGCATTTGTAATGTAAGGTATTAAGTAAAGCTTTCATTTTAACCTTGTTCCCTTTCCTTTTAGTTGAAGAGAGATTTTAGAAGGAAAAAAACCCTTTTCTGGCAGTCTTTTAGATGGCATTAACAATGGTAATAACTGACTCTGAGGAAAACAGATGTTAGTTAAGATGGTCTGGAGCTGTTGTTGTAAACATCCAGTCGTGTTTCATAAGAAGACAAAACAAGACAAACACACACAAAAGCGGAAAAGAAAAGAACAGCAAAGACAGAAAATGCAGCTTCTGTCTTTAGTGTTGAGTCTTAACTGCAACCTCACTGCTGGAGAAAGACAGGCACAGCACACAGTGTGATCAGAAACTCTGAGACCTGGCATATTTGTACCAGCATTAGTCTGTTTAGCGCATTGCTTTTAGTTGCCTCTTTCTGGTCACAGGCTTAGAGCAGTTTTGCAAAAGATGCAGTTTTGGCCAGCTAAAACAGACTTATTGAACAGAAGGAAAAAAGGAGATAGATAGGAAAGAGGTGAAGTAAGGTAGGGAAAGAAAAGACACATGGGGGGCAGAGGGGGAAGGTGAAAGAGAGAGTGAGTCTCACATTCCTGGTTGTATATGGGATTCAACTGGTGAAGCTGGAGGTATCAGGTGTCATCTGGCTTCCTCTCTCTGGCCCAGTCCAGTCAGGACATATCTCAGGATTAGGATGAACAATTAGGAGATGGTGGCGGTGACAGCCCTGGTGGTGCAGCTTGCTCCAATAGCCATTTTTCCTCCCAAAAGTCTTTCTCTAAGGACCCCAAAAGGGAGTGGCGGATGGAATAGCCCATCTCCTCATTATGTTGTCTACCAATTGACAAACCAATTTTGGTTCCCTGATTTTTGGTTCCACACTTTTCTTGTTTACCAAACCTGGTCTTAACACAGTCCTTGAGTTATATCAGAAGCTCCTTTTGCTTAGACGTACTCTGTCTGCCTTCCTTTCATACCTTTTCCCATCAACAGAGCTGGCCCTAAATCAAATGACATTCCAGGTGATTTGTTAAACTTTTGAATACCTTATTTTTTATTGCATTTGTAGCTCATTTCACAAATTTGGTGCACAATTTGCATTCATGATTCATCCCTGTCATATAAGATGATAAATTTGCATGCTAGGATCTGTAAATCTGTATTTATTCATGTCATAGATAAGCAAATTAAAAAAATCATTTCCTCTAACCTTACAGAAACTCTGAAACCTTAATTTTAAGAATAACTGAAATGTAATAACATCAAGAAATTGAACTGTGCACCAACATTGGGTGGACCAATATTAAATAGGGTTACAGTAGATGACAGCTTTAGAATGTTAACCCGGAGTCTTTTAGTTCAAAAGGTCGCTTTTCTCACCTTTGCCCTCGAGCACTGAAGCACAGCGTCAGAGAGATCCAAAGACTGGCCAATGGCATTTTCAAGTAATAAACTAGCAAGCAATGTCAGTGTCTCATCAGCCATCATCAATCCAAGATATGCTTTAAAGATCCTGAGCTTTGAAAAGCTGCGCTCACCACTCGCAACTTTGACCAGCAGCATGAGCAAAACCCTCAAAGCTATCCACACATTCAGATAAGTGTCCTTCAGCACTGCATCATGAATTAATTGGAAAACTTGGAGTGGAGAGTGGTTCCTGTGTTGCAAAATTTAACAGATATTTTCCAATTTGACATAGATGCCATTATCATTGATGTCCAAACATTCCCTATGTGTCAGTGTCCAGTGAAGGTCCATACAATTGTTCAAGAATGTTTCCCTGTCTGCCGGCATAAAGTCATACAAAAATTCTCAGGTCGTTTTGTGGTGCTTCATTTGTCCAAACCTTCCTTCAATGGAAACTTGAGCAGTGTCAACAAGCAAGCAAAAAAACCTCCCTCAGTTTTGCCCAGTCTGTTCAAAATTGTACGATCAATATCAGAAAACTTTAGGATCACCAACCATAAAGCAGGAGCTGATTTATTAATTTGTGGTGTGCAATTTTTCCCATTGCTGTTTCTGTCATCATACGAGGCTGATTCTTCTTTATCATCACTCTCCCTTATGCCACCAGGAAAACTAGATAATTCTATATCACTTTCCTCCTTTTTCCATTTCTTATCTTCAGGTAAATCTGCTAATTCCTTAGTAGTAAGACTTCAATCATTTATACTTCACTCCTCAATTTCTTCTGCACGGGTACAATTGCTGCTGCCTAAAGCCCAGGCTATGTTGTTCTGTTTCTGATATTTCCCCATAAAATTTTCCCCTCGCTGCAAACTAGATTGCAATTGAGCTTTTCACTTCCTATATTGAGCTCCTGAAGGCTTCTTCAGGGGCATCTTTTATTTTCTATGGGGGGAAACAGACAGTAACAGGGAGAGCAAAAGTCTATGTTCTGCAGTCTTAGAAAGTCATTAAGCATTACATGTCAAGCATGGCAAAAGAAGTAACAGTATTTCTTTTATATTGTTGCGTAGACAGTGGTTCGATAGATATCCCTGGCATCTCATTAAATGTGTCCTTTATTAGTAGCTACTTACACTTTTCAAGTCTTAAAACACAAGTACACTTTCACAATTACCGTATAAAACAAGGTTCACAATATTGCAGCTGGGATCTCACTTCACTTCACATCATTGTTATATTTCACCGAATGGCAATGCCCTGCCATACCTACAAGGGCATACAAGGTTCAAGGAAAATGAAATTCTCAGGAAGCCTGAAGGTTCCACAAGATTCTAAAAAGGTCCAGAGCATTCTAGGAAGTTAGTGAAAAATTAATCCACATTCGGAATACCTGAAACATTTTTTTTCAAGCATTCTATTTTCCCTTTTGCCCCCCCCCTCCGCCCCACAACTCTGGCACCCCAGAATGGGTTGCATGCCCCTAAATCCAGTCCTGACTCAATGATATTTGATACCATTCACTGTGGCATACTACTATTCCTCTTCAAGGTTTTCAAATGCCAGTAGTACACAGATGAAATTCAGTTCTACCTTTCATTCATCTCCAATGCTAACTGTACTGTTTTTGAACTGTTTCAATTATAAGTGGACTCCTTGGAACACAAATGTACTACAAGGACCATGTTTTACTGAAATCACTGTATACCAGAAGTCTTTACAGTTATTTACTTGAGCCTGGTCTACACTATGAGTTTATGTTGGATTTAGCAGCGTTAACTCAAATTAACCCTGAACCCGTCCACACAACAAAGCCATTTTTTTGACATAAAGGGCTCTTAAAACCAATTTCTGTACTCCTTCCCGGCGAGGGGATTAGCGCTGAAATCGACATCGCCGTTTCGAATTATGGTTAGTGTGGACACAATTCAAAGGTATTGGCCTCCGGGAGCTATCCCACAGTGCACCATTGTGACTGCTCTGGATAGCACTCTGAACTTGGATGCACTGCCAGCTGTACAGGAAAAGTCCCGGGAAATTTTGAATCTCATTTCCTGTTTGTCCAGGAGAGCTCATCAGCACAGGTGACCATGCAGTCCCAGAATTGAAAAAGAGCTCCAGTGTGGACCGAACAGGAGGTATTGGATCTGATCACTGTATGGGGAGAGGAATCCGTGCTATCAGAACTACGTTCCAAAAGATGAAATGCCAAAACATTTCAAAAAATCTCAGAGGCCATGAGAGACAGAGGGTACAGCAGGGATGCAACACAGTGCCTCTTGAAACTTAAGGAGCTCAGACAAGCATACCAGAAAACCAAAGAATCAAACGGACGCTCTGGGACAGAACCCCAGACATGCCACCTCTATGCTGAGCTGCATGGAATTCTAGGGGGGACCGCCCCACCCCTGTCTGTGGACTCCGATGATGGGGTACTCTCCGCCATGCCTGAGGATTTTGTGGACAGGGAAGATGAGGACGACGAGCTTGAGGAGAGCACACAGCACACCGTTCTCCCCGACAGCCAGGATCCTTTTCTCACCCTGACTGAAATACCCTCCCAACCCAATGAAGCCAAAGAATGGACTTCTGGTGAGTGTACCTTTTTAAATATAATACATGTTATAAAAGCAAGCATTTTTTAATGATTGAGTAGCCCTGAGGACTTGGGATGCCTTCGTGGCCAGTACAGCTACTGGAAAAGTCTGTTAACGTGTCTGGGGATGGAGCGGAAATCCTCCAGGGACATCTCCATGAAGCTCTCCTGGAGGTACTCTAAAAGCCTTTGCAGAAGGTTTCTGAGGAGAGCAGCCTTATTCCGTCCTTCATGGTAGGACACTTTACCACGCCATGCTAGCGGCAAGTAATCTGGTATCACTGCATGACAAATGATACCAGATTGCAGCATATGGTCCCGATGTTTGCTGGCATTCAAGCAACATCTGTTCTTTATCTCTCTGTGTTATGCTCAGGAGAGTGATATTGGTCAGGGTAACCTGGTTGAAACAGGGGAATTTAATTAAGGGGACATTCTGAGGTGGCTGTTCCTACAGGGCTGTTTGCCTGTGGCTGAAAAGAAATCCTCCCCACAGTTAGCCACGTGGTGGGAGGCAGGGGGGCATTGGCGCTGAGCTGTTCACATTTGGCTAGCAGGGATTTTCCCTGATACCACCCACGTGGTGGCGGGAGGGCTAAAGCAATCATCCCAGGGAATTGGATGGCAGGGGGGTTAGTTTGGTTTCTGCTGCTGCATGTTAACAGGAAAACCACAGCACTAAATGGCCAACTTAACGTGCTTTGTTTGGTATGGGAGAGGAGGGCGCTGCTGTTATGAAGAAAAGGAGTACTTGTGGCACCTTAGAGACTAACCAATTTATTTGAGCATGAGCTTTCGTGAGTTACAGCTCACTTCATCAGATGCATCTGATGAAGTGAGCTGTAACTCACGAAAGCTCATGCTCAAATAAATTGGTTAGTCTCTAAGGTGCCACAAGTACTCCTTTTCTTTTTGCGAATACAGACTAACACGGCTGTTACTCTGAAAGCTGTTATGAAGGTCACAGAAGCCGAAAGACTATGCCTTACCATGGCCGCCTGCAAGCCAAATTCTGTTGCCTGGCACTGCGTGTGTGATCGAACACCAAAGCAGCAGGCACTCAATATAAGATGCAAAACGCGACCTTGTACCAAAATCACATGTGCTATGCAATGTGAATAGTGTTGTTCACCATGAAAGAGTATAGCCATTGTTCTGTAAAATGTATCTTTTTAAATACTTCACTCCCTTTTTTTCCCTCCAGCAGCTGCAAAAGTTTCAAGCCTCCCTTCTCCATCCCAAAGGCTATCTCAGATAAGGCAGTGAAAAAAACGTATGTGCGATGAAATGTTCTCTGAGCTCATGCAGTCGTCCGACACTGACAGAGCTCAGCAGAATGTGTGGAGGGACACAATAGCAGAGTCCAGGAAAGTGGCCAATGAACGTGAGGAGAGGTGGTGGCAGGAAGATCAGAGGAGGCATGAGGCAACGCTGGGGCTACTGCAGGATCAAACAGACATGCTCTGGCGTCAGGTGGAGGTTCATGAACGGCAGCAAGATCACAGACTGCCATTGCAGCCCCTGTTTAACCACCCTCCCTCCTCCCCAAGTTCCATAGCCTCCTCACCCAGACACCCAAGAACACGGGGAGAGGGGTGGGAAGGCTCCAGGCACCCCAGTGGACAGCCCAAGCAACAGAAAGCTGGCATTCAACAAGTTTTAAAGTGGCCTTTTCCTTCCCTCCTACCCTCCTAACACACCCCACCCTGGCTACCTTGTGAGTAATCTCCCTATTTTTATAATAAATTAATCAAGAATGCATGTTTTTTTAAATGATAGTGACTTTATTTCCTTTGCAAGCAAGCTGTGATCGAACGGGGGAGGGCAGGTGGCTTACAGGGAATTTAGAGGCAACCAACGAGGCAGGTTTTCATCAAGGAGAAACAAACAGAAATGTCACACAGTACCTTGGCCAGTCATGAAACTGGTTTTCAAAGTTTCTCTGATGCTCAGCGCTTCCTGCTGTGCTCTTCTAACCGCCCTGGTGTCTGGCTGCGCGTATTCAGAGGCCAGGCAATTTGCCTCAACCTCCCACCCTGCCATAAATGTCTCCCCCTTACTCTCACAGAGATTTTGGAGCACACAGCAAGCAGCAATAACAATGGGAATATTGGTTTCGCTGAGGTCTGAGTGAGTCAGTAAACTGCGCCAGCGACCCTTTAAACGTCCAAATGCACACTCTACCACCATTCTGCACTTGCTCAGCCTATAGTTGAACTGTTCCTTACTACTGTCCAGGGTGCTGTGTACAGCTTCATGAGCCAGGGCATTAAAGGGTAGGCTGCGTCCCCAAGGATAACTATAGGCATTTAAACATCCCCAACAGTTATTTTCTGGTCTGGGAAGTAAATCCCTTCCTGCGGCCATTTAAACAGACCAGAGTTCCTGAAGACGCGAGTGTCATGAGCTTTTCCTGGCCATCCCACGTTGATGTTGGTGAAACATCCCTTGTGATCCACCAGTGTTTGCAGCACCATTGAAAAGTACCCCTTGTGGTTTATGTACTGGCTGCCCTGGTGGTCCGGTCCCACGAGAGGGATATGCGTTCTGTCTCTACCCTCACCACAGTTAGGAATCCCATTGCAGCAAAGCCATCTACTATGACCTGCACATTTCCCAGAGTCACTACCTTTGATAGCAGCAGCTCAATGATTGTGTTGGCTACTTGCATCACAGCAACCCCCACAGTAGATTTGCCCACTCCAAATTGATTCCCAACTGACTGGTAGCTGTCTGGCATTGCAAGCTTCCACAGGGCTATTGCCACTCGCTTGTGAACTGTGAGGGCTGCTCTCATCTTGGTATTCTTGTGCTTCAGGGCAGGGGAAAGCAAATCACAAAGTTCCATGAAAGTGCCCTTACGTATACAAAAGTTTCAGAGCCACTGGGAATCATCCCAAACCCAAACACTATGTGGTCCCATAAGTCTGTGCTTGTTTCCCGGGCCCAGAATGGGCATTCCACAGCATGAGTCTGCCGCAGTAACACCATGATCTCCAAATTGCTGGGGACCATAGTTTTAAAGAAATCTGTGTTCATGTCCTCATCACCGTGCTGCCGTCGCCTCCTCACCTGGTTTTTCAGGTGCTGGTTCTGCATAAACTGCACAATGATGTGTGAGGTGTTTACAATGGTCATAAGTGCTGCGGTGAGCTGAATGGGCTCCACGCTTGCTGTGCTATGGCATCTGCTTAGGCAATCCAGGGAAAAGGGTGCAAAATGATTGTCTGCTGTTGCTTTCAGGGTGGGAGGGAGGGACGGTTGACTGATGACATTTACCGTAACCACCTGTGACAAATTTTTGGTGCCTATCAGGCATTGGGAGCTCAGCCCAGAATTCCAAGGGGCAGCGGGGACTGCAGGAACTGTGGGATAGCTACCCACAGTGCACCACTTGGAATGTCGATGCTTGCCACAGTACTGTGGTTGCACACTGCCGAATTAATGTGCTTCGTGTGGATGCATGCACTCGACTTTATACAATCTGTTCCCAAAAATCAACTTCTGTAAAATCGGAGTACTTTTGCAGCATAGACATGGCCCTGAAGAGGAGACAAAATGAAGACAGGATGACAAGAAAAAGAAAATTAAAGGAATAGACGGTACTGGTCAAAGGATTTTACCCGGTCTTTCTTGGTAACCGGTGATCACCCATGCTATCTCTTCCAAACAAGAAATAATATTTCCATTACAAGGCAATTATTTGGTTACAACCTGAAACAAAACTACAGCTCATCTTATCTTATTTCCATTCATATGGCTACAAATTATGGGATATTAAAAAGCTTCAGTCTACTTAGTCCTGATACTTGCTTTAGACTCTTCAACCTCTCTGGCCACTCAGTAAAAGATTTAAGGCTGGCAATTTTACAACAGAAAAGCTTCAAAAACAGGCTCCAAGGAGAAACTGCTGAGCTTGAATTAATATGCAAACTAGATACCATTAACTTGGGTTTGAATAGAGACTGGGAGTGGCTGGGTCATTACACATATTGAATCTATTTCCTTAAGTATCCTCAAACCTTCTTGTCAACTGTCTAAATGGGCCATCTTGATTATCACTACAAAAGTTTTTTTCTCCTGCTGATAATAGCTCATCTTAATTAATTAGCCTCTCACATTTTGTATGGTAACTTCCAACTTATCTTTATGTATATATATATCTTACTATATGTTCCATTCTATGCATCAGATGAAGTGGGCTGTAGCTCTAATAAATTTGTTAGTTTCTAAGGTGTCACAAGTACTCCTGTTCTTTTTGCAGATACAGATTACCATGGCTGCTACTCTAAAACTTGCTTTAGACAGTTAGCCTTCCACAAAAAAAATGTCTATAAAATATTGTATTAAAATTCTCACACTTTTATTTTTAATTTCATTTCACAGTAATGATGCACGGTTTAGGAAACAAACCAGATTTCATTCACTTTATAGATCTAGCTGAAACATGAACTATAGACATTTATTATCTTGAATATGAAAGGTGTCAGTGTTATTTAGAGATTTTTAAATAAAGAGATTAGAAGAGTGTATTATCTGCCAATATGTGTTATGAAGTGTATTAGCCAACTGGTCCTAGGAGGGACAGGACAAAGACTAGGCTAGAAAAACTAGGGGTGAAATTGTGGCTGCATTTCAGCTAATGACAAAACTCCCCTTGACTTCAATGGGGGCCAGCTAGGATTTCTTCCCTGATGCTTCTGACACAGTTGTGTGTGGGGAGATAAGGGTTAACCAGCAAGACTTCAAAACAGGTGAAGATCATTAGCCTCCCTGGGAAGGCAGCTTTGAGCACATTAGAGTAAATGGAAGCTAAGAGCATGGAGTTGGGAGTGGCTGGGGAACTGGATAAGAAAAGCTTTGCTTTGCAGGAAGGTAACTCTACTGAAGTCAGTATAAGGCTTTCTTATTTAGACTAGAGATTTCCAGCAATGCCTTGTGATTCTGAGTGTTCAACTAGGACACATACCCATCCTTCCTCTTTCTGAAAAAAATCAAGCTCTATTAAGGTATGTTAAGTGAGTACTTACAAATGGAAACTCCCAATGTCACTAATTATTTTTGAAACTCAGGGCCTTAAGTGTTTTGAGACTGATGTTTGCTGCCTTTTAAATGTTTTTGGTTGGCTCTGACTACAAGAGGGGTTTAAAGACTGTGTCTGTCTGTGCCCTTTTAAAAGGTTTTACAACCACTCTGTCCCAAAGAGAGAAGTAGAGGGGTGAGGAAATAGGCTTGGGAAGCCAGGTGAGTTTGGAGCGTAGTATTGTTGCCATGAATTCAAGGCCTGAGTGTGAAACACCAAAATGCAGCATGGTTGGAGTTCCCCTCTTCCCTTAGCACTGAAGGAAAGATGAGAGACAACGTGTTTGATATTTAAAAATAAATAAGAAAATCCTGTAAAAATGTGAAGTTTGAAGAAATCCCCTGTTTAGGATGTGAATAAAGAATTGATATATCAAGGAAATGTTATGAATTTCCTAAATGCCACCATGCTACTGTAGCTTTCTCCTGGTCAAAAGGGGCAAGAGTGAAAATCTGTGACTTGGAGGGCCATTCAGTCTATCACTAAATACAACAGAGAGCTCCCATTCCAGAGATTTTTCCGTACCATAGAACAAATAGTGCTATTTCTACTCTTCCCCTAGTCCCCGTCCTCCCCCCTTCCCCCCCCCCCCCCCGGGGTATGCAACACGTTTCAAAATCGCATGGTTGCAGGAGGCACAGTGAATGATGGGAAAATGTAGTCCTGAAAAAAAGAAAAGTTAGGGTATCTTTATTCTGTTTATACTGCTCAATAGGTGTTAAGAATATGTTGTATACCTTTCTCTATTGATCCTTAAAGCTGTCAGTGAAAAAAATCCACTATCTACACACAGATCTTGTCTGTCTCCCCTAATTCACTCCATTAGCCAATATAGCAAAATAATTATTTTGTGGCTTTTGAGTTAGGCATGGCTTATCACAATTTAAATAACAAAAATCAGTCATTTAGTGAATCTTGATTTGCTGAGTAATCATGTTAGTGATTACATCATTACTGATATAGGGTATTGTCCCTCACCAGGTTTGTGGCATCTAAAGGTCAATGCACAGTTATTGGGGTTACTAATTGACTTTAATTTTTTATTGGTCTGCCAGAAAGTTGCAGTACATATACAGCATGCATGTCCTGTAAAAATGATTTAACTGTTGGCTCTATTTCAAAGGCTTTAAAGAAAACATTGTCTAGACAAAGAACTGCAGTAGAGTATAAAATGTTCCCGCAAGGTTACAGTTTCAGCTTAGGCTGTAATGAGAAACTTTCCATATAGTGTTACAAGCATGTCATAAAATAAATAGAAAGCAGAGTCAGAACATGTGATGCTGTCACCTGTGAAAAAGGTTGTGCAATTTTATTTTATTTGTACCATTTGTCTGTCTCTATATAAATTGAGAATGTACGAAGGAAACCTTCCACTGAAACTCACTATACTGTACTGCATTGATTCAAATATGTATGTAAAATATAAGCTGATATAACTATATCAGTCTCAAAGCTAGTTTTATATAATTATCAGATTTTCCTTCCGCTTTTATTCTCAATACTTATTTACGTTGCCATCAATAGAAGGAGAAAGCAGCTCTATTTGCAGTCAATAACAGTTCTTCTCTTTGATTCAACTGGTAAAGTATGTTATATACTGATACATGCAACTACTGAATAAGTGCTATCATGGCTTAACACGTGTGTCTTTCTGCTTTGACGACAGTAAAATAGGATGGAATCACAAGTGGGCAGATTCGGATACTTCTATTTACACAGAATAAAAGTATATTTTATTTCAAAGGAAACATCAGTAACCAGAATTTAGCTCAATGTCAAGAACAATGTTTGTTCTTATCAGGGAGTGTTCTAAAATGGAATGATCAGAAGTCTGTCGAGTTATATCAGCAATGCTGCTTGCCCAATTCACTTTTCATGCTTCTGTGTTATATTCAACATTGTTTCAGTATAGCAATTAGTTTGAAAAGGAAAATTACAAAATTGGTAATGGAAATTTTAGGCTTTCAGAGGAATCAGACTTTCATACCTAGAATAATTTAATAATGGGGATACCACTATAGTCAGTGTAAACTCACATTTGGAGATGGAGTCCTAGATTTTATAGACGTAAAGGTTGAGATTTTCAAAGTAGTGCATGGAATTTAGCCACACATTTTCTATTTATTAAAGCGGAAGTTGTGAGATAAATCTCTGCTCTAGAGTCTAAGAAACAGTATAGATGCCTAATACTGCAGTATGGCTTTTATAAGCGTCTGCGTTTTATTTTACTAAGTCTTTTTATCCAAGATTACAGTTCAAAAATAGGAGATTTATATTAGCAAGTATTTTAGTGTGAGTCTTGTATAATTATAATACAGAGCTGTCAAAGCAGAACAAAATTGTACTTGGTAAACTTGGACCTAGCTTCAGGCAGTGAAGAAGCGTTGCAAAAGAATCTCTAATTGAAAATGAGGTTTATTGCAGGGACCAAATTCTTAGTAAAAGGATGCATGTGGACCATCAATATTTATGGGGATTTAAAGATGCTTTTCCCATTCAGTCAAAAAGATAATGGAAAAACAACACAAATGGAAATCCATTCATTTTTCTATTATTATTTTTAATATCTACTCAATACTAATTCCTATATAGTCTACAGAGGCAGATATTACTCATCCTTCGTGGCCACTTCTGTTGTTCTGTTCCTGTTTATGATGACATAAAAAGGTCCTTGGCAGTCAGTTATGTCACAGTCATAGACCCTTGTAACTAGCAGGTACTGTATATGGACACTGTTGTCTGACATTGCTTAGTCTTTTGACCTCCTGTGACTGAGACCATTGTAACTGTGCATATGCATCTCTCTCTAAAGTTACCTTGTGCTCCTTCTCTCACATTTTTCTGTTAATTCACCTGTGGTGTATTGTCTAACCCTAGATTCGGACTGCTCTAACATAGGGAGTATCTTACTATGACTTCTTCTGTTTTGTACAGTGTTTAGACAGTAGGTCTGTAATGCACATTTGGATCCCTGAAGTGGCATCATCATAATAACTTTCAGATGAGGAACCTATGTTGTGTCCAGGTAAATCAGCACCTACCTGTTGAGTGTACACACTCTGGATTTGTTCATGCAAATCCTGTTATGTTGCAGTATGTGTACACATTTTGCCATTGAATTCAGGCAAAATTTGGCCAGCCATACTTCTGTCTGTTTTTTCATCCCAAAGTAGTGTCCAGTACCATGTTACACACAGGAATTAATTGTTATTAATTGGCATGCAAAATCAGACCAATGATCCATCCATTTTAAAGGACTGTGCAAGAAACCCTGCAGAAGGGTACTATAACCTTCCTATAAGTAAAGTTTCTTCTAACCCTCATAGATATTGACTTCTGCCCTAATAATATGTACTTTGTATATGCCACATATGTTACAGAAAAGCTATTTTAGAAATGTTCAAGATCATTTTGAAAAGCTGATGGTACTGTGCTTTCGTATTCTTCTGCCTGTAGAGCCCAATGCCTTAGTTATCATGGGTAATTAAAAAAAAAATTGTAAAAGCACCTAAGTGACTTAGGAGCCTGTCTCATTTTCAGAAATTACTTTAGCTTTTAAGAGTTAGACTTAGATGCCTACTTCTCTTTGTGGATCTAACATTTAGGTGCCACTGAGATCTTCAAAACCTCTGCTCAGCTGCAGTCTAACCTTGTAGCACCTCTGTTTCCACTGATAAAGTCCCCTACCTGTTTATGCTTCTGCGGGTGGGCATACATAAAGCCACCTAAATCTTGAGACCTCCAAGCTGCTTGTCACCTAAGCCCCAGCAGGGTTAATAAACTAGGTGTTCTCATGCCAATCTTGCTGGCATGGCCTGATCCGGTAGGCTCTCTCAGAGCACACGCACTTGCACAATAGCCCAGTGGTTAGAGTACTCTCCGGGGATGGGGAAGACCTATGTTTGAATTGCTGTTCTGGTGGATTTGAACCCAGGTCTTCCATGTGCGTGTACTAACAACTGAACGATAGTCATTCTCTCTCTCTCTCTCGTTGATGTATAGTTAGTGTTTCATACAAAGTGGAACTATGACAGGAGAGGTTGAGAGACACCACAATGCCTGTAACCTGCTGGTTAGAATATTCAAATACATCATGGAATCTCTCTTTTCTAATAGTACAAAGCTCCCATTTCTGGCCTTGTAGTTTCACAAGGTATTGGACCTTATAGATGTCACTAGTCCAAGATTGATGATATCTGTTCTGTGCCTTAGTGCAATTTAATTTTCCTGGAGGAGAAAATGGATTTCTGCCTCTGGTGAGGAAATAAGGCAAAGCAACTGTTGTGACTGGTAGATTTTAAAATGTGTCAGGTCTTTTGAAGCTGTTTTGACATTCGGAATATCATCATAGTCCAAGCATAGATGGATTAATGAACATCAGGTGGGTCAAACATGCATGATAAATACAATTGATCACAGTTTTAACTCTTATCACATGGATATAACTTCCACATATATGTGTGGGCATGTGTATATCAGCAGATATAATATAATAAATGCATACAATACGTTACATCCATAGCCAACTAATTAGGACCAGCAGTTCAAGACTAGTTACAAATATCTAAAATTCAAGCCCAGCTCTGCATAAATAGTTTTTAATCATAGAATTTCAGGGTTGGAAGGGACCTCAGGAGGTCATCTAGTTCAACCCCCTGGCTCAAAGCAGGACCAATCCCCAATTTTTGCCCCAGATCCCTAAATGGCCCCTTCAAGGATTGAACTCTCAACCCTTGGTTTAGCAGGCCAATGCTCAAACCACTTTGCTATCCCTCCATCCAACAAAGACCCCCCCCCTCTTAAGTTCAACTTTAAAATGTTACATTTTGACATAGCAATTTCCTGCTGCCTTTTCATATATCTAGCTCTGCTGTACCACTATACTTGATATTACACCATTACTGTAGCAGAATATGAACTCATAATAAGTTATAATTGGTTGAGGAGAAAGCCATGAAAATGAAGCTTGAAGCCATAATACTACTATATCATCTTCTAGTCTAACTCAGTAATGAACAGGTTAGATATTATTTTCCAGAATGGAACTAGATAGAAAAGACCACAGGATGTTCAAATGTAAACTTACTGCTTGTTAGCATTTCTATGAGTTTTCCCTAGAGAAGGAAAATCACCAAAAGTTCCAGTGTTTGGAACTCGCTGAAGTAGTATCCATGTTTCAGATGTTTCTCAAAGATTTTCTGAATTATCAAAACATATTTTGTGGGAAATCTAATAATAAAGGCTTTCTCACAAGATTTCTGGCAATTCTACTTTTGTTCCTGGCTGAAAATACTTCAAGGACATTTTTTATCATGGTGCTTCAAGCACTTCCAGCTCTTTCTGAGAAGTGCAGAGGAGCATGAAAATAGGGGAAAAGCTGGCTATGTGAGTATTAAATACTTTAGGAAATTCTGAATTCATAAATAAAATATTATGATGGGGGTGGGGATGTGGATGCTTGAAGTTTTATATCTTTCTGCCAATTCACCTAGGCCACCAGCTGGAATCTGTGTGGAACTAAACTCTGGATTTTCAGTTGTTTCAACATTCAGACTTTGTGTTTGAGTTATGTTGCCCTCTACAGACTTGCCCACAGAGGGTCAGGCAAATAAAGCCAGGTAAAAGGGGTATAGGATAGGAATATCAGCATGTAGGGGGGTGTGTGTGTGTACATTTTTAAGCAAACAGGTGCAATACTTACTGAACATTTGAGTTGGTCAAAGTTTAGTTGTGTGAAGTAGTACTGCCTTTGGTTTATTTTAAACCTGCTGCCTGTTAATTTCATTGGGTGACCCCTGTTTCTTGTGTTATCTGAAGGGGTAAATAACACTTTCTCTACACCTTTCATGATTTCATCAACCTTTATCATATCCCCGTCTAGCCATCTCTTAAGAAGTAGTCTGCAGAGTGGGGGGAAAAAAAGAGAGAACCTCTGTCATATGATAAATACAATCTTTTCAGGGTAGTCCAGCAGGCAAGATACATTATTTCCATGAAAGAAGAAGATATAGATGTAAATTTCAAGGAAGAGACAATGGAGTCAAAAAAGAGAAATGATATCTGAAATTTCTTTATGCACTACAGTGTCAAGGAACGTCATATTTAGGACTTAATAAAATATTGCCAGCACCTTCAGTTTATAACAGCATGACAATTTTCTGATCCATTTAAGATCAACTCCAATGTTTGGAATTGCTTATTATTTGTAAATATGTTCACCTTTTATCCATTTTAGATTTAAGTGTATAATTCTTTTTAAATGTTCATGATTATTTAGGAGATAAGTGTAGATTTTCAAAAGTGAAGTAAAGAAAGGAAATGGTGACTTTATTGCTATGCTCAATAGCTTTTTGAACTGTGGATCCAATTTCAGGGGATCTTATGCTAATTTTATTTCCCTGAAATTACAAATTAGTAGTTTCTTGGCTGATTAGGCATACGATTTTTAAAGGGTAGGCTAAGGTGTGTATGGGAATTTTTTTGGTATACACATAACTCTCTCACATTAGCAGGAGTTACAGATGTTCAGCAAGAAATAATAGATTTACAAATTCCCCATGCATTATTTGTTAATTCTTAGCCTTACTGAAATATTTTTTTCCCTCGAAAGGACAAATACAATGCAGATTCTATTCTGCTTGGGCCATATTTTGAAATTCTCACTGAGCTGTTGGTTAGAAAAAACTCTACTGCCTTCAGAAGAAATGGAGCTATGATGCCAGGGAGCTGGGGAGCACAGAAAGATACATGCTGATCTTAAGGAAACAAATGTTTTTTTAGGGCTGTCACCTCTCCAGTCCATTGCATGATAGCAGCAGCAAATCCTTCTCTTACCTCTCCCCCTGAATAAAGAATCCGGTGGACACTACTCAAAGACAAGGTACCCTATGATGTTTCTTGCCATCCCACAGGTTGTTCCTACATAGATGATCTGGGGCCTAGTTATTGTACTTCATCCAAAACACAGGGCTTACATTTGCTAGGTGAATGGCAAATATGAAACTGGAACAATGGTTGGTTCATATCAATGTATGTGAACAGCTACTTAGCTTTTCATTTTAGTAATGTTTCAGCATTAGTATGTATGAGTAACAGAGACATGGATGTATACCTTTCTGTCTGTTCATGGTGTGTTGGGGTAAAAATATTGGCTCACTCAGGACAATACATAGTGCTAAGTACAATACCAGTGAGCAGGATACAATACTGTACATAGAATTATAATAGAACATGTTAGACAATAGGTGTGATGTGCACATGAAAATCACAAAAATACAGTGTATGTAACCACAGGAATGCAAGAGGTGGGATGGTACGAGAATTCCCCTATGGGTCACTAGAATGATCTTCTTTCCCTATACGTGGGTAGCAAATTGGTCATCTGCCAGAAGAGGTAAGGCTTTTTAAAAAAAAAAAAATTGAAACTATTTTCAATGAAAAATCTCAAATGAAGAGAAACCGAACTGGGAAAAGTGGGGAAGGGAAGGAATGAAAAAAAAATAAACCAGACAAAATTGTTTCAATTTGAATTTTACCTTGATTAATTACAAATAGAAAAAAAAAAAGGTGACAATGTTGATATAATTCAAAAAGCTATTTTTTGTCAAAAACAAAGACATTTTAATGGAACATTTCAACCAGACTTGCGTGAAAGGCATTCTCCCTCCTTACAACAGTTGAGCTTTCTCACCCTTACTTTTAATTGGGTTTATAACATTTGTTTATTCTATGGTAACACTTAAAGGCCCCAATTAGGGTTTGAGGACTGATTCTGCTAGGCACATTACACGTGTGTAAACAAACAAAAAAGATGGCCTGTGCCCTATAGATCCTATTTAACTCATTCTGTTAAACTGAAGTTGTCAGTTGTCCAGGTTTCTGTAATGCATCCGTGCATGCTCCTAAGAGAAGCTGATTGCAATTTGGGGTAAGGAAGGAAATTTTCCCAAGAAGCCAAGATTAGCCTTTCTCTTCCTCCTCCTTCCCCTTCTCTCCCCGCAGCTGGGCTTTGCTGTAGCCAGGGCTGACTAGTCAGTTACCTATTACAATTTTTTTAAAGTTATTTGGACTTCATTACTGTAACTGTTTTTGAACACAAGTCCTTTGTGGTAACAACCTATTGTTTAACCCCTTTTCGTGCACAGAATCAAGAGGAGAAGTAGCCTGTGAGAAGCAGTGAATTATAGTGGGAGGGTGTCTGAGTTCACATACAGAATAAAAATACCTTTCATTCAATTACAATTCTTCACACAATGAAAGGAGTGCTTGGGATCTTTGGCTTAGGGCTGAATTTTTGTGTTTGGGGCTCATAGCAGTCTTTGGCTTCTTGGGGCCTTATATAGCCAGTTGATAAAGAATGTGTGTATAGTAGAACCTCAAAGATATGAACACCAGAGTTACGGACTGACCAGTCAACCAGACATCATGTGAAACTAGAAGTAACCAATCAGGTAGCATCGGAGGTGGGGGGGAGGGAGAAGCAAATACTGTACTGTGCCTGTATTGCATCCTAAAGGTAGGCACATCTGGGCTGCCTGTCCTCACCCCACCTCCATGCGCAGGGCACCCACTTACAGCTACAATAAGAGGTCTGAGTGTTACCAGACCAAGGCAGCAGGAGCCAGAAGAGCAGGAGCAGCGCTGGGGTCTGTGTTGCTTTCAACCTCTTTCCCCTCAGGAGGGGGAGTGCCGGGGGGGGGGGGGGGAGGGGGGGAGGGAGGGCACTGTTTACACACGCACACACAGCTGGGAAGGGGACAAGCTTGCAATCTGACCTAGGGAAAGAAGCTGCCTGCTGGAGCAGAGGAGGGAGATCAGCTGCTGCAGAAGCCTGGCCTGAAGTGTCACTGCCGGATCTGGAGCCTGAACTGTGCTTTGTTCAGAGTTACAAATATTTCAGAAAAAGAAAAGGAGTACTTGTGGCACCTTAGAGACTAACCAATTTATTTGAGCATGAGCTTTCGTGAGCTACAGCTCACTTCTGATGAAGTGAGCTGTAGCTCACGAAAGCTCATGCTCAAATAAATTGGTTAGTCTCTAAGGTGCCACAAGTACTCCTTTTCTTTTTGCGAATACAGACTAACACGGCTGTTCCTCTGAAATATTTCAGAGTTATGGACTATCTCCATTCCCAAGGTGTCCATAACTCTGAGGTTCTATTGTACTTAGATCTTCATTTTGCTATCAGGTAACAGATGAAGGAATTATTAATTCTGAATATTTTAATATAGTTATAGTTATTCACATAAGACCTAATCCTGCAAAAAACAACTAGTACTAGCATCTGAAGTGGTTATTGCAAGTAGTCCCTTTTGAAATCAAAGGGTCTATTTATGTTTTCAAGAATGGACCCTTAATCCATAACCAACTGCATGAAGTCTCCCCTGGTCTCTCAATTTTTCAGTAGTCACAGGAATCATTTTATACCAATAAGATGGAAAATGAAAAACTAAAATGCTTAAGCTTTTCAGGCTGACCAAACTTGTAATTTTGTCAAGGTTGCAGCTGAAGAGATGAAATATATAATGTATGATTCATTTAAAATATTGAGTGCGTTTCAACTAGACTCTTGATTTTTTTCATTCATGGCTTATTCTTGTAATCTAACATATGACATTTTAAAAGTCTACTGGGTCCAATAAACAGAAAATCAATACACGGTTTAGTGCTTTTCCCCATATTAGAGATGGATTTCAGCTGTTTAATTTATAATATTAATGAGACCATTTTTATCAGATTGCAAGAGAAAGGGATGATCTGCATTTTTATTTACTAAACAAATGAGTCCGAAATACCACTAGTTCTATTCAGATGAGCTGTCTGCTTCAGGAGAACAGTCCTATACTAAATATCTAGCTGATCACAACGACAGTATAACATACACTCACTGGTCATTGAAATGGGAAAGGGGAACTCCATATACAATACTCCTGGGCGGGACCCCATATACAATACTCAAAGAAAATAATTCTGAGTAATAGTTTGTGTTACAATCTGTCTGATTAAGATTTCATTAAGACAGGGGTGGGCAAACTAAGGTCCGTGGGCTGCTTCCAGCCTGTCAGATGTTTTTATCCGGCCCTTGAGCTCAGGTCGGGGAGCGGTGTCGGGGGCTTGCCCAGCTCCGGTGCTCCTCTGGCCAGGAGGGATTTTAAAAGTGCTTACCCTTCCCTTTATATTTATGACAATCCCTTATAGAGTCCCCCCATGCTACACTCCATAGAGTCTCCCTCCCCCACCAGGCATTCATGGCCTGCCATACAATTTCCATGCCCAAATGTGGCCTGCAGGCTAAAAAGTTTGCCCACCTCTGGATTAAGAGAACACTTAAGCAAATCTAAGAGTTCATTTAAAGATTCTTTTCCCAAGTCTCAAAAAATATGATAGTTAAACATTAATTGCTATTTAAACATCCTGAAAGGGTCAAGACCCATTTGCAAGTGAGTATCATTTTATATTATTTTTTCACAAAGAGACATAGACCATGACCTCATGAGTTGCTCAAGAAATCGCATGGTTGATTGCCTGCCTGCAGCAATATTACACTGTAATCAAGTTGGTTAATATTTCTGTTGATAATACTGGAAGTCTTGGGAGTTCAGGTGTATCCCTGTCTTTTATTTTTAAGGTGCAAGTCTGTCCTTTGAAAATGGATCATCATTGAACTTTTCTAATATTTCCTGGGGAATACTACAATTTTCAGTTGTAAACAGGTGGCTTAGGAAGATAATAATGAAGACATTTTAAGGGTAACTCCACCAATGAGTGGATTTAGAATGAGAAGTGAACTCTCATTTTATATATTTATTTAAAGGGGGGAGGGAGAGATTATCTCAATTTCAAGATACATATTATGGGATAGACTCTGGCTGTAAGATGGAATTTTCAAGTGTGACTAAAGTTATTTAAACACACATTCTGTTGTGGTTAGAGATTGTACAGTAGTCGAATACCTTGAAGAATTTTGGCTATTTATCAAATCTAATATTTGATTGCAATATTTTCATATTTGTTCTGTAGCCATCAATGTTCAGGTTTCTCTAAGTGATGGACTGAGTAGACACGTCATTTGTGTTACCATTTTTTCCCCTCTAAACACATGGGAAAAGGGTAATTACTTTGTTTTAAGTGAATCATCTGTTTACTTGAATTCTCCAAATAACTGTCACAGGCTTCTGCCTCAGGTGGCTATTGTGGGGTAGTGTATTCTTAAATAGGTTGAACACAATTTTATAAAATAGTATGAGATGTGTATACCTCTCCAACAAACATGTCTTTCACTCTCCCTCAGCCATCTTCATTCTAGTGTGTAGATAGAGGTTTTAGAACTGATCAGGCTCTAGAATAAGCAGATAAACCTCTACTTGAAATGGCCCGGATTCACTAGTGACATAAGTGTTGCTGTAAATTATGGGTTTGGAATGAGCTGTTCAGAAAGTGGGTGAAAGTGGCACAGCAGTGTAACTCGGACTGGTGTGCCATTGGCTGATGTAAAACCTACAGTGATTTGGTGTTCCCTAAGGGTATATGAGATGGATACGATGTACAGCATCCACTTAGTTGCTTTTCTTGCTACGCACTTTTGTGACTCAACCTACCATCAACCTCAACCTGGACCAGTCCACTCAAGAGGTCCACTTCCTAGACACTACACCGCTAATAAGTGATGGTCACATAAACACCACCCTATACCGGAAACCTACTAACTGCTATACTTACCTGCATGCCTCCAGCTTTCATCCAGACCACACCACACGATCCATTGTCCACAGCCAAGCTCTAAGATACAACCGCATTTGCTCTGATCCCTCAGACAGAGACAAACACCTACAGAATCTCTATCAAACCTTCTTAAAACTGCTATACCCACCTGGTGAAGTGAAGAAATAGATTGACAGAGCCAGAAGGGTACCAAGAAGTCACCTACTACAAGACAGGTCCAACAAAGAAAATAACAGAACACCACTAGCTGTCACCTACAGCCCCCAACTAAAACCTCTCCAGCGCATCATCAAGGATCTACAACCTATCCTGAAGGATGACCCATCACTCTCACAGACCTTGAGAGACAGACCAGTCCTCGCTTACAGACAGCCCCCCAACCTGAAGCAAATACTCACCAGCAACTACACACCACACAACAAAAACACCAATCCAGGAACCAAACCCTGCTACAAATCCCGGTGCCAACTCTGTCCACATATCTATTCAAGGGACACCATCATAGGACCTAACCACATCAGCCACACCATCAAGGGCTCATTCACCTGTACATTTACCAATGTGATATATGCCATCATGTGTCAGCAATGCCCCTCTGCCACGTACATTGGCCAAACCGGACAGTCTCTACCTAAAAGAATAAATGGACACACATCTCACATCAGGAATCATAACATTCAAAAACCAGTAGGAGAACACTTCAATCTCTCTGGTCACTCAATAACAGACCTGAAAGTGACAGGTTTCAGAGGAACAGCTGTGTTAGTCTGTATTCGCAAAAAGAAAAGGAGTACTTGTGGCACCTTAGAAACTAACCAATTTATTTGAGCATGAGCTTTCGTGAGCTACCCCTCAAATAAATTGGTTAGTCTCTAAGGTGCCACAAGTAGACCTGAAAGTGGCAATTCTTCAACTCAAAACTTCAAAAACAAACTCCAGTGTGAAGCTGCAGAACTGGAATTAATTTTGAAACTTGATACCCTCAAATTAGGCCTGAATAGAGACTGGGAGCGGTTTGGTCATTACAAAACCTAAACTTAATTTCCCCAATACTAATTTCTTCCTACTGTTGTTCACACCTTCTTTTCAACTGTCTGTAATGGGCCACTCTCTTACCACTTCAAAAGTTATTTTTCCTCCCTTGGTATCCTGCTGTTAATTGATTTATCTCATTAGACTGACCTCGCAGTGGTAAAGCAACCCCCATCCTTTCATGTATGTCCTGCTCCTGTATTTTCACTCCATGCATCTGATGAATTGGGTTCTAACCCACGAAAGCTTATGCCCAAATAAATTTGTTAGTCTCTAAGGTGCCACAAGAACTCCTCATTATTTTTATGTAAATTAAAATGGCACTGGTTGAAAAATGGAGTGATGGGGTGTGTATCCCAAACAGGTAATACATGGCTCAGTGTGGGTCTGAGAGGCCAGTTATACTACCTGGCTGCATCTGGGACAGTCTTAATTAAAAGATGAAGCTCAGCTTGTGAAGGAGCTGTGGTGACTATAAACAAGGGAAGTGCAAAGTAGGGACTGCAGGGAGAGAGGGAAGAACTCTGTGGTCACTCTGTTGGTAGTAGAGAGACCAAAGAGAACTTCCTGCAGAGTGAAGAGGAAGCCAAGGGATGGGAGTGGGCGGGAGATACCTGGAACACCCAGGATTGGAGCAAAGTTCTGTTGGTGATCCTGACACAAGGGCAGGAATTGTATCTCTGGAGCAGCCCTGGGAAGCTTTGATAGTAACAAACAGCCTATAAGAGGCTGCAGAAAAGGCTTGAAGAAAGGCTAATATTAAGGAGGAGTACAGGGAGACAGTGGGAAGATGTCTGATAGAACAAACCTTGGCATCTCATTCTAGGGTCCCTGGACTAGACCCATGTGTGAAGAGTGACCCTGGATTCCCCTACCAGCCACTAGAAAGGTGGTGTGAAGCCCCCTGATACATGGGGCTAAGGATTATTTAAAACCCTGACAGCAGTTTGGAGTTAGTGATTTTTACATTTGAATTTGGTTAAAAGATTCCTGGGAGAAGCCCTGGGGCTGCTACTCTCAGAGGAGTGAAACAGAAAAGGCGCTCTGGAGCGGTAGAAAACATCCTATTGTAGAGAAGTGACGTGTGGGAAGCTGGTGGGAGGAGTGGCTACTTGGAAGAAAAGCTACGTGGAAAGTCACCAGACTGGGAGGGCTGAGTTGCAAAAAGAGGCAGACCAATGTGGGACCAAAGCAACCATTGGCAGAGGGCGCTAGAGAAGAAGGCACTACTATTCCATGCCCAGGCATGAGGGGGCGCTCCAGCAGTGAGGTAACCCTTTTATAAATGGGGAAACATTTTTTGTAAAAACTTCTGAATGAAATGAAAAATCTTATTTAATTTTTTTATTTCTTTAAATGAAAAACTTCATTTTGATTCAAATCAAATGGATTCAAATAATTTTTGTTTTGTTTTTATTCCCCTTCCCAACTGTAACAATATTTTTCTTTCTATTCCATTTGAATCCAAGTAAACACTTTTCATTTCAAATCATTTCGTGGGGGGAAAAAATCTGGTAAGTCCACACAAATATTTCCATTTTGTTCTAAACTCTTTTTGCAGGAAAGTTTTCCTATTTTACAACTGGAAGGAAGGAAGTATAGTGTACCAAGGATGATGTAAGAAAAAATCCTTCCCAACATATATACACACCATACCATATATTCCCAGGAATATCAAATTAAAATAGGGAAAGAAAGTGTAGGGAGTTCCCAAGCCTCAAAAACCCAAACCCCTGTTTTTTTCCTTTCCATTTGAATCAAAATGATTTTTTTTGTATTTATAAACAATTCACATTTTTTCAAACATTCAAAACAATTTTTCCCCAACACTTTTGCCAAAAAAATTGACAACTTCTACCAGTACAACAATTTTTGCACAATTCATAGGCATTTTTTGTTGCAGGTGGGGGGTGAAAAATGTTGTACCAGCATTAGAAATGACTCATTTGGGCAGTTAATGTCAAATTTGTACACATTACACTACTCTGCCACTTATGCCAGTTTCAAGACCAGATAGTACCTGATGTGTAGCTTCCACTATAATTTGTCACCATTTAATTTGCCTAAACGACTGTCATGGAGCTTCTGAAGTGAATCTAGATCAATGAGAAACAAGCCCACTTATGTGAGGGATAAATTTGGTCTTTGGTCTAGAGGCTGCTAAAAGTGTCAGGCTTTAAATAGACAATGTGAGAGAGGTAATATCTTTTTCTGGAACAACTTGCATGGTGAGAGAGACAAGCTTTTGAGCTACACAGAGCTCTTCTTCAGGTTTTGAATACTTGTTTCTACAAACTCTTACTTAAAGGTTTAAGTGACAAAGTTTGCATTTAAATTAAAAATAAAAGAATTGCAGTAACGGGCTGGATTGCTCGAGGCAAATCAAGTGAAGAGTGTAAAAAGGAGAAACAGAGAGCTAAAGGCTTTTGTTCCACTGAAAGCATCTTGGAAACTTTTAGTTAGTTTTGGAATACATGTACAATACTAAGATTTTCCTTATACTTCCACTAAATCAGAACATACTGAGGTTTTCATAGTTTACTAGAAAGTCTATTAAAATACACACAAATGAAAAGATCAATCCTAAAGAAAATTTCAGCCTTTAACTGTAGCCAAAGAAAGTTTTGGCAAACTGAGTGTGTTTCTGTTCTTAAAAAAACATCGTTTTTGGGCCAATCTCTTGGTTTTGGGAGGATCTGACTCATGACTTTGAGGTTGGCAGTAGTGGGAGTGTATTTGTGCAATTGTCACACAGGGATTTGTGCCATCCCAGAGCAACTGGATCTGATTGTTAGCAATTGATTACTACCGGATCTGTTAATTGTGTTTAGGTCTGTTTATTTAATTCTGGTTTAGCGCAACTTCAGTAAAGTTACGTTCTCAGCCAGATGAGGAGAGACCCAGTATTTCTTATTGTGATCTCAGTGCGCATTCTTTGATGAATTCAAAGTGTTAGACGCATAAGTGGCTCTGAGTGTTAGAAAGTCTACAGCACTTGCTTCCAAAGTTAGTGGCTATCATGGCTATCAACTTTGACCAGTTTCCATGTGCCATTGCTCAGAGGACTTGTGCAGGTGGTGATAATTAAGAACTTTATAATGGATTACAATTAAACTTTAAGTTTATCAAGTGTCATAAATATAAAGGGAAGGGTAAACCCCTTTAAAATCCCTCCTGGCCAGAGGAAAAATCCTCTCCCCTGTAAAGGGTTAAGAAGCTAAAGGTAACCTCGCTGGCACCTGACCAATGAGGAGACAAGATACTTTCAAAAGCTGGGAGGAGGGAGAGAAACAAAGGGTATGTGTCTGTCTGTATGCTGCTTTTGCTGGGGATAGATCAAGAATGGAGTCTTAGAACTTTTAGTAAGTAAGCTAGCTAGGTATGTGTTAGATTATGATTTCTTTAAATTGCTGAGAAAAGAATTGTGCTGAATAGAATGACTATTTCTGTCTGTGTGTCTTTTTTGTAACCTAAGGTTTTGCCTAGAGGGATTCTCTATGTTTTGAATCTAATTACCCTGTAAGGTATCTACCATCCTGATTTTACAGGGGTGATTCCTTTACTTCTACTTACTTCTATTTCTATTAAAAGTCTTCTTGTAAGAAAACTGAATGCTTTTTCATTGTTCTCAGATCCAAGGGTTTGGGTCTGTGGTCACCTATGCAAATTGGTGAGGATTTTTACCAAACCTTTCCCAGGAAGTGGGGTGCAAGGGTTGGGAGGATTTTGGGGGGAAAGATGTGTCCAAACTGTTTCCCAGTAAACCCAGTTAGAGTTTGGTGGTGGCAGTGGATATTCCAAGGACAAAGGATTAAAATTAATTTGTACCTTGGGGAAGTTTTAACCTAAGCTGGTAAAAAGTAAGCTTAGGAGGTTTTCATGCAGGTCCCCACATCTGTACCCTAGAGTTCAGAGTGGGGGAGGAACCTTGACATCAAGTGTTTCCAATTTCCTCCTGTGCAGTATTCCTGCATGAGGCCTATTTACCACTAAACTCCCGCTCATACACTATTTTGATGGCTTCATGTAAGTGGGATCTCAGTGCTGCATTGGCTTTGTGCAGGACCTTTCTGAATTGTTAAACTGTTCAATCTGACACTTTTAAAATTAAGATTTTTCTTATTTGAAAAGATACATTCTTAAATGACATAGAAATCAATCTTCATTAAGGATTCTGAGTTTGTCACTTGTTTTTATAGATTTTTTTTTCTTTTGAGGTATAAGAAAAATGAATCTGTCAAAAGTATTTTTATTTATGTTTAAACAAATCTGAACTGATTTTTTGTTCCAACCAATTTTGAAAAAAGAAGCCTCCATCTAAGAATTCTATCTGTAAGTGGTAGAGAAGAGATGGGACTTGTAAATAATGCTCTTTATGTTCATTATAGCCAAAGGCCACTGAACTCATACAAGATACAGTGATTTTCGCTGGATCTCTAACACACAGATTAACTAAGCAGAGTTTATAGTGCCTAATTTCACCACATAGGGTTTGCCTAAAAAATCCTGGCCTGGATTGCACAGACATGGAAAGGGCTGCTGTATGTACCTCAAATTCCAGTCAGGGAGGATTTTTTTTTTCAACCACAGTTATAAGCCTTTATAATGGAAACATTCTCCTGTTTAATTACATAACTGTTTGCATTTAGTATAACCTATAATAAATGTTCCAATTTTCAGTGAAATTCTTTAGTTAGCTGTGGTGGATTGTGATGAAAAACCTCCTCTACCCTGGTAATAGTAAATTGGCATGACTGTTCTGCAGAATTCCAGCATCTCTGAATGCACTGTAATGTCTGCAGAAAACTAACCTTAAGCTCAGCTAGCTATACAGATAAACAAGAATTATTGTACTGTAGCCCTAATAGTTCCCTTGAACATAATCTCTTTAAAACTGGAAAGAGCTGATCCCCCACTGAGTGACCTGTCTACTTATGTTTGTGATATCTGACCTATTTTTCACCGCTTAGTTTTCCCTCGGTGCCAGACAACAATCTGAAGTCCTGCAAAACAATCCAAAGCCTTTCCAATAAAACACCTTTAATATAATGTATAAAAAATTCCACCAACACGTTCCTGAAGCTGGATCTATATATTGACCTATAAAATTGAGTCCTAGCAGCACTATAGGAATGGTCTCTCTGATTCAAACTTCCTGAGGGTTTGATGGCAGCACCCAATAAACACCATTTTTTTTTCACATGCAGCTGTGGTAATCACGCATGTAAATACAATTCCCACTCTTGCACCTGCAAATACTATTTTGCATGGACAAATAATCTGTTTTATAACTACAACTAGTCCATAATTTTTCTAGGACCAACTATTGCACCTTCTTTGGACATATTTACAATAATCTACCTGAAAACAACACCAAACTGAGGCTTTGAAATTATGCTCAGCCCATTCCTCTGGTCTAGCCAAGACCCATTTGGCAGAACTGCCTAGGTGAGATGTGGGGCAGATGGATATGACTAAAGTTGGTTTCCAATCTTGGCTCAGGTTTTGCTCTAATTTACCCTGTTAATCCTCCTCTTAGGGCTGTTATAAGATCTGAGTATTTTTGGAGCATAAGACATTCCAGCCATGGTCTCGCCCAACCTACAATGCCTCAAGATGTCCCCTAAGAGATGATGGTACAGAGCTGGCTCTACACTTTGCTGGGGATTCACTTGTGCTGGGGGAATCTCCATTGGGCCGTTGAAGTTACTTTTGCATGTACAAAGATAATTCTGGAGAATAATAAAGGGATTGAAATGTGGACCAGGTTCTGGCCCACACAACTGTACTCCTGAATTACTGGCATGTTTAAAAAGCAGGAACAGGACAGAGGAACAAAATGTAAAACTTTTAAATGCTTCAATGACAGTTGACCAATTTTCACCAAGATTATTCATAGCATAGAGCAGTATTTCTCAATGAGCAGTCCCTGAGATCTCCCTGACATAGTTTAGGAAAGCAGCAAGCCAGTCTCTGGTACCAAAAAGTTTGAGGAAACACTGGCCTGGGGTATCCTGTTGCTTCTGTCACTGGTCCTGAGTTCAGGTAGCAGTAGTAAGTCCATAACACCCATCTGTAACTGACAAACAACTTAATCTTTCCTCTCTTGCAGTAGTTAGTTATGGCATTGTCATGTTTAGCTGAGAGTGCTATTCCATCCAGCACACCGTACAGCAACCCTTAATCCTACTTTAATATACAGGTTTTCTTACATTTAATGAAAAACAACAATGAATTATGTCATGAAGGAACTAGGCACAGTTCTCAAATTGTAGTACAGCCTCAGCAACCTCAATAATTACTGCACATTAGCTAAAGGTTATGACATAGCCATTGCTGAAATATAGTAACTATTTAGGAGGAAAATGTTTTCAGATTCAAATACCTTGCTCCTAAGGGCTTTCTTTTTTTTTTTTTCTATAAAAAATGAAACTCAGAATGAAAGAAAAATGGACTTGGCAATTTTGAATTAGGATACTAGTTGTCATCTCTAATGTCTAGAGCTCTGTAGAACTTTCCAAATTCTATTTGAAAGGACTTTACAACACTTTTCAGGAGAACCAATTCCCATGGGTCTCCAAGCCATAAAGCTTGAAAATACTTGTATGCAGTTGAAACTAGTTTCCCAGGGTCAAATTTTGAAGTCTCTCTCCCAAACATTGCTTATGGGTCCGCAACAGACAAAACATTCAGAAAATAGCGAATTGTTGGGTGTGTCAGCTTGACTTCAATGAAGCTATGACAGTTTACTCTAGCTTAGGATATGGCCCTTCATACCTGATTTGAGGGCATAAGTGGGACTTAAGTTGTGCCTAGGTTTTGAGGTTACATTCTGTGTAGGGGCAAGTTTCATTCGGAGTTTAAAAACAAACAAAATCCCACTGGTGCAATCCAGTTTACTCAGGCTGGTTGATCATCTTGATGCTGACACTTACATGATGCTTGAAAATGTGCTGCTTCCCCCCTCCTCTGCTGGCCACATCCTTGAATAATGAAACAAGGTAGGATATGCTCTGGATTTACACATGTATAAAAAAGATACAGGAACTTCAATAAATATGCGGAGAGTGGGATTTTCCTTGCACTGAAGACAGTAAATACTCCTGTAAAAGGAGAGGAGAAAAACCTGTACCCCTTAAGAAAAATGAAAGACCATTTGTGCCTAATACAAGGAAGAAAATATCTGCAAGTAACTAGTGAATGTTACCTGTGATACTATTTAAAAAACAAAAACAGCATGAGCAATTTGCAGTGTGTGTGACTGTTCCAGCAAGAAATATGAGATTTGTTCAGTGTTATCAGTAATATGATAAGAATCAACATTGTACAGTAGCTGGTAGGATTTGTATGAGTATGTAGTGTTTTTGTCAATACAGCAAAACATTCTTATTGTGGCAAATTTCTCTACATTGGTGGTTCTCATATTGTATTTGTGGATTTTGTTTAGACTCTAATAAGATAGAGAGAGATGTTAATATGATTCAGCTCTCCTATTGTGCTAGCAATGTTCACATGACACTAGTAGGGTGCATAAAATTCAGTATTGGGACATGTTCATGCATGTAAAATATATTTGAATAAAGTTAACAACTCCCTGATGCTCTTACAATCACAATTAAATCAGTAGTAATACAATAGCTCCAATAGGGTAGGGGAATTAAAATAAAGCTAAGAATGCATCCCAGTAGTATTTTTCATTGAAGTATAGGGGTAACGCTCCAGCTCAGCATGTAATCCTTATTCAGGAAAACACATTTTTAAGTCCAACTGAAATAAAAAGTTAAGCATTTCCATTAGAGTCTTCATTTTTAAGCATAGGTTCCAATGCTGAATCCACAAAACATAGCTACTGAAGAGCAGGGTGTAACAAAAGTTGTACAGTACTATGAAGTCTGGTAGAAGGCTCTTGGGTGCTTTTCTCTCTGACCTCCCAGAGACTGGATGAGTAGTTTGAAGATTTTGTCTTCCCTCTGCATTCTAGAATCAAGAGACCGCAGTAGGTCTTTCCATCTCTCTGCTATTGCAAGGTCATTCCCTTTTAATTGTCTTCCATTTCAGTTTTAAAAGTACCAAGTGATAGGTTTTCCATTAGTTCCCTTAGGGGATTACCCACAGACTATGGTGTCAGTTCTTGGGAAGGCAAGGAAGGTGGTGGTGAAGAGAAACATTCTGTTTTCAATATTTTATAAGCTATAAAGCTTATAAAATTAAAATTACTAATATTTCAAAGTACAGAAATTTTAAAGGATTGACTGACTAACCATTTTCCCATACTCAAAAAAACATTCACCACCATCTAATGGGTCACATATAACACAAAGAATGACACTGTGGACTCAGCATAACTGTAGACTCCTACTAAAAGCTTTTGAGTAGAGCATTTCCGCTGAGAGAGTTTTTTCTTTAGCCAGCTCCCATGACTCTCTTTACAGTCCCCACCCTTGCCAGACATTATTTATACAAAAGGCAGCAAATAACCCTCTTTGTTCCATCAGGAATCAGTTCCAGATACTGAAAACAAGACAGTTTGATCTCTCTAGAGGAAACTTTTTTTTTTTAAAGATAAAGTCTAGTTTAGGAAATATTCTCCAACTTCATAAACTGATGAATGAGAGTGCATCTTACACTGTCATGCTGAGGAAGTATTTCCTGTATTCACTTTCATATTCCTTATCTGAATGCCATCCCATTGCTTCTATGTACAGCTTTTTTGATAATCCCACAATACTTCTCTACAAACTATAACTTTCAAATATTTGTAGACTCTGAAACCCTTCTGTTTAGTCATTTATGAGCCCGGTTACATATACGTATGTATGTACCTCTTAGTGTTTCTTCCTGAGCTCCCTTCATGTGGAATAACTTTCTGGTAACCAATCAGGTGCCTAAAAATGAAAACCATACTCCTGGTGTAGTGTTCCCACAACATATAGAGGATACAGTTGTGCTCCCTGTGATAGCAAAGCTACTCTGTCAGCAAAGTATTTGTGATTCTTAGTTATTTAAAGGCTGCATCCTGTGCAAGTGGAGCTATGCAGGAATGCAGCACATAGGGTGAAATTCACTCCTGTACAGGAGCCTATGTGGCACTTGAACCCTATGGCTGCTGGTCTTGTCTTTGTTCTCCACATAGCATAAAGAGAAAGGGAGAACTTCAGTGACACAATTGGGTTCCAAATTACAATAGAGCTGGGTCAGAATTTCTGGATTAAATGTTGTGTTGGAAAATGTTGATTCTGCAGAACTGAAACTTTTAACAGAAATGTTCCAGTTCTGACAACTTTCCTGGGGAATATTTTTTTCAGTTCAGGACAGAATTTCTGGTCAGACATCCCCACCCCCTGGTTCTATAGTCAATACACTGATGCTCAAAGCACCCATCTAGGATGTGGGAGACCCATGTTCAAGTCCTGCTCTGCTTTATTCAGAGCACAGAGTTGAACCTTGGTCTCCTCTATCCCAGGTGAGTACCCTAACCCCCAGACCATTGGCTCTCAGGGGGTGGGTCTTTCCAAATCTTTTCTGTTGGAGCTGTTCTACTCTGTATAATTTTATATTGGACCAGAAAGAGAGACTGACTCTATAGCCTGCTGTTTAAGGAACTCATCTAGGATCTCCTCTGAGAGAGGAAGTCTCTCCTCCAATGAATGTTTGTTTATAAAAGTGGAACAACTCCAAGAGGAGAACTTGAGGGAACTGCATCCCTGAATACCCAATAGTCTGGTGGCTAGGCCATTCACTTGGGATGTGGAAAAATAGCAGAGCAGCCTCAAAGCTGGGTTTCCCACATGCCAAGGGAATGCATTAACCAACAGGCCATTGGCTATTCTGTGGTAGAGTTATCTTTTGTGAAATACTTTGCAAGGTCTTGGTTTCACCCTGATGCAGAAAGGTAACACTTTTGAAATGGCAAAAAGGTTTGCAGCATGGAAAAACATTTTCTGCACAGTTCTCCAAATATATTTATTAACTATGTATATTAGACATACAAGGCCTAACTACTTTATTGCTGCTGTCCTTGCAGTATATAACAGTAACACTTTTGTCATTTGCTGGAAGGGAACAATACAGCCCAGTTCTCAAATCATGGGTAAGGTATCTTTCAACTGCATTTCAGTGAGAACACTCCCTAGTTCACATGGACAACCATGACTCAAATGGAACAGCCATGACTCAATATATATGTGCATTGGCAAGATCAGGGGTTAAACATGCTAGTGAAAAATTGTATATTATTTGCATGCTTTCTAGGGCCACAAAATAAGGGGGTGGGGAACCTGAAGCCAATGTCTTTGCGAGTATACTTTTACATTTTTTATTCTTTTAACAGAATAAAAATAGCAAAGCAAAAATAAGGGCTCAATTCCATCAAGGAATAGAAGCAAGAGACTTTAAAGTGCTAAAATATTTAAGCACCTCTCAAATTCTCCATAGCAATATAGCCTAACATTTTTCTTTGTTTGTGATGTGTCATGCAGTCTCCTCCTATTATAATTGCATCTTTGTAAATAAAGAGTTTCTGTAACAGTCCTATAGCTTTAAATGAGCTAGTTATTCCAAACTTTCCCCTATGATGTTTGTTAAATTTTCATGCCTACAGATTTCCACAAATGCAACAAAATTTAAACATTAATTCAAACAAACTTTTAGGCTGAAGCAAACAGAATGCATGGTAGGGCCACCCAAGCCAGACAAGTTGAAGGGTAGGTGTCAGACTAAAGGCAGTCCACCAAGCCTCCTGGTACAGAGTTGTGAGTCAGACTAAAAAGCAGGTCATGAAAAAATATTTGTTATGGAAACAACCTAGAAACGAGATAACTCTGTCAAAGATTTCCAAATACAAGCATAAACTATGGAGAACTTTGATCAGCAGGGCAAAAGGACAAGTTAGTATTGGCCAACTAGCAAGTCCATGTGGCACTATGATGATGGAGAATGAAAGCTGCAAGGAAGTTCTTCATCTGAAATGAGGTATTTTCACAGATAAAGTTAAGACAAGAATTGGGTGTTGGAATTTTAGCTAACTTGTGTCAGTCTACCTGTGATCTAAAGTAATCCGAGAAAAGGAAATCATAGGCCTAAGTATACTTGGGCTTTGTCTACACTAGGAAATTATTCTGATTTTACAGAAGTAGATTTTGGGAACAGATTGTATAAAGTCGAGTGCATGCATCCACACAAAGCACATTAATTCAGTGATGTACGTCCACAGTACAGTGGCAAGCATAGACATTCCGAGTGGTGCACTGTGGGTAGCTATCCCACAGTCCCCACTGCCCCTTGGAATTCTGGGCTGAGCTCCCAATGCCTGATAGGCGCCAAAAATTTGTCCCGGGTGGTTATGGGTAAATGTAGTCAGTCAACCCTCCTCCATTAAAGCAACGGCAGACAATAATTTCTTGCCCTTTTCCCTGGATTACCCGAGCAGACACCATAGCATGGCAAGCATGGAGCCTGTTCAGCTCACCCCAGCAGTTATAACCATTGTAAACACCTCGTGCATTATCATGTAGTTTTATGCAGAACCAGGACCTGAAAAACCAGGTGAGGAGGCGACGGCAGCGCGGTGATGAGGACATGAACACAGATTTCTTTAAAACTATGGTCCCCCGTAATTTGGAGATCATGGTGTTACTGGGGCAGGCTCATGCTGTGGAATGCCCATTCTGGGCCTGGGAAACAAGCACAGACTTGTGGGACTGCAAAGAGTTGCAGGTTTGGGATGATTTCCAGTGGCTCCGAAACTTTTGCATGCGTAAGGGCACTTTCATGGAACTTTGTGACTTGCTTTCCCCTGCCCTGAAGCACAAGAATACCAAGATGAGAACAGCCCTCACAGTTCACAAGCGAGTGGCAATAGCCCTGTGGAAGCTTGCAATGCCAGACAGCTACCAATCAGTTGGGAATCAATTTGGAGTGGGCAAATCTACTGCGGGGGTTGCTGTGATGCAAGTAGCCAACACAATCATTGAGCTGCTGCTATCAAGGGTAGTGACTCTGGGAAATGTGCAGGTCATAGTAGATGGCTTTGCTGCAATGGGATTCCTAACTGTGGTGAGGGTAGAGACAGAACGCATATCCCTCTCATGGGACTGGACCACCAGGGCAGCCAGTACATAAACCTCAAGGGGTACTTTTCAATGGTGCTGCAAGCACTGGTGGATCACAGGGGACATTTCACCCACATCAACGTGGGATGGCTGGGAAAGGTACATAACGCTCGCGTCTTCAGGAACTCTGATCTCTTTAAATGGCTGCAGGAAGGGATTTATTCCCCAGACCAGAAAATAACTGTTGGGGATGTTGAAATGCCTATAGTTATCCTTGGGGACGCAGCTTACCCCTTAATGCCCTGGCTTATGAAGCTGTATATAGGCACCCTGGACAGTAGTAAGGAACAGTTCAACTATAGGCTGAGCAAGTGCAGAATGGTGGTAGAGTGTGCATTTGGACGTTTAAAGGGTCACTGGCGCAGTTTACTGACTCACTCAGACCTCAGCGAAACCAACCATTGTTATTGCTGCTTGCTGTGTGCTCCACAATCTGTGAGAGTAAGGGGGAGACATTTATGTCGGGGTGGGAGGTTGAGGCAAATCGCCTGGCCTCTGAATACGTGCAGCCGGACACTAGGGTGATTAGAAGAGCACAGCAGGAAGTGCTATGCATCAGAGAAGCTTTGAAAACCAGTTTCATGACTGGCCAGGGTACCGTGTGACACTTCTGTTTGTTTCTCCTTGATGAAAACCAACCCCTTGGTTGACTTTAATTCCCAGCAAACCACCCGCCCTCCCCCGTTCGATCATAGCTTGCTTGCAAAGGAAATAAAGTCACTATAGTTTAAAAAACATGTATTAAATGATTATAAAAATAGGGAGATTACTCACAAGGCAGCCCAGGTGGGGTGTGGGAGGTGGAAAATGCCACTTCAAAACTTGGGCTGTACACTGGGGTGGAGTGGTTGGGTGCCCGGAGCCTTTCCCCGCCCACCCCCTCCCCCCGCATTCTTGGGTGTCTGGGTGAGGAGGCTATGGAACTTGGGGAGGAGGGAGGGTGGTTAAACAGGGGCTGCAATGGCAGTCTGTGACCTTGCTGCCGTTCATGAACCTCCACCTGATGCCAGAGCATGTCTGTTTGATCCTGCAGTAGCCCCAGCGTTGCCTCATGCCTCCTCTGATCTTCCTGCCACCACCTCTCCTCACATTCATTGGCCACTTTCCTGGACTCTGCTATTGTGTCCCTCCACACATTCTGCTGAGCTCTGTCAGTGTCGGACGACTGCATGAGCTCAGAGAACATTTCATCGCACATACGTTTTTTTCACTGCCTTATCTGAGATAGCCTTGGGAACGGAGGAGGGAGGCTTGAAACATTTGCAGCTGTTGGAGGGAAAAAAAGGGAGTGAAGTATTTAAAAAGATACATTTTACAGAACAGTGGCTATACTCTTTCACAGTGAACAACACTATTCACATCACATCGCACATGTGATTTTGATACAAGGTCGCATTTTGTATCTTATATTGAGTGCCTGCGGTTTTGGAGTTGGAGATCACACATGCAGTGCCGGGCAACAGAATTTGGCTTGCAGGCAGCCATGGTAAGCCATAGTCTTTCGGCTTCTACGAGCTTCATAACAGCAACACCCTCCTTTCCCATACCAAGCAAAGCCCGTTGAGTTGGCCATTTAGTGCTGTGGTTTTCCTGTTAATGTGCAGCAGCAGAAACCAAACTAACCCCCCTGCCATCCAATTCTCTGGGATGATCGCTTTACCCCTCCCACCACCGTGTGGCTGGTATCGGGGAAGATCCCTGCTAGCCAAACACAAACAGCTCCGCGCCAATGTCCCCCCCTCCACCGCTCGGCTAACTGTGGGGAGGATTTCTTTTCAGCCACAGGCAAACAGCCCAGTAGGAACGGCCACCTCTGAATGTCCCCTTAATTAAATTCCCCTGTTTCAACCAGGTTACCATGAATGATATCACTCTCCTGAGCATAACACAGAGAGATAAAGAACGGATGTTGCTTGAATGCCAGCAAACATAGGGACCATGTGCTGCAATCTGGTATCATTTGTCATGCAGTGATACCAGATTACTTGCCGCTAGCATGGCGTGGTAAAGTGTCCTACCATGAAGGATGGAATAAGGCTGCTCTCCTCAGAAACCTTCTGCAAAGGCTTTTAGAGTACCTCCAGGAGAGCTTCATGGAGATGTCCCTGGAGGATTTCCGCTCCATCCCCAGACACGTTAACAGACTTTTCCAGTAGCTGTACTGGCCACGAAGGCATCCCAAGTCCTCAGGGCTACTCAAACATTAAAAAGTGCTTGCTTTTATAACATGTATTATATTTAAAAAGGTACACTCACCAGAAGTCCATTCTTTGGCTTCATTGGGTTGGGAGGGTATTTCAGTCAGGGTGAGAAAAGGATCCTGGCTGTCGGGGAGAACGGTGTGCTGTGTGCTCTCCTCAAGCTTGTCGTCGTCCTCCTCCTCATCTTCCCCGTCCGCAAAATCCTCAGGAATGGCGGAGAGTACCCCATCATCGGAGTCCACGGACAGGGGTGGGGTAGTGGTGGCGGGCCCCCCCCCCCCCCAGAGTTATGTAGACAAAAATGGCTTTGTTGTGTGGACAGGTGCAGAGTGAATTCGATTTAATGCTGCTAAATTTGAAAAACTCGTAGTGTAGACCAGGACTTGGACTGAGTGAGATGAAGTGGGCTGGACAAGAAAAATTGTCATTGGAAGGCATGATTATTTTATACTCTGGAAGAGAGGATGACAAACAGCAGGATGGTGTTGGCTTATTATTGAGCTAGAAAGATACAAAAACACTGAAGGGATGGGAACCTGCTAACTCTGATGAACGATGTGGATATTATGATTCATTGTTGTGCCAACAAACGATAGCAACAAACAGGTCAAAGATTTTTCTATGAAAGATTACAAAGCATTCTTGGCAAGATCTGTAAATATGACATTATCTTCATGAGACCTAAAAGCACAAGTTGGTGAAGATAATAGTGTATGGGCACACATTATTGGCAGACTTGGCATCCCAGGGTAGACTGGCAATGGAGAATACTTCGTTGAACTCTGTGACTTATGCAGTCTTTGCATTGGGCTTATCCTACCTACTTCCACATAAGGACAAATATAAATTGACAAGGAGATCAAAAGATGAATTCACCCTTGATCATGTTGCCATTAGTAGGTGCTGGAGAAAATCACTGTTGCATGCCAGGGTCCATGCGAGAGCTGATGTTGGAAGTGACATCATCTTGTTGTTGGTACAATCAAAATAAAACTAAATAAGATATCCTTTGCCTTGCATGGTGTTATGTATGATACTAAAAGTTAATAAATCCAGCAGTGAAGGCGCTTTCAAAGCTGCAACTTAGCAATAGATCTGAAGAGTTAAAAACACTGATGGATGTCACAGAGGAACAATGGCAGTTTTATTTTGATGGCTCCAACCACATATATGAAGTTTTGCTGAAAAGAGGAAACCATTAAAGAAGAGACTTCAACAAGAATAAAACAGTGGTAAAAGGACTATTCTGCAAGAAGAATATGCAGACAAAGAAAAGGAAGTTAAAAGATCACCCATCAGAGATATGAGAGAATGTGTAGGCTATACTCAACCCACCAGAAACACTAACACATTGAGAGACGTGAAGAAATAGTGGACTTTTATATCACTACAAGTAATCACCTCTGAGGAAGTAGCTAAGGTCATAAACTGACTGAAGAGTGGTAAAGCACCAGGCTATGATAAGATAGATGCTGAAATGTTAAAAGCAGGAGAGGAATTGATCGTGAATTACAAGTGCAGGTTGAATGGAATGGTTTGGGAAACTGAGATATGTCCTAAAGACTGGGGAAGAGGTATTACCTGCAAAATTCCTAAAAATGGAGACCTGGTTATCTGTGATAACTAGAGATTGGCGACACTCCTATATGTACCTGTAAATAGTGTTTTTGCACAGGATGAATAGGATGAAAACTGCAGTTGATAGAGTAGTCAGGGAAGAACTGGATTTCATAGATACATATATTCACAATTATCCTGTCTGGCCTTGGATCATATAGTCTGACCTCCCTTATAACACAGGCTATAGACCTTTCCCACAATAATTCCTAGAGTATGTATTTTAGAAAATCATCCAATGGTGATTTAAAAATTACCAATGATGGGGACTCTACGATGATACTTAGTAAATTATTCCACTGGTTATTACTTTAACTGTTAAAAATGTATGCCTTATTTCCAGTCTGAATTTATCTAGTTTCAGCTTCCATTCATTGGATCATGTTATACTTTTTCTCTGACAGTCTGAAGAACCCATTATCAAATATTTGTTCCCCATGTAGGTACTTATAGACTGTAATCAATTTACTTCTTAACCTTCTCTTTGTTAAGCTAAATAGATAAACTCAAGGACCTCATTCACTAAATCATTTTATCATTCTCATGACTCTTTTCTGAAACCTCTCCAATATTTTAACATCCTTCTTGAATTGTTGTCACCAGAACTGGACACTGTCACAGTAATACATTGTCACACCAGTGCCAAATACAGAGGTAAAATAACATCTCTAGTTCCACTCAAGTTTTCCCTGTTTATGCATCCAAGAATTAATTCTTTTGGCCACAGCACTGCACTGGGAGCTAATGTTCAGCTGATTATCCCTCATGACCACCAAATCTTTTTCAGACTCGCTGCTTCTCAGGATAGAGTCCCCCATCCTGTAAGTATGGCCTACATTCTTTTTTCCTAGATTTATACATTTACAGAGATGGTTGTAGTAGTTTGTCCATATCATCAGGACGCCCTTTGGCAGAAGCACAAGGTACACCTTAGATTGGATTCCATCTGGAAAGAAGAGAAGTTGAGGAGCTTTAAGAATGATAGGACAAGTAAAAAGGATGCTGCCATCAATGAGACAACTTATGTTGGAGTCAAACATCTTGTTCTAGACAGTAGGAAAAGTGGGTTGCCTCATGTGCCAATAGGAACAGGAGTTTCTAAGTCTAAGTAAATCTACAAAAAATGGACAATGATTAGGCTGCTGGTGTGCTAAGACCACTGCCAATCATGCTGACCAATATTGTTTCCTTGGACTTCCTCATCTGTCTGTATCCATCTGTAGTTTCTTGTTATGTAATTACATTGTAGGCTCTTTAGGGCAGGGACCATCTTTTTTTTTGTTCTATGTGTGTAAAACATCTAGCTTCTAGTCTGTAATTGTTTCATAGGCACTATGGCTATACAGATAGTAGTCTGACCTCCAGCATAGCACAGACCAATCAACCTGACTCAGTAATTGCTGCGTCAAGCTATAACTCCTCTTTTAGCTATAGCACCTCTTATTGGAAGATATCTACTCTTGATTTATAGACTTCAAGTGATGGCGAATCCTCTACATCCCCAGGGAAATTATTCCAATGGTTAATTACGATTACTGTTAAATATTAGATTCCTATTTCCAGTCTGAATTTCTCTAGCTTCAGCTTCCAACCACTGGTTCTTGTTATGCCTTTTACTACTAGATTGAAGAGCTATCTACTATCAGAAATTGTTGCCCCATGTAGGCAACCTTCTGTAAGATGAAGGAAATAAATTGAGCTTCTTGAGTCTCTCATTAGAAGACATGTTTTCCTGATCTCAAATTATTCTTGTAGCTCTTTTTTTGGACCCCTTCCAATTGTTCAACATTGTATTTAAACTGTGCACACCAGAACTGGACACAATATTCCAGTTATGGTCTCGTTGATTCCATATACATAGGCAATACCCCTTCACTCCTCCTCCTTGATATTGCCCTGCTTATGCATCCAAATTTGCCATTAATTACAGCATTGCACTGGGATACAATACAGCTTTCAACAAACAGCTTAGCAGACCTCAGTCTTTGACGAACCATTGTGAAAAGTTGTGCTTCCTTCTCATAAATGGCCATGAGTATTCTGTACTGGATAATGGCTTGGTACATATCCGTACAAATAGATGATGTGTTTCATAACAAAATATAGGTAGACAAGTCACGTAATTTCTACTATGTCTTGAGTAGAACTAAAGGAATTCTATTGGCACTTTACTAGCCACAACATAACTACATTCTTTGTTTTATTCATTATCTGTTGTGATAGACCCAGGCCAGATGGGTACAGCAGAGTAGCAGAAGGCAGATATACTGGCGACTGGATTAAACAGTTTTCTGTTCTCTGACTGACCAGAGCAGGGGCTGCTCCAGGCTAATGAGAACCCCTGACTCCAATTAACCTGCAAAGAGTCAAGTGAGGCCATTAAGGTAATGTGGCCACCTGACTCTAAGGCCCCTCTGATACTATAAAAGGGCTCACGCCAGGGAGCCAGAGGAGAGGAAGCGTAGCTGAAGGGCTGGTTAATGAAGACACCCTCAAGTCATTGGTAAGGGAGAAGCAGGAGAGCTGTGAGGAAGTGGCCCAGGGAAATGTAGCAAATCTGGCAGTGAAAGGTTGACTGCCAACAACTTCTACCATTAGGGTCCCTGGGCCAGAACCCAGAGTAGAGGGTATTTCCCCCCCCGCCCCAACCCACCACTACAGAAACACCTCCTGGAAGGGGAAAACATTCCCCTGTCAGGACAGGAGGCTAAACTGTTTTGGTATGAGGCTGTAGGAGCACCAGAGACTGTGGGAGTTCTCTCACCAACCTCCTTGCTGGCTTATGATGAAAATGGCTCAGTAGACTGTATCCCTGGCCCTAGAGAGAGAAGGGCTACATGGAGAGTTGCAGTGAACCTCTGAAGCTACCATAAACCACCTGGAAGCGCAGGGCCCACGGGGACAAGGTCGGCGCTCTGCCACACCATGTATTCCTTTAAAAATAGACACTTGGTCCTGATTTTTCCTTTGTGTTGCACCTTGTAGAGTCATTTACACTCCTGCAAAGTGAATGTAAAGTGCTATCAAATTAAAGCAATATAGACTTTGCACTAGTATAAAGTATTGTTCTAGGTAGAGAACAAAGGAGATTTAGCCCCTTCTACCTTTCAGAGCAGCAGGAAAGAGCAGCAGCAAAAGCACACCTTGCTAGCAAGAGTCAGGGGCTGGAAGCAGCGGAATCACCCTCTGGGGAAGTGATAACGCCAGCCAGAAGCATCTGAGAATGAGTGTTCCATTCAGCTCTGGCAAAAAGGAGAGCTACAACTTCCTTTCCCCCACTTTCTGCATTCTGAAAGGTGAAGGGGGTCCTATGCTCTGTTCTCACTTCCTTTCCCCCACTCTCTGCATTCTGAAAGGTGAAGGGGGTCCTATGCTCAGTCTATGTCCATGCTCTGACCTGAGAAATCTTTCTGATCAGAGGCTGACAAGTTTTTTGTCGAACCCAGATAGAAGCAATAAAACAAATACCAAATATTGGCCAACTTCATTACACATATCCTACTAGATACTATCTTTCCCCATTATTTTAAAGTCCTTTCTATTGCCATGTTTCACACACTGAAAAAAGCAAGGCAGTTTTGTTAACAGAAATGTAAACAATCAATCATCATTAAAGCTTATTGTTCTTATTTTTATGAAGACTTTATGGCCATTAAGTCTGTGCCAAAAAAACCCACAATGTTCTTGTTTCCACAAAGTAAAGCGATCTAATGAACTCTGAGAAGGTTAGATTTAATTTTAAATGCTCTTGCTAACAGATTTCTTGCTTGAGCCCTACAAAGCAATAGTAATCAGTCAGCAGTCACAGCTGCTACTCTGAAGTAAAGTTTGTTGATAGCAGCAAAACAATCTTTTTAAAATCATTTTAAAGAGTGATGAATGAGAACAGTCGCTTTCCTAGAAACTATGAAAAATCTCATACTTGCAGTGTAGCAGGGTTCTTTAGCACACACCTTAGTGGACAAGTGAGTCCCATGGAGGGAAGGAGTTGAAAGGGTATCCCACAGTGACAGAGCCTAACATGAAATAGTGAACTGAAGAGAGAGACACTTGGAAATGCATAATAACCTACAGACTCATGGAATCTTCACCAGAGGCCATAAGGTAAAAAAGAGAAGCAATAGCAGAGCTCTGACAGAAGGGGACACTGGCATGTCCTAACTATTCAGCTTGATATTAGGTACTTTGTAGACTATTTGTATTTTGCTGACATTTGGCCAATTCCAATTCAAGTTTTGGTCCATGCTAATGTAGGGCCTGGTAAATCAGAAATGACCTTTACTTGTGTGTACACTGAATTATGCATGCATTTTACCTGTGTACAAAGAATCTCTCATTTTCATGTGCAAGGGATAGAGTTCTGATATGAAAAATTCATTTGTCCAAAGAGCTTTTTCATATGTAAATCCTATCACTTGTACATAGAAGAGATGTCCTCTGCCATTTATGCCTATATTGTCATGGTAGAAATGTCCACAGATGCCATATTGGACATGGAGATAAGTGAATTATTGGGATTGTAGGGGTAGCTAAATTTCCAATGAAGATTAGAGATAAGATGCTGTAGTTGAATTACCTAGGCAGAAAGACTATTCTTTTGTTTGTTACCCATCTGAAATATTAAAGCACCTTCTTCTAAAACAAACAAAAAAACCCTATTTTGTGCAGAAACATTTTTTCCCTTTTTTCTCATCACTATTTCTAATATTTGACACCTTCACACATTCCAAAATTACAGTATAATAGGACATTTGTAGAGAACAGTTGTATAATTGTAGAAAGCTCTTCAGTTATGCTAGTATGCCTATAGTTTAAAAGGGAGTCAGACTCAAGAGGTTCTTATTGGTAGAAAGCAGTCAGTGAAGAAGTCCACCAGGAGCTTAGAGAGATGAGTGGGAGTGTAACCAAGCTGAAACTTAAAAGTTAAAATAAAAATCTTTAACATGCCTGGTCTTTTTGATGGAGGAAGCCTATGAAGATTGGTTAAAACTAAAGTATTATGTTGCTACTTTATACTGGAGAGAGACCTGAGAATCAAGAAAGGAGCTATTACATAGTAAAAGTAATAGTTTTCAGGGCGGGGGGGGGGGAACTACAGAGAGAGAGAGTTACAAAAATCAGTTCCTGAAGTAACTATGAATAAGAATTTTGTCAACCTGCCTAATTAAATACTGATGGCTATAAAAAACGTTCCTCAAGTAAAAAATATAGAGAAGAGAACTACTGAACTAATAAGATCCATAAAATTTGGTGTGGATTCTATTATGAGTTCAAGACTTTTTACAGCTTTAGAAAATGAAATAGATGTTCCATTGCACAAGAGTCAGAGAAAAGAATACCTAACATATGCAAATATGCTGCTATAACTGTACAAGGTTTGCCTGACCCTGGACTTTAAATATAAGCAGTGTATTCCTACTATTCTTATGACCATGGTATACGTTCCATGGTATTCAAATCCAAATGCGCACTTGAGGTAGTATTGAAGGATGGGTATAGGTTCTGACATTCATCTTGATAATAGACTTGACACTTAGGATTATTCAGATTAAATAACTCTGAATTCTTTCTTGTCGTACTTGTCATATTTTATATATTAAAGGGAGACTTGAAAATCCCATTTTTATAGAAAAAGGTAGTACCTTTTTATGGTTACAATTAATACCTATACTAAAATTGAATATAGTTCAGTGGAAGGAAGAAAATATATTTGTCTCTCTCTTCCTACCTGCTCCCATTTTGTTTACTTTTCACATTCTGACTGCACTTCATGTATAATTTGATGAATGTGGAGCTGCTCTGTAAATTTATGAATACTGTATGTTGACTTGATTATTGGGATGTTTTCTGTCCAAATATATTGATTTAGCTTAAGAGGGGGCTTTTGTGGGGCAGGAAGTGTCACAGTTCAGGGCAACTGTATTTGCTCTCTGGTCCCTTAAGGGCACCTACTGTAAGCTCCTAGCTTCCTAACTGTCTGTTATCTTTGGTAGAGACCCAAGTCTCTTCTTCTTGACTGGGGTTTTATCATAATATAGACAGCTTACTGCTTACATTACGATATTCCCAGCAAGCCAGACTGCCTAAACAGGACGGCTTCTGTGCTTTGTTTTCTCTCCAGAGGTTATGAACAGCATAAAGGCCCACGTGTATAAGTTACCACATGGCTCTTTATAAACCAGCACATTTATTTTCAAAGTGAAAGCTTTAAAGATAAAACATTTAAACCACACAAAAGAACCTACTCACATCCTTAAACGCTTAGCAGCCATCACCCCAACTCCAAGCTTGGGCTCTGGTAGGTGTCAATCCTTCAAAACCCACAACTGGGTTGATCCCATGGTTACAGGTTCATAACTGTCTCTGATTTAGAACCAGAACAACCATGAATAGTTCAGTCTTCCCTTTATATAGCTTGAGCCTTTCATCTTGGCCTCATGTATCAGGCGACCAACAGATAATGGCCACCCCCTCAGGGTGTTAGACAAAAGGTTAAGTTTTTGAATAACCAGAGGTGGAGAATTTACATTTGCCTCTCCATAGATATTTTGCAGGAAATCAACTTAACACTGTGATGAGTTCCCCTGGGGTGCCACCTGGTACTGCGGTACCACTGAGCCCTCTGACCCACCAGCCTGGCCTCCCTCTCATACTGTGCTGCTGTGGCAAGTTGCAAAGCCCTTCAAGCTTGCACTTTCACCAGCATTCACACAGGTAGGGACATAGCTGCAGTTACATGCCATCTCTCTAACCACCAGCCTCCCAGCCTAGGAGCCCAGAGCAGTACCGTCCTGTCCTGGTCAAATCTAGACAGTATATAGGTTTAATACCCGGTCTGCCTCTCCCTCAGTATGAAGAGGACCATGCACACTTGTGGTAACCAAGCTGAGATTTTCTCCCAGACACCTTAGTCAAGCGCACACTGATTTGGATTAAAACAAAGTTTATTAACTACAAAAGGATAGATTTTTAAATTATAAGTGATAGCAAACAGATCTAAGCAGATTATCTAGTAAATAAACAAAACTGCAAACGGAACTTAACATACTAGATAGGATATGAATTGGCAAATTCTCACCTTGAGTGATAAACAGGCTGGCAGACTCTTAAGGCACACACTTCCTTGGCTTTGCAGCTTGAGTTTCCCAGGTTTTTACACACAGACTAGAAATCCATTTTAGCCTGGGACCATCACTTCCTGCCTGTTCAGTCTTTATTCCTCAGGTGTTTCCAGATGTGTTGTTGTAGGGAGAATGAGGTCCCCCATGGATGTCATTTCCCCCCTTTTTATCATCTTTCCACTTGCTGGAAAGTTATTTTGCTGTGACCTGTGTGAAACATTGTGTAGTGCTATCTCTGAGAGTTTTCTACTGTATGCAGTTCCTGGGGTAATCCTTGTGCTTGTGTGCATTTCCTCAGTAAGCCATTAACATTGTTTGGCCTTTTTACTGTTCTACCTGAAAAGCTGCTTCTGGGTGTTTTCAACCTCACAACATGTTTCAGTAACACATAAATTCATAGATATTTAGGTCAGAAGGGACAATTATGATCATCTAGTCTGACCTCCTGCACAACACAGGCCACAGAATTTCACCCACCACTCCTGCAAAAAACCTCTCACCTATGTCTGTGCTATTGAAGTCCTCAAATCGTGGTTTAAAGACTTCAAGGAGCAGAGAATCCTCCAGCAAATGACCCATGCCCCATGCTACAGAGGAAGGCGAAAAACCTCCAGGACCTCTTCCAATCTGTCCTGGAGGAAAATTCCTTCCTGACCCCAAATAGGACGATCAGCTAAACCCTGAGCATATGGGCAAGATTCATCAGCCAGATACTACAGAAAATTCTTTCCTGGGTAACTCAGATCCCACCCCATCTAATATCCCATCACAGACCATTGGGCCTATTTACCATGAATATTTAATTACTAAAACCATGTTATCCCATCATACCATCTCCTCCATAAACTTATCAAGTTTAATCTTAAAGCCAGATAGATCTTTTGCCCCCACTGCTTTCCTTGGAAGGCTGTTCCAGAACTTCACTCCTCTGATGGTTAGAAACCTTCATCTAATTTCTAGTCTAAATTTCCTGGTGGCCAGTTTATATCCATTTGTTCTTGTGTCCACATTGGTACTGAGCTGAAATAATTCCTCTCCCTCTCCAGTATTTATCCTTCTGATATATTTATAGAGAGCAATCATATCTCCCCTCAACCTTCTTTTAGTTAGGCTACACAAGCCAAGCTCCTTGCGTCTCCTTTCATAAGACAAGTTTTCCATTCCTCGGATCATCCTAGTAGCCCTTCTCTGTACCTGTTCCAGTTTGAATTCATCCTTCTTAAACATGGGAGACCAGAACTACACACAGTATTCCAGGTGAGGTCTCACCAGTGCCTTGTATAAACAGTACTAAAACCTCCTTATCCCTACTGGAAATACCTCTCCTGATGCATCCCAAGACCGCGTTAGCTTTTTTCACGGCCATATCACATTGGCGGCTCATAGTCATCCTATGATCAACCAATACTCCAAGGTCCTTCTCCTCCTCCGTTACTTCTAATTGATGTGTCCCCAGCTTATAACTAAAATTCTTGTTATTAATCCCTAAATGCATGACCTTTCACTTCTCACTATTACATTTCATCCTATTACTATTACTCCAGTTTACAAGGTCATCCAGATCTTCCTGTTGGATGTCCCAGTCCTTCTCTAAATTGGCAATACATCCCAGCTTTGTATCATCTTCAAACTTAATTAGCACACTCCCACTTTTTGTGCTGAGGTCAGTAATAAAAAGATTAAATAAGATTGGTCCCAAAACCAATCCCTGAGGAACTCCACTGGTAACCTCCCTCCAGCCTGACAGTTTACCTTTCAGTAGGACCCGTTGTAGTCTCCCCTTTAACCAATTCCTTATCAACCTTTTAATTTTCCTATTGATCCCCATCTTATCCAATTTAACTAATAATTCCCCATGTGGCACGGTATCAAACGCCTTACTGAAATCTATGTAAATTAGATCCACTGCGTTTCCTTTGTCTAAAAAATCTGTTACATTCTCACATACATAGCCTAACTTCATAACTTCACATATGACAACAGCACGTACAATCCAATGAGATATTAATGTCTAGCAGAACAAGACTTTTAGTATGATACCTCACCAGGCATACTTTGTACAAAACATATCCTAATTATGTGACAGTGGTGAATCCTGGGATGCCAGGGTGTTACAAACGCTTGTTGCACAAGTCTGTTGTTCGACATAGTCCTCTGAAGCCCCAGGTCTCTCATCTGTTATATCTCCCACCTGGAGAAGTTACACACGATCCCAGCCCACAATAATACATAAACCATTCATTTAAGACAGTGGACCCCAGTGACACTTAAACTTAATTCAACAAGATTTCCCAAGGATATTGCAGGAAATTACCATATCTGTCACAACAGATAGGAAGGAAAAAAATGGCTCAAGATGGCCACCATTTTGCATATGCTCATGGGTTGCCCAAACTGTTCGCTTTGAAGATTATCACTTCTCCAGCCAACCTACAGAACTAGTTTTGACGAGAAGGGTTAAGACCCACAAACACAAAAAGACAAAAGAACTGTAGCAGGATTTTTAAGAGAGATTTTCTCTCTCTCTCTCTCTCTCTCCCCTCTCAAGAGAGTTAGGTAGTTGTTCAGGAGTTCCAGACTGAGAGACAGGACCTTGCCTGGGGTTTCTGAAGAAGCTAGGCTGCATTGGTTACCATTGGGGTGGCAAGACTTTTTAAATAAGATAGATATGCATATAGACTGTTGTTTTAAAATCCTCTTTTTTAGCTAATGGTTTCTTCCTTCTGCAAAATAAACATGTGTATTAAGAAGGCTGTCTGATTGGTATATTGTTGTCACAGACTCCCTAAGAGAACTTTTGCAAAAAGAAAAGGAGTACTTGTGGCACCTTAGAGACTAACCAATTTATTTGAGCATAAGCTTTCGTGAGCTACAGCTCACTTCATCGGATGCATACTGTGGAAAGTATAGAAGATCTTTTTATATACACAAAGCGTGAAAAAATGGGTGTTTACCACTACAAAAGGTTTTCTCTTCCCCCACCCCACTCTCCTGCTGGTAATAGCTTATCTAAAGTGATCACTCTCCTTAAAATGTGTATGATAATCAAGGTGGGCCATTTCCAGCACAAATCCAGGGTTTAACAAGAACGTCTGGGGGGGGGGGAGGAGGGTTGGAAAAAACAAGGGGAAATAGGTTACCTTGCATAATGACTTAGCCACTCCCAGTCTCTATTCAAGCCTAAGTTAATTGTATCCAATTTGCAAATGAATTCCAATTCAACAGTCTCTCGCTGGAGTCTGGATTTGAAGTTTTTCTGTTGTAATATCGCAACTTTCATGTCTGTAATCGCGTGACCAGAGAGATTGAAGTGTTCTCCGACTGGTTTCAACAATTTCCATCCCACCATCAACCTCAGCCTGGTCCAGTCCACACAAGAGATCCACTTTCTGGACACTACAGTGCTAATAAACGATGGTCACATAAACACCACCCTATACCGGAAACCTACTGACCGCTATTCCTACCTACCTGCCTCCAGCTTTCACCCTGACCACACCACATGATCCATTGTCTACAGCCAAGCTCTGCGATACAACCGCATTTTCTCCAACCCCTCAGACAGAGACAAACATCTACAAGATCTCTATCAAGCATTCTTACAACTACAGTACCCACCTGTGGAAATGAAGAAACAGATTGATAGAGCCAAAAGAGTTCCCAGAAGTCACCTACTACAGGACAGGCCTAACAAACAGAACGCCACTAGCCGTCACCTTCAGCCCCCAACTAAAACCCCTCCAACGTATTATTAAGGATCTACAACCTATCCTGAAGGATGACTCAACACTCTCACAAATCTTGGGAGACAGGCCAATCCTTGCCTACAGACAGCCCCCCAACCTGAAGCAAATACTCACCAGCAACCACACACCACACAACAGAACCACTAACCCAGGAACCTATCCTTGCACCAAAGCCCGTTGCCAACTGTGCCCACATATCTATTCAGGGGACACCATCACAGGGCCTAATAACATCAGCCACACTATCAGAGGCTCGTTCACCTGCACATCCACCAATGTGATATATGCTATCATGTGCCAGCAATGCCCCTCTGCCATGTACATTGGTCAAACTGGACAGTCTCTATGTAAAAGAATAAATGGACACAAATCAGATGTCAAGAACTATAACATTCATAAACCAGTCGGAGAACACTTCAATCTCTCTGGTCACGCGATTACAGACATGAAATTTGCAATATTACAACAAAAAAACTTCAAAATGAGACTCCAGCGAGAGACTGTTGAATTGGAATTCGTTTGCAAATTGGATACAATTAACTTAGGTTACCTTGCATAATGACTTAGCCACTCCCAGTCTCTATTCAAGCCTATTTCCCCTTGTTCTTTCCAACTCCCCCCGCCCCCCGACGTTCTTGTTAAATGCTGGATTTGTGCTGGAAATGGCCCACCTTGATTATCATACACATTGTAAGGAGAGTGACCACTTTAGATAAGCTATTACCAGCAGGAGAGTGGGGTGGGGGGAGAGAAAACCTTTTGTAGTGGTAAACACCCATTTTTTTATGCTTTGTGTGTATAAAAAGATCTTTTATACTTTCCATAGTATGCATCCTATGAAGTGAGCTGTAGCTCACGAAAGCTTATGCTCAGATAAATTGGTTAGTCTCTAAGGTGCCACAAGTACTCCTTTTCTTTTTGCGTATACAGACTAACACGGCTGTTACTCTGAAACCTAAGAGAACTTTGACACTAAACTGGGAGGAGAGGTAGATACACTGGAGGGTAGGGATAGGATACAGAGGGCCCTAGACAAATTAGAGGATTGGGCCAAAAGAAATCTGAAGAGGTTCAACAAGGACAAGTGCAGAGTCCTGCACTTAGGACAGAAGAATCCCATGCACTGCTACAGACTAGGGACTGAACGGCTCGGCAGCAGTTCTGCAGAAAAGGACCTAGGGGTTACAGTGGACGAGAAGCTGGATATGAGTCAACAGTGTGCCCTTGTTGCTAAGAAGGCCAATGGCATTTTGGGATGTATACATAGGGGCACTGCCAGCAGATCGAGGGATGTGATCATTCCCCTCTATTCAACATTGGTGAGGCCTCATCTGGAGTACTGTGTCCAGCTTTGGTAGTCCCCACACCACAAGAAGGATGTGGAAAAATTGGAAAGAGTCCAGCGGAGGGCAACAAAAATGATAAGGGGACTGGAACACATGACTTATGAGGAGAGGCTGAGGGAACTGGGATTGTTTACTCTGCGGAAGAGAAGAGTGAGGGGGGATTTGATAGCTGCTTTCAACTACCTGAAAGGGGGTTCCAAAGAGGATGGATCTAGACTGTTCTCAGTGGTAGCAGATGACAGAACAAGGAGTAATGGTCTCAAGTTGCAGTGGGGGAGGTTTAGGTTGGATATTAGGAAAAAAAATTTCACTAGGAGGGTGGTGAAACACTGGAATGCGTTACCTAGGGAAGTGGTGGAATCTCTTTCCTTAGATATTTTTAAGCTCAGGCTTGACAAAGCCCTGGCTGGGATGATTTAGTTGGGGATTGGTCCTGCTTTGAGCAGGGGGTTGGACTAGATGACCTCCTGAGGTCCCTTCCAACCCTGATATTCTATGAACTGCAGGTGCCAGCACTCACTCAGACCTGCAGGGTAAGAATGGTGTATATACAGGGAGATGAAGGAGTACTTGTGGCACCTTAGAGACTAACCAATTTATTTGAGCATGAGCTTTCGTGAGCTACAGCTCACTTCATCAGATGAAGTGAGCTGTAGCTCACGAAAGCTCATGCTCAAATAAATTGGTTAGTCTCTAAGGTGCCACAAGTACTCCTTTTCTTTTTGCGAATACAGACTAACACGGCTGTTCCTCTGAAACCTATACAGGGAGATGTAGCCCAAGGCCCAGTCTAAGCATGGGAGAATTCCACACAAGGATAGGTAAAGACACATGAGCCTAACATTTGGGGGAGGTGTACTCACTGAAACCAGAAATTGGACAGAGGTACAGCAAGCTCTGTAAACATGACAATTTAGACTGGTTCCCTGTACAGTCAGTTGGTTTCTCCCTGCTCAAAAGACCACTGAAGATTTAGCAAAATAATAGAAAACTTTTATAATAAATTAGAGAGATTTTAAAGAATATTTACCATTTAAAGTTTCTCTATTAGATATGGATTTTTTTAAAAATTTGTCAACTTTAAAAAAAGAAAATGAAGTTGACTGTTTCACTTCAATCTTTCCAATTTGAAATATGTCCAGTACTGTGTCTTGCGTCTGTGCCGAGTGAATGCATTATTGAATCATCACAAAATAAATCATTCCAGATGTGTTTTGTAATGATTTTCTGGTTACATGTAGCTACTTGCATGCACAGCTACCACACAAAGTAACAGCAGAGTAAACAGATATTTTAAACTTGTTGAATTGAAACATTTGTCTAAATTGACCCTTTTTCAGGAGCGGTTTTGATTTTGATAAATTTACATTTTCTGATGTAAAAATGTTTCTTCAGAAAATTCCTGACCAGCTCTAATTCAAACACATAAGTTCTGCATTTAGATATCATATAGTAGCTTTAGACATATTTAACTTTGGTGCTGTGGTTAGAAATGTGACTATATAAAATGCCACCTGTGCTCTCAGTACCTTGTGTCCCCCCCCCCATCACCTCTGCTTACTTTATTGTTCAAAATATGTTTTCGTTATCTTTTTTTTTTTTCTCCCAGTCAACACAGCTCTTGGAAAGTGAGCTAAATTCTCCCCTTACTCCTTCATAAAACCAGAATTATTTACTAACGTCCAGTCATAGAATCCTTCACCAGCTAGAAAGACCACAGCTTGACTTTCAGCTCCTCAAATGATTTTGTTGAGCCTGAATAAGTTAAACAATATTACTTTTAAGCTGAATGAGACAGTAGTGCAGAGCATGGAATCTCCCAGACTTAATTTACATTCTCCAGAAACAGATCCATCCAGCTTCATATGTAAAGTGTCTGATTCATTAACTCTAAGGCCCCTTTATGTACATTTATGCTCACTTCATGCCTCTTTCCATTCTGCCAGAGTGATGTAATTTAAGATGAGTTTAATGTAAATGAGAATCAGGTCCAAAAAAAATCAGCTACAGCAGTTGCTGCTAAAGGTCTGACTTGATGAGCAAAAAAAGTGCATTTTTCAGTCATGTTTGCTCATTCAAGTTCGCACAACCTGACTGAAAAAAGTCCCACTGATGCCGATTAAGACACAGGATAACATATTTGGAGCAGAATTAGCCGGTCATGTTATGTTCTGTGTTTAACTCTGGATGTACAAAGGATAACAAACAGTAAGAGACACAAAGAAGGAGGAGAAGGAAAGTGCAGAGCTTAATGGTTACAAACCATTCAATTTAAATATAGATTGGCAATCATGAATGATCCTCTATAGCAGTGCTGGGCAACCTGCAGTCCATCAGGGTAATCTGACTGAGGGCCATGAGACATTTTGCTGATGTTGACTGTCCACAGGCACGGCCCCCTGCAGCTCCCCGTGGCCGCGGTTCACCATTCCCAGCCAGTGAGAGCTGAGGGAAGCAGCGGGCCGCAGGATGTATTGACCACCTCTTCCCTCAGCTCCCATTGGATGGAAACAGCGAACTGCAGCCACTGGGAGCTGCAGGGGAGCTGTGCCTGTGGGCTGCCAATGTCAGCAAAATGTCTCGTGGCCCGTAATCAGATTACCCTGATGGGCTGCATACAGGCCACAGGTTTCCCAGCACTGCTCTGTAGCTATTTTCAGTTGGTGATTTTCTTTAGGTTCTTTATGTTCACTAAACACAGATGCAGTGTATACATTAAAATAAAATACTATTGTTACCTCATATGTACCCAAAATAAAATATAGGTGACAGGTGAGTTTTGTTTCACTTCTTTATCATCTAAATTTCATAAAAATTGGCGATATGTAAGACTGGTTAGAAAAGTATTGTCATCTCTGACTAGCTTTTCGTGTGTTTATTTCCCCTAAATCTGAAACTAAAATGAACCTGTCACAATGAAAAAGGCAGTTATGTCATTGGCAGACAATTTTCAATAATGTCCATAGGGCAAAAAGTTCATGTTAGGATACAGAGAGAACATTCATAATTTCCCTAGCCTCCTCAGGTTTTGTAGGGGAAAACAAACAAGCCAGCTCTCAGACCATCTTGGTTTCCTATTTTAAAATTTATGAACTCTTCACAAACGCAAAATTGAATTTTCTACTATTGTCTGTGCAGAACACACATCTGTGATTTCTGCTACTCATATTGTTATTTTGTCTCCTGTGAAATTACTGAGAGACTGTTTGACCCTTCTGGATTTGTGTCTCCTAGGCTTCCTTCCAGTTTGTTTCATAGTCTCATAAATCGAACTCTTTAGAAGCTACCTTAAAAAGGTATGACTTTCAAGAAGATTTATATTGCTCATTTGTGTTTCCATATCTTTGGCAGATAGAAGGTAGTTTGCCTGAAGTAAACAGACAGAGGGACTGCAATAGATTCCTCCTAATTATTACAGGCAAACTAAACATATGTACAAAGAACATAAGGTAAATGTAAGCCATAAAAGAGAATTGACTGAGTTCATTTAAACCTTCTTCTATTTTTCTCAGCAATAATATTAAACTTTCATTATGAAAACAGCAGGTGTAGGGCAAATTGTCTCCTTTTTAGCTTTTTCATTATTTTGTCCAACAACTATTCTATTATAATTTCATAAAACGCCTTTAAATCCACTTTCTCAGTACCTGAAAAGATGGTGGGTGAAGTCAGAGTAAAGAATGAAAGAATAATTGGGTGAGGTAATAGGGATCCTGCATTATTCACATGATGAGTAAGAACTACTTGCACAAATTAGTTTTTTTTCAGGATCAGACCCCTAATCGATATGTAATATCAAGATTGTGAAAAATATGGCCTGCAATTTAAATCTGGCTCTTACAAGTAGGAAATGCTTTGCTTTGATGTGTTTAAAATTAGAGTTGTATGAGGACCCAGCATATTCAAGTAGCAGATTAGAGCACTGAGGAGATAAGAGTGGGTATTTCCGGAACCCAAATGAACCCAGTGCAAAATGAGATTGTCAAGCGATCCCAAAACCATATGATCACCTATAATAACAAAACCATGAGTTTAATGAAGAAAAGGTGAACATCAGTCAATCAAATCAATTATTTCCTGTTCAGAGCCTAATCCAGAAGGTAATAATGAAGGTGACTCTAGAAGTTTAGCCATTCCTCTAGGAGCGCTTCAAATAGCTGTACAAGTTTAATGAATCTGAAGAAAGCCTTTACATAAAGAATGCTCTAGGGATTATATTACTTACAAAATGTCTGAAATGACCATGGAATGAATGCTGCCTATGTGTTCCCCTAGTTGTCATGTAAATAAAGTAAACAAACACTGATGTATACATGTGTAATATGGAAATATTTCTTTTTGAGTCAATTACTGTATGCATAAAGCAGCCCGATAAACATGCAGAATAGTTCCACGGGAACATTGAGTAATTCCAGAATTATTGGTCTTATTTAATAAATTTTGAGCTTCATAAGGACATGACAGACTGTAACAGATTGACTTCTACATTTTTTACCCAAGACTTTATATAAGTTATCATGTTTCCCCCCAGTGCTGCAGAATGCTACTAACTGGTTGATGAAGCAGGACTTGCAAACTTCAGATGGAATTCAAGTAAGTGAACAATTGGTATGCAAGCCCGAAAAGGAAAAGGTTACAATTTCCAGTGGAATAAAAACATTACTTCACCTACCTTGAACTTTGCTATTTAATTAGACCAGAGATGGAAGAATGCAATTTGGTTTATTCCAGCTTACATCTTCGAAAAAATGTCTGTATTAGTGAAGACCTTAGCTTTTAAAATTTTAAATTTCAGTAAATTTCATGGTTCTGAAACGTGTAGATTGAAAGCCCTAGAGAATGAAGGACTCCTTTTATACATCAAAAATGTAATATCAGTACAATATCAATGCAAGGTATACTGTCAATATACCTCCATTCATATTCTGGAGGGATCACTGTGACACTTCCTCTGAGTACCCAGGACTGAGAGTCATTTTGTTACCCCCCTGCCTCCAGTGAGAGACTTGTTTGTGCATGAGTGGGTATCAGCTCCCTCACACCTCCAGTCTGTTAGCCACCCAAACAATCTCCTCTGGACAATATCAGCCCTTACATTTTTCTTGTAGGTTAATGGTAGGTGCACTCCAGTCCCCAAACCCTTAGGGTTTAGCCTCTTACCCATTGTTATACCAGGCTTGCTGTCCGCAAGAGCACAACATACACCCCATCTTGAATGATTCAACCCAGGGATCTGTTCTTATATTACACTACAGCACTGAGTTATTTTTATTGTAAAAAAAAACACATAATTTTATTATTAAAGATTTAAGAGCTAGTGAGTGAGAGTAATGGGAACAGAGAGGTTACACTTAAAAAAAAAAGTCACACTTTCTAGGGACTAGAAAGGCTAATCAGTCTAAACAAGTCTATCTCACCCAAATGTCCTTCACGATGCATCTGACCAGAGGAGGCTGAGAACTTGTTTTCATGAATGCAATCACAGCATCCAGTCACCTCCTCGGGTGCAGGATAAAGGAGTGTCTTTTTTGCCTTCCCTTTATATTCCTCAAAATTCATAGTCTGCCCTCTGAGATGGGGCAACCCATCTGGTTCACTCTCCAGTGTGCATGTTTCCTGTTGACTCGGAATGTAAATGGGGCTTTCATTGTGTTGGCTTACAAGGCTTAATTTATATGTCAACAGACATACACATTTTACCTGTCTGGAAGAAACCTCTCTTTCTCTTTGTTTCTTCATATTTAAAACATATTTTCAGTACATATAATAAACTCCTTAAATATCATCTGTATATACTGATCCTCGTAATTGTTACAAGATGTAGGATACAAGCTTTTATTAGAGACCTCACATGACATCAGTTATTGGTAATCATGAAAATGGTGTGCTATGTGTAGTGAGTTTGTCAGGTCTACTAGGATTTGCTGTTACACAATAGTGACCCCCTTTGATGGTTGTCACTGAGGGATCTTAGGGTCACAATCACCTCTAGTAATGAGAAGGTAGTTCAATCTCTTTTTCCATTTGTATTCACTCCTTGCCTTCTCTGCTGAGATTATCTAATTAATGTCAAATGCATTGATGACTTGGTGATGTGGATAATTCTCTGTTGGAACTGGATTGCAACTGTCAATTCATTTAAATTAAGCCAACAAGTGTATGTCGGATGGTAACAAATTTTGATCCTGCCTGGGCTATACTTAAACTTCTGATATTCATTTAAAATGCTCTGTATCCCATTAACCAATCTCCCAGGAGTTACTTGATTCTGTTTAACTTTTTTCTCCACTAGTATATTTACATTTATTCAGAAACTAAATGGATATAGGTGATGTCATATTCTGCAGTTTCTGAAAACATCTTTTCTTTATAGGTTCTTATACTCCTTCATCACCAGAACTTCTGTGCACTTTTCAGTAGTGATGTGACTAGCATCGGTCCAATGTGGTTTATTATCTCACTGTCTCCCCAGGAAGAGAATTGTGTGGGCAGAGTAAATTTTTAATAAATGTACATGCTCCTATGTACATTTATTATGTCACGTGGAAGACACTTTGCTACCATAGTGGTGGTCCTAGACGTAAAGTCTGAAAACTGGTCTCTAAACAATTTAATGGAAAGGAGAAGGAAGTTGGGAAGGGGATGGGGGAAGGAAGGAAGTAATGGACAATGGACCCTGGTAATGCATTAGGACCCCAATTCAGCAAGGCACTTAAGCATGTGCTAAATCGCAGTCCCGATGCATTGCCTAAAGAAAGCTCATGAATGCAAATATGCCAGAATTAATTCCTATGACTTGCTGTCTTGGATATATAACAAATAGTTAGGTTTGGATCTGTCTGTGCTTAACAGGTTGAGGAAAAGCTCCACATGTTACACTAATGTTCTGATTTTGAGAGTCCTTTTTTCTCACTAGCTTTGAGCCATATTGCAGGTACACCTGAGGTACATTTCCCTTTGATTTTACTTTATTTGTTTTGTATGTGGCTTTGTCTTTGAATGACTTCAGTGGGAGATCACTATGGATTGAGGGGAGTATAGAGTCCTAAATTACACCCTGGCCCATGGACCATAATTAAACATGGGATTTGTTTTTCTGTGCCAAATGAGTTTGACAATCTTGCACCAGACCATGCTGCTTCTCTCCTCTGATTTCATTTAACTGTTCCCCTTGGATTGGTTATTATAAAGGATTCATTTCTCGTGTCTTAGTCTTTGCCAATTTTAAGATGTTCTAGAACAACTAATTTGGGGCTGGTCCTTTCTAATATAATAGTTCCTCCTTGCTAAACTATTAACTCCTTTTTTCCCCCCTCTATTACCTTCTGGAATGAAGAACAGTCTTAAAGACCCTCCTCCACAGTGGTTTAAGTCAGTATGTTACCAACTAGAATGATCTGATTCAGTCTAGATTAAACAGAATGAAGTATATTTATTTGACAAAGCCCTGGCTGGGATGATTTAGTTGGGGTTGGCCCTGCTTTGAGCAGGGGGTTGAACTAGATGACCTCCTGAGGTCTCTTCCAACCCTAATCTTCTATGATTCTATGAAGCTTCAACAGAAAAAGTGTGCAGAATAGCAAAGTGATTTTTATCTTTAAATGTCATGCTTATGTGTATGAAAATGTTCCGTGTGGTATCCCCTCTGGATTACAGCAAGGAAAACATATTAGATAGTAAGAAATCTTCAATGTGATTTAAGCTTTATAGAATTTCTGGTTCTTTCTGACCATATAAAAATATGGTCTGTCTTTCAAAATGCCACTCCCTCTCTCTTTTTCCACCCCTCTTCTCCATCCCATTTCTTTCTAGTTGTTGACACTTGCTTGTAAACTGTTCACCTATTTTCTTTTTGCTGTTTTTGTTATTCCTAAGAAATACCCTGCCTTTCCTCAAATGCCTTATTAGTTTTACAAAATTCATGGATGATTTCTGCTAACCATTCCTGGCTAGCTGCTCTCAGCCTCCCTTTCTTTGAGCTTGTATAGTGGGATATAGTCAGCAACAAAGTACATAAATCAGACGAAAGTATTATAGTTCCTACTTATCTTTTGTTTCATATCCATTGTTTTCTTTGAAATATTTGGGCCAGATCCTGACCCCCATGTTGGTGGCATAAAGAGGCTATACAGCTGACCTGACGAGGAGTCCATCAACATAGGACAGTCTCCAGGGGATTTAGAATTAGTGTCACCATTATAGTGGGATAGAAAATGATTTTCCCATCCTGTTAACATTTTTGAGATTTCAATTTTTTTTCTTGTTCCTCATCGTGATGAAATCAAGATCTTTTGAAGTATTTTACAAAAAACAGCTCCTGCTCCCTCATGAATAGCCAATAGCCTAGTGATCATAGCACTTAATTGAGATCTGTGAGACCCAGGTTCAAATCCCTGCTTTGTCTGATTCAAACCTGGCACTTGACCTTCCGCGTCCCAAATCCCAGATGTGTTTCCTAACGTCCAGGCTATTGGGTTTTCCAGGGCATGTCTGTGTTACTCTTTCCTGTTGGAACTGTTCCACTGGGGAAGCTCTCACTTAATCTTTCCTATTGGAGCTGTTTCACTTTGTATAAATAATTATGTATTGGTGTAGGGACTTGAAACTGGGTCTCCCAAATCCAAATCCACTGGGTTATTGGCTACTTTGGTCTCTCTCTTATATGTTCTATCTGACTTTCTAATCAAAACCAATTCTGGGCCTGAGAATCACTTACTGATCAAATTTTTTGTAGAAACTATATGTTCCCACAAGAAGTTTAGATTTCAATTAATTGCCATTTTCTGATGAAAAAAGTTTTGTCAGAAAATTCCTGACAAGTTCTAATCGCTATACACCCGCTAGTCACCAGTTGTCCTGCAGTCATGTATGAGAATAGGTTCTGTTCATTTAAAAAAAAAAAACAAGAAATTGTTCCATGTATGCCTGGAATTGCATGAATTCTGCAAATCTTGTCCACTAAAACTGTTAAGATGACTGAGAAGCTCCAGAGTCTATGGAGCTAGCTGCTGAAATTTGGTGCCCTGAAACAGTCAGGAATAAGAATATCATTAACTGTAGCAAGAACATACAGGAATGTAAAAACTACCATACTATAGCAGACCTACAGTCTGAGTTAGTCAGAAGGAAAATTGTGTGGGAATTGATATTTGGTGGGATTGCTGGCCCCTCTGAATACACATTATCCTGGCATTGAGAATTTCCCATCTTGGAGAATATTACAAGAATTACACGAGTTATTTCACTTGATTCATTTACTGTAGCTTAAGTGGGGAAGGGAATTTTTGGGTGCCTGTACTTACGCATGGTAATCACCACCCAGATGGAGATGTGGCTGTGCATGTGAGGGTGTTGCTGAGATGCCCAGTGCAAGAAGTTATTGACCTCTGCAGAGGTGACCTCTCTGGAGGTATTTAGTGTTCTGTTATCGCTGAATTTACTCATGTGTGGGGCAGGTTTATCACTGCTTATTTACTGAACTACTACAGTACTGATGATGTAACTGGTCAATGTGTTGTGTCCCCATCTGTGCCTGATTTACAGCCCATTTGAATCAGTTACAGCTCTCTGCAAGATACCGTACTCTTTAGTTCACGCTACAGAGACTCATGCTTTGAGTCCTCATTTCAGTTCTTGGTGTCAGCCAAGATGGCACCATATCATGGCAACCTAGCCTGGCTGTATTCAGTGTTTCAGCGTCTGCAATTGGTTTCTGCGTCTGTGTGTGAGACTAAACAGGATACGTATTACTGCATAATCTCCTACAGTATACATGGCAACTTTAAACTTCCTACCAAAGCTTATCCTTTCATTGCAAAACTTTTGCATGGGGAAGAGGGCAGGGACCTTGGTGAATTGAGTAAAAGGCTTTCCTTGCCATGTAGAATGCTCCTGGAAGAAAGCTTTGTGTCAGGAAGTGGAGGAAACAAGGCCACTCTTGAGCCAGTGCTTCCTGCTTGGTTGTCTGCAGAGCACATAGGTAACTGGTGTTTGGCATGGGGAGTTCTAGCCTCAATCTTTCCCTTAAAATGGGGGGGCTGCCTAAATCCAACTGGGTCCAATGAAGGTAAGCCCTTATAGATGATGATGGCAACCCCCAGTCCCTTAGGGCTAATAGAGACTACCAGATAAAGAATCCATGATTAGCTGATATGGGTGCCTTACTCCCCTGGTGGAGCTAGCTAGCATGAAATATTAGAATTGGCATTCAATATTTCAAAACTTGACTTCAAAATGAGAACTGAAGAATTATCTTTGATTTTTCTCATTGCAATCAGGTTTGTTGAGCAATCTGCATAATGATACACATTATTGCTTGAATTTTTGACAATGGCTTTTTCCTCTATTGTGTGTTCTCTGCTAGTATAAACATACTTAATTCATCCTAAATGAGCTATTTGAAATAAATTGACAAAGAATGTGAAGAGGAGAAATCTCATTTTTGTTTCACTAAACAGCAGAAGTATGTATATATATTTTAAGTTTCGCTGTGCATTAGCTCAGCTGCAACTTAAAAGCTGAATTAATTGATAGAGTGGTATTCCAGTATAAACGAGCAAGGTTTCCTGCATATGTTCAATGCCATTTTAAAAGCAACTAGATAAATTGGACTGAGCAGAATATCCTGCAGAGATGTTAACACTCCTGCTGCTCATCTCCTCCAGAAATGAAGTACCAACAATTCTTCATAAGTTTTCATTTACATGTTAGCTTCTATGCACAGTCTCCTTTTTCTGCCTAAACATTCAAATGGCTGAAATCACTTGACAGATTATTGCTGTCTCCCAGGTTTGTAGCTTTATTATTTATTCTGGGTTGTTTTCTGTTTCATGACGTATTTTATTATGAATGCCATTGCTTTAGTCAAATTCCTACCAAGCACACTGCTTGGAATGACAGTTATGTGCTATTTTGTTATAGATGTGGGGAAAAAGGATTTTAAGTGGCTGACTACTTTTAATGAAGAACTCTTAGAAAAAGGGTTTCAGTGTGGCCTTCGGATCTTTTTTTTTTTTTTTTTTGCCAGCTGATCAACTCCACAGCCACACCTTTACATCTAACCTTGTATTTAGGCACCTACATCAGAGCTTCAGAAAACAAGTGCACTTATTTAACTTTAGGCACCCAATTTTGAAAATTATGGTGATGGTGTTTCTCCTGAAGTCTACTATTAACTGAAGTTGGCCCAAACATTGGGTAATTCTGAAATATTTTCTGCTAATATAGGACCATATTCTGGCCCACCTATGAGCTTGTACATCAGCTACCCTTCCCTCTACAAGCTACCTCATTGCAGATAGCTGTGCTTTATGGGGGGGGGGGGGAAAGAGTGGTGGTGGAGCCACTATGACCCTCCCATGCAGGTGTATGGGCAGTGGTTCGGGCTTTGGTTGCATCCTTCAATGGACTGGGTAGCACAGTGGCATCAGTGCACTGAGATGACACATATGGGGCTCTCTGGGTCACAAGCTACTTCCTGGGCTGGTCTTGGGGAAGAACAGCAATGCGCTGCCCTACACCAAGCTCATGGGAAAGTCGTATTTGAGGGTCTGATTCTCATCTATACACTGGCAGCATGAAATGGTATTAAAGATTATGTAAGTTGCAGGTGAAGTTCCCTTTTCACTGCCAGTCTGGTAAATAAGAATCAGTCCGGCACCTGCAATTATTCTATTGTGAGGTGGTTCTATGTTTTTAAGATTCTGCTTGTAAGTACTCAACTTGTTATGCCCTTATAGTCACATTTCTATCTGTCAGTACATATCCAGCTGCCATCACTGTCGTATCTAAGCATATGCAGATAGTACTCATCCTGTTTCCAAATGCATTTGAGACAATAAAAAATAGAATAATGCGCCACTTCCCCCCCCTCACGGTATGTACTCAGCCTTTAGAAAGTTCCTCCTGAATATCAAGGATGTATCTACCCTCTTCCTTTTCTCATGCTGTGATAATAGTGCAGCTCTGCAGAGAAACTGAATTAGTATATTAGATAAGGACATTCACATCAGGACATTTTCAAAGGACTATTTTGTAAGTGTCTGCCAGATCATTGTAAAAGAATGATTGATTGCATGCCTATTGCATTATAAATCCAATGTGCAACAACAAATAGGCAAGAGTTATTAACAGTCATACAAGTCGTTGAATAGAATAAAAACTTTTTATTAAGTTGAATTACAGTTCTTGGTCAATTATAATAATGCACCACTTATTATATATTCACAAATGCTATATATACAAATCTGAAAAAAAATCAGAGAAGTTGATATGTTTTGAGCCCATCTTTCACACATTTGGGTCAAGCTGAAATCGGGGATTCTGGGGATGTTTTGTTTTGTGTTTTTTTTAAAGCCAGTTGCAATGTTTAGCTAAAAGAAAAAAATCTATCTGAATACAGTAATTCTCCTCCTGGCATGAGAAATTCTCACTGCTATGTTAAGCTTTGTATTAGCGGCTGTGGAGTATTTCACAAAAATCCTCCCAATACTTAGGAACAAAGCTGTTGTTTTGGAGACAGCTCCAAATTAGCCTTGCCAGGCTCTAATGCTGCAGTGTTAATGAGACCAATGTTTGGCACAACTTCAACTGAAACAAGAAATGCTAAGCTAAAGAAACAGAAGTTTTGTTTTGTTTTTTACCACAGAGATCTGTAAGATTAAATATTATATATGTTCTATTGATCCTTGGAGAATTTACACAAGTTATGGAGATTTGTCACTTCCTGTATTTGTCTTGTTAATTTTGTAGCTTATTAAGGAATACTTTGACATTTTTGATTCACATGATGGCAATTTTGTCAGTTGCTCTCCATTTATTATGTCAATTATCATGGAGAAAAGAATTCTGGCTGTGTCCATTAAAACCACCTGGAATGTAATGAACACAGATATGGGGAAAGGTCCAGGTTTGAATTCAGTGGAAAGCATCAGAGGCTGAAATTCCAATATAAACCTTGTGTAACCTGAAAATGTTAAACCTTACCCCACTCCCCCTCCTCAGCATGGGTAGGCAGCTGTCACAATGTTTGCTGGATAAAATGACTTTAAACTCTTTCACACCAAATGTTGAGGTACTGTTGACTCCTGTACACAGACATAGTTGATACAAGGACAGAATGGATATCAAATTATCATCTGTTTTTGTTTAAAATAGTGATAATATTGCTAATTGTACAAGCACACATTTTCTAGCAGTAAAAGAGGGTGTCCAGTATACAAGGTATGGTAATACAGTAAGTTATTGGTTACGGTAATGGTACATTCTGTTACTATACAAGTTCTGTCAATAATTTATTTAAGCAGTTCATAACATTTTGTCCATCTTTTTCTTAAATAGTTCATTTTAATATAATACCACCAGTAAGTTGTTCCAGTTCCTTGAATTCTTTCATAATTATTAACCATGTTTCCATAGCGGCTATCTGTTTCTTGCTCCATCAGGGTGAAAAGGTCTGCTCGGATGGATTTCACTGCAGGATCAAGGACATAGGGTCAGATTTTTAAAGGTATTTAGGTGCCTCGGCACTTTTGAAAAATCTTAGTTGCATCTTTAGGCATCTGAATATCTTTAAAAATCTGGCCTGTAGTGATGAAATACATATTTGGGTTCAGTCACAAGGATTCCAAATCGATATCTATCCCTGTTTAATTACAGTAAATTGGTCATTTTTCCTATCATTCTAACTATATTTAAGATATATTGTCTCCCACGTACCTCTAGTAAATTTTTGTTTTGTTTTTTGTTTACATCACTCCTTACACCATGATATTACCTCCAGAATTTTATTGTACATTTTGCATTTACTGTGTTTTGTAGGTCTGGCATGTGAAGATATCCAGTCATAATTTTTAACTAGTATTCACTCCACGGGGGCAGCTATTTATTATCCTCCTATCCACTGGAGAGACTTGTTGATTCATTTCCTTTTTTCAGCCTAGCCTCACATTATAAATATTGCAGTACAGTTCAGTACAAAGCTATATATGTAATGTGTTATGTTCAAGGCATACACACACACAGACACACACACAGAAGACCTAAAAACATAAAAGTAATAGTATGCTGTAACCTTCCAGCAAGAATATTTATTTCTTAGAGTTCAGAGGGGCAACATACAAAAACCCCAAACGGAAAGAAAGGGCTTCTCCCTAATGCAGCTAGTCACAGCTCACCGCAGTTTGCTTTATGCTGGCTCTTTCCAGAAGACCTCTGTAGACTAGACTTTCCTTCAGAACCCTTTAGCCTGCAAGCAGAACCAGAAAACACCCCTACCCTTATTGTGATAGTTCGCAATTCCAATACAGTCCTCAGTACACAACATAACGAATGAGAGTTTTAACCAGATTTCATCATTTTCAATTCTTTACATTGTTTACATGAACTTTACCTTCAATAGAGGTTTATCTTCAATTCTTATTATGATTTTGTAAAGATCTTAATACTAGCAAGATACAAAAAATCTCTCTGTCAATGTCTTTAAATATTCTGTTCATGCACATTTTATCTTTACATCTTTTTGTGAAATTAGGAACAAAGAGTGAAATCCTAGCCTCATTTAAGTCAATGACAAAATTACCATTTGCTTCAATGGGACAGGATTTCACCCAAGAGACCTCTACGTTTTATGTGGATGTCAAAATATGTAATAAAAAGTTCTCACATTTGGAGATTAATTTCTCAGATATAAACTACATATTTTATGATGAAGCTATATTTCTAAACCAATAGATAATAAATAATATATTTAACTATGCAGTTATTTTGGTATCTTAGATGCAGTATAAACCAGACTATTTTGTTTCATTTGGATATCTATTGCAAATTGGATCTTCTGGTCATTTGGTCATGAGACACTTTCTACCTGAGGAGCAAATTAAAACACATCATGATACATTGAAGAAAATACCACAAACAATATGTTTGTGAGTCCCTTATGGTAGATTCCTTAATTGCAGCATCTGTATCCCCTTTTTCCGTCTGTGCTGAACTCTCTCCTCACTTAACCTTATGTAGGGGCCTAATTCAGACAATACATTGGGAAGAAAAGTTTCAGCAGCAAAGAGCTTGGTGAACAGAAGGCCTTTTCAAAGATCTCATTAACCATCAGCAGGCTTAGGTGGAGTCATCCCAATGGCCATTTCATCTGTATATTCATCTAACTTTATAAATATTGCAAAAAGGACTGAGTTCTTTATTTGGATAAGATAGTTTCTGCAAGCGTAATTTAAAAGTTTTAACTTTCCATTTAGGCACAGCCTAAAGCTACGTTTAAAAATAGTAAATAAATATATATAAAATAACTACATCATAACACAAGAAGATTGATCTAGTATTATCTTCTGTTCTTTTAAAGGAGAATAATTCCTGTAAATATTTGAGTGTGTTCTTAATAATTAATAACAAATAGTCCTTCAGGAAACCAAACTAAAGAATACAGCTAGACAACATGTCTCTGGATAAAAGGCTAGAGCTTTACTTTCAGGCATAGCAAAATGAATAATATTGATTCTATAAAGCCATAGTAATGTGATGAAGGTCAGATACTGACCTTTAGAAGTTTGGAACAGCCCCAGTCTTCCTTCAAGAAATCCACTCTTTTAAACAGCTGCTTAAGGGAAATAGGGTGACCAGATGTCCTGATTTTATCGGGACAGTCCTGATATTCGGGGCTTTCTTTTATTATAGATGCCTATTATCTCGCACCCACTGACCTGATTTTTCACACTTGCTGTCTGGTACCCCCCAATAGGAAAGGAACCATTTATAAGTTATAATATCCACTGGAAGGATGCTCCTTGCAATTCCAAAGACAGGCTTGCTCTGCTGCTATTTTCATAGTGGTGGTTTGTGCGTAGTTTTTTTAATGAACAAAACCTCAAAATTTTGGCAGAAAAAAAGGCAATGAGAAATAGAAACAAAATATGAAATATCACAAATGTATGGATTCAGAAATCAAAAGAGCCACTGGGATTCATAGGTCTGACTGACAAACTATTGCCAAGAGATATTAATATTGTCAATAGCATGTTATGATTTACCTTTAGCTACAATATCCCATTGAGAGATGAGCAGTATGTTGTAAGCTAGAACTAAGACTATATAAGCGATAAATAAATAAAACTTCCTATAGGGCCAGTCACCGGGTGCATTGGCACCTTTAATGGAGTTCAGATTAAGCTATACCTAATTTATTTTCCAGATCATGAGACAGAACATGTGCTCACAGAGCTAAAAGAGGTAAGCTCTGTGCTTAGTTGTGAGGAAGAATTGCAGGGGGAAGGAGTTGCTAGTAGGGAAGGCTCAGTAGGTGGCCTCTAGAAAAGGCCAGGCAGGAGCCCAGTGTACAGCTTCATAAAGGAAGCTGGACAAACAGCCAGGAAGAGTGAGGGAAGAAATTTGTGCTCTCTCTTTTATGCTTTGTCACTCTTCTTTGTGTACTTTGATCATCAGTGAAAATTAACAATCTTGACCATTAAATTACCATCGTTAGGTTTCAATGCCAAAATTCCTAAGGATGAATGGAGACCCTGCACAGCCCTAAGCTATTGTTTCATGCCTTTAATATTAAGTTTGCAAAGCTATGGGCTTTTCTTCAAATAAAAGCATAGACTGTGGATTCCACCCCAAAAAATTACTGGTTTTATGAAACTGCTGCAAGGCAACTCAATTTGCTTTCTATATCTCCAGCTCATAGGACCCTCCCTCTAAACTTAATGTTCCCAGTTGGTCTTATGAGATAAAGTTGACTGAAGTACAATTATGCAGGCTTTGGTGCAGACCTAGATTCAGTGTCTGGTTTCTCTACCCCATGTCATGTACCAAGTTAGAAATAGAATTCCAGCATATAAAGATGTGATTTCAAAATGTCTAGTTTAGCAGTTTAGTAATGTGGCCCTATCCTGATAATTTGGCCCCACCAAGCAGCAGATGAGGGCTGCCTTCAAGGCCATCCTATTCTGCAAACAGACTGGGCCTATGTACAAGATGGAGAGTGAAGCTGATAAAGGGACATTTAGCAAGTGCAAATGAGTTCCACCTCTGTTGTATGCAGTGTTGCTGTAGCTATGTCAGTCACAGGATTTTCGAGAGACAAAGAGAGTGATCTAATTTTTTTTTTTTGGACTGTCTGTTGGTGACACAAGCTTTCAAGCTCACACAGAGCTCTTCTTCCACCCCGACTGTCTTTCATTTTGAATCTGTTTCCTATCCTCCTTCGTGCACGGATTGCACAGGGAATGCAAGTTAGTTCCTCTGAGATAGACCTGCTCCTCAGCTAGCTCTTTTTATAACATATCTAATATGGTGGGGCCTCCTGCACCAACCAGAGGCTTCTGTCCATTTACATTTTATGAAGTGAGTGCCACACTGGGAGCTGCCCACCCATTTGTTATAAAGGGATAATGAGACAGAAGTTTCTGGAGAAATGGGGCTTCCTGTCCTAGGCTGTCACTTTTCATGATTCATGTGGACAAGGGGATGGGTCTTCAGGCCACACTGCCTCTTGGTCTCTTCCTTGGCTGTCTGTTACTGAAATAGAAAAGAATCTCTCAATACACAGTCCACCCAAGTATTGAAGAGACACTAAGCATGCTTAATACTTTTTGATCTCGTGAAGGCTAGAATCACAGGCTCTGCCCTTATAGACGTAGGCTTTATGCCACTGCTTCCAGGGGAGAAGGGATCCTTTAGAATACATACAGCCTCCACAACTTCTATCGATTCCGTAGCTGTGGATCCAGTTCTGCATTGGATAGGGCCTTATAAAAGCTCTTATGTTTGAAAATGGTAGCAGATAGAACAGCTGCTAAACAAAACACAGTAAACACATCACTCCTTCCCAGTTCCAAGTGTAGATTACGAATCCTAGGAAATTGGCCAAATGAGCCTTTACTGTGTCATTCCAAACAAATGTGGCTCATGAGAACAGAATAATCAAGGACAAGGAAAGACCGACTCAACTGCCTGTATTTAGCTAACCACTGAAATATTTGAGGCAAGATTGAGCAAATGGGATAAAATGATACAAAACAGATAATTGAATATAACTTGGGTAATAGTCTCATGTTTCCATTGACTTCTGTTGGAGTTGTGGAACTATGAAAATCCGGTTCTAAATCTCAGAAACTATGAAAATCCGGTTCTAGATGTCTGTATCTGGGCAACTAATTTAGGTAATCAAGGTTAGTGGAGACTTTAGAGAAGGTTTAGCTATTCTGGTGAACACTTTCTAAGGTATCATCATTTTTAAGAGCTATTGTATCTTTAAAAAGTGGAATCTTTCTCTATTTCCCAAAATTGGATTTTTTTTTATTAGAGAATTGTATATCAGGTCTTTTTTGTTTTCCTTTGGGAAACACTAAGTATTTATTCAATCACTGTGCCTAAGTTCTCTGATCTCATGTATAAAATTCATATAATTTATCTTGCAGCTGTACTGTTAGTATTAAATACGGTATCTCATGTTTATAAAGTGCTTTGAGATAATCTGATAAAAGATTCTATGTAAGTGCAAAACATTCATATTCCTATTGAAATACAAACCAACAGGGTTTATTTAAGGTTTTCCATCACTGTGGACCCAATACAGCTGTTAGGTTTTTATGCTTAAACAACCATTGCACAAATATAATCAGCTCCCATGCACCTAAATTACTAAAGCTAAGTCCATTTTCTTCAAATGACTGAGGGTAGTTTAACAAAGGAGAGCAGAACATACCACAGTTTATGGTACCTATTGACTAGGAAAGCTGCTCGAACTGTAACTTGTAATTTCTCTAATGAAATGTCATTAGAATTACATAGAGATAAAATTTAAACATTGATTTTTTTTTTCTCCTTTCCAAAGGGGAATGAATCTTAGTACTTAGATTGCTGCTGCATTTTTTTTAAAAGGACTTACTAAACCATTGTTAAAAATAACCTGAGCCAGTGCAAGTGAGAATTTGTTACAAGAACAGACAAGGTGCTTTACTCAAGTACAATTAGAGTAATTAAAGTATGTTTCAAATCCTATAATCTAAGACACAAGGCAGCTGCACTTTCATTGCTGTGAGCACAGCCTTCTAAACAGGTATGAAGGCTTATTCAATTATTCAGACTTTCAAGTGACATACACGCACACTTGCTCTCCCTGGAGCCTCTAGTTTGCGCACAGCCCCAGCCCTGCCCCCATTTGTCTGAACTCTGTGGATCATATCAGGCACTGAGTTCCACAGAGCCTCTGCACCATGACTTCTACCTGATATCCTTTTATTTTCAATCTGTTTCCATTCTCCCTGCTGCATGGATTGCACATGGACTAGGAATTACACACTCTGTAATCTTTTGCACTACATCTCTTCCTAGATGGTTAGCAAACTAGTTTATTATTTTGTATTTTATGGAACTTGTTACTGGCTTTTATGTTATGTAAATGGTCTGTTTTCTTAATATTATTGGGAATTAAAGTACTATATGGATGAAGGGCTTAGTGGATAAAACATTGTAATTTAGTCCAGCTGTCATGTTAAAAGAAAAAAAAATAGATCCACAGTGCCATCTCATCCGGTCTAGTGTCACAAATTTTGTTGTATACTGATTAGTATTAGCTAGAATGGAAAGTGTACTTCAGCCTTAACTAAGGAGCAGCTGTTCTACAAATATAGAGGGGGTCAAATTAATTTCAGACAGCCATCATTCAGTTACTCAGTAAAAATGTGATTCACAAACAGGTCATAATGTAATGGCAGATTAAAGTGTAATAGAATAGTATTGTCAGTTTTCACTCATCTTTGAAATTTGTCTTTTTGACTCGTTTTGAACTATCACTTTAAGATATTTACATTTGATACTGGAAGTAGGTGAGAGGATATTTTAAATTTTTGTAAGAAACCAACTTCTGCTTTTGATACTGGCTGAAAATATCCTGGGATCATTTAATAGTCAACTTAAAATGTGATTCAGATCTTGAATTTGAGATGTTTTATCCATGAAATGGAAAAGACTGCTTCTATTCACAGGATAGAAGTCAGAGTTTGAATGAGTATGGAAACTTAATAAGAGACTATACTGGCATAGATATGATGGCATAGCCCTATTATGTAGATGTAGCCATCGCTGACAGAAGGGATAGGAAAACCACCGCCCTGGATGAAGTTAGCTGTCTACAGAAGCCCTCTTCCACCAACATGGCTGCAATCTGTGCTGGGGGTTTTGTCAAGATAGCAACGTTGGTCAGGGACGTTCTCTTTTTTAGTAGCTGTGCTGATATAACTTTTCAGTGTAGACCATGCCTTGCTCTCTGGTGAGACACGTTGGAAGAATCCTGCATTGCTGCTACCCATGTCAATCTATAGCAAAACTAAAGTCTCTGGCACTGTCATAAGCATTTATAAAATATTACCATGCATACGCTATCTGTTTAAATCCACTGCAACATACCTAGTGCAGGCAATTGAAAGTGGCATGGAAATATTTTGTTTGACAACTTAGCTAAATGTAACTTTAATGTACTGAATGCCCCAAATCTAAATGTACTGTATCTTGTTATTCCTGGTTTAAGGCCCCTGATATTGCAGCTAGAAGGCTCCTAATAAGTTCTCATGTTCCAACATGCACTGAACTCTGACATTACAAAATATATTGTATCATGAGGCCAGATGGTGGGGTGTTCTTACAGTATCACACACAGTTTTGCTAGTTACAAGTGTTTGAACAAAAACTCTCTTGAACAGAATAATCACTATTTGTTCCAGCAGTATTCACCTTTTTCCAGTATAGGGAATATGTCTTAAACCACTAGAATCTTTCAAAACAGAAAACATTTAAGTGTAACCTTTGATCTTGTATGCTTCTTTTCATGGAAAATATAATAACTGGAACATTGGTGAGGGTTGTGAGATGAACATCCCAAATATGTGGTATATTCTTAGGAATTTAAAAGAGACACAAGCCAACAATTGTCCCATTCCTTAATATAGCCATAACTGGTGGTACAGTAGGCAAGGGCACTTTTGTATCGTTGTTTTTTTCTTTTATCAACTGACATCTCAGAACCACACTTCAGAAAGTACTTTGGTGATAATTCTGAAGATCTCTTACACCCAAGTGCATGAGCTCTGCCCCCCCCTATTTTTTTTTTACATCAAGCATTCATTTGCCAGACTAGACAATAGTTGAAAATGCTTGAGAGAGGCTTAATCAGGCAGCTTGCCTACATTAATCAAACAGTTATTCTATAACTGGCCATGGTATCAGAATGTGAATGAGATTCCCCACGCTTTATTACTTGGATAAAATAGTAAAATAAATAATGTCTCAAATCTAGCCTCAACTTTTGTTCTTTACTATTGTGACAAAGTTCCTGCTCTACCTTGGTGTTTCTTGTGCTTATTGGCGGATTTGCTAGCCTTGGAGCTTCACAGCAGCCTTCAGCTTGGCCGTTTTTCTGAATTCACAGTCCAAGTCGACGACTCCTGTGTCTGACCAGGAGTTGGGAAGATTTGGGTGGAACCCAGGCCCACCCTCTACTCCGGGTTCCAGCCCAGGGCCCTGTGGAATGCAGCTGTCTAGAGTGCCTCCTGGAACAGCTGTGTGTCAGCTACAACTCCCTGGGCTGCTTCCCCGTGGCCTCAGTGAACGGATCACTCAGGGAAGTCTGCTTTCCTGAAGTCCAGGGTCCGTATCGTGCTGCTTACCTTTCTTCCCTGTGTCAGGATCCTGAACTCAACCAACTCATGGTCACTGCCTCCCAGATTCCCATCCACTTTTGCTTCCCCCACTAATTCTACCCGGTTTGTGAGCAGCAGGTCAAGAAAAGCGCCCCCCCTAGTTGGCTCCTCGAGCACTTGCGCCAGGAAATTGTCCCCTACGCTTTCCAAAAACTTCCTGGATTGTCTATGCACCGCTGTATTGCTCTCCCAGCAGATATCAGGAAAATTAAAGTCACCCATGAGAATCGGGGCATGCGATCCAGTAGCTTCCGTGAGCTGCCGGAAGAAAGCCTCATCTACCTCATCCCCCTGGTCCGGTGGTCTATAGCAGACTCCCACCACTACATCACTCTTGTTGCACACACTTCTAAACTTAATCCAGAGACACTCAGGTTTTTCTGCAGTTTCGTACCGGAGCTCTGAGCAGTCATACTGCTCCCTTACATACAGTGCTACTCCCCCACCTTTTCTGCCCTGCCTGTCCTTCCTGAACAGTTTGTAACCATCCATGACAGTACTCCAGTCATGTGAGTTATCCCACCAAGTCTCTGTTATTCCAATCACGTCATAGTTCCTTGACATCACCAGGACCTCCAGTTCTCCCTGCTTGTTTCCAAGGCTTTGTGCATTTGTATATAAGCACTTGAGATAACCTGTTGATCGCCCCTCATTCCCAGTATGAGGCAGGAGCCCTCCCCTCACAGACATTCCTGCCTGTGCTTCCTCCCGGTATCCCGCTTTCCCACTTACCTCAGGGCTTTGGTCTCCTTCCCCCGGTGAACCTAGTTTAAAGCCCTCCTCACTAGGTTAGCCAGCCTGCTCGCGAAGATGCTCTTCCCTCTCTTCGTTAAGTGGAGCCCGTCTCTGCCTAGCACTCCTTCTTGGAACACCATCCCATGGTCGAAGAATCCAAAGCCTTCTCTCCGACACCACCTGCGTAGCCATTCGTTGACTTCCACGATTCGACGCTCCCTACCTAGGCCTTTTCCTTCCACGGGGAGGATGGACGAGAACACCACTTGCACCTCCAACTCCTTTATCCTTCTTCCTAGAGCCACGTAGTCCGCAGTGATCCGCTCACTCAGGGAACGGATGGCCAGGATCCCCTGGGGGACTAACTTGAAGGGGAAAGGAGTCCAGGAGAGCTGGCTGTATTTCAAGGAATCCCTGTTGAGGTTACAGGGACAAACCATCCCGATGAGTCGAAAGAATAGTAAATATGGCAGGCGACCAGCTTGGCTTAATGGTGAAATCTTAGCGGATCTTAAACATAAAAAAGAAGCTTACAAGAAGTGGAAGGTTGGACATATGACCAGGGAAGAGTATAAAAATATTGCTAGGGCATGTAGGAATGTTATCAGGAGGGCCAAATCGCACCTGGAGCTGCAGCTAGCCAGAGATGTCAAGAGTAACAAGAAGGGTTTCTTCAGGTATGTTGGCAACAAGAAGAAAGCCAAGGAATGTGTGGGCCCCTTACTGAATGAGGGAGGCAAACTAGTGACAGAGGATGTGGAAAAAGCTAATGTACTCAATGCTTTTTTTGCCTCTGTTTTCACTAATAAGGTCAGCTCCCAGACTGCTACGCTGGGCATCACAAAATGGGGAAGAGATGGCCAGCCCTCTGTGGAGATAGAGGTGGTTAGGGACTTTTTAGAAAAGCTGGACGTGCACAAGTCCATGGGGCCGGACGAGTTGCATCCGAGAGTGCTGAAGGAACTGGCGGCTGTGATTGCAGAGCCATTGGCCATTATCTTTGAAAACTCGTGGCGAACCGGGGAAGTCCCGGATGACTGGAAAAAGGCTAATGTAGTGCCAATCTTTAAAAAAGGGAAGAAGGAGGATCCTGGGAACTACAGGCCAGTCAGCCTCACTTCAGTCCCTGGAAAAATCATGGAGCAGGTCCTCAAAGAATCAATCCTGAAGCACTTGCATGAGAGGAAAGTGATCAGGAACAGCCAGCATGGATTCACCAAGGGAAGGTCATGCCTGACTAATCTAATCGCCTTCTATGATGAGATTACTGGTTCTGTGGATGAAGGGAAAGCAGTGGATGTATTGTTTCTTGACTTTAGCAAAGCTTTTGACACGGTCTCCCACAGTATTCTTGTCAGCAAGTTAAGGAAGTATGGGCTGGATGAATGCACTACAAGGTGGGTAGAAAGCTGGCTAGATTGTCGGGCTCAACGGGTAGTGATCAATGGCTCCATGTCTAGTTGGCAGCCGGTATCAAGTGGAGTGCCCCAAGGGTCGGTCCTGGGGCCGGTTTTGTTCAATATCTTCATAAATGATCTGGAGGATGGTGTGGATTGCACTCTCAGCAAATTTGCGGATGATACTAAACTGGGAGGAGTGGTAGATACGCTGGAGGGGAGGGATAGGATACAGAAGGACCTAGACAAATTGGAGGATTGGGCCAAAAGAAATCTGATGAGGTTCAATAAGGATAAGTGCAGGGTCCTGCACTTAGGACGGAAGAACCCAATGCACAGCTACAGACTAGGGACCGAATGGCTAGGCAGCAGTTCTGCGGAAAAGGACCTAGGGGTGACAGTGGACGAGAAGCTGGATATGAGCCAGCAGTGTGCCCTTGTTGCCAAGAAGGCCAATGGCATTTTGGGATGTATAAGTAGGGGCATAGCGAGCAGATCGAGGGACGTGATCGTTCCCCTCTATTCGACATTGGTGAGGCCTCATCTGGAGTACTGTGTCCAGTTTTGGGCCCCACACTTCAAGAAGGATGTGGATAAATTGGAGAGAGTCCAGCGAAGGGCAACAAAAATGATTAGGGGTCTGGAACACATGAGTTATGAGGAGAGGCTGAGGGAGCTGGGATTGTTTAGCCTGCAGAAGAGAAGAATGAGGGGGGATTTGATAGCTGTTTTCAACTACCTGAAAGGGGGTTCCAAAGAGGATGGCTCTAGACTGTTCTCAATGGTATCAGATGACAGAACGAGGAGTAATGGTCTCAAGCTGCAGTGGGGGAGGTTTAGATTGGATATTAGGAAAAACTTTTTCACTATGAGGGTGGTGAAACACTGGAATGCGTTACCTAGGGAGGTGGTAGAATCTCCTTCCTTAGAGGTTTTTAAGGTCAGGCTTGACAAAGCCCTGGCTGGGATGATTTAACTGGGAATTGGTCCTGCTTTGAGCAGGGGGTTGGACTAGATGACCTTCTGGGGTCCCTTCCAACCCTTATATTCTATGATTCTATGATTCTATGAAATGTATGACATTTTAGCTATGTAACGTCACTTTTAAAGAGTTATGTTTCTTCCCGTGAGCCCTGCACAGGTAGATTAATGGCAACAAGAGCTTTAAAGGCAGAGGGGGATAAAAATGGTCCACACGGAAATCAAACAAAATATCTAAAACATTTGTAAAATCCACTGTTCTGTAACATGTGGCATCTGCAGGATACCTTTCCACAAGTGTGGGGTGGGGTGTAATTATTTTTTACCTGCAGTCATTAAAGATGACCTGCATATATACTAAGCAGTGAAGCAGGTCATTGTAAACGTGTGATAATGAAATTTACCATGCCACCATGTGTGCTCTGTATAGTACACATTAATTTCACCACTGTTTTGTGCTCTGAACATTCTTTCCCTTCTGCTGATTGGCCCTGACTTCAGCTTCCTTCTGCTCCTCTCCCTTATTGTCTCTGCACTTCAGTCTCACTCTAACTGCCATTCATTCTTCTCTGCTTCCCTCCCACCTCTTCCCATTCTTTCTTCTCCTCACCCACTGTCGTGGAAAATTAACCACACGTTGTTTTAGGAATGAGAAGCATCTGAGGCTTTTTATTTTATGTGAGAATATATGCAAGGAGACTCAGCATAGCCCCACGCAGGGTGGCAAGCTGCTCCGCTTTCCATACACTTCAACAAACTTATATAGGGTTTTCAGTGGCATTTCGAACAATACACTTCTGCATGGGTACTTTTCCAACAGACCCTACCAATTATGCTTTATAAGGACAATATCATACATATTGCATCAATAAGCAACTTTTCTAGTTTGACCAAGCTTTGAGGTTAAACACTAGGCCAAGTGCGGTTGACTGTAGGCCAGGGGTTGTATATTGCAATATTGCGGTCAGGGGTTTTTAAGTGGAACTGGCTGGATAGTCAGGGGCTTTTAGAACCCCCCCCCCCAGCTGTCATAGCGTCTCTTGGCCACCCATATAGTCAGACTGGTCAAAGTTTGGCTAGCTTGAGCAAAGTCTAGGCCCACTCAATTTTGCCTCCACACCCACCTATTGTATTAATTTAGATGGACTGTGTGGGTCAAAGGTGTTAATATAACCCACTCACTGTCCAACATTAAACTGTGTTACACAAAATGTGAGGTTTGGTATACCAAGATCTCAGCTTGCATTAAACATACCATTAAACATTCTTTTAACCTTTTATTAAAGATACAGAAAGGAAGGAAAAACCTTTAAAGCATATGAAATATATAGCTTTCAGTACAGCTTCCATTTTAACAACATCTCTTGCTCCCTTTCCCCTTAGCTGGAGAGAGTTTTAAAAGGAACCTTGTTTGACAGTCTTTTAGATGGTATCGAAGATGGTAATAATTGTCCTTTTGCGGAAAAGAGAAGAAGTTAGTTGAGATGAGTGGAGCTGCTGCTTTGTTGCTGCTACTGTTAAAATCCAATCCCGTTTCATCTCAGTTGTTGGTTGCGATTCAGATGGAGCTGGAATGTCATCTCGACCCCTCTCTTTGGCCTGGTCTGGTCAAGATATCCCTCAGGATTAGGATGATTTGAAGGCCTGGGGATGGCAACCATGATAATGAGCTTGTTTCAGTAGTCTCCATCTGTTTTCTCTTCTGTCTTCTCTTCCTCTGTATCTGTCCTTTCTTTAAGGACCCACAAAGGAAATGGTGTGTCGACTTTTGTCCTCAAATTAGGCCTAATATCCGACACATCAAATTTGGTTCATTAATATCCAGTTCTACATCTTCTGTTTTTACCAAGCATGATTTCAATACAGTCCTTGAATCATATCAATGTGGCCCTTTTATTTGGATTAATTTAGTCTTTCTGTCTTGCTCTTTTGCAGCTGTTTATAACATTCATTATTTAAATCAACTTGTCTTACTTCTGCTAATATTTGCTACGATGAGTTATTGGAACATTTTGTGAACTTTCATATGCTTTTTTACAGTTGAGCTCATAGTTAGGGTAAATTTGGAGGCCCAATTATCACAATATATCTCAACCCTATATTACATTTAATAAAACAAAAATTAAGTAAAAACAAACCAAATCACCAAACAGTAATCATAATAATTAATTATAATTAAAACCAATTAATCAATCGGGAGAAAATAATGGCAAACTATCACTCTGTCCATTCTGCTTGTATGTTATGTCCTCCTCCCCCCAACTTTTTCTACCTTGGCAGTTTAGATTGTAAGAGTCAGATTTTCATAGGTACCTTCTTCTTAGTGCAAATGTGCCTCAGGTGGCACATGACCAGGATTCATCACTGAATTAGGGTTGCTTGTTGGATCACGAGCTTCCCAATGTCAGTCAGGTACTGATGGGGAGTGCGACATGAACTCTGAATCATGCCCCCCCCAAGGTACCTAATGGTGCAGATGGGGGCATAGAAGAATTTTCAAGAGTGCTTTGGCACTTAGCCCCAAAGTTGTTCCGGTTAGGTGCCTTTGAAAACCCAGTTGTATGCCTACTTTTGTCTTCAGATGCTGATATACCTTTGAAAATCTGGCTCTAAACTCTTTGTGACTTTAACCATCTACTTTTACATCTATACAATTCATAGAACAGTGCGGCCCTAGGAGTTCTAAGCAATACACTATATAATAATAATTAATAATTAATAAAGCTTGCAATTAGCTTGCCTTATGGAATCCTACTTTTAGCTTTAGAAAACTGATATGGCCTGACTATTGCCAGAATTAACTCTGAATGCAAAGGATGAATGTTTCTGAAAAGTCTGATGAAAGCTGGCAAACCTTTCTGTTATAGATTATTAAAGAATTCCCTGATGTGAAATTTTAAATTTTATCTGTTTTTCTCTTTTAAACTATCCAAACTGTTAAATCTCCTTGAAAACTTTTGCTCCGGTTACACGCGTGTTGCCATTTACAGCCATAACCTTAAAGTTACTTTTTCTCCTAGTCCATTGTCATCTTTGTTAACCCCACTAATGGTCTAATACTGGTACTGACAGTCTGAGGAATGGCGTTCAATGTGCGTAATATTCTCAAGTTCTGTACATGGTGTAAATATACTTTATAGTACTTAGATTTCAGTGTTTATTTACCCTTATCTCCTTTCCCAGTCCTGCTAAATGTATAGAACATACATGCTATGAGACATGTTTCTTGCTTTTCAGGTAACACAGGTATAATTACATCAGATATTATATTGCATCAAAGAATATTATATTAAATATGGCAGCAGGAAGCATATGTCGGTGAATGGTGGACATTCCATACTATACTCTTTTAATGGTATGAAGAGGTTTTTTTGTTACAGCTATAGACAGTTATAATGAAATGTTTATGCTAGTTACTTCTTTTCAAATATAAGCATCATCATTTCAAATGCTGGTTTCTTTTAATGGGAAAAGAGATTAGTCCATATAAAGGACTAGTTACATGCCAAGTTTCGTTTCTAAAATGAAGTATTTATGTTGATTGGAATACAAAGTATCCTTAATACCTTTAAAGCTTTTTGCTATCCTTTAATATAAATGTAATCAAAACCAATATTGATCCAATTTGTGTAAAAATACTCTGAGATCAATCATTATTTTCATACTGAGAAGAGAATAGATGATTGAAAACAGAAGCTTGTGTTGAAAACCCATTTGAACTTTCCCTATAATGTAGTATCATTAATGTACAGCTGTAAGAGAGAGAACCTTGGTTTTACTTTTAAAAAAAATGGTTTGGTATTCTGGTGAAAATCAAAAGAAATTGAATTTTTGTCCACATGAAAGTGAGAATGCTAGTATAAGCTGATACTAACACATCAGTGGAATATAATAGTTCTGTAAATAATTTGCATTTTTATTAACTTCTTAAGTATTTGCTTGTAAATGTTTCGGATTAGCTGATGATAAAATGCATACTTCATCTGCACACTTTGACTATTTGTCCATTTAATAAGTTTATAGTTATTAGAAAAATGAGATAATAGTTAATTACTTTTTTTCCCCATTATTTCAGACTTCATGAAAATAAATTAATCCTTCTTTGATGGCCGTGTTACCAATGAGTTCTGTGGCTCATTGATTACAAGTAGGGCATGTAAAGTTTTATATTACCCTTTACAGGAAGATCATAGATTGGTCGTGAGTCTTGTAGTTAAAACTTTCTTCTATCGTCTTCAGTTCAGTTTTAACTTTTTATTTCTTGACTGGCATTATGTAATATAGGGAAGGTGTAATGCCTTCATTTTTTTTAAGACTGATGTATTGGAAAGGGAATAGAAACCTTTAGGATTCCCTTAACACCTATTGTAAATGCATTTCTAGGTTTTCTTTCTGCTTTATGTGCACCCTAGCAGTTGGTTGATTTAATGTTTATTTTAAAAAAAAAACAAAAATAATAAACCAGATAAAGGCCATCTTTGAGTTACTGACAACTATTCAGATTGAGTTGTTTTATTTTCCTATGTAGTTCTCAGAAAAACAGTTCAAAATGCAAATAAGAATTTGGCTGCTATGTTAGGAGTGCATTTTGCAAGATGCTGAGCACTATGGCCAAGAGCCATCAAAGCCTTTAATATGTGCTTAATTTTGAGCATGTGCATAGTTGTGTTTCAATTCACACACTTAAGTACTTCACTGTATTGATCACCTTGCAGGATCAACTATTTAGCAGGCAAGTTTCTGAAGAAAAGCCAGATTGCATGAAAATTATAGTGAAGATAAAATAAAATGTTGATCTGTACTTGCCACTCACTACGGGAGGGAAAATGTACAATGAAAAACCTTATTAACTGATTTCAGAGTAACAGCCGTGTTAGTCTGTATTCGCAAAAAGAAAAGGAGTACTTGTGGCACCTTAGAGACTAACCAATTTATTTGAGCATGAGCTTTCGTGAGCTACAGCTCACTTCTGTAGCTCACGAAAGCTCATGCTCAAATAAATTGGTTAGTCTCTAAGGTGCCACAAGTACTCCTTTTCTTATTAACTGAGAATCCAAATAGAAAAGGGTTTTTGTTTTCTTTTTTAAATTTTTGAAAGTTGGCTATTTGAGAGATCATGATCTTCAGAAGTTTCTTTTTGAAGAACGCTAGTACAGTATTGAGCAATTGTGGTAATCTGTTTCCTTTACGTGAGCCCACAGGAAGGGCTTTGGTTCAGACTCTGCTCATTCTATTCAAAGTCGTTCTTTTTCTTTTCTTTTCTTTTTCTTTTCTCCACTGGAACAAGTACCTGGAACCCATCAAGCCTTGATGATGCCTATTCAGTTTGAACTCTGAGGCCAAATGCAACGTAGTCCAACCTATGTACCACTAATTATCAGTCAACATTCTTGAAAAATAACATGACAGATATAGAATGTTGCCAGAGACAACCTTCAGCAAGTCTAATTTCCTTTTCAGAGTTCTACACGGAAAATACACCTTGGTATCTCAATATAGCTATTGAAATTGGCATGATAGGTCCTTCTTTGGTTACCCCAAAAACAGCATGTGACATGATATGTAAAATAAATTTTCATTTACACAGAAGATCGTTCTGCTCATCATACACCAGAAATCCTCTTACTTATTTCAACTGAGGATTTCTAAAACTGCAAAGTCCTAGTGCTGATAATACATGTACCTTGTTTCTAAAGATTCATCTTCCTGCAGGATACATGTGACACTGAGATTGTGTGCCAGTATCACAAATCACATTTAATATTTCCTTTTTTAAAAAAAATGAGTTAAAATCTGTTAGAAATGTTCTGATAGCGGACTATATATATATATTTTAGCCCATCTCCGCTATCAGAACATCTCTAACTTATTTTAACTCAGTTTTTTTTAAAAAAGCAAATATTGTGTCTGTGTGTGTTTGTGTATATAATAATAATAATATATATTAATAGTATATAATAATATAGTATATATGAGTATAGTAATAGTATATAATAATTGTATATAATAATAATAATATATAGTATATCATAATATATATACACACACAAACACAATATTTGTACTATACCCCGCTGTACATTCAAGTTGAGGGGACAGGACACACAGAGCTTTCAATGCAGGTGCAAGGAACAAAGGCAGTGTACACCCTTATCTTGAAGGATGAAATCCTGGACCCATTAAATTCCATGTGATTTTTGCCATGGACTTCAGCAGGGCCAGGATTTCACTTGCATCCTTTCCTGTGGCTCAACACAACCCCTTCTGCCCTCATCAGGGGAGCTAGTGTGCATACACAGTACTTTGTCAAATGTATGTTGCTCCTGCTATCCAGGAGGCCTTATTTCTGCACAATGGCCCAGAAACCAGGAATGCCCTTAGCATGGGTTCAATTGGACCCACAGAAATCATAAAACCAAGGGTTCCAAACTTGAGTGGTGCTGTGACCCCACTTGCAAGGTGTCAACATCTGAGGTGGGGAGCTGGGTCCAGTCCCATGATACAGGAGCCCCTACTGCAGGGCAAGTATGGGGTGGGCTCAATGTCCAGGTGCCTCCTCCTCCCAGCCCAGGGCCTCCCCTCTGCACGGGGCCAGGACTAGGGTTGTGGTGCCAGGGTGGAGGGTACTGCTGTGAATGCTTAGTGACCCCCTTGATGACAACTCAGTATAGTGCACCCATTGAATGGAGTGACTACATTGGCCCCTGCCAGGAACTCTTCCTTTGCCAGTAGCCTCCATGCTGCTAATTGCTGCAGGAAGTACTTAAAAGGCAAAACTTATTCCTGTATGATGCAAAAGGAAAAGGAGGACTTGTGGCACCTTAGAGACTAACAAATTTATTTGAGCATAACCTTTTGTGAGCTACAGCTCACTTCATTGGATGCATGCAGTGGAAAATATAGTAGGGAGATTTTATATACACAGAAAACATGAAACAATGGGTGTTACCATACACACTGTAATGAGAGTGATCAGATAAGGTGAGATATTACTAGCAGGAGAGAAAAAAAACCTTTTGAAGTGATAATCAAGGTGGGCCATTTCCAGCAGTTGACAAGAACACGTGAGGAACAGGAGGGGGAGAAATAAACATGGGGAAATAGTTTTACTTTGTGTAATGACACATCCATTCTCAGTCTTTATTCAAGCGTAATTTAATGATTGCTCTCTATAAATATATCAGAGGGATAAATACCAGAGAGGGAGAGGAATTATTTAAACTCAGTACCAATGTGGACACAAGAACAAATGGATATAAACTGGCCACTAGGAAATTTAGATTAGAAATTAGACGAAGGTTTCTAACCATCAGAGGAGTGAAGTTTTGGAATAGCCTTCCGAGGGAAGTAGTGGGGGCAAAAGATCTATCTTGCTTTAAGATTAAACTCGATAAGTTTATGGAGGAGATGGTATGATGGGATAACATGGTTTTGGTAATTAAATATTCATGGTAAATAGGCCCAATGGCCTGTGATGGGTTTTTAGATGGGGTAAGATCCAAGTTACCCGGGAAAGAATTTTCTGTAGTATCTGGCTGATGAATCTTGCCCATATGCTCAGGGTTTAGCTGATCGCCATATTTGGGGTCGGGAAGGAATTTTCCTCCAGGGCAGATTGGAAGGCCCTGGAGGTTTTTCGCCTTCCTCTGTAGCATGGGGCACGGGTCACTTGCTGGAGGATTCTCTGCTCCTTGAGGTCTTCAAACTACAATTTGAGGACTTCAATAGCACAGATATAGGTGTGAGGTCTTTTTTAGGAGTGGTGGGTGAAATTCTGTGGCCTGCATTGTGCAGGAGGTCAGACTAGATGATCATAATGGTCCCTTCTGGCCTAAATATCTATGAATCTATGAATGGTGTCCAGTTTGCAAATTAATTCCAATTCAGCAGTTTCTCGTTGGAGTCTGTTTTTGAAGTTTTTTTGCTGTAATAATGCCACTTTGAGGTCTGTAATCGAGTAACCAGAGAGATTGAAGTGTTCTCCGACTGGTTTTTGAATGTTAGAATTCTTGACGTCTGATTTGTGTCCATTTATTCTTTTTCGTAGAGACTGTCTGGTTTGGCCAATGTACATGGCAGTGGGGCATTGCTGCCCCACAACAGAACCACTAACCCAGGAACCTATCCCTGCAACAAAGCTCGTTGCCAACTGTGCCCACATATCTATTCAGGGGACACCCTCAGAGGGCCTAATCACATCAGCACATTATCACAGGCTCATTCACCTGCACATCACCAATGTGATATATGCCATCATGTGCCTGCAATGCCCCTGCTACTCTGAAACCTGTATGATGCAGGCATAAACAGTCATATTATAAATTGGTGGTAGTATCTCTTCTGTGAAAAAAGTTTCATGTAAGCCTTTTGGTGACTGTTCTCTGTTATTACTTGTAGACTAGATAAAATTGTACTTTGGACTAAATATTGCTTGCCTTATTCAGACAAATAGTCCCGTTATCTTCAAAGTAACTACCCTAATTGTATAAGGTTAGCAAGATGATAACGTATTTTATAAAGCAATTTTCAATAAATTAATTACTTTCTACTTCTAGCTTTACTCCAAATAGGCCAGCGCCTGCAGTCCTTGACTTCTCTCAGTAAAGCCCACAAGATTTGGCAAAATGTATTTTTCTGTGTGTGGGGGGGGGGGCACTTTTAACATAATTATTTCTTTAAAGAAAAGAGATACAAGGGGTTGAGGGGGAAGGGACTTAGTTTTTGAAAAAAATATGCATATACAATTTCCAGGAATAAGATGATCCTTTTTGGTGCAATCACTGTCTGAAAAATGTTAACTTTAAGCTAAGTTGCCATAAAATCATCCATCTTAATATCTTGTAATGATGCCAAAGCAATGTATGACTCACTGCTCTGTGTGTGTGTGTGTGTGTGTGTGTAAAATAAGATGAATAAGAAATTATTAGCCTAAATGGAGTGTCTACTGCCTTGCAGTCAGCTGAAAATTGCTGCCACTGAGTTGAAGCCAAGTGTCTCAAGCAGGCTTTTAAGTTTGATTTAATAAGACATTATTTGTGTTTGTTAAATATCAATAATTATTGGAAAAAGCTCCAATGAGGTTAATAAGTATCAAGAGCTGAATCTAGTTTCTTTGTCGTTAACTCCAAATTACAAACACAAACATTAGAAAGATAAAGATAAAGAGCTCTGTGTAAGCTCAAAAGTTCTCTCTCTCTCACCAATGGAAGTTGGTCTAGTAAAAAATATTACTCCACCCATCTTGTGTCTCTAATATGCTGGGACCAACATGGCTACAACAACACTATGTAAAATACAAACAATGACAATAGATTAGTTGGAGAATAAATATGTAAGAAATGTTTAAGCATTCTTAGAGCTACATATTGTTCTAAATCTAGATATAACTATGGATGGCACTAGAAGTTTTGTCTGAATAGGGACTGCAGCCTGGGATCTCAGGGGCCCAATCCAATTTCCTTTGAAGTTAATGACTGCAACCACTGACTTCAAGTGGGAGTTGGTTCAGGACCTGTGAGTGTTTCAGAATGTTAAGGAATCCCAAAAGTTGATTATTTATTGATGTAGAATTTCTAGTTCTTAGTTTCCATCAATTCATTTTTCTGATAATGTAGTGCTTTAAGTAATAGCCAAAGAAAGTGACAAAGCCATTACTGAAGGTTGTTGGGCCATTCTCAGAAAGGTAGGATAATTATCAGTGATGCTGATTGGGGGAAAAAAACATAGTAGGGAAGAATATTTCAGCCATCTTTCCTGAAAAGGGAAAGGAAAATAGACAAATTATGACTTCATTTAAGTTCACAAAGAAACTGAGGGATAGCTATTGAACAAAACAAAAAAAAAATCAGGGTGTATTTTTTTTGTTTTGTTTTTAACAGAACAAAAGTTTGTTTAAATAACCATTTAAAATTAAGTGATCACAATGTGGTTACCAAGCACATTCATAGAATCATAGAATATCAGGGTTGGAAGGGACTTCAGGAGGTCATCTAGTCCAACCCCTGCTCAAAGTAGGACCAATCTCCAATTTTTGCCCCAAATGGCCTCCTCAAGGATTGAACTTACAACCCTGAGTTTAGCAGGCCAATGCTCAAACCGCTGGATCAGAGTTAAGGCATCATACTTGTGGTGAAATAGGCTTTTAAAAACAAACAAACAAGATAAGATTGATAAGAACAATGTTTGTGTTTATTATGCACACAGTTTACGATTTATGATGCCCTTAATTAATTTACTGGCATTTAGTGCTAGGTTTTTCACTTAGTAAAGATTTTGTATCCAAGGCTGATAACAGAATGTATTAAGTGTTAATAAAACACTTTAAATCTAGGTTTTTAATATTTGCCTGAAGGTGATTGAGAAATAGAATTTCCTTTGAAAAAGTAAGAAAAAACAAAGAAAATTAATTTTTTCCAACATGTGTGCTTGTGGATTTTGCCCTCCATGCCCCAGTTTTTTCATGAAAAACCTAACACTAAAATGTCTTCAGTTTTTGAAAACAGGGGCGGAATTAGGTTTTCATTAAAAAACATGGAAAATATTGCAAGGAATTTGCATTTCCCTTGGAAAACTTTTATTTCAGTAAAAGGCCATTTTTTATATTAAAAAGAATCTGAATGGAAAATTTTAACGAGCTATTTCATCCGGTCAGGTAGGAGAAAAGAGAACACCTCAGCTGAACAGCAGCAGCCAGATCTTCATAAACTACTATACAGCAGCCTGCTTGAGGAAATAGATACATTATGCAATAGATCCCGATAGCTTGGATTAAAAACCTCCAGTCTCTTCCATAGGGTTTGTGAGTGTGTATTACCTCAGAAAATGAGGTTGAAATTTTTATATAGTTTTTTTTTAAAGCTTGCTGCCTTATTTAACTGTTGAATTAACAGGATTTTTAATATCAATTCCCAGAGGCTTTCTAACTTTCAAATCACATTATATATAAATTTAAGTACAAATCTTGCCAAAGTAAAATCCCTATAGGGAAAGCTCTCTCTTGTTCCACAAATTACTGCATAGTTATAGTGTCCATCTAAAGTCTTTGATACCTGAAATGGTATAAAGTTGGAGACAAACTTATTGGGTACAAGAAACTAAGATAAATGACATTGACCAATGAAGTTTAGTATGGAATATCTGCAGATAGCCATGATGATGAGCAATTGGGATTAATTCTGAATCCCATAACAATGCTGTATTATTCAGTGAACTGTTCATCAGTGACTAATGTTCTCGCACAGTCACCTCTTCTTCTGGCTCTATGTCCTCTTCACCTAGATACCAGAGAATGAGACTTGAGTTAACACAACCTAGCCACCATGAGTTGCAAGGGGAAAACTAACCACATTTATAAAGCACATTGTAAGTAACTTGCACATTTTTAGACTATCCACCCTTTAAACCAGGGATTAGGTTTTCATCTGTGATTGGTAAGTGCCTAGCCCAGGTTGGAAACTACCAAACACACTAAATAATTACTACATTACGACTGATGATGTAGAATCAAGATATTATATGTTATGGATTAAAACAAACAAACAAAAAAACAAGCCTTGGGGACACTCCCAGTCTGCTGGGCAGTATCATCTGGAAAAAATCAGATATGAAGACAGTCGATGTGAACCTGAATAGAATCACTTTATGGCAGAAAGCTGCTCTATACCAGCTGAGTGATGTTAAACCAGAGAAACATATGTTGGATACTAAGGTGTATGCTCGAGCTACACACTTTAAGCACATACCTCTTGCCATAGGAAGGGAAGTTAACAACAATCAGATATCAATCTGTTTTGTCAAACCAGAAAAGGTGCCAGGCTCTATGGATACCCACTTCCTAAAGTAACACAAAAGAATAAGCATTGGATCAGATTAATGTTAGCATAAATACTATTCCCAGGTTCCCTCTGTCAGCCACATTGTAAAGTGGATGAGATGAACTCCAGCCAATGCAGCATTCTGGTTATCAGCATAATTAGATCATGGCAGAAGAGATGGAATCACAAATCATAGATGGTTACTCACCGGGTAGAATCGTCAATGTCACTTGGTTGCCATAGATGTTTGAAGCCTCATCAGGCTAACAAAAGGGCACTTGTACCAAAAAATTGCAAGACTGCCTGATGTATTGGTGCAGTCTACAACATTCCCTTTAATCTCACTGACAGAAATAATAATACTTGGCTCTTATATAACACCTTTCATAAGTAGATCTCAAAGTACTTTACAAAGGGAGGCCAATATCATTATCCCCGTTTTGTTGATGAGGAAACTGAGGCATAGAAAGACAAAGTGGCTTGCTCAAGCAACTAGCAGTAGACCCATGACTAGAACCTACTTCTTTTGAGTCCCATTTCAGTGCCCTATCCACTAGACCAGTTCCAGTGGATCAACCTTTCCAGACTACTGTCCCCCTTTCAGGAGCCTTGCGTACCCCAAAGTTTCACATCATTTAAAAATGATTTGCTTACAAAATCAGACCTAGAAATACAAAAGTGTCACAGTACACTATACTAAAAAAATGCTTAATTTCTTATTTTTACCATATCGTTATAAAATCAGCCAACTGGAATACAAATATTGTACTTACATTTCAGTGTATAGTATATAGAGCAGTATAAACAAGTCATTGTATGAAACTTTAGTTTGTACTGACTTCACTAGTGCTTTTTATGTAGCCTGTTAAACTAGGCAAATATCTAGATGAGTTAATGTACCCACAAGAAGACCTGTGCATACCCCCAGCAGTACACATACACCTGGGTGCGAACCACTGTACTAGACTGTGCTGTTTCCTCTATGTCAAACAAGGTGCCCCACACACTGCTTGCAACACCACTTGTATGTAGTACAGTAGGCATGAATACATACATGGCAGCATAGCCTATAGGCAATATTCATGTATTCAAATGTGGGTGCTTGGTAGCTGGCAGATATAGACAGAATACTTCTACCACTCCAGAGTGAAGGAAAAGAGCAAGTGTGATGACAAGCTAATGGCACTACAACCAAATATTTGTATGATGTGACTTTGCTGGTCTGTCACCTGAATCATACAATCCTGTAGAAGCTGTGAACATTCCTTCCACATATGTATCTGAAATATCTGAAATATGGTGCTGTTTGGAACCTGAGCCTTTATTTGCTGCATTTTCGCAAAGGTTTTCAGGGTGTGGCCTTATATGCATGTGCTAGATTTGTATTTTTACATAGCCAAACATATGAAGCTTCTCCTTGCTGAAGGGGTACACAGTTGCAGTGGGTTTTTTTTCGTTGTTTTTTTTTAATTGGGGTATCCATCACATAAAGGGAGCATTCAGATCAGGGTCTAGTTAGCTAGTATTTCTCACGTTCAAAGGTGGCCACTCTCAGAGGTCTATACCCATCAGTGTATTCTGCCATATATACCGAAGGGAATGTTGGGAGGGGTGTGCATAGTGTCTGGGATTATTTTACCTGCATAGTGTGAACACTGTACAAGAGAAACTGACTTGGAGTAATAGGGAATTTGGCCCATACTGCATTTGAGGAAACAAATATCCTACATATTAATACACTATCAAATGAATACATTACATGCTGGTGAGAAGACAGAGTTGACTGCATTTGTTAATTTCCCCATACATTAGAACCACAGGATTGGGCCGTAGGAAGTTTTGACTGCTTGCAGGTTCCATGGATTAGTTGTGATCATATTTTTGACAGTTGAAAAAGATTGCAAATTGTCATAAATTGTTTGAATGGCAGACAGAATCCAGTGATTTACTTTCCAATTGATCAGTGTCTTGCCCACACTTTTCTGAAATCTGCAACATCGTAGTGTGTGGTGATAACTTTTTACTTCATATTTTGCTTGAATAAAAGAGCCACATTTAATGTTCTTGTCACAAAACCTAAACAGAAGGTTTCTTTACTATAAAAACACTCTACATGTTCCTGAAGAGTATTGTTTTAAAAATGCAGATTCTGACTAATAAGTGTTTACATCTTTGAAAAATTATCCCTGTTTGTCATCTTTATCTCTTCTGATTATATTGAACATGGCATGAATATTCATAACATTCATTTGACAAAATACACCTTCACACATGTTGCTCTGTTCAGTGATAGATTTTCTCTATTAATTGTTCAGAAAGGTAATTAGGATTGATATATGTAGAAATATGCTGAGATACTCCATAGCTGTTACAGTAAAAGAAACCTATCTATTTTTTTAAGCATAATTGAGCAGGAGTAAAATAAATTAAAGACTTAATCACTGTGGTATTCTTTCCAGCACTGCCTGTTGTTTTGCATCTGGAAGGTCTTAAGAGTCTCAAAATTAATTTGCCAGGCATTTGACAGAATCCTTTCCAGAAGCTAGAATTCTTCCATTACATACAGTATTAGGCTATCTTCATTAGGGTGATTTGCAATTGAATGAGATTAGGTTGCCTGCAGTGTCTGGTACTTTTTCTTTTTTTAATTTGATTTCTCTGAGCGTTAAGTGGACATTTTCTCTATGTCCCAATTTTGTATCTATAATATCCAGGTGCCAAAATAAAAAGTTGAAAGAGTTCTTATCTTTCAAAATATTAAATTTTTGTTCACTTAATTAATCTCTTCACTCACTCAGACCTCACACTGACCTTAGTAAAAGTCAATTTGTTTATTATAAATTGAAAATGCTAATTAGATACCAGAAGGAATATTCCTTCATTTGTACATTTAAATGAAGCCTTAGCATGTCATGTTGCTTCCAAAGACAAATATCAGGAGAATGTTCATTAAGTTATCAAAACAGGAAGCAAAGATGCCCATGTACTTTTGAGGTGAAATTCAGTCTCTCTCTTGTAATGTACTGTCATACTGAGCTTTATGTGATGAGAGAAATGAGTGTCCACAAAATCAGGATATATTTTTTCTGAATTTGTTTGTTTGCAAAATGGACATACCTTCTCTTACTGTTTTGAGCAGGGAGAGAAACTAAACAGAAAATGTGGCATCAAAACTTACAGATCACAGAAGCCCTGAAAGCAATTGTGTCAAAAGAGCAGGCAAGCAGAAGTTTCTCTCTCAAGTGCTGTGCCAACTTGTGTGTGACTGTGTTCTCTCTCTTTCCCAGGCTCACTGAAATCTCTTAAATGCTTTAGATGTCATTCGAAGCCATTGTCCCAGTGTTACATACTCTGTTTTATCACAGACACAACCATTTTGGTATGCTTTCTTAAATCTCAGGCCTCCAGAGCCAGGTGAATATGTGAGAATCTTAGATTCTATCATCACAAAAGTATGTTTCTAGCCCTCTGGTTGTGGAGAAAAGCTGGGAAAGATGAACCCTTAAGACTCAAATACCTGAAGACAAGTAACAAGAATTTTAAAATATATATATATATTTTTAAAATCACATTTGTTTTAGCCAGTCATCATTTTCTAGGGGGACAGCATCATGGTTTTTCAATAATTGAGGTTGGCAAAACAGTTATCCCTCACATGGCCTTGGATTTTTGAAAACCAAAAGGAAGCCTGTTTAATTATTGTATGATGAACTCTCAGAAGGGGCAGAGTTCTGCTTTAATTAACATGCAACTCCAATGTGGAACATGCAATTAACAGCAATGAACTGGTGTAAGTCTTGCACAGGCAGGGCAGTGCCAACATCCCTCGTATGGGTGATCTCTGCGATGTTGCAGTGATCACTCATGCCTTCTGCCTGCTGACATGCCTGGATGCCATGGTGAGGAACATTGCAGAAAATGCTATCCAAGATGTCATCAGGAAGCGAATCACAAGGACCCCTTCCAACCAAGATGTCGCCACCTACACGAGAGGCTCACTAGAAGGCAAATTTGGAAGAGACGGGAGACTTTGCTTCACTCTGGACGTGTGCCCGCAGTGCTACATGACAGCTGGAGAAGGGTATCAGCTGCCATTGGATGTGGTGCGAGGAACGCCAGGAGCTGAGAGTCCTGGTAATACAGGTGAAGGACACGGACCACACAGTCATCACCCCAAGAGCCAGAACCATGCTGGAGAGGACCCTGAAGGATGTCATCGACTGCCAGTATGTGGAAAATCTGAAGTAGAAGTCCCCGGACCAGGGCAAGGTGTTCAAGGTGACGTTCAAGTGGGACGCCAGCAAGCACTTCCTCCCCGAGGGCAGCTTTACCCTATTTGCCAACTGGAGGTTCATTCACAGGGCCTGTCTCAACTGTTCCGCTGAACAGAGCTGTCTGCCAAGAGAATTGGGACAAGCAATGCAGGAAGTGCGGCTACGCCAACAAGACACTATCCCATGTCCTGTGTAGCTGCAAGCCCCATTCCAGAGCCTGGCAGCTGCGACATAACATCATCCAAGATCTCCTAGTCAGAGCCATCCTGCCACCTGTAGGGAAGGTGGCCATGAAGTCTGCCATCTACGGAACCTTTCCACAACCAACTCTCTCTGTATAACTTGTCATGAGTGATGTACCTGAATACTTGGATGCTAATACCTAAACTGCATTCTTAAATTTATTCACCTAAGTTTGGGTTATTGCTGATTATGCACTATATGTACCTTATGTCTTTAAAAACAAACATTTTATTTGTGGCTAATCTAAGCATTATACCCAGATGTACAGACACTCTTTTCTTAACCTGTGTATTATATAATTTTTTAATATTAGCTTTAATAAAAAATGTTATTCTTTGAAAACATGATGTGCAGAGCAGGTATGGCATATAATGAAACAGCAAAAACTGTGTGACAGGTGCCTATCTCCAGGAGTGGGGTGGGGCTTACTCTTTGGTCAGTATCTCCCATTGGCTGCCTAGCTTGCTGGCTGTTGTGAATGCCAGTGTTAAGGCAGCTATCTTTCCCCATGCATTGTATAGGGAGCGTAAGTGCCTAGGTCAGGCTCTGTGAATCAGAGATTTTCTAGGCATCACAACTCCTGTCTCCTTTTGTGCATTCAGGCCTTAGATACTTTTAACAATTTTACCCCAGCTCTAACGACATCCACTTTTAAAATATCTATGGAGGTTGGAGTACCCTTACTTTTTTTGCTTTGCTAGAATCGTAGTGTGATATGTTACATTAGAAATGAGCCTGATCTGCAAAACCAAATGCTAGCAAAGGCAGTGGGGTTTGGGAGGTTTATTATTACTAGAGTAATGTATAAGTATGTTATATATAAAATCAAAATAAGACCACCATATAAAGGAAAGAGAGAGGTTTGTAAGCATTTCTCCTTTCTTTTCACATAGCTTGTTAAGAGCTGGCAATTAAATGTTTACTTTTTTCATAATTCTTAATGGTATTAAAATCAGAAGTTCCCACATAGGCCGTAAATTGAAAAGCAAAAGCAAACCACAACTGTATTTCCAAAATCCTAGTTTACCCATTCTCTTGTACTTCCCGGCATGGGGGTGTGCCTATTCAACTGTAGGAAAGGAGGAAGTTTTATTAGAGTGAGGTTTTCAGACAGAAAATGGAGCTAGGCCCCCAACTGCCATTGAAAATCAGATTTTGTGCCCTAGCTCTGTATCACCTTCATAAGGGCCCAACTAGTGCTTCAGCAACCAGAGTTGATGTTAGCTGCCCCAACCAGCGTTAGAACAACTAAGTAAAACTACAAAAGGCTTCTAATATCTCATGTTACTTCCTACTTCATGTCACACTGACCTCTCAGAGCTTCTTTTGAGCTTACCTGTGGCAATAGATAGAATAGAAAAAATGCTCAAAATTTAACAAAATAAGCTTTTTTAAAAATATATATATTTGAGCTAATTATATAGCTTGGTAGCAGAGCTGGTAAAAATGTTTTGACCAAAAAAGTGAGATTTTTTTTTGCGATGTGGGGTTGTTGTTTTTTTGTTTTTGTTTTTAAAATGAGAATGTCTCCCTTTTTCTTTGACCAGATCTCATTACATGTGGTGTTATGTAAGTGTGTGTGCATGTCTGAGTGCGTTGGGACATTTTTCACTGAAAAATTACTGATACCTGATTACACTCACAGAATCTAGCTCCTACTTCAGATCGTGTAATAGGACAATATATAAAAGATCAGGCAAAAGCTTTTGGATATTTGTAGAGCATTCAATTTGAAGAAACAAAGCCATGTCAGCTCATCAACTTCAGCCTGCTTTCAAACAAGGACAACTGCCACAAGACAAAAATGCATGCAGTGCTGGTATAGCTGTGTTGGTCCCAGGATATTAGAGAGACAAAGTAGGTGAGGTTATATCTTTTATTGGACCAAATTGCACTCAATCAAGGAATAAAATGTCTAAATTAAAAATATCAGACCTTATGTCCAGTAAAGGAACCTTGCCTGCTCAAAGCAGACAGGTGATGTTTAAAGAAACAAAGCTGTGTTCTATATGAATTGACTCCCAATTGTAATTTTAAACTTCTCTCTTTCCCTCGGTGAACCTGATGAGCTAGCCAGCCTCTCATCTCCCTATTTTTCTATCAGAACAAAACATCCAGGAAAAAACTCCTCAATGTACCAATATGTTTTAACCTTATTACTAATATAACAGCAGTTTTATACCCTGCAGCCGATCATTCTCATTTGAGTGATCAGTGTATCACTTAGAATTGTGGTGCTGCCTGGATACTAAGGTGCCAGGCACACAAAAAATAACATGGAAAACTTAGATATACTTAGATGAATAAGGACACAGTTGGTCCCAGTACATTATTTGCTCCCCTTGGCGTTATTCTATAGCCAGTGTCTGATCCAAAACAGTGAGGGGAGGGGCGGGGGTAGGGCTGGGACAATGTGAAGCTATTAAAGGAAATGGGTGGTCAGGAAGGGGGAAACTTTTACATTCTTTTAGGTCTTCTCTTCACTACAGAGTTAACTCAAGTTATAACTTGAGTGTTGCCCCTAACTTGAGTTTTATTCACACATACTAACCCTTAAGTTAAGTGTAGTGCCGCTTGCAACTTGAAATGGCTGTCCCATTAGGAGATATAGGTAACCGTTTGTGTTAGCACAACTTGTCAGTTGCTAACACCACCACCTTGCATGGTTTGAGTGTTATTTCTTAGTATGCCATTCTCACTTAACCTAGGCTAACCTGAGAGGAGTTAACTCCAGTGCAGATAATTTGAGTTAACTATTCAGTGAAGACATAGCCTAAGTGTGTAAGTTCTTTGGGGAAGGGACTGTTTCTTTCTGTGACTGTACAGCACCTAGCACAATAGTGCCCCAACTTTGGTTGGTACCTGTAGGTGCTATTGAAATACAGAGAATTACTAATAATGATAACATGGTGTCTCCAATACACATATTGCCGTTTCCAGTTTATACAAAACACAGCTGCTAAAATCATCTTTCTTGTCCATCAATTGGAACATACCAACTTCTCCTTGAATACCTTCACTGTTTCCCATTTCTCTACCAGATCAGATTTAAACCTCTTGCTGTAGAGGACCTCCACCACTCCACCACTCAACCCCACCCCACTTGTGCCTCTGATAACATGGACATATCCATTTCTGCACACCCATGAGAAAAGCCTCCATTCCCTGTTTGTCTACTTCTCACACAATCATCTCATGCCTTTTCTTCATTCTGCCCCATGTACATGGAAATCCCTTCTTGATGCTCTCCAAAAGGCTACCTTATCCTCATTTTACATCCCTCCTGAAGACCCATTTCTACCTGGATGCCCACAAGAAGAGAAACAAAAAACATTTATTTATATTCAAAAATCATAAAACCCTTTACCCATCAGAACCCTGCTCTACTAGAAGGGAGGCACAAGGGATGGGGGTGGCAGGTTGGAGACCAAGCCCACCCCTCACTCCCCCTGCAGTAATGGCTCCTGTCCTGTGGGGCTAGGCCTAGCTCCCTACTCTAAGCGTTGTTACTTGGCACATTGGGTCACAGTGTCACTTACTCAAATTTGGCTCTTCTACCCCCTTCGTTCATGACAGAAGGGCAGCTAAGCCAAATTTGAGTGAACGGTGCCACAATCCTGTGAGTCAGGTTGCAATGCCCAGGGTGGGGAGGCCAGCCCCATGGGACAGGAGTCACAGCTACAGGATGAATGTGGGGAGGGCTTGCTCTCCAACTCTCTCTCCCTGGACCTCCTCTCCACACCCAGCCAGAATCTGGGTCACAGTGCTGGGATGGAGGGTGTTGCTGCAGATGGCCTGTGTTCCACTGGACGCTGGGTGGGTCGGGAAAAAAGAAACAAAATGCAGGCGATGGTTGACTTAGTAAAAAGTTTGGTAACCACTGCTTTAATACGTTAGGTCTAAATAAGATTGTAAGCTATTTGGGACAAGAAACTTATCATCATATGTGTATGGTGAGATACCTAATACATTTTAGGTCCTATGGAAATAATAAAAAGAATACTTAAAACATATTGAAATGTAAAGCCAAAGAAGGAAGAAGGCTTAGGTGTTTAATGCCTGTTTTGCCTTAGTCTTTACTATAAAGGTTAATTGTGACCAGATGCTTAACATAATTATATGAACAACATGGAGGAAGGAACATAAGCCAGAAAGAGAAAGATTAGGTTAAAAATATTTAGGTAAATTACATGTATTCAAGTGGACAGGGCCTGATTAAATTAATCCTACATTTCATAAATAAGTAAATGAAAAATAATCTTAGGACCATTATCTTTGAGAACTTATAGAGCACAGGTGAAGCTCCAGAGTACTGGAGAAGGTCCAACATAGTCCCTATCTTTAAAAAGGAAAAAAAAAAATAAAGGAGGACCCAGGGACTTATTTACCCATCAACCTTACTTTGATACTTGGAAAAATACTGGAATAAATTATTAAACAATCAATTTGTAAGCACCTTGAGGATAATAGAGATAATAAGTAACAGTATGGAATTGTCAAGAACAAATTATGCCAAGCCAACCTAATTTTCTTCATTGACAGGCTTAATGGGCTAGTGAATGGGGGAAAGCAGTAGATGTGCTATATCATAATTTTAGTAAAGCTTCTGACACAGTCCCTCATGACATTCTCAGAAGCAAACGAGAAATTTAGTCTAGATGAAATTCTATGGGGTGAGAGCAAAACTGATTGTGAAACCATACTCAAAAGTTGTTTGCTGTCAAACTGGGAGGACATAACTAATTGGATCCCAAAGGGGTCTGCCTTGGGTACAGTACTAGTCAATATTTTCATTAAGGTGGTGTGGAGACTATGCTTATAAAACTAGCAGATGACAGGAGATGCAAGCATTTAAGAAGACAGAATTAGAATTCAAAATGACCATGACAATTTGGAGAATTGGTCTGAAATCAACAAAGTAAAAGTCAATAAAGATAATTGCGAAGTACCTCACTTAGGAAGGAAAAATCAAATGTACAACATGGGGAATAACTGGCTATACAGTAGTACTGCTGAAAAGGATCAGGGGATTATAGTGAATCACAAATTGTATATGAGCCAACAATATGACACAGTTGCTAAAAAAGCTAATATCATTCTGGAGTGTATTATCAAGATTCTTGTATATAAGATACAGGAGTTAATTGTTTCACTCTACTCGACACTGGAGAGGCCTCATCTATAGTATTGTATCTAGTTTTGGACACCAAACTTTGAGAAAAGTGTGGCCAAATTGGTGAGATTCCAGATGACAGCAATGAAAATAATAAAAGGTTTAGAAAACCTGACCTATAAGGATGGGTTAAAAAAAAGGAGACTGTTTAGTCTTGAGAAAAGAAGAAGGGTGGAGAGGAGGGGGGGCCTGATAACAGTCTTCAAATATAGTAAGGGCTGTTATGAAGAGGTGATCAATTGTTCTTCATGTCCACTGAGGGAAGGAGAAGAATTAACCTGCTTAATCTGAAGGAAGGGAGATTTAGGATATAGAGAAAACTTTCTAAGGATAGTTAAATACAGGAGGGAAGTTGTGGAATCATTGTCATTGAAGGCTTTTAAGAACCTGTTAGACAAACACCAGTCAGGATGGTGTAGGTATACTTGGTTCTGCCTTAACATGGGGGAATGGACTAGATGATCTCTGAAAGTCTCTTTCAGCCCATCATTTCTATGATTCTATGTGGAGAAAATGATGGAAGTCAACATAAGAAGAAATATATTACCACAGAACAAGGACTGTTATCTGCTGGGCTTTTGTGTGATAATTAATGGTTGAGTAGGTTCAAATTTAGTTGGTTCACTCAACATAGGATCTTTTGTTCTTCTTTGATACTGAGGGCTCTGTACAAAGGTGTGAGGTCACTCATCCACACTCTCAGGCCTTCTCTCAGCTGCTGAGTTGATTCGAGAGTGACTTCTCTATTCTCTTTGGTTTTTTTTGCTTCCCTATAGCTGCAGAAACCTCAGAAAAAACATAAGCAGTTGAACAGCTTGGAGGGGAAATTATCTATGTGCAGGCACTCTAAAGCCTTTAAATATGGCCCATGATATAGCTTGACTTTGGAAACTCAGGTGCCAGCTCATTAAATAAATGGGACTTGGGAGCTGGAGTCTGCTTAACAATGCCTCAGATTAAACCAAGAGTGAAAATAACAACAACAACAACAAAAAAAAAAATAGACGAGGAGATGGTAAGGAAGAAATTTACTTACGGAAGGACTGAATTTCAGATCTAGGTGGGGAAGTTTGGGAAGTTCTTCTATGGCAAATTCTGAATATTGGCAAAGTCTGTAAGCCTTTTACTGAAGAAAATAATTCTTCTCACTTCTCTTTTCAGATATTACTATTATTTTATGTATTGCTGTTCATATAGGGTCATATTCTACCTGGCCCTTGGGCGCACAATGTGCGGGAAGGGTGCCAAGGTGTCTTTCTCCTGCAGATTGCACAGACCTATATAAAGGCCAAGAAGAACTGGAGTCCTTATGTGTCATCCTTCTCCAATCCCTATAGTGTGTACTTATCTTGTCTCCTTCTTCCTCTCATTCCTTTATTATTTGCTGTGCTCCCCTCTCTAACTCTGCACCCATACCTTCTATTCTTTTCTCAGACCTCTTCCCCAGCCATTTTTTTTTTTTTTTAGAGGCAGTAAAGGCTTTTGCAGCAAAGCTCTGGAATATGAGAAAGTGAGATCCAAATTCATTCTATACAATCCCCAATTTTAATATCTGTTTGGTTTCAAAATGTGATTCTCGTTTTCAGGGCTTTACAATACCAAGTGTATTAGCAGATGTTGAAAAATGAAGTGTTCCAGACCCAAGTAATTTGATTTTTGCAGTACTCTTTCCTACTCACATATGTCAAAACAATTCAGAGCAGCATGATTTCCAAACTGCTAGTAATTCAGGGGAGAAAGAGCTTAAGCAGTAAATGTAATTAACCAAACAAGTGTAAAAAAAAAAAAAAAGAGAGAGAGAGAGACACACACACACACACAATTAGAATGTATTCAGTAGAACAGAAATTGCTGTTAAAAAGCTATCAGGGCTTCAAAAGGAAAACTTATTTCTATTTCCTTCTATAGTCTCTTCTTCAGGGCCTTGTTCTTTCTAAGTGCTCTATCTATCTTGTGTTGATAGCCATTCTATAAACCAGTCATGGTTGTGGACCTGTGGCAGTAGTTGTTGTTTTTATCTGACTATATAAATTACATTGTGTACATTTTAAGAATCCTGTGAGAGATGGCTTGAGGAATTACCACCACAGCAGCAGTCACCACAATATCACTATGGTAGCCATTCAATGACTACAGTATTGTGCTAGCAATAGCCAATTTGTACTTCCACCATTTTAATATTGAGAGGGAATTAACATTTTGTAACCCTGACCATTTCAGAGGCCTTTGACTAGGAAATAAACTTCAAGCTCTCACCAGAACTCTGTGTCTGCCAACACAAGATCCCAGAATAAGATCTCATTTACAGTAAATTGTGCAGATATTAGAACTACAATCCTGAGTGCCCTATTGGGCTCCATGCCAACCATCTTGGTTTGGCTCTTGCTTAGTGAGGTTTGGATTAGGTGAATAACTGATTTTTTCAGTTCATTGGCATTTCTAAAAAGTTGAAAAAATAAATAGAATCCAAAAATTCTGAACAATTTCAGTGAATCGAAAAAGTCTGTTTCGGGTCAAACAAAAGATTGTTCAGTTCAGAATGTTTTGTTTTGGACATATTTTCAAATAACTAGATTTCCGAAGGACGGGGAGGTGCTGTTCCTTCTTATCCCTCATAGTCTTGTGCTTAAGAGGGGTTTCCTGGACTCAATTCCTCCCTCTGTCTCACACGGAGCAGAGATTTGAACATGTGTCTTCTACTTTTCAGGAGTGGGCCCTAGCCACTAGGCTGTTGTATATTCTGTAGTGGGATTTTCTCAGTCTCTCTGGTTGAAGCTGTTCCACTTTGTATGAAATACTTGAATAGTCAGGGAGCCAGAGAGAGTGAGAACAAGAGACTGACTTAAGATTGGTGGTTAAGGCATGCCCATGGGAGACACAACTTCAAGTCCCTGCTCCACATCAGGTAGAGGGAGAAACTAAGCCCGGGTATCCCACATCTTGGGTGAGTGTCCCCACCACTGGGCTAAGAGTTAAAAGCCAAAGTCCTCTTATGAATCTAGCTCCATTTTTTAAACTTTTTTATTTTATTTTATTTTATTTTATTTTATTTTTGCCCAGGGCACTGGAACAAAAAGCAATTTAGGCGTTATGGTTCTGAAGAAAAGCTAAAAAATGTGACCCAGATGTAACCAATGTAGTGATATTGCAGTGGAGGGAGGGGATCTGAAGCTACTAGAGCCAGCAAGGAAGCCACAGCAACAGATCTGGCTCTGTTGCTTTGGAGGAGGGGGCTAAGCGTGATTACTGACAGTAGGGACTTGTATGTGTCACTGATTGGGTGACCATATTTCCCTATTATGACTATGGGGCACCTTGTAAAATTACTTGTATTCAAGCAAGTTCAACAGCAATCAATCAGAACTATGCAGTACAGACATTCAAATTAACATTAAGTTGACTGAACCCCTGTTAAAAAGAAATGCTACATAGTTGGATTCTTTTTATTTACCTTCTTATGTTTAAGGTTTTAGGGTTCACGGGGAGCGGTGACACACACACACAAGGAGAGGTCACACACACACACGCACTCACACTCACTCTCTCCTGTACACGTCTCACATGGAGCAGGTGACCAACTGACCTGACCCAACCCAACCCTCCCTGCCCAGTGCTCTCCACCCTCCGTGCTTGGGCCCCCTGGGATGGACCTGCCTCTCCTAGTACCTGGTGCCTCATCTACCTGAGGCAATGTGTATGTGGGAAGGGGGGGGAGAGGCGGTCACATGCCCCACTTCGTATTTCTGACAAAGTTCACACCAGAATGAGGCCAGCAGCAGCCTTTTAGCACAGTGTGGGAGGGAAGGGATGGGAGCTGCTTCCAATCATTATTGAGGAGGAGTCGGGGGAAGGAATGACCTGGCCCATGTCTTTGAAGAGCTTATCTCTTTCCCCCCTTCCCCAGTGGCTGGAAGCAGCTTGTCCCTTCCCACCTACACAGTGTCGAAAGGCAGCTAACGCATCCAGGTTGCTGCTGGTCATGGACATAACCCAGCCGCCTCTGGCTACAGTGTGGGCAGGAAGGGGTTAAGCACCAAAGCACAGGGAACCTGACTGCAGGGGCATCAGCAAACCAGGCCAGAGAGGTGGCTCAGTGGGGAGGATGCCGAGGGGACTCATCAGCCCCGTGCACTGCTCCCTGGGGGCAGGACCCAGGGTGTGGGGAGGGTCAGGTAAAGAGGATGCTAAGCCCCTGCCCCAGGGGTTGTTGTGGAGCTTGCATGTTCAGGGCATGAACAAGCTGGAAATTGCTTTCCCCCGCCACTCCAGAGCTCAGCTGAGGGGTGGAGAGACTTCCCCATACCAGCACTGTGCAGGGCTTTGGCACATGCAGGGCTCAGCTCCTCCTGGCCAGTGCCCCGGACTGGAGGGTCTTGGGCTTTCCCGAGGTGCCAGTTCAGCCAGAGGCAGTAGAGGAAGGAAGGAGCCTGCCGGCCAGGCTGCTGTTGAACTGAGCGCTCTGACCAGGGACTGACTCTCTGCACAGCGCTGGGAGTGGGACGCACGCTGCTGGTGGGGATATGGAGGAGCAGTGGAGGGGGGAGGGGCAAAGCAGGAAGAGGACAGTGAGAGGGAGAGCATATAGAGGTCTGATGGGTGGGCAGCTGAGGCGACACGTAACCAGCCGCCACCTGGAACTTGCCCGTATTCACCAACCACCGCATCTTGCAGTGTGCAGCCTGTGCCAGCCCAAAACAGGATGGGGAGCAGGGCCCTGCCGGCCGACAGCCAGGACACAGCATGGGTCAGATCAGCAGGGGGAGTGGCCAGCCCCACGCACTGCATCTTTGCCCCACCATCAGCCTTGAACCCCCATCCCATCGTCGGCCACTGGACCACCCCCTCCCCCACTCACTGCTGGTGGGCGGGCAGCTGGCGAGCAGGGATCCGGCCAGCAGCAGGACCCACCAGTACTGATGGGGGGGGGGGAGACAGAAAATATAGGACAATATGCCCATTTTAAAGAAAAAGTTGGGACACCTTCAGGAGGGCTTAAATATGGGATTGTACCTTTAAAAATGGGCATCGGGCCACCCTAATCACTGAGCTCTGAAGAATTGTATCCTGATTGATGAGGCTCACTGGTTTTTCCTCTCCCCTCCTTGGGACAGTCTTCTCCTCCGGGTGTCAATAAAATTAGTGTCCTTCCACTGCAAATGACATGTCAACCTAATTTTGCAGGGGAAGAGTCCATTTTTGTGGCTACCACTCTGATTCACTGCATATGGATGGGCCTGTTTGGAGACCAAGCAAATCTTGTAATTTGCTTATTTCTGCTTAACTTTTATTTATTTGTATTACTGTATAACCTAAAAGCTGTAATCCTGGATCAGGACCCCATTGTGCTAGGTGCTGTACAAACATGGAACAACAATAGATGACAGTTCTTGACCTGATGAACTAGCAATCTAAGTATCAGACAAGATACAACAGATAGATTCAGACAGACCAATGGGAAAGTATAAATAGGACAATATTGGTCAGTGTGATAGGTAGTGGTCTCAGCACACCCACAGATCAACCATTGTCAAGTTTTTTGTAGACATTACAGTAAAAGAGAATGTTGAGGATGAATTTTAAGGTGAATAATGAGATTGTTTTGCAGATCTTGATAGGGAGCACCTCCCAATCATGTGGAGCAGAACAGGAAAAAGCATTTATTTAGCTATCCGTTCTTGTGTTTAAGATGACAATAGTAGATAGATTCTTCATCTTTAATAGTAATTAAAATACATGAAATGCCAATATAATTCTCCAGATTAAACTACATTTTTTCTCCCAGAAGAAGGTAATATGCATTAATGATGAATTTCATTCCTATTGTCCCAGGTAGGGTATTTTAATTTTAAAATATTTTTGATATGTCATATATAAATCATTAAAACAAAGAAATGACAAAAAAGCAAGTTGTGATCTTATCTGCAGAAAACAGGTTTATGAGCTCAACGGCTTCAAGCTGAATGGTTCTAACTATAGATGCAAACCGATATCCTTTAGGAAAAGATATTTTATATGTGGATAGATACACACTTCATCATAAAACTCTGAACATCATTTAGTCAGGAATTTAAAAGCTTGGAAAGCAGTCCATGAAAATAAGATTCCATTAACCTGATACAGAAGTGCATATGGGTTAATTTTTTCCGCAGAGATTAAGTTAGGTTTACATTTATTATTCATAGAATTCTCTTTTAGGTAAAAATGTATGGTGTTTTGGGGTTGTTTTGTTTTGTTTACAGTGTATTCTGAAAAATGCTGTTCTGCATCTGAAAAAAAAAAGAGATTCTGCTACATTACATGGGACATCTTTCCAATTTGCATATAAAAGAAAAATACTTTATGAAAAATGGTCCTTATTGTTCTGTCAAACAGTGGCTAGTGAAAGTAGAGTGAAGTGTACAATTAACTGAATGAGACTTTTTTATTGGAAGATGGAAAGAGATTTACCCTTCACATGAACCAGATCTGTATTTGTGACTTCAAGCCCTCTAAAAGCAATAATGCAACTTAATATATTACCTTTACCTGTAGATTTCAAACCGCTTTACAGAGATGGTAGGCATTATCGTCATGTTATACACAGAAAAACTGGGGCACAGTAAATTATAGACAAATTTTGCAAGAATGGCCTTTCCTTTGCATAATTTCTCTTAACAATGCACAGCTTGCATTCCATTATTCCAACAGGCTGATTTTCAAATGTGGAGACCTCACAGCTACCTTTGACTTCAATATGTAATGGACAATACCTATGAAATTAATCCCCAGAGCCAACATTTTCCAAAAGCCTCAATTTTTGTGTGCCAAACATGAGACATCTTAGATGGCCACCCAAAGTGGGAGACATTTCTAAAAAATCTGAGCATAAGTGACTTGCCCAAAGTCACACACCCTGGTCTCCTGTTTACTGTGTAATGCTCAATCCTGCATCATACTGCCATTTGGGTTTTTACTTTCCCATGATCAGGGGTTGTCATATCATAAGTATTCCAAAGATGACAATCAATTACAGTCCCAGACTTTCAGACATTTGCTGTGAGGAGCTAAGATGAAAAACATTTCTATCTTTTTAGCACCAGACTAATACATTTGTTTATGAAAAGTGACAGGAGCAGTTCTGTGTAAGAAAACCTTTATATTACTCCATATCACTTATCAAAGATATTGGCGCCTTTATATTACTCCATATCACTTATCAAAGATATTGGCGCATTTGTTTTAATCTCAGTTATTTCAGTAATTCTGCAGCTGCTTTTATATGAAATGCCATACGTAATCAGACACAAAATAGCATATATTTATCTCTGAACTCCAAGCTCCATCTAATTATCTAACAAGTCATTTCATACAGTACAAAGAAAGTTATTTCTATGCTTTAAAGGATTCTACTGCTGCTTTCAATGAAAAAATAAACAAACAAGCAAAACAACAATGGATTCAATCCAATTGCATGTTCACCGTTTCTGTGTGTGGTAAAAATGATGAGACCTTGAATAAGATCTGTAGGGATGCAAGGTGCCCTTTTTCCTGAGGAACCATTTATCAGAATAAATAAAATAACTCCTACTTTTGTAAGGTTGGGTGTTTGTCTTGGCACAAATGGCACTACAGCATAAAAATTAATTCCGTTCATGAGAGATTGCTAACAGCTGACAAATTTTGCATTAAAAATAAAAATATGTCACTGCAAGTTTCTCTGGCTCTAGCAGTCTTTCAGAAAGTACAATTTCTGTAATCGTATTGAAAAAGAATTACTGAGGGAACATTCACTTTTATAATGTGAATATTTCCTTTTTATTTTATAGCTCTCCTACTGTACCTTGTGCTTGTTCCCTCTGCTTTTATGCAGTGGAAGCACTATTGTTATTGACAGGTTTCAGAGGAACAGCCGTGTTAGTCTGTATTCGCAAAAAGAAAAGGAGTACTTGTGGCACCTTAGAGACTAACGAATTTATTTGAGCATGAGCTTTCGTGAGCTACAGCTCACTTCATCAGATGTTTACCGTGGAAACTGCAGCAGACTTTATATACACACAGAGAATATGAAACAATACCTCCTCCCACCCCACTGTCCTGCTGGTAATAGCTTATCTAAAGTGATCAACAGGTGGGCCATTTCCAGCACAAATCCAGGTTTTCTCACCCTCCACCCCCCACACAAATTCACTCTCCTGCTGGTGCTAGCCCATCCAAAGTGACAACTCTTTGCATAATCAAGTCGGGCTATTTCCTGCATAGATCAAGGTTTTCTCACATCCCCCCCACCCCCATACACACACAAACTCACTCTCCTGCTGGTAATAGCTCATCTAAACTGACCACTCTCCAAGTTTAAATCCAAGTTAAACCAGAACATCTGGGGGGGGGGGGGTAGGAAAAACAAGAAGAAACAGGCTACCTTGCATAATGACTTAGCCACTCCCAGTCTCTATTTAAGCCTAAATTAATAGTATCCAATTTGCAAATGAATTCCAATTCAGCAGTTTCTCGCTGGAGTCTGGATTTGAAGTTTTTTTGTTTTAAGATAGCGACCTTCATGTCTGTGATTGCGTGACCAGAGAGATTGAAGTGTTCTCCGACTGGTTTATGAATGTTATAATTCTTGACATCTGATTTGTGTCCATTTATTCTTTTACGTAGAGACTGTCCAGTTTGACCGATGTACATGGCAGAGGGGCATTGCTGGCACATGATGGCATATATCACATTGGTGGATGTGCAGGTGAACGAGCCTCTGATAGTGTGGCTGATGTTATTAGGCCCTGTGATGGTGTCCCCTGAATAGATATGTGGGCACAATTGGCAACGGGCTTTGTTGCAAGGATAAGTTCCTGGGTTAGTGGTTCTGTTGTGTGGTATGTGGTTGTTGGTGAGTATTTGCTTCAGATTGCGGGGCTGTCTGTAGGCAAGGACTGGCCTGTCTCCCAAGACTTGTGAGAGTGTTGGGTCATCCTTTAGGATAGGTTGTAGATCCTTAATAATGCGTTGGAGGGGTTTTAGTTGGGGGCTGAAGGTGACCGCTAGTGGCGTTCTGTTATTTTCTTTGTTAGGCCTGTCCTGTAGTAGGTAACTTCTGGGAACTCTTCTGGCTCTATCAATCTGTTTCTTTACTTCTGCAGGTGGGTATTGTAGTTGTAAGAAAGCTTGACAGAGATCTTGTAGGTGTTTGTCTCTGTCTGAGGGGTTGGAGCAAATGCGGTTGTATCGCAGAGCTTGGCTGTAGACGATGGATCGTGTGGTGTGGTCAGGGTGAAAGCTGGAGGCATGCAGGTAGGAATAGCGGTCAGTAGGTTTCCGGTATAGGGTGGTGTTTATGTGGCCATTGTTTATTAGCACTGTAGTGTCCAGGAAGTGGATCTCTTGTGTGGACTGGACCAGGCTGAGGTTGGTGGTGGGATGGAAATTGTTGAAATCGTGGTGGAATTCCTCAAGAGCTTCTTTTCCATGGGTCCAGATGATGAAGATGTCATCAATATAGCGCAAGTAGAGTAGGGGCTTTAGGGGACGAGAGCTGAGGAAGCGTTGTTCTAAATCAGCCATAAAAATGTTGGCATACTGTGGGGCCATGCGGGTACCCATAGCAGTGCCGCTGATCTGAAGGTATACATTGTCCCCAAATGTGAAATAGTTATGGGTAAGGACAAAGTCACAAAGTTCAGCCACCAGGTTAGCCGTGACATTATCGGGGATAGTGTTCTTGACGGCTTGTAGTCCATCTTTGTGTGGAATGTTGGTGTAGAGGGCTTCTACATCCATAGTAGCCAGGATGGCAGCTTTACTTTCAGTAAGGATCTGCCAATGCCAACTCCAAAATGTAAATGACTGGGCCAACTGCAGCGTAGAACAAACTGTTGAATAATTGCTTTGTTTATGCCTTTAAGGTGGAGATGCTCACATCTAATTTAAGCTGCTAAGGTTGTTCCTAAATTACTGGACTCAGTCTGCATCTGTGATAGACAAGTAAACCACTGGTGACTGAACTAGTGGGACTGCAATGGTGAATACCAAAGGAGTAGTGCATCTATGCTAGCTATCACTCAGTCTTCCCTGCATCTACATTAGCACTCAGTAACACTATAGTCTATGTTTCTATTCTACAGTTGCCAGGACAGCTCCTTGAAGGAAGGATTTCTGGGAGTCCAAGGGAATTGTAGGAGAAGGGAGTCAAATGATCATAAATTCTTGAAAATCTCTAGCATTTTTGAGGCATTTTGCAAAATGTTGGTCAGGGTTAGAACTTACTCTGCTCAGCCAGGTGATGTTTTTCCAAAACTTTTACGGTGGCTCAGGTAATCCATGAGAGACAATGTAGAGTGTTAGAGAACAAGACTAGCAGTTAATGGATTTATTGCTGCAAGGTTCCTTGTGTACTATAAAGGTTCATAATGATTATATTCTAATATTTAACAAATGAATTTAAACAAATTGTTCGGCTATGCAGGAGGAAGGACAGGAGACTCTGGGTGTGATTTAATTAGGCCACACCTTTATTTCTAAATCTCTAGGAGTACCCAGCAGATAAAAATGTACAGTGTAGGTAATTCCATAATCATTTACAAATTATACCCCGGGAATGCTGGGATCCTTCCCTCGAATGAGGGTTAAGGGTTGCTGTAAAAGGGGGGTGTTTGGCTCTCTGCTGTACCAGTCATAGCAGTCCTAACCCCCAACCCCATTTCCACTTCTTTAAAGAATACCGCCTTTAAATCCTTTACTAATCCATTCTATGTGATCACCCTATCCCTTCCCTATGGGTATCTGTGTGGGACATAATGAATTGCAACAGAACAGCCTAACCCTGGTTTTATTTTCACCCCAACTAAACTCCACCACCTTGGCTAATCTGGCAGTGAGGGAAAAAATTCTTCCCAGCCCCCAAGAAAGGAGCTACTAGCATAATGCTCACGGTGGATCATGACAAAACCTGGAATTTAATTACTACCATGAGTGGGCGGATGGAAGCCTCCGCCTGGTCCAGATAAAATAGGTCTTTTCCTGTACTGGCATGGACCTAAATAGTTCTCCATCTCTTCCTGTCACTTTGAGGGGGACGACCTGACCAGTGTCTGACCTGGTCTGAAGCCCCAACTCTGACTTGATCTGAAGCTGCCGCGGCAAGTTACTCTGGCTTTTCAGCCCGTAAAGGGGCCACACACACTTACCCGCTTAATGTGCAGTGAGGTCAATATATACATAAAGTAGAAGCTTTTCTAAAAATGCTATTGAAGTTGCATCTGTTGGCCAATGCAAAATCTTATATTTATCAGAACAAACTGAATGAGGGAACAACTGAGTGGCTATCATGCAATTATCTTATTCCTGTACACAAATGTGCTTTTCTTCATGTGTGAAAATTCTGTTTGCCTGCAAAATACCACACATGCAAATTCAGTAATTTGTGCCCCAATTTGTAGCAATCTGAGACCTAAATAGCACATGCAAAACGGATGTCATCAATTTTGAAGGTTCATTTCTATATTATATTTGAAAATTTGACCTGAAGACCTATTTTTCTCTTTCCTCTTTTATAGTAAAGCCAGTTGTTCTTTGAATGCGTTAATGTCTTTGTCTATTCATGGTTTGCATGATTTTGGAATACTTAGAAACACTCCTTTTAGTTTCTACATGAAAAGTAGTCTTTAGAATTACTAATTTTCCTTTTAAAGGCATATATATTCACTTCCTTCCATTAGCTAAACTCATCCAAAGTTAATGTTACTGTAACGTCACGTCTGCACATATAGGTGATAAATTGCATCTTGCAGTATCATTTGGAACTTTATTATTCTCTGTGCTACCTTGCTCTAGTAAACCCATCATTCCCTGGTAAAGGCTTGTAACTGAATGTTTTATATATCCGTGACAACACAGACTCTCAGTATGGCCCTTGTTTAGGTTTATCACATATTTGCTTCAATTTTAATGATTTTATACACTTGATTTTCTAGACGTGAACTTCTGATTTTATTTATTGCCAAGTGTCATGAGACCTATCTTTGCTACTGCTTACCCAATATACTATAACAAAAAACAACAGTGAGTTTTATACTGCCAATAGCAACTTTTCAAGGAGAAATTTGGCAAAACAAACAGGTGTTTGATGATGGTTTCTGTTTTATTTTAGTAGTGACTCATATGATTGTTATATATAATGCAAAAGATCACCAAATAGTTTTTCTCTTTTAAGCGATTAACTGAATCTGTTACAAATTATTTAATATTCTCTCAATTGCTTAACCAGAAAGTCTTTCCCTACAATATTCAAGAGCCTGAATTGTCAATAATTTTAAATCATTTTACTGTATAAGGTATTAGCATCTTTAGCTTGAGATTTTCAATATTTTCTGGCTGTTGTGCTTAGAATCCAGCCATGTTTAGTAGGAAAATGAATAATTTCATTGCTTTATCTGGTCTGCTGAAGCATGCATTTGGAAAAAAAAAAACTTCACTGGGTTTGAAACAGTTTTTAATACTGATATAGATAGTGGCTACTACTCTTCTAATACTGCCGAACTAACTAATTGAAAAGTGAGAGGAGAACATCTTGGGCCTAATTCTCCTTGACACAAAGGCCATTTGACATCACCCTACTTGTATACAGGAGCCTCAAGGTGGGGGTAAATATATTTTATGCCAGAGCAATGTAAACTGACCTCAGAGTAAATGAAAATTAGGACCATTATATCTATTACAGTAGAAGAGATAATACTAGACTCAATTTTATTATTCAAAAACCGCTTTAATTTCCAAATAATTAACATCTGTAGATTTAAATTAATTGTATAAGCAGGGTGGGGATTTTTTTGGGGGGGGGGCAAGTAAAAAAAATTCTGAAATTCATATAGACTATTCCAAGGGCATGAAGGTCTATTTTATAAAGGATTATGCTTTAACTCTTGGGTGCCCAACCTTTGTAAAGATTGCACTGGCAAATTACCAAGAGACAATTAACTGCAACTGATTTTCATATACATTTAGATCAGTTTCTTTAACAAAAATTTAATTCACACAACCATAAAACTCTGTGAACATGTAGTTATGTTCTTCATGATATGAGCAGGAAAATATAAGTTACTTGCTGCTTGAGTTCATAGGCAAAAAATCCCCCAAACCCTCTGAAGTAGTCATATCCCCCAAATGACCATACTTGACCCCGTCATACATGTAGCTGTTGAAAGTGAAACTGAATATAGAGTTTGAAAGGAAAGTTAACATATCTAAACATTTTGGGCCCAGTCCTGCAGTTTTCTCAAGCACAGAACTCCCTTTGAAGTCAAAGGCACAGTAGTGTTAGTGTAAGTGGCAAAACACTGTGGTATAATGATATAACACTCACTAGTTGTGCAGAATGAATGGATCTTCTCTGTTACACTTTGTTGCATTAGAGTAGCTGAGCAGAACTTAGACTGGACTGCAATTTAAACCACTGTCTATACCTCTATTGAAATTGATCCACAAGCTGTCATGCAAGTAACACCAACCTTTTCCAGGCTGCATTTAGCTGAACTTGACAAAGAGTGTCTTATAAAGCTGCTATCCCAGGACTGTTGATGGTTTAAATTTATAGTTCTACAGGTGAAAATTGGTGATGGAACACAATCTCCACCCCTCTCCCCCGTAATTAAAAAAGTAAAAATCTATTTATTTAAATGTATTTATGGAAAGTAACTTAGTCTGCAAATATATACACAGAAGTTTGTCTTCCTTTTAAAATGGTAAATTTGTTCTACTGTGTCCAGCTACTTGTACAAAAGAATTCCTTCCCAACAATAACCTGTTCCTCTTTGGTGTGACCCCTCTTCTTTTTGTCCCACTCATATTCCATACCTGTTGACCTGCTTTTCCCTGCCTAGTTAACTTTCCTAAATTTCATCAATCTACAGTACAGTATTCTAACCTGGCCCTGCATTAGACCCAGAGGTTACGGCTGTCTGATGCATCCTTTAGGCTGAGCCAATTGTCCGTTGTGGGATCATGTTCAGAGGTTAGACCGGCAGGGAATCAGATTAGTCCAGCAGTTCTTCTCTTAACAGTTGATCACTTAGAAATAGTAAAGAACACTCAGTGTTTGAATAATCACCTGAACTAGGCCTGGACAAATAGCTCTGGTTCCTACAAGCCTGAATTTAATTAGAATCCATGATAACATTTAATTGAGAGGATATTCCAGTGAAGCCTACATGGTGGGAGCTGTGGCAAAAGAGGACTGGACACATGGGGAAGTGAATGGCCAAGAAAAATCCTGTATTCAGAAAACCTGTCTCCAGAGCATGGGGTCTACTAAATAGGCAAAAAGATGTTCTCTTTATATCACAGTGTATTATTATTTATTTATTATTTGTACTTCAGTTGCATTTAGGAACCCAAGTCTGGGATTAGACCACCATTGTGCTACCCTCTGTACAAACTCATAATATAACGATGGTCCCTGCATCAATAGCATAACATATTATCATGATGTGGTGGGGGAGTAAGAGGGTGAAGAGTCAGATTGCTTCACATTGTGACCCCTGTTACTCTCCGATTTCAATTAAACACGGGAGAGACCAAATATGACAAGATGCGCAATAGAAGTGGACATAAATGTTGATAAAGCCAGCACTCAAAATTGCCAGTTTCAATGTGGAGGGATCAGGAAGATGTTCTTCCTGGCATGAAAGCAGACATCATTTGCCTGCAATAGACTCAAAGAGAGAAAACAGCACCAAACATCCCTGGCATGCATATTGTGTGGACTTCGAAAGCAACATTTATGGCAGCACGACACTTGTTGAAGACCAAAGACTGGTAAAAAACACTGTTGTGAAACACCAAGGTGGAACTTATCAATCAAATGTAGTTTCTGTTTATTAACCACCAGGTGAACAACTGACTTTCCCCTTCCAGAGAAACCATGCATTGTCATAGGCGACATCAGAAGTCACAATACCTTCTGGGGATACCCCAACAACAGCAATGATGAAGTTTGGAATAGGTGACAAGAAACAACTTGATCTTGCTCTATGACTTTGAGGACAAATGTACCTTCCAAGGTGCACAATGGAACAAGGAGTACAATCGTAACCTAATTTTTGTCAGCAGTGAAAATGCAGGCAACTTCAGAAGGGAGATCATGTCAATGATTCCAAGATCACAGCATAGACCAATGTAAGTGACAATACAGGCTACACTACAACCCAGAAAAACAAAGTATCTGCTGAGGTTCAGCTTCAAAAAGGTTGAATGGGAAGTCTATCTCTGAATTGGATGAATCCATGGGTTGCAATATTACTCTGACACATGACCGTTATGGAGAATTTGTCTCCTTGATGTGGAATACGGCCCAAAAGTACAACACTAGGGAATGTTGGTTTACATGGGCTTTCAGAAGAGAGACACCAACAATATAAAGCAATGTTCAGAATTGTTTGACTTAAATCCACATGATTAAGGAACCACTGGACTTGGTGAAAGGCTTATGTGAGAGATCAAAGTGGTGCAACAGCTGGAGGGAATGGATTGAAATAACAAACCTGTGCCATAATAGCAAAAAAAGCATGGGCCACTATTCACAAGCTGTACCCTTATGGACAACAACCACAGTCTCTCCCAACCAAGCCCTCGGTGATAAACCTCATCCTCAACCCTCATCCTCAATGGTAAACCATCCCACAAAGCAAAGCACAGAGTGAAACAAGTATAGCACAGACTTTGCTCACTCCTCAGAGGCAGCAAAGTCCACAATGAACAGCTCAACATTTTGGAGCTGGCAATAGCGATGAAAACCCTATTGTGGAATGTGGAAAGGCAACTGGAGTTGATGGTTTATCTAATGAACTAGTATTATACTTTGGTACAAGAGAACAGAAGTGGCTGCTTGACTTCTTTATCTCTTGCATGAAGACAGTGCAGATAACCAGGCTATGGAGATAGGAAAGAGTGACTGCACTAGCCAAACCACATAAAGATGCTAACTCTGTGGAGAACTATTGTCCAGTATCCTTACTCTGCTCAACCTACAAGCTACATGAATGGATGATAATGGGTAGAATAGCGCCAATAGTGGAAGGGAAGCTGACAGAGTACCATGACATTCATGTTATGGCCAACTTAAAAACTTAGTTCAATACATCGAAGATAGTTTGAAAACTGCAAAATTATATCTTCTCTTTGCTTGAGAATGGATATGCAGTTCGTTTATTTATTTTCTTGAGGGGGAGAGTCAGAAAAGTTGATGGCACACTCAACGGAATGGATTGCTTCAATGGTAAATTCTAGCCCCCTTCCCGTTTAATATCTCCACAAGTGACCCACCAGAATTCCTTAACATGTAAAGATTCATTTCCAAAAGAAATGTTGGGTTACATAATTTCTCTATCAGTAAGTTGGAAGCATTACAGAGAGCAACATACTTATGCACCTAAGCTGATAGAGTAGTTTAGTTTAATGAATGGAGTACCTTATTCAGTAGCTAGGGCAAATTACTGAAGCCAAAGTTAAGATTAATTTCACCCCTCTGGAAAGCCATTGCTACTTCAGTGTGATTTCATGGCAGGAGGAAGAAGAGAGTCAGAGGATTATTGCAATGGAATGGGACAAAAAGATGCAGCCCAGTGCCCAGACCTTTCCAATCCCTTTCCGTGAGAACTGAGTGATTATTGTGCCTCGAAGGAAGCTGTCAGCCTTCATGGTTACAGGCCATAATGCAGACTGAGCATCAACTCAAGGAAATTCCTTTTTGTCTCCTCACCATAGAACACAAAACTTTCATTATAACTTCATACATCCCCCACAAGCAGATTGCATAACATATGTTTAATCTGTGCACATATGTCAGAGCCGACTGTTTGCTGAGGATGCTGAGGTGGTAATTAGGGTTTTGCATTATATTGGGAGGCAGATTAATGTGAGCGTATGTCCTTACGTTGGAGGCAGAAGGGAAGATTGAGAAAATGCTGTCTGCCACTGTCAACCGAAATGTGCTGTGTGTGGTCAGTAAAGTGTGATTAACAAGTGTCTCATAACTTGGGATGTCCTTGCACTGAAGGGGTGTCTTAGAGGGATATCAGACCAACCTTATTCCCTTTTTAAATGAAGATTATTTTTGGATTATCACATATGTATCTTTCACACTTTAATTATTCATGAAACCAAGTTCTGTATCATCCCCTAGAAATAGATGTGAGTTAAAATTGTTTTAACAGTGTTGGGAGGGGGAAGAGGAGGATATGGCATTGGTGGCTACTTCTGAAATTGCATGTGACCTCAAATACATTTTTTAAATATGCAAAAAACCTCCACTGAGAGAAGTGCAGAGGAGTTTTGTAAACTGTACCTACTGCTGGTTACAACAGTAATTCTCATTCTGGTAAAAAGCTCCAAGTAACTCAGGGACAATCATTTCCTTTGGATCCTCATGTAAAGGGGCATCCCCCATGTGCAGATCTCCCACCACCTCCACTAGTAATAGAGGCTCAATGCCTTTGTGGCAAAGATCCCTCTCCCTCTAGACCTCACAGGAAACTGTCAATACTTTCAGATAGCCACACATGAAGCAAGAAGGAAGTACACCCTGGGAGGAGTGGAAAGGTGAGAGACTGTATTTACTTCTCTGAGGACCTTCTTAAAGAGGAGTTCCAAGGCAGGCACTGGCCAAGGACCTCTGGTAGTATGGGTCCATTATAGCCTTGCTTCCAAAAAGAAGGGGCAGAGCCCCAGAGCTGATGTGCCTGCAGTAGATCCCTGAGTGGATCCCTGAGATGTGTGATATTGGGGAATATGCAGGATTTGTAGGCCAGACTCTTTTTTTTTACAGATGAGTCAGACTCCCACTACTCCTCAAGAAGAATTCAGAGGAAACTCACCAAGGGTTTCTATGTAAAAACAGTGTAGTCAGGTCTTTCAGTTTTATAATCTTTTTGTGATAAGAGGTGTTTTTCTTAAAAGCACAGCTCCTGAAATCATATGAATATGTGAGACTCTCGACAAATGTGATATTTACAGCCTTGACCTAGAATAGTCATTGTCAGAGAAGGTATTGGTTTCATCATCTCCAAAACACTCCCCGTGCCAGACTTTCAAACTGTGTAATGTGTGTAACTCCACAGTCTATTTTGGAGCTATACTTGTTGAGGAGCTGATTACAGCCCTGGCTGGCATTTTAGCCATTCGCAGCTAAATTGCTTAATTGTTGGAACCAATTGACAATGGCAGCCAAGATCCAGCAGGTCTGTAACCTCATTCTGTACATTACATCACATGCCATGGGTCTCAAATCCAGCCCTGTAGGTTATCAAGCAAGAGCCTTATGTACAGCCCCACCACGCTGCAAGGTTAGATCAGTGGTTCTTCACTAGGGGAACATGTACTCCTGGTAGTACACAGACATCTTCCAGGTGGTACATCAACTCCTCTAGATATTTGCCTAGTTTAACAACAGGCTACATAAAAAAACACTAGGGAAGTCAGTACAAACTAAAATTTCATACAGGTAATGACTTGTTTATACTGCTCTATATACTACACTACAATGTAAATACAATATTTATGTTCCAATTGATTTAATTTATAATTATATAATAAAAATGAGAAAGTAAGCAATTTTTCAGTAATAGTGTGCTGGGATGCTTCTGTATTTTTATGTCTGATGTTGAAAGCAAGTAGATTTTAAGTAAGGTGTAACTTGGGGTACGCAAGACAAATCAGATTCCTGAAAGGGGTACTGTAGTCTGGAAAGTTTGAGATCCACTGTGCTGCTGTCCCCCACCCCCTCACTTGCTCCTTGTTCCTGTTACCATTCCCTGCTCTCTGTTCCTGCTTCCCTTGTCCTGGCCCCTGCTACTCCCTCCATCGTTGACCATTGATGTGACTTCTGACTTTGACTCTGGCTTAGTCATTGGTGTGGTCTGGCTCTGACCTATTACTGTGGCTTTGGACTTTAACTTGACCCTTAGTGTGACTCCCAACCATGACTCCCTCTTGGTGCTGACTACTAAGTCAGACCACCCCATTACAGGCCCTGACAATTACTCATCTCTGAACTTAATAGAAGTTGAAGCATACTCTTGCTTTATGAAAAAGGCAGCAGGTGAGTAACAGTGTACTTTAATTTAATCTTCCCTCCCTTCTGTTAAGCAGCAGGATTTACTTTTAAATAATGTGCCTATTTCAGATTAGACTCAAAATAATTGTCTTCTACACTAGAAACAGTCTGAATTTTATTACACAGAAACACAGTCATCTAACTATGCAAAAGGAGCCAGTAATGAGTTTTGTCATCTCTTTGTTAGAGCCTTTTGATAGATTTAGAAACCTTTGTTTTGCTTATATTGGAAAGTACAAATTCTAGCTCTGAAATTATGGAGGAGTACTACTGACACACTTCCACTCTAGTTTTTTTTTTAAGTGAATTAACATAGATACATACATTCCCCTTCCAGATCAATATTTCCTATCAATTATTTATTACTGGATTTCTTTTATACTTCCATTTTCATTCTCTAAATAGTATCCTTTTACGCTTTTGTAGTCAAACAAATACTGTTTAGAGAATGCACACTGCTTCCAAATTGGGTTGTTGATTTAGATGATCGCTTTTGTTTTATATCTAAGCAGAGGACTACAATAAATGCTGTTAACAAGCCTGTTTTATTATTTTAATTTAAAAAAATCTTGATCACTTCAGAATGGTAAAAAGGCCAAGATACATCGAAATTGCCCACTGCAAACTAAAAGAGAATATTTAAAAGAACTTTTCTTGGAAAAAAAATTACCAGCCTAAAGCAGTCACAATTTTCAGAACCCTAGTGAAAGAACAACTTAATAAGTAACTATCATTTGTATGGTGATTCCCCAATATAAAGTAGTTAAATTCTTTTTAGCTGTTTATTATTTAAAGGTATTGAAAATCAACATGAAAGGAAAGTGTGTGTGTGTGTGTGTGTATGTGTTTTACCAAATACACATTAAAATGCTACTCTGTTGGCAAGTTCTGCCATATATACACATAACTATTGTAGCACCAATTGTCAATTTGTTCCTTAACACAACTCCTAGCTGAAAAAAAAATCATCCTAGTGAAAATCTAAATGCTGATATAAATTCGTATTGATTTTTCCTGAAAGGGGTGAAGACATGACTGGAGGGAAAAAGAAAGGAAGAGACTGATGGCTTTATGTCCTGCATTCAGAAACTGTTGGAATTCAGTCATTATTTATTGATCCACTGAAAGCTGAACAAGCTAATGTGCTTAAAGTAAAATCCTCCAAAGTAGACAAGCCATAATCAATGTGAATTTGATGTTTCTTTTGTTGGGTGACAAGACAAAAAGACCCTAAAATACAAACCTATTCAAGAAGCATTGAGGTGAACTCTGTGCCACAAGGCTTTTAGGCACACTCCCTATCATGCGAGGCAGGAAAAAAGAACACGTCACTAGTGTATCTGATCAAAGCAACCTGCTGACCAAATGCCAGGACTGATCCACATAGCACCAGTCTCCAAAGGATTAAGCCTAATAAAACTTTCTTAGTGACAATTGATCACTGGTAAGTAGTTTTAAAGACAACTGAACTAGAGCTTTCATTAGAGGATAATGAGACCAGCACAGTGACCTCAGGGTAGGAGAGGCTCTATCGTCCAAGGATGTAACAGTATGAAAAGCAGTTAAGTTTCGCATCCTACAATTTCTGCAGAAATTTCTTCAGCTAATAAAATAGTCTCACTGCACTGTATTCTATATTCACTTGGCTAATTATAGCAGTGCTCTTTACCACTTCTATCATTAGGCATCTGTAACTGTTCCATGATGAACCCTTTCATGGGTTTGTAGCCTCTTACCTTCAAATGCTAATAATGGGGATATCTGTTGTGGAAACAAATGTTGAGGATTGAGTTGAAATAAATGTGAACTGGTTACCAGAATGTGTTCAGAAATACTATAAACAGCTCAACCATCATTATATGTATACATATTCTAGCCATAAGAAGTTACTTTTCCTTCCCATAATGTTCTTGATAGGTGGTACCAGAACAAATTAGCTTGGGACACTGTGGAGTAACTGGTTGCAGAGTGGTAGCCGTGTTAGTCTGTATCAGCAAAAACAGCGAGGAGTCCTTGTGGCACCTTAGAGACTAACAAATTTATTTGGGCATAAGCTTTCATGAAACCCACTTCATGAGATGCATGGATTGAAAAATACACTAAGCAGTACTTCCACCTTAATTGAATTGGCCTCATTAGCGCTGACCCCATCCCCCCACTTGGTAAGGCAGCTCCCATCTTTTCATGTGCTGTGATATATATACTGCTTACAGTATTTTTCAGTCCATGCATCTGATGAAATGGGTGTTAGCCCACAAAAGCTTATGCCCAAATAAATTTGTTAGCCTCTAAGGTGCCACAAGGACTCCTCATTGTTTTTGTGGAGTAACTATTGCTCAATCAGGGATGCATGTGCATAAACATGTGGACCATGTCTTAGGGTCTACCACTAAATAGTCATGTGTGACACATTTCTTATAGGGCTTGTGCAAAAGTGCTTGAGGTGAACCAAAATAGAGCTGACCCACTCTGAGTGTTTGCCCTGAGCTCTCCGGCATGTCCCTATGCACAGTGCATGGTAGAATTTGGCTCAAATTAATTTTTAAATTGCTATTTAGTTCATCTGCCCAGAACAAATGTCCTTTCAGGCTTTTTCTGAAAAGTGACTTTGTAAAAATACTATCATAGGTTTCCATATTTGTGTCTCATGGTTTGCAGATAAAATATCCTGTTTAAAAAAAAAAGAAAAAAAAGTGGGAGATTAAAAAAAACTTGCTTTCCCTGCAAACTGACTCTTAGAGTCAGACTCATGCAAAACCATCACTGGCTCTGCAACCCAAATTTAGTTTTCTGCAAATTATATTGATTCCTGTGTATGAAAGTCTATAAATGATTAAAACTTAGTAGGCAATTTTGTTGATGGTGTACAACATGCAATAAAATCTACAGTTTCACTCAATTTTAGCTGTGTTGGCTCTGCAGTGGTACCAGGAATAGAAAGCAGTAAACATTTGTTTGTCACTAAAATCAGAAGTTATGCCTCTGAAAATGCACAGGGAGCACCTCTAAGAAGCAAGAAGCTACTATTTTTAGAGTAGCAATGCACTTTTCAGTGATTGACTTTGCTATGCATGCACTGGAATAACATTACTTAGCAAAAATCTAATGATAGGAGATCTGAAGGAACAATGGATGGATCCATTATGCGCCTTAAAAAGGTTCAAGTTCAGTTTGGTTTGAAAGATGGTCAAAAGTTCTGGATTTATTTTTATGCAATTGAACCTGATCACGTCTCCCTAGTAGCCATACAACAAATCTAAAACTCATTCATGGTTTGTGTTTCCTGGACTAACAGGACTTAGGTGAGAAGGCTATGAGAGACACAGAGGCAGAAGTGGGAGTGACCCAAGTAGTGGAAGACACAATGAAGATGACTGGATTAGAAGCTGTGACATGTACATGATTCTGGAGGGGGTACCTGAAAAGAATTTATTCTGCATGAAGTGCCGCCTGATAGAGCTGATGGAAGAGAAGATCCTAGGATTGGAGATGCAGGTGGAGACTCTGGTTGAGTTTAGAAGGGGGTTCGAGCGGATGATGGAGCAAAGACATGAGGAGACTGAAGGGAAAAGCTCAGACTTGCAGATGGAAGCAGGACCGAAGAACTCTGAGAGGATACTGCTGGGTGAGGAAAGTAGACAGTGGAAGCATGTGACTAGGAGAACCAGGCAGAGGAGAAAACGGGGCAGTGAAGGAGAAATAGAGCTCAGGAACAGGTTTGCAGAGTTGGAAAATGAAGAAGGGGCATAGCAGATGGTCACTGAAGGTGAGAGGGCAAGGAAAAAGAGAAGATCAAATAGTCCTATTGGAAGAGGGCAAGAGTCAATGGAGATAACAACACCAAATATGAGCCCCAGGAGGATATGGGATGGGTTGCAGAGGATTGCAAGAGACAATAGGAATTGAGAGGACTTGCAGCCAGATGGAACAGGGGATAGACTGGAGAATCACACCATCAACAGGAAAAGGCAGGTCTATGTGATTGGGGACTCATTACTGAGAAGAATAGACAGGCCTGTAACAAGAGCTGATCCAGAGAACAGAAGGGTGTGCTGCCTGCCGGGTGCTAAGATACGGGTTGTGGACCTGTGGCTGAAGAGGATCCTAATGGGAGCGGGAAAGTATCCATTGATTATCCTTCATGTGGGAACAAATGATACGGCTAGATTCTCGCTGGAACGTCTCAAGGGAGACTATGCCAGGCTGGGGAAGAAACTAAAGGAAATTGAGGCTCAGGTGATCTTCAGTGGGATTCTGCCTGTTCCTAGAGAAGGGCAATAAAGGTGTGACACGATTATGATGTTCAACAGATGGCTCAGGCAGTGGTGCTACAAGGAGGGCTTTGGGATGTATGGCCACTGGGAAGCATTCAGGGACAGAGGACTGGTCTCTCGGGATGGACTTCACCTGAGTAAGGAGGGAAATAGACTTCTAGCATGGAGGATGGCACAACTGATCAAGAGAGCTTTAAACTAGGAATTCTGGGGAGATGGTTGGGAGATTGGCATGGAGGTTACCTGGACGTTATTCTCTTTGAGAGGTAAGAAAATGAAGTAAGAAAGGATACAGCTGTGGGTAGGAGAAGGGACATAAGGTGAAAGGGCAGTGTACATACCAATCTAATAGGTAATATTGGTGGTAGAATGTCTGTGCCCAATTGGGTAAAGAATGTGAGTGAAGCGAAACAGCAAAAATTAAGATGATTGAACACTAATGCGAGGAGCCTAGGTAATAAAATGGAGGAACTAGAGCTACTGGTGCAGGAAGTGAAACCAGATATTACAAGCATAACAGAAACATTGTGGAATAGTAGTCATGACTGGAGTACGGGTATTGAAGGATATGTGCTGTTTAGGAAAGACAAAAATAAAGGCAAAGGTGGTGGAGTAGCATTTTATATCAATGATGAGGTAGACTGTAAAGAAATAAGAAGTGATGGAATGGATAAGACAGAGTATGTCTGGGCAAAAATCCCATTGGGGAAGAAAGCTACTAGAGCCTGCCCTGGAATAGTGCTTGGGGTGTGCTATAGACCACTGGGATCCGATGTGGATATGGATAGCGACTTCTTTAATGTTTTTAAAGAAGTAAATACTAATGGGAATTGTGTGATCATGGGAGACTTTAACTTCCCAGATATAGACTGGAGGACAAGTGCTAGTAATAATAATAGGGCTCAGATTTTCCTGGATGCGATAGCTGATGGATTCCTTTACCAAATAGTTGCTGAACCAAGAGGGGATGCCATTTTAGATTTGGTTTTGGTGAGCAGTGAGGACCTCGCAGAAGAAATGATTGTAGTGGTCAACCTTGGTTTGAGCAATCATGAGCTAATTTAGTTCAAACTAAATGGAAGGATAAACAAAAATAGATCTGTGACTAGGGTTTTTGATTTCAAAAGGCTAACTTTAAAAAGTTAAGGAAATTAGTTAGGGAAGTGGATTGGATTGAAAAACATGTAGATCTAAAGGTGGAGGAGACCTGGAATTACTTTGTCAAAGTTGCAGAAACTATCAGAAGCCTGCATCCCAAGAAAGGGGAAAAAATTCATAGGCAGGAGTTGTAGACCAAGCTGGATGAGGAAGCATCTCAGAGAGGTGGTTAAGAAAAAGCAGAAAGCCTACAAGGAGTGGAAAATGGGAGGGATTAGCAAGGAGAGCTACCTTATTGAGGTCAGAACATGTAGGGCTAAAGTGAGAAAGGCCAAAAGCCATGTAGAGTTGGACCTTGCAAAGGGAATTAAAAGCAATAGTAAAAGATTTTATAGCCATATAAATAAGAAGAAAACAAAGAAAGAAGACGTGGGACCACTAGACACTGAGGATGGAGTGTAGGTTAAGGATAATCTAGGGATGGCCCAATATCTAAACAAATACTTTGCCTCAGTCTTTAATGAGGCGCTTTGGGATAATGGTATGATGACAAATGGGAATGAGGATATGGAGGTAGATATTACCACATCCGAGGTAGAAGCCAAACTCAAACGGACTAAATCAGGGGCCCCAGATAATCTTCATCCAAGAATATTAAAGGAACTGGCACATGAAATTGCAAGCCCATTAGCAAGAATTTTTAATCAATCTGTAAACTCAGGGGTTGTACCCTATGACTGGAGGATTGCTAACATAGTTTTTATTTTTAAGAAAGGTAAAAAAATGTGATCCAGGTAACTACAGGCCTGTTAGTTTGACATCTGTAGTATGCAAGGTCTTGGAAAAAAAATTTGAAGGAGAAAGTAGTTAAGGACATTGAGGTCAATGGTATTTGGGACAAAATACAACGTGGCTTTACAAAAGGTAGATTGTGTCAAACCAACCTGATCTCCTTCTTTGAGAAGGTAACAGATTTTTTAGATAAAGGGAATGCAGTAGATCTAATTTACCTCGATTTCAGTAAGGCATTTGATATGGTTCCACATGGAGAATTATTAGCTAAATTGGAAAAGATGGGGGTCAATATGAAAACTGAAAGGTGGATAAGGAACTGGTTAAAGGGGAGATTACAGCAGGTGAGACTGAAAGGTGAACTGTCAGACTGGAAGGAGGTTACTAGTGGAGTTCCTCAGGGATCGGTTTTGGGACCAATCTTATTTAATCTTTTTATTACTGACCTTGCCACAAAAAGTGGAAATGTGCTAATAAAGTTTGCGGATGACACAAAGCTGGGAGGTATTGCCAATACAGAGAATGACTGGGATATCATACAGGAAGATCTGGATGACCTTGTAAACTGGAGTAATAGTAATAGGATGAAATTTAATAGTGAAAAGTGCAAGGTCATGCATTTAGGGGGTTAATATCAAGAATTTTTGTTATAAACTGGGGACACATTACTTGGAAGTAACAGAGGAGGAGAAGGACCTCAGAGTACTGGTCGATCGCAGGATCACTATGAGCCGCCAATGTGATATGGCAGTCGAAAAAGCTAATGCAGTCTTGGGATGCATCAGGAGAGGTATTTCCAGTAGAGATAAGGAGGTGTTAGTACCGTTATACAAGGCACTGGTGAGACCTCATCTGGAATATTGTGTGCAGTTCTGGTCTCCTATGTTTAAGAAGGATGAATTGAAACTGGAACAGGTACAGAGAAGGGCTATTAGGATGATCTGAGGAATGGAAAACCTGTCTTATGAAAGGAGACTCAAGGAGCTTGGCTTGTTCAGCCTAACTAAAAGAAGGCTGAGAGGAGATATGATTGCTCTCTATAAATATATCAGAGGGATAAACACCAAGGAGGGAGAAGAATTATTTAATCTCAGAACCAATGTGGACAGAAGAACAAATGGATAAAACTGGCAATCAGGAAGTTTAGACTTGAAATTAGACTAAGGTTTCTTACCATCAGAACTGTTTCAAGTTCTGGAACAGCCTTCCAACGGAAGCAGTGGGGGCAAACGACATATCTGGCTTCAAGACAAAGCTTGGTAAGTTTATAAAGGAGATGATATGATGGGATAGCCTAATTTTGGTAATTCATTGATCTTTGACTACTAGCAGTAGATATGCCCAGTGACCTGTGATGGGATGTTAGATGGGGTGGGATCTGAGTTACTACAGAGAATTCTTTCCTGGGTATCTGGCTGGTGAGTCTTGCCCACATGCTCAGGGTTTAACTCAAGGGTCTCAAACACGTGGCACGTGGGACACATTTTCTGTGGCCCGCCAGCTCCCCGCTGTCCCCCCAGCATTTACCTAGAGCGGCTCCGGCCCAGCATGCACCGGGGTCAGGGCAGGCTCCCTCCCTGCCTGCCCTGCCCCCACGCCGCTCCGGGAAGCGGCCGGGACCTCAGGGAGGGGCACAGGGGTCTGTGTGTTGCCCTGGTCACTCCTCCAGGTACTTCCCCCTCCGCTCCTATTGGCAGCCAAGGGTGGGGCCTCACGGAAGAGGTAGAGTGGGGGCGGGGCTGGGCCGGGGCAGCAGGGGGTGGTGTTCAGTGGTGCAGCAATGTACTAGTCCTCCTGTGGCCCTCGTGCTCCTTTGAGTTTGAGACCCCTGGTTTAGCTGATCACCATATTTGGGGTCGGGAAGGAATTTTCCCCCATGGCAGATTGGCAGAGGCCCTGGGGGGTTTTCGTCTTCCTCTGCAGTGTGGGGCATGGGTCACTTGCTGGAGGATTCTCTGCACCTTGAAGTTTTTAAACCACGATTTGAGGACTTCAGTAGCTCAGACATAAGTTAGGGGTTTGTTACAGGAGTTGGTGGGTAAGATTCCGTGGCCTGTGTTGTGCAGGAGGTCAGACTAGATGATCATAATGGTCTCTTCTGACCTTAAAGTCTATGATTCTATGACACCAGTGCTCCAGGCACTCCCTGGCTGCCTGCTTGTGTCTGCTTGAAGTTTAAGAGGTTGTTTATGACCTACAAAGTCTTAGATGGTCTGGGACCAGCCTATCTCAGGAAATACCTTTCTCCCCATGCCATACTGCCACCTCTGGAGTCAACAGGGGCACCTGAGCTGGATTGCCTTCCTTCTAAAAGAGGAGTGGCTGGCAGCGCATTCTCTGTGAGGGCTCTAAGATACCAAAATAGCTGGAATTTGGTGACCTTCAGGACAAAATCTGTTTGAGAAGGTTTGGGATAACAATGAAACATCCCCTTTGTTTGCAGTGCTGTGTTGGAAGGAAAGAGTGTGCTTACCCAGTTACAATGAGGAATCTGGTGACACCTTAAAGAGTAACAGATTTATTTGGGCATAAGATTTCGTGGGTAAAAAAAACCCTTCTTCAAATGTGTAAACGTAAAATATCTTGCCTACTTCCTAGTTTTTCCGCAAATCCAGAGCATCCTACCATACAGAATACTGGAGATTCCCATGAGATCTTGGCTTCATCCCTCTCACACATTTTATTTCCCCCCGCCACCCTTCAGCCCCAATACTTCCCATGACCTCCTTGGTTGGTCTCCCTTTGTTGGTACATTCCCTTGTAAGGATGGAGGGAAGCTATCCTGCCAACATAGCACTGTTTATACAAGCACTTAGGTTGATATAATTTACGTCACTCAGGGTGTGGATTATTTATTATTTGTAAATTATACTCACGTAAGTTCTTATATAGACAAGTCCTAAAGTAAATCCTCTGCCAGGGAGGAGAACAAAGTTCTAGCCCTGCCCCTAGCATACTTGCCTCCATAAGTAAGAAGCGGCAGCAGATCTAAAGGTTTTTCAGTTATTCCCGAGATGTTGTAAATGGTTTAATTGCAGAGACAAGCAAAGGTCTAGTCCTAACTACTCCGTTGTTAGTCAGAGTATAAACATAAACCCTAAATTAAAATATAATTTTTAAGATGTATTCTCTTATTGAGGAAAAATATACCCTTTTATCCAAAAGCTAGTACTTTATCTAGCGAGCACTGTGCTGTGACAAAATACAGCAGGAATGTTAGAGTGATTGCAGAGATGATGAGTGTATATGTTCTGTTCTTTAATTCATAGGACATGCAGAAGCAGGGCCAAAACTTCCTTGGTAAACAGGTTATTTAGGGCTCAATTATCCCCTCAAACACACCCATTTTAAACCAGTATAACTCCATTGACTTAAAATGAATTAGTCCTGATTTACAAGTGAGAGAAAACTGAAATACTTTAGTTTCAACTGTTTTCTGAGATATAGCTGTATTAGCATTTATTTTCGCTTCATATATGCTGTATGAAATAAGTAGAGAAGGGGGTGAATAACCAGGAGCCCCAAAATTTGCAGCCACACATTGCGATTTGAAACAGTTTAGTACAACTTCGTTTTTTAAAGAAAAATCTTTCCTCTGCTATCTCGTTTGCATTGGAAACACAGCTAGCTACACCACAATAGAATGAGGTTATTCTTATGTTTTTTTCCCACAAGCCAGAAGCAGAAAGTACTGAAAATCTCCCAGGGTTTCTATCTCAGTTTTTTAGATCAAAGTGGCTCAGAATTTTTGAATGCTTATCTGAATCTGCAAAACATTTGAGGTTCACAAATCACATGAAAGAGTACTAAAAAGACCTAAAACTTTTTTTCCATCCCCGAGTACCCACCAGTCTATTCTTGACAACCAGTATCATTCCTGATCCTATTTTGGTCCATATTTTGGTCTAACTAAGTAACTGGCTACATTTGTGCAATGTTCATATCTCATGTAGAACTCAGTCCTGAATGAATTACATGAATATCTTTTACTAATCTCTGACAAAGCTTGCGTTCTCTTTTTCTATGATCAGTAAGAGAAAATAATAAATAGGGCAGTGTAATATTTTGCAGAAATTTGTAAAATAAGGATAATTTCTGTCTTCAGTTGTTTGATTGGAGGATAGATACTATTGATATGCTTTTGTGATGGGTTTCTGTTTTTATTAATAAGGTTGTGCTATTGAGAGGGAAAAAAACTATAAATCTTCAGATCTAATTAGATCAGCTAATCCACATGAGGATACTTTCGGTACTTGTCATGCTACAACATTCGTTTGCCAATATCATTCAGATCACATAACCTACTGAGAGCAATTGTGCCTATTAAAAAGACATCTATGAATCAAACTGTTTACCCAAGTTAATCAGACTTTAGTGCAATACAACATACAGCAAACATCTACTGCACAATTAATTTAAAAATAGATAGAACCCAAGGTATTTAAATCTTCCCCCTACATTCCCTTGTGGCTTGTGGGATTCCTGCCCATGTGCATATAAAGTTTGGTGACCCGTGAGAAAATAATCCTGTCAAAGCAATGGCTGGGTCAAAGGTCGAATTGTTAACTTTTATTTTTTTACTCCTCTGCTGCAGCTGAAACCTGGTACATGTTTTGTCAACAGACTGCCTCTAGAATGAATGCAATACCAGAGTTGTACATGAATATTATTACCAAATTGCAAGGATATTGTGAACCAAATTCTGCCATCTGCTACAACCCCACTGGACTCAAAGGGGTTTCATAGATGTAATAGACGGCAGAATCTCTGCGTGTGACAGAGATGAGTGAGTACTAGCCATGAGTGAATTATCTAGTAAAAATATGATATATTCAATAACTTTTATTGCTTCTTCTGTTTGTGAACTGCTTATAAATGGATTTGAAATTCACAAAGGTAGGAGTTACTCACAAATAGTCATGAATTTCTATGCAGAAATGTTTCCCTTTTATGCTTAGACCCCAAGCAGTTCCTTATAATATTCATGAGATGTTGACTGGCTGCACAAGTCATATGATATTGTTTCTGGTTTGTGGATATTTAATGTAAGTAACAAATACACCATGAACTGCAATTATTGAATGTTAGAACAATTCAAAATTCACTCGTCTAGCATTTTAAAATATTTATACTAATCATAAGGCTTGAGTGTAGGATTTTGCAAACTCATACATGACTTAGGAGGACATGTCCATGGGAAAGTCAATGGGTTGTCTGCTCCCAAATTCCTTAGTGCTTTTGAAAATCCCACTCTGAGTGCCTGAATGTTGGTGGAAAGTGAATATGGTCCACTACAACTTTGGTTTCAAATTCAAATGAATATTCACCGGCAAAAAAAGCCTCACTATTTCTTAGTTCAAACCATTCACTGTTTGCCTTTTTTTTTTTTAAAGACAGTTTTTGAGATGTTTCAGGTTACAGTTATCCTTATCTAAATGATCATAAAAAAGGGAAATGTGTAGGAGGGGATTAAAGGTGAGTAGGCAAGGATGGTGAGTTAAAATCCTTTACTTATTCCCATGCTGAGTTTTTGATGAGGTATGGCATTAATAACACATTTGAAATAGTCTGCCATTAAAAATGATGAAGACCTTGTAGTTGAAATATGCCTCTGCAAACACAAATCTGCGTTCAGGTCTGAGTATCAGGCCCTGGGCACATTCCTCTGAGGGAAGTCTGACAGGCCTGCGGGTGCACATTCGCAGAATGCCTATTATGTTTTTGTTCAGAACAAAGGTAGTTACTCTCTTTCCTTTCCGACTTTTTAAATGTTCCCTCCTAAGAATTTAAAGCTAATGGAAAATATAGGTCCATGACCAGCCTCCCCACTTTGCAATGACCACTAGACTTGTTCCCTCCTCGGAGAGGAGCACGGGTTTCATATTTCAAAAAGGTGGGTGTGTTGGCAATGCTTCTCCAGGGCTCCAGGACACATTAGGCCTGCTGGAGGCACAACACCTCCTGGAACATCCCCCTTAACACGACTTTCACACAGACTCGGTATTTACACAAAGCTCCTGTAGTTTAACTACAAGCAGTTTGTAAATTAACTTGGATAATATCATTTAAAATTCCTTTGTGGACACTCTTAGCATATGTCTATGCTGCAAATCTGACATGGGATCTGATATGTGTTTAAGCCCAAACCCCTCTAACATGCACCCACACAGTTACTTGGACACATGCCTGTAGGTGCTCTTAACATGTGCTTGCTGGGTCTTCTGGGAGTACAGCTACAAGCTTGATTTCAACCTGGTTTATATCAGATTAGCTAAAATAAATTCCTTACTGAATTGAGCCAAATTGATTACAAGTCAGGCTAAAACGGGTTTAAGGGTGTCCACATGGAGGTTTGCATGAGTTCAACTAAATTAGTTTAGTTGAAAACACACCATTTTTGTTATTACAGGCCCAGCTGTTATCAGGTTGTGCTTTAACATATGCATTATGGAAAGATGAGGTTTGAGGCGGGACTTTGAAAAAGGATAAGGTTTATGACATTATGGATTTTGGCTGGGAGCTTTCCCCACTCATCTGGGCTGGCATGGAAAAAAGCACAAAAGTTTCTTGGAGAAGTCGACTACAGAAGCTAGCATCATTGGTGGAGCAAAAGCTGTGGTTGACCTTGCAATAAGATATTTGGGTGGATAAGTAGAGTGGGGCTAAATTGTGAATGCTATGGAAAATGTAGATCTAGGACTTAAAGTGCACATCAGAACATGAGAATGGCCATATTGGGTCAGACCAAAGGTCCATCTCGTTCAGTATCCTGTCTTCCAACAGTGCCCAATGCCAGGTGCTTCAAAGAGATGGACAGAGCAGGGCATTTATGAAGTGCTCCATTGCCTGTCATACAGTCCCAGCATCTGCCAATGAGTTCCACAGGTTAATTGCATTGTGTGAAGAAGTACTTCCTTTTGTTTGTTTTAAACCTGTTGCCTATTAATTTCATTGGGTTCCTGGTTATTGTGTTATGTGAAAGGGTAAATTACACTTCCTTACTCACTTTCTCCACACCATACATAGTTTTATAGACCTCTATCATATTCCCCCCTTAGTCATCTCTTTTTTAAGCTACACAGTCCCAGACATTTTAATCACTCCTCGTCTGGAAGCTGTTCCATACCCATAATAATTTTTTGTTGCCCTTCCCTGTACGTTTTTCATTTCTTTATATATATATATATTTGAGATGGGATGATCAGAACTGCATGCTGCATTCCTGGTTTGGGTGTACCCTGGAATTATATAGTAGCATTTTAATATCTAATGTCTTATTATCTAATGGTTTCCTAACATTCTGTTAGGGTTTTTTTTTTTTTTTTTTTTTTGTGAAGGAGTGGGGGTATTTTCAGAGAACTATCTACAGTGACTCCAAGATCTTTCTTGAGGGATAACAGCTAATTTAGACCCCATTATTTTGAGTGTATAGTTGGGATTATGTTTTCCAATAAGCATTACTTTGCTTTTAAGGACATTGAATTTCATCTGCCATTTTTTTGCCCAGTCACCTAGTTTGTGAGACCCCTTTGTAACTCTTTGCATTCAGGTTTGGAATTAACTATCTTGAGTAATTTTGTACCATCTGCAAACTTTGCCAGCTTGCTGTTTACCCTCTTGTCCAGATCATTTATGAATATGTAAACAACACTGATCCCAGTACTTTTCCCTGGAGAACCCCACTCTTTACCTCTCTCCATTCTTGAAAGTGATCATTCATACCTACCCTTTATTTCCTGTCTTTTAACCAGTTCCTGATCCATTACAGAAGGGGTTCTCTACCTTTTTCTTTCTGAGGCCCCCGCAACATGCTATAAAAACTCCACAGCCCACAACTACCGTTTTTTCTGCATATAAGAGCCAGGGTAAGCGTGAGGGGGTTGAAAGCAGGGCAGTTGCTAACGGCCCTACGCCACAGGGGACCCTACAAAGCTAAGTTGCTCACGCTTCGGCTTCAGAGCCAGAAGAGTACCCAGAAGTCACCTACTACAGGACAGGCCCAACAAAGAAAATAACAGAACGCCTCTAGCCGTCACCTTCAGCCCCCAACTAAAACCCCCCAACGCATTATCAAGGATCTACAACCTATCCTGAAGAACGACCCATCACTCTCACAGATCTTGGGAGACAGGCCAGTTCTTGCTTACAGACAGCCCCCCAACCTGAAGCAAATACTCACCAACAACTACACACCGCACAACAGAACCACTAACCCAGGAACCTATCCTTGCAACAAAGCCTGTTGCCAACTGTGTCCACCTATCTATTCAGGGGACACCATCATAGGGCCTAATCACATCAGCCACGCTATCAGAGGCTTGTTCACCTGTACATCTACCAATGTGATATATGCCATCATGTGCCAGCAATGCCCCTCTGCAATGTATATTGATCAAACTGGACAGTCTCTATGTAAAAGAATAAATGGACACAAAGCAGATGTCAAGAATTATAACATTCAAAAACTAGTTGGAGAACACTTCAATCTCTCTGGTCACTCGATTACAGACCTAAAAGTGGCAATATTACAGCAAAAAAACTTCAAAAACAGACTCCAACGAGAGACTGCTGAATTGGAATTAATTTGCAAACTGGACACCATTAACTTAGGCTTGAATAAAGACTGGGAGTGGATGGGGCATTACACGAAGTAAAACTTTTTCCCTATGTTTATTCCCCCCTTCCAACCCCCACTGTTCCTCAGACGTTCTTGTCAACTGCTGGAAATGGCCCACCTTGATTATCACTACAAAAGGTTTCCCCCTGCCCCCGCTCTCCTGCTGGTAATAGCTCACCTTAAGTGATCACTCTCATTACAGTGTGTATGGTAACACCCATTGTTTCATGTTCTCTATGTATATAAATTTCCCCACTGTATTTTCCACTGAATGCATCCGATGAAGTGAGCTGTAGCTCACGAAATCTTATGCTCAAATAAATTGGTTAGTCTCTAAGGTGCCACAAGTACTCCTTTTCTTTTTGTGAATACAGACTAACATGGCTGCTACTCTAAAAGCTATGTTGATTCTTCCCCAACAAATTGTGTCATAGAAAATCTTAGTATGTAAAAAAGGCATTAATATCAAAATTGCTCCTCTTCCCCCCACCCCTTGAACCAAACTGTTTAACCCTCTCTCTACCAAGTAACCTCTGGCTGTTATTTAGGGCTGCTTTTACTTTTTTCCTGCACTATAGATAATGACCAAAGCATAACAAGGCAGCTGCCTTCATCAAGAAACATTGTGAGGATATTTCCTGAGCATCAAAATGAATGAATAAATAATTGGACTGTATTTACACAAGCAGCTAAGAGGATTCTTGTGTTAAAAAGTCATTATGTAGGTCATTTTTGTGGTGTTTACATTTCACTCATTAGGGTTTGCAGGTACAGAAAACAATTAAGTCTTTTATGTTTGTCTGTGGTCATTTAAGCTTGTATAGTATCAGTATGATCCATTATAACTATAACTGCCAATCTATCTACTGCAGGAGATTCTGCATTTGCTTTGTTTTCCATATTGAGAGTGAGATAGTAGAGGGGTGGGTAACAGAGGAATGCACACCAATGCCATCACCTGTAGCATTTTGGCGCAGTAAGAATTTTAAGAGTTTTAAAAAGAAAATTCACACTGGAGTCTACCTTAACATTGAACATTATGGCCCTGATTTGCAGTTTTGAGAGGAACGATAGTCTAGTAACAAGGACATTGATCTAGGACATGGGAGATCTGGGTTCAGTTGTTGCTTTGCCATTTGATTTCAGTGGAAATTAGGAATCTAAGTACTTTGAGTATTTTTGCCTTAAAACTCTGTGCATCAGTTCCCCATCTTTAAAATGAGGATAATAGTACTGCCTTCCTTCATAGGGATGTTTTGGAGGATAAATACATTAAAGATTGAAATGCTTTGAGATCTGATGAAAGGGGCTCTATAAGAGATAGCATAATAATATTATTATTATACTAAGTTTCCTTCACACCAACATAGCAGTAAAAAGGAGCCTTACACCTAATTTGTCATTAGTGTAACTGACAGTCAAATCCTACATCTTAACAGGTCTCTTTATCTTAATACTGCAGTGATAATATAAGATTATTTAAAAACCTGTCTGAGGAGACAGCTGAAGTCATTAAAGGAGGAGGAGCTGATAGAGGCAAAGACAACTACTACAGTCTACTGTTGACCTCTGTAAAAAGTGTACCAGTTGCCTTTATGAAATATTGCCAGCAGCAACAGGAAGGAAGTACTGCAATGAGATGTGATTGTTGAACTGGTGGTTTGAGAAAGTATATATGATTTGAACTGTTTTTATTATTATTACTTTGCTCTATGTCTTTCCAACACCTTCCCCAATCAATCTGGATGTGAAGCTGCTTGTGTTCCATGAGACGTTACCAATTTTGTTTGCAGTAAACTTAATATGTTAACTGGGGAAGAGAAGCAAAGTCATGCCAGGCAAAATAATGCCTATAAGGAATTGTTAGCAAGTCTACTGCAATCCTGAGATAATCTTCAGCTCAGTTCAGCTACATCCCACTAAAGCTGGGCTGGAACTGGTTTTCCCATGCCAGGAAACATTTTGAGATTTCATAAATATTCCCATTCTGCATTGGGAGGAGTCTGTGACCTTTTGAAGTGAGAAAGCAATGCCCCCCACAATGTTTGGTTTGGTGAGTTAAGGAATTTGTCTTGGAAGTGGGAGACCCAGGTTTAAATCCATGTTCTGCCATTCTCTGACCTCCCAGGTGAGTGCCTTAACTAGCAGGCTATTAACTATTCTAGGGTGGATCTTTCTCAGTCTCTTCTGTTGGAACTGTTCTATTTTGTATAAGTAATTTAATATTTGTTGGACCAGCGAATAGAATATGGGTCGCCTGCATCCTGTGAGTGCCCTATCCACTAGGCTATTCTCAGGTGGGTCTTTCTCTCTTTGTTTTTGACGAGAAATTCCTTCCTGGAACTGAAAAACCTTTCCCATAGAAAGTTTCATGAATACTGGCACACTCCTGTGAAAAAATGTAAGTTTTGAGGAACAGCATTTTCTGACAATTCACCTCCCCCCTCCAAAAAAAGCTGAAAAATTCCTGATCAACTCTTTCAACAGCTTTTCCAGCTACATTTCACTCCCTGGATGTTTCTTGTTTTCTGCCCCAACTTCATGTGGTGTCTGAGCACATGAGCAAACTTAGTCCAGACTAGCATGGACTAGAAAATCATTTGCAGATTGGAAAAAAAAGAGATTCTGATGAGACACTTCCTTTCTCCACCTGGTGTATGCCAGCTTTGTCTTTTTGATCTTGCCCACATACCAAAAAAAATAAATAAATAAAAAATCCTTTTGGGGCTTTTTAGGTAAGGACTTTGTCTTAGACTGTAAGACAAAGGGGGAAAAGGAGACTATTCAGTGAAAGAACCTCTTACTCCAGTCCCCCAGGGGAAAAAAACCCAGCATGGCAAGATATGTTTTCAGATTCAGACTAGGCAGGATTTTTCCAACACACATACCATTTACATTAGGTAATCTGGATAGACACCATGAAGTAGTGTCCCATGTACTCCATCAGTGTGTACCATTCATATGAAGCAAACCTATGGCAACCCAAAGACTGAAATGAACTAATTGTACCATAATTGGTATCTACAACCTTACACAGTTCTGGAGCGCCCTGTGAAACATAAATTAATCTTTCCTTTTTGACAATAAGCCGTACTTGTTGAAACTAGTCATAAAAAGGTGGATAGCTAAGACAATGGTGTGCTTCCCAGAGAGTTGGCTGGGTGGAAGGGAGAATATGTTACAATTTCCTTAAGAGTGGTGCAGCAGCAATGTCATGCACAGCCTGGAAGCCCCTTTTAGGAATCCTGGCTGACTCATCCAGAACTCTATCTTGCAATTCTCACTGCTGTATTTCCCTGGGGACCCCTTTACACCATATGCCTTCAGGTGTCTTGGGTAGACTTTATTCCATAATTTGATAATTCTCCATCTACATAACCAGGAATTGATCTCTGACATCTTAAAGTATTTTTTTTAATTATATTGTGCCAGCCCCTTGGGACTCTTGCCAGCTGCTGTAAGTTTTAAATAACCCTTTAGGAGCAATGGAACTCCAGGAGAAACTGAGATCTCTCAGTCAATATAGGTTTCAGAGTAACAGCCGTGTTAGTCTGTATTCGCAAAAAGAAAAGGAGTACTTGTGGCACCTTAGAGACTAACCAATTTATTTGAGCATGAGCTTTCGTGAGCTACAGCTCACTTATTCTCACATATTCTCTGTGTGTATATAAAGTCTGCTGCAGTTTCCACGGTAAACATCTGATGAAGTGAGCTGTAGCTCACGAAAGCTCATGCTCAAATAAATTGGTTAGTCTCTAAGGTGCCACAAGTACTCCTTTTCTTTCAGTCAATATAGTGGCTCCAAGGGAAAGATCATCCACTGATAATCATAAAGGGACTTATTTAATTTTTAAAAGGGAGGTGGGAGGGACATGCTTCTTGGGAGAAGCAAAATCACTATGCTTTATTGAAAGTACTCAGGTAGAGCACACTCTGTACCAATGAGGAGTAGCTAACGTATGCTAAATTACTCAGGGGAATAGGCTTGTCTCTCGAGCAGCCCACATTCAAGCCACCTTTCTATTCACCTTCTCTCCAAAGATGCAAAGAGAGACCTGGGTCAATATCTATAAGGAAAAGTTGACCCTGGGCCTGATTCTTCTCTGCCTTCTATAATTATTTATTCCCCTGGAAAGTGCATGAAAAATGCTATCTTTCTGTGTAAATGAGTGGGCAGGGTGCAAGACAGTGGAGAATCAGGCCCTTTGCCTCTCTCTTTTTAGACAAACCATGAATTTATATTTATTCCTTGTGTTACTGTATGCATTAAAATGCTCACCATGGATGTAGTAACCTTCTCTGTCCATATTAATTTCAGATTTGATGTCAAGAACTATCACACACTGGTGACCCCTGATGCTCTTCATTGCCTCAGAGTGTAGCCTATGGCGTTCAGTATCACAAATAAAGCCTCTGGATCCTGTGAATTATGATTTTTCTTTTGCTGTCCCAGGAGCATGACTTGTTTTTCCTATGAGAACTGACCTAAATTGAAAGACTCTGATTTATCTGCAATTGCTGTTTTCCTTACAGCCTGTCTGTTGACTGAGAGATCACATTTTGATTAGTACAGCTTAATTGCTACAGTTACATTTCTTTTATACTTCAAGTTGACATAGATGAATTTGCATATGCCTATGAAAGGTGACAACCTTCTGTGTCTGCAAAACATAGTTCCTCATGTTTGATGGTTACATTTATATTAGCTGTTGTGATTCTGTATATAACATATGCTAAATGTTTTCTCAGAGCTGCTGAAAGTTTATTTAGACAAGGTTTGCTGACACTGCAGTCTGGAGTTGATGTTTTTAATGGGTGGTGCTGGTAGAAAGGTCATTGTAAATTTAGGGAAAGTAAATGTTCCATGAACAAAATTGACTTCACTTAGCATTAGACTCTGATAAGAAGATCGATAATATGAATTATATAAGTATGTAGTGTATTAGAACAATTTAGATACTTGAAAAGATTTTTAAAATGCCTACTGCAGTATTTGGCAGGAGAACTAAATTTGCTACTTCACTGGTGTTTGAAAGACTTTCCCTTTGCTGTGTAATCAATTTCATGATAAATTATTTCAGTGGATACTGGGTAGGTATTTTACATTAATAACAGTACTGGAGTTGTGGACAGGGAACCTTATTTTAGAGTTTTCACTAGTGTTCCTAAATAAGGTTAATGTCATTAATACTTTGTAATTTACCAAATGGAATGCAAATTTCCACTCCCTCCAACACACAGTTTGCTCCATCTTTATTGAAAAGCATGAGAATCTGTTGACTGTGCATTAGCATTCTATTGATAGAGAATATTGAGTCATTCTCCACTTATTAGTCTAGACTGAAGGACAGCTACAAGTGTTATCCTTAAAGTTGCTCTTGTAATACTTGACATGAACTATCTATAAGATAAGTCTTGGCTCTTTAATTTAATTTGATGTTAATAACAAAGAGATGTATATTATTATGTTTGTGACAAATATATTTGTCACTTTGACTCTTAAACATGGTTCTTATACATGGTCAGTACACATTTTGGGTGTCCACCAGACCATAGTCTTGCAAGGGAAACAATTTATAAGGAAAGACATCTAAATCTATTCTCTTTTTCACGGAGAATTTCCAGTGCAGTAGATGCTGGACATTCTTCCTTCCTCACTATTTCTTACAGGCTGGGCTGGGAGAGTCTGCAAAAAAAAAAAATCACTGCTATTGCTCTTGGGAACACGTGCTGCAGTCACATCACTGATTGCAATTTAAACATTCCCTAAGATGCAAATAGACTAATTTTAAAAAAATATATTAAGAATAGAAAGAAAAGATTAAATTGAAACAGAAGAGAAAGACCTGATTATCCACTCCCACTGTTTTTACATCAACGGAACTCCATTGACTTTGGTTGAGTGACTCTTGATATATGCCTGTGTCAGTGAGTGGACAATCAGGTTCATGGTATGTATAACACATCTAGTCTGAAGCTCTACTAAGCTCATCTAGTTTAGTTAGAATGATTGTAAAAATAGAACTGGTACTTACATTTCTAAGAGACCATTTCCGCTTTTCTCCCAGTGACCCTTTTGGCCTCCCATACTGTCAAAGTTGCATCCCTCTGGCCCCCTTATCTAGTCAATGTCTCACAGACACAGCCTCTGGTGTTAAGTGTCTTATTCCTCCTTTCCCTTGGATTCTAGGCCTTTATAGTCTGTGATCTTTTCTGATACAAAGGTGTGACCGAATTCATTTTCATATCAGGCATGCTAGTCGAGATTAAATCAGCTCTTCAACAATGTAGTGCTTGATCAGCCGAACCATTTGGGGAGAAGTGTAATAGTTTCTATTATCCATACATTGCCTTGTATACAAAAAAAAAAAAAAATCTCTCTAACTCTGAAGGTACTACCCAGTTTCTCCATTCAAAACCTAGCATTTCATTTGATTCTGCTTGGATGTTAGTCTAAAATGTGAAGGCAATTGGATGATGGTTTGCATGTCAGTTGTCCCTGACTGGAGTTGTTAGACCAAGTCAAACTCAGTCTGTTTTTGAAGCGACAAAGCGACACTCTCATATCCCTTCCTCTTTCCAGTATTTCTACCCTTTATCAAATATGACTTGACTTAGATGAGAACTGAAGGATATTCCAGACCTAAGAAACACAGAAAAAATAAAGTGAAAGTGTGTGTTTGGTTACATGGATTATGTTGCTATTAGTAAATCATTGCATAGTGGTCTTTATCCTGATATTAATTAGCAACCACATTAATCCCATCACATTCCTTCCTTTTTACAATTATTTGTAATTTTTGCTTGTGGATTTTTTTTTGTATTTAAAATGCATGGAGCTATTAGTACTAGAAATAGTGTACGCAGGGTTACACCAGTTTCCTTAAATAGCTCAAGCAATTAATATTATTCCTAACTACAATATCTTGGCATTTTTATCCTGTGTCTCCTTGACCAGAGATTGCCAGGACTGCAAAGTTGGCCTATATTATATACAGGTTAAGTAAGATAGCTACAAGTGTCACCTATGAACAACAATAAAATTGTAACTCATTTTGATTTGTGAATCAAGTTCAACCCCCAACACGCACCCCCAACCTGGTCTCCCATGATTAAACACTTATGAGTTGTGCTAGTCTGAAATTTTACATCTAATTTTTCTGATGGAAAAATGGGTTTTTGCCAAAATGAACTCTTTTGCTGAAAGTACTGTCCTCAAAAATTTTAGATTCTTCATCAGAAAATGAAAACTGGAAAACTGAAATGTTTTCAGTTTACAACTGAAATTGTAATTTTGGCTAAAAACTGAAAAATGGTCAGGTTTCAGAGTTTCAGTTTTATGATAAAAAGTTTAAATTTTGTATAGAAAAGAGCCAGCCAACCCTAATTATTAGTGCTTTTAAAATTATTTCCGTTGATTTTGTTTTTTTATCTTTGTCATTCTTGATCTAGAATACATCAGTTCTGTCCAGAGGCAGTTAGTCCATCAGGGAACATTTATTTAATCTTGGCTCTGATTCCTTCTTGATACCAAGTGTTTGACTCTAAAAACATTCTGAGAACTGTTTCCAAAGTTATTTCTCCATGTTTTTTGTGGCCCGTCACCATATTAAATGGGATAGGAAAAAATACCTGATCTCAGGTAATTCATAGTAATGGCAGCTGCCCTTGTCTCTTCTGTATTCCCACACTGTCCCAGTAATTCCTTTTTACTGGTTGTCCCCATTAGAAATGTAGCATGTGAGATCTCAACGTTTTTAATTTTGACATTTCAAGGTCATTCCCAGCTTCAGTCCTTTTGGGTTTCTGATGGTTGAAATGCTCATCATGCTCATTCTGGCCAATTCAGTTTGTTTCAGGTTTAAGACCAATAACCCAAACTCAGTGGTGGCTTCTTTTCACTCATTTACCAATATGTTTTTTGCCTACTTATCTCAGTAAGGATATTCACTCTTTTAAGAGTAAATGTCACTGAATAATATGAATGAATGGCTACAGGAATGAGGACACCTAAAATGAAGCTTGACCACAGAAGTGGCTATAAGAACATTTTTAAGCCAGTGCCATTTTTTTTTTACTGTTCTTCCTCTTAACTAATCTTGGCTCCTCAAGCCACTTTTGCCTGGTACTTTTCCGTTAAGACTGTGCTATTTAAGACACACTGGGCCTGATGCAGTATTCCTATACTAGTAAAACCTGTTGAATCTGGGGAGTTTTTGACATGCAAAAAATTCATAATCTGCATCCCAATCTCTACAAATGAAGAAACTTCTGAATGTGAGCTTCTAATATGAGATTTTCTGCTTTTTTGTAGACACAGTCTACCCAACAAAACCTTAATTTAGCTATATGATTTATCTATCTCAGGAACTGATGTATCCGTCTATTTCATTACTTGCACTTGATCAATGCCAAGACATTGGGAAAAATGCCTAATATGATGCTCTCAGGTACAATATCACATTGTGTTATATGGGACAGTACCATTCTGAAATATAGGATGAATGGGACATTGCAAAAGTAAACTGGAAATCACAGAACTTAGAGGAAAATGCAACAGTGCTAAAAACTTCCTTCTCTACCAAAACTCCACTGGATATCAGTAAGATAGTCTAGACAGGAGCACAACACTGCTTCAGTGGAAAGGGGAAGTTGTCATTTTAAAAAATGACATTGTTTCTATCACATAAAAATTACTACTCTGACCTATAACAATTAACCAAGTATTTCACTAATACACTGTTTTTACAGAGTTAAAATTTTACAGTGCTCAAACCTGCTTTTAAAAGATGTTGAGCTAATGGTATTTAGGATTATTAATCTGGCAGTCTTTCAGGCTGACACTTTCTGCCAAACATTTTATTCTGCTGACCATCAAGTTGCAACACACAGGGAAGACCACAAGTGGTCTTAAAACTGTAATGGCAGAGGATGAACTTATGTTCTCCATTCCCAAAACAATGATTGCCATAAAATATTTATGTGGTCACATTTTCTGCTCCCATGACAATTTTTGTCGTAAGAGTAGAGTGGCAGAATTCTAATGCTTTATACATTTGGTCAGTTATACAGGGGTGTGCTATATGGCTTTGACCTTTTCAGTGTTCTGTGATTTGATTGGGTGCTTACTGCAGTTCTCCCTTGCTTAAAGCCCCACTACCCTGTAGGGAAGCAGTAGAATGGTTAGCCAATTAAAGTACAGAATATTGAAAAGGTCAAAATAATACAAAACACTTTCATATCTGGAGTATATTAGATAGTTTAAAGATGTTGTAGCAATATGATAAAGGTGAGAATGGGGCAAGGAACAACATTAAATTGCATTTTATTCCAAACTATAAACCAATCATATTTTTTGTAGAGCTTTCATTATTTCAATATGTGAGGGCACCCTGGGGACATCTGGCTTTCAAAACTGGTGAATGCACTTCAGAAGTCATTAAAAGTGCATCTGTGTTTTGAAATCTTGTCCCCAATGAAGACAATGGCAAAACTCTCACTGACCTCAATGGGGCCAGAATTTTACTCCTGGTCTCTAAACAGAGACAGTTCCTGCCAGCTGCCATCACTTCTGCTTTGGAGACAGATTTATGGAGCAAGGAATATTACCTGAATGGGAAATTGGAAACCTAGTAAAGTTTTGTGGCTAACCAAAAAGTTTTATATTTCAGGGGAAATTATTAACTGCTGCCATTCAACCTTGGCTTATATTCTGTAGGTAGCCTCACTGAAGTCTGAAGTGTTGCCTGAGTTATATCAGGACAGAGTTTAACCTTAAAAATGCTATGTCAATCACCTTTGTAGATATAGGCTGTTTTTTTTTTTAGCTAACAACTGATGTGCATTTAAGATGGTGAGATTGCAACAAAGGAGCTGGAATTCTGCTCTTTGTAATACTAGAGTAAATCCTGGTTAACTGCCTTCACTTCTTTGAGTACAAAATAGGCAATATAGATTTGGACTTTGGATTAGAGAAGTGTCTTGTGGATTAAAGAGCAGGATTTTGTCTCTATGGTTGGTGTATAGTCTTGACTGCTTGTCAGGCACTTCAGAAACTTCTTTATTTTAGTAAGACTTTATATAGTTCTACAAATTCAGTAAAATAGATATCTTATAGAAATACAAACCCATTAAAATATTTCACCAGACTTTCAAGATCCTGTATTTTAGTCAAAACAGTTAAATTAAATTACATTAAAATTAAGCACATAATTAAGAAGTTTGCCAAAGTGAGATGGAATTACCCAAGTTAAGTGCATGCTTAAATGCGTTACTGAATCAGGGCCTTTCTCTATATGTTTAATCGGTCCATTTGAGTTTGTGCTAATTTCTGAAATGCACAGCTGAACTTGTCATTACTGTGCTTCTACAGTGCTTGAAAAAAGGTTTATATGAGAAAATAATTGTAGTGGAATGTGGAGTCTGATTAAAGTTGATTTAAAACTGATTCAGATTTGCATTGTCTGTTGAATCAACTGATTCTGAGAACAAACAAAGCTGAACTTGCTTTAAATCTGTTAACTTGAGTGGCTGCTAGAACACTCAAAAGCAGCCATGGTATGTGACTTTTTAAAAACTCTGTTCAGTATGTTATCCAGCATAATAGTGGTTTCTGATAATACATAATAAGACTTAGTATTATGTGCGCCAAAAAGCTGTACAATGCTGAAAAGCCCTCTTCAGACCTGAAATTAGTATTTTAGTTGTGGATCAGCACTAAGGGTTGTAACTCAAATCAATATAATTGTAAATGGGGAATCATCATCAAAAAGGTGTGTAGGTTCTGCAGGAATTGGTTCTTGGCCTTATTCTATTTAACATTTTTTTATGAATGACCTGTAAGAAATAATAAAATAATCACTGATAAAGTTTGAAGATGATACAATAGTGAAGAGGATACCTCATTGATACAGAGTGAGTAAATAGGGAACAAACAAACCCTATGTGTTTTAATACAGCTAAAGGTAATTATATATAACTAGGAACAAAGAATGTAGGCCATATTACAGGGGTACCCTGCAAAGGCAGGTTTCAGAATAGCAGCCATGTTAGTCTGTATCTGCAAAAAGAAAAGGAGTACTTGTGGCACCTTAAAGACTAACAAATTTATTTGAGCATAAGCTTTTGTGAGCTACAGCTCACTTCATCAGATGCACGCAGTGGAAAATACAGTGGGGAGATTTATATACACAGAGAACATGAAACAATGGGTGTTACCATACACACTGTAATGAGAGTGATCAGGTAAGGTGAGCTATTACCAGCAGGAGAGCGGGGCTGGTGGGGACCTTTTGTAGTGATAATCAAGGTGGGCCATTTCCAGCAGTTGACAAGAATGTGTGAGGAACAGTGTATGGGGGGGGGGATAAACATGGGGAAATAGTTTTACTTGGTTAATGCCCCATCCACTCCCAGTCTTTATTCAAGCCTAAGTTAATGGTGTCCAGTTTGCAAATTAATTCCAATTCAGCAGTCTCTCGTTGGAGTCAGTTTTTGAAGTTTTTTTGTTGTAATATTGCCACTTTGAGGTCTGTAATCGAGCGACGAGAGAGATTGAAGTGTTCTCCTTCTGGTTTTTGAATGTTAGAATTCTTGACATCTGATTTGTGTCCATTTATTCTTTTACATAGAGACTGTCCAGTTTGACCAATGTACATGGCAGAGGGGCATTACTGGCACATGATGGCATATATCACATTGGTAGATGTGCAAGTGAACGAGCCTCTGATAGTGTGGCTGATGTGATTAGGCCCTATGATGGTGTCCCCTGAAAAGATATGTGGACACAGTTGGCACGGGCTTTGTTGCAAGGATAGGTTCCTGGGTTAGTGTTTCTGTTGTGTGGTTTCTGGTGAGTATTTGCTTCAGGTTGGGGGGCTGTCTGTAAGCAAGGACTGGCCTGTCTCCCAAGATCTGTAAGAGTGATGGGTCGTCCTTCAGGATAGGTTGTAGATCCTTGATGATGCGTTGGAGAGGTTTTAGTTGCAAAGGCAGTGACTCTGAAAAAGATTTGGAGCTTGTGATAGATAATAAGCTAAACATGAGCTCCCAGTATGATGCTGTAGCCAAAAAAAACTAATGCAATCTTTGCATGTATAAACAGGGGAATCTCAAATGGGAGTAAAGGGGTTATTTTACCTCTGTATTTGGCACTGGTATGATTGTTGCAGGAATACTTTGCTCAGTTCTGGTGTCCACAGTCTAAGAATAATGTTGAAAAATTGGAGAGGGTTCAGACAAGAACCACAAGAATGATTAAAGGACTTAGAAAACATGACTTATAATGATTGATCTCTGAGTCTATCTATTTAGCTTCGAGAGAAGGTTAAGGGATGACTATAAGGATCTATATGGGGAACACGTATTTGAAAATGGGAACTTCAGTCTATCAGAGAAAAGTTTCTAACATGATACAATGGGTGGACATATTCAGACAGGAAAAAAGTTGTAAAATTTTAACAGTGAGAGTAATTAACCATTGGAACAACTTATCAAAGGTATTATGGGTTTTTCATCACTGACTATTTTAAAATTAAGATTGGGAGTGTTTCTAAAAGATATGTTCCGTCAATTATTTTGGAGAAGTTCTATCACTGGTATCATGCAAGAGGTCAGACAAGGTGATCACAATGGTTCTTTCTGGCTTTGGAATCTAAGAATCTCTGAAAGTTGTGTATTATCAACTTCACTCACATCAGTTGTATATCACAAGGACCCTTCAGTGTTGTTCCAGTAGCTACACAAAATATCTGGCTTCCAGATTTTGCAGTTGTGGTAGAGTTCAATTGTTAAATATGATTGTGTCATGGTCTGGGAAAACTGTCTGTTTGTAAAGTAAATTTCTGGTACAAAGAGGGTTAGACACAGAAGGTAAAGCTTCTCTTTCAGCCTCAGTGTAGGATTTTGCAAAACAAACAATTTTTATCCTTAACATAGGTATGAAATCTCTATTTACGTGCCTTACCTTTCCCCACCAAATTTAGGGTTTTTGTTTTGCAAATTGTTCCTCTGGCTAGAAAACTCAGTTTCTGAAAATATGCTGGTATTGCATACAGATACTATTGTGACAACATTTATCCTAAATCTGGACACTTTGTAAGAAAAACGGACTTATACAGTCTTATGCTAGATCTTCTTTCCCTGGGTGTGCATACAAATATTCCTTTTAAAACCAATGGTCTAAGCAGGATTTAAAATTTGTAATAGGGCAATGAGTTTAAACCTGTCCCAAACCTCAGCCTCACAGAAATAAAATATTTTCTTTTCAAGCATGGCAAAGTTTGTTTTTACTTTTTAAAACAATTTGCTTGCACTATTGCACTTCCTGTTTTGAGGTACAAAATTATCTTCATGATATTTCCAGTTCTGTCAAATCCAAAGAATAGAGATTGGCCCCAGGTGCAAAATCAAGTATTTGTTGTGATCAGATACTTTTATTTCTCCCAAAGAGAACTGAATATTTTGCAGAAAGTCAGATCCTTAGGATTCTTGTTGGCCTTAGTTAATCGCATAAGCTTTAGATAACTTCTCAAATATTTGGATTTTTATCAAAATAGAACCCAGTCATTGAAATTCAACCATCTCTACTATCATCCATGTACTAGTAACAATACTTAATAGTATTTAATTGTCCACCTGTAAGAGAGAGGGAAACTGAAGAGTATGACTTTCTGAAGGCCCAGCAGAAAGTTGGTAGAGGATAACAGCAAATAGATCTCAAGAATTTCTGTTATTGGTTCCATACCCTGATTACACAACTGATGTTTCTTACCTTTAGGACATGTCTCTTGGGTAACTCATGGGACGGCTTGCTGGGTCCCACGTCAACTACTGTCTGAGGGAGGCGGGAGGAAATTGGTAGAATCATGTTGTTACTAGAACTCACAGGAGCAAGAAGAGGGGAATTCAGGAACAACTTTCTCCCTCCTGCAGTTACCGTTGCTGCCACCCTCACCTCTCCTCTGCCCAATCTCATCCCAAACCCAGTCACAGTGGAGTTCTCCCTTTTCTTCCCACACAACACTCAACTCTGGGTCAGGAAAAGAGGTACTGCTAGAGGTTGTGGAATTATCTTAAATGCCTCTGCCACAGAACTGTGTACTGGGGGAAAATACCTCCAACACCCTCATCACCTCAGGCCATATGCATGTGCATCATCCTAGAATACCCCAAAGTCTCCCATTCCCACGTGGTTATGGTATATAGTATATTGGGATATATTTTTGACCATTTTGTGGATTGCAAAAAAGGTTGAGACTAGAACTGGTTGGGAATATTCAGCTCAACATTTTCACTGGAAAATGTTATTTCATCAGATAGGTTTCTCAGGTCAAGGATGGAATTTTGAGGGTAGGGGGATGAGACAGACAGCCAGACCAGCCAATAGCTCACTGCGTGGGGCACTTATCTGGGACATGTGAGACTCAGGTTCAAGTTCTTGCTCCGAATCTATTTTGGGGTGTGTCTCTCATTTTTCCATGGGAAATTTTCAGGTGGTTTGCTTTTGTTCTGCTGCAGAATTAAGCCAAATCAGAATTCTTGTTTTCACTGGACCATTCTGCTTTCCTTCTCAGCCTGTCACCAAAGAGTTCCAGGGGCTAGAAGGGTATTGTGCATGGCAGTGCTCCCACATCAAAGACACATTCTGGCTAGAGCTGTGCAAATAACTGATTTTGTTTTCAGTTTGTTGGTTGACCTCCCCCCACCCACCCATCCAAAAAGTAAGGTCTGAGGTTGACCCAAAGCAAAAATCAACAACAACAACAACAAAGGGTTTTTGGTGAACCAAAAAAAGTAAAACTTTTTGGGTTGACTGGAACATTTTGTTTGTCCTGAAACAAAACATTTCATTTCATTTTTGCATTTTAAAAGTTTATTGAATAATATTGAAACAACATTTTCAAAACAATCATTCATTTTGAATAAAAAATATCAAAACATTTAGAAAAAGATACAATGAAACATTCTGGTTTTTTTTTCACATGAATTCATGAAATGCTTAGATTCACTTGATTCTGCATGTTTCCCACACAAAAAACGGTTTCAGAAAAATTTCAACCTGCACTAGTGTATCTTTGACAGAAACAACCTCAAAGGCATGTGTCATATCAGCCTTAGATCCTTTGGAGAGACAAACTAGACTAGATTATGAAATCCTATACAGATATGAGATGGGAGTGAGTACCATTTCCTGTTGGTAATCCATGCATCATCTTATTTTGAGTGCCTTTTGCTCTGCCTTGCACCCATGGGCACTTATTTGGAAATTTCTTTGACTATGTTTTCTTGGGCACAGCTTGCTGCATCCCTTCTACTAGTGAATGTTTTGGTACTCTTATTCCACTTGTGCTTCCTTTCCACTGTCCCTTGAAAATACAATGTAGATGCATCTTGGGTTTTGCTTTTTGTTGTTTTTTTGGGCAGAGAGGGGGTGGTTGTGCGTGTGGGTTTTTGTTTTGTTTTTTTGGTATTTTTTGAGGGCAAGGGCCTGAATTGGTGGCACAGACAATTTGAAAACAGCATCGCTCGATGTACTAACTGACCTTCATGCATAGTTATAAAGTACTCCCTCTTCAAACATTAGATAAAGGTGTAGAAGTTAGGGGAAGTCCTGTGGTGGCACTGGCATAAAGCCTCCTTACACTTATTCTCTGCATCGCTCTTAAGAGACCCAACACTATACTCCTTAGGCAGATTTGTGTGTGTGTTTGGCATCTGTTTCACAATAAGAAAGCTTTGTTTGTAGATGTTTTTGTTGATTCCTTCAGTAAGAGACAAGATACTGAAATATTCATATTCTCACAGAAGAAATAAGATATAAATCAGTCCACTTACAGCTTGTTTTTAATTCAGCCTACTGCCACTGCTTTCTAATACACAAATTATGCAAGTGTATTTGGTCTGATTTAGATCTCTTCCATAGATATTTTTCCTGTTCTCTCTTCTGCAGTTTAGTGGATGGAATAATTGCAATTTTAATGACTGTTTTAAAGGCATAAATTCTGGAGCTTGCCTGCACAGTACTCTGAGGGCTTTCTCCTCTGAGTTTCTAAGGTAGTCTGTGGATCAAAGATACACTTTTAATGTATAAAAACAGAGGGAAAGCAAACTCTCTTTACGTGTTCAAAACAAGCTGTATTAATCCATACATTACAGTGAAATGTTACTGACATCCCTCAGTTATCACGCACTCACTGTGGGCCACTTGCCCCACCCAGATTTTTGAAGTGTGGTCTTTATTTTATGTCAGAAACCAGCCATTTATAACTGACTCAACCATGCATGTACCCAGCTTTGATTTGCCATGCTGTTCATGGGTCCTTCTGAACCAATTTTGAACAGGCCAGGGGCAATGTACAGCCAGCCTTCACACCTGGTCCCAATGAGAGGATCCTACATGCAGTTGTGGCCAAAGACAGACACTGTCACACATCCCTGATGACCACCCTCTGACCAGAACTGACGCTGGTGTGGGGGGTCTGCACTTCTCTGACGAGGCTGCCTCAAATTGGCATGGCAAGCATTTGATAAGAAGTAATCATGCTTTCACTGTTAGAATGAAAAATTCTGGCAGCTAAAGAATGCAAAACAGATTGTATTTAAATAGGCCATGTGGGAGGCTCCTGCTGTGACATAAACCCAAGTGTGTCATCTAGTTCTGTCTCTAGCTAAAACTGCTAGTCTTATTTTTCAAGCATTGTTCAAAACAAGCAAAGATTTTGTTTCATTAAACTTATTGAATGAAAATCTTAATATTCATGAATTTTCAGAAGAGTTTAAAAACAAAATGTTGCCACTTCTGTCAACTTAAACCCACATTCTCTATTATTCAACAGCCTGACAGCAGCCCACAAATCTCACCCGGGCTTTGCCCAACCTGGTTACTCTTTGCAGACTTAGAACCGTGTCAGCCCTGAATTTTACCCCAAATAGTCCAACTGCAGCAACCAGTCCCTCTCACTGGACCTTTGCAGAGAAAGTGTTTAGTTTGCTGCTCCGATAACAACAGTAAATCACTCCAGGCTGTCAGCTTTCTAGAAGCATGCACTTTATTAAACTTACAGAGTACTGATCATTTATAATGAATGCATAACAAGTTTATTAACAAAAAAAAAGCATGGATTAAGTGGTACTAAATAAAAGGGGCAAAGGTAGAAATGGTTACAAGCAAATACAAGTGAAAACACATATAAAAGATGAAAATGTAACCTAGCCAGATACAGGCTTTGTTCAAGATGATGTCTCTCACCCACAGTCTCCTTTCCAGTTTGCTTCCTTTGTCTCCTAAGGTGAAGGATAACTCAGGAGTTCTTTGACCCTCTCTTTTATAGTCCAGTGAACCTTTGAAATGTATTTTTCTGAAGGGTATCCCCAGATAAAGTTCATTAGTTCATCCTGAGTAAAGAAGCCATGAGATCTGGAAGGTAAGGCTCCATGCTGGTTCCTCTCCCTGCTGGTTATTACTCATGCCCACTGACAGGGGGCAATTGCCCAGGGATCCGGGCTATTTTAAAGGGCCCAGGGCCCCTCAGCCACTGCTGCCAGCAGCACAGCAGGGCTAAAGCAGGTTTCCTGCTGGCCTGCGCTCCTGGAAGCGGATGGCATGTCCTTGTGGCCTCCAGAGGGTGGAGGGGAGTCTCTGCGTGCTGCCCCTGCCTGAGTGCTGATTCTGCAGCTCCCATTGGTCGGGAACTCTGGGCCCCCTGCCTGGAAGCCACTGCTAGAGGGGTGTGCCAGTTGCTTTTGGGAGCCACCTGAGGTAAGCACCGACCCCCTTACCCCAGCCTACAGCCCACACCCCAACTCCTTCCCAGAGCCTACACCACCTCCCAGAGCTTGCACCCCATCCTGTACCCAAACTCCCTCCCAGAGCCTGCCCCCACACTCCCTCTTGCACCCCAATACCCTGCCCCAGCCTGATGAAAGTGAGTGAGGGTGGGGGAGAGTGAGCGATGTAGGGAGGGGGGGTGGAGTGAGCAGGGGGCGGGGCCACAAAGGGACCCTCTTGCCCGGCCTCCTGCCTGGCCCCTGAGTTCTTGGCCCGGGAGGCTCGCCCCGGTCCCTTCCCTGCTGTCCCACCTCCCCAGCAGCCTCAGTGCGCTGCACCTCCAGCGCAAAGCTCTGGGAGGCCGGGCAGCACAGCTGCAGAGCCGCAGCCTGACCCAGTGCTCCAGGCAGCATGGTAAGGGGGGTGGAGGGGTTGGATAGAGGTCAGGGGAGGTCAGGGGTGTGGATAGGGGTCAGGGCAGTCAGAGGGCGGGCAACAGGGGGGTTAGATGGGGCAGAGGTCCCTGGGGGGCAGTCAGGAATGAGATGGGGGAGTTGGATGGGGCTGCAGGGGGCAGTCAGGGGTGGAGGGTCTGGGGGTGGTCAGGGAACAGGGGGGGTTGGATGGGGCAGGAGTCCCGGGGGAGCTGTCAGGGGGCAAGAAGCAGGAGTGGGGGGTTGGATAAGAGGCAGGGGCCAGGCCAAAGCCTCCCCTAACCGGCCCTCCATACAGTTTTGGAAACCTGGTGTGGCCCTCAGGCCAAAAAGTTTGCCCGCCCCTGCTGCACATACACCACACAGAACATTAATGTTTAGTATGTTATTAATTTTCCAATAATACCTTACACCTCACCCATTAGATATAGATTACAACATTAATGAGTTGGGGTACACTGAAATGGTTTGGTCAACTGAAACTTACCGCTAAAGACCAGGGAGCCCCTTGACCTCTAGCATTGGGATGCTGTTAGGATCACAAATATATCAGCGTATAAAGGGACTTATAAATAGCACTATGAGGGAGAGGTGGAACATTAGTTTATTCTGAGCTTTGGACTTTTAAATTACATGCATGTGTGGTGCCTAGCTGAAACTGAGATGGTTACATCATAAATGATTACACAGATGGATATACTGAGCCAGGGACTCATAACCTTTATTACTTGTTCATATGCATTATTTTCCTGCAACCTTCCTATTAAGGGTAATGGAATTAAAAGCAAATGGACGACATGGAATACTAAGCATAGCACCAGTGCGTGCATATGTCATGTTAACTCATCTCCCGTCAGTGAGAAGGATACTTTTACCACAGAGAAAAGACAAGTTCATAAAAGAAAATATGAACTAAATATACATAAATTCTACATATCTTCCATCTTAGATCTATGACATAAGAGTTGCAAGTCAGACAGACATTAAATTTTCTTTAAAAATATAGATTTTTATCTCAAGGGTGTTTTTTAAAAATAACTTTAGGAAAAGGAAATATAAAACAAGATAACATCACATAGTATGCATTTTACACAGTATACTGTAAACTTGGATCATCATTATTCTGTTATTTCTCATTGGTCCATGAGACAATCTAGGAAGAGTGTATAGGTCTTAAAAGCATTTGTCATATTCTTCCAACTATTTTCTAGTTATGGTAGGTCACAAGATTACACACCTTAACCATCAAATTATGACATGGTCTTAGATGATAAATCAGGGACTGTTACAGTTAGTCTGAGTTTGAAATCGTCCACATCAAAGTCAATGGCAAAACGCTCATTGACTTCAATCTCGGGAATTAACTCTGAGTTTAGGCTGTAAACCACAGACCCAGAGCATAAAGTTGGGCTGGGAGAGTGTGGCAACTGTGTCATCCTTAAAGGATAAGTGGGACATGAGGAGTTTGCAGGGGACAGAGCATTATAAACTAGTCTCTTCTGCTTGCACCTTGTATAGTCAGGGCCAGACTCAGTCTGCCACTAATGCTGTTATTTGGAAAGATATCATTCCCATGATGCCTTCATATAAAAGACAGCTCTCTAATGGAACCAGATTGTGAGTTAATAGCCACTAAAATGAGGCATAAAAGGGAAAAAAAGTATATTTGGTAAAGGAGGGGAGAGGGGATAACCTAGACTGGGGATGAATTCTCTTCTTCAATTATTTTTTGGTGAATTAATGTAATACTTTCCGATGTAAAGTATCTCAATAGTTTTATGTGCAAATAATTTACTTCAGCTGCTTCTTCTTCTTCTTGGAATTTGCACTCAGGACTTTCTTAAAACTAACCTGTTTATGGCACGTAATATTTGTTAAAGTCATGTAGGCTTTTATACCTGCCTCAGCTCTATCCCAAAGGTGCTGGACCTAGGGGTTTGAGGGGTGCTGCAGCACGGCCTGGCTTGAAGTGTTTTCCATTATATAAAGAGTTTTGCAATTAGTTCAATGGCTCTCAGCACCCCCAGTATACCAATTGTTCCAGTACCCCTGCTCTATCCCATCATTATTAATGGCTCCAATTTGTTTGTTCTGAGCTTTCAAACTAAGTACCATACAGAAACCTAGAAACAGGTCTTTTTTTTTTTTTTTTTTAGTCACGACTCCTCCTCACCCAGAGTTCGTTGTTGAATAAACCCATTTGAATCCTTTGGTATGAAACTGTCCTCTCTTTTTTGTTCTGTTACTATGTTTTATAGACCATCTGCCTGTTGCTTATCACTTGAGGCTTCATTCTGCAAACCATTGGTGCATGGAACTTTTACTGATATTAGCCTTGCACTGTAATAAGTGTGAATGAAACAGAAGGAAAAAAAAGTTTTAACTAGATCATGTTGTTTTATGAATATTATTTACTTCTCAGTGATACAGTAAATTGTAAAATTATACATACTTAATCTGAAATAAGACAGTAGATGGCACAGAATGTTTTAAAGCAATCCAAATAAAAACAAATCCCATTTTAATATCCCTTTTAAAGGAAGTTATTAATGCTTCCTTTGTTAATGCTAAATAATAGCTGCAGCATTAGTCCTGGGTTGGGAACTTGGGTTTCTTCATGAATTTTGAACCATTTTCTGTAGGAACAGATACAGCCTAATTCAAAAAAATCATTTTACCTTTTTAGGAACACTGCAGGAATATGTTGAGTGTTTTGAAATACACAGACTTTCATTCCCCCTCTTCCTCCTCCCGCACATTATAGGCTACAATATTGTTGTTCACAATCGGTCTGATTTAAAACCCTTTGAAGTCATTGAAAGTTTTTTCTGCTGACTTCATTGAGCTTTGGATCAGGCTTATAATTATTATGTCCCAGAAAAGTCCATTTAAAAATTTTAAATCATACAAAATACTGTTGCCAAGTTTGTTATCCAGGAGATTGTGATGAGCAAATCTCTCTCATCCTCCAATCTTTGCACTGGAAACTGGTTTATTATAATGATAAATTCTTATTTATGACTTACCAGGCTATATATAGCCTAATATGTCCTGTTCTTATATTGCTTCATAATATATTCCCCATTACTCTTCTCAGAGGAGATCTTCTAACTTGGGTTTGTTAATTATTTATTCCATTTACCTGGCTATGGTCATTAAATGCAACAAGTATGGGGAAGATTTTATCTTTCACAAGAAAAGACAGAGCTCTAATATGTTTAAAATTAGATTTTGGGGTGGGACTAGTAAGGGGTGTTGGCAGAATGGAGGCAAAAGGGAGAGAATTATGTGACGTTAAATATCTGAAATAAAACCTGTGCTTTAATACCCTAGTGCATGACACTTGGCTCCTTAGATCTCTGCTTGAAGTGTTTTCTTACATTTTTATTTGATGTCATTATGATGCTTTTACTGATATTCTTCCACTGACAACATAAGACCCCATGCATTTTTTATTGATGACTTTTAGGATATATTAATATTTATTCCATATGAGATAGTACAGCACTTGTTGCAGAGCATTTTTGATCAACAATTCCCAAAACACATCAGTGTTGTTAATTTAGTAAGCCTCAACTCCCACATGAACTATGCAAGTGCAACTAACTAGTAAATGTTTGTTACAGGTTCCCCTTTGTGCCAATATGCAGAGGGTCTGAAATATTTTAGCTCCCAGCTAAAGAAGATCCATTCTTTAGCTCAAGCTGTAGCAGCTCATGTGTTTAGCTCTGGAGGTCCCCCATTCAAAACCCAAGTATGTTGGGCAAGGTCTATCCCATAAATATTTTACCGACAAGAGAAATTCAAAGGAGTTACCCATACTTCTACAACAAGATATAGCCAGTAACCTTGATTTCTGGACCTGCTCTGACCAAGAATCCCCACTCCTGTACACGTCAACATATTTGTATTAAATAGACAGCAAGGTAGAGGCAAGCAATCAATAGACTAAAAGACAAGTGAATCAATTATGTTCTTGCTTTTATCTGTTCTAATCAAGGTATCCTTATGGACTCAATCACAGTAATGCCTGCAAGCCTCACAAATATTAATAAGATTTTCCACAAATATTCTGGAAGGTAGACAGTTATTGAAATCTCACATGGTTGTCATGTTGGGTCTCTTTTACAACCCCTTTGCACTGCTTAGGCTGCATAAAGAGTACGTAATTTGGCCACAAGTGCCCAGGAGACAATTCCCCTGGTTTTGGGGAACTCTCTGTTGGGCATTACTGTGCCAGATCCACATTAAATTGGGCTAGGGAGTCAATATATTAAAGGAAGGGAGGGAGAGGCAGGGTGTTGGGCCTATTAAGGATACCTGTTTCAGTGGTGCCAGTGACAATTGCCTGGCAACAGACCAAAAGTGGTAGGAGCCAAAACTGGTCCTGAGAATCAGGGTCTCCAACCAGCTACCCGATGTGTTCCTTCCAGTCCTGCAGACTGATGTGTTTTTGGGAACCTTGGATCAAAGCAGCTATGCAACAAGTGCACTACTACCTCATTTGGAAGAAATCTTAAAATATCCCAAAAGTCTTCCGTAAAAAATGCATGGGAGTCTTATGGAGTGTGACGCTCACTAGGATGTCTATGGAAGTATATCAGTAAAAGCATCATAGTGACATCAAATGAAAATGTAATAAATCACTTCAGGCAGAGATCTAAGGAGGCAAGTGCCACAAGTTTCATTTCAGATATTTAATTTTCATAATTCTCTCCTTTCCTGCCTCCATTCTGTCAACACACCTTATGAGTCCTGCAGAACTCTGATGCAGGAGTGACTCTGGCTCATTAAAGTAACAAGAAAGGGAAAATCCTAATTCCTTGAATATTCACTTCTATGAAGACCACAAACATAAAATACTGAAAATTTTTGAGAAGCTTTGGAGCATTCTATAGCTCTAAAAAAAAAAAAAAGGAAAAGAGGAAGAAGTAACCATAGAATAAAAGTAAAGAGAGAAATCATTAAAAAGGAGGGGCGGGCACTGAGAATGTTGTCAGCAGCTTCCATGCCCGGATTATGCCTCCTCTACTGTAGCATTCTGAGCTTACCTTTTTTTGCCACTGTTACTGGCCATACTACGAAGAGAGGCAAAACAGTTAGGTGAATAATCTGGTTATCCACTAGCCAGATTATTTATCAGACGCATGAATTCCCAGTCTTGAAAACCATTAGTACTGCTAGAATATGAAGATACTGGGCAACCTCTTGCATAGCTAGACAATTTGATGAGCCAATCTACTTCTAAAGAGCAGCAAAAATCTATAGCCTTTTCTTTTAGAAAAGCAATAGAGGTTATTGGACAGCAGCCTAAATATTAATGGAATGTTATCAATTATCCTTCTTCAGGGCATAAACTGATCACCAGCAAGGAGGTTAAGAAGAAATTTCTCCAAAATGTGTTGACCTGGAGGGGTTTATGTAGTGTTTTGTGCCTTCCTCTGAATCATTCTACATTTGCCATTTTGGAGAAAAAAAATTCTTTGTTCTCTTTAAAATGTGTAGGATATTTAATGATTCTTATGCAGATTTACGATGACAAGGTACTGACAGCTGAAGAAAATTTTCCAGTTTGATTGGAGTACTTATTATAGCATGGAAAATAGAAAGAAATTTTGAGTGTCTAATTCAGGTAACAATATGAAATTGGTGAAAGCTTCCAAAGTCAGCACAAACACTTGGACTTCACAACTGACTGGAGTGGAGCTCTTTCTATCTGCTATGTACCTCTAATGTAAAATGAGAGATAAGTGACTTGGAAATAATATTGACTGACAGTTCTTGGTAATGAAGAAACAGATTTCCTCTGTCATACATCTATGAAAGGATACAGTGAAAGCAGGGACAGACTCAAGTATAGACTTGCTATGAATTTTGCTGACCAGCTTGTCTGTGTATAAAAAGAGCTAAATTGCTATATAAGGTTCTTATATAAGCATAACCAAACTTTGATCACATTATTCATGCCATTTTCATTTCTACAAAGCTGGCATCTAGCAAACACACATTTGTTTTACTCACATTAAAAAGAATTTCACTATTTTGTTGGTATTGATAAGTTTTAGAAATATTGTTAGACTATTGATTAACATGCCAGAGGGTGACTGACTCATTGTGTTATGATGGATAATAATTGGAAGAAAGATAAGAATTTCTAAAGGAGAGCCTTGCCATACTGCTCAGTATAGCTTTCTTCTTTCTTATCCCTAAATCTTTTAGCTTAGAAGAATAGGTTTTAACACTTTCAAATTATGTGTTTCCTAGAAATGTGTTGCACAAAGTGAACCATGGAAATGGACAACACAGGTTTTGCAATTAGAGTCTATTATTTGTAGACAGTTAAGTCAAAATCCAGAGAGCATTCTGTGCAAGAATATTGACCTTGACTTTGCTGATTACTTTTATAGAAATGGAAAGTTGAAAGGATTTTCACAAATGCAGTACATAAGATTTTTCTGTAACTCCTTAAATTATGGCTTCATTTATACATTTTCTATTCACATTTGTGAAAATAGCTAGTGTTTAAGAAAATATTAGTAAGTCAGTTTTAAAAGGCACAATTAGTAAAAAGACTTTATGACCAGGATGCTATGACAAGTTATTATAAAGCATAAGATTTAGATACTGTTAAAGCAGTGGAAAGATTTAGATGCAGCTGTACTGTTTAATAATTTCATTAAAATGTTGTAAAAAGGAATTATCAGTAAAATGCTTTTATAAAGCAACTGTGACAAGAATTTATAGAATTCACATAGAATGTCTTTCATTTTGAAGGATTCTGTCAATTAGAGTGAGATCCTCATTTCTTATAGTGTAAGTTATGGCTGGAACATGTAATAGCTCCCAAAATGGAAAGGTTTTAGACTAGGACCTTCAAAAGCCCAAGGTAATTAGGCACCCAGCTTCTCTTAAAGTTCAGTTGGATTTCTGTAACTCCTTTTGAAAAATACCAAACTTAAGTATAACCACTCTGTTCCTTGTTCTTAAAGTGGGAAATGTCTATGGCATAGACAACTCTTTTTATTTGAAGGGGTTGAGTTAAATAATAAATCTGTTGAATATAACTTTTGAGTAGTTTTGTACCATGACTACATTTGACCACGTTTAATAAAGTGAGATAAGTGAGCTCCTTTTCCATACTCTTTCCTTTAATGCAATTCCAGCCTGTCAGCCACTCAAGCACATTCCTCTGTGCAGCTACTGGAGTGGATACCCCACCCTCTCCCTTTTCCCCTGCCCTGTGCAGCATGACTCTGAGTGGGGAGACACCAGGAACCAGCAACTCTTGAAAACCTTTGTATTGAGACAGTGGACTGCTTTCTAAGGAAGAGCAAAAGTTCCCCTTCTCCTTCCCATGCATAACTGGTGCTTATATTGAACCCACTGTGATGCTGGCTGACAAGGTGCCAGCTCATGCTGAAGCTCTGGTCAATTTACTTGTGTATTTAATATAGACCAAAGTAATTATTAAATGTATAAGATTACTGGAAAACAGGCAGGTTTTTACATCACTGCCAAGATTTGGAATTATAAAATTGTGCACATATTTTACCTGCTTTAACCTCTCATAACTCTCACTTCCTTGTCTTAGCTAATAAACCTTTAATTAGTTTACTATGGAATTGGCTACCAGCATTGTCTTTGGTAGAAAAATTGAGAGTATCAACTGATCTGGGGTAAGTGACTGGTCTCTTGGGACTGGGAGCAACCTAATGGGGCATAACTTTTGGTTTAAGTGACCTTTTTTTCGCCACAAAGTCCAGTTTGTCTGGGTGGCAAGACAGACTGGAGAGTCTAAGGGGACTGTCTGTGACTCCATGGTAAGACTGGTATAGAGATCCAGGAGTTCACATTTGCCACTGGATTGGTGAAATCTAATTATAGAAAACACCACCAGTTTGGGGTGTCTGCCCTGTTTTCTAACAGCCCACCCTGAGGTAGGCACTCACAGTGATGAGCCACTCCAGACAGTGATGAGCCACTCCATCCCTGCCTATGCAGCTCCCATTTGTGTGTGTGTGGGGGGGGGAGGGGAGGCAAGTTACTGTAGTAAAAGTCTGTAATCTTGAAAAGAGCAGAAAACAGCTGTAACTTCTGAGAACCATTAATTTGTACAAATTGCCTGTGAGCCAACCAGACCTTTTCATCCCCCTCCCTGACTATCAGCCTTTTAGTGGACAAACTAACACACATAGGGGCAATATGATAGTTCTCTGATAATCTGTTCTACAGTTTCTACCCAAAAGCTTTATATTCATGATCATTAAAAATTGAATTTACAGTTATCTTGATCAGGGACCATCTGGGGGGCAGGAGGGCCCTTCCAGTCCTGCATGCAGATCCAGAGAAAGAGGGAGGGTATATTGAAAAGGAGGGTGGGGGCTTAATTTATCAGCCTCCCGTGTGGTTTCTGTTGAGCCTTGGGGTTCTCCTTGGCTCATCAGAAGGGGCTTGTGGAGCAGGTTCCTCAAGGTAGATGTGCAGGATAAACTGATCCTCCTCTTCCAGGTTTTCTGGGGCCTTCTCCTCCACAGGCAAGTGCCAGATTGTGCTTTGAATTAAACTAGAATTCTTATGGAGTAACTTTTTTGACAACATTGAAGTTATTCCAGATTCAGCACATTACTGAACAGTGTATCTAACTTTAGGCATGCGAGTAATCCCATTGATTTTGATTGGACTAATCCCATACTTAAAGTTATTCACATGTTTAACTGTATTGTTAAATCAGGACCTTTCAGAAGTGCAACTGAGATCAGACTCTGACCCAAACCGCTTAGTACCTTTTCTGAAGTGTTGTTGATGAGTGTTAAACTTACTTCCAAACCCAGTGATGTAGGACTTATTGAAATAGGAAGTGCCTTCACCGAGATAAAATGTAGTATCTAGCTAATAAATGGCATGACTCATGTTTTCAAAATGAGACTTATCTTCTCTTGTAGGTCAGCATACTAGTAAAAATAATAGATGCAGTTATCTTGCCAGAAAGCACCTGAAGTTATTCTTCAAATGATGAATAAAGTCTCAAGAACATTTGTGGCAAATGAAGTATAAAACATATTGTTAAAAGATATTGCCCCAAATAAAGTGACACTAAACATTTTACTGTACTAGAAATGTACTACAAAAGCTTTGTATCTTTAAATCAAGTCAGGTAAGGGTTTTTTTGTGTGTATGTGAAGCAAAATCACAATAGCACTTTTAAACTTAAATTTCATAGAGCTGTCATTAAAGGTGATGAGATCATTCTAGTTTATTTCATGCCATGACTGGTGAAGCCATTGCAGTTCATGGTAACATTTTAAATTAGGAGTCTCAAATGATGCTCTAATCCTTTGAATGTTGACATCTTCCAGATTGCCAGCCAAATGGATGCTTAGGAGGATGTATATATAGCTTCTAGGTCCACTCCTTTTCCCTTGAAGTCTGTTCTCATGCTCCTGTTGACTTTAGGAGGAAAAGAAAGCAGTATCAAACTCTGTGGCTGCATTACTGAAAGGTTAATTTCAATGAAATAAAATCATTAATATATGATGATCAAATTAGGATTATTTCTAAATCTATTCTGTGTAAATATTTATCCAGTTATCTCAAAGGCATATCTATGTCACATTATTGTTCTATATCTTAAACTTGCTTTTGTTGGACCTAATAGTTACCAGAGTTTAAATATACTTTTGGAAGATAATTACATAGCAGTTTTACCCCTTTGAATTGGACTGACCTTCAAGTTAAATGAAATATTTCTCTTATTATAGCTTATCTGTGAATAATTCAAAATGATTCTAACCACTCACTTCACTGAGTAATGTTCCTGCTTCTGATTGATTTTAATTATTTATTGATACTTTTGGACTTATTTTTTTTCAGTTCTATCATCAAATAGATCATCCTTTTTAATTTTTGAATGATTTTAATTTTTATTTAGAACTGTGTAATTATGGATATATAGTAGGACACACATTGATAGGAAATGTCAGGAGGCTGAAGATGCTAGCCAAAGGGGTGACCTTATAACCTTGTATAATACAATCAAATAGCTGACAGGAAACTTTAGCAGTACTGAAGGCCCTACTGAAGATGCAAAGACTCTTAGTACAGAAGAAAAACAAAGGAAAAGATAGAACATTTTCAGGCTGTTTTAAAGAACAAATCCAAGTGAACTTCTAGAAATATGTAATGAAGACATATCACTAGAGTTTGATATTGATTTAGGAGATATTACAATGGAAGACATTAGAAAAGCCTTCAGTAAATTCAAAAATGGGAAAGCAGCTGGAGAGGATAACATTACCAGAGAGAGGCTGAAAGCAAGTGACAAAAGAGCCCTCCAAAGTTTCCTTCTGTTTCTGGTAGAATATAGAATGAAGACAAGAAGCCAATCCAGTGAAAGAGAGGCTTTATAGTAAAATTGCTAAAGAAGAGTAACCTTACCAACTGCAATAAGATTTTTATATAGATTTACACCTTATTTTCATCTGAATTACTTCAACATCCAGCCATTGGTTAGATACCTTTCTCTGATGGATTGAAGAGCCCATTATTAAATATATGTTCCCCACATAGTTACTCATCGACTGTAATTAAGTCAGACACACCCTGCACGCACACACCTTCTCTTTGTTAAGCTAAATAGATTAAGCTCCTTCAGTCTATCACTGTTTTTTCTAATTCTTCAATCATTCTTGTGGCCCTTCTCTGAACCTTCTCCAATTTTTTAACATCATTCTTTAATTGTGGACACCAGAAATGGATTCAGTGTTCCACCAGTGCCAATACAGACATAAAATTACCTCTCTGCTTCTACTTGAGGTTCCCCCGCGTATGCATCTATAGATGGCACTAGCCCTTTTGGCCAGAGCGTTGCATTGGGAGTGCATGTTTAACTGATTATCCACTATAATCCGTAGATCTTTTTCAGAGTCATTGCTTCCTTGGTGTGAGTCCCCGACCCTGGAAGTATGGCCTCCATTCTTTGTTTCTAGATTGTTACATTTAACCATATTAAAACACATAATGTTTGCTTGTACCTGATCTCCAGATTCCCAGTCTAGCGTTCTTGGCCACACAAATAGATCACAGTCCGTTGCTGTAAATCCAGCGTCTTCCACAGACACTGAATATAATTCATTTACAAAACTCAAATATGTACAACTTCAATAAATATTTAAATTGTGTTAAAAAGAACAAACCTTGTGCTAAAGAACACCGAACTGCTGATGAAAGAGGTTACAAAGTGAAAGTGATACGATATCCAGAGACCATTGAAGAAAATGATAGGGCTATTTTTCAGTGAAAAGATGGCAATGGAAAAAGGAGCTATCAGTAATGACTTAATTAGACCTCTACAGAAAAAAATGCACTGGTGGAAGAAATCCAGCTTTTAGTTTCTTCAACCAAAAATGAAATATTACGTTTTTGATTCCAGATATGAACAATTTATCTGAAATAGGAAATTTGTACAATAAAAAATGCTTTTGCCCCCACCCCCTCGAAAATTGGCATCTTTATGCACAAATGATAAAATTTGACTAAAAGTAATTTTGCTTCTTTGTGCCTCTGTTCCTTCTCCTAGCCTCTATCTGTCTTCCCTATTTATATAGGGAGTTTTGGGGGTACAGGGATTCTCTCTTACTTTGTGATTATAAAGCACCCAGCACAATAGCACCACTTTTGACTCCTTCCATATGTAATTAAGAAGTGTGCTGTAGTGCATACCATGCACACAACGGGCAGAGATAACTTTGTGCATCCAGCCCCTACTTGCATATTTCCTGAACTTTGAGCACTATATTGTGTAACCTTAGCATTGCATTAACATCATTTCTTTTAGTCACATATATAAGGAATACCCACATATTCCTTTTCACAGTTATGTGCATATATAAGAATATGTAACTGAACCTTATGACATAGGACTTACGGGTCCAATGTGAGGTTGTAGCATATAAAATATTAACAGCCTGCAGCCCTTGCTGAGCATCTTCATCTCCTTAATGTGGTTAATTGCAGATACGTGGCACCTCTCAGGATCAGGGCCACATTTTGCTAAAGTATCTCTTTCCTTAACTATCCACTGCAGCTCTTCTTAGCCATTATTTTCACATTATCTTGCGTTCATATTTAGCTATGGTGACAACATGAGAATACAGAAGCAAACTACTACATGTTCAAGTATTAAATTTAAAAGTGCATTCACTAACATTCCCAAGGTACCATTGAATCCTGTGACAGGGCCTTACCACTGCTATCTGTAACAAAATGCCAGCCAATATGATAAATGTCCATACTCTCATTGAAATAGAATATTGAAATTTGCTACAAGAAGTTAATTTTGGCCAGCTAATTGTAGAAAAATCCCAAATTTTGAAGGTGATCTGTCAGTCACCAGTCATATTTTCAAGATGTCTTCCATTCAAGTGCCTGAGATGATTGCCAGATAGAAGAAAAAAAATCAAAATTTGACCTTTCCTATAGAGGTAACCTAAGGGTGGTCATTATATTTTTAAAAAATGTATTTCAACTCTTCACATGTCCTTTCAAGCATATTAGGAATAACAATTTGCAAAAAAAAAAAAAGATTAATTTTATCTGTGAACTAAGCATGTTGTTCCCAATCGTTATTTGTAGTTTGTTTAGTGCTGACAATGTGATCAACACTCTATATCTCAACATCAAAAAAATTTAATGACAAGTCTGAAAGATACGTCAGCAGGACACACAAACAAATCCAGAGGTGCAGATGGTGGTGATTTTAGTTATAAACTCATTTCTTGGACTTGCAGAAGAAATTGGATTTAAAGAGGAAGTTAAGGCCCTGATTCAAATAAGCACTTAAGTGGATACTTACATCACATTGTTTTTGACATGCTTCAATTTAAGTATCTCCTTAAATGCTTTTCTGAATGGGGTTGTTTTCCTGAATTGGGGCCAAATGGGGAAACTATTTTGGCATAGAGAACGGGGATGAGGAGTGTGTTCTGCTCACTAAACACAGCATGATAAAATGCAGAGAGACAGAAACAAACAGGACTTCATAGAGCAGAGGAGGAGCTGATAAGGTACTAGATAAGGGACAAGGTAGTGTAAGAGACAAGGTCAGTGTTGGAGCATTTTAAAGTCAAGTATTTAGAATTTTAAATTTGATATTTAAGGAGACACTTGTGGCATTCAAAGAGGTTCATAGCTGTGACAAGATACATAAACCCCACGCCGATGAAGGAGTTAGAATGAAAAATTTTAGATAACCTTCATAGAGGTCTTGCTACTACTTCACATATCATAGGGCTTGATTTTATATCACTGAGGTCAATGGAAGTTTTGAAAGTAGTATAAGACCCTTATCCACATGGAGTTCATGTGGATACCTTTTGCCTCCTTTAAACTCCTTCTACAGGATTAGAAATTGGACCTCTGGGATTCTTCTGCAAGGAAAGGAAAGCAGCAAGCTATGCCCCCCAGCAGAAGTGCACATCAGAAACTGAGCTGGAACTTACCAAGTGTTACAGGGTGGTGCTCTCCCCCGGGGCAGCCTCTTGTGTCGATGCTGGTGTAGTATATGGAGACTCAGACCAGATTAGAACTGAAAAAGGAGATATTTTTATTTTAGTAAAGGTTCATATAAACAACTAAGCAACTTCCATCTTGAAAAGCTTCCTCACACACCCCTACAGCCCAGAGGAGCATGCTCAGTACTGTAGTGAGTGCTAATAGCACAGCTGTTTAACGTAAAATAGCTATTCTCCCATTGGCCACTAATGGCAATAAACATAACAAATACCTACAACATTACAGCTGGCATCACCCCACATGCTCCCTGGTTGCCCTGTGCAGAGAGATCAGTGAGTCAATTTCCCTTTGTGGACTATCAATAAGTTCAATGAGTCTTGCATATAGTGAATGATACCCTTCAGGGGTCTTGTTTATTTAGTCAAAGGCTGCACAGACATGCAAGCAAGTCTTCACTCCCAGTGTGCTAGCTGGTGGCTGGGGGGGGTGGGGAGGGTGGAGTGGGGCAAGTTAATATTGGTCTGTCTTCACTTCTGAGTCTGTTTATCTCCTCTCCTCCTCACAACCACAACCCACAACTCTTCTGGAGTCAGGCCTCCTGTCATAGCATGGGCAAGGTGTTCCTACTCTGTACTGAGGGTCCCTACAGAGGTCAAAACACTGCAGCAATTCTCTGGAGCAATGTGTAGTTCCCCCAGTAATACAGGCCTCTTGCTGCTGTCTGAAATGGTCCTTTCATTGGGACCAAGCGTCCCTAGGGCACTGCCCTTTCGGAACCTGCTCCCTCCATGATACCTTTGCTAGGTCTTCCAGTGAGCTCTTGAACCAGCTCCCCTGAGAAGTCCCTTGCCTCGGGAGCTTCCTTCACTGTGTTCTGGGTCTCCTGGCTGAGCCCTTATCACCCTTCATGGGCATCTCTACACTTCTGCGATAAGTGAGCCTCCCAGCCAGGTGGACAGGCTCACACTAGTCAGACTCCAGTTAGAGCACTAAAAACAGCAGTATGGATGTGGTGCTCCAGCACAGACTCAGGCTAACCATCCCAGCTTAGACCCAGGTGGTCAGGTGGGCCTGAGAGCCTGAGTCACAACACCCACACTGATATTTTTAGTACTCTAGCTTGAGCCCTGCTAGTATGTGTCTGTCAACCTGTGGAGGGAGGTTCACTCCCACTGGCAGTATAGACCTACTCTGCTAGGCCCAGGTGTCCCTAAACTAATTAACTGCCCATCCTGCCACCTAAGCTATTAAGTACTCACAGGTGGATCTGGGTTTGCTCATTTTCCTTAGTGGAGCCAGACAGGCTGGTCCCTGAGGAAAGTGATCAGGAACAGCCAGCATGGATTCACCAAGGGAAGGTCATGCCTGACTAATCTAATCGCCTTCTATGATGAGATTACTGGTTCTGTGGATGAAGGGAAAGCAGTGGATGTATTGTTTCTTGACTTTAGCAAAGCTTTTGACACGGTCTCCCACAGTATTCTTGTCAGCAAGTTAAGGAAGTATGGGCTGGATGAATGCACTACAAGGTGGGTAGAAAGCTGGCTAGATTGTCGGGCTCAACGGGTAGTGATCAATGGCTCCATGTCTAGTTGGCAGCCGGTATCAAGTGGTGTGCCCCAAGGGTCGGTCCTGGGGCCGGTTTTGTTCAATATCTTCATAAATGATCTGGAGGATGGTGTGGATTGCACTCTCAGCAAATTTGCGGATGATACTCAACTGGGAGGAGTGGTAGATACGCTGGAGGGGAGGGATAGGATACAGAAGGACCTAGACAAATTGGAGGATTGGGCCAAAAGAAATCTGATGAGGTTCAATAAGGATAAGTGCAGGGTCCTGCACTTAGGACGGAAGAACCCAATGCACAGCTACAGACTAGGGACCGAATGGCTAGGCAGCAGTTCTGCGGAAAAGGACCTAGGGGTGACAGTGGACGAGAAGCTGGATATGAGTCAGCAGTGTGCCCTTGTTGCCAAGAAGGCCAATGGCATTTTGGGATGTATAAGTAGGGGCATAGCGAGCAGATCGAGGGACGTGATCGTTCCCCTCTATTCGACATTGGTGAGGCCTCATCTGGAGTACTGTGTCCAGTTTTGGGCCCCACACTTCAAGAAGGATGTGGATAAATTGGAGAGAGTCCAGCGAAGGGCAACAAAAATGATTAGGGGTCTGGAACATATGAGTTATGAGGAGAGGCTGAGGGAGCTGGGATTGTTTAGCCTGCAGAAGAGAAGAATGAGGGGGGATTTGATAGCTGTTTTCAACTACCTGAAAGGGGGTTCCAAAGAGGATGGCTCTAGACTGTTCTCAATGGTATCAGATGACAGAACGAGGAGTAATGGTCTCAAGTTACAGTGGGGGAGGTTTAGATTGGATATTAGGAAAAACTTTTTCACTAAGAGGGTGGTGAAACACTGGAATGCGTTACCTAGGGAGGTGGTAGAATCTCCTTCCTTAGAGGTTTTTAAGGTCAGGCTTGACAAAGCCCTGGCTGGGATGATTTAACTGGGAATTGGTCCTGCTTTGAGCAGGGGGTTGGACTAGATGACCTTCTGGGGTCCCTTCCAACCCTTATATTCTATGATTCTATGATTCTATGATTCTGACTCCCAGCTCCTGTAACATCACACTTCCTCTCCTCTGTGTGGATTGTTCCCATATACTTGTTCTCCAGATTTTGCAGCAGTGGATGACAGAAGCAGCAAATTTAAATGTAGCCAAAATTTCCAAATAAATGGGGCCCCTTCTGTATATTTAAAATAGTCCTCAATCTCACCTTGAGTTCCCCTTCACAAAAAGTAGGCCCAGAGCGCCTCTTTGTTGATGCTGTATGTCTTTCTCTTTGTGCCGCAATCTTTCTTCGTGTCCTCTGTAACAAAAACCCAATTTCATAGGTTTCTGTACCTGGCAAGAAGAGATCTCTTTGTTCCCCTATCCTTTAATTATCAAGCTCAGGTGGGTATTTTTCTTTTTTCTCCTCTCGGGCAGTTTCTACTTCTCATTCTGTCAGATCCCTGTCTGCTCCTCTACCAGCTATTTTCAGACAACTTTCCTCTCTCAGTGTCTGGAACAAACCTGTAGTCACACTCAGACATATCCAGGTATTGGCTTTAGACCGGCAGTGAGGCTGCTAGACGTGACTGCTTCTTTGAATACTCAAATATAAAAGGCTGGGAGGCAAGGAGGAAACCACGTATATACGTGCTGCTGAATGACTGAGGAATGGAGGCCAGTTAGCCAGGTCACTTGGGGAACACAGAGCTGGCTTGTATAATTCAGACATTCGTTTCAGGTTCAGACAAACCTTCAACGATTTATTATAAACAAACCGAAGCTACAAACCATCCACCTTTAATCACTATTATATTCCTCAGAGTCAAGCAAGCTTGGTGTTGCAATATGATGAAAAAACTAAAACAAAACAAAAACAATGGAATACAATTTAACTTAGAAGAAGAAAATTATTTAATCACTACAAAGAACAGAAAGTGAAGTAAGTGTAAGAGGTTAGGGATTAAAATATTTAGTACCATGTACCAAAGCAAATGAGCAAATGCAGTGATTTCTTTGACAGCTTAGATCTAGATTAATGAATTCAGTTTTACCAAGTACGTTTCTTGAAGAAACGAAAAAAAACTTTGGAAGGGCTGAAGTTGCTGTTACTATTGACAGATAGATTAAAGACAAAAAATAAAGAGAAACCTTAGTTTCATGTTTATTTATGAGCATAACATTCTACTGATTGATGTACCATTACATAAAGCAATCATTGTAAAGGATGAACTGCTTTATTTAATCACTATAAATTTATATTTTGGAAACAAAAGTAGAATTATTTTTCTAGCAAAGATATTTATCATCTCAACCACTATCCCACATCCTGTTGGAGAAAAGAAATCTGTAATTCTTTATCCCAGTAGTATAGATAAATCCATTTATGAGCTGTAGGAAGAGAATGAAGACTGTATGGGAAACCATATGTAATACTTTGATGATGAAATGACAATTTAAAAGTTTAAAAGTTCAAGAGATCATGTACATATGAAATCATCACATAGTAGTTTGGCTATAGAGTCTCTCTAATTTGGGGGGAGTGCAGTCATATAATTTACCCCCTTTTTTATTGTACTGACAATGTTAGAAGTTAATTTTCATTAGACACCAAGTAAATAAATTGCCTAGGGGGTTGTGGAATCTTCATCATTGGGGATTTTTAAGAGCAGGTTGGACAAACACCTGTCAGGGATTGTATAGATAATACTTGAGTGCAGGGGACTGGAACAGATGACCTCCCGAGTTCCCTTCCAGTTCTATGATTATTTGAGGCTTATTACTGTATTGAATTTTCTCTCTGAATTCTGTTGCATTACATACAGTGACAGTAAATACTGAGATTTTATTAAAAGGTCTTCTAGTCTATAAATACTTTTTCCCCCCCCTGTTATCATAATGGCCAGTGATTTTAAAATTGGGTGCCCAAAGTTAGGTTTCTAGGTCTGTGTTTGGGTACCTGAAGAATTGGTCTGACTTTCAAGAGTTCTGAGCACTCAGCAGTTCCCTGTGATTTCAGCTGATGCTGCTTGGTGCTCAGCTTCTCAGAAAATCCAGCTTCTTCTTTATGTATCTAATTACAGAGCCTGAAGCCTAACTTTAGGGACTCACTCTTGAAAATCTTGGGCAAATGCTGAAGAGCTCAACAAACACATTTATTTTGACTTGTTTGTGCTCAGCACTGTGTGGGTTCACAAGGGAAGAAGGTGCAGAGAGATTTGTCCCAACCTAGAAGCTGGGCAAAATACTTGTAGAGAGTTCAGGCATTTGTCTTGCTAGAACTCCTGCATGTACCAACCGAATGGAAAAGGGTGGATTAGGGTGACGACTCATACTCACTTCCACATACATACTAGCCAGTGCAGCTGGCTGGACACAGAGAGGAGCACAAACTGCATCCCTTGGGAAGAGGTAAATGTGGTCAGTCAAAATTCTCCCTGAGACTCCTCTTCCTGTGTAGCTTCTTCATGTCCATTTCAGTACAGATCATAGTTTAAAAGGCACAGTCTGGATCTTCGTGCATTACGAGGTCTCTCATTAGAAATTGGTCACTGTTGTCATATGGCAGGTTATGGTTTTGTGTGCATCCTGTGCTAAATTCATCTATGATAGAACAATGAAATTGTTCAGTATAACACACGAATATAACAATAAAATTACACCAGGGATTATTTTGGCCCATTACATGTGGCATATGCTTTCACTCATCAGATAATAGCAACTGTCTAGAGACTTTAATAATAATAATAATAAAAAAAAAAACACCTGCCATCCTGTATTGACCTTTAGGCTCCTAGAGGTTAAGGAGATAGTATCATGTACAATGATATGCAGGGGAGGGACCACGTTGAAGTAACACTATGACTTTACTCTGAATTTCTGCATTTATATTAATTTAAGGTAAAGTGTGTTTTTTGGCATCTGATTATAAATAAGCATTTCTAGAAGTCTCAGCACAAAAAGTAAATTTATATAGCCTAAGTTCTGCTACTCTGAGAATCAACAAGGGAGCAGGTTTAACTAAATTTATTTTGCTTTTGTTGGCTTAAGACCTTTGACATTGGTTTCACATAGTTTTTGCATTTAAATTCTCTTACACTGCAACCACTATATAAAAACAAAAACAAACAAAAAATGCCAAAGACAAATATACAAAATGTCCTTCAGCTAAAATCACTTCACTTTATTGCAAGTAAACAAAAGAAGTAAACAAACAAAACCCTTACATTGATTGTACGGGGTCCCTTAGGCTCCTCCATATGCAATAAACTGTAATTGTAAAAGAACTGTTAAAATTACTGCAGTCAATTCACTTACAGAGACCAATTTCTAAGTGGGAGAACCTTGCTAGGATTTTGAAATCCCTTCTTTGGACATTCAAATCACTAATAGGCACGTAAACACTTTTTTTATGTGCTTCATTGCCAAATTGAGTATTCAAATATGGAATTTAGGCATCCTTTTAAAACACCCATTTTAACAGTAACTGCTAGTGGCCACCTTTACAATTGAGCCCATTCTATACTGTATAAATAAGAGGAAGGGCGGCTAAGGCACTAGACTGGGAGTCAGGAAATCTGGGTTTAATACTTGGTTTTGCTACAAACTTCCGTTGTAACCTTGGACAAATCACTTAATCTCACTTCCCCATCTGTAGCCCCATCTGAGCTACAACTAATTTTGTCCCACCTTTTGTCTGTACAATGTATTTATATTGTAAGGTTTTCGGGCTGTGACTGTCTTACTATACATATGCACAACACCCATAGACTTTTGTCTTTGTTTGGCCCTTTAGGCAGTACTGTAATAGAAATAATAACAAACTGTTAGTATCTCTTTTAGTAAAGTGTTTGAAGGTCTGTGGTATTATGAAGGGAGAAGAATATATGTATGTGATTTGCTTTTCTCCTCAAAGATCAAAGAGAATTTTCTAAGGAACAGAAAAGGTTTTAAAAAACTAAAATGTACAAAAACCTTAGTTAAAAAAAATGCAAGTTACTTTTAGAGAGAGATCCCTGGAGAAGATAGGAGATAAATATTGGGATAAATATTCATGGTGCACTTTTCTAGCTGCATATAAAATATTGTTTACAACTTGCTGCAGTAATTTCACAAAGTCATTAACACAAGATCCATATGCTTTCTCATGGCGACTAGTTAGACCATATGAAATCTATAATACTTATTTCACCAGATGTTAGAGCAGTGAAAAGCTAACAATAGACTTTCATCCAGACAATCATGTGCAGGTCCCTTGAATTCAACAAGAACTACTTGTGCATACCTGAGGGCTGAACTTGGTCTGTCAAGTAGATTTTGCTTCACAGAAGCTGAATGTAAATGCTGTAATTTTCTTATGGCACTTGTTAAAACTCCAACTCATAAATAAAAACTGCTTGAGGAACTGTATCTTTTTCAACCAGTCTTTTTTATTGGCAGTTGGGTTGCTTAGTTCTTCTGCCCAGCACACTGAGTGCTTTCTATCCTATGTCTGCTAACATTAACATCTGATGGACTGGTTTCAGAGTAGCAGCCGTGTTAGTCTGTATCTGCAAAAAAGAAATGGAGTACTTGTGGCACCTTAGAGATGAACACATTTATTTGAGCATAAGATTTCGTGAGCTACAGCTCACTTCATCCGATGTAGCTCACGAAAGCTTATGCTCAAATAAATTTGTTAGTCTCTAAGGTGCCACAAATACTCCTTTTCTTTTATCTGATGGACTGTTTCTTCAGCCTGCAACATTTTCCTAACGTCAGTGAAATTATATGTAGTATTTAAAATGGATTTTCATAAAAAGGTAAATAACCTGTCCAATGTGTGTGTTTAAAATGGCAGTTCTTCTACCTTACTACATCCTCCTCCTATACTCCATTCAGGGCTGATCCTAGACCAAATGATGCCATATATAAGGAAATAAAAAAAAAGTTTCCTCTAAGTTTATAGAAACTTTTTTAATTTTAAGAATAACTGAAATATACTGATATCAAGAAATTGAACTGTGCACCAACATTGGGTAGACAAGTATTAAATAGTGTTACAGTAGGTGACAGCCTCAAAATGTTAGAACTGAAGCACAGCATCAGAGAGATCCAAAGACTAGCCAATGCTATTTTCAAGAGATAAACTACCAAGTGATGTCAGTCTCTCATCAGCCATCATCAACTGAAGATCCGTTTTAATGAGCCTGAGCTTCAAAATGCTGTGCTCACCACTTGTGACTGTGACCAGCAGTGTGAGCAGCATCCTCAAAGTTATCCACCCATTAAGAAAAGTCTCTTTCAGATCTGCATCGTGAATGAATTGGAGAATTTAGAATGGAGAGTGCTTTGTGTGTTGCAAAGCGTGACGGATGTTGTCCAATTTGACATAGGGGGTTTTATCATTGGAATCCGAACAGTCCCCATGTGTCAGTGTCTGGCGAAGGTCTGTACTATTGTTCAAGAATGTTTTTCTGTCCGCCGGCAGCTTACTAAGGTTATAAAAAAGCCCCCAGGTCTTTTTGTAGTGCTTCATTTGTCCAAACTTTCTTTGACACTCAAGTAGCGTCAATGAATGAGCAAAAAAACTCCCTCTTGAATTTTTCTTCCGATCTTCTGATCTCTTCATCTCTGTCCTCTTAACCAAACTGTCTCTTCTTCCGATAAATACAAGTTTCCTTGAAGACAGGCTCAACTCCTAACTTTTCTGCCATTTCCTTGGCACCAGTGATGGCATCTTCAAATCTGTTGTCTGATATCAGATGCTTGAGCACATTCCTCCAATTCTGGGTTTCTACATTAATAATGTGCTGGTTTTCTTCATCTATGCATTTATTCAGCTTGCGTCTGGACTCGAACTCAATACATTTGGAGTAGGGTGTAAAATAGCTGGGTGACTTGTCATGTTGCTTCACAGCATCAGCTAAGATATGCCAGTACTTGTACCCATAAAGTGCAAGGAATGATATGGCATTCTTGTAAAATATTTTGCTACAAAAACAGAACAATTTGTCAGTTGATTTTGAGTAAAATAGCCAACGCTGATTCAGTTTCTCACAATTCTCAAGCACTCTTTTGCCATGTGATTTTGAGAAGAGTTGTTTCTGCTCATTTACTGGAAACATCATATCCTCAATTTTGCCCGGCCCAGTCAAAATTGTACATTCAATATCAGCAGAATTTAGGATCGCAGACCAAAAAACAGGAGCTGATGTATCGACATGTGGTGTGCAATTTTTCTCACTGCTGTTTCTATCATCATGCGAGACTGATTCTTCTTTATCGTTTCTCTCCTTTACATGTAAACCAGATTTTTCTTTATTGTCATTCTCCTTTATGCTGCCAGGAAAACTTGATGATTCTCAATCACTTTCCTCACATTTCCATTCCTTATCTTCAGGTAACTCTGTTAATCCCTTAGTAATAGGACTTCCATCATTTATCCTTTACTCCTCAATTTCTTCTGCACTGAGATGATTGGTACTGCCTAAAGCCCACTCCATATTGTTCTGTTTCAGGTATTTTCTCATCAGATTTTCCGCTTGCTGAAAAGTGGGCTTTCTGTTCACTTCACTTTGGTTTTATATTTAACTGACTAACAGGTGGCATCCTGCACCTTGTATACCCTTGAGGGCCTGGGTGACAACACTGTAGGAGGTTCAAGAAAAATGTAATTCTCAGAAAGTCTGGAAGGTTCCACGAGATTCTACAAAGATCCAGAACATTCTAGGAGGTTAGTGAAAAATGAATCCACATATGGAATACCTGAAACATATTTTACTTGAAACATTCTATTTTCCCTTTTGTTGCTTACAACAAAAAACAGCACCCCAACCAGTCACTGGGGTTGCCTTCCTCTACATCCATCCCTGTCTCCATTCCAGCCTCTCTGAAAATTTTATCTATATGGATTTTTAAGGCCCTTTAGAAAATCCACTGCACCTTCCGTCCTCTATCTACTTCAAGAATTCATAGAATTGGTGTGTCATCAATAATTTCATTACCAAGGACAGCTTTTTGCCTTGAACTTTTTACTTGCATTATTTTCATTCTCAATGGTGACTTGGCTTGACTGCGGAGAATTGGAGCATATGCAGAATTTTCAATATTTCCCTTACATATTAAAAGCACTTTAAAAGTTCCTAATTTGTCTTATATAAACTGCTGTTACTGCTAGTGATGGTGCAGACATGCCAGGCTGCAGTGGTAGTGATAAATGGTGTTAATGCCTTAGGGTGATACCTAAGTAAATCAGCTGGTAAAGCTAAATTGTTTCAATATTCAGTTTCAATATTTAATACTGTTTTGTAGCAGTGGCTGTTAATTCTCCACTGAATTGGCTTTGCTTACTTTGTGATTTAATTGTTCGTCAGAAAGTAATGAAAATTTAGGAATGTATAAGAAAGAAAAATGTAGTTTTACAACAGAAGCTAAATAAGAACATAATATCCTAAGAGGTATCAAGGGAGCCTTAATCGTGCAAAAACCAACTACACTTAAAAACTTATAATTGTTATGGGAAACAACTTTTTGTCTTAAGGGTTTAGATACTCGTACAATTTAAGATACACTGCTATAATGCTACGCAAATTTTTAAATAGGCACAACTATCTCCCTTTTCTTTTCTCCCCTGCCGTCATGGGCATACACCATGCAGTATTGACAAACTTTGTGCACAGCCCATTTGGCTCCTAAGTTTTACTAGTACCGTTCTAAAAAGTTGCAGTTGCAATGAAGTTAAAATCATTCCGGGGCCACATGCTTTAAGTAGCCTGTTTGAGTCAGTAGGTGGACTGCTGAGTTCTGAACCAATAAAATTGTTTTGGAAATGGTTACTTCATTCTGAAGCATTGCAGTAATCAAGCCTGGATGCCACAAATGCCTGGATGGCCAAGGGCAGGTCTAAATGAGACAGAATACGACTGAAGGCCTGGTCAGACCTACGTGGAAGAAGGTTTCAAGTGATCATTGCTATTTAAGAGTCCAAAATGAATGAGGAGTCCTGAAGGACTCCAACGCTGCAGCCCAACTTGATGATCTCTGAGAAGGCAAAATCTTCAAAGTGTTTCTGTCTTATCAACATGATTTCTGTTTTAGTTCTGATAATTTCTCTAAATCCAGCACTTCGGAGCTGGCCAGAGGATAGGCCCAAAAGGTCAGTTTTCCCCAGGCCCACTGTGAGGATCCCCAAACCAAGTGGCATTGTGACTTGGTACATGGGTCACAGCACCACTCAGGTTTGGCTCAGCTGCCCATCTGTCATGTGCCTATGTTACTGGTCATGACAGAGGGGCAGGTAGGCCAAATTTGAGAGTGATGCTGTGACCCTGTGTGCCAGGTTGCCAGGCCCAGGCACAAAGCATAGGAGCTTCTGTTGTGGGATGAGTGCAGGGTGGGCTCTTTCCAGTTCCTTATCTCACCCAGGGGCCTCCTCTCAGTGTTTTTGTGCTCTTGGGATTTTTGGAAGGGACAGGGGTCTCAATTTCAGATTTTGTCCCAGGCCCACAAAAATCTCTGAACCCGAATGTCTACACTACAATTTTATAGCTCCATAGCTTGAGCCCCATGAGCCCGAATTAGCTGACATGGGCCAGCCACGGGTGTTTAATTGCTGCATAGACATTCTCCAGGACAGCTGAGTGATGGCATTCTTTGCATAAGATGTTAATGGAATAGAGAGAGCTGGGTGTTGACATTTGCATCCATGATGCATCTCAGTTTCTACTACTCACTTACTTCATGTAGGTGTAGAATTAGATGGTTAATAAGAATATAAGAACATAAGAACAGCCATACTGGGTCAGACCAAAGGCCCATCTAGCCCAGTATCCTGTCTTCTGATAGTGGCCAATGCCAGGTGCCCCAGAGGGAATGAACGGAACAGGTAATCACCAAGTGATCCATCCCCTGTCGCCCATTCCCAGCTTCTGGCAAACAGAGGCTAGGGACATCATCCCTGTCCATCCTGGCTAATAGCCATCAATGGACCTATACTCCAGGAACTTATCTAGTTCTTTTTTGAACCCTGTTATAGTCTTGGCCTTCACAACATCTTTTTGCAAGGAATTTCACAGGTTGACTGTGTGTTGTGTGAAAACATACTTCCTTTTGTTTATTTTAATCCTGCTGCCTATTAATTTCATTTGGTGACCCCTAGTTCTTGTGTTATGAGAAGGAGTATATAACACTTCCTTATTTAATATAATCAACTTTGGTCCAAGAATTTGGATTTCATCACAGAGGACATTTTTAAACTCTCATTGACCCCTACAGTATGTTTCAGGTAGGCCAGCCACATCCCATGGCTAACACTGATGAATGCTGTGAAGAGATCTAGCACAATAAATACATTGGACCCCAGGATGGCACAAGTACAACATTATGCCCAGCACTTGTTTGGGGTTTCACAGGGATGGGCTCCTTTTCTTCCTTTTTCATGCTCCTGAATATTTGGAAACATCCTTGTCTTAAATAAATAACTTTCCCATACATGATCATGTAACTTTAAGTGCCTATATCTTCTGCCTTTCCAGGGTTAGAAGCAAGAGATGTACCTGTTTAAAAGACGGGAATCTCTCCTTTTCTAGCCCTTATGTCATGTAATATGTGACCTTAAAGTTGACATTGTCCATGACTGAATATTGCCCATCCTCAAACTGAGGGCAGTGCAGTTTTAGGCAGGAATTCCAGTGTGTCAGAACAGAAAGAAATCTTGTTGTGGCAGATATTTTTTAAATGGGACTTTATGAAGTTGCACAAAGTTCAGAATGGTCGAATAAGTCTTGGGGTAAATAGGTTGCTGGGAAGACTGCAGATAAGACAATCAAAGGTGCATTATATTACCTGGGTATTACACCACCCATACACACCCATACACATATGGTGCCCTTGCTATCAGATTGTCCTTTTGATCTGCCAATTATACTACCTTTGTGCCCCATTCATTCGTTTCTCCTATAAGTGTTTCCCTGCCTTTTCTCATGCCAAACCTATGCATGGAAAATCCTCTCTTCTCTGTGCCAGTTTCTCTCCTCATTTAAAATCCCTTCTGAAAATTCCTCTGCTCCACACTGAGTCAATAGTATAAGAATATGATATCTTTGTATCTACATGCCTTATCTGAACCACTCTGATGTGCACATGCCTCAGTAAACCTGTTATAGCATTTTTGTAACTCTATGATTCTTTGCTTCTTGACCTCCATAGACTTTGTCATCACAACTCATTATGGACTGCAAAGATATATATAAAGATTGCAAACTCTGGGTAGAGAGATCATCCTTTTCATTGTCAATTTTGAAACACAGCTGATTGAAATTTTTCAAAATTTGTGATTTTTAATTTTTAATTTTAATAGAAATTTTAAGGGGGGAAAACAGGTGGTCATTTTTGGTGAAAATTAGATCCTGTTTTTTGATCAGTTCTGCTTTTAAGCACCTAGAAAACCTTTGAGAGTTATTAGTTAATAAATAAATAAATTCCGTAATGTATTTTAGGTCTATTTTCCATGAAATTTTGGAATTTCTTTTTATCTAAATGCCTTATGAATATTTGTTGCTAGAGCTGGTTAAAAAAAAATCCAACAAAGCTTTTCATCGAAAAATGTGCTTCTGTTGAAATAGAAATTTCCCACTGGAAAATGTCTATTTCAGTTATATGTTTTGCTTTTTGGAATAACATTCAAAATGAGATATTTTGTTTCAAAATGTTGATTTAAATTGAAATGTCATTTCAAAACAAGTTTTAATTTTGAACCAACATTTCAAATCGAAATGACAATCCATTTCCATTTGATTGAAAATATGATTTTTTTGTTTTGACTCTTCCAAACTGGAATTTTACCATTGTACGAAAAATTGAAATTTGGACATGTTATACTGATATGGGACCAAAAACAGTTGAAAAAAATAGAATTTCATGTGGGACAGAAATTCTGTTTCTTGACCAGCTCTCTGTGTTGCTTTACAAAATTCTTCAAACAAATCCTACCTCTGGTGGCAATGCTGAACCAGGGAACTCCATAGTCAGAAGAACACAAGAATGGCCATATTGGGTTAGACCAAAGTGACAGGATCAGTCAGTGGCATGCATGTAGGAGAGGGTGGATTGACCCTACTTTGTTTGATTGACAAGTCTTACAAACTGAACTCTGCTGAGTTTGTTTGCAAGTTAGCACTAGATGTATCCCCCGTGATTTTCTTACTGAATCAAAACATACAATGCAATGGTATGACCAGTCTCAGTTCATGTTAATACAAAGCTGTTGAACTAGACTCATTGATTGCTGGCAGGACTAGATTGAAACCCATCTGATTTTGAATAAAGTTAGGATTAATCACAACCCCACATGGCAACATGTGCTTAATTGTTCTCAGACTTTTTACAGCAGTGCTGGTATCTAAGCTCTTTGAAAAAACAGGTATATTTGCACAGGCACAGAGCTTGATTCGCAAGGAAGGATTTTGTAAGGCTACCTTGACTTTTAGCTTTCTGGATGGATATTATTTTTAACAGAACAAATTAAAACCTCAGTTGCCCTATTTCAACCTTTATGATTTAAGGCAACTTTATAGCTTATTTGGAGAAATGTAACTGGCAAAGCAGACATGTGCCTAAGTCAAATTTAACTAGAGATTATCATGAATAAGAAGACCTGTATGAAGAACATAAGTGGAAAAGAGATCAGTGAAGTTGATAATAGAGTCTTTAAGGACTAGCACAAGTAATTTAATGACCGATAAGATAAATAGTGAACTCTGTACTTTGGAGTTGAAAAAGGAAAATGTGAGCTGGACACCATAAAGAAGAGCAAACTTCTCAGGGGAAGAAGAAGAAAATATGGGAGAAAATAAACATAAACATAGAGCAGAAAGTAGAAATAGTAACAATATATCTGAAGTCTGGCAAAACTCCTGGGCCAAGTACTATCCATTCTAGGAAGCTTACTCCTCCCTCTCATTTGTTCATTCAACTATTATGTATTGTTTAAGTTCTAGATTGTGAATGCCCTGGGAACTGTCTTCGTATTGTTTGTTGCACAATGTCTAGAACAATGGGAACCCTAATTTCAGTTTGGGTTCTTTGGGTGTTATTACAGTAGAAATAATAATTAACAGTTATATTCTAAAACTCTTTGGAAATAGGTAATTGCTTCTTCAGAGAAAAGAAAGTCAAAGCCTGATTTAAAATTTGTTTACTAACAATGGCTGTAATAGGAGCAACTAAATAGGAATGCATTTTTTATAATTATGAGGAGGAAACAGCAAGTGTCTGTTATCTCCCCCGTTTGGTTTTCACAGTGTCATAGATTCATAGATACTAAGGTCAGAAGGGACCATTATGATCATCTAGTCCGACCTCCTGCACAAAGCAGGCCACAGAATTTCACCCACCCACTCCTGCGAAAAACCTCTCACCTATGTCTGAGCTATTGAACTCCTCAAATCGTGGTTTAAAGACTTCAAGGAGCAGAGAATCCTCCAGCAAGTGACCCGTGCTCCATGCTACAGAGGAAGGTGAAAAACCTCCAGGGCCTCTTCCAATCTGCCCTGGACGAAAAGTCCTTCCCGACCCCAAATATGGCGATCAGCTAAACCCTGAGCATATGGGCAAGATTCACCAGCCAGATACCCAGGAAAGAATTTTCTGTAGTAACTCAGATCCCACCCCATCTAACATCCCATCACAGGCCATTGCGTCTTCTCGTGTCTGTCAATAAGGTTGTAACATCCTTTGCAGCAGATACTGAACTTGGATGATATATTGTATGGGGCCAAAAACATTGTTAGGATTAAAGAAAATAATAGTAATAATAACAACAACTAGTATTTATTTTAAAAAAGAGCTGTAATATGAGGGTACTTGCTGGGCAGAGATATGGGCCAAATACTCAGCTGGTGTAAACTGGTGTATCATAGAATATCAGGGTTGGAAGAGACCTCAGGAGATCATCTAGTCCAACCCCCTGCTCAAAGCAGGACCAATCCCCAACAAAATCATCCCAGACAGGGCTTTGTCAAGCCTGACCTTAAAAATATCTAAGGAAGGAGATTCTACCACCTCCCTAGGTAACACATTCCAGTGCTTCACCACCCTCCTGGTGAAAAAGTTTTTCCTAATATCCAACCTAAACCTCCCCCACTGCAACTTGAGACCATTACTCTTTGTTCTGTCATCAGCTACCACTGGGAACAGTCGAAATCCATCCTCTTTGGAACCCCCTTTCAGGTAGTTGAAAGCAGCTATCAAATCCCCCCTCATTCTTCTCTTTCGCAGACTAAACAATCCCAGTTCCCTCAGCCTCTCCTCATAAGTCATGTGTTCCAGTCCCCTAATCATTTTTGTTGCCCTCTGCTGGACTCTTTCCAATTTTTCCACATCCTTCTTGTAGTGTGGGGACTACCAAAACTGGACACAGTACTCCAGGTGAGGCCTCACCAATGTCGAATATAGGGGAACGATCCCGTCCCTCGACGTGTAGTTCTGATACAGCATGAAGTCAACAGAGCTACACTGATTTACTTTGGCTGAAGATCCTGTCCTATACGTGCCCTGATCTACATTGGCTAGAAGGGCATAGTGGCAGAAAAGCTTTAGCGTATGATTGAAATCCTGGCCTCATTGAAGGCAATAAGGGTTTTGCCATTGACTTCAGTAGAGCTAGGATTTCACTCTGGGTGTCTGTTTCACTCAGTGCCCTATTATTATTTGGTATTTATTCCTCCCTCATTTTCTTCTTCACATTCTAGCACAAATTAAGAACAAAACTGTGGCCTGGAGTCACTACTGTGTTAGGTGTGAGAGGGGGCTGTACATTGACAGTCATTCCCCCAAACATTTTCTGCCTGGTGGCAGGAGGAAAGGTAAGAATGAATGCTGCTATGCTGGTATCTCCTCTCGCCCCCTTTGGATAGTCTATCACTTCTTCTGAAGTTAGGGTGCCCTGCTCCTTAAGCACTGGGAAAGCAAGAAGCAGGTTTGCCTGTGACCTCTGTGCAGGAACACAAAAGGGTGAAAAGAAAGGCTCTTTTCACCAATCCCTTGTACACCTACAGAGGACTAATTGGAGCCTAATGCTAAACTTTCATTGCTTCTGTCCTTGTGCTGCTTATATCTCAACTTAAATTAGCCTGCCCTACCTTGTTTTCTCTTTTATACTTTACTTTCTCAAGCACAATCACTCAACTCCTCCCCACCACCATTTAACCGAGTCATCAAAGTATATCAGCTACATTTACAACAAAGGAAGAATTTTTTCTGATTTAAAAATAAAAAAAACAGATCCTCAGCTGGTGTAAACTGGAAATAAAGAACCAGATCCTCAGCTGGAGCTATGCTGCTTTACATCAGCAAAGAATATGGCTCAGCACTATACATTTTCCTGATCTCTTGTGTCTCAGTGTTATTACAATAGTACTTAAACCTAAAGAAAATAGTTGTTTGTGAAAGGACTACAGAATGAAAATGCATGGCAGACAAAAGTAGCAGGATATAGACAAACTGTGGCACAAAAATAAAAATATATTGCTTAAAAAAAAAGTAAACAATTTTGAAGATAAGCTTTTATTGTTTCTGCTAAATTTCTTGCCAGAGATAATTGCCATATTACAAAACGTCTATGTTGCTCCACTGAGACAGATGACATGTGGAGGGATGAACAGAAAATTGCAAGGCTGCCTGAAATAATGATAAAAATCATTCTGAAAATGTCTTAAAATGAAATATTATATTCTGACATGGTTATTCAATATCCATCAAAGAAGAGTAAGGACAGATAAAGATTAAACTAATCCCACCGCAAATATAAAATGAATGAAAAGTAAACATTGTTGGATTATATTTATTAGGCAGATAGACAACATGGATCAATCTGGTTCCTAATGAATAGGGTTCTTTAAAAAGAAACAAATTAGAAATGAGTGTAATTTATTGTGTTATACTATATATGCCCTCAGCAATTCTGAATGGAAATGGAAGCTGAGACTGGGCTTGTTGATGTGACTTTCAAACTACATGAATAAAGTACTCATTTCAGAATGGCTGAGCTTTATATAGTACCAGACTTTTCCTTGTAGTTTCTCCCCTTCTGTATGCTCATGCTGATGTAAGCAGTGTCAGGATGAGCTCCACCCTGACATCTGGTGGTGAGGTGTGGCAAGTTGTGGAAAAGAACTTCAGGGGCTGATCTCATTTGCATAGGCACACCCACCACGCCTAGAATGAGACCATAGCTGCCCAAATGGTCACTTTGGCTGCTGTGGGATCCCCAGTGTCTCTGTTATTGGGGCAGGAAGAATAAATTGTTATTACCCTGATTATGGGAACTGTGCTTGGAACTGTATGTGGCCTTTTGTTATGATGGAGGGATTCACCATCAACTAAGTAGCACTCGCTAGGCAAGGGTCATGGGTTCCAAAACTGTGTGAATGGAGAGAGGCTGGGGACAAGTACTAATACTTGGTGGCATGGGCCCCTTGGTGAGGGCCTTACATGCTAATTGCACTTCCTCCTCTCTCCACTGTGGAATATCAGAGCTAATTTTGATTTCATTAGAAGTCTAGTTATAGGCTGCTGAGCTCATTTTGGGCTGACAGTGCACCAGCACTGGGGCTCCCCTACTACAAGCTGAATTCACCTAAGAGCTGAAATCACTGAGTGTTGTGTTAAGTAGTGGGGGTGCCGGAAGATATATTGTGGAGCAGTTGGCGGGCCAGCTGGAGTGCCTTGCGGACCGGCTGGTGGAGCAGTTTGTGGATGGCAGGAGCTGCTTGTGGGCCGTGGAGCTGAGCGAAGGAGTTCGTGGGGCGGCTGGCGGAGCGGAGCGCAGCTGAGCGAAGGAGTTCGTGGGGCGGTCAGCTTCAGATCATGTAAGGTGCCTCTTACCCCCATCCCATTTCCACCCAGGTTGGGAGGTAAATCTCCGCAGATAAACTTTCGAACTCTGGGGCTGCCCTGACCAGGGACAGAGACTTTTGGGGCATTGGACTTTTGGGACTTTGGGTGATTTGGGGTTGCTGGACTCAAGAACCAAAGGAAAAAGGGCATGCCCCAATTTGCTTGGGGTGGGTTTTTGCTCATGGGTTTTGTTATGAATCCTGTTGGTGGTGTTTCCCAAACATAATGCCACATTGTTTCTCTCTGTTATTAAAAGGCTTTTGCTACACTCAGACTATGTGCTTGCGAGAGGGGAAGTATTGCCTCTTGGAGGCGCCCAGCGGGGGTGGTATATATTTGTCCCAGGTCACTGGGTGGGGATTCGAGCCGGTTTGCATTGTGTTATTGGAATGGATCCCCTAGATATTGAACCCGGCCCTTGTTGCTGCCAACTCTGACGGGCAGAAGGGTTACACTTGAAAGAGTCCTACCTCTGGTCCTTCACTGCCCTTGCATACAGGTATCTGTGAGTAACTCTCACATACAAATGTCTCAAGAGCATTTTATATGTGCTTTTGTGGCTTGAATGTTATCATTTGCAGCCAAAGCCACAAAACCATCTAAAACTTTACTGTCATCTTCCAAAGCTAGAAAATGTTTCAGCAGAAAATCTGTCAGACGTGTCTTCCACAAATGACATTTAGGCTAAGCAAGCCTTTTGTATCTTCCTTGAACAAAAAGCATTTTGCCTGCTTGTACTAACTAATCTTGATGTAGCACCTTTTTAAGCAATGAATCATCAAAATAGACATATTCATCAAACATATATATTTATTCAAAAGTAGCATTTTAAAAGTCCAGTTTTGGTGCCCACCCAAAGTTAGGTTTCTAGGTCTGTGTTTGGGTACCTGAAGTATTGGTCTGATAACAGCTGTAAAGGACACACCCAATACATTGCTGTCGGAATATTTAGCCAAACAGTGTCTTATGAGGTATCATTTAAAAACTGGTGACATGCTGCTCATAAACATCATTGCATGATATATGTATGGGTTATGTATAAAGAGTTATGAATGGGTGCTGGAAATGTGTTCCTAAAATATATATTGGAGGCAGTTGATAACAAACATGCCCTCGGGCTTGATTACAAGCAAAAGATAATGGAAGTACATTTACATCTAAGGTAAACAAAGTGATTATGCCCATTGAAAAAAGCAAATTGACCAGCTGATGAAGAAGACAGCATGGTGTCTGCACACCAGTTGGGGAGAAGAACCCTCTCTGCAATATACACTTTAAAGAAATATTTCAAAGGTTTACTGGACAATAAAAAAGAAGGGGTTAGAAATCCCTTAGTTATCCATCACTTAATAGACAAAAAGGCCAGCCCTTTTTGAATCTGTAAAAGATGGATCCCTGGATCCCTCAGACATTGAGGACACTGAGAACTGACTATAGGTGAGAAATTGCCAGAAACAATAGATTACAATTGTGGAGTTTTAAACACTGGAAAGCATGCATATTTTTTATTTGTAACCATTTTCTGTTTCTATTATCTCTGCTTAGATTTACTTAAATCTATTCTTTATTAATAAACAAAATCTTGTTTTATTATAAATCCCTCTCAGTGCTGTATATTAAGGTAAAAAGTGTGTCCTCAGCTGAGCTAACAGACTAGTGTGTGTGTACTGTCTCTTTGGAAACAGGAAACTTAATAATTTCTGTGAGTGTCCCATGGGAGGGATTGGACACTATGGAGAGACATCTCTGGGGAACTCAGAACTGAGGTTTACTGAATGTTACCTGCAAGGCAAGGTTTAGACTGGCAGAGTATTATGGAGTTTGCTGAAAAGGCAGAAAGGCAGGTGTGGAGGGAGCTGTCTCACAGTTTAAGATCCAGCAAAGCTCTCTCTTGCCAAGTCAGAGAGGTAACACAGTGGCTTTTGGTACTGGACTCCCTAAGGAGAGTGTCATACCATGCCACTGAAGTTGTTGGGAATTTCAATGGGAGCATGGCTCCTCAGTGTCAGTATCTGGGTAGACCATTAACTTGTACCAAGGTATCTGCCTCTTTAAAAAATAATGAGTCCAATGGGTTTCTAAAATTGTATACAATGCAAATGTATATCAGCCTTCTTTATGGTACATTCCAAAGTCAGGGCACATAACTAAAAATTGTGAATATACTCATGAATGATGAAGCCAAGTGACCAAAATCTACTTCTTTGTTGTGCAGGGCTCCCATTGAAAGGAATAGGAGTCTTTTATAGTCAGATGTTATGATATTTAACAGGTGAAGTGTCAGCACAAAGCTGCTTTAGTTATGTCTCATTCCAGACACTAAGGTGACCCATATTAATCAGACAAGATTAGGACTTTAGGCTTGTTGTTTGTTTTTAAATTTTGTTAATACATAATTTTCAGGTGTTTTGGAAAAATTTTTTTGACACAATAAACCTACAGGAAGGTTTTCAATCTTCACTCCCAAAAAGAATTTGGGGCAGATTTTGTTTATTGGGATATGTTGCTACAGATATCGGAGCAGAATTTGGTCCTTGGTATGTGACTACTTCAAAAAATCACAACTAACACATTTCCAACAGTAATGGGGAATTTTTATTACATAAAAATATAAATTAGTGGAAGGCTAACTGTCAAGGTTCCTTCCCCATTCTGAACTCTAGGGTACAGATGTGGGGACCCTCATGAAAGACCCCCCTAAGCTTATTTCTACCAGCTTAGGTTAAAAACTTCCCCAAGGCACAAAGTCTTTTCCCTTGGATTAGGTAAAACGCTGCCACCACCAAGTGTTTTAGACAAACGGCAGGGAAAGGACCACTTGGAGTCCTATTCCCCCAAGCCCTACACCCCCTTTCCTGGGGAAGGCTTGATAATAATATCTTCACCAATTGGTACAGGTGAACACAGACCCAAACCCTTGGATCTTAAGAACAATGAAAAAGCAATCAGGTTCTTAAAAGAAGAATTGTATTTAAAGAAAAAGTAAAAGAATCACCTCTGTAAAATCAGGATGGTAAATACTTTACAGGGTAATCAGATTCAAAACATAGAGAATCCCTCTAGGAAAAACCTTAAGTTACAAAAAGACACAAAAAGAGGAATACACATTTCCTCCAGCACAGCAAATTTACAAGCCAAAACAAAGAAAAACCTAACACATTTTCTAGCTAGATTACTTACTAACTTTACGGGAGTTGAAGGGCTTACATCCTTGATCTGTTCCCAGCAAAGGTATCACACAGACAGACCAAAAAACTCCCCCCTCTCCAGATTTGAAAGTATCTTGTCCCCTCATTGGTCATTTTGGGTCAGGTGCCAGCAAGGTTACCTTAGCTTCTTAACCCTTTACAGGTGAAAGGGTTTTGCCTCTGGCCAGCAGGGATTTTATAGCACTGTATACAAAAAGGTGGTTACCCTTCCCTTTATATTATGACACTAACTTTTATCAGTTTGGTTCATTAAGAGAGGGAAAGAGGGTGGTGATAATATTTATTTTGTATAAAACTTGCCATTCTATGCTTTTTAGACAAAATAAAGATCTAATTAAAATTCCCAAACAGTAATTTTAATCAGGTTATAGCACTGTGGTGCTTTTAGCAGGGAATATATTAGAAGTTGCAGAATCCATAGGCATAGCAAGTATTCACTTAAAAATATGATTCAAGCCATTCCACATTAATATTCATACATAATATTCAAAGGTCTTTTTCCTCATTTTAAATTTGCTAATGGGAAATCATACGTCTCAATATTAACAGTATAAGTAGGGCCAAAGATCAGTTACAGCATTTTCTCTGATAAGAAGTAATAAAAATAAGCTTATGAAAACTACAAAATGCAATCATCATTTAAATATTTGCTATGAATCCAATATAGTACCCCATGAAACCAATCACTTATTTTTCTGCAAGAATAACCAACTTTAATTCCCTCCATTGGTTACTTCTTGATAAATAATACTGACTCTTAATAAAAGATTTGCTGTCACTATCAGATGGATGGATCTGTGTTCAGACAGATGGATTTGTAAACACATGAATATTTTAGAAACATTGACTGTGATGTGAGTATAATATTTTTTTTTATTTTCTAACTTCATTTAAAGTAAAAAAGTCATTAAAGTTTATATTAAAGCTTCGTTCTCTTTTCAAATTATTCAGAAAGCAAGTCTTTACTGCAGAATAAACAAACCACATGTGGCTAAATTGTGCCCAAAAGGTACAAAAAGCTCCCTGCCCTTTCATGCTTGTGCAACTGCTGGGTACAAATGCAGTCTCTACATTCTGCTGAGCACAGGGATGACTCTTTTAATCACCCCCAGGGTGGCAAGAGAACCAAAATGGAGAAGGGAGGAAGTGGGACCAAGACAAGAGTGTGCTACACCCTTGAGGGTACAGGGGGTGGTGGGGTAGCCGCAGGCATACACCCATTGCTTGCTGGGGAAATGCAGAATAAATTACTTTTTACTGAAGAACTGAATTTAATGCAAAGCCCAACCAGGTAAATAAAATTTTCCCCATTGTATCCTAACATCTGTTCTGTGCACAACTTTGTTGTGTGTTTCTTAGTAGAAATTCAACTGTGCCCAAGTTTCAAGATACCACCAAATTGGGAATGGGTGGAAACATAGAGGAGGAGACAGCCAAGCTGCAAAATGTCCAGACACATCGTGGAAGTGAGGACTGTAGGCAACTAGAGAAAATTCAGGGTTAATCGATGGAAAGCCCTACACCGGAGCTGAAATAGCAGCACATTTATACAATAAAGTGGAAAAGGATATAATGAAATAATTGTACCCATTGGATTTACCTGAGGTTATCTTTAATCTTGTCTCCTTTATATTGTCCTCTTTATATTACTTTCCACATAAGCAAGCACTATCCATATAATAAGAAAAATGTGGAATTGTGACTGTGGGGTCTGGTGCAGAGGAGATCCACAAAAGCACCATCAGATCAAAGAGTAGACCACAGTATGAAAAAGTTGGAGAACCACTGTTTAAGTATAGAGCTTTCATAGTTTCCATAAGATGTATTTAATTATTTTAAACCACCAAATTTAAGGTGCTCCAGTGCATACGAAATTCTGTCTAGAGTTGAGTATGCTGTCACTCTGCAATTTTCCTCACAAACTAAACATAGAAAGAGAATTAGATCTGTTCAAAACCTTGAAAATTGGAGATGAATGTTAGACGCTACCACAGTCTCGGATGAAATGTTCACAAAAATGGTTTGCCCTTTTTTCCCTAAGTATATTCTTGTATATTCTATGTATATTGAATCTATGTATATTCTTCCAGTCCTAGACCATACATGAGGAGAGACTTCCAGTCACAGTGTTATATCCTTTAGGGCCAAATTCTGATATTCTTTCCCTGGAATAGTATCTTTCACCATTATTAGTTCCATTGACATCAGTTGGATTACTTGTGCAGTAAAGTACTATTCAGTGTCAGTGAGTGGATCCCAATCTAGCCCTTAGTTCTTATTCAGTTCCCATTGATGTCAATGGGAGTTTTTTCCTGAGTAAAGACTAAAGAATTTAGCCAGTACAGAATTATACCAAACTGAGTGATTTTCTTTTATTTAATTGTAATTTACATTGTGTTCTCACAAAATGGAGTGACTGGGCAACAAAATGGCAGATGAAATTCAATGTTGATAAATGCAAAGTAATGCACATTGGAAAACATAATCCCACCTATACTTATGAAATAATGGGGTCTAAATTAGCTGTTACCACTCAAGAAAGATCTTGGAGTCATTGTGGATAGTTCTCTGAAAACATTCACTCAATGTGCAGCAGCAGTCAAAAAATCTAACAGAATGTTGGGAATCATAAAGAAAGGGACTGATAATAAGACAGAAAAATATCATATTGCTCTATATAAATCCATGGTGGACCCTCATCTTGAATACTGCATGCAGATGTGGTTGTGCCATCTCAAAAGAGATATATTGGAATTGAAAAAGGTTCAGAAAAGGGCAACAAAAATAATTAGGGGTATGGAATAGCTTCCATAAGAGGAGAGATTAATAAGACTGGGACTTTTCAACTTGCAAAAGGGATGATTAAGGGGGGATATGATAGAGGTCTATAAAATCATGACTGGTGTGGAGAAAGGAAATAAGGAAATGCTATTTACTCCTTTTCATAACACAAGAATGAGGGGTCACCCAATTAAATTAATAGGCAACAGGTTTAAAACAAACAAAAGGAAGTATTTCTTCATGCAATGCACAGTCAACCTGTAGAACTCCTTGCCAGAGGATTTTGTGAAGTCCAAGACTACAACAGGATTAAAAAAAGAACTAGATAAATTCACAGTGGATAGGTCCATGAATGGCTATTAGCCAGGATGGGCAGGGATGGTGTCCCTATCCTCTATTTGCCAGAAGCTAGGAATGGGCGACAGGGGATGGATCACTTGATGATTGCCTGTTCTGTTCATTCCTTCTGAAGCACCTGGCATTGGTCACTGTTGGAAGACAGGACACTGGGCTAGATGGACCTTTTCTCTGATCCAGTATGATCATTCTTAGGATCTTATGTTCACTAAGATTAGGATGTGACCATCAAAAGTATTTCACATGCAGCTCAGACAATTTTTCTCCTAAATGTCTGAAGGTGAAAGCCTGGCTTAAATACTTTGTTACCTAGTTATCATGACTAGTGCTACTTTAAGGAAACCAAGAACCTGAACGAACATTAAGGATTCTATTAAAATTTCATGATTATTAAAAGGGTAACAGACTACATATTGCAATGCAATTAGTCACTGGTATCAAGAAGATGACCCCTTTTTAGCACATTGCTCAGCTTAATAGCAGTCATTTAAAATGTTTTTCTTCATGATATACTATTACTGATGTAGACCATTGAATCAGGGTTGATTAAAACAATTTTTTACCATACTTAATAATAAGATTGTTAAAAAGTAACAGTAAGTGTTGAATTGTCAATTAACAAGCTAACGATTAATGCTGCTGATGATAATAAGATGAAAGTGTGCAGGGGCACCTTCATCAGCACTGAACAGAATTCATGATGTGACAGAGTGTCTGACTAAACTGATTGGACTGCTACCCCTTCCTACTCCTCCACATGGGCAACCATGATACTGCCAAGAATGACCTTGAGTGGGTCAATGCAGACTATGTGGCTCAGGGAAAAAGGATAAAGAAGTTTGAGGTGCAAGTCGTGTTCTCGTCCATCCTCCCCATGGAAAAGTCCCAGGTAGGGACTGTCGAATCGTGGAAGTCAACAAATGGCTACCCAAGTGGTTTCGGAGAGAAGGCTTTGGATTTTTTGACCACGGGATGGTGTTCCAAGAAGGAGGAGTGCTAGTCAGAGACGGGCTCCACCTAGCGAAGAGAGGAAAGAGCATCTTCACAAGTAGGCTGGCTAACCTAGTGAGGAGGGCTTTAAACTAGGTTCACTGGGGGAAGGAGACCAAAGCCCCGAGGTAAGTGGGGACGTGGGATACCAGGAGGAAGCCCGAGCAGGAGAGAACAGTTAGCATGGTCTCACCAAGGGCAAGTCATTCCTGACTAATCTAATTTCCTTCTATGATGAGATAACTGGCTCTGTGTATGAGGGGAAAGCAGTGGACATGGAAATTGGAAAGAGTCCAGCGGAGGGCAGCAAAAATTATTAGAGGCCTGGGGCACATGACTTATGAGGAGAGGCTGAGGGAATTGGGTTTATTTAGTCTGCAGAAGAGAGAATGAAGGGGGATTGGATAGCAGCCTTCAACTTCCTGAAGGGGGGTTCCAAAAGGATGGAGCTAGGCTGGTCTCGGTGGTGGCAGATGACAGAACAAGGAGTAATGGTCTCAAGTTGCAGTGGGGGAGGTCTAGGTTGGATATTAGGAAAAACTATTTCACCTGGAGGGTAGTGAAGCACTGGAATGAGTTACGTAGGGAAGTGGTGGAATCTCCATCCTTAGAGGTTTTTAAGGCCTAGCTTGAGAAAACCCTGGCTGGGATGATTTAGTTGGGGTTTGTCCTGCTTTGAGCAGGGGATTGGACTAGATGACCTCCTGAGGCCACTTCCAACCCTAATCTTCTATGATTCTGATGTCAAACATCTTCCTTGTAGACGGCATTTGAAAAACCCATAGCCTTTGTTTCAGAATGTTTGTTAGGGTCATTTATTTCTATTTTGTAATTCTTTGTAATCACTAGTTTTCTACACACTCCTTTTAACTTCCTGTGATAACAAACTATAGTTTTCCTCAGCTGCAGAATGGCTTTTTTGTATCTACAGTGCTTCCTGAGCTTTTCCTCCCCCTTTTGCTTTCATTTCTTTTACCCTTTTTTCAAGGACACTGACTTATTTGCCACTTCTATTCACTACAAATCAATTTCTTCACTTTTCATTAATTTGTTCTGAGTTGGTGTAGCAGCACTTTCTGCCTGCATATTGTAGTAGTAACCTTTGTCCTTAATTTTCATGATAGTAAAACTTAAACATCCAAAGGACTGCATTAGCACGTTCGAATTGACTTTAATTTCTTGTGGCTCATTTAGTTTGAAGTCTCTACACACCTTGTAGATTATTACAAGTATAGAACATCTGTTGTCCTATGTTTAATGTATATACAATTCAATCAGGCCATCATGAATGAATGACCAGAGAGTTCATAAACATAAGTACATGTGTAATACTGCATATTTATTCTTTGCAGATATTACCTTGATAATGTGCAATACCATATTACACTGTGTATAAAATAGTATGGAGAATGTTCCCTACTAAATTGGGCAGGTAGGGGTTAGGCCTAGGACTGTGGGACATTGGCCCAGAAGGTACATTGACCTATCTGACTTCTCAATCTTTACCATTGTATATTCTGTACAATATTTCTCCATATAACGGGTCGTATCTTCAGCTGGTATACACCTCATGAGGATGTGGCCCAATACATTTAATTAAAATTGCATGCAGCATATATTTTATGGTTGCCAGATTTTTTTAATGATTCTTTCCAGTAATTCTGTGTCTCCAACATTTTCTTTTGACTCTTTCTGAAGTTTTCTGTCTCCTGTGACTCAGTTATTCTTTCAATGTGACACGTTTACACACATGCAGGAGAGTTGTTCCTCAAACCAAGTGTTATGCTGCACATTCAATCCTTCTGGATAAACTAGTGACATGGTGTTCATCTTTAACAGCACAATAACTGGCATAAATGGTATTAGATGTGTCAGGGAAGTTCTGCCTATTGTACTGAGTATTTAAGAAACATAAAGGCATAAACATTTTCAACAGGGAATATTTGTTTCTTCACATTCTGGAAAAATGTTTTTCCTTCATGGAGTAATCCCTTCTCAGAAAGCTGCTTGTGGGAACTCACAGTGTTACCTTTTTATGGTCTCTTGAAAATTCATATTAGGTCAGATTCTAATTTCCTTACTCTTATTTAATGTTCACTTTCTGAATGGTCCTATTAATTCCAAAGGGATTACTTGCAAAGGAAGGTAGTACACTTCTTGGAGTCAGAATCCAGCCCTTAGTTAAGCCTCCATCAATTTGGTCGTTTGTTGTTAACGTCACTGAATAACATAACATTATACATAATCCCCTTTATGTTACTGTGATAGAATGCAATTTGTAAGGTTATGGAGGGCCAGCATTTATGTACGTTTATTATTTTCACTTATTCCTCATATCGTGCTTTGGACCTAATTACAGACCTGATCCTAACCTAATACCAATTATACACTGGTGTAACTGCAGTTGATTTGTTCCAGTTTATACTAAGTAGGATCAGAATCAAGCTCTATATTGGGTATTATGGACTAAATTCTGATGCCATTACACAGGTTTTACTCAGTGCTTATTCAGATAAAATTTCAATCAGCTTCTTATGAGGATTGAGAGCATTTACCACCAAGGTACTCAGCATTCACAGGATTAAATCTTGATTTGTTGCTATGTTTGATAATGAACAGTTAGCTCACACTGTTTTGAATAATGTAGTTGTCTAGGCTGCTGATGAATAGCTGTTAATGGTTATACACACACTTTCGACAACTTCAGGTGAATGCAAACTGTGATTGTGCAGGAAACGTTATTCAGTTTTGATGCTGGCTTCCTAAAAGAGGCTACAATGATCCCTATAATTTGCCTATATAAATCTGCAGGAGGGTCAGGAAAAATATGCTTTATGTTGTTCTCTTTCAGAAAGTCAGCAAACAGTGTGCCATTTGAGTGTGTGGCTATACAAAGGACAAGTTAATGTTCCATTGAAAATCCCTGGGAGGCAGATATGATCCATTAAAAATGGGAGCATTTGGTCACTTTGCTGAATTACTTCAGTGGTATGGTCTAATCTTTAAGAGCTCTCTCTAAGGAATTAAGTTCAAAGCCTGTGTTGTTCTATTTTAGGACAATTTTATTTTTAAATAGTATAGGTAGGGTTTTTTTCCCCACAGTAACACTAACAGAATTATTGATTTTTCTGGTGATGGAAATATGTTCAAAGTCAAGTAAATATTTGAAATGTAATTCATTTATTTTTAACAAATTAAATAAGATCCCTTTTTGTTTTGTTTTTTGCTCAGTAACAGACAATCAAGTTGTGTTAGTAAACTACAGCCGAGAATTTGCCTCAAATGCTTTGATCCTAGCAAAAGAACCAATAGGAGTTCAGGATTAGTGTATATTAGTATATACCCATTGGTGTATATTAGAACTTCCAGTTTTAATCTCACAAATCATTTTAAATATAAATTTAATTCAGGGAAGTTAAGACAGCAAAAAGGCTCTTGACAGTTCAAATCACTCTGGTATTTCTCCTCCCTGCAGCCAGATAATCAGATTTTTTGTTTGGAAGACAACAATGGTCTTCTTTAAGATATGATAGCTTTTATACACTAAAGGATTCTATACGTATATACAGACAGGCGAACAGCAGAGAGGCTAACAGAGGGAGTTTGCCTGGGATCTGTCTGAGAGGAGGTATGCTAATGGCTGCATTAGGGAGGCTGTGTTGGTGAGTATATGAGTGTCTGTTGTGGGGACAGTTTGACAGTTTGACCATGTGCTTGATTGGTTGTTTGAAAAGTATGAATTGGGAGTGCTTTGTTTCAGATGAGCCTTGACTGGGCCTGACTGAAATAAAAAGCCAGTCAGCTGTGAACCAGCTGAGCGGCGAACAGCAGAGAGGCTAACAGAGGGAGTTTGCCTGGAAGTTCGCCTGAGGCTTACATCTTGCCGGCTTCTCTGAGTAGTTACTACAACTCCTGAGGAAGCTTGTAGAAGGAAGGTAATATGGATGGGGAGCGTTCAGCTGTTGTGACCTGCACTGGATGTGTCATGTTTGTATTTCTTCCACAGGAGAGAAGTGACTTTGTCTGTACAAAGTGCAAGCTGGTCTCCATATTGGAAAAGAAGATTCAAGGTCTGGAGAAATAAGCATTGACTCTGCGTTGCATAAGAGAAACTGAAGATTTCCTGGACAGACGTCAGGATATGTTTCTACGGGCACAATGTTCTGAAGATTCAGAGCAGGCTGCGCAGCGGGGACAGGAGGACCGGGAAGAAATTTGGCAGTATGTGAGCTCCAGGAGAAGAAAGGGGAGCGTCCATGTACCAACAACGCAAATACAGGTAAGCAACCATTTTCATGTTCTCTTCACAGGTACTAATGCAGAGAATGGACTAGATGATACATCTGAGGGAAGGGAACAGAAGGAGACTCTGCTGATTGGAAGGCATGAGATGCACTGTCCTAAGGATGGGGGTTCCACGACCACTGCTCCAAAGAGGAGGAGGCGGGTGATGGTGGTCGGGGACTCTCTCCTCAGGGGGACTGAGTCATCTATCTGCCGCCCCGACCAGGAAAACTGAGAAATCTGCTGCTTGCCAGGAGCTAGGATTCACAATGTGACTGAGAGACTGCTGAGATTCATCAAGCCCTCGGACCGCTACCCCTTCCTGATTCTCCACATGGGAACCAATGATAGTGCCAAGAATGACCTTGATTAGATCACTGCAGACTACGTGGCTCTAGGAAGAAGGATAAAGGAGTTTGAGGCGCAAGCGGTGTTCTCGTCCATCCTCTCCGTGGAAGGAAAAGGCCTGGGTAGAGATCTTCGAATCGTGGAAGTCAACGAATGGCTACGCAGGTGGTGTCTGAGAGAAGACTTTGGATTTTTTGACCATGGGATGGTGTTCCAAGAAGGAGGAGTGCTAGGCAGAGACGGGCTCCACCTAATGAAGAGGGAGAAGAGCATCTTCACAAGTAGGCTGGCTAACCTAGTGAGGAGGGCTTTAAACTAGGTTCACCGGGGGAAGGAGACCAAAGCCCTGAGGTAAGTGGGGACGTGGGATACCGGGAGGAAGCACGAGCAGGAGAGCATGAAAGGGGAGGGCTCCTGCCTCATACTAAGAAAGCAGGACAAACATAAAGTTATCTCAAGTGCCTATACACAAATGCAAGAAGCCTGGGAAACAAGCAGGGAGAACTGTAAATCCTGGCACAGTCAAGGAATTATGATGTGATTGGAATAACAGAGACTTGGTGGGATAACTCACATGACTGGAGTACTGTCATGGATGGATATAAACTGTTCAGGAAGGACAGGCAGGGCAGAAAAGGTGGGGGAGTTGCATTGTATGTAAGAGAGCAGTATGACTGCTCAGAACTCTGGTATGAAACTGCAGAAAAACCTGAGTGTCTCTGGATTAAGTTTAGAAGCGTGAGCAACAAGGGTGATGTCGTAGTGGGAGTCTGCTATCGACCACCAGACCAGGGGGATGACGTGGACGAGGCTTTCTTCCAGCAACTAAGAGAAGTTACTAGGTTGCAGGCTCTGGTTCTTATGGGAGACTTCAATCAACCTGATATCTGCTGGGAGAGCAATACAGCGGTGCACAGACAATCCAGGAAGTTTCTGGAAAGTGTAGGGGACAATTTCCTGGTGCAGGTGCTGGAGGAACCAACTAGGGACAGAGCTCTTCTGGGCCTGCTGCTCACAAACAGGGAAGAATAAGTAGGGGAAGCAAAAGTGGATGGGAACCTGGGAGGCAGTAACCGTGAGATGGTCGAGTTCAGGATCCTGACACGAGGAAGAAAGGAGAGCAACAGAATACAGATCCTGGACTTCAGAAAGGCAGACTTTGACTCCCTCAGAGAACTCATGGGCAGGATCCCCTGGGAGAATAACATGAGGGGGAAAGGAGTCCAGGAGAGCTGGCTGTATTTTAAAGAATCCTTATTGAGGTTACAGGGACAAACCATCCCGATGTGTAGAAAGAATAGTAAATATGGCAGGCAACCAGCTTGGCTTAACAGTGAAATCCTTGCTGATCTTAAACACAGAAAAGAAGCTTACAAGAACTGGAAGATTGGACAAATGACCAGGGATGAGTATAAAAATATTGCTCGGGCATGCAGGAGTGAAATCAGGAAGGCCAAATCACACCTGGAGTTGCAGCTAGCAAGAGATGTTAAGAGTAACAAGAAGGGTTTCTTCAGGTATGTTAGCAACAAGAAGAAAGTCAAGGAAAGTACTGAACCTACTGACAGAGGATGTGGAAAGAGCTAATATACTCAATGCTTTTTTTTCCTCTGTCTTCACAAACAAGGTCAGCTCCCAGACTGCTGCACTGGGCAGCACAGCATGGGGAGGAGGTGACCAGGGCTCTGTGAAGAAAGAAGTGGTTCGGGACTATTTAGAAAAGCTGGACGATCACAAGTCCATGGGGACAGATGCGCTGCATCCGAGAATGCTAAAGGAGTTGGCTGATGTGACTGCCAAGCCATTGGCTATTATCTTTGAAAACTCATGGCAATCGAGGGAGGTCCCGAACGACTGGAAAATGCTAATGTAGTGCCCATCTTTAAAAAAGGGAAGAAGGAGGATCCTGGGAACTACAGGCCAGTCAGCCTCACCTCAGTCCCTGGAAAAATCATGGAGCAGGTCCTCAAGGAATCAATTCTGAAGCACTTAGACGAGAGGAAAGTGATCAGGAACAGTCAGCATGGATTCACCAAGGGCAAGTCATGCCTGACTAATCTAATTGCCTTCTATGACGAGATAACCGGCTCTGTGGATGAGGGGAAAGCAGTGGACGTGTTGTTACTTGACTTTAGCAAAGCTTTTGGCACTGTCTCCCACAGTATTCTTGCCAGCAAGTTAAAGAAGTATGGGCTGGATGAATGGACTATAAAGTGGATAGAAAGCTGGCTAGATTGTCGGGCTCAATGGGTAGTGATCAATGGCTCCATGTCTAGTTGGCAGCCGATATCAAGTGGAGTGCCCCAAGGGTCGGTCCTCGGGCTGGTTTTGTTCAATATCTTCATTAATGATCTGGAGGATGGCGTGGACTGCACCCTCAGCAAGTTTGCAGATGACGCTAAATTGGGAGGAGAGGTAGATATGCTGGAGAGTAGGGATAGGATACAGAGGGCCCTCGAAAAATTAGAGGATTGGGTCAAAAGATATCTGATGAGGTTCAGCAAGGACAAGTGCAGAGTCCTGCACTTAGGATGGAAGAATCCCATGCACCGCTACAGACTAGGGACCAAATGGCTCGGCAGCAGTTCTGCAGAAAAGGACCTAGGGGTTACAGTGGACCAGAAGCTGGATCTGAGTCAACAGTGTGCCCTTGTTTCCAAGAAGACTAACAGCATTTTGGGCTGTATAAGTACGGGCATTGCCAGCAGATCGAGGGACGTGATCATTCCCCTCTATTCGACATTGGTGAGGCCTCACCTGGAGTACTGTGTCCAGTTTTGGGCCCCACACCACAAGAAGGATGTGGAAAAATTGGAAAGAGTCCAGCGGAGGGCAACAAAAATGATTAGGGGACTGGAACACATGACTTACGAGGAGAGGCTGAGGGAACTGGGGATGTTTAGTCTGCGGAAGAGAAGAATGAAGGGGGATTTGATAGCTGCTTTCAACTACCTGAAAGGGGGTTCCAAAGAGGATGGACCTAGACTGTTCTCAGTGGTAGCAGATGACAGAATGAGGAGTAATGGTCTCAAGTTGTAGTGGGGAGGTTTAGGTTGGATATTAGGAAAAACTTTTTCATGACGAGGGTGGTGAAACACTGGAATGTGTTACCTAGGGAGGTAGTGGAATCTCCTTCCTTAGAAGTTTTTAAGGCCAGGCTTGACAAAGCCCTGACTGGGATGATTTAGTTGGGGATTAGTCCTGCTTTGAGCAGGGGGTTGGACTAGATGACCTCCTGAGGTCCTTTCCAACCCTTATATTATGTGATTCTATGATTCTGTGAAAGGGATATGATTATGCAGCATATAGTGTTTTACTGTGATTTGACATGTGTCCAAACACAAAGTGCTGGAACAAACTAGTCTTTTATGAAGGTAAAATAGGCTACATAGTTATTTTTTCCCCAAATCATTGGGATATTGGATCAGTAAATAACTGAAACTAAAACAGAGATATTACAAGCATTAGGGGCCAATATTTCTGCAAAGCCTGATCCAAAATCACGTGAAATCAGTGGAAAGCTTCCCAATAACTTCAGTGGGCTTTGAATCAGCCCAATGAAATAACATTTCTGTAGAGCACTTGGTTCAAGTTGGGTTTACTTCAGCATCTGGTGTACTTATCTTCTTCCTTCATTTTGTTTTTTTTTAAGTACTCTTGTAATGTGTTTAGATTAGAAAGTCCTCTTATTTCACAGAACAAGTATATCACCACTGCAATCTTCATATTCTCCCTTCAGCGAGCATCAATCCTGGCCTGGAAGGACCAACATTAGGAGATACGGTACAGTTCAGTCAATTCAACCCATGGCCTCCTGCCAACAAGGGGGGCAATTGTTTGTGAGGTAGACAGTTGTCCACCAATAAATTAAAAAATTTGATCTGATAATAACAGCTTTCAATCACTGGAGCTGAATTATTGAATTAGAGATGAAACATCGCTGCTTCTGGCAGGCCACAACTACCCCCTGCCTTCCAACTAAGAAGAAAGACTTCAAGGTGCTGGGGTTGGGATAAAAAAAGTGACCTTAATATTATGTCATTTGATGAGACCCAACCTTATCAGGTTCTGTTTGTGTTCTGTGGGATGCTCAGAGACCTTAACTCCCCCACACACTTCAATGTGAGGTGCGGTGTTGAGTACCTCTTAGGACAAAAGCCCCAGAGTATTAATATATTTGTTAAGTCTGTAGTCATAGGAAAAACTCACAGTGAATTAAAGCCTTTGAGATTAAGCTAATTAAATGTAATACATTTTTGCATTTATATTCTAGTTTAGCAGTGAGTTTAAATTTATTCCATAGCCCTTTTTATACTGTACTTAATATAGTCATCATCCACAAAGGTCTTATTCATAAGCACTTGCACAGTAAATGTAAATAGTCCTATTTATGTAGGCCCTATATTTGGAAATAATGTAACAGTGCATATAAGTTTGATTCTCATTTTATATTAACATATCAAAATCATGTATAGTTGAATTCTTTCATTTCTACTCTTAATTATTTATACTGTTGGAGGAAACAATAAGAATAATAATCATTCAATATAAGTGCCTTCTGAATTGGCCATTTATAAAAATATCAGCTGAGAACTAATGGTATAGTGTACTACTGACATATAAACAGTAATATAAAACATCGGAATAAGGTACAGACTCTCAGATTTTTTCAATTCCAGTTAAAATTTGACTAGATGTAAGAAACCCCACAATTTCCCACCTCTCCTTACTATGCAAAGAGTTTTATGCAGATGTAAGCAGGGGATACGTCCCACCATAGTAGGGGAATTTCTCTATGTACCCTGTACATAGTAAGGGAATTTCACACAGTACCCTGGCTGAACTGAGTGACAAAAGGATTTGAGTCCCCACTCCAATTCACTTCACCTCAGTATCTGCCCGCCTTAACTTTCCCTACCAGCCCCATGTAAACAGGACTCTCATCACTCAGGGAGGACTGAGCCCAGGGGTTCCTAGATGTTTACTCAGTCTCTGGGCTGGGGTGAAGGTGCTTCTACTCCAAAACACTCGTAACTCATTTGTTACCCTTTTAACCCTTTCAATCACTGCAATTCACTTAAAGATATATAGTTTATTTACACCAACCACCATTTCTTTAGCAATTAAAGAACACATTATAGTGTAAGCATGGTGAGGAAAATGACATGGGTAAGGTTCAATCCAGCAGTCTCTATAGTGCAATAAAATTACAGTTACAATAAATTTATGAGTGTGGAGTCTTCTTCCTGGACCTGGGTGTGCTACTGTGATGCTGTAGGTGTCACATGTCCTGATGATGGGTTTGGACTCTATGTGACAGGACTTCCTGTCATGCCACATCCTCCTCTGAGTTTGATACATAATGTCCTCTGGACAGACTCTGGGACAGGGGCCCATCTCTTCCTCTCTACCTAGACCAGAACACACGACCTTGCTGCAAGAGTGGGAGATTCACCCCAACTCTATTGCTCTGATATTTTTCAACTTCCCAGCTCTGGGCTGTTGTTCTGGTTGCTCAGGATGTTGCGTTGTCCCTGTCTCTCTTTAGGATTGCTGTACTTTCCCTGGCGTTGCTGTGGCAGGCCCAGCTCACGTGGATGATAGGCCCTGGGCTCTTGACTCCCACATTGGCCTGCTTGCCCTGTCAATCTGGCTGACTAGGATTGCTGGCCTCTCCCTGTTAGACCTGGGAACTTGCCATTCCCAGGATCCTAACTCCTCTTTGGCCCCTCCCCTTTGTCCTGGTACTGGGAGAGGGCCAACCAAAAAATCCAATAAGTTTTAGTATGGGGCCAACTGTCCTGTTACACAGGTATCAACCAGGAGGAGATATGGTCTTCTCATCCTCTTGAATGTTGTTCCCCAATTTAACTTATGCAGTGCAGATGACAATTCCTAAAGCTTCCCATATTTCTGCAGTTAAGTACAGTATAAGGTGTTCATTTGGGCCCTGATTCAGTAGAGGGAATTAAGCATAGCCTTAATGCTTTGTTAAATAGGGACAGAATTAAGCACATGCTTAAAGCCACATTGATTGCTTTGCTGAACTGTGACCTCAAAGCTATATTCTACTTGCCCTTTAGCCAGGTGTCCAGTAGTGGGGTTTGAGTATGAGGAGCCTTCCACCTCTTTTTAGTGGAATGTGTAAGGACCAAGCAGAATTGCAGCTGCTGCATAGCATGGGACTGTTCCATACCTGCTGCCCTTGAAGAGTAGACAGTGTCTGAAAGGAAGTGATGAGATTGAAGATGGGACCATGGCTCCTCCATTCCCATTTCCTTTGAAGGGAGGAAGAAGTAAATTGTACCCAGAATGAGTGTACTTCATCCATTTCAGAACACAAGGATTTTTTCCATGGAAATTTGATGACTGCAGTCTCCAGACAATATTAGGCTATTCTATATTGGCCTTTATAAGAAAAAGATGACTACATTACAGCTAAAATATAGAAAGAAAGATTATGTGCAGTCAATTACACATTCAGAGTTAAATAGTCACACCATTTTTTTAAATACCATTTAGCTTCCAGTAAGCTTTCTGCATTTGGTAGGGAAAAGATATCTGACAGAGTTCTGAGAGATATTTAATGGATACAAACAAATATTTCTGGCCTGTAAAGTTGCTGTTAATAGATGCAGCTGAACCTACATGCTGTCATTGTTGCCTGATACAATTTGTGATAATCAGAGAGAGCATCTGAATAGATTCTGTGCTTTATATAAACACATTTACAAATGTATTGCTTTGCTCCAAAGTTCACAGCTTTATTCAGTGCAGAACAGGGATTCTGAGGCAGCTCGAAGTGCCCAACGAGGAAGCAAGTCACTCTTTCTTGAAGATCACCGAATACAGTAGTCCTACTAAACAAACATCTACAGCTTTCCAGTTTTGAAAAATTAATATCTGAAGGTTACATGACCTACTGTGTGTTTCTATAGATCTCAGTACTTGACAGTCTATGTGAAGTAGGTTCATAAAAACAGTGGTATTAAAAGCTTCTGACAGGAGTTTGCTTTCTGGAAGGGTTCAATATCTTGAAAGGGCATAGAAGAACAGTCTGTGCTATACTCGGCAACTAAAAAAAAAACAAAGAGGAAAGAGAAAAGAGAAAAGAGTACCATGGTGCTTGTGTATTATGTATTTATCTCTGTCGTTCCAAATTGCATGTTTTATGGAAGTAATTTAGCAATCTACCAACTTCAGCAGGAAATCTAAAATCATACCATTCTAATTTTTGAAAGGGACAATTTACAATGCTGTCCAGAATGATGACTAGGGATGCTCACAACTATGAATAGCAAACACTAGATGGCCAGACTGGTCCCAAAGAACATGGCATTCTGAACTCTAGTTTGGAACCCAAATGCTATAGATGGTGAAAAATGTTTATTACCTATAAAAATAGGATGGTCAGACTCTCTGACCATAACTGACTATAACTGAGAGAAATGTCCTGCTGCCCAATCCAGATTAGCAGAGATGGGCCCTTTATATTTACCTATATATAGGGCTCATAAGGGGAAATTTTGGCCAGTTAGATAGGAAGTGGAAGTTCATAGTTTCCCTGACTATGAACAAACTTGACTTTATTTTTCTTGTCAGATACCATGGGAATGAGTTCTGTATATAATTCTAGATAGACATAGATTGAACATGTTATAAAAGTCATTCTGTAGCTCTAGAAGGACTCCTCCCAACTGCATATATTTCAATGGGGCACTTTATTCTATGATTAATACAGTATATTGTTTTCCACAAATGGTTATGAAATACATACTGGATAATGGAAATTGTTGGGCCAATTTAAAATAGGGCTAAATTGTCTGTGCTTGCATGCTTATAAAAAGAAAAGGAGTACTTGTGGCACCTCAGAGACGAACCAATTTATTTGAGCATAGGCTTTCGTGAGCTACAGCTCACTTCATCGGATGCATTCAGTGGAAAATGCAGTGAGTAGATTTATATACACACAGAACATGAAAAAAATGGGTGTTTATCATGCACACTGTAAGAAGAGTGATCACTTAAGATGAGCTATTACCAGCAGGAGAGTGGGGGGGGGCGGGAAAGAAAACCCTTTGTAGTGATAATCAAGGTGGGCCATTTCCAGCAGTTAACAAGAACGTTCGAGGAACAGTGGTGGTGGTGGGGGAATAAACAAGGGGAAATAGTTTTACTTTGTGTAATGACTCAACCACTCCCAGTCTCTATTCAAGCCTAAGTTAAGTGTATCCAATTTGCAAATTAATTCCAATTCAGCAGTCTCTCATTGGAGTCTGTTTTTGAAGTCTTTTTGTTGAAGAATTGCCACTTTTAGGTCAGAAATCGAGTGACCAAAGAGATTGAAGTGTTCTCCGACTGGTTTATGAATGTTATAATTCTTGACATCTGATTTGTGTCCATTTATTCTTTTACATAGAGACTGTCCAGTTTGACAAATGTACATGGCAGAGGGGCGTTGCTGGCACATGATGGCATATATCACATTGGTAGATGTGCAGGTGAATGAGCCTCTGATATTGTGGCTGATGTGATTAGGCATTATGATGGTGTCCCCTGAATAGAAATGTGGACACAGTAGGCAACGGGCTTTGTTGCAAGGATTGGTTCCTGGGTTAGTGGTTCTGTTGTGTGGTGTGTGGTTGCTCGTGAGTATTTGCTTCAGGTTGGGGGTCTGTCTGTAGGCAAGGACTGGCCTGTCTCCCAAAATTTGTGATAGCGATGGGTCGTCCTTCAGGATAGATTGTAGATCCTTGATGATGCATTGGAGAGGTTTTAGTTGGGGGCTGAAGGTGACGGCTAGTGTCGTTCTGTTATTTTCTTTGTTGGGCCTGTCCTATAGTAGGTGACTTCTGAGTACTCTTCTGGCTCTGTCAATCTTCACTTCCGCAGGTGGGTATTGTAGTTGTAAGAATGCTTGATAGAGATCTTGTAGGTGTTTGTCTCTGTCTGAGGGGTTGGAGCAAATGCAGTTGTATCATAGAGCTTGGCTGTAGACAATGGATCGTGTTGTGTGGTCTGGGTGAAAGTTGGAGGCATGTAGGTAAGTATAGCAGTCAGTAGGTTTCCGGTATAGGGTGGTGTTTATGTGACCATTGCTTATTAGCACCGTAGTGTCCAGGAAGTGGTTCTCTTGTGTGGACTGGTCCAGGCTGAGGTTGATGGTGGGATGGAAATTGTTGAAATCATGAATTCCTCAAGGGTTTCTTTTCCATGGGTCCAGATGATGAAGATGTCATCAATATAGCACAAGTAGAGTAGGGGCGTTAGGGGACGAGAGCTGAGGAAGCGTTGTTCTAAGTCAGCCATAAAAATGTTGGCATACTATAGGGCCATGAGGGTACCCATAGCAGTGCCACTGATTTGAAGGTATACATTGTCCCCAAATGTGAAATAGTTATGGGTGAGGACAAAGTCACAAAGGTCAGCCACCAGGTTTGCCGTGACATTATCGGGGATAGTGTTCCTGACGGCTTGTAGTCTATCTTTGTGTGGAATGTTGGTGTAGAGGGCTTCTACATCCATAATGGCCAGGATGGTGTTTTCAGGAAGATCACCGATGGATTGTAGTTTCCTCAGGAAGTTCGTGGTGTCTCAAAGATAGCTGGGAGTGCTGGTAATGTAGGGCCTGAGGAAGGAGTCTACGTAGCCAGACAATCCTGCTGTGAGGGTGCCAATGCCTGAGATGCTGGGGCGCCCAGGATTTCCACGTTTATGGATCTTGGGTATCAGATAGAATACCCCAGGTCAGAGTTCCAGGGGTGTGTCTGTGCGGATTTGTTCTTGTGCTTTTTCAGGGAGTTTCTTGAGCAAATACTGTAATTTCTTTCGGTAACTCTCAGTGGGATCAGAGGGTAATGGCTTGTAGAAAGTGGTGTTGGAGAGCTGCCGAGCAGCCTCTTGTTCATATTCCGACCTATTCATGATGACAACAGCACCTCCTTTGTCAGCCTTTTTGATTATGATGTCAGAGTTGTTTCTGAGGCTGTGGATGGCATTGTGTTCTGCACAGCTGAGGTCATGTGGCAAGTGATGCTGCTTTTCCACAATTTCAGCCTGTGCAGAAGCACTCTATGTAGAAGTCCAGTCTGTTGTTTCGACCTTCAGGAGGAGTCCACCTAGAATCCTCCTTTTTGTAGTGTTGGTAGGAAGGTCTCTGTGGATTAGTATGTTGTTCAGAGGTGTGTTGGAAATAGTCCTTGTGTTGGAGAAGTCAAAAATAGGATTCTAGGTCACCACAGAACTGATAGGTTGTGATGGGTGCCAGTGACACAAGGAGGCTATACCTCAGTCCATCCTGAACTCAGGTTTAAAAACAAGTTCTGTTGCTCGTAGAACTCCTTGGGAGTGAAAAATTGGCCCAGCTACAGACAGGAGGGCACATTGTACCATGTAAGGGGTGGGTAGTGTATACACACTTGCTTTCTCACTACATGGTAAGCCAGAAAGGTTCAGGACAGGGGGGATTTGACTTCTGAGGCTTCACAATCCTCCCTCTTGGGGTAGTGCTGTTCTGGACTGCTCCAAATACAAGCCTGTGACCATCTGGCAGAATCTATGCATAATAAATAACTTAAATTAGTAATGAGCAAACTGGTTTAGGCTGAGCAAGAGCTGACTTGAGCCTCAGCCTAATCCTTGATTCATTCAGCCCTCACATTGGAAAAATCATACAATCCTTCCCCCATCCATCTACATTTTTCATAAAACTGCCAGGACCAGCAAGCAGCAGTGTCCAATTAGAAATTTCACAAATTGTGCTGCTCAATGTGCTTTGACATATCTCTTACCGGAGAGGTTCCAGGCAACTCCAAATTTAAATTAAATAGGGATCCATAGAGGGGCTATCACAATTGCTGAGCCAGGCAGCTTTATTAATAAAGGCATAAGGTTTGTGGAACTACGGTCACCTGTACAGAGACAGTCACAGAGAACTTGAGGGGAAGCATCTCAGAAGTGAGATGGTATGGAAGGAGGTGATGACTGGATGTAAGATGGCAAAATAACTATATGGAGAGTGATAGAGGAGGAAGGGAAGTAGTGGAATGTAAGGGAATTTGAAAACTTTTTGGTACTGTACTTATCTCAGCTGAGCCTCGTAGTCTTGAATCACTATCACTACCTGAAGTCAGCCAATAAAGAAATACAGTAACAATGTTTTCAGTGAGTCACTGGCTGTAAGCTATATTGTTTCTACTTAGATTGAGGATAATAGGGAATTTAAGAAAAGCCAAAGCACTTCATCAAGAGACCTTAAAAACAGCATAAAAGAAATTAACTTTTTGTGACAATAGACACTAGACAATAAACACAAGTCAAAGTCACCTTCTGTGGAGAGCATTTTAGTTTCAAAATCTTAGTGAATAATTTATTTTAAAAATGCATTAGGGTTTGAAAAATCAAAAGTGCTGAGTACTCACTCCAAATGTAAGCTGTAAAGTGCTAACTTTAAATAGAAAAGCTCTCTTGCTGTGTGCATGTGCTCCCAAAGGGGGTGGAATGGAGTATATGGGTGCACAATTTTAGCTCAGAACTAGATGCTAAAAGTTCTAATTTTAGCTCGGATTCATTTCCTCTAAAGCACAATTCTAATGTCTTTGGATCAATTTCTCCATCTGCAAAATGAAAATATACCTCTATATTTATATTAGTATTCATAGTGCTTTGCTGGCAAAAATAAAGATGGGTCTCATCCCAAAGGCCTTTACAATCTAAAGTTAGACCATGAGCTCAATGAATGAATAGGCTACAAAGCATGAAGGTTAGGGTGGGAAGAACAATGGTAAACCAGAAGAGGGAAATACTGATTTATTTCCCTATTAGGATTTCATTTGGAATTTGTTCCAGCCTGCCTCTTACTCAACCTCTTGACGTCTAGCTCTTCTGCTTGTCATTTCCACTCCCTGTGTGATATAGCTGCCCTAGGATGGAAGAAGAAGAGATGCTTACTGGCTACTGAATTTAATAGTGGAGCTATTCTTGTTTCCATCTCTCCTTCTTGCTTTTTTGAGTTGCTTTATCTTCAGACTCATTTTCCTGAGTTTGAACTGTCTGAGGTTCAAGGGGTCTTTATACCCCTTTGTTTCCCAGAATGCAATGTAGTTGATGAAATGGTGAAATGCCACATTGCTACCTTGTGAGGTCATATTGCTGCTCACTCAATTACCACTTTCTTCCCAGAAAGTTTAAATGATCCAATGTAATCTGAAAAAAATGCACTGAGCAGCTAAATTGAATGGAATTATGGTGTTAACTGCAGCTGAGATCTCTCTATCATATGCCAAAACCAGGTACATTGCAGTTCACGAGAAGTGCTGCTCAAAATTACCCAGTGACTGAAGTAAATATTACATGATTATTATTCTTGTCATTGGAAATAGCTATGATAATATATTCATTATTGATTCTTTCTCTGTAGGGCTCCAGCTTTGGCTCATTTCTCATTTTAAATGGCTCAGTAAATCACAAGAGTTGTCAGTGCTTGCTCATTTAGCCTTATATCATTTGTTTACTGCATCTGCTCAACAATAGCAGGGGCTATCTATAGGCTATCCTGGACATATATCTCAGCAGTTAGTCAACTCTGGAAGGCAATATTGACTAAAAACAGAGACTTTGAGGAAAAAGTCAATAAACATTGAATTGCAAGCAGGGGAGAAATAAAAATGTATAATTGATGTATTGCATTTGTATGTATGAAGATCCATATTTGTTCAAAAAAAAAGGGGGAAATCAGTTACAATTCTTAATGATCAAAGTGTAATTTATATAAAGATTAGTCTAACATGAGGCTTAATTAACTACAAATTATATCTGAGTTTCTAAATGGAGTATAAAATCATATTTTGTGGCATTGTTCAGTCTGAGAAAAGTTAAATGTTGGCCTCTTTGTTCGGCCTTATGTGAGTTTCCTCATGGCATTGGACAGAAAAAATAAGCATTTTTTACGTGCATTGAAACTCCATTGATTAATTATAATACCTTCCATGTTAAGTACATGAATATTTAGTGAGTGAAAATATACAATTACAAAATTCAAAACTATCTTGAGAAATACTGCTCATTGTTTCAGCCTCTGGGAACTGGGTGTTGTGCTCATGAAGTTTGGCAGGTGGATTTCATTAATAGATAATGGTCCCCATAGAATAGTGGTTTGGTAGATGGATTTCCATTCACAGATAATTCATAGATTCTCTTGCCATTGTTCTGTAAAATACTCATATACAGATACAATTTTCAGTTCAGTTTAGCAACACTTTATTAGCATTTCAAAATATAAAAGTGTTTAAGTGTAAAACTGAGACAGGTATCCCCCAGAGTTTGGTGGGATCTGCTCAGGATAGGATCAGACATGTGATCTTCTATGTCCATTTTTCATTAGTGTTAATTTGTGATCCAGTGGTAGTTTGCTACTTAGCATGACACAAACTTTACCCCCTAAGATTAGGCACCTTATGACTTTAAGACACATGGAACACTGCTCTATGGTGTACAAGGGGTACATAAGTCTGCAAGCATGTGGGCTGCATCCTGCTATGTCCCTCATTGCCTTTTGGGATATATCTACCCTTATATGTTGGAAGAAAGTGATTTCCCCTCACAATCTTAAAATGTATAATGTGTACAGAAACCAACAGAGTTCAATCTTAGAATGCAAAGTTGGGCTTGAAAGAAATTTCCTATTACAAATAATTGTAAATCAAAAAGTTTCAATTTTGTTGTAAAGTTCTATATTTTAAACAACATTTTTGGTTGGTTTAACTCTTAAGAAAATGAAAATTTATTCAATTTGTCAGGAAGCCAGCCCGCAGCAGAGCCAATCTTCAGGCAACGTAACAGTGTGCAGCTGTAGTAGGCTGCCTAATTGGTTACCTCTTGATTGGTTACAAGAGTCAGCATTCCAGCTCTTAAGCCCAGCAACAGTTCAACACCTCCTCAAAGTATTTGCTGTAGTTGTGATGGTTTCTATGCCTGCTTGTTGCCAGCTGTGCCTCATGCCAAGTAACCCAACTATGACCCTGGGTGCCGATGCTGTCACCAAACACTAGGCATGACTGCCCACATCCCAGTCACGGACACAATTAACCCTATAACATCTCTGAAACTTTCCAATTGCCATTGCTTTCTTATGGGAGAGCTATTTCTTTCACTCTTACTTTGCATTATGAAACTGGTTGGTTCCTGTCTTTTAGCTGTGACATAACTATTTCTCGTCATTTACTCTTCTTTGCAATTAGAAGTAGGGTAAAAGTTTCAAAAGTGCCTGTCCCAGGTATTTAGACATCTGTATGCCTCTTTGGCTGCTTACAAATTTGGATGCCACTGACATTTTTCAAAGACACTTTTCAGTTAGTGCCTAATCTCATGGATTTCTAAGGGTATGCTATGAAATTAGGTCGAATTTATAGAAGTCAATTTTTATAGCAGCAATTTTATACAGTTGATTGTGTGTGTCCCCACTAAGTGCAGTTAGTCGGTGGACTGCGTCCACAGTACCGTGGCTAGCGTTGACTTTCGGAGTGTTGCACTGTGGGTAGCTATCCCACAGTTCCCGCAGTCTCCGCCATCCATTGGAATTCTGGGTTAAGCTCCCAATGCCTGATGGGGCAAAAACATTGTCGCAGGTGGTTTTGGGTACATGTCATCAGTCGCCCCTCTGTCTGTGAAATCAATGGCAGACAATTGTTTCACACCTTTTTTCCGTGGGGGCACCATACTGCTTTCAGCAGACGGTGCAGTGGGGCTGCTAACCGTCATTGTCATCCACCACTTCCGCTGCAACTCTGCTCTGCTGCTATTGTCTCAATAGCGAATTTCTCCATGTTGTCTGTCATGCACTCCCAGGTCCGTGTGTTCCTCCTCGTGAAATCTGAGCAGTGCTAACCGTCATCATCCACCGCTTCCGCTGCAACTCTGCTCTCCTGCAGATGCCATACCATGGCAAGCATGCAGCCAGCTCAGCTCAGCTCACCGACACTGCTGCTGTTGTGTCCTGATGCTGCTGGCAGCAGACGGTGCAGTAGGTCTGCAAAACTGGTCATACAACCACCGCTTCTGCTGCAACTCTGCTCTCCTGCAGATGCCATACCACAGCAAGCATGGAGCCCGCCCAGATCACCACAGATCAGCACAGATATCAAACCCTACCACAGATCAGCAGTTATGAGCATTGTAAACACCTCATGCATTATCATGCAGTATGTGCAGAAGCAGAACCTGCAAAGGCAGGGCGAGGAGGCGACAGCAGCACAGTGACAAGAGTGATGAGGACATGGACACAGACTTCTCTTAAGTACGGGCTCTGGCAAGTTGGACATCCTGGTGGCAATGGGACAGGCTCATGCCGCGGAATGCAGATTCTGGGCCCGGGAAACAAGCACAGACTGGTGGGACTGCATAGTGTTGCAGGTTTGGGATGATTCCCAGTGGCTGCGAAACTTTCGCATGCATGAGGGCACTTCCATGGAACTTTGTGACTTGCTTTCCCCTGCCCTGAAGCACAAGAATACAAAGATGAGAGCAGCCCTCACAGTTCACAAGCGAGTGGCAATAGCCCTGTGGAAGCTTGCAATGCCAGACAGCTACCGGTCAGTCGGGAATCAATTTGGAGTGGGCAAATCAACTGTGGAGGCTGCTGAGATCCAAGTAGCCAACGCAATCACTGAGCTGCTGCTATCAAGGGTAGTGACTCTGGGAAATGTGCAGGTCATTGTGGATGACTTTGCTGCAATGGGATTCCCTAACTGTGATGGGGCAATAGATGGAACACATATCCCTATCTTTGGACTGGACCACCTTGGCAGCCAGTACGTAAACCACAAGGGGTACTTTTCAATGGTGCTGCAAGAACTGCTGGATCACAAGGGACGTTTCACCAAGATAGAATCATAGAATCATAGAATATCAGGGTTGGAAGGGACCCCAGAAGGTCATCTAGTCCAACCCCCTGCTCAAAGCAGGACCAATTCCCAGTTAAATCATCCCAGCCAGGGCTTTGTCAAGCCTGACCTTAAAAACCTCTAAGGAAGGAGATTCTACCACCTCCCTAGGTAACGCATTCCAGTGTTTCACCACCCTCTTAGTGAAAAAGTTTTTCCTAATATCCAATCTAAACCTCCCCCACTGCAACTTGAGAGCATTACTCCTCGTTCTGTCATCTGCTACCATTGAGAACAGTCTAGAGCCATCCTCTTTGGAACCCCCTTTCAGGTAGTTGAAAGCAGCTATCAAATCCCCCCTCATTCTTCTCTTCTGCAGGCTAAACAATCCCAGCTCCCTCAGCCTCTCCTCATAACTCATGTGTTCCAGTCCCCTAATCATTTTTGTTGCCCTTCGCTGGACTCTCTCCAATTTTTCCACATCCTTCTTGTAGTGTGGGGCCCAAAACTGGACACAGTACTCCAGATGAGGCCTCACCAATGTCGAATAGAGGGGAACGATCACGTCCCTCGATCTGCTCGCTATGCCCCTACTTATACATCCCAAAATGCCATTGGCCTTCTTGGCAACAAGGGCACACTGCTGACTCATATCCAGCTTCTCGTCCACTGTCACCCCTAGGTCCTTTTCCGCAGAACTGTTGCCTAGCCATTCGGTCCCTAGTCTGTAGCTGTGCATTGGGTTCTTCCGTCCTAAGTGCAGGACCCTGCACTTATCCTTATTGAACCTCATCAGATTTCTTTTGGCCCAATCCTCCAATTTGTCTAGGTCTTTCTGTATCCTATCCCTCCCCTCCAGCGTATCTACCACTCCTCCCAGTTTAGTATCATCCGCAAATTTGCTGAGAGTGCAATCAATGCCATCCTCCAGATCATTTATGAAGATATTGAACAAAACCGGCCCCAGGACCGACCCTTGGGGTACTCCACTTGATACCGGCTGCCAACTAGATATGGAGCCATTGATCACTACCCGTTGAGCCCGACAATCTAGCCAGCTTTCTACCCACCTTGTAGTGCATTCATCCAGCCCATACTTCCTTAACTTGCTGACAAGAATACTGTGGGAGACCGTGTCAAAAGCTTTGCTAAAGTCAAGAAACAATACATCCACTGCTTTCCCTTCATCCACAGAACCAGTAATCTCATCATAAAAGGCGATTAGATTAGTCAGGCATGACCTTCCCTTGGTGAATCCATGCTGGCTGTTCCTGATCACTTTCCTCTCATGCAAGTGCTTCAGGATTGATTCTTTGAGGACCTGCTCCATGATTTTTCCTGGGACTGAGGTGAGGCTGACTGGCCTGTAGTTCCCAGGATCCTCCTTCTTCCCTTTTTTAAAGATTGGCACTACATTAGCCTTTTTCCAGTCATCTGGGACTTCCCCGGTTCGCCACGAGTTTTCAAAGATAACGGCCAATGGCTCTGCAATCACAGCCGCCAATTCCTTCAGCACTCTCGGATGCAACTCGTCCGGCCCCATGGACTTGTGCACGTCCAGCTTTTCTAAATAGTCCCTAACCACCTCTATCTCCACAGAGGGCTGGCCATCTCTTCCCCATTTTGTGATGCCCAGCGTAGCAGTCTGGGAGCTGACCTTGTTAGTGAAAACAGAGGCAAAAAAAGCATTGAGTACATTAGCTTTTTCCACATCCTCTGTCACTAGTTTGCCTCCCTCATTCAGTAAGGGGCCCACACATTCCTTGGCTTTCTTCTTGTTGCCAACATACCTGAAGAAACCCTTCTTGTTACTCCTGACATCTCTGGCTAGCTGCAGCTCCAGGTGCGATTTGGCCCTCCTGATAACATTCCTACATGCCCGAGCACTGCCTCCCAGATTCCCATCCACTTTTGCTTCCCCCACTAATTCTACCCGGTTTGTGAGCAGCAGGTCAAGAAAAGCGCCCCCCCCAGTTGGCTCCTCTAGCACTTGCGCCAGGAAATTGTCCCCTACGCTTTCCAAAAACTTCCTGGATTGTCTATGCACCGCTGTATTGCTCTCCCAGCAGATATCAGGAAAATTAAAGTCACCCATGAGAATCAGGGCATGCGATCTAGTAGCTTCCGTGAGCTGCCGGAAGAAAGCCTCATCTACCTCATCCCCCTGGTCCGGTGGTCTATAGCAGACTCCCACCACTACATCACTCTTGTTGCACACACTTCTAAACTTAATCCAGAGACACTCAGGTTTTTTCTGCAGTTTCGTACCGGAGCTCTGAGCAGTCATACTGCTCCCTTACATACAGTGCTACTCCCCCACCTTTTCTGCCCTGCCTGTCCTTCCTGAACAGTTTATAACCATCCATGACAGTACTCCAGTCATGTGAGTTATCCCACCAAGTCTCTGTTATTCCGATCACGTCATAGTTCCTTGACATCACCAGGAACTCCAGTTCTCCCTGCTTGTTTCCAAGGCTTTGTGCATTTGTATATAAGCACTTGAGATAACCTGTTGATCGCCCCTCATTCCCAGTATGAGGCAGGAGCCCTCCCCTCACAGACATTCCTGCCTGTGCTTCCTCCCGGTATCCCGCTTTCCCACTTACCTCAGGGCTTTGGTCTCCTTCCCCCGGTGAACCTAGTTTAAAGCCCTCCTCACTAGGTTAGCCAGCCTGCTCGTGAAGATGCTCTTCCCTCTCTTTGTTAAGTGGAGCCCGTCTCTGCCTAGCACTCCTCCTTCTTGGAACACCATCCCATGGTCGAAGAATCCAAAGCCTTCTCTCCGACACCACCTGCATAGCCATTCGTTGACTTCCACGATTCGACGGTCCCTACCTAGGCCTTTTCCTTCCACGGGGAGGATGGACGAGAACACCACTTGCGCCTCCAACTCCTTTATCCTTCTTCCTAGAGCCACATAGTCCGCAGTGATCCGCTCAAGGTCATTCTTGGCAGTATCATTGGTGCCCACGTGGAGAAGCAGGAAGGGGTAGCGATCCGAGGGCTTGATGAGTCTCGGCAGTCTCTCCGTCACATCGCGAATCTTAGCCCATCAACATCAACATCAACATCAATCTTAACATCAACGTGGGATGTCCGGGAAAGGTACATGACGCTCACATCTTCAGGAACTCTGGTCTGTTTGAACAGCTGTAGGAAGGGACTTACTTCCCAGACCAGAAAATAACTGTTGGGGGTATTGAAATGCCTATAGTTATTCTTGGGGACCCAGCCTACCCCTGAATGCCATGGCTCATGAAGCCATACACAGGCACCTTGGACAGTAGTAAGGAGCAGTTCAACTATAGGCTGAGCAAGTGCAGAATGGTGGCAGAATGTGCATTTGGACATTTAAACGCTGGCACAGTTTGCAGACTCAGTTAGAGCTCAGCGTAACCAATATTCCCATTGTTATTGCTGCTTGCCGAGTGCTCCACAATATCTGTGAGAGTAAGGGGGGGCATTTATGGCGGGGTGGGAGGTTTAGGCAAATTGCCTGGCCACTGATTACTCACAGCCAGACACTGGGGCGGTTAGAAGAGCACAGCAGGGCACGCTGCGCATCAGAGAAGCTTTGAAAACCAGTTTCATGACTGGACAGGCTACGATGTGACATTTGTTTGTTTCTCCTTGATGAAAACCCATCCCCTTGGTTCACTCTACTTCCCTGGAAACCAACCACCCTTCCCGCTTCACTGCTTGCAGAGGCAATAAAGTCATTGTTGTTTCAAAATCATGCGTTCTTTATTAATTCGTCACACAAATAGGGGGATAACTGACCAGGTAGCCCCGGAGGGGTGGGGAAAGGAGGGAAGCACCAGGTGCGGTGGTGAAGGAGGGGAGGACAAGACCACACTGCACTTAAAAACTTATTGAATGCCAGCCTTCTGTTGCTTGGGCGGTCCTCTGGGTTGGAGTGGTTGGGTGCCCGGAGGGCCCGCCCCTCCGTATTCTTGGGTGTCTGGGTGAGGAGGCTATGGAACTTGGGGAGGAGGGTGGGCGGTTACACAGGGGCTGCAGCAGCAGTCTGTGCTTCTGCTGCCTTTCCTGCAGCTCAACCATACACCGGAGCATATCAGTTTAATCCTCCAGTAGCCTCAGCATTGCATCCTGCTTCCTCTCATCACGCTGCCGCCACTCCTCTTGCTCTCATCTCCTGTCCTCCCATTCATTTTGTGCTTTCCTGGACTCTGACATTGCTTGCCTCCATGCATTTTGCTGAGTTCTTTCAGTGCGGGAGGACTTCATGAGCTCAGAGAACATTTCATTGCGAGTGCATTTTTTTCACCTTCTTATCTGCGCTAGTTTCTGCGACGGAGATGATAGGGGGAGCGTTGAAACATTTGCAGCTGCAGGAGGAAAAAAAGGGAGAGTATTATGTAAAAAGACACTTTTAGAGAACAATGGGTAGACTCTTTCATGGTGAACCAAGCTGTTAACATTACATAGCGCATTTGGTTTCGGTGCAAGTTCGCATTTTGCCTCATATTGAGGGCCTGCCGGTTTGGTGTGAGAGATCATAACATGTGGGAATGGTTTCAAACAGCAGTGCCCTCATTTCCCATACCAAGCACCCATCGGATTGGCCATTTAAAAAGTGGGGCTGTGGTTTTCGGGTTAATGTGCAGCACAAACCCAACTAACCCCCCCGCCCACACACACCCAATTCTCTGGGATGATCGCTTCACCCCTTCCCCCACTGCTTGGCTAACAGCAAGGATGAATTCTTTTCAGTCACAGGCAAACAGCCCAGCAGGAATGGCCACCTCTGATGTCCCCTTAATAAAATTCCCCTATTTCAACCAGGTGACCATGAATGATATCACTCTCCTGAGGATAACACAGAGAGATAAAGAACCGATGTTGCTTGAATGCCAGCCAACACCGGGACCATACGGTGCCATGCTTTGTTATGCAAAGATTCCAGACTACGTGCTACTGACCTGGTGTGGTAAAGTGTCCTACCATGGAGGACGGAATAAGGCTGCCCTCCCCAGAAACCTTTTGCAAAGGCTTTGGAAGTACCTCCAGGAGAGCTTCATGGAGATGTCCCTGGAGGATTTCCGCTCCATCCCCAGACACGTTAACAGACTTTTCCAGTAGCTGTACTGGCCACGAATGCATCCCAAGTCTTCCAGGCAAATTAATAATTAAACATGCTTGCTTTTAAATTATGTATTATATTTACAAAGGTACACTCACCAGAGGTGCCTTCTCCGGCTTCATGGTCTGGGAGCCTGCCTTGGGAGGGTTGGGAGGGTATTGGCTCCAAGGTGATAAACAGTTCCTGGCTGTCGGGAAGAATGGTTTCAACCTTCTCCTCCTCCTCATCTTCCTCGTCCCCCAAATCCTCATGCCTATAGCGTGAGACTCCCCCTTTGCAGGAGTTCACGATCAGGGATAGGGTAGTGGTAGGGGCACCCCCTAGAATTGCATGCAGCTCATCATAGCAGCTGTATGTCTGTGGGTATGAACCGGAGCAGCCATTTGCCTCTTTGTTTTTTTGGTAGGCTTGTCTGAGCTCCTTAATTTTCATGCTGCACTTCTGCGGGTCCCTGTGGTAGCCTCTATCCATCATGCCCTTGGAGATTTTTTTCAAATATTTTGGCATTTCGTCTTTTGGAACGGCATTCTGATAGCATGGATTTGTCTCCCCATACAGTGATCAGATCCAGTACCTCCTATTCTGTCCATGCTGGAGCTCTTTTGTGATTCTGGGACTGCATGGTCACCTGTGCTGAAGAGCTCTGCATAGTCACCTCTGCTGATCAGCTTGCCACGCTGGCCAAACAGGAAGTGAAATTCAAAAGTTCCCGGGCATGGCTTTTCCTGTCTATCTGGCCAGTGCATCTGCGTTGAAAGTGCTGTCCAGAGCTGTCAGAATGGAGCACACTGGGGTAGTCCCCCGAGACCAATACTGTCCAACTGCATCCACACTACCCCAAATTTGACCCAGTGAAGTCGATTTCAGTGCTAATCCCCTCGTTGGGGAGGAGTACAGAAACTGATTTTAAGAGCCCTTTAAGTAGACAAAAATGGCTTTGTTGTGTGAACGGGTGCAGGGTTAAATTGATCTAATGCTGCTAAATTTGACCTACACTCATAGTGTAGACCAGAGCTTAGTATCCTAGAAGCATGTTTTGAGCCCACCTAATACCTGTGGCTCGTAGTTAACCATACCAGAAAGGCTAGAGGCAGGCTACCATTAGCTGGTGGGACACCAGAGCACCCACACAATACAGCCAGAGGCATAGGGAAACATGTACAGTGATCATAAGAGAGGTATTAAGAGACATGGTTTCAGCTGCTAGGGCATGGGCTTAAGCAATAGACCTGGTTTAGGTGCCTTACTCCGGGAGAAGGCTCGTGACTGAATATACTGAGTGGAGGGAAGTGCCTATCTCTGGGCTCTCAGCCAAGTATACCAGGCCAGCTGCTTAGGCACCTAAGCCCTGCCCTCCTTGGCATTTCCCTTGGTATTTCCCAACTCAGCTTTCCCATGCATTGTATGGGTAGCTTAGGTACCTAGTTCAGGTTTGAAAATGTCAATAGGAAGCAGGCCGTATATGGGGTAGGCATTACAATGCTGAATGGAACAATGTCTAAAGCTCTGGGCCTAAGTACCTTGCATGGTCAGGCCATCGGATCACAAGTGAAAATGAGTTTATGCAAGTTGCAGAATTACTCCATGGTTTGATATGATTGACAGACTTTATTGATCACAAAGAAGAAAAGCAGTGGTATATAGGATTCAGGATTGTGGTACATTGCAAAAGCACGGGCTCATACCATGCCTAGTTAAAGCTGGCAAATCCTCATTTATCTGAACAATAGATTAGCTAAAAAGTAAGAAGCTGGAGAATATTATTGTTATAGCTATTTCACCATATTTTTTATTTGTTTCCTCTTTAGGTGAGAACTAATACATTAAATGATAATGTAAGCAAATATTTTTGGATATTCACTAAAGCTGTGTTTCCATTGCTATGGTATTTGAGAGCTATGTCAAAACACTTCACAAAATAATGTGCTGATTGGACAGATCCTGATTCAGTAAAAAATCCTATTGAATCATGGAACCATAGGTTAGAAGGGACCACAAGGGCCATCTAATCTAACCCCCTGCCAATATGCAGGATTTATTGTGTCTGAACCATCCAAGAAAGATGGCAATCCAGCCTCTTTTTGGAAACCTCCAGTGAAGGAAATTCCACAACTTCCATAGGCAGTTTGTTCCATTGTCCTATAGTTCTTACAGTTAGGAAGTTTTTCCTGAGATTTAATTTAAATCTGCTAGGCTGTAGTTTGAACCCATTGCCTTTTGTCCTGCCCTCTGTGGCAAGACAAAACAATTTTTCTCCATCTTTTTTATGGCAGGCTTTCAAGTATTTGAAAACCACTGTCATGTCCCCCACCCCCCTAATCTCCTGTTTCCAAACTAAATATACCCAGTTCCTTCAGCCTTTGCACATATACCTTGCATTCCATCCCTTTGATCATTGAGCAGGAGTTAACTGTACACCTTAGTTTTAGATGTGGTGTGAAGGAGTTAACTCGCTGCACGAGCGCCTCCTTGTGTCCAGGCTTGGCATAATGGCTCCCTCCCCATCTAGCACCCACTGCCAATAGACCACCACAGCTCTGGATTGACCATCTTCCAGTAACTCAGTCCTCTGGTCAGCTTGCAAGTTAGTCAACCCCTCCCAGGTTATAACATCCCAACTCAAAAGAATAATGACTTCTGCCTCTGTATATTGCCCCACTCCCAGGCTGTGTGGAGTTCCTCCTCGCTGTATCACAGAGGGCAGCCTCCGAAGCCTGATTACTCACCCCTCCCCACTCGCACCCCTGGAGCAGCTTTATATGCTAATTGGCCTCTGAGGCCCACATTATCCTATTCAGGCCCTGTGTGGGGTACACACACCCTCACATGTGCCGTAAAAGTACATATCACTGACTTGCAAGATATTTGTTTTCACATTCATTGTTAACCCACATTTATTTTTAGTTGTAAAAAGAAAGTTTGTAAAAGCTTTGCTACACCTTTTCTCCCCAGTTTTGACTATTTGTGTCCATAGCCTTCAAAACTTCTCGGAAGCATTTTGCTGTTGTTGCTGCAGGGTTAGATACAACTTGAACTATCTTTTCTTAATACCAAAAAGTGTATGAACTTTTACATTTCAGGAATAATTCAGACATAAGTTTTCACTTAGCATAATGGGCCACAGCTTCAACTGGGGGTAAACAATTTAGCTCTATTGAGCTCAGAAGAGCTATTTTGAGGGCATATCTACACTACAAAATAAAGTTGATCTAAGTTAGGTTGAACTGCAGCCAACCCAGCAATTAAAATGGCTCCTTCTGTCAGTGGTGCATGTCCTCATGAGGAGCACTTACACCAACTGAAGTGGAGTATTGTGGGCCACTGTCAACTATAGGCAGCAGGGATCCAGCTGTCAGCCCCAGGCACCAACAGGTGGTATAAGTAATGCAGTGTCTACACAGACACTACGTTGACCTAACTACATCGACTTAATTTCTACATGTCTCACAGAGGTAGCATTATTAAGGTAGTGTAGTGGGCAACATATGTCAGCGGGAGGGACATTTTAGTGGAAACGCTTACAGAATTAGATCATAGAATCATAGAATATTGGGGTTCAAAGGGACCTCAGGAGGTCATCTAGTCCAACCCCCTGCTCAAAGCAGGACCAATCCCCAACTAAATCATCCCAGTCAGGGCTTTGTCAAGCCTCATCTTACAAACTTCAAAGGAAGGAGATATGACCACCTCCCTAGGTAACGCATTCCAGTGCTTCACACCCTCCTAGTGAAAAAGTTTTTCCTAATAGCCAACCTAAACCTCCCCCACTGCAACTTGAGATCATTACTCCTTGTTCTGTCATCTGCTACCACTGAGAACAGACTAGATCCATCCTCTTTGGAACCCCCTTTCAGGTTGTTGAAAGCAGCTATCAAATCCCCCCTCATTCTTCTCTTCCGCAGACTAAATATCCCCAGTTCCCTCAGCCTCTCCTCATAAGTCATGTGCTCCAGTCCCCTTATCATTTTTGTTGCCCTCCACTGAACTCTTTCCAATTTTTTCACATCCGTGTAGTGTAGGGCCCAAAACTGGACACAGTACTCCAGATGAGGCCTCACCAATGTCGAATAGAGGGAAATGATCATGTCCCTCAATTTGCTGGCAATGCCCCTACTTACACAGCCCAAAATGCCATTGGTCTTCTTGGCAACAACGGCACACCGTTGACTTCTCGTCCACTGTAACCCATAGGTCCTTTTCTGCAGAACTGCTGCCAGCCACTCAGTCCCTAGTCTGAAGCGGTGCATGGGATTCTTCCGTCCTAAGTGCAGGACTCTGCACTTAGTCCTTGTTGAACCTCTTCAGATTTCTTTTGGCCCAATCCTCTAATTTGTCTAGGCCCTCTGTATCCTATCCCTACCCTCCAGCGTATCTACCTCTCCTCCCAGTTTAGTCTCATCTGCAAACTTGCTGGGGGTGCAATCAATGCCATCCTCCAGATCATTAATGAAGATATTGAACAAAACTGGCCCTAGGACCAACCCTTGTGGCACTCTGCTTGATACCGGCTGCCAACTAGACATGGAGCCATTGATCACTACCCGTTGAGCCCGACAATCTAGCCAGCTTTCTATCCACTTTATAGTCCATTCATCCAGCCCATACTTCTTTAACTTGCTGGAAAGAATACTGTGGTAGACTGTGTCAAAAGCTTTGCTAAAGTCAAGGAATAACATGTCCACTGCTTTCCCCTCATCCACAGAACCAGTTATCTCATCTTAAAAGGCAATTAGATTAGTCAGGCATGACTTGCCCTTGGTGAATCCATATAAGCTGCCTTACATTGACCTACCTCTGGAGTGTAGACCAGGCCTGAGTTACCATAGTTGAGGGACAGTGTACTTTAATCTATTTGTACCTGTGTTGTTTCACTAACCAATGCTAAATACATAGCATGTAGTCTTACTTAGGGTGACCAGACAGCAAGTGTGAAAAATCGGGACAGGCAATGGTGGGTAATACGAGCCTATATAAGAAAAAGACCCAATAATCAGGATGGTCCCTCTAAAATCAGGACATCTTGTCTTACTAGCTGCAGCACAATAAAATCTAAAGATTCAAAGATGTTCAAAAATAGGTTCCTAAGTTATATCTACACAGTAATAGGCATGTGGGTCAAACAGGAAATTGTGGGTCTGCTCCATGATTGCTTTGACATTGGCCTCAATGGGGACAGATTAGCACTTTGTGTGTACCTATATACAGTTGGAACATTAGAGATTAAATAAAATCCATTATTTGAATGAGGCATAGAGCATTTTTCCAGCTTTTTTAACCACATGCAATAGTCAAAAATTAGAAGACCTTCCAGACACAGGCATATTTTTGGCGTTTTCAAACTGCTACTATATGAAATCCATTGAATAATCCCCATACAGGTCAATTTTATATTTCCTTTGTGTATGAATCTCAGAGCTGCACAAAACAGGAATCCAATACAGAAAGTTCACTGATGTTTGGAAATTAGTTAACTATAAAATAGTATTTGAAAGTGATAGCAGATTCCTTTTGGATCTTGGAATTTATTCTTATCTTTTCAGACTAATTACAACTTGACATTCTAGAAATGTAGAGTCTTTAATTACAGTACATTTACATCCTATTATCTAATCAAGCAAAGTTAACTAAAAGTCTGAAATAAAGTGCAATGATTTCTCTGCTATGCTGCAGATAAGGTTAAGAACAAAGAGAAAAGTAACAGGTGAAAGCGCACAAGCTACAGAAATATATCAAATGACATGTTTTGTTAGTGTAAGTACCTAATTGAAAATTGAACTTGAACTAATGTAAACTGAATCTACCCTATTTCTCAGTACACCATTGACACATTAGAACATCAGTCAGTAAAGTTAAAAATAAAGTCTGAGGGCACATCATGTTTTGAGATCATTGGAAGGAAAATTGTAACAAGCTGGACAGTGCAGATGGAAACCTTCACAGTGAAATACTGAAACAAACATTTTCAGCTCTGTGATGAGCAATAAATAAAACTAATTCATATTTGTATAATTAAAAGCAACAATGACATAAAAGGAGCTGAAGTACAATTGTTTGGCCAATGAATCTCACCTATAGACTATATCTATTTTACCACAATCATGGTCAGAAGCATCATATTAGGAATAGGGATGGGGGGGAAACAATCACAAGGAAGTGATCATGTATAGTACTGGAAACAAAAGGGGTTGTTAACATAGATTAAAACAGATGTGTAAATGTACATGTTACATAATATTAGCACACTTGACTTCAAGAAATCAGGAGAATTCCACCAGTAAAATGACTTTAGTTTATTGCTTTCAACAGCATTCAAATGCAAAGCTACATTAGTGATGATGTTTTATTAGCAATATGAGTTGTGTAAACCACTGAAGAAAATTAAGATTGCTTTCAGAATTAGTTTCTTGGGATTAATCCAAGACCTCTGGATCTGAAAAACAGTGGAAAAATACATTAAAATGTTTATTTTTTTATTTTAAAATGCAGTTATTATGGCCTTGTTGTTAGCCTGGAATAATCTTCCCTGAAGGTAGGTTGTACATAGATGAAGATTTAATGCTATGTATTTTTGTGCTGTTATCGCAGAGTCCATTAGCATTGTTGCAGTTGACAGCTGTATTTTCACTATAAACATATATTTCTTCGGTATATAATAGAGATGAAGATTTGTTCTAGATCAGCTTGACATACAAGAGATTTTATTTGTGGTGTTATTGTAACCCTGTTAATCCCAGAGTATTAGAGAGACAAAGTAACATCTTTTATTGGACCAACTTTTGTTGGTGAAGAAGAGACAGACCTGAAGAGCTCTGTGTAGCTTGAAAGCTTGTCTCTTTCATCAAAACAAGCAGGTACATCACCCACTTTCTAAGAGTTTTTACATCATGTTTTATTGTATACCAAATTTGTTCTGAAAGAAAGATTCATCTGTAATATAAAGGATAACCACAGCATCTAAAGTACTGTAAATCATTAAAACTAGGTGAAAACTTTAAAGCTGGTGGATAACACTTTGATCTCACTTATGTTAGTTAATGTAAATACAGAGTAAATCCATTGACTTCCATGGAATTGCTCTAGATTTACAACAGTGCAATATCAAAATCTGTCCTCTTACAGCCATCTCCATTAGAAATCATTGTTTTATTTTTTTCTAATATTTTTCTTTATTTGATACACTATTTCAAAAGAATAGTATTTATTTTTCAAGATTGAAAGTCTCATAAGAATTTTAATCTAGAAAAGACTGGATTTATTGCTAGGGAGCTCATTAGATATCTAGGGCTAGTTTAGATAAACATCTAAGAATTTGAGTTCTTTTCTTATAAAACACCTCTCACTGCTGAATTCATTACCTGTTCCTCCTTCACAGCCATCCCTTTTCCATATCCCCAAGATCTTGGCAACTTTCCCTTCTTCCTACACAGCTCTCTTTAATCCAACAGGCCTAGATTTTTCCACACCTGGGTCCTCCAGCCTTCATCTTTCTTTCAGGGCCAGCCAGTGAGTTCACTTCTCTTATTTTTTCTGAGGAAAAAGTAAATGCCATATTCAAGTTGGGGGCATCTCTGGTATATAGAACTTTAGGACCAAATTCTCAAAAAGGTAGATAGGCAGAGATCCACCCACAGAAAGGCACATATAAAATAGTACCAGTCATGCACAAACAGTTATTGTGAGCACGCATATTAAGTGGTTAATTATGAATGCAAACAAGTTGCTGATTCAACATCTTACATTACAGTCATTGTATACATTTCTTACTCAAGGCAATTTTAAATTTGCACAATCTGCTACTAAAATGATACATGGATTAGATGGACATATCAGAAGACTATATCATTACAGCTCGCTGGAAAATTAAATATCTATATTTTTGGGAAACTGACTTTTGGGCAGGGGGACATCATGTCTTGAATAGGTACCAAAAAGTCAAAATTTTGAAATTTTCTGTGCAATGTAGATTCCAAAAAAAGTTTTAGTTGATAACATCAAATCATTCTGATAACGTCAAAAAAATGAATTATATTACATTAGACAGCTCTTACGTGGGGTTGTTTGGTAGGGGAATGCCACCTAGTGGTTAAGGTAGAGGTGGCCAACCTGAGCCTGAGAAGGAGCCAGAATTTATCAATGTACATTGCCAAAGAGCCACAGTAATACATCAGCAGCCCCCCATCAGTTCTCCTGCTCCCAGGAGCTCCCACCCACCAGCAGCCCCACCAATCAGCACCTCTCTCCATATCAGCTGTTTCGTGGCATGCAGGAGGCTCTTGGGGGAAGGAGTGAGGACATGGCAGGCTCAGGAGAGGGGGCGAGAAGAGGTTGAGTGGAGGAAGGGCCTGTGGCAGAGCCAGGGGTTGAACAGTGAGCACCCTCCAGCACACTGGAAATTTCAAACCTGTAGCTCCAGCCCCAGAGTTGGTGCCTATACAAGGAGCCGCATATTAACTTCTGAAGAGCCACATGTGGTTCCAGAGCCACAGGTTGGCCACCCCTGCGTTAAGACTTAGGCCAGTAACATGCAGGGGGCTTTTTGGTAGAGGAGCATGCCCCTCACTCCACCAGGCTCTGACCCAGGGAGGGCTAAGAGTGATCTGAGGGCTAAGAGTGATCTGCCAGCCAGGGATGCCTAAGGCAGTCTTCCATGGGCCACTTCCTACCACCTCACTGCAATTTCCCAAGGTCACCATCTGGGGTAAGGCAGAGTGAGGGTTCTCTGCTCACCACAAGGCACCTCCCAGCAGCAGTGTGGCAATTGCCTCCTCCTGTGTTCTGTCCCTGCTTCCTGGGCCAGCTCAGTCCAAGGGCTTTCCCCTGGTGGCATACTCCAAACAAAAATAAAGGGGATCAGTCAAGTATTTTAAAGAATCCTTATTGAGGTTACAGGGACAAACCATCCCGATGTGTAGAAAGAATAGTAAATATAGCAGGCAACCAGCTTGGCTTAACAGTGACATCCTTGCTGATCTTAAATATAAAAAAGAAGCTTACAAGAAGTGGAAGATTGGACAAATGACCAGGGATGAGTATAAAAATATTGCTCGGGCATGCAGGAGTGAAATCAGGAAGGCCAAATCACACCTGGAGTTGCAGCTAGCAAGAGATGTTACGAGTAACAAGAAGGGTTTCTTCAGGTATGTTAGCAACAAGAAGAAGGTCAAGGAAAGTGTGGGCCCCTTACTGAAAGTGGGAGGCAACCTAGTGACAGAGGATGTGGAAAAAGATAATGTACTCAATGATTTTTTTGCCTCTGTCTTCACGAACAAGGTCAGCTCCCAGACTACTGCACTGGGCAGCACAGCATGGGGAGGAGGTGACCAGACCTATATGGAGAAAGAAGTGGTTTGGGACTATTTAGAAAAGCTGGACGAGCACAAGTCCATGGGGCCGGATGTGTTCCATCCGAGAGTGTTAAAGGAGTTGGCGGATGTGATTGAAGAGCCACTGGCCATTATCTTTGAAAACTCATGGCGATCGGGGGAGGTCCCGGATGACTGGAAAAAGGCTAATGTAGCACCCATCTTTAAAAAAGGGAAGAAGGAGGATCCTGGGAACTACAGGCCAGTCAGCCTCACCTCAGTCCCTGGAAAAATCATGGAGCAAGTCCTCAAGAAATCAGTTCAAAGCACTTACAGGAGAGGAAAGTGATCAGGAACAGTCAGCATGGATTCACCAAGGGCAAGTCATGCCTGACTAATCTAATTGTCTTCTATGACGAGATAACTGGTTCTGTGGATGAAGGGAAAGCAGTGGACATGTTGTTACTTGACTTTAGCAAAGCTTTTGACACTGTTTCCCACAGTATTCTTGCCAGCAAGTTAAGGAAGTATGGGCTGCATGAATGGACTATTAGGTGGATAGAAAGCTGGCTAGATTGTCGGGCTCAACGGGTAGCGATCAATGGCTCCATGTCTAGTTGGCAGATGGTATCAAGTGGAGTGCCCCAAGGGTCGATCCTGGGGCAGGTTTTGTTCAATATCTTCATTAATGCTCTGGAGGATGGTGTGGATTGCATCCTCAGCAAATCTGCAGATGAGACTAAACTGGGAGGAGAGGTAGATACGCTGGAGGGTAGGGTTAGGATACAGAGGGCCCTAGACAAATTAGAGGATTGGGCCAAAAGAAATCTGAAGAGGTTCAACAAGGACAAGTGCAGAGTCCTGCACTTAGGACGGACGAATCCAATGCACCGCTACAGACTAGGGACCGAATGGCTCGGCAGCAGTTCTGCGGAAAAGGACCTAGGGGTTACAGTGGACGAGAAGCTGGATATGAGTCAACAGTTTGCCCTTGTTGCCAAGAAGGCCATTGGCATTTTGGGATGTATAAATAGGGGCATTGCCAGCAGATTGAGGGACGTGATCATTCCCCTCTATTCGACACTGGTGAGGCCTCATCTGGAGTACTGTGTCCAGTTTTAGGCCTCACACTACAAGAAGGATGTGGAAATATTGGAAAGAGTCCAGCGGAGGGCAACAAAAATTATTAGGGGACTGGAACACATGACTTGTGAGGAGAGGCTGAGGGAACTGGGGATGTTTAGTCTGCGGAAGAGAAGAATGAGGGGGGATTTGATAGCTGCTTTCAACTACCTTAAAAGGGGTTCCAAAGAGGATGGCTCTCGACTGTTCTCAGTGGTAGCAGATGACAGAACAAGGAGTAATGGTCTCAAGTTGCAGTGGGGGAGATTTTGGTTGGCTATTAGGAAAAACTTTTTCACTAGGAGGGTGGTGAAACACTGGAATGTGTTAGCTAGGGAGGTGGTGGAATCTCCTTCCTTAGAAGTTTTTAAGGTCAGGCTTGACAAAGCCCTGGCTGGGATGATTTAGTTGGGGATCGGTCCTGCTTTGAGCAGGGGGTTGGACTAGATGACCTCCTGAGGTCCCTTCCAACCCTGATATTCTATGATTCTATGATTCTAAGTCCAGTGTTGAAATAAGAGGGGAATGCTTCCCTCTCAGGCTCTCCATGCAGCAGGCCCTCCCTTCCCTCAGGCAGTTATTTGGGCAGTTATTTAGGGCAAGATTCAGCCTTCCCTCAGCTCATCTCTTCTGGTACTTCCAGAAGCAGGTTTGCTTTCCTCTCTGCCATACCCCCAAATGAGCTGCTCTCCTGCCTTTTAAATTCTTCTCCAGTGGTGCATCTGCTACAGGTGTGGCAGGGCAGGGCTAGCTGAGCCCAGAGTAGTTCTTTAACCCCTGGTTGCTCAGTGAGGGGTTTGTTCAGCCCCTGACATATAGATAGTAAAACTATTATACTATATGCACCTAAACAAAATTAAACAAAATGAGAAAATTGAAATGAACCATTTCAAAAATGTTCTCTCAAAAATTGTCAAAATTTTCTCTTCCCTTGAGAAATGTCAGTTTTGATAAAAGTGTATTTTCTGACAGAAAATTGTTTTGTCATTTTTAGACCAGCTTTACTGCATAACCTAATAAAAGTAAATGGCAAAAGTAGACAATAGCAGACAATACAGTTAAAAATTGAAACAAGAACAAATATTAGAATAAATATTGTGTTGTATTCCATGTCCCTGGTGCCTTGTCTGGTTCACCCTGATCCAGCAAAGCACATAGGCATGGGCTTCATTTTAAGCAAATGGGTATTAACACTGATTTCAAGAGGACCACTCACAGGCTTAAAAGTTATGCCCAGGAAGGAACCAGGGCCCTACCCATGTCCATTTCAGTCCCAGGCCCTTGCCCAAGGGCAGCTTATTGCTTGAACACAAAAGTCATGAGTAACACAGAACTAGGTAATTCCCCTAACCAGAAAAGGCTGCAGTCCAGAAAGGCTTTTCCCCTTGTTTCTTTTAGTGTGCCACCACCACTCCTCCTCTCTCTGAGCTGCCTGTCTTCTAATCTCCCTGGGACCTAGAAGCTAGTCTGGGCAAGCAGGTCTGTAGCAGCAGCCAAGGGGGAGGACTTCCTTGCAGAGCCCCTGCTACAGAATACAAACCTTAGAGTGCATGTGGCAAGGTCTCTCTAAGTGCACTTGAAGCTGGTCCTGGCTGGTGCCACCAGACTTGGACACCTCCTGGACTATGACCCTGTGAATAGACCCTGTGATGCTGAGCTGGTGCATTGGGCTGTCCACCCTGCATGTTCCTCAGCATGTGCTCCAGGAAGTAAGGGCATCCTTGCCTCACCCTTCTCTTGCTTTTCTTGAGTGGGTTCTGCGGGAGACTGCTTCCCATCCACCACTCACCTTGACCTTTTGAACCTTATCATCAGGCCCGTGCCCTGCAAGTCTTCCCAGCTGTTCCTGACATGTCACCTGAGCTGGCTGAACACTATCTGGCTAGTCTGCCTCTGAACCACACCCAGGAAATATTTGTACACTCTTGCGCTTCATATCATCCATTTCCTCACCTTTGTTTCCCATCCCAATACTAAGTGGTGGGCCACGATGCCATCTGTGGAGGGTGAAGAACCCTGGTTGGACAGTCTGTACTCCGATCTAGTCCCACAGCCCACCAGGAATATTAGTTGGTGGCTGTGAGCACAGGTGTGTACCTGGTACGGTACTCCCCCAACTCCCCCAACACCTGCCCATTTTGTGGCAAGAGGGAAACCCTGGTGCACAGATACATAGAGTGCATTAGGGTGCATCCGCTCTTCTAATTCCTCCAGACCCTTTACTGAGGTTCTGGTTGTACTTTCCCCTGCACCTCTTGATCCATGCAAACCCTACCCGTGGTCCCACAAAGTCACAGGACCTCCTCGTCAACATTGTCCTGGTACTGGCTGTGTCATAAAAATAAAGGGAAGGGTAAAAACCTTTCTCTATACAGTGCTATAAAATCCCTCCTAACCAGAGGCAGAACACTTTCACCTGTAAAGGGTTAAGAAGCTAAGATAACCTCACTGGCACCTGACCAAAATGACCAATGAGGAGACAAGATACTTTCAAAGCTGGAGGGAGGGGGGAACAAAGGGTCTGTCTGTCTGTGTGATGTTTTTGCCGGGGAGAGATCAGGAATGCAGACTCCGAACTTCTGTAAAATTAGTAAGTAATCTAGCTAGAAATGAGTTAGATTTCCCTTTGTTTAATGGCTGGTAAAATACGCTGTGCTGAATGGAACGTATATTCCTGTTTTTGTAACTTAAGGTTTTGCCTAGAGGGATTCTCTATGTTTTGAATCTGATTACCCTGTAAGGTATTTACCATCCTGATTTTACAGAGGTGATTCTTTTACCTTTTCTTTAATTAAAATTCTTCTTTTAAGAACCTGATTGATTTTTCATTATTCTTAAGATCCAAGGGTTTGGGTCTGTGTTCACCTGTACAAATTGGTGATGATTTTTATCATGCCTTTTCCAGGAAAGGGGGTGTAGGGTTTGGGAAGATATTTTGGGGGAAGACATCTCCAAGTGGGCTCTTTCCCTGTTCTTTGTTTAAAACGCTTGGTGGTGGCAGCATAGGGTTCAAGGACAAGGCAAAGTTTGTACCTTGGGGAAGTTTTTAACCTAAGCTGGTAAGAATAAGCTTAAGGGGTCTTTCATGCAGGTTCCCACATCTGTACCCTAGAGTTCAGAATGGGGAAGGAATCTCGGCAGGCTGCAACAAGCTTTCACCATAGCAGTAGAAGGAAGCTGGATAGGGCACTATTTCCATTCCCTCTCCAAGAAGAGTTCCTCTGGGCAGCTTCCACTAGCTCCTTGGGCTCCTTTGAGTCTCTCTGATAGGTGTCCCTCTCAGGACCCTGATTATAAACCTATGACCCTCACGCCCATTCCTGTTTTTTCATTTGTTGTACCCTGGAACCAGTTGATTTCAGTGCTTTTCCTGGCCCTTTCCCGCTGAAGGGGGCAGGGGAGTGTGGAGAGAAACACTTTTAGTTTGTTAGCTGGATCGCCTTTGGGGATCCATCATATACGTGGGAAGCAAAATAAACCCTCCCCTGAAAAGAGGACACACACTTCCCTTCAGTCCCCTGCTAAGCCGGTGACAAGCAAAGACATTTCCCTGGGTTGTTCAGTCTTGCCACAAGCATGCTTAAGAACTTTGTTATTAAACTTTCCAGGGCAGACACTTGTCCCCTTATATATTTGATGTGTCTAGTAATAATGGTAGGTAGATTTGGTGAATTAGACTCTTGTTAAACCAGTTGAAAAAATAATTAAAGAAAAATAATTTCGAGAATCCTAAACAAAGCTTTATTTTTCTGCCTTAAAATCTCCTTCAAAAAAAAAAGTAATTAAGATAACACAGCTTTTCTCTTGCTAAGGGGCCTGTGATGTTCTGGAAACAAGTAGGTGAACTCTGATCACTTAGGTACCAATCAGTTCCCCACGAGAAGGCTGACTGGGGATATAAAGCTAATTAGCTGATCAGGCTGGGATGGCTGAATCAATTAGCTGAAGGGTATAAAAGAAGACACAAGAAGGTAATTAGGGGGAAGATCAGGGCCAGCTGACCTTGGTATTATTGAGAGATGAAGGAAGTACATGTTCTTTGTTCCTCCCAGGCTCTGTGGGAAAGGGACAAGAAAAAGGACAAGAAACCTGGCAAATACTTTGATGTATGACATTGTATTGGTGGTGGGAATATAAATAAGTTAACACAAAGCTGCAGTGTCTGAGATATTGCTGTGGTATCAGAGGACAGGGACAGAGCACATCCTGTTACCAGGCCTGTTTGGAATATACTGAAAGCTTGTGACTATCACTGTCAATAGTCACCCACCAGTGTAGTATATCACTATGCTATCAACCCAGAGTGAATTCGCTGCAAGTCCTTTGTGCCATGATTAAGAGAAGAGAGAGATGCACAACTGTCAATGAGCACCATATGTCATTAACTGTTGTGAAGGACAAAAGGAATATCTAATTTTTTTTTCTGGTTTAAAAACACAATAAACCTAGGCTTTATAATAAAGTGTGTGTGTGTATCTAACATATCCATGTTTTAATACTTATACCATTGTCACTCCATGTAAATATTTAACAACAATTTTTTTCATTACAATCAAATGTGACATCTTGGGATAGCAGCTATAATAGATCTCCTGCCTCGTGATCACCTATCTCATGTGAGTAGCCCCAGGGACTACCCTTCTACATGAACAAGGTAAGTAGGACATTACTAGAAGCAATGCCGAGGTTTTTGTGAAAGGAAACTGTGTTGTCAGTTGGCTTGTGTGTGTATGTTCTTTCTGTGTGCTGTCCCCAGCTCTGCACAGATAGCTGGTTCAGCTGGAATGCCATTGCCTCGGTAGCACTGTTAAGGCTGCTCAGTGGAGCTTCAATGTTATTAGTAGGTAGTGCAGCATGTTAGTTCAGCAGACTTCGATGTTACTCATAAAGAAAGACCACCGGCACAGTTCAGTGGCAAAGACACTCAGCCAGGTTTATTGCCCCCTAGACAAAGTATTAGTGGCCTGGCTCTGTGATTACAGGTACACTGACAAGTGAGTGCCTAGTAGCCAGAAATGGCTCAGTCGGCAATGGGACTTTCTGCTGTCCCTTAGACCACACAAATAATTAAGGTAAAGTACCCTGACATTCATAGACAAAGACCAAAAACTAAAATACACAATTTACACCCCATCTTCTGTATTTTATTACATCTGTTTGTTACTTCCTTTTGTTCCTGACATCTTGGACAAAACATCCCTATTAATTATGCTATCAAACCATCTTATCTTGTACTAGATTGAATCATAGAATCATAGAATATAAGGGTTGGAAGGGACCCCTGAAGGTCATCTAGTCCAACCCCCTGCTCGAAGCAGGACCTATTCCCAGTTAAATCATCCCAGCCAGGGCTTTGTGAAGCCTGACCTTAAAAACTTCTAAGGAAGGAGATTCCACCACCTCCCTAGGTAACGCATTCCAGTGTTTCACCACCCTCTTAGTGAAAAAGTTTTTCCTAATATCCAATCTAAACCTCCCCCACTGCAGCTTGAGACCATTACTCCTCGTTCTGTCATCTGCTACCATTGAGAACAGTCTAGAGCCATCCTCTTTGGAACCCCCTTTCAGGTAGTTGAAAGCAGCTATCAAATCCCCCCTCATTCTTCTCTTCTGCAGGCTAAACAATCCCAGCTCCCTCAGCCTCTCCTCATAACTCATGTGTTCCAGACCCCTAATCATTTTTGTTGCCCTTCGCTGGACTCTCTCCAATTTATCCACATCCTTCTTGAAGTGTGGGGCCCAATACTGGACACAGTACTCCAGATGAGGCCTCACCAATGTCGAATAGAGGGGAACGATCACGTCCCTCGATCTGCTCGCTATGCCCCTACTTATACATCCCAAAATGCCATTGGCCTTCTTGGCAACAAGGGCACACTGCTGACTCATATCCAGCTTCTCGTCCACTGTCACCCCTAGGTCCTTTTCCGCAGAACTGCTGCCTAGCCATTCGGTCCCTAGTCTGTAGCTGTGCATTGGGTTCTTCCGTCCTAAGTGCAGGACCCTGCACTTATCCTTATTGAACCTCATCAGATTTCTTTTGGCCCAATCCTCCAATTTGTCTAGGTCCTTCTGTATCCTATCCCTCCCCTCCAGCGTATCTACCACTCCTCCCAGTTTAGTATCATCCGCAAATTTGCTGAGAGTGCAATCCACACCATCCTCCAGATCATTTATGAAGATATTGAACAAAACCGGCCCCAGGACCGACCCTTGGGGTACTCCACTTGATACCGGCTGCCAACTAGACATGGAGCCATTGATAACTACCCGTTGAGCCCGACAATCTAGCCAGCTTTCTACCCACCTTCTAGTGCATTCTTCCAGCCCATACTTCCTTAACTTGCTGACAAGAATACTGTGGGAGACCGTGTCAAAAGCTTTCCTAAAGTCAAGAAACAATACATCCACTGCTTTCCCTTCATCCACAGAACCAGTAATCTCATCATAAAAGGCGATTAGATTAGTCAGGCATGACCTTCCCTTGGTGAATCCATGCTGGCTGTTCCTGATCACTTTCCTCTCATGCAAGTGCTTCAGGATTGATTCTTTGAGGACCTGCTCCATGATTTTTCCAGGGACTGAGGTGAGGCTGACTGGCCTGTAGTTCCCAGGATCCTCCTTCTTCCCTTTTTTAAAGATTGGCACTACATTAGCCTTTTTCCAGTCATCCGGGACTTCCCCGGTTCGCCACGAGTTTTCAAAGATAATGGCCAATGGCTCTGCAATCACAGCCGCCAATTCCTTCAGCACTCTCGGATGCAACTCGTCCGGCCCCATGGACTTGTGCACATCCAGCTTTTCTAAATAGTCCCTAACCACCATCCCTAACCATTGGGATGCAACTGTCCTAGTTGGAATATATTTATGTAAATATCTAGTGCCCAGTACCCTAACTGGACAGTGAACTTGTGAGTATGTGCTTTAATACGTGGCCTGACTCTAGTTCACAGCTTCTGGTTCAGACCTGAGATCTTTCATCAGGCCCAGTGCTCCAGAATCTCTCTTCTACAAGCCGTAGGTAGTCAGATATGATTTAGTAAAGTCTGCATAGTCCAAGAAGGAGATAATCCAGTTTCTGACTAGGCAGCCTGATTCCACCTCACTCCATATTGTTTTTGCCAATGGAAAGACAAAAGAGAGTAGGAGGCAATTCTTATAAAGAATGGCATGTCCTTAAATATCTGACTGGAAACCAGCCCATGCTATTTCTCCTCACACACTCAATTTAAATGTTAAACTTTCTAATCCTATTTACATTTCCTCTATCATTGGACTAAAGCTCATTGTCATTTGAACATATTTTAACATAGAAAGTAGATTTGCTAATGTATGTGATAAAGAGATGATACAAGCTGCTGGTTGTGAGTGTAACTTCTTGTTCTAGTGTGTAAATTTGAGAGCTTTCTTACAGAGGCTGTCAACAGAACTGATGATTGCTATGAGCTGTGTTGTGCTGAACTAACATTCTATTGTAGGTAAACAACCAGAGGACCTGATGCAGCAGGTATCCCTCTGAGCTCACTAGGAAGCAGAAGATCTAGCGTATGGGCTAGGTGAGGTGGTAGGGAATTTTTTTCCCTTTAAGGGTACAAGTCCTTCTCCTCTTTCCCTGAAGTTATTTTAAATTCATTTAGGTTTTGGCTTCTCATGTTTGTTCTCTGGAAAGGTAAATGGATACATAACATGCAGCAGGCAGAAATAGTCAGAAAATATGCTGAAATAGCTGTGTGTTCTTCTTAACTGCTGAGAGAGGCAACATAAATTATCAGTACAAAGACAGCAATACTGGCTATAGTTTATCATCACAGTGTTTTGCATAAACCCTATTATTCCTTTCTACTAGCTTCTTAAAAATCTATGCTGCTTCTGGTAACATCATATAACAAAAATTCCTTGACTTGTTTCAAAGAATACTGATCTAAACCCTGCTTGGAGTTTGACAGCTCCTGGAACTCTGGTCTGGATTGAACCTCTAAGGGGGTTCTTCCCATATGAACTACACCAATAATAGCTACCAAGCCCTCTGTTTCCATTTCCCAGCATGTTTGGGGTGGGGGGACAGAATTGACTGAAAATACCAGCTTCTGCCTGGTGATCTGGTCATGAAGTTTTCTGGGCCAATGATGAGCCAGGGTTTCTCTGCCCTTCAGTGTGAGGGGGTAGCCTGACCCACAGACAAAGACTAGTTTTAGTTTCTGTTTTGAACTTTGAGTTTGAGAGCTCAAAGAGAAACCGAACAGCTCAGGGATTCTCTGATATACTCCTCTGCCAGTCCCACAAATGGAGTATGCTGTGGGATTGAGTGCATGGGTCAGACAGTTCCAGCCCCGCAGAGACCAGCATCCACAGTGTCAGAGCTCTGACCCGGTGCGAGCGACCAAGAGCTAGCCAAGACTTCCACAGGACTCCAGAGAAGGGAAATAGGAAAGGACCCTGCCCCACCCAGGGGCAAAGACACTGCCAAAGGACCCCTTATTGTTTAAGCTAGCCAATGTTCACAGCACTGCAACACTTGCCTCTAGATTCGTAACCCAGCATACCATCTGCCTGGGAAGGTGCCGGGGAAGGAAATTGGGGTTGGGAGGAGCTGTGAGTAGGGTTTCCAACCCTCCAGGATTGGCTTGGAGTCTCCAGGAATTAAAGATTAATCTTTAATTAAAGATTATGTCATGTGATGAAACCTCCAGGAATATGTCCAACCAAAATTGACAACCCCAGTTGTGAGCTGGGAAGTTTGTTGATTTGCTGATGGGTTAGTACTTATTAGTTAATCCTAACCCTTTCCTTCTCCAGAAACTATTTTCTTGTTCCCAATAAAGTCCCCATTGCTGTATTGTTTATGGCTACATTGTTTTTTTCTTTGCTGGAGTTTGTGTTGTACTTTATTGTTTCTTGTGTCAGGATTTTATTACTCCTTGCCAGCAGTGGTAGCATTAGCCCCCCCACCCCCTTTCCTCCCCACCACTACCACCAGCTTGTGTCCCTGGCAAAATAAGCAGTCACTGTGAGTGGAGGCACTAGGCATCACAAAAACCCCGAAGACATAGCCTTCTCTAGAAGAGAAAGAAAAGCTGCTCCAGGGAGAAGACTTGAGTTTCACCTCAGGGAAGGGGCTATGCTACTGTGACATTCCCCTGGTGCTATCTGGACCGGTGATCTGATAGGTCACTCCAATCCTTGACTCTGGAGCCAGCCTTACCCTGCTCTGCTCTGCAAACCCCCACTCCTGAGCTGTTCACACACAGCCTCTAGCATGTAAGCTGCTCCCCAGATACGTGAGTGAGCACTTTTGGCCAGCCGCAGCTTGGATTGTGCAACCGAATGACACTAGTCAATACCTCCGGTCCCAGACACAACCCTAGGAACCTCCGTCTTGCAGTGTCCAGTAATGCCCACTGGATGCTGCAACCTTATATGAGTTTGTCAATTTAACAAATAAATTGATATGTACCAGGCTTGTTAACCCAAGAGGAGTCTCTGACATGTTTCAAACCAAATGCACTGCTTCAGGTAGAATAAACAAACAAATTTATTAACAACAAAAGATCGATTTTAAGTGATTATAATTCAAAGCACAAGTCAGATTTGGTCAAATGAAATAAAAGTAAAACACATTCTAAGCTAATCTTAACACTTTTAATGCCCTTACAAACTTAGATGCTTCTCACCACAGGTTGGCTGGTTGCCCTTCAGCCAGTTTCTCCCCTTTGACCAGCGCTTTAGTCGCTTGGTGGTGGTATCTGAAGATGTAGGTGGAAGAGAGAAAGCATGGCAAATGTCTCTCCTTTTTATCATGTTCTTTCTTCCCTCTTGGCTTTGCCCTCCCCTTCTTTAGAGTCAGGTGAGCATTAACTCATCATAGTCCCAAACTGACCCAGGGAAGGGGGGTGACTCACTTGAGAGTCCAACAGATCCTTTGTTGCTGCCTAGGTCAGTGTCCTTTGTTCCTGTGAGGCTGGGCTGGGTTTGTCCCATATATGCCCTGATGAGGTGTGAACTGCCCCTCTGCTCTTGGAGTGTTTTGCCTGGGCCTCTGCTCCTGGAGAGTTTTTGCCTGGGCTTGTTTTAAGCCATGAGGCCACATTTTCAGCCTCTTAACTATATACATGAAATTACAAACTATAACATTACTATAACAACCATGCTCAGTGGATCATGAGCCTTCCGAAGACACCTGACATGACAAACTTTGCACTGGATACCACACAGGCATATTATAAGAATGAACATGGGGGTGCAGGATGTTCCCCCAAGGTACAGAGTGTCACAAGTACTTCTCAGGGTTATCTCATTACTAGTAGACAGCTTGACTTATCTATCAACATAACTATCTGATTTCAATGAGATTGTAACAAGAATACAGTATATCTACTGGACAATATAGCAGCTGATGTAAATACAATATAAATTACAGCCAGTATGTGCTGCAGAAGCAAAGAATTCATTTTATTTTCTCTTTGCCTAAGGGTCAGACAACTCAAACTTGGAATACCTCCATTTGAATCCTATCCTAAAATTTATTTACATAAGGCCTATGTTCTTATTAACATAAATGAGTGTTATTAATACCAATGAAAAAATATGTAGGCCCTCTCTCATTCTTAATGCATTCGGTAAGTTTTTTATTTAAATGCAAACATCACATTTAATCAGTCTGCTAAAAAGCTGCCATGAGCTTTTAAGAGTACTCATAATTCTTAAGAGTGGCATTCAGTACATTATCTATCGACCAACCCAGTATTCTTGGATTTTAGTTTTTCATTTTAATCTTGAAAGAATGACATGTTCTCAGCTAGTCAGCAAAATAAAGATGTATGTAATTGGATAGCAGCAGGAGGGGCAGATATGACTACTTTTTTTGTTACAGTTGAGTAATCAAGTTTTTTAGCAGTAACCCTGCACAAGCTAAGTATAAGTTAAAAAAATTGCAAATGCCAAGGTATTTGAGTTTCACTTTTGAGTTTCACTTTTAGATTTGGGATTAAATGAATTGAAAAGTGAAATTTGAGTCTCACCTGGCTTTCTGTAGATAATATGCAAGGATATTTGAAGTAATATATTGGTCAAGGTTTGCTGGAAAGGCTTTTGAATGTGAGAAAAACTTATCAGTTATGTTATAATTAAACCAAAGTGGGTGACTTTGGCTTACCCGAAAGTTTCACGCTGGCACATCCCAGGGCATCCATTAGTCACCCACTTGTGGTGTCATATTTCTAATTTCTTAGCTAGATATTTAAATAAAATGCATGTGAATATTATGAGGTTAGGCAGGCTAGAAAAAATATGTATTCATGTACAGTATCTTTAGATTTAAAATAAGTATGTCTGATACTAAGAGTAAGGGTCTAGGAGTTAGGGTTGAGACTTTGAGAACAGTACAGACGATATAGATTCACAACTTCCACTAAAAATAATGTGAGAGACATTGACAGCTGTAAAACTAGACTTGGGTGATACTTTTTATGCAAGCACCTTGTGTAGATTCCAGTCAACCAAAATAATTGTAAAATTGGGCTCAATTTCAGCTAATTGTTTTGGTTTTTTTTTAAATGTTTTGGCACTCCTAAAATGAAACACTTCAACTTTTCACTTCAGAAAGACAGTTTGTTTTGGAAGCTTCCTGTCTTTTAAAAACTTTTTAAAAAATTTTAAAACCTCAATATGACATTTTGATCCACAATGATCAAAAACATTTTGATCCAAAATGAAACCTTTGCTTCATGAAAATAATGACCACAAATGTCCATTTTTGGTCAGTTATTGATAAGACATTAGATACCCAGGATCCATCAGTTATTAATCAAAGATAGTTTAGCACAGCACCAAAGGGTCAATGCATTACCAACCAATCTGGAAGACAGTAATGCAGTACTCAGTGTGTCCTAAAGGATGAGCTAAAACTCTACTCACATATCATATTTGTTTATGATGGATAGAATATTCAATACATTATCCAAGAAACTGATAACAACTGATCTTGTTTTAAACATGGCATAGCAGAAGCCACCAGAGACATCTGAATTAGCCATATGTTGGTACAGCACACATGTTGACTAAACAGCAACAAGATAATGTATGTTTCTGCATCTAGCACTGAAATTACAAATTTAGAATTCCCCTTGGGTAAAAACTTACCATAAATAAATTAAATAAAAGCATTCTGGGAAAACATGAAAACAATTCATAGTTATACAACTGAGCATGAATACAAACTACTCTGAGTCACTACTAGCTACTTATCTCAGTTGCACAACACACTTTATCCTGTCAAGCTGTAGGTACAACAATAAAATCATTTATCTATTGTGGTGAATACGTGTGTTTGTAAGAGCCAGGTTCCCGTTCCTGTACAATTCCATTCCTTACATGGCAAAACTACCACTGAAGCATCAGTATTAATATAACTACAGTTCAGGCAGTAGTTTTCCACTTCAGCTTTGGTCTAGCCATAAACTAGTATGGGGCTCCGGTTCAGTTTGGTCAAAGGACTCAATTTTTTTTCCCCCAGTTTGGTGTCCAAATCAAAAACTGGATTAGTTGCAAAGCTCTACCCAAGCCTGCTTTGTAAATTGCCACCCAGGATTCCAGAGTCCCTGTTCCTAGCTCTGCAATGGACTGGCTGTGAGATCTTAGGCAATTCAAATAACTTCTCTTTTTCCAACAGGTTCATCTGTAAATACTGGAATAGTATCTTACAGAAGCATTGTGCGGCTCAGTTGACAATTTTATTTTAAACTAGAGTTAGTTCAAAACCTGAATTTTTTCCTGTCGGAAAAATCCCATTTTGAAATTGTCCAAATTTTCAGATTTTCCCACAGGATTTTTTGTAATAACGCACACACACAAAAAATGTTTTCCATTTTGGTTTATTGATTTCTTGGGGGGTGGGATTCCCTCCTTTCAATCTCTTTTTCCATGGGGAAGGGAGCGGATATGAGAGGAAAGGTTTAAAAAAAGGATGAGTGGTGGGTACTTATTTTTCACATTTGATGTTTTACAACTTTTTCCAGTTGGATAACTATAAGACAAAGATGAAAAGTGTGTGTGGAGGGGGCGGGGGGACTTCACTTTCAGGTACACTCTTCCCTTGTCCTCCATTTTCCAGTGGAAAAGGTAGGGAGCTGGGTGGACGAAATGAAAAGACAATAAAAATAAAAAGACAAAAGGGTAAAATTCAAAACTAGAACAATTTTGTGTCAAAATGAAACATGAAAAAATATTCTTTTCAAAATATCAATTCAAAATTATTTTTTTTAAATTCAAATTTTCCAATCAGAGAAAAAAAGGTTGAATTTCTGGCAGAAAAAAAACCCAGTTTGGACAAAACTAAATTTTTAGAATGGAAATTTTTTTGTGCCAACAATTTGAGCCAGCTCTATTTGTATCACACTAAGAAATCATTGGATGAAAAGCACAGGAAAACTGAAAATTATTAATTATTATTATTTTCATTGCCATTCTACAGTGACTAGCCAGGCAGATTCTCTGGACAAACTCCTCTCTTTGTGGACTCTCTCTACTAATTCCAACTCAAATCAGATCTACCTGAAAATCAACTAAGATCAATACAACATTGACTCATTTAAATAAATCTTACTGTACCAAGAATTGGCATGAAAGAAGAGTTACATAAAATATAGCCAATTAAAACTTGACTTTCCCCATGCATCATTAAGTCAGGGTGAAAATAATCTTTTTGACTTTGAAGCATAACTGTTAACTGTACATTTCTAAAAGGGTAGTATCATTTCATGTTACAAAACATTTGCCTGAGAAGCTCATTATATCACATAAATATACATCAAGAAAACTAAAAAAAAACAACTCCTAATTCATAGCCTTTTTGTTAAAGTGCTCAGTTAGTTTATATAAAAGCTTCCATTTTGAAAAGGTTATACTGTAAAAAAGCAGATCTACTGTGAAGAATAGATTTTTCCCTTCTGATCTTCTGAGAATTGTGTTATAAATGTATTTACATCTAATGTATTGAGTTCATTGAGTGATACTAAGAATCAAGCTCTGGCAAGCTGATGAAATATGATAAATGTAACAACAGCATTATAGTAGTGTCTGGCAGTGCCTGTAAAAAAGGTGCTCTGTATTTTCACTGTAACCAGTTTTTTTAATTTATAACTCAACAATGAATTGTGCTTTGGGTAAAAAAAAACAGCATACATGTTCTCAAAACCACAAATGTATAATACATATTTTTAAGTTTATCGAGACTGTTTAAAAGAGGTTGGCTGTTAGGTTATAGGACAAAAACATGGATCATAGAATCATAAAATATCAGGGTTGGAAGGGACCTCAGGAGGTCATCTAGTCCAACCCCCTGCTCAAAGCAGGACGAATCCCCAAATAAATCATACCAGCCAGGGCTTTGTCAAGCCTGACCTTAAAAATATCTAAGGAAGGAGATTCCACCACCTCCCTAGGTAACACATTCCAGTGTTTCACCATCCTCCTAGTGAAAAAGTATTTCCTAATATCCAACCTAAACCTCCCCCACTGCCACTTGAGACCATTTAAGTTCTGTCATCAGCTCCCACTGAGAACAGTTGAGATCCATCCTCTTTGGAACCCCTTTTAAGGTAGTTGAAAGCAGCTATCAAATCCCCCCTCATTCTTTTCTTCTGCAGACTAAACAATCCCAGTTCCTTCAGCCTCTCCTCATAAGTCATGTGTTCTAATCCCCTAATCATTTTTGTTGCCCTCCACTGGACTCTTCCCAATTTTTCCACATCCTTCTTGTAATGTGGGGCCCAAAACTGGACACAGTACTCCAGATGCAGCCTCACCAATGTCGAATAGAGGGGAACGATCACGTCCCTCGATCTGCTGGCAATGCCCCTACTTATACATCCCAAAATGCCATTGGCCTTCTTGGCAACAAGGGCACACTGTTGACTCATATCCAGCTTCTCATCCACTGTAACCCCTAGGTCCTTTTCTGCGGAACTGCTGCCGAGCCTTTCAGTCCCTAGTCTGTAGCGGTCCTTGGGATTCTTCCGTCCTAAGTGCAGGACTCTGCACTTGTCCTTGTTGAACCTCATCAGATTTCTTTTGGTCCAATCCTCTAATTTGTCTAGGGCCCTCTGTATCCTATCCTTACCCTCCAGCATATCTACCTCTCCTCCCAGTTTAGTGTAATCTGCAAACTTGCTGAGGGTGCAATCCACACCATTCTCCAGATCATTTATGAAGATATTGAACAAAACCGGACCGAGGACCGAACCTTGGGGGCACTCCACTTAATACCGGATGCCAACTAGACATGGAGCCATTGATCGCTACCTGTTGAGCCCGACAATCTAGCCAGCTTTCTATCCACCTTATAGTCCATTCATCCAGCCCATACTTCTTTAACTTGCTTGCAAGAATACTGTGGGAGACAGTGCCAAAAGCTTTGCTAAAGTCAAGGAACAACACATCCACTGCTTTCCCCTCATCCATAGAGCCAGTTATCTCGTCATAGAAGGCAATTAGTTTAGTCAGGCAGACTGCCCTTGGTGAATCCATGCTGACTGTTCCTAATCACTTTCCTCTCTTCTAAGTGCTTCAGAATTGATTCCTTGAGGACCTGCTCCATGATTTTTCCAGGGACTGAGGTGAGGCTGACTGGCCTGTAGTTCCCAGGATCCTCCTTCTATTAGCCTTTTTCTAGTCATCTGGGACTTCCCCGGATCACCATGAGTTTTCAAAGATAATGGCCAATGGCTCTTCAATCACATCCGCCAACCTTTAGCACTCTCGGATGCAGCGCATCCGGCCCCATGGACTTGTGCTCGTCCAGCTTTTCTAAATAGTCCCGAACCACTTCTTTCTCCACAAAGGGCTGGTCACCTCCTCCCCATGCTGTGCTGCCCAGTGCAGTAGTCTGGGAGCTGACCTTGTTCGTGAAGACAGAGGCAAAAAAAGCATTGTACATTCAAATTGTAGCACTGAAAAATTGTTGATTTTATATGTTAAACATTTGTAGGCCTGATAGTGAGCTAGAAATTCTGGTGATTTATTTTATAATTTTAGAAATAGATTCAAAAGCAGCTACTGTATATTAAGTTGGTTGTTTTTTTTTCATACGCATTTTAGAGCATTTTCCAGACTCTCTAGTATTATTCTTAAAACAAGCATATTACTATTCACATATATAGAGCATCAGAGTTCCAACGGTGCTATCACAGTCTAATGCATCAATAATTCACAAATGACGCATCCTTAATAGTATGTATTGGATTCGCACAGGCCTTAACAACAAAAGAGTCATTATACTTTGTCATGCTAATGATCCATGGATCAAGGACTGTCTAAGTACATACTGATGATATGTGAACTCAACAGTAGTTTGGCTACTTATTGCAGAGGTGTAGGAATGACATATATGTCTGTATTACTGTATCAATAACCACAACCACATGTGGAGATCCTCAGATGGTCATATTTCCATTAAAGTCACTGGGAAAGAAGCTGAGGTTCTGCCCCAGGTTACACCAGTTGAGAATCTGTTTTTGAATTTTTGGATGGTATAAAACAGAAAGTTTACCTAAGGATTTCCTGTCTTTTGCAGATTTAATAATTTTTTAGAATTATAGGACCAAATCTTAGTCCTACTATAGTCATTGTCAACACTCCCATTGACTTCAGTGGGGCCAGGCTGTGGTTCATACTTTTAGCTCAATATGCAAGCCATTACTGGACTCTTCTCCTTACATTTACACCAGTGTATATTAGCAATAACACTGATGAAGTCAGTGGAATTACACTTGTGTAAAACCAATGGAAGTGGGAAGAATTTTTTTACCATACTCACTGGCAAGACCACCATCTCCAAACCTCTTTTTCTATCACTGTGGAAATAGAAACACTGGAGAACTGATCCATGTTGCAGAGAACCTCACTAGAAGCCTTTTAAAATAATCCTAAATCAAATATGGCTTCTTATAGTCTAAGAACCCACCAGAACAAAGGGTTTCTCTTTTATACTCCACTTTTTTTCTGTACAGGGAAAGATGAACATGTGGGGCAAAAATTGGTTTTATTTTTATTCATACAAATTGTTAGCAAAAGTTATGGTGTGCAAACTGGGGGAAAAATGGCTGACAGTCAGAGTCATGCTGTCTGGAGTTGCTCACGACCACGAGTGCCTACTTTGTGGCAGACTGTCAAAAGCCGGGCAGACACCCCAAACTGGTGGTATGTGGTATAATTAGATTTCACCAACCCACTACGAAATGTAAATTCCTAAAGTACTGCTATACTCTTATAATGTAGTCACAGACAGTCCCCTTAAACACTCCAGTCTATCTTGCCACCCAGGTGAGCTGGATTATGCGATAAATGGCCATTTACACCAAAAATCACAAAATATTCTGGGTTACCAGTCACTCACAAGTCAATTTGCATTCTAGATCTCACACCAAAGACAACAGTGGTAGTCAATTCCACAGTAAACTTACTAAGGTTAATTAGCTATGTCAAGGTTCCTTCCCCACTCTGAACTCTAGGGTACAGATGTGGGGACCTGCATGAAAAACCCCCTAAGCTTATTTTTAGCAGCTTAGGTTAAAACTTCCCCCAGGTACAAACTATTTTACCTTTTGTCCTGGACTTTATTGCTGCCACCATCAAGCGTCTAACAAATATAACAGGGAAAGAGCCCACTTGGAAACGTCTTTCCCCCCCCAAACTCCCCCAAGCCCTACACCCCCTTTCCTAGGGAAGGCTTGATAAAAATCCTCACCAGTTTGCATAGGTGAACACAGACCCAAACTCTTGGATCTTAAGAACAATGAAAAAGCAATCAGGTTCTTAAAAGAAGAATTTTAATTAAAGAAAAAGTAAAAGAATCACCTTTGTAAAATCAGGATGGTAAATACCTTACAGGGTAATCAGATTCAAAACATAGAGAATCCCTCTAGGCTAAACCTTAAGTTACAAAAAGACACAAAAACAGGAATATACATTCAATCCAGCACAGTTTATTTTATCAGCCATTTAAACAAAACAGAATCTAATGCATATCTAACTAAATTGCTTCCTAACTCTTTACAGGAGTTCTGACCTGCATTCCTGCTCTGGTCCCGGCAAAAGCATCACAAAGACAGAGACGACCCTTTGTTACCCCACCCCCTCCAGCTTTGAAAGTATCTTGTCTCCTCATTGGTCATTTTGGTCAGGTGCCAGCGAGGTTGTCTCAGCTACTTAACCCTTTACAGGTGAAAGGATTTTTCCTCTGGCCAGGAGGGATTTAAAGGGTTTACCCTTCCCTTTATATTTATGACAAGCTACAAAAAAAGAATGAGAGTTATTGAGAGGTTAAAGCAGGTAAAATATATGTACGTAGGTGAATCACAGTCTGTAATCCCCAAATGGTAGTAGAGATCTAGTAATCTGACCGTTTCCCAAAAGTCGCATAGCTCTGGGAATCTCAGTCTTCTTGTTTAGTTATTCTGTCCTGTTAGAATCCAAACAGTACAGAGATGAAGAATTTTTCCCTGTGTCCATGCTTATAGCCTCTTCCTGCAAAGAAACAAGTTCACAGGGTCACTACCCATGTGGGCTCTTTCTTTTCCGATTCAGACAGAGGAGCATAATTAGTGTCTTTGATCTCCAATCATCATACACAATGATCACTGTTTCGAAATAAGCAACAATTAGCACATTCCTGTTAAAGATTTTCATTTGCATTACATAAGGCTTCTTTCTCCTTTGATGGGTTACTTAGTTATAGGGATATATACAATAAAAATGTTTGCTATTACATTATAACAGGATACAGATACATGAAAACAATGTATGCACCATCCCATTAGTGTTCATGAAGTTTTAACACCAAATACATTCTTATACATTTAACAATCATTCTGATGTATACTAGTATGCAAGCGAGTGGCCTGGCTTCAAACTGTGAGTTTGTCAGTTCTCAGCTGATGCCTAGGCTTTGGCCAGTGAGAGCCCGTGGCTTACCAAAATCACTGTCAGTTTAGTAGTCCATTAGATGTTAAGGCCAGCATAATATGGGCTATATAATTTCAGCCATTGATTCCTGCGCTTGGCCCAATAACCGTCTGATGAAACTAGAGTGTATATTTTTAGAAAGAGATTTAATCATGTTTCAAAGACACCATGTGATGGTGAATCTGTCATTTGTAATCTGTTCCAATGGTTAATTAACCTAACCTAATTTTGCAATTTATTTTCATTTTGAACTTTACTGACTTTTTGTGTCTTTGTCTGTTAGATAAGAGCCGTTCAGTTACTTGACATTTCAGCCTTAACATTGGAGAAGAAATATCTATGTATGCTTATTTCCTTAACCCACAACTGAAATACAGTCATTTAAGTGAACACTCCAGAAAACAACATTCAAACCTTTAAGAAACTAGTTTTTGGTGAATTGTTCAACTCAAACAACAAAAAGTAGAATATACTGCCTTTTGAAAGGTGATATGCAAAAGTGGGAACCTAGAATTAGTAGATTCTCCTCTGTTTGTTTTAAAGGCATTTATCCATTGATTGAGCTCAACTCACATTCACATGCTTAGACAGAAGTCCATACAAACTGGCTAATTTAATGTGCAAAAGACTCACTTTACATACATGTAATTACCTGATGTGTGCACAAATATCCATCTTCACATTTGTACGAGGAATTTGTGGGTACAGTAGATTCATATATAACCCATTGTTCATTGTGTTATAAGTCATACTCTATGGCTGCTCCAATACCTTCTATTGCTCATAGCAAATGCACCTAGGTTCTGAGACACTATCCTCCGAAGTCATTGGGAGAGTTTTCCACTCAGCTTTGAGTTAGGTCCTGTACTATAATACTGAAGGTACTGGATCAAATTTTGCTGTTGGCCCATATTCCTATACATGAACAATTTTGGCAGGAGCTATGTTTAAAATGTTATCCAATAATCAGTTGCAAATTGTCTTTCATGTAGGCACATTGTTTCAACTGTGATATGGTAGTTTAGGAGATTTTTTAATTTCTAAAATGTCTCCCAGGCAGGACTTTATCTAGATTCTCATTTGTGAAGACTATATTTGGGTCTGATGTTGACTATTTTGCAGGTTTCTGAGGTTATAGGAGAACTGTTATTTTCCTGTCCATATAAAGGGTTATTTCAATAAAAACACAATTTTGCTTCCTTTTATGACTTCATTTCAGTTATTAAGAAGGTGACAGGGAATTTAAAGCTTTGAATACTGTGGGATTGTTTAATTTTGTTTGGTTTTGCCTGGTTGATTATTTGGGTGTGAAAGTTTATTGTCAGTTGAGTTACGGATAGTTGAACTAAGGAATGAATCAGTTCTTTCTTTTATGAAAAGACATAATCTCATAGCTCTGAACAGTAGAGCCAGCTGGCCCAGAGTTCTTTGTCTCCTAGTTTTACATATTAGGTAATTGGTTTATTGAATTTCTAAATATGTTGAATTTTTACGAAGATTATTACATTAGCCTGTAATGATTTATATATTTTCAGGACTCTCCAACATAATGTTACATTGTGAAATCTGTGATGACAAAGGAAAAAAAAAACACTTTTACATAAAGCTATATCTACCTCAGATATTTTATTGACCATATCTTCGGGGGTGACGGGGACACTTAATAAAGTGAAGAGTCTAATAACAGCATGATTTTGAGTTTTAGTATAGTAATTATGGTTGAAAGGAGCTATATAACTACAAGATATTATTATAATGGCAGAAAATACCACTCAGTGTATCCTTTCTTCTGACAAAGAAAAAAATGGCATACAACATTGTCATACCCATAAAAATTGCAAAAAACAAGAATAGTGTACAATAAATTAATTCTCAAGGCAGTCAAAAACTCTTTGCCTGTTCTAGTCTGATTAACTCAATTTGTGTTGCATGTTTAGGTATTTAATACTTATACATTTCCTTTGTGTTTGAGAAGACTATGATGACTTCTGAAAATGAGATTTTCTAAACTTGACAACAGATAATTATTTATTAGAATAATTATTTTAATTATTTTTTTGTATTACTGGAGGACCTAGGAGTCCTGTCACTTGTTCCATTTTTTTTTCACACAAAGTTCCCTATAATTGGGAAAAAATCTGCTCAGCCTGGAAGACTAAAAAGAATGGAGAATACTTTCAGACAGGGATTACTATAATAAGATAGTAGACTAATTGTCCAACTAGTTCACTGTCCTATCTATAACAGCCGTCAATGGCAACTCCTACAAGAAAGGTACAAAATGTACATAATGCAGGAGTCAACCTGTGTGGATCCAACTGTAGGATCAGGATCTTAGTTTGGACCCAAGTTAAAATTGCCATTAAAAAGTCAACTTCCTTTCTTCACTATCAAAATCAGTGAAATCATTTCCTCCAACTGGGTGGCAGAATTTTCACAAAAAAAAGCCTTCTAAATGAAGTGTATGTTGGGTGATTTCCCTGGGAGGCATCAAGAGCTCCCTTGTGCATGTGTCTGTCTCATGCCCATATCAAAGTGCTAAGCCTGGTTATGCTTTTCTGTCAGCCATCTGCATTACAACTGTAGTTACATATCCACTTTTATGACAGATAATTGATTCTCTTTGGGATTTTTTCTTCTCTTTTTGTTGGGCAGGACACCTATCAAACTGTGAACTCTTCTCAGTCCAGGGCCCCAAACTATCTGCCACTTTCACCTGCCTGTCCACTGTGGGTTGACCAGTGCTTAGGAATAATATGAATTTGGCACTGCAGTAATATGGACTTTAACCCCAGGCCTTCATGAAATTACCTTCATGAAATTTAATCACTTGTAACTATTTTTTTTTTCCTCCGGTAGTTTCAACATTATATTGATTTCCAAATATTGTTACATGTTGATGGGAGAAATGGTTTTGTATCCTCCAGTGGGATGGATGAGAGAGCTAAAGAAAAAGGTAACATACCCTATGTGCTGTACTAGTAAACATCAATCTGGAGAAAAAAAAAACACCCAATAATGAGGTAGTTTTGAAGACTCCCTTTTTTGTGATTTTACTTTAAAAACTACCTTCTATGAATTTCACAGGCCTGTTAGTTTCTGATATGAACATGTAGTATGTGGTAGTCATTACTTGTTGGACATCTTGGTTTGTCACATGCACATTGGAAAAGAACCCTGCTCTCCTTACTTGCACAAGGGGCACTCAATATTTCACAGAATCTGTGCTCATTCCTCACACACAGGCTCAGAAATAAGACCAATTCTGGTACTACTGTGGGGTAACTATGGGTAAATGTTCACATTTTTAATGGTAACCCCCATACATACATGGACACAACAGGATTTTTTAAATATTGTCTGCATCTACCAAAGAAACCAGGAAGCTATTATATAATGCTTGTGAAAAACTGATCTTGTTTCCTTTGTGTTGTACGTTACCATCCTAACATTTGCAAAAAGTGTTGTTACAATTATTTCAATACATTTATACTTGCAAAAGCATTGTCTTAGAGTATGTCTACACTGCAATTAGATACCTGCAACTGGCCTGTACCAGCTGACTCAGGCTTGGTCTGGAAACTGTGGGAGAGTCCCAGAGCTCTAGCTGCAGCCCGAGCCAGAATGACTGCACTGCAATTAAACAGCACCACAACCCAAATCCTGTGGGCCCATGTCAGCTGGTGCAGGCCAGCTGTGGGTGTCTAATTGTAGTGTAGACATTCTTAAAAAACTAAAGTGAAAGAGTGTGGTCTAAAACTAGTATCTTTTATGATTTGTTTCTTGTGCAAGTCACCTTAAACTTAAGAGAAGTCCCACTCCCCACAAAACAGAGGCAGCTATGATTTGCGTTTGGATGCAGCCCATTACACCTCTTTTCATTAGTTAGTATACTCTCTAATGAAGACTTTGCTAGTGTTGTTAGAAGGGCCTTTGTTCTCTTCATGTAAAATAGAGGTTACTTTGACTATGCAATGAAAGTAAATGATTGCTGATGGGGTATGGAATAACAAACCTGTCTTTCAAACAGGTTGATAATGAGGCTACCAGTCCAGGTTGTGTGCACAGAATTAGAACCTGGATTGGGCACTAGCTGAGAATCAAACCTCCTTCTCATACATATTAAAGCCATTTTATGCTGCATTGGCAAGATGGCCAATGGTGGGAGTCAGTTATATTTACATCCACTTAAACCTTTTTTATGTTACAAAGATGGCTTCAGGTGGCTTTACTGTAAAATGAGAATCAGACCCCAGAGATAGTATAACTTGCTGGGGTAAACTGTGGTAAAAAGTTAACTATAAGCATAACATCTATATATGGTTTACAAAGTGGATTGTATATTTATGGCTCAAACATACTATTAATTGTTTAATCTCTCCAGATATTCATGCCTCACTCCTCACTGTAGTATCTGAATTCAGCTATAGAGTTTTCACCCAGATTTTGATTAACAACATTTGGAAAACATTCAAAATTAAACCCACCTTAAGAAAAACACCTCAAAAGTTAATTTGATGAGCTAATATATCTTACATGAGGTTATACATGAAGATATGTCCTCTTGCATTCTTTTTACTATACAAAAATTAAAAACAAAAGTCAAAAAAGCAAACAAACCAGAGAGTCCTTTCAATAGTGTAGCCTGTGTCAACACTGCATTTTTCTCTGTAAAATATAAAATGAATCTGATTTAAAAACTTGAATGGTTGCAGATGCCTCATTTTCATTCCCAAATGGTGTACTTGACTTAATAGGTCATAGCAAAGACAGTTAATCACCAGTCCATCAAAGCTGACCTTACAATATACTTGGCAACTAACTTGCAAATACCTGCCTCTGAGATCTTTCAAAACTCAGTCCAATTCTACTGCAGTGAATTGTCTATATATGACCAATTCAGGGAGTTATGTTTGGATTTGTAATAGATGGTAAAGAAATCAGGCTACAGCCATTGGACAGTTTGGTCAGCCGATATTATATAACATTGAATGAAATGGGAAAGGATAATATTTATAAAAGTAAAATAAATCTTTTTCCACCAATTTGATTCAAATGTCTTAATAAAATACAGATTTTGTTCAGTCTGAATATGAGCACAAATTAGATGCAGAGAGATTCACTTTCTGATTAAAAGTGACCTCTCTCTGAACTTGAATATTTCCAAGTTTGCACAGCTTCTGTTCAAATATTTATTTTCTAATACAAATTGTGTATTCACATATGTACTGAAGTGAGGAATAAAATGTCAACCATAGTGGCCATTAAATATGGAAAACACACATCTTGTGTAAATACTATGATAAATCCCTCTAATGAGTCTGACTTCATGTGCAACAGAGTAGGCTCATGGAAGGAAATAAAGAATTTTATTTTCCTTTCTTAATAGCTTTTTAGTAACAAAAGGAAATGTTAAGAAGTGAGCTGTAGCTCACGAAAGCTCATGCTCAAATAAATTAGTTAGTCTCTAAGGTGCCACAAGTACTCCTTTTCTTTTTGCGAATACAGACTAACACGGCTGTTACTCTGAAACCTGTCATTATACTGAACATTGTAACATTTCTTCTGCTTTGCAATTAAAATATATGTGCCTTCTAACAGATGTCCCTTAATATGTATGGACATATAGGTGCTTAAATTATTTTATAAAAAGAAAAAAGGTATTTTTCCAGACATAAATGTGGAGGTATTTTTGAAAGAGAGAATGTACTTGTTAGTCCTAAAAAAAATCAAGGTCTAAAGTGTCTCGGTAAAATATGTTTTCTTTAAGATAGACTGTATAAGCTGCACTATATAGCAGCATTAAATTGCTTACAATTGCTCCGCTTTTATCTTTGGTCCGCTACATCTGCAGAAAACATAATGTGAAAGTTGTAGGTATAGAAATACTGTAGAGATGAGAATGAAGGATGGCTTTATAAAATGGTGGCTAGTAAGACCTTGAGCTCAGTTTGAAGAAGCAAAGATTTGCTGTTCTGTCAACTGATTTTTTTTCAACTGTCAGCTGTAATTATTAAATCAATAAACTCTATTATATTTAGAATTTAAATAGTTTCTCAAATAAGACATACCATCTTCAGGCCAGCAACAAGCTGTTTATTACATTTTAATGCGAGTGAGCAGTAATACGGCTTTTGCTATCTCATAATTTTAAGGTGGATTGTTAGCATGGACTTATTCATTCTAAACAAATCCACTCCCATCATATCCCTCCTTGTAATAGGAATGTCCTATTAATATAACTGTTAACTAGAAAATGAGGGCAGGCTTTGCCCAGGTATTATTCTGCACCAAATCATAGGCATTGGCTCTAACCATTATAAATTAAAAGTGTTGGGATTTTCTTTGACTCTTGTCAAATAATGTCAGTATTGTGTATTGGAACTTTACTTATGATATGATGCCTGTAAAAAGATCAATGACACTGAGAAAAAATATCAAGTTTGCGAAAGCAATGTAGGAACTAGAGACACATGTTAAAAAGGGATTTAGAATCCTAATTTCCATTCTCTTAAATACTCAGCTAGTGTAGATAGAACTGACTTCAATAGAGTTATGACCATTTTTACCGACTAAAGATCCACCCTATTTACTTTGAATAAGTCTTATGCTCCTATGTGCCTAGGGTGTGACCTATACCCACACACATTCTTATGTTGGCTTAAACCTCAGGGCATAAACTCTACTACTATAATCAGTTTTAATCTCTTATAAGAGATCCCATACATGAATGTCACACTACCTTCAAGTAGTTTAGTAAAACTGATTCAAGTTAAATGAGTGTGACTTCTGTGTGCAGACATGACCCAATGACTTTTGAAAATGTGACTTGGGCTCCTAACTCAGGTGGATGGCTAGGAAAATCAGTTTCCAAAAAAATTTGGGGGACCCAAAATTGAGAGTCTGAAATTGGTGGATTCAATTAAAAATGAATATGTAAATGATAATGCATGCTTTGGATTCAGCAGTGGCAAGGTGGTGAGTTAATGCAAGTCCTAAAGTTATACCAGAAAGAGTAGTATCTTTTTGTTACCCCTCTTCACCAAAATATTCCCCAAAGAACCAGAGATTAAAAAATTATAAGTGAGCTCAAAGCTATGAATTTCTCTGCACAGCCTGTAGATCTTTGGCTACTTTTCTTCCTTTTCCACTATATTGTCATGAAATCCTCTGTCCTCTTATAAATAAAAGTACAGCCTTGCACATATGCTGTAGCCATGCCTGAAAATGTGTGTCTATAGGGCTACAAAAACCTGTTTCTAATAAGTAGGAACATGCTCAATTACCTGATTTGTGTATGCAAATACAGGGTTTTGCACCATAAATATAGCTTTAGAATTCCAAACTTAAACAGACTTCAGTGATCTGCCACTCAGAGTAGGATAATCCTGACAGACTTGGAGAACAATACAACTCAGGCTGCAGGTTTCACAGCCCAGAGCAATAGGTGTGATATACAAAAAGCAGTTCATAAAGCACTTCAATTTACTCCTTTTCAGGCCTTTTCCCTGGAAAGGTTCCCGTTCTGCCAGGTATCAGTAAAATACATGTGGCACATTGCCTCTGGGGATAATGTAAGCATTAACTGAGCAAAAACTGAAATCTGAATCACTTGACCATGACTGAACACAGCAAAGGACCTATAGTCATTCTGGAATTTTGTAGCTATTATCAGTGGTTTGTTGAGAATTATTCATATTTATTGAGACACTTGACCATATAAAGTCTGGTCTGTTATGAAACCTCTTTTCATCTTCCGTTCCAATGGCTGGAAGCTAAACTTAGACAAATTGCAATTAGACATAAGGTAAAATAGTTAACAGTGAGGCTAATTAACCATTGGGACAATCTACCTAAGGATGTGGTAGATTCTCCATCATTTGAAGTCTTTAAAGCAAGATTAGATGTCTTTGTAAAAGGGATACTACAGCTTGAACAAAAGATGTGTGCTTGATGAAGACATTTTTGGGTTATGCAGAAAGTTCAGATTAATGACCATGAGGATTTCTTTTGGCTTTATCTACAATTCCAGTCGTGTGTATTCCCGTGCCTGTTACTCTGGATGTAATCGTGCAGAATGTATTGCCTCAGAAAAGGCCTTCTTCTTCTTGTCTGTGCCCACAGTATGTTGATCATCTCTTGCAACATAACATATTCAGTCTTAACTTTAATGACTATGCTCGTGAGCAGAGCACTGCACTGGCATTCAGACCTAGGTATGGCTATAGGTTCAGGCACTGGCTTGCTGTGTGGCTATGGGCAGGTCACTCCCCTCTATGTACTCCAGTTTCCTTATCTTTGAAGTGAGGATAAGGATACTGTCCTCTGTAAAGTGCTTTGAGATTTACTGATGAAAAGTGCAATATAAAAGCTAGGTATTATTATTATTATTATTATTATTAGAAAGCATTAAGAGGTAATCAATTACATAGGAGTAGGTAACTGTGGTAGCATAGAATCTTTGCCAGGAGATGAGATAATCACTCGCAATGTTCCAAAGAGCCCCAAAATTTAATTGTTCAAATATTTTACAAAATTTAAAAACCCTCTAGAAACATCTACTTTGCTGATAACTGCAGGGACTCCAGCCACACCATTTTAAAATTTAAATTATTTTCCTTTTGTTCCTCCCAAGGGCGAGAGTCTTGCTAAAATTAAGCAATTTTGACAGCATGGTTTCATTATCTTCTGAAGTATTTTCCAAGTCCATCCATTTTTTGGTCCCTTACTTTGGGTGGCAAAGTATCCTTTTTAAAAGTTGTTTCTAACACAAACATTGACTGTGCAAAAATGTGCAACTTCTTAAATGACCTATATCAGTATGTATTTAGTAATTAATTAAATTTATTTGAAATGAGTTGTTACTGCTTTTTCACCAGAAAGGAATTAGTTTTATAAGTTTCTTAGGTGCTTTATATAATGTTGGCACAACATAAGCAATAAATAATTACAATAGCACTGCAAAAACCAACAGAAATATGGAAGAATCAACTGGATTATTTTCTGGTTTATGCATTATTAATATCATTGTTAACTAAATTAACATTGTATAAGTTATATAACATTATAAATTATAAATGTTATAACAGTATAAATTATAAAATTATAACAGTATAAATTAACTAACATTGTATAAGTAGGGGCATAGCGAGCAGATCGAGGGACGTGATCGTTCCCCTCTATTCAACATTGGTGAGGCCTCATCTGGAGTACTGTGTCCAGTTTTGGGCCCCACACTTCAAGAAGGATGTGGATAAATTGGAGAGAGTCCAGCGAAGGGCAACAAAAATGATTAGGGGTCTGGAACATATGAGTTATGAGGAGAGGCTGAGGGAGCTGGGATTGTTTAGCCTGCAGAAGAGAAGAATGAGGGGGGATTTGATAGCTGTTTTCAACTACCTGAAAGGGGGTTCCAAAGAGGATGGCTCTAGACTGTTCTCAATGGTATCAGATGACAGAACGAGGAGTAATGGTCTCAAGCTGCAGTGGGGGAGGTTTAGATTGGATATTAGGAAAAACTTTTTCACTATGAGGGTGGTGAAACACTGGAATGCGTTACCTAGGGAGGTGGTAGAATCTCCTTCCTTAGAAGTTTTTAAGGTCAGGCTTGACAAAGCCCTGGCTGGGATGATTTAGCTGGGAATTGGTCCTGCTTTGAGCAGGGGGTTGGACTAGATGACCTTCTGGGGTCCCTTCCAACCCTTATATTCTATGATTCTATGATTCTATGATTCTAAATTCCGATTCTTCTTCATGCAATTCTTTAAGTGATACACTCTTGTGGAGCATGGACCAGAGATTGGAATCTTTTGGCCAGCAGTGCCCATTGGCTGGCACAGGTAGGTAAAGACAGACTGAAAACAGTACAAATGTGGAGGTGTAAATGAGGAAGGAATTTAGATCAGTGGTGAGCAACCTGCACCCATGGGCCACACACGGCCCGTCAGGGTAATCTGCTGGTGGGCCACGAGACAGCTTGTTTACATTGACCGTCCGCAGGCACAGCTGCCAACAGCTCCCAGGGGCCACGGTTCGCCGTTCCCGGCCAATGGGAGCTGCGGGAAGCGGTGCAGGCCACCAGGATGTGCTGTCCGCTGCTGCCCGCAGCTCCCATTGGCCAGGAATGGCGAACCACGACCACTGGGAGTTGCGGGCGGCCATGCCTATGGACGGTCAATGTAAACAAACTGTCTCGCAGCCCGCCAGCGGATTACCCTGATGAGCCGCATGTGGCCCACTGGCCACAGGTTGCCCACCACTGATTTAGATGGTATAATTTTTATTACTAATCATGATGAATAAGCCAGAAAGAGAAGAGCTTGCATTTCTGATCAAGCTTAGAGGACTGGCAATTAGGAAAAACAGCATCTTTTTATTTGTAAACTGGCCATATTTCTCCCTGAAGCACAAGAAATATACCATCTTGGGATGGCATTTTACTATTGTGCCTTAGAAGAAACAATAACTTCTGGAGTTGCTTGGTGTACACAGGGCTTCCCATCCATAAAGATTGTACAATTCTGCACCTGGTGCAAAGGTTCCACTTCACAGTTCGGTGAAAAGGAATGGGCAAAGTCATGGCCCAACCTCCTACTCCCCAGCTCTCCCTTTTCTGGGCAACTTGCTCCCTGGAGGAAGCAAGGACAAAGTGGTCCCTGTTCACAGGAACTGTTGTTGTGATCTGCCCTTGTAAGGGCCGTGCAAGGATAGAGAAAGTTTCTTGTTATCCTTCCATCCACCATTTCATGTACTTCTGAAAAACAGATCACAGTCTGACCCTATATGATTAGATAATAGTCATTTTCTAAAACAGTTCAGGAAAAACAGGGAACATTATATTGAACAGTACCTTACTATATGAGTAGACCTACTGCAGTCAATGAAGCTAATAATGGAGGAAAGTAGTACTCAAAGGGAGTAAGGGTGGCAAAATCTAGCCTTAAGAAAAGGAGTACTTGTGGCACCTTAGAGACTAACCAATTTATTTGAGCATAAGCTTTCGTGAGCTACAGCTCACTTCATTGGATGCATTCAGTGGAAAATACAGTGAGGAGATTTATATACACACAGAACATGAAACAATGGGAGTTATCATACACACTGTAAGGAGAGTGATCACTTAAGATGAGCTATTACCAGCAGGAGAATGGGCGAGGGGGAAACCTTTTGTAGTGATAATCAAGGTGGGCCATTTCCAGCAGTTAACAGGAACATCCAAGGAGCAGTGGGGGAGGGATAGCTCAGTGGTTTGAGCATTGGCCTGCTAAACCCAGGAATGTGAATTCAATCCTTGAGGGGGCCATTTAGGAATCTGGGGCAAAAATTGGGGATTGGTCCTGCTTTGAGCAGGGGGTTGGACTAGATGATCTCCTGAGGTCCCTTCCAACCTTGATATTCTATGATTCTAGGGGGCGTGGGGGGACATAAACATGGGGAAATAGTTTTACTTTGTGTAATGACACATCCACTCCCAGTCTCTATTCAAGCCTAAGTTAATAGTATCCAGTTTGCAAATTAATTCCAATTCAGCAGTCTCTTGTTGGAGTCTGTTTTTGAAATCTTTTTATTATAATATTGCGACCTTTAGGTCTGAAATCAAGTGACCAGAGAGATTGAAGTGTTCTCCGACTGGTTTATGAATGTTATAATTCTTGACATCTGGTTTGTGTCCATTTATTCTTTTACGAAGAGACTGTCCAGTTTGACAAATGTACATGGCAGAGGGGCATTGTTGGCACATGATGGAATATATCACATTGGTAGATGTGCAGGTGAATGAGCCTCTGATAGTATGGCTGATGTGATTAGGCCCAATGATAGTGTCCCCTGAATAGATAGGTTGACAACAGTTGGCAACAGGCTTTGTTGCAAGGATAGGTTCCTGGGTTAGTGGTTCTGTTGTGTGGTGTGTGGTTGCTGGTGAGTATTTGCTTCAGGTTGGGGGGCTGTCTGTAGTAGGTGACAAGGACTTGCCTGTCTCCCAAGATTTGGGAGAGTGATGGGTCATCCTTCAGGATAGGTTGTAGATCTTTGATGATGCGTTGGAGAGGTTTTAGTTGGGGGCTGAAGGTGATGGCTAGTGGCGTTCTGTTATTATCTTTGTTGGGCCTGTCCTGTAGTAGGTGACTTCTGGGTACTCTTCTGGCTCTGTCAATTTGTTTCTTCACTTCCGCAGGTGGGTATTGTAGTTGTAAGAATGCTTGATAGAGATCTTGTAGGTGCTTGTCTCTGTCTGAGAGGTTGGAGCAAATGCGGTTGTATCGTAGAGCTTGGCTGTAGACGATAGATCGTGTGGTGTGGTTTGAGTGAAAGCTGGAGGCATGTAGGTAGGAATAGCGGTCAGTATGTTTCCGGTATAGGGTGGTGTTTATGTGATCATCGCTTATTAGAACCGTAGTGTCCAGGAAGTGGATCTCTTGTGCCAATGCCTGAGATGATGGGGCGTCCAGGATTTCCAGGTTTATGGATCTTGGGTAGCAGATAGAATACCCCAGGTTGGAGTTCCAGAGCTGTGTCTGTGCGGATTTGTTCTTGTGCTTTTTCAGGGAGTTTCTTGAGCAAATGCTGTAGTTTCTTTTGGTAACTCTCAGTGGGATCAGGGGGTAATGGCTTGTAGAAAGTGGTGTTTGAGAGCTGCCTAGCAGCCTCTTGTTCATATTCCGACCTTTTCATGATGACGACAGCACCTCCTTTGTCAGCCTTTTTGATGATGATGTCCTCAGAGTTGTTTCTGAGGATGTTGATGGCATTGTGTTCTTCACGGCTGAGGTTATGTGGCAAGTGATGCTGCTTTTCCACAATTTCAGCCCATGCACATCGGTGGAAGCACTCTATGTAGAAGTCCAGTCTGTTGTTTTGACCTTCAGGAGGAGTCCACCTAGAATCCTTCTTATTGTAGTGTTCGTAGGAAGGTCTCTGTGGATTAGTATGTTGTTCAGAGGTGTGTTGGAAATAGTCCTTGAGTCAGAGACGTCGAAAATAGGATTCTAGGTCACCACAGAACTTATAGGTTGTGATGGGTGCCAGTGACACAAGGAGGCTATACCTCAGTCCATCCTGAACTCATGTTCGTGGGGGTGGAGGGGCAGAAGGAGGGGCAGAACTCCGACCTGGGGTATTCTATCTGCTACCCAAGATCCATTAACCTGGAAATACTAGACGCACCATCATCTCAGGCATTGGCACCCTCACAGCAGGATTGTCTGGCTATGTAGACTCCCTCCTCAGGCCCTATGCTACCAGCAGTCCCAGCTATCTTTGAGACACCACTGACTTCCTGAGGAAACTACAATCCACTGGTGATCTTCCTGAAAACACCATCCTGGCCACTATGGATGTAGAAGCCCTCTACACCAACATTCCACACAAAGATGGAATACAAGCCATCAGGAACACTATCCCCGATAATGTCACGGCAAACCTGGTGGCTGAACTTTGTGACTTTGTCCTCACCCATAAATATTTCACATCTGGGGACAATGTATACCTTCAAATCAGCGGCACTGCTATGGGTACCCGCATGGCCCCACAGCATGCCAACATTTTTCTGGCTGACTTAGAACAACGCTTCCTCAGCTCTCGTCCCCTAATGCCCCTACTCTACTTGTGCTATATTGATGACATCTTCATCATCTGGACCCATGGAAAAGAAGCCCTTGAGGAATTCCACCATGATTTCAACAATTTCCATCCCACCATCAACCTCAGCCTGGACCAGTCCACACAAGAGATCCACTTCCTGGACATTACGGTGCTAATAAGCAATGGTCACATAAACACCACCCTATACCGGAAACCTACTGACCGCTATTCCTACCTACATGCCTCCAGCTTTCACTCAGACCACACCACACGATCTATCGTCTACAGCCAAGCCCTACGATACAACTGCATTCACCTACAAGTCTCTATCAAGCATTCTTACAACTACAATACCCACCTGCGGAAGTGAAGAAACAAATTGACAGAGCCAGAAGAGTACCCAGAAGTCACCTACTACAGGACAGGCCCAACAAAGATAGTAACAGAACGCCACTAGCCATCACCTTCAGCCTCCAACTAAAACCTCTCCAGCGCATCATCAAAGATCTACAACCTATCCTGAAGGACGACTCATCACTCTCCCAAATCTTGGGAGACAGGCCAGTCCTTGCCTACAGACAGCCCCCCAACCTGAAGCAAATACTCACCAGCAACTACACACCACACAACAGAACTACTAACCCAGGAACCTATCCTTGCAACAAAGCCCATTGCCAAATATGTCCACCTATCTATTCAGGGGACACTATCATCGGGCCTAATCACATCAGCCATACTATCAGAGGCTCGTTCACCTGCACATCTACCAATGTGATATATTCCATCATGTGCCAGCAATGCCCCTCTGCCATGTACATTGGTCAAACTGGACAGTCTCTACATAAAAGAATAAATGGACACAAATCAGATGTCAAGAATTATAAGATTCATAAACCAGTTGGATAACACTTCAATCTCTCTGGTCACTCGATTACAGACCTAAAGGTCGCAATATTACAATAAAGAGACTTCAAAAACAGACTCCAACGAGAGACTGCTGAATTGGAATTAATTTGCAAACTGGATAATATTAATTTAGGCTTGAATAGAGACTGGGAGTGGATGTGTCATTACATAAAGTAAAACTATTTCCCCATGTTCATTTCTCCCCACCCCCCACTGCTCCTTGGACGTTCCTGTTAACTGCTGGAAATGGCCCACCTTGATTATCACTACAAAAGGTTTTCTCCCCCCTGCTCTCTTGCTGGTAATAGCTCATCTTAAGTGATCACTCTCCTTACAGTAAAAAGAAATGGAGTACTTGTGGCACCTTAGAGACTAACCAATTTATTTGAGCATGAGCTTTCGTGAGCTACAGCTCAGCATCCGATGAAGTGAGCTGTAGCTCACTAAAGCTCATGCTCAAATAAATTGGTTAGTCTCTAAGGTGCCACAAGTACTCCTTTTCTTTTTGTGAATACAGACTAACACAGCTGCTACTCTGAAACAACATCTAGCCTTGTGTTTCATTTCTCTGCACTGGATTGTATACAGTTGATTCTTAAACAAATCAAATAAGCTTTAATAAATCAAAGCTTTATATTCTGGCTACAAAGATTTTTAAGGTCAGGAGGACCATTATAATTATCTAGTCTGACTTCCTGCATAACATGGGCCATAGAACTAGACATAAAAATAGACTGGAGTGATTACTTATCCTTTCAGCTCAACACAAGTCTCTCTACTAAATCAAATCAATCAATAAATCAAAAGTTTAGATCAGACTAATCACATTTATTCACATTCAGCAATAGTTATTGAACCAAAAATATTAATCCCATTTTAGTGTCTTTTGAAGAACCTTATCTGAAGCTTGCAAAATACAATTAAAACAAGTTTATTAGACATAAATATACATATTAAAATCAGAAGTAAAAGTTGTTTATTGAGATCAGCATTTTTCTCAGCAAGTATATACCACCTCTGGGGAAAATTAGTAACCAAAATAGGTGCTAACAGCTAGATACTAAATATTGCAAAGAGCTATTGTATAATAAAACAACTCTGAGGAAATTTAGCAAAGAATAATAAAGATTAATTTGACAGAATCTCAGCACAGAATTCCAGTGATGTGGAGATTCCATGCCTCCCTTCTGTATTAATCAAAACCAATCTGCATTAAGGTCCATATCCAGCAAAGTATTTCAGTGGGAATAGTCATATGCTTAAAGTAAATCATGTGCTCGAGTATCTTGCCAGATGAGTTCTTCATAGTAGATGAAAAAATAAATTCTGGTAAAAATTGTTTGAATAAATGAAGTCTGGCACTCATTTAATATAGTGGCCTCCAAATGTACATGTTCTTCTTTGAGTAGTGTTCCTATGGGTACTCCACTTCAGGTGCACATGCACCTCTCAAGCCCTTAATCAGAGATTTTCCCCCAGTAGTGCCTGTTTGGCCCACACAGGCTACCCACCCACTACATGCCAGACACTGAGCATATATAAGGGTGCACAGGTGAAAAGCCCTAGAGATCTAGCATGCCCGCCTGGAACATGTTTCAGCTGTTTCGTATTCTTCTTATAGTCAAGTTTTGTCAGTATATTTGGGTGTTCACAGTTGTTATAATTATTTATTAAGTGTTAGAGAGATGATAGTTTTATTTTATTTTTCCCCCTTGCCTCTTTTTTTCTTGGAGTGCCTTGTCTTCCTGGCAGGGCATGCCTGGCTCACGAGGCTTCAAATGCTGCTTCTGCTGCTGAGATACTATACCTGTGAGCGACAGTCACTGTAAGAGTGTCCATGTTTGGAGGAGACCCACAGCTCCCAGAAGTGCAATGTCTGCCTAGCCGTCAAGTCACAGGCAAGGAAGAAAAGCAAGATTAAGCTCAAACTGCTAATGATGGAGCACTCACTTTGACCAGTGTCAGAGTCAGGTCAGGAGATGCTTACCCGCGTGCCCGCCAGATACATCTGTCTCCAGACAGACCTAGCATTTATCCCACCTTGGTGCAGGCTTCCCCATAGAAGGAGATGGTCATTGGAGTTTTCTGAAAGGGTTCCCAAAAAGAGGAGTATAGACACTCATCTAAAGACACGTGCTCTGAAAAAGTCAGGTCCCCATCAAGATCTACTGTATCTGAAGCCTCAGCCTCTTGGCTCAGTACTGTTGAATCGAAGTACTCCTTCTCCAGTCCTGGCACAACTGGAAAGCCCTGGAGCTTTAGGAAGTGATATAAGCATCCCAATCTGGTACCATCAGGCTCAATCCTACCATTGGCACCTACCCATTCAGTACCCTTGGTATTCCATCGGTGCCTATTTTGATATGCCTGCCGTCAATGGTACTGTCAGCTTTGGCTACCATATTCTTGGGTACTTTGTCAGTACCAATTCCCTACTTGGTATAAAGAATTTAGATATGCGAGGGACATGTCCATAAGATACAAAGAGGTAATTGTCCCACTCTACTTGGCACTGGTGAGGACTCCGCTGGAGCTCTGTGTCCAGTTCCTGGCACCACACTAAGAAAGATATGAACAAATTGGACAGAATCCAAAGGAGAGCAACAGAAATGTTTAAAAAGTTTTAAAAAATCTTTCCTCACAGGTCAGGTCAAAAAAATTGAGCCTGTTTAGTCTCCAAAAAAGATGACTGAAGTGGGACTTTCTAACAGTGTTCAAATATGTGACAAGCTGTTATAAAGAGGGTGATGATCAATTGTTCTACATGTCCACTAAATTTAGGGCAAGAAGTTATTGGCTTAATCTGCATCAAGGGTAATCTGCATAAATTTGATAATAGGACACCTGGAGCAGTGGGAAATCCAGTGCCAAATACAGAGGTAAAATAACCTTTCTACTTCTACTTGATATTTCCTTGTTTATGCATTCAAGAATCACATTAGGCTTTTTGGTCACAGTTTCATATTGGGATCTCATGTTCAGCTGATTATCCACCACAACCCCAAAATATTTTTCACAGTCGCTGCTTCTCAGGATAGGGTCCTGCATTTTGTAATAAGGCCTGTATTATTTGTTCCTAGATGTATTCATTTACATTTAGCCATATTAAAAACACACATTGTTTGTTTGCACCCAGTTTATCAAGCAATCCAGATTGCTCTGAATCAGTGGCCTGTTCTCTTCATTCTTTACCACTCCCCAAATTTTTGTGTAATTTGCAAACTTTATTAGTAATGAGTTTGTTTTCTTCTAGGTCAGTCATAAAAAGGTTAAACAGTGTAGAGCCAAAAACTGATCCCTGCAGTTTCCCACTAGTGACACACCTCCTCAATGATGATTTCCTGTTTACATTTTGAGACCTGTCAGTTAGCTAGTTTTTCATCCATTTAATTTGTGACATGCTAATTTTATATCATTTTAGTTCTTTAATCAAAATGTCATGTGGACCCAAGTCAAATGCTTTTCAGAAATCCATTACATCAGCCCTATTACCTTTATGAATCAAACTTGTAATCTCATCACAAAAAGATATCATTAGTTTGAAGGATCTATTTTCCATAGACCCATGTTGATTGGCAATACCTATATTACCCTCTTTTAATTCTTTAATTGAATTCAGTGTCAGCTGCTCCATTAACTTGCCCAGATGGATATCAGTCTGACAGTGCTATAATTACCTGGGTCATCCTGTTTACCCTTTTAAAATGTTGGCACAACATTAGCTTTTTTCCAGTCTTCTAGAACTTTCATGGTGTTCCATGCAGGGAACAATAATTTCAGAAACGTTTAGGGAAGGGGGTGCCACACTGCAGCAGAATATAAACATTGTATGTCCTGCAAAGTTGGGGGGTTGGGAGGGCAAACAGTAGAAGACATAATGGAGCATATAGACTGATGAAATGTCTGAGGGGGGCAACTTCTCACCTTGCCCCATGGAATATGATGGCCCTGGTTCCTAGACTTACTGAAAATCAATGGTCCAGCAAGCTCCCCAGCCAGCTCTTTTAAAACACTTGGACACACATTATTTGGACCTGCCGATTTTAAAATATCTAACTTTAGTAGCTGCTGCTATCCTCCCCAAATAATTGTGGAATTGAAGTGTGGTATCATCATACAATATAACTAATCCATTTTTTGGTTGATGCTAGGAACCGTCTAAAATCAACTTCCTTTAAAGGTGTCTTAAAGTGAGCATCCATAAGTTTAGGCACCCAAAATCACTTTTGACAACAGTATTAGTTGTGGTCCATGAAAATGTTTTAAACCCCTGCAGTAATGTGTCCTTGAAGTACATTAAAAATGCACAGAGAACAGATGCTAAAATTACAAAACAAGTCAAGTTTGAAGTTTACATCTTCAGCCATTTTTCTAGCTTATAAAAGCCCCTATCCTGCAAAGAGTGCTATGTGGGCATACCTGGGTCTCAGATAAATTTATTTGCCGGATCCAGACCAAAGTACATAATTGATGAGAATATAAGATTTTCCTTCATCCTCAGGTAACTAAATATCATTTTAAGTGTCTTTTTTTTCAGTTATTTGTAACTTTCTCAGACAAAATCCTTTTAAGCATGGAAAACTGCAGATCCTACATCCACCTACTGGAGCATTCTTACCCCTTCTGAAGCATCTGGTGTTGGCTATTGTTAGAGTCAAAATACTGGACTAGATGTAATTTGTCTATGATTCAGCCTGGTGGTTCCTGTGTTCCTAAACTGGAATCTTTGACTGGTTTGCTAAACATACAATAGCTCACTTCTTGAATCTAAAACTTCCTGACTCCTTGTGAGTCAATGCAAGACTTCTGTAATGTTCCCATACCTGGTAAGTTACCAGACTTCAGTTGTAGAGAAAGCACATAGTAATGTTTGTACTTTTCTCAACAAAAGTTCTACTAACAGTTGGGTTCTGAGAAATCTGACTTATTCTACCTTTATCCCTAATCACACTCTATGTTATTTTAAAAGGATTACAGCTTTGCTAATTCTTTTACACTCAAATGTCCACTTTTTAGTGGTGCATAATTATTCTTCAAAGAATCTAAAGCCTTTTTTAGGAGGAAAAAAAGCTGTGTAGACCTAAAATTTTGAGTGGCCCAACAACACAAATATCTCTTTAGCCCCATTTGTGAATGTATTAAACAGTTTGCTATTATCCTTTCTTATAGCGTAACCAAGCCAACTCAAAATAGTAAACTACCCTGTTCCACAATCATTTAAAAAATAATTATTCTACAATCTCTGTCAGGGCAATGGATTAATGTTGAGCCATTTTTGGCACTCACTATGGTCTTTGTCAGGGGAATGAGAAAATATGAGAACAAAAATACATCAGGCATTAAAAAATGTGACAGCTTATCCTTATAACAAAAATTGTGTCAAGTGGGAAAGACGAATCCTTTCTCATAACAATCTTAAAATAGGTCTAAAAACAGAAAATAGTGTAACACCCATCAATTTGCATGACAAACTGAATACACATTTAAACCCCTTCTAATGGCAATCTTAACTGCCATTAATGCCAATAGAATAAGCAATGGCTACCTCTTATTGCTTGAATATGTATATTACTAAGCCACTCTTTAAACTTTGATAGCATCTAGGTTAAAGTAATATATATATAGAGAGAAAGTGTGTATATATATATATATATATACACACACACACACACACATGCTATGTATAGAGAGAGAGCACGTATAAAGATGTTCCTTGCCAATTTCTATGTAAAGATTTAATTGTATAATATCCCAGAGTTATACTACTGAATATGAGAAATAGAACTGGTTTGAAAATATCGAATTTTGAAATTTTTTCTCACACACAAAAAACAGTTTTTGCTGACGTTTTTCACAGTGTCCTTTTTCTCAACCAGTTCTACTGATAAATAAAAACTGCCATCTCAGTAAAACTGTTACCACCTTATGTTCTTAGGCTTTCCATAACTGGGAGAGGACGCCTCTGTCCATGCACTTTATACTGAGACTAGATGGAGGTTGAGACTCCAGACACCATTTTGCCTTCACTATCTCTCTCCCTAGAGGTTGAAGGTTTTTGCTCTCTTTAAGCACAGACTGCTTGAAACAACCAAACAGTAGCTTCCTTCAAACAAGGGTTCTGTCTGGTAGCTTGGGATCACTAGACCATAAAAGCAACCCAAAGCCTTCTGTCAGCTATATAACGGCATTGGCATTATCCATGCACATTTTTTCTTGTCTACTCCCCCAAAGAGATTCAAATGATTTTCAATTTACTTCTCCTATAAAGTAGATGATTTCCAATTAATCTGACCATACCAATACTCACATGCCCAACAAAGTGTGTTTGAATTGGAAAGGCTGTTTAAGAAAGTCATACTCATAGCAATTGCGCAGCTCTGATTCAAATTTTTCCTATTAGCTGCCCAATTAGGCAGAAGGAAGTTTAAATTACCACCCTTCACTATATATTTACAAAAGACTAGTAGTTAACCATGGTTAAAGCTTACTGACTGGTAAGAGAAAATATACAAGATCAAGACACCAATGTGACAGAGAAAATTTGAAATAATTAAGGGAAATAAGTAAAAACATATTATGTTTGAAAAATAATTTCTTACTTTTATTTTCTAATTCAGTGAGTTATTAGGTTTCTATTTTAAAAGAAACTTCTGATAAATAAGCAGCCATTAAAAACTAATTGCTCATTAGTTTGGGAAATACAGAGAACATTTTTACTAAATGGCTGCTTCCAAGTAATAGTGTGTTTAACTTTAAACAGACTTAAAAGATCTGTCTTCTTGTCTAGCAAGCCAACTCTGTGGGGCTACTCAAGTGAGTAAGATTTATTCATGTGAATAAGGATAGCAAGACAGATCCCTATATGGAAATCAAAGCTGTGTCAGCTTGTGTGGGGATTTTGCAGTTAAGTAGCTTAGCTGATTTCTATTCACTTGAGAGTGTCATTGTGTATCGCCACAAGTATAACCATTCTTTCCCAAACTTTCTCACTTGTGGTGTTTCTTAAACTCACGTGTCTCTATCCTACAAGTTGCTGATCTTCCTCAAATGTAATTAGTAGGAGTTGCTTTGTACTTCATAGGATTGGCACTATAAGGATTAAGGCCCAAAACATTTCAAACCTGGGTACCTAAATTTAGACAGCCATGGGCCTGATTGAAAGCCCGTTGATATCAAAGGGAGTATTTGCATTAACTTCAATTGGTTTTAGAACAGGTCCAAATCAATATAAGTGAGCTTCTTTCAAGAAGTGGTAAACACTTGCAGCATGCAAGTCTAGGTCTAGTCTAGGTAACTCAGGTACAGGAGCATTGATGCTGAAGCAATATGGCCATCAGTGTAGGCTAGTGGCCTGAGTAATTACTCAGGGTTCCAAGAGGGCTTGTGCAGCCTGCACTGAACCCATACTACCAGGCTTTACTGCTCCAGTACCCAAGCTAGCTACAGTAAAGCTAGCTCCTCTATGTCTACACTGAAATCATGGGGTACTATTGCAGCTTGTGTAGAGATACCCTCACTCTGTAAAGAAGGGCACTTAGCTATATAAATAAGAATATAAGTGCCTACTTGAGGAACCAAAGTTTGAACATAGGCTTAGCACATTAAAGGTGAGACATTCAAAAGCACCTATATGAGTTAGGAACACAAGGTCTAAAGGAACTGGAATGAAGACAATAATCTAATCCATGATCTCCACAACAATTTTGACTGTCATATAAACATACTCCTGTAGTTAAGACTGTAGGTTTTGAGACAAATTCACTGAAAAAAGCAACGAGCAAAACCCAACGCAATTTTTACATACACAAAAAATGCTCAGAAGAGACTTCACAATTTGTAAAAACAAATTATGGTTTTCACAATGAGAGATACACTTTTAATTCCATAAGCGTTTCTAGTAAATAAAAGAAGTAAAGATAAATACCTAACTTATCTGAATTCATTAGAATGTCAAGGAATTACGCTAAAAGAGAAGTATAGCACAGCTATTAAGTGAGAAGGGACACTTCTGCAGCTGCTAGTCTCCTTATAACAGAAGTGGAATAATAGGAAGTGAATTACATTTGTTTTACTGGTTTCAGAGTAGCAGCCATGTTAGTCTGTATTCGCAAAAAGAAAAGGAGTACTTGTGGCACCTTAGAGACTAACAAATTTATTTGAGCGTAAGCTTTCGTGAGCTACAGCTCACTTCATTGGATGCAAGTTTATCACAGTAATGAACAGTCTGATTCTATAAAGAAAGAGGTTTAGGTCTGACTCTGCAAGGTCTGATTCCCTTCTGTGGGGTGCTGAGTGCCCCAGTCCCATTGTAGACAATGGAATTTGAGGAACTCAGAATCTTTCACAACTGGCCATTACAAAAGCTTTATATGTTCATCCTTGCTAAAGTGATATTCACTATCACTGACAAACAGCATATACAAAACCTGCAATAATTATTATCAAGCACTTTCTGACAGAGAAGTCACCAGGGATATTACAGGATTCAAGAAGATAAACTAGGAATTGGAAATTGACAGGAACGTTAAAAATACCAAGCTGATCAATGCCAAGATTTTTGCATTAATGGGATTTGCTTGTTTTCTGCTCCAGTGGAGATTAGATGCACTCTTTCTTACTCGCAGTTCTACTGTGCTATAGATTCAACATTAGGGTCCCCCAAGGAGGATCATTTTCACATTCTTTCAGGTTGTTTTAGGCCAATTTTCAGATCCCACTATGAATAGCATGAATGTCAGCTGCCAATAAATTCCCTGCATCCAAGGTAAAACCACTAAACGTTGGTGATTGTAGTCCTCACACCAAGTCCCTGTGTTCTATTTAGCATGTGATACGTGTCCAATTCCCACCCAGTTCTTATCCATACACATTTAGGGCTAACATGACCTCTCTGTTGCTGGTTCAGAAGTGCCATGAAAGAGTGTAAGGACTAGAGAAGAAAGGGGCAAATTTTATACCTTTAACTTGCCCATTTAAATAGCCATTTCTTTTCTAATGTTATTTCTTTTAAAAAAAGATATAGTCTAAATTTTCAAAAGTGACTAGTGACTTGGGGTTTCAGGCTTGTGACACCTTAAAGGGACCTCATTTTCAGAAAGTGCTATGTAGTCACCTTCTGTACTGTTATATGGCTTAACGGTCTCATTGGGTTGGTTTTGTATTCAGGGAATTTTTTGAATTAGCTTCAGCATATATCAGTGGCATCTCATGGACTATCTTCAAGGGCCCAGTCCCACAAGGATCTGACCAACCACTAACCAGTAGACTTCAATGAGAATTGAAGACACTCCACACCTCACAGGAGATGCAGGATCCAGCTCATTTTGGCTACAATAGAGATATCCTATAATTAGTTATGTAAATAGTGCATGACAAATATCAAGTAAGTGGTTGCTTAATGTCAGTTTTTTGGTGTATGGTATAACTTAAACATAACAAGTTTAATATGAAGAGTATATTTTTTCTCTAAGCCACAGCTTTAAAAAGAAATAGTGAAGAACTTTGGATGCTAGGTTTTTCTATTTTGCTAGAGGCAGTATATATTATACCCACACAGCAGGATAGATACCATTCACTACTACTGTACATCTGTTCAAACAGAAAACAATGTTCTTCCTTAAAGTGCAAGTCATGTTGATTCATTTGCTTTGCACTTTTAATCTTCAAGTGTATTTCTTAAGATCCTGTGCTCTCTGTGGTATCCTGGAGTAACCAATCTGAACGTGGTTAAAAATCTTTAATGATTGGATTTTTCATGACAGTGCAAGAGTTTGGATATACTCTTCTGTTTCTATATTGTGGGCCACAGACTTTGGCCAGCACTTGCAAAGGTGAGCAAGATGGGCATGGGGGAAGAGTGAAAGGAGCTTTTCTTCACTCAAGTCTTGAGCATCATGTTGGGAGCCAGATGCAAGATGCTGCTGCCATGAACCATTTGGAATTCTGCTCCCCCACTTCCCAAGGCAAATAACTTTTCAGGATGATCAGATAAAATATCTTTAGGGGTTGGGTTTTCTTTTGTTTTTCCTCTCATTATCTTTACTGGTAAAATGTGGGCAAGTAGATTTTGTATCCCGCTAATAACTTTTCATTACAATTTTGCAAGACTTGTTTAAATTAACCTATGGAATGGTTGCTCTAGAGCTTGCCTGAGCTTGTGTCCTCATTCATGAGGAGTGTTTTTCAACCATATGGGGTTGAAATGATGGAATACAGCTCTCTGGGAACAAGTTCCATTTTGAAAACACTTCTGCAGGATATAAGGTTTGGGAGTCAGAACAGAATTTGAGCTCTCATAAGGATTACAACTAGTTAAGTATATGACTGTATTGACTCATACTGTGATTCAGTAACTTAAGGAGGAGCTAAACTCAGGTAATTTGTGTAAGCGTAGGTGTAAGGTCTTAAATTCTAACCTCTTATTTCCTGTGTTTTCTGATATTCTGTAAATATATACATATTTGTTCTTATCAAATTTATGATTATTGGCTGTTCGGGAAATTCTGTGTGTGATATATGCCATCATGTGATACAGCAGTGCCCCTCTGCCATGTACATTGGTCAAACTGGACAGACTCTACGTAAAAGAATAAATGGACACAAATCAGATGTCAAGAATTATAACATTCATAAACCAGTCGGAGAACACTTCAATCTCTCTGGTCGCTCGATCTCAGACCTAAAGGTCGCAATATTACAACAAAAAGACTTCAAAAATAGACTCCAACGAGGACTGCTGAATTGGAATTAATTTGCAAACTGGATACAATTAACTTAGGCTTGAATAGAGACTGGGAATGGATGTGTCATTACACAAAGTAAAACTATTTCCCCATGTTTATTCCCCCCCCCCCCACTGCTCCTTGGACGTTCCTGTTAACTGCTGGAAATGGCCCACCTTGATTATCACTACAAAAGGTTCACCCCCCCCCCCCGCTCTCCTGCTGGTAGTAGCTCACGAAAGCTCATGCTCAAATAAATTGGTTAGTCTCTAAGGTGCCACAAGTACTCCTTTTCTTTTTGCGAATACAGACTAACACGGCTGTTCCTCTGAAACCTGTCATCTTAAGTGATCACTCTCCTTACAGTGTGTATGATAACACCCATTGTTTCATGTTCTGTGTGTATATAAATCTCCTCACTGTATTTTCCACTGAATGCATCTGATGAAGTGAGCTGTAGCTCACGAAAGCTTACGCTCAAATAAATTGGTTAGTCTCTAAGGTGCCACTAGTACTCCTTTACTTTTTTGCGAATACAGACTAACACGGCTGCTACTCTGAAATCTGTGTGTACTATTGCCAAAGAGTATGTTAATTACCTATTTCCAAATATAAAAGAGGGTAACAAAGGGAAAAGATAATAGTGGCTGGTCTCACCGAAAGGGGTTGCTGAGTCAGGGAACCAACCTCTTAGAAATTATCTTCACAGAACCCAGGGACAGACTAAAACTAATAAGGACACAGAACAGCAGTGGAAGAACAGATTAAATCTTCAAAGACACTGAACATTGCTTGAAAGTTACCTTAGTGGTGTCCCTCATGCCCAAAATTCATCCAAAGAAGTATTTCAGGTCTAGAAGAGAAAAATGGTTTCAATTTCAATTGAGAATATAATATTTGCTACAACTCTCCCTTTACCATTCCTGAAGAGAGACATCAATTACAGCCTGGTGTATTTTACAGAGTATGGTAGCTGCCCCCAGTGCTGTGCATTAGGAAGATGAGACTTCCGCTGGGGATAATTAACTTCACTTAATTCAGAGCCCTTCAGAGTAAAATATATCTTAACATCTGGTCCAAGATAGCAGACAAACGTCAGCCAATTTAATGGAAAATTAGCTCCAAAATGCATTTATGTATAATTAATTATAAATATCTTCACAGCTGTACTAAGAGTTCTGTGGGCCTGGAGTGAAATATTTTAATAGCCCCTTTTCACCTCTCTGTGGAAAAAGTCAGGTGTTTGTTCCTCTTTAGATAGAGTTCTGGGAACAAAAACTGAAGTCAGGTAAATACACACCAAGGAACTGATCCTGGTCTGAATGAAGTGACTGGGAGTTTTCCCACTGATTGTAATTTGGCCCTATTTGAGCACATGTAAGAACAGCCCTAGGTGCTGACAATTTACTATGATTTGTTGTGAAATTTTTCGACCTGTGAGCTAACTTTCATGCACAGTTGACAAATTGGATGCTGTTCTTTTAGAACCTCATTATCTGCCCTGTACTTCTCCTTGGGCTGCCACCTTGACGTGGTGGAGAAGCTTGCATATACTTAATGCCCTAAGACTAATGCCGTCTGGGGCCTGTACTCCTGGTAGGGTCACTCATGGCGCTACGGTCAAAGGCGAGGTACCAGACAGAGTGCAGCCCAGCACAACACTACCCAGTACAAGACCTCAATGGCAGAACAGGCGGGTGAAACAGGATCACCTCTCAAAGGCTGCAAAGCCGTTGAATAGCACTATAGGCTATACCTGCACAGGGAAATGGAATCTCAGGGAATGGAAACTCATCAACTTCTAATTACATTTTTTTCCGGTGTGGGAGATGGAGAGATGCAGGGTTTTTTCCCCCTTGACTTCCAAAAAAAGCAAATTCCAGGAGATCTTCATGTGTCTCAGGATATCCACGGAGGCACAGATTTATTTAGGAGTGTCAATTTTGGTTGGCCATATTCTTGGAGGTTTTATCACATGACAATCTTTAATTAAAGGTTAATATTTATCCTGAAGTCTCCAGGAGTATCTTTGAGGGTTGGCAATCTTAGCCACTAGCTTCTGAATTTCATGGTCCCTTGCACCTCTATGGCAATGTGACTTGGGACTTGTCCAATGGGCACTTCCCCTGAAGTCCTTCTTTGGGGATAGAGGGCAATGGGGAGGGGAGAGGTGAATGTTAATGTTAAATTACTGAAGGTTTTTGGGAAAATGATGCAGTGGAGAGAGAGAGCGAGAGTGAGAGAGAGCTTTCTCATACATAGAACCCAAACTCCATAGAACTCCTATGAAGTTACTTCCATGGCATCAGTGGAAGTGTGGAACAATGGCAGGACTTACCTTTTCAGTCCTCCAGCAGAGATTTGCCTAGGTTTTGTCCCTTTCATCCATTGGTGTGAACCGGGCAATGTTACTCATTATGAATTTTCTACTCTGTATCACAGGTTTAGTGTAATCAACAAACCTAGAAACATAAGCATTCCTTTTAATTACTATCTCTAATTTTCTGAAAGAAGTAACCACAAGATGGTAGAACTCTGGCCCCTGTATGAGTCATTAATGCTGTCATGTTTTCATGACAACTTCCATTTCATCTGTAGTTTAAATTGTGCTACATTCTTAAATGCATATACTGACCAGACTTGTGCAAAGGCAAAGTTGGTTTAGTGCTCTATTAGTTTCAAAACATCAGTGTGGGTTTGAAGTTGAAGTTCTCAATTTGGAATGATGTTATTTATACAGCATACATATCTCACCTTCCCAATAGGCACTTTGCCAATAGACCTCATCCCTTCCTTGGAATGACCATGAATGGTTTGTCATGTCTGAGTTTTTGGTTTCTGCTGATGTTTTCATAAAGGGTTCCATGAATCTTCATTATAGTAGTCATGTTTGAGGTGATTCACCAAAATCACCAGCTCATTTCAGATCAATCACTGGAATGCTGTTAGATTATAACAGCTCTTAACTGTTGTTGTCCAGGAATGTACTCAAACCAATGAGCTATAAATATAAAGCTCCGTACTAATTATCAAGCTCCTAAACTATACCATCCTCCACAAATGTTAATTGATTTGTTAGTTAATGTGTCTAGTTACAACACTCCTGTACATAAATTACTTTATTATTTGAATAATTTGGATGCTTTCCTATAATTTTACATTTACCTATTACTGATGACTTCTAGTAACCCTGTAAATCAGTTGTTGCCTGTCAGTGAAATTCACACCTATATAAATCTCTTTCAACAAACAAAAGTGATTCTTTCTCATCTACTAATGATGCAGAAACTAATTAACTTTTAAAAAAAGTGTAACTGTAGTCACGTCCTAGATAAATGAATCACTCAGTGTTCTCGTAAAGTGATTTTTGCCTACAAATAGGTATATAGATTTAGAATGGAAAGCATTTGCAATCTGTTCCCTTTAAAAGCCTGATTCAGGAAAAAAAAAGACCAAGTATGAATGGAATTTTCCAAAGAACTCTTTGCTCCCATTTACATTAATTGAAATTTTACCATTAGAAGGAGCTGACTGATGTGAGCCATTAGCCATCATCTTTGTAAACTTGTGGAAGACATGAGATATTACAGAGGTCTGGAAGAGGGCAAATATAGTACCAATGTATGAAAAGGAGAATAAGGACAACCTGGGGAATTACAGACCAGTCTTCTTAATTCCAGTACACAGAAAGATAATGGAGCAAATAATTAAGCAATCAATTTGCAAGCACCTACAAGATAATAAGGTGATAAGTAACAATCAGCATGGATTTGTCAAGAACAAATCATGACAAACCAACCTAATAGCTTTCTTTGGGTATGTCTTTACTACCCACCGGACCGGCAGGCAGCGATCAATCCAGTGGGGATCGATTTATCGCGTCCAGTCTAGAAGCGATAAATCGACCCCAGAGCACTCTCCCGTCAACTCCTGTACTCCAGTGCCGCAAGAGGGGGAGCGGCAGCAGTTGGCTCACATTGGTGAAGACACCACGGTAAGTCGATCTAAGTACGTCGACTTCAGCTACATTATTCACATAGCTGAAGTTGGGTAACTTAGATTAATCCACCCCCCAGCGTACACCAGGGCTGAGATAGGCTAACAAGTCTTGTGGATGGGGGAAGTGGTCGATGTGGTGTATCTTGACTTTAGTAATACTGTTTCGCATGACCTTCTCATAAACAAATTAGCAAGAGACAGCCTAGTGAAGTTACTATGAGGTGGGTGCATAACTGATTTGAAAACTGTTCCTAAGAAGTAATTATCAGTGGTTCACAGTCAAGCTGGAAGGGAATATCTAGTGGGGTCCCTCACGGATCAGTCCTGGTTTGGTTTTGTTCAATATTTTCATCAATGATTTAGATCAGAGGTCCCCAAGGGAGGCACAGAGGAACATGCAGGGGGGCGTGGCTGTGGCCTGGGCCAGCCCTCGTGGTGGGGAGGGAGCACCCGGGGCCCTGGCAACTGGCCCTCATCTGGGTCCCTGGCTGCCAGCCCCATGCCCGGGGCCCTGCTACCCACAGTGGCTGCTGGTCCCATGCCCAGTGTCCCAGCTGCCGGCCTCGGTCCCCAACCAAGGCTCCGCTCCTGCCCCCACCCCCAGGTGTGGCCCCAGCCTTGGCCCCCTTACCCCTGTCTGCCTCACCTGTCTCCCAGAGCTGTGGCCCTGCTCCTGGCTCTGGGCGGGAGGATAGGGAGGCATGGAAAAAGGTAAGGGGGAGTGCACGATGTAAAAAGTTTGGGGACTGCTGATAATTGCATAGAGAGTATACTTCTAAAGTGTACAGATGATTACCAAGCTGGGAGAGGTTGCAAATGCTTTGGAGGACAGAATTAAAATTCAAAATGATCTGGATAAACTGGAGAAATGGTCTGAAGTAACTAGGATGAAATTCAATAAGAACAAATACAAAGTACTCCACTTAGGAAGGAACAATGAATTTCACACATACAAAATGGGAAATGACTGCCTTGGAAGGAGAATGTGATCTGGGGGGTTAGAGTGGATCACAAGCTAAATATGTAACACTTTTGGGGAAAAAAAAGAAACAAACAACAACAAGCAAACATTACGAGATGTATTAGCAGGAGTGTTGTAAGCAAGACCTTAGAAGTAATTCTTCCACTCTACTCCATGCTGATAAGGCCTCAGCTGGAATATTGTGTCCAGCTCTGGGCTTCACATTTCATGAAAGATGTGGACAAACTGGAGAAAGTCCAGAGAAAAACAACAAAAATGATTAAAGGTCTAGGAAACAGACCTGTGAGGAAAGATTGAAAAAAATGGGTTTGTTTAGGCTGGAGAAGAGAAGACTGAGGGGGGACATCGTAATAGTTTTCAAGTACGTAAAAGTTTGTTACGAGGAGGAGGGTGAAAAATTGTTATCCTTAACCCCTGAGGATAAGACTAGAAAGAATGGGCTTAAATTGCAGCAAGGATGGTTTAGGTTGGACATTAGAAAAAACTTTCTACTTGTCAGGGTAGTTAAGCACTGGAACAAATTACTAAGGGAGGTTGTGGAATTTCCATCATTGGAGATTTTTAAGAACAGGTTAGACAAACACCTATCAGGGATGGTCTACTTAGTCCTACCTTGAATGCAGGAGGACTGGACTAGATCACCTACTGAGGTCCCTTCCAGTCCTACACTTCTATGATCCTATGATTATATTTAATGGCAGCAGGGTTAGACCAACACCAAATGCTTCTGAAAATCCCACCTCACATCAACATGGTTAAGGGAATAGATAGTTTCATATTTCCTCTCTGGCCTATCAGGAACAGCAACACACAGCCAGTGACCCCAAGTTCCAATGTGTTATTGGATGTAGCATTGGTTAATACAGCCTCTTTCTGAGTACTTTACCCTTCTGTATGTGCATGATCTTCAGGTACTTCAAAAAAAAATGGGACAGGAAAAGATAAAACTTTGTCTACTCTTTAAAAAAGAGCACTTTTCAAAAGGTACTTCTCTGACACATAATATTGGTGATGCAACATTTCAGCCAATGGGTATTTGTTTAGCACTGGTGAGTAAGTAATCTCCATTCAGTTATTAAAGTGCCTCGGGACACATCTGGGTACGATATGTTGTTATTACTATTATTTAGTTGGGGATTGGTCCTGCTTTGAGCAGGGGGTTGAACTAGATGACCTCCTGAGGTCCCTTCCAACCCTGATATTCTATTATTCTATGATTATTATTTTGTTGGCAATTTATTTCACTTATATCCCAAACCAGTCACTAACAAAAAAAGAGCCAGCCAGAATAAAAACATTTAAGATGAGAATTTTGAAAGGTGTCTGGAGAATTTATATGCCCAGTTCCCATTAAAATTAAATCCCATTAAAATGTTTCCTGTAGAGAGCTTCAGCCTTATATGTTTACTTTTCCTCATTGGGGGAGAGGGAGGGTTCTCCATTGATTTCATTTAAACTTTCTCCTTACAGGGTCACTAGTATGGATTGTGCGCATATGCGTGTGTATGTATATGCAAATATATTTTTAAATTCTGCTTTCCAGATGGATTACTCCTTTCCCTACATTCTCACCACTCTTGTAATGCATGTTGGATTTGAATTTGCTCCCCAAAACTTTTGTGCTGAATCAGAACATAAATTTGAATGTTTTCCCTCTATTCTTTATGAGGCTTTACAGCCATAAATGATGTTGTGAAGAATTTATGAAGGTGAAATCTTCACTAACTACAGGGTTATTGCCTTTTCCAGAGGAATAAATCCAAGCTACCTAAAAGTAGAGGTATAAAGTTCTCTTCACTGAGGATTCACAGCTGACAGGAACAGTCTCAGGGTCTTTATATGTTTCCAGGGCTGTAAAAGATATAAATGGAGGATAAAGATTAATAGAGCTCCTCAAGTAGTCAGGCAGAATATGCACATGAGTATAAGCAAACTCGCAAGCTAACTTTCTCCTCTTAAAGCGATGTAAAGATAAATGTGCACTATCATATCAATCATTTTATCTGGGAGTTTGTCACTAACTGTTAAAAATGACCCAAGCATTATCAATATGTCACAGGGGGGGGGGAAAGGATGGGGGAAGGGAGGAAAGTCATAAAATTATACTTTTTGGCTTTGAGCAAGTATGAAGCAAAACTAAGGTACCAGCATGACTAAAATCATAGTGGGATCTGCCTCTATTCGGAACTTTTCTAAATTGTTTTAAAGTGTGCATTAATGATACTGTCAATTGAATTAAGCCATTACATGGGCTTTGGAAGCTGCTCTGACTGATCTGTAAAACAATACACATTTTCATTACAGTAATCAGAGGTTTAAATGGGTTTAATGTAATTATGAAAATCCTTGGAGATATGCATTATCTTTTATGAAAATACTCTGTAGATTAGAATATGTGGTTTCAGCATCAGAGTAGGACTATAGAATTACTATTCTAACTGGCAAATTTTGCTGGATAGGACTCACCATAGGACTCCTTTCTGAATACAGTGGGAGCCACGTATGTGCACCTCAGCCCTAAATTTGATCTTAAATATGTTATAGGAACTGGGCATGAATATCGCTGCCAGAGAATTAGTTTGTTGGGTTTTCCTCCCTGATAGTCGTATAGCTTCTTTGGGGAGAATGTGGTATCACAGTTGTTATACTTGAAATCAATTCTATGAAATATAGCAACTTGTTTTCTTCTCTAGTGTCTAATTAATTTTTTTTAGGGTGCTAGTAGTGGACAATTCAGGTCTCTTTTTTCAGAATAGAATAAACACAAGTTAATCTATATTGATTTACCAAAATTCATGAATCTTACTTGGTTCATTCTCCAGGTACAATCAGGCCAAGAACATTGCTGAAGTTATGAAATTCAACAGTAGATTGTGTGCAGTAGACATTAAGCGAACATTTTTAGAAGTGTGCATGCACTTTTACATGGCCCAGAGTTCCTTGTACGAGACAGCTGATGTTTGTGCAAGTCAGGTTTGCAGAGGTACAAATCCCTGAGTTGCATCCATGTCTGGTGTTATGCACATGCAGGTGCACTCCCAAGCATGAATTCACATTTCTACAAACCCTCTTTAAATTTTAGGACCTTTGTCTGTTTACAAAAGGGGACATTTATGCAAAAATAAGTTGGAAACTTACAGTTCTCCAGCAGTCTCCGAACTTGTTTCTCATTAACTGATTTCTCACTGCTTGACCTATTTAATACTTCAACACTCCCAAGTTTTGTTTGTCTCAATTACATTGATATATTAACATAGGATTTTTTTTCTTTTCAGGTCCTGGTTTCGCAAAGCACCTAAGCACTTGTAAAATCTTGAGCACAGGTAATTCTTGGATTTCAACTCATATGATTGAAGTTAAGGGCGTTTTTGGAACAGGGTCTTGTTGACCTAAATGCTCTTCTCCCATGACACAATGCCCAAGAGGGTAATTTTCTTTGGTTGGTTTTCATTTTTTTGTCACTTGTAGTTCCTGGTGCATGCTTCCACTGGGGATGGATTTGCAGCCTCAAAGGCTATGTCTATACTACATACCACTGATGTCATCATGTAGTGCACACGTAGCTACATGCCACAGTGAAAATCACATTTTGCATCCGCACTGCACTGTGTGGCAACATGCATCAATAAAAATCTCTGGCAGAGGGGAGGCAGTGAGGAAAGTCACTAGTAGCTCCCCGCTGCTCAACCTTTTCCCCACTGCCTCCACCCTGCTGGTTTCTTTCCCTGCTGCCAGAGCCTTTCCCTGTGGTGGGGAAAGGCTCCAGTAGTGGGGAGTTGGCAGAGCCTTTATCTGATGTCTTTTATTTCAGTGGGGTGGCAGTGGGACACTACACAGCTAAAAATAGCAGTGTAGCAGGGAGGCACAGTTTGGGAAAGTAGAGAGCTGTGTCAGGTATGTACTCGGGTATGTACCCACACCCTTCAGGAGTTTCTGTACTCTACTCACAAGCTCTGCCTCATGATCTACACTATTATTTTTGCATGAGCTTTCGTGAGCTACAGCTCACTTCATCAGATGTATACCGTGGAAAAATATACATTTCCACGGTATACATCTGATGAAGTGAGCTGTAGCTCACGAAAGCTCATGCTCAAATAAATTGGTTAGTCTCTAAGGTGCCACAAGTACTCCTTTTCTTTTTGCGAATACAGACTAACACGGCTGTTCCTCTGAAACCTACTATTATTTTTGCCCATTCTAGAGGGACTGCACATGTCAGAGGGGGCAGAGGGTAAGGTGAAGAAACAATATGAAAAAAGAGAATCTGTGGGGAAAATGGACCACAATTTTATAGCTGTTGGGTCATCCAGAAGGAGGTCCCACCTGGTTCATGCTGATCACTTTCCCCATTGGCAATATGGTTCCCTCACGAGCTCCTGACATGAATGTATCCTATTGTTTCTTCCCCCTGAGAGGTCTTGGAGGTGCAACATTAACTCATGCCAGCCATCCTGGATGGAAACTCACTCTTTCCAAGTGAAGCATGTCATATGTTGTATGGCTCACCATCCCCTTTCAGCATGCCCTGTTCGTGAAGAAGAGATTCCACCAGCTGATGTGGGGAAGGGAAGCTTGCCACAGAGATGTTTCTCCCTTTCAAGAGTCTTTCTGTTCTCACAGTGCAGATGTAATGAAGCGGCCTTGCAGCTGACTTTTCCGAAGCAAGAGGCCTGACATACAAACCCCAGCTCCACGAAGAGGGCTGAGAGGGAGCTCCTTTTGGAGAAGGGAGATATTGACTGCTCAAAAGCCAGAGACAGAGTGATGGCTCTGCTGCTGCAGAGAAGAGCTGTGAGACGTCTTTGAGAAAGCACCTTCACCAAGATCCAGGTCAGAATAGCAGAGTCCAGAAACTTGATGAAGATATCAACAAATGGGGTGAAGGAGCAGCTCAAGGAAGTGCTGGAGGGATCAAAGAAACAGCCTTATCTGCCTAAAACAGAGTACCTCGCTGTAACCTAGAGGAGAGGGCAGGCCTGGGTTCCCAGACCAAGAGGGAATGGATGGGCTTTAAAAGTGTAAAAGAGGCCAACAAGTTCCAGATAGATGTTGGGAAATGGGCTTGAAGGGCATTAGATTTTGAGCTTCCTATTTTGGGACTTTTTTTTGTTTATCCTGGAAGGGGAATGGACTAAGTGGTGACCTGTCTGAAGGGCTAGGCCATGGAAAATGACAGATCGCTTTGGAACTAGAATGGCTAAGGGGGCGCTAAACTGAAAATCCTGCAACACTCACCTCATAGAATCATAGAATCATAGAATATAAGGGTTGGAAGGGACCCCAGAAGGTCATCTAGTCCAACCCCCTGCTCAAAGCAGGACCAATTCCCAGTTAAATCATCCCAGCCAGGGCTTTGTCAAGCCTGACCTTAAAAATCTCTAAGGAAGGAGATTCTACCACCTCCCTAGGTAATGCATTCCAGTGTTTCACCACCCTCATAGTGAAAAAGTTTTTCCTAATATCCAATCTAAACCTCCCCCACTGTAACTTGAGACCATTACTCCTCGTTCTGTCATCTGCTACCATTGAGAACAGTCTAGAGCCATCCTCTTTGGAACCCCCTTTCAGGTAGTTGAAAATAGCTATCAAATCCCCCCTCATTCTTCTCTTCTGCAGGCTAAACAATCCCAGCTCCCTCAGCCTCTCCTCATAACTCATATGTTCCAGACCCCTAATCATTTTTGTTGCCCTTTGCTGGACTCTCTCCAATTTATCCACATCCTTCTTGAAGTGTGGGGCCCAAAACTGGACACAGTACTCCAGATGAGGCCTCACCAATGTCGAATAGAGGGGAACGATCACGTCCCTCGATCTGCTCGCTATGCCCCTACTTATACACCTGAACATGTGGAGGCCCTCTGGAGGTGAGAAGAGTGTTGCATGGGGTTAAGATTTAGCCAGTTGAATGGGCCATTTGCATCTAATAAGATGGCTTGTGGTTAAGACCCAAAACTGGGAATCGGAAGATTAGAAGAAGAAGAAGTAACCTACCAAGGTCACACAGGAAATCTGTGTCAGAGACAGGAACAGAACTTACTCTTTTTTTTATATGAACAATTTAGAAAAAACTGACATGATTTAATGAAAGATTTTGGTCTCAACATATAATTTAGAGAACTGTACTACACACAAAGTAGAATTTAAATTATGTTTAAATGAATTTGTTTTGTGCTTGTGAGTTTATAATTATGCATGATGCTACATAGGATAGTTTTGTTTTCCAGTCTTAGGAATCAGGGTCTGCAGCACAACTAGTCTCTAGGTAGCTTCATCAGTACAGTAGACTGCCTGATTGTGTATGCCAAATGATTGGATGAAGGGGCCAGCAGGCCAACTTTTAAACCACCACCCGAAATAGCATCAGCAGCAGCTTACTGGCTCCTCAAAGCTCATGCCCATAAAAATGGCCAGACTAGGTCTGACCTATATTCAATCTAGCCCAGTCTTCTGACAGTGGCAAATGCCAGATGCTTCACAGGGAATGAACAGATCAGGGAAATTATCAAGTAGTCCATCCCTAGTCATCCAGAACCAGCATTTTGCAGTCAGAGTTTTAGGGACATCCAGACCATGGGGTTGCATCCCTGACCAGCTTGGCTAATAGCTTTAATGGATCTATTGTCCATGAACTTATCTAATTCTTTTTTGAACCCAGTTATATTTTTCTCCTCCACAACATCCCCTGACAGTGAGTTCCAGGTTGACTGTGAGGTGTGTGAAGAAATACTTTCTTTTGTTTGTTTTAAACCTGCTGCCTATTAATTAATCAAGTTCTGTTATGGCAAGGGGTAAATAGTACTTCCTTGTTCACTTTCTCCTCCCCATTCATGATTTTATAGACCTCTCTCATATTCCCCTTTAGTGGTCTCTTTTCCAAGCTAAGCAGTCCCAGTCTTATTAATCTCTCCTCATATGGAAGCTGTTCTATGCCCCTAACCATTTTTGTTGTCCCTCTCTGTACTTTTTCCAATTCAAATATATCTTTTTTGAGGTGGAATGGCCAGAAATGCATGCAGTATTTAAGGTGTGGGCATATCATGGATTTGTATAGTGGCATTCTATCTCCTGTCTTTTTATCTATCCCTTTCCGAATGGGTCCTAACATTGAGTTAGCCTTTTTGACAGATGCTGCACACTGAGCTGAAGATTTCAGAGAACTATCCATGGTGACTCCAAGATCTCTTGCTTGAGTGGTAATAGCTAATTTAGAATCCATCATTTTGTATGTATACATGGCGCTATGTTTTCCAATGTTCATTACTTTGCATTTATAAACATTCAATTTCATCTGTCATTTTGTGCCCAGTCACCTAGTTTTGTGATATCCCTTTGTAGCTCTCTGCAATCTGCTTTGGACTTAACTTTCTTGAGTAATTTTATATTGTCTGCAAACTTTGCCACCTCACTGGTTTATCTGTTTTTCCAAATAATTTATGAATATGTTGAACAGCATTGGTCCCAACAGATCCTTGCGGGACCGTCTATTTACTTCTCCCCAATCCGAAAACCGACCATTTATTCCTACCCTTTGTTTCCTGTCTTTTAACCAGTTACTGATCCATGAGAGGACCTTCCCTCTTATCCCAGGACTGCTTAGTTTTCTTAAGAGCCTTTAGTGATGGACCTTATCAAAGGCTTTCTGAAAGACCAGGTACATTATATCCACAGGATCACCCTTGTCCATATGTTTGTTGAACCCCTCAAAGAATCCTAATGGATTGGTGAGGCATGATTCCCCTTTATAAAAGCCTTGTTGACTCTTCCCCAATATTTTGTGTTCTTCTATGTGTCTGATAATTCTGTTTTTCACTATAATTTCAGCCAATTTGCCTGGTACTGCAGTTAGGCTTACCTGCCTGTAATTGTCAGGATCATCTCTGGAGACCTTTTTATAAATCAATGTTAACTTAGCTATCCTCCAGTCATCTGATACAGAGGCTGATTCAAGTGATAGGGTACATACTACAGTTAGTAGTTCTGCAATTTTATATTTGAGTTCTTTCAGAACTCTTGGGTGAATGCCATCTGATCCTGGTGACATATTACTGTTTTATTTAATTATTTATTCCAAAACCTCCTCTATCGATGCTTCAATCTGAGGGAGTTCCTCTGATTTGTCAAATGAAAATAATAGCTCATGTATGGGAATTTCCCTCATATCCTCTGCAATGAAAACTGATGCAAAGATTTCAGTTAGCTTCTCCACAATGGCCTTGTCTTCCATGAGTTAGCTTTGTCTGCTCCTTTAGCACTTTGATCATCCAGTGACCCCACTGATTGTTTGGCAGGCTTCCTACTTCTGATATACTTACAGGTTGAATTGCTGTTAGGTTTTGTGTCTTTTACTAGTTGCTCTTCAAATTCTTATTCGGCCTGCCTAATTATACTTTTACACTTGACTTGCCAGAGTTTATGTTCCTTTCTATGTTTCTCACTGGGATTTGACTTCAATTTTTAAAGGATACCCTTTACCTCTGCCTCTTTTACTCAGTTGTTCAGCCATAGTGACATTTTTATGGTCCTCTTACTATACTTTTTTTTATTTGGGGTATACATTTAATTTGAGCCTCTATTATGGTGTTTTTTAAAAGTTTCAGGAAACTTTCAGGCATTTCACTCTTGTGACTGTTCCTTTTAATTTTCACTCAACTAGTTTCCTCATTTCTGTATAGTTTCCCATTTTGAAGTTACACTACTGTGGTGGGTTTCTTTGGTATCCCTCTCCTCCCCAGAAGGATGTTAAATTTAATTACATTTTGATTGCTATTACCAAGCGGTTCAGCTATAACAATGGTGGGCAACCCGCACCCCAGTGGCGCAGGCTGTAGGGACGTGCTGGCCTCCGCTTCCTGCAGCTCCAGTTGGCTGGAAACAGTGAACCTTGGCCACTGGGAGCTGCGAGCGGCCATGCCTGTGGGTGGTCAATGTAAACAAACTGTCTCGCAGCCCGCCAGTGGATTACCCTGACGGGTTATGTGGGGCCCACAGGCCGCAGGTTGCCCACCACTGAGCTATAATCACCTCTTGGACAAGAACTGTGTGCCATTTAGGATTAATCAAGAATTGCCTCTCCTCTGGGGGGTTCCAGGATTAGGTGCTTCAAGAAGCACTCATTAATGGTGTCTAGAAATTTTATCTCTGTATCCACTCTTGAGGTGACATGTACCCAGTCAATGTGGGGATAGTTGAAATCCCCCATTAGTACTGAGTTTTCTATTTTTTTTGTAGCCCCTCTAATCTCCCTGTGTATTTCACAAGCACCATCAACATTCTGGTCAGGTGGTCAGTAGTACATTCCTTCTGCTATACTATTATTATTCTATGGAATTTCTACCCATAGAGCTTCTATAGTATAGTTTGATTCTTTTAAGATTTTTACTATATTTGACTCTATGCTTTCTTTCACATATGGTGCCACTCCCCCACCAGCAAGACCTACTTTATATATTTTCTATCCTGGTATTACTGTGTCCGATTGATTATTATTTTTCCACCAAGTTTCTGTGATGCATATTATATCAATATCTCATTTAATACCAGGCCCTCAAGTTCACCCATCTTAGAATTTAGACTTCTTGCCCTTGTGTACAAGCACTTATCAAATCTGAGAATATTTAGTTGTTTGCCTTCATGTGATATAATTGAATGGGACTCTTTATCATTTGACTGTTTCTCTTCAGCTCCTACCTGTACTTTATCAACGTCTACCTCTTCTAGGATACAGAGAATTTCTGTTAATAGATAGTACCCTAAAGGATGTGTCCATCCCAACTGTGTGCTCCTCCGCACCTGTCAGCTTTCCCCCAGACCTTAGTTTAAAAACTCCTCTATAATCTTTTTAATTTTACATGCCAGCAATCTGGTTCCATTAGGTGGAGTCCATCCTTCATGTGGAGGTTCCTCCTTTTCCAAAAGGTTCCTTAGTTCCTAATAAGCCTAAAACTCTTCTCCTTGCACCAATATTTCATCCACACATTGGAGTCCCTAGAGTTCTGCCTGCTTAACTGGCCCTGTGTGTGGAACTGGAAGAATTTCAGAAAATGCTACCATGGAGGACATGAATATTAATCTCTTACTTAACAGGCTAACTTTGGCCTCTAGGACTTTTCTCCTACCTTTCTGTATATCACTGGTACCTGCACGTACCACAACTACCAGATCTTTCCCAGCACTGTACATAATTCTGTCTAGATGTCTTGAGAGATATGCAATCTTCATACCTGGCAGACAGTTCACCATGCCATTCTCTCTGTCATCACAAACCCAACTATCTATATTTCTAATAATTGAATCACACATTACTATCAGCTGTCTCTTCCTAATAAGTGGGGTCCCCTTCCCCTGAGTGGTATCCTCAGTGTGAGAGAATACCATGACATCATCTGGAAGGAGAGTTCCAACTCTGAGATCATTTCTCTCCATTCCAGTTTGATGTTCTCCTTCCCATAGAATTTCAGCCTCCTTAACAAGACAGATGCTGTCAGACTGGCTGTGTCCCAGAAAGTCTCATCTATATATATATATATCTTTCTCCATTAGTTCCTCCAGTTCAGCCAATCTGGTGTCAAGATCCCATACTTGGTCTCTGAGGGCCAGGAGTTGTTTGCACTGAATACACACATATGCCATCTACTCATAAGGCAGGTGATCATACATGCTGCATTCAGTGCAATAAAGATGATAGCCCCCACACTGCAGCTCGACTTCTGTCTGCATTCTTTTTACTCTTGCATGGTTTTTGTTTATTTGGGGGTTTTAGGGTGCAGGCAGGAAGTTTGGTTTATTGGCCCAAGTTTCAAGAATATAAGGTGTATCTGGCTTTCACACTCCCCTGCAAAACTCTCCTGTTTGCTGTTCCTGTGCACGAGAGCCTTTGTTGCTTAGGAGCTCGCTTTTTAAGCCTCTGTTCTCCCTGAGTAGCCCTGCTTCCTTGTTAAGGGATCCTAAATGGATTGGGGATCAAAGTATGGCAGGCTAGAGTCTCCTTAGTAAGCTCTCAACCTTTCTTAGCAAGCCCCCAGGCTCAGCACACAGCTCCACCAAACAGACCACACTATAAACTTCAGTCAAGCAGGCACACAGCAAGCACACAATAAACTTATGCCAAGGGGCACATAGTTGCTCCTCTTTCACCCGGAGAACTCCTTTGCAAAACTCCCCTCTCTGCTGTGCCTGTTCACTAGCATCACTATGACTGCTCCTATGTTACCTTTTTCCTCCTGCTCCTGCCTTGCACCAAGCCTAGCATCTATTCTATCTCTGCCTTGACCCACTCCCCTGCTTGCTCCAGTTCCTGAGGTCTGGCTTGACCCGTGATCTTGGCTTCTGACTACTGACTCTGGCTTTTAGTTCTTGATGCCTGCTCTGACCACTAGGCCTGATACTTACTCCAACCATTAGACTAGACTTCCCTCCTCCCGGTTGGTTGACATTCAGTAGCAGTCTTGTTTCATTGTCAGTATTAGTTCCAAAATGTGTGTCTTGAGATGTGTGCCTTGAGATTGTCTTTTGCAATGTGCTTGGCAAGCAGGTATTATGTAGGCCTTTTTTACCGTACCTTTGAAAAATGTGGGTTGAAATGTCTGTACTAAGCTGTAAGGCCCAGATCCACAAAGGGAGTTAGGCGATGTAACACCTAACTTGCAGGTGTCTAGAAAATTACAGGAACAACACTGAGATCCACAAAGCTGAATTAGGCCCCTAGGCTTCCTATACAAAAACTGGGGCGAGACAGACACTTTACAATGTGATCCACAAAGCTGAGTTAGGTACATAGGCTTTGGATATAATGATGGGGAGAGACAGGGAAATTAAAATGTGATTGACAAAAAGCCACCATGCTACACAGAAAGCTGCCTAAATTAGCAAATGGGAGATGCCCATGAGAAGCATGTCATAGGCCCTGGCCCTCTCTCAGAGATAGGCACCTAAGTCTGGGATGTAGGGAGGCACCTATGCATAATTAGCAATCCACAAACAGAAACCCCTCTCCTGGAGTCAGGCAGCTTAGCTGTTTCTTGCAGGAATGAATCAGGCATGGCTTTGCCAACACAGAATGGATGGAGGAGGAGGTGGAGCCACTGCCCACCTTATAATTTTTAGTTTAGTGGTTAGAACACACACTTGGGACACAGGAAGCCAGAGTTCAATTCCCCCCTCTGCTTGAGGGGGAGAAAGTATTTGAATGGGGTCTCCCACCTCTTAGAGAAGTGCCTTAACCACCAGGCTATGGGATATTTTGTGGTGAGGTACACCTCTATCTCCTGCTGAAGCTGTTCCAACCATTTGTAAATAACAAAAGAGTGACTGGAGCAGGGATTCCTTCCTTCTAGGTAGATGCCCTAACAGCTGGAATATAGAGTCATGCTCTCGCTCTCTCTCTCCCTCTCTGGCCAATTGATATTTAAATACTTATCCACAGTGGAATACTTATTGGGCTAGAGAGAGAGAATAAGGAGAATGACTCTGTAGTCTAGTGGTGAGGGCACCCACCTGGGAATGGATCCAATCTCCATGTTCCTATCATTCTTTCATTATTTTTCCACATTGGAACAGCTGCAACAGAAAGACTGAGGGATGCATCAGAATTTCTCTCGCTCAGTGTTTAAAGCACCAACCTGAGAGGTAGGGGATCCCTGTTTGAATTCTTTCTCTCCCTCAGGCAGAGAGGGGGGATTGAAGCTGGGTCTCCCATATTTAACCAATGAGCTAAAACAAATAAAGTAGGCACCAGCACCTCCTCTGGCCAGATTTTGAATTGGAACTACTCCAGTAGCTGGTTTCTGAACATGCCTACTAGCTCAGGCCGCGTGCACAATTTAGGCAGAAGAATGTTTATCTTTCCCCATTCATGAATCAATTTGGGGTTTAGGTGGGAGATAGGCTTCCAAATCCCCTCAGAGAAGCAGTAGTGGGTGTGTGCTGAGACAGGAACATAGATGCTGAGGGAACTTTCACCCTGAAAAATGAGTGAGTTTAGGCACTTACATTTTAGTGGGCATTTTGTGGATCACAGTGGAGCCCCAAACTGGGATTTAGATACCTAAACCCTTGTGGAAACACCTCCCTACCCTCCAACTCCCCAAGTTACTGGTTACTTGGAAATGGAAGCAATTCTGTTTGCATAAATGGCTTGGCAAAAGCCTTTTTTGTTTGAAAAATCAATCATTTTGACAGTACTCATTACAAGAATTCTGAAGCAGACTGGGAAATGTGGTATGCTTACATGTAATCCAGTACCCAGAATGCCCTTCAGGTTAACACCTGTGTCACAGTGTAATGTCCAGGCTAAAGTAGAAATGAAAAAGAAGTGCTACATTTTTAAGACATACTGAGGCCTCAGTTAGCTCTCCGTAATTAGGATATATAATCAGCACCTGAACTGGCTGCCATCTTTTTTGGGTACAGAAGTTAAAACCCTGAATACCTCAGCTGTATAATGGTAAGTAGTAACTGATGTTGTTATTCCTAAATAAAATGTAGTCTCTTTTGAAGGAAAATTTTTGAGGCGGTTGTATTGAGGCAACACTGGCTCATATTCCTTGGTATCTCTCTTATCTATTTTACCCAGTAATCACTCGACACTCTTCCCTGCAATATCTGAATTTCTTATCTGGTTTCAAACTTGTGCTATTATGTTTACAGACCCCAGCAGGATTATATGGCACTATGCTTGAGTAGATCGATTCTTTTCTCTCTGAGAGGACTCAGCTGGTATCGTAGAGTAATCGGTTGTAAACTGGGTTTTGTTCTGTCATCCATCTGTTCCATTTGTGAGTGATGCTGTTAGGGAAGATAGAGGGTCACACTGCCCTCAGTTTCCTGATCTCAGTCAGCTCTGTGTATCTGTTTAATTAGACTCATATGGACTGCTATTCAACAGTGCCTAGCGAGTACTGGGGATATATGAGGACTCTGTTTGAAGCACAACCTGGATTAGACACAAGCTGATTCTGATAACCTTGAGGAGAGTGAAGGGCAAAGGTGAAAGTTATCCCTTCACTGAGGGGTCTGACTGCCATGTGTAATGGAAGTTATGTATCTTTCTGGGTCTCTGTTTCTGGCTGCACACATGAAGAAATTTTGGGTACTGCTGCTGTTTTCTGTCATGGCTTGACAAGACCTATCCTTGTAGTTGTGGATCTCACATTGTAGTAATCCAGTCAGTATGTGTGTCCCAAGAACCTTGTGTCCCAAGAACCTCTTAAAACCAGCTGGCACAATAGTGCAGAGGGGTTACAAAAATCTCATGAGTCTGGTGTGTATGTTCTCAAAGAATGTCATGTGAGGATTCAGATGAAAGCTAGTGTCACACTGGTCATTACTATTGTTGTGAAATGTATGTACAAATACTATGTTAGTAGTTCGATGCTGAAACTGTTTTAAAGTCTGTATCTTGGCTCTAGTCACCAGCACTGGTTTTCCTCCAGACAGGAGGTAAGAAATGTGTATCTCTGTCAGGATGTAAATTAAGCATTGTAAGCTAACACACTTCATTTTCACATGATGTCAAATGTTAACAAAGAGATCTGAAGTCAATAGGGAAGGAGCACACAGGGGAGAAAAAAAACAAGCCAAGGGGAGGCAGGGATTATCCTGACTAAGAGTAAATAAAATGTACTTTCGGGGTATTTCTCAGAGGTAAAGAAGATATCCTGATATTCTGCAGGAAGTAAATGGACAGCATGTTTGCATTTGTGAAAATGGGATCTCAGCCAACCTTGCTTGAAAATGCTGCATAGGTGTCTTTGTCAGACAAATTTCTTTCGCCAGGAGGTTAACCTGTTAGTTAAGTTTGGTCTCTAGAAAGCATGTTATGATTTTGGTTTATATGTAACCATTTTTTTCCTGTATTATTACTCATTTGATGATATCTGATGATAACCTTATTCTTGTTTTCACTATAAATATATCTAAGTGCTGTGATGTTAACCAAAGTGCTGATCCTTTGCTGAATTTTTCAGGCTGTTGTGTTCTGTTCCTTTGGGAACAGCTGACATGGTAGTTATGAGAGTAGCTAGTCTCAGAGGTTGGGTGTATCAGTAGAACGCTTCAAAGGGACTTGAGGACTAGGGTGCACCTAATGTTAAGCTGCAAGACAAAGTAAGGGCTGCCATATCCCAGATGAGAGTGCTCGATTGGGTACACAAGCTGGTGGTGGTAGGGAGCTGACACTAGCCAAGCATGAAAAAGACTCCCTCATGCTGGAGACACAGGGTAGCAAGGGGACTCACAAAGTGAATCTCCCTTTAGCTATGCTGTAATGTGCTCTTACTCTCAACATAAATGTCCCTCAACCATATCTTAGTTGTTATTGGTGGCCTAGAATTGTCTTGGCATAAAAGTCAACTGAGCCTGAATGGATTGGCTGCAATTATTTTACACCCCATGTGGACACAGGTTAGTGTTTTGCACAAATAAAAATGACTCAAAACAAGAGCTGTTTCACAGTGCACTATCCACGGCAAAAGGCTCTGGTCACCTATTTGACCTCCACCGTGCAGGCACTGGAAATCAACTAACTGGTTAAGCAGAAGGTCCCCATTGCACCCTGCTTCCTATGCAAGAAACATCAGTAAGTAGGTGGCAGAGGTGGGCTTAGAATTCAGAAATTCCTGTCTTTCACCCATTGTTCAGTCCTCAAGGGCAAACACTTTTTCTATATTTGCACATGCAAGTACTAAAAGTTTGCCATTTAAACTTTCTGAAAATTGAAGTGTGATTTATATTGGATTTTAAAAGGAAAAAAACAAACAAATCCACATAAAAAAGAAACCCTATAACAATCCATGGCAAAACCTTGATTTAAATTGAATGCAGTTTGCCATGTATTGATTTTGATGCTTTTCAGCAAGCAGATTATGTTACCAATGAGGCTGTTAATCGTATCCTGAAAGGATCGAGGGTAGTGAGCCAGCCTGCTTATTAAAAAGGGTGTTTATTAGGACCTTTAGGACCCTTGCAGTACACTGATGGAAAAAACACACATACAAAGGAATAGAATCACATCTCAGAGTAGTTCGCTAGAAGCTCAGTCTGGTGAACGTGCCCTCCTAGACTCACTTGAAAATGTTGGGGGAAGCTACCACTATTTCAAATAATTTTATATACTTTAGAGATTGAAAAGCACTATTTTGGTCATCACGCCTATCCACCTTTCAGTATACGCTTGAGTATTGTGCACAGATTAGCTTTTAAATAACATTATTGATGGGTTTCCATAATTTTCATTGGCAAAGAGAAAACATAAGAAAGCAGAAGCACAACATACTTATCTTGAACATTTCAGAATCTGATCAATGATTCCATCTGGACTTGTAGTTTAGGTGAAAGTTACCTGTTCTTGCATGATATCTCCTCATATATCCTCTAATTGAGAAAGATTGGTCAGGACTACGTTCTGAGCCTATTAACATTGCTCCTTAACTAGCTCCTTAATTAACTCAGTGGCATGTCTGAACACATATGTTCCAGATCTCACTTCTTCAGGGAGTCTGTCTGACTGAAATGGGTCTAGATTCACAAAGGGGACTCAAAAGTTAGGCACTGTGGGGCTCAGTTTAGGAGCCCTGGTTCCTACCGTAATTCACAGTCCCAAGATAGGCACCCAGGTTCCCTGTGTGTTGTAGGTCAGAGTTAGGCACCTAAGAATGGGATTCACAGAAGCCAACACACAGAGCAGGGAACTGCCTAAGCTAGTCAATAGGAAATACGGAGAGGAGTACTATCCACAGGATGGGGACCGAAAGACCTGCCTCCTCAACTAAGGGAGAGGAACCAGTGGCTGCAATTGAGTACTTGAGGGAATGAGAATGAAGTCAAAGATAAAAATGAGGGAGCTAGAGGGGGACACTGAGGAGAGAACCCTGGACAGTACCCACCACTCCTCAAAGGCATCTAAGGAAAAAGAACAAAAGAGTGGTCATACTGGGTCAGACCAAAGGTCCATCTACCCAGTATCCTGTCTTCTGACAGTGGCCAATGCCAGGTGCCCCAGAGGGAATTAAACAGAACAGGTGATCAAATGACATATCCCCTGTCATCCAGCTTCTCGCAAACAGAGGCTAACACCATCCCCACCCATCCTGGCTAATAGGCATTGATGGACCTATCCTCCATGAATTTATCTAATTCTTTTTTGAACCCTGTTATAGTCTTGGCCTTCACAACATCCTCTGCCAAGGAATTCAACAGAGTGGCTGTGCATTGTGTGAAAAAATACTTCCTTTTGTTAGTTTTAAACCTGCTGCCAATTAATTTCATTTTGTGGCCCCTAGTTCTTGTGTTATGAGAAGGAGTAAATAACACTTCCTTATTTACTTTCTCTACACCAGTCATGATTTTATAGACCTCTATAATATCCTCCCTTAGATGTGTCTTTTTCAAGCTGAAAAGTCCCAGTCTTATTAATCTCTTCTCATGTGGAAGCTGTTCCATACCCCTAATCATTTCTGTTGCCCTTTTCTGAACCTTTTCCAATTCCAATATATCTTTTTTGAGATGGGGCGACCACATCTGAATCCAGTATTCAAGATGTGGGCAAACCATGGATTTATATAGAGGCAATATGATATTTTCTTTCTTCTTATCTATCCCTTTCTTAATGATTCCCTACATTCTGTTTGCTTTTTTGGCTGCCACTTCACAGTGAGTGGAAGTTTTCAGAAAACTATCCACCATGACTCCGAGATCTCTTTCTTGAGTGGCAACAGCTAATTTAGATCCCATCATTTTATATGTATAGTTGGCATTATGTTTCCCAATGTGCATTACTTTGCATTGATCAACATTGAATTTCATCTGCCATTTTGTTGCCCAGTCACCCAGTTTTGAGAGATACTTGTGTAGCTCTTCGCACTCTGCCTGAGACTTAACTGTCCTGAGTAGTTTTGCATCATCTACAAATCATCTGCCACCTCACTGTTTATCCATTTTTCCAGATCATAGAATCATAGAATATCAGGGTTGGAAGGGACCTCAGGAGGTCATCTAGTCCAACCCCCTGCTCAAAGCAGGACCGATCCCCGACTAAATCATCCCTGCCAGGGCTTTGTCAAGCCTGACCTTAAAAACTTCTAGGGAAGGCGATTCCACCATCTCCCTAGGTAACGCATTCCAGTGTTTCACCACCCTCGTCGTGAAAAAGTTTTTCCTAATATCCAACCTAAACCTCCCCCACTGCAACTTGAGACCATTACTCCTTGTTCTGTCATCTGCTACCACTGAGAACAGTCTAGAGCCATCCTCTTTGGAACCCCCTTTCAGGTTGTTGAAAGCAACTATCAAATCCCCCCTCATTCTTCTCTTCTGAAGACTAAACATCCCCAGTTCCTTCAGCCTCTCCTCATAAGTCATGTGTTCCAGTCCCCTAATCATTTTTGTTGCCCTCCGCTGGACTCTTTCCAATTTTTCCACATCCTTCTTGTAGTGTGGGGCCCAAAATTGGACACAGTACTCCAGATGAGGTCTCACCAATGTTGAATAGAGGGGAACGATCACATCCCTCGATCTGCTGGCAATGCCCCTACTTATACATCCCAAAATGCCATTGGCCTTCTTGGCAACAAGGGCACACTGTTGACTCATATCCAACTTCTCATCCACTGTAACCCCTAGGTCCTTTTCTGCAGATCATTTATGAATATGTTAAATAGGACTGGGTTCAGTACAGACCCCTGGGGGACACCACTATTTACTTCTCTCCATTATGAAAACTATTATTTCTACCCTTTGTTTCCTATCTTTTAACCAGTGACCAATCCATGAGAGAACTTTCTCTCTTATCCCATGACTGCTTCAGTGGTCACTGCCCAGAGAAATTCTACCCAGAAGCACGATCCAGTGGTGCTGGAACACTTTTAATAGTGGGGGTTCTGAAAGCCAACCCTCTTACCCCTGTCTGTGCACCCCCGCCCACCCACCAGGCCTGGGACCAGGGCAGTGTCTCTGGGAGGAGGGGCCAGGACGGGGTAAGGCGGCTGAAGCTGGGGCCACCACTGGGGGTAGGGGTGGGACTGGCAGCCAGGAGCGCCATATGCGGGTCCAGCAGCCAGGGGCCCTGTGGAAAATCTGGGGGTGCTGCAGCACCCTCTGCACCCCTAGTTCCTACCACAGATGGGACATGGGGCCACACGTGGGGCCACAGATGGGATGTGCATAGATTAGGAGGTACAGGGAAAAGTGCAGCCAGAACCTCAGTAAGAGGCTCTGAAGCAGCTAGAAGAGGGGCTGCAACCTGATAGAGCCTACTTAGATATGCACTAGCATCTCCCTCTCAAGACAAAATGGTCAGGTGTCAGAGTGCATGAACTGGGCCAGAGCTCATAGCTCCATGGAGGAGCTGCCAACTAACCAGAAAGGAGTACAGGCTGGCCCACTGGCGTTCCTCGTGCTCCTCAGGTGGCAATGGGTCCCGCCACTTGTGTCAGGACAGGACACAAGAGCAAGGAAGTGGGTTGCGTGAATCACAAGTGCCTTCAGATGTTCTCTGTGTGTTTCAGAGGTGGACCAGCTGGATGTCATGCATCCAGCTCAGATGGCGTGTTTAGGGTAGCCAGGGAGGTTTGCATGGCAGGAGCCCTATGATGAGTTCTAGAGGGCCAGGGGTGAGGGGTGGGCAGGGAACACCCTCCTACATGGCTCACTCAAGGAAAGTGAGAGAAGCAGATGACAACGCTGCCCTCACCTCCTGGAGCACACAACAGGGGACACACATGGTGAGTAGCCTCATGCAGTGGCCAAGCAATGTGGATCCACCCAGATGAGCAGAGGGATGTGATCTAAGTCCCACTTTTCAAAGGAAGTTGGGCACCTTACTCTGGTCTAGAGGGAGGCACCTATCTCTGTTTGGTATTCCTAGCTATGAATCCTGTCCTAAGTTAGATGCCTAAGCCGGTCAGCCCTTTCTTACATAAAACAAAGGACAAGAATATGGTCTCCTTACATCTGATAGCCCAATGGTTAGGGTACTCACCTAGGATATAGAAGACCCCAGTTCAATTCTGTCCTATTCCTGATTTGGCACATGGATTTGAACCCATGTCTCCCTCATCCCAGATGAGTTTCCTAGCTACTCAGCTATTGAGTATAAATGGGATACCAGCAATATCTCCTTCCTCACCTGTCTTTTGTGCAAGATAGGTGCTGGATTGGATTCCACAGGTATGATAGACAGGGAAATGCCTAGTTTGTGAATCCCGCTGGGGTTTAGGCATCAGCTGGGTGCCAAGCAGCTCAGCGTTGTTAGGAATTAGAGGGGTTTTGTGTACGCCCACCAGTACCTTACCTGACTTTATTTTTTACATCCCCACCAAGGATTTAGGAATTTTGCCCATGCCTACAAGACTTTGCTGGTGGAAACTTAGCTGCCTTCAGGCAGCCGAACAGAGCTTTGTGAATGCCAGTGGCACCATATTTGTTCACGTATAGCAGTATCACAAACAGTACATAAAGAATACCATAGCCTCATCCAGTCGTCATTTGTTCTGTGATGTCATAGTTCCATTTTAATGCCTTTCTCTCTTATCCTTTTTTTGTGGAAATGATTTTTCACTTTCTTAAATATGCACTTAATGTAAAGCTTTTGTTTAGTTGCATTCCTCTGCTTCTGATTTTTTATTATTGCCAGTTGAATCAGTAATATTACAGTCCCAGCATACTGAGCCCAGAGGATATTCCAGCATAATCAAACTATGTAGCTAAGTCTGCAGAAGGAACAATAGTTTTCCACATTTTGACATCCAATTCAGTAAACTAAAGTATACTACAGCAAATGAGTGGAGATATCCACTCATAGAGGCTTTAGCACATCAGTTGGGAATATTTTCCAGATGTTTTAATTAAATATTGTTGTGCCTCTTTTGATCACAAAAGCATTAAACAGAAAAGTAAAGTTACACACTACTGCTTTTCTGTCAAGTTCAGTGTTGCTTGGACTTCTGTCAAATGATGTAGTCTTGTATTCAGCTATTATTCATTTGTATTACCAAAGGCCTGCTGTAACTCTAAGAACAGAATTAGAGGAAGTGAGCAGGCCTGTTTTATTTTCTTATGAAATTGCTGCAGTAATTGCATGATCCTTCAATAAGACCTAGAGATCTTTGACTACTAAACTCATCTTTTCTTTGCCTTTCACCCCCCTTCCCACCCTCACCCCCCCCACACCCCGATGAATAGCTAAAAATTGTAATGGTTACTGATTTGTTATTTTGAAAATTCTTAAAATCAAATTGCTGGTAATAAACTTCTTTAAAGACAAATGTTAAAGGAACAATACCAAACTGAAATCTAGTCAATTAAAAAGAGAGTTCAAAGTAGTTTCATATATTATGCTCCCCCTGGATCCTCCTGCCAATTTGTGTAGTTTTACAATTTAAATTTCCCTAATTTTTAAAATGTTTTTTCCCTTTCTTGCAGAGTGAAAGTTAGCCATAGGAGAAACTGCATAACAAATAAACTTACTATACATTTAGTTCTATCAAATATAAATAGTAAATAAAGTGAAAAGAAAAGAGATTGTCCAGTCTTTTTCAGTTATAGTACCCTGAGGCGCTACTTATAAAAATAGGAGGCTTAAAAAAAGACAGAAATGTGATTTTTTTAAAGTTGGTGGGGTCCCTTTAAACCTTCACAAGTTTCTTCCTTCAAATGTTACATTTATAAAACCCAAATGTGAGAATGAAAATCACATGTTTACTACTCAATTTCCTCATGCAATTTGGGTTTTGTGAGTGCCAAAATTGTGGATGCAAGTTTGGAAACTGACTTTGAAAATTTGGGCATCAATGTCTGTGTAATTTCTTCTGTCTTGTCTGTATGATTCAAACATACATACCTCTGGTTCAAATTTACTTTATCCTTTCTTTCCAACTTTCATACATAAAACACTTTACAAACTCTCTGGTGATAGTGGGTTTTAGTGCATCTGGTGAAGTGGGTTTTAGCCCATGAAAGCGTATGACCAAATAAGTGTCTAAGGTGCCACAAGTATTCCTCATTGTTTTTTTCTGATACAGACTAACATGGCTACAGCTCTGAAACCTGTCACTATACAAGGCACTGAATTTATCCGTATGAAGTGGAAATCCATCAACTTCATAAAAAACTCATGCAGATATAGACAGACATCATCTTACTTTCCAAATGCAAACAGCTGGACATTATACCAAAAGGACTGAAGGTAAAAAATCCATTACTATCAACATACCACACAGACTATGCTGAGAGACTGTGCCACACATTCTCAAAGAAACTGCGGAACCACCTGATGAACATCCGATACAGCAAACAGGGAAAGATCAGGAATGAGCCTTCAGAACTGGAGACTCATAAAAAAAAATAACCTTCCATACAAACTTCCTTGTGCTAGGCATTAAAAAAACTAGACAAGCCATTTACAACACACACATTGCTTCTCTACAGAGGAAAAAGGACACTAAACTATCTAAACTACTTCATGCCACAAGGGGCCATAACAGTGGTTCCCTTAACCCACCCAACAATATTGTTAATCTATCCAGCTATATTCTTATCCCGGCAGAAGAGTCTGTCCTATCTCAGGACCTCTCCTTCTTCTCCACCACCCCCACGAACATGATACAGTTCTGCAGTGACCTAGAGTCCTACTTTCAACTTCTCTGACTGAAGGAATATTTCCAACACACCACTGAACAGCATACTAACCCACATAAACCTTCCTACCAACACTACAAAAAGAAGGATTCTACGTGGTCTACTCCAGAAGGACGAAACAACAGACTGGACTTCTACATAGAGTGCTTCCATCGAAGTGCACAGGCTGAAATTGTGGAAAAGCAGCATCAGTCGCCCCATAACCTCAGCCGTGAAGAACACAATGCCATCCACAGCCTCAGAAACAACTCTGACATCATAAGCAAAAAGGCTGACAAAGGAGGAGCTGTCGTCATCATGAATAGGTCGGAATATGAGCGAGAGGCTGCTAGGCAGCTCTCTAACACCACATTCTACAGGCCATTACCCTCTGATCCCACTGTGGGTTACCAAAAGAAACTCCACCATCTGCTCAAGAAACTCCATGAAGAAGCACAGGAATAAATCTACACAGATGTGACCCTAGAACTCCGGACAGGGGTATTCTATCTGTTACCCAAGATCCATAAACCTGGAAATCCTGGACACCCATCATCTCAGGCATTGGCACCCTGACAGCAGGATTGTCTGGCTATGTAGACTCTCTCCTCAAGCCCTACCTTACCAGCACTCCCAGCTATCTTTGAGACACCACTGACTTCCTGAGGAAACTACAATCCATCGGTGATCTTCCTGAAAACACCATCCTGGCCACTATGGATGTAGAAGCCCTCTACACCAACATTCCACACAAAGATGGAATACAAGCCGTCAGGAACACTATCCCCGATAATGTCACGGCAAACGTGGTGGCTGACCTTTGTGACTTTGTCCTCACCCACAACTATTTCACATTTGGGGACAATGTATACCTTCAAGTCAGCAGCACTGCTATGGGTGCCCGCATGGCCTCACAGTATGCCAACATTTTTATGGCTGACTTAGAATAACGCTTCCTCATCTCCTGTCCCCTAACACCCCTACTCTACCTGTGCTACATTGATGATCCATGGAAAAGAAGTCCTAGAGGAATTCCACCATGATTTCAACAATTTCCATCCCACCATCTACCTCAGCCTGGACCAGTCCACACAAGAGATCCACTTCCTGGGCACTACAGTGTTAATAAGAGATGGTCACATAAACACCACCTTATACCGGAAACCTAACTGACCACTATACTTACCTACATGCCTCCAGCTTTCATCCAGACCACATCACATGGTCCATTGTCTACAGCCAAGTTCTAAGACACAGCTGCATTTGCTCCAATCCCTCAGACTGAGACAAACAGCTACAGGATCTCTATCAAGCATTCTTAGAATTACAATACCCACCTGCTGAAGTGAAGAAACAGACTGACAGAGACAGAAGCGTACCCAGAAGTCACCTACTACAGGACAGGCCCAACAAAGAAAGCAACAGAACACCACTAGCCATCACCTTCAGCCCCCAATTAAAACCTCTCCAGTGCATCATCAAGGATCTTAAACCTATCCTGAAGGATGACCCATCACTCTCACAGACCTTGGGAGACAGGCCAGCCCTCGCTTAAAGACAGCCCCCCAACCTGAAGCAAATACTCACCAGCAACCACACACCACACAACCGAACTACTAACCCAGGAACCTATCCTTGCAACAAAGCCCGTTGCCAACTGTGCCCACATATCTATTCAAGGGACACCATTGTAGTACCTAACCACATCAGCCATACCATCATGGGATCATTCACCTGCACATCTACCAATGTGATATATGCCATTATGTGCCAGCAATGCCCCTCTGCCATGTACATTGACCAAACCAGACAGTCTGTATGAAAAAGAATAAATGGACACAAATCAGAAGTCAAGAATTATAACATTCAAAAACCAGTCGGAGAACACTTCAACCTTCCTGGACACTCAATAACAGACTTAAAAGTAGCAATTCTTCCACAAAAAACTTCAAAACCAGACTCCAACAAGAAACTGCAGAACTGGTATTTATTTGCAAACTGAACACCATCAAATTAGGCCTGAATAAAGACTGGGAGTGGATGGGTTACTACAAGAACTAAAAATTAATTTCCCCATGCTAATTTCCCCCTACTGTTGCTCACACCTTCTTGTCAACTGTTTGAAATGGGCCACTCTGATTACCCCTACAAAAGTGATTTTCCCTCCTGTTGATAATTGCCCACTTTAATTGAATTATCTCATTAGAATTGGTAAGGCAACTCCCATCTTTTCATGTACTATATATATATATCTTCCTACTGTATTTTCCACTCCATGCATCTGATGAAGTGGGTTTTAGACCACAAAAGCTTTATGACCAAATAAATTTGTTAGTCTCCAAGGTGTCAGAAGTATTCCTACTTGTTTTTGCTGATACAGACTAACATGGCTACAACTCTGAAATCTGGTGATAGGCTTCTTCAGTTTCTACAGACCCCTGACTTACACCTGCTCTCCCTCTACCTCTTGGCTCTATGACCTATTTCCTATGGACATCTACGCCTGGTGTTTGCATTGTTGTTGCTCTTTAATAAACTGTATTGAAATTCATTCAGCAAAGGCCCAGATCCTCAAAGGTATTTAGGCACCTAACTCAGTTGAAATCAATGGCACCTAAATACATTTGAGGATCTGGGACAAAGAGATATTGTTCTGCCTAATCAATCTCTACTAATTCAGTAAAATGTATGTCAAAGGGAGGTCAGAATGGCCAGTTTTTAATTTCCTGGGCCATTCCTTTGACATCAAACAGAATATTTTCTTACTCTGTGCAGATGTACGTATGCGAGTTAGGGAAAATGACTAAGTAGGACTGAGGTAAGGGCTCAGCAAAATTTAATCCAACTCGCAAATAATTACAACAGTTCATATCACTAGAAGATTGTACTATAGTAAGCTATTTAAATAATATTAAAACCATTTGTTTCACCAATATTAAGGATGTATTTCATATCACATGCCCCATAGTAAGATGTAATTATTTGGCTACTTAAGTTCAATTGGACTTTAAAAAAGGTAAATTGAAAGGCTTTTTGCCTCCCAAAAATTTTAAGTTGGGTTTTATCTTATGCAGCAGTTCATGGTTTTAATACCTAGAGCAGAATTACTACCTAGAGCAGGTATTTTAGTAGGCAGCAGGTTAAAAACAAACAAAAGGAAGTATTTTTTCACACAATGCACAGTCAACCTGTGGAACTCCTTGCCAGAGGATGTTGTGAAGGCCAAGACTATAACAGAGTTTAAAAAAGAACTAGATAAGTTAATGGAGGATAGGTCTATCAATGGCTATTAGCCAGAATGAGCAGGGATTGTGTCCCTAGCCTCTGTTTGCCAGAAGCTGGGAATGAATGACAGGGAATGGATCACTTGATGATTACCTTTTCTGTTCATTTCCTCTGGGGACCTGGCATTGGCCTCTGTCGGAAGACAGATTACGGAGCTAGATGGACCTTTGGTCTGACCCAGTATGGCTGTTCTTATGATTTTTAAATAGTTCTTTAGAAACCACAGTTTGAATGGTTTGAACACTCCCCTTCTGGATTCTTTTACTTTTTTTGTGTGCTAATATTCATGCAGTTACATATTCAAATAATGCTAAAAATGATTTGGAGGCCTGTAGCACAAGTCTACCCTTTTTTCAGGCTAAAGTAGAAATAATTAATCATCCATGTAAACTATAGCTCTTGAATGAAACCATAGAACTCAGCAGCTGCAACAGAAGCAGCTTTATGACTTCTCTTTACCAGCAGTACTAATATGGCCTGGCCTGTTTGGCATGTCAATTTTCTAGAGCAGAATACAAATGTTCAAGAGAATAATAGTTTCTCACTACAGATTATGCTTGATTCTCTCTATATATAATGGATAAATTGTATAATTTGCAATTCTTATATGGATATAAAGAAACAAAGTTTTAAGAATGGAGACCTATATCAAACAAAATTGTGACATATTTACTGGCAACAGGATAGTCCTGCCACAATGAGTTTACAATAAAAGTCTCTGATTCTGCAAACACATAGTTGCATGCTTGCCTTTACACTTGTGAGTAGTCTCATAGGTTAAAATCAAGGGAGTGTGTGTGGCAGGATTGGGACATTTCTTCTCATTTTTTGTTTTTGTTTGTTTTGTTTTAATGGTTAGTGATATTTACAACAGGGAGTATTTAAATACTAAGGGAAATGCATGGAAGACAAGAATTTGACTCTGTCTGACCCAAGTCCCCATTTTACTACACCCACTCTGAGACTAAGTCCACTCCTGACTCCTCTTGCTAAGTTGGGGTTGTAGTCAAATTTCTGATAATGATTACCAGAATCTAGAGGTGAGCAGCTTTCCAGCAGTGCTCACATTAAATGACAATGTTACCTCTTTCACATGTCACCTTCCTCCTTTTGATATTTCACTTTGGTTTAGCTACTCATACCGTGTTACTCTCCAGCCCACCACTGACGTAAACAGATGCTTTCAGTGATTCTACATGGCTTGTGCATACCAATCAGCCTCCCTCCAAGACACCTTAATAAATGTGTCTCAGCAGTGTCCAGTATCCCATGTAAATGGACTGTAAAACAATCATGCTATTAGGATGTCATAAATGAGTTTACTAATATTCATGAATCATACAGGAATAGTAAGTGTTATTCTGAAACTTTGGCTGGAGTTGTGGGGGCAAACAACTTAAAACTAATTAAGAGAGGGGCAAATTTATGAGTGCACTTGTATAATGAAATTCTTTGTGATGATAGGAGGCGGAGCTCAACAACCCTGGGACTTGTTTCTTGTTGATGTCTTATGTTCCTGAAAGCTCATGTTTCTGGGTTTCTGTTGGCCAATAGAAGGGGTAAGGAAGGGATTTTTTTATCTTCTACCTCTGAAGCATCAGGGGTGACTATGGCTAGGGGTGGGATATTGGACAAAGAGGGCCAGAGCTCTGAGCATTTTCTCTCTGTTGCTTTGCTGGCTTGTTCTTGCTCACATACTCAGGTTCTCACTGATCATCATGTGTAGGGTGGGCAAGGAATTTTCCACAGGTCAGATTGGCAGTGACCTTGAGATTTTTTTTCACCTTCCTCTTCAGCATGTGGGTAAGGGTCATTTACCAGGATTGTCTGGGTATGTCTCACTTAATCATTTGCCTGCTATTGTGGAAGCCTGGAGCACTGCACGCACTTTGGTCCCTCCTATTCTCTGCCTGTGACACGTAAAACTCTAGTCTCCTGCTGGCTGTAATAATCTGGTCTAATTTTGGTTGTTGGGTTTACTGTGTGGGTACTGAGTGGTGATGGTGGCCTGTGATATACAGGTGGCCAAAGTAGATAATCTGGTGGTCCCTTCTGGCCCTAAAGTCTGACTCTATAAAACCAAATGTAATATCAAATCAGTGTTGTCACTTTCTACTATACACTGTAATTTATCTGATTTATATGGAGGGAAAAAACAGAACCAGTTACCAAATATGCTGCACAGTAGTAGCTGTGAAAAAATTCCCCAGAATAATACTTGCTTTACATGCACAGAATTTTCATTGTGATATAAGAAGTCATCCTTAATGAGATAAATGTTATCCTTAATGAGAGAGAGGTATTGTCACTGAACCAAGGTACAAGGGTTGCCATTATAATAAAACAGAGCTTGGTTTTATGAGAGTGTCTACATATTTTGAATATGGTATGGACAATAACAATTAATAGCTTAATCCGTATGCCAAAACTGTAAAGCTTCCGTCAACACTGAGGAGGCAAGCGGCTCTGCTGAAACATTGAGGTTCTGCTTGTATCTTTCGTAACCTTTGTTTTAGACAAGTGGCTAATTGCAAGCCTTGAGCATAATGAGTCATCATTTGGTGAACAATTAAAGGCAGTTTTAAAATCAAGCCTGAGCTGTGTTTCAGGCTCTGTATAATTGCATCTACACACACACACACAGAGTTAAAAGAACATTACTAAGGCTATGTCTACACTACACAGATTTTAGCAACATGACTCTGTCGCTACAGCCGTGCCACTAAAAGGCATGCAGCATAGCCGCCGTTTGTCGGTTATTCTGCTGACAAAAAAACTTCCACCCCCAGCGAGCAGTTTTAGCATTGTTGATGGGAGAGAACTTCTACCAACAAAGCGCTGTTCACACTGGTGAATTGGGGGAAGGGGTCAGGACATGCAATCCATTAGGATGTTGTACTATCTCCCAGTTACAACTGCAAACCTAATGGAAATCAAACAGGCTAAGGACAAGGACATCCAACTACAGGCAGTCAAGAGAGTGATGCTAGTAGAGTGGCCAGAACACAAAAGCCAAGAATCATATATTCAAATTAAAGATGAGCTGAGTGTGCAGGTTGGAATCATATTTTCAGGACAGAGATCTGTTATGCCCACCTCATTACGTAGAAACGTCATGCAAAAAATAAGACCCTATTTTTGTCACGTGGCACATCACGGGTTGTCAAAACTGTCCAGTGAAGGCACTGATGGGACAACAACCAAAACCCTGCTACTAATGACGGGAGATCTGTTAGAGACAGAAGGGTGCAGATACCTCTGGGATGAGAAGCCAACAATGAGAGAGAATAGGCACTAGAGTATGATAGGTCAGCCAAAGACATACTGGCCTTGGAGACAGGCATTCCTGTCAAAATCCAGCCATTAGAGAAATACCAATAGGTGTGGTCTAAAGGAGTCATGAAGGGTGCAGTGGCACCCAGGTTGTATGAATTGACTACATAAGAGAGACCAGTGATCCAAAGCAACAGGGGGCACTTATGAACGAGTAGACGCAACAGCCAGACAGAGCCTCCCGAGATAATCACAGAACGGAGAGACAGAGAAATATTCAGAGACCAACCCAACAGAGAGGGAGGAGACTCCATAGAGCCATAGTTTGCTAGCCTCAGAGACGGGTGACTATAGGGTTGCCAACAGTCCCTATTACAAGGGAAGTTCTTTATTTTTCATTGCTGTACAAGAAAATTGAGAGTTGCTGAGTGCTGCAAAAAGCAGCAAGAAATGCCCCTGGTGAATGTAGGTGAATACCACATATTAATTATTATTATTATTTTATTATCATTTATTATTTATTTTTATACCTTATTTATACATTGGGAGGAGGAGTAGGGAAGGGCAGGGGTGCTAAGAAACCAGTCCCTTATTTCTGAAATACAACATTGTCAACCCTAGGTGGCTGGGCGAAAGAGATTGGTCTCCTCAATAGGCAACCGCATGAGGAGTGACCTAACGATCTCAAACTAACTAAGTCTGTGGATGGCATTCCAATTCAGTTATGAATTAGCAAACTCTGGCCAAAAGAACACAGGGTGGGGATCTAGGCATCACTTTTTTTAATATTTATATTAAAGTGTTTGTAAAACAGGGAAGACAAATCATAATTAATGGAACTGGGCCAGTGTTTCCCTGAAGGACTTTATCGAGGGGACATCAGTGGAATAGCACCTGCAGGGAGTTACACTGGAAGCAATTGAGCCATATGGACAGAGCTGTCTATAGTTTAATGAAGTTCCACTTGTTCAACTTAACCTGCATTCAGCTTCATTCTTTGCTAATGAAATAATCAACGCCCACAATTGCTACATGTGGAGGGAGAATCTTTGGATCAGATCTTTAAGTAACAGCTCTGTTTTGAGCTACAGGTCTTATTCTAGTCTTTCTGTAGGTGTGTTAGTCACAAGGAAGCTTCCCTAGCCTGGAATGACAGAGAGACACTGCCTTCTCTGTCAGCCCAAGTTCTCAACTGCCATATACAGCATTTGGTTTGGACAGAAACAGTGATTCCACCCTAGGAAGAGAGGTGAGCAAATACCTTCTATATGATAGCACTTGGATAGATGCTTTCCACTAAGGGTCTACTAAATTGCCCATAGCAACACAGCTTGGCAGTGCTACAGAGCTGTTCCAGGGTTGGGTATGTGTTGTGGATGTTAGTAAGGCTAGAATTTGCCCTTCCGTTCCTGGCTGCCAGGTATCACAAAGCTGTCTGAGACTTGAGCTTGAATCCCTTTCATAGTGACATCTAGTGCAATGGCCGTCCCCTTCCCCTTTCTTCATTGACATTAGTAACTAAATTGATTACATTAACTATGTCTGCTGGCTATCTCTTTAATAAATTTGTACTCAGACTGAAAGAGACGAAAAAATCATTGTTTGACATTTTCATTGCTTGACATAAAAGGTCAGTTTTTGCTCCTGGCAGATTTGCTAAGTTGGCAGTAATCAAAACATGTCTCTTGTTGTTAGAAACGTTGATTGTTCATGACAGTGAAGGGAGAGCTTCAAAGACAACAGACAGAGTACACCAAGTGCTGCAGAAAGCTGTTTTACCTACATGAGGCCAGTTCAGTTTCTCCTGTGGCTACTCCTAAAGCTGTCAGAGCTTCTCCTGGTTTTCATTATAACTTTTTCAAAGGTGGGGAGAGGCTGGGAGAAGTCCAGTGGAGATAGGGGATGAAATATGTCATAAGGCCAAATTATATTTAGTGAAGGAAGCTAGTGATGTCTGACCTTTGATCTGAATGATGTGGGATTCTAGTGCCAGACTGAATAATAAGGAGGGGGAGGGGTCAGCTTTGTTTGGTGTCTCTTGTCAAGGTAAAGGCAGATGAGTTCACTATGCTCAGCTACTCACAGAAATATGCATGCAGATATTCCCTTAGAAGGTAATGCTGTCTTAGCATTACATCTGCTATAGTTCCCTGTGCAGAGGCTACTGTGCATCAGCCAATGACAACTTGCTATTAGGATATGGCTGAGCTAATGAAGCAGTGAGAATGAGTGGTCCTAAGCCTATATTCTATGCATCTTTCCTTTCCTGCTGGTCCCTGTCATCAGTGGGGTTGTGAGCTGAGCTGAGCAAATAACGGATTTTTTCAGTTTGCTGGCAATTCCAAAAAATCCATTAAAAAGTTTAGTTTTAGGTTGAACCGAAAACAATTTTCTTTTTAATTTTAAGTGAGTTGACAATTCAAAACATGTCAAGTCAGGTTGAAATAAAACATTTTGTATTATTCTAATTAAAAAAGATCATTCTGGGAATTTTGACAGAAGCAAAGGCAGACTAGATTCACAAAAATTCTTGGGAAATAGACCTTCCTTGTCACCTTTAGCCCAGTGGTTAGGATGTTTTCCTGGGATGTATGAACCTGGGGTTTAATTCCCCACTCTGATCGAAGTGGAGAAAGTATCTGAACTTGGGTTCTACGAGCTTGCAGGAAAGTACCCTAGGCATTGGGATATTCTGAAATGGGGCTCTCTCAAGCCCCTGTCGAAGCTGTTCCACTTTATATAAATAATCATTGAAGCAGGTCCTTGAACTGTAGGGATCCCACAGTCTAGGTGAATGCCCTGACTACCAGGCTATCAAGTCATTTTTATTCTCTTTCCCTGGCTCAATGAATATCCATTGTCATTCATCATGACAATAAATAGTATGGTATTCTATAAACATCTGTGAACTTTTCCTGTGTGGTTTCTATAAAACCTAGTCCAACTGGGTGAAAGCTACTTCTGGTTTAGAGTTAATTCCAATATTAAAATACAGTCATTGCAGTCAAGGATTCCTAATTACAACCATGTGTTGGATATATAGGACATAACCGTAGTAGCTTAAATTCTATTGAAACAATTGATAAATCTTGACATTTATAACGATGGCCACCGCATTAGACTTGAATAGTAGTAGTACCTAGAAGCCATCCATGTCTATCCCACTGTGCTATGATCTATGTCAACAAACAAACTGTGCCCCATGAGAACAGAAAATAAGAGAGCCCCTCCAGAGAATGCCTCTTGGGTCTTGTATTCTGCTGCTTCACTCTAAATTTTGAGGGAACTTCCCACAGACTATTATTAATAGTTCATGCACATTTTGATTATCTTCCTCTGGACAATTTAGTCAGTTCACTAGAATGTAAAGATCAGCAACTAGTGCAAATAACCTTGATTATCATTGTTATTTATACATATAAAGAGATATGTATGTCTCTCCAAAACATTTTTTACTATTGCAGGTTTTAGTCAGAAAACAAGTATTTGCCTCAAGGCAGTTGCAGTCATCAGACATCACATGTAGCAGTCAGGCCCACCAGTAATAATCTCCTTTGCATATCTTTAAGAATAAAAACCTTTCTAATTAAACTTCTAAAGCTTCTTATCTTCAAGGCCTGGATGAAGCTGCAGTGGAATATATCATTCCTAGTAACAATGGGTGAAACTGTAATTCCCCCTATAATACAAGTCTAGTTGATTGTAACATATTATGTTCATTAGAAAGTAATAGATTTCTTTTTTTCTTGTTTGATTAAACCAGCTGCTATTTAATCTGGGTTTAGAGACAGTGTATTGGCTCATACTTAAAGGGTGATTGGACTGACGGAGCTTTGGAAAGACACCAAAACCATCTTCTATTCAGTAATACAACTTTATATGCTACTAATCTAACAGATCGGTGAAAGATCAGGGGAAATATATCTTAATTAAACAGTGTAAGGACATCTTAGTAGAAAAATAACAGCTAAGAATAAAGAATTAACACAATTTAACAATGGATGGTCAGTGGTTTGGCATGAAAAGTTACAGGCAGAAAGTACATAGGTTGAGACAGCAAATAAGAATTAAGATGTATTTTATTGGATTTAAAGGTAAATATTAATTTTAAGAGCAGTAAATTAATGGTATATGAAACTTTTAAAATGCTTTGATCAATTAAATAATTTATAAAAGACAATGCTTTGCTCTTAGAATTTTAATCAAGTTTTGTATGTCTATGTTAAAAGCAAGAGTTGGAAGGAAATGTAAAATGTCCAAAGTTCTAAATATAAATACAACATAAAGTATATGGCCTTTATATACTGGAAAACTCTGGGGGTTTTTTTAGGGAAATTAAACATAATTCCCAAATGGTAGACCTGATCCAAAGCCTTTGGGAGACTTTTCACTGGGCTTTAGATCAGATCCTATGTTTGTTTGCTATTTAGCATTTAAAATGAACCCATTGTAAAATTTCAGGCCACATCCTGCACTACAGTTAAACTGCCAGCATGTTGTGGACCAACATTGCTGAAAACTCACTTTTGCACTCTCCTATTATTGCTGCTTCTCTGTGCATGGTTGGTCTCCCTGTGTTGGTTAGAGAGGAACCCATGGTGCTCTGACTTGTGCTTAGCTGCAGTGACCAGAAGAAACCAAAAAGGCAGCTGAGAATTGGAATTTCATGAGAATGTTCCAGCCATGCCCTTTCCTCCAGCCATGTTCCTATTTTTCTCATGTTGAAAAAAGAAAACAAACAGTACTGCAGCAAGTAAAATTCTAGTTTCAAAGAGAAAATCCACTTTTCTGTGCTCTGAGGATTGCTTATATGTTCTTTATTAGATTCTTTCATTCTACCTTCATTATCTGTTTAGATCATTGATCTGTTTAGTGAGTGAATGGGCCTTATTTTGTAATAGAGCTTCCACTATGACTGTGAGCTCCTGGCTCTTGCATATATCATAATAATACCTCCTTTTTAGGAGCACCAGGTAGTTTCCTCATAAACTGAACAAAAAACTGGAAAGATAAGGAGGTAGGTGGCCAATAGAGGGAGAAAAATAAAGTTGTTGAACCCCATTTGATGATGGGCTCATCCCAAACTTTCTTTATACATTATACTCTAAGCCATAGCTTGTTCTTTCCAGATACTTGGCCTACAGTGGCACTCAATGAAGAATCCTAATTTAATATAAGAAGCCTCCTCTATCCTGTTTTAGTTTCCTCTCACAGCATGCTGGAAGCTGTACAAGAGAATCAAATGCAAAAAATAAAACTCTTAACATCTTTTACTTTTTCACTTCTGGGCATTTGTGTTGCAGGGGGAAGCCTGCTTTTATGGCATTCATCCTACATGCTAGGCTGGGGGTTGTTGTTTGGACCCACAGAGGACTAGCTGTTCAAACTGAGTACCAAACTGTGTTACTATAGTTTTTGGTATGATAAATAAATATGCAACCTCCCCTGCCCTTACAGAGTGGCTTTTTGTCCTTGACTCATGGCTAGTCCACATATATGAGGCCGCTACTGATTTTGAGCTAACAAATCTAGTCCCTTAGCTCATGTGTTCAAATTCAGACTCATGGAATCAAGCCTGCTGACAACATTGTTACCCAGGGTTTTCAGAACCTGCAACAGGGGCAACTTAACTATTTCATTCCAGGTGGTGCAAGGAATTAATCAACAGGAACTCAGCAATTCTGTCTGATCAAGGAGAAATGCAAGTAAGCATGCTTTTGTCTAACACTGCAGTTATTTAGATTTAGCACACACAGACATTAGAACATCCCAGATTTTTCCCTATATTCTGAGATGGTGTTGACTGTCATAAATATAAAGGGAAGGGTAAACCCCTTTAAAATCCCTCCTGGCCAGGGGAAAGCTCCTCTCACCTGTAAAGGGTTAAGAAGCTAAAGGTAACCTCGCTGGCACCTGACCAAAATGACCAATGAGGAGACAAGATATTTTCAAAAGCTGGGAGGAGGGAGAGAAACAAAGGGTCTGTGTCTGTCTGTATGCTGCTCTTGCCAGAGACAGACCAGGAATGGAGTCTTAGAACTTTTAGTAAGTAATCTAGCTAGGTATGTGTTAGATTATGATTTCTTTAAATGGCTGAGAAAAGAACTGTGCTGAATAGAATGACTATTCTTGTCTGTGTATCCTTTTTGTAACTTAAGGTTTTGCCTAGAGGGATTCTCTATGTTTTCAATCTAATTACCCTGTAAGTTATCTACCATCCTGATTTTACAGAAGTGATTTCTTTACTTCTATTAAAAGTCTTCTTGTAAGAAAACTGAATGCTTTTTCATTGTTCTCAGACCTAAGGGTTTGAGTCTGTGGTCACCTATGCAAATTGGTGAGGATTTTTACCAAAACCTTCCCCAGGAAGTGGGGTGCAAGGGTTGGGAGGATTTTTGGGGGAAAGATGTGTCCAAACTACGTTTCCCAGTAAACCCAGTTAGAGTTTGGTGGTGGCAGTGGAGATCCAGGGACAAAGGATAAAATTAATTTGTACCTTGGGGAAGTTTTAACCTAAGCTGGTGAAAGTAAGTTTAGGAGGTTTTCATGCAGGTTCCCACATCTGTACCCTAGAGTTCAGAGTGGGGGAGGAACCTTGACATTGACTAATCAAAGACAGGTCAACGCTAGCCAAACGCCTTCCTTCTGGGGAGTAAAGATGTCAGGAAAACATCTCTCCCAGGATAGCTCCTGAGGACTGCTCCCCAAAACACTCTATTATCTGAACTTTTTATAACTAACTTCTACTAAACGCATAGGTCATAATGACCCCAGTAAGTCATCACTTTTCCTAACGTTCAATAAACTTACTATGAGAGGTGTCTACACTCAAGGCTGCCCATCCACATATCTTCTTTCATGCTCAGTTATTTACTCTTCTCCTCCGATCCTCCCATACTGATTAGCAAAACTGCCAGTAGTTATGACCTTACTTCTGAAAGCCTGTCTCCAAATTAACCCTCAACTATGTGGTGTTCTATTTCATTAATTCATAGTGGCTGAATACACATAATATGATTGCAATTAGCTTGATCACATTCTGGGGTATATACACCCCTCAAATCGAGGGTAAAACCATAACTAATGATATGGCTCCCCTGCATACTTCTTTTAGTGGCATGTAGAGTACCTATACAGCTCAACCCCCCTACCCTGCCCCGACATGGGTATAAATAGTAGGGTAGATGGTAAGTCACTGCTTAGGTGATTAAAGAGAGTCCTGAACCCTGTGGATTTGTACTTAGGGAGGTACCCTACATGTCTCTGTCGACTTGCCCAAGCTGTGCCTCCCGCACCTACACTGCTATTTTTAGCAGTGTACTGTCCCACTGCCTCACAGCTTCTGGAGCCTCTCCCCACTGCAGGGAAAGGCTCCAACATCAGGGAAAGACTCCTGAAGCAGAGGGGTAGCTGGGAAAGGCTCCAGCAACACCCTCCTGCCAGAGCTTTTTCTTGTCGCAGTGAAAAGCTCTGGCAGTGGGGAGCTGCAGAAGCCTTTCTCCATTGCCACCCCTCTGCCAGAGCCTTTCACTGGACAGATGTAGCGTCACACTGCACACCTGCATGGACACAGCCTGCTTTTTCACTGCGGCGTGTAATTACACATACCCTAATACCACTGCAAGTGTGGTGTAGATGCAGCTGAAGGGAGCTGTATACATAAGAAGAATCAAAAGTGCCTTAATAATCAGCTTTTTAACAGGTTTAAAATAATGCTGTATAATGAAAAGGAGGACTTGTGGCACCTAAGCCCTGGTCTACACTAGGACTTTAGGTCGAATTTAGCAGCGTTAAATAGATGTAAACCTGCACCCGTCCACACTATGAAGCCCTTTATTTCGACTTAAAGGGCTCTTAAAATCGATTTCCTTACTCCACCCCTGACAAGTGGATTAGCGCTTAAATCGGCCTTGCCGGCTCGAATTTGCGGTACTGTGGACACAATTCGACGGTATTGGCCTCCGGGAGCTATCCCAGAGTGCTCCATTGTGACCGCTCTGGACAGCACTCTCAACTCAGATGCACTGGCCAGGTAGACAGGAAAAGAACCGCGAACTTTTGAATCTCATTTCCTGTTTGGCCAGCGTGGTAAGCTGCAGGTGACCATGCAGAGCTCATCAGCAGAGGTGATCATGATGGAGTCCCAAAATCGCAAAAGAGCTCCAGCATGGACCGAACGGGAGGTACGGGATCTGATCGCTGTTTGGGGAGAGGAATCCATGCTATCAGAACTCCGTTCCAGTTTTCGAAATGCCAAAACCTTTGTCAAAATCTCCCAGGGCATGAAGGACAGAGGCCATAACAGGGACCCGAAGCAGTGCCACGTGAAACTTAAGGAGCTGAGGCAAGCCTACCAGAAAACCAGAGAGGCGAACGGCCGCTCCGGGTCAGAGCCCCAAACATGCCACTTCTATGATGAGCTGCATGCCATTTTAGGGGGTTCAGCCACCACTACCCCAGCCGTGTTATTTGACTCCTTCAATGGAGATGGAGGCAACGCGGAAGCAGGTTTTGGGGATGAAGAAGATGATGATGATAATGATGATGAGGTTGTAGATAGATCACAGCAAGCAAGCGGAGAAACCAGTTTTCCCAACAGCCAGGAACTTTTTCTCACCCTGGACCTGGAGCCAGTACACCCTGAACCCACCCAAGGCTGCTTCCTGGACCCGGCAGGCGGAGAAGGGACCTCCGGTGAGTATACCTTTTAAAATATTATACATGGTTTAAAAGCAAGCATGTGAAAGGATTACTTTGCCCTGGCATTTGCGGCTCTCCTGGATGTACTCCCAAAGCCTTTGCAAAAGGTTTCTGGGGAGGGCAGCCTTATTGCGTCCTTCATGGTAGGACGCTTTACCACTCCAGGCCAGTAACACATACTCGGGAATCATTGTACAACAAAGCATTGCAGTGTATGTTTGCTGGCGTTCAAACAACATCCGTTCTTTATCTCTCTGTGTTATCCTCAGGAGAGTGAGATATAATTCATGGTCACCTGGTTGAAATAGAGTGCTTTTCTTCAGGGGACACTCAGAGGAGCCCGTTCCTGCTGGGCTGTTTGCCTGTGGCTAAACAGAAATGTTCCCCGCTGTTAGCCACAGAGAGGGGGGAGGGTTGAGGGGGTAGCCACGTGGTGGGGGGAGGCAAAATGCGACCTTGTAACGAAAGCACATGTGCTATGTATGTAATGTTAACAGCAAGGTTTACCCTGAAAGAGTGTAGCCACTGTTTTATAAAATGTGTCTTTTTAAATACCGCTGTCCCTTTTTTTTCCCCACCAGCTGCATGTGTTTCAATGATCACAGGATCTTCTCCTTCTCAGAGGCTAGTGAAGATTAGAAAGAACAAAAACGCACTCGAGATGAAATGTTCTCCGAGCTCATGCTGTCCTCCCACACTGACAGAGCACAGACGAATGCATGGAGGCAAATAATGTCAGAGTGCAGGAAAGCACAAAATGACCGGGAGGAGAGGTGGCGGGCTGAAGAGAGTAAGTGGCGGGCTGAAGACAGGGCTGAAGCTCAAATGTGGCGGCAGCGTGATGAGAGGAAGCAGGATTCAATGCTGAGGCTGCTGGAGGACCAAACCAGTATGCTCCAGTGTATGGTTGAGCTGCAGCAAAGGCAGCTGGAGCACAGACTGCCACTGCAGCCCCTGTGCAACCAACCGTCCTCCTCCCCAAGTTCCATAGCCTCCACACCCAGACTCCCAAGAACGCGGTGGGGGCGGGGGCACCGGCCAACCAGCCACTCCGCCACAGAGGATTGCCCAAAAAAAAGAAGGCTGGCATTCAATAAATTTTAAAGTTGTAAACTTTTAAAGTGCTGTGTGGCATTTTCCTTCCCTCCTCCACCACCCTTCCTGGGCTACCTTGGTAGTCATCCCCCTATTTGTGTGATGAATGAATAAAGAATGCATGAATGTGAAGAAACAATGACTTTATTGACTCTGCAAGCGGTGATCGAAGGGAGGAGGGGTGGGTGGTTAGCTTACAGGGAAGTAGAGTAAACCAAGGGACGGGGGGTTTCATCAAGGAGAAACAAACAGAACTTTCACACCGTAGCCTGGCCAGTCATGAAACTGGTTTTCAAAGCTTCTCTGATGCGTATCGCGCCCTCCTGTGCTCTTCTAACCGCCTTGGTGTCTGGCTGCGCGTAACCAGCAGCCAGGTGATTTGCCTCAACCTCCCACCCCGACATAAACGTCTCCCCCTTACTCTCACAGATATTGTGGAGCACACAGCAAGCAGTAATAACAGTGGGAATATTGGTTTCGCTGAGGTCTAAGCAAGTCAGTAAACTGCGCCAGCGCGCCTTTAAACGTCCAAATGCACATTCTACCACCATTCTGCACTTGCTCAGCCTGTAGTTGAACAGCTCCTGACTACTGTCCAGGCTGCCTGTGTACAGCTTCATGAGCCCTGGCATTAAGGGGTAGGCTGGGTCCCCAAGGATACATATAGGCATTTCAACATCCCCAACGGTTATTTTCTGGTCTGGGAATAAAGTCCCTTCCTGCAGCTTTTGAAACAGACCAGAGTTCCTGAAGATGCGAGCGTCATATACCTTTCCCGGCCATCCCACGTTGATGTTGGTGAAACGTCCCTTGTGATCCACCAGAGCTTGCAGCACTATTGAAAAGTACCCCTTGCGGTTTATGTACTCACCAGCTTGGTACTCCTGTGCCAAGATAGGGATATGGTTCCGTCTATGGCCCCACCACGGTTAGGGAATCCCATTGCAGCAAAGCCATCCACTATGACCAGCACATTTCCCAGGGTGACTACCCTTGATATCAGCAGATCTTTGATTGCGTGGGCTACTTGCATCACAGCAGCCCCAACAGTAAATTTGCCCACTCCAAATTGATTCCTGACTGACCGGTAGCTGTCTGGTGTTGCAAGCTTCCACAGAGCTATCGCCACTCGCTTCTTAACTGTGAGGGCTGCTCTCATCTTGGTATTCATGCGCCTCAGGGCAGGGAAAAGCAAGTCACAAAGTTCCATGAAAGTGACCTTACGCATGCAAAAGTTTCGCAGCCACTGGGAATCGTCCCAGACCTGCAACACTATGCGGTCCCACCAGTCTGTGCTTGTTTCCCGAGCCCAGAATCGGCGTTCCACAGCATGAACCTGCCCCAATCGCACCATGATGCATGCATTGGCAGGGCCCATGCTTTCAGAGAAATGTGTGTCCATGTCCTGATCACTCACGTGACCGCGCTGATGTCGCCTCCTCGCCCGGTATCGCTTTGCCAGGTTCTGGTGCTGCATATACTGCTGGATAATGCGTGTGGTGTTGAATGTGCTCCTAATTGCCAAAGTGAGCTGAGCGGCCTCCATGCTTGCCTTGGTATGGCGTCCGCACAGAAAAAAGGCGTGGAATGATTGTCTGCCGTTGCTCTGACGGAGGGAGGGGCAACTGACGACACGGCTTACAGGGTTGGCTTCAGGGAGCTAAAATCAACAAAGGGGGTGACTTTACATCAAGGAGTATTTCAGGCAGGACTTCACGGAGGGTTCCAATAAGAAATGGTGCACCTAAGTTATTGTTCTTATTGGAACAAAGAGGTTAGTCTGGCCTCTGATTGATACATGGCTAGATTTACCTCACTGCACCTTCCCTGTGAGTGACTGCAGTGTGACCTAGAGGAATGAGTCCCCTAGACGGGGGAGGAGGCAAATGAGTACAAAACAAATCTGGTCTATTTCTTGTTTTGATCCACTCCATCTATCTTTTACATCTTTGGCTGGCAGCAGACGGTGCAGAAGGACTGCTTGCCATCCACATCTCATGGCTGCTCGGCAGAAGATGGTACAGTACGACTGCTAGCCATCCTCATTTCTTGCCTGCCCAGCAGAAGATGGTACAATACGACTGCTAGCCATCCTTATCTCTTGCCTGCCTGGCAGAAGATGGTACAGTATGACTGCTAGCAATCCATATTGCCTGCCTGCTCACCATAAGATGGTTCAATAGGACTGACTGCAGGACTAAAGAGAATGACCTGGTCAAGTCACTCCAAATTTAGTCCCTGCGCCCATGTCTGCCCAGGCGCTCCCAGCTGACGTGGCCAGGAGCACCTCGGACACGACGATGACGGCTACCAGTCGTATTGCACCGTCTGCTGCCACAAGGCAAGGGGTTGCTGCTACTGTGTAGCAAAGCCGTACTGCATCTGCCAGCACCCAGGAGACATACAGTGATGGTTACCTGAGCGGGCTCCATGCTTGCCGTGGTATGGTGTCTGCACAGGTAACTCAGGAAAAAAGGCGCGAAACGATTGCCTGCCCTTGCTTTCATGGAGGGAGGGAGGGAAGGGGGGCCTGATGATAGTACCCAGAACCACCCGCGACAATGTTTTAGCCCCATCAGGCATTGGGATCTCAACCCAGAATTCCAATTGGCAGCGGAGACTGCGGGAACTGTGGGATAGCTACCCACAGTGCAATGCTCCGGAAGTCGACTCTTGCCTCGGTACTGTGGAAGCACTCCGCCGAGTTAATGCACTTAATGCACTTAGAGCATTTTTTGTGGGGACACACACACTCGAATATATAAAACCGATTTCTAAAAAAAACCTACTTCTATAAATTCGACCTTATTCCATAGTGTAGACATACCCTTAGAAACTAACACATTTATTTGAGCATAAGCTTTCGTGAGTTGCATCCGATGAAGTGAGCTGTAGCTCACGAAAGCTTATGCTCAAATAAATTTGTGAGTCTCTAAAGGTGCCACAAGTCCTCCTTTTCTTTTTGCGGATACAGACTAACACGGCTGCTACTCTGAGAGTGGTATAATGAGTGACTGTTCTGTAAATTAGACATGTTGAAACTTAATCAAGATGACTTGTAATTCTTTATTCTCCCTATTCTTTTCATTTTTTTCCTGTTTTTTCTCTCACACTGATTTTTTTCAGTTAAATTGTGTTCCTTTTCAGTTGTTTCACTTGATTTTTCATTTGCAGCACTGTTGTCTTATTAGTTCTCCTTTCATTGGAAATAATAAACATGGACAGTCTGTCTAAATCTGATATAAATTATCCACTGAGAAGCTGTGCAGTTGTGTGCAGACCCGCATGTTAATTTGTCTTTTATTGCTTTAAACAGAAGTGTGATAGCTTTTAGGTATGGCTTTAAGATACTGCATGAATGCCATTCTAAAGACCTACACATGAAAGAAGGGTTTAGCTGTATCCTCCACTGTCACAAGTGGGAAGAGACCAGTGGAGTGTATGAAGGCTGGGATGCTATAGACGAGGGGGAGCAGCAATTCTGCAACATGCTATATTCCTGAGATCCTGCAAAAAATAACCTACCGATTGGATTAGGGCTCTGTAGGACAGTGAGAAAGCAGCTGGTGACAGGGCCAAGAAGATAGCTGTTTCCCAAGGCAATTAGAGCTGAGTACAATTGATGGAAACATTTTGGGGTACATATCTGTGGGTAATTGTATGAATGTTATGAAGGTTTTGGGCATGTGTTTGCTACTTCTTTTCATATAATCTAAAAAATTAGTCTCTCTGTCTATGCTTGTTTTTCAGTCTACTCTGCTCCATTTTCATCCAACTTTTTTTCTATTGATTTTTTTCTCTCTCACACAGTACCTCATATGCAGATCAAAACCCAAAAGAGTTTGAGGCAAACTTTCAAATACATGATGCTTCAGTGGCGTTGAACTTAGGAAAAATGTGTTTGTCAATCCTTAAAAGGAGGGTGAGGGGAAGGGAATATGAAAGTTTCAAAAATAGTGCTTAAATTTGTGCCAGGACTGAGCCCCGGCATCTCTAGGCTTGGAAGTTCATAGCCCCGGCACGTCTGTACTTGCTGAGTCGGTTATGAAAGTAAAAACATTGCTTGAGCCCCGGCATCTCTTTCATTACAAATTAAACACTGAGGAAAAATGATATCTAAGAAAGATTGACATAAGTCATCTACAGGTTAGCCTATGCAAATATTAGAAATTAAAAAGAACAGAAACAGTACCATTGGGACTGTCATAAATATAAAGGGAAGGGTAAACCCCTTTGAAATCCCTCCTGGCCAGGGGAAAGCTCCTCTCACCTGTAAAGGGTTAAGAAGCTAAAGGTAACCTCGCTGGCACCTGACCAAAATGACCAATGACCAATGACCAATGACAAGATACTTTCAAAAGCTGGGAGGAGGGAGAGAAACAAAGGGTCTGGGTCTGTCTGTAGTCGTCTTGGCCAGGGACAGAACAGGAATGGAGGCTTAGAACTTTTAGTAAGTAATCTAGCTAGGTATGTGTTAGATTATGATTTCTTTGAATGGCTGAGAAAAGAATTGTGCTGAATAGAATAACTATTTCTGTCTGTGTATCTTTTTTGTAACTTAAGATTTTGCCTAGAGGGGTTCTCTATGTTTTTGAATCTAATTACCCTGTAAGATATCTACCATCCTGATTTTACAGGGGGGATTTCTTTATTTCTATGTACTTCTATTTTTTATTAAAAGTCTTCTTGTAAAAAACTGAATGCTTTTTCCTTGTTCTCAGATCCAAGGGTTTGGGTCTGTGGTCACCTATGCAAATTGGTGAGGCTTTTTATCCAACATTTCCCAGGAAAGGGGGGGTGCAAGTGTTGGGAGGATTATTCATTGTTCTTAAGATCCAAGGGTCTGGGTCTGTAGTCACCTAGGCAAATTGGTGAGGCTTTTTACCAAACCTTGTCCAGGAAGTGGGGTGCAAGGTTTTGGGAAGTATTTTGGGGGGAAAGACGCGTCCAAACAGCTCTTCCCCAGTAACCAGTATTAGTTTGGTGGTGGTAGCGGCCAGTCCAAGGATAACGAGTGTAATATTTTGTACCTTGGGGAAGTTTTGACCTAAGCTGGTAAAGATAAGCTTAGGAGGTTTTTCATGCAGGTCCCCACATCTGTACCCTAGAGTTCAGAGTGGGGGAGGAACCTTGACAGGGACCAAGAGAAACAACAGTAAGAAAGCAGAAATTCTTTCCCCGGTGCTTGGCCAGTGAGTCTTGCCCACATGCTAAGGGTCTAACTGATCACCATATATATGATTGGTAAGGATTTTTCTTCCAGGTCAGATTGGCAGAGACCCTGGATTTTTTTTTCCTTCTGCCGCATTGGCACAGGTCACTTTGCAGTTTGAAGTAGAGTAAATGGTGGATTCTCTGTCACCTGAAGTCTTTAAATCTAGTTTTGAGGACTTCAGTAACTCAGCCAGAGGTTACGAGCCTATTGCTGGAGTGAGTGGGTGGGGTTCTTTGGCCTGCAATGTGCAGGAGGTGATACAAAATGATCATGATGATCCCTTCTGGCCTTAAAGTCCATGAGTCTAAGTCAGAAACTTAGTTTGTGCCAGAAAATAAAGGTCAAAACTTTTCCGGATTCTCCTGCCACTCCTGTACAGTGCATTCAAAAACAAATTCAATAAAATGAATGTGACATGTATCTCTCATGTCTGAGTGTATTAAATTCTTACTTACATGAGGGAATACAAATTGTAAAAAGGGAATAATCTGTAATCAAATTGTACATGATCTATCACGACACATTTTCATCTGAGATATACAAAATAAATCCCAGTTTCTGCCAGAATCAATCAATTTGGAGTGTGCATGATGAATCATCGGATACATTTAATGACACGTAAACAAATTCTGGACTCTGTCAGTGTGCCAGTATACTGCTGTCCACTGATGAAAATCAACTGCTGTTGAAGCAATTGATGCCAATGATCTAGAAACTGAAGTTGTTCAGTTGTTTTATTTGTAATTTAGTAATACTGGATTAGTATTAATTAAGAGGGGGAAAGATCTTATACCAATTTTAGCTTCAGAGAGAATCTGTGGGGATTAAGACTATCACATAAACCTTACACTGTTATGTGGCCAGATAATTCATTACAGACAGTGAAGTCAGTGATGGTAATAATTGCATTTATGCATGATCGTATCCTAGTGGTTTTGCATTCACGATCTCAGTATTTGCCTCTTTCAAATAACTGAAATACTGGTAAAAGCAATGCATGATTCATCTTCTTCTCCCTGGCCTCAAAGGACGGATAAATAGAGTCAAAATACACAGACGGTCACACATCTAGGGTTATTTCTTCTCCAGATCGTGCCTAAATAAACTATTAATTGTGTTTTTGTTCTGGTACAATATGCTTTATCAGCCTTATCCAAAACTAATTTAACTAGGATAGTGAAAGGGTCTCTTGTGGTCAGAAAGAGAGCCAGGGCTTTGTTGTAATGAATACAAAGGTTATTATGTATTGAGGTTACAGGACACAGATAGACTGTCTTGTTCTTCTGGCTCCCCTGGCTTCCAGACTGACTAATACGGTATTGTCTAGTGTCATCATGGATAATCTCCCTAAGGCCCTGCCTGGACTAAGCAATTTTGGTATGAACTTCTGTCTACACTAAACATGTAGTTTCATTTTCCATTCTTTTCTGAGGTTCCAATTTTCAGCCTCTATGTATCAAAGGCATGATCTGCTTCTCTGATGTTAGCCGAGCAATTGCTCCAGCACAAAAAAAGAATGCATTCAACAGTGTTAAAACATCTTGAATCAGACAATACCAGGAAGCATTTTTTTCACCTTGAAAATATCTCCAGTTATCATTGGTATTATTAGCAGAACAAACATTGACAATTAGCATTTTGTTCTGATGGCCACAGGATTGCCTGTGCTAACTAGAGCTGAACAGATACTCTGCCTGTAAATCATGTAGCTTTGTTTCAAAATTACCTCTGGGTCTGTGCTGGTAGCAGCAGCATTTTGTGGCACCTTACACGGCCTTTTGAAACTAGCACTTGTCTTAAAATAAGAGCTTGTGTACATGCACAGATATAAGTAATTTTTTTATGTGTGGTTTTGTGAAGCCTTTGGGCTTCCTGAAACAAGCAAATTGGGGGCCTCATCTGATATTGTACTGAGTGCCCTCACCTTATGCTGAAATCAGTGAGAATAGAGGGTGCTCAGTCAGTAGTAGAATCAGATCCTTAGCCAGCATTTCACCACATGCTTCTGTGAATATCCATTTGTTACCCCTTCTTTTTTATAACCCAATCTTCCTGCTCACTTTTTTTATTCTGGTTATTTCTTGTCCCCTTTTTTTCATTTTCTCCAAATGTAAATACAGATTAGAACACTAAATCTATACCCTCAAACCATGAGTGTGATGGTTTTAGTTATTCATCGGATCATCTAGGATACTTATCACCACTGAGAACTACAGCTGGTGGGGAATTCTTCAACAAAACAGTTTTTCATTGGGAAATGACAATTCCTTGAAACTAAAACAGTTCACAGGAAAGGATCAATTTTAATGAATTTCTCATCTTTCTATGTATGTATTTATTTTATGTTTTGAAACTGTTGAAATGTTAAATGACTTGTGCAAGGCCAAATGGTCCATCCTTCTTTGATCAGATAACATGAGTCAGAGCAGGAGTGAAAATGTAGGCACCCACTAATTGTTTTTAACTATTCAAAATAATTAGCAATACAGGGCATGCACACTTAACAGCAACTACATTATTATTGGTTTCAGAGTAGCAGCCGTGTTAGTCTGTATTCGCAAAAAGAATAGTAGTATTTGTAGCACTTTAGTAGCACCTTAGAGACTAACAAATTTATTTGATCATAAGCTTTCTTAAACTACAGCTGATGCATCCGATGAAGTGAGCTGTAGCTCACGAAAGCTTATGCTCAAATAAATTTGTTAGTCTCTAAGGTGCCACAAGTTCTCCTTTTCTTTTTACATTATTATTATTTGACATAGATGCAGAACATTCAATAAGCACATTTATTGTATTTGTAGGGGCACTACCCTCCCTCACCAAAAAATAACCCTGATCTTATAATAGGGATCTAGCTGTTTATTGACTTTAAGGCCAGAAGGGACCATCATAGTCTGACTTCCTGCACACTGCAGGCCACAGAACCTTGCCCACCCATTGTTTAGTGTGCTGTGGGAGAGGTTTTCTAGAGTCACAATGCTCAGACACATGGGGGTAAATTAATCTATTCATCTATCATGTATTCGCTTCATTGGAGTTACACAAAGGGAAACAATGGATTATGGTTGGCGTTCAACCAATTAGAATTCCATACCTGGGTTAAATTCTTTTGTGGTGCTAGCTCAAGGCACTGTGTTGCATGTGCCAAGTACCCAACAGACACAGTTATCCTTTAACATGAAGTCAGTGACATCTGAAGTACATTTATGTTTCTGCCGGAAAGAACAGTCAAAACAAATAGACTGAAAGATGTTTCGTGATGGATTATCACAATGTTTTCCACGAATGTCAAATATCCCATAAAGGACAAAACAATGTAATGCAGGGTCAAGTGTCAAATCAATCTTACTATCACTAAGAATTTGGTTCCCTAAAGTGAAGCAGAAGGGAATGTAGCCCTTCTGAGGCTATTGTATACATGACAATGAATTAAAGATTTATCACACACTCATGCAGGAGCTACAAGATGCCACCTAGACTGTGCCATAGCACAATTTGAAGAATGTCACAGCCTATATTAGATGAGGCACAGCAGTAAGAAAGTGCATGAAAGGAAAAGGCTGATGCAACAGCATTCTTATCTGGATCTAATTCTAGAGTCTGCCAATGAAATGTCCTGGTTCAGATTTCATTCAAATCACCACCAGTGATCATGGACTGAAGTGGGATATAGAATCATAGAATATCAGGGTTGGAAGGGACCTCAGGAGGTCATCTAATCTAACCCCCTGCTCAAAGCAGGACCAATCCCCAATTAAATCATCCCAGCCAGGGCTTTGTCAAGCCTGACCTTAAAAACTTCTAAGGAAGGAGATTCCACCACCTCCCTAGGTAACGCATTCCAGTGTTTCACCACCCTCCTAGTGAAAAAGTTTTTCCTTATATCCAACCTAAACCTCCCCCACTGCAACTTGAGACCATTACTCCTTGTCCTGTCCTCTTCTACCACTGAGAATAGTCTAGAACCATCCTCTCTGGAACCACCTCTCAGCTATCAAAGCAGCTATCAAATCCCCCCTCATTCTTCTCTTCTGCAGACTAAACAATCCCAGTTCCCTCAGCCTCTCCTCATAAGTCATGCGTTCCAGACCCCAATCATTTTTGTTGCCCTTCGCTGGACTCTCTCCAATTTTTCCACATCCTTCTTGTAGTGTGGAGCCCAAAACTGGACACAGTACTCCAGATGAGGCCTCACCAATGCTGAATAGAGGGGGACGATCCCGTCCCTCGATCTGCTCGCTATGCCCCTACTTATACATCCCAAAATGCCATTGGCCTTCTTGGCAACAAGGGCACACTGCTGACTCATATCCAGCTTCTCGTCCACTGTCACCCATAAGTCCTTTTCCGCAGAACTGCTGCCTAGCCATTCGGTCCCTAGTCTGTAGCCGTGCATTGGGTTCTTCCGTCCTAAGTGCAGGACCCTGCACTTACCCTTATTGAACCTCATCAGATTTCTTTTGGCCCAATCCTCCAATTTGTCTAGGTCCCTCTGTATCCTATCCCTGCCCTCCAGCGTATCTACCACTCCTCCTAGTTTAGTATCATCCGCAAATTTGCTGAGAGTGCAATCCACACCATCCTCCAGATCATTTATGAAGATATTGAACAAAACCGGCCCCAGGACCAACCCCTGGGGCACTCCACTTGACACCGGCTGCCAACTAGACATGGAGCCATTGATCACTACCCATTGAGCCCGACAATCTAGCCAACTTTCTACCCACCTTATAGTGCATTCATCCAGCCCATACTTCTTTAACTTGCTGACAAGAATACTGTGGGACCTATATGAACCTAAATACTGGAAATCCTAAAATAACAGGTATTGTAACATGATTTCCTCAACGCCCAAATCTGCATATATCCCCCAGGGGAGTAGTAGTCTACCTTTATATTGCATATGTCTAGCATCTTAGATCCTACCATGACACTCCCTAGACAATTCTCCCTTCCCAAGGTATAGGTCTGGACAAAATGCTTCCTCCTTTTACATCCTGTCAGGTCAATTTTTTCTCAATAACAATTGAAGCTATCTTTTGCAAATTACATTTTCAGGTACACAAGTGCATTTTATTTATTATTTTTCCATTTCCAATGTATTTGATGTCAGTTTGTTTTTGGAATTTATGAGAATAGATAGGATGAAATGTCCTTACTATACGATTAGTCACTGAACCTGCAAGAGGCAATGCAATTTTAGACTTGGGTAATGGTAAGTACTGAGGAAGGCATAGAAGATACCAGATGTAGTTAATCAACTTGTGATCACTTGATCCAAGTTTATTTAGTTTAAATTAAATGGAAAGATAAAAATCAGGTAGTCAAGTTTTTGTGTTTTTTTTTTTAAAGGGCAGACTTTGGGAAGTTAAGGGACATAGAGAAGTCAACTGGACAGCAGAGCTGAAGTCTTAAATGTGGAAGAGGCTTAGTTTTTGTAGACTTGATTTGAAGAAATTCCATCTACAATTTGCGTCCAAAACATGGGGAAAAAATTAGAGAGAGAGACTACAGACGCAGTTGGATGAATAACCTCCTCAAAAAGGTTGTTAGGAATAAGCAGAGAGCCTAGAGGAAATAGAAAAAAGGATTGATAAGCAAAGACAGCCAAATTTTGGAGGTCATAAAATGTAGGAATAAACTGAGACTTGCTAATAGTCAAGTTGAATTATATCTTGCCAAAGAAATTAAGATAAATAATAAGAGGTTTTTTAATTGTATAAATAAAAGAAGAATAAGGAAGAATGAGGTTGGACCACTATGCAGTAAGGATAGGGAGACACTAAAGATAATCTAGGTCTGGCCCAAAATGAATACTTTGCTTCAGTTTTCAGTAAGGTTGGTAATATAGAACATGGGCATGAAGGCAGGGTGGCTGATGGAAATGAGTGTATTAAAATGAAAATTCACATCTGACTGATATAGAAAAAAAGTGCAGAACTTAATCTGCTCAAATTGCAAGGACTAGATAAATTCCATCCCAGAATACTGAAAGCATATGAGATTGCTATTGGGGTGGCAAGGATTTTTAATCAATCTTTCTATATGGGAGTGATACTATATGACTGAAGAATAGCTAACATTGTACATTTATTTAAGAAAGGGAAAAAAGTGATCCATGCAATTACAAATCTGTTGTCTGACTTCAGCAGTATGCCAGGCTTTAGAACAAATTTTGAAGGAAACATAATTTAAACTGAACTCAAACTCAAGAAAGAGATGTTGGAGTCACCAAGGATAGTTCTTTGAAATTGTATTCTTGCCAGCAAGTTAAACAAGTATGGGCTGGATGAATGGACTATAAGGTGGATAGAAAGCTGGCTAGATTGTCGGGCTCAATGGGTAGTTATCAATGGCACCATGTCTAGTTGGCAGCGGTATCAAGCGGAGTGCCCCAATGGTCAGTCCTGGGGCCAGTTTTGTTCAATATCTTCATTAACGATCTGGAGGATGGTGTGGATTGCACTCTCAGCAAGTTTGCAGATGACAGTAAACTGGGAGGAGTGGTAGATACACTGGAAGATAGGGATAGGATACAGAGGGACCTAGACAAATTAGAGGATTGGGCCAAAAGAAATCTGATGAGGTTCAACAAGGACAAGTGCAGAGTCCTGCACTTAGGACAGAAAAATCCCATGCATCGCTACAGACTAGGGACTGAGCGGCTAGGCAGCAGTTCTGCAGAAAAGGACCTAGGGGTTACAGTGGATGAGAAGCTGGATATGAGCCAACAGTGTGCCATTGTTGCCAAGAAGGCTAACAGCATTTTGGGCTGTATAAGTAGAAGCATTGCCAGCAGATCAAGGGACATGACCGTTCCTCTCTATTCTGCATTGGTGAGGCCTCATCTGGAGTACTGTGTCCAGTTTTGGGCCCCACACTACAAGAAGGATGTGGAAAAATTGGAAAGAGTCCAGCGGAGGGCAACAAAAATTATTAGGGGGCTGGAGCACATGACTTATGAGGAGAGGCTGAGGGAACTGGGATTACTTAGTCTGCAGAAGAGAAGAATGAGGGTGGATTTGATAGCTGCTTTCAACAACCTGAAAGGAGGTTCCAGAGAGGATGGATCTAGACTTTTCTCAGTGGTACCCGATGACAGAACAAGGAGTAATGGTCTCAAGTTGCAGTGGGGGAGGTTTAGGTTGGATATTGGGAAAAACTTTTTCACTAGGAGGGTAGTGAAGCACTGGAATGCGTTACCTAGGGAGGTGGTGGAATCTCCTTCCTTAGAGGTTTTTAAGGTCTGGCTTGACAAAACCCTGGCTGGGATGATTTAATTGGGGATTGGTCCTGCTTTGAGCAGGGGGTTGGACTGAATGACCTCCTGAGGTCCCTTCCAACCATGACATTCTATGATTCAGCTCAATGAGCAGCAGCAGTCAAAAAGGCTAACAGAACATTAGAAACCAATAGAAACAGGATAGAAAAATAAGACAGAAAAATCATAATGCCATAATATAAATCCATGGCGCTTACACATTGTCAAGGTTCCTTCCCCACTCTGAACTCTAGGGTACAGATGTGGGGACCTGCTTGAAAACCTCCTAAGCTTACTTTTACCAGCTTAGGTTAAAACTTCCCCAAGGTAGAAATTATTTTACCTTTTGCCCTTGGACTTCCGCTGCCACCACCAAACGTTTAACCCGGTTTATTATTGGGAAAGAGCCGTTTGGAAAAGTCTTTCCCCAAAAAAATCCTCACCAAAACCTTGCACCCCACTTCCTAGGGAAGGTTTGATAAAAATCCTCACCAATTTGCATAGGTGACCATACCCCAAACCCTTGGATCTTAAGAACAATGAAAAGAAGCATTCAGTTTCTTACAAGAAGAATTTTAATAGAAGAAAAAGTAAAAAAGAATCGCCTCTGTAAAATCAGGATGGTAAATACCTTTCAGGGTAATTAGATTCAAAACATAGAGAATCCCTCTAGGCAAAACCTTAAGTTACAAAAAGACACAAAGACAGGAATATCCATACCATTCAGCACAGCTTATTTCCTCAGCCATTTAAAGAAATCATAATCTAATGCATATCTAGCTAGATTACTTACTAAATTCTAAGACTCTATTCCTGTTCTGCCCCCGGCAAAAGCATCACACAGACAGAGCGAGAGGCTTTGTTTATCCCTCCCCCCAGCTTTTGAAAGTATCTTGTCTCCTCATTGGTCATTTTGGTCAGGTGCCAGCGAGGTTATCTTTAGCTTCTTAACCCTTTACAGGTGAGAGGATTTTTCCTCTGGCCAGGAGGGATTTTAAAGGTGTTTACCCTTCCCTTTATATTTATGACACACATCTTGAACACTGTGTGCAGTTATGGTCACCTGTTCTCAGAAAGGATATAATGGAACTGGAAAAGGTTCAGAGAAGGGCAGAAAAGGTGATCAAACCTATGGAATGGCTTCTAAGGAGTAAATACAATGATTAGGGCTGTTCAGCTTAGAAAAGAGAGGACTAATGGGGGCTATGATAGAGGTTTTATAGTCATGAATTGTGTGGAAATAGTGAATAGAGATGTGTTATTTACCCTTTTCCATAATACAAAAACAAGAGGTTTCCCAATTAAATGAATAAGTAGCAAGTTTAATACAAATAAGAGAAAACACTTTCTCACTGAATGCACAATTAATCTGTGGAACCCATTGCCATGGGATGCTGTGACAGCCAGAAGTATAACTGGTTTAAAAAAAGAACTAGATAAGTTCATGGAGGATACGTCCATCACTGGCTACTAGGCAAGATGGTCAGGGATGCAACACAATGCTTGGAGCAACCTTAAACCTCTGATTGCCAGAAGCTGGTAGGGGAAGACAGGATGGATAACTACAACTGCCCTATTATGTGCTCTCCCGGTGAAGTCTGTACTGGACACTGTTGGAGACAGGATACTGGGCTAGATAGACCATTTGTCTGACCCTGTGTGGGAGTCTTATATTGTACTGAAAGATGAACTATCAGACTAGTGGAGTTTCTCCTGGGTCAGTCTTGGGAGCAATCTTATTTAATATTTTTATTATTGACCCCCTGGCAAAAAAGGTAGGAATGTGGTAATGAAATTTGCTGCTGATACAAAGTTCAAAAGCATTGTCAATATAGAGGAGGACTGCAATATTATTCAGGAAGATCTGGATGACAGTGAACACTGGAGTGTGAGAAATGAGATTAAATTTAATATTATAAAATGCCTGGTCATGTACTTGGGGTCTCTTAATAAGAATTTCTTCCATACATAGGGGGTCATCAGTTGGAAGTGACAGGGTGGGAGAGAGACCTGGATGTTTGAGTCAATCACGGGATAACTATGAGCCACCTTTGGAATGTGGCTGCAAAAAAGGAAAATGTGATCCTAGCATGTATCAGATGAGGCATTTCCAGTAGAGTAAGAGTAGTATTAATTGTACAAGGCACTGTAAGGCCTCATTTGGAATACTGTGTACAATTCTGTTCACTTGGGTTTGAGAAAGATTATTTCAAACTGCAACAAGTCCAGAGAAGAGCTGCTAGGATAATCAGGGGAATGGAGCACCTATCTTATGAGAGGACACTTTGTTTAACCTAGCAAAACAAAGGCTGAGAAGGAATATGATTGCTCTCTGTAAATATATCGGGGGGCTTAACACCAGTGAGGGTGAAGAGCTATGTACACTAATGGGCGATGTTGACACAAGAACAAATAGGTAGAAACTGGCCATGAACAAATTCAGGCTGGAAATTAGAAGAATGTTTCTAACCATCACAGAAGGTATCTAACCATAGAGGAATAAGGTTTTGGAACAACCTCCCAGTAGGAGTTGTGTAGACTAACTTAATTAGTTTTAAGAAAAGCTGGACAAATTTGAGTTCAATTGTATGATGGGAATGCTTGTGATAGTGGGGAACAGGTCTCATAGACCTGAGGGTTCCTTCTGCTTTATGTCTGATTTTCTTAAAATCTCATGCTTCAGGACTTCAGCTGGTCACTTGCATGGATCAGGAAGGTATTTCCCCTCCCCCAGTGTATTCTATTTTTTGTAATTTCTCTGAAGCTTCAGAGATGGTCATAGCTGCAGACGGGACACTGGATGGGATGAACTAGGACTATAAAGTAGTACACAACATTCTTTCAGGTGCTTGGCTGGTTTACATGCTCAGGGTCTAACTGATACCCGTAAGTGGGGTCAGGAAGGAATTTTGTCCCAGATCAGAATGACTGTGACCTTGTTTGTTTGTTTGCCTTCCTCTGCAGTGTGGGGGTTCCCAACATCAGCTGGGTATATCTTACTTAATCAATTCCCTGCCATAACAGGAGTCTTGGGCATTGGTGTGCCTCGGTCTCTCCTATTCTTTGCATGTGGCACATAATAGTTTAGTTTCCTGAGAGCTGTCATACCTTGACCTAATTTCAGTTGTGGGGTTTAGTATGTGTGCTGGATGGTCTTGGTGGTCTGTGCTATACAAGAGGTCAGACTAAATGATCTGGTGATCCTTGAATTCTATGACTCTGTGAGCTGATCTATTTAGTGATCTATGAGATGACCTGAGCTTTCTGAATCTAAAAAACAGACATCTAAAATCAAATGTTCATATTCTCTCCCTAGAATATATTTCTGCTTTTAACAAATAAGGAGGATAATTCAATACAACATTTCTCCTTAATCTACATAATGAAACCCAGAAACCCTCTTTGTTCTTCCTATCGTTTGCTGTGGCAAATGCTGCACTGCTCATTTTTATCAGTGACAGTGTAAGTTGTGACTGAACAATTATGTACATAATTTCACACTGAAACTATCTTTTGGTGCCAGATCAAATAAACTTTTACCCTTTTTATACAGTGCACGTTAAGAAGAATATGACCATTGTTTAAGAGATTGGTTGTAAAAATAAAATGTCCATTATTATTCAATGGGCTATACAAATGGCTTATAAAGTGTACAGAGTAATAGAATGGCTTGTTATTAATAGAAAATGTGTTAAACACTGTGATTTATTTGTATATGAAAGCAAGCTTATTTTTTCCCAGTAATAGCTTCTTTTCATAATAGGCAAATGTGCACTGTATACTTAGTGAATCTTCATAATTTAGGCGGTAATTTTCAAAGTGGCCTAAGGGAGACAGGAACCCAGATCCAACAGACAGTCAATGACAAACTTGAAATGAAATGTTCTGACCAACTCCATTTGAGGGGGAGTGTATTTTAAAAGGCAGACATTTCAGTTAGTATTTCCAAGTCTTGGGTCAGATATTTTTCTGTCATTTCTCTTCTACAAATAAAAGTCCTACTTCTTGAAGGATTACTATAATAACTATTTATAGGTATGACCATTAATAATTATACTTACATGTGCTTTGACACCAGTGTGAGACTTAGACTGAAATGCAGACCAGATAAAATATGTATATTTATTTTTTCTGAGAGCTTGATAGTTTCGCTATAGTCCTGTATGTGCGTGTGAGCCAGTTTTGATCTTTCCACAGGGGGAAATCTGTGTCTATATTCTAATCTGGAAAAAGAAACCTATTTCTTTTTGTGTCCTCATTAGAAAAATCTCTGTTCTCTTGCACTTCACTTCCGTATCTAGTTGCCAGAGATGATATTATGGCCCCCAAAAACATAGGTTGTCATATAAATGACTTTAAAAGCTCCTTCCACAGTTTTCAATATTTAACCAAACATTTGCTTTTAAAAGTCTTATAAAAATCATTCTTTATCCTAAATACTATTGAAAAGCTAATTCAAATCCTTAATTAAATCAACTGAGATTCAGTTAAGTTGTCAGTCAACTGTGATGTCAGATACACACTGCACTGTACCTATCAGCTCTTCTTGATTGAGATATGCCATTTATTTTAAATCCAGTTTGCCTCATCTCACTCACACAGCTGTTTCTCTGCTTACAGAAATCATTGTACGTGTAAAGAAAAGAGTGACCCAATTTCAAAGCAACCTCCTCTATCTCTGGTGTTGCACTTCTCATTTTCGGTCTTTGTTATATGTGCAAATGGCCAGTGTCATTAAGTTTGTGCTTGAGAGTTTGGAAACTATGTTCAGATAACTTCTTTAATCATCTGGACCAAAATATGTGGAAGTCAGGAAATATACATTTGAAATACAAGTGTTTATTCTTTTGATCAAAGATACTTGATCCCATCTCTCATTACAAAGCTATCTAGTTTTTTTTTTGTAGTTTTAGTTTTTATTAACTTTAGTTTTGTTCAGTTTAACGTCTGAAATGTATAATCTTAAAAAGAAGTTACAGTAAAAAATAAATTTAATTATTAAACTTTAGAAAACTTTTGCTGCAGTATAATGATTAACTGAAGATGATGGCAGGAATACTTCACTTATTTCATCGATCTCAACTTTATTTAAAACATTTAGCTCACTTAGGCCCTAATCCTGTGTGGTTCTGAGTACTATGCGTGAAATGTTTAGCACCCTCAGGTCTCAGTGGGCATTGAGAGCCCACAACATTATCACAGAGGCTCTCAGGACCATGTAGAATTTGGCTCTTAGTACACTTATATGAAAAAGCATTATCGTATTATAAGGCTATTCCTTGCTTAGAGTAGGAGTGAGTTCTAATGATTTGCCAAAGCTGTTTCTTGCCCCTCCTTCTCACTAGCACATTTCTCTAATATTTTTTTTATTTATTCAGCTTTTAATAACAAGCACTAACCCAAAACAGAAAAGTATATATCCATCATTTAGGACTGTGGTGAGGTAGAGTAACCTCCCTCCGGATTGGAGAGTAAGGGAGCATTACACTCCCCTTGGTGGGCAGAGCTGAACTTGCCCAGCCCCCATTGCTGGAAGTACCAGGGTGGGGCTGGAAGTATAAAGGGATGGCCCTGCTGCTCAGTTGAGAAGGAGTCAGCAGAGGAGATGGATACCTCTGCCCTGCCACCACACCCAGGAGCTGAATCTATGCTCTGCCGCACCCTGCCACCGGAGGTGATGGACCCAGATGAGGAGTTGTTGGGACTATCGTCAGCTGTATGCTCCGAGGAGCCCAAGGACCGGTGGATGCCAGATGTAACAAACCCTGGGGAGGTAGGAAGTAGCCCAGGGGCAGCCAACAACTGGCCAGCTCCAGGGCTGACTGCGTCTAAGTCAGCATGTTGCGGCTTGATCCCCGCTGACCCAGTGGCAGACCATTCCGCCACTGTTAGAGCCCTGGGCTGGGAGTAGGGCGTATCCCTGCCACACTAACCCCGGGCTGGCTGACTTCCCACCTTAGGCCAGGAGGTCTGTGTTCCATGAAACCCCCTGCTAGCACCCTAGACTGTCTGCTAGGTGTGCAAACCCCTTTCAGAGCCTCTAGACTGGATGGGCGCTTCCCCTTACCTGAACTCAATGCTTTTTTTCCCTCTATCTTCAAAGACAAGGTCAGCTGCCAGACTGCTGCACTGGGCAACACAGTATGGGGAGGAGGTGAACAGCCCTCAGTGGGGAAAGAACAGGTTAAGGACTATTTAGAGAAGCTGTACATGCACAAGTCCATGGGTCCAGATCTAATGCCTCCAAGGGTGCTGAGGGAGTTGGCTGATGTGATTGCAGAGCCATTGGCCATTATCTTTGAAAAATTGTGGTGATCGGGGGAGGTCCTGGACGATTGGAAAAAGGCAAATATAGTGCCCACATTTTAAAAAGGGAAGAAAGAGAACCCGGGGAACTACAGACTGGTCAGCCTTACTTCAGTCCCCGGCAAAATCATGGAGCAGGTCCTCAAGGAGTCCATTTTGAAGTACTTGGAGGAGAGGAAGGTGATCAGGAACAGTCAACATGGATTCACCAAGGGCAAGTCATGCCTGACCAACCTGATTGCCTTCTATGATGAGATAACTGACACCGTGGGTATGGGGAAAATGGTGGATGTGATATATCTTGAATTTAGCAAAGCTTTTGATACAGTCTCCCACAGTATTCTTTCCAGCAAGTTTAAAAAGTATGGATTGGATGAATGGACTATAAGGTGGATAGAAAGCTGGCTACATTGTCGCGCTCAATGGGTAGTGTGACAGAGTCAGGCCAGATGGCTATAGGAGAGGTTTTTTTTTTTTTTTAAGCAAAAAAGGTGTTTTTTATTTGCATAACACACTTACAAAACAAAACAACAGCATATGCAATGTGTAACACAGCAACCAATCACAATTGTTTTCTCACTAGCTTCAGGGGAGGGATGTGTTCAGGCTTGCCTGGGCCCAGAGCAGGGGGCTTCCTCGACTCTCGTGGTCTTCTACCCTTCCGAGTTACCTGGTGGTCCAGAGCGAGGGGGCTTCATCAACTTTCAAGGTCTGCCACCCCCTCGAGTTACCTGGTGCCACGCCCCAGTGCCACCAACAATTCTCTCCTCTGAAAGCACCCAACAAAAGGGGCAGGCTGTGGGGTGGACAACCCGGGGGGGGGACGTGCACCCACGTGTGAAAGAACCCCTCTAAGGTGGTGGTGTCCGCAGCAGCAATGGCTGGGGCTGGGGTCCCTTACTCTCCCCCCAATCAAAGGGTCAAAACAAAGGGAGCTGGACGGGGACACCGAGCAGAGAGCCTCGGACAGCACCCACCGCTCCTTAAAAGCATCAAGGAAGGCGGTGGACGCCGCCCAGAGGAACTCCGCCCGGATACATGAACGGACTGAGGATCGGAAAATGGCCCCACAGTCCCAGGAAACTCCTTCGGCCAACCTCCTCTCTCTGGTTTTATAGATGGCCATTTTAGCAAGGGCCAGGAGGAGGTTAACTAGGAGATCCCGCGGCTTTGTGAGGCCATGGATGGGGAGTGCATAAATAAAAAGATGAGGGGAAAAATGCAACCAAAAACATAATAAAAGTTTTGTGAGGAGCCAGAACACGGGCTGCAGCCTGGCGCACTCCAAATATACGTGCGCCAGGGTTTCCCTCACACCGCAAAAGGGACAAGTATCTGGAATGGGGTTGAACCACGCAAAGTACGTGTCCGTGCTCACGGCTCTGTGAAGGAGCCACCAACTGATGTCCCCGATGGGCCTCAGAACCAAGGTGGAATATAGGCTGGCCCACCAAAGGTGGCAGAAGGTCTCGCCACTTTGTGTCGGGGCAGGACACTAGGGTGACAGCGTGAAGGGTGTGGAGCACGAGTGTGTATAGATGTTTCCTTGGCGTGGTTTGGAAGCATACCAGCTGCAGTTCATGCAGCCGGCTCGCCGTAAAGGAGTGAGGGGGTCGATTGGATCTATGGGGCAGGGGTCCAATTAAAAGGTTCGGCAGGCCTGGGGTAGAGGGTGGGCGGGGTGTGCCCTTGAGCAGGACCTGATCGAGGTAAGCTCTAGCAGCGGGCGGCACAGTGGCCTTCACCTCCTGAAGTACGCGCCGGGGGGTGCGAGGTCTGGAGAACCCCATGCGCCGAGTGAGCATTGGGGGATCCAGCCAGTCTCCCCGGCCGTAGTCCAGGAGGTCTCCGACTCTCGTGACTTCTGCCAGGATCAAGCTCTGGTGCACCGAGCGGGACTCCGCCACCTGCACACGGACCTGGGGGTTGTGTAGCAGGGGCTCAGCAAGGAGATCTGCCCCCTCGGTAGCCGCCACGGACCTGGTTGTTAAAAACAGTTTCCAAGTCCGGAGGAGGTCCTGGTAGAAGACCGGCAGCCCGGAAAGGTCTCGCGGAAGACCTCCCGGACAGAGATAAAAGAGCTGCCGGTCATATTGGAGCCCTCGGATGCGGCGCAGGATGGCGTGCACCAGTATGCTCCACGCCAAACTGCCTGCACCATAAAGGAGCCTCTGTAGGGCCTGGAGGTGGAAGACGCAGACCTGAGTGTGCAGACACTTCAGGCCCTGTCCTCCTTCCTTCAGGGGTAAATGAAGAACTCCTACAGGGGCTCAGTGCATTCCTGACCAAAAGAACCCCAGAATCGATGTCCGGAGGTTGGTCAGGAAACCCGGGGCCGGGACCAGGGTGTTGAGCCGGTACCAGAGCTTGGACAGGACTAGTTGATTAAGCACCAGCGCTCTCCCACGAAGGGAGAGACATTGGAGTAGTCCCGTCCATTTCCAGAGCCGCTCTATCACCCCGCCCTCTAAATTTTCCCAGTTCTCCAGCAGAGAGGGATGCGTGGCAGAAAGGTAAACGCTGAGGTAGAGCAGTGGACCCGCGCTCCACCGGATGGTCTGAAGTGCAGGTGGGAGGGAGCTCGCCCGCCACCAGTCTCCTACCGCCAAGCCAGAGCTCTTGATCCAGTTGACCTGGGCAGAAGAGGCTGCCAAATAGACGGCCTGGCAAGCCTCCACCCGTGCCAAGTCACTCGAGTCCTGGACCAGCGTATGATGACAGGACCAGCCGCAGCTCCAGCTCTCACAGCACCAACCTTGTCAACCTCCTGCGGAGGAGGCAGAAGAAGGGCTCCATCGCCAGAGCATACAGCTGGCCTGAGAGGGGGCACCCCTGCCATACTCCTCGCCCGAAGCTGACCGGTTTGGTCAGGGTCCAGTTGAGCTTAACCAGACACTCTGCGGAGGTGTACAGCACCCAGGGAAAACCCACAAACTGGGGTCTGAAGCCAAACACTCGCGGAGTGTTCAGGAGGTACCCGTGGTCCACCCTATCGAACGCCTTCTCCTGATCTAGGGTGAATGACAGACCATCTCTATGCCCGAGTTCTAAAAGGTCCCGAACCATAAATAGGTTATCAAAGATACTGCGGTCCGGGACGGTGTAGGTCTGGTCTGGGTGGATCACGTCCACAAGCACAGACCCTAGCCGCAGCGAGATTGCTTTCGCTATGATTTTGTAGTCCATGCTGAGGAGCAAGACGGGACGCCAATTTTGTAAATCGTGGAGGTCCCCCTTCTTCGGCAATAAGGCAAGCATGGCTCGCCTGCATGAAAGAGGGAGGACCCTGCTCTACAAAGACTCGGCCCAGATAGTGACTAGGTCTGGGCCGAGGACGTCCCAAAACACGTGGTAGAACTCCACGGTCAGCCCGTCCATGCCTGGAGACTTATTAGTGGGCATACGACGGAGGGCTTCCGAGAACTCGGCCAGAGTGAGAGGCAACTCTAGCTGGTCTTGGTCACTTGCACTGACCATAGGGAGCTTCTCCCAGAGCACTCTGCAAGCGCCAGGGTCAGTTGGATCCGGGGAGAAAAGACTTGCGTAGAAGGCTTGGGTCCTCCCGCACATCTCCACCGGTTCCGTGAGGGGTGTGCCATCTTCTGCCAGGAGGCAGGTGACGTGTTTCTTGGCCCCCCTCGTTTTCTCCAGGGCATAGAAGAAGCAGGAGCCGCGATCCATCTCCCGAAGGAGGCAGATGTGGGATCGAACAAAGGTGCCCCAGGCCTGCTGGTCCTCGAGGGCCTGGAGCTCCTCCCGCTTCTCCCGGCACGCTTCGCAGAGGAGCGGGTCCTCGGGGCTGGCGGCCAGACGCCTCTCCAGCTCTAAGACCTCCCGTTCCAACTGCTCTATCGCTGCATTTCTCCATTGGCTGTTGCCCCGGGTGTAGTCACGGCACTAAAGCCGGGTGCGCACCTTCCCCAGGTCCCATCATCGCTGTGCCGAGGGAAAGGCACGCCGCTGCCATTGCCAGGCCAGCCAGAATTTCTGGAAGTACGTCACGAAGCCCTCATTCTCCAACAGGCTGTTGTAAAATGCCAATAGGCCAGCCCCGGCCTCTGAGCACAGAGGGAGGCTGTCACAGTGGCTAGATGATGGTCAGAAAATGGGGCCAGTTGAATGCTGGAGGAGTGGGCTCATGAGAGATGGAAGCATGATAAATAAATGCAGTCCAACTGGGAGTGGCTCGACCGATGGGCCTCCACCCGGACAAAGGTGAACGTGGAAGTGTCATCCGGGTGGTGATCACGCCAGATGTCCCCTAGGGAGTGATGTTCGACTATCTCACGGAGGGTGTCCATGGCGGCCGGGCTCTGTATGGTCCCTGAGTGGTCCTGCTCCTCGAGGGTGGTATTAAAATTCCCTCCCAGGACCAGGCACTCATAAGAATCTAAGGTGCCGAGGAAGGCGGACGCCTGCTGGTAGAATTGCAGCCGCTCCGGGCCCGATGTCAGGGCATAGACGTTAATGAGGTTAACCACGAGCCCTTCCATACGGACCCGGAGATGCAGCAGGCGACCCAGCATGGCCTTGGCCGTGGCATCCTGCTTCCCCGTCCCTTTACCTTCCCCCATGAGGACCCTTGTGGCCCGGAGGATTTGAGAAAAGTCCCCCCATCGCTGGAGAGCAAGTTGTACCTTGTTGCGGGAGCCACGGACATCCGCTAAAAACTTCCACAGCTCTCCTTGCAGCTTATGGGGGAGGTGGGGTTATGGTTTCCCGGTGTTCCCCAGCGGGGCCCTTGGTGCAGCCCTATGGTCCACTAAAACGGACAAGCAGGGTGCGGACCCCTGACGGGGTGCCTGATGGGCTGGAGCTTCTAGGCCCACCTCAAGCTGTGGGGCAATAGGGGGTGATGGAGGGAAAATAGCAGCTCCTACTGGGTCAGGGCAGGAGAACACAAAGGCTGCTTCCTGGGGGTCATCAGTTGGGAAAGGGAAGGAAACAGCCCCGGGGGGAGCAATGACATTGCAGGAGGTAAATTGGATAGGGGTAGGGCCAGGGGCAGAGGCAAGGTTCTGGATTTTGGGAGGCAAGCAGCTGGATGGTGGCAACTCTCAATCAAGCTGAGGGTTAAGGGGGTGGGGAGGGAGCTCTCAGTGACACTGGGCACACGCTCTGTGGTGGATTTAGTGGCCACAGCATCAGGAGGTGGATTATTTTCTGTAGGGCCCCTGCCCGGGAAGGAAGTTGATTGCTCCGCACCAATGGGGGGTGCCCCTGGTGACTCATGTCCCGGCCGCATGGCGCCGGCTGTCACCTGAGCAGGCTTGGTGGTCGTCAGCAGGGTGCCATCAGCGCCCGGGTCGGTGGAGGAATCCGGAGCTCCTCGGAGGTGGGAGCGGAAGCAGCAGTTAAGGGGAGGGAGCATGGGGGGTTGGGTACCAGGCGGCCAGGGGTGTCGGCAATGATGGGGCTGATGTCCTGCCGGGTCTCGGGATCCCAGGTACCCCTCCTTGCCGGGCTAGGGGGGAGTCCCTCCGGATATGCCCTGATGCCCGGCAGAGGTAGCACTGGGCTTCCCCCGTGGATAAGTACACCCGGTAACGGGCCCCCTGGTGGGGGACTAGGAAGGACCCTTCGAGCGTCACTCAATCACGCGCCGCCGACGGCAGTAAAAGTTGCACTTGCCGGCGGAAGGAAAAGATGTGACGGAGGGTGGGGTCCTTGAAGCGCAACGGGAGAGGGCTGATAACAGAAACAGGTTTCCCCAGGGTGGAAATGGCGGGTAGCAGGGCAGCATTGGGGAGAAAAGGAGGGACAGAGGTCAGGACCAGGCGGACGCCAAGGGCCTCCAGCGGCTCTAGAGGGACAAACACCCCCCCACCACCACCACCAGGCCCCTCTCCACTGCTTCCTGGGCGGCAGCCTCCGATGCCAAGAAGAAGACAACCTTCCCGTACATTTTGGAGGCCACCACATTGGCCAAGGGCCCCACCACCCTTGCCAGCGCCCACACGTATGTCTCCACGTGGGGCGAGGGGGGCACAAGGAGGCATTGGACACCGTGCTTCCTTGTCACGGTGGGAAAGGGGCCCTGGCCGCTATTGATGGGGGCAGAGGTGGTGGGTGGGAGAGATGACAAGGTGGCAGGCAGGGGGGCTGCCGCCGCCCGAGCGTATGTCCTGGGGGCTGAGGAAGGGACACCCGCAGAGCTGGTGGAGGGGGCAGAGGGGAAGGACAGCATGGTCGGTGGTGGGGCCGCAGCAGTGGGGGTGCTCGGTGGTGGAGGGCCCAGTGGTTTTAGCGGGGCCCTTCCCCTTCTTGCCCTGGCCTTTCCCGCCGGCTGTGGGGGCTTCCCTAGAGTCTGGGGAGGCGATGGGCATGGCAGCGGCGGAGGTCACCCCGGTGCTCTCCATTGCCGATGCCCCAGCAGGGGTGGTGGCAGGTGGTTAACAGGAGTTGGAGTCAGGTAGAAAGGGACATGCTGTGGGGTGGACAATTCAGGGGCAGGAGGGCACATGAACCACCGTACGCTTGTCCAGAGAGTCCTGTTTGGTTGGCTGGTGCTTCTGGCCCACGCGGTGGAATCAGGGTGAGTAGCTGAGTCCAGAGGCAGATGTTAGATAGCCAGCAAAGATGGTGGAGTGGGGGGGGGTGAAGATCGTAGTGTGGGTGTTGGGAGGACACAGATGGATTGGAGGGCAGCTCCATGCCACACCCCCTGTGTCCCTACAAACACAGTTAAGACACAGTCAAGGCCTCCCCCCACATGAGAGCACAGTTCGAAAGTTACTCAGTCTTAGGCCCCCTCCACGGCGATTTGTAGATTCCACGGGCAGTGTTTCTCCAGTAGACAGCTTTTTCCTCCTCTGTTCTGGGCTTTCTTTTTGGCAGCTGCAACATTCCAGGGATGCCGGAGCAGATGATAAAAATCCTCTCAGCTAAATACGGGTCCACAAACAAACGACAAGCGGCTGGGTCTGCAGGACGGGTCCTTCCACTCCCCCCCTCTGGGGATCGGGCCAGCAGGCCCCCCCTCTCTCGGGGGGGGGGTTCAGCTGGAGCGGCAGCAGCGTCCGAGGGCAGGCGGGGTGGGGGCTAACAGCCAGCCAGCAGCTGGCTAGCACTCTAGCAACAGCAGAGAAAGAAAAAAAAAACAAAAAGAAAAGAAAGGGGGGAAGTACGTCTGGCCCGGTGGGGGGGGGGAAGCTGAAAGCAGGGGCAAAAAGCAAGGAAAGCCCAGGCCAGAGGGCAGCAGCAGGAGAGCAGGCTAAGTAGGTCCCTTTTCCCTGGGGAAGGAAACAGGAAAGGTTTTTTTTTTGAAACAGAAAAGAATTTTATTTGTAACACTTACAAAGAATTACCAACGAAAACAAAACAAACTATGCAACAAAACAACGCAAACAGAAGGTATAACACAGCAGCTTTCACGAGGGAGAAGTGTTCAGGCTAGCCTGGGCCCAGAGCAGGGGGGCCTTCCTCGACACTCGTGGTCTTCCACCCTCCTGAGTTACCTGGTGGCCTAGAGCGGGGGGGCTTCCTCGACACTCGTGGTCTTCCACCCCCTCGAGTTACCTAGTGCCGCACCCAGTGTCACCGATTATCCCTCTCCAAGATGGGCACGGCTGTGGGGTGGGCGGTTTAGGGGTGGGGGGGTAGACACCCATGTATTATAGTACCCCTCCTAGATGACAGGAATGATGGTATCCACAGCAGCAACGGCTGGGGCTGGCGTCTCTCGCTCTTCCCCTCAATCAAAGGGTCAGACGGAGGGAACCGGACGGGGTCACCGAGCAGAAAACCCCGGACAGCGCCCACCGCTCCTCGAAGGCATCAAGGGAGTTGGTGGACGCCGCCCAGAGGAACTCCGCCCAGATATGTGAATGTACTGAGGATCGGAAGAAGGCCCTACAATCGCAGGACGCTTCATGGGCCAACCTCCCCTCTCTGGTTTTATAAATGGCTGTTTTAGCCAAGGCTAGGAGGAGGTTAACCAGGAGGTCTTGCGATTTTGTGGGGCCACGGATGGGGAGTGTATAGATAAAAAGGTGAGGGGAGAAATGAAGCCAAAAGCGCAATAAAATATTTGTGAGGAGCCGAAAAAGGGGCTGCAATCTGGCATACTCTAAATATACATGTGCCAGGGTTTCCCTCACAATACAAAAAGGGCAAGCATCCGGGATGGGGGTAAACCGTGTCAGAAACACGCCCGTGCTCACAGCTCCGTGAAGGAGCTGCCAACTGATGTCCCCGACGGGACTCAGGACCTAGGTGGAATACAGGCTGGCCCACCGAGGTTGCTCATCCTCCAAGGGTGCCAGGAGGTCCTGCCACTTTGTATCGGGGCGGGACACCAGGGTGTGGGCATGAAGGGTGTGAAGCGTGAGTGTGTATAAATAATTCCGTGGTGCGATTTGAAAACTGACCGGCTGCAGTTCATGCAGCCGGCTTGCAGTGAAAGGGTGAGGGGTTTGTTGGGATCGGCAGGGTAGGGGCCCAATGGAAAGGTCAGGCGGGCCTGGGGTAGAGGATGGGCGGGGTTGGGGATTGTGTAGCAGGGGCTCCGTGAGGAGATCTGCTCCCACAGTGGCCGCCACAGACCTGGTCGTTAGAAACAGTTTCCAGGTCCGGAGGAGGTCCTGGTAGAAGACCGGCAGCCCAGAGAGGTCTCGAGGAAAACCCCTCGGAGAAAGATAAAAGAGCTGCCAGTCGTATCGAAGCCCTTGGAAGCGGCGCAGGAAGGCGTGCGCCAGTATGCTCCACGTCGAACTACTTGCACTATAAAAGAGCCTCTGCAGGGCCTGGAGGCGGAAAACGCGGACCTGAGTGTACAGACACTTCAGGCCCTGCCCTCCTTCCTTCAGGGGTAGATGAAGAACTCCAACAGGGGCCCAGTGCATTCCTGACCAGAAGAACTCTAGAATCAATCTCCGGAGGTGGGTCAGGAAACCCGGGGCCGGGGCCAGGGTGTTGAGCCGGTACCAGAGCGTGGACAGGACTAGTTGGTAAAGCACCAGTGCTCTCCCTCGGAGGGAGAGACATCGGAGTAGCCTTGTCCATTTCTGGATCCGCTCTATCACCCCGCCCTCTAAATTTTGCCAATTCTCCAGCGGAGAAGGGTGTGTGGCGGAAAGGTAAACGCCGAGATAGAACAGTGGACCCGCACTCCACCGGATGGTCTGAAGCGCGAGTGGGAGGGAGCCTACCTGCCGCCAGTCCCCTACCGCCAAGCCAGAGCTCTTGATCCAGTTGACTCGGGCGGAGGAGGCTGCTGAATAGATGGCCTGGCATGCCTCCACTCGCGCCAAGTCGCCCGGGTCCTGGACCACGAGGAGTACGTCATCGGCATACGCCGACAGGACCAGACGCAGCTCCGGCTCCCGCAGCACCAACCCTGTCATCCTCCTGTGGAGGAGACAGAGGAAAGGCTCGATCGCCAGAGCGTACAACTGGCCCGAGAGGGGGCACCCCTGCAGCACTCCTCGCCCGAAGCTGACCGGTTCAGTCAGGGTCCAGTTGAGCCTAACCAAACACTCCGCGGAGGCATACAGCACCCGGAGAAAACTCACAAACTGAGGTCCGAATCCAAACGCCTGCAGAGTGCTCAGGAGGTACCCATGGTCTACTCTATCGAACGCCTTCTCCTGATCAAGAGACAGGAGGGCGAACGACAGACCATCTCTCTGCCTGAGTTCCAAAAAGTCTCGGACTAGAAATAGGTTGTCAAAAATGCTGCGACCCGGGACAGTATAGGTCTGGTCTGGGTGGATCACGCCACGTTGCTTTCGCTACGATTTTGTAATCCATGCTAAGGAGTGAGACGGGACGCCAGTTTCGTAGATCGCGAAGGTCCCCCTTCTTCGGCAGCGAAGCGAGCACCGCTTGCCTGCACGACAGAGGGAGGACCCCGCTCTGCAAGGACTCAGCCCAGACGGTGACTAGGTCTGGGCCGAGAATGTCCCAGAACGCGCGGTAAAACTCCACGGTCAGCCCGTCCATGCCCGGAGATTTATTGGTGGGCATGCGACGGAGGGCTTCCGAGAACTCGGCCAGGGTGAGAGGCAGCTCTAGTCGGTCGCTGACCGTGGGGAGTTCCTCCCAGAGCACCCCGCAAGCGCCAGGATCGGACGGATCCGGGGAGAAAAGGCTTGTGTAGAAGTCACGGGCCCTCCCACACATCTCCTCCGGATCCGTGAGGGGGGTGCCGTCTTCCGCAAGAAGGCAGGTGACGTGTTTCTTGGCCCCCTCATTTTCTCCAGGGCATAGAAGAAGCGGGAGCCGCGGTCCATCTCCCGAAGGAGGCGATGCGAGACCGAACGAAGGCACCTCGGGCCCGGTGGTCCTCGAGGGCCTGGAGCTCCTCCCGCTTCTCCCGGCACGCTCCGCAGAGGGGCGGGTCCTCGGGACTGGCGGCCAGGCGCCTCTCCATCTCTAAGACCTCCCGTTCCAACTGCTCTATCGCCGCATTTCGCTGTCAGCTGGTGCCCCGAGTGTAGTCACGGCAGAAGAGCTTGGCGCGCACCTTCCCGAGATCCCGCCATTGCCGCACCGAGGGAAAGGTACGCCACTGCTCTCGCCAGGCCAGCCAAAACTCCCGGAAGGACGTCACGAAGCTCTCGTCCTCCAACAGGCTGTTGTTAAAGTGCCAATAGGCCGGCCCCGGTCTTTCTGCACGGAGGGAGACCGTTATGGTGACTAAATGATGGTCAGAGTATGGGGCCGGCCGAATGGCGGAGGAGTGGGCCTGTGAAAGATGGAAACGGGATAAGTAAATACGGTCCAACCGAGAGTGGTGTGACCGAAGGGCCTCCACCCGGACAAAGGTGAACGTGGAAATGTCATCTGGGTGATGGTCACGCCAGACGTCCACTAGGGAATGATGTTCGACTATTCCTCGAAGAATGTTCGCGGCAGCTGGGCTCGGCTCGGCCCCTGAGCGGTCCCGTTCCTCGAGGGTGGTGTTAAAGTCCCCTCCCAGGACCAGGCACTCGTGCGAATCTAGGGTGCCGAGAAAGTCGGACACCCGCTGATAGAATTGTGGCTGCTTTGGGCTCATTTGCGGGGCATAGATGTTAACAAGGTTGACCACGAGCCCCTCCATACTGACTCGAAGGTGCAGCAGGTGGCCCAGCATGGCCTCAGTGACCCCTAGCACCTCGGGCCATAGGGTGGGGGAGAACAGGGTCGCCACTCCAGCTTGCCAAGTCATGAAGTGGCTAAAGTATACCCCGTCCCCCCACTCCAGCCGCCACCTGGCCTCGACGGTTAGGTCCGTATGGGTCTCCTGCAGGAAAGCTACAGAGTACCCCCCTTCCCGAAGGTAAGAGAGCACCTGGGACCTGCGGAGAGCCATCCTACAGCCCCTGGTGTTCAAGGTTGCAATAATGAGAGGCGTCATGCGGAGGGCTGGGGGGGTGGGGGGTTCTTATTGGTGGGGGTGTTCGTGGCCCCCGGCAGGTTGCGCAGCAACCCGTGACCCATCCCGTGGATGAGTAGATCTTTTCGGAAGCCACAGGCCCGCTTGTAGGCCGCAGAACCACTCTTTCCTCGCCCTCTGCCCTCCTGTATAAGGGCCCTTGTGGCCTGGAGGATTTGATCAAAGTCCCCCCATAGCTGAAGAGCCAGCTGTACCCTATTGCGGGTGCCCCGGGTGTGTTCTAGGAACTTCCGTAGTGCATGCCGCAACTCATGGCGGGGTGGGGTTGCGATTTCCGGGGTATTCCCTAGTTGGGCTCTTAATGCAGCCTCATGGTCCGCTAAGGCGGGTAGACAGGGTGCGGACCACCGACGGGGCGTCTGACAGGCTGGGGTTATTAAATCCATTTCACACCTTGAGGTGGAAGGGGATGGCAGGGAAAAAATTGCAACTCAGCCTCTGAAGCTAAGAAAAAAAGACCTTCCCATACATTTTGGAGGCCGCCACAATAGCCGTCGGTCCTACCACCTTCGCCAATGCTTGCACGTATGTCTCCACGTGGGGCGAGGCGGGCACCAGGAGGCAACGGACACTGTGCCTCCTGGTCAAGGTGGGAAAGGGGCCCTGGCCACTGGTGATGGTAGCGGAGGCAGTGGGTGGGCGAGATGACGAGGCGGCAGGCGGGGGGAGCCTGCCACCGCCCGGGCATACGTCCTGGGGGCCGGGGCAGGGACGTTCGCAGAGCTGGTGGAGGGAACAGCAAGGGGGGGCGCCACGGTCGATGACAAGGCCACAGTGGTGGGGGCAGCCCCTGCCATGGAGGGCCTAGTGGTTTTAGTGGGGCCCTTTCCTTTCTTCCCACCCTGGCCTTTTCAGCAAGCTGGGGGGGTCCTAGAATCTGGGGGGGCGGTGGACCTAGCAGTGGCAGTAATCGCCCCAGTGCCTCCTGCTGCCGGTGCCCCAGCGGGGGCGGTGGCAGGTGTTTTGACAGTAGTAGTGGTGGTGGGGGGGAGGGCTCGGGGGTTGGGTAGGGGGGGAGGTGGGGGAGGAACAACTGATATTGGTAGAGGGGCCTTGCCCCTCTCATTCCCCGCCATTGTGAGCAGGGAGAGACGGGGAGACACTGGAAGGAGGAGGGGGGAGGGGGAAGCAGATTAACCACTCCTCCCTGCTGGGCTGCAGGCAGTGGGGGGGGTACCAAATGGGTTGGACTGGAAGGGGGGAAAAACAGGAATCAGGGTCCGGTGATAAGGGCAAGCTGTGGGATAAACAGTCCGGGGGCAGGGGTGTGTGTGGACCCATGCACGTTTGTCCAAAGAGTCTCATTTGGTTGGCTGTTATGTCCGGTCCGAAAGGCAAAGTTCAAAGCAAACAGCTGGATCCGAGGCAGATGGCAGGTTGCCGGCAGGGACGGACGGCGGGGGGGGCCGTGACACTTGTAATAATGTTGGGGGGGGCACCGATGGATCGGGGGGCAGCTCCATGCCACACCCCCTGTGCCGCCACAAACGCAATTAAACCACAGTCAAACTCCCCCCCACAAGAGTATAATTCAGAAAGTTACTCAGTCTTACGGCCCCCTACACAATGATTTATAGCTTCCCTGGGTGATTTGTCTGTCTTCTGTTTTCTTCTCCAGCTGTGTTGGCTGTGTTCCAAGGCTTCCAGCAGGCCAAGAATGTTACAGAGATAGGCTGACAGCAAAACGGCTGGGTCTGGGGGCTTCCATTCCCCCCTCCGGATAGTGGGTCAGCAATCTTCCCCCCCTCCTCCGGGGGTTTCAGCTAAGGCAAATAGCTGCGCCCGGGAGCAGGCATGGGGGGGGGGGTGCTGGCGGCAAGTTGGCAGCCGACCAGCACTCAACGGCAACAGAAAAAAAACGGCAAAAAAACCAAAACAAAACAAAAAAGCGCCTGGCCCGGTCGGGGGGAGGGGACTAAAAGTAAGAAAAATCCAGGCCAGGGGGCTTTAGGAAAGAATAGAAAGCAGATAGCTGAGGAGCAAGCGAGGAACGTCCCGTTTCCCAACAGGGAATGTTCCAGAACAATCAGGAACCTTCTGGAGACAATTAAGACAGGCTGATTAGAACACCTGCAGCCAATCAAGAAGCTGCTAGAATCAATTGAGGCAGGCTAATCAGGGCACCTGGGTTTTAAAAAGGAGCTCACTTCAGTTTTTGGGGTGCGTGTGAGAAGTTGGGAGCAAGAGGCACTAGAAGCTGAGAGTGAGAACACAGACTGTTGGAGGACTGAGGTGTACAAGCATTATCAGACACCAGGAGGAAGGTCCTATGGTGAGGACAAAGAAGGTGTTCGGAGGAGGCCATGGGAATGTAGCCCAGGGACTTGTAGCTGTCGCACAGCTGTTCCAGAAGGCACTCTAGACAGCTGCATTCCACAGGGCCCTGGGCTGGAACCCGGAGTAGAGGGCGGGCATGGGTTCCCCCCAAATCCTCCCAACTCCTGGTCAGACACAGGAGGAGTCGACTTGGACTGTGAATTCAGAAAAACGGCTAAGCTGAGGGCTGCCGTGAAGCTCCAAGGTGAGCAAATCTGCTAATAAGCGCAAGTCCCACTAAGGTAGAGCAGGAACTTTGTCACAGTGGTGATTAATGGCTTGATGTCTAGTTGGCAGCTGGTATCAAGCAGAGTGCCCCAGGAGTCAGTCCTGGGGCCAGTTTTGTTCAACATCTTTATTAATGATCTGGATGATGGGATTAATTGCACCCTCAGCAAGTTCTCAGATGACAGTAAGCTAGGGGGCAGAGGTAGATACGCTGGAGAGTAGGGATAGGATACAGAGGGACCTAGACAAATTGGAGGATTGGGCCAAAAGAAATCAGATGAGGGTTCAACAAGGACAAGTGCAGAGTCCTTCATTTAGGATGGAAGAATCCCATGCACCGCTAAAGGCTGGGGACCGACTGGCTAAGCAGAAGTTCTGCAGAAAAGGGCCTGGGATTACAGTGGACGAGAAGCTGGATATGAGTCAGCAATGTGCCCTTGTTGCCAAGAAGGCCAATGGCATATTTGGCTATATTAGTAGGAGCACTGCCATCAGATCGAGGGAAGTTATTATTCCCCCCTCTATTCGGCACTGGCGAGGCTACACCTGGAGTATTGCATCCAGTTTTGGACAAATTGGAGAGAGTCTAGCAGAGGGCAACAAAAATTATTAGGGGGCTGGGGCACATGACTTACGAGGAGAGGCTGAGGGAACTGGGGTTATTTAGTCTACAGAAGAAAAGAGTAAGGGGAGATTTGATAGCAATCTTCAGCTACCTGAAGCGGGGTTCCAAAGAGGATGGAGCTAGGCTGTTCTCAATGGTCTCAAGTTGCAGTGTGGGAGGTCTAGGTTGGATATCAGGAAATACTATTTCACTAGGCGGGTGGTGAAGCACTGGAATGGGTTACCTAGGGAGGTGGTGGAATCTCCTTCCTTAGAGGTTTTTAAGGCCTAGCTTGACAAAGCCCGGGCTGGGATGATTTAATGGGTGTTGGTCTTGCTTTGAGCAGGGGATTGGACTAGATGACCTCCTGAGGTCTCTTTCAACCCTAATATTCTATGATCCTGTGAACCCCAAGACTGTGTGTGTTTGCTGGCTGCCTGAGCCCACGAGCCCAGGATGAAGCCAGCTCCCAGCTCTGCCTTGCCCAAAGGGCTAGAGCTAGTTGACTCGGTGTATTTGCTGGCTGCCTGGGCCGGGAGGCTTAGGCTACAGCCTGCTACCAGCCCAGCCCTGCCCCAGGGCTAGGGCCCTAGACTGTTAAGTGCTCTTAGCTCCATTGAGGGGCTCCGAGCTAGAGACTATGCCAGGTGCTGCCCCACCCAGGGGCAAGAGCCCCAAACTATTGTTGTCTGCTTGCCTCTGTCAGATGGGCCCAGAGCCCAGATTGCTTATGGCTCGGCCCTACTGATGCGACACAAGACTGAGGACTGAACCTGAACACAATGAGACGGAATGACCTCCCTCCCCACAAGAGAGTGAGAGAGCACTACAAGGACACTTACAGATGTTATATATCACTTTTTCTACTGTTAATTGTGTGTAGCCAGGCTATTCTCAAAGGGTACCTAAGGGATGATTTTTTAAATTTTGTTCTTCTGTTAAGCAACTGATATTCTCAAACTCAACTGTCCTATTCCATGGTCCAGGGCCAATTCTTTTCTCTTAAGATAAATGCCTTCAATGTGATTATCACCTTCCTAGCCTGCTGCTCTGTCAAATTTCTTCACTTCACTCTCTTTCTTCATAGAGTTCAATCTCTTCATGCTCACTGTCCAGGTTCTACAACATTAGCTCAGTCCTTGCCTTGTTTCTGGTACAGTGCTTTGTGTACCCTAAATCAAATGTCTCTACCTTCACTCTTCACAAATGAGTTGAATCCTCCTTTAAGCCATAAGTGGTTTATATGCTTTCCCTCTTCTGTCAATCCTTAAGGTGTACATGAATCAATCCGGTTTGGTCATCACATTTTCCTTAGGCTAAAATCCATTGCCTAGTCCATGTACCAGTCCTAACCAGTCTCTAGAAAGATGTTGGCATAGGGTAAGGCAAAGTCAAATGTCTGAAGTAGCCGTCATTGTGCACTCTGGGCCAAATTAAATTCCAGGCTTTTCAGCTAGTTTAATGGAAACTGGATTTGGCCCTTAGTCACTATCCTCACTTGGAGAAGGGGTTAATGATAATATGATGGTCTCTGAATCCATGTAGTGGAGGCTTCCCCAGTCCTTATAGGAGATACTCTTGCAGGATTTATAATTCATCCCAAGTACTGCAAATGGTAATGTCTTATTAGAACTGCTTAAAACTCCATCTCTTCCGTAGAAAAAAAATTAAACTTTCACATAGAAATCTTCTGTTAGGAACATATGTAATGTTACTTTAGAATGATTTTTGATGGATCCTTGAGTAGTATAAAGTGTTGCTCTGATTTTCAGTTTTATGCTGAACATCACAATTTATTTCTATTATTTAGGTTAAAATTACTCTAATATCTTAGGTTTTAAAGTACTGGAATAATTTAGTTAATGATGATATATTGGACTTTTAAGCTTACAGCTTTAAATTATTTAAAATAATAGGTGACACATGTATTCTACTGTACTACATTTATATTTCTTGATGGATATGTTTTCCAGACATATGCATGTTTTTATACATTTGGTATAAATTTTGGTGACTGGAATTCAATGACTCAGTTTAAAGTAAATGCCAATTAATGTTGTCAGATCTCTTGAGTAAAAACAAATTGGACCTTGTAAGCCCTTCATGGGGAAAATTTGTACAAAAACCTAGGTGCTTTTGGAAGTGTTGTTCAGGTGCTTGCACCTGTTCTTGAATACTAAGTTTACACTCATTTCTCATGCCCAGACCTGCCTTATCTAAACCTGCTCTACAGAGCTAGAAATTAAGAATGAATAAATAAAGTAGTCTAAATTATAGCACCAAATATTATCCCTGTTGAGATAGCTTCCTCTAAAAGATAATGCTATTATAGAATCATAGAGATATAGGACTGGAAGGGATCTCAAGAAGTCATCTAGTCCATCCACCTGGCTGAGATAGGACCAAGTCTGCTTAGATGATCCATGACAGGGGTTTGCCTAACTTGGTTTTAAAAACCTCCAATAATGGGGAATCTATAACCTCCCTTAGTACCCTATTCCAATACTTAAATATAGTTATAGAAAGTTTTTCCTAATATCTAATCCATCTTGACTACATGGACCTTGGGTGTGGGCATGTAGGAGTAAGAGGTACAACCTGCCCATTTACTTTGTCCCCACAAATGGTGGGTATGGAGGTGTGGGGAATTGGGCAGAGCTTTGGCTCCATCCTTTCTCTTCTCAGTAGCCAGAGCTCAGCCAGTGCAGGAAAAATAGAAATTTACTATTTATATAGTAAACTACTATCTATGGGGCAGGAGGGAAACTGATGGAATTGTGACTCAGAGCTATATCTCAGATTCACAGGATTTCTCAGTCTTAATTCTAGCATAGGTGCTGAGTTTCTAATCTGCTGGGGGTACTCCCACTCCACCCCTTCCCCCCAATACCCTACCCCTGCCCTGCTTCTTCCCACTCCACTCTGCCCCTGCTCCTCCTCTTCCCCACCACTTCCCGCCCTGCCTCTTCCCCACCCAGTTCCACCTCCTCCCCCAAGTGCGCTGCACCCTTGCTCCTTCCGCCCCCCCCAGCACCTCCTGACACCTTGAAACAGCTAATCCACGGCAGGTGGTAGGCGCTGGGCAGGAGGGGGAGATGTTGATTGGTGGCGCCTGCCGGCAGGCAGGAAACACTGGGGGAGAGGCGTTGATGGGGAGCGGCCGGTGGGTGCTGAGCACCAACATTTTTCCCGTGGGTGCTCCACAGAGTTGGCACCTATGACGTCTAGGGGGGTTAAGATTAGGCACCACCCTTTGCTGAAGGCTCTGTATAAAGTCACAGTCTAGCCCTATATGGTTATATTATTTCATTTCACTCACTCTAGATACATTGGCTTCCTCTGGTGTCCACAGTGGTAAATTAGTAGGTTTCTATTGTATCTGTTTTCAGTTTCCTTATGGCTTTGATCTGAAAGGAGAGGGGTTGGGAGGGGTATTTTATTTTCCTTGTTAATTAACAGAGGACAAATCCTAAAAGTGGGAGCAAAATCCTAAAAAGTGGGGTTTGTTCCAAGGCAACTCTACTGAAGCAGAATATGGGGAAGGAATGCTCAGTTTAATATGGACTTCAGGGCTGTTTAGCTGATTTACCCAGACAGCTACAATAGGGTATGGAGAGGGAATAGCAAGTGTTGGACATGTAATTTGGCCCTTTTGGACTCATATCATACATAAACCCACTGGATATGTGCTCTAATCCTTTTAATCCATGTCTTCAGTAAGGTATTTTGCTCCTGTTTTCCCACAGTACTGTAGCTGTACCAGTGCTAGCAATATGTTGATAGTAGGATAAACCAGGTTCAGGTATTTTTACCCCATACTATGAAAATTCTTGAGCTACACTAGTGCTTTCCCTGTTACTAGCACTAGTAAGCTAATCCATTGCTAGAAAATGGGTACAACATTTTCTAATTTATACACAGCCCTTTTGTAGGAAAAACCACCATAGATTTCTCCTCCATGATGCACAGGAATACGTGAAGTCTCCCTCTATGTGCTCTCTTTTGTCTGGCTCTCAAGATGCACAGAAATGTAGCATTTTCATTGTGCTTGGGGCTTACGTAATACCACAGTATTCTCAGAAACTGGCCCAAAACACTGAATATCTCAGCGACAAACTCAGCTCAAGCCTAAGAACATGTTAGGATGGCCAAGTATTTTTAGTAATAAGAACTTACAAAATTTGACTTATGTCTGAAGCCTAGTGCTAAAGAGATTGCCAGTTGACCCGGGCTGACAAACATGCCCAAAACTGAATCTCACCTAAATCCACAATTTTGAAATATTTTCTCCCAATTCCGCCAAAATATGAGCTGAGATATAAAAGAAAGCTATTTCTTAGTGCAGCAACTGAAGATCAGAACCAGTTCCACGGGACCACTTCAGTTTGCAGTTATCTGTGATACAAAAATATACACCCTTACTCCTTTCTCTGTCTTCCTCTTCTATTCTACTGAGTAGACAGAGTTAGAAATACAGATTAATTTATCGTTTATTATCATAATTCTTATTTATTAGTTGCATTGTGGTAGTTGTTTAGGGGTCTCTGCAGGTTTGAGGTCCCAATGTATCTTGCGTTGTAGCACAAGAAGGCAGAATGGACAGACAGTGTAGCATATAAACATGTCTCTATACACCAAAACAAAGCTGGTTTTTTGGGACCAATTCTAGGTCTGTCAGCTCTAATAATATTCCATTAAGTAACAAGCCTGGCTGTAAACAAGAATTCTGCTTCTTGGGGGAAAAATTAGGTTTTGGAATTTGTTTTTGTTCTGCATTAGAATGAAATTAAGACATTTTGAAATTTTTCATGGAGGTGGAAAGCATGATCCACCCCACAATAGCTCAGTGGTTATGGCCACTCAGCTGAAACGGAGGTGACATGGCTTCAAGTCCCTGCTCCAAATTGAGCAGAACATGGACTTAAACTTGGGTGTTCTACATCCAAGGTGAGTGCCCTGACCACCAGGCCACAGAATTAATTTTAATCTCTCCTGTGGGAGCTGTTCCACTTTATATAAATAATAAAATACGTATTAGTCCACAAAGAGGGAGAGAGCAATTCAATAGTCAGGATGGGATACCTAGGTTCAAGTTTGCTTGACTTAGAGCAGGAATTTAAACCTAAGTCTGCTGCATCCAGGGGAGTGCCCTAGCTACAAGGCTATTCTGAACTGTCTCACGGTTGCTTTCTCATTCTGACCCAAAATTCCTTCCTGAACCTGAGAAATTTTTTCCAATGAAAGTTTTGTCAAAACCAGTTTGGTTGTGACGAAATTTCATTAGAAAAAGAGACCAGCTCTAGAGTTGGTATTCCAACTTACTAGATATTCATAGACTATTGATTTGAAGAGTAGAAGAAAACTGGAATTGTCTTTTTTTTTTTTTTGAACTTACAGAAGCCATATGACACCATCTGGCACACTGGTCTCCTATACAAGATGTCAAAAGTTCTTTTTATATGGATCGATATGGCAACTGAGCTGATTCTCTAAGACAGACATTTTCAGGTGTATCTGGGCCACAAAACCAGTACCTGGAGATTCCAGAAGAATGGAATTCCACATTCTGATGCCGGCACTAAGTTTATTTAATGTATTGACCAATGAACTGCTGAACACCATCTCTAGGTTGTTCATGAATGCCAACCATATCTGCTTGGTGTCAAGGGTCCGTGACTTCCAAAAGATTGAAGAGAACCTGAAGAGTGATAATCATAGGTGACTATTGAAAGAAAAGGAGACTGAAACCAAATTCATCAAACACCATGTCAACATGCTTCCATTTATATACCATGCTCAGAGCCAAGTTGAGCTTAACTTCCTTTTGAATGGTCAGTGATTGGCACATGATTCAAAGCCAAGGTATCTCAGGGTCACTCTAGATCACACACACATAAATGTCATCTGACTAAAGTAAGTCAAAAGATCAAGAGCAGAAGCTGCCTCCTGAACAAACTAGTAGGTTTCACCTGATCAGGGATATATGAGATGCATCCCACCACCAAACATGTTGCAGAAATCCTATATGGACAGTGCTGCCCAGTTTCCATCCATCTGATAACATGACCATTGTGGTGGACAAAATGGGAGACCTTCTGCCACTACTGGGAACACCCAGATCACTACCATGCTGCTGTGATGCTGGCATCATCAAGCTAAGCGTTATCAAAATGAATGTTAGGTGTTAAGTTAATAAGAATGTGTTTAGACTTTATAAAAGTTTTTAGGCTGCTGCATGTATTGATCTCACTTATAATCTCTGTAGCACATAATATATAGTTATATTCAGTGTTTGCATTGTAAACCTCGGTAATTTTATAACTCAACAAACAGGAAAAGAAGCACTGATTAAGGTGAAGTGCTCGAGATGGTCCACTGAAGGCAAATCATGATGTTTTGTGTAGCATCAAAGGACAGAGCCTTTGTTGCATGCATTCCTAACTCCCTCCAGGAATGACACCCCTATGCATCCTATCAGTTTTGGACTGTGAACTGGAGTTGTTAAAAATCCCTGACAAATTAAAACTGAATCTCTTTTATGCTGTCTGGATTCTGATGGAAAGGACTCCTAAACATAAGCATAGAGATCCATATGTGACTTGGCAAGGGTTAGTCCTGAAAATACGTTCAGTACTGAGCGTGCTGTCATCTTTTGAAACTATAGACTGAACTCACTGGTGAGTATAGGCTGCCTGCTTTAACCTATAAATAACTCTCATAGTTTTCCTAGTAAACAAACCTTTAGATTCATAGACTTTAAGGTCAGAGGGGAGCATCATGATCATCAAGTCTGACCTCCTGCACATTGCAGGACATAGAACTTTCACCTACCCACTTCTGTAATAGACCCCAAACCTCTGGCTGAGTTACTGAAGTCCTCAAATAATGATTTAAAGCCTTAAAGTTACAGAGAATCCACGATTTACACTTGTTTAACCTGCAAGTGACCCGTGACTCATGCTGAAGAGGAAAGCGAAATAAACCCAGGGTCTCTGCAAATCTGACCTGGGAGAAAATTCCTTCCAGATACCAGATATGGCCATCAATTAGACCCCGAGCTTAGCATTGTAGTTGGTGTGAAATCTAAGTACAAATTGATCTGAAGTAAGTGACTCTTGGGACTGGAAGCAACCTGAATATTGTGATTTTTTTTTTATGTAAGTGGCCATTTATCAAATAGTCCAGCTTACCTGGGTGTCAAGACAGACTGGAGTGTCTCTGTGATTCCATTACAAGACTATTGTAAGTTCATATTTTTACTGGGTTGGTGAAATCTAATTATGAAATATACCCCCAGTTTGGTGTGTCTGCTCTGATTTTTAACAATGTGCCCTGAGGCTGGCACTCTTGGTCATGAGCCACACTAGATAGCATGACAGCTGGATGAATAGCTACCTGGCTTTGGGCACCATGGGGCATACAGGACAGCCCATTGTGCATCTGTGGTGCCGTGGAAGGTGCTGTACACATTCTGGATGATTTCTTTTTTCCTGTTGGGCTTCTTGAATGTTTTCTCAACCCGAATGCTAGTGATTCAGAGACCATTGGCTCAAGACTATTTACCTGTTTTGTTTTGTTTTCCTAAACCTTCCATTGCTTGTCTTGATCATACATAATCACTATATATATATATATATATATATATATATATATATATACACATACATACATATATACATACACACACACATACACACACACACACTTCAATTCGTTCAAAGTTTTTGTGATACAGAGGCATTTCAAAATTAAATACAAAAACACACTAACAAATATTTTTGTTTGTTGTTTTTTTGCAAGAGAACAGTGCTCTGAAGAAACTATCTTGAATGCACAGCCTTGGCATTATTGATCTTGACAGTTCCTAGAACGGTGTAAGAAGAGATCACTAATTCCTCAGTGGTGTAAGGTGATTATGTTCAGTAAAGTCAGCATTTAAGGATCATTTATAATCACATTTAGAAGTGATTCGCACACAACTGTTGGCAAAGTCTTTTCTTAACCCTGTGCTGCTTGTGCTTAAGATGGAGATAGCTTTACACTCTGAGCAAAATATGTCAGCTGAACCGAAATTGGTAATTCATGATGGAAGGAAACATTCACAGAGCAGACCAGACCCAATGGTAGCCCAGGGCAACTCTTCAGGGTGTTAGGATTTTGTGAGTTCCAGATAAACAAATCTGACAGGAAATGTCTTGGAGGAAGCTGAGTTCATCTTTAAAAATACTGTATTATGTTGCATATGAAATTCTACTTCCCCTTGGAAATTAGATGAATAGTGTTGTCTTCATTTGACGAGCCATTTACTGGGGGGAGAAATACAAGTAAAGATACTCAAACATTACAACAGACGAACAAGTCAGAAATAATTTTAGTGGCAGCTTTGATACGGGGTACCTGCAGCACTGCCCCTCCAAGAAGCAGTACGAAAATAAAAATAAATGTACTTTCATCTGGGTTCATAAATATTCTAATCGTACAGGTGTAAGATTCATTGTGAGGCAATTTCAGCAGTGTGGTTACGTGCATTCCAGTACAGGGCTCAAGCAAAAACATTTCAATATGAGAGCTGCACTTAGTAAACACCGCTTACATTAAAGGCACTTTTTCAAAATGTCTCTGGGACCTCCACAGAGGCTTTCCTGCTTCATAGGCTGATGTTGCAGTTGTTACTGTGCATGTTGGGGAAGACTTGACGGATTGTATATCAGTGAAACTTTTGGGCCCTCTGAATGATTTAGCAGTGATCCCTCTGGCAGCCCTTAAAAAAAAGGGCATACCAAATTATGAGCTACTTTACCTTTTAAATGTGCCTCATGCGTCAGACCTCCTATCCTGGCCCGTTCATGACTGGATGAAGCCATGTCTTCTACCTGCTGTTCCACCTTATGTCTGTGGTGCTTTGCATAAGGGCATACGACACAAAAACAGCCATGTTTGGTCCATCTAGCCCAGTATCTTGTCTTCCGACAGTGACCAATGCCAGGTGCTTCAGAGGGAATGAACAGAACAAGTAATCACCAAGTGATCCATCCCCTGTCACCCATTCCCAGCTTCTGGCAAACAGAGGCTTAGGGCAGAGCAAGAACTTCTATTATGTCTGGCCTACCCTCTCTTCAGGGCTGTAAGGGATAGAGAAGGATCCTTGAACCCTAGAACAGGTCTTAATCTGGGGGGAAAAGTGAAATAAATGTATTCTTAAAATGATGTTTGTGTATCAGGAAGCATCAGAAATTAAAGCATTCAACATATATTAGTCTTTGTGGAAGAATAACTGAGGTGAAGGGTGTGGGGTTTTTTTGTTTTGTTTTTTTTTAAAACAGCTTCACCTATTGACACAACAATCATGGTGTCAACATATGAAATAGTGTCTTAATTTTTCACCGTGGTAGAACTGAGAGCTAAATAACTGAAAAGCTGGAGTTCTGTCAAAGCAAAATGACACTGCTACATTCATCTTCATTCCAGCCTTCAAGTATAATACCACTTACACAGAAGTTACCTGGCAATAGAAACAAATATTTCATAAGCTGCATCTGAAGTTTGACTTTATTTCAAAATATCTGAGTACTTCAGGTTAGTATGTTGCTTTTAAAATGAAATTTCCCCACTTCTAGTTTTGCCTGAAATTCTGTTAGATGCAGAGTTAGTTTCCTTGATATTTATAAAATTAACATGTTAGCTACTGTAAACAGTTTATAATGTGCATCAGGGTTTTCAAAACCATACACTCTGCATCTCTGCCACTACATATATTTGCATAGGCCTTTATTTTCAAAAGGTGTCATTCAAATCAATCAATCATTCTCATTGATTGAGGGTTTGGGTTTGCGGCTTGAGATACCCAGTTTACCTCATGTGGGCATCCAAAATGGAGCACCTCCCCTCCCCCGAATTAAAGACCACTCTTGAAAATCTGGGTCATAGATATCTGCATTTAACTTTGGTTAGGAGAGGCAGCAAGTGTCAGATTCAGTGAGGCAACTCTTGCTGGCCTCCTTCCCTGCTGTGAAAGAACCCATCTACTGGGTCCCCAGGTGTTTTAAGCCTCCAGATGCTGAACAGAGTTCAGCCATTGCCCCAATCTTGCAGTCTGTAGGCATATGCTTGGTATGCAGACATATGGTATAGCAATTTGCTCAGTGCTGACTGTTTAAACTCCCCCATACTTAAACACACGCAACACTCGATCCCAAGGTATGAACCTTCTGGTTTATCATTTAATTCTCTCAGGGGACACACGGCTGTGGTGAAGCATATAACACATACAGACACTCTGTGCAGAATCTAACATAATTGCTCTTTTCTTCACCACTCCAAAGCAGTATTTAGGTTGGGGTTTGAGATATCTGAAGCCATCCCGCTATCTTTTGCTCCAATGCATGGAGTATCCTGAAACATGGAGCCTTCTTCCCTTCAGTTAGCTTGCCTTCTTATTTGTCCTTGACCAATCTGACCCCTTTCTTCCTCCTGCCCAACTTCCTATAGGAGTCTTCTAGTGGATACACCCCACTTCCAACACCTGGTTTGCTTTTTTTTTTGGTTCTCTCCCCATTTTCTCCTACCCTTCAGGTAAGAGACACCGTCTCGTTATTGATCAAATCCACTTAGCATATCTATGGACAAGATGTTGAGAGTTAAGTACCTTCCCCCTGCACTCAGTCTGGGGAAGTTGTTCTTTCAGACTGGTAGGGTCTGGAGGATACACAGAACGGGAGGCATTGATGACACAGCACTTTTCATAGTAACAAACAGTTCACCGAATCATCATAGCATGATGGTTAGGGTTCTAGCATGTGACGTGGGAAACCTTGATTCAGTTATCTACTCCTCCAGGCTTCCTGTGTAATGTTGCATAAGTCACTTAATCACTCTGCAGAGTTGTGAGGCTAAATAGGGATTGCAAGGTGCTTAGATATTTTGGTAATGGGGTACATAAAATGGATAGAATTTTCAAAGGTCATTGTAAACACATTTATGTTTTGAAAGTCCAATCACATAGTGTCCTCAGATACAGACTGGGGGCCGTGCAGTAAGATGGTGAGTAAATAGGAAAATGGTGGTGGTTAGATGTTTGGCTGCGTGTGTTCCCTCTGTATACCGTCACAGCTCTGCGCAGGTAGCTGGCACAGCAGACCTTGAACAAACCGCCCAATGATCACAAGATCTGTTAAGGTACAAAGGCACCTGGCCAGTTTATTCTCAATGAATCACAGTAGTAGCACCTGGCAGACTCTATGAGGGTGCTAAGACATATATGCCCGTGACAATGGATGCAGCTCAGTGAATCGTAGGACTTTCCATTCCCTCCTCAGCTGGCCAAGGACGCTCCATCTGAGGTTTCAGAGTAGCAGCGTGTTAGTCTGTATTTGCAGAAAGGAAAGGAGTACTTGTGGCACCTTAGAGACTAACCAATTTGAGCATAAGCTTTCATGAGCTACAGCTCATTTCATCGGATGCATTCTGAGGTATCTTTTTAAACAATGATACAAACAAGTTATGTATTGCCCCTCTGACATATCTAGGTGCCACCCATTGCCTTGCACCTGTTGCTTTTGATCAAAACATCTCTCTATCCATCTTGTTGTCATCCTGACCTTATTGTTAGGATGGATCAGTGTTTTCCTCTTATCTTTGGATAATGTGGTGGTATCGGGGTGTTCTGGTTTGACCCTCCTGGAATGTGTTTGCATGTATAGTCTTATACCTAGCACTAGGAATGTGTGTTTCTGCAATATCAGACCTGTTCTCATCAGATTCTGTGAGCAGGGCCTGCCTGTTGCTCACAACTTAACTTTCCTTTATGGCAGCAAAGCTTTGACCACTACTTTAGTTCAGGCCTCATACCAGGCCTATGATACAAGAGCTTATGTCTCACGCTCTTTTCCTACTACAGTGGTTGTGGGCCTAATTGGGATATCCAAAAGGATTTTGGGAATCGCTTTCTGCTACATAGGCTGATGTTAGAGTAAATTATTGCCACTCTGGCTTTTTTGTTTTGTTTTTTTGTTCCCTGAAATTAAGTTTTAGGTTTTTTCTAATGGACACTAAATAAATTATAATGCCCTCTTCTATTTAAAACTTGTTTTGTAGCACTGCAAAAATGTCTGTTTCAGAAAACTGGCATCTGCTTACAATACTAGTTCTGCAGCAACTGTCTTTTCAGACAGACAAAAAGATGAAGGCATATTGTACACCTGAGTGGGTCAAAATGTGACCCAGATAGGTTGAGAGTAGTGCTTGTTTCTTCTAGCAGCTATTGAAATAATAGAATTCTGTACACTAGAACTGGATGAAAACTTTAATAAAATGAAAATAAAATCCTATTTCTGGCCAGTTTGAATGTACACCAAACTGCACTAAATTATCCTCTGCTATACACCGTCACAGCTCTGTGGACTTACATCAATATACACCAACACAGAATTTGACCCAATCTATTTTTCATCACTTCACCATGAAAAAGTCAAATGTTGCTCAAAGCTTACTTTCTATGTTTTGTTTTTTGCCATTCCAATGAGATTTTTACAAGAGAATGGTTTAAATCTCCTATTAAAATGAAGTCTACAACCCAACTTTAACCATAGCAGAGAGACTACTCTACCATAATTTATTTATGGTAGAATAAAGGAAAAGTGTGTGTGGGGGGGGAAGAGATAAATTTGAAAGTCTGAAATATAATGTATAGTAAATGCAGTGCTCAAAAAAATTAAAAGTGCAGTGCAGAAATAATTATGGATAAATAATCATGCAGTGAGTGAGTGAATCTTATTAGAAAATGTTGTCAAATAAAGGAATATGAAATTTCTATTTTTTTTAAAACAAATAGTAGGTATACGTATCAAGATAAAAGGACCATGTAGTATTAAAGCAATCTAGAAAATCTTCTCTTACATACAGTACATAACACTTTCCAGGGCAGTAACTTTACTAATTCTCATTACCTAGGACTCATTCCTAGAGAATATAATAGACTACCAGGCTTAACAAATTACTATTTTTCCAATTAGTGATGCCTGGATGTGCCATCTACCCTATAACTTTTGTAGTTTATTAATTGTTATTTACATTGCTAAACTTACATTTCTACTTATCACTGTAGCAGCAAGAGAATTTGACTTTTTTTTTTAAACAGATCAAGCTTCAGTATGAAGCCAGTGGCAGCCACAATTGGCCTAACCTGCAGATGCGGCAGGTAAACAAACAGGCCGGGCCTGCCAGGGGCTTTCCCTGAACAAGCGGCGTCCCAAGTTTGGGAAACACTGCTTTTGGAAATCAAAAAACATCCATATGGGTAATTGACAGTTGTGTTTGAGAGGAAAAGTAATGTTAGGAGACTATTTAATATTCATTTTAAACTTACTTTAATCCATTTTTAGTGGCTGGAATCAGGAAATCAACATATAACCAGCCAGTTCTCTGCTGACCACCAACAAACTCTCCCCAGACCTCTCTTTGGGAGCCATTAAGACAGAACATCCCTATCAATACAATCAGTACATTGTGTCATAGGCTCACTCCCTCCATTGCATAAAATAAATATTTTAACACCCTTTAAAAACATTCAAAATATTTAAAAGAAAAAAATTCCCAGCAGCAATATTCTGCCATCAACTGAGGAGATTATGGCTTCAGGGCTTATTCATCGTGAGTTCATGGATTTCAGCAATGAGAGAAAAAAAAATTATTTTCAGTATCTGTCTCCTTTAAAGCCTATATTAGAGCTATGAATACAAGGGACTCCAAACCTTCTAAAATCAGTGGTGGCTTTCTATCCCTTTGACAATTAAAAATAGTTTAATACCTGGCCTAATAGAGAAAACAGAATAAGAACAGTGATCACAGCAGAAAGTCTAAATCTTTGCTATTGACACATTCTGAGGTGCAACCTAGACCAATGAGGGGTTGTCTCACCACCTGGCCTGCAACCTTGGGTGCCTCACAATGCCTTGCTTTTGTAGCTCCCAACATGGGCCACTCACAAACAGCTATGCAGGTTGCACGTTAAGTGGATAACAATAGTCCTGTTCCATCAACTCTGATCCCAGCAGCCTGTCAGCACCACACCAGCAACTTTGGTTACCACCTGCAGCGTGATTGCAGTACACTCCCAGTCCCCAGTTTCTCTCATAACATGTGATCTGCAGAGTCCAGGCCTCTCCTGGACAGTTCAGATATTAGCAGTCTGTTTCTGTTAAGGGTCAATATGTAACAGTTTGCTACTTTAACTGGAGTTACCTAAGCAGTTTGATTTAAATACAATACTGGATTAGTTTTGATTAAAAATAAAAAAAGTTTAACTACAAAGAGTTAGATTTTAAGTGAGTACAGGTATCAGGTATTAAAGTTGGAAATGGTTACAAGAGAAATAAAGATAAAATCTTTTCTAGTAACTAAGACTTAAACTAGACTTGGTTCAAGGTAAAATTCTTACCAGTTTTCAGCAACATTGATGACCAAATATTCAGGACAGAATCCCTCCCAAAGTCAAAGGACTGGTTCCTTTGTCATCTTAGATGGGAGAGAGAGAGAGAGCAAATGCTTGTGGTGTTTTTGCCACTCACTTTTATAGGCCAGTCATCCTTTAAAATGCATTTTCCTACCCATAGATAAACTTCCTTCCCACTGTCAGGATGGAGACATGGTCTCATGGTGAAAGAAGTTCCATGTTGTTTTTTGCTAAAATACTGATTGATCTGTTCCTGCCCCCTTTCATTGCCAAAGAATGGCCATTTGAATTGTGATTGCCAAGCAACTTTTTGACACCTGAGTAGAGGTATCAGCTTGTTTGTCTTTCAGAAACTGTTTTACCCCTTCTTGCTGCCTCAAGGACCTTGCTTACTACTTATATGTAAATTTAGGTAAATACATTTTTGTTTAGAACAAACCTGTTTAACAATGTCTGCCTAGTCAGGGCTATACGTATTTGAACATGTGCTAGCAACATACAATCATAGAACTGGTAGGGAACTCGAGAGGTCACCTAGTCCAGTCTCCTGCACTCATGGCAGGACTAAGTATTATCAGACCATCCCTGACATGCGTTTGTCCAACCTGCTCTTAAAAATCCCCAGTGATGGAGATTCCACAATTTATTCCAGTGCTTAAGCACTCTGACAGTTAGAAAGTTTTTCCTAATGTCCAACCTAAACTGCCCTTGCTGCAATTTAAGCCCATTGCTTCTTGTCCTATTCTCAGAGGTTAGGAAGAACAATTTTTCTGCCTCCTCTTTGTAACAAGCTTCTATGTACTTGAAAACTGTTATGTTCCCCTCTCAGTCTTCTCTTCTCCACATTAAACAAACCCAATCTTTTCAATCTTCCTTCATAGGTCATGTTTTCTTTAATCATGTTTTCTTTTAAAATGACCTTTAATCATTTTTGCTGCTCTTCTCTGGAATTTGTCCACATCTTTCCTGAAATGTGGTGCCCAGAACTGGACACAATACTCCAGGTGCGGCCTAATCAGCTCAGAATAGAGCAGAAGAATTACTTCTCATGTCTTGCTTACAAAACCCCTGCTAATACATCCCAGAATGATGTTCGCATTTTTTGCAACACCATTACACTGTTGACTCACATTTAGCTAGTGATCCACTATGATCCCTAGATCTCTTTATGCAGTACTCTTTCCTAGGCAGTCATTTTCCATTTTGTATGTGTGCAACTGATTGTTCCTTCCTAAATGGAGTAATTTGCATTGGTCTTTATTGAATTTCATCCTATTTACTCCAGACAATTTCTCCAGTTTGTCCAGATCATTTTGAATGTTAATCCTATCCTCTAAAGCTCTTGCAACCCCTTCCAGCTTGGTATTGTCCACAAACTTTATAAGTGTACTCTGTATGCCACTATCTAAATCATTGATAGAGATATTGAACAGATCCAGACCCAGAACTGATCCCTGTGGGACCCACTCATTATGCCCTTCCAGAAGGACTGTGAACCGCTGATAACTACTCTCTGGGAATGATTTTCCAACCAGCTATGCACCCACCTTATAGTCACTCCATAGGTTGTATTTCCCTAGTTTGTTTATGAGAAGGTCATGAGAGACAGTATCAAAAGCCTTACTAAAATCAAGATATACCACATCTACCACTCCCCCCCATCCACAAGGCTTGTTACCCTGTCAAAGAAATGTGTCAGGTTGGTTTGATATGATTTGTTCTTGACAAATCCATGCTGACTGTTGCTTATCACCTCATTTCCTCTAGGTGTTTTCAAATTTCTTAATTATTTGCTCCATTATCTTTCCCGGTACAGAAGTTAAGCTGACTGGTCTGTAATTCACCAAGTTGTCCTTATTTCCCTTTCCATAGATGGGCACTATATTTTCCCTTTTCCAGTCTTCTGGAATGTCTCCCATCTTCCATGACTTTTCAAAGATAATTGCTAATGGCTAGGATGCATTTAATCAGGCCTTGATGATTTGAAGACATCTAACTTGTCTAAGTAATTTTTGACTTGCTCTTTCCCTATTTTAGACTCTGATCTTACCTCATTTTCACTGGCATTCACTATGTTAGACATCCAATTGCCACCAACCTTCTGGGTGAAAACCGAAACAAAGTAGTCATTAAGCACCTCTGTCATTTCCACATTTTCTATTATTGTCTTTCCCCCTTCATTGAGTAGTGGGCCTACTCTGTCCTTGGTCTTCCTCTTGCTTCTAATGTATTTGTAGAATGTTTTCTTGTTACCCCTTATGTCTCTGGCTAGTTTAATCTCATTTTGTGCCTTGGCCTCTCATTTGTCCCTACATACTTGTAATGTTATATTCATCCTATGTAATTTGACTGAGTTTCCACTTTTTGTAGGACTCTGAGTTTTAAATCATTGAAGATCTCCTGGTTAAGCCAGGGTGGTCTCTTGTCAGACTTCCTGTCCTTCCTATGCAGTATGATAATTTGCTCTTGTGTCCTTAAACTGCCACCTGTCTTCAATTGTTTTTCCCTTAGATTTGCTTCCCATGGGATTTTACCTACCAACTCCTTGAGTTTGCTAAAGTCTGCCTTCTTGAAATCCATTGTCTTTATTGTACTGTTCTCCCTCCTACCATTACTTAGAATCATGAAAGCTACTATTTCATGATCACTTTCACCCAAGTTGCCTTCCACTTTCAAATTCTCAACCAGTTCCTCCCTATTTGTCAAAATCAAATCTAGGACAGCCTCCCCCTTAGTAGCTTTCTCCACCTTCTGAAATAAAAAATTGTCTCCAATACATTCCAAGAACTTGTTGGATAATCTGTGCCCTGCTGTGTTATTTTCCCAGAGGGAAAATATCATACAGGGTGAATTCATAACTTTACATATAATGTCGCTACATACATTTTACCATGATATTATTGACCAATGAATTGTTCATTTTCAAATGATACCACACAAGCATATTTTGTAGAAAAAATATTACAGTAGTATGTAGGATGTGAATACAGGCATGCCTTCGGTCACAGCTATTCATATCTATAAATTGTAGAGGTGTGGAAAGTATTGTTCAGCTCCTCCTGGGTTAAAGTATGTTAAACTCAAAGATATTCTGTACCCACTAATGATATGTTTAATGCATGAAAATTTCATTTTCATCTTCACTCTGTTTTGGAAGCTTAAGATTTTGACCCAACTTTGATTTTGACCCGCCTTAAGAAGGAAGTCGGAGAGATCTGGATCTGCTTAAATTTGATGGAAGTTTAAAACTATTTTTCTTACATTAAACACTGAGTAATACTCTTAGATGAATATAGGTTTCATGGTGAAAAGGAGTGGAAAATATAAGCAAAGGGCTTTCTAATGACTGATTATTCTTCCATCCAAGGAAGAAAGTATTTAGTTAGTACTAACTTGTGATCCATATTCAGCCCACAATTTATATGAGAAGAGACACTGTAGAACTACACTTACATAACTGTGGCAAAATTTGGCCCAATGTATTTTTATCAGTAAAAATATATACTGTACATGGAAGGTTTTTATATTCTAGGTCTTTTAATTTATCTATATAACTGGGGATGGAACACATTAACTAATATGGCTAATTTTTCCTTGTCTTGAATTCAGAAAAGCTCTGAAGCATGTGCTGAAGTTTAAGCATGTGTTTAAATCCATCCCTGATAATCTAAGCACTTAAACATACTGAAGTTTACTAAAGTCAAGTTAAGTGTGGAATTGGGGCCATAGCCCTTTTAAATAAATAAATACATAGTTAAATGTTAAGGACATAACATGAAATATTAGATTATCAGGTTCTTTCAACAAAGTCAGAGAACTGTGACTACTGTGTTTCAAACAATCATGACAACAATAAACCTGCTACATTAACCATTACATCAGAGAGGTGTCTCATATCTTTCCCACTGCAAACAGGTTAAAAACTTATTTTATTCAAAAGATTTGAGCATCCCACACTTTCAGGGCATTGTATGTTTCTCTCTTATGTGCTCAAAATACTTGGTCACCCTTTTCATCACTTACCATAGCTAAGTTTTCTACAGAATGGCCTAGACAACTGACAATGCAACAAAAACAATTAGCCAATTGCACAATAGTTTAAAAGATCTGTGACAAAATGGCTAATGTTAGTTTGGAGGGTCCCATGCTTTTCTTGGTGGGGGGCTAAGACACCACCCCTTGCACCTGCTCTTGGGGCACCAAGAACCCCACTAGTGGCCCAGGAAGGTGGTAGAGGAGAAAAGCAGGGGAGGGGTCTGGGTTTGCTCCTCACTCTGAGACCCAGCCCCTCTCAATCCCTGCAGGTTTCATACTCCTTGGGTAGGGTTACCCTCAGTCCTTGGTGCTGGAGAAGGGAGTCTCCCTGCCCTGCTTCCTTCAGTTCTCTGGTCTTTCAAGTCTCAGCAACACACCTCCAAACTCCAGTCCTCTCTCCTTCCTAACACACCCTGACTGCCTGAAGCAGGGGATTTTATTAGGTTCCTGACAGGGCCGTAATTGACTACAGGTGCTCCAATTAACCTGTAGCAACCCTCCCTAGTCTACCGGGAACCATGCCTTAATTAGCCTAGGGCTTACATATCTCCCCTCTCCTACTGCTCCCTGGCCCTCCTGTATCACAGATTTAAAAAATAAGAAGTTATTTAATATTAGGAGACTGAAATGGCATATTCATTTGGCTATGCTACAGTACCAAAACATTTGCTTACACTGGATTAATTTAAAAACTGTCTATCCTAGAAGTAAAAATAGCCCATTCATTCATTATTGATTTACTGTATTTCATCTTCCTTCCTATTATAATGCAGTATATCATTATCACTTTAAGACAGAATCTCAGCTCATGTAAATTGGCTCCAGTGACTTTAATGAAGCTATGGAGATTTACTATGGAGGATGATACCCAGGATATACTACTGTTGAGCTACAGCAAGCAGATAAATAAACAGTAGATGGTCTGAGCCAAAAGACTAGTATTCAGAAAAACAAACAGTAATTTTACCCTTCTCTGTGACTGAAGGAAAGTATTCATCATTATTTGGCAGATCTTGCCTTGAGAAGCTTAAGGAGAACTGGACTGAGATCAAGATGATCATGAAAGCACCTCAAAACCTTTGAGAAATACTGGACAAACACTCCAAAGTTTTTTATAAAGAATTTTGACGGATGAGCAATGTGTCAATGAAGTTCACTATTAAGTCTAACAGCAAGCCAAAATATTGCAAGCCTAGAGTTGTGTCATGCTCTGAAGTCTCTGGTAGAAACTGATTCAGACCAATTAGTAAACAATAGAGTCTTGTCACTGGTTTCACACAGGCAGTGGGCTACAGACGACATTCCAGTGATGAAGAAAGATTCCTGTATCCAAACTTGTGGAGATTTCAATGTGGCCTGAATTCAGTGCAGGCCAGCATCCACTACCTTGTATTGAAGATTTGGCATGTGATTAATGTCACGGGCTTAATGAGATCACCACAGAAAGTGCAATGGACAGATGATATGTCACTGGACTGCTAAACTACTACGGTAAATGGCAGAAGTATTGGCACCTTTACATGAACTGTTTCAGAGTAACAGCCGTGTTAGTCTGTATTCGCAAAAAGAAAAGGAGTACTTGTGGCACCTTAGAGACTAACCAATTTATTTGAGCATGAGCTTTCGTGAGCTACAGCTCACTTATACAATGAAGTGAGCTGTAGCTCATGAAAGCTCATGCTCAAATAAATTGGTTAGTCTCTAAGGTGCCACAAGTACTCCTTTTCTTTTTACATGAACTGCCACAAGTAAAGGAAAAATGGAAATGGCCTAAAGAGTGTGAGTGTACATTTGAGGCAAAGAAACTGTTGACATCAATCAAAGTTCTTACACACTTTGATACCTAGCTGCCCTTGCAATTGGCTTGTTACGCTTTACCATATGGAATGGGTGCAGTTCTTTCCAACATTTTTTCTAATGGCACGGAGAAACAAATTGCCTTCATTTAATGAACACTCACCAACCCTGAGAAGAATTATGCACAAAAAGAGAGAAAAGTTTTTCTTTATCTTCAGAATTCAGAAGGTCCATACCTATCTATAAGGTAGACAGTTAACCTTGCTGATGGATCGCTGCCAGTTAATTTCAATTCTTGGACTGAAACATGGAATTCCACCATTAACTGCTGCTCATTTTCACTGATGAGCATTCCTACTTTTAGTTCATTCCTATATTAATCAGGTCCTTGAAGGGACTCAGCATGGCAATGATGATGGGGTGTCATGCATGCTATGCCCAAGCTTCCATAAACCCAAAGAAACTTCAGACAAAGTTTTTTTTATCTCAGTTTGATGGATAGGTTACCTATCAGTAGCACAGACATCAGCAAAGAAACTGCTAAGGATGTTGTGCTTTCTTTTATGAAGGGAATGGTACTACAAGGTTCAGTGTTGGAGCATAAGAATCCTCAGTTTGCATAATTAGTGTTACGTCAACCTCAATTATCTATGAATCAAGGTTCGATCTTATGGGGAATGCAAGTGATCATTCCTCAGTCACTTCAGTCTCCTGTTTTGGAAGCTCTTCACAGAGATCACTTTGGCACTTTACAGATGAAGACCATAGTCTGGGGTTATATCTGGTGTCTGGGGATTGATAAAGATTGAGAGGAAGGCAAAGTGCTGTACTATGTATCATCAAATTCAGCATGATTCTGGCCCAGGTTGTCTATAATCTTGGTCATGGCTTCCAACTCCTTGGACATGTATTCACATGGATTTTTTCAGATCATTAGAGGGTTATTTGATTTTGGTCATAGTTGCCGCCAATTCAAAATGACCAGAAGCTTTCAGAATGACTTCTTCTGTAAAAAGAAAAGGAGTACTTGTGGCACTTCTGTAACTACTCAGACCCTTGGACATCTTCGTATCTTGTTTAGCCAATTTGGTTTGCTACTACAGTTGCTGAGTGACAATGGATCTTAGTTCTGTTCTGAAGAATTTCAGAGGTTCCTAGCTTCGAATGGGATTTAGCACATACATTCTTCTCCATGCCATTCTGCTACAAATGGACTAGGAAAAGCTTTGTACAGACATGTAAACATGGCTTAAGAGCTAACAAGTCTATTTGTAGTCATCAGCAGAAATTGGACAATTGCTTGCTTGCCTACAGGAACACACCACATGTTTCTACCAGGAGTGACGTGCAACTTCTTTTTAAAGTGATCTTTGTGTACCTGCTGGTACCAGCTACATCCTGATGTTGCCCCACATGTAGCCATAGGTGCCGACTCCTTGGGTGCTCCGGGGATGGAGCACCCACTGGAAGCCAGCCTATCAGCTCTTCTCCCTACCTCCAGTGCCTCCCACCTGCAAGCAGCTCCACCAATCAGCGCCTACACCTCCCTCCCAGATCTTCCCAACCACCGTGATCAGCTATTCTGCAGTGTGCAGGAGACACTGGGGGGCAGGGGAAGGAGCAAGGGTGGGGTGCAATGGGGAAGGGGCAGAGTGGGGTGGGAAGAGGTGGGGCTTGGGGCAGAACCAGGCTCGAGCACTCCCTGGCACATTTGAAAGCTGGATTCTCTGCAGGTAGCCAAATCCTAAACTATGCAAATAATCAACAACATGAGAATCATAATAATTCTTTTCAAGTGGGAGACTAAGTGTGGGCTCACAACCGTGGTTATGGAGTGAAATAACTACCTGGGGAACTTGTAAAATTTATGATACCTGTGTCATTCGTGATAAAACTATCTGAAGATAATGTATGGAAATGACATATGGATCATAGAATCATAGAATCATAGAATATCAGGGTTGGAAGGGACCCCAGAAGGTCATCTAGTCCAACCCCCTGCTCGAAGCAGGACCAATTCCCAGTTAAATCATCCCAGCCAGGGCTTTGTCAAGCCTGACCTTAAAAACCTCTAAGGAAGGAGATTCTACCACCTCCCTAGGTAACGCATTCCAGTGTTTCACCACCCTCTTAGTGAAAAAGTTTTTCCTAATATCCAATCTAAACCTCCCCCACTGCAACTTGAGACCATTACTCCTCGTTCTGTCATCTGCTACCATTGAGAACAGTCTAGAGCCATCCTCTTTGGAACCCCCTTTCAGGTAGTTGAAAGTAGCTATCAAATCCCCCCTCATTCTTCTCTTCTGCAGGCTAAACAATCCCAGCTCCCTCAGCCTCTCCTCATAACTCATGTGTTCCAGACCCCTAATCATTTTTGTTGCCCTTCGCTGGACTCTCTCCAATTTATCCACATCCTTCTTGTAGTGTGGGGCCCAAAACTGGACACAGTACTCCAGATGAGGCCTCACCAATGTCGAATAGAGGGGAACGATCACGTCCCTCGATCTGCTCGCTATGCCCCTACTTATACATCCCAAAATGCCATTGGCCTTCTTGGCAACAAGGGCACACTGCTGACTCATATCCAGCTTCTCGTCCACTGTCACCCCTAGGTCCTTTTCCGCAGAACTGCTGCCTAGCCATTCGGTCCCTAGTCTGTAGCTGTGCATTGGGTTCTTCCGTCCTAAGTGCAGGACCCTGCACTTATCCTTATTGAACCTCATCAGATTTCTTTTGGCCCAATCCTCCAATTTGTCTAGGTCCTTCTGTATCCTATCCCTCCCCTCCAGCGTATCTACCACTCCTCCCAGTTTAGTATCATCCGCAAATTTGCTGAGAGTGCAATCCACACCATCTTCCAGATCATTTATGAAGATATTGAACAAAACCGGCCCCAGGACCGACCTTTAGAGCACTCCACTTGATACCGGCTGCCAACTAGACATGGAGCCATTGATCACTACCCGTTGAGCCCGACAATCTAGCCAGCTTTCTACCCACCTTATAGTGCATTCATCCAGCCCATACTTCCTTAACTTGCTGACAAGAATACTGTGGGAGACCGTGTCAAAAGCTTTGCTAAAGTCAAGAAACAATACATCCACTGCTTTCCCTTCATCCACAGAACCAGTAATCTCATCATAAAAGGTGATTAGATTAGTCAGGCATGACCTTCCCTTGGTGAATCCATGCTGGCTGTTCCTGATCACTTTCCTCTCATGCAAGTGCTTCAGGATTGATTCTTTGAGGACCTGCTCCATGATTTTTCCAGGGACTGAGGTGAGGCTGACTGGCCTGTAGTTCCCAGGATCCTCCTTCTTCCCTTTTTTAAAGATTGGCACAACATTAGCCTTTTTCCAGTCATCTGGGACTTCCCCCGTTCACCACGAGTTTTCAAAGATAATGGCCAATGGCTCTGCAATCACAGCCGCCAATTCCTTCAGCACTCTCGGATGCAACTCGTCCGGCCCCATGGACTTGTGCACGTCCAGCTTTTCTAAATAGTCCCTAACCACCTCTATCTCCACAGAGGGCTGGCCATCTCTTCCCCATTTTGCGATGCCCAGCGCAGCAGTCTGGGAGTTGACCTTGTTAGTGAAAACAGAGGCAAAAAAAGCATTGAGTACATTAGCTTTTTCCACATCCTCTGTCACTAGGTTGCCTCCCTCATTCAGTAAGGGGCCCACACTTTCCTTGGCTTTCTTCTTGTTGCCAACATACCTGAAGAAACCCTTCTTGTTACTCTTGACATCTCTGGCTAGCTGCAGCTCCAGGTGCGATTTGGCCCTCCTGATATCATTCCTACATGCCCGAGCAATATTTTTATACTCTTCCCTGGTCATATGTCCAACCTTCCACTTCTTGTAAGCTTCTTTTTTATGTTTAAGATCCACTAGGATTTCACCATTAAGCCAAGCTGGTCGTCTGCCATATTTACTATTCTTTCGACTCATCGGGATGGTTTGTCCCTGTAACCTCAACAGGGATTCCTTGAAATACAGCCAGCTCTCCTGGACTCCTTTCCCCTTCAAGTTAGTCCCCCAGGGGATCCTGGCCATCCGTTCCCTGAGGGAGTCGAAGTCTGCTTTCCTGAAGTCCAGGGTCCGTATCCTGCTGCTTACCTTTCTTCCCTGCGTCAGGATCCTGAACTCAACCAACTCATGGTCACTGCCTCCCAGATTCCCATCCACTTTTGCTTCCCCCACTAATTCTTCCCGGTTTGTGAGCAGCCGGTCAAGAAAAGCGCCCCCCCTAGTTGGCTCCTCTAGCACTTGCGCCAGGAAATTGTCCCCTACGCTTTCCAAAAACTTCCTGGATTGTCTATGCACCGCTGTATTGCTCTCCCAGCAGATATCAGGAAAATTAAAGTCACCCATGAGAATCAGGGCATGCGATCTAGTAGCTTCCGTGAGCTGCCGGAAGAAAGCCTCATCTACCTCATCCCCCTGGTCCGGTGGTCTATAGCAGACTCCCACCACTACATCACTCTTGTTGCACACACTTCTAAACTTAATCCAGGGACACTCAGGTTTTTCTGAAGTTTCGTACCGGAGCTCTGAGCAGTCATACTGCTCCCTTACATACAGTGCTACTCCCCCACCTTTTCTGCCCTGCCTGTCCTTCCTGAACAGTTTATAACCATCCATGACAGTACTCCAGTCATGGGAGTTATCCCACCAAGTCTCTGTTATTCCGATCACGTCATAGTTCCTTGACATCACCAGGACCTCCAGTTCTCCCTGCTTGTTTCCAAGGCTTTGTGCATTTGTATATAAGCACTTGAGATAACCTGTTGATCGCCCCTCATTCCCAGTATGAGGCAGGAGCCCTCCCCTCACAGACATTCCTGCCTGTGCTTCCTCCCGGTATCCCGCTTTCCCACTTACCTCAGGGCTTTGGTCTCCTTCCCCCGGTGAACCTAGTTTAAAGCCCTCCTCACTAGGTTAGCCAGCCTGCTGGCAAAGATGGTCTTCCCTCTCTTCGTAAGATGGAGCCCGTCTCTGCCCAGCACTCCTCCTTCATGGAACACCATCCCATGGTCAAAGAATCCAAAGCCTTCTCTCCGACACCACCTGCGTAGCCATTCGTTGACTTCCACGATTCGACGGTCCCTACCTAGGCCTTTTCCTTCCACGGGGAGGATGGACGAGAACACCACTTGCGCCTCCAACTCCTTTATCCTTCTTCCTAGAGCCACATAGTCCGCAGTGATCCGCTCAAGGTCATTCTTGGCAGTATCATTGGTGCCCACGTGGAGAAGCAGGAAGGGGTAGCGATCCGAGCGCTTGATGAGTCTCGGCAGTCTCTCCGTCACATCGCGAATCTTAGCCCCTGGCAAGCAGCAGACTTCTCGGTTTTCCCGGTCAGTTGCAGCCTCAAAAAGTACTGGAGTCCAGAGATGTTCCAGTAGGATTTTCTGTTCCTCTGATCAAACCTCCTCCTGTTACAACTCCTAATTTCAATGAGTTGTTGTAAGAAATTTTGGTACCAGGTTGTGTTGATGTTGTACCACCAACTGTTGCTGTTGTACTGGAGAATGCCATACCACTATCACCATGTTATCCCAAAAGAGTATGAAAGCCAGGGGGCCTCCTGAAATTATAAATTCTTTAATTAGTAAATTGCTATTCCAGGGCAGAATAATCCCTTTCAATTTAAAAGTCTGTAGTAGTCCACCCACAACTTTGTTGAGGTTATATATTGTTTTATGTTAGCCATGTAGATAATGTATATATATTTGGAAAGTATTTTAAAGTAGTGTAGATAAATGTGATGACCAGTGCCATTACATGGTTTGGCCACTCTGCGTTCAGTTACAGAGACTCAATTTTGTTTCAGTTTTATTACCAAAACAATGAAGCCATCATAACGGACAGGTGTGTTTCTATCAGCTCCCCCTGTGTCTATTTCCTTCACTGCTGTGTCCAAATATAAAAGATACAGCTCCATCCAATCGCTGTAAGTTGAAGCTAGATAAATTCAGGCTGAAAATAAGGAAGACATTTTAACAGTGAGAGTGATTCATCATTTAAATCAAAATTGGGTACTTTCCCCCGTAAAACATAGGCTCTAGAAATTATTGTGGGGAAGTTCTATGGCCTGTGTTACATTGGAAGTCAGACTAGATGATCATAATGGTCCCGTCTGTCTCTGGAATCTATGAATTTATGTCATCCATAAATTGTGCTAAGAGTGCAAAGCAACAACCCTAAGTTTGTATGTATGTGTTATTCTATAGTTCCATGACTCTTGCTATTTCCTCTCAGTCTACACAGCAACTTTTCCTAAAAGTTGATATAAGAAAACTGGAGCCCTAGTCATAAGACATTGTCATGTCCTACATGTGTTTTAATACAATACTATCACAGAGAAATTAAATAACACATCCATTTTGAACATCTAAAATTCTTCTAAATTTAAATAATTCCAGTGGACTTTATTGAGTGGAAGCATCAGAAACTGTAGGAGGTGAAGAACGTGAGAAAAAGAATTGCTTGTATACAGCATGATGATAGTGGCAGAAAATTATAATTCTCTGTTCCATCAATCATTCACAATGATGGCATATTAAAGGTCAGAAATGGACTGAGGCCAGTATTGTAAATGTAATATTCCACTTTCAAACTGGCTAACTGCCACTGAAGGTCTACAGTACTGAGAAGATCCAAGAGATTTGGGGTTTAAACTGCTGGACAGCAGAAAAACATTAAGCAAATTAATGTTCACTGACATTTTCCTGACTATGATGAAAATATGCTTGGATTCATCTCATCCTTTATAGCTAAAATGTTAAAAGCATTAACCAGTATTTAGCGTTACAAAGTTTTATATATTTTAACTCCTATCTGGTTAATGAAGTGATGTGACTTAAATGTAAAAGCTTTCCTACTAATTTTTTTCAGGACTTCTCTCCTAAACTTGTTTATGCTAGACCTTTACAAAAACTATATTTAGCTTGTCAAGTATCCCTTAATAGTACCCTTCATACTATTTATTGTATTCCTTTCTTGGGCAGAAAAATGATAACTTTCATTTAATATAACTGCTGGAGCTGTGTTGATGAGGCAGCACAAAGCAACTAGGGCCAAGAATCTGCTGTATGGTGCTTTATACATGATTTCTTGCTTCTGTCACCTTATTATTGTTCCCAGTTCATTCTCTCTTGTTCTTGACCTACTCTTACTTCTCAGCACTTTGGGCCAGATAGATTCTAATCTAACAAGTATTATACTACAGAAACCCAGGTATCTTAAAAAATATGCTACTGGGCTTGTGCACACAATTGCAGTCGTGAATTTTTCAAGATATTCAGTGATGTATGTCATGCATTTGAGATTAAAATCTGTCCCTTTATATTGAGTCAGAAAAGTAAATAAGCCCCTCTTCCCAGCACATAAATGCAATTCCTGTACTATAGGCTGCAGTGAAAATTAAGTGGCCAGAAAGGGAGTGCTGCAGAATGCATTTTAATGTTGGCACATTTGATGGAAGTGAAATGGAATGATTTAACTTTTCCTGTCAGTGAAAGAATATATTGAGAGAGTACCCAAGCCTTGTAATACAGCCAAAACACATCAGCAAGTAGGTTGGGAGGATTCTTAGGCACACAAGGAATGCACAATCAAGTGGTGTCTGAGTAAAATTTATTATCAATCAAAAACCTTACTTGCATTTATATGTTTCCTCCCAATGTTATTTTGATCTTAATATAGTCACCAGAGAGACTAACTGAAGCTCTAGGCTGTGATTTTCAAAAGAGCCTAAGGGATTTAGGAGCCCAACTCCTACTGAATTTCACTGAGAGTTGTATGCCTGGCTTCCTTAGGCTTTTTTGAAAATCCTGGCCTCAGTGTACAAGTATAAATTAAATTGAGACAAAGAGGGAGTCATCCGGTTTAATGCAGTATGCTGGAATGTAACCATACTGTTCTCATTGGTGTTAATCTGTGTGCCACATCAGAGCCCCTCACCGTGATATGAAAACGTACCTCCTATGCACAGTTAGAAAATTACTAACTGTTGCCCTTTTGCTCTTTCATCAACTAGTAGATGTGAGCTGTACAACAGCAGACATTTTCCTGACAGCTTATCCATGAAACTTGATATTCTGGACAGATAGATGGGACATAGCCTTTTGCTATTTTTTTTAATTAGACATGATTAATGAAGACTGCAGCATATTGCTTCTTTTCTTTTAATAACCAGAGCTAATAGGTATTTTATGCCTCTGGAATTTTGACCAAAAGAGCATATCAGAAATTGAAAAAGGATTCAAGAAAGTCAGTTGCTTTTTTTTCCTTAAGAATTATTAAGAAAAGTTTCATTAAAGCTGAAAGCTCTGAAAAACCTAAACCCCTGAAGCCCTGAAACCCCCTAAAAAGCAAGCACCTCTCTCTCTCTCTCTCTCAGAACTTGAGCATGCTTAATTATATTCAATGGATAAATAGGAAGGGAAAGAACACTGCATGAAGGATTGTAATTCTTGGGTTCCGTTCTTCCAGCAAGAGTATGCAAGTATCTCCTATTGAAGTCACTGATTTTTACTAATAGACAACAATTAAAAAGGACCTAAAATAAACTCTGTGGTGACAGGCTCTAAAAACGCAGGTATAATGCATTTAATTACAGCTGCTTTGTTAATCTAATCTCAAATTGCTTTGTAAATATTCCTTAAGATTCACAAAACTCCTGTGATGTAAAGGAATATTATTATCCCCATTTTCATTTATAACATTTCCCCATGTTATGTCATTGGCCTAAGGTCAAATGGGGAATCCATGGGTTCTGACTCCTAATTCCCCTGCTGTAATAACTAAATCACACTCTTTTCAGGGGTAGGACATATGAACTTTATTCTAAGATATGCTTACTTCAAGTCCCTTAGTTTAGTCTCTAGATACACTGTCTCTCCTATTGCAATCTACAGCCATTTAAGATTCCTCATTCTTCATTTTCAAAATGATGTCTAATATGAAAAACAGACATTGTAGACATTTTTGAATGTCAAAATTTGGTAAAACGTGTGAACTATAAATTTTGACCAAAAGCAGGACATATATATTGTAAAGATAATTTTTTCATGCTTTTAATCTGCTGTAATTTAAATAAAGTCTTTTATGGGTATCATTTTACTCTCTGGCTATGTCTATACCCCAGAGGTGACACTGGGGGAGCATGCAGAAGGATGCCTGCCCCCAGAGTTGCTGCTTGGCTTGGACTGAGCATGCTCAGTAACACTCTTGAAGCCAGCTGACCTCACTCTGGCCAGCCCCCCCACCCCCGTTTTATCAGCAGGCATGTGTCGTCTCTGCCTACACTACCACTTATGTCGGTATAATTTATATCGCTCAGGGGTGTGAAAAAAACACTCCCCTGAGCAACATAAATTATAACGACAATAGCGCAGGTGTGAACAGCACTACATCAGAGGGAAAGCGTTTCGTGGTGACATAGCTACCACAGCTCATGGGAAGTTGCTTAATTATGTCAATGGGAGAGTTCTCTCCTGTCGGCATAGAGTGGCTACACGAGAGATCTTACAGCAGCACAGCTGCATCGGTACAGCTGTGCTGCTGTAGGTTCTCTAGTGTAGACATAACCTCAGTTATTATATATGATATCCCAATTACACAGTTCTGTTAACTTAGTGGTGAACTGGAGAGTGAACTGCAAACATTTAGACACATGTATAACTTTGATTTTAATGGGACTACTCGCATGCACAGAGGTTACTCACATGCATAAATATATGCAAGGCTGGCATACAAATGTAGCAATTCATTATTGCTACAATTCTGGGACCAAATGAATGTGGACTTTCTTCCAAATTCTTGAGAAAGAAGGACAAACATACAAACTTCCTGGGTTTTCCCCCCACCCCCTTTCATTTTATCTGACAAATAACAAGTATTAAAAATGGTCTTGTCCAGTTATGCAGATTCTTAGCAGAAAAGTAAGACAGGCTCATTTAGGAACACAGAATGGCATTTTCCTGTGCGTGGATCAACCTGAACTTCTGAGCTACATCTGTGCTTGTGTTTCCTGAATATAATGTGAAGAACAGTGCATCTTAATTACAAAATTTATGAAAAACACACTCAGTGAAGGTAATTGTAACCTAACCTCTACACCTTTATTGTAGCAAAGTATTTAAATACTAATTGCTGTCAGATATATCCACTTCCACCTTGGTGGTGAGAAAAAAGGAATGTTTCCATTTTGGAACAAAACAGCAATGGTTCAAGACCTTGTATATACATTAACATTGCTAATGTTTTATAAAACTGTGCTTCTGATTCTTAATGTATCCTGATGCCTACTTTTCTTCCTTTCTTTTTTAAATTTCAGTTTTATAAAATAGATTCCATACTATTAGTCAAATGTATAAGCACACATATGGGAATAAATACTGGTATTCCAAATTAACTATGAATCTTGCAGGCTTTATAATGCAACCAAAAAACCATAGATAGACACTTCATGAGTAAGTGTATATAATAATTACATATATGTTCATACTATAATTCTCAAGTTGCATACAGTGATGTTATTGATTGGGTTAATCCTCCTTGAAACCAGAAGGTGTCACAGCTGCCCCTGAGTACTGATAAACGTAAAATACAACTAAGCTCCTTTGTGGAACTAGACTGCTGAAACAATATCAGAGTCCACCCCAAACATAGGCAAATGTCACAACCTGAATGTTATCTGCCTGCATCCGACGAAGTGAGCTGTAGCTCACAAAAGCTTATGCTCAAATAAATTTGTTAGTCTCTAAGTTGCCACAAGTACTCCATTTCTTTTTGTGGATACGGACTAACACGGCTGCTACTCTACAATCTAAACAAAAGCACATGCAAGGCACATGTGCAGAGGGGTTTCTCAAGGTATTGTTTGGTGGGGTACATGTTTGACTGTGAGCAGGGATGAAAGTAACTTAAAGGACTTACCGGTACGGAGGGCAGAAGAGGTCCTGGGCTCAGTCGGGGGAGCGTCTCTGGGCCCCCGGAAGGGGCAGGCCTAGGGCGGAAGAGACAGGACTGGGGCCAGACTTCCCCAGCCAGTCCTTCAGCGCCGCCCAGCCCATACCATCCAGGGCTCCGGTGGCCATTTAAAGGGCCTGGGACTCTGGCCCGTACCTGCAGCCACTTTATTACTGGTATGCCGTACTGGACCGTACCAGCTTATTTTCACCTCTGACTGTGAGAGAAGTAGGAGAAACAGCAGAGAAGCAGAGAAAGAAGCAGAAGAAAGCCAAGGACACAGCCAGGACAAGCACTGGGGGAATTTGTTCCTTGAGAGGGAGCCTTTTGGTTAAGTGCTGGCTGGATAGGGGTTTGGAATTGTGAGCAAAGAAATTATTTCCTGCTGTTTAAATCTTGCTGTATTCAGGGAAACAGGACTTTGTATATTCTTTGTAAATAAAGAGGATTTTGTCAAAGAAATACCTGACTCCAACATCAATTTCTCCTCTCTGAAACAATCTGGTAGGCTCCATATTTTGGCTAATTGCTCCAGTCAGAAAGGGGTAACAGTATATATACACCTCTCCATATATGCAAACATTAATTTTTTTACATAGTCATGTGAGCTAAATTATCATTAACAATATATGTCATATATCCAAAGTATTTGGCAAATATGTACAAATAACAAAAAATGTTTGCATAAATCATCAGTAATATTTTTTTGAAGTGCCTTTATTTGTTGAATTAGAGAAGTACTGGGGTCATAGAGCATTTTTCAGTAACAATATTGAGATATATTGAAGTATTTCCCCCCAACATTCAAAAGCATCACTAACTTCAGTAGGCTTTGGATCAGGCCCTAAATACCCAGATACATGGAACAGTTTAAACAGAAATTCAACATGAGTTCCTTACTCGGAAAGTCAAGTTGCTAAAAGCCTTAGCTCCCAGAATGAAGTCTCTCTTTCTTGTCTCTTTTTTTGTCCCATTCATGACTGACTAAAAGTGTAATTGTTAGCTGTAATTATTCTGCAGCTCGAATGCAAGCAGTGATAAGTAGTTATTTAATCTGTTGTCAGCTTTAACTAATCTCAAATGTTACAAAAGGATAGATAGCATTGTTGTCTTCGGTACCATTACCGGATCACAGTGGCTGCTGCCTACACAGATGGCACACCAATTGTTCAGGGTGATGTTCTCTCCACATAATCGGCACTTATACTAAAACCTGACATCTCCATGTCAAGGTGGATAAACAACAACCGTGTTGCTGTTGTAAATGTGCCGGTATGGCATTGCAGCAGGATGTTTTCGTTTCCCTCTCTGTAGGACTTCTTGCAAGGCACCATTTTGGTTGGATGCAGTTTTCTGTTTGAAGTGTAAGAAAGTAAAACATTCCAGATGTAATTTCTTCCCTGTGATTATGTATCATGCATGCATGAGTATGTAAGGGGAGTGGTGATGAGGGCTGACTGAAATTTCTGAACATTTGGACACATTTTTATTGAAATATTTCTTCCCCCCACTCTGACCCCTACCCCCCACCCCCGTTTTTTTGGCCTACTGTAGTTGAGGGACAGATTCTAGTTACCATTGTGTAGCAAATGAGTGTAGTCAGCTCTACTATGCTCTCTGACATTCCTCATAGTGCACAACACAAAAGATCTCACTATTATGATTATAAGCATCCGTTCATGTACTTAGTGTTTAAAGTGGAAGAATTCAGTGAGAAAGTTCAGCTTGTTCATTAATATAACTTTTTAAACATCTAGACAAATACTTGTTTTGAATTGTTTGGGTTTTTTTTTCCCCCTGTTCCTAGACTTTGTATGGCAACTTCTAAACCAGAGATATATTTGTGGTTAACTAATACCCTGTCATTTCAATCAATGCACTCACTTGAAAAAAAAAAAATCTGTTCTTGATCCTTTAGTCCTGATTCAAAGAAATCTCCCATTGAATTCAATGGAACTTTTCCTAAGTCAGTAACTTTTCCTAAGATGGACCCCAAATTACAACACTGACACTGTCCCTGATCCAGATACCACATCCATATAAGTGGAGCCCTCCATCCATATGAGGACCACTGATGTCAATGGGTCTTTACACCTGTGCAGGGGAACCTCTCACAAATGCAGTTGCAGAACTGCAGCCTAACTAAGAGAATGCCTGATCCTGTAAAGATTTAAGAACTCATTTTCAGTACATAGCTAGTTCCATTACATTCAATATGCTTATTGAATAGGATCTAGTCCTCACATGCTTAAAGATAACCCCATGTGCAAGACTTTGCAGTATCACAGTTAGACGGAAAATGTATACAGAAATGACATGGTCAAACCTTTGGACAAAAGCCTCAAGGATAGTAAAAGATTATAAAGAAGATTTCTAATCGGAATGATAATAGACCTTTTTATTTTATGGTGCCCAGGGGTTACAATGTAATGTAGAATTTTATTTTAAAATAATAAAAAATCTTGCCTACATTGTTTCATTAGTTTTTATACTTTAAAGCTTCAGGATACTATTTATAAAGAGAGATTAGTTTATTTTACATTCTATATGGAAAAAAAAACATCATTTTAGACTATTGGATTTTACCACAAATTTTAATGGCATGCCACGCTGTTTGATAAAGTAATGCAGTCATCTCACAGTAGTTCATTGAATCAAGTTATAAATATTATGGCAAATGGAAAAAATACAATGATTAGAACAACCTATTTACAAATAAGTAATTCCAAACAATTCCATATTGCCGCTATGTAAACTAATTAGCAGACAATCTTTTTTGTACTCTTTGCAGGAGGGAGAAATAAGAAATGAAAGTGAATAAATTGGGTCAACAACAGCAAGGTTTCCAATGGAGAAAGGAAAGGGAGAAAAAAAATCTTGTGTATACCTACATATTTCCATAGCAGGTTTCACTGTACAAGTAGTGATTGTCAAAAATGTCATGTTGAAAGCTTTTTGTTTTAGGTGGGTGAGAGTTTCCAAAACTACTTTTCCCCTTCTGTCACTAGCTTAACTTCAAATTGCAGGTTTATCATCATCACAAGTGAGGCATGTCAGCTAAATGTATCTGAAGCAAATTTTTGCTATAGCATTATGCGTATGTGAAATTCATCTTTATGGAATCAGACGCAGGTTAACAATATTGTATTGTACATTGGGTATGTCTGATATCTACAGTACTAGATAGAGCAATGGATATATGAGGTGATTATTTTAGTTATTCAAGCTAAGCATTAGCTAGACCTGCTTATTAACATTTGCTGAGGGCAAGTAAGAGAATGTAAAGAGGTTGCTGAGCATTTTACATGAAAACCTAAAGCTATTGGGAACTTCCAATGTGTAGCTTTAATTTGGGGGATGATATTATGATATTAATAACATTTATATGGTGCTGTAGGTTTTCACAATGCTTTACAAATTCAGATTAATACATAAACCTTGCCCTAAGGAGCTTATCTTTTAGAGGGTCAGCTTCCTCCATCCTTACTCACAATGAGTAGTAACTTTATCTTCAAATACTTCTATTGGTTTCAAGGGGACAACTTGTGGAGTAAGGTACTATTTAATATAAGTAAAAGTGGCAGGATCTAAATTAAACACAACTAGCAAACCCAAGGCAAGACATTAAATAATGGGTCAGAAAAGGCAAGGTTGTGAAGAGAGTTCTGGGAAGGAGGCAAAGGAAGGTAGTATTCTTCCTGAGGTCCATAGCAAATGAGTTTTTCACTTAAAATAAACAAGCTAGCTAATAAAACCACAAAGTGCTCCTTGTCTCTGCATTTCTCAGGATGTCCTAACTGCTGCACGGTTATCTTTTAGATTGCCAGCTCCTGTAAGCAGGAATTGGCTTTGTTTTGCTGTCTTGTCCAGTACCATTGTCAGTGGCAACCAACTAATAAATAATAATTCTTGAAAGGAGTGGAGTTTTAGGAGGGATCTGAAGAGAATGACAGAGGGTGATCTCCGGAAAAATAGTATAGGGTTGCTTCAGATTTTGAAGGTGTGAAAATTTGAATGTGACAAATAGACACACTAGATCAGTCTCCTGAGAACAGTAATATTTTGATCTAGTTTTCATTGGTGGACTTGGTGTAGAAGTGTCTGAATGGTGTTTGTGGCCTGTGATATACAGTAGCTCAGACGAAATGATCTGGTGGTCCTTTCTGGCCTTAAACTCTGACACAAAGGGAATAGGAAGTTTAGATTACCTGGAGGAATATAAGAGGAGTGTGAGTGAAGCTGGAGATGAGGGAAAGACAGTGAGAGGAAATGTGGTCAGACATGATACACGTCTTGAAGGTGAGGAGTATCAATATAACCAGTGGTAAGAGACAGGACTCAAGAATGTGTGTAACATGTCCAGAGCAATGAGAGAAAAAGACAACTTTAACAATTATCTTTTGGTAGACTAGATGTTCTGGTATGTAAGAAAAGGGGAATCCAGACAGATGTTGCCATAGTGAGGAACATGGAAAAATTGCAGGATTTAGTAATCCATTACATTTGTAGAAAGAAGGTTTCAGTGCTGACTCAGGCACCTATAGAGAGCTTATCTAACTAAAGCCAAGAAAAAACGTGTATAAAAAATAGAACTACTTTATGCTGTCCAGACCTGACCTGACTATATTCTCTGTCTCAGCCTCCATAACTGGTTCTTGTCTCTTTGTGTGAAAATTTGAATAAACAAAAATTGTGGCATTATATGTGGCAACTATAACCTAATTGTATACTGAAGGATACATATAATGAAGGATATGTGGCAACTTTAATCTAAGTGATGTTTAACCCTTTATAGCATAAAAGAATCGATGATAGAACCAAGACTGAAGAGCCAGAGGGATGGGAAGAATATTGAAGTGTTAACAGTGATGGGGAAGAGCAGCATGGAAGAAAGATTAGGTAGGACTCTAAGTAGTACAGTTTTGGAAAGAATTAATTTGAAATCATATCTCCTCTAAGAGGAGACATCAGACAGGCATTTTGCATACATAAATGGACAGAAGGGGTGACTGAGATGTCTTAATAGTTACTAGACAAATCATTTGTTACATCACCTCTGCTAGACATCAAGCCCACTTAACTTTATGACCCATGCAAACAAATTTACGTTTTAATTGAACCCACTGAGCATTAGTGTTCCAAGAGGTTAAGCTAGCTGGGATGTTTGCAGCATTTGACTTTGAAATCTGTTCTGCTGGTGTTAGCTACCATGGCTATCACAGTACACAGGACCATTTCTCATATTAGATTCAAGTTTTGCCCTCAGATATATGTAATGGCCTATTGATTTAAATTGGAAATGAATGTGTGTACCTGGGGACAGAACTGGACTCAAGAGCAGCTGGTTACAAATAGGAATTAAATTCTTCCATTCCTTGTTCACATATATCATGTTTCCGAATTGTTTAGAGGAGGGCATAGGAAATTGGGGGGGGGGGATTGTTTTGAAAGGAAATCAAAACAAAATACTATGTGCCAGTTAGATTTGATTGTTTTTTCCCACAAAGCCTACAATCAGATTACACTTGTAATTTAGATCTTCTTCTGATACTAATTCATGAGACAACAAGCAGACACCAGTACAGGGGTTTCAGTACATGTGAAAGTACAGTACAGATTTATTTGTGCTGATTAAGTTATAAATATTTGTTATAGATCAGTGCATCCATGATGTATGTGAAATTAAAGCTTCTAGTGAAAGTGACACAATCAGCTGGCACTGATAGTCTGATAAAGTCATTGTGCTTCATTTGGAATCCATGACTGCTATTTCAGCTAATTTAAACGTACACATGTGAATTAGACTGTCTTTAATCTGATAAAGGCAACAGATGTGCTCGGAAAACCAGAAGGCTCATTTACAATCTGTCTGGATTGCTGGCAGAGTCTTTTTAATTATGGGCAATGGTGGCTCAATTGACCAACATGATGGTGAACTGTTTCTCATCTAATGGATTGGCAGAACACCAAGAGAAATGGGTGTACACAACAGAGCAATCTGCAAAATATTTTACAACTCAGAATAGTGAGGTCCCTTTGATCTTAGGGACCTTATAAAATAAGTATGAATAAAAATGTGAAAACTGTTACTGTTTTAATAACTGATGAGTGGGGAAGAATCCTTAAAACTATTTCAGGAGCATTTCAGAACATTTTGGTACCAGTAGGTACCTGCAGTGGTATATGCAGGAGTTTTAATAGTATGGTGGAAAGTTGATTAGCAAACAGTTGTCAGTGATTAGTATTTGCTTCTCTGCTTTTTCTCTATCTTTTATTTTTCTCTTTTTTTTTACTTATTCCCCCCTTCTTATAGCAACTTTCATTTCATCATTATCCATTTGCTCTGTTTTACTTTTTCAATGTTTCCCTTATCTTTTATGTTACTGTTTGTGTTTCCTCTTTAAAAACAAAACAAAAAAACCTCACTGCCCTATGCTGACAGTTTTATCAAACATATTTTTTAACAAAGCCCTATAAAACTGTGCTATACTATTTTTACATTTTTCTCTCCATTTACTTACAAAGCTGTCTGGCATATGAGGTCTCAGAAAATGCAAAAAATGGCAAATTATACAGCATGGATTAGTTTATTATGGGGAAGAGGTAGTATCTTAATAATTAAGGACCCATTTTGTCCTAAACCAATATGGACAAAATATGTTTGCTGGCCACAAACAACAAATGAGAAACTTGATGAGGAAAGTATCTTTGGGGATGGCGTTAGCAACAAGGCCAAAACTGGATTAATAATGGAAAGCAACATTATTTCTAAACCTTGCAAACATTTATTTATGTCTTAACTGTACTCACATGAGTAGTTCCATACTTGTCTTTTTACTACATTTATTTTCACCAATAACCATATAAACTAAGACTGAAGAGACACTTCTAAAAAAATAGGAGTAACTATATTAAAAAAATGTATTTGAGAGGAAGAATAAACCAATGATTAGAGCACTAGCCTGCAATTTGGGACATCCAGCTTCAGTTTTTGGCCCTGTTGCAGAGTTTCTGTTTGTCATTAAAAAAGTCACGTAGGGTAAAATTTTCAAATTCTTGAGTACCTTAGGAGCCTGAGATTCATTTTCAAAAGTCACTTCAGCTTCTAAGTTGCATTGACTTTGAAGCCTAAAGCCCAGATCCACAAAGGAGTTTAGGTGCCTAAGTCTCAGTTTAAAGCTCTACTGCACTCCACAGAACTCCCACTTGGCTGCTGCCAAACCCTGTAGGTGCTTAAATTCACTTAGTGCCCATATTTCAGGGTAAAAGTTCCCAAGATGCTTAAAGTTTCTGCCTCTGGACACATGCACTATTTCCTTACTCGAGACATCTCTATGACTTTTTCCTGAATAAGCCCTGGTGCTACCCACAAGTTAGGGGAACAGAGGTGTTCACCTACTTATCTCATGTGTGGGGCCTGATCTGGTAGGCATGCTCACAGACCACCTGCAACATGGGGTTCCATTCAAAACCTGGCCAGAGGAGGAGGTGCCTAACTTATAACTTTCAACCCAAACCGTAGAGAAATCACCTGGGATGTGGGAGACCTAGGTTCAGTTCTCCCACCTCTCAGGATGATGTTCTAACCACTGAGCTATGGGACCTTCTGATGTGGCACTTCCTCAGTCTCTCCTGTTGAAGCTGTTCCACTTTGGAATGAGGCATTTAAAGAGTCATTAGGCCAGAGAGATTGAGAGTGACTCTGTAGCCTGGTGTTTAGGGCACGCACCTATGAGGTAGAAATTTTAGGATTCTGTCCCTCGATCCAATGACTCTTTAATTATTTCTCCTACATGGAACTGTTTCAACTGAAGAGACTGAGGGCATTTCATTTCAGAATATTCTGTAGCTCAGTGGCTAGAGCCCTTTCCTGAGAGGTGGGAAACCTCTGTTCAAATCTTTTCTCCCCTCAGTCTGCTTGAGATGGGTGGGGAATTGAACCTAGGTCCCACACATCCCAAGTGAATTCTCTACATGCTGGGTTGAAAGTTATAAGTTGGGCACCTCCTCCTCTGGCCAGATTTTGAAGGGGACCCATCTGGTAGGCAGTCTTTGAGCACGTCTAACAGATCAGTTCCCACACGAGTCAGGTGGACAAATGCCCATCTTCCCCCAGTTTATGGATCGCTCTGGGGCTTAGGCAAGAGATAGCCACTCAGACACCTAAAGCGAGGCAGCAATGCACATGCTCAGAGATAAAAACATAAGTGCCTAGGGAACTTTTACCCTGAAAACATAGGTGCTCAGTGAGTTTAGGACACTGCAGTGTTCAGTGGCAGCCAAGAGGGAGTTCTGTGGATTGCAGAAGAGCGTCAAAGGGCAGGCATACTGGAAGGCCAGGGAGGCCACCAATCAATCCAGTGAAGAGCCTCAGACCTCCTGCATTTACAAAGAGCTGCATGTGGAGAGCCCACCAGCACCTGCAACAGCACTGTTGATGCCTCTGAGAAGCTCAGGTCACAGGCCCCTGCCATAAACAGAGAGAAGGAGGACTATGAGGGACTGGTGACCAGGGGATCCAGCTGTGCAGTGAGCCAGGACCTACTTTTGACTCCACTTCCAGCCAGTTCCACCAGTCAAACACAGGTGAGCCCAATGCAGGGGAAGGAACCTGGGGTAAGTGTAGTTTAATTTTCAATAACAGGGATGCCCCCTCCCAAATTAGCAGAACATCTATTTTTTATTTATCATTAATGTATTTGTGTTAAAAGATGTAGTGGTACAACCAAGAGAGGTAGAGTTACTATCTGATTTTCATTCCCCTCTAGAGTTTGGCAGGGAGGGTGATGCTGAATAGTTCATGCACAGGGATGCCCCTTGAATCCTCCTGGGAGATCTTGATGAAACTTTCATGGATGTTCTCTGCAATCCCCTGCCAAAGGCTTCTAGGAAGGACTGCCTTATTTTTTCTGCTGTGGTAGGATGCTTTCCCATACCACTCAGCAATAACTTTAGCAGGCATCATTGCACTACACAGCCTAGCAGCATACAGTCTTGGGTGGCTTCAAGAACTGTGTTCACGCTGCCTTTGTTACCCCCAGGAGTGAGATATCAGCTGAAATCACCACTGTCTGTGGAAAACAGTTCCAGTATTCAGTGCCATTGCCTTATACTACTAGAATCATGCAAGACTGAGCAATTCCCTCCTCATTTCCCCAACCCTTGAAGGTCCATAATCACCATGGCTGGTGCTGTGACTGGTGCTGTGCACAAAGAATCCCACACAGAAGTGATAATGTAGTGCTTAAAACTTTCAGGGAGTAAGGGGAGTGAGTTCAGCATCTTACATTTTGCTTTCCATTGTGAACACACTGAGAATGGTACCTCTGTGTGTGTTTTATCTGCAGCTGTTGCTACTGCAGCCTTCAGTGTCTCCCCCTCTACTACCACAGTAGGTCTGAATCAGATAAGGAGGAAAAAGAATATGACTCAGGATGACATGTTCCAGGAGATCCTGAAAACCAGAGCTGCATCAGACAATGAGCACAGGGCCTGGAGAAGGATAGAGTGGAGAGGAGAAAGACACAGGAAAAGGAGTGGGACATGAGCGACGACATAATGAGGCTTCTGAGGCAGCAAAGAGAGATGCTGAAGACTCTGCAGTTTCAACGATCCTGAGCTTGCCTCCCTCTGCAGCCCAACCTCCTTATACCACCCCCCTAACATTCCACATGGTGTCAGGGGTCACAGCACAACCCCTACCATCCCACCCTGGGGTATGTAGCTGAAATGTTCTTTGCCATTCAAAGGTTCTGTTCTCTTAATTTATTAAGTTTTAAATGTATTTGGTTTTTATTTGCCTGTTTTGTTTTGTTTGTTTCTGCACAGATTTTGTTACAAAATAATTTTTATTATTATTTGGAACATAATTCATCTTTATTAGTTCACAACACATTCACAACAATTGGCTGGTGCTCAGCAGTCCTTAAAGTCGCTAATTACCTATTACTGCAGAGTAACACATAACCCATTAGATTATTCACAGACAAAATTAATAGGTGCATTAACAATGTTATATTCCTACATAGACAGCAATCACCACATGATTCATGCTGGACTGCAAAAAAGCAGGCCCAGGTATAACATCCTACTACAACAAACACTAGTGTGGCTCACTATTAAAATGGTCTTTCAAAGCCTCCTTGAGCTGCATAGCTCTGCACTGAGCTCTTTTAATAGATTTTGTATCTGGGTGCTCAAACTGAGCAGACAGCCACTCCATCTCTACAGTCCAACCCCGCAGAAACTTTTCTCCCTTTGCTTCACAGATATTATGCAGGACACAGCAGGCACTTGTAGCTATTGGGATATTTTTCTCACTGAGGTACAATCTTGTGAATAAACACCACCAGCGACCCTTCAAATGATGAAAGGCACATTCCTTGGTGCTGTTGAGGTGGCTGATGTACAGCTTTATGAGCCAGGGAAGCAAGTGATAGGCCAATGGTAATCCGCTGATTGGGAAATAAACCCTTGTTTGCAGCTTCCTGAATAGTCCCGTGTTCTCAAAATAAAATGAATGTACTTTCATCTGGGTTCCTAAATATTCTAATTCTACAGGTGCAAGATTCATTGTGAGGCAAGGCAATTTTAGCAGTGTGGTTATGTACATTGAAGTACAGGGCTCAAGCAAAAACATTTCAATATGAGAGCTGCGCTTGGTAAACACCCCTTACATTAAAGGCACTTTTTCAAATTTTCTCTAGGACCTCCACAGAGACTTTCCTGCTTCATAGGCTGATATTGCGGTTGTTACTGTGCATTTTGGGGAAGGCTTCAGGGGTTGTACAGCAGTGAGATTTCTAGCCTCTCTGAATGATTTAGCAGTGATGCCTCTGGCAGCCCTTTAAAAAAAGGACATACTAACTTATGAGCTACATCACCCTTTAAATGTGCATCATGTGCCCCGTTTGTTAGACCTCCTATACTGGCCAGTTCCTAATAGATGAAGCCATGTCTTTAGCAGCCCTTCCACCGCACGTCAGTGGTGCCTTGCACAAGGTCATAAGAACAGCCATACTTGGTCCATCTAGCACACTATCCTGTCTTCTGACAGTGGCCAATGCCAGGTGCTTCAGAGGGAATGAACAGAACAGGTAATGATCAAGTGACCCATTCCCTGTCACCCATTCCCAGCTTCTGACAAACAGAGGCTAGGGACAGAGCAAGGACTGCTATTATGCCTGGCCTAGCCTCTCCGCAGGGCTGTAAGGCATAGAGAAGGATCCTTGCCCCCTAGAACAGGATATTATCTGGGGAGAAAAAAATGAAATTTATTTATTCTTCCAGAGAAACTCTAGTAAATGAAATTACTCCAGCCAGTTATTGATACTGCTGCACAAGGAGCTAGCCACTTGAGGGATGAAATGTATTCTGTTCTAGTGCAGGAAGGGGAGACAAAAATGGATCCCACTGCCCAGTCCTCAGTATTTCATAAAACCCTTCTGAACTTGATTTTTTATTCAAAGCCATTGGAAAAGGGGGAAGGGGAAATAATATTTGTTTCTGAGTAGACCTAAACAGGCTCAATGAAGCAGCAAACAGATAACAGTATATTTCACTAAAAAGCATATATATGCTTTAATCCAATGGTAGATATGTTCTGAAGCATGAGGAGTAAAGTATATTAATCCTCATGCTTCAGAACATATCATGTACCATTGGACTAAAATTAGTCCACTATCGGAGCATGGATTCAGGAGTGGATCAACCACTGTTTTGATCCATATGGCAGTATCTGTTTCAGTCTTGCACTGGGCTCTGCCAATGCAGATCCTGTTGCAGGACTTCCGGCAGTGGGAAGAGTGATAATGGCTGTAAGCAGCTATATTGGTAGCAGGGTTTAATTAAATAATTGAAGTATGGGTCCATGTGGATTTTTTTTTACCTCTAAATAGGTTGTTTTCACACACTGAAGTTCTGTGAGATAAATCAGTCTAGTATACTTTTTATGTATGTTATGAAAAGAATAAGCAAACAAATGTGAAACTAAACAAATATCAATAACTAATTTACTTCTGGTTTATCTAAACTAACAATTACACAATTCAATGATGAAATCTAGGTTACAATTAAAGTTGAATCAATGTGTAGGTGGTTTAATTTATCTGGCTCACTAATTACAGAACTAAGTGAATCAACTTATAAGGTAAACACAAAAAAGAAAAAAAATACTTTAATACATCACAGGAAAGTTAAGGGGCAAAGTCATTCCTTCAGTCTAATCAACTGAGCTAAGGCTAGGTCTACCCTACAACATTTTACTGACATAGTTATGTTGGTCAGAGTGTGAAAAAAACACACCTAACCGACATAGTTATGCCTACAAAACCTCCAGTGTAAACGCAACTATGGCAACAGAAGAATGCTTCTGTTGTCATAGCTAATGTCATTTGGGGAGGTGGTGTTACTATGCCAGCAGAAAACTCGTTCTGTTCATTAATACAGTATCTACACTAGAGGGGTTTGATGGTATAGATATACCAGCAAAGCATTTGTAACAGAGACAAGGTCAAAGTCTGATGAAAGCAGAAGCTGACTCTTGCCTTTGTTTTAAAGAAATACAACTCTTAGAATGATTTCTTAATAGCTTCCCACTTTATCATTTCACTTTCTTTTTCTGAACATACAACCTATGTTAGGCTTTATTTACTTAGTTTATTTCCCCTTCCCACACTAACACAGTGTTTGTGTCTTTGGCAAGTTTACACAGAAGCAGAAGTGATTTTCAAGTCAAGCAGATTTGGAATAACATATTTTAACCCAAAATAATCCCTTTTGCATCAGAAGGCAGACTTGGAGGTTTTTAGTGTCTACCTGTGGAAACAGTAACACAGTGACATGCACACACTAATGGTGCAGAACAATTCAGGTCCCTCTAAATTCTATACTAAAGACCTTTTGCTTCTTATTCTTCAGAGAGTCTTCCTAACATGATTAGTCTCACTTGAAAAATGTTGCCTGTCAGTAGGGTTCGTCTCTTGTTCCTCTTAGTTGTAGACTTCAAGACTTGCTTAGCTGATGGCCATTGTCTTTTACCTCTTGTCTAGGATGTCCAGTCTAGGGAAAAGAGATATCATTGATGTGAAAGAGTTTCCTTTTCATTCTCCATCTCTTATAGCTTAAGACAAATCTTTTGTACGGATCAGTGTCCCCTTACATTGCCTCAGGGACTACCTGTATATCTTCAGTTATGTGTTCCAGCATGTTGGGTATAATTCAGCATGGATCTGTAATTTGGTATCTTGATCTGAGATCATAGTTGAAGATTCCAGTCTGAATTTTTTGTTTTCTTGAGAAATCTATTAGTGACCACAAGTAGATGTCCTCTTCATAAACAGGACATGTGAGAGTCCCATGTGAGGAGAAGACAACAGAATTCTGTCTAACAAGGCCTGTTCTTACATTGCTCAATATATTTAATGGTACATCAGCTACCCCTGCACCCATTTCCAAGCATTCCTTGGACAACTGATAAGCATGACATTAGAAAGTGAATCTTGGGGTGGGTCAGGACCCAGGCTGAGTGCCTGGCTGCTTCAGAGCGTTCTCTCCTAAAGAGTAACATTTCTTATCAATATTAAACTTTATCTATCATTTAACAAAATAAAGCTGTGCAGGCCAGACTCAAATATGACCCATATTCTTCCACTGTGGGGGGATACAGGCAGATTTAGAGGACATCTGATGCTTCTAGAGAAGAGGAAGACTTCCTATTCTTGGCAGACTGCCTCGGGAAGGGCAGCCATAAAAATGCCACTGCTCTCTTGTAGGCATGAATCCTCCCCTCTGAGCAGTGTTCCACAGACCCACGGGAATGCAATTGCTGAGTTCAGTGAGAAGCTTGCCTGAGGAAGGAGTCACAGGGTCAAATCTAAACTGGGTTTTTCCCCAATACAGTAAGTTTACTTTGCTTTAGGGAATAATGAATGTGGCTGGTGGAGTGGGGGTAGGAGAAGGAGTAAAGAGGGAAACATACCTTTTTGAAGGGTTATTCCTTTTGGTAATATTATGTCACAAATGACCCAACATGCTCTTTCCATATATTCTGATGTTAGAAAATGACTGTATATATCCCTGGTTCTATCATCTCCCTACAGAGCTGCTCCCAGAAGACATTCTCCATCCTTGACACATTCCAGTCTTCCAACTTAATGATTATTCTCGTTAGGTCTAATCTAGTATTTTGTGTATAATATTTCTTATTACTGTATTTTTTATCATTTAAAAAATTATTGACTGCAAGCTGGCCTGAGGCTCAAGAACCTCGCAAACATGGAAATTATTTATTTTAAAGTGAGCTTCTCTGAAGGCTATCTCTAGCAGATATAAGGCAGATCTCTCCTGGTATCCACTAGGGAATAAAAGTTCATGTGTTGCATGGTGAGTTTTATGTGTGACTCACATTAATGTAAATGGTTGTCATGAAGCTAAATTCATGTTCACGCTGCTGATCAAGACCCTCTTGAGCCCATTCATCTCTTTGTCCATTAAAAGCAAACACACACACAGCCAATTATTTAAACTGGTAATTGTGACAGAGTAACTAACTTTAATCTAGCAAAAATCATACTTGCTATAGAGTAAAATAAGTTAAGGGGGATTTATGGAAAGTATGAGTTCTATACATTCAGATTAAGGACGGATATTGAACTTAATTTTGGGTTAATACTTCCAGTCAGGGACAACTAGCATTCACGTGCTCAGAAACTGTAGTGGTGATCTTGAAAGTACCTAGATAGATTAGATATGTCTATCTTCTTCCATGTTTAGGAGGCATCTAGCACTTTTTGGGAAATCCTGTAATCTAATTAATTTATAACAATAATAAATAGATAGAGAGGCAGAACATTTAAAAGGGTAAGCATTAGTAGAATGTTTGGAAAAGAGGGAGGTAATTTGGAAATAGGAAGGGGTAACAAGAAATTGGGAACTAAAGAGTTTGGCCAAGATAGGGAATAAAATACTGAATGACTTTGGAAACATATAAAGGATGTTGAATGAGACAGAATGTCATATCCCACTCTCAGAGGACATTTTAATACTAGGTTTGACTGGAAAACAAGAATTCCATTTGAAAAAAATAAAGGAGGTTTCAGAATAGGTTGTTTTGGTTTTGCCTGGAAACTTAACCAAGCCCCTTTGATTTTTTTTTAAATGAAAAAAAATAAGAATGATTCCCTAGGATAGCCAATAGACTCATTGTAATGGGCCCTTACCTGGGATGTGGACAATACAGGTTCAAGTCCCTGTTCTGCCTGAACCGGAGGAGGGATTTCAACCTAGGTCCCTCACATCTCACCTGAGTGCTCAAACCACTGGGATATTAGGGTGGGGCTTTGACTAGAAAGTCCATGCTGGACCTGAAAAAAGATTCCTGATGAAAATTTCACCAAAATGGATACATTTCTGCAAAATGTTTTGGTTTTGACAAAATGGCATTTTCCAATGAAAACATTTAATCGGAAGAATCCAAACCAGCACTAATAAATATTTTTGTGGGGATATATGGTATAATGGTGAATACTATTAGAGCAGGCCACATCAGAGTAACAAGGAAACTGTATCAAGGCTGACTGCAGAGAGACACTTGAGACAACAGTACTGGATTGCAAATAGACTGCCATACTAACAATCAGGAAGAAACACTTAAGTGATAGTTGAAATTTTTTTGCCTCAGAGTTAAATTAAAGAGAGGCTGGTTTGACTTTACAAAGTACAATGTATGAGTAACACAAGAAAGCATTGTACCTATCCAACCTAGCCAAGTATGAAGTCATCATAGAATGAAGAATGATGGCTTGTGAGTTACTATTATTTAAACTGATATCTTCCCTTTATACATAATTTTGTTTTTCATTACACTTTCATACATTGTATTGGGCTCTTGAACACCTAAATACTTTTGTCTTCTTGTGAGAGACAAATAGTACCGAGTGCATTTGGTCAATGGAAAACCAAAACAAGTGCATGCAATACATTGATTGTGGTCAGCAAACATGGGGAAAAGCCAGATGACGACATGGAATAATAGGAATAGGGGACCGAAGGTCACAGTGATGCTGTGTTTTGGTTTAGATTATGCAATATATAATGAGCATAATTGAAAAGTCCACATTTTCCCAGCAAGTACCACACCGTCACCACAGTTATTTCCTATCTGATATCGTGTGGTAACTGTTGGGCAAATTCTTGATTTATAAAGGCAAATGCTGCTCAAAATGGCATGTCATCACTATCATAGTGAATACATATAAAAGAGGGACTTGTTTCAATATCTTATAGCTTAAGACAAACCTTTTTGGATGTATTTTGTATTGCTGTTGTCTGTCAGTTTGTTCCCGATTTAAATTGTGGCAGTTAATGTAACTTTGCAGTACAAGCTACAGCAAAACATTCAGATATTGACAAGATCAGTGAGAGATGGCAGAATGGCATGCAAACATTTAATACAGGAACTTTGCAAGGTCCAGAAGAGATCATATAGTCTATTTCTATTTTTTTTCCTTACAATCTTAAGGAATGAGATTTATGCTGTACAGTATTATCACTGAGGTTAAGATTTTGTCAAAGTTATTTTTAGTAAAATGTCTTGCATAAGTATTGGGCAATAAACAAAAATTCACGTAAGCCTGTGATCTACCTGTGACTTTTACTAAACATAATGTGGGTGGGGGGCAGGCTACTTGCAGGAGGGAAATTTACAGCTCCATCGCCCACTGCCTGTGGTGGCGGCTGACAGCTCCATGCCCCACTGCCCACATTGGCGGCTGACATCTCTGGCCTCTGCTGCCTGCCTGATCACTCATCATTTTAATTTCTCAAATCTGTTTGATTTCTGTATCCTTCAGTTCCATTCATGTTCAAACAGCATATAAAATTTCCTTAAGTAATTTCTGTTTCTTGACTCTGTAGCAAATTATTTCTATTGTCTATGTGAAAGCATGGTCTGCCCCTTTAAGTGTCAGGAGGCGTGGGGATAGTCAATCCTGTTCAATCAGTTCACCTGGATCATAATAAATTGCCTCCAAGCCTAAAGTGGCTCGACTAATTAGGGTCAGGTGACAGCCTGAAACAAGTGGGAATCATAAAAGAGCTGAGAACAGAGCTTGCTGTAGACTCACAGGAAACAAACTAGGCTCTGGTGGAAGGCTTTCAAATATGGCCTGGAGTACTCCATTGAAGAAGACTAGGAATCACAGCTCTATCCCAGAAGCAGAGAGATTGGGTATGTCTACACTACGAAATTAGGTCGAATTTATAGAAGTTGGTTTTGTAGAAAGCATTTTTATACAGTTGATTGTGTGTATCCCCACACAAATGCTCTAAGTGCATGTAATTAGCGGAGTGTGTCCACAGTACCAAGGCAACCGTCGACTTCCAGAGCGTTGCACTGTGGGTGGCTATCCCACAGTTCCCGCAGTCTCTGCCGCCCATTTGAATTCTGGGTAGAAATCCCAGAGCCTGATGGGGCTAAAACATTGTTGCGGGTGGTTCTGAGTACATATCGTCAGGCCCCCATACGCTCCCTCCCTCCGTGAAAGCAAGGGCCGACAATCGTTTTGCGCCTTTTTTCTTGAGTTACCTGTGCAGACGCCATACCACGGCAAGCATGGAGCCCGCTCAGCTAACCATCACTGTATGTCTCCTGGGTGCTGGCAGACATGGTACTGCATTGCTACACAGCAGCAGTTTATTGCCTTTTGGAAGCAGACAGTGCAGTATGACTGATATCCGTCATCGACGTAGTCCTGGGTGCTCTTTTAACCGCGTGCCTGGGCAAACACGGGAGTGACTCAGACAGGTCATTTCCCTTGTTTTGTCTCGTGGCGATTGAGTCCTACCGGCAGTGCACTGTCTTTTAACCTCCAGCTAGCAGAAAATGATGGCTAGTCATCATACTGCACTGTCTTCTGCCGAGCACCCAGGAGATGATGATGGCTAGCAGTCGTACTGCACAGTCTGCTGCCAGCAAGATGTATAAAGATAGATGAAGTGGCTCAAAACAAGAAATAGACCAGATTTGTTTTGTATTCATTTTCTCCTCTCTCCTTCCCTCCCTCCCTCTGTGAAATCAACAGCCTGCTAAACCCAGTTTTGAGTTCTATCCTTGAGGGGGCCATTCTGTTTCTCGCAAAGCCACGCCCTTTGTTGATTTTAATTCCCTGTAAGCCAACCCTGTAAGCCATGTCATCAGTCGCCCCTCCCTCCGTCAGGGCAACGGCAGACAATCGTTCCGCCCCTTTTTTCTGTGCAGACTCCATACCATGGCAAGCATGGAGCCCGATCAGATCATTTTGGCAATAAGGAGAACATTAAACACCATGCGCATTATCCAGCAGTATATGCAGCACCAGAACCTGGCAAAGTGATACTGGGCGAGTAGGCGACGTCAGCGCGGTGACGTGAGTGATGAGGACATGGACACAGACTTCTCTCAAAGCACAGGTCCTGCAATGTGGGCATCCTGGTGCTAATGGGGTAGGTTCATGCTGTGGAACACCGATTCTGGGCTTGGGAAACGAGCACAGACTGGTGGGACCGCATAGTGTTGCAGGTCTGGGACGATTCCCAGTGATTGCGAAACTTTCGCACGCATAAGGGCACTTTCATGGAACTTTGTGACTTGCTTTCCCCTGCCCTGAGGAGCAAGAATACCAAGATGAGAGTAGCCCTCACAGTTGAGAAGCGAGTGGCAATAGCCCTGTGGAAGCTTGCAACGCCAGACAGCTACCGGTCAGTCGGGAATCAATTTGGAGTGGGCAAATCTACTGTGGGGGCTGCTGTGATGCAAGTAGCCCACGCAATCAAAGATCTGCTGATATCAAGGGTAGCGACCCTGGGAAATGTGCTGGTCACAGTGGATGGCTTTGCTGCAATGGGATTCCCTAACTGTGGTGGGGCCATAGACAGAACCCATATCCCTATCTTGGCACCGGAGCACCAAGCCGGCGAGTACATAAACTGCAAGGGGTACTTTTCAATAGTGCTGCAAGCACTGGTGGATCACAAGGGACGTTTCACCAACATCAACATGGGATGGCTGGGAAAGGTACATGACGCTCGCATCTTCAGGAACTCTGGTCTGTTTCAAAAGCTGCAAGAAGGGACTTTATTCCCAGACCAGAAAATAACCATTGGGGATGTTGAAATGCCTATATATAACCCAGCCTACCCCTTAATGCCATGGCTCATGAAGCCGTACACAGGCAGCCTGGACAGTAGTCAGGAGCTGTTCAACTACAGGCTGAGCAAGTGCAGAATGGTGGTAGAATGTGCATTTGGACGTTTAAAAGCGCACTGGTGCAGTTTACTGACTCGCTTAGACCTCAGCGAAACCAATATTCCCACTGTTATTACTGCTTGCTGTGTGCTCCACAATATCTGTGAGAGTAAGGGGGAGACGTTTATGGCGGGGTGGGAGGTTGAGGCAAATCGCCTGGCTGCTGGTTACGCGCAGCCAGACACCAGGGCGGTTAGAAGAGCACAGGAGGGCACGGTGCGCATCAGAGAATCTTTGAAAACCAGTTTCATGACTGGACAGGCTATAGTGTGACATTTGTTTGTTTCTCCTTGATGAAAACCCACCCCTTTGGTTGACTCTAATTCCCTGTAAGCCACCCCCCCCTCCCCTCCTCCCTTCGATCACCACTTGCTGAGGCAATAAAGTCATTGTTGCTTCACATTCATGCATTCTTTATTAATTTGTCACACAAATAGGGGGATAACTACCAAGGTAGCCCAGGAGGGGTGGTGGAGGAGAGAAGCACCGGGGTGGGGGGTGGTGGAGGAGGGAAGGACAAGGCCACACAGCACTTTAAAAGTTTAACACTTTAAACCTTATTGAATGCCAGCCTTCTGTTGCTTGGGCAATCCTCTGTGGTGGAGTGGCTAGTTGGCCGGAGGCCCCCCCCACCGTGTTCTTGGGCATCTGGGTGTACTCCACCCAGCAGTAGGCGACTGGGTGTGGAGCATCTGGGTGTGGAGGCTATGGAACTTGGGGAGGAGGGTGGTTGGTTACACAGGGGCTGTAGCAGCGGTCTGTGCTCCAGCTGCCTTTGCTGCAGCTCAACCATACACTGGAGCATATTGGTTTGATCCTCCAGCAGCCTCAGCATTGAATCCTGCCTCCTCTCATCACGCTGCTGCCACATTTGAGCTTCAGCCCTGCCTTCAGCCCGCCACTTACTCTCTTCAGCCCGCCACCTCTCCTCCTGGTCATTTTGTGCTTTCCTGCACTCTGACATTGTCTGCCTCCATGCATTCATCTGTGCTCTGTCAGTGGGGGAGGAGCTCAGAGAACATTTCATCACGAGTGCGTTTTTTTTCACCTTCTAATCTTCACTAGCCTCTGGGAAGGAGAAGATCCTGTGATCCTTGAAACACATTCAGCTGGTGGAGAAAAAAAAAGGAACAGTGGTATTTAAAAAGACACATTTTCTAGAACAATGGCTACACTCTTTCAGGGTAAACCTTGCTGTTAACATTACATACACAGCATATGTGCTTTCGTTCCAAGGTCGCATTTTGCCTCCCCTCACCACGTGGCTAGCCCCTCACCCCTCCCTGTGGCTAACAGTGGGGAACATTTCTGTTCAGGCACAGGCAAACAGCCCAGCAAGAACGGGCACCTCTGGATGTCCCCTTAAGAAAAGCACCCCATTTCAACCAGGTGACCATGAATGATATCACGCTCCTGAGGATAACACAGAGAGATAAAGAATGGATGTTGTTTGAACGCCAGCAAACATACACTGCAATGCTTTGTTCTACAATGATTCCCGAGTACGTGCTACTGGCCTGGTGTGGTAAAGTGTCCTACCATGGTGGACGGAATAAGGCTGCCCTCCCCAGAAACCTTTTGCAAAGGCTTAGGGAGTACACCCAGGAGAGCTGCAAATGCCAGGGCAAATTAATCATTAAACATGCTTGCTTTTAAACAATGTATAGTATTTTAAAAGGTACACTCACCAGAGGTCCCTTCTCCGCCTGGTGGGTACAGGAGGCAGCCTTGGGTGGGTTCGGGGGGTACTGGCTCCAGGTCCAGGGTGAGAAACAGTTCCTGGCTGTCGGGAAAACCGATTTCTCCGCTTGCTTGCTGTGAGCTATCTTCCTCATCCCCAAAACCTGCTTCTGTGTTGCCTCCATCTCCATTGAAGGAGTCAAACAACATGGCTGGGGTAGTGGTGGCTGAACCCCCTAAAACAGCATGCAACTCATCATAGAAGCGGCATGTTTGGGGCTCTGACCCGGAGCGGCTGTTTGCCTCTCTGGTTTTCTGGTAGGCTTGCCTCAGCTCCTTAAGTTTCATGCGGCATTGCTTCAGGTCCCTGTTATGGCCTCTGTCCTTCATGCTCTGGGAGATTTTGACAAATGTTTTGGCATTTTGAAAACTGGAACAGCGTTCCGATAGCATGGATTCCTCTCCCCATACAGCAATCAGATCCCGTACCTCCCGTTCGGTCCATGCTGGAGCTCTTTTGCGATTCTGGGACTCCATCACGGTCACCTCTGCTGATGAGCTCTGGCCAGCGTGGGAAGCTGCAGGTGACCATGCAAACAGGAAATTGAAATTCAAAAGTTTGTGGGCCTTTTCCTGTCTACCTGGCCAGTGCATCTGAGTTGAGAGTGCTGTCCAGAGCGGTCACAATAGACCACTCTGGGATAGCTCCCGGTGGCCAATACCATCTAATTGCATCCACAGTACCCCAAATTCAACCCGGCAAGGCTGATTTAAGCGCTAATTCCCTTGTCGGTGGTGGAGTAAGGAAATCGATTTTAAGAGCCCTTTAAGTCAAAAAAAGGGCTTCATCGTGTGGACGGGTGCAGGTTTACATCAATTTAACACTGCTAAATTCGACCTAATCTCCTAGTGTAGACCAGGGCATTGAAAGGTAGACTAGAGGGTCTGGGTCCAAACTACTTCTTAGCCTTAGGGCTGCTATACACTACTTTAACACAAATGAACAGGACTTGATTTTTCTCTGAGTACCTAAGAAGACACCCTGCCCAGTTAATGCTGCAGGGTGGCAGCTTTCACTTATGCTCCCTCTTAAGGTTCCGCTGTCAGAGGAGACTTAGCAGGGGCTCACCCTGTCACATCTCCATCCCTTTCCCATCTCTAATATGCCCCTTTCTTCCCCCTATGTTGTGGGAATGGTTTCTAATTCAGGATGCAGCTCTCTGCTGCTTCCACCAGTTTTACACTGGCAGAGAATTCACCTATTATCACGTGCAAACCCCTTTTTCTCAAAATTTGGCTCTTTTGATTTAAATGGCTTGGCATTCAGTATGTTCTTTTGATGACAGAAATCCCACAGTGCCTCCTCTCTGGAATTTTTTTTTTTTTTTGGATTCATCTCTGCTTTCTAATCAGATCTGATTAGATTGGAAAGCTCAGGGTTTAAACTGGGATATGAATTATTGCTGAGTCCACATGTTTATTTCATTAAGCTTGGCAGAGTTGTAAATTAAGACTGGAGAATGCATAGCAAAAATTCAAAATAAATTACCATTACACTATGTGTCATAAATATAAAGGGAAGGTGTAAACCCCTTTGAAATCCCTCCTGGCCAGGGGAAAGCTCCTCTCACCTGTAAAGGGTTAAGAAGCTAAAGGTAACCTCGCTGGCACCTGACCAAAATGACCAATGAGGAGACAAGATACTTTCAAAAGCTGGGAGGAGGGAGAGGAACAAAGGGTCTGTGGCTCTCTGTATGCTGTTCTTGCCAGGGACAGACCAGGAATGGAGTCTTAGAACTTTTAGTAAGTAATCTAGCTAGGTATGTGTTAGATTATGATTTCTTTAAATGGCTGAGAAAAGCATTGTGCTGAATAGAATAACTATTTCTGTCTGTGTATCTTTTTTGTAACTTAAGCTTTTGCCTAGAGGGGTTCTCTATGTTTTTGAATCTAATTACCCTGTAAGATATCTACCATCCTGATTTTACAGGGGGGATTTCTTTATTTCTATTTACTTCTATTTTTTATTAAAAGTCTTCTTGTAAAAACTGAATGCTTTTTCATTGTTCTCAGATCCAAGGGTTTGGGTCTGTGGTCACCTATGCAAATTGGTGAGGCTTTTTATCCAACATTTCCCAGGAAAGGGGGGGTGCAAGTGTTGGGAGGATTGTTCATTGTTCTTAAGATCCAAGGGTCTGGGTCTGTAGTCACCTAGGCAAATTGGTGAGGCTTTTTACCAAACCTTGTCCAGGAAGTGGGGTGCAAGGTTTTGGGAAGTATTTTGGGGGGAAAGACGCGTCCAAATAGCTCTTCCCCAGTAACCAGTATTAGTTTGGTGGTGGTAGCGGCCATTCCAAGGATGACGGGTGTAATATTTTGTACCTTGGGGAAGTTTTGACCTAAGCTGGTAAAGATAAGCTTAGGGGGTTTTTTCATGTAGGTCCCCACATCTGTACCCTAGAGTTCAGAGTGGGGGAGGAACCTTGACACTATGTTTCAAAGAAATACCAGATTTTGGTCACAATCTTTATAAATCCATCCGAAAGAAAACTGTTGTTTTCTTTCTGCTATCTGATATATACCTAACCAAACCTATTACTTTAGATCCTGTGGCATAAGGAATTAATTAAAAACTTTAAATCAGAGACTGTTAAAGACCCCATGGTAGAACTTATTTCCTAGGGTGCATCCTCTTGCTATATAATTGGCTTTTTCTCTCCCCTGCCTCCCCACACTATCTCATGTCCTTGATCCTATGTGGTAACTGATGCTTCCATGGTTGTCTATAATGAAGCTCTAAATTCTTCCTTCGCCCTCAAAATGAACAACACAGATCCCTCATCTGTTTTCTTCCCATTTATCTCCATACCCTTCACTCTTTCTTCTTCCCCTTCCGCAAGTTACTTTCTGTTGTAGCTCTCCCTTTTCTATCCTTTTCACTGCTTCCTATCCCCAGCTTTCCTACCTGTCTTCTCTTATTCTTCACTAAAGTGGAAAACTTTTCTTCTGGCCAGTTTCCCACCCCCTACATCCTGAAATTTATCGAGGGTTCATGAAAAATTGCACTCTTCAGAAGATTGTTCCCCTTGCAGAGACCTAGCTAGCTTATGTTTAAAGCCAGCCAGGTGGCTGTGTTCCTTACTACTTTGTCAGATTCCTTCCCAAGGTGGTCTTGAGGAAAAGGATGAATGTTAGCAATAAAAGATATAATCAAATTCACATGGCTATACTAATCTAATGGAACTGATAAATGGGATAGCAGTAAATTTCATGAAACTATTCCCTGAAAGCATGTTCTTCTTTTCCTGCTAGTTTTTCTTCTCATGTAATTCTACATATACTAGTAGAATGTTCTGTACATGCTAATTATTGACAATTTGATTGTAATTATGAGATTTTGCAGACCCGTTAAAGGCCACCACAATCACAGGCTGTGTTTTTGGCTAAACATACTGTTGATAAAACATTGCAGTTTCTGTGATTCCTAATGTTTCCAAATAGAACCTTGCGCGCGCTCTCTCTCTCACACACACACACACACACACACACACACACACACACACACACACACACCACCTAAGATAACATTTAAAAGAAATGAATCTTGATTCCTCTGACCCCCACCCTCCTCACTCCCGACAAAAGCCTGAGATGCAGAACAAGCTTCAATATTCAGGAGACTGCAAATCCACTTTTGCATCTCTCTCTTTTTTCATCTGTGAAAATCCTCTCTTTAAACTGGCTGGTCAGATCTAGATTCAGGAGTGAAAAAACACAGGCATGCAATGCATCATAAGCTTTTATCTCAGTTGCTAAGATTTATGCTGGAGGCGAAGCTGCAGGTAAAAAAATAAAAAAAAATCTATTGGTATAAAATGATACATGTCCAACTTTGTTTACTGTGGCAATCTTATAGTTTTTCTAAGGATAGCTGCTTCTTAATACTTTCTCAACAAAAAGATAGTTACAGATTTAGTTGAGCTGGTCCTTGGTTAAACACATACAGGATTAAGTATGACATAATGATCCTGCACATCTGCCTATTTGATGGTATTAAATATATTATATCATTTACTGTACCTCCATTTATTCCTAATTTGAGTTTTGTTTAAGGGAAATGTATTTTTTATGATTAGTACTTTTAGCATATAACACATTGGTATTATAGAATATCAGGGTTAGAAGAGACCTGAGGAGGTCAACTAGTCCAACCCCCTGCTCAAAGGGAGACCAAATCCCCAAATGGCCCCCTCAAGGATTGAACTCACAACCCTGGGTTTAGCAGGCCAGTGCTCAAACCACTGAGCTATCCCTCCCTCCAGTATCCTTTATAAGCTTCTTGCTGATGTGACTTTCTGCTAGCAACAACCTGTTGGCCTAGTTCTGCAACTCTTGCTCACAAGCATAATCCTTACTTGTCTGAGTAGGACTGCTAAATGGGACTGCTACCTTGAGATAGGACTATTCTTGACTAAATGGGACTGCTACCTTAAGATAGGACTTGCTGCTTTAAGCTAGCTGATGGACATTTGTGCATTATAATGTTAAAACTCTTGAAAATGTGAAGATGGAAAAACTGCTCATATCTAAAACATGACTTTGACAGATATGGCAATTGACTAGAGTATTCTTGGAAAACCTTGTTGAATTAAGTTTAAATAGCTTTGGAGTCCATTGTACTAAATGCAAAGTTTGTGTATTACTATGAATCCTGAGAAGTGTTATTAACTTCACATAACTATATAGAACAATGGGCCAGAAAGAGTTGGGTTTTTCAAGTCGTTTGCCTGGAAAACTCTTTGGGGAGGTGAATACAAAATCCCACCTACAGTTATGCAAAAGCACAGCCTTTTAAAGATACACTCTGAGAAGGGAAAAATTGTCTACTTACTACCTGTTCCTGAAATCCGAAGATCAAAGATACAAGGCTGTTTAAAGGAAAGACTGAACTATGCATGGGTGTGTTTTTTCTGAGCTAAAGCTGTTGTGAATTTGTAACCACAGAAAACTCCCATTGTGAGGTTTGAAGGACGGCTGAGCCCCTGCTTGAGTTGGGAGTGGGGGATGGAGTCGATCACTGGTAAGCATATTGGCATGCATGTGCATTCTTTTTATTGTTTTTACTATGTTTTCTCTGTTATGTTTTCACCTTAAGAATAAATGTGCTTGCTTAGAAAGAGCTGTTTGGTATTTTATAGCTGTGGGCAATTATATTGTTTGTAGCCTCTGAAGAGAATGCAAATTTAGACAGTCTGGCTTGCTGGAAATAACACAATTTAGGCATGGAACGGTGCAGACTGGAAAAGCCCCAGTCAGGAGGGAGAGAGATGTGGGTCTTTGCTCAAGAGCAGTGATCATTGTAAGCCACAAGCCTAAAAATGTGTTTTGTTGCTGGTCACAGAGGGGGAATACAGGTGCAATTGCCTGACCTGTGACAATGGAGTCATCAGACGAGAAGATGATCTTTATAATGTAATATAAAAGACAAAGAGCTAATAATTTTTTTACATATAATGCTTGAATGTCTTTCATTTAACAAATCAATGCATTTCAATGGGACTGTTCCAACAAGCAAAGACTACCAATGTGAGTAACAATTTGAGGGATCGCTAAAATTGTTAGGTCAGAAATTCCCAGTGGAACTGAGACACTTTGGATATTTGCAAAGATAAAAACTAGAAATCAAGATGTTTTATTGAGAAAAGCACAGGAGCTATACAATGAAGACATTTTACTATGCAATCATTGCACTTGTAAGTTACAGTGTGCCTGACAGTGCCCTGTTGCTGTGTAGGGGATGACCCACTTTCACACGCATCCACAGCAATCAAGCACAATATCAGAACCTTCTCTGCCCTTCATGAGTACATAAGAATGGCCATACTGGGCCAGACCAATGGTCCATGTAGTCCAGTGTCCTGTCTTCTGGCCAATGCCAGATGCTTCACAGGGAACGAACAGAGAGGGCAATTATCAACTAAGCCAGCCCCTGTCATCCAGTCCCAGTATCTGGCAGTCAGAGACTTGAGAACGCCCGGAGCATGGGGTTGCATGCCTATCTATCTTGGCTAATAGCCATTCTTGGACCTATTCTCCAGGAACTTACTTATTTTTTTAACAGAGTTATATTTTTGGCCTTCACAACATCTTCTGGCAATGATTCCCACAAACTAACTGTGCATTGTATGATGAAGTGCATCCTTATGTTTGTTTTAAACCTGCTGCGAATTAATGTCATTGGGTGACCCCTGATTCTTGTGTTATGTGACGGAGTAAATTAGATTTCCTTGTTCCTTTCTCCACAGCATTCATGATTTTATAGACCTCTATCATGTCCCCCCTTAGTCATCAATTTTCCAAGCTGAAAAATCAGTCTTTTTAATCTCTCCTCATACGGAAGCTGTTCCATACCCTTACTTATTTTTGTTACCATTCTTGGTACTTTTTCCAATTCTAATATATATATATAGGAATCTTAAAATGGAAAAATGACTGTCCTGAAGGCTGGTTTACAGAATTCTGCTGTGGAATTGAAAACTGAAGCCTAAAACATAGCAACTGTTCTAGCATCTGAAGTTCAACTCTTGGAAAACTGAAACATCCAGAAGGTTTCTTTAATAGACCTTTTTAGAAAATGCAGTTGTATTGGTGCTGACTACAGGAGTAATAAGTAGTAAACAATTCCTGAAGGATGAATGAAATATACATATGTATAACAGTGAAGTATCATGCTGTTTTATAGTAGTGAATAGCCTCAGACAACTTGGTAGTTAACTGATAGAACAGCTAGTGTAGTTTAAATATATATAAATATATATAAAAGAGATAGAGACACCCCAAAGGAGACAGGAGGCAGGGCTAGGTCCCATCCCATGTGCTGACCAGCAGAGATGAGCAGCTGTACAGGGGGAGCAGCATAGTGAGATATTGTGCCCCTGAAGGGGTGGATCACAATCCCATTGCTCACCACATTGAAGAATTAAGGTAAAAATTCTGCCTTCTGCTGTGAGTGTAGTGCTACACCACCTGAAGCTGGGGACATTGCCTGAAAGGCAAAATTGAACCTCAGAGAGGTAGATGCTTATAGTGGGCAGAGGAAGGTCCTTTTTCCTGTCTGTGCACTATGCAGGACCTGCCACAATTTAGGTTTATGGCTATTACATGTAACACAAAAGAAAATGTTAACTAATTATTAAAAATTGTTGCTTGCAAGATTCTATTACATGATTTTAAAAACAACTCAGTGCTTGATTCTGAATGTTATCCATACAAATTCAGATAATATAAATTTTGTTTGTATAATATGGATTTGTGTACTAAACTGGCAAAGTGACTGTGGATTGGATTGCCCAGCCCTAGGCTTTAGGGGTTCTCTTTTATTAATAAATGTAATTAATACATTTATAAATAAGAACATGGGTATCACCAACTTTGGATCAATTAGTAAATCCATTTAGTAAATATCACCTCATTATTTCTTTACTGTATTTATTTGTTTTATCATAGTGTTTAGAAACCCCAGGCACAAACTAGGATTCCATTTTGCTAGGTGAACAAACGGAACAAAAAGATGGCCCATACCCCAGAGGAGTATCTGAGCAATCTGAGTATCTCACAGGCATCAATCAGCGAATTTAGATCTAGTTAAAAAACAGGTCCACATTGCTGTGAAAAACTTAACAATTTAGTCTTTTTTCCCCATAAAAAAATTACATTTTGAAAGCTTTCAACCTGTTCTACGTATCAACCCCATTAGGTAGATTGGGAACTGAAACAGATCTTTTGAATCACATTCCAGTGCCTTATCTACTAATAAACACCCTTCCTTCCTGAAGCATGGGGCACTTCTATCCTTATTATTGTCAGAAGGTAACATTTTCAAAGGTGCCTATGGTGCTCAAGGGTATTTAGCAAAGAGAAAAGGAGGACTTGTGGCACCTTAGAGACTAACAAATTTATTTGAGCATAAGCTTTCGTGAGCTACAGCTCACTTCACCGGGTGCATTCAGTGGAAAATACAGTGGGAAGATTTTATATACACAGAGAACATGAAACAATGGGTGTTACCATACACACTGTAAGGAAAGTTATCAGGTAAGTTGAGCTATTACCAGCAGGAGAGAAAAAAAACCTTTCCAAATTCAAGCAGATGGACATCATACCAAAAGGACTGAAGGTAAAAAATCCATTACAATCTACATACCACACAGACTATGCTGACAGCTTGTGCCACATACTCTCAAAGAAACTGCGGAACCACCTGATCAACATCCTATACAGCAAATAGGGAAAGATTAAGAATGAGCTCTCAAAACTGGATACTCTCATACAAAAACAACCTTCCACACAAACTTCCTCGTGGCTGGACTTTACAAATACTAGACAAGCCATTTACAACACACACTTTGCTTCTCTACAAAAGAGAAAGGACACTAAACTATCTAAACTACTATATGCCACAAGGGGACACAACAGTGGTTTCCTTAACCCACCCAACAATATTGTTTATCTATCCAGCTATACTCTTACCCACCAGAAGAATCTATCCTATCTCGGGGCCTCTCCTTCTGCCCCTTCACTGCCACGAACATGATACAGTTCTGTGGTGACCTAGAATCCTATTTTCGATGTCTCTGACTCAAAGAATATTTCCAACACACCTCTGAACAACATAGTAACCCACAGAGACCTTCCTACCAAGACTATAAAAAGAAGGATTCTGGGTGGACTCCTCCTGAAGGTTGAAACAACAGACTGGACTTCTACACAGAGTGCTTCCATCGACGTACACGGGCTGAAATTGTGGAAAAGCGGCATCACTTGCCCCATAACCTCAGCTGTGCAGAACACAATGCCATCCACAGCCTCAGAAACAACTGACAAAGGAGGTGCTGTCGTCATCATGAATAGGTCTGAATATGAATGAGAGGCTGCTAGGCAGCTCTTCTACACCAAATTCTACAAACCATTACCCTCTGATCCCACTGAGGGTTACCAAAAGAAACTACACCATCTGCTCAAGAAAATCCCAGAAAAAGCACAAGAACAAATCCGCACAGATACACCCCTAGAACTCCGACAAGGGGTATTCTACCTGCTACCCTAGATCCATAAACCTGGAAATGCTGGATGCCCCATCAACTCAAGCATTGGCACCCTGACAGCAGGATTGTCTGGCTATGTAGACTCCCTCCTCAGGCCCTACGCTACCAGCACTCCCAGATATTTTTGAGACACCACTGACTTCCTGAGGAAACTACAGTCCATCGGTGATCTTCCTGAAAACGCCATCCTAGCCACTATGGATATAGAAGCCCTCTACACCAACATTCCACACAAAGATGGACTACAAGCTGTCAGGAACAGTATCCCCGATAATGTCACGGCAAACCTGGAGGCTGAACTTTGTGACTTTGTCCTCATCCATAACTGTTTCACATTTGGGGACAATGTATATCTTCAAATCAGCAGCAGTGCTATGGGTACCCACATGGCCCCACAGCATGCCAGCATTTTTGTGGCTCACTTAGAACAACACTTCCTCAGTCTCATCCCCTAATGCCCCTACTCTACTTGTGCTACATTGATGACATCTTCATCATCTGGACCCATGGAAAAGAAGCCCTTGAGGAATTCCACCATGATTTCAACAATTTCTATCCCACCATCAACCTCAGCCTGGACCAGTCCACACAAGAGATCCACTTCCTGGACACTACAGTGCTAATAAACAATGAGCACATAAACACCACCCTATACCAGAAATCTACGGACTGCTATACTTACCTACATGCCTCCAGCTTTCTTCCAGACTACACCACACGATCCATTGTCTACAGCCAAGCTCTACGATACAAGAGCATTTGCGCCAACCCCTCAGACAGAGACAAACACCTACAAGATCTCAATAAAGCGTTCTTACAACTACAATACCCACCTGCTGAAATGAAGAAACAGATTGACAGAGCCAGAAGAGTACCCAGAAGTTACCTACTACAGGTCAGGCCCAACAAAGAAAATAACAGAACGCCACTAGCCATCACCTTCAGCCCCCAACTAAAACCTCTCCAGCGCATCATCAAGGATCTACAACCTATCCTGAAGGACGATCCATCACTCTCACAGATCTTGGGAGACAGGCCAGTTCTTGCTTACAGACAGCCCCCCAACCTGAAGGAAATACTCACCAGCAACCACACAACAGAACCACTAACCCAGGAACCTATCCTTGCAACAAAGCCCGTTGCCAACTGTGTCCACCTATCTATTCAGGGGACACCATCATAGGGCCTAATCACATCAGCCACACTATCAGAGGCTCGTTCACCTGCACATCTACCAATATGATATATGGCATCATGTGCCAGCAATGTCCCTCTGCCATGTACATTGGCCAAACCGGACAGTCTCTACACAAGAATAAATGGACACAAATAGGCATCAAGAATTAAAACATTCAAAAACCTGTCGAAGAACACTTCAATCTCTCTGGTCACTCGATTGCAGACCTAAAAGTGGCAATTCTTCCACAAAAAAAACTTCAAAAACAGACTCCAATGAGAGACTGCTGAATTGGAATTAATTTGCAAACTGGACACCATTAACTTATGCTTGAATAAAGACTGGGAGTGGATGTGTCATTACACAAAGTAAAACTTTTTCCCCATGTTTATTCCCCCCCACCCTTACTGTTCCTCAGATGTTCTTGTCAACTGCTGGAAATGGCCCACCTTGATTATCCCTACAAAAGGTTTCCCCCACCCCCAGCTCTCCTGCTGGTAATAGCTCACCTTACCTGATCACTCTCCTTACAGTGTGTATGGTAACACCCATTGTTTCATGTTCTCTTTGTATATAAAATCTCCCCACTGTATCTTCCACTGCATGCATCCGATGAAGTGAGCTGTAGCTCACAAAAGCTTATGCTCAAATCAATTTGTTAGTTTCTAAGGTGCCACACGTACTCCTTTTCTTTTTCCAAAGATATAGGAACTGCTCTCTCCCTAGGATGAAGAGTGTTCCAAAATGGGTATTGGAAATCAGGCCATAGTTCTTCACATCTCTGCATCGGCCCACAGAGTGGGACCAGCAGACAATGGTGAATATGCTACACTCTTGCAAAGGTAGTGGCCATGCTTCTGTGTTGGGGAGCTAAGTGAATGAGCCTTCCCCATGTTGTCCTTGGAGTAATGTGGAGCTACACAGCCTCGAACTCTGAGCTTTGTCTAAATGGTACAGCTGAAACCTGTATTAGGAAACATTTTTGCACTTATATTTATGGCTCTCTTAATAATAAATTTGGAAAAGTAAATTGAATAGATGACAGCCAGCACAGATTTGTAAAAGCTAATCATATCAGACAAATGTGTTTATCTTTTTAATGAAATATCTTGGGCTGATAAGAGGCCATGATATTTAATATACCTGGATTTTGCAGGAAGCACTGCACATGATGGATTCTTGCACAAACGCATTAAATATGGGTAAGGCAATAAATTATTATGATGTGTAAATAATTGACTAGTAAATATAAAGCAGGAGATTGTGTTAGAATTGTATATTCATGGTGGATGTCAGTGAGGCATGGAATGCATCTGGGCTATATATTGGAAACAATAACTGTATTTTTATTAATGAGCTAGGTAAATCTAAAATGTGTAAGATCATTACATGTGTAAATTATGCTAGAATAGAATGAAAAGCTAAGAGTCAGGTGGATGCAGCTGTTTTTCTTTGATAATCATGGTAGATTAGGCAAATGGCATTCCGAGCTGGAGTATGAGTTTTAAGCCCTAGATTTTGCAGCCTTTATTCAGTAATCAGCCTTTAATGAACAGTCATTATCCATGTGAGTGGTCCCATAGCCTTTGATGGGACTACTCACATGAGTAAAGGCCACAGGACTGAGCCTTTAATACATCTAAATTTTAAAGTTAATAGGGGTGCATTGTAGGATCAAACTGTATCCAACTACTTAATAAACCAAAAGCCATTCATATTTGCATTACAGTGTGACATTTTACATATTTTCATGACATTGGATTTTCTGGGTAACCAATCTAAAAGAGTAGGACATGTACTTTTATGGATTTATGTATCCTTATGTTTTTGATAGACTCTTGATGAGTATTTCTAAATGCCCAGAGCACTAGAATTTTGTAGTTATCCTATCAAAAGCAACAAAGGTCTAATTTGAATGTATGCACTAAAATACACACAATTCATAAACTACCTATTAGTATGATAATTGGAGTTCCCTGTAGTTACAGACTTAGAAAGAACAGCTATTATGAGATACAAGTTTGATGACAACATCACACAACACACATGCTCTACCATACTAGAAATACTACCCTATGTTAAAATAGGATCTGAATTACTCTGAAAAGGTTCCTGGCCTTTCTCTCTCACTTAAGCAGTCATAACACAGACACGTACAATGATTTACATTAGCAAACACCGTAAATGTGTTGAACAACTTAAGTCAGAGTATTAGACAGTTTTCTGGGTTTGTTTTAATCTTTCCTGTGCAATAGTGGAGCTATTATAAGGCCAAATTAGCAAGGACTTATTGTCATGCATCCTACCCCACTATGAGGAAAATCCGGGTTTATTGTTAAATTAAACTGTTAACGTTAAAAAGGCCGCAGAGAAGCATTTATAGTGTTAGCTCCTGTAGTCCTTACACACCCGTATGCAATCCCTTCACAGGCAAAGGGCTACAGGATCTGTGCAGCAGCATACCCTCTGGTTTTCCTGAATGCTTCAATGGCAACCAGGCTGCCTGCTACCAGGTGACTCTCATTCCTGCATGGCCTTCCCAGCCCAGCTCTAACTTCCTGTCTTGCATAGCTGAGCTGTGCCGTACTCCATGGATACAGGAGATTTGGCTTCCAAAAATCAGATTCTTGGATCATGTGCTATCCATTGCATTTTGTATTAGAGCAGATGAAAACAAATTACACTGTGGTGAAACTGGTGAGATTCAAAAAACTCCCTGTATCTTTAAGGTTAAGTCTACATAGACCTGTACTGATGCAGCTGCGCCTCTGTAAGATCTCCCATGTAGCTTCTCTATGCCGACAGGAGAGAGCTTTCCTGTTGACATAATTAGACAACCCCCAAAGAGTGCTAGTAGCTATGTCACCAGAAGAGCATCTCCCACAGACATAGTGCTGTCCACACCAGCGCTTCTGTCCGTGGAACTTTTCAGTCAGGGGTGTGTTCTTTTACACTCCTGAGCCTTGTGTAGACATAGCCTTAGTTGCAAAAAAAATCTATTTTTATTATGACTTTCACATTAATAAACTTCTTTTTTTTTCCCAGCAGTGTTCAGTGGAAGAAGTTTTTTATCAGCCCCACATAGACCACAGCAGAAAGCAGCCTCAAGGTGAGGGAAGGACTTTGGGACCTGCAGTTAGGCAAATTCACTGTAATTTCATAGAGTCCAAAGTTGGAGAGGACCATTATGATCATCCAGTCTGACCTCCTCTGTGACACAAGCCACTGTGTGAATAGACTGGGGGGTTAGAGCAACTAGTCTAGCCCACAAGGAGCTGTCAATATGTGCTTATTGTACTTTCACATGCCTGTAATTCTGAATTGGTTTTTGAAACATCTGTAAAGAGATGTTTTATTTTTCCTGTTTGGATTCCAAGATATGTAACTAGAACTAGGCAAAAAAAATTAGCCCCAACTTTTTTTGTAAAGAACAGATTTGGGTCGACCCAAACATTTCATGAATTTGTATCAATTTCAGCTAATTGTTTCAACAGAAATGAAGAATTAAGAATGAGACACCAGCCCCAGAATAGCCCCCTTGCCTGCTGATTAGGGCATTCACTTAGGAGGAAGGGGATCTGCATTCAAGTCCTTGCTCCAGAGTGAGGATTTGAAGTTGAGTCTCCCACATTCCAAGTGAGTGCCCTAACCACTGCAATATTTGGGTATAAAGGGAGTGTTTCAGCTTTCTCCTCTGGTTTTGTGAGTGAAGCCCTTCATTTCCTTTGCTCTACTAAAATATTTCCAAAACAAAATGTTTCATTTGACCAAAACAATGTTTTCTGACTTCTTTGATTTGCCAAAAATGCCAACAAATTGTCAACCCAAACTAGTTTTTCCCCCACAATTTTTCAGAGCTACCAGCAAACCAAAAAACCCAGCTAAACACATAGCTGTATATGTAACACTAGATCATGTTAGCATTAATATTACAGGAGATGTAGGGGTTTTTTTTCAGGAAACCACTTACAAATCTGATTCTTATCTATCAGTATTAGAATTCACTAAAAGAAAAGGAGTACTAGTAGCACCTTCGAGACTAACCAATTTATTTGAGTTAGTCTCTAAGGTGCCACTAGTACTCCTTTTCTTTTTGCAAATACAGACTAACACGGCTGCTACTCTGAAAAGAATTCACTAAGAGGCACAATCATTTACTCAGAGAAGTCATAGTTAGCGTGTGTGTGCATGCATGCACATGCATCCTTGCTCCAGATGAGGAACTGAAGTCACATTGATGGAACAAATGCAAATTGTCATCTAGCAAATTGTCATTTTTTAAAAAGAAGAACTAGTACAAGCAATTTGTTTTAGGGGGGTGCAACTGAATATATTTAGTACTAGAAGAAAGTAGAGCAGAGAAATTCTACAGCATCAAGTAATAATTGTATGAGTTGGGCAATAAAATTTGTAGACTTATGTTCTGACAAATTAAAAAAAGAGGACAAAGCAAGTTTAATTCCATTTAAGCTGATGTATGGAAATGTTGTTACTTATAAACAAGATGAGACTGACAATGGTTTAGTCCCTAGAATTATGTGGTTTTACTTCAGCTCTCTTTCAAATCAAAGTGAAACGGTGATTCTTTTTTTCAGAGTGTTTCTATTGTATGTGCCTGTGGATGATGGAGACTGAAAAGCTTGGAACTCAATGAAAATACCAAACCAGAACCAGAAAATACTAAAAATGATACTGGAACTCCATACTGGCAAAGTCCCATCTTTCTCTGCAGATTGTTACAAGCTTTTTAAATGTCTTCTACAAAACTGACTACTTTTCTTTAATGAAAGAGAGAATTTAAACAGGAAAAACATGAAATTTTAAGTTTTAGAAGCTAAAATGTAGCCACTTTTTGAAACTTAGGGTAAAGGGCACAGCCACTATTCCATCTTTTATGACTCCCCTACTTCATGTTCTGATATTCTCCCTACCAACGTCTTCTGCCTCCATAGTTCATGCCCAATACATCTAGAAAGGTTTGTCAGAAACTTACCCCTCTCTGCTGAATCAGAGAAGGCTCACCAGGAGACAAGCAACCTCCATAGCAGAGCTGCTAGCTCCACTCCTCAGTAGAGCAGCGTGAATAATTGATTTTTCTGTTTGGTGGCCAAACTGAAAATAATTGGAGAAAAAAAGTTAGTTTTGAACTGAAACTGTATTTTTTTCGGTTTCTCTCATGTAAACAAACAAACCAAAATTTGTCCAGAGGGAAAAAAATGTTTCAGATGTCATTTTGGATTGACATTTCTGAAGTGAAGCATTGATTTGAATTGACATTTTGTTTTGAAAATGTCAATTTGAAGTGAAGTGTTGAAACTGTTTGTTATGAAAATGTCATAACAAAATGTTTTGACATTTCTGAAATGTTTTCAGCTGTTTTCCACCAAAACTGTTTGCTGCATTTGATCTGAATTTTTTAATAGTTTTGGTGCTCCGCAAAATAATTTTTCAGTGAATTCACTATTCCCTGCAAAAATTTTGTTTAGCTTTACTCCTTTGGCAATTTTAGCTGCCATGTTGTTTGTTAGCAACAGGTGTTAGGACATGGTGTAAAGGGAGACAGCGGAGCTCTAACAGTAGTAGCTAGAGAAGACGCACATCCAGTTCTGTTCTGTTGGCAGCTTCTCACTGTTGCTCACATGAAGGAGCCCCATTATCAGATCCCTAGGACTTCCACAGCCAAAGATTGTCATGTGGCATGGAGCTTGAGAGGGTGCCAGTGATGTAGAAAGGACAGGATGGCATAAGAGTCAGGAAGGCAGCAACGGAAAACAGAAGTTACTGGTGAATCTGGGCAGTTGTACTGATTTTCTCTGCAGAGATAAATTCAGATATAATGAATAAGGAGAATATTTCTAAATCATTTTTGTAGTTCAAAATTGTCTCATGTCAGAGGTATTATGAGAATGTGAGTACGCATCCATACAAAATTTTGGGGGACTATGTGTAATTAGTTAGACTTTGTCTACACCGGCAAGTGAAAGACAAAACTTTTGCCATTCAGAGGTGTTAAAAAACATCCCCAAAAAACAAGTTTTGCGGACAGCAAGCGCTGATGTGAACAGCACTTTGTCGGCAGGAGTGCTCTCCTGCCAACAATGCTAACGCTGTTGATTGGGGGGTGGAAGATTTGTCATCAAGAGAGCTCTCTCCTGACAACAAACAGCTACACTGCGCACCTTTTAGCAGCATGGCTTTAGTGTCACAGCACAGTGTAGACATAGCCTTAGAGAAAGGCAAGAAATTAGATGGAGGGAAAATTTTCCAGATGAGACCATTTTGTAAAGGTTTTTAATGTAAAAATGTAATGTAATTATTGCATGAAAAAAAATTACTTGAATAGTTCAGTGTGCTCTGAAGAGCTCTTGTCCCAATTTTGGATACTAAATTAAATCATTAAAATATTAAACAATGGATTATAATCCCTCTTTATATGTAATCTCTATTCATATTTAACTATGTTCTTCCAATGCCTCCATGACTTTATTGAAATGTCTGAAGTTGTGTTTTGGGGGGGTTATTTATTTTTTTTTTAAGCAGAATGATACATTAAAGAAAGGTAATTGCAGAAGACTTTTAAGTTACTGCAAATGGTGATCTTAATGATTCGGGGCCAGATAGCATCTACAACAAGATAATGACACTGAGCAGGCAGAAGAGGCTGCTGTCATTAGGCACATATATACCTGCTTTGGGATTGCCTGGTTAGACGCTTGCTTGTGGATTGGCTGGGCCCTTAACACTTGCTGGTAATTACTACAAATAATTCACTGGGCTCAGAACACTCATCATGTTGGAAGCCACACTACCAAGGCCTCCTTTCAGTGAGGTTGCCCCAGGACATCTATTAAAAGGGGTTTTGTGGAATAGTAATAAAACTTGGTACTGCATTTCCTTTGTCTGATTAACACCAGTGAGCAGATGTAATGGATCCCACTGTCCCATCTTCATCCCACCCAAAGTTCATACTATATCTGTATAAATTTTGCTATTTCATCACCCATCTTTGTTCAAAGCATTATTAGGAACTATGCACATATCACAAATAAATATATGCCACGAAAGAATATCCTTAGTCTTTATCTACTCACCTCTCTCCCAAAGATAAATCACCTCACCCCAAAAGTCCAAACACTTCTTGTTCACTCAGTCATGGGGATAATGTTTTAAATGTTCTAAAATGTCAGAGTTTGAGTAAAAGAATGAATACAATTTTATAAACTCCTTAAAATATTTCTGAAATATTTATTCAGTAATACATGTGGCTTAAACAAAATACAAGATGATGTAGGGTGGTATAAATGTTTGAGTAGTATCTATGTTGGCATGACTTGGGTAACTCCATCATGGCCAACAGAAATATTTCCAGGGACTGGGGTCCTGTCAGATCTCAGTCACTGAACAGGTTGGATTTGTTCAGTATTTGAATGGGAGACCCGTAAGGAAAGACCAGCATGCTGAAGGAAGTGGTGCTGATGATTAGGTTTTCAACATTCAAAACTGGAAGTCTTTCTAAAAAAGATATGCTCTAGCAGGTGACAGAGGGCTTCAAGATCAGGGACATGGCTTTCCATGTTATAACAGACATAAATATGATTTCAGGTCTCCCCTAACACATTCTCCTGACTATGGTTTGCAGAAACAAAGAGATGAATCCATGTCAATTAAGGAGAGTTAAATGGGGAAAATGCCTAGTGCTTATTTTGTTCATACATGCAGTACAGCATCTCCAGGTTTGCTACTGTTAGAGTTCACTTTGCTTGCATAATGAATTTGCCAGGTCAACTGTTAGACCTCACTTCAGATTGGTAAAGCATTTAATTCAGGTGTCTGATAAAATATGAGTTCTGACTGTGAATCTCTGACCTGTATGTTGAATAAAGCACACTAAATAAATAAATAAACCCAGAAGATTAAATTTTAAAGCTGTTATGTTCCCCCTGAGGGAAAATTCTCACATCTAATCACAAAATCCAGGCCTAGTACATCTACCTTTTGTCTCTACCAAACTCTTGCTTTTGACATGGAGTTTAAATCCTGGCTTCAAAATGCAGTGTAATGGCAATTTATATAAAATAGTAGATCCTTCAAAACAGTCTGCTGAAACAAGTAAAAATTCTTGATTTCCAAGTTGCTGGTGGGATTAGGAAGGTTCAAAGTATATTTATGTGCATTTAGACTTCAACTGTCCATTAATGTTTCTTCAGTTTCACACTACAGATTAAAATTATTTACTGTATACTTTATAGAGATGTAGTAGATGCTTACACAGTGGAACACTAGGCTACCATAACTAAATCCAGTTACATTTGAAATTGCAGGGGCCTGTGTTACTTCTGTAACTAGTGGTTATGGCAGGGGTTCTCAAACTTCATTGCACCATGGCCTCCTTCTGACAACAAAAATGACTACATGACCCCAGAAGTAGGGACTGAAGCCTGAGTCCCACTGCCCAGGTGTGGGCACGGGGGGGCAAAGTCAAAGCCAAAGGGTTCAGCAGGGGGCCTGTAACCTAGCTCTGCTGCCCAGGGCTGAAGCCCTTGGAGTTTGGCCCCGGGAGGTTGGGCTCAGGTTTTGGCTTTTGCTCTGGGGCTCAGCAACTCTAAGTCAGCCCTGGCGACCCCATGTGGGGTCACACCCCACTTTGGGGTCCTGACCCACAGTTTGAGAACCTCTGTTTATGGGAACAACTCATAGAGACTACCCTATGCCAGACAAATGGAAACTGTACCCTGTGAAGTCCAGTGGAAAATATCTTTTAAGACATCCACGTACAAGTGAGAAAGTTAACAAAAAAACCCACAATAGATCAGCCACTTATGGACAAACTTTTGAACTCTGATAAAAATGCCCTTCAAAATCCCCAATATTCTTACTGTTTATACCATCAGGACATGTAATTCCTTACTCTTGCTGCTCAAAGACCTCCCACTGAGCCAAAGGAAGCTCCCTGCTTCTCAAATATGAAGCACCCTTTCAGTTTCTGAAAGACAGTGTGTTTAAACACAAAAAAGGTGAAATACAAAATTGATGCTACCCAACTACTGTGAACTTTGAACTGCTCAAATCCAGGGAACAGATTGAAACATGAAAGTGCTGAACATGAACATGATTCAAGGTTCCCTACACCAAAGAAATTATTTTGTTTTTATTTTACTTTTGTTTTATATTTACTTTTGAAATGACAGAAGCCTCACTGGTAACAACATGTTGGAGATAATGAGGGTTTCCAGACAGGACTCAGGGAAATGTCTATAGGCCAAGTCTGGTACATCTGTCCAGACTGTTAAGTAATGCTGCTGTGCAATACACCAATTTTGAGTAAGATACATTCCCTGTAGAAATCCAAGTGGTAAAGTAAATCCAAGAAAATATTCCTTTGGGGGAAAAGACAAGTCAAGGATAGAGGCCTATTAACAAGAGGAGTGCCAAAAAGGCTCACACAATGCAATGACATTGCCAGAAATTGTCTATCTCATGTCCCCAAATAATATGTAGTACTGTGCCAGTCAATATGAGGGATACATTGTGCTGCCCCCTAAACAGAAACCAGACCTGGTCACATGAGTCCATCCACTCACTGTACATATTCTTATGGTGTCCTCACTTCTCTCTTCCTTACCCTAATGAAGATTGGATCTAGATCTGCCTGCTGCTGTGTATAACCTCTTATTTCAAGTTAGAGAAGTTCACATCTCAGCAGCAAAGAAACAAAGTCACCAGCAGCTCTAGGTCTTCCCAGCTCCAGGGTGAAGAATGATGCAGAGACACACCCTTGATGGCAAATGTGAAATGGCTGGGGCAGGGCAGGGGCTGGAGGAATGACTGCAGCTAAAGACTGTGAAGATTACAGAAAAGGGCAGAAGGGCAAGAGGGTGCGCAAAAGGGAGCCTGGAGATGAGGAAAGGGGTTGCAGCAGAGACGCCCTCAGAAGAGTCCATGTGTGGGTGTGAGTGGAGTGAAAGGCCAGGCAAATGTAGTGGGCAGGGTTAGGAGGAAAAGTAGTTAAGGACCCAAAGCTGTGCACTTTGAGGAGTGATGAAGGCATTACAGAACTCTGTAATTGTGAATGAGCACAGAGGGAGCCATTAGGGCAAGGGAGAGTGTAGCTTAGATTAGAATTGATGTTTGGTGATATGTGGATGAGGGTAGAAGATTACGGAAATGGGGCATTTTGAATTTGTACAGGGAACAGAGTGAAGGGCAGCAAACTGATTTGTTTTGGGGGGCGCTGTATACAAAAGGTTTTGTTGTACATAATATAAGCATAGTGTGTATGGACTCTATTCCTCACATTGTACTAAGAAAGAACTATTTCAAAACACTAACTGTCTCTTAGGTTTTACATCATTTTAGGATTAATTCCTGCGGCAAGGGGAATGGAATTATTCAGGAGGTCAAGAGACTCAATTGTCTTCCGCACTGTCACAACCAAAACCAATCAAAATAATTTTAAAGGCTAGGAAAACGTAGTAAATATCACAATAAGAAATATATTGCTGAGATAACTGGGGAATAACTGACGTATAACAGTGAATGCCGCTTTAATGTGTAGTGGACTTGATTTACCTAAAGGGCAAAAACCGGCACCTGCTACACCTTTATCAGAATTCATTCCAAACAGCTTGCAGACACCATTACCACCACTCACCACTAGAGGAGGGAAGCTTTAAACATCATCATAGCCATGCTACACATAACGCTCTCACTGAACTCAGGAGTTCCATGCAGGTAGCAGCTGCTTTCAATAGCTTGTTCTTAACGATCCAAAACTCCTTCTCCTCTTAACTACAAATGGAAATTCTTTCAGTCCTAGAGATGTAAATTTACAATCACTCTGCTGACTTTTAGCATTGTATTCCTAATTTCCACAATATCCCAACAGACAAAAGTAGTACATTTTACTGAGAAGCATTTATGGGAGATGTGGCTTTCACTGGTCAGCATGGGTTCCACCCCTTGACAGGTAACAATGAGCCAGAAGAAAAGAGTAACCAAAAGTATTTTGAGTCCTCCAAATGAGTCCTCATTTGACTCAAAGTTAAGTTTAAGTGGATTTGATTGCTGCATTTTGCAAACCTCTCAAACAGATGTCTAGGTTTACATTTACTGAATTAGTTTGCACTCACAAACTATATTTTAATCTTAAACATCAGTTCTTTTTTTTCACTTAAAAACAAATCCCCTCACCTCCTACATCTCCCCATGATTTTAGGTAAGAGAAGCCTGTTTACATATTAGGGATAGAACATCCTCTATGAGTTAACAGGCTGGAATGAGTGCTCTATGTTACAGCATATATTTATTTTTTCATTATTTGTTTTCTCTCTACCCCTTTCTCTTCCTAAGTCTCTCCTAAGTGGACATTAACCAAATAATGTTTAATTCAAACTCTGAAACTTTCCAACCATATGAATGGGTTTGATATTAAACAAAATGAGTTTGCTTGTTCCTATTTAAAATATTTAGTAGTAGTTCCTCATAAAACCTTTCTGCCAAACACTAGCTTTATTACTGTGGGTTGCATTGTGATGGCAAGAGTAAGTGGGATGGGGACAGGGGATTAGAGAAGAGTGTTGGATGGTTCCAGGAACATAGGGGCAACATGTCCTACAACATTCTTTGTTACTCCTCCAAAAAAGGATCAATGTGCTATAATTGAGAGCTAGTTTTTGGTGGCCTTGTCCTATACCCCAGCTGGCTGACCACACTAATTTTGGGCCATGAACTGCTATAGGGTAACAGACAAGGTTCCAACTTATTGATCCTAGAAGCACTATGCCAGTATTTGGCCCTACTCTCATATGAGTCTATTGCAGGCACAGGTTCCCTGCACCCATCTGCCTCCTATCCATCACAAGACAAGTCATGATCCCGCCTCTTCTTTTCAAGGTCTAATTTAGTGGGAAGAGATTAGTCTCTATCAATAAAAGTTCCTTCCTTTCTGATATAGTATTTCAAAGCCTATAAATAACTTGTAAATCCTGGGCCTACTCCATTTTCAAATCAATGCTGGCTAATAAGGTCTTCATATTATCAAGCCTTCAGTGGATCAAGTGTGTATAAAATATCAGTGGTCTGGACTTTATTATATTTGTACATTATAAATGTGATCAAGTCATGATCACAGTACCGAAGCTACCATTTATTTTTCAGTGGGCTCTTGCTGATTTGAGTTCCAAATACAGCTTGCCATTGTGAAATTAGCATCGGAAAAGATGCACAAAAGTAGATATATCTTTAGTGTGTCAGATATCTTAGATATAGAGGCCCATATGCTAAATGTCCTCACTAGACAAATTTGTCACAAAGCCAATCTGTATTTGTCAGAGGTCCAAACAGTTAAACTGTTAAGCTATTGAAAGGATGTTTTAAAACAAAAATGGAGGCTAACGTGGTAACAAATATTTTGTAACAAATTCAAAAGAGAACTTCCTTAAACTCCTCCTGGGTAAGAGGTGAGCCCCCTCCTCCATCTGAGAACTTTTAAAATTTTACTATGATTGCCTTTAGGAAAGAAAGTAAAAATAAGACCCATTTTTGTACTTACTACATAGTTAGTACAAGCTCAGGCACAGTGCAGTGTGTTTGCTTTCCTACCTTTTACAAAGAGCAAAACTAGCTCCTTCCAGATTTGCACCTCAGGAAAAAAAAACAAATTCATAAATATCCATCTGTCTCTTCTTCCTCAGAATATCAAAGGAATTTTTTTTTCCTCTTGTGTTTAAGAAAGAGAAAAATGGACACAATGCACTGAAACAGTGTGCTGATAGCACATTGTTCAAACCTGGATGCCTGAGTTAGATACACAACTTCACAGTCAGACATCTAAGGACAATTCCCTTAATTTTTAAAGAAGCTAAAAACCCACTCCTAGTGTTTGTACAGTGGGATATGTGAGGGTGCAGCACCTTTGAAAATGTAGGTCGATGGCTACAGCAAGTAGGATCACCCATTCCTGATATAAAACCTACAAGAACAATTCTGTGAAGGACTCACAGTTTTTCAACTGAGGTTTGTCTCTTATGGAACTAGCCATCAGAGTAATCTGCTGGTGGGCCATGAGACAAAACAAAATGTCTTGCAGCCTGCCAGCAGGTTACCCTGATGGGCCACGTGCCAAAGGTTGCTGACCCCTGAGCTATGGGATTCACATCCAGCTCTGGAGCATTTCCAGGCATCAGTGTGATTACAGAGGATATGCAGGACAGAGCTATCCTCTCAAAAACCCTGTATCTCTGCCACAGTTTTGAGTCTGGATGCCCCAGATCTTGGCAACGTGACTCCATTGGAGCTATGCAACCAGGGATTTTCCCAGCTGAATCTGCCTTTAATAGGGGATTTGTTGTGGAATCTCCATGAAGTTATGTACATTCCCCACCTTCCCATCTTACCCAGTGTGGAGCTGGCCAGTACTCACCTTCTCCTTCCAAACAGATCCAAATCCATGGAGAACTCTCTGCCAGATTCTAAAATGGAGGTGAGGAGTAGAGGGATGATCTGATGATGTCAAATGAGCCAGCTTTCTACACAAAAGATTATCCCCCTCTGGATTAAGACAGCTCATATTTGAGGCATCAGTACTTGGTACTGTCTTTGCATTTAATTTGATTTGTTACTACATTTTCCTCACTCTTACGCTGAACAACCTTCCTTCCATTATTTATTTTGCTTCTGAAAGCTCTGATAATCATCTATGATTAGGATTAAAAAGACATCCCTGTCCCAGTAAGCATAATGTTCAGATCAAGACTAAGCAATGCAGTTAGATACGTTATTCCAACTTTGCACTGTACCTCCTTTGTGTCATGTTTAGTGTTATTACAGGAAATGGGAGATAATTTCTTGCTAACTTCAATTGGCAACACTTTTCACGCTCCAGTATTAAATAACAGTGTGAAAGCATCTTCCCTCAGGTTTCGTGCAACTGCAGGTGTGGAAGTTTTTTAAAAATTTTTTCCCAGTTAGTTTCTAGTGAAATCTTTGTTATTTTAGTCTAGATGTTGTATAAAAGCTCTTTTGACCTGCAGAAACTGAGCAACCCTCTGTTGACATTTACAGAAAATGTTAAATTATTGGGACTTTGTACTTTGCAGCAACTCTCATTTACCGGTTTGAAGAGGAAAGAAAACTGTACAGAAATATCTATATTGGAAATGCCTGAGGGCTTGCGAATATATGAGAATGTAAGAACATTTTGCTATTGAGAATGTGTGGCAGAGACATCTTTTAAAGGTCATGAAGGCTCTCTTTATTTCTCCCTATTCAATGGGGCTTTCTTTTTCTTTTAATTACATTTTCTTATTTTCTATGTGTTACCTAGAATAAAGAGAATTTGATGCAATCAAATGAAAAGAAAAGCATTACAGATCTGTAGCGAAGCAGCCCCACTATCTCAATTAGCGATCAATTCTTTTTCAGCTAAACAAAGAGGCTCAAATTATTTTTTCTGCTGATTATTTGCCTCAGAGAATCATCGTTTCCAATTTTTCTCTCAGTTCCTAGTTTTTTTGATGTGGTCTTCTTCAGTCCTTTGATATACTGCAGATTCCATTGCTCCCACACTGCTTAAAGTCATTGATTATGAGGTGAGCAACAAGCAGACAGCCACCCAGTTCAGGGGTTTTCAAAATGGGCTGCTGTGCATGCTAGGGTTTCAGATCTCTCTACCAGTATACATTTTTGAAAGTGAACACTATGAAGTCAAGGTAGTAGATGCTAGATATGGTGGATTTTTTCACTTTTTTGCAACTTGCTGCACCTGGAGTGCTTCCTTTCAGTTAACTCCTCCTGCTCTCATGGTATAGTTCTTTATGGCATTATTATTAATACAGTAGTTGGACTTGTATGATCTCCTCTCTTCTTGAGATGTATCTTGGGCCATTCTCCATTACACCAAGGGCCCTCTGCACTCCTGGGGCATCCATAAAGGCAGTAGGTGTCCCATGTCTCCCATATGTGTGTCCACACCAGTGTTCCCTCTAAGCTGCGCAGCCACACACCAGTCCATCAAATGCCACACACTTGATTATTACAGCCACGCACATCCTAAGCGATGGCGATTTGTGTTCAGGTGCACCTCCCCCCGTTGCTCTGCCTTAGAAGCCCGTGCCAGCTGCTCCCGGGAGCCTCCTGCTTGCTGTGCTGAGCAGGGGGTGTATGCTGATGTCAGGGTGTCCCCCTTCCCCTGCTTCCCCCCTGCTCCTATACCTCATCTCTGCAGAGCGGTGAGGGAGAGGAGGGACAGGGCTTGGGAGTGAGACAGAGCTGCTGGAGGCTGCTGCTGTGTCTGAACAAACTTTCAGACTGATGAGTGCCGCTCTGCTTAAAGTGACAGTGCATGGTCTCGCATACACTTCCCCAGCACGCACACACTCTGTCTCTCACACAAATAGTCTCTCTCTCTCTCTCACTCACACACACACACACACAAAACCACACACTCTGTCTCTCTCACACTTCACCTCCCAGCACATACTTATGTTCTTGTTATTGTTGTTGTTGTTACTTCTTGGTACTTCCTGCAATGCACATATATTGTCTGTAATTTTATTCTTTCAAAGTGCTGTTATTTTAGTTTTTTGACTGGTCTATGCATTTTATTTCTCTCTTACGTTTAAATTTAATTATTTGAGGAATGAGTTCTAAAATGCCTCATCTATCCTGTCTGGAGCTATTATCCGTATGGTACCTTTTTAAAAATATATATTATATCTAGGCTTTTATGTTTCTACTCGTGGCACACATCCTCACTTTACCTCAATAATGGTGCACATAACAAAATTCATTCCGCACATGGATGGAATTAAAATAGAGGGAACATTGGCACACTGCATAGCACTTTTCCCAGGTACTGTAGAGCTGCTGTATTAAGTCCTTCCTTTAATAAAGTTTCTTCCTTCTTCAGAGTTGTCTAGTTTGGGAGAGATTCTCTGTATTCAAAATGGGGAATAGCCCAGAACAAATAATATTTCTCAAAAGAGAAGAAACTCAACTGTAACCTCTCTGAAAAATTCTGGGAACAGTTATAAACTGTCAAACAATGCTGTGATCATCAATGAGTCTCAGCACACTTCTCCTCATCTCTGACATGCTCCCTGCACTGGGGTTATGGGGAGGAAGGCAAAGGAGCTGCGTGCCTGTTGGGGACTCCTTTTGCTGGGGGTATCCCTATTAATGGAGATACAGGAAGTCTCTGTTCTCTGTGTGTTACCTGAACAGCAAAAAGAGATTGGGGTAGGCTGAGACCCTGGCCCCAGAGATTAGGCACTTTTAAATATGCCATAACATTAAAACATCTTAATACTGTTTAAATAACATTAAACCTTCACTTGTGTGGTAGCTAGGGACTTTCTAAATGGTCTTCTTTAACACGTCCATGTAAGGGCATTAGGTTAAAGCTGGCATAGATGCTAATGCAGTAGGCAGATGCGATGGATATTTAGATGGAGCACATTTTTCTGGTTTTATTGCTGTTGCAGTACATTGACTCACAATTTGGTGACAAATTAAGTTTAAAATGTTGACTCTGACTTCCAAGGAAAGACAGACATAAGTCTGTTTTCTGAACTTCTCTACTCACCTAATGGACTCCTTAACACAGTTTCTGGTTGGCTGACTTTGTCTGGTTAAATATTCCCAGACACAATCTAGAGGCTTATGATGCTTGCACTTTTATCAGCAGTTCTTCTGCATACAGCACTTTAACATTTAGCCCTATTTCACCAGCACCTCAAACAGGTATGTTTGTCATATTGGTCCAAATCCTGTTTTGACAGACCTTGCAGCCCCAGGACCATAGAATATAGAAAGTCTTAGACTCACTTTTAAAACTAGAGTATTCACCACTTTAATCTTACCAATTTAGAAGTGTATCATTCTGCAGAGTTTTGTGATAAATTTGAAAGAGGCATTAAGGTCTGAATTGATAACTGGGTGACTGATTAAACTGTTTTATTATGAGTGAAATCCAGAAAAGATGAGACTCCAGCCTTCACTTTTCTTTACCTGAAGAACTTCAAATGAGTTTTTTGTAAAGGGCCTGTTCAGTACATGTGGAACACACTTTACCTACAGTACTGCAGGCTGGGAACATGCTGATGTATTCAACTGTATAAAGCATGGGGTAAAACACACACTATCTAAACAGGAAGTAAGGGAGGGATGGAGTATGGCTCCAATCCATAATATTCTGAATAATCTAGTTTACCCCTTGATGACCTCTTTACCACACAGATCTTCCAATCATACTCTGTTAGTGCAGGCCTCCATGACTCACCACTCTCTTTCTTTTGGTGAGCTAGCATCTGTCCAGGAGGAGAGAAGCCTCAGGATTCAACCCAAGCAGAAGACTTGGTGTTAGGAGAGTTTCCTGCTAACCCAGCAGAGGACTCAGTAATGGTGGTAGGGACTTGCTACTTTTCCCTGCCACTGAGAAGATGGCCTGTGAGGCCCCTTTAGCCACATCAGCAGATCCTTCTCTTGGGGCAATGGTAGTATGCCTCTACCCAGATATCTTAGCTAGGCTGATGGGGGATTGAGAATTCCCTCCTGGACCAGACCCCAGCAGGCAAAAGAGCAGGGAGCAGAGAACTGACCAGAGGCTGTGAGAAGCCTCAACACCAACTGTGCAGCCCCAACCTTCTCCTCAGGGGAGGGCTCTTTTGTGATGAACCTTCCACTCCATGCATCTGAAGAAGTGGGGGTTTTATCCACAAAACCTTATGCTCAAATAAATCTGTTAGTCTTTAAGGTGCCACCGGACTTCTTGTTGTTTTTCCTCAACGCCATCACCCCAGTCAAAAGAAGGCTCTGTAGGGCAGGTCTCCTGCCAAGCCAGCAGAAGGCTGTATATGGGAACAGCCTCCTGCCACACTTGTTGAAAGAAATGTGTGTGGGGATTCCAACTGACACCATCCCACTACCCCAGTGGAGGTCTCTGTTTAAGTTATTGTATAAGCCCTATGTATATGACCCTCTACATCACGGGGAGGAGGGTGGAAACTTTCTCCAACAGATCCCTCTTCTCTGTGGGGAGGGTGGATGTCACTATACATTAGAGAGAGAGCATGTGTACTAACAGATAGAGCTGCAGAACTTTATTTCTATGGGGAAAAATCACAGTAAAACTATTTTCCATGTCAAGAACTAGACCATGGAAGATGTTATGGCACCTAGTAATTTCCATGGCTTAGGAATTCAGAAAGCCAGAGGGTCTGATTTTGATGTAATGTAATATAATGAAAAATATAATTATGTTCTTCTCACGCGATTGCCTTTTTAAAACTGCAGTGTGGCATTTCAATACAAATGCAGCAGAACTTTTTGTGGTGGGAAATAGTCAGATCTGTATGAGAAAAAATCACTCAGCATGCAAAAAGGCTATCACAGTTAAGAAAATCTCTCAAAGCGAAATTTAATAGAAAAGTGTAACTCCATAACACTCAACTCTTTCAAGCATGGTTGGAACAAAAGAGGTTTCTAAATATTAAAGAATGTAGAATGAATAATGGACAGAATGTTCAAAGATGGGTTAGGGCTTGATCCAGAAAGGGATTTAGGCATTGCAAACACCTAACTCTTAGGTGCCTTGCTACCCAGTAGAATTCACAACCCTGAGTTCGATGTTGTCAACGTTCCTTCCCCACTCTGAACTCTAGGGTACAGATGTGGGGACCTGCATGAAAAACCCTCTAAGCTTATTCTTATCAGCTTAGGTTAAAATTCCCCAAGGTACAAACTATTTTACCTTTTGTCCCTGGACTTTACTGCTGCCACCACCAAGCGTCTAACAAATATAACTGGGAAAGAGCCCACTTGGAAACGTCTTTCCCCCCAAAATATCTCCCCAAGCCCTACACCCCCTTTCCTGGGGAAGGCTTGATAAAAATTCTCACCAATTTGCACAGGTGAACACAGACCCAAACCCTTGGATCTTAAGAACAAGGAAAAAGCAATCAGGTTCTTAAAAGAAGAATTTTAATTAAAGAAAAAGTAAAAGAATCACCTCTGTAAAATCAGGATGGTAAATACCTTACAGGGTAATCAGATTCAAAACATGGAGAATCCCTCTAGGCTTAACCTTACGTTACAAAAAGACACAAAAACAGGAATATCCATTCCATTCAGCACAACTTATTTTATCAGCCATTTAAACAAAAGGAAATCTAACACATCTCTAACTGGATTGCTTATTAACTCTTTACAGGAGTTCTGACCTGCATTCCTGCTCTGGTCCTGGCAAAAGCAACATGCAGACAGACAGAGAACCCTTTGTCGTCCCCCCCTCCAGCTTTGAAAGTATCTCATCTCCTCATTGGTCATTTTGGTCAGGTGCCAGCGAGGTTATCTTTAGCTTCTTAACCCTTTATATAAAAACCCAAGTGAAAGGGTTTTGCCTCTGGCCAGGAGGGATTTAAAGGTGGTTAGCCTTCCCTTTATATTTATGACAGGTGTCCAGGCAGGAATCTTAGGGAAAGAAGACTGCTGGCCTTCTCTAGCTTTTTGGGACAGGGCTAAAGGTAGAGAAGCATTGCATATAATATTTTTGTGTGGGACTGTATTAGGTTAAATAAGTAATATGAAATTACCACTCAGTGGACAGAGTCTGAGAGGTTCCTGGAACATCTGAAGATGCAGTTGGAGTGTGCCTTGTTATACTGTCACACTAATCAGGGTTCATTCCTTGTTCTGCCTCATTTGGAGCAACGATTTGAACCCACATCACCTTCTTCCCAGCTGAGTGCCCTCATCACTATGCTCTTGTGCATTTTGGGGTGGCTGTCTCTCAATCTTTCCTGTTGGACGGTTCCACTTTGTATAAATTATTATTAAATGAAGCATCAGTGGAACCAGAATTGCCCAGGGAGTGCCTTAACCATGGGGCTGTAGAATCTACCTCTCCCATTCTTTCTGGCCCAATGAAAATTGAAATGATTCATCAGGAATGTGGGAGACTTGGGGATCCCTCCTGTGCTTGATGAGGAGAGGGAAGCCACATCCCATGTGAGCACCTCCAAAATTACTCCCTTCAGCTGTCTTTTGTGCATCTTAAGTATGGTCTGAGTACACGTACCAGATGAGGCTTGATAAGTAGAGGAACACCTAGTTTGAGAATCCTTCTGGGGTTTAGGCAGGAGCAGAGTGTTGAGCATCTCTGTGGCATCTAGACTTATGTGGTTTTGTACACACCCACAGGCAGAAATGTTGGTATCTATGGGGATAGGTGGCGGCTGAGCAGGAGTTTGGATGATCTAAGTGGTTCCTAAATGTTAGAGTTAGGTGCCTGGGTCCTTTTTGGGATCTAGACCCTAAGTACCAGCTGAAGTGGCCTGATTTTCAGAAGTTTTGAGCACTCCGAGCTCCAGTGAGACTAAAGTGGGTTCTTTGGGCCCAATTCAAAGTCCACTGAAGTCAATGGAAATCTTTCCATTCATGTCAATGGCTGCTGGATAATGAAGATAGAACTCTAAATATTCTATGACTACTCAGACTGGGTAAAAGCATACCACAATGCACCATTCAAAATGAGCAAGCAAATCTGTCTCTTTTTGGTGTGAACACCTTCTGATCTATCATGCAGATTCAAATAGAACAAACAGTTTTGTTCTATTTTATAGATTTGTAAGGATGCCAAGAAAAACTAGATTTACCCTCATAAATGTATGGGCCTGATCCAACTGAAATCAATTGGAATTTTGCCATTGCCTTCATTAGAAGGCACAATCAAGGAAAGATTTTTAAAGGTATATAGGCACCTAAAGATACAGATAGACACCTAGTCAGATTTTCAAAAGCATTTAGGTGATTAGCTCCCATTGACTTAATTATTGTAGTCAATCCATCCTTACCATGCCAAACCACAAACAAATGGTTTACAAAAATGGTCTTCAACTGTACCTTCATTTTGGGTTGAGTAAGTCATTCATTAAAAAGAAAAGGAGTACTTGTGGCACCTTAGAGACTAACAAATTTATTTGAGCATAGACTTTCATGAGCTACAGCTCACTATCCTTTGTGTTAGGGCAGGTAATAAGGCAAATGAATTCCCCAGATCTCCCTTTTTCAGTATCTCAACCAAAGATGAGAGGTTGGGTATAAAGAAAGACTGAAAAGTACTTGTCTCAGATTCAGCTACTTGTTTGTATCCTGATTCTTGCATGTGGCATATCACAGGTAGGTATTAGATTCCCAGCCTTGAACGATGATCCTGGAGCCAAGTAAGAGACCATTTTTCATAAATCTATTTTGGCATGTGTTTTCAGAATATTCTCTAAAACCTCCATAAAGGCCTTCATCCTGTAAGTCAGAGTCATAACAAAGCTTTTAAATAAGGCTACTATTTAGTCACAGAGGTCCTGGCAGGCATGGATTTCATGACTTTATCAGACCTCCATGACTTCTTCTGCTTCAGCTGTCAGCAGCTTAAGCCAGGGATGGAAGCAGGACTGTGTTCCCCTGCCCTGAAAATGGGGCTGGATGCCTGGAACCACAACCCTGCAGCCCCGGCCCTGTGGCTTGCGGGGTCGGGGTCGGCTACAGCTGAGCTGTGCGCCCCTGTCCAGCAGCTGCAGCCAGCTCTGGCGTGGGGGCTATGCGCACCCCATGGCTGGACCCCCTGCTGCGTCCCGGGCCCACGGCTTCCACAAGGGGCTGCAGTGGGGACCGTGCTGCATCTGGGGCTGTGCAGTCCCACCCCCCCCACCTCCCACCTGGCTTCAGCCAGGGCTTGGCAGGGGCTGCAACTAGGGCCGCACACCCCTGTCCCACAGCTTCAGCCAGCTCAGGAGTGGAGTCTACGCGCCTCCCATGGCTGCACCCCCCCCCGGCTATGCCCCTGCCCTGTGACTTCCAATGGGGGCTTCAGCGGGGACTGCATGCCCCTGCCAGGTGGCTGCAGTGAGGGCCATGTGCCCATCCTTACCAGGGCTGTGCCCGGGGCTTGGTAGGGTCACGCACCCCTGTCCTGCAGCTGTGGCCAGCTCCAGAGCGGGGAGCTGTGCATCCCTCCATGGCTGAACTCCCTGTTGCAGCCACTGGAGCTAGGGCTGCCCCCCCACTGTGGTGGGGGGCACGACCTGTCAGTCCCACACCCCAGGAGACTTAATTCCTCCCTCCTACTTAGCCCTGCCCCTGGTTATTTTTAGTAAAGTCATGGGCAGCTCACAGGCTCCGTGATTTTTTGTTTATTGCCCATGACCTGTTTGTGACTTTTACTAAAAATAACCATGACAAAATCTTAGCCTTACTTATGAACTATTGTGACAATTTGGGGAATGTATCTAACTACAACATACAAATTCTGGTTGATGCTATGAAGCTATTATTGTGAAATTGTTGTAGCATGGAATGCCTCCATTTGTGGAATCCACCATTTGCTGACCCAAACACAATAGCCTCCTGAGTGTCCAGCCAGAGAGGAAGTGCTATCAGGACTATGTCCGTGTGCCAGCAATGCTTTTGGTCTCTGGTATCCATCAACCTCATCATCACTATACCTCACATCCTGGAAGTCTCCAAGCAAGAAGTTGGCAATCTTTTACACTTTTCTCCATGCTGCTGTGGTCTTCCTCCTCTCAGTTATCTTTATGCTCTCTAATGTATGTTGGTGTTTGTCATCTAGTATACATCCTCTTCCAGCTCTGCGTTGTAAAGCACTTACTGCATCATATTAGGCTTAGAGGCCCATCAACCTGTTCAATTTCTTCTATAGTTACTCTTTTCACCTCCACAAAATAGGAAAGAGGTTCTCTTCTACTCCTGGCAGACTAATATGCCCCCATTCCCTAGAGTGGCTCAAGGTTCCAACAGCAGATCCTAGCCATTCATGACCTCCAGCAAAAATAACTTGGCGTGTGGCTGCCAGCATGAGTAGTCTGCTGTGTACAGTCCAGGAAAAGGCTAGAAAGGCATTGCATTATTCACACAACAAATATATATATATATTAAAAAAAATGTTCAGGAGTTAGAAATAACTGTAGGGATACAGTAATTCCCCTACCACAGCGTCTTCCACAGCGACTATATATATAATCATTTCAGTGTAGGGGTACTATAGCATTTGCTATTCAGTGTGAGTGTTTCCTTCAATAGACAATACACTTGTCATCAAAACATAGCACTGCAATAATATTACAATTCTTTCAGACAGTTTATTTTTATTACCTTTAGATAACAAGATGACCATTTTGTTTCAAAATGTTGAGAATTAGGTTTCAGATTTCAACATTAAAATGTCGGTGTCAAATGTATCGTACTTCTATCCTGACTGCAATGCACAGTGCTGTACTTGAATGTACCCCCAGTAAATTATTGGTTTGCTCTAAGCTCTTGGTGAGACATATGTTTCTGACTTAATAAATAGGCTTTCTACAACAAAGTACATAATGGCGTGGAGAATAAATTTGATACATTGGGGACATCAAATGTGTTTGTAAAGTAATTTAAAAATAAACCTTTAATAATGTGCTTTTTAATGAAACTGGATTTTACACACTTGAGTGACAACATTTCATAATGGGTTTATTCTAAAGCATACAAAAATGAAACCCCCTGCACCTCTTTATTTCCTATTGCTTTTAGCAACACTGATTCCAGTTACTATACACAGTCATTAGCAATCCAAGTAAGACCAGTAGGAAGGTAAATTTGTTGATATAACCTATCACTTTTTTCAGTCCTGCTATGTACAAATCACCTTAGGCTAGCCCCAAACTCAAAGTATTGTCTCTGGGATCTGTTCCAGTGAATCATCAGGGTCATTAAAATACACTAAATTATAGCTCAAAAAAGAATTGCCTTCACGGCTCAAAAACCGTTTAGGGGGCCTTCAAAAGCAGCTTATTTAGATTAGCCATATTTAGAAAGTTATTTATGGACCTGAATAAATAGATTAATTTTCAGGAGTTTTCAGAGGCACATACCAAAATTTTAAATGGCAGATAATGTTCATTTCTATGCTTGTGATTATGTAAACATTCCCTTGAAGAAAGTTTGTTGTAGAAATGTAGTTCTGGAAAAGAACCTTGCATAACCAACAGGCAGGGCTGTATCTAAGGTGGGGAGAGAGGCAGATGTCCTGGATGCAGAGCTGGCAAGGCTGCAGATATGGAGTGGTGCAGAATCAGACCCAGAAGCTTCAGCCACCTCCTCGCTTCCCTTCCTCAGATTAGGCCCAGCAGCATTAGTTGCAGCCCAAAATGCTCATCACACCCACATCCTGCAGGATCGTGGGTCCAGTGACCCTCCGCTCCCCCCCAAGCAGGCTCTCCCTGTTGTTAGGACAGCGCGAAGGGGGACAGGGCTCTGAATGCCAGCTGGTGGGGAGGGCAGAAGGAGACAGATGGGCTGCATGGCTGGTTCCGGGTGAGTTACGTGCAGCTGCTGGAGGTAGGACACTGGCTGCACCAAGTGCCTGGGGGTCACTGTGTGGGGAACAGGTGCAGAGGGCTAGGGACATGAGGGAGTGCAGGGGTTAGGGGCAAAGGGGTGCTGGAGGGGAAATAGAAGGGGCACAGGAGGGGCGTGCAGGGGCAAAGGGGATACATGAGTGTCAGCATAGGAGCTAGGAGGATAAGGGGTACATAAGTGGGGCCATGTGATGGAGCATACATGAAATGTGCTAGGTGCTATATGGATCTGTGCCATGAGGGTTTTTGTGGGCAGTTAGCTCAGGATGGCGCTGTTGCCTTTCCCAGACCCACTGTCTCGCCATGCACCACTGGCTCTGCTCATGCTCCCTAACCTGTGTGCAGGGCTGAGGCCTGCAGAGCAGTGTCACCTGTCTGGGGCCTGGTCCTTCCCAGGGCTAGGGAAGAAAGGGCACCTGGGGTAAATACACTTACTAAAAGTGCTAATAACCAGATGCACACATTAGAGGATGTTTGCATTTTAAACAGACTCATCACTGACCAGGGTTGCTCTGTTGACAAGCCAGCATGCTGAGCTGCACAGCCATCACTCTTGGGAGGCCTGGCTGAACAGCACACTGACATGCACCCATGCGGCCTTTGCCGCACACAGGCCTAACCTCTGCCACTTGGCTGTTGACAGACCTTTGACCCTGATACAACTGCATGGCACGGGCAAGGAGGAAGGGCCTCCTAGAGCCCCACATGGCAGCGAGCGCCCCCCTGGCACTCATGGGTGCTCAGTTCCATAGAACTGGAGAGTCCCAGGCTGCAATTGCAGCTGAGGCGTCTGGAAACTCAAGTTTTTCACAGCTGCTGATGAAATGAGGCCCCTGACACTCACACATGAATTGCAATTACAGTGGCCAGCTTTTGTTTGACCCTGTTCTGTGCTGAAACAACCGTTTCACTGCGTTGAGCAGCTCACTGGGCACTGGGATGGTGAAGGAGTAACTGAGGGAGGTACTGTGATGTTGTCACAGTTCCACAGCCAGATGGAACTGCCATATGCCACTGTGCTGCACACCGGAGCCTTGGAGTGCGTCACAGCTGCAGCTGGGGCAGCAGCACCCCTGTCACTTGCGCCAAAGCACAGAGTCCTGATGCCTGAGCTAACGGAAAATCTCCACTATCTGTTAGCAGTGTAGCTCCCATGACGGCGCGGCGAACCACGAGAAGTAGATGGTGCGCATACACACTAGCCCGTTCATTACACATTTGCTTAGCTAGATTAGTTTGCCACACAACCGGCTGTTCAGATCTTATGTCTGACATCATCATAAGAAAGCTCTGTTCACCAAGTGCTTCCATCCCATAACTTCCACAGTCTTTGCTCGGGCTTGTCTTAGATGGGTGTGATGTTATGTTAAAAGAAAAATGATCATGTTTACTCTAAGGGAAAACCAGAGCTGTATCACCACTGGTTCACAATTGTGATAAATCTGACACAAAGCACACCCTGTAAGGTATCAGTGGAATTGTTATGAGCTGCTATTGTCTTCTTTAAATCCATGTATCATCACTGTATCTGAAGTTATGAATATTCGCTATGTTTGTATCTCAAATATGTTGTGTTCCTGGATAACAACCACAAGACAGATTTGCATGGAGGCTAGTCAGCTATGTGTTGATGGCCCATTAAGGAGAATCAACTCTTCAGTGAGCCCCTCCTGAGGCTATCTCAGATGGCACAGAGTCTCTGTGGGATGCCCCATGACTCAGCAATGACATGTAAGAACATGTTTCAGAGGAACAGCCGTGTTAGTCTGTATTCGCAAAAAGAAAAGGAGTACATCTGATGAAGTGAGCTGTAGCTCACGAAAGCTCATGCTCAAATAAATTGGTTAGTCTCTAAGGTGCCACAAGTACTCCTTTTCTTTATGTAAGAACATGTGATCCAAGACTCCATGTTTGTGTCTGTAACTTTCCATGCACATGGGCTGAGAATATAACAGCGGAGACTGTGATTTCACTTCCTGGCCTCTTTCCTGCTCCACATCTCCAGATTATGAGTTCTAACAAAGAAGAGCTTAGAATAATGACACCAATATTTGGGCTGAATCATAGATCACAGACTGGCGGATTTAATATCACTGCTATTAACCTGATCTACAAACTCTGAAATCAACCGTAATGTATATGATTCATTGTAACCTCTTAACGATCTTCCTTTTTTGTACATATTAATAAACGTTTGGTTTTTAGTTGCTAAAGGATTGGCTACCAGCATGGTTTTGTGGTTAGCTCTGAAGTATATTTTGCCCTGGAGTGTGTGTCTGGCTCTTTGGAACTGAAGAACTTAATATAAGTGTTTCTTGGTTTTAATAATAATTTATCACAGAAGTCTGGTTTGTCTGGATGGTGCATGATGGGATAGAGGGCCTCTGACTTCATAACACTAGTACAGTATTTTGGAAGCACACATTTGTAACTGGCTTGGTGAAATCTTATAAGAGAATAGACCATCCGTTTGGGGTACATGCCCTGTTTTCTGGCAGTCTGACCTGAGCGTGGCTCTCTTAGCTGTCTCACACCAGGCAATGTGACAATGGGATCTTGGGAACTGCCATTCCCAAAGCCAGAATTTTCCCCCGAGGGCAATGGGACCTCAGTGACAGCAGGCCCCCCCTCCTATGGGACTTTACCAAGGCCATAGGGATTGAAATGGACGCTTCCCATCCCAAAGCACAGGTGCCTCCCCAGCACCAACTCAGCTGCATGAGGGTCTTAATGGTTTAATGGCAGGATACAGTCAAAGAGTTCTGACTCCACCATAGTCATATTATGGGAGACTGTGGGGCAGGCATCCCCCCCAGCCCCCCCCCCCCAAAAAAAAAACAGAGACAAGGCATGGGAGGGGGTATCATGGGATGTCACGTATCACTGTTTCCCTCCCACACACACCCATTTGTGTGAGTACCTAGCTGCCCTGCAGGACTTGCTCTGGTCTGCCTGGGAAGGGGGCTCTATCCTTCCCACACTGCATCTCCTTTCCCCCTGCCCTGGCATGTTTCGGCTTCCAGGGAGCAGAGGGGCAGGATGGAGCGGCTTTTCCCCTGTGCTTCAGGTTGCTGCCTCAGCAGCTAGATGCCGCCACCTGGGTCCTAGTGCCCGACTATTTCCTGTACAACAGTGAGTGCCCACGGGGCGGCTGGGGGAAGCGGGATGTGGGGAAGAGACAGTGGGATAGGGCAGCGACAAGAGAAGAGGCTGCGGGGGTGGGGAGGATGGGACAGGGTACAGTGGGGAGAGGAAGGGGGAGGGGATTGGGAAGAGAAGGTGATACGGGAATGGGCAGGGACAAGCAGGAGCCTGGCATGTGGCATCCCCTCAGCAGCAGCCCCAGCAGGGAGGCAGCTGCATCAGCACCAGAGCAGCAACACTGCTGCAGTAGGGGGTGCCAGAGTGGCTGCCAGCAGCAGCAGCTGGGGCTCCCTTGTTAAGCCAGCCTGTCCCCAGCCCAATACCAGCAGCCCAGGTGCCACTCCAGGCAGGGGGAGAAAGCCAGTGAGTCAAGCGAACTGGCTTCAGCATGCACGTGTGTGTTCATAAGAGCGCTTTGACCCCCCAAATATAGCAGTCAGAGACACCTATGGGAGCCAAGCTCAGAGCTTAGGTTGTGCGACTGGCAGCCACACGACTGGGGCAGGGCAGACAAGGGAAGCAAGGGGTCGTTCCGCTCTGCACACAGGGAGTGTGGGGAGAGTGACCCGGCTAAAGTGGCAGGTCCCCGTGCAGCGAGTGGACTGTGACCGTGCTGCTGAGAGGCAGAGTATGAGCAGAGAGAGGAGTATTCCAGGGAGCACCTTGGGGAGCATTTCATGGCAGTCAGGCTCCATGGGCAGGGGCCAGCTCCAATGGGCAGATTGGCTAGGATTGGCTAGGACCGGCCGCACCGGGATCCTTTGGGGCAGAAGTAAGAGCACATTGGAGCACAGTTTGGAGCTGTGCTGCCCATCCTGCCTGGGGAGTGCCTGGCCATGCAGAGGCCACCTGGCTCAGGGAGCAGGGCATGGAGGGCTGATGGGCAGCAAGCCAGCACCCCAACTCGCACAGCGTATAGAGTCAGGGGCCGGAGTGGGCCGGGCACTGCCCACTAGCTTCCGATCTGCCATCTCCTGGCAGGAGGTGACTCTTTTCAAACTGTGGGGTGCGTTCCCCTAGGGAGGCGTGCCCCACAGTTTGAAAACCTCTGTGCTAAATTGAAGGGAGAAATCTTGGAGGCTGCATGAGGTCATGTGGCCCCCATGCATCACCTTGCTCGACTCGGGCACTAAAATGCTTAGTTACGGCTCCCTGTACTGAGGGACCAAGTAAATCTAAACCATCCCTAATAGGTGTTTGTCCAACCTGTTCTCAACAAAAAAAAAGGGGAGGGGAGGATGAGGATTCCATAAGCTCCCTTGGAAGTCTATTCCAGAATTTAACTATCCTTATAGTTAAAGATTTTCCTAATATCTAACCTAAGTCTCCCTTGCTGCAGATTAAACCAACTACTCGTCCTATCTTCAGTGGACATAGAGAACAATTGGTCACCATCCTCTTCATAACAGGCCATAACATAGTTAAAGGGTGTTATCAGGGCCCCCTCAGTCTTCTTTTCTCAAGACTAAGCACACTCATTTTTTTAACCTTTCCTCACAAATTAGGTTTTCTAAACATTTTATCCTTTTTGTTGCTCTCCTCTGGACTCTCTCCAGTTTATCCATGTCTTACGAAAACTGTCATTTAAATTGTCCTTCGGTTTAATAAGGAAGAAGACTCTGAAGACTAGATTGCTATCCACTTCATAAGAATTTGGATATGGTACTATCAGTTAAATCTACAGAGGGAAAGAAATTGCTGAGCTCCTTTGTTATAGGCAAACAGCCAAATTCAGCTTGGAGCAAGTTAACAAAAACAAGGAACAGTGCCAATCATCACAGTTGTGCTTGCTTGTTCCAGGGCTGAATTTAGTTGAGAATTCAATATATATCCTGGAAAATAGTCAGGATATTTAACAAGGTATCTCATCAAAGGCCTGATTCTGCACCCTTACTCACTCTGAGTTGCGTTTTACCCCAAGAGTACGTGCACTGACTGCAATTGGACTACTTGAGGAATAAATGTAAGGGTGGCACAATCCGGCCTTAAGTGATCATGTCTTTTGCAGGATCATGTCTATTACAATTGAAATCATGTTAAAGGTTATTAAAGTGTCATTCAACTTCATGTTATTTTGTTCACAACACAATGAATTTAGAGAGGCACAGTGTACCGATTCAATTATTACTAATAAATATATGGATTTTATTTTTCATAAAAACATACAACATAATTACAAATAACAGCATGCAATTAATTTCTGATTTCTGGTGACTAGTAGTAATTTGTATTCCTTAAAACTCTCTGTCAAATACAGCAAAATACCAGGGTGGGCAGGAGACGGGGGAGAAAGAGAATGAGAGCTTCCTGTGACATTGTTAAAATGCTAGACCCTCAGATAGGTGAGCCCTCACAAGGCCCTAGTTTGGTTTGTTGCAATTGTACTACTCTACTAGCACAGATTTTCAAAGCCCATGTCTAGATGAAAGGAAGTTTAAATGCCATTCTTTGTTTCCATTCTTTTGTTCTTAATAATACCTAAATCTTAAACATTGTGCTTTTCATCAATAGAGAGCAAAGGTCTTCACAATCTTTAATTTATTTATCTTCACAACAACCTCTGAGAGGGGGTGTATTACAGAAAGGTATAGCTATTCTTATATAAACAGCATTTTGTTTTAGTTTCATCTATAATTTGGATATATCTGTTATCATGGGTATAGGCACAGAGTTGATGATTAAACGTCCTGGGAGATGAAAGAATCTCTACCTTTTAGGAAAAAGGAACGAACAGGTTGGATTACTTTGTTAGGGCTGGGACCCCAGATAATGAAAAGGGCACAGAAGAAGCCTGTGTGTCTGCCAGGCCACAAGCATTGGACAGGTTTCAGAGTAACAGCCGTGTTAGTCTGTATTCGCAAAAAGAAAAGGAGTACTTGTGGCACCTTAGAGACTAACCAATTTATTTGAGCATAAGCTTTCGTGAGCTCCAGCTTCCGATGAAGTGAGCTGTAGCTCACGAAAGCTTATGCTCAAATAAATTGGTTAGTCTCTAAGGTGCCACAAGCATTGGACAAGGATCTGAGCTGGTATAGATAGAGAATTATTACAATGGGGTGAGGATTTCAATGACAACTCTCCCATTGTCTTCAATAGGGTCAGAATTTCACTGGGAGTCTTCAGACCATAGTGTGACCACAACTTCATTACCCCTTGTAATAGACATATTAGAGTATCATTGGGTGATCATTAACAAGGTTGCAGATGTCAAGAATATTTTTAAGTCAGGGCCTCACTAATGCCTTTTGAAGGTGACTGCTACCCTGCCTTCAAGAAGAGAAACATTAAAAATTCTTGCTTTTAATGACCGATTAATACCTTATAAATAAATGCCAACTAATGGAAATGGTCTATTCAAATAGCCTTGCAATATTGGCATGAAAATTTGCTAGCCCAGTAACAAAACTGGCTTGTTTCTCTCTACTATCACAAAAATGTTAATAGGGAAAAACTGTTTTCCCCCATCCATCAAACCCAGATAAATATAACACTACTTTTCCCTAGGTGAACAGGCAAATAGAATTTTGCAGCAGTATAAGAAAATGATAAAATTTTAAATTAATAAGATGGTCCACTTAAGGTTTTTTTCTACTGTTCTGATGTGTATTTTGTATGCCTAGTTAGGCTCTGATCCTGAAAGGAGTTATGCCTCTGCTTAACTTCATGCAGTGGGGACAGTTCCCTTCCTATGGTTTGCTCACAGTGCATACAGTTAATCGTATTCATCGCACTACTTTTTTTGCCATTTGGAATATTATGCAAAATGTTCATTCCCAGACTTTATGCACTTTTCCCTTCAATGGTATTAAAGAAAACATTGTGCATTCAGCAAAGCCTGGTGACAAAGGCCTATGAAACTCCTCAGTGACTATGTATCATAGTTAAGATAGAATGGTTAGATATCAGAGAGAAAAGATAAAATCAAAATAATGGAAATGGATGTTACTTTGTAAAGGACTTTGAGAATACAGGAGCTTCTTATATTATATTGTGCTGAATGTAATGAATAAGAACCTGTAATCCCAGTAACACTTGTTTGGTTGTGAACTAAAACTAATTAAAAAGATGATTGTTCAGACTTAATCATTAGAGATTTGAAAAGCAATTAATAATAGTAGTCTAAGGAGTTTAAAAAAAAAAAAAAAAGCTCCCATATGTCATAGACCCTAATAGTGCTGTTCAATGACAAATGGAGCTACCATGATTCAACAATTAATATCAGACAGATTTGGCAAAAAGAACTGTGCTTTACCCCTTCTCATGTTTATACAGATAATTAATCTGACATTGCTTTAGGTTTACTTTATGTTGATGCTGTCCCTGCAGACATTAAAATGTTAGCCTCTTTAAGGCTGCCACACTGGGAACAGGGAATCAGGAATTCCTTGGGATTCTCAATTTCTTTTATGTTAGAAGTTGAGACCCTCTATGCCCTGGTCTACACTAGGAGTTGAGGTCGAATTTAGCAGCGTTAAATCAATTTAACCCTGCACCCATCCACACGATGAAGCCCTTTTTTCCGACTTAAAGGGCTCTTAAAATCAATTTCTTTACTCCACCCCCGACAAGGGGATTAGCGCTTAAATCAGCCTTGTGGGTCTAATTTGGGGTACTGTGGACGCAATTAGATGGTATTGGCCTCCGGGAGCTATCCCACAGTGCTCTATTGTGACCGCTCTGGACAGCACTCTCAACTCAGATGCACTGGCCAGGTAGACAGGAAAAGGCCCACAAACTTTTGAATTTCAATTTCCTGTTTGCATGGTCACCTGCAGCTTCCCACTCTGGCCAGAGCTCATCATCAGAGGTGACCACGCAGAGCTCATCAGCAGAGGTGACCATGATGGAGTCCCAGAATCGCAAAAGAGCTCCAGCATGGACCGAACGGGAGGTACGGGATCTGACCGCTGTTTGGGGAGAGGAATCCGTGTTATCAGAACTCCGTTCCAGTTTTTGAAATGCCAAAACCTTTGTCAAAATCTCCCAGGGCATGAAGGACAGAGGTCATAACAGGGACCCGAAGCAGTGCCACGTGAAACTTAAGGAGCTGAGGCAAGCCTACCAGAAAACCAGAGAGGCAAAGGCCGCTCCGCGTCAGAGCCCCAAACATGCCGCTTCTATGATGAGCTGCATGCCATTTTAGGGGGTTCAGCCACCACTACCTCAGCCGTGTTCTTTGACTCCTTCAATGGAGATGGAGGCAACACAGAAGCAGGTTTTGGGGATGAGGAAGATGATGATGATGAAGTTGTAGATAGCTCACAGCAAGCAGGCGGAGAAACCGGTTTTCCCAACAGCCAGGAACTGTTTCTCACCCTGGACCTGGAGCCAGTACACCCTGAACCCACCCAAGGCTGCCTCCTGGACCTGCCAGGAGGAGAAGGGACCTCTGGTGAGTGTACCTTTTAAAATACTATACATTGTTTAAAAGCAAGCATGTTTAATGATTAATTTGCCCTGGCAGTTGCAGCTCTCCTGGATGTACTCCCAAAGCCTTTGCAAAAGGTTTCTGGGAGGGCAGCCTTATTCCATGCACCATGGTAGGACACTTTACCACACCAGGCCAGTAGCACGTACTCGGGAATCATTGTAGAACAAAGCATTGCAGTGTATGTTTGCTGGCGTTCAAACAACATCCGTTCTTTATCTCTCTGTGTTATCCTCAGGAGAGTGATATCATTCATGGTCACCTGGTTGAAATAGGATGCTTTTCTTAAGGTGACATTCAGAGGTGCCCGTTCCTGTTGGGCTGTTTGCTTGTGGCTGAACAGAAATGTTCCCCGCTGTTAGCCACGGGGAGGAGTGAGGGGCTAGCCACGTGGTGGGGGGAGGCAAAAGGCGACCTTGGAAAGAAAGCACATGTGCTGTGTATGTAATGTTAACAGCAAGTTTAACTGTGAAAGAGTGTACCCATTGTTCTATAAAATGTGTCCTTTTAAATACCACTGTCCCTTTTTTTTCTCCACCAGCTGAATGTGTTTCAAGGATCACAGGATCTTCTCCTTCCCAGAGGCTAGTGAAGATTAGAAGGTGAAAAAAAATGCACTCGTGATGAAATGTTCTCTGAGCTCATGCTGTCCTCCCACACTGACGGAGCACAGAGAAATGAGTGGAGGCAGATAATGTTAGAGTGCAGGAAAGCACAAAATGACTGGGAGGAGAGGTGGTGGGCTGAAGAGAGTAAGTGGTGGGCTGAAGAGAGGACTGAAGCTGAAAGGTGGTGGCAGCGTGATGAGAGCAGGCAGGATGCAATGTTGAGGCTGCTGGAGGATCAAACTAATGCGCTCAAGCGTATGGTTGAGCTGCAGGAAAGGCAGCAGGAGCACAGACTGCCACTAGAGCCCCTGTGTAACCAACCGCCCTCCTCCCCAAGTTCCATAGCCTCCACACCCAGATGCCCAAGAACGCGGTGGGGGGGCCTCTGGCCACCCAGCAACTCCACCCCCGAGGATTGCCCAAACAACAAAAGGCTAGCATTCAATAAGTTTTAAAGTTTTGAACTTTTAAAGTGCTGTGTGTCCTTGTCCTTCCCTCCTCCACTACCCCTCCCGGTGCTTCTCTCCTCCACCACCCCTCCAGGCTACCTTGGCAGTTATCCCTCTATTTGTGTGATGAATTAATAAAGAATGTATGAATGTGAAGCAACAATGACTTTATTGCCTCTGCAAGTGGTGATCGAAGGGAGGAGGGGAGGGTGCTTAGCTTACAGGGAAGTAGAGTGAACCAAGGGGTGGGGGGTTTCATCAAGGAGAAACAAACAGAACTTTCACACTATGGCCTGTCCAGTCATGAAACTGATCTTCAAAGCTTCTCTGATGCACACCGCGCCCTCCTGTGCTATTCTAACTGGCCTGGTGTCAGGCTGCGCGTAACCAGCAGCCAGGCGATTTGCCTCAACCTCCCACCCCGACATAAACATCTCCCCCTTACTCTCACAGATATTGTGGAACGCACAGCAAACAGTAATAACAGTTGGAATATTGGTTTCGCTGAGGTCTAACTGAGTCAGTAAACTGCACCAGCATGCTTTTAAACATCCAAATGCACATTTTACCACAATTCTGCACTTGCTCAGCCTGTAGTTGAACAGCTCCTGACTACTGTCCAGGCTGCCTGTGTACAGCTTCATGAGCCATGGCATTAAGGTGTAGGCTGGGTCCCCAAGGATAAATATAGGCATTTCAACATCCCCAACGGTTATTTTCTGGTCTGGGAATAAAGTCCCTTCCTGCAGTTTTTGAAACAGACCAGAGTTCCTGAAGCGAGTGTCATGTACCTTTCCCGGCCATCCTACGCTGATGTTGGTGAAACGTCCCTTGTGATCCACCAGTGCTTGCAGCACTATTGAAAAGTACCCCTTGTGGTTTATGTACTCACCGGCTTGGTGCTCCGGTGCCAAGATAGGGATATGGTTCCGTCTATGGCCCCACCACAGTTAGGGAATCCCATTGCAGCAAAGCCATCCACTATGACCAGCACATTTCCCAGGGTCACTACCCTTGATATCAGCAGATCTGTGATTGCGTGGGCTACTTGCATCACAGCAGCCCCCACAGTAGATTTGCCCACTCCAAATTGATTCCCGACTGACCGGTAGTTGTCTGGTGTTGCAAGCTTCCACAGGGCTATTGCCACTCGCTTCTCAACTGTGAGGGCTGCTCTCATCTTGGTATTCATGTGCTTCAGGGCAGAGGAAAGCAAGTCACAAAGTTCCATGAAAGTGCCCTTATGCGTGCGAAAGTTTCGCAGACACTGGGACTTGTCCCAGACCTGCAACACTATGCGGTCCCATCAGTCCGTGCTTGTTTCCCAGGCCCCGAATCGGCATTCCAGAGCATGAACCTACCCCATTAGCACCATAATGCCTGCATTGCCAGGGCCTGTGCTTTGAGAGAAGTCTGTGTCCATGTCCTCATCACTCTCGTCACCGCGCTGACATCGCCTACTTGCCCGGTTTCGCTTTGCCAGGTTCTGGTGCTGCATATACTGCTGGATAATACGTGTGGTGTTTAATGTGCTCCTAATTGCCAAATTTCAGAATAGCAACCATGTTAGTCTGTATTCGCAAAAAGAAAAGGAGTACTAGTGGCACCTTAGAGACTAACCAATTTATTTGATCATAAGCTTTTGTGAGCTACAGCTCACTTCATCGGATGCATTCAGTGGAAAATATAGTGAGGAGATTTATATACATACAGAACATGAAAAAATGGGTGTTATCATACACATTGTAAGGAGAGTGATCACAGCAGGAGAGCTGAGGGGCAGAGTGGGGGGGAAGAAAACCTTCTGTAGTGATAATCAAGGTGGGCCATTGCCAGTGGTTAACAGGAACATCTGAGGAGCAGTGGGGGATGGAGGGAGGGAAATAAACATGGGGAAATAGTATTACTTTGTGTAATGACACATCCACTCCCAGTCTCTATTCAAGCCTAAGTTAATTGTATCCAGTTTGCAAATTAATTCCAATTCAGCAGTCTCTCATTGGAGTCTGTTTTTGAAGCCTTTCTGTTGTAATATTGCTACCTTTAGGTCTGTAATTGAGTGACCAGAGAGATTGAAGTGTTCTCCGACTGGTTTATGAATGTTATAATTCTCGACATCTGATTTGTGTCCATTTATTCTTTTACATAGAGACTGTCCAGTTTGACCAATGTACATGGCAGAGGGGCATTGCTGGCACATGATGGCATATATCACATTGGTAGATGCGCAGGTGAACGAGCCTCTGATAGTGTGGCTGATGTGATTAGGCCCTATGATGGTGTCCCCTGAAGAGATATGCAGGCATAGTTGGCAACGGGCTTTGTTGCAAGGATAAGTTCCTGGATTAGTGGTTCTGTTGTGTGGTGTGTAGTTGCTGGTGAGTATTTGCTTCAGGTTGGGGGGGGCTGTCTCTAGGCAAGGACTGGCCTGTCTCCCAAGATTTGTGAGAGTGATGGGTCATCCTTCAGGATAGGTTATAGATCCTTGATGATGCATTGGAAAGGTTTTAGTTGGGGGCTGAAGGTGATGGCTTTCACCCAGACCACACCACACGATCCATTGTCTACAGCCAAGCTCTACGATACAACCGCATTTGCGCCAACCCCTCAGACAGAGAGAAACACCTACAAGATCTCTATCAAGGGTTCTTACAACTACAATACCCACCTGCTGAAGTGAAGAAACAAATTGACAGAGCCAGAAGAGTACCCAGAAGTCACCTGCTACAGGACAGTCCCAACAAAGATAATAACAGAATGCCACTAGCCGTCACCTTCAGCCCCAAAACCTCTCCAACACGTCATCAAGGATCTACAACCTATCCTTGCAACAAAGCCCGTTGCCAACTGTGCCCACATATCTATTCAGGGGACACCATCATAGGGCCTAATCACATCAGCCACACTATCAGAGGCTCGTTCACCTGCGCATCTACCAATGTGATATATGCCATCATGTGCCAGCAATGCCCCTCTGCCATGTACGTGTTTATTTCCCTTCCCCCATCTCCCCCCTGTGCTCCTCAGACGTTCCTGTTAACTGCTGGCAATGGCCCACCTTGATTATCACTACAAAAGGTTTTCTTCCCCCCCTTGCCCCCCCCCCCCGCTCTCCTGCTGGTAATAGCTCATCTTAAGTGATCACTCTCCTTACAATGTGTATGATAACACCCATTTTTCCATGTTCTGTGTGTATATAAATCTCCTCACTGTATTTTCTACTGAATGCATCCGATGAAGTGAGCTGTAGCTCACAAAAGCTTATGCTCAGATAAATTGGTTAGTCTCTAAGGTGCCACTAGGACTCATTTTCTTTTTGCTAATTGCCAAAGTGATCTGAGCGGGCTCCATGCTTGCCGTGGTATGGCGTGTGCACAGGTAACTCAGGAAAAAAGGCGCAAAACGATTGTCTGCCGTTGCTTTCACAGAGGGAGGGAGGGAAGGAGGGCCTGATGACATGTATTCAGAACCACCCGCGACAATGTTTTTTGCCCCATCAGGCATTGGGATCTCAACCCAGAATTCCAATGGGCAGCGAAGACTGTGGGAACTGTGGGATAGCTATCCACAGTGCAACGCTCCGGAAGTCGACACTAGCCTCGGTACTGTGGAAGCGCTCCGCCGAGTTAATGCACTTAATGCACTTAGAGCATTTTGTGTGGGGACACACACAATTGACTATTTAAAGGAATTTTTAAAAAAACGACTTCTATCAATTCAACCTATTTTCGTAGTGTAGACATACCCTATGACTGATGGCTTTAATTGCTTGGGAGATAGACTAATACATGTTGCTCTCAAGCACACTTAATACAATGAATACATCTTATACTACATTTACAGCTTAACTATGGTAAGGCGTTAGAAGGCTTATGTATAGAAATTGTAAAAAAAGATGTAGTACAAGGGGAACTAACATTTCAAAAATATATATATATATATCTAAAACAATTTTGCAAAGATAAGAACTTTCCTTTTTCTATATATGCCCCTCAGATGATTTAGTGACACAGAATGAATCTATATTCAAATAGATAGATTTCCCCATTACAAACATATAATTGTTATGGCATCATAACAGATACTAGATAAAAAAAATCTGGAGCCATTATATAACAAAGTAAAATTGCATTCATCTATATGCTCAGCAACAAGAAAACAAAGCAGTCTCTGTTGGTGAGCAGTCCTGCAGATGGTAAAGTCACTGTTAAAGAGCACATGCATGCATCCTTAGTTCTCACAGTGGGGAAAGGAAAATGTAGATAACCTTTGTTCTAGCTACGGCAATTAATGTAGTCAGGAGAGACCTGCTAAAACAATTAGGGGAAAAAGTTGCCTGCAGCCTGTTTTTTCACCTCCTGAGCAGATGATGTGCTATGAACACATGCTGTTAGGTAGTCCCCAAATATATTTTTGTTGTGGCAAATTTCCAGCAAGTCAGGCAAGCATAACATTATTATTATAATAGCAGGTGTTATATTTATAGCAACTGGTGGGAGAGCTGAATTTTTGTACTGTAGCTCTCCTGATGACAGCTTTAGAAAAAACATGATGGGTAATTTTCTCTCTGGTTTCCATAGAGTTTCTATGTATTAGACAATTCTGTTACAGGAAAAAGGCATTCAAATGAAACTGGTTACTGCAACTTGACCTACTAAAATCTTTAGTCCATCATTATCCCATTGCATTTTCAAATATGTCTTTGCTCCACTCAGCTACATACAGTGCACCAAATTACACTCTCATATTATTCCTAAATCATACATTTCTGGTGCCCTCTCCTTAGAAAAGCTCTCGTGCCTCTGCTTTGGAGCAGGCTTGAAATTTGACAGAAAGGTGGCCTTAGTACCAGGGATGTGTATTTTGCTGTCCCCCATGAAAATTTGGCCAAATTATACACTACTGAAAAAAAATCTCAGTAAAAACTTGATAGAGCTTCACAGCTAAAAACTCTGAAGGTTCCGTCTGCACTGACCATGCTTCAGCAGAGGGTGCAAGGGGTGAAGAAGGACTCTCCTTGCAATCACAGCTCTGGGCTGCTGTAGGCTAGGCTGAGGCTGAGCACTGGAACTGAAGCAGGTATGCCGTCTCTCCTGTGGACTCAGTTAAACCTGTCTGATGCCTAGATATGACAGAGGAGGGAGCAGCCTTATTCAAATGTAGAGGGGACAAGAGCCAGAGCTTCTGTGGAGAAAAATAATGTGATCAAGTAATTAAAGACTGTATCAAAATGGATGGGCACAAGGGAGCCAAATTCTGGCATTTCCTAACTTTTGAGTGCTTGACCGTACAACCTTAATAATGATCTTCAAACATAGTTTTTGTGTTTGTAATACAATCATAACTTGGGAGCAAGCCATTGTATTTTAAGCAATAAAATATTTTCCCTTGCTGCGAATGCTAGATTGTCTTGAGCTGCATCAGAAGACTGGCAAATAAAACACAGCTGAGGGGTAGACTCCTCTCCTCTGTTAAATGTGCCATGGTGGCAGTGCTGACAGCCGGTCACTGCTGATCACTGGTGCTAAGGCACTCAGAGTACTGCAGACTGAAATTGTGCTTAAGCCACTGCAGTTCCCTAAATTGATCACTTAATATATCCTGAAACTCAAATCTAGTGCAATTCCCCCCTGCCCCACCAAGCATTCTACGTGGATATATTGTCCTCATTTTAGAAAAGGGGATAAGAGAAGATCTGCGATCTCAGATCTCAGATGAAATGCTAACAGAAACTCCTCTGAATGAGCCTGGATAAACGCCATTGAAATGGTCCATGGTTTGGTTTCACTTCCACAAGTGGAGACCCTAGTAAAAAGGTCCCTAGCAGAAGAAATTTTAGTTATGATTACAGGAAGGAAGAGATGCAAAATTGTTATTTACAGATCTCATTAAGTTTATGAATTTGTACCTTTTTAAACAGTCTTTTCCCCTTTTGAAGATAGTAAAGTTCTATATATGTTTTACCAGCACCTTACTCTGTCATATAGCTAAGTCCAGCTCAAAAATCGCATCGGCACAGAAGATAAATACTGTATATAGAGAAGGCAAAGTTTAATTTTTTTGGTGGGAGCATTTATAAGCTCTTACTTTCTGTCAAAAATCAGTGAAGAGTTAACACAATGGGTCCAAATGTCAGTGGAGTTTTTCTGGTTCTTATAAAATATTGCATATGAATATCACGTAAATGCCTGATCATGCAAGTGTTATTACACCAAAGCGCGTACACAAGTTTGGGCGCATACAAGATTGTGTGAACACCAGTAGCAGTTGAGGGTTAAAAATCAGGCCCACTACGTCATTACTAGGCCCCTTAAATGACCTGAATTGGCTCTTTTTAAAAACCAAACTTCTTTGTTGTTATTGTTCCTCCTTGTTACTTTATCAGCTCTCCCGCTTGAGACATAAAATGAGCTTATGATGCAGTTTCCATTGAACAAGGAATAATTTGTAGATACCCAGTTCATGATCTTCTCTTAATTAAATTTAAATGAAAAGAAACAGATCTTGTTTAATAAAGATTAGATAATTGCCTCTAGTGTCTGCAAATGGACCCATATGGAAATGGAATTTCCTTCTGGGTAAACAAGGATGAGTCCTCCATTTATTACCTTTCCAGTTCAAGTGGGGCATTTTCATGACATTTCATCCCCGGTGGCAGCATCAGGCTTCAGTACACCCACTTCCAAATCTGGATGCAGTAATGCTGATACGGAAAATTCTCCTTGACTTGCTATACATTGTAGGCAATATTGTAATAACACCATTGTAAACTGTTATCTTCTCAGGCTTGGTCTAGACTAGCAACTTATGTGGTATAACTACGTCACTAAGGGGTGTGGAAAATCTTCTCAGGAAGATGAAGTACCTATGCCGACAGCAGAAGCCCTCCCATTGGAGTAGATAGTGTTGCCACTAAAGGACTACAGCAGCATAGCTGCATCAGTGCCACTGAACTGCTGCAGCATTTTAAGGGTAGACAAGCTCTCCATTACCGGCCAGTCAACCTAATTTCCTAGAGTTCCTAAGCACTCCTCTTTGTAGCTAAGCGTGTCATTTCATGTAGATCTCAGACTCTTAGGAGTTCTTGAATGGAAGTGCCAACACTTCGCTGTTTGGAAAATTCCTTTTTAAAGATTTTCTCTTTTTATATAAACTGAAAAAAGGGGGCATAAAATAACTTAAATCATTAAACTTTCGTAAAGTGAAGTATTGCTCATGAAATATAGAGGGCAGTGGAAATCAAAATCTTCAGTTTAGCCACAGAATATTGAAACTATGTAAGAACACCAGGGTGTTGTTTTCCCCCCCCTAAGTGTATAGAAATACTATCAGCCCTGTTTAACAGATGGGCTACCAGTAATGGAGATCTGCAAAAGGTCATGTGCACAGCAATTAGGAGAGTTGGGATTCTAAGTTAAGATTTTTGTCTCCTATCCCCTTGACATGCTCACTATCCCACATTTCAGGTACAATAATCAAAGAAGAAGGGCAAATTTCCCATAGTTCCCTATTTATGTGCCTTACTGTGATCTGGGAAAAAGCACTTAAGGGTTAGAAGGTAGTTCCCTCATGCTTATGCCAGCTTTAGGCTTGTTCTGCTGAACCCATTAAAATCTTAAATTGTCAAAAGTGTATGAAAGTTGACAGGATGTCATTGTAACCAGTAACATATTATGGTAAGTTGTTATTGAAACAAGGCACAGAACAGTCAAAAAAAATGATGTGAGCCGAACTTGTTTTAACTGAAGAAAGGGATTTTGGTGAGGTTGCAAAATGGTCATAGCAAAAGATGTTTTTGATTGATATCTTTAAAGGAAAGCAAGGGTGCCATCTCATTTGGACATTTCCCGAAATAAAAAAAAAAAACAACAACCTTACCCTATGCAGAGCTTTCTGTAATCTAAAAAGGGACAAGAGTCAAAGACTCCATGAAGTCCACCAGGAACTTTTTATTTTCAATCTATTGCATGCAGGAAGGTGCTCAGATACTGTGGCGATGGGTTGCAGTACAAAACTCTAAAATAAACAGACACAAAAAGAGGCACACAGTTGGCATAACCATTACCAGGACGGTGTACTGACCAACTCCTGGAGATGTGACTGTAATGATTGTTGTATAAAAAGCAAGACAATTGGAGCAGAAGGGGAAATAAGATGCCCCGTTCCTGTGTGGCCTCTCCAGACACTGGGTCTGGGCATGGCTAAGGGTATGTCTACACTACGGAATAAGGTCGAATTTATAGAAGTCGGTTTTTTAGAAATCGGTTTTATAAATTCGAGTGTGTGTGTCCCCACAGAAAATGCTCTAAGTGCATTAAGTGCATTAACTCGGCGGAGCGCTTCCACAGTACCGAGGCAAGCGTCGACTTCCGGAGCGTTGCACTGTGGGTAGCTATCCCACAGTTCCCGCAGTCTCCGCTGCCCATTGGAATTCTGGGTTGAGATCCCAATGCCTGATGGGGCTAAAACATTGTCGCGGGTGGTTCTGGGTACATATCGTCAGCCTCCCGTTCCCTCCCTCCCCCCGTGAAAGCAAGGGCAGACAATCATTTCGCGCCTTTTTTCCTGAGTTACCTGTGCAGACGCCATACCACAGCAAGCATGGAGCCCGCTCAGGTAACCGTCACCCTATGTCTCCTGGGTGCTGGCAGACGCGGTACGGCTTTGCTGCACAGTAGCAGTAACCCCTTGCCTTCTGGCAGCAGACGGTGCAATACGACTGGTAGTCGTCCTCATCGTGTCCGAGGTGCTCCTGGCCGCGTCGGCTGGGAGCGCCTGGGCAGACATGGGCGCAGGGACTACATTTGGAGTGACTTGACCAGGTCATTCTCTTTAGTCCTGCAGTCAGTCCTATTGAACCGTCTTATGGTGAGCAGGCAGGCGATACGGACTGCTAGCAGTCGTACTGTACCATCTTCTGCCAGGCAGGCAAGAGATGAGGATTGCTAGCAGTCGTATTGCACCATCTTCTGCCAGGCAGGCAAGAGATGGGGATGGCTAGCAGGCGTACTGTACCATCTTCTGCCGAGCAGCCATGAGATGTGGATGGCATGCAGTCCTTCTGCACCGTCTGCTGCCAGCCAAAGATGTAAAAGATAGATGGAGTGGGTCAAAACAAGAAATAGACCAGATTTGTTTTGTACTCATTTGCCTCCTCCCCTGTCTAGGGGACTCATTCCTCTAGGTCACACTGCAGTCACTCACAGAGAAGGTGCAGCGAGGTAAATCTAGCCATGTATCAATCAGAGGCCAGGCTAACCTCCTTGTTCCAATAACAACGATAACTTAGGTGCACCATTTCTTATTGGAACCCTCCGTGCAGTCCTGCCTGAAATACTCCTTGATGTACAGGCACCCCCTTTGTTGATTTTAGCTCCCTGAAGCCAACCCTGTAAGCCGTGTCGTCAGTCGCCCCTCCCTCCGTCAGAGCAACGGCAGACAATCGTTCCGCGCCTTTTTTCTGTGCGGACGCCATACCACGGCAAGCATGGAGCCCGCTCAGCTCACTTTGGCAATTAGGAGCACATTAACCACCACACGCATTATTCAGCAGTATATGCAGCACCAGAACATGGCAACGCGATACCGGGCGAGGAGGCGACGTCAGCGCGGTCCCGTGAGTGATCAGGACATGGACACAGATTTCTCTGAAAGCATGGGCCCTGACAATGCATGCATCATGGTGCTAATGGGGCAGGTTCATGCTGTGGAACGCCGATTCTGGGCTCGGGAAACAAGCACAGACTGGTGGGACCGCATAGTGTTGCAGGTCTGGGACGATTCCCAGTGGCTACGAAACTTTCGCATGCGTAAGGGCACTTTCATGGAACTTTGTGACTTGCTTTCCCCTGTCCTGAAGCGCATGAATACCAAGATGAGAGCAGCCCTCACAGTTGAGAAGCGAGTGGCGATAGCCCTGTGGAAGCTTGCAACGCCAGACAGCTACCGGTCAGTTGGGAATCAATTTGGAGTGGGCAAATCTACTGTGGGGGCTGCTGTGATGCAAGTAGCCCACGCAATCAAAGATCTGCTGATATCAAGGGTAGTGACCCTGGGAAATGTGCAGGTCATAGTGGATGGCTTTGCTGCAATGGGATTCCCTAACTGTGGTGGGGCTATAGATGGAACCCATATCCCTATCTTGGCACCGGAGCACCAAGCCGCCGAGTACATAAACCGCAAGGGGTACTTTTCGATAGTGCTGCAAGCTCTGGTGGATCACAAGGGACGTTTCACCAACATCAACGTGGGATGGCCGGGAAAGGTGCATGATGCTCGCATCTTCAGGAACTCTGGTCTGTTTCAAAAGCTGCAGGAAGGGACTTTATTCCCAGACCAGAAAATAACTGTTGGGGATGTTGAAATGCCTATATGTATCCTTGGGGACCCAGCCTACCCCTTAATGCCATGGCTCATGAAGCCGTACACAGGCAGCCTGGACAGTGGTCAGGAGCTGTTCAACTACAGGCTGAGCAAGTGCAGAATGGTGGTAGAATGTGCATTTGGACGTTTAAAGGCGCGCTGGCGCAGTTTACTGACTCGCTTAGACCTCAGCGAAACCAATATTCCCACTGTTATTACTGCTTGCTGTGTGCTCCACAATATCTGTGAGAGTAAGGGGGAGACGTTTATGGCGGGGTGGGAGGTTGAGGCAAATCGCCTGGCTGCTGGTTACGCGCAGCCAGACACCAGGGCGGTTAGAAGAGCACAGGAGGGCGCGGTACGCATCAGAGAAGCTTTGAAAAACAGTTTCATGACTGGCCAGGCTACAGTGTGAAAGTTCTGTTTGTTTCTCCTTGATGAACCCCCCCGCCCCTTGGTTCACTCTACTTCCCTGTAAGCTAACCACCCTCCCCTCCTCCCTTTAATCATTGCTTGCAGAGCCAATAAAGTCATTGCTGCTTCACAGTCATGCATTCGTTATTCATTCATCACACAAATAGGGGGATGACTACCAAGGTATCCCAGGAGGGGTGGTGGAGGAGGGAAGGAAAATGCCACACAGCACTTTAAGCACAGCACTTTAAAAGTTTACAACTTTAAAATTTATTGAATGACAGCCTTCTTTTTTTTGGGCAATCCTCTGTGGGGGAATGGCTGGTTGGCCGGAGGCCTCCCCACCGTGTTCTTGGGCGTCTGGGTGTGGAGGCTATGGAACTTGGGGAGGAGGGCGGTTGGTTACAGAGGGGCTGCAGTGGCAGTCTGTGCTCCAGCTGCCTTTGCTGCAGCTCAACCATACACTGGAGCATACTGGTTTGGTCCTGCAGCAGCCTCAGCATTGAATCCTGCCTCCTCTCATCACGCTGCCGCCACATTTGAGCTTCAGCCCTGTCTTCAGCCCGCCACTTACTCTCTTCAGCCCGCCACTTACTCTCTTCAGCCCTCCACCTCTCCTCCCGGTCATTTTGTGCTTTCCTGCACTCTGACATTATTTGCCTCCACGCATTCGTCTGTGCTCTGTCAGTGTGGGAGGACAGCATGAGCTCGGAGAACATTTCATCGCGAGTGCGTTTTTTTTTCTTTCTAAGCTTCACTAGCCTCTGGGAAGGAGAAGATCCTGTGATCATTGAAACACATGCAGCTGGTGGAGAAAAAAAAAGGGACAGCGGTATTTAAAAAGACACATTTTATAAAACAGTGGCTACACTCTTTCAGGGTAAACCTTGAAAGTTAACATTACATACATAGCACATGTGCTTTCGTTACAAGGTCGCATTTTGCCTCCTCCCACCGCGTGAACGGATTTTGGTTGAATGCCAGCAAACATACACTGCAATGCTTTGTTCTACAGTGATTCCCCAGTACGTGTTGCTGGCCTGGAGTGGTAAAGTGTCCTACCATGAAGGACGAAATAAGGCTGCCCTCCCCAGAAACCTTTTGCAAAGGCAGAACCGCAAATGCCAGGGCAAAGTAATCCTTTCACATGCTTGCTTTTAAACCATGTATAGCATTTTAAAAGGTACACTCACCAGAGGTCCCTTCTCCGCCTGCTGAGTCCAGGAGGCAGCCTTGGGTGGGTTCGGGGGGTACTGGCTCCAGGTCTAGGGTGAGAAACAGTTCCTGGCTGTCGGGAAAACCGGTTTCTCCGCTTGCTTGCTGTGAGCTATCTACAACCTCCTCATCATCATCTTCTTCGTCCCCAAAACCTACTTCTGTATTGCCTCCATCTCCATTGAAGGAGTCAAACAACACGGCTGGGGTAGTGGTGGCTGAACCCCCTAAAATGGCATGCAGCTCATCATAGAAGCGGCATGTTTGGGGCTCTGACCCAGAGCGGCCGTTCGCCTCTCTGGTTTTCTGGTAGGCTTGCCTCAGCTCCTTCAGTTTCACGCGGCACTGCTTCGGGTCCCTGTTATGGCCTCTGTCCTTCATGCCCTGGGAGATTTTCAGAAAGGTTTTGGCATTTCGAAAACTGGAACGGAGTTCTGATAGCACGGATTCCTCTCCCCAAACAGCGATCAGATCCCGTACCTCCCGTTCAGTCCATGCTGGAGCTCTTTTGCGATTCTGGGACTCCATCATGGTCACCTCTGCTGATGAGCTCTGCATGGTCACCTGCAGCTTGCCACGCTGGCCAAACAGGAAATGAGATTCAAAAGTTCGCGGTTCTTTTCCTGTCTACCTGGCCAGTGCATCTGAGTTGAGAGCGCTGTCCAGAGCGGTCAGAATGGAGCACTCTGGGATAGCTCCCGGAGGCCAATACCATCGAATTGTGTCCACAGTACCCCAAATTCGAGCCGGCAACGTCGATTTAAGCGCTAATCCACTTGTCAGGGGTGGAGTAAGGAAATCGATTTTAAGAGCCCTTTAAGTCGAAATAAAGGGCTTCATTGTGTGGACGGGTGCAGGTTTAAATCGATTTAACGCTGCTAAATTCGATCTAAAGTCCTAGTGTAGACCAGGGCTTAGGAGAAAACAGGCTCTATATGACTGCTGGTTCCACCAGGAGCAAGTGAGTGGGGAAAAGAAGGAGAGGGATGGAGCTTTGGCTCTGTCCCCTTTTTGCTTCAACGGATCTGCCAGCAGAGTTGAGCTAATGCAGGGGACATGTAATCTGCACTGGGGAAAGAGCTGATTATGTTCTCCTTGGGGAACAGCGTAAGGAATATATCACACAAATATGCCTTGAATGATTAATAATTAAAGGTTCTTCTGGCCCTCACAAAATAGAAAAAACTAACCTACCTCTATATATCCCTAAATAGGATCCACCTATGAGGACAATAGGAAAATGCTTCACATCATGTGAGACACTTTGTCTAAGGACCCTCTGATCAGCCAGGGTCAGATGTTACCCTCCCCAACCAGAGAAACTATGATGGCTAAATGACAGTATTGTTAGTCACCTAGGCAAGAATCCCTTATAATTTGCATATGTATGAAACCTCTTTTTCCCTCCCAACCTAGCTAAAAGAAACTCCAGGTTTCTAAGCAAGTGTCATACCCTGCTTTCCTATGCAAAGTGTTGTCACCCCAAAATATAAACTATACATTGTGTTCCTTGTAAATCAAATATACTGTGAAAATCTCTTTCACTTCCTGTAAACTTTCTGCATCCCCAGGCTAGAGGATCCCTGGTGGCAGCATCTGGCTTCAGTACACCCATTGCATATAGTGGTCAGCAGCCTAGCTTGCAGTCACACAACTGTGCAATTGACAGTTCAACCTGCTGGGTGTGGGTTCAGCATGTTAACAGGCAGTCTATATCTCAGTTCTCCTAGGGTGAGGTCTCAGCAAACAAATAGGCTCAGGCGCCAGTCTCCTGGCTGGAGCAACCAACGATAGCCTACGGCTTAGGCCTTCTAAGGTAAAGGCTGAGCAGACAAACAGTCAGTATTTCTGGCCTTCAGATAGCACATAACCAGTACCATGCATGGGGCCAGGAATAAGGGGACCCAAGCCCACCCTATTCCACCAGGGCCTTAGAAGTGACAGGCAATCCTGCCACCGGGTCAGCAAGGAAACGTTTAGTCCCTGCCTCATGTCCCAGCAGCACAACTGGACCAAAGTCTCATTTTCCTAAACTAATTTCTGCTGGCTCTGCTCCATCACCACTGAGACCTGGCTGTCAGTCTCATAGTCAAGCAGCACTTCCTACAGTCTCTCCCCAGGGTCTTCCATCTTCTGGGGCAGCAGTTTGCCTTTTCTCCCCACTGCCAGTCATGGGCTCATCTGAGGACTTAGGTCCTGGTCCTGCCACAACTGAACTGCAGGGCCCTGTTCTTATACTTCCTGTCCCACCCTTGCACTTCCTGCAGAGGGGGTGAGGTTAGCTTCACCCACCAGGGGGAGTTAGCCCCTCTGTACTGGAGGGAGGCCATTCTGCCTCACTACACCCCCAAATTAGAATCTGCACATTTGTTTACTTTGTGAGTCAGATCTACATCCTTTTATATGGGAAAAAATCTCTTGTTCTGTTGTTAATCCTAAATTAAGTGAAATGTTTATGTAAAATAAAAAAATATGAAGTATGTCTTCCAAATTTAGAAGATTATAAGGATTTTACTGGTTGTCATTGTGAATCATTGTCACACTACAGCAGTAGTAGGAATTGTCTGGCACAAGGGAGAAGATATGTTAAAAGCTATAAATCGGGGTAAAACTTTGGGATTTAAGAGAAATTGCTTAAAATGGGGTATCCCAATCAACAGGGTGGGACAAATAATGAAATGCAATCCTTAAAATGAATCACAGAATCAGGAAATTAATCAATCCTTAAAACACCTCTGATAAGAAAAGGATTAAATAAATTTATTATATATCGTCGCCATCTACTGGATACCAGTGGAACCAGTAGAGAAACTCAGAGTTGAAATCTTTGCACCCAGTTGGCACGTGCCCAATAGGCATTAGAGAGTGTACTCCTCCAATAAGCTCTGAAACTAGGATATATAAAACTGAGGTCACCATGTGCTCAAGAGTTCAGTGAAAGCAATACAAGAAGCTGCAGAACCCTAAATGTGACAGATGCCTGGACCAGCTGTGTGGAAAGGACACTTCCTCCATCCCAGGATTAAGAGGATAAGAAGAAGTAATGAGATTTCATTTCAGAGATTGTATTTCCCCTTCTATTCTTTAGTATAAATAACTGGTGAGTCTACACTCCCTAGTGAGACTTCAAGTAATCAATTTTTAGATTTTATCTCCTTTATAAGGCCAAGGAAATTGGTGTAAGAGAGCTAGAAAATGATTGTTTTAAGCCATTACGTTTAATATGCTAAACTTGTCCCTTTTGGACCAATCTAGTCAAAGAGTAGTAACCACACTCTTAAAAGGTGCATTAAAGACAAATGAATCTTTGGATATGTGATAAATGTGTTATGACAATAAATTCTCACTTCCTAACTAAGTGTAATCAGAAACCCTGATAATTTGCATTGTTCCTTGATATAACCGCTAAACTTCAACCCTAGTCTGTGATAACCGCTTGCAGGACTGTAGTGTGTGTGTAGTACACACAACTATTTGACTGCTGAAATGTTAATTGTATATTAATGTAGTTCTAAGTCAATTAATAAATTGTTGGAATAAACAAGTGTCTGATTTGAGAAATACTATTCAAGTAAAAGTTGACCTGGAAGGTAACCACAGTTAAAAGTCGTAAGCTAATGCTCCCTAGACTTAATAAAATTGGTTATCTTACATATTGTCAAGCCTAGTTTGTTAGATTTCAGCTTTAAAATCTAACTGGCACTCTGACAAATTCATATAGTGACCTCCTTTCATGCTTACAGCTGGTCTCAAGGCTCTGAAGCAGCACATCTATGTGCTGTTCCTTACACGGGCCTTATAACATGTGTTCAATCTGACCTATGTCTGAATACAGTAGATAAAGTGATTGCAGGTGCCAGTGTCCTCCAGATACAGCAATAACTTCATATGGACTTTAGGACAGAGTACATGTGTAGCACCTTAAGGAGTACCACTATATGGGTAAGAACACATCTATCCAGAGGGCTGACCATCATAAAGTGTTTGTCATTAAGGTACATTTCATTGCATCTGTGAACAGATGGAACATTATTATCATCTTGACCGATCTATCTGATGCTCTTGCTTCCAATATAGTTTAATGCAGAATAAAACTATTTTCTTTTCCTCCAGGGACTAAATCAAAAGAAAGAAAAAAGGCCAGTCTATACTTCACAGGTTTTATTGAGGTGAACTTTTAAAAACAAAACAGTCCAGAATAAGTGTTGTTATATTTTAACCTTTAAAAAATTAAATGTATGCTTTTTTACCTAAAATGAATTTAAAATCAATTGAACATGTATTGATTATGCATATTAATATGTAAATAATGTCATAGGAAAATAATTCTGAAAGCTTTGAACTCATTGCTTCAGGAGACATCTGCTGGAATGTTATTTCTGTTTGTTGCAGGTACGTGTGGCCTCTTGAAGGGGGAAAATGGTACAGCCCGCCTGTATTTAATTAGCCATGACCCTTGAGCCTTATGAGGAAAGATGGCCCCTTTAGAGGTCAGCAGGGAAGCTTAATATAGAGGAGGTGAGGGAAAGCTGCTAGAGACTAGAAAGCCTTTGATAAGTGCCCAGGGTAGACTTAGGGGAAGGAACTGCCAGGAGAGTGAAGCTTCCCACAAAAAGAAAAGGAGTTCTTGTGGCACCTTAGAGACTAACCAATTCATTTGAGCATGAGCTTTTGTGAGCTACAGCTCACTTCATCAGGTGCATACCGTGGAAACTGCAGCAGACTTTATATACACACAGAGAATATGAAACAATACCTCCTCCCACCCCACTGTCCTGCTGGTAATAGCTTATCTAAAGTGATCAACAGGTGGGCCATTTCCAGCACAAATCCAGGTTTTCTCTCCCTCCACCCCCCCACACAAATTCACTCTCCTGCTGGTGCTAGCCCATCCAAAGTGACAACTCTTTACATAATCAAGTCGGGCTATTTCCTGCATAGATCCAGGTTTTCTCACATCCCCCCCACCCCCATACACACACAAACTCACTCTCCTGCTGGTAATAGCTCATCTAAACTGACCACTCTCCAAGTGTAAATCCAAGTTAAACCAGAACATCTGGGGGGGGGGGGGTAGGAAAAAACAAGAGGAAACAGGCTACCTTGCATAATGGCATAATACCTTCCCACAGGAATCCCTGAAAGAGAGATGATAAGATGAAAGATTAAGAATCCTAGATAGCAGAGTAACAAGCCCAAGTAGGAGAAAAGACTCTTTGTAAGGATATGGCATAAAGCTATATGGAGCCCAGGTGGGGCAGAGAACATTGTATATCTAATAACTCTGATGGAGAAAATAAAAAGGCAAAATTGGAAAGAGAAGGTCCTGAACTGTACCTTAGTTGGGAAGAGTGGGCTGAGTGTGTGTGGTGGGAGGGGGAATGTCAAGGTTCCTTCCCCACTCTGAACTCTAGGGTACAGATGTGGGGACCTGCATGAAAGAGCCCCTAAGCTTATTCTTACCAGCTTAGGTTAAAAACTTGCTCAAGGTACAAACTTTGCCTTGTCCTTGAACCCTATGCTGCCACCACCAAGCGTGGTAAACAAAGAACAGGGAAAGAGCCCACTTGGAAATGTCTTTCCCCCCAAAATATCCCCCCAAGCCCTACACCCCCTTTCCTGGGGAAGGCTTGATAAAAATCCTCACCAATTTGTACAGGTGAACACAGACCCAAACCCTTGGATCTTAAGAACAATGAAAAACAATCAGGTTCTTAAAAGAAGGATTTTAATTAAACAAAAGGTAAAAGAATCACCTCTGTAAAATCAGGATGGTAAATACCTTACACGGTAATCAGATTCAAAACATAGAGAATCCCTCTAGGATAAACCTTAAGTTACAAAAAGACACAAAAACAGGAATATACATTCCATTCAGCACAGCTACTTTACCAGCCATTAAGCAAAAGAAATCTAACGCATTTCTAGCTAGATTACTTACTAACTTTTTACAGGAGTTCTGAGCTGCATTCCTGATCTGTTCCTGGAAAAAGCATCACACAGACAGACCCTTTGTCCCCCCTTCCCCCCCCCCCCGCCTCCAGATTTGAAAGTATCTTGTCTCCTCTTTGGTCATTTTGGTCAGGTGCCAGCGAGGTTATCTTAGCTTCTTAACCCTTTACAGGTAAAAGGGTTTTGCCTCTGGCCAGGAGGGATTTTATAGCACTGTATACAGAAAGGTGGTTACCCTTCCCTTTTTATATTTATGACAGGGAATTTGGGAGGCAATGACCCTTTACGGCTGCTAAACATCTAAGAGTCTTCCACAGATTTACACTTGATTTGTAAGTGTTCATGTAAGTGAGAATTAAATTTCCTTTAACAAAGTTAGGTGCAGTACATTTTGTCGAATATCAGTGAATGTGAAACATATTAAAAATGCCAGGAATAGGGGGAAAGTGTTTCAAATGGCCTTTTCCAATTATATGTGTTGTCATAAATATAAAGGGAAGGGTAAACCCCTTTGAAATCCCTCCTGGCCAGGGGAAAGCTCCTCTCACCTGTAAAGGGTTAAGAAGCTAAAGGTAACCTCGCTGGCACCTGACCAAAATGACCAATGAGGAGACAAGATACTTTCAAAAGCTGGGAGGAGGGAGAGATACAAAGGGTCTGTGTCTGTCTGTATGCTGCTTCTTGCCAGGGACAGAACAGGAGGGAGGATTGTTCATTGTTCTTAAGATCCAAGGGTCTGGGTCTGTAGTCACCTAGGCAAATTGGTGAGGCTTTTTCCCAAATCTTGTCCAGGAAGTGGGGTGCAAGGTTTTGGGAAGTATTTTGGGGGGAAAGACGCATCCAAACAGCTCTTCCCCAGTAACCAGTATTAGTTTGGTGGTGGTAGTGGCCAGTCCAAGGATAACGGGTGTAATATTTTGTACCTTGGGGAAGTTTTGACCTAAGCTGGTAAAGATAAGCTTAGGAGGTTTTTCATGCAGGTCCCCACATCTGTACCCTAGAGTTCAGAGTGGGGGAGGAACCTTGACATGTGTGTACAAATATACACAGATTTCCCCAAACTCATACAAAAGCTATCTACCTGTAATGACTCTCTCCATAATAAATGCAACTCTTAGGATTAAAATTAATATATAACTCAGCATTTGAATATAGTCATAGAGTTTCTGGAACTTTGTACATTCATCCAATAACCCATCCTAAACAGTCCGTATTTCTGTTTAAAATATGTTGTTTAGGAAAATATTTTAAATTATATGTACATAAGATGAGGGATTCACAATGAATGTATTTCTATTACAACAACAGACAAACTACCAGACAAACTGATTTATTTTTTATATATGCAGGGCCAGCCTTAGCCATTTTGCCAGCTGGGGTGAAAAATGTTTTGGGTGCCCACAAACACTTAGCCAACCCTTAGCCAAACGGTCGGCTGTAGCAATCGTTTGCCATTTGGTCCATTCCTCTGCGGCCGCAAGGGCTTGACGGCTCGAGAGTCCAACATTGGAACAGACTTCATGAGTCCATGTAATGGGGGTCTGCCTATGGGCCACCTTCACCCCTTGGTTGGTGGAATTTTATCCTGGAGGTTACAAGCCAGAGAATAACATTCACCAGAACATCTTGTAGCATTCTTGTGATATCTCAGAAAAGTGTAAGATGTCACTGTTACCTGAAATTGGGCCAGCTACTCAACTTAGGGAGGACTAATGACCCACCAGAGTTTGGCAGAAAGCAGCATGTTTATTATACTGATAGCTAAGCTCAAAAGAAGGGGCGGGGAGTCGTCAAACTCACACTCACATACTCACGCTCCCAGGACAGGCACAGGACTGGAGATGTTAGAATCCTTGAAGGCAAGTGTCCCACAGCTCAGTGATTGACAGTGCAATGAAGGGAAGTCTTCCCAAGGCACGATGAAATGTAACGCAGCGAACCACTGGCCAGGTGGTCTGGGTGAAGGGCCTTTACAGGAGGTACAGTCTTTTGTGCGCTCTCTTTGGCATATGTCCTCTTCCCCTTTTAAGGACCTGCTCCTCATGGCCTGCGACTAGAGATGACTTGGCCACATCTGGTTGGTCACACTCCACCTCGGACAGTGTCCATGCATTGGGTGTGTGATCGCTGCCTAATTAGAGTTCCAGCCACCTTGTCTACCTGTGAGCTCTTCTGATCTTCTAGCTGTTTAAGCAGCCCATTCATCCCACAAGCATTCCAGGAGGGAGGGGGATGGGGAAAGCCACTTCACAGGTATTCAAAGAGGGAGAGGAGACAAAAAGAGGAGGGGTGGGGGAGTGTAACAGACCTTTTGAGCATACAGGTTATACCTAGCATACAGATCACTGCTGCTCCTACAACAGCCATCTGCAGACAATGGTCCTAGTAGTCTGTAGACCAGAATGACCATAAACATCTGCATTATACACATGAAGTCATTCCATTTCATGCCTAATATACGACACTGGCATTTTGTGTGAAAAGCCTCCAGCTTTGTCCAATCTGAGTGGCATAGTGTCCATGTTTCGCAGTCATACAACAGTACAGAGAGGATACAGCTCGAATAGATCTTGAAACTTGGATGTCGTGATGAGATAATGTTGATTCCATATTAGTTGTAAACAACTCATGGAAGATGTTTGCCTAGTGGCCAAGGCAAAATAAAATAATCCAAACCCACAGGTGGCCAATCAGCAGATGGAGAAAAAGGCAGCCAATCATAATGGGGAGAAGAAGCAGTGGTATGGTGACCACCCTGCCCTACAACCAGCCCTGTATATGTTTCAGGTTGCTCCATCAACTGTATGTTGTGGTTTCTGCCCAACCAATATCAACATGGCACACAATCTAGGGACCTTACAATACCTTTCACTATCTATAAAAGCCAATCAGAAACTCTGTTAGTCCAGAACACTCCCAACCATCTTGCAGGTGGACTTGAGAGGTATGATCACATGAATCCTGTACTCCCTTTGCTGCACTGGTTCTCAGTTGACTGGCTAGAATTTAAGGTACAAGTTGCCATATATAAAGACGTAGGCTAAGTCTAGACCATTTATCTAAAGCAGCTTCTCAGCACTTCTGCCCCACTACACAATCTATGCTCTTTCAGAATACCAGAACTTGATGTCCCAGTGGTGAGGCTTGTAGGTGCTGAAGGCAGAGTTTTCTGGGCTCACATATTTGGAATTCACTTCCAGCATCCAAGTCTTCCCAGCTGATTCAATGATTATTTCCTAGCTGACTGGTAAAGCTGCTGGAGACTATGTGTTTAGCGTCTCACATTTAGTTCCTATCTTAAGCCTTGTACAATACCCAGGTAGTGTGGTGATAGGCACCAATTTTAATAAAATAATAGCATTGATCTGAGAGCTTAACAGTAGTTTTACAACAATGGTGCAAAACATCTTTTGAAAGATGTGTTCCTCCACAACAGTTTCAGGTGTTCTGATTATTATCTATTACTTACAATACAGCAGGGTCAAGAGCTCAAATGAGTTCAAGGATCCACTCTGTTGGGGAAAAGCAAACACACCAAAGGAGACAGTCCATGCCCTGAAGAATTTAAAGACTAAGTAGGCAAAGGACTTATTATAATCTCTATATACAGGTGGAGAACTGAAGTACAGAGAAATCAAATAACTTGCCCAAGATTGAACAGGGAGTCTGCATCAGAGCCAAGAAATGAACCCAGATCTTCTAAGCGCCTTAATCACAAGGCAATCCTGCCTTGTCAGCCATGACAATGTAAATTTTTATTAACGTTTTCCATCAAAGCGCATAGTAAGTTGGCATTGTTTTAAAAGCATATATAAAATTAGGCCTAAAATAACAACAAAAACACAAAAATAAAGATATTTTCAACTAGAGCCATGCATTGGATTTTCATCTATCTTCTTTTACCAAACTGCCAGATTTTAATGGTTTCTTATCAGATTAGACAAAGCAAGCTTATTTAAACTAGGAGTGCTATTAAGCTTTTCTTGATGACTTGCAATGAGTATTTGGAGTGATTCTTCCCACTGTAAACAGCAACATTCATTTTCTTTCTTGTTTCAATTCTGACTGAATTGAGTTTTAAATAGTCTCTGTTTTGTGCAGGAAAGCAGGGGACCTATTATTTACAGTGAACACATTTTTATTAAAGATGTGGAAAGACAATCCTTTTAAGTTGATTAAACAAACTCACTTAGGGGACATTCATGTGCACAGCTTGTTATCTCTAGCAGCATTTAGAGAAGTGGGAGGGGAGGAGATTCTAATCACTGCACTCTGGAAGTATGGATAAAAAGAAGTATACTGAAAGTGTAAACCAGATCATCAGTTGGCAACAGGATGCTACAACTCAGAACGTATCTCTCAATGTAGGCAATAGAGCAAATAATAAATGAAAGTATTGGTGGCTTGAGGAAGGACCCCATTCCAGTTTATACTATAAGCACCTGTTAACTTTTTGTGGGATAAATAGTGAAGGGAGATACGCTATTTCATGAGAAATCATTAATCACTGCACTGCATACAAATCAGATACAACTTGTTTTTATTCTGACCATTTTCAACAAACACACATAACTGAGGTGAAGGCATCTGTCATAAAAATAAAGGGAAGGGTAACCACCTGTCTATGTACAGTACTATAAAATTCCTCCTGGCCAGAGGCACAAAAACTTCTTACCTGTAAAGGGTTAAGAAGCTCAAGTAACCTGGCACCTGACCAAAAGGACCAATAAGGGGACAAGATACTTTCAAATCCGGGGGGGGGGAGAGGGGGGAAGGCTTTGTCCGTTCCATGTGGCTTTTGACGGAGACAGAACAAGAAAGCAAGCACTTCAACTCCTTAGTAAGTATTTAGCAAGGAAATGTGTTAGATTATCTTTTGTTTTGGCTTGTGATTTTCTCTGTGCTGAGCAGAAGGTGTATTCCTGGTTTTTCTTTTTGTAACTTTAAGGTTTTGCCTAGAGGGAAATTCTCTGTGTTTTGAATCTAATTGCCCTGTGAGATTATCTTCCATTCTAATTTCACAGAGGTGCTACTTTTACCTTTTTTCTTTCTAATAAAGTTCTGTTTTTTTAAAGAATCTGATTATTTTTTTTTAGTGTCCTAAAAAAACCCAAGGCTGGTCTGTGCTCATCTTGTTTATTCTCAAGCCTCGCCAGGAAAGGGGGGGTGTAGATCTTGGGGGAATATTTTGGGAGAATAGGACTCCAAGTGGTCCTTTCCCTGATTCTTTGTTAAATCACTTGGTGGTGGCAGCATTTACCTAATCCAAGGTACAAGGGAGAATTTGTGCCTTGGGGAAGTTTTAACCTAAGATGGTAGAAATAAGCTTAGGGGGTCTTTCTTGTGGGTCCCTGCATCTGTACCCTAAAGTTCAGAGTGGAGAGGGAACCCTGACAGCATTCAAAGTTAATAAGTGTAACTCATAGTTCATCCTGCCAAGAGTTGTAAGACATGAGTTACTTAGCAAACTATAGACACATCCTAAAACTTGTTTCTTGTGGGTACACCCCTATACCCATATGGAGCCCCATAAGAGTCAATGGAATGACATGAAGGCACGGGGGTCCAGTCACACAGAACAGCTTCTAAGATTGTGAACCATAATGTTCTCCAGAACTGAAGTTTCTTTGAGACTGAGAGGGGCAATTTCCAGTGACAGTTTCATAATATATATAGTTCCCCAATAGGTAAAAAGGAGCCCTTGCTTAAGTTAGTCATTCATAGGGTTCCAAAATCTATCTTCTTTCCTCCATATTTGAGGATTTTTCTGATAGAATTTTTGGAATTATTTACAGTGAAGGAAAGTTTTTTTGTATTTGTATTTTAAGTGTTGTTAACTATACTTAGAATGAACGGGTAGGTGCCCATTAATGTTGTATAATTCAAAATAAATTAGAACTAAATAATAATAAGGAGGGAATCTAATTCAAATGGGGGGGGGGGAGGATGGATATCTACATCTGGATGCTTTGTCATTTAAAATGGGGCCCCTATGGGAATCAGGGCCTTACTATACTAGGTGTTGTACAAAGATAGAGATAGTCATTGTTCCTGCAATGAAGTGTTTACTATCTAAGATGAACAGTATAAAAACAGTGTGGAAGAGGAACACGAATATACACAACCATAATATATACTTGTAATTAAAGCAATAAGTATCTATGTGTCCCACCTGCCCTTGAGCCTCACCATTTAAATGTTTGTTGATTTATAAGTATTTTGGAAAAAGTGGATTTTGAGGAGGAATCAGAAGGAGGAGAGACCAATATTCTCAAAGATTAGTTAAGGCATTCCATGCCCACATGGAGAAAAGTACAAAGGTGTTATGTACTTAAAATCATAAGAGAAAGACCCAGGAAGCTAGATAATAACAAAGGTAAGTTTTATAGGTTTATTCTCCTCACTTCTTCACAGGGCTTAAGTTCTTTTTCTCCTCCTCTTCGTGTCTATTTTTTCCCCTTCCTGTGATGCATTCTGGGAATTGTAGTTCCACCTAGGAGCAAAATTACAAGCCCAAACTGGTGTAACTGCACCTAGCTAGATACAACAAGATGATTGTGGGAGGAATGGACAAATGGATGGCAGAGGATGACATCATTGGTAGATTAAAGGGGAATGATGCAATATGAGATAAGAGTGCATAAATAGTAAGAGTTATGAAGCTTCTTGAAGGTTGAAATAAGAAGCTTGAACTTGACAGGAAGAAGGAGGGGGAGTTAGTGGAGTGATGTGATAACAGCTATGTGTAAGGAAGATTATTCTAGAAGCGAATCTTGTATAGACTTGAGAGAGGAAGATGTTAGTATCAGGGAAGCAAGAGCATAGGATGTTGCATACATTTAGCATTTGGGGGTGGTAATAGTCAGAATAGAAAGGACCGAATTTCCAAAAGGGGATGCCCAAGGTGTATGTTGAAAATGTACACCTACATTTGTTGGGGTCAAATTTTATTTGAGAAATGGTTAGCACTTTAGCCATATTTACGTCAGTCTCCTTGCTGTATACAGTTTATGCATATTAAAACTGAAACTGTTTCTGTTATAATAAGCTCCTTCCTGGGCAAGTATTTCACATTTAACAAGTAGTTTTGCAATGTCATGATAATTTTGTCTACGTCCAAGTATTACTTTCCACAGTTGTTTCAGTGATATGGCTTCCAATACCTGTCCTATCATAGCAGTCATTATCCATTGACTCCAGTGGTCACTATTACAGCAGTCATTCCAGGGTGATTGATTTAGGCAACTTACCTGGTCTGTTTCTGCGCACTAGGGCTCATGTTTCCACTAAGCAAGGGACAATCCAGCCCTGCAGTCTTACCTTCTTCCTGGATAGAAACAAGATGTGTGGCCCTATTCAATGTCTCCTAATTCTGAAATCTAGTTCAACAGATGTCATTTGTTCCTATAAAGTTTGGTCTTATAATAGGTGTGAATTTGGCTCCAAGCCTTCCCTGATCATAGTAATTGTATACCACTGACACTTAAATCTATGAGACTGAGTTCTGGACAACTAAAAGTTCTTAACATGACTGCTTGGTTTCTCTTGTTACCGTGGCAGGTATGAGGTCAGCTCCCTTTTGTCTGTAAATTCTCTTTCAGTGTGTAGATCTTATTTGCTTTCCTGGTAGAAGTCGTACTGTGTTAAATCCATTGCACGGATTGTTTTAAATTCATGAAGGCTAACAGCAGATCTTCTTGCTATTATACTCTCTTTGCAACCTGAAATATATTTTAAATCAGACTTGAAGCAAGATGTTCAAACTCAAAACTAATAAACTGAGGCTCTTTGTCATAAAATCTCTTGAGGTGCTAAATGCCCAAAGACTTCTCAATATCACCATATCTGATAGTACAATATTAGCTAGTAAAAAAATACAATATTTATCTAAAGTAAACACAGAGATTCCTCTATTTCTAACTACCTGTTCTAACTACCACAGTGCAGCGCATGTTCAATAACAGACTGAGCATTCCAAATATTGGAGATTCATCTTGATATAAATGACAATATTTTAGATACCACTGTGATGTAACTATGCATAAATGCTAACTTTTTTGTAGCAACCAGTGTAACTGTAGTATTTGAGTAAATCAGGAATAACTAGATATGGTCGATGTACACCACTTGCTTACAAAAATACATTGGCATTCTCTGCCAGCAATGGCATTATAAGGAACAGGTCTTTTTGCATGGACCCTTTGCTGATTCTGCACATTTCACAAGATTTTTCCTTCTGTTTTCTGTTTGCACCTCTGCCAGAGAACCATCCTGAGAGCTGTGTGGCTCTCAGTTCTGGATGGCCTTCATGTATCCAAACAAGGATGTCAACACTCAAACCTTTGGGAATGACAATTCAGGGACTGTAAACAATTAGGCCATTTCACTCAGACAGCTGGCCTAGCATGACATAAAATGCCTAGGCTGAGCCTGGAACACTACTTATGTATCTTGGCAACATGTCCCTGATAAGCTGTAAAACAGTTTGTATTTGGCTATCAGCCCTTGCTACTGCTCATATCTGTTCCAGTTTTTCAGGCAAAATTAGTTGGTTTTCTAAATATCATCAACAGGGGCCTGACCATTTTGTGTGTAGTTCCTTGGCAACATTCCAGAGAACTTTGAGGGAGGACTCTATAGATTTGTAGACAAGTTGCCCTGAGAAGCATCCTTGTGCTAGCAACATCAGAGTGTTCTATTCTGGATGGAATCCTCAGTCTCAGAACTAAGTAGCTTTTGTTACAGATATTTTGTAGATTTATTTTGTTAAAATTATTCTCCAAACTTTTTATTGCCATGAAATTAGAAGTAAAAAATAAGTTGAAAGTAGGTGTTGTGATGTATGATTGAAACATAACTATTTATATAATAAATATTGCCACTTGTTAGGCAATTGCAACAAATCTTAAACAAAGTATGTCATGTAAGGTGTCAATTGAAAAGTTGTTATTTGCTGGTGATTATACTGTATGTATGCATGTATCATTTTTTTATCTGAAGTTATATATCTTGACTACGGACTGACATCCTACGTATGTGCTGTATTCCTCAGAAACACCCACCATGTAAAATCTACTTTGAAACGAGACAGCACATTGTGAATGGACTATTCAAGCTGATGGCCCAATCAAAGAATACTTAACTCACAATGGGCCTAGAAGAAGTTTGTCCCCACCTGATGAGCCTTCTTGTGGATGCCTTAGCCAAGGTATGGGTAATGGCTGCTCCTATGAGTCATCAAACCATGCAAGGGTATGTGACTAGCATGTGACCCTGGATTCCATGTTGTGCCTGTAATTTCCCACAAACTAAGACTAAGAGCATCTACTCCACAGGGGTGAAGATATAAAAGACCCTGGGCACATCTCCATTTTGCCTCTTTCCTGCTCTGATCTCTGGACTATGGACTTTCACTAAAAGGAGCACTACAACTAATGGACAGAGGACCTTCCAACCTTTTCAAATTTACTAGGAACTTTACAAGCCAGCTGCTTAGTCCAGCACTGCTAAAATCCTGATATAAGAACTTTACAATTATTGTATGAATATGATTTCTTTGACCATTTTAATTCTCCTCCTCTTTTTTCCTTGTAAATAAACCTTTAGATATTAGATCCAAAAGGATACACCGTGCTTATTGGGTAAGATCTGAGTTATATATTGACCTGGCTATGTGGCTGATCTCTTGGGATTAGAAGGACCCTGTGTTTGATGAAATTGGCTTTAAATAACCATTTAGCATAAAGTTTAGTGTCTGAGTGGTGCAACAAGGGCTGGGATGCCTAACTGGAGACTGCAGTTTGGACTTCTTGTTAACCAGTGTGGTGAGACAGAAGTTTACTTTTGTTTCTGGCTTGGTATATCTAATAATAAAATAACTACCAGTTTGGGGTGAGAGTACCCTGTTTCTCAGCAGTTTGTTCTGAATCCTATATCCTCAACTGTGACCCACTGAAGCACTGTGAATGTAGGTTAAAATGAGAATTGAAAAAAATTATTTGATCAGAGTCTTGATTTCATTACTATTTTTATTGCTATAGAGCAGTGGTGGGCAACCTGCGGCCTGGGGGCTGCATGTGGCCCATCAGGGTAATCTAATTGTGGGCCGTGAGACATTTTGCTAACTGTCCGCAGGCACGGCTCCCCACAGCTCCCAGTGGCCACAGTTCACCGTTCTCAGACAATGGGAGCTGCGGGAAACGGCGGCCAGCATGTCCCTGCAGCCCACCACTTCCCGCAGCTCCCACTGGCCAGGAACGACAAACCGTGGTCATTGGGAGCTGCAAGGGGCTGTGCCTGCAGACGGTCAATGTCATCAAAAGGTCTCACAGCCCACAATCAGATTACCCTGATGGGCTACGTGCAGTCTGCGGGCTGCAGGTTGCCCACCACTGCTCTATAGCAATAAAAATAGTAATGAAATCAAGACGCTGATCAAATAATTTTTTCAATTCTCATTTTAACCTACATTAACAGTGCTTCAGTGGGTCACAGTTGAGGATATAGGATTCAGAACAAACTGCCCACCACTGCTATAGAGTGACCAGTACTGAGTAGACAAAGTTCTTTATCCCATGTTTTAAAGCTATAACTTCACAGGCTTGGAGGCATTCTCTCAGCCTCAGTGGCAGGCCATGTGTCTCCAGCTGTGCTAGAGGAATGCCTGCCAGAGCAGCAAGTGCTCTACTAGACCAGTTGTAAGAGTGCAGCACGTGCTTCCTCAACTCAGCTTTAATCCAACATTCAGAGAAGAGAGGAAATAGGACCATCGCAGCACCTCATTTGGGTCATGAAGGAGGGTCTATCACTACTGTTATTCCCGATCCTTGTATTCTGTAAATTCAAATTCTGTGGCTGTAAGCCAGTAGGGCAGGGCAGTCTAGAGCAATGATGGAGTAAATGATGCAGTAAAATTTCAGATCTAGGCATCAGATAAAAATAAGTTGAAATCTTGAAGAGGTCACAATTTGCATTTTCACTTTGCTTGCGACTGAGTGGCACCTGACAGAAAGCCTGGGTGGTTAGTCTATATTTGGTGCTTTCCAAGGCTGTTTTAGTAGGAGGAGAAATCAGTGATGTAAGTCAAGTGTATTATATGCAATTTTGTTTATTTTTTAAAAAAATATATACAAAGTTCTTTTTTCCTAAACACTGTGGAACAAATAGCTGGCAGTTTTCTTGTTCAGAAATCCCCAAATCTCCCTTTCCAATAAGCTCTGTGCCCAGGAAGCCGTCCCCCCACCCCATACTTCCCCTTGGAATTATGCTCACATCTCCTTCCTCAGGCTTTCCACCTCTAGCACACAGAGGCTGAAAAAACAATAGCTTAGCCCTCACATTTGCCTCAGCCCATTCAGCTGAGCTCTGACCTACCACATACTTTGAGCAGTCCCTTCATTATCTGTACCTGTTTTCTATATAAATGGACTTGATTGCTTCTTGTTTGAGGACTGAAAGAGTGCTGGTGTACCCATTAACTTTAATGAGGTCCATCGTTGTCTTTGGCTCACAGACCTACTTGCTGGCACCTTTTGGCATATTAACTGTGCCCCCATACCAGCTCTGTCCATCACCCTTGACTGAATTCAAGATGGTATCATGCTGAATGACTTGTACCTCAGACAGAAAGAAAATAAATTAATCAAATTAAAAATAATTCAAGCTTAACTTTTTACATACTGTTTTCTGTCAGGACATTTCACATCACCATCCCAAATCAACGTTACTCCCATCCAAATTTCTTTCCTTATCTTATCCCCTTTCAGCCAGCTGGGAGGAGCCACTTTCAGTGGTCTCCTGGAAAGTCAAGTGTTTTTGTGGAGTCTATCAATTGGAACACACTTTGCCTGTTCTATTGGGGAATTCATTTTGATCACGTCTTACAGCCTCAGCTTCCACCGCTACATTCTCAGTTTCTGGAGCAGCCAAGCTGGTCCCCCTTGGTTCCTTCTCAGATTGTCATTTATGTTCTTGCATCAATGCTTTCCTCACTCTGTAAGCACCAGCATCTATGTCCAATCTGAAAGGGTTTTTGAAAAGTGGGTAGGCTGGTTTAATCTGCAAACTTCAAAGTTAAGTTGAACAAGTTGACCTTTATTAAACCCTGTGCACTGCTCCGTCCATGTGGCCGTGTTGCTTCCAACCAAAATACCCTGTGTTCCCTCTCTTTCTGGTGTCCCCTCTGACACATACCATGGTACAATCCAGACTAATGAGTAGCTGTATCACCCTGTAACCTGGGGTGTCCTTTACAATGCCTTGTTGCTGTAGCCTCCAACCTGGACTGCTCACAAACAGCCACCATCATGTAAGTCACTCCCAGTTACATCTATGTGTATGTGCTGCAGCCAGACAGCCACACCTTGGCTCTTACCAGTCTTAAAAAATTACCATAGGCTGGCCCCAACACACTCCCAGTCCCAGATTTCCCACCTCTCTTGGGCAGTATGAACATATTAAGTCTATTTTTCCTTTAAGGGACTAATACGCACACAACTAGTAACCCCAAATAGAGTTACCCAGACACTTCCACTTGAACGCATGGGATTAGATCAAACAAGTTTAACTACAAGGAGAGATGCCAAATTAGTACAAGTAATGAGGCATTAAAGTCAGAAATGGTTACAAGAAAAATAAAGCTAAAATGCTCACTGATGCCTAACTTAACAAACTATATTAGATTCAAAGCAAAGTTTTCTCATCTCATGCTTTCAGCAGACTTACTGAGCAAACTCCGTAGGTCAGGGCTCCTCCCCCACTTCTTATTCCTTGGTCTCTTCAGGTGTACTGAATGTGAGGGCAGGGAAGGGTGTCTTGGGGGGTGGTGGGTGTCTACCCCTTCTTGTTATAGTCCTGTCCCTCCTTGGAGAAGCATTTCCAGCTGGGAGCAAGGCAACAAGCAGTTTCTGTGGAAGGAAACTTCATGCTGTTTCTTTGCTAAGAGGTAGATGTTTTTGCCCCTGCCGCCTTTCCTGCCAAAGAATGGCCACTTAGCAGGTAAGGGTCCATCAGCCTTGTTTATACCTCGCTGATGTACCAGCATACCCTTTGTCTCTGGGGCACTAGTTTGAGCATTCCCCAGACTTACCTAGAAAACATACTTTTACTTGTCATCTCAGCTTATATTTATAACTTCACATATAACACTGCTACATGTATTTTGCTGTGATGTTATTGATCCACACATTATGAGTTTTCAAATGATGCCTAACAAGGCATACACTGTTCAAACATTATTATAACAGTATGTAGGGTATGAACACAGGGCTACATTCTCCCACACCTCCTCTCCTTATAAAAGTGTGGTATGGTTAGCCACTTGTTGACCTGGAGGCAGCAGCTCAGACTTTGTATCTATAGTCACAGATCTGTGTAAAAAGACAATGTCACTGAACCCACAAATAGTTCACCAGACCTAAGAAAGATTGGCCCTGCTTTTTGGTTTGGGAATGCAGGCCAATGTACAATGGCTTCATCTTATCCCCTACTTCCTTAAAAGTTGAAATCTGACCTGTCCCTACCAGTGTCCCAAATAAGGAACTCTGCCTGCTTCAATTTTACATGTAGAGGCTTTTATGGTTAGGCCTGACTCTTTGAGCTTTGACAGCACAATTCTCAAGTGTTTTTTGTGATCAGCCCAAGTGTTGCTAAACACTGTAATGTCAACAACATAGCCCTTGCAAAGCTCTGCAAACCATTTAACACTTGGTTGACCAGTCACCAAAAAGTAGCTCTTAACTCACAGAGTCCCATTAAGCACATTTTTCAGTAAATCCTTATCTAAAAGTATTTGCCAATAACCTCTAGTTAAATCAAACACCTTCCTAACAGTCCTCCAGGGAATATGGGCCCTCTGACGCCAGTTCCACTGATTGTGATACAAAGCTACAGAGCAGCCACAAGGACCCTTTTCAATTGTGTGCATGTTAAATCATACTCCCAACACTGAAATTGTTTCTCTCTCACTCAACTTATGCAATGGTTTCACAATATTGGCAAGCACACAAATAACCATCTAAAATAAAAAGAAAAGGAGTACTTGTGGCACCTTAGAGACTAACCAATTTATTTGAGCATGAGCTTTCGTGAGCTACAGCTCACTTCATCAGATGCATACCGTGGAAACTGCAGCAGACTTTATATATACACAGAGAATATGAAACAATACCTCCTCCCACCCCACTGTCCTGCTGGTAATAGCTTATCTAAAGTGATCATCAGGTGGGCCATTTCCAGCACAAATCCAGGTTTTCTCACCCTCCACCCCCCCACACAAATTCACTCTCCTGCTGGTGCTAGCCCATCCAAAGTGACAACTCTTTACATAATCAAGTCGGGCTATTTCCTGCATAAATCCAGGTTTTCTCACATCTCCCCCACCCCCATACACACACAAACTCACTCTCCTGCTGGTAATAGTTCATCTAAACTGACCCCCACGAACATGATACAGTTCTGTGGTGACCTAGAATCCTATTTTCGACGTCTCCGACTCAAGGAATATTTCCAAAATACCTCTGAACAACATACTAATCCACAGAGGTCTCCCTACCAACACTACAGAAAGAGGGATTCTAGATGGACTCCTCCTGAAGGTTGAAACAGCAGACTGGACTTCTACATAGAGTGCTTCCGCCGACGTGCACGGGCTGAAATTGTGGAAAAGCAGCATCACTTGCCCCATAACCTCAGCCATGCGGAACGCAATGCCATCCACAGCCTCAGAAACAACTCTGACATCAAAATCAAAAAGTCTGACAAAGGAGGTGCTGTTGTCATCATGAATAGGTCGGAATATGAACAAGAGGCTGCTCGGCAGCTCTCCAACACGAGTTTCTACAAGCCATTACCCTATGATCCCACTGAGAGATACCAAAAGCAACTACAGCATTTGCTCAAGAAACTTCCTGAAAAAGCACAAGATCAAATCCGCACAGACACACCCCTGGAACCCCGACCTGGGATATTCTATCTACTACCCAAGATCCATAAACCTGGAAATCCTGGGCGCCCCATCATCTCAGGCATTGGCACCCTGACAGCAGGATTGTCTGGCTATGTAGACTCCCTCCTCAGGCCCTACGCTACCAGCACTCCCAGCTACCTTCGAGACACCACTGACTTCCTGAGGAAACTTCAATCCATCGGTGATCTTCCTGATAACACCATCCTGGCTACTATGGATGTAGAAGCCCTCTACACCAACATTCCACACAAAGATGGACTACAAGCCGTCAAGAACACTATTCCCGATAATGTCACGGCTAACCTGGTGGCTGAACTTTGTGACTTTGTCCTTACCCATAACTATTTCACATTTGGGGACAATGTATACCTTCAGATCAGCGGCACTGCTATGGGTACCCGCATGGCCCCACAGTATGCCAACATTTTTATGGCTGATTTAGAACAACGCTTCCTCAGCTCTCGTCCCCTAAAGCCCCTACTCTACTTGCGCTATATTGATGACATCTTCATCATCTGGACCCATGGAAAAGAAGCCCTTGAGGAATTCCACCATGATTTCAACAATTTCCATCCCACCACCAACCTCAGCCTGGTCCAGTCCACACAAGAGATCCACTTCCTGGACACTACAGTGCTAATAAACAATGGCCACATAAACACCACCCTATACCGGAAACCTACTGACCGCTATTCCTACCTGCATGCCTCCAGCTTTCACCCTGACCACACCACACGATCCATCGTCTACAGCCAAGCTCTGCGATACAACCGCATTTGCTCCAACCCCTCAGACAGAGACAAACACCTACAAGATCTCTGTCAAGCTTTCTTACAACTACAATACCCACCTGCAGAAGTAAAGAAACAGATTGATAGAGCCAGAAGAGTTCCCAGAAGTTACCTACTACAGGACAGGCCTAACAAAGAAAATAACAGAACGCCACTAGCGGTCACCTTCAGCCCCCAACTAAAACCCCTCCAACGCATTATTAAGGATCTACAACCTATCCTAAAGGATGACCCAACACTCTCACAAGTCTTGGGAGACAGGCCAGTCCTTGCCTACAGACAGCCCCGCAACCTGAAGCAAATACTCACCAACAACCACATACCACACAACAGAACCACTAACCCAGGAACTTATCCTTGCAACAAAGCCCGTTGCCAATTGTGCCCACATATCTATTCAGGGGACACCATCACAGGGCCTAATAACATCAGCCACTCTATCAGAGGCTCGTTCACCTGCACATCCACCAATGTGATATATGCCATCATGTGCCAGCAATGCCCCTCTGCCATGTACATTGGTCAAACTGGACAGTCTCTACGTAAAAGAATAAATGGACACAAATCAGATGTCAAGAATTATAACATTCATAAACCAGTCGGAGAACACTTCAATCTCTCTGGTCACGCAATCACAGACATGAAGGTCGCTATCTTAAAACAAAAAAACTTCAAATCCAGACTCCAGCGAGAAACTGCTGAATTGGAATTCATTTGCAAATTGGATACTATTAATTTAGGCTTAAATAGAGACTGGGAGTGGCTAAGTCATTATGCAAGGTAGCCTGTTTCCTCTTGTTTTTTCCTACCCCCCCCCCCAGATGTTCTGGTTTAACTTGGATTTAAACTTGGAGAGTGGTCAGTTTAGATGAACTATTACCAGCAGGAGAGTGAGTTTGTGTGTGTATGGGGGTGGAGGGGATGTGAGAAAACCTGGATTTATGCAGGAAATAGCCCGACTTGATTATGTAAAGAGTTGTCACTTTGGATGGGCTAGCACCAGCAGGAGAGTGAATTTGTGTGGGGGGGTGGAGGGTGAGAAAACCTGGATTTGTGCTGGAAATGGCCCACCTGATGATCACTTTAGATAAGCTATTACCAGCAGGACAGTGGGGTGGGAGGAGGTATTGTTTCATATTCTCTGTGTATATATAAAGTCTGCTGCAGTTTCCACGGTATGCATCTGATGAAGTGAGCTGTAGCTCACGAAAGCTCATGCTCAAATAAATTGGTTAGTCTCTAAGGTGCCACAAGTACTCCTTTTCTTTTTGCGAATACAGACTAACATGGCTGTTACTCTGAAACCTGTCATCTATAATAAAGCAGAGCCATACAACACTCTGTGATTGTCTAGGGAATTGGCCAGTTCTGCACAACCAATTTTCTTTCTGTCAGTGTAAATGCCCTCTGAGACAGTGAGTATCAAAATTCTCATCCTGGAAAGTTCATCATCCTTCCTGGAATCCTACCACAGCACATAGTTGCTATTATGGCTTCTGCCCTGGATGCTGAATAACTTTTTTACTGCATATAAATTGCCTACAAACCATTTATTCCACATGGGTCACATCTTCAAAGGGAACTTCCACAGTCTGGGTTTGCAAGAAACCTGTCCTATCATTTATTACAGCTATAAGCCATAACAAAACCTAAATCAATTATTAGCTCATCCACTATCTCAGCTAGCCAGACCTCTTGCTTAAATTTGAGACATCCAGTTTTCAAACCTAAATTTTTGGATGGATGCATGCTCCTCAGTCACCATTTCCATTTGAGATCAATTAGGCAGTTCCGTTTTGGATTCCTCCATTCTCTAGCAGTTTTAGTACTTCTGATCACTGATGTTTGAGCCAGATTCTAAAATTATTTTGCTTTTCACAGCTCTTAGCTAAACTTCCCTTGTATAATGGCCCAGATCTAAACAAACTGTGGGTTTAGACCTTGTACCTCCAAACCACGTCCCTTCATCTTGGTTTCCCCTTTTCATTTCCCTAACAGGATGAGGAACTTCACTAAGTACCCCTAATACTCTGTTCTATCTTGCCTTAAATTTATGCTTTTTGTGCTAACCTTTGCACAGTGCTAACCTTTAAGTGAACTTCTTCCTTCAATTTTTTTCATTGTTGCCAATTTCCCTTTTTGGAGAAAGACTGTTAGATTCGGTTTTTAAAACCTTTCAAAGTATCACAAAATGATTCAGAATCACCATTTCCATCATGCAGATGAGACCTATACTTCCAGGGCTCATGATGATCAGCTTCCATCTTCTTCACTAGTATCTGCTGCCTTTTCTGGTGAACTGTGGCAAGGAAAGATTCAAGTTCCAAATCCCATAGTCTCACAAAGTGTCCTTGGTTTCCTTTCACTGCTCTTGATCTACCAGTCCAAATCCAGCTGTGTGTTTATAAAATAGTTTGTTGCTATTCTATCCTGGTATCTGGATATACCAAGGAACATACGTTTCTTCAGATCCTCTGCCATTTCAGGTGGGGTCTCATATTTCCCTCTCCTTGTAGCCTTTAGTTATGCCTTAGTCAGCTCAGATTGATGACTGGCTCCAAATTGCATATCAAGAGCTTTATTAGATCTGGAGAACTCAGGATCTTTCCTTGGGATAAGTTCTGCAACAGCATCAGAGCTGAGCCACCCCACTTGGCTTCTAGAAAAAAAACCCACTCTGTTTGTTTACCCTGTTCATCTATGATGATTAACTGAGACTAATAAGCTTCTCTGAGAGATTTTTCTTTCAAAGATAGTGAGATTTTTGTACCAGTTGAGGTGGGACAATCCAACTCTTCCCACGGCTTCTGTGGTTACAATTGGGATGGCAACATATTATAAATATCTTCTCTAAGCTAAGTTGGCCAGATTCCTCATCCAGTCTGACTTCCACTGTCGTTTTGAAACCTTTTGAATTCCTTCTCAAGGTAGCCTGAGCAATTAGTCAATATTCTAGGCGATTAGCCAATATTCAAGTTCTGTATCTTTGATTTCCCCTCCAAAAGGAGTCAGGTATATTTCTTGGTGTAATCTTGTTTATTTGCAAAAAATATAGTAAGTGCTATTTCCCTGAATATAATGGAAACACATGCCAGGCAGTTTCCTTGCTCAGAAATCCCTAGGTCTCCTTCTCCAAGCAGCTCTGTGCCCAGAAAGCTTTGTCTCTCTGCTTCCCATTATTATCATACTCACAACTGCTTCTGTAGGCCTTCTACCTCTAGCATACATAGGCTGCAAAACAAATCATGTAGCCTTTCATTTGCAATCAGGGATATTCCTCAGCCCTCACAGTTTAGCACTGATCTGGCATATGCTTTAGGCAGTCCTTCCTTTTGTTTGTAGACATTTCTATATAAAGGGGCTTAAATTCTTCTTGCAATGAGCCTGAAAAAGTGGCTGGGACACTCACTAACTTTAATTAAGTCTTTGTATCAGAATGCATGTCCACATGAATAATAATTCACAGCAAGCTGTGGTGTGACTATTGCATGCTAGCCATCAAGTAAATGTTAATGTGCACACACCCAAAGCCTCAATTAAATGGTACCCATTAGCACCGTTCAGTATAACTGAGTTTCTACTAAAGGGAAGAAAGTAAGAGGAAAACAATAAATAAGGAAGATTTATCTCATTGAGAACATATCTCATTGATTGCAAGGATCTATCCCAGATCTTGCATGGGTTAACCTGTGAAATGTTTTATTTCTTGAACACTGATTGAATGTTCTGTGGTAGAATGGACATCACAATTAGAGATGATAGTAAAAACCTGACAACTGGAATAGATGGCAAATATCAGAGGGGTAGCCGTGTTAGTCTATCCACAAAAACAATGAGGATTGTTATCCACAAAGCTTTCATGGGTAAAAAAAAAAACATGAAATCTTATGCCCAAATAAATCTGTTAGTCTTTAAGGTGCCATCAGACTCCTCTTTGTTTTTCTGGAATAGATGGGTGGGTTTTGCCACCTGCACATCACCTCTAATCTCAATGTGCCTGGCTTGTGAGACTATACATCACTGCTTCATTTGTATTTAAAAAAAAATTCTAGTCCCAACCCTCAGCTACTGTAAGTCAGCACAACTCTATGGACTGAACTCAATGTTTCTATCTATATACAGTGTCAGTACTTCCTCAGAAGTTCTGACTTTGCTTCCAACTTAACCTAATATAATGAATAGCTCCTTGGTTAAGAGCTGTAGCTTGCCATCTATAACTTTTTTGTCGATGCTGAAATATTTCCCCAAAAGGAAATGGCAACCATTAATAAAGCAGACTATGCAACTAAAATCGTCAAAGAGTCTTAATCATTCAGCTACATTTCTGTTCTTTTTTTAAAGTAATTATAAAATTGCCATAATGTAAATGTTCTCTAGAGAGAAAAAAAAATCTTTACTTGGGGTTCACTTTCTCTTTCATAAACACAAAAAAGCAGGAAAAAAGTCATTTTAATCATTTTTCAGATCTCGAAAGAGTAATACTGGCCTTTAATAATATCAACAGGGAAGAAGATAATGACAGTGTGGGAAGTGATTTGCATTTTTCCACCCCATCTTCAACCTGAGAGGAACATCTGCAGTGCATCTATAAGACAAACAGAGCATCTCTTGAGAGGACTGTGATGGTACTTAGTCTTAATTGGAAGCTGATTTTCATTTATTTTGAAAGCATCATTTCACATACTACACTTTTTTACTGGTAGACATTATAAATGTTTTTTTAATAAAGCACTTAAAACCATGAAACAATAAAATTTGTGTTATAAATGAGTTCCAGCTTTCTACTTCCTTCATATCCTAGCTAAGTAAATAACATGTTGTATGCTTTCCATTCTCTTTTCCCTTCTGTAACATACTATTGTCGTGTCATTTTCCACAGAGATAAGAAACTATTTCTATGAACCTTTGCTTATGGCTTGGGATAAGCTGTGCAATTTGCCTTTCAGGGCAACTGTTCACTTCTGGGGGGAAATTTTAGGTTCAGTTTCATTTTGACTACAAAGTTACATTATTTTCACCTTTAAAAAAAATCTGGGCCCAATACCATAGTTCTGTGCAGATAAAACTCCCACTAGAGAAAAAAATGCTCAAACTCCTATTTGAAGTTGTCAAGGTTCCTTCCCCACTCTGAACTCTAGGGTACAGATGTGGGGACCTTCATGAAAACTTCCTAAGCTCACTTTTACCAGCTGAGGTTAAAACTTCCTCAAGGTACAAACTATGTTACCCTTTGCCCTTGGACTTCCACTGCCACCACCAAACATTTATCTGGGTTTATTTTTATTAGGAAAGCGTCATATGGAATTGTCTTTCCCCCCAAAATCCTCCCAACCCTTGTACCCCACTTCCTGGGGAAGGTTTGGTAAAAATCCTCATCAATTTGCATAGGTGACCACAGACCCAAACCCTTGGACCTTAAAACAATGAAAAAAAGCATTCAGTTCTAGAAAAGAAACATTTTAATAGAAGAAACAGTAAAGGTGATTACCCTTCCCTTTTTATTTATGACACGCCCCCCAAATCACAGCTAGGGTGAAATGCTGGCTGGGATTTCTTCCTGGAGCTCTAGGAAAAATAGAGTTAATAAGACACATGCACCTCTAAATATACTACCAAGTACATAAAGACTAACAATATTTTCCGCATCTCAAGGACGATTTTAACCAGTTGATTATGGGAAACTTTCACGGGAGAGTGCATCAGCCACTTTGTTAGAAGCTCCTGAGATGTGTTGGATGTCAAAATCAAAATCTTGGAGAGCTAAACTCCACCGAAGAAGTTTTTAGTTATTTCCCGTAGCAGTATGAAGCCACCGTAGCGCAGCATGGTCGGTTTGCAGGTGGAAACTCCGTCCCCAAATATATGGGCATAGCTTTTCCAGAGCGTAGACAATGGCGTAACATTCTTTTTCACTGACTGACCAGTTGTTTTCCCTCTCAGACAGTTTTTTGCTGAGAAACACTATAGGGTGGAATTCTTGATACGGTCCTTTCTGCATTAAAACTGCTCCCACACCACGCTCAGGCGCATCTGTGGTTACTAGGAACGGTTTGTCAAAGTCTGGGGCCCTTAGTACAGGGTCAGGCATGAGTGTCGCTTTAAGCTGGTTAAAGGTCTTCTGACACTCTTCGGTCCACTGAACGGCATTTGGCTGTTTCTTTTTGGTTAAGTCTGTCAGTGGGGCGGCGATTTGGCTGTATTGCGGTACAAATCATCTGTAATAACCGGCCAAGCCTAAGAAGAATTGAACCTGTTTCTTTGACTTTGGGACAGGCCACTTTTGGATAGCATCCACTTTGGCCTGTAGGAGGTTGATATTCCTTGACCCACCTGGTGTCCAAGGTAAGTCACTCTGTTTCGGCCTATTTGACACTTCTTAGCCTTAACAGTTAGTCCTGCCTCCCTTATGCGCTCAAAGACTTTTTGTAGATGTTCCAGGTATTCTGCCCAGGAATCCGAAAATATGGCCACATCGTCAAGGTAGGCGACTGCATATTCTCCTAATCCCGCTGGGAGACCATCTACAAGTCTTTGGAAGGTGGTGGGTGCATTTTGCAGCCCGAAAGGGAGTACATTAAATTCATACAGCCCGAGATGTGTGGTGAAGGCTGACCTTTCCTTGGCGGATTCATCTAGCGGTACCTGCCTGTACCCTTTGGTTAAGTCCAAGGTAGAGATGAACTGGGCCCATCCCAGTTTCTCTAATAATTCATCTGTGCGTGGCATTGGATAGTTGTCTGGGTGAGTTACAGCATTTAGCTTACGGTAGTCCATGCAAAAACGTATCTCCCCATCTGGTTTGGGAACTAGAACCACTGGAGATGCCCATGCACTTCCAGAGGGGCGGATTACCCACATCTGTAACATATCCTGGATCTCCCATTCTATAGCAGTTTTAGCTTGAGGAGACACCCGGTAAGGTTGGACTTTAATTGGGTGAGCATTACCTGTGTCAATTGAGTGGTATACCTGTTCAGTCAATCCTGGGGTGGCTGAGAATGTTGGCGCGTAGCTAGTGCACAGCTCCTTGATCTGCTGTCGCTGCATACGCCCAAGGGTCATGGAGAGGTTCAACTCTTCCACACCGCCAGCACTTTTCCTTTCGTAGTAGACACCTTCAGGCCACTCAGTGTCGTCTCCTCCCTGGGCTGTAAACTGACAAACCTTTAATTCTCTGGAATAAAAGGGCTTTAGAGAATTAATTCTGTACACCTTAGGCTTTCGGTTGGAGGTGGGGAATGCTATGAGATAATTAACAGCTCCCAGGCGCTCCTGGACCGTGAATGGCCCTTCCCACGATACTTCCATTTTATGGGCCTGGAGCGCCTTTAAGACCGTGACCTGGTCCCCTACTTTGAGGGAACACTCTCTGGCATGTTTATCATACCAGGCTTTTTGCTCTTTTTGAGCATCCTGTAAGTTTTCTTTAGCAAGGGCTAGAGAGGTTTGGAGGGTGTTTTGTAGGTTGGTTACAAAGTCCAGAATATTAGTTCCTGGAGAAGGTGTAAATCCCTCCCATTGCTGCTTCACTGTAATGGCTCCTTAACCTCGCGGCCATATACAAGTTCAAATGGGGAAAACCCTAAACTGGGATGTGGTACAGCTCTGTAGGCAAAGAGCAACTGCTGCAATACTAGGTCCCAATCATTGGAGTGCTCATTTACGAATTTACGTATCATGGCCCCCAGAGTTCCATTAAACTTCTCCACCATGCCATTTATTTGATGGTGGTAAGGAATGGCAACCAAGTGATTTACCCCATGAGCTTCCCAAAGGTTTTTCATAGTTCCTGCCAGGAAATTAGTCCCTGCATCTGTGAGGATGTCGGAGGGCCAACCTACCCTGGCAAAAATGTCTGCTAGTGCCTGGCACACACTTTTAGCCCCGGTGTTGCTTAGAGCTACTGCTTCTGGCCATCGGGTGGCAAAATCCATGAAAGTCAGTATGTACTGCTTTCCTCTGGGTGTCTTTTTCAGAAAAGGATCCAGAGTATCCACAGCTACTCGCTGAAATGGAACTTCAATGATGGGGAGTGGCTGGAGAGGGGCTTTGACCTGGTCTTGGGGTTTTACCACTCTTTGGCGTACTTCACAAGACCAGACATAGGTAGAAACATCCTTGCCCATTCCCTCCGAGTGGAATGACCCCCCCACCAACTGGTCTTTGGTCCTGTTCACCCCAGCATGGCCACTAGGGTGATCATGGGCTAAGCTCAAGAGCTTGGCCCGGTATTTAGTTGGAACTACCAACTGTCTCTGAGGATGCCAGTTGTCATAAATATAAAGGGAAGGGTAAACCCCTTTGAAATCCCTCCTGGCCAGGGGAAAGCTCCTCTCACCTGTAAAGGGTTAAGAAGCTAAAGGTAACCTCGCTGGCACCTGACCAAAATGACCAATGAGGAGACAAGATACTTTCAAAAGCTGGGAGGAGGGAGAGAAACAGAGGGTCTGTGTCTGTCTGTGTGCTGCTTTTTGCCAGGGACAGAACAGGAATGGAGTCTTAGAACTTTTAGTAAGTAATCTAGCTAGGTATGTGTTAGATTCTGATTTCTTTAAATGGCTGAGAAAAGCATTGTGCTGAATAGAATAACTATTTCTGTCTGTGTATCTTTTTTGTAACTTAAGCTTTTGCCTAGAGGGGTTCTCTATGTTTTTGAATCTAATTACCTTGTAAGATATCTACCATCCTGATTTTACAGGGGGGATTTCTTTATTTCTATTTACTTCTATTTTTTATTAAAAGTCTTCTTGTAAAAAACTGAATGCTTTTTCCTTGTTCTCAGATCCAAGGGTTTGGGTCTGTGGTTACCTATGCAAATTGGTGAGGCTTTTTATCCAACATTTCCCAGGAAAGGGGGGTTGCAAGTGTTGGGAGGATTGTTCATTGTTCTTAAGATCCAAGGGTCTGGGTCTGTAGTCACCTAGGCAAATTGGTGAGGCTTTTTACCAAACCTTGTCCAGGAAGTGGGGTGCAAGGTTTTGGGAAGTATTTTGGGGGGAAAGACGCGTCCAAACAGCTCTTCCCCAGTAACCAGTATTAGTTTGGTGGTGGTAGCGGCCAGTCCAAGGACAACGGGGGGAATATTTTGTACCTTGGGGAAGTTTTGACCTAAGCTGGTAAAGATAAGCTTAGGAGGTTTTTCATGCAGGTCCCCACATCTGTACCCTAGAGTTCAGAGTGGGGGAGGAACCTTGACATGGTGACATAGTGGTGGGATTAACCTGAAATCATTTTGAGATCCAGTTGAGATTTTTTGAACTAGAAATACAGATTTTAAAAGGGAATTTTTTTTTTCCTTTGGAAAGGAAGTCCAGAAAGCAGTTGAAACTGAAAGCTGAAACTGTGGCCAAGCAGAGACAAAAGGGGATTATCTTGTGAATTGCAGGTTTTCTTTGCCTGGAGGCAGGGTACTTAACTCCTGCAGGGAAATTCACAGTCTTCCAACCCAGGGTTTTTTTTTTTCTTTTCTTCCTAAAAGTAAATAGGGGGTGTGTGTTCTACCCATTTGCTTTTTCTTTGGGCTGGGTAAGCAGGTTTCCAAGTAGTTGGAGGTTTTTTGCTTTAATTTGGGCCCAGAGCAGAGACAAGGGAATTGTCTTTTTCTGTAGGCTGACAGTCACTATCAGAGAATAGGTATTCTATTCCAGCACAGCAAAATTTTACAGCCACATTTTGTTTGTTTATTTCTAAACCTTGGGTGTAAAGTTAGTTAAAAACAGAGAGGTTAGAATGACCAAATCCTCAGCTCGACTACAGCTGGAATTAGCCAAATTTCAGGCTGAGGAAAAAGAAAGGGAACATGAAAGACAGATAGAACTCATGCGGCTGGAGAAGGAGGTACAGGAGGCTGCTCACAAGAGGGAAATGGAGGCAAGGAAGCATGTGGAGGAGGAGAAGGAAAAAGTGAGGAAGCATGTGGAGGAGGTGGAGAGGATAAAGGCCCAGCAGAATATACCAACAAACCCTAGCAATCCTTCTCCAGGTACCACTTCCCATCCCAGAAAGTTCCCCACCTACAAGGCAGGTGATGATACTGAGGCCTTCTTAGAAAACTTCGAAAGGGCCTGCCTTGGGTACAACATCTCTACTGACCAATACATGGTAGAGCTGAGGCCGCAGCTCAGTGGACCCTTAGCTGAGGTGGCAGCTGAAATGCCTAAAGAACACATGAACAAGTATGAACTGTTTAAATCCAAGGCGAGAGTCAGAATGGGGATAACACCCGAGCAGTCTCGTCGGAGGTTCCGAGCCCTAAGGTGGAAACCAGACATGTCATTTACCCGACATGCCTACCACATTGTGAAACATTGGGATGCCTGGATATCAGGAGCAAGTGTTGAATCTCCAGTAAATTTGCCCTTCCTAATGCAAATGGAACAATTCTTAGAGGGTGTTCCTGAGGAAATAGAAAGATACATCCTAGATGGGAAACCCAAAACTGTAATCGAGGCAGGAGAGATTGGAGCCAGATGGGTGGAGGTGGCAGAGAAGAAGAAAACTGGTCGCAGTTGGAGCGGAGACCAGAAGGGACCACCCCAGACCACACCCTATTACCGGGGGCCGCCCAAAGCCCCACCTACCTCCCAAAGAACCCTCCAGACCCCTTATCGTCCCACCACCCCGTTCTCCAGCAACCCTCCTCGCCCCAGGGACCCGTCAGCTGGACGACGTTTTAAATGTAACGAGCTGGGGCATGTAAAGGCCAACTGCCCCAAGAACCCCAACAGATTACAGTTCATTGCACCGGAATCACACCAGAGGTCCACAGGCCCAGATACCTCCCACATACCCTTGGAGCGGAGGGAAACTGTGAGTGTGGGCGGGAAGAAGGTCACCGCGTGGAGGGACACCGGAGCACAAGTGTCAGCTATCCATGCTTCCTTAGTGGACCCCAATTTAATCAACCCAGAGATCCAAGTGACGATTCAACCCTTCAAGTCCAACTCTTTCAATTTGCCTACAGCCAAGTTGCCTGTCCAGTACAAGGGCTGGTCAGGAATGTGGACTTTTGCAGTCTATGATGATTATCCCATCCCCATGCTGTTGGGAGAAGACTTGGCCAATCATGTGAAGCAGGCCAAGAGGGTGGGAATGGTCACCCGCAGCCAGGCTAAACAAGCCGTGAGGCCTAGCTCTGTTACGGAAACTTCTATCAGGACCCGGTCAGAGGTGATGGACCTGGACCCCAGACCAATGTCTGCAACAGCAGTAGTGGATTCAGTCCCAGAGACCCAGACGGAACCAGTCCTAGAACCGGAACCAGCCGAACAACCAACACCAGACCCCGTGTCAGCACTGAATCCAGTACTTGCAACCTCAACACCAGAGGGCCCCACTGAACTTGAACTGGCAGCAGCCGATAACCCTACACAAGAGGCTCAGCCGGAGCCTGAATCCCAACATAGTGCACCAGCGGAGAGCGGTTCACAGTCAACAGAAACAGCTCCATCCCCTATATCGCTTCCAGAGGGACCAAGCCTAGGTCCACAATCCCATGAGGAACTGATGTCTCCAGCATCAAGGGAACAGTTCCAGACCGAACAGGAAGCAGATGAAAGCCTCCAGAGAGCTTGGACGGCGGCACGGAGCAACCCACCGCCTCTCAGCTCTTCTAATCGATCCAGGTTTGTTATAGAAAGAGGACTTTTATACAAGGAAACTCTTTCTGGTGGACACCAGGAAGACTGGCATCCTCAGAGACAGTTGGTAGTTCCAACTAAATACCGGGCCAAGCTCTTGAGCTTAGCCCATGATCACCCTAGTGGCCATGCTGGGGTGAACAGGACCAAAGACCGTTTGGGGGGGTCATTCCACTGGGAGGGAATGGGCAAAGATGTTTCTACCTATGTCCAGTCTTGTGAGGTGTGCCAAAGAGTGGGAAAACCCCAAGACCAGGTCAAAGTCCCTCTCCAGCCACTCCCCATCATTGAAGTTCCATTTCAGTGAGTAGCTGTGGATACTCTGGGTCCTTTTCCGAAAAAGACACCCAGAGGAAAGCAGTACATACTGACTTTCATGGATTTTGCCACCCGATGGCCGGAAGCAGTAGCTCTAAGCAACACCAGGGCTAAAAGTGTGCGCCAGGCACTAGCAAACATTTTTGCCAGGGTAGGTTGGCCCTCCGACATCCTCACAGATGCAGGGACTAATTTCCTGGCAGGAACTATGAAAAACCTTTGGGAAGCTCATGGGGTAAATCACTTGGTTGCCACTCCTTACCACCATCAAACAAATGGCATGGTGGAGAAGTTTAATGGAACTTTGGGGGTCATGATACGTAAATTTGTAAATGAGCACTCCAATGATTGGGACCTAGTGTTGCAGCAGTTGCTCTTTGCCTACAGAGCTGTACCACATCCCAGTTTAGGGTTTTCCCCATTTGAACTTGTATATGGCCGTGAGGTTAAGGGGCCATTGCAGTTGGTGAAGCAGCAATGGGAGGGATTTACACCTTCTCCAGGAACTAACATTCTGGACTTTGTAACCAACCTACAAAACACCCTCCGAACCTCTTTAGCCCTTGCTAGAGAAAACTTACAGGATGCTCAAAAAGAGCAAAAAGCCTGGTATGATAAACATGCCAGAGAGCGTTCCTTCAAAGTAGGAGACCAGGTCATGGTCTTAAGGGCGCTCCAGGCCCATAAAATGGAAGCATCGTGGGAAGGGCCATTCACGGTCCAGGAGAGCCTGGGAGCTGTTAATTATCTCATAGCATTCCCCACCTCCAACCGGAAGCCTAAGGTGTACCATATTAATTCTCTAAAGCCCTTTTATTCCAGAGAATTAAAGGTTTGTCAGTTTACAGCCCAGGGAGGAGACGACGCTGAGTGGCCTGAAGGTGTCTACTACGAAGGGAAAAGTGCTGGTGGTGTGGAAGAGGTGAACCTCTCCATGACCCTTGGGTGTATGCAGCGACAGCAGATCCAGGAGCTGTGCACTAGCTACGCGCCAACGTTCTCAGCCACCCCAGGACTGACTGAACGGGCATACCACTCCATTGACACAGGTAATGCTCACCCAATTAGGGTCCAACCTTACCGGGTGTCTCCTCAAGCTAAAACTGCTATAGAATGGGAGATCCAGGATATGTTACAGATGGGTGTAATCCGCCCCTCTGAAAGCGCATGGGCATCTCCAGTGGTTCTAGTTCCCAAACCAGATGGGGAAATACGTTTTTGCGTGGACTACCGTAAGCTAAATGCTGTAACTCGCCCAGACAACTATCCAATGCCACGCACAGATGAACTATTAGAGAAACTGGGACGGGCCCAGTTCATCTCTACCTTGGACTTAACCAAGGGGTACTGGCAGGTACCGCTAGATGAATCTGCCAAGGAAAGGTCAGCCTTCATCACACATCTCGGGCTGTATGAATTTAATGTACTCCCTTTCGGGCTGCGAAATGCACCCGCCACTTTCCAAAGACTTGTAGATGGTCTCCCAGCGGGATTAGGAGAATATGCAGTCGCGTACCTTGATGACGTGGCCATATTTTCGGATTCCTGGGCAGACCACCTGGAACATCTACAAAAAGTCCTTGAGCGCATAAGGGAGGCAGGACTAACTGTTAAGGCTAAGAAGTGTCAAATAGGCCTAAACAGAGTGACTTACCTTGGACACCAGGTGGGTCAAGGAATATCAACCCCCTACAGGCCAAAGTGGATGCTATCCAAAAGTGGCCTGTCCCAAAGTCAAAGAAACAGGTTCAATCCTTCTTAGGCTTGGCCGGTTATTACAGACGATTTGTACCGCACTACAGCCAAATCGCTGCCCCACTGACAGACCTAACCAAAAAGAAACAGACAAATGCTGTTCAGTGGACCGAAAAGTGTCAGAAGGCCTTTAACAAGCTTAAAGCGACACTCATGTCTGACCCTGTACTAAGGGCCCCAGACTTTGACAAACCGTTCCTAGTAACCACAGATGCGTCCGAGCATGGTGTGGGAGTAGTTTTAATGCAGAAAGGCCCTGATCAAGAATTCCACCCTGTAGTGTTTCTCAGCAAAAAACTGTCTGAGAGGGAAAGCAACTGGTCAGTCACTGAAAAAGAATGTTACGCCATTGTCTACGCTCTGGAAAAGCTACGCCCATATGTTTGGGGACGGCATTTCAACCTGCAAACCGACCATGCTGCACTGAAGTGGCTTCACACCGTCAAGGAAACTAACAAAAAACTTCTTCGGTGGAGTTTAGCTCTCCAAGATTTTGATTTCGACATCCAACACATCTCAGGAGCTTCTAACAAAGTGGCTGATGCACTCTCCCGTGAAAGTTTCCCAGAGTCAACTGGTTAAAATCGTCCTTGAGATGTGGAAAATATTGTTAGTCTTTATGTACTTGGTAGTATATTTAGAGATGCATATGTCTTATTAACTCTGTTTTTCCTAGAGCTCCAGGAAGAAATCCCAGCCAGTGTTTCACCCTAGCTGAGATTTGGGGGGCGTGTCATAAATATAAAGGGAAGGGTAAACCCCTTTGAAATCCCTCCTGGCCAGGGGAAAGCTCCTCTCACCTGTAAAGGGTTAAGAAGCTAAAGGTAACCTCGCTGGCACCTGACCAAAATGACCAATGAGGAGACAAGATACTTTGAAAAGCTGGGAGGAGGGAGAGAAACAAAGGGTCTGTGTCTGTCTGTGGGCTGCTCTTGCCAGGGACAGAACAGGAATGGAGTCTTAGAACTTTTAGTAAGTAATCTAGCTAGGTATGTGTTAGATTATGATTTCTTTAAATGGCTGAGAAAAGAATTGTGCTGAATAGAATAACTATTTCTGTCTGTGTATCTTTTTTGTAACTTAAGGTTTTGCCTAGAGGAGTTCTCTATGTTTTTGAATCTAATTACCCTGTAAGATATCTACCATCCTGATTTTACAGGGGGGATTTCTTTATTTCTATTTACTTCTATTTTTTATTAAAAGTCTTCTTGTAAAAAACTGAATGCTTTTTCCTTGTTCTCAGATCCAAGGGTTTGGGTCTGTGGTCACCTATGCAAATTGGTGAGGCTTTTTATCCAACATTTCCCAGAAAAGGGGGGGTGCAAGTGTTGGGAGGATTGTTCATTGTTCTTAAGATCCAAGGGTCTGGGTCTGTAGTCACCTAGGCAAATTGGTGAGGCTTTTTACCAAACCTTGTCCAGGAAGTGGGGTGCAAGGTTTTGGGAAGTATTTTGGGGGGAAAGACGCGTCCAAACAGCTCTTCCCCAGTAACCAGTATTAGTTTGGTGGTGGTAGCGGCCAGTCCAAGGACAACGGGGGGAATATTTTGTACCTTGGGGAAGTTTTGACCTAAGCTGGTAAAGATAAGCTTAGGAGGTTTTTCATGCAGGTCCCCACATCTGTACCCTAGAGTTCAGAGTGGGGGAGGAACCTTGACACCAGTCTTCCTGGTGTCCACCAGAAAGAGTTTCCTTGTGTAAAAGTCCTCTTTCTACAACAAACCTGGATCGATTAGAAGAGCTGAGAGGCGGTGGGTTGCTCCATGCCACCGTCCAAGCTCTCTGGAGGCCTTCATTTGCTTCTTGTTCGGTCTAGAACTGTTCCCTTGATGCTGGAGACATCAGTTCCTCAGTAGATTGTGGTCCTAGGGTTGGTCCCTCTGGAACCAATGTAGGGGATGGGGCTGGTTCCGTTGACTGTTAACTTCTCTCTGCTGGTGCACTCTGTTGGGGTTCAGGCTCCGGCTGAGCCTCTTGTGTAGGGTTATGGGCTGCTGTCAGTTCAGGTTCGGTGGGGCCCTTTGGTGTTGGGGTTGCAAGTACTGGATTCAGTGCTGGCAATGGGTCTGGTGCTGGTTGTTCCGCCGGTTCCTGTTCTGGGACTGGCTCTGTCTGGTTCTCTGGGACTGGATCCACTACTGCTGTTGCAGACATTGGCCTGGGGTCCGGTCCATCACCTCTGACCGGGTCCTGGTATAAGTTTCTGGAACAGCGCTAGGCGTGACGGTTGGTTTAGTCTGGCTGTGGGTGACCATTCCCACCCTCTTGGCTGACTTCACATAATTGGCCAAGTCTTCCCCCAACAGCATGGGGATGTGATAGTCATCATAGACTGAAAAAGTCCACGTTCCTGACCACCCCTTGTACTGGACAGGCAACTTGGCTGTAGGCAAATTGAAAGAGTTGGACTTGAAGGGTTGAATCGTCACTTGGATCTCTGGATTGATTAAATTGGGGTCCACTAAGGAAGCATGGATAGCCAACACTTGTGCTCTGGTGTCCCTCCATGCTGTGACCTTCTTCCCGCACACACTCTCAGTTTCCCTCTGCTCCAAGGGTATCTGGGAGGTATCTGGGCCTAAGGATCTGTGGTGTGATTCTGGTGCAATGAACTGTAATCTGTTGGGCTTCTTGGGGCAGTTGGCCTTTACATGCCCCGGCTCGTTACATTTAAAACATCGTCCAGCTGATGGGTCACTGGGGTGAGGTGGGTTGCTGCAGAATGGTGTGGTGGGACGATAAGGTGTCTGGAGGGTTCTTTGGGGGGTAGGTGGGGCCTTTGGTGGCCCCCGGTAATAGGGTGTGGTCTGGGGTGGTCCCTTCTGGTCTCTGCTCCAACTGTGACCAGTTTTCTTTTTCTCTGCCACTTCCACCCATCTGGCTCCAATCTCTCCTGCCTCGATTACAATTTTGGGCTTCCCATCTAGGATGTATCTTTCTATTTGCTCAGGAACACCCTCTAAGAATTGTTCCATTTACATTAAGAAGGACAAATCTACTGGAGATTCAACACTTGCTCCTGATATCCAGGCATCCCAATGTTTCACAATGTGGTAGGCATGTCGGGTAAATGACATGTCTGGTTTCCACCTTAGGGCTCTGAACCTCCGACGAGAACGCTCGGGTGTTAGCCCCATTCTGACTCTCACCTTGGTTTTAAACAGTTCATACTTGTTCATGTGGTCCTTAGGCATTTCAGCCGACACCTCAGCTAAGGGTCCATGAGCTGTGGCCTCAGCTCTGTCATGTATTGGTCAGTAGAGATGTTGTACCCAAGGCAGGCCCTTTCGAAGTTTTCTAAGAAGGCCTCAGTATCATCGCCTGCCTTGTAGGTTTGGAACTTTCTGGGATGGGAAGTGGTACTTGGAGAAGGATTGCTAGGGTTTGTTGGTATATTCTGCTGAGCCTTTACCTTCTCCATCTCCAGTTCATCCTTCATTTCTTTGTTCCTTGCCTCCATTTCTTTGTCCCTTGCCTCCATCTTCCTCCTGTGGGCAGCCTCCATTTCTTTTTCCCTTGCCTCCATTACATCCTTCTCCATCCGCATGAGTTCTATCTGTCTTTCATATTTCTTTTGTTTTTCCTTGCCTCAAATCTGGCTAATTCTAGGTTTTGTTGAACCGTGGAGTCTGTCATCCTAACCTCTCTGTTTTTAACTAACTGAAGCTAACTTTACACCCGAGAGTTAGACAGAAAACCAAAACAACAACAACAACAACAAAAAGAATTGGCTTGTAAAATTTTGCTGTGCTGAATAGGATATCTATATTCTCTGATAGTGATTGTCAGCCTTTAGGAAGAGAAACTGCAGCTCACAAAGACAATTCTCTTTTGTCTCTGCTCTGGCCTCAAAGCAAAGCAAAAAAAAAACAAAAAAACCTTCCTACTATTGCCAGCTGGAGACCTGCTTTCTAGCAGCCCAAAGGATTTTAAAAATTTCCTTTTAAAATCTGTTTTTCTGGTTCAAAAAATCTCAAATTGATCACAAAATGATTTCAAGTTAATCCCACCGCTCTGCCACCATGTCAAGGTTCCTTCCCCACTCTGAACTCTAGGGTACAGATGTGGGGACCTGCATGAAAACCTCCTAAGCTTACTTTTACCAGCTTAGGTTAAAACTTCCCCAAGGTACAAACTGTGTTACCCTTTGCCCTTGGACTTCCACTGCCACCACCAAACATTTATCTGGGTTTATTTTTATTAGGAAAGTGTAGTTTGGAAACGTCTTTCCCCCCAAAATCCTCCCAACCCTTGCACCCCACTTCCTGGGGAAGGTTTGGTAAAAATCCTCACCAATTTGCATAGGTGACCACAGACCCAAACCCTTGGAGCTTAGAACAATGAAAAATGCATTCAGTTCTTGAAAAGATACATTTTAATAGAAGAAACAGTAAAAAGAATCACCTCTGTAAAATCAGGATGGTAGATACCTTACAGGGTAATTAGATTCAAAACGTAGAGAATCCCTCTAGGCAAAACCTTAAGTTACAAAAAAGACACACAGACAGGAATATTTATTCTATTCAGCACAGCTATTTTCTCAGCCATTTAAAGAAATCATAATCGAACACATACCTAGCTAGATTACTTACTAAATTCTATATTTATGACAGAAGTTGATGAGATTATCCTATGAAAGGAATGCAAGATCATACCCTCTATTCATCAGGAAGGTCTGTTATGGGTCACCAGCTGTTATTTTCTTTAAACTTCTTGTATCTCTTGCTTTCCTTTTAACAGTTAAAAACAACATATATTTATTCAGTTTATTTAATCTTGGAGCAAAACTCTCTCTACTGTCTTTACCAAGAGTAAAGATCTTACCTATAGTGCAAATCTTTAGTGCATATATGGCAGTTTTCTCTTTGCAAAGAACTTTACATGATGCTATTAGGAGTTTAGTGCATGAATTGAGGACCCAATCCAATGTTCCTTGAAGAAAGGGAAAGAAATCATATGGGTGCAAGTCCATATTAGGCGCCAAGTAGAGAATATGTAGTAACGATCCATGTTCCGGAGGAATTACAGAGGACAACTTTCTTTAATTTTTTAACTTAATTTATGCTCACTGAAATAAGCTAGAAAATATATCAATGGCTAACCCAAAATGTTTTCTTTTTTTTGAAATTTGTTGAAACTGAGAAGACTGCTGAATATATTACTAAAAGACAAGAGTATTATCTTAACAGTGGTACTTATTCAAGATTAACTTTGCTATGAATGGGAGTTCTATGTATAGAATTCAGGGAGCACATGACTCAAAATTTGAAACTTGCCATAACATTGCTAATATCAATTTAGTTTGATTTGAATGAATGAAGAATATTATAAACATTGTTTCTGTGCATTGTTGTACTTCAGGTTTTTTTGTCTTTTAATAAACCACAACATCTCAAATCGGAAGAGCTACAGCATTCTGTTTCATTTCAACTCAAGGAAGACAATGCCATTGTGGAGAAGCTACATATGTTCTTTTCATCAGTCTTCACTGCAGAGGATGTGGGGGAGATACCCATACCCAACCCATTCTTTTTAGACGACATGTCTAAGGAACTGTCCCAGACTAGAATGTCTACAGCAGAAGTTTTGGAACAAATCGATAAATTAAACAGTAATAAGTCACTGGGACCAGATGGTATTTACCCAAGAGTTCTGAAGGAACTCAAATATGAAACTGGAAAACTACTAACTGTGATATGTAACCTATCACTTAAATCAGCCTCTGTACCAGATGACTGGAGGATAGCACATGTAATGTTGATTTTTTTAAAAAGCTCCAGTGGGGATCCTGTCAATTACCGGCCAGAAGGCCTAACTTCAGTACCAGGTGAATGGTTTGAAACTACAGAAAAGGACAGAATTATCAGACACATAGATGAACATGATATGTTGGTGAAGAATCGACACAGCTTTGGTTAAGGGAAAGCATGCTTCACCAATCTATTAGAATTCTTTGAGGGTATCAGTGAGCATCCAAACAAGGGTGATCCAGTCAATATAGTGTACTTGGCCTTTCAGAAAGCCTTTGACAGGGTCCCTCACCAAAGGCTCGTAAGCAGTCATGGGACAAGAGGGAAGATCCCCTTTTGGATCAGTAGGGAGTTAAAAGATAGGAAACAAAGGGTAGGAATAACTGGTCAGTTTTCAGAATGGAGAGACGTAAATAGGATCAGTACTGGAACCAGTGCTATTCAACATATTCATAAATGATCTGAAAAAAGGGGTGAACTGTGAAATAGTTAACTCCAAAACTGATTGCAAAGACTTACAAAAGGATCTCACTAAACTAGATGACTAGGAACAAAATGGCAAATGAAATTTAATGTTGATAATTGCAAAATAATGCACATTGGAAAGCATAATCACAAATATATATACACAAAACGATGAGGTCTAACTTAGCTGCTATCACTCCAAAAAGAGATCTTGCCATCATTGTGGATAGTTCTCTGAAAACATCCATTCAGTGTGCAGCAGCAGCAGTCAAAAAAGCTAAGAGAGTGTTAGTATCCCTTAGGAAAGGGATAGACAATAAGCCAGAAAATATCATAATGCCACTATATAAATTCATGGTATGCCCACACGCTGGTCACCCCATCTCAAAAATGCCATATTAGAATTGGAAAAGGTACAGACAAGGGTGACAAAATTGATTAGGGGTATATAACAGCTTCCATACGAGGAGGGATTAAAAAAACCAGACTGTTCAGTTTAGAAAAGCAATGACATGGAGGGGGGATATGATAGAGGTCTATAAAATGATGACTCATATGGAGAAAGTGAATGGAGTTATTTATCCCTTCATGTAACACAAAAACCAAGGGATCACCCAATGTAATGAAGAAGCAGCGGGTTTAAACAAACATAAGGACGCACTTCTTCACACAATGCACAGTCAACCTGTGAAACTTGTTGCCATGAAATGTTGTGAAAGACAAAAATATGATTGGGTTTAAAAAATAATTAGATAAGTTCCTGGAGGTTAGGTCCATCAATGGCTATTTGCCAAGATGGTCAGAGATACAACCCCATGTGCCAGGTGTTCCTAAACCTCAAACTGCCAGAAGTTGGGACTGAATGACAGGGGATGGATCACTTGCTAATTGCGCTGTTCTGTTAATTCCCTCTGGGGCACCTGGCATTGGTCATTGTCAGAAGACAGGACAATAGGCTAGATGGACCATTGGTCTGACCCAGTATGGCCATCCTTATGTTCTTAGCACTTGTGAATATTCGAGGAATGCAGTATTACAAGCTATTTGTGGATCGGCTCCTTATCAGGTACTGTAGTGTTCATACGTTGCAAGGTTTTCTCAGCACTTTTTCTGTAGCCTCTTCTTAGTGGGGAAGAAGCAGAAAACTGAGAGATAGGAGAGGCTAGCTATATATACCAGGCTGAACAGATCATTGTATAAGAATATGTTCAAATTACTTAAGTTCTGACTTGGTTCTGAACTATACTTTGAGAGAAAAGCAACCACAATTAGAGCTGTGTGTACATGTTTCATGCATGAACTTGTCAGGTCTAATGAACCTAGGAAATGGTGTTTCTCTAAAACAGCTACTGCATGTTTGTGTTTGTCATAACAGCAAAAAAAATCCATTACATTTATTCCATAAATCCAATTACATTTATTAAAAATCCTATTCTTCTGCATTTCAAATGTTGCCATTTATGCTATCAGTTCCTTCAAAATATTTAGTAGCTCACTATGTCAATTTTAAACCTCTGTGTATGGGAATGGCTGTGCTTTCCTTTACTAATCTGAACTGAACCTTAACTCTAAATCAAGACTAGCTGCTAAGCTACAAGAGTTGATATCATGAAAGATTCTGCAACAAAATCTATCAGAAATTAATTTTATTACATGAAGTAAATCACTTAAAATATGATGGATCTGAAACTACCTATCAACTATCTGAAATGATTCATAAAATAAATGCCTTGAAAATGTCAACAGTTGTTTGATATGTCTTTGTCAATAAAGTAGAGTTTTAGTTCAGCGAGATCCCTTGTATTTCCATGCATTGAATTCTTTTGACTAGAAAGCCTACTTCATTAACAAAGGCCTTATCTTCAGACCACCATCTTGGCATCAGTAATTGGGGCTTCTTTATTGTATCCACAATTTATATTGTGGAAGAGAAGAATTATATTAGAAATAAAATTGCGATGAGAATATAGATTAATCTTAAAACATTTCATTTTATATTTTTGCAGCTGAGGGCTCATTCAACTAAAAACAGTTTATAGTCTGGCAATGCTTTATGAGCCTCTTGCTAGTAAGTGAATGGCATAGTCTAGCGTCAGTGGCTTGGTGCAACAGGCAACATAGTTCCCAGAATTCAGATATCTGCAAATTTAACCAATGAGGTGAAAAGAGATTCCTTTGCAAAGAATGATCATCTGGACTGAGGGTCAAATAATGACCCCATTTAATTCTGTGAGGGATTTCTGAACGTTTTTATTTATTAGGGCATTAGTTTTTTAATTGACCTTGAAAGAAGACAGTAATTCCATAAGAGTTCTCATTATTTAGTAGGGCACTTTTAGTCTCTTCAGCTGTAACACCCAGTATTGAATATATGGCTTTCTTCTTCCCATTAACATGCAACACTCTGGACCTGGGAAAAGTGTTGTCCATTCTTTGCAGAAGAGTTTCTGATTTATTATGAACTTGATGTTTAAATCCATGAACTGGGAGCTGAGCTTGTGTAAGGCAACCAGATTTATCAGGAAATGTTGATCTTAAAGGACTGTTCAGTCCTCACCGCTGCATGGATTTTAACTCAAATATAGAACTATATACCACCATCAAACTGGTACAGCAGCATGGCTGTCTGGCACCATAGCAAGAAAAATGACTTTGGCACTCCTGTTGCCTGGGTCACTGAAAAAAGCTTAGAGGCAGGATCTTTAGCGGTGGTAAATCATCATAGCTCTACTTGAAGTTAATTTGCATAGCTAAGGATCTGTGCTCTGCTTTCAGTTCCTGACTCCACCTCAGACTTCCTAGGTTACTCTACTCTAGGTTAATCTCTGCCTCAGTTCTCTATCTGTACAAATGGGGATAATCTTTCACAGGAGTGTTCTTAGGACAAGCCCATGAACAGTTGGGAGGTACTGAGACACTAAGATACTGGGGCCACACTTTCAAATGGTGCATGATTAGGAAGTAAGTGACAGTTTATTTATTTCATCTTTTATTCAATGGGGATAGCTTGTGGAAATGCCTGCATACCAGCTGGTGGATGGTTTTGCTCTAAATTTAAATTGATATCACTTCATGAAAATTGGTTAATGAAATGTCTAGTTGCTTTAAAATGATTGAGATGAAGAGGAATTAAAACATAGTCCATAAATATTTAAGAGGTTAATACATGTAAATATCAGGAACAGAAATTAATTCCAACCATTTAAATACATTAAGAGGATCAAGTTGAAACAAAGATTCCTTTTCCCTTTATGGTCGATACCTCACTACCTGTTTCTGTCATTTTAGAACTATATTTTGTAGTAGCTGCAAACTGTTGTTCTAAAAATATATTGGTGTTGACATTTCTGCTTGTCTGGAAAGGCATCTCTAGCATTATACAATCCAGATAGGAACTAAAACTACATGTTTCTGAAGCTATATAATATCTGTCTCTGTAAGGCATTTCTATGTCATTTGTCAAGCCAGGGAGTTCACAGTAGTTTCTTAAAGGTGCCACATTTCTGTTTTGAAAGGAATAAACTGATTTCAGATGTGCTGTTCATAGTGTCAGATCCTCACGTGATGTAAATTGGGTAAACCTGCATTGACTTTAGTGACACTATGCTGAGGCCCAAAAATTACAAATAACATTCTACTCCATCTCCCTGCCACTGCGGAATTGCCCTGTATTGCAAAGATACTTGCATTTTACCTAGCCTAGTCTAGTATCTTGTAGATATTCTACAAGGAAGACATCTCAACGGGAAAACGACATGTTGCTATCACTGCTGCTAACCCTTCCTTTCCAGGCACTCTTGGAGTCTTCTGCCAGACAGGTATCTTGACTGTGGAGGCTTCCCACCGCATTCTGGTCTTAATTTGCTGAGAAAGTGGCCTGCGTGTTCCTGCCTATGAAAGCCAGGCAGTGGGAACCACTCAGCATGAGAAGTGCCTGTTGCTGGAGTCCCTCAGGAAGCAATTAACAGAGCTGCAGGGGGAGGTGGCTCACTGCATAGCATCTGGACTTCTTCGCAGACACACATAGAAATGTCTGGGATGGCGGATGCTTGCCGACAACAGATGACTACAGTGACACCAGCTGATTTGCCAGGAGGAGAGTGGCTGTGGGTCACCTTGGGCAGTAGATAGCTCTCCATCCCATCCATTGCAGCCAGGAACTGGTGTGCTGTATTGGCAACAGGAGGTAAGCAGCAGGAGGCTCCTCTTCCTCAATGGTTGAGGAAGAGGAGCCACCTGACCACAAGGCTAGGAGGGTCACAGCAACCATCTTCAAGAGGAAGAGGTGTAGGGTGCTGATGATTAGGGTCCCCCTTCTGAGGGGTGGAGGCATCCATCTGCCAACCTGACATTATGTCTTTGGAGGTGTGCTGCCTGCCCTGGAGCCCAGATCCAAGACATTACAGAATGGTTGCTGAGGGTCATCCATCCCTCTCACCACTACCCCATGCTGCTCCTTCATGTGTGCACTAAAGATACTGCCAGGTATGACCCTGAGCTGATCAGCAGTGACTACAGGGCTCTGAGAGTGAGGGTGAATGAGTTTGGGGCACAAGTTGTGTTCTTGTCCATCCTCTGGGTTGAGGTAAGGGCCCAGGAAAAAGATGCACATCCTGGAGATGAATGCATGGCTGCCTAGACAGTGTAGATAGAAGGGAAGGAGGGCTGCTGAGAAGAGATGGGGTTAACCTGATCAAGAAGGGAAAGTTCATATTCTTGCAGCGACTCATCAACCTAGTAAGAAGGGCTTTAAACTAGGTTCAAAGGGGGCAGGTGAAAAAAGCCTGTAAGTGAGCTTTAAAAAGTCAACCTTAACAGACAGCTAGATGTTGTGGGGCAGGACAGGGAAAATTACAATAGCACATAGGAGCAACAAGAGCGAAATCAGCGACAGAATCTGCTGAACTTCTTAGATATCTATAAAAATGCAAGGAGCATAGGGAATAAACTGGAAGAACTGGAAGTATTAGTAGATAAGATAAATTATGACTTATCAGGCATCACAGAGACTTGGTGGGATAAGTCTCATGAGGGGAATATTGGTATTGAGGGGAATTGCTTGTTCAGGAAGGACAGACAGAGAAAAGAGGGAGGAGGTGCTGAATTGTGTATATTCTCGATACATAGTTTTCTTTGGTCCAAAGGAGTGAGAGGCAGAGCAGTTGAAAGTCTCTAGGTGAAGATAAACATGGAAAAAAATAGGGGTGGTATCTCAGTAAGGGTCCACTATAGACCACCAAATCAGGAAGAAGAGGTGGATAAGACATATCCAGAACAACCAACAGAAATATCCAAAACACAAGACCTGGCAGTAATGGTGGAATTTAACTACCCAGACATCTGTTGTAAACTAATATGACAAACCACAACACTTCCAATACATATGGAAAGTATTAGGGACAAGTTTTTCCTTCAGAAAGTGGAGGAAGTAATTAAGGGGACAGCCATTTTAGATTTGATTCTGACCAACAGGGAGAATAAATGATCTGGAGGATGGTGTGGATTGCACCCTCAGCAAGTTTGCAGATGTCACTAAACTGGGAGGAGTGGTAGATACGCTGGAGGGTAGGGATAGGATACAGAGGGACCTAGACAAATTGGAGGATTGGGCCAAAAGAAATCTGATGAGGTTCAGCAAGAACAAGTGCAGAGTCCTGCACTTAGGACGGAGGAATCCAATGCACAGCTACAGACTAGGGACCGAATGGCTTGGCAGCAGTTCTTCAGAAAAGGTCCTAGGGGTGACAGTGGACGAGAAGTTGGATATGAGTCAACAGTGTGCCCTTGTTGCCAAGAAGGCCAATGGCATTTTGGGATGTATAAGTAGGGGCATTGCCAGCAGATCGAGGGACGTGATCGTTCCCCTCTATTCAACATTGGTGAGATCTCATCTGGAGTACTGTGTCCAGTTTTGGGCCCCACACTATAAGAAGGATGTGGAAAAACTGGAGAGAGTCCAGCGGAGGGCAACAAAAATGATTAGGGGACTGGAACGCATGACTTATGAGGAGAGGCTGAGGGAACTGGGGATGTTTAGTCTTCAGAAGAGAAGAATGAGGGGGGATTTGATAGCTGCTTTCAACTACCTGAAAGGTTCCAAAGAGGGTGGCTCTAGACTGTTCTCAGTGGTAGCAGATGACAGAACAAGGAGTAATGGTCTCAAGTTGCAGTGGGGGAGATTTAGGTTGGATATTAGGAAAAACTTTTTCACTAGGAGGGTGGTGAAACACTGGAATGCGTTACCTAGGGAGGTGGTGGAATCTCCTTCTCTAGAAGTTTTTAAGGTCAGGCTTGACAAAGCCCTGGCTGGGATGATTTAGTCGGGGATTGGTCCTGCTTTGAGCAGGGGGTTGGACTAGATGACCTCCTGAGGTCCCTTCCAACCCTGATATTCTATGATTCTATGAATTGGTTGCGAATCTGAAGGTGGAAGGCAATTTGGGTGAAAGTGATCATGAAATGAGAGATTTAGTTATTCTAAAGAAGGGAAAGAGTGAGCTCAGAGAACTGATAGGTTAGGTCTCATGGGAAGAAAATCTAAGGATTAAAGCAGTTCAGGAGAGCTGGCAGGTTATCTTGGACACAATATTAAATGCACAATTGCCAACTATTCTGATGCAAAGTAAAGAGAGGAAGACTAATGAGAGGCAATATGGCTCCATTAGGAGCATTTTAATGATCTGAAAATCAAAAAGAATCCTACAAAAAGTGGAAACATGGACAAATTGCTAAGGAGGAGTACAAAAGAATAGCACAAGGATGTAGGAATCAGAAAAGCTATGGCACAAAATGAATTATGTCTAGCAGGGGACGTAAAAGCATTAAGAAGATGTTCTTTTAAAAAATAGACCAAGGAAAGTGTATGTCTTCTACTTAGCAGGGAAGGAGAGCTAATAACTGATGACATCAAGGAGGCTGAGGTGCTTAATGCCTATGTTGCAACTGTCTTCACTGAAAGAAGATAATGGTAACCAAATACCCAACACAATTAATACTAACAAGTGGGAAGAAATGCAAGCCAAAATATAGAAAGAACAGGTTAGGTTCAAAAATATTTAGTTAAATTAGATGTATTTAAATTTTCAGGCCTGATTAAATTCATCCTCGGGAATTTAAGGAACTAGCTGAAGCAGTCTTGGAACCATTGGCAATTATCTTTGAGAACTCATGGAGGACAGATGTGGTCCCAGATGACTGGAGAAGGACCAACATAAAAAGAAGTACAAAGGGGACCTGGGGAACTATAGTCCAATCAGCCTAACTTCAATACCTGGTAAGATACTTGGACAAATTATTAAACAATGAATTTGTAAGCAGCTGGAGGGTAAGAGGATTATAAGGAATAGCCAGCTTGGATTTGCCAAAAACAAATCATACCAGAGGAACCTAATTTCCTCTTTTGACATAATTACTGGACTAGTGGATGGGTAAAAACAGTAGACATGATCATTCATGATTTCAGTAAGTCTTTAGACACAGTCCCACATGACATTCTCATAAGAAAATTAAGAAAATGTCATCTAGATTAAATTACTATAAATTAGGTGAAAACTATTTGGAAGACTTTACTCAAAGAGTAGTTATCAATGGTTTCCTGTTAAACTGGGAGGGTGTATTGAGTGGAGTCCCGCAGGGATCAGTCTTGGTTTGGTACTATTCAATATTTTCATTAATTATTTGGATAAATGGAGTGGAGAATGTACTTATAAAATCGGCAGATGACCCGTGACACCAAGCAGAGAGGGACTGCAAGCACTTTGGAGGACAGAGCCTTCTCAAATTAGAGAATTGGGCTGATATTAATAAGATTAAATTCAATAAAGACAAGTGTAAATTGGGAAGGAAGGAAAAATCAAATGCAAAACTACAGAATAGGAAATAATTTGTTAACAGTAGTATTGCTAAAAAGGAAAAATCATGGAGCAGGTCCTCAAAGAATCAATCCTGAAGCACTTGCATGAGAGGAAAGTGATCAGGAACAGCCAGCATGGATTCACCAAGGGAAGGTCATGCCTGACTAATCTAATCGCCTTTTATGATGAGATTACTGGTTCTGTGGATGAAGGGAAAGCAGTGGATGTATTGTTTCTTAACTTTAGCAAAGCTTTTGACATGGTCTCCCACAGTATTTTTGTCAGCAAGTTAAGGAAGTATGGGCTGGATGAATGCACTATAAGGTGGGTAGAAAGCTGGCTAGATTGTCGGGCTCAACGGGTAGTGATCAATGGCTCCATGTCTAGTTGGCAGCCGGTGTCAAGTGGAGTGCCCCAGGGGTCAGTCCTGGGGCCGGTTTTGTTCAATATCTTCATAAATGATCTGGAGGATGGTGTAGATTGCACTCTCAGCAAATTTGCGGATGATACTCAACTGGGAGGAGTGGTAGATACGCTGGAGGGGAGGGATAGGATACAGAAGGACCTAGACAAATTGGAGGATTGGGCCAAAAGAAATCTGATGAGGTTCAATAAGGATAAGTAAAGGGTCCTGCACTTAGGACGGAAGAATCCAATGCACTGCTACAGACTAGGGATCGAATGGCTAGGCAGCAGTTCTGCGGAAAAGGACCTAGGGGTGACAGTGGACGAGAAGCTGGATATGAGTCAGCAGTGTGCCCTTGTTGCCAAGAAGGCCAATGGCATTTTGGGATGTATAAGTAGGGGCATATCCAGCAGATCGAGGGACGTGATTGTTCCCCTCTATTCGACATTGATGAGGCCTCATCTGGAGTACTGTGTCCAGTTTTGGGCCCCACACTACAAGAAGGATGTGGATAAATTGGAGAGAGTCCAGCGAAGGGCAACAAAAATGATTAGGGGTCTAGAACACATGTCTTATGAGGAGAGGCTGAGGGAGCTGGGATTGTTTAGTCTGCAGAAGAGAAGAATGAGGGGGGATTTGATAGCTGCTTTCAACTACCTGAAAGGGGGTTCCAGAGAGTATGGCTCTAGACTGTTCTCAATGGTAGCAGATGACAGAACGAGGAGTAATGGTCTCAAGTTGCAGTGGGGGAGGTTTAGATTGGATATTAGGAAAAACTTTTTCACTATGAGCGTGGTGAAACACTGGAATGCATTACCTAGGGAGGTGGTAGAATCTCCTTCCTTAGAGGTTTTTATGGTCAGGCTTGACAAAGCCCTGGCTGGGATGATTTAACTGGGAATTGGTCCTGCTTCGAGCAGGGGGTTGGACTAGATGACCTTCTGGGGTCCCTTCCAACCCTGATATTCTATGATTCTATGATTCTATGATTGGGGGTTATAGTGAACCACAAACTGAATAGGAGTCAACAATTTGGTGCAATTGCAGAAAAGGCTAATATCATTATGGAGAGCATTAACAGAAGTGTATGTAAGACACAGGAGGTGATTGTCCTGCTGTACATGGCACTCATGAGGCCTCAGCTGGAGTATTGTGTCCATTTCTGGGCACCACACTTCAGGAAAGATGTGGATAAATTGAAGAGAACAACAAAAAGGGGAGCAACAAAAATGAATATAGGTTTAGAAAATCTGACCTCTGAGGAAAGGTTAAAAAACACTGGGCATGTTTATTCTTGAGAAAAGAAGACTGAGTGTGGGACCCGATAACAGATTTCAGTTATGGTAATGGCTGTTCTACATGTCAACTGAAGGTCAGACAAGAAGTAATGGGTTTAGGGAGATTTAGGCTAGATATTAGGAAATGTTTTCTAACTATAAGGATAGTTAAATTATGGAATAGGCTTCCAAGGGAGGTTGTAGAATCCGTGTCATTGGTTTTTACGGGAGCCTTCCAAGGGAGGTTTTGAGAACAAGTTGGACAAACACTTTCTAGATTTACTAGGTTGACAGGGACCTGTATTTGATGACCTCTTGAGGTCTCTTCTACCCTACGTTGCTGTGGTTCTATGAATATTGACTTAAACATTCCAAATTACATCCCTATTTAGATATGACTTTTCTCTCTCTTTCTCCAATGTGCCCATCCTGCCTGTCTTATATATTACTAACATAAAGCCAAATTTTGCAAACTTTTCTTTTTTTAAGGTATACCTTGGTCCTCAAGTATTCCTATTGACTAAGGATGGATGGAGGATAATGGCAAGTGAGAGGGGAGAGACCCAGTAACTGCATAGGGACTCCTTGCAGAGGGGCAGGCACCATCTCTTTGTTCTGAATATTTACAGGGCCTAGCACACTTAGAGGGCCTCTAAGTGCTATCGTAATACAATTAAATAAATAAGCAAACAAATGAATAATACTCTACATGAATAAGGGAAGTAGAATTAGGTCCATAGACAGTATGGTAAGCATTGCTGACAATTTCAGGACATCTAAGACAAAAGTTATGGGTCCCTGCTTTCTACTCTTAGTCTGTGTAAGAAACGACAGTTGAACCCTTTGTGGGGAGGACATTGGCTTCTTGATAAATGCTATTTTTCTCGAGTTTCTCTTCTATAACAAAGGATTCTTGTGTTTGCATCTTAATTCCCATTTATATATCTATAAAGGGACACTTTTAAGCATGGTATTTCCTAGATTTATTTGGAGGAATAACCCATAGGAGAGAAATGTACATTGCTTATTGTGATTCAATTTACTATCAAGTTTCCCTTGGGACTGTTGGGAAAGTGCTTCTGAAAAAAACAGAAAACAAACAAGATAATCAAAACCAATAATTACTTTTTCAAAAGAAGATAGAGAAAAAATAAAGCTTTACACTTCAGCTTTTTTAAAGACTCCTTTCCTCATTTTCCTTGATAGGGTGAAGATAGAGGATGCTGACTAACTTTTCACTCCAGGAATAGCGAGAGTGACTGCCCAAGTACTCTGGTAACTTTACGCATATGGGTGTGTCCTCTGCATCAGAGGACTTCAAGATCATTAGTATGGATTTCTATTCAGAAGTACTAGAACTTCTACACCGATTACCCCCCCCCCAGAGTTCCCTGCTTCCAGGCAGGACTAAGCAGCAGTAATTGTTTTCATCCTGAGGTTTTCTGACAGCAAATTCTTCTTAAAAAGCAGGACTTTGTGCCAAATATCCCTCTCTATTTAATAAAGAGACAGAATTTTGGGGTGTCTATTATAGGCTAAATTAAGTTGGCTGTAATGATGCCAAGTTATGGTGCTTCCCATACTCCCAGTTTGGTAGGAGTTCCGCATAGAGTCAAAGGCTGTGGAGACCTTGTTTTAATGCAAAATGAGCACCTCTGCTCTTCCTACAGCACAGAGTCCTTCCTTTCTCTAGAAGGACTCAAAATGGTTTCTCATTTACTGCAGGATGCTCAGGAAAAAGGAAAGTTTTACAACACACCAGGCACACAAAGATAAGAGAGAAGCCAAGTTCCATGTTTGTTCAAAACATCTCTAGAAGTAATCAAATGAGGTCCCTACCATACAAACGATGCCAGTAGCCTGCACACCATTGCAATATCCATTGGATATGAAGACCAGGATTAGAGGATAGCAAGTGGATCACTTGTTAATAGTCCTGTGTGACTCTCATGGGTTTCTGATTTAAGAGAAACCCACCAAAAATGATACAATTCGTTTATGACTTCTCTAGGTGGCAGATGGTGTCCTTCTCCTCTTGTCTGCAGTGATACCTCAAATAATACATAATGGGGAATACTGTTAAGGAATGAGACCAGTAAAGGTTAAGAGGAAGTATCCGGGAGAAAATGAACAAACAAGAAAACTAGAGCTCGTCAAAAAAGGGGATTTTTTTGTGAATACTTTGCAAAACATGTGTCCCTTTTTGTCCTGTCAAAGTTAGAATTTCTGACTATAAGAATTAGAGCTGATAGTATAAATAATTTTCATCAGGAAACCAAAAAAAACCCCAGAAAATGTTCTATTTGGAATTTGTCAGCAAACTCGAGAAGTCTATTGTGGATCATATGAAATGTTTTGTTCCAGTCACCATCAGAAAAGCACGTGTGTTCTTACAACCTTTAGCTCCATGGTTAGGGCATTTGCCTGGAAAGTAGGAGGAGGCAGATTTGAATGACCACATTGGAGGAGGTAATTGGACTCAGCTTTTCTACCTCATAGACAAGCGCCCTACACAAGACTAAGCTGTTCTGTGATGCGGTGCTCAGATTTGCTGCCACTGAAGCTGTTCCACTTTGAATAAATAATTAAATACTCATTGGGCCAGAGAGAGAAGGACTCTATAGCCTGGTGACTAAGGCACTCACGGAGGTTGGGGAGGTGAGTAAATGATATGAATGCAAGTCCCTCCTTTAAAGCAGGCAGAGAGAAGACTTGAATTCGCATCTCCTACTCTCCTCCTGCCTTACTGTCAGAGATTATTTTAATAACCAGACTACAGCATCCGCCTCTCTCTTTGGTTCAATGAGTGTTTAAGTATTGATTAAAAATGGAACAAGGCTCCACAGTAGAGATTTAGAGCAAATCACCCTAGACTAGCTAATAGCCCAGTGGTTTGAGGGTACCCAGCATAGAAGGGGAAAATCCAAATTCAAGTCCCTGTTCCAGAGTGAGGATTCAAACATAGGGCTCCTATTTCCCAGGTCAATGTTCTAACCCCTGAGCTAAAGAGTATAGCACCCATTCACACTTTCTCCCCTGAAAAATGTTTTCTCAGCTGAAACTAATTGGGTCAAATTCACAAAGGGCCATGTCAACCAAACCTGCATTTGTTTCGCCAGTTCAGTTCTCAGAAAAAATTTACTCAGCTCTGTTGAGAATTGAAAACTCTGAGCAGCTTTTCAAAAATATTTTCTATCATAATGCCCAAACTGGAGGTAGTGGTGAATCCCATCTAAAAGATCTCATAATCAAACAGGAGAGAAACTTGTTCCCCACAAAACAGAATTCACCCAGAAACAGGGTGAAACTAGCATCTTTCATCCTCAGTCTGATTCAGCAGGCTCATTACTGTTTGTTCCAAGGGTCTGCACAGTGCTCCAGAAAGAACAAGGGACATGTCATCATTCATGGCAGAGGTCTCCATGGACTGTGTTGCTACTCACAAGTTCAATGTGACTGAAAGCTTATACTTCTGGCTGAAAAGCAGGGGGTCTAACACTGAAACTAACCTCAGCTAATTTCACTGGAAATAGAGTCCGTGACAGAGAACGAAAAAAGAAAAGGGGCAGTGACACAGCCTGCGGAATGGAGAAACCAAAAAAAAAAGTGTGTGGGGAGGTAAGGAGAGGAAAAGGAAAAATCAGAGCGAAAACTCCACTGTGACAAATTAAGCCTTTGATTCTTGAATAACATACCCTTTCAGTAGTGGACAGTGGTAGACATGGTGACTAGCTGTAGTTCTCTGAGCTCATTGTTACTAAACTGCACTACAGAAGAGATGTCTGTATAAAAAATGGTCAGTTAATAGAAATTGTGCCAATAGATGCCACTCAACAGTATGTAGCATTGCTCATAGGTTTTGTAGGACTAAATGAAAATGTTGCTGTACTTTGCAAATAGCTTCTGGTGTTCAACTCTTTACATGATCTTTTAATCTCCTGTCTGTTTGGCCCCAGTGGCCATTAAAGCAGAAGGGATCGTACTCTACCTTTCAGCTTACACCAGTGGGAGATCAGATCTGAGGAAGTTCAGCGCCACCACACCTGGCCTTGACATGTCACTAGCTTACTCTTCTTATCTTTTCACCCTGGTGTAAGTGGCAGCTGGAGTAGGGCAAGCCACAAAGCAAATTTACAGCAGAACAAACAAAAAGAATCTGGTGCCCAAAGCAGGCCCCAGTGCAGAACACACAGTACTGACATAGCGCATGGCTCTGCTTTCATGCACGCTAGTGCAATCCCATTGACTCCAAAGTTACAATAGTGTCAGTGAGAATAGCAAGATGACCTCTATAACCATTGTGTTTTGCACTACAGCATGTTGTAGAAATCTATTATTTAGGGCCACAGTTTGTGAAATTACTTACTGTTTCACAGTGTTTAGAATTTAAATCTAAGTTTTCTACAGCTTTCATCACCAGAAGCAGAAGCACTAGTCATGACTATCATGTAGTGTTTTGAATGGGGAAATAATAGTGGCTTGTCTAGCCATTAAAACTGAACCAAAGTTTGGTTTAAGAAATGCTTCCACATTAGCAATGACATTTCTCCAGTATGTGTCACTGTTTGTATTTGCCATCCAACTATAGCCACATCCTCAGTGTGAAATCTTCAAACATATGATTAATTATATACCTTCATAGAGACTGCCTAAGGACTCTGATTTTCAGACAGCTTCTGTTTTTACCAGTTTTCCTTGAGGACAGAGGAAGGAAGTGTTTCGGGCCTGTACAGTCTTGCTTCACTACAACAAATCAACCAGAATTTGTGGATTTGCCCCTTAATCTGGTCAGTCAGGCCGCACATTGCAGCTGGAAAGATACTCTAAGGAAGCAGCTGAAAAGTCTTCTGCTGTAAGTGAATTCCCTTTAAACAATCAATGATTGTTTTATACCACCTGCTCCCCCCCTTATGGCATAGGACATCATATACCAAAGGAGTAGGTAACAGATGATTGCAAGAGACATGCCAGGATGAGAGTAGATACTATGTTTTCCATCTGATAATCTGCCAGTGGAGAGGTCCCTGTGGACAGTCTTTAGTCTGCTCTAAATTTTAGAGAGGACTACTGCTGACCAAAATTAAGGCTTTCTTTGGGTCCCCGACTCTGGGGCAGTCCGCATGGTGGGGCTGCCTTCGACCCATGCACTCTGGAAGCCTCAGAAAACACCAAGCAAGCTGGCATAAGAATTATAGAACACCACCTTGGCTGTAATTTGATGAGAATTTGTCTAACATGAACAGTTTTCATGAAACTGCTTAGGTTCTACAAATTGACATTTTCTTATGAAACTCTGTTTCATTGGAAAATCTCTCACTGGTTCTACTGAGGGCTGAAACACCCCTTAGGATCAGGGGAAAAGAAAGGTGGTATAAAGGCATCTTCCTTCCTTATGCCCAACCTAAGCTCAGTGCATCTGAGGATTTGGACCTAAAGCTCTTGCTAGTTAATAAAATATGTTTCAGGTTGGGTATTATGAATAGTGGCACAGAGGAAGAAGATTAACAGACTACCTCCTAATAGAAATCAGTATTTAGGCACACAGGAAAGGGTATATTTTCTTACATTGAATCCTGATTGTCTTAATGTACCAGAACTGACTCTTTCATTCCTCTCTATTTTAGGTAGGTAAACTAAATGCTGGAAAGAAGAAACAGTAAGAATCTGCACACAACAGAGTTATTGGCTAATATAGTAAATGACACAGTATAGTATGCTATTGCAGTCCTATACTAACTACAGCAAAATGAGACAGTAAAAGTATATGCCAATTACATGAGAGTATAACAAGAAAATATGGTTTCTGTCTCTGGACTGAAATACTGTCCATTAGGAGACAATGAAACAAACATACTAAATACAGGGAATATATATTACTCACGAATATTGAAGATAATTCCTTAATCTAAATCAAAAGTGGAAAGTTTTAAGGCTGACTACTGTACAGTAGTTAGCAAGGGAGAGTTTTAGAGGTTCAAAGAATTAGACAATACAATACATTCGGTGAAATACTTTTGAAACTAGTCACTAGGAACATAGATTTGTCTTCCAGTATCACAGCAGTGGTCCATCTCATTCAGTATCCTCTCCCCAATAGTGTCCAATACCAGAGCCTTAGAATGAAGGCTCAAATACCCCATAACGGTTAATTAGGGAATGCTCGCTTATTTTTAAATCCCATATTTTAGTAGCTGGGTTTGTCTTGAAGCACAAGCATTTGTTTTCTTTTAATTCTATGTAATGCAACTGCAGATGGTCTCATCACTCATCAAAATGTCTAATCCTATTTTGAATTCTTTTAAACTCTTGGATTTAAGAGTCTTTTGTGGCAATTATTCCACTGTGAACTATGTGGGGGAGAAAAAAGAATTTTACTGACTGCCTATCAGCTTCATTGATTATTTCTTTGTTCTTGTATTATGAGAATGGTAGTGAAGTTAAACATGAGTGCTTGCAGGATTAGGATTTCTTCAATTTTGTACCATATTCTTTATCTCTTGACCTTCAGCAAAGGATTGACATAAAAATGTCACTTCTGCCTCCATTTATATATATATAAAATAGGCCTATCAAATTTGTATTGGAAAGGGGGCTTTCAAAGGTCAGCTACTGGCTTGTTCTCATGATTTCATACCTCAGACACTTATATGAGAAATTTAATAACAAGAAACAGAACTGAATAATACATTAGCTGTGGTGTAGTTAAGCTAACCCTAGCCAGCTTATTAATTCAGACTAGCTAGGTTTGGTTTATTTACACCATAGCTAATGTATTATTTAATTCTGTTACTTGTTACTAAATTTCTCATGTAAGTGTCTTCACCATGAATCATGAGAACAAGCCACTATTTGACCTTTGAAAGTCCCTTTTACAATACAAATGTGATATACATATTGTACCAAGGTTTTATTGCATTCTATACTAGAACAATTTGCTTTCTTATTATAAAGTCGGCTTTAATGTTGCTTTTCAAAGTTGCCAGACAAAAGATGATGGTCAAAAGTAGTTTTGCCGTGGACTTCAATAGGGCCAGGTTTTCACACATAATGAGCATGATCACACAGCAGAGTTAGTTTAGACATGAAAAAAAGAGAGTCATATCATACAGTGATGTAAAGTCAGTGGACCTATGCTGATTTACAAAAATGGAGAATATAGCTCAGAAATTTTTAAAATATATGGAAAAGTAAATCAGAAAACTGATTTAGAAAAATATTCATTTCCCGCTGATACTCAGTATTATCTAATGGCTACAAATCCAGACTCCCTGCAGTTCTCTGTAACTAAATTGGTAAAGCTTAACTACCACAGGATTATTTGAATCTGATGGATATGATTTATTAAGTAGTTGCTAGTAGTATGTTGTCCTGTTTTAGTCATTCCCCCTATGATTAAAACACATTTTATTCTTTAGTTCCTTGACTGAGTACCACGGCTGCAAGCACCATAGGGACCTCATACTTTAATTTTCTAAGAAAATCATACCACTACAGTATATCTGGAACTATGATGAGTTTAAATATATATATATATATATATATATAGGCAACCACAGGCTTATAAAGGCTGACTGGGGTATTAAATTAGTAATACATAAATATCATCCCCATGTTTTCTTTCTATGCTCTAACAAACCCTGATGATAGAAAAAAAAACTTTCAGATGAGTTATTGCAAAAACACTTTTTCCTGCTGTATTTATAGATTGCAAAAATAATATCTTTCTTTTTTTAAAGGTACACACTCAAAACTGGTGGGCTTGACATTATGATTTCCAGCTTTGTTAATGTTTGCAGGAAGAAGTGCTCATGCGGTACCATTTCTCTGGCTCTGCCTGCTCACTTTGTAAGCAGGTGGGCTAGGATTCTTGTACATCGGAATATGCCCCATGCCAACGAGAAGAGAATGGGTATCCTAGGCAGAATGGAGGGATAATGCAACATGCATACACAAACTTGGACTGCGGTGGTAAGTCATAGAGCTGAGAAGCTGGAATGTTGTCTCATGGACCTCATTTTAAAGGGCAGATAGATCAGGAGGACTTTATAATTATTTCTGTGGTTGTTTCACTTTGGGCCAGTGTAAATGTGGTAATCTCTCTGAGCCAAAACTATATTTGCTAAATTAGGTAAATATATTTAACCAATTTTGTGATGGGATGTACAAACCGCATGTTAGGCAACAAAGGGCTAACGAGCTCATCTGGGCTCAGGTGGCCCCTGCCCTGTCATACCTGAGAGAGAACTTGGAAATGGGAGGAGGAGTTTACAAGTGAGAAACCCTATTTAGCTGAGGGCAAACCAGGGAGGAGAACAGACATTCAGCCCTCAGGTTCTGAATAGTGGGCTGTCTGAAGGGAGGAGTGCCTCAGATGATTGCTATCTGATTGCCTCTCAGGCAGGGAGAGCCTGATGCTGACTCACTCTGAGAGAAGACTATTCCTCTCTATTTACTTGTGAACTCAAGTTAGAACCACAGTGCGGTGAGCAGGGCTGGCTCTAGGATTTTTGGCACCCAAGCAAAAAAATTTTTGGCCGCCCCACTTTTTTTTTCGTGCCCCCCCGCCCCCAGCTCCGCCCCAACTCCACCTCTTCCCAACCCCTTCCCCAAATCCCCGGCCCCGCTTCCTCCCCCGGGCGTGCCACATTTCCCACCCCCCGCTGCTTTCTGCGGCTCCCCCCCCGTAACCCCCCCACCCTAGCTCACCTTCGCTCCACCTGCTCCTCTGAACACGCCGCCGCTCCGCTTCTCCCCCCTCCCTCTCAGGAGAGGGAGAGGCAGCACGTTCAGGGGAGCAGGTGGAGTGGAGGTGAATGAGGGTGGGGAGAGCTCAGGAAGTAATGGGGGGGGTAGAGGAACCACTTCCTGCTCCAGCTCATCTCTGCTCCACCACCGCCCACTCGGCTCCTCCTCCCTCCCTCCCAGGCTTGCTGCGCAAAACAGCCGTTTGGTGCGCGGCAAGCCTGGGAGGGAGGGGGGAGAAGCGGAGCAGTGGCGGCACGCTCAGGGGAGCAGGCAGAGGTGAGCTGGGGCACATTTCTAGGGGCAGCATGGCCGACGCCGGAATGCCACCCCTAGAAATGTGCCACCCCAAGCACCTGCTTGTTTTGCTGGTGCCTAGATCCAGCTCTGGCCATGGGCTCCTTGAAAGAAGAAAGCCTTAACCCAGCTCTGGGATGATTTATTTCTGTTAATTCTCCTTTTGTTCTCTTCATTGACACTCCTATCTGGGGCCCAGCCAAAGGGCTAAGCCACTTTGAACTGGAGCTTGAGTGGGAAAACCACCTGGATGTCACAGAACAGTGGCCCAGCTCAGTGCTGGAGGCCTGTCCAGAGCCTAGAGAGGACCTGTGGGAAGGAACTCTGGTGAAAATCTGCATAGCAATGAGCTGAATTTGGATACAAATACTAATAGTTTTGTAGGAAAGGCCTTCTGTCCAGTTTGGAACACTTGACCCAATAAATCTACTTAACTGCAGTAAGAAATAATCTCATTGAAGTATCAATGAAAATGCGTTTCAGTGAACTTATTTTCATTATTAGCGTTTCTTTAATGGTAGTATTCTATCTGCGCCCAGAGAGTATGGCTTTCTATGGGTGTCAATTAACAGAACTAAAGGGGAATGTACTAGGTTCTTTCTAGACAAGGAGAAAGGGCAGAGAAGTACAGAGGTAGAGTGGAGGGGAAAAAAAAGTTGTTTTGTACAAATCAAGAAGATTGACTGTAAGCAAAGTGGCAGAACATGTTTTTTTAGACAAAGACCTAAAAGTGGGATGATTTTAGAAGGGTCAAATTATAAATAGGGAGCTGCATAGATGAAGGCACAGGAGCAAATTGTGCACGAGGCTGACAAATGGGTGAACCAGGTTGCAAACACTTTCAGAGGAGAGAGGACTAGGAATGCGAAACCCAGCGCAACAATGGAGGACAGACTGAGCATGTTTGTGTACTTAAAGAAATCAAAATGTACGATATAACAGAGGCAACAGGCCTAATTCAGCTACAATGGTGATGAACCTCAGGGGCTAACTTTAACCCCATAGTTATGAATGGATAAATCTCAGGAGAGGCTTGGTTTATGAGGAGTCTGAGCATCAAATATGTATTTACAGTGACATAATTAAAGGGAAAAAGGCTTGATCATTTTTCAGTTTATCCAGCCCTCAAAGGCTGGATTTGAGGCAGTTGGATGTCAGCAGAAATATAAATCCTGGTTTATTAAGTGTTAGAAGAAAATCTACTTGGGCATTGCAAAAGGGTTTACAATTTGATAAATATTCCATCTGAATATTCAGGGAGAACTATATATATATATATATATATATATATACTTCAAGTGCCTGTAAAGTTCTTTTGGGGTTCCACTGCCATACTAAGTGGCAAACAGCTGATCACAATCAAGTATTTGACATCAGAGGAAAGAAGTATTTGGTGCCTAAGTCAGGAGAGCTATTCAAGTGAGCTGTTGAACTAAATAACTAAAAACACATATCCCCTTTTTATCATGGAAATACATTCTATAAAGGAAATGGGCAGTAGTCAGCTTGCTGATTTGTACATTTTTGAAAGATTAATTTTTGCAATGGGTCTGACAGCCAGTGAAGAGCTTTTCAGTGGCAGGCCTGTTAAGTCAATACACGTCCGGCAAGATCACTCTTGAGAGGAGCAAAGACTGTATTGATATGGATTACTGTGTGAGGCTGACATGTCGTTTTAATTTTTTTTCCCCAACCTTTATCTCCATAGCCCAGAGGACAGGCTATAAAATACAGTAATTTTAGAAGTGGATCTACCTTTACCCAGATGTAGGGAGGCTAGCCCACAAGCTGGGATGCTGAGAACAATACTAGTTTGATAGCATTCAAATCACTGCTATGCTTTTAGCCTTTGTAAAGGCCAAGAGCTGATCTCATCCTGATGAATGTACAGATTAGTTTGCAATTGTCACCCTAGTGAAGTCTCAACTACATGAAGAATTATGGAAATTTTTATCCTGAATGCTTACTGCAGATTTCTGCTACCTTGTCTCTGAAAAGTTCCTTGGCCAATTGTCAACCTCACCTATCTTTTAAGTGATGATGTGGTTATTTATGTACATTCAGGATACAATTACCAAACTGGTACTTGTGTACTACAATTACACATCACCATGCTCAGATCAGGTGTTACATGCATGCAAATTGTTGTCACACATATGATTACTTTTCCCATTTTGGGAAAATAAATGCATGTGTTTTTTTTTTTCTGTCTAGTCAATGCTGTTTTTTGGAACATACATTGTATATACACTGAAGAAAGAAACAGTCACAAAGAGTGTGGTGTAAGCATATGGCCACAGCTCACTAAATGAACTACATGCAGGAGAACTGTCAGAAAAAATATAGTCAGTAAGGCATCAATCTAGCAGAACAACTGGCTCATTGCAGAACCGCTTAGTGGTCACCACATATAAAGAGATGCTACCCACAGCCATCCTCCCATTAATTCACAGGATTACGCCCACTGTCATAGTCCTTCTATCCACTCTTCTCTGGTATAAGGACTTAACATGTCCCGCCAATTTGTACTCAATTTAGAAATCCTCCACCCCATGTCGTTTAAAAGCAGATGGTCCAGACCAAGTCTACTCTCAGCCCTGTACTCATGACTGGGATAGGGATAGAAAAATTGCTCCTTTACCACCATTATGACACTGGCCACCTGTCTTAAAGTTTGTGAGAAATTATTCTGTTCTCCATTACTACTTAAACGGAGCTTCCTGAGTGCTTTGGGGAATGCAAAAAACAACAACAAAACCCCATAAAACTGCTTGGTAAGGGAAAAAATTCCTTCTTTACACCTATAGAGCATCTGCTTAGAGTCAAAGCAACCACTAGCCCCAGTGGTCAACATCCTAACCCGTAACTGTTGTTCACCTGAGCTATATTGTCACAGTAATTCTATTTTTTGTCCAGCTCAAATTAAAGTTAATAAGAAGGAAAGATTTAGAAGTGGACAATTCAAAAAGAAGGAGGTAAGAAAGGAAGATGGTTGTTGTTGAAATCTTAAAGTTAGCAAAACCTAAAACACTTAAAACATTTTTATTAGACCATGTTTATGTAATTTCACATACATCAGTTTTTATCTGGAATTAATTCTGGCATAAAATGTTGCAGTAATCTGAATGATGTAACAGCCATTTTGTTTGTTTGTTTGTTTGTAGCATGTCTTTAATCAGACTACGGTCAGGTGGTTTTCCTGGACTATTTCACAGACTGTCTAGTCACATGGCTCAAGCCCTATTTGTCTCGTAAGTCTATACATAAGGTGTCACATTGCACCAACCTGTTGTAGTGGAAAACTGAGGTATGAGTCTACAAAATTTAGCCTTACTCAATATTTTGCCCTCATTTATAAACACTTACGCAGAGTTATTGTCACTTATAGTTTCTGTCATATACATATGACAGATCATACGATAGATAAGATGGAACAAGAGGGGCCCAATTTACCAAGTTGCAAAGTACCAAGTTCCAAGCTCTCCACTTCACAATGGTCATCTCAGTCTCTGGAGCAGTGTTCTCCAACTGGGTCGTCAGTCACTTGATTTTGTTTTATACATTAATTTGTCCTTCTGTGTCATCTAACATTCAATACACCCAATTATTCATTTACCCAAACTTTAATAGTTTGTTTTTCATTCTCTATTCTGTTATTATATGTCATGAATATTACACCAAGACAACTCAATTATCTTTTTAACATACATTGTCCCGAACTACTAACTTTAAACTAACAAAATGTAGCGTATACTATTACCATTCAGCAATTGTCCATCTTTTGCTACCATATGTGTAGCATCCTAAATTATTCATTAACATAATATTTTCTTTTTTTTTTTTTAGTAGGAAACTTAAGGAGATCACCATTCCCTAAAGTTAGCATATTCTTATATTTTCCAAGCATGGGTTTCAGGGGACATTTTGGCTCAAAGTTTAGCCCTTATGCTTGATCATTAAAAAGCCATTGTCAGCAATTTTGCCTATTGCATTTTGAGATGCTTAATTGTCCCCAAGCAGTATTTTACAACAATATTTTTTTAACTCCTCTTGGACTCTTTTCATTAAATTAATAGTTAACTACAAGAAGATTTGAATCTCTTTTCAGCATGATTTGTTTACATGCTTACCTTTAATCCTTTAATCTTTCCCCAAGCTGAAACACATTTGATATTTTAGCTTGTTGATTTGATGTCACTACAATATTCAACTGTTTCAGGAATTATGAAATCTGATTCCAGTGGAAACTATAATTTCAGAGAAGTGACAGGCAATAAGAAATGTTTAGTATAATGGACCAAAATGCTTCAAAAAGATTTAAGCCCTCCCTCAAAGTAACCAGGCTCTCAGTTGACCTTTTAACGTCCGCTCTACACTACAGTACAAATTGTGACAATGTTTGTAACTCAGACAGGGAATGGCCACATTTTAACTGGGAATCTTTGGCAGTATTTGTAGTGCAATATCAGGCCTAATGTGCTAATCAACAAGTACCAACAATTACCAGGTTGTATCAAGAGTCACACATCAGAAGCTCCACCGTCAGGTATCAGAGGTGTCAGCTATGTAAAGGCAGATGGCTAGGAGTAGGATATCAGAAAAGAGGCTAAAATATCTTATGTAGCCTATTTAAAAATAATTCTTTACACCATGTCCATAACTTGGTTGCCAAGACACATTTAATATCTAACTGGAAACACAAGAACCCGTGTGGTCTGCATCACATGAGGGATGCAATATGCAGAGTAACAGATGTAGGGGATTTTAATAGCTAAGGAACTATAAAACAAGCTCTCAGGAAATTAGTAGTTTTTTCTGAGAGGCAAAGTAAAGGAAGAGAGATTTACCTGTATGCCTTTAAGGCTTACCCATGGAGGGAATACTGTAGTCAAGATGGTCAAGGTCAGGTACAGCTGGCCTATTTACTCCCTGAAATCACTATTGGATAGTATCCCTCTCTATCTGAGGAAGGCTACAAAAAGGTTCCCTCCAAAGTTAATTAATTTCCCACTTAAAAAAAAATTGAAGAAAGGACTTGAGCAATGCAAGACACTCCCTCCACCAGGCAATTATAGGCAAGTTGCCTCTATCAGTCAAGGGATTAAGTTCAGATTCCACATGTGACAACGTAGTTTACAATAGGCTGGCCCAACTTGTAATTGACTTGCTGAGACGGTGCTTGCTGTGCTTTCTGATTGATTTGCTGCTGCAAAAATGTTTTCTCCCACCACCACCACCTCTTTTAACATGTTTTAACTATACTGCTGCTTCTGCACCAGAATTGAACTCCAAAGGGGTTTGAAAAGAAGAATTTAATGAAATGCAACAGTTTCTGCTGAAACTATGCCAATTTTGAAGACTAAGTGTTATAAAGGCATTGGTCTCTCAGCTACTGTAGTGCTTTTTGTTAGTAAGTGAGAAGTAGCAATAAACTTCAGGATCTAAACAGGGGCTTAAAGCATATAATGTTTCACCATTACAATAATGTTATATGTTGGATTAAACCACGTTGAAGCTTGAGTGTTTCATTTAAGAAACCAGAAACAGCTATGCTTCTTTCTGAAATAATAGGGGTCTCCAAAACAAAAGCACACCCAAGGCCATTCAAGCATTTAAACTATGTGAGGGAAGGGCTTTACTGGGTATTGTTTGACTAGGGGTGCTGTGTGTGAGTGGGAGATGAGCAGAGAAGCACACAGAAACAGACAGATGGAAGCTCCAGCTGCAGCCTTGACAAACATAGTGTGTAGCCCTAAAGGAAGCCACGAAAGTGGGCTTTACAGTCTGGTGCTGACTAACAGAGGTGTAGGGCTGTGAGCAACAAATCTATCAGCTGCTGGTTCCTCTTGTGGTCATGGGACAGGACTTGGTACATTCTTGGTAAATAAACAAGTTGCATCAAATGTAGTGGATGTGGCATCAATTTCTCCTCTTAAATGTAACAACCTGCAAGACATTGCATTTGTGGTTAGCTGCTCAGGTCAAAAAGGAGTAGTTAAGATTCTTAAATTCTGTAGATTCCCTGTTCCTTCCTTAATTCTTCCTGTCTCCTTCCTCCCCTTGCTCTCCCTTTCCAAATATTTGGAGATGAAGTCAGGATCTGTGATAGATGAGGATGTGCTAAATACAGCCAAATGGATCTTGGAATAAGAAGGTGTAATTACCATGGAAGCTTCTAAATCAAGTTCAGCAGTGACACACAGTGCTGATTGTCCTCTATTGGGTGTGTAAGTGGCAGTGTACTACATGTAACTGATATTAAAATGGCAGTACCGCATTTGCAGAAATGTCACTTATACAGCAAGGGCCAGATTGTCAAATATCCTCAGCACTCAAATCCCATTGAACTCTGGACAAAAGGCACCAATCCCGAAGTGATGAAATCAATAGGATCTCAGGAATGGAATGGTGTATCAGGAAAGGCATGAGCAGGAGAAAGTAATATAAAGCAGCACCCGCTCCTAGCTGTCAAAACCACATTGAACTTCAAATGTGGTCTTCAAAACACTGATGGGCAAAATCAGCGATTAGGTAAGTGGAAGCCACCATAATGGGAGAACAATTTCCATAGATCAGAAAAACATAACATTCACTGCTCTTTTCTCTTATTTACATTTCATTTCAATATACTTCTAGTCTCAAACACTGCAGGCAAATAAGGAAATGCTGACCCCTCACTGGCATCAGGTGGATTGAGACAATTCTTGGTGATTCAATCTCCTTGGACCACGTCAGCTGAAGCTTTCATTATAAGAAAGGTTAAGCTTTGAGCTAGCTTTTACAGTTGTAAAGGAAATGTTACTCTAACAGCCAAAGGCAGTAGTTCTTAAGTGTTCTGAACTTCCCCTTTGTCTCAATGGGATGTTAACACTGAAGCCTAATTCTGATAATTTAAATGTCAGCATTGTCAGTTATGTCATTCCTGATTACTGCTGCGGTAGTGTGCAACTATTCTAGGCTTGTTGGAAGAGTAACCAGAAAAAGTCAGATTGGAGAATCAGATTTCTCTTTTTACAGAAGCTATTCCAAAATTATTATTAATAATAATAATAATTAATAATTAAAAAAAATACTAGCAAGCAAACGATACCTAGCCAGCTCTTACCTAGTACTGTTCATCAGTAGATCTCAAAAACTTTATTACTTGGGCCAAATGTGCTATTGACTTCAATGACCTATTTGCATGAGTAAAGGTAGCAAGAAGTGATTTTTACATCCTGATCCTGCAATCAGAACCACCCAGGCAAACCCATTCACCTGCCCAGAAGTCAATGCTGCACCTGCACAGTTCTCAGTGCAGGGTTAGTGACTTGTGCAACATTTCTCTATACTTTAGCATTCCCTTTTCAAATTTACACTAGAATAAACTAGGCATTTTCCAAAAAAATTGGATTTGTGAAAATTAATCTAGAAGTTGTTCATTTGTAATCAGTAGGTAGTCCTCAATATGATATAATTGTTCAGAGGTAATTACATGAAAGTTTTTCTTCAACATACCAGATCATGGGAAAAGCCAATCCCAAATTCATGAAGCAAAATTTCAGACCAGTCTATTTGATAGAAAGCAGTTTTGTTCTGCTGAAAACTACATTTATTCTTTTCCCCAAAAGATTTATTGAAAAGTCTGTTACAGCAGCTTCTTAATCTTTTTTTTCCTGGGCTTTAAGATGTACTTAATTGATCAAAAGGCAGATTCCAACTCCCTTATGTTAATAAGTACAAGGCAGCATGCATTATTCAATAGGTTGACCTATATGCAAATGAATGTAGTATAGAATATTTAATCTAGAAGTCATTTTCTGTTGATCTTTCCTCATATCACAGTGTAGCATGTAAATACTGAATTTGTGCCTTTGAAACACATACTCCATGAAGTACCATTGGGGTTTTGGGTGTTGCTTTTTCCTGAGACAGCATGGTCTAGTGGATTGACTTCTGGGCTAACCACCAAGAACTCCTGATTTCTAATCCTGACTCTCCTAGTGACTTGTGGTGTCATTTGTGTAAGTCTCGTACTATTTCAATTTTTCTTACTTGTTTTAAAATTGGGGATAACACTTACATAAGTCAAAACAGCTATTTGTGGGAGAAATATTGATAACATTGCATATACCCTTTAAAAAACACCACCACCACAAATTGGTTTCATTAGAAACAAATGTATCTACATCTGTAAAGTGTACAGATCTGAGGATACTTCCTCCTTCCATCATTGGTTTTGTGGTAAAGCTGCATGCTATTCTGTTTGTTTCTCTGAATTGCATCACCGCAATCAGGCCCAAGTCACACATTTTGTTTCCACTACAGAACCATTATTTTCCAACTAATCAACCATGCAGAATTAATACAGATTCACCAGATCCTTGTTAAGATCACACACAGTAACTTGCATTTCATTCTGTCTTAGTTTTTGTATGTACACTGCAAAAAGATTTATTTGTGTCATGACTGATTGTAGATGGTTTGTGGAGGAGATATGTTTAAAAACATCCTTTAGTTCCTTTTGGAGTAGTATTCAAATGTAATTTTCTTAAAAATTAGATCCATTTTCAAAAGCAGCCCGGAAACAAGTGCAAATACTCCTTTTCCTCTTAATATGTTGAAATATCTAGTTTATAGTTCAGTTGGTACAAGCGATACTGGACAAAGTTGCAGCCCCTGAAGGTCAGAAAATTGCACAATGTGTGTACAGCATAGGGCAGAGATACACAAGGTGAGATACTCATAGAATCATAGAATATCAGGGTTGGAAGGGACCTCAGGAGGTCATCTAGTTCAACCCCCTGCTCAAAGCAGGACCAATCCCCAATTAAATCATCCCAGCCAGGGCTTTGTCAAGCCTGACCTTAAAAACTTCTAAGGAAGGAGATTCTACCACCTTCCTAGGTAACGCATTCCAGTGTTTCACCACCCTCCTAGTGAAAAAGTTTTTCCTAATATCCAACCTAAACCTCCCCCACTGCAACTTGAGACCATTACTCCTTGTCTGTCATCTTCTACCACTGAGAATAGTCTAGAACCATCCTCTTTGGAACCACCTCTCAGGTAGTTGAAAGCAGCTATCAAATCCCCCCTCATTCTTCTCTTCTGCAGACTAAACAATCCCAGTTCCTTCAGCCTCTCCTCATAAATCGTGTTCCAGACCCCTAATCATTTTTGTTGCCCTTCGCTGGACTCTCTCCAATTTTTCCACATCCTTCTTGTAGTGTGGGGCCCAAAACTGGACACAGTACTCCAGATGAGGCCTCACCAATGTCGAAAAGGGGAATGATCACGTCCCTCGATCTGCTGGCTATTCCCCTACTTATACATCCCAAAATGCCATTGGCCTTCTTGGAAACAAGGGCACACTGTTGACTCATATCCAGCTTCTCGTCCACTGTCACCCCTAGGTCCTTTTCTGCAGAACTGCTGCCTAGCCATTTAATTTGACACACAACTCACTCTAGTTCCAGCCACTTTACATCAGGTAAAAGGTCAGAGCAGCATAAAGCGGCTGTAAAAGCCAGGGAGCATTCCTCCAGCACTGGTTCTCTATAAGAGCAACAAGGTTGCCTTCTGGCAATACCAATGTACAATCCTTGAGTATAGGTAGCATGGCTGGGGCAGGGCTGTAGGTATGTTGGGTCACAGTGCTGTATGTTACAGAGATTCTGGGCCATGCTACAGCCCCTTGGGCCACCTGCAAAGCCTTCTGAAGCCTATACAGATCCCCCAGGGTTGTCTAATTTATTACGGGTTTTTAAAAAGGGACAGCTCAGTGTGTAGTACCTTACTGGTGAGAAGATCAAAGTCAAGATAAATCCTTTTTTAGGAACAGGACTACATATAGCAGTGAGGTAACAAAACTCCTTACTGCTGTATGTAGCTGCAGCCTGGGACTAGTTTGTCCTGGACTGCTTTGTTTCTGCTCCACCTGGAAGCATGTCACAGGAAACCAAAGTTTGCTTAAAGAGTGTACAGGAAGTGTGGCATCTCTACACTTCCTGGTGGACTTACTATATATTACACAGTGCACGAGAAACAACTCTACTTATAGTATGGCAGGCTCAGAACATGCTGCTTTAGTCAACAATATAACAGTGTAGGAGAGCAGATGTGGACACCCTCTAATTAAACAGGAAGTAAGAGGAGTGAAGCAACCTAGAAGACTCTGAATAACCCCATGACGACCACTTCACTACTCTGGGGACTTCTCCAGCCCCCAAGAGCAGACCAAGACTGTGAGGACTCAAGGGTGGATTATAGCCCCAACTCTACCTGGGGAGAGATTCTGGGCTGTGGCTTGGTTTGTGTCTTCTCTAGCAAAAATGGTGCATTTTTAACCCATGTTAGCTGGCTGAGGTAAACTCTAGGGAAAAGCCATGAGTTAAAACAGTTGCCTTGCCTTCACTAGGATTGTAAAACAGGTTATTTTAACAGGTGCACAGCATCTCCTCCCAGTACATATCTTCACCCTTGAAATGCATCATGTTTTTTTAATCAAAAATGCCTCTAAGTCACAGTAGTTATCACTGAGGATAGAAAACTGTCTAAAATATGGGCAATCATAGCCACTTAACCATGGATTACCTACATACAAGAGAGAGAAGTGAAAGGCAAGGTGATGTTGGGATCCAGGCAACATACAGACTTGGGATTTGGGGAATACTCAGAGGAGCTGTCTCAATATTTGGGGACATGAGCAGAAAGACAAAGTTCTAACTGATATGTAGATGGAATTGGAGCTGTTTTTAACAGCATGCAGCAGAGGAACAATGGAGAAGCCATTGGCTGAGTTCTGAGGTTTGTTCGCACTCCCAGAGGCCTGATTCTCCGAAGTGCTGAGTGCCTTCAATTCAAAATTACATTAATGGAAGTTTCAGGAGTTCAGTACTTTTCAGGATCAGCTACCAGGCAAGCACCAGACCCTGAGGCATAGAGAGAAAACTAGGAGCAGGAACTATTGAATCCTGATTGAACCTAGTGGAAAAGCAGACTTTGGTATGAGAGAATGGGAAAGAGCATTGGTTGTTTCATTTTCCCTTTGCTTATCCTTCTACCTATGCATCCATGCACTGCAATACTGTGGCAGCTCAGCTCTGACTTCCTGGTAATATTTCTTTGATTTTAAGATAAGTAGGTATAAAGACTCTAGACTGAAAAAAAAGCCATCACTACAAAACAAAAACAAATCCTCCAAACTAACAAAATTCCGTAGCACAAGCTATTTTAATTTGACACACAACATTTTAAAGTTAAACACTCTGAAATTAATAAATGTCAAATGCAACTTCAGCTCTGCCCTGCACTGCCTTCCTCAGTACTCTTCCATTATGACAGTCAGTTATATAATCATAGAATTTAAATCTAATTTACATAGAACCACCCTTTCGTTTAGGGCACTGTTTGTACAGTGTGCATTGTGGGTTGAAACCTGCAAGGTAATAATTAACAGTCTAGCTGCACAAATCCAAGTGCAAGATTTTTGATGCAAAGGTTTTAGTGCCTCACCTGACATTTTAAAAGAAAGTATTATAAACACTGTGGCATTAGTCCTTTAAATAAAGCCAGATATATTACATCATTACTACTATAAGCACTCTGGCTACATATCCATCTGGTTGCATTTGTGAGTCTCAATTGCATTTTATGCACATCTACTACCCATGTCTAATAAGTCATGTTTCTTAAAAAGAGAATCAGCAAACTTCTGGGTTACTGACCTAGTGTAAAATGTCTTTAAACTCCACCTTTCATTTGATGCTAGGCTTTTGTTTTGTTTTGTTAATTTGTATTAGTAAAATAAGCATCTCCTTGTACAGGAAGCACAATCTGTAGCCTTGTTGCTTAGGGATAGTAAATAGGATGCTTGTAAGGAATGGAGAGGATTCAAGATTTAAAATGCCTCAAGAAACCGCTGGCCTGATTACAAACGCAGCACCTGCACTGCAGTTCTCTAATGAGGAATAATAATTTTTGTAGGTACTTTTACCTCCAACAAAAATCCCGAATGGAAAAGAAACAAATAGCAACACAATTCTCCAGGCTGCCCTTTTGGTCAAGTGAACACTATTGCCTGTGTGCTGCCTTGAGGTTGTTACTAGTCTTTGGTATTCATTGAGAGAAACCACTTTTCTCCCTAAAGCCCTCAACTGCTCAGTAGTTGGCTCTCAATTCCAACTGAAGCACTTAAGAGTCTGTATTGGACACTGTCAGTAGCTGCTGCTCTTTTTACCTTCAAAATGAAATAAATTTGAACTAACCCAAAGACCTTTTGTAAATTCTTGCCAACAACTGTGTTCTCCATTTTCATTTCGATCAAGGATATTGGGGAAAAAATGCAATTACCATTTCTCCATGCCACCCCCTTTTGCAAGTCTACAAATAGTCTGTATCTAATTGATGTAAGTTATCTTATGGATGAGTTTTAGGGTAGTAAGTACCTGAGTAGGCCTGGTGAAATATCCACAGATTCAAACAAACAACTTTTGGACGTTTTTCTTAACTTCATTTCCAGACTATTGGAGGTTCCCATATCACTGCTTTCCAAGCTAAGTTAACTTAGATACTGGAAGCTTCTAGATTTTGTTTTTATATGGGAATACAATAGGAACTGAAATGCTATGGATGTGCATTGAGACAAAGTAGTATTCGGTGGCTCTTTTTTTTTTTAAACTTGACACTTCTGATTCATTTTCCTACAAAAGCATTATCCAAACTTTTATATCTCCCTTGTTTTCCACAAAAGTCAAAAGACTGATGGTGAGCTAAACTGGAGAAGTTCATGGAGGATAGGTCTATGGCTACTCGCCAACATGATTAAAGATGCCACCCGATGCTCCGGGTGTCCCAGAACCTCCAAATACCATATGCTGGGACTGGTTGACAGGATGGACCACTTGAAATTGCCCTGCTATGTTCATTCTGTCTAAAGCATCTGGTACTTGCTAGATGGACCATTGGTTTGACCCAGTGTGGCCATTCTTATGATGTGGGTAATTTTGTCCACATTAATCTATCCTAGTAGTACAAATTGCTATGACCAGAAATAAGACATCATCTTGACAAAGGCTTGCACCTTTTTAGTAATAAAAATGCAATGATTTCTTTAAAAAATTGAATTAAATACTTGCATGCAAACAGTGACAGGTTTATACCTTAAACTTTATGAGCTCAAACCTCAGCTGTTCAAAGTGCAGTCAAGAGTGGATGGAAAGGTAGCTGTAAGCAACTTTCTGTTTCCCCAATCCTGTGCTGCCTTAACTTAGAGCAACTAAGCACTCACTGTGTTGTCCAATAATCAGTCTGTGCACTATATGCTCTACCCTGCCCCTCCAACCACGGTGTGACCCATATACGGTATTTGTGGGGGAAGCAGCTGGCATTGTCACCACTCAAGAATTCTCGTGCTTTGGAAGGAATAGTTGGCTGTATGTTCTGTACCTTTCTAGATCCAGGGCTGCCAATTGAGCCTTTTATTTCCAGTGGCAGTGAAGTCACTAGCTAGCTTTAAAGTTTAACTATATTATAAAGCCTAAATTAAAAAGTTCAATGTATACGTGGGGAGATATTGTTAGACAAGATTTTTGTACTGTGACAAACTTAAAAATACATTAGAGAGTTTGAGCACTTGCTTCGTGTTGCTAGATCTCCATTCATTCTCAGAGTGAGATAGGAAGGAAGGTCTTTGTTTATTTCAGCTACCTCTTTCCTAACGTGGACAGCAGAGAATTAGCTCCATTAAAAGTAATGGAGTGAGACAGTCTATGAGGACTGCACAGAACATTGGACACCTACAAATATTACCAATGTGGGCAATAGCAAACTCGAGGAATATTTTGGCTCACAGTTGAATGGAAGTTTGCATGAGATTAGAGCCTTCAACTTTAAACATATTCACCAAAAACAGCATGAGACGGTGCTAATGTTTATTAGGAAGCACTGTTTTTCCTAATGGAGCCCAATTTATATGGTTGGAATGTGTCCTCTGTGGCGTACCGAGTGTGTATTAGACGTGATGTAGCAATAAGCCTCTCTTGGTGTAAGAAGAATATCAGCAAGAAAAATATTGCAAAAATGGGGCTGGGGAGGACAGAATATTTACTGTTTTAATTAGCTACACTTTGGTACAAATTCCCTACAGGAATGAATATAGTTAGCTTGGGGAATCTAGTCTTCTCTCCAAAAGTCTGCATAATAATACTTATTCCCTATTGACAATGTTAACAATATTTGGAAGTGACAGGGTAAAAACCTTGCCCCCAAAGAATAGAGCTTCCTCGGATTTCTGCCCAAATTGTCTGACTGTAGAAGATTCCTGCTGTGTAGCAATATGGCTGAGCTAAGCAGAAAACAATTACTGAACTCATTGTGCTGAGCAGCCAGGTGTATAAGAGGGACTAAGAAGTGGGGAGTTTTTAGCTTTGCACAAAGATTTGAGCTGTGATGAATATTGTGAGCAGGAAAAGGATTTTGCTCAATCTATAAGAATGGTACATTGTTTGATTACATTTGATTTATGTTATGCAATGCCTTTGTATTTCCCTCCTCTTAAAAAGAGTTCATTTAAAACATAGCTATACTTTAACTTAATCAGCCTGTGACAAAATATAGGTTATTTTAAATTGCCATATATCTATATAAAAATAGGAGTACGGCTGTTTTTTAAAGTTTGTTTTAAAAGAAGCCCCCCCAAAAAAAAAGAGAGAGAGAGAGAGAGACTCCTACTGGTAATACCTTGCATGTTAGTTTTCATTCCATTGCCATTTTTAAAAACATAGCCAAATTAGAAATTTCCCAAAATACAGAAACAATACTGCTATAGCATTAAAGAGAACAAAACTGATGCTGTTGTAGTTTGAGCTGAGTAGGAAATGGTTTTCCCAGACCATGTAAGTTTCCAAGATTTCAAAAAACCTTCCTATTGTGCATTGGGACAAAAAGATACAATAGCCTGGTAGTCAGGGCACTCACGTAGTATATAGGGACAAGGGTTCAAGCCCCTTCTGCCTGATTTGGAGCAGGGACTTGAACTCCCACATCCCACGTGAGCATCCTGATCACCAGACTATTGGGTATTTTGTAGCGAGTATTTCTCCTCTCTGGTTTTCGCTAGAGCAGGACACTATTTTAGTGAATTCTACAAACAAACAAACCCACCACCCCATATTTGGGGGCACCAAAACTATTCATGAATTCTGGTTGACGTTATCAAAACATCTTGATTTTTTAAGTTCAATCAAATTCGGCAAACTATTCGTCAAACTCAACATGAATGGCTTTGGTTGACCCTAAATCAATTTTTTTGATAAATAATTTGTCCAAAAAATATTGTCCAGCTCAAGTCGTATTTACTATATTTAACAGCTTGTGTTTCTTGGGGGAAATTTGCCCCTGTGCAAAGGGCCAGCAGAAGACTTATGCACCACCTCAGCCCAGCCCATAACTTTATATACTACCCAGACCTTAAATTAAGGTTTAATCTGGTTATGCTCAGGGTAAAATCCCCACTGAAATTAATGGGTATGAATGAACCCTTCATTTAAGATAGCTGTAAGAGATAAAGAAACTTCACCTACAGTAAGGCACAATGGAGTCTTCCTAGACACTAGCAACAGGAGAGTGGAAGTTCCACTAGATATTGTTTCACAAGACATATGCATCAGAGAAACAAAACAAAATTAGAGCAAGACAAACTGGACAAGCATAGTGTAAAAAACCCTGGAAGAAAATAGTGAATGGGTTTCTGTAGCTGGCTAAAGAGACTTGAGACAATTAGCAAAGAAACTATCTCCTTTGGTGTTTGCAAATAAATAAGATTGCATTAAAGAACACACCAGACTCCATCGTCAATTTCTATTCCCAACTGGAACACTGCACTTTAAGTAGCCACTCAGGTCAAAAAAGAATTAAAAATACGCTTTCTGGTGGTGAATTTGACCCCTAGGATATAAGCACTTTGCAGCAGGAACCTGTTATTTAGCACAGTTCAATACTTTCATCATACCATATGTTGTTATATCATTACATAAATGATAAATGACCAGAATGAAAATGAAAAGGACCAAAATCCAAATGTCATTTTAAAAATATGCTAGAAAATCCCTGAGAGTTGACTGATCAAACTCTTCATCCAATAATCATAACATAAATACTAGTGGCTTCTAGTGATATGAAAGGAGCTCTTTAACTGGCCTGATCACAGTACATAAACATACTCATATTTAAAATGCAATCCACGTCCAAACAGGGACTGAGAGGCTCCTTACCTACAGGCTTGAGGCTAAATATGAACAGCTAAGTCAACCCAAAAACCAACACAAGATGTTACAACATAAGGCTTAACTGCCATGACACACCCGCGACCATCTGTAGAGACAAGAAACAAGAACAAGGTGTCGGAGAGATATAAGACTTCAGATATGAAAAGAGACCTGAAAGTTTGGAAGTTCCCTTAAGAAGAGCATTACATAAACATAAGGAGGCTTCAGGAAGTGAGACACAGAAATGGGGGGTAACGTCTAGTTCAGTACCCGGCTTTAACCTTTTGTTACAAATGGAGAAACAATTTTATATTAAATATGGTGTATTAAAAGAGCTGTATTTAAATATGTGTATATGGGATGCCCAAGGAGAGAAGGAAAATTGAATGAGAGATTTCAGAAACTCTTCTATCCTCCTCAACCATAAGGACAAAATAAAACAAAGATACAGATTAGAAGTCAGGTCTCTGAAGATCTACTTAAACTCCAATACTGCAAAGACTTTTCTCTCCTGAGAGTGATTAGAATGTGTTTCATATACTATTATGTCAAATGAAAGATTCTATCAAAAAGTCTGACAAAACAGGAATGGACTGTAGAACTAAATAGAAAATGAGCATTTTATCATTATTCCACTGAAATACAGACAATCAGATACTATTTTTGAGAAGTCAGGAAGCAACTAAAAATGGAAAACAAACATTGTTTTCACTCCTGACCCAGCCCAAATTTGGCTATTATTATTTCACTAGGGTCTGCTCTCCCATTTTTATAAGGCCTTACCTGTGCAAAGAGACCTGCAATTTATTCTCAGGAAAGTCAGCAGGTCCTGCCCAAGAATCCAAAAAGGAATGGATGGGCAATAAAGAGAAAGAACACAACCCACAGGAGTATCTTTCACAAAAAAGTCTAAGAGATCATACTGAAGGAGAAGTCTACAAGAAATTAGAGTTTAGTTCAACATTTCCCATGCCAGGTACGCTTTCCTTTTTTTGTCTGGGAAGAGAACCCTGGTAAAAAGCTCTAACACTTGAGAACAGAGCATGTTAAGAATAAGTGTTTTCTATTCCTGGGTTAATCTAGGCCTCTTTAATTCAGAATCAGTGAATTTGGGGAGTGATCGCAATACTTCTAACTACAAAATAATTGCTTCAATAGAAAGCCGAGAGTGATGAGAGGCAGAGGAAAGAAGTTACTGATTTCAACATATGCTTCCAGTGACATGCTCCCCAGTGATTTTTTAAAACTCTTATGTTAAGTAGACTTTACAGAAAGCCTTCACAGTTTTCATTTTGGGAAAATACCTTAAGTGGTGAATAATAGGATTTCCAAAACTAAATACCATCATCATCGTCCCTAAAAATGCTCCCTAACCTCATCCTGTGAGCATTTACACACAAGAGGAACTTCCCTCCAGGAGCAGTCTCATTTTTAGTTCAGTGAACCTCCATCTATAAAAACATCTATTTCTGTGTGTAAATTGCTTGTAGGAGTAAGCCCAGTTAGTATTAGCTGACGTTTGGGAGTGTCAACCGTCTAATGAAAAGACCATTTTATTTTTTTATGCTCATTATCAAAATCCATACATTAAATGTTTTCCATGTAGTTATACTGGACACAGATGTGCAGTCAATATTTTAACAAGAAACTCCTGCAATCTGTCCTTTTACCCCCCACACTCCCCTGGGCCTGTTTGCACTTTCTGCAGAAATGAAGGTTGATGAATTGGGGAAATCTATTATTTTTCTTTAAGTTTTGAAAAAGAAAACACTTCCAAAATCATGGCTGATAAATGAGGCAGCATCACTGGCTGAAGACACTGAGTGTACTTTATTGAAAGTGTTCATAATTTTCCCTGAAAAAAATATATTAAGTATATTAAGAGTTATAGTTCCAGGCGCAACTTATATTATTTGAAATGGGGTTGAGGTAACAAAGACCTGGGGTGAAATCCTTTCCCCATTGAAGTCAGTGGCAAAACTCCCCTTGACGTCAATGGGACAAGGATCTTACCCGTTGCAGGAGAATCCAGAGGTAATTTTTCTATATGAAAGTTTTTTCATAACACCACCTACTACATACAATGTGGTGCATTCCAAAGGCAAAAAATATTGATTTTCAGAACTATTTTGAAATAACTAATTTCTGGCAGGGATGATTTAGCCATATCAAGCAAGTAGGTGAGTGCCACTGTGGATAGAGAAGTCACTCCAAACCCCCCTTCATTCTGCTGGCTAAATTTTAATATGGACCTCTTGGGAGCTCATAGGAGTTCTCATCAGCATATCAGATACAATACTTGATGCATGCTGGATTAAGGATTATAGGCATTGTCCAAGTTGTATCATCCCACCAAAACTTGGGAAGCACAAAGTCTCTGGCAATACAACTCTTCCAACACTGCATAAGAGCAAGCAACCATTTAGCCTCACAAACACCCATCAGGAAAAGTGATAGCAACAAGACAAATTCTTCAAGTTTAGATTTTTCACATCTGATCACTCAAGTGGTATTGAATTTCTGTCAAGACTTACACATAGATAACATTTCCTCTAATTTACTTGATAAAATAAAAATCTAAGCTGGAGCAACTAAAAGAAAATACCAAAGGAACTAGATAACCCGTTGGTATATACAGTCACTTCAGAGGAGAAAAAAAAAACCTAGTTAATGATTCCCTTCAAAAACTACAAAACACAGGATCTAGATGGAAACTGGGTATATTTAATTAAAATATTTAGGACACACTGACAGACTCAATTATAATTGCCAAAGTGGCAGAAAATTAGCAAATAGCAGTTACATAAGTAGTAGTACATAAGGAAGGCAACAACCCTGTGCATTGCATGTTGCCCAAACCCACTTTTCAATACCATCCTTATGTATTTATATTGAACTTTAGACACAATGAGGCTTTTAGAAAAATCTAAATTAAATTAATACAAGTATACATAAACAATAGGACAGGTGACTGAGGGAGGGTACTGCAGCAATAGTAAGAGGTCTGAACTAACATTAAGCAAAGATAATGATAGACTAATCAGTTGGATTGGTACATGAAATGTATTTTTCTCACTTTGGAAGAATCAGGTTTTGTTTTTGGATTTGGATTCAAAAGACACAGCCACTGTCCATTAACTACAAGATCTGTTAGGTTTTATGCTTCTGTACAATGCTACATTACAGTTTAAACTCCAAAACTTTACATCATAAACTCTTCAGAGTTAGGACTATAATCTTGATTCATTGATCCACTTTAATTTGGATTTCAACCTATGCAACTCATTCTTACCTTTAAGCAATGGTGTAAGTACTGGTGACATTAATGGGACTTAAAGATGTGTTAAAGTAAATTGCTGAACTGAGGCCTAAGTCTTTATTTTGTGATGCTAATCAGGGTCTAACCCATTTACAATATTTCAGTATTAAAAACAAGACCACTTTCAGGCTAGCAAACTTTTTGCCATGTTTCAACTTGATACAATTTGAAGCTGTTAAAATATTCTAGTCTAAAAAATGCAGTTTATAGTAAAATCCTGCCAAACCAATAAGGTTAGCACTACTGTGGAAACAGTAAACATTAATTCTGATAGCTATAAATGTAAAAATCAAAATTAAAGTGGTTAATAACACAGCTGATGAAGGGACACATTGAGTGAGAGACAGAACTGTTGATCTGAACACATAATGTAATTTATGGTACTCTATCTACTTTGCATGAAGTGTGAAACGCTGTATGAGAGTTGATAATATGCAATATGATTAATCCACATGCAGCAGGGAAAACAGCTGCTGGGGAGCATACTGTATAAAGAAGCTATATTTATATACTGTATAAAGAAGCTACATTTATAGTACAACATTAAATACAGTGAGATTAAAATTTAAAAAAAGTCAAGGTGGAATTAAAATTGCCAGGGTTTAGAGAGATAACTAAAGACTTGGTCAAAGAAGGTTATTGAATGAGGATTAAGGGAAGATTGTTGATTAAAATGTGATTCTAGTAGAATAACCACAGCAATTAGATTATTAAAGGCTAAAATAAATTTTAAGTGTTTGATGGATTCTTGAATCCAAGGAATATAACTTTGAGAAAAGCAATTACTCCTCCTGCCTCCAGTCAGCCAATGATGCTGGCCTTCACTGGCCAGTTGTTAAATTTTCAAATGAGCACCTTTGTGCTTTCTCCCATGATGCCCGTCACACATGGGAGGTGCTCCCCATTAACATCTGCTAAGCTACCTAACCTTCAAAATCCCTGCAAATCCCTCCTTTGCCGTGATGACTACAAAAAAACAACAACTGACAATGGTTAAACTGCTGGTGCGCAGAGATCACTGCCTATCATGCTGATTAAAATTGTCTCATTTCTTTGTACTCCCCCATCTGTTTACAGCTCCCTGCTGTCTTTTATACTTTGTGAGAATGGACTTTGTACAATGAGATTGTAAGCCATTTGTGTCAGGGACCATTTTTTTGTTCTGTGTTTGTATAGTGCCTGGCACAATGGTTTCCGGATATCCATGATGACTCCTAGATGCTATCACAATAAAAATAATTAATTATACCTAACAAGTGTGTTTATGACTCAGTGTGATGCTTAAAAGTAAATTTGGGCCATCTGAACAATTTTTTCTTCAATAGCTGTCACCCTCAATTCAGCAAGTTAATTAAGCACACGTTTAACTAATTCTGTGAATAGTACCATTGAATTCAATAGGCTTATGCACATACTTAAAGTTACATATGTGCTTAAAGACATAAATGAACCAGGACCTATATAGTTAGAGATGTGCATCTTCAAAATCTTTTCAGCATCAGGCATGATGGTCAGACCTAATACTAGCCCTACTTACATATAAATAGGATGGATATTTTGTGAGTTTCATAGGCTTAAATCCAGTGAACATTTACACATATGTACAACTTTAAATATATGAGTAGCACTGTTTACTTCAGTAGGGCTATTCATGTGCCAATAGTTAAGCACATACATAAGTGCTTGCAGAACTGGGACACATATAGGGCCGAATTGCAATTGTCTTATGCATCTGAGTGGTGTCACTCGTTTCAATGGTGGGGGCAACAGGGTACAGTGGACAGGTCTCAAGACTTCAAATCAGTATACTTAGGTTTCAGAGTAACAGCCGTGTTAGTCTGTATTCGCAAAAAGAGAAGGAGTACTTGTGGCACCTTAGAGACTAACCAATTTATTTGAGCATAAGCTTTCGTGAGCTACAGCTCACTTCATTGGATGCATAAAGTAGAAAATACAGTGAGGATGTTTTTATACACACAGACCATGAAAAAAAGTGAGGATGTTTTTATACACACAGACCATGAAAAAATGGGTGTTTATCACTACAAAAGGTTTTCTCTCCCCCCACCCCACTCTCCTACTGGTAGCAGCTTATCTAAAGTGATCACTCTCCTTACAGTGTGTATGATAATCAAGGTGGACCATTTCCAGCACAAATCCAGGGTTTAACAAGAATGTCTGAGGAACATTGGGGTGGGGGGGGGAGGAATAAACAAGGGGAAATAGGTTACTTTTTATAATGACTCAACCACTCCCAGTCTCTATTCAAGCCTAAGTTAATTGTATCCAATTTGCAAATTAATTCCAATTCAGCAGTCTCTCATTGGAGTCTGTTTCTGAAGTTTTTCTGTTGTAATATCGCAACTTTCATGTCTGTAATCGCGTGACCAGAGATTGGACACAAAGATGGACTACAAGCCATCAGGAACACTATCCCCGATAATGTCATGGCAAACCTGGTGGCTGAACTTTGTGACTTTGTCCTCACCCATAACTATTTCACATTTGGGGACAATTTCCATCCCACCATCAACCTCAGCCTGGACCAGTCCACACAAGAGATTCACTTCCTGGACACTAAAGTGCTAATAAGTGATGGTCACATAAACACCACCCTATACCAGAAACCTACTAACCACTATTCCTACCTACATGCCTCCAGCTTTCACCCTGACCACACCACACGATCCATTGTCTACAGCCAAGCTCGACGATACAACCGCATTCGCTCCAACCCCTCAGACAGAGACAAACACCTACAAGATCTCTATCAAGCATTCTTACAACTACAATACCCACCTACTGAAGTGAAGAAACAGATTGACAGAGCCAGAAGAGTACCCAGAAGTCACCTACTACAGGACAGGCCTAACAAAGAAAATAACAGAACGCCTCTAGCCATCATCTTCAGCCCCCAACTAAAACCCCCCAATGCATTATCAAGGATCTACAACCTATCCTGAAGGACAACCCATCACTCTCACAAATCTTGGGAGACAGGCCAGTCCTTGCCTACAGACAGCCCCCCAACCTGAAGCAAATACTCACCAGCAGCCACACACCACACAACAGAACCACTAACCCAGTAACCTATCCTTGCAACAAAGCCTGTTGCCAACTGTGTCCACATATCTATTCAGGGTGTGTCCACATATCCATCACAGGGCCTAATAACATCAGCCACACTATCAGAGGCTCGTTCATCTGCACATCTACCAATGTGATATATGCCATCATGTGCCAGCAATGCCCCTCTGCCATGTACATTGGTCAAACTGAACAGTCTCTACGTAAAAGAATAAATGGACACAAATCAGATGTCAAGAATTATAACATTCATAAACCAGTCGGAGAACACTTCAATCTCTCTGGTCACGCGATTACAGACATGAAAGTTGCGATATTACAACAGAAAAACTTCAGAAACAGACTCCAATGAGAGACTGCTGAATTGGAATTGGATACAATTAACTTAGGCTTGAATAGAGACTGGGAGTGGTTGAGTCATTATAAAAAGTAACCTATTTCCCCTTGTTTATTCCCCCCCAACCCCCCCCCCCCCCCCCGTTCCTCAGACGTTCTTGTTAAACCCTGGATTTGTGCTGGAAATGGCCCACCTTGATTATCATACACATTGTAAGGAGAGTGATTACTTTGGATAAAAAGAAAAGGAGTACTTGTGGCACCTTAGAGACTAACAATTTATTTGAGCATGAGCTTATGCTCAGATAAATTGGTTAGTCTCTAAGGTGCCACAAGTACTCTTTTTCTTTTTGCGAATACAGACTAACAGCTACTCTGAAACCTGTCACTTTAGATAAGCTATTACCAGCAGAAGAGTGGGGTGGGGGTGAGAGAAAACCTTTTGTAGTGATAAACACCCATTTTTTTCATGGTCTGTGTGTATAAAAACATCCTCACTGTATTTTCCACTTTATGCATCTGATGAAGTGAGCTGTAGCTCACGGAAGCTCATGCTCAAATAAATTGGTTAGTCTCTTAGGTGCCACAAGTACTCCTTCTCTTCATACTCAGGTTGAGCTACTAACCTGATATGGGAACTCTGGCAAGTCACTTCAACTCTGTCTGCTTCTCTTTTCCCATCTTTAAAATGATACTTACCCTCAGCTATGAAGTAGATCAGGATACCTGGATAAAATACACTAATTGTTAAATATTATTTTAAAGAGTCAAAGACCTGTAGCACTGGTGCCACTTCGCATCCTTGATCTAGCTTGTGTGTTCCGGCATCTATGCCCAGTGTCGATCACGGAGAAAATTTTTTTCTTAGCTGGGTCGCTCAGCTGTTTAATTGAACATGACCTTTCTGAAATAACTCAAGACCCGCAGTTGCTGAATTTCTTTATTCTCTTGTAGATTTTTCGGGCAAGATGTTTCAAAAACAGTGTCTCAGTTTAGGCTTCTAGTTTGTATTTAGACATCTAAACCATCTGCCTGGTTGCCAAGAGTACTGACCAGTCAGCATCTTCTGCTGAATTTTTTTTTAACTTCATCCAATATCCATGTGTAAGTACAGTTTCTAAATGTTAGGTAAGCTAAATCAAACCTGATATTCCACTGGATCTGGGAAAAGCACATCTACAGTATGGAAACTACATCCCAGCCAAAAAGTGAGCTTCCATCGCTTTCCACCGCTGAGGTACTACACTTGTTCCACTCACCCCCCAAAAAAGTTGTAAAAACTTTGCAGAAAACTATATTTGTTTTCACTCCTTCCATACTTGAGAACAGCACATTTTCTTCTGAAACTAAATAGTTTCATACATTTTCTTAATATTTGCCACTCTTTAAACTAGAAGATCATGTGAATTCTGGTGTATTTGCCCAGCTTCTCATCCAAAAACGACTGACTGGTGTTGTCCAGACTCCTCTACACCAACTTCCAATCACCTCCATCACTTCCCCAGTATGAAAAAGACAATACAAAGTAGACACAGGATAGTGATAAAATATAATGTATTTTGGTTCTATGTTACATGATCTCTCTCTCCCACTTCCTACCCCAGCCCCCCAACACCGCATCCATACTAGCTTGTGTAAGGTTTACAAGGCATTAGAGGAATTTTTTAGTCTCTCTTTGTAACAGGGCACACTCACCCATCATGAGCGTCCTGTTGGCTGAGTGCATATGCCTGCACCTTCTCTCTCTCTCTCTCTCTCTGTGGTGGTCTTCGGTGACTCAGCCCTCCAGCAAAGTCACACACAGTCTGTCTGGGAGAGCAAAGCAAAAACCTTTCAGAGTACAAGTCCAACAGGGGTCTCTCTTAGTTTCTCTGTAACGTCTCCCTCAAGTCATCCCTGCTTTGGGATAAGAGCAGTTCCCCAGGGCTCCCTCCCTGGAGACAATGTCTTCGCCCTCTTAGGACCTTTGTTGCCATAGCTCTCCTGCTGGGCCACTGCAGTTCAGTTCCCCCTCTGGGGTGCCTCAATGCCCAGGCCACTTCCCCCAGTGGCTAATGGGGGGTAGGGGAGCCAGGGACCCTGTAGATATCAACTGTCTGCTGTGCCCTTTTATCTAAGTCACACCACTGATCCAATTCCCTAGGTACTTACCCGTGGCCCCATATCACGTACTTCACACTTACCTCAGGGCCTTGTCCTGATGGAGTCCCAGCAACCAGTTGAGGCTCATTCTCACTCTCCCCAACTTCTGGCAGCATCACCCTGTCTGATGTTCTGCAGCTCCTTCAGCTAGTCACACCCCATCCACACTCCTCCAGCTTTAGCAAGGAACTGGCCTTACTCTGGCCCTGCAGCTCTTCTTATACTGACCTTTTGGGCCCTGATTGGCTGTGTCCCACACAGCCACCGTAGGCAGCTTGGAGGACCCTCTCCACTGCCCTTTTCTGGGGCGGAGTGTGGCAGGGCCACGAGGCCTCCAGCAAGGGGCCTCAGAGGGTCTGGTATACCCCATCATACTCCTCCTCTATTTTCCCTTTATATAAGTTGCCTGTGTAGTAGCTTAATCCTTTATGAATTCATATGAAAGAAGTACCATGCAATCTCCTGTCAACTATAAAGATCACACAGGCCCACAACTTTAAAATAGTTAAATTTTAAATATACAGGTTTAATTAAACACCTATCAGCAGGTCATACAGGTGATGTGTGTGTGTGGGAGCATGTGGGGTCATGGCCCCCCTCTCCAATTTCTGCCAGGGTTTATATGCCCTGCCCTGAGCCCTGCTGCATACCATCAGAACTTTTCAATTGTGCTCTCCCACACCCACCTCCACTATAAACAATTATGTGTTGTCTCTGATAAAAAGGACTTTTACTTGGACACTTTGGCCAGATTCTAATCAAAGTTACACCAATGCAAAACTAGAATAACTATTAATTTCGGTGGTGTTAAATGGGCCATACATAGAGATGAGGACCTCTGAGTTTAGGGAAAGTGAAGAAAGGTTCCAAAAATTTAAGATTTTTCAGATGTTCATGTGATTTATACAAGCTCTGACCAGAAATTTAATAGTAAAATCCAAGCTATTCATTTAATTCTTTTCCAAGAAATGTTAAGGCTTTTTCTCATTATTGTATTAAAGAGGAGGCCTGTGGTCCATATTCGTTTGAGCACTCACAATTACATGCAGAATAAGCTACATTTGCATGTACAAAGAGAGATTCCAACTAGCCATTTCTTCATGGGTTTATTTGCACACACAGGTGTGGCAATTACATGAAAAAAATGTAGGCGTTTAATAGCACTCCTGTTTTGCATATAGACCTAAGCCCTCCTTTTTTAAAAAACTGGCCCTGAGATTGGAGAAAAAGCTCCTTTTTAGATCAACATCAAAGCATGTTCTGAGAGTGTAATCAATATGGTATCTCAGCTAGTGAGATGCCATACGGTTATGTGAACTCCAAGGAAGCGGGGATGTCAAGAAAATGAAATGAAACAGCTACCATTGGGGTATGGGCTAGCCACTGAGTGAAGTATGTGTTTGGAATACCACAGTTTGTTTTTAATCTCACTCTGGTCACCATCATAATGCTAGCTCCCAGAAACAAGTTACTGTTTGCTCAACATGTTTTTAAAATGGAGTTTGACACAGAATGGGACAGAAATGTTTTTTTTCCCATCAAAATCATTGGAATTTCCTTGTTCAACGGGGGAGTGTCTTATCAGTGAGAGCTATTTATTATGACTTCGTAAGTAGTCACCCTTCAAGAGCTGAGTAGTTATTTTTTCTAGCCAAGGTATTGCAGAGACCTATTGATAAACTTTGTCTCAGGGACCAACACTTTTCATTTAAAGCTGTAAAGCACTATGGCACTATATAAATAAGATTAATTAGAATGTTGCATTAGTATAGGATGATATTCTGGTCATATGTCTCCTTTGAGTGATTAATAGCTCTTCATCTCATCTCCTACCCTCGCCAGTGGAAGGCACAAAAACACTTCTCCTGTTTGTCTCCTTCCCTCCCTTTTGTTGCAGCTGGGAGGCAGAGACAGCCAGATCTCAGCATTGTTTTCTTCCGCTGGGGAAAAAAAGAGAATATATGTCTTGGGGGTCTCCTTCTCCACACGTGAGTATATTCAGTTCTCCCTGCATTTGCTCACATGTATCAAGGAATAAGGGGAGCTTTCTTTTGATCCCCACACTGCTTCTGTGCCTGATTCTCAGGCAGAGAAGCAGAGCATAGATCACAGCTGTAGATATGACACTCCATGCAAAGACCTGAAGAAAGAAGTGTTTGGCTCAAGGTCCACAGGATGAACCTCACTGATATCAAATACAATAATATTATGAAGTGGCCTTATTGTCTCTAATATTATCAGTGGACATGTTTTCTTTATATCACGTGACATTGATTTTGTACTTTTTGGAGGATAATATAAATTTGCTGCTAATTGATGTTTATTTTTACTGTAACAACAATCCTTGAGGTAATCCTAGTTTGTGATTATGCCTGCATGGATGCAAAGTGAGATGCGGCAAGCCTCTCATTTTATATCTGTAAAAATGGCCTAGTCACTTTCCCAATCCATGAACTCTGAGTGGAATGGAGCTGGAGCAGTGCACAAAAGGGTATCACAGACCCCTACAGAGGGGTGAATTTATTGATTTGACTACTGGAGGCTCTAGGCTCTCTAAAACATATTAACATATATTTTTAATCTCAGCAGCATTGAAATGATCAATTCATCAGGAGTTCAGCCAGCGAGCCACCCACAAAAGGTCTTTTCCACTCTTTCGTCTTCTAGTAAACCTATCCTCAGCCCTCTCCAAAATGCTCTCAAGCAGGTGTCATTTGCAGCATTCCTGGAAGGTCACCAAATTCAAGCTACATCAGACCAAAAGAGGAGAATAAGTTCTAGAGTCCCAGAGCTCGCATAGAGAATGCCCTGCCAGATGCCACCTTTCCTTTATAGGAAGGGGAATACAACTCATTTCAATGACTGCTCCAGCCTGCTTCCCTACACCCACCCCACACTTGTTATTGGAATCAGAATCCATACCACTTCCTGCTCATAAGAAAGTGGCTTCCACAACAAAAGTTAACTGAGTGAACACTGTAAATACTATAGCTTGGAAATCAGACACCATTTGCAAAGCAATGTTTTTTGGCATTCAAATTTACAACAATACTGTAAGGGAAATTTCTCAAAAAACCCTTGTTTTTCTATTTCTGTGGAACATTTCTGTAAGACAATTGTTTCTAATTCAGTGCTTATGGGAAGGGGAAAAGTGACCTCTTTTCTTTTCCTTCAGAAAAAAAGAGTAAGTAACGGAGTTAATTGTAGGGGATTTACTTAAGTCAAACTGGGAAACTGACAAATCAATGTCCAGTAGTTTTCTGATCAATTGCAATAACAGAAGCACCATGTTGTCATCTTGCCCCTATATATATATATATATATATATATATAGTGTAGCCAGAGACAGAAGCACTCTTCAAAGAGTATGAGAAGTGTGATGATCCAAACACAGCAAAAGCACAAATAGAGAAATTCAACTCTGCCCACCTAAACAGATTAAATGAGACAGTGGACGGTCTTCTCTTAACTCATTCCAGTCGTAAAACCCGGACAGTCCTCTGTAAGTGTGAAGTCACTGACCTGGTAAACCATTATTAGCCAAAAGTGATGATCAATGCTGTTGCTTCACATTAAGAATTGGGGGCCAAAGGGATGAGCATGGTTGGCAGAACTATTCACTGCTGTTCATTCAATGGGGACGATCCCAAAGGAGCTGGCGTGAGGCAACAGTTGTTTCCTTCCTCAAACATGGGAAACCATCAAAATGATGTGGCCAGGTATAATGCAATATCACTGCTTTCTGCAATTTAATGGACAGGGTCTTACTGGCCTGCCTCAACCTTATCTTTCAGGTCATCCTGCCAAAGGAACAGGCCAGCTTCAGACTGGAACAAAGTTATGACCAGGTTCTTGCCATTACTAGTCAAATTGAGGCTGGCTTCTAGCAGATTCCGGCTTCCAGCAGATTTAAAAAACTGTAACAGTGCTGTTAGAGCTATCCACTGCCTATGATGAGGTCTGAGCTATTGCTCAAGAGTTAACAAATGCTGTGTAGCACTACACAATTCCTGGCCACAATGTTAAGCAATCATATATATCATGTCCTTTTAAATGGATAATCAGTCTCACCCTCACTAAAGGTTTACTTCAAGAATCTGTGCTGGCTCTTTCACTGTTTAACATCTGCATTAGTGACTTACCTGACAAGTTAGTGTAAGTTCATTTATGCTGACAACATCACTGTTGCAGTATAACATAAAGATCTCACAATCAGTGACATCCTCTCCACTAACCTTAACATAATGGAATGTTTTTAATATTGGAAGCTCCATACCAACACCTTCAAAACTTTGGTAATAGTTTTCCACATAAACAATAAAATGGCTAAGGAACTATTCAACATCACTTTTTTTTTGATCAACAAGTCTGAAATGAGCCCTATACGAAGTACTTAGGTGAATCTTTGGGCAGAAGCTTGACTTTTAAAGCTCATCTGGAAAAGGCATGTGAAAAAGGGGGAAAAAACAACCACACACACACAATCAGAAAAAAGAAAAGTCACCTCTGAAAACCTGTGGGAACAATATGAGATGCTGAGGCACAAATTTCAAACAATGACTATCACTGGCATATTTAACCAGTGAATATTATGCACCAGTCTGGGTAGGTAGCTCACATACCAAATCTCTGATTGCAGCTTACTGCCACAATGAGATTCATAACTGGAACATTAAAATAACCAACCATTCAATGGTTGTCCATTCTGGCCCATGTACTCCCACCCAAAATTCAGAGAAAGAAAGTCACAAACAGCCTGTGAGTACAACCCAACCACAGCCAACTTGAACTTATCAATTCATGGGGACCACCACAACCTTCTGAAGTCCCACATGAGTCTTGCAAAAGGTTATTTAAATACATAATGATCAAGAGAAGGATGAACAAAAATGTAGGTCCTCTACTTAGCAGGAAAGGAGAGCTAATAACGGATTATATCAAAGAAGCTGAGGTATTTAATGCCTATTTTGCTTCAGTCTTCTCTAAAATGGGTAATGGTGACCAGATCACAACCCAATTAATATTAACAACAAGGGGAAAGGAACACAAATCAAAATAGGGAAAGGACAGGTTAAAGAATATTTAATTAAATTAGATGTATTAAAGTCATCAGAGTCTGATTAAATTAATCAGGGAATTTAAGAAAACAGTTGACATAATCTCCAAAACATTAGTAATTATCTTTGAGAACTCATGGAGGACTGGTGAGGACTCAGAGGGTTGGAGAAGGACAAACATACTACTTATCTTTAAAAGGGAGAACAAAGAGAACTCAGGAAATTATAGGCCAATCAACGCAACTTCAATACCTGGAAAGATACCAGATCAAATTATTAAACAATCAATGTGTAAGCACCTAGAAGACAATACAGTTATAAGGAATAGCTTGCACCATTTGTCAAGAATAAATCATGCCAAACCAACCTAGTTTCTTCCTTTGACAGGTTTCTTGATCTAATGAAAGGGGTGGAAGCTGCAAATATGATATATCTTGATTTTAGTAAGGCTTTTGACAGTCTCATAAGCTAGCTAGGGAGATGTGGTCTAAATGAAATTACTATAAAATAGGTACACCACTGCTTGCAAGGTTGTACTCAAAGAGTAGTTATCAGTGGTTTGCTGTCAGACTAGGAGTATGAATCTAGTGGGGTCTCACAGAGGTCAATCTTGGGTCTGGGGTTGATTTGGATAATGGAGTGGAGAGTATGCTTATAAAATTTGTGGATGACACCAAGTTGGGAGGGTTTGCAAGCACTTTGGAGGACAGGGTTAGAATTCAAAATGACCTTGACAAATTGGAGAATTGGTCTGAATTCAATAAGATGAAATTCAATAAAAAGAAGTACTACACTTAGGAAGAAAAAAATCAAATGCACAACTACAAAATTGGGAAGAGTTGGCTAATAGTAGTACTGCTGAAAAGGATCCAGGGGTTATACTGGATCATTAATTGCATATACGCCAACAATGTGATGCATTTCCAAAAAAAGGCTAATATTCTGGGATGTGTTGCAGAAGAGCCATATGTGACACACAAGAGGTAACTGTTCTACTTTACTTGGCCTAAGCTGGGTGCCAGTCTTTAGGAAAGATGTGATCAAACTGGAGAGAGAGTCCAGAGGAAAGTAGCAAAAATGATAAGATTTAGAAAACCTGATCTCTGAGGAAAGATAAAAAATCTGGGCATGTTTAGTCTTGAGAAAAGAAGACTGAGGGGGAACCTGATAACAGTCTTCAAATATGTTAGGGTCTGTTAAAATCAAGATGGTGATCAGTTGTTCTCCATGTCCACTGAAGGTAGGAAAAGAAGCAATGGGCTTAATCTGGGAGATGTCAGTTAGATATTAGGAAAAAATTTCTAGCGATAAGGGTTGTTAAATTCTGAAATAGGCATTCAAGGGAGGCTGTGGAATCCCTGTCACTGAAGGGTTTTAAGAACAAGTTAGACAAACATCTGTCAGGGATGCGCTAGGTTTACTTGGTCCTGCCTCAATGTAGGGTGCGGGACTCAATTATATCTTGAATGCCCTTCCAGCACTACATTTCTATGTTTCTATACACCTTTTTGGGATTGTCTGAAGCTCTTAAAACATCCTCATTCTATCCTGAGGCACACTGGAATGAATTCTGGGGAAATAAGTGTCCCAAACACACACTTGATTGCCAACTCTACAAAAGAACTGCTTACCTACTGTTCCTCACTGAAACGTTTCAGAACATTATCTGACAGATGCTGTCATCTCTTATTCCTCTGGAAGATGAAAGACAACACATGAAATTAATCTGGACACCAATCACAAATTATGGATCATATTGTAAATCAGTGCCTTGTTTGATCATTTGCTGTTCGCATCTCAGACTCACACCAAGCCTTTCCAAAGCTACTCACTGGCCCACTGATTCAGACTTAGTCATCTGAACATTACTAATTACATCTCTTGCCATACAAAAATAATAAGAAGATTTACATCAGCACAATTAGTTGTGAGACTATAGAGAAAGACGATAAAGCATAAAGCTAAAAAGAAAAAAGTTTGCATTCAGAATGGCCTTCCAACAAAATGCTGCCCTATACATGGTCACACAACTAAAATACTGAATGCATTTTCACTAAAGAAAATGTAGATTTTTTCAGAATTGATCTGGTCCAGCTAAGACAATTGGCTGAAAGTAAAATATTAGACTCATAGATATTAAGGTCAGAAGGGACCACTATGATCATCTAGTCAGACCTCCTGCACAATGCAGGCCACAGAATCTCACCCACCCACTCCTGCAATAAACCTCTCACCTATGTCTGAGCTATTGAAGTAATCAAATCATGGTTTAAAGTCTTCAAGGTGCAGAGAATCCTCCAGCAAGTGACCCGTGCCCGATGCTACACAGGAAGGTGGAAAACCCCCAGGGCCTCGTCCAATCTGCCCTAGAGGAAAATTCTTTCCCGACCCCAAATATGGCAATCAGCTGACCCCTGAGCATGTGGGCAACATTCACCAGCCAGATACCCAGGACAGAATTCTCTGTAGTAACTCAGATCCCACCCCATCTAACATTCCATCACAGGCCATTGGGCCTATTTACCATGAATATTTAAAGATCAATTAATTGCCAAAATCATGTTATCCCATCATACCATCTCCTCCATAAACTTATTGAGTTTAATCTTGAAGCCAGATAGGTCTTTTGTCCCCACTGCTTCCCTTGGAAGACTATTCCAGAACTTCACTCCTCTGATGGTTAGAAACCTTCGTCTAATTTCAAAGTCTAAACTTTCCAATGACCAGTTTATATCCACTTGTTCTTGTGTCCACATTGGTACTGAGCTTAAATAATTCCTCTCTCTCTGTGGTATTTATCCCTCTGATATATTTATAGACAGCAATCATATCTTTCCCTCAACCTTCTTTTGGTTAGGTAAACAAGCCAAGCTCCTTGAGTCTCTTTTCATAAGACAGGTTTTTCCATTCCTTGGATCATCCTAGTCGTCCATTATTATTTTGAAGTGAAGTTTCTACCCAGCAAAATAGAGAAACATTCACATAGTGGTTTGGTCAAGGACATACATGTTTTGTGTATCCAATGGTAACATTTTATGGATTTTGCCGTGAAGAGCAAGTGTTTACCAACACACAATTATTTCTTTCTGTGAAGTTTGATTTTGTTTTAGCCTTTACCCACCTTTTGGAGAAACAAGTATCTTTCTATTTTCATCATCTCCTTTTGGAATTTTCCTTCTGACAGTCCCAAATCCAGTGCAGTATATTCTAAGGACTCCTACCTGGACCTAACCTGTTACATGGACTGCTGCTCTAGCCATCTCCTGTTAAAAAAACAACAACAAAAAACATTGAACATATTAAGCTTTTATTAGACCAACAGCCCTTGGATTTTTTTTTATATAAATTCTGGTCTGTGGAAGAAGCTGAGGAAGAAAGGGCAGTGGGCTCTGACACATCATGATAAATAATTTAATTCCTGGGGCCTGAGTCTTCTCTCCTACCACTGACAATCAGCAACAATTCCACTGAAGTCAAAGGACTTATATTGAGATAAGTGTGGTGTGCATAAGTGGAGTTTATAATGTGGAATTACTGGCTTATTATTATTATAAGACTATTATTAGAGGGCTTTAAAGTAAATATTGCACCCATTGTCACATCTATGATTATCTGCCCTATAGGCAGGTGGCATATGTGTGTGTTTGGTGAAAGGAGCTCCTGAGACCACATATGGGCTTTGGAGACCAGAGTGGCTGAACTGGAGAAGCTAAGGGAGACAGAGTGGTACAGAGATGAGACTTTCCGGGACCCAGTAGAATGGTCCCACCCCCAGTCTGACAGCCTCTGTGCTGTTGAGGAGGATAAACATATCAGGGAAGGAGAATATACAACTGGAGCAGAGGGAAACTATCCCATAGTTGAGACCCTCCTTCCAGATGATGTTGTGGTATCCTCTCACACTGAGGATACCTCTCCGGGGGAGGGAACTCCAGTTATTAGGAAGATGATATAATCACCTGTGATCCCTTCCCTAATCTTCTATGATTCTATGATTAGTAATGGACAATTCAATTATTAGAAATATAGATAGCTGGGTTTTCAATGACTGGGAGAACCGCATGATGACTTGCTGGCCTGGTGCAATGGTTGCGGATCTCTGGAGACATCTAGATAGTCTTATGTATAGTGCTAGGGAGGAGCCGTGGTCTTGGTACATATAGGTACCAACGACATAGTAAAGGATCAGAGAGAGGTCCTGGAGGCCAAATTTAGGCTGCTAGGTAAGAGATTGAAGTCCAGGACATTTATCTCTGAAATGCTTCCAGTTCCACATGCAGGGTCTCATACACGGATGAGATTAACTGCAGAACTGCAGGGTCTCGATGCATGGATGAGACGATGGTGTAGGGAGGAGGGGTTTAGATTTATTAGGAACTGGGGAAACTTGGGAAAGGGTAATCCTATACAGGAAGGAAGGACTCCACCTACACCAAAATGGAACCAGATTGCTGGCACTTAAAATTAAAAAGGTCGTAGAGCAGTTTTTAAACTAAGGGCTGGGGGAAAGCTGACAGGTGTGGAGGAGCACGTGGTTTGGACAGAAACATCTCTTACGGGAGGATCTATTAATGGAGATTCTCTATGTCCTAGTAAGGAGGAGAGGATGGAGGATGATAAAATACAGGTAGGATCTGATGAGAAACAGTCAAATGAAAAAAAAAAGACCCATTCAATTGCATCATGTAACGGCAAACAGCTAAAAAGTGACAAGTTTTTAAAGTGCTTATATACCAATTCTAGAAGTCTGAATAATAAGATGGATGAACTACAGTGCTTCATATTAAATGAGGATATTGATATAATAGGCATCACAGAAACTTGGTGAAATGAGGATAATCAATGGGACACAGTAATACCAGGGTACAAAATATATCGGAAGGACAGAACACATATTGAGGTGTCCTTAGAGGAGGTTTTGGAACAAATTAATAAACTAAACAGTAATAAGTCACCAGGACCAGATGATATTCACCCAAGAGTTCTGAAGGAACTCAAATATGGAATTGCAGAACTACTAACTGTAGTCTGTAACCTATCATAGAATCATAGAATCATAGAATATCAGGGTTGGAAGGGACCCCAGAAGGTCATCTAGTCCAACCCCCTGCTCAAAGCAGGACCAATTCCCAGTTAAATCATCCCAGCCAGGGCTTTGTCAAGCCTGAACTTAAAAACCTCTAAGGAAGGAGATTCTACCACCTCCCTAGGTAACGCATTCCAGTGTTTCACTACCCTCTTAGTGAAAAAGTTTTTCCTAATATCCAATCTAAACCTCCCCCACTGTAACTTGAGACCATTACTCCTCGTTCTGTCATCTGATACCATTGAGAACAGTCTAGAGCCATCCTCTTTGGAACCCCCTTTCAGGTAGTTGAAAACAGCTATCAAATCCCCCCTCATTCTTCTCTTCTGCAGGCTAAACAATCCCAGCTCCCTCAGCCTCTCCTCATAACTCATATGTTCCAGACCCCTAATCATTTTTGTTGCCCTTCGCTGGACTCTCTCCAATTTATCCACATCCTTCTTGAAGTGTGGGGCCCAAAACTGGACACAGTACTCCAGATGAGGCCTCACCAATGTCGAATAGAGGGGAACGATCACGTCCCTCGATCTGCTCGCTATGCCCCTACTTATACATCCCAAAATGCCATTGGCCTTCTTGGCAACAAGGGCACACTGCTGACTCATATCCAGCTTCTCGTCCACTGTCACCCCTAGGTCCTTTTCCGCAGAACTGCTGCCTAGACATTCGGTCCCTAGTCTGTAGCTGTGCATTGGGTTCTTCCGTCCTAAGTGCAGGACCCTGCACTTATCCTTATTGAACCTCATCAGATTTCTTTTGGCCCAATCCTCCAATTTGTCTAGGTCCTTCTGTATCCTATCCCTCCCCTCCAGCGTATCTACCACTCCTCCCAGTTTAGTATCATCCGCAAATTTGCTGAGAGTGCAATCCACACCATCCTCCAGATCATTTATGAAGATATTGAACAAAACCGGCCCCAGGACCGACCCTTGGGGCACACCACTTGGGGCACACAGCAGTTGGCTGCCAACTAGACATGGAGCCATTGATCACTACCCGTTGAGCCCGACAATCTAGCCAGCTTTCTACCCACCTTGTAGTGCATTCATCCAGCCCATACTTCCTTAACTTGCTGACAAGAATACTGTGGGAGACCGTGTCAAAAGCTTTGCTAAAGTCAAGAAACAATACATCCACTGCTTTCCCTTCATCCACAGAACCAGTAATCTCATCATAGAAGGCGATTAGATTAGTCAGGCATGACCTTCCCTTGGTGAATCCATGCTGGCTGTTCCTGATCACTTTCCTCTCATGTAAGTGCTTCAGGATTGATTCTTTGAGGACCTGCTCCATGATTTTTCCAGGGACTGAAGTGAGGCTGACTGGCCTGTAGTTCCCAGGATCCTCCTTCTTCCCTTTTTTAAAGATTGGCACTACATTAGCCTTTTTCCAGTCATCCGGGACTTCCCCGGTTCGCCACGAGTTTTCAAAGATAATGGCCAATGGCTCTGCAATCACAGCCGCCAGTTCCTTCAGCACTCTCGGATGCAACTCGTCCGGCCCCATGGACTTGTGCACGTCCAGCTTTTCTAAAAAGTCCCTAACCACCTCTATCTCCACAGAGGGCTGGCCATCTCTTCCCCATTTTGTGATGCCCAGCGTAGCAGTCATTTAAATCAGCTTCTGTACCAAATGACTGGAGGATAGCTAATGTGACGACAATTTTTAAAAAGGGCTCCAGAGATGATCCTGGCAATTACAGGCCAATAAGCCTGGCTTCAGTACTGGGCAAACTGGTTGAAACTATAGTAAAGAACAAAATTGTCAGACACATAGAGAAACAAAATTTGTTGGGGAAGAGCCAATATGTTTTTGTAAAGGAAATCATGGCTCACCAATCTATTAGAATTCTTTGAGGGGGTCAATAAGCATGTGGACAAGGGGATCCAGTAGATATAATGTACTTAGATTTTCAGAAGCCTTTGATAAGGTCACTCACCAAAGGCTCTTAAGCAAAGTAAGCTGTCATGGGATAAGAGGGAAGGTGTTCTCATGGATTGATAACTGGTTAAAAGGTAGGAAACAAAGGGTAGGAATAAATGGTCAGTTTTCAGAATGGAGAGAGGTAAATAATGGTCTCCCCCATGGGTCTGTACTGGGCCCAGTCCTATTTAACGTATTCATAAATGGTCTGGAAAAAGGAGTAAACAGTTAGGTGGCAAAATTTGCAAATGATACAAAACTACTCAAGATAAAAGAAAAGGAGTACTTGTGGCACCTTAGAGACTAACCAATTTATTTGAGCATGAGTTTTCGTGAGCTACAGCTCACTTCATCGGATGCATACCGTGGAAACTGCAGAAGACATTATATACACACAGAGACCATGAAAAAATACCTCCTCCCACCCCACTGTCCTGCTGGTAATAGCTTATCTAAAGTGCTCATCAAGTTGGGCCATTTCCAGCACAAATCCAGGTTTTCTCACCCTCCGCCCCCCCCCCCCCCACACAAACTCACTCTCCTGCTGGTAATAGCCCATCCAAAGTGCCCACTCTCTTCACAATGTGTATGATAATCAAGGTGGGCCATTTCCTGCACAAATCCAGGTTCTCTCACTCCCTCACCCCCCTCCAAAAACCACACACACAAACTCACTCTCCTGCTGGTAATAGCTTATCCAAAGTGACCACTCTCCCTACAATGTGCATGATAATCAAGGTGGGCCATTTCCAGCACAAATCCAGGTTTTCTCACCCCCCTACCCCCATGTCTTCTGCAGTTTCCACGGTATGCATCCGATGAAGTGAGCTGTAGCTCACGAAAGCTCATGCTCAAATAAATTGGTTAGTCTCTAAGGTGCCACAAGTACTCCTTTTCTTTTTGCGAATACAGACTAACACGGCTGTTACTCTGAAAACTACTCAAGATAGTTAAGTCCCAGGCAGAATGCGAAGAGCTACAAAAGGATCTCACAAAACTGGATGATTGGGCAGCAAAATGGCAGATGTAATTCAATGTTGATAAATGCAAAGTAATGCAAATTGGAAAACATAATCCCAGCTATACATATAAAATGATGGGGTCTAAATAGCTGTTACCACTCAAGAAAGAGATCTTGGAGTCATTGTGGATAGTTCTCTGAAAACATCCACTCAGTGTGCAGCAGCAGTCAAAAAAGCAAACAGAATGTTGGGAATCATTAAGAAAGGGATAGATAATAAGACAGAAAATATCATATAAATAAATCTATATAAATCCATGGTAAACCCACATCTTGAATACTACGTGCAGATGTGGTTGCCCCATCTAAAAAAAAAAAAAAAAACATGGAAATTGGAAAGGTTCAGAAAAGGGCAACAAAAAATTACTAGGGGTATGGAACGGCTTCAGTATGAGGAGAGATTAATAAAACTGGCACCGTTCAGGCTGGAAAAAAGATGACTAAGGGGGGGATATGACTGAGGTCTATAAAATCATGACTGGTGTGGAGAAAGTAAATAAGGAAGTGTTATTTACTTCCTCTCATAACACAAGTGTCACCAACTGAAATTAATAGGCAGCAGGTTTAAAACAAACAAAAGGAAGAATTTCTTCACACAACACACAGTCAACCTGTGGAACTCTTTGCCAGAGGATGTTGTGAAGGCCAGGACTATAACAGGGTTCAAAAAATAACTAGATAAATTAATGGAGGATAGATCCATCAATGGTTATTAGCCAGGATGGGCAGGGATGGTGTCCCTAGCCACTGTTGGATAGAAGCTGGGAATGGGGCTGCATCACTTGATGATTACCTGCTCTGTTCATTCCCTCTGGGGCACCTGGCATTGGCCACTGTTGGAAGACAGGATGCTGGACTAGATGGACCTTTGGCCTGACTCTGTATGGCCATTCTTATGTTCTAAATATGGGTTGACTTAGGTTCCAAGCTTCCCAAAGAAACCAACAGCCCTCAAGATGTCTTCTGCATCACTATTTCAAAAAAGTTACATATGCAACCAGTTCAGGATTCAACTCATGCCTATGATGTGCCTGCTCAGTAGACAGAGGACTTCAGTCTCAAGGGAAGTAAATCTGGCGCCTTTCGTCTGAGGATGAGCACTGAAAAGTGCTCAATGTTTGCTGATCTCTGCTTCCATTGAAAATCAATGGTAAAACTCCCTTTGATTTCCACAGGGGAATCATACCATTACTGAGAATGATGCAAGAGCAGCATGAAGGAGCCTTAGTATAAATGAGAAAAAGGCCATATAAATATAACCATTTGTGTTACTCAAGTGAAAACTCTGCTCAGGTTCACCCATCATGTTGGTACTAAATTTTGTCTTTTTTGAATGTTTTACAATAACTTTTGAACTATTTTTTTTCTACCAATATGCACAAACAAAATCAAATATATTAATTCCCTTATATACACACTCCAATCTCTGAAAAGTGTTTTCAGCCTCTACACCCTCCCTTCACATGATGCACCATTTCCAATAAAAAACTGCCAGCTACACAGTCATTTTTATGTACTTATAGCTTATCCTTTTTATTTAATTTCTTTTTTGGGGGGGGGGCGGGGGGGAGGATAGTGTCTGTTTGCCTCTTTGAGACTGAAATTATTTCAGTCAAAAGTAATTTATTTAAATAGACAAACAAGAAAAGGAAATGGGTTCAGAAGCAGAGCAATAATTCCAATTCAAAACAAAACCCTTTATTCCAGTTTTGGCAACGTATTAATGAGAAGGAGGAAAAAAATCACAGTATAAAAGGCAATATTCTTTGGTCTTTATCATAACAAACCAACCTCAACATCACAGGATGCTTTGAAGTATAGAGACCTCAGACTGTGGACCTACCAATGCTCTTAATTTTTTTTAAGTTTAATCTAGTTTAAAATAATTTCAGCCTCTTTAGCTGTGCAGAATGTGGAAGGAAGGAGAAGCGATGTTTGTGGCAGACCTGCATAACTAAGTTATTGTTCCCCCAAAATCATTTTGCAGTCTAAAGCTCACCAAAGCATATGGCTCTCAACTGTAAAAGCTAGGCCACCAGTCCCAGAGAGTTGGCAGAACATTTCAGTTTTTTTTAAATGGCTTTTTAAGCAATATGAACATTCAATGCTTCCATATCGTTCATAATTTTTCAATATTTTAATGACATGATTCAAAGTAGAAAATTGATTTCAAATTGTTGTATTGGAAAAAGTGCGAAAACCCCACAAAAAGTTTGGAATAAAAACATTTGTTTCATTTCATTTGAAAGATTTTGTGGAAAATGTGTATATTTTAAAATCAACTTTAGAGTTTTACTATTTTATGCTGAGCTGAGTTGCTATGGCTTAGAGCTTCCACAATAAAACTCTAGCATTGGTAACAGGCCTATCCAGTGAGAGCACCTAACCATGGAACACATCTCTTGTAGCGATCCATATGAATCTTACTTTGGTGACCTTCAGGATGTGATCCATGGCTCATTTATTTTGTTTACCATTTAGTTGATTGGTTTGGTTTAGTTGCAGTTTGTTTGTTTGTTTTGGTTGTTAATCTAGTTGCAGTGCTTTTAATACAATGTTCTTCTAAGGCATAATAGTGAAAATGATAGAAGCAGTTTTAGTGCCAACACATTTATGTGGGGCTTTAAAAATTGTAATTAAAGGACCTAGCTGATATGGCAATAGGAACTATAAAATTACTTTAATTTTAAAAACAATTTAAATTCTCTCATCTTTTTGGACAAGAGTCTTAATGTGGAAGGGAAAGAAGTGCATCAGATCATATTCAATTTATTTCCTAATACGGCTGTCAAGTGATTAAAAAATTAATCATGATTAATCGCGCTGTTAATAATAGCATACCATTTATTTACACATTATTGGATGTTTTCTACGTTTTCAAATATATTGATTTCAATTACAACACAGAATACAAAGCATACAGTGCGCACTTTAAGTTATTATATTTATTTCAAATATTTCCACTGTAAAAAACAAAAACAAAAAGTATTTTTCAATTCACCTGTAATGTAATCTCTTGATCATGAAAGTTGAACTTAGAAATGTAAAATTATGTACAAAAAATAACTGCATTCAAAAATAAAACAATGTAAAACTTTAGAAACTACAAGTCCAGTCAGTCCTACTTTAGCCAATTGCTCAGATAAAACAAATTTATCTACAATTTGCTGGAGATAATGCTGCCCGCTTCTTGTTTATGTCATCTGAAAGTGAGGACAGGTGTTCGAATGGCACTGTTTTAGCCAGCATCGCAAGATATTTACGTGCCAGAAGCACTAAAGATTCATATGTCCCTTCATGCTTCAATCACCATTCCAGAGGACATGGGTCCATGCTGATGATTGGCTCTGATTGATAATGACCCAAAGCAGTGTGGACTGATGCATGTTCATTTTCATCATCTGAATCAGATGCCACCAGCAGAAGGTTGATTTTCTTTTTTGGTGGTTCGGGTTCTGTAGTTTCTGCAACAGAGTGTTGCTCTTTTAAGACTTATGAAAGCATGCTCCACACCTTGTCCCTCTCAGATTTTGGAAGGCACTTCAGATTCTTAAACCTTGGATCAAGTGCTGTAGCTATTTTTAGAAATCTCACATTGGTACCTTCTTTACATTTTGTCAAATCTGCTGTGAAAGTGTTCTTAAAACGAACATATACTGGATCATCATCCGAGCCTGCTATAACATGAAATATGTCAGAATGCCGGTAAAACAGAGCAGGGGATATACAATTCTCCCCCAAGGAGTTCACTCACAAATTTAATTAATTCATTATTTTTTTGACGAGCGTCCCATCTGCATGGAAGCATGTCCTCTGGAATGGTGGCCAAAGTATGAAGGGGCATACGAATGTTTAGCATATCTGGCACATAAATACCTTGTAATGCCGGCTACAAAAGTGCCATGTGAATGCCTGTTCTCACTTTATCACATTATAAATAAGGCCTGGTCTACACTGGTGGGGGGAGGGGAATTGATCTAAGATACACAACTTCAGCTACCAGAAAAGTCGACGTATCTTAGATTGAATTAGAATCACTTACTTCACGTCCTCGCGGTGTGGGATCGATGGCTGCCGCTCCCCCGTCGACTCTGCTTCCGCCTCTCACCCTGGTGGAGTTCCGGAGTCGACAGCAGAGTGATCGGGGATCGATTTATCACGTCTAGTAACTAGTAATTGTAACTAGTGTAGACACAATAAATCGATCCCCGATAGATTGATCACTACCCGCTGATCCGGCGGGTAGTGTAGACGAGGCCTAAGAAGCAGGCAGCAGTATGTCCTGTAAATGTAAACAAACTTGGAACAAGAAGTAGGACTGAGTGGACTTGTAGTCAATAAACTTTCACTTTATTTTTTTTTCTTAGTTCGGATATGTAACAAAAAAAAATCTACATTTGTAAGTTACACTTTCACAATAAAGAGATTGTACTACCATACTTGTATGAGGTGAATTGAAAAATGCTATTTGTTTTATCATTTTTACAGTGCAAATATTTGTAATAAATAATAATATAAAGTGAGCACTGTATTCTGTGTTGTAGTAGAAATCAATGTATTTGAAAATGTAGAGAAACATCCAAAACTATTTAATACATTTCAATTGGTATTCTATTAACAGTGCAATTAATTGCAATTTTTTTTTTTATCACAATTAATTTTTTTGACTTAATCACATGAGTTTTTAACTAAATCATGACAGCTAAATCATGACATCAAGCCTAACAAAACAGAGGAGCTTAAATGTGGTTCTAGTGACTGAAAAGTTCTCTAGCTAAAGCACTTTAATGGTGATTCATGGATTCCAAGGCCAGAAGGGATCATTGTGATCATCTAGTGTGATCTCATGTACAACACAAAACATTGGCCATAGGATTTCCCCTGAATAATTCCTGTTTGAACTAGAGCAAATATTTTAGAAAAAAAAATCCAATCTTGGTTTCCAGTGGTGTAGATGATAAGTTGGTCTAATGGTTAATTAGCCTCACCTTTAAAACCTTAAAACCTAAAACCTCTTCAATCTAATAGACAAAAATATAACAAGATCCAATGACTGTGTCTAAATTTGTCTAGCTTCAACTTCAAGTCATTGGATCATGTTATATCTTTGTCTACTAGACTGAAGAGTCCTTTATCATCACATTTCTGTTCCCCATGTAGATACCTATAAACTGATCAAGTTGCCCTTTAACCTTCTCATTGATAAAATAAATAGATTGAGCTCCTTAAGTCTTTCACAATAATGCATGTTCCCAGTTTTTTAAATCACTCTTGTGGCTCTTCTCTGAACCCTCTCCAATATATCAACATCCTTCATGAGCTGTGGATACCAGAACTGGACAGTATCCCAATAGTGGTCACATCAGTGCCATGTAGAGGTAATCTAACCTTTCTACTCCTACTAAAAATTCTGTTTTTTTTTTACATTAAAACAAAATACATATGTCACATTAACTTTTTTGGCCATAGAATATTAAGATCACACATTCAGCTGATTACCCAGGATGTCCCCTCAAGTCTTTTCAGAGTCACTGTTTCCCAGTACAAAGTCCCTTATCCTGTAATTATGGCCTGTGTATTTTTCTCCTAAATGTATGACTGTATGTTTGGATGCATCAAAGCACATACTGTTTGCTTAAATCCTGCTTACCAAGCGATCCAGATCATTCTTTATGAGTGACCGGTTCTCTCCATTATTTACCACTTTCACAATCTTTGGGTCATCTACAAACTTGATCAATAATGATTTTATGTTTTCTTCCAGGTTATTGACTAAAAATGTTAAATAGCATAGCAGTGAGAACAGATCCCTGTGGGACCATACTTGAAACAAACACACTTAGCAATGAGTCCCTGATTAAAAGTACATATTCAGACCTGTCAGTACCATGGGGGAGTGAGTGAAAAAACAGGAAAGCTGCTCAGAGAGTCAGTGGTCTCAGAAAACATGATGGGTTACCAAATGAAAGCAGCAGCACTACGACAAATGAGTTCCAGAACCTCAAACAATAAACAGTTGTGCAACTCAGATGTCAAAAAATTAGGACACTCCTGTATCTAAACGAACTAGGATGCATGGAGGGTAGAGAGAGAGAGATGTTTTGTTTTTAATAGCATTTTCAAACAGAGGTTGGCACAAGGCAAACAAAATGAATTTGGATCAAGCATTTATTCACCTTGGAAATCAGGGTTTTGTTCCTCCCATTATTAACATAGGAGCTAGCTGTGTGTGAAATTTGATCTGAATTTAGATTTGAAAGAGTCCCTATTAAGGGGTGATTGAATTTGGGTTGGGATCCATTGGTAATACTGAGGCAAACTTTATCCACAATATCACAGACAGTTAACGGCTCACAAGTCCCAGTTCTGTCGATTGTAATCTTGGTCTGACATCAAATCCCGTGTTAACTTACAGCCTGAACAAATGAACCAAAAAAGATGTTCTATGTTTGCTGCTAACCTCAGCAAAGACATTGTCAGCATCAGGAATGTCAAGGGATTCTCGTGAGCTTCTTGCTATTAGAAATCTTTGATGCATTTACTGCTCTGAAGTTTTCAACCTACAAAAGTTGAAAGTCTCCATTTGTTCTGTAGAACTTGAAAGTTTAGAAGGAAAGGCAGAAATATACCCATATTAAAAAAAGTTGAACTTTGCTTATCTTTAAGTAAACTAAAATCATCATGTAGGAAGAAAAAAAGGTGTTTCACTACTGCAATTATATACCACCATTTCCACAGAAAGGATAGAATTTATGGCATCAATCGTTTTCTTGAACTTTTATCTGTTTGCAAAGATTTGCATTTTGGAGATCTGAGAAGTGATGGAATACTGTGAAACGGCTGCTCTTGCAGGGTTCCTAACCTACTAGAGGAAGAATGTACTAAAATGCTGGGACTTGTAGCCCCAAATGTTCAAGATAAGCCTTTCAAACCTTTAGGTTAGGACTCAAATCCAATTCATCCTCCCAAATCTCGTGACATTCTGGCTATGTGATTGACTGGACAACACAAAAATTGTGTTCCACTTTCCCCACTCTGTTATAGAAAAGAAAGGGAGCTTAACTTTCCATCTTGCCACTAGGATTTGGAGTTCAGTTTTATTTCATTCAACCTAGATGGAGCTACTATAAGGTGGGTGCAAAACTGGTTGAAAAACCATTCCCAGAGAGTAGTTATCAGTGGTTCACAGTCTTGCTGGAAGGGCATAATGAGAGGGTCCCACAGGGATCAGTTCTGGGTCCACTTCTGTTCAATATCTTCCTCAGAAAGGGATGGGGAGGGGGGTCATAGTGGACCACAAGCTAAATGAGAGTCAACGTGTAACACTGTTGAAAAAAAAACCCGAACATTATTCTGGGATGTATTAGGAGTGTTGTAAGCAAGACACAAGAAGTGATTCTTCCACTCTACTCCATGCTGATTACGCCTCAACTGGAGTATTGTGTCCAGTTCTGGGCACCATATTTCAGGAAGGATGTGGACAAATTGGAGGAAGTCCAGAAAAGAGCAACAAAAATTATTAAACATGATTAGAAAATATGACCTGTAAAAGAAGATTGGAAAAAATGGGTTTGTTTAGCATGGAAAAGAGAAGACTGAGAGGGGACATGATAACAATTTTCAAGTACATAAAAGGTTGTTACAAAGAGGAGGAAGAAAAACTGTTGTTCTTAACCGCTGAGGATAGAACAAGAAGCAATGGGCTTAAGTTGCAGCAAGGGAGGTTTAGGTTGGACATTAGGAAAAACTTCCTGACTGTGTGGGTGGTTAAGCAGTGGAATAAATTGCCTAGAGAGGTTGTGGAATCTCCGTCATTGGAGATTTTTAAGAGTAGGTTAGACAATCACCCGTCAGGGATGGTCTAGATAATACTTAGTCCTGCCATGAGTGCAGGGGATTGGACTAGATGACCTCTCGAGGTCCCTTCCAGTCCTGTTATTCTATTTTAAGAAACAGGTCCCTGGAAATAGAGCAGACTTAGAAGGGCTTTGGCCTTGTGTTGGAAGCTAGAAGGCATTCCAATGCATTTCCTGCAAAAATGTACTGAGCACATTAATATCACTGTTCAAGTGAATGGAGAAAATAAAAAGAGAGGGTTTTAAATGAAAGGGCACGGAACAACTTCTAACATAAATCATAAGTTAGAGCTGTGTGGAGGAAGAGATGGAAACGGTCGTTTCAACAGTCAGTCCAAAAGGTGTTTGATCGATGCAGTGAAGACAATTATCCCAGTAAGACTGTGTTAAAAAAAATAAGCGTTGGAGGCTATGTAAACAGACAACATGGAAAGAGAGAGACAAGGGCAAAGACTTTCAAAAGCTTATAGTCATTTTGGGGCAACTAGCTTTTCAGGTGCTCAACATGATATGGAGTGAAAGGTTTTAGGTTTTTATTATTGTTATTTTTAAGTGGGTGGTTGCTTAGCACTTTCTGAAAAGAAGACCCCTATAAGGTGTCTCAAGCTGGGCACTCAAAAATCCTTGGTCACCTCTGAAAATTTTGGCCACAGTCTACGTGATATGCTGGGAAAGTTTACTTGGCATTTCAAGCAAAAACAATATTTATAGATCACCTTTTACATCACTCACTATGAAATATTCTACTCTTTTTCTTCAGCTTTGTTGGAAGAAAAGATTCATGCCTGCATGGATTGCAGCATGTCTTACTCTTGGGCATTTGTAACCTGCCTAGCATTGGAGAATCGGGGTGACAAATGTAGAACTAGGACTTGCACATTTTACTTTGCTCTTGCTATCTTAATATTCAGCAGCTTATAATTTGAATTTTATTTTATTATTCATTCTTCAGTTTCTGTTATTTCAAGACAACAGGCATAAAAAGATGTTTTTTGCATTGAGCGGTACAAACTCTCAGTCATAATTATAACTCTGATCACCTTTGCTATAGAATTCCATCGTCTGTGACTCTCAGAACAGAATATCCTGCCTCAAGAATCTGAAAGTTTCACTCTGAACACTGATACCTTTAGCATCATCAGTAAGCAGAGGTGGCTCCAAACGGATAGACACTTCTGATAAAGCTGGGCCTCAGTTCACTGACGGTCTACAGATTATGATTAAAACATGGTATGGGGTCTGGAAGCAGCTGTGGAGTCAGTGAAGAGCATATGGCATGATGTATTCATGGTGTTGAATGGGATTCTGCCCAAGGATTGAAGCACTGCACATTGCAGAAGCTTTGAGGGGCCTTGAACTTCAGCACTTGTGAGAGAAAACTACAAGTAGAACACCCAGATCACCGTCACTATTAGTTCCCTTGTCTCAGAGAAGTGGGTATAGTTTCCTGGAAACCAGAAGTGGAAGAAAGTTTTTTCTTACCACTGTCACTACCAGAGTATCAAAGAAAAATAATTAATCTATTCCAATCCTGAGAATTTCATGATTAAAGTGAAGGTGACTTTGATGGAGGGAAAGGTCAGTGTCTCAGTAAGCTTTCAAAGCATTTCCTGCTTTTTACCAGCATCATTTCTGTCTTACCTGGGTTAATATTAAGCCAGAAATCATCCAGTTGCTTATCTCTTTTAGTCAGGCACAGTGCCATGTATGTCATTCTGTCCTCTGTGTCTGTTGAAATATAAAGCTGAGGGTTATTAGCATATTGGAAGAGCTGGAGCTTGCAATGTCACTTGAATCTCATAGGGGTCTCATGTTAAAGAGGAGAGGAGACAGAATTGATCCCAGTGAGACTTTGCATGTGACGGCACTTGATGAAAAAGCCGCTGCCTCTCCATTCTTACTGTGATCTTATTGAGGAAAGAGGAAAGATTGAAGCTAGTTTAGTGCTACATCATCCTCTCTTCCTAGCAGCTCCTTATGACATCAACTGTCATATCCAAATAATCTATATCACCCCATCCTGTTTATATCCACTAATATATATCACTAAGTGACCTTTTTATGTCTGGCAGTTCTTACTCTGTTCAACTGCTATTAATCTTTAAGGAAATTTGGACTGTAAATCCGCAAGATTTTTCTTTTGGGGAGTTAACAGCAACAGTGTTTCCTCTGTTCACATATTGTGCTCTGTGGGGCCAAAAATCTCTCCTTGATCTACTTTCAAGCTCTGTAGGTACAACTTGGACTGTACAGCTTTGTGCAGTCCAGAAGTAAGTCTCTTTGTTCAGCTAGATGTATTCACCAAATACAGCCAAATTAACTGCCACTTTTTGCCAACATACGTTTGAAAGAAAAACTGTCTCAGTTTGCACATTATTTTTCACTGTCAATGGAAAACATTTCACACCATGGGACCCCCTGGGATTTAAGTACATGGTGATGGTACCCGTCTTACTTATTAACATGTCATATTGAAGTAAAAATGTTGTTGCTTACACTAGTATATACAACATGGTGTGTGAAATCTCACTGTGGACGTGGAGAGACTGGGAGAGTCAGTGTTACAAAAATACTGTACTTAAGCAGACTATTTTTGTGATGATCTGACAATTTCACAAAACGGTGATTTGGCAGTTGTTTGCATTTGTACCCTGTATGTTTGATAGTCTCCTGCATTAAATAAACAATGTACTTCACTTGTTTAATCCAGGGAGACTATCAAAGTTCTATCTGGACTAGGACAATAATCTTCATCTGTGATGATCACTCACAGTTCTCACACTGAACAGTATCAATTTAATAAATAATTGCAAAGAAATTAGCAAACAAAAGACATGTCTAATGCTGCTTCAGATTTTGTTTGCAAACATTTTCACTTGTGATAGCTCTAGGGAAATCCCAGAATGGCGTTTCTTACGTAGCCCAGCACAAAATAATTCTAATCACTGTCTTGGTGATATCAGCAAAAGGTAATTGTTAGGGCAATGGATAATTTCTTCTTAATATAAAATCCATAGGAATCTCAATATTACTGCTGTAGCTATATTTTAGTATGGTCAATGGGTCGATCTACAGCTGCTGTAATTTTCTACTTCAGTGGCACTATGCCAGTTTACATCAGGTGAGAATCTGACCCATTAATGCTTAGAGCAGGCAAAATGACAAGTTTCAATTAAATATTACAACCAAAACAAAAACATGTGAAACAATCTAAATCTAAAAGCAAAATTCAGGGTTGACACCATTCCCCTGCCTTTAAGACAGTTATATAAATTCAGGAAGTAAAATTAAAAGCTGCAAAAGCCTCAAGTGATGATGGGTCGGATTTCAAAAATGTCTACATGATTTAGGAGCCTTTTAAAATCCTACTTGTGGACACTTGTTCTGCATCCATTTGAGTCAATGGTAGTTTAAGCATTGAGTTTATTGGTGGCAAGACTGGTACCTAATTTTACTTTGAGGCTATTTTAATCCAACATATTTTCATAATCTACAACCATACAGTAGTGGAGATGGTGAGGTTAAATTAAGAGGTGGGACAAAGGATTCTGGGATCTTTCCAAACTGTGGGAATTAGATGATGAGCTAATGTGACCCCTCTTTTTCCAATGTTAATGGAAGAGGGAGAAAAGTTGCATTTCTTTACACTATAACAGAAAAATAAATTCCACTGAGTGAAGAAGCAGATGAAGGGAAAAATAAAATAGTGATTGCAAGTATGTCTGCTGAAAGACAAGCAAAGTAGTGAATGAAACTTCATTCACTGACAATGGGATCAAGAAAGAGGATATGAAAGAAAAAAAGCCCCCCAAAAGAATAAAACTGGATCAGATTCAGGATGTCACAACAAATAAAACAGAGCCAGAGCCAGAGCAGTTTTCGATATTCCACTGTGCAGTCCCAAAACATGCCTGACAGTGGAAAACCTCCCTACTCCAGAAGTGACAGGACAGTTCCGTCCCCCATGAAGTACAGAATGCAACAATGACAATACATCCTGATTCCTTCCAGATACATGGTCTTCAAGAAATAGCTCCTGGTTCTCTTCTCTTCATAAAGTTCATAAAAATACTAATGGTTTAGTGTAACCCTCTCTCATCGCAGAGAATCCATGGTACACAGTATAAGAGAAGGAATTGTACAATCAGAAGTTAGAGATGGAAAAAAGACTAGCTCGTTCTTCCCACTACCCTGCTAATATAGGATTATTCCCTACAATATATTCTCCAGTCCACTTTATAAACAACAGTGATAATGAGGCTTGTACCACTTTCCATATTGAGATTATTCCACAGACCTCCCAGTTTGTAAACTTGCCTGGTAATCACATATTTTCCTTTCCACCCCACATAATACACAATATAAAACTACACCTCTACCCTGATATAACGCAACCCGATATAACACAAATTTGGATATAACGCAGTAAAGCAGTGCTCCGGGGTGGCGGGGCTGCACGCTCCAGTGGATCAAAGCAAGTTCAATATAACGCGGTTTCACCTATAACGCGGTAAGATTTTTTGGCTCCCGAGGACAGCGTTATATCGGGGTAGAGGTGTATTACCAAAACTGGCTTTGTAGAGGCAAATAAACTGATACTCTAAGGGAAGGATTTAGAATTTTTACCTCTCTACCATATTCAAGATAAACAATAGATTTTGTTTGCTGTTAAAGAAAACCAAGGGGGAAAAAACCAACCAAGCGAAAAAAAACAAAAACCCAAGCCTCACTGAGACCAAAATCAGTTTTCCTTTAAATAGAGATTAACTTCAAAACCATCAAATTTTCCCAAGCATGTACCTATGTGATGGCTGTTAAGAATACCATCTCTTCTTGTCTGAATTTCAAAACTCATTCAAACATTCTCTCTCTTAAGAACCTACGTACGTTGTAACCACTAGAAAGGAAACATAATGGTCTCATGGCTAAGGCATAGGATGCAGTGTCAGAATATTAATTTCTCTTCCTGATTCTGCACAGACTTCTTGTGCAACCAAGGGACAAGTCACTTACAGTCTGTTTTTCAGAGGCGCAAGAGGACCCACAGTTCCCAAATGACTTCAGCTAGAGCAGTGGGTGCTCATCACATCTGAACGTTAGGCTCTTACGTATGGCTACACAGCCCACAGCAGTGAGCCTCCACTCTGGCTAGCTGGGCTTTGATTACCATTCTAAAACAGCTGTGTTGACAGCACTTTGAAGTTGCAGCTTGGGCTGAAGCTCAGGCTTTGGAGGCTATGGATGGTGGTGGGCTCCAGAGCCCACACTCCGGCCCACGCTGCAACTTCAAATTGTTGTCTATACAGCTATTTTCGAGTGCTGGTGCTAGGATGGGCCATGCTAGCCTGCGTCTGCTGACCTGGGCTAGGAGGCTCACTGCCCCAGGTCATGTAGAAGTACCCTCAACCAGTCTCAGTTTCTTCCTTTGTAAAATGAAAGCAATACTTACCGTTCTCACTGGGATTTTGCAAGTCTACAACAATAACTGAAGGATGAGGATATGGAAGCCACAATGTATGTGCGAACACTCTAAAATCCTTCTATCACCCATCCTCTTTAATGGTAGCATTATTACTATATACTGTCCCTGGTCTCACACTTTGGCTGTCCTCGGCCTCACACTTCGCCTTTTCCAGGTGCAATCTTGTCTTTCCCATGCCCATATTTCTATTATGTTAGTGTAATACGCACACATTTAGAGTCCTCAACCCAAACTGGGGCATCGTTTTGCTTGGCACTATGCAAACATATTGAGAGACACACCTTGCCCCAAATAGTTAAAAAAAAAAAACAATAGGAGGAGAGGAAACAGCTCACAGAGGCGAAGTAGTTTGCCCAAGATCATACAACTGGTCAATAGCAAAACCAGAAGTGAAACCCAGAAATCCCAACTCCCATTTCAGTGCCCTATCTACTGGGCCAAGCTGCCTCTTTACCATCTAAATTCTTTATGTCCCTCTTTATTATTTCTCGCTTGTTCCAGGTGTTCACAAACATTTTATTTACTGTGCTTTTTACTCCTTCTCCCAGACTACGAATAAGTGACACTGGCCACAATATAGCACCCTACTGCACTGCAATGGATACTTCCCATTAATTACAGGTTTCAGAGTAACAGCCGTGTTAGTCTGTATTCGCAAAAAGAAAAGGAGTACTTGTGGCACCTTAGAGACTAACCAATTTATTTGAGCATAAGCTTTCGTGCGCTACAGCTCACTTCATCGGATGCATACTGTGGAAAGTGTAGAAGATCTTTTTATATACACACAAAGCATGAAAAAACACCTCCTCCCACCCCACTCTCCTGCTGGTAATAGCTTATCTAAAGTGATCACTCTCCTTACAATGTGTATGATAATCAAGTTGGGCCATTTCCAGAATAAATCCAGGTTTTCTCACCCCCCCCCCACACACACAAACCCACTCTCCTGCTGGTAATAGCTTATCTAAAGTGACCGCTCTCCGTACAATGTGTATGATAATCAAGGTGGAACATTTCCCGCACAAATCCAGGGTTTAACAAGAACGTCTGGGGGGGGGGGGGGTAGGAAAAAACAAGGGGAAATAGGTTACCTTGCATAATGACTTAGCCACTCCCAGTCTCTATTCAAGCCTAAGTTAATTGTATCCAATTTGCAAATGAATTCCAATTCAACAGTTTCTCGCTGGAGTCTGTATTTGAAGTTTTTTGTTGAAGAATTGCAACTTTCATGTCTGTAATCGCGTGACCAGAGAGATTGAAGTGTTCTCCGACTGGTTTATGAATGTTATAATTCTTGACATCTGATTTGTGTCCATTTATTCTTTTACGTAGAGACTGTCCAGTTTGACCAATGTACATGGCAGAGGGGCATTGCTGGCACATGATGGCATATATCACATTGGTGGATGTGCAGGTGAATGAGCCTCTGATAGTGTGGCTGATGTTATTAGGCCTTGTGATGGTGTCCCCTGAATAGATATGTGGGCACAGTTGGCAACTTAGATAAGCTATAACCAGCAGGAGAGTGGGTTTGTGTGGGGGGCTGGGGGGGAGAGAAAACCTGGATTTGTGCTGGAAATGGCCCAACTTGATTATCATACACATTGTAAGGAGAGTGATCACTTTAGATAAGCTATTACCAGCAGGAGAGTGGGGTGGGAGGAGGTATTTTTTCATGCTTTGTGTGTATATAAAAAGATCTTCTACACTTTCCACAGTATGCATCCAATGAAGTGAGCTGTAGCTCATGAAAGCTTATGCTCAAATAAATTGGTTAGTCTTTAGGGTGCCACAAGTACTCCTTTTCTTTTTCTCATTAATTGTACCTTTCTGTGGCTAACAGATTTCTGTTTCTCTCAGTGTGGTGCCTTTTGTTTGCTCTGAATTCACTTCTAAAAAAAAAGACAAAATCTCATCAAAAGGGAACATTATCAGAAGATATTAATAGTCTCCTGCTGCTGGGTAAGTGCTAAGGCAATAATTGATGCAGATGAAGTAACTTTATCTGATGGAAGTTGGTACAGTAGAGTGACTGTTTGCTCACAGTCTGTAGGTGCGCATTATAGAGAGAGTTTACTAAAACCTTTTTCCAAGGATACTTGCCACATTAGTGTCCTTCAAATGCTACTCTCACCCATCCCCAGCCCTCTTTCCTGTAATTAAATTTCATTAGAACCTTAAACATCCTCTCTCTCCCTCTCTGTCCCCCTCCCTCTCTATATATATAAAAAAATGCAAGGTAATGTACTTTGCAATAAATCATTGGAATTACTCATGCACCTTGTTAACTGTAACTACTCATCATGAAGACTTAGCGGTATTGTGGACAGATCACTGAAACCTTCCATTCAAATGATATTTTAGGCTGCATAAGGAGTAGGTTAGAAAATAATTCTGATATTATAATGCTATTATATAAATCAGTGGGAACCCTCTCTCTCAGAATACCTGTTCAGCTCTAGTCACTCCACCTAAATATATATATATACAAACACAGAGAGGCAAACTAACTAGAATCATGGAAATCTTTCATATGAAGGGAACTTGAAAAGATTGGTACTATTTTCTGTAGAAAGGTGAATAATATGGGGCATGGTAGATATATAACAAAAGACATAGAGAAGGTAAACTTAGCCCACCTATTTATCCTCTCATAATGCAAAACCAAGGACATTCAGAGAAAATTAAAGGTAACATTCAAAAGAGATAAAAAGAAATATATTCGGGAACAAAGCATAATTAACCTTCAGAATGAATAGTGATATCTTATGGCAGAGTCCCAGAGCTTAATAGGATTCAGAATAGTAATAGACATTAAATATGGAGAAAAATTACATCCACAGTTCCATTAGATAAGATGAAAAATACTGAGACTATAAATCCTCGGGTTTTAGTGTGTAAGCCAACCAGATATGGATGGGTAAAGGGGAAAACATCTTCTACTATTCCATTGTTATTCTATAGTTGTCCACTGTGGGATTTGTTAAAGCTTCTTCTGAATCGTCTCATAGTGGCTTCTGTCAGACACAGCCTATTAGGTTAAAGGGAACACTTGTATAATACATTATGGCAATTCCTTGAGTTTTATTTCCCATTTAGATTGTCAAGAGACACTTCGTTGATTCCTACTTTCTTTTACTTGGTTTTATTCCCTGGATTGGTGGGCTAATGGTTGACTTCATTTGGATTTTAAGCCTTGCAGACTTCATGATATGGAATTTTATGTCATCTACAAACCCCAACATTATCCTGCTCAGGGTACATTTTCTCAAATTTAGACTATTCATTTAGGATTTTGTAAGGAACTTGTAAGACTATTTAAACAGGTGTACATTTTGAGCAGACAATATGTTTTATACATTCTATAAAATACTAAAAATATTATAAAGGTTATCCAACAGAAATATGAATTGTGAAGTTACTCAAAGATGATGACTCTTTGGCATGTTTACCAAAAGTAAATTTCTCCTCTTTCCTATTCCTTCTCTGAAAAAGTTTCATTTTCTTTCTCAGAAAGTGACATATGCTGCTACTATCATCACAGATACCCTTAATCACTGACCTTCACTGCATTTAGGTTGCTTAGGAAATGCATTTTTAAGATGGGAAGAACAGTAAAAGATTCATATGGCTCCAACAGGAGCATTTTAAAGACATGGAAATGAAAAAAGGAATTCTACAGAAAGTGGAAACATGGATTAATTGCTAAGGAGTAAAAAAAAAGAAAAGAATAGCACATGCACAGAGGGACAAAATCAGAAAGGCTAAGGCACAAAAATGCATTACACTTAACAAGGGACATAAAAGGCAATAAGAGGTTCATTAAATACTTTAGGAGAAAGGGACAGATGAAGGAATGTGTACATCTGTTATTAGCAGGTAAGGGGAGATAACGGATGACATCAAGATGACAAACACAATTAATATTAACAAGCAGGAGGAAGGAACACAATCCAAAATAGGGAGCGAACAGATTAAATAATATTTAGATAAGTTAGACATATTCAAGTTTGCAGTGCTTAATGAAATTCCTACTAGTGTACTTAAGGAACTAGCTGAAACAATCTCGGAAGTGTAAGCAATCATCTCTGAGAACTCATGGAGGATGGGTGAAGTCCCAGAGGGCTGGAGAAGGTCAAACATAGTATCTCAGGAAATTATAGACTAATCAGGTCAACTTCGGAAAATCAGCTCAACCTGGAAAAATACTGGAACTAATTATTAAACAAATCAATTTGTAAGCACCTACAGGATAACATTTAAAGAATAGCCAGCATGGACTTGTCAAGAACACATCACGCCAAATCAACCTAATTTCCTTCATAGGATGGGAAAGCTGTAGCTATGATATATCTTTATTTCAGTAAAGGTTTTGACACATCCCACATGACAGTCTCATGAGCAAACTAGGGGAATGTGGTCTAGATGAAGTTCCTATATGGTGGATGCACAACTGGTTGAAAGAACATACTCAAAGAGTAGTTATAAATAGTTCACTGTCAAAATGGGGGAAGTGTATCTAGGAGGTCTCTCCTGCATCTGGTACTATTCAATATTTCCATTAATTTTTTGGCTAAGGGAAAGTATGCTTATAAAATTTGCAGATGACATCAAACTTGGAGGGGTTGCAAGCCCTTTGGAGGACAGAATTAGAATTCAAAATGACCTTTATAAGTTATAGAATTGGTCAGAAGTAACAAGATGAAATTCAACACAGAAAAGAGTAGCATAGTACATTTAGAAAGGAAAGAAATCAAATTCACAACCACAAAATGGGGAATGGCCATGTTGTAATATCAGTGAAAAGGATCGGGACATTGTAGTGGATCATAATTTGAATAAGTGAACAATGTGATTCAGTTGTGAAAAAGGCTAATATTCTAAGGTATAGTAACGGGAGTGTCATACGTAAGACATGGGAGGTATAGTTGATCATAATTTGAATACTAGTCAAAATGTGATCCAGTTGTGAAAAAGGCTAATATCCCACTCTACTCAGTCCTGGTGAGGCCTCAGCTGGAGTACTGTGTCATTTCTGGGTGCCAAATTTTAGGAAAGATGAGGATAAACTGGGGAGAGTCCAGACGAGAGCAACAAAAACAATAAAGGGTTTGGAAAACCTGACCTATGAGTTTTTTTTAACTGGGTATGTTTATTCTTGAGAAAAGATAATGGAGGGGGGACCTAATAATAGTCTTCAAATATGTAAGAGGTGCTATAAAGAGGACAGTGGTCAATTGTTCTTAATGCCAACTGGACAAGTAGTAGTGGGTTTAATGTACATCAGAGGGAGATTTTAGGTTAGATATTAGGCAAAAGTTTCTGACTAGAAGGGTAGTTAACCTCTAGAATAGACGTCCAAAGGAGGTTGTGGAATCTCCCTCACTGGAGGTTTTATAGAACAGATTGGACAAACACTTCTCAGGGGTGGTCTAGGTTTACTTGGTCCTGCATCAGCACCAGAGTCCTGGACTTGATGACTTCTCAAGGTCCTTTCCAGCCCTACATTTGTAAGATTCTATGATATTTTGGTGTTGAAGGCCTTTAAATTACCCTCCAATTCAGATACAGACACTCCAGTGCCCCTCCCTGTCTCAATAGCACAGGGAGTATATGGCAAGAATACAGCAGAAATAACCCTCAGGGTTTAAACATACAGAGAGTTCATAATCTCAGAACAGAAGTAGAAAATTATATATACATTCTCCAAATGATCACAAAAGTTTTCTATAGTTTTTCTTACTTCTGAAACTATTAAATGGGGGGAGGGGAGGGAAGATACAAATATAATCTTTTTTCCCCAAAATTTGACTAATGAGTCTTAGAAAATCAGCAAGGTTAATGTGTTTTCCTGGTGCTTCACCAACCTAAGAAAAACAAAGAGAAGTAACCCTGGGTTTACCATTCTGTACCGAAAATTTATTCACTGCTGCAACTTCAGTGAGTCATTGTTTGAGCTTGTGTCTTATTTTGGCAGGGCTTTCTCTCTTTCTTTTTTTAAAAAAAGATTGTCTTCACCTAAATGTTACATGTTTACTGTTAGTAAAACTGACATTGCTTTTTATGAATCAGTTTGAGAACTGCTGAATTCCACGCACGTGCTGATGAGTTATAGCTCTCCTAATCACGGTAGTCTGGCTGGAGCACTGTAGTCTAATACAAAAAGGTAAAGGTAATCAGTCACAAAAGTTTAATGGGAGGACCTGAAAAACACTATATGTGGACCAATGGCTGACAGGAGGATAATGATTCCATTTGGTGGCAACTTTGAAGTTTGAGATTTAGTTTAGTTATGCATTGCAACAAAACCAAAACTTTTTGAACATTTTTGCAAAAAAAAGGACCTGTATAAAAATTTCTGTTTTGGGATCAAAACCAGAGTTCTTTTTGATTTGGGAAGGTGTTTGTGTATAAGGGAGCAGGGAGCAAGCAGGAATCTCAGAGATCCAGGATCAAATCTGCTGAGAGTGACCTAGGCCAGGTCAACACTAAATAGTTAAGTCAACCCAGCTATGTTGCTCAGGGGTGTGAAAAATCCACACCCTTGAGCTACACAGTTAAACCAACCTAACTCCAGTGTAGACTGAAGAATTCTTCCCTCGACTATCTACCCAACTGTCAGGGAGGTGGATTACTTACTCTGATTACTTACACTGACGTACTATCGGCGGCACAGTAGCATTTCTAGTGTAGACAAGCCCCCAGTTGTGATCTGGGAAGGAAAAACTCTGCTCTGAATAAGTGACAGCAGGGACTTGAATTGTCCCCCACATCCCGAACACGTAACCACCACGTAACAGTGTCAGAAAGAGTGTCTCTTTCCACCCTCCCCAATGAAAACAGCAAAAGTGATACATCTCCATGAAACTGTTTGCTTTCAATGTTTTCTGACCAGCTGTTATGTGGAACCTTTTTGAGAAATTTGGTTTCAGTTTTCATCGTATTTTCAGTTTTCTTCCCATCATGATCACTGATGGATCATCATTATCAGCATCAGCTTATTAATAAATAGCAAGAAAGGTAGAACTGTAATTTTGGAAGTACACTTGGTTATATTTTCCTGCTTTTATACCCTGATCAGTTCTGAACCATCAGACAACCACTGCATACATATTTCTTTGCATTTGTTTAAGCCCGAGATAACATTTAAACCTAAAAGCAAAAATGTTTTTAACACTTTTGCTGTCTAACGTCAGACTTTAAAAAAAAAAATCCTAAACTTTTCGCTTTAAATAGAAATTGAACTCTGTGTACTGTGGACTATAACCAAAGGCATTCATCTGCAAGACCAGCTTGAGCATTTTAGTTGTAATTTACAGGTCAATGACTTCTTCATTATAGGCAGCCCTCAGGAAAAGTAGCTGCTAATACAAAGGGTACCCGCAGTAGCCAAGCTGCAATCTGCAAGCACTGCAGCAGTTTTCCAGTGACTGCAGGGTTTGAATATGCCTTTAATCAACATTTGCATTCCAACTTGAGCTTACTAAACAAAATTAGTTCCTAGTGGGAAAGAAAACAGGAGACTGGACAAAGAAAAGCTAGTCACCAATTACACTGCATTTCACACAGCCATATTTTGCAACATTAAGCTTTACTGCCATTTAAGGCCTACAGTATTTTCTCATTATAGCAACAGTTTTCAAAATATATCAGTTATGAGCCTGTAGTCACTTGAACTCTGACAGAGTGAATTGGGCAACATGTTTCATGTGAAACAACATTATTTGCACATCCCTCATTCTTTTCAATAGCTATACAATAGTCATTGTAAGCTACTGAACAGTTTTAGACTTTCTAGCTCACAAGGTCTGTTTCCTAATACAATAAATTAATACATAGAAACAATAATGCTAAACTTCTTGGTACTTTTCAATCAGATAGGGGTTGCTGCAGCCTCAAGACAACAATGAGACACGTAAGGCTCTCAACACAGCATATCTGTGAAGGGGAGGGACAGGATGTAGGAAGAACACACTGTTCTTCAGAACTATGCACTGCAGCTCTTGGGAAGGTAACGGTAAGAGGTGATCTTTTCTTCCTAATATGTTGGAATTTTGTAAGTTACAGACAGTAGCCAACAGATCGGTTAGCCAATCTGTGTATGGGGGGAGGGGAAATTAGTGGGATGGGGTTAGCAGATGTTGCCTTGAGGATCCTATAGCACTGCAAATCAACTCATAGAATCATAGAATATCAGGGTTGGAAGGGACCTCAGGAGGTCATCTAGTCCAACCCCCTGCTCAAAGCAGGACCAATCCCCAATTAAATCATCCCAGCCAGGGCTTTGTCAAGCCTGACCTTAAAAACTTCTAAGGAAGGAGATTCTACCACCTCCCTAGGTAACGCATTCCAGTGTTTCACCACCCTCCTAGTGAAAAAGTTTTTCCTAATAACCAACCTAAACCGCCCCCACTGCAACTTGAGACCATTACTCCTTGTCCTGTCATCTTCTACCACTGAGAATAGTCTAGAACCATCCTCTTTGGAACCACCTCTCAGGTAGTTGAAAGCAGCTATCAATCCCCCTTCATTCTTCTCTTCTGCAGACTAAACAATCCCAGTTCCCTCAGCCTCTCCTCATAAGTCATGTGTTCCAGACCCCTAATCATTTTTGTTGCCCTTCGCTGGACTCTCTCCAATTTATCCACATCCTTCTTGTAGTGTGGGGCCCAAAACTGGACACAGTACTCCAGATGAGGCCTCACCAATGTCGAATAGAGGGGAATGATCACGTCCCTCGATCTGCTCGCTATGCCCCTACTTATACATCCCAAAATGCCATTGGCCTTCTTGGCAACAAGGGCACACTGCTGACTCATATCCAGCTTCTTGTCCACTGTCACCCCTAGGTCCTTTTCCGCAGAACTGCTGCCTAGCCATTCGGTCCCTAGTCTGTAGCAGGGCATTCTTTCGTCCTAAGTGCAGGACCCTGCACTTATCCTTATTGAACCTCATCAGATTTCTTTTGGCCCAATCCTCCAATTTGTCTAGGTCCCTCTGTATCCTATCCCTACCTGCCACCGTATCTACCACTCCTCCTAGTTTAGTATCAAACTCCACAGACTAAGGAATAAGATTTCACTCCCCACACGTAGACCTCAACACCAGTACACAATCCATTTGCTGGGACTTTGGGATGTGTTCTTGTAACAGATGGAAGAAATATATTCTCCATTTCGTGGGAAATTCAACAAGCTCAGTTCCTGACCTCCCTTCCAAAATTAAACGAAAACTAAGTTTTAAGTTTCTTGAGAGAAGAAATACTGGCAAAGATTCATCTCAGGTCAAACTTTCATTCCAATTTTGACATTTTCTTAAACATGAAATAAAGTAAACATAAAAACAAAAAAGTTTTTAAAAAATTAATTGTTCCATTCTGAAAAAGTTAAAATGGAACAATTGCACATTATTAAACACTTCATATCAGATCTTTTCCGGAATTTAATTTCCTCAAAGTTGACATGTTTGAGATAAACATTTTGCTTTTAACACATTAACATTTTCTGATGGAAAACTATTCCATTGGTTTCAGAGTAACAGCCGTGTTAGTCTGTATTCGCAAAAAGAAAAGGAGTACTTGTGGCACCTTAGAGACTAACCAATTTATTTGAGCATGAGCTTTCGTGAGCTACAGCTCACTTCATCGGATGCATACTGTGGAAACTGCAGAAGACATCATATACACAGAGACCATGAAACAATACCTCCTCCCACCCCACTCTCCTGCTGGTAATAGCTTATCTAAAGTGATCATCAAGTTGGGCCATTTCCAGCAGAAATCCAGGTTTTCTCACCCTCCCCCCCCCCCCCCCCCCAACTCACTCTCCTGCTGGTAATAGCCCATCCAAAGTGACCACTCTCTTTAAAATGTGTATGATAATCTAGGTGGGCCATTTCCAGCACAAATCCAGGTTTTCTAACCCCCCCACCCCCCTCCAAAAACCACACATGCAAACTCACTCTCCTGCTGGTAATAGCTTATCCAAAGTGACCACTCCCCTCACAATGTGTATGAAAATCAAGATGGGCCATTTCCAGCACAAATACAGGTTTTCTCACCCCCCCACCCCCTTTTTTCAAAAAAACCACACACACAAAAACTCACTCTCCTGCTGGTAATAGCTTATCCAAAGTGACCACTCCCCTCACGATGTGCATGATAATCAAGGTGGGCCATTTCCAGCACAAATCCAGGTTTTCTCACCCCCCCACCCCCATACACACACAAACTCACTCTCCTGCTTGTAATAGCTCATCCAAACTGACCACTCTCCTTACAGTGTGCATGATAATCAAGGTGGGCCACTTCCAGCATAAATCCAAGTTTAACCAGAACGTCGGGGGGGGGGGGGGGGTAGAAAAAAACAGGGGGAAATAGGCTACCTTGCATAATGACTTAGCCACTCCCAGTCTCTATTTAAGCCTAAATTAATAGTATCCAATTTGCAAATGAATTCCAGTTCAGCAGTTTCTCGCTGGAGTCTGGATTTGAAGTTTTTTTGTTGTAAGATAGTGACCTTCATGTAATTTCCAGCCAGCTCTAGGACTGGTATTATAGACTTTTTGGTGTTAAAAAAAGGGTAATTTGAGATGAATTTTTTACAGACGACAAAAAACTCAGGAGCAGAACTAGGCAAATAATCTCTTGGCTCACTGGAAATTTAAAAAAGGAAAAAATATGTTTCAAGTTGGATAAAAATCAAACATTTTCAAAACGTTTAGTGAAGATCTGTTCCGTGTTTAAAAAAATAAGCCCTTTCATTTTGACAAAATTGATATGTCTTGTTTCAGTTTTGACCATTTTATTTTAAAAAAATCAACAAATAAGGAAATTTAGAAATGTTGGGTGAAACCAAAAAAAACACCAAAACATTGTTTCAAAAGAGTGAAAGTTAAACATAAAAAAACAAACAAACAAAAAAACAACCCACCCTAAAATAATCAAAACAAACAGTTGAGTGAAACTTCAAAATAAATTTGAGACATTTTGATGCCACTGAAACTGCTCTTTTTTCAGAAAAAAAAAATTGGCAGGAAAGTTTGTAGCTCTACTCAGAAGATACGCAGAAGTGAGGCTTTTTAAAATTATTCTCCAGTGAAACAGCTGTGCTCGTGACCATTCTGTTTACAATGAAGTTTAACAGCATTTTTACTACACAGGTAGAGTCACATTCAGAAGTGTTCGTGATACAGATCTACATTCAATAAAGCATTTTATTATAAAAGCTGATCAAAAATTCATGGAACATTTTTCCATCTAGAAAATGCAGTTGTGGCGCAATCAAAATGGAACATGCTGATTTCAACACAAATTTTCTGTGTTTGATTGTCATTTTGTTTTGAAAGCTTCAAAATGTTTTGTTTCCATAAGGTTAAAACATTTCATTTCAATGTTATTTCAATCCATTTTGTTTCCACTTTTATTTTGATATTATATTAAAAGGTGAAAAAAATGAATCAAAATAAAGTTGAAATGAAATATTTTTACTTTATGGTAACAAAATGTTTTGACACTGTCAAAATGAAATGAGTCAACATGACCAAAGAAAAACATTTTGATGTTGTTTCCAAATTGAAATTTCAGAATTTTTGTAGGGAAAGAAGTTTTGAACTTTTGGATTTTTGTTCCAATTCAAAACAAAAACAAGTTTTGGAGTGTCAGAATTTCCCAAGGAACAGAACTTTTGTTTTCTGACCAGCTCTATTTATGATTTGTATTGCAGTAGCAACTTAGAGCCCTAGTCAAGAACTAGGATCCCATGGTACTGGGCAGTGTGCAAATACAGAAAAAAAATTGTCCTTGACCTAAAGAGTTTACAGTCTAACTTTACACACTTGAGTATCTGAATTGCTGAGTACCAAACACTTTGAAAAACAGATAGCTTATTTACGCATCCTATATATGGACTTAGAAGTCTAATTTTAGACATGCAGTTTTGAAAATCATAGCCTAGCTGCCTTGTCTATTCCTACAACAGAGTTCACATAATAAAATATTTGTTTCAACAGTATCATATAGTTAGTTATGCTAAAGCAACATTAATCTAAAAGCAGTGGGCAGTTATATTTACAGCTCCATGGCTGGTATAATATCTAGGACAACAAAGGCCCAAGTAATTGATGTCATGGAAGCCTTACATCTCAGTTCTTTCTTTAATTGGTTTATATCTCAGTCTTAAAAGAAAATCCTAGTCAGTGTTTATTTAATGCAACACATATAACTCTGACATTGAGAGATATTGTTACTGGATGACATCATCATAATGTTTCACAGGAGAATACATCTATGCCAAGGTCAGAGCTTTCACAAGATGGAAAATTTTACCAGACAAAAAAGTTGTTTAATAAAAACTAAGCAAGAAAACAAAAATAAAAGCCTTGCAAGCTCACATTAACAGAGCTTAATTAGTTACTTCTTGAAACTCAGTCAATTTTGAGGGCAAATGTTTTTTTCTGCCTGTATTTGTCATTTCTCCAAGGCAAATACATTTTTGAATGAAAAAATGTCAAGCTGTGGGACTCCTAAGAGGAGTATACTATGGAAGACTCACTTATATTATGAGATGTACTAGACTTTTATGGCCATATTGTCAGCCCTTTTGAAGTTTGCTGGCATTTGGGATTGCATTTTTATATATTTTTCCACAAAGCCTAGAGAATTAAAATAAATACAAATCTTGAACTGAAACACAAAATCACTACTACTTCCTCACAATTCTGTCCATCAGTTGGCAAGAATATATTTATATTAATTGTATTTAAAGAGCTAGCAAACAAAATTAAATGCCATCTTCTTTCACTGCATAGCTACATGTACCCCTTGTGATGCAGAAGATTATCTCAACAAGAGAATCTAATGTACATTAGAGAAGTGTATCAAGATTTATAACTAAGATTTTTGTTTTTATTACTGGCTTATATCTTTAAAATCAGCTGAAGAGATTAATATAAATTAGACTATGGATCAGAAAACTGAAGTTAGCTTCTTCAAAGAAAGGGCCTATGGATGCTGCCATTAGCTCACCCAAATGGACATTTGGGAAGATAGATGTGTGCATAAGTACATATTTGTATGCATGTGCAATTATCTGATTTGGCTGCTGGTGCACTTGTTGATGCACACCCAAACATTCACCAATACTGTAGCAAAGGTCTTACTGTAGGGGCTTATTGCTTGGGCTGTTTCTAGGCTGAGGCCCACACTCAGCCCAAGAATAATGTTTATAGCTGTATGAAATCATTGATAATTGTCCTGGAGAAGCAGGAAGACAGACAAAATGCAAGGGATGTGGTGTAATTAGGCCACAACTTTATTAACTCATCTAGAAAATATCTGGCAATCGCTCATACCGTGCAGTCTAGGATTCCTTCCTCACTTGTTTCCAGCTATATGAGGGCTCCCAGCAGGGATCCCATCACTCTCTTCTTGAATAACCATGGGGAATGGGGGTTGTGTCCTCTCTGTACCAGAGATTAGGAGTCCCATTCCCTGTTCCACAACTTCTTTAGGGAAAGCCTTCCACTGAGTCTGCTTCCAATTCCAGGAGGATGGAGGTGCCCCTTAAAGGAATCACATCTCCTTTCTGCTGCCCATACAAAGACCCCACAACTTTCAAGTTGCAGGTGGTGCAGAGGTGATAGATTCTTGACTTCAGTGGCATTAATGGTAAGTACTATCCATTTCCTTAAAAAGTCTATTTAAGTTTCCTGACAAAACTAAAGAGTATTAAACCAGCTGAAGTTGTGTAGCTATTTAAAGTCCCCGCAAAAAGAGCACTGAGGTCTCAAATAAAACTTTGGGAGTCGGGGAAAAAAATCAGAAAGGATCAAAAAATCTTTATCAGATTGGAGATAACTCCAGGATCTCTCTCACACACTCTCACACTAGATATAATGGTACACACACACACACAAGCTAGGAAATGCCACAATTAAGGTTACCTGTGCAATGTTTATTCTCGTCCTTTGCGTGTATTCATTATGATTCCATCTAAGTACATGACCACACAATTTCTCCCTTGCCCCCCACCCCAGGACTCCTCCCACATTGAGTGCACAGGATGGATGGCACTCAATTAACCTATAGCTGTTCAATATCTGACTGCATGCGTTATTTACTGCACACTATTCAAATCCTGCTCTGAAAACACAATTATTAATTTCCCCATGTAAATGTCAAAGGTGCTGTCATTGTGAGGCATTCAGATACTAGAAACATTATGTATTTAGGTATATTATGTATTCACAACACCCCTGTCATGTAATGAGATATTATCATCCCCACTTTAAGGATGGGGAAATTAGGTACATTAACGCCAAAGTTGTCAAAAGTGTCTACTAATTTTGGGTGAGTAGCTTGAGAAACCCAGTGCCTGATTAAAAAAAAAAAAAGTATTAGAACTGGCCTCAGTTATAGTTGTGAGTGCTTAGCACTTTTGTAAGTATGGCTCTAAGCATTTCCACTGGGCACCCAGAAAATGAGTTAGTAGCCACCCCTGAGAACTTTAAGAGACTTGCCCATCATCAAGGGGCCCATCATCAAGGGGGGAGGGATAGCTCAGTGGTTTGAGCATTGGCCTGCTAAACCCAGGGTTGTGAGTTCAATCCTTGAGGGGGCCATTTAGGGATCTGGGGCAAAAATTGGGGATTGGTCCTGCTTTGAGCAGGGGGTTGGACTAGATGACCTCCTGAGGTCCCTTCCAACCCTGATATTCTATGATTCTATCACATAGGAACTCAGTTGCAGAGCCAGGGATAGAATCCAGTTCCCTCAGGTGGCATTCAGTTGCTTTACCATCTTTCGCCTCCTGATCACATAGGAACTCAGTTGCAGAGCCAGGGATAGAATCCAGTTCCCTCAGGTGGCATTCAGTTGCTTTACCATCTTTCGCCTCCTGCAATCCTGTCTCATTCCCTACATACCTTTCAACTCCTGCAACAGATGAGGCAGATCTCCATTTGGCTCCTGGCTATCTTTACCTCTCACCCTAAATCAGGCTGTTCCTTCTCCTCCTCATTACCTAGGCTTCAGCTGCGAGTGAGGTTGGGAGGGGAGAGAAGGATAATGGGGCACTGAGAGCAGAAGATATTCTCCTTGCTTTCAGTTCCAGTGCACAGTGCTTCAGCAACCACCATAAATTGGGAGTAGCAACTGAAGGAGAGTCCTACTTAGCCACTAGATGGAGAATGCTCAGTTGTTCTGTGGGCATGTGCATCTGCAGTACAGTTGGCAAGTAGGAGTTGTGTGGAGATGAAGCCTGCTCAGTGCAGATGGACTCTTTGGAGAATTTAACTGCCAAAACTCTAAACAAATCTCTACAAAGCATCTGTGAATGATTTTTCAGAAGCTTGTAACTTGGCAAGATTTTCATAGAGATAGCAAAGGAACATCTACACGAGGTCAGTCCCCCTGCCAGATTTCCAGTATCTGCTTCAAATTACGGAGATGCTACAGTTTCTCTGTGAAATGGTTAAAAATGTTCTGTCTTTTTTTTTAAAGTATCAAAACAATCTTGTTTTTGAAAACTGCTGAATCATTCCAGCTGAAACTTTCCTACACAAACACCCCACCCATAAGTGCTTTGTCAGCATTTCTGATTATTTTAAATCTATTTAAATTCTGAAGCAATACTAATGGTACTATATTAGGTTATGGCACTTGCATTTCAAAGATTCTGATTTAAATAAAAGGTTACTGTTAAAAGACTAGAGAAATTAAATTATCAATATACTGAACTGTCAACTTTGTGGTGCTCTGCATTAAATTTCACACAAGGGAGTGGCACCAAGAATTGACAATGAGGGACAGAGATCAGAACATAGCACTGCCTATCAGGATTGAAAACCAAGTTTTACCACATCTAGTAAACATACCAAGACGTGTTCTCCATTTTTTTCCCCTCAGAAAGTAAATATGAAAAATTGTTAGCTCTATTTATACTATATAATATGGATGAGACGATGGTGTAGGGAGGAAGGGTTTAGATTTATTAGGACTGGGGAAACTTTTGGAAAAGGGGGACCCTATACAGAGAGGACGGGATCCACCTAAACCAGTGGTAGACAACCTGTGGCCCATCAGGGTAATCCGCTGGCGGGCTGCAAGACAGTTTGTTTACTTTGATCATCCGCAGGCACGGTAGCCTGCAGCTTCAGTGGCCACAGTTCTCCTTTCCGAGCCAATGGGAGCTGCGGGAAGTGGCGACCAGCATATCACTGTGGCCTGTGCTGCTTCCTGCAGCTCCCATTGGGTGGGAAAGGTGAACCATGGCCACTGGGAGCTGCAGGCGGCCATGTCTGCAGATGGTCAATGTAAACAAAGTGTCTTGCTGCCCGCCAGTGGATTACCCTGATGGGCTGCGTGTGGCCTGCAGGCCGCAGGTTGCCAGCCACTGACTAAACCAAAATGGAACCAGATTGATGGCGCTTAAAATCACAAAGGTCGTAGAGCAGTTTTTAAACTAAAGGCTGGGGGAAAGCCGACAGGTTGCAGAGGAGCACGAGGTTCAGACATCCCTTAGGGGAGGATGTATAATTAAAGATTCCCTATTTTCTTATAAGGAGGAAAGGATGGAAGATGATAAAATACAGGTAGGATCTCATGAGAAACAGTCAAATGAAAAAATAGGTCCCATTCAATTACATCCTAGAATGGCAGGCACCTAAAAAGTTACAAGTTTTAAAGTGCTTATATACCAATGCTAGAAGTCTAAATAATAAGATGGGTGAACTAGAGCGCCTCATATTAAATGAAGATGTTAATATAATAGGCATCACAGAAACTTGGTGGAATGAGGCTAATCAATGGGACACAGTAATATAAGTACAAAAATATATCGGAAGGACAGAACAGGTCGTGCTGGTGGGGGAGTGGCACTATATGTGAAAGGAACCGTAGAATCAAGTGAAGTAAAAATCTTAAATGAACCAAACTGTACCATAGGATCTCTATGGATAATAATTCCATGCTTGAATAATAAGAATATAGCAGTAGGGATATAGTAAAGACCACCTGACCAGAATGGTTCAAAAAAGAACTAGATAAATTCATGAAGCATAGGTCCATCAATAGCTATTAGCCAGGATGGGCAGGGATGGTGTCTCTAGCCTCTGTTTGCCAGAAGCTGGGAATGGGCAACCAGGATGGATCCCTTGATGACTACCTGTTTTGTTCTACCTGATGACTACGGTTTTGTTCATTCTCTCTTGGGCACCTGGCATTGGCCACAAGACACTGGCCTAGATGGACCCTTGGTCTGACCCAGCATGGCAGTTCTTATGTTGTTATTATTGATACTACAAACACAGACGCTAACAACCTTTGATTCTTCAGATAGAGAAGTTACAAGTTGTGGCAGATGACTTGGTATTAAAAAAAAAAAACAGATTACTTTCAATATGTTAAAATTAATTTAGTTCTCAAGAAAGTTTGAGAATTTCAGACTTCAGAACTGTTGTTAATTTTCCATTTCCCCCCAAACACACAAAGTCAAGAACATTGGAAACTTCCTCTACTACCATTCTTTTGTCCACTGGTCCTTATTCCCAAGGAGAATTGGATATATATTTTGGAACCCTTTAAATATGTTCAGTTTGCACTACAATCTATATTTGTTGGCTAAAGTTTTATGAGTTTCACATTATCTAAAAACACAAGTGAAATGGTTTAAGGATATGGAAATAGAAATCACTGATGGGCACCGAGAAATATCAAGAGACCAGCTGAAAGCATCCCAAAATGTAAAGAAGACTGAAACTAACAACTTCAGTTGGACCAGCACTCCTGGATCACTGTACCAATCTTACCATGGAGTCACAGATAGTCCCCTTAGACTCCCCAATAGATCTTGCCACCTAGACAAACTCAACATAGTGATAAATGGTCACTGATACCAAAAATCAAACCACACTCAGGTTGCTTCCAGTCCCAAGAGATCAGTCACTTACCCAAGATCAATTGGTACCCTAGATCTTTACGCCCAAGACAACACCTGTAGCCAATCCAGTAATAAACTATCTAAAGGTTTATTAACTAGGAAAAAGGACTAAGTTATTTACAGCAAGAAAACATATACACACCAATGAGTTACCATCTGAATTCTAAGAGTGAAAGTTGTAGTGGTCTGTCAATTCAAAGTGTCTTTCTGGGCAGACCCAGGAGGCATCCCCAGGGATCTCTGGCTTCAGTTTAGCATCTCTGGCCCGTCGGAGTTCAAACAGCCCAAAGAAGGTGCAGTTTCTTCTTCTCAGGGTTTTTTTATTCCCTTCCCCCACAGTTCAAGATGATAGGATGAATTCTCTTGCATATCTTACTTGGGACGTTTGTGAGATATATAGCAGCTGAGTGTGTGTGTGCTTCGGGCATTCTGTTTGTGCAGAGCAAATGTACTGCTTCTTTCATATGGCAACTTGAAAAGTTACATTAAAGGTTGAGTATTTGACTTTGCAACCTTAACAGTGTTCTTTTAATGTTGGTGTGCATGTGTGTAATGTAATATACATTAGGGTCAAATGGTACCTTTCCGCCTTTAGATCTCTTTAGGTACCACAACTCTCAAAGTTTCCATTCCCGCCCCCCACCCCCCCATTTCAAATATAACATTGGTTCATAAACTTTTGTAAGAGAAAAGCAAGCTGATTTCCCAAGATTAGCCAGTTATATTACCAGGAGGCAGAGGCAAAAGTTTGTTAATTTTATTAATACTGAACACAATTAAAAATGGAAGAAGAAAGAATACGATAAGCATAAAGTCATCATCCTTTTCAGTTCATAGACTTCATAAGAATAACAAAATGTACAAAGATAGGAATACAAAACAAGGGATACCTATAAAATCAACCAGTAATATGTAAAAACAAACCTACTCACCATTGAACACTATTAGTTAAGACAACTCACTCTCTCTTCTACTTTGCAAATACAGGATTTAATGTAAAAAGTGACTTGTTTCACTTCCATATGAAAATAGGCAAAAATAGGCAAAAAATTCCATTGTTCTGGAGTTTCTTCCTACTGTTTTTCTATCTAGTCAAGGCATTACTAACTGCTACACATCAACAATCAAAAGAAACAAAGATCAGTATGTGGTTGTTTAACAAAAGTGACATCAGACAGCAGAACTAGTACGGAAGGTTCCCTTCACCGACCTTTCAAAGAATAGAGTAAGCTAACATATGAAGTAATGTTATAATACCAAATTTAAAAAATAATGCAAACCAGGAGAGAGAGTGTAACACCAACAGACCCCAGCTACCGGCGGACAGGATCGAACCTGGGATCTAGGGAACTAAATGCATGAGCCTCTGCTGAATGAGCTAAAAGCCATATGCCTCTTAGCTAAGGCTATAGAGCAAACTCACTATTTGCTCTCTCCCTACGTGGTCTCAGTGCCACTAGATGGGACAGAGCACCACACCCAGGCAGTGTGTGGGTTACAATAGGATCAATCCCACCAATGTAAAGATAACTTTTATTTATAATTGAGCAGCTGAAACAGAATTATTGCTCATCTATGTAAAAACTAGAGAGGCGAAAAGGCTGGAGTTCCAGTTCAGCATTTAAGCATGAGCTTCAGTCTGCCTCTATTAATAAAAGCACTTAAGTATGTGCTTAAGTCTCATTGAGGCCCAGGGGAACTAAGCACATGCTTGAGTCCTCTAATTGAATAGGAATGGACAGATCATTTGATATGTAGGTGGTTGGTTTCTTTTGTTTGTTTTTTTTTAAACTCACAAATGAAGTAGGGAAACTAAAACGGTAAAATATAGGAAGGAACTAGGATTTTTTAAAAAATCTAGTTTTAAATATAATTATATTCTTCTTTCCACAAATATCATGCAGGAAGGCATGAAGGTAAATAATGGACTGTTGAAGTAAAAAGGTTGAAAAGACTACCTGGACTTCTTTCCACTTTTACTTAGCATCACACGCCATTTCCTGAGGTGTAATTTGTGTGCATGCACACACAACCCAACTCTTAATTTGGCACACCTAGTTTGAGTATAATGGAGTGAAAGTTGTTGGTCTAAGATGTAACATTCCAAAGGGCTAGAAGACAGTAGTATCGCAAAAAAGAATCAATTAATAGGATAATGGAAGAATGGGCTAGTCAAAGCAGGCTACTCCCTTCTTTAGCCTACATTCACACCTCTGACTATGTGGTATTTAAACTGAATCTATTTAGATTCCCATACTCAAAGTATAGTAAGCAGCATGGAGAACTAATTTACATCATTTTTGCACATTATCTTTCAGTTTGCAAACTGGACACCATTACATTAGGCTTGGATAAAGACTGGGAGTGGATGTGTCATTACACAAAGTAAAACTATTTCCCCATGTTTATTTTTCCCCCCTCCTGTTCCTCACATGTTCTTGTCAACTGCTGAAAATGGCCCACCTTGATTATCACTACAAAAGTTTTTTTTTTCTCTCTCTCCTGCTGGTAATAGCTCACCTTACCTGATCACTCTCCTTACAGTGTGTATGGTAACACCCATTGTTTCATGTTCTCTGTGTATATAAAATCCCCCTACTGTATTTTCCACTACATGCATCCGATGAAGTGAGCTGTAGCTCACGAAAGCTTATGTTCAAATAAATTTGTTAGTCTAAGGTGCCAGAACTACTGCTTTTCTTTTTGCGAATAGAGACTAACACAACTGCAATTCTGAAACCTCTCTAATAAATAAGTAGCAGCTATCCTGATGAGCCTCAAACTGGCAGATATTATTTTGTCTTTCAGTTGTTAAGTCCTTGTAGAAGTTACATTGTACACCACTATACACTTCTCCCATCTTAAACTCTCTTCTCAGATTCCCATTCAAAAATAAGTACAGACGTATTTGAAGATGAGTATGTATTGTCATGAATAAACTATATTCGCTGAATAATTAAAAAGCAGCAGGCTGAAAACAGACAGGTTGCAATCGGTGTGAGAAGCTAGGCTGTTCCTCAGGAAGAGTAATAAAGTTAATTAAATATATTAAACAAACATGGTAAATAATTCTTTTGTAAAACATCATGAGGACACCAGGACATTCCCTTAGAACAAAAGTCTAAGGGGGAGGGATAGCTCAGTGGTTTGAGCATTGGTCTGCTAAACCCAGGGTTGTGAGTTCAATCCTTGAGGGGGCCATTTAGGGATCTGGGGCAAAAAAATGGGGGATTGGTCCTGCTTTGAGAAGTAGGTTGGACTAGATGACCTCCTGAGGTCCCTTCCAACCCTGATATTCTATGAAAAACTGTGTCAGTAAAGTCAGTTGTCCAAAATCATCCCTGTTATAATTCCATTCAGATCTATAAAATTACTGGAACTTCTCTTATTCTGCAGAAGAGAAGAATGAGGGGGGATTTGATAGCTGCTTTCAACTACCTGAAAGGGGGTTCCAAAGAGGATGGATCTAGACTGTTCTCAGTGGTAGCTGATGACAGAACGAGGAGTAATGGTCTCAAGTTGCAGTGGGGGTGGTTTAGGTTGGATATTAGGAAAAACTTTTTCACTAGGAGGGTGGTGAAACACTGGAATGTGTTACCTAGCGAGGTGGTGGAATCTCCTTCCTTAGAAGTTTTTAATGTCAGGCTTGACAAAGCCCTGGCTGGGATGATTTAGTTGGGGATTGGTCCTGCTTTGAGCAGGGGGTTGGACTTGATGACCTCCTGGGGTCCCTTCCAACCCTGATATTCTATGATTCTATGATACACCAGGAATTAATTTGGTCATTACATCCTTTATTATGATCATTGACACCTCACATTTTAATTGCATTACATGAAATTTTAATAATTAGAGATTGAAAGGGAACTGTGACCTTTTGAGTCTACTTCAGCTATTTAAAAATTAAAAAGTATACTCTTTGCAATTCATTTTTCAATGCTAATGCTGGAAAGAACATTTAATAAGAGCTCATAGATAAACATAATTGTTGGCTACTGTCTTACTCTAGAGAAGTTATCAAATAAGTAGACCAGAAATGTGTTTTGGCATGCTTTTGTCCATTTTCCCTTCTACTTTTAGAACCTTTCAAAGACATACATGATTTTACAGCTTAATTTTACCATAATGTAAATATTTTAATTGGGAACAGGCAATCTGATATGTATAAAATGAGAGACCCCAAACCTTCACACCAAGTTTGAAAAAGGTTTGCATGACAAACCATGGCCAATTCCCTACAGATGCTGTGGTCACTAACATGAAGTGGAACCAGAATATTCAAGGTGCCTAAGTGTCTTATAAACACAAATCCCATTGACTTCAAATGGAATTTATTTATATTGAAGTAGCAACTAGATGTCCCAGTCATGGACCAATAACTTGTGCTCTTAAATTGATTGGTGGAATAGTAGTCATGACTGGACTACAGGTATTGAAGGGTATGTGCTGTTTACGAAAGTCAGAAATAAAGGTAAAGGTGGTGGAGTAGCACTGTAGATCAATGATGAGGTAGAACGTAAAGAAATAAGAAGTGATGGAATGGATAAGACAGAGTCCGTCTGGGCAAAAATCACATTGGGGAAGAAAACTACTAGAGCCTCCCCTGTGATAGTGCTTGGGATGCGCTATAGACCGCCGGGATCTAATTTGGATATGGATAGAGCCATCTTTAATGTTTTTAATGAAGTAAATACTAATGGAAACTGCGTGATCATGGGAGACTTTAATTTCCCAGATACAGACTGGAGGACAAGTGCTAGTAATAATAATAGGGCTCAGATTTTCCTAGATGCAATAGCTGATGGATTCCTTCATCAAAAATTTGCTGAACCAACAAGAGGGGATGCCATTTTTTATTTGGTTTTGGTGAGTAGTGAGGACCTCATAGAAGAAATGGTTGTAGGGGACAACCTTGGTTCAAGTGATCATGAACTAATTCCGTTGAAACAGAACAGAAGGATAAACAAAAATAAATCTGCGACTAGGGGTTTTGATTTCAAAAGGACTGACTTTCAAAAATTAGGGAAATTAGTTAGGGAAGTGGATTGGACTGAAGAACTTATGGATCTAAAGGCAGAGGAGGCCTGGGGTTACTTCAAGACAAAGCTGCAGAAGCTATAAGAAGCCTGCATCCCAAGAAAGGGGGGGAAATTCATAGGCAGGAGTTGTAGACCAAGCTGAATGAGCAAGCATCTCAGAGAGGTGATTAAGAAAAAGCTGAAAGCATACAGGGAGTGGAAGATGGGAGGGATACGCAAGGAAAGCTACCTTATTGAGGTCAGAACATGTAGGGATAAAGTGAGAAAGGCTAAAAGTCAAGTAGAGTTGGACCTTGCAAAGGGAATTAAAACCAATAGTAAAAGGTTCTATAGCCACATAAATAAGAAGAAAACAAAGAAACAAGAAGTGGGACCACTTAACACTGAGGATGGAGTGGAGGTCAAGGATAATCTAGGCATGGCCCAATATCTAAACAAATACTTTGCCTCAGTCTTTAATGAGGCTAAAGAGGATCTTAGGGATAATGGTAGCATGACAAATGGGAATGAGGATATGGAGGTAGATATTACCATATCTCAGGTAGAAGTGAAACTCGAACAGTTTAATGGGACTAAATTGGGGGGCCCAGACAATCTTTATCCAAGAATATTAAAGGAATTGGCACATGAAATTGCAAACCCATTAGCAAGAATTTTTAATCAATCTGTAAACTCAGGGGTTGTACCATATGACTGGAGAATTGCTAACATAGTTCCTATTTTAAGAAAGGAAAAAAAGTGATCGAGTAACTACAGGCCTGTTAGTTTGACATCTGTAGTATGCAAAGTCATGGAAAAAAATTTGAAGGAGAAAGTAGTTAAGGACATTGAGATCAATGGTAAATGGGACAAAATACAACATGGTTTTACAAAAAGGTAGATCGTGCCAAACCAACCTGATCTTCTTTGAGAAAGTAACATATTTTTTAGACAAAGGAAATGCAGGGATCAAATTTACCTAGATTTCAGTAAGGCATTTGAGACCGTGCCAGATGGGGAATTATTAGTTAAATTGGAAAAGATGGGGATCAATATGAAAATTGAAAGGTGGATAAGGAATTGGTTAAAGGGGAGACTACAGCGGGTCACACTGAAAGGTGAACTGTCAGGCTGGAGGGAGGTTACTAGTGGAGGAACTAGTGGAGTTCCTCAGGGATCGGTTTTGGGACCAATCTTATTTAATCTTTTTACTTACCTTGGCACAAAAAGTGGGAGTGTGCTAATAAAGTTTGCGGATGATACAAAGCTGGGAGGTATTGCCAATTTAGAGAAGGACCGGGATATCATACAGGAGGATCTGGATGATCTTGTAAACTGGAGTAATAGTAATAGGATGAAATTTAATAGTGAGAAGTGTAAGGTCATGCATTTAGGGATTAATAACAAGAATATTAGTTATAAACTGGGGACACATCAATTAGAAGTACCGGAGGAGGAGAAGGACCTTGGAGTATTGGTTGACCACAAGATGACTATGAGCTGCCAATGCAAAAAACTAATGCAGTCTTGGGATGCATCAGGCGAGGTATTTCCAGTAGAGATAAGGTGGTGTTAGTACCATTATACAAAGCACTGGTGAGACCTCATCTGGAATACTGTGTGCAGTTCTTTTCTCCCATGTTTAAGAAGGATGAATTGAAACTGGAACATGTACAGAGAAGGACTACTAGGATGATCCAAGGAATGAAAGAAGACTCAAGGAGCTTGGCTTGTTTAGCCTAACCAAAAGAAGGTTGAGGGGAAGATATGATTGCTCTCTATAAATATATCAGTGGGATAAATACCAGAGAGGGAGAGGAATTATTTAAGCTCAGTACCAACGTGGACACAAAAACAAATGGATATAAACTGGCCATCGGGAAATTTAGACTTGAAATTAGACGAAGGTTTCTAACAATCAGAGGTGCAAAGTTCTGGAACATCCTTCCAAGGGAAGCAGTGGGGACAAAAGACCTATCTGGCTTCAAGATTAATCTCGATAAGTTTATGAGGGAGATGGTATGATGAGATAACATGATTTTGGCAATTAATTGGTCTCCAACTATTCATGGTAAATAGGCCCAATGGCCTGTGATGGAATGTTAGATGGGGTGGGATCCGAGTTACTACAGAGAATTCTTTCCTGGGTATCTGGCTGGTGAATCTTGCCCACATGCTCAGAGTTCAGCTGATTGCCGTATTTGGGGTCGGGAAGGAATTTTCTGCCAGGGCAGATTGGAAGAGGCCCTGGGGGGGGTTTCGCCTTCCTCTGCAGCATGGGGCACGGGTCACTTGCTGGAGGAGTCTCTGCACCTCAAAGTCTTTAAACCATGATTTGAGGACTTCAATAGCTCAGGTATAGGTTAGAGGTTTATTGCAGGAGTGGGTGGGTGAGATTCTGTGGCCTGCATTGTACAGGAGGTCAGACTAGATGAGCATAATGGTCCCTTCTGACCTTAATATCTATGAGTCTATAATTAGGATCCTTTCAAAATCCTTCCCCTTAGCACCAAAAGCCTAATCCCCTGCCACTTGAGTTAAAAGATTAATTCTATCAAATGTGGGGAAGTACCATGCTGTTTTTCTGGCTCAACCCATAGTCGGGAGAGAGATGATTGCATGTACACTAAAAACCAGATCCTTAAACTCAGGTTGAGTAGTGCCTTATTCCATAAGTCATCCACCTGTAATCAGTGAAGCTGCTAACAGTATGGTATTATTCAGTGCCAATATCAAAATCTGGCCCTTAACATGGGTATTATATTTGGCAGGGGATAGGCTGGCAAAGTCCCAAGCCCTGCACCCTCTTCCCCCCCATGAGCGGGGGAGGTGAAGACTGAAGCCTGGAGACCTGAGGGGGGCGGAAGCCCTGAGCCCCAGAACCGCGTGCCCAGATGGGGGCTGAAGGAAAAAAAACAATTTTTTCCAGTGCTGGGGTGAATCACAATTTTTTTTAAGCCCAAATTGGGTCACCAGCACAAAAAAAAGTTTGAGAAACACTGCTCTAAAGTTTTATATTGTTTTATTTTTTAAACACGGTTGTGTAAAAATATTCTATAGTTGTAAGTTGCACTTTCATGATAAAGAGATTGTACTATAGTACTTGTATGAGTTGAATTTAAATACTTTCTTTTGTTTCTCTTTTTTACAGTGTGAATATTTGTAATAAAAATAATATAAAGTGAGCACCGTACACTCGGTAATCTATGTTGTAATTGTAATCAATATATTTGAAAATGTAGAAAACATCCAACGTATTTAAATAAATAGTATTCTATTATTGTTTAATAGTGCAATTAATCACAATTTTAACTGCTTTACAGCCCTGGTTATATTTTAATGCAATTCTTTACTTCCTCATTTCTATAGGAAGAGGCAATAGTGAAAAACAAAAGAAAAAACAAAAGACAGGATTTTTAGAGTATTTCCTGAGCAAAGACATTTAGATAATCTGGCATCAAACTTCCACCTATTTAATGAAACCATCACACTTGTTTTACTCAGCATATGAGAGTTATTTTCTCATACAAAATAAGGGAAAATATGGATTTTCCACTATTCCAGTGTGAGGAAGATCTTCACTCAAACATAGGACTGTATTCAGTAATTTTTGCTTGCAAAATTGCCCATTTCACTGGCACTGCTATTCAATTTTTGTGTATGTTAGTGACATTTGCCCATGTCAGAAAGAAAACCCTGTGATTGGAAACATGGAGAAATGCTACTTTTATTGGGTTCAATGAAACAACTCACATGGAATAAGGGTTTGCAGGACTGGCTATCCTGGGTCCAGTCTTCCAAACACTTCCAAGTGTGGTAGTTACTACAATGACTGGTTCTCATCTAAGTCAGTGGGACCACCCAGGCATGAAAAGACTAATATGAGTAAGGCTTTGCAAAAGCAGAATCTACATGTATAAGGACCTAGGAGTAAATGAGGAAACAATGACTTCTCAAGATAGCCCTTTTGACATTTAATATAAGTTTAACCTTGCATTTCTAATTTAAGCACTGCTTAGTTTAGCTATTGTTTAATGACATCCACAGCAAGTGGAAAAGACAAAATATGGAGATGTAGGTGAAGGATCAGAATCTGGGAGGAACATGGGCAATCACAGCAAGGACAAAGGAGAAACAGAGGGAATATCTAATGAACATCTTAGATGTCTGTATACTAATACCAGAAGTATGGGAAACAAACAAGAAAAACTAGAAATACAAGCGAGTAATCACAATTGCAACAACTGGCACCACAGAAGCTTGGTGGGATAATTCACGACTGGAATATTGGTATAGAAGGGTACAGTTTGTTCAGGAAAGAGGCAGGAAAACAAGGGAGGAAGTGTTGCCCTGAATGTCAAAGATGTATACATTTTCACTGTGGTTGAGATCGAAGTGGGAGGCAGACCTGTTGAAAGTCTCTGGGTATGGACAGATGGGTTAAAAAAAAAAGGGGTATCATAATGAGAGGGGATCTAGGCCACCTCATCAGACAGAAGAAGTGGATGAGACTTTGAAAAAACAAACTAATAAAATAATCAAAAACACAGGACTTGATAGTTGAAGTTCTCCATCACTACTGTTTAGTCTACAAAAGAGAAGACTAAGGGGAGACGTGATAACAGTCTTCAAGTATATAAAAGATTGTTATAAAGAGAAGGGTGATAAATTGTTCTCTTTAACCATTGAGGACAGGACAAGTGGTAATGGGTTTAAATTTCAGCAAGGGAAATTTAGGTGAAATATTAGAAAAAACATCCTACTTGTAAGGGTAGTTAAGCAAAGAAGTGTAACAAATTACCTTGGGCGGTTGTGGAATTTCCCCATTGGAGGATTTTAAGAATATGTTAGACAAAACACCTGTCAGGGATGGTCCAGGTAACATTTAGTGCTCCCTCCGTGCAGGGGACTAGATTAGATTATATCAAGATCCCCTCCAATCCTACATGTTTATGATTATTTAGGTACATTTCATAGAAACTGAACATGGTGTTTTTTCTCCTCTATTAACAGACTCTGCCTTTTGATGCTCATGCATGCCACTTTTAAATCAGTAAACCATTTGTTTTTAAGTTAATGTGAAATTGGTATCAAAAGGTGTAGGTGAAATCCCAGCCCCATTTAAAGCATTGGGAATTTCATTATCCCTCCCCCGCAAAAAAGAAAGAGGATGCCATAATACTAACTACATGGAAGAATGCAAATTTCATCCACATAATGATTCTGCTGTTCTAATACCAGAAATACCTTCAAAAATATGGATCAAGATCTCCCATTGGGAGATAGGCACCTAGACACTTTTGAAAAATCCAGCTAGACACCTAGGTCTCCATCTCCCAATGAGAGGTTTTTGAACCTCCCACAAGGCAGCAACCTGAACCTTTAGGTAAGTAACCCAAGTAACTTTAGGTAAGTAACCCAAGTAACTTTAGAAATTTGGCAACTAGTGTAGACAGGGACTAGTTAAGTTTAAAGACACAGTACTGTGTTCTTGTTAGCCATAGCATCTTGCCATGTCTGTCCCTGTCAATACTAGGTATTAAGTCAAGTTTAACATGGTGTTAGTTAACATTTTCTAAAACAGTGCTTTTCCTCCAGCATAGAAGTAGTCAAAGATTGTGAGAAAGACTGGGAGTTGACTTTGTATAATGGGAAATGGAGCTACTGCCATCTTTCTCCACTGTGCAATATGGCTGATAAATGAAGATTTGGGCTTGGGAAGTTTGCTCTGGGTAACAGGGTTTTATGGGCATTTGGTGTGTTTAACCACCAGAGTCCAGAATCACTGGAGTAGCAGCACAGGAAATGCTTGTTCACAGATCAATGTCAGGTGCAGAGAAGTCTGTGAAGAGGGTCTACCTATTCTTATCTCCCTGAATAATTATTGCTATAAAGTGACAGAAGAGAACTTTTGCTGCTGCTTCTTTTTTAAAAAAACAAAACAAAGAGAAAGATAGGGAGTGTTGTTTGGCTGTTTATAACATATGCAATTACATGAGCTCTAATATATCCAGCAATTTTCCTTAAGTTGCTCTGTCATGTGAAATTTGTTCTCAAAAAAGAACAAGCCCATTACAACGCAGCCATACTTTCACATATACACAGCATATAAATATCATAGAAAAAAGTGTGTTTATGTGGGAGAGGAAATAGCATGTTGCATTCCTTTGTTACAAGGATTTTTAATAATCCTTTTTTAAAACTGTGACCAGGGTATATTTCCTATTCCCACTTTTCCAAAAATTTACAGGGAAAAAAATGGAAAGTCGCTGGTATTAGCAGTAGTAGTAGAAGGAGACGTAGTAGTACTCGCAGTAGTAGTACAGGTAGTAGTGGTTGGAATGGAAACACTGCATTTCTAGCCAACATTCATCTGTGACTTCTTTTGCATGTATCTTTATCTTCCTTTCTCTCAGCACACAAACCGAGCATAAAGATTTCTCATAAATAAGTAAATGTAAAGATAATCTCTGAGAAAGCATGTCCATACCTTTCCTAACCTGACCTGTGCCTGACCCGCATGCTGTGGATGCTGCAAAGGACATGACATCAGGAATGTGGTTTAACGAGGCTGCAACTTGATTAAACAATACATCTGGGAACTATCCCACAATAAATTGTCCAGTGCAGGTCATCTTTCTTTTACAATCTGTATCACTCTCAGCACTCCATCCCTCCAGTCCACCTAGTAGAGGGTTGCCATCAGCCTCTAGCCCCATTAATTTGGTCCAAACAGCTTTACTGGGACCCCATCGTCCTTCCCAGAATACATGAGCTCTGATAACACCATGAACTGAGGTTCTTTCCATAGTAACTCTCTTTTCTGTGACGGGTTACCTTGCACCAGCAGTTTCAACACTAGCCCAGTCGATACCCTTTTAAATATGCCAAACCCAGCCTCTCTACACTCTTGTAGGACTCTAACTCAGCTTGCTAGTTCTTATTTGGTTTTCTGACACCCAGTGGGAGATCTTTCAATGCAGATCTCTGTATGCTGAAGCCCTATCTAAATTCCCCCTCCCTGATTCATTAATAGCATTCCTTGAGACCAGCCCTCCAATAGCCTATCTAAAACCCATTATCAGGGTTCTGGTAATCTCCTGGAGAGTTTACCGCTTAATAAACAACCCAAAATGGCATGTGATGCCAGCCCATAGTGTATCCAGCACACCACTGACTGTAGTATCCAACCTGGAAAGAGACCAGATTCAGAGAGAGCTTGCCCCGTCCTCGTCTAGAGTTGACTAAATTCGTCAGTACCTTACATCTGAGTTTTGTGGTGTTAGGTACTTTGCACTAAAACAAAACTGGATAAAAACCAAGGTTCCAGAGGCTTACCTGCACCTGAATGGGCTCCTCACTGGCTCCCAGCACCAACCCAGTTTCTGCCCACATCATACACTGAGTGACTTGAAGCACTGGCAGTTACCAACATGAACCAATGCCTGTTTTTTAACTTCACAAGTCACCTCTCTCTCTTAACCTCATCTTTACAGGTAGTGATTGCCATCAAGATGGGAAAGACCTTTTAATATCCCTCCCAAATCCAATCATCACCAATTGCCCTGATGGAAGTCCCATACCTCCCCACACTCCTATCCCCAACCCCCTAGTGCATCCGAATTAGCTTTCGGGTCCAACTCTGGCATCCAATCCTCCCTCCAAAATAAATCCTATTGCACTGATCCAGTAACTGCCCAACACTTCATAAATCCTACATTTCTTGATCTTCTCCTATAAATTGGATCTGGCCATAATTGAGGTGTCAGCTGACCACCAAGTTCAAAATAACCATTCCTGAAGGCACCATCCAGGGTGTGAAATGTAGAGATGACCAAGCTTGTAGTTCATGCAAAACATTCTTCTTGGATACCCCAGCCCTTTTAGCCAACTCCCACAGCCTGACAGTTTATGATCAGTAAGTAGATTTCCCCTCACTGCATCCCCATATCTAACTTAGTCTCCACATGTGTGTCTCTTGCTGGTTGCACACCTAACCTACTAGCCAACCCGAAATGAGACCGACATGCTTGTATCCTGTCTTGAAATTACCCTTGCTGCAAATAGAGCATCCAGGTGGCCACCCCATATAACTTATCTGATAGAGTGGATTGTGGCATACTCACACTGATCCCAACTTTTAGAGGCCGAGCACAATAAGCATCCGTGGTTTTGGATCATCAAAACAGCTTGACCCTCATAATAAAAACCAGCAGATTAAAGTCTGAGGGGACTGTTGGGAGTAACCTGAAAGATGCTTTTGGCTACTGCCAATATTCCAATCCTGCACAATCTATGCATGGCCTGCAGGGGGCCAACACCCAGATTCCATATAGGAAGTTGCTTTGCCTACCACCAAATACCTGGCCACCAGGAAGTCTGCAATCCCATCCTACTCTGGTAGCCCAGCTGATGGTAGTTCATGGAGTTTGCCCTAGCAGCTGCTGCTGCTAGAGCATGGAGAATCCAGAGGAAAATAAAACCAATCCAAGATCCAGTCCTTGTTCAGAATTGCCTTTATTCCTCTGCCCAAGTGAAGACCACAGCTTCAGGGCACCCTTTTGTCCATCAAATCCGCTGAGAAGAGCCCTTCTGTTCCCCTCACAAGTCAGTGACTTCAGCCCTGGGAAAATCCCCAACTCTCCCAGCACTTGGGAGTGGGGAAGAGAACCTGGGTGTCTCACCACCATGCCCTTCATGCCGCAGAATCCTATGTGCACCCCAGTTTCAGGACCAATCCACAAGATAACTCTGGCCCTCCACAGGTTATTGTTCCAAACAACTTCTCCACCCATCACACATGCTGTCTACTGCTGTGCTCAGAGGATGATTTCCAGCCAGTCCCTACTGAAACCGCAATACTGCAAGGTAGGGTATAGCCACATTTAGCCATGGCATGCTCCTTTGATGCCTGCATCCTTGCAGCTTTTCTTCCCCTGGCTGGCCCAGACAGAGACCCCAGACATCTGTCGACACGGGAAGTGCATGAATCCCTGACAAGTGATCACGCTCTGCAGTGAAAATCTTCATTCATAGTATTTTCGAGTCCCTTATATTAAATAGAGTTGTCTTTCCTTCATGAAAAGAGGTCAGTTCAACGAGCCTCCCTCCAACGCATTATTAAGGATCTACAACCTATCCTGAAGGATGACCCAACACTCTCACAAATCTTGGGAGACAGGCCAGTCCTTGCCTACAGACAGCCCCCCAACCTGAAGCAAATACTCACCAGGAACCACATACCACACAACAGAACCACTAACCCAGGAACCTATCCTTGCAACAAAGCCCGTTGCCAACTGTGCCCACATATCTATTCAGGGGACACCATCACAGGGCCTAATAACATCAGCCACACTATCAGAGGCTCATTCACCTGCACATCCACCAATGTGATATATGCCATCATGTGCCAGCAATGCCCCTCTGCCATGTACATTGGTAAAACTGGACAGTCTCTACGTAAAAGAATAAATGGACACAAATCAGATGTCAAGAATTATAACATTCATAAACCAGTCGGAGAACACTTCAATCTCTCTGGTCACGCAATTACAGACATGAAGGTCGCTATCTTACAACAAAAAAACTTGAAATCCAGACTCCAGCGAGAAACTGCTGAATTGGAATTCATTTGCAAATTGGATACTATTCATTCAGGCTTAAATAGAGACTGGGAGTGGCTAAGTCATTATGCAAGGTAGCCTATTTCCCCTTGTTTTTTCCTATCCCCCCCCCCCCACCAGATGTTCTGGTTAAACTTGGATTTATGCTGGAAATGGCCCACCTTGATAATCATACACATTGTAAGAAGAGTGGTCAGTTTGGATGAGCTATTACCAGCAGGAGAGTGAGTTTGTGTGTAGGGGGGTGGGGGGGTGAGAAAACCTGGATTTGTGCTGGAAATGGCCCACCTTGATTATCATGCACATTGTAGGGAGAGTGGTCACATTGGATGAGCTATTACCAGCAGGAGAGTGAGTTTGTGTGTGTGGTTTTTGGAGGGGGGGTGGGGGGTGAGAAAACCTGGATTTGTGCTGGAAATGGCCCAACTTGATTATCATACACATTGTAAGGAGAGTGATCACTTTAGATAAGCTATTACCAGCAGGAGAGTGGGATGGGAGGAGGTATTGTTTCTTGGTCTCTGTGTATATAATGTCTTCTGCAGTTTCCACAGTATGCATCTGATGAAGTGAGCTGTAGCTCATGAAAGCTTATGCTCAAATAAATTGGTTAGTCTCTAAGGTGCCACAAGTACTCCTTTTCTTTTTGCAAGTTGAATCTAGAATCTTTGAGAAAAAAAATGGGATCCCTCTATGCTATTTTTGTGGAGTCTTTTCTCTGAGCAGCTGTATTTTAAATATCATGCAATTAAATAGATATTTTAACTATGGCATTTACAATGATTATTACAAAAAAAAAAGAAATGGGGAAGAAAAAAAAAAGATTGTAAGGCCAGAAGGGACCACTATGATACACTTCCAGGACAATTGGTGCTAATAAGTGATAGTCACATAAACACCACCCTATACCAGAAACCTGTTGACTGCTAGACCTACCTACATTCCTCCAGCTTTCATCCAGACCACACCACACGATCCCATTGTCTACAGCCAAGCTCTACGATACAACCGCATTTGCGCCAACCCCTCAGACAGCGACAAACACCTACAAGATCTCTATCAAACGTTCTTACAACTACAATATCCACCTACTGAAGTGAAGAAACAGATTGACAGAGCCAGAAGAGTACCCAGAAGTCTCCTACTACAGGACAGGCCCAACAAAGGAAATAACAGAACGCCACTAGCCATCACCTTCAGCCCCCAACTAAAACCTCTCCAACGCATCATCAAGGATCCATAACCTATCCTGAAGGATGACCCATCACTCTCACAGATCTTGGGAGACAGGCCAGTCCTTGCTTACCAACAGCTCCCCAACCTGAAGCAAATACTCACCAGCAACCGCACACCACAGAGTAGAACCACTAACCCAGGAACCTATCCTTGCAACGAAGCCCGCTGACAACTGTGTCCACATATCCATTCAGGGGACACCATCATAGGGCCTAATAACATCAGCCACACTATCAGAGGCTTATTCAGCAGCACATCCACCAATGTGATATATGCCATCATGTGCCAGCAATGCCCCTCTGCCAAGTACATTGGCCAAACTGGACAGCCTCCACGTAAAAGAATAAATGGACACAAATCAGACGTCAAGAATTATAACATTCAAAAACCAGTCGGAGAACACTTTAGTCTCTTTGGTCACTCGATTACAGACCTAAAAGTGGCAATTCTTCAATAAAAAAAGGTCAAAAACAGACTCCAGCGAGAGACTGCTGGATTGGAATTAATTTGCAAACTGGATACAATTAATTTAGGCTTGAATAAAGACTGGGAGTGGATGTGTCATTACACAAAGTAAAATTATTTCCCCATGTTTATTCCCCCCACCCACCCCATTCCTCAGATGTTCTTGTCAACTGCTGGAAATGGCCCATCTTGATTATCACTAAAAAAGGTCCCCCCCCACCCCCCGCTTTCCTGCTGGTAATAGCTCACCTTACCTGATCACTCTTGTTACAGTGTGCATGGTAACATCCGTTGTTTTATGTTCTCTATGTATATAAATCTCCCCACTGTATTTTCCACTGAATGCATCTGATGAAGTGAGCTGTAGCTCATGAAAGCTTATGCTCAAACCAATTTGTTAGTCTCTAAGGTGCCACAAGTCCTCCTTTCCTTTTTGCGGATACAGACTAACACAACTGCTACTCTGAAACATAGGATCATCTAGTCTGTCCTCCTCTTTAATACAGGCTGTAGAACTTCCTGCCCCCCCCCAACCTCCCTCCCCAAATTATCTAGTAGATGCCAGTTAAAAATTTTTCTGCAGCATGAGACACAGGATCTATTTAAAATATAAAGTTTCTGGATTTGTGTCTGGCTCCCTGAGGAGCTCACAGGCATCAGCCTGTGAGAGAAAAGAAGTAACTGATTCTTGGGTTCATCGAGACTCCACTCAGCACAAGAAACAGGACTTTTCACCACATCTGTGCCTCCTGCTTTCTGCTTCTGTCCAGGAACCTGCTATTTGTCAAATGTTAGAACAATCTGAAGACTGCTTCTAACTTGCACCTCTGTTTATTGGAAGATTGCTGTAGCTACAGTCTTATTCCCCAAGCACAGGCTCTGAAATGTTCTTTATGCTAAGGACAGTGAGGAGGTGGTGGAAGGCTCCCGTTACAGTGACTGTACCATGTGAGGAATCCCTCCAATAGCGTTTTAATGCCTAGGCCGAGAAGGCCTAGGCCTAGGGCGACAAATTTGCAGGGGTGGCAAATTTATAATAGCAGCATTTTTGTAATCACGGCATTTTTGCACAAGCCCACTGTCTGTCAGATGCCTGTATCATCGTTTGTTCATATTGTAACTGCCCACCAAACTGAAGCATCAGTGACGCCACGATTCTACCAGTCATAGCATGTATTGAAACCACCAATGACGGTGCAACGCCATTTAGTAATCATACTCGCGACAATCCTAAATGTTAATAATATGACCGGAAGGAAGAAATTAAGCGATTCTCAGCCAAAAAAAATTGCTATACAAAAGAAAGAAAGAGAAAATGAAAAGGGTGAAAAACTATTTGAGGGCTAATCTCAGTGAAGAAAAATTAAACTCCTTTTCTCTCCTGACAATTGAAAAAGATCTAACAACTTCTCTGGATTATACTGAATTAATTAATAAATTCGCTGCTAAAAAGTGTAGGTGTAAACAAATGTAACTACTTACTACTCACATACTTTTATTTCTTTTATTGTACCTATATAAAATAAAAAATATATTTGATATACTTGTAATTTTATTTATAATAAAACTTGTAAATGTTCAGTTATTTTAATGATATTTAGATTCATTTTAGTTCAAACAAATTTGTAAAAAAAACTAAAACAAGTTCATATGGGGGCAGCAATTATTTCAGGGCCTAGGGGCAGCAAAATCATTAATTTGCCACTGAATCTCTCTACACCACAGAAGTTTCCTGGAGGCCAGATCCGCTGTCCATAGAGACCTTTGCACAAGTCAGTCAGGATAGGGAGGCTGTGAATGTCTCCCTTTACTCTTAATTTTTTTAACTCCTGAGCTTTGATTTCTACCCTCTCCCTTATGGGGACCCAAATGAGATTTAAGTAGGTTGACTTCATTTCATTTGCATAGATAACAAAATTCAAGTTAGGAGGATCAGCCTGCAGAGGAATACCATGTGTCTGTTGCAATTAGAGTGGTGTTTGATAAGGCAGGCAATTTTTCAGGGGTTCTATAGCATGGAGCTTCAGTATATTCTGCCCCCAACTCAATAAGTCTAGAAGCATGTTATAGTTCTGATTCTTTTCTAGTAAGACACAATTTCACACCACACAAATACATACATATAGCAGCAACTCCTTTTAGCCCACTGAAGCAGCAGCTCTGCCTCCACTTCTCTCCCAGTCCCAACTGTAGTTCTGCAACAGGCCTAACTTCTTTCAGGGAGGGTATGTCAAATAGCAGTCTCTAGCCCAAAGAGCATAGCAAAAGGGAGTTCTGGTCCTCCTGTGGTACCCTTCTGCCCTACTCTCCCATATGGAGCTGACATTCCAGACTTATCCCTGGAGGCCCAGCTCCCACTCCCCCAAACCACTGACCCTGGGGGCTTCTTTCTCCACAGTCTTTTACCCAGACCTGGTCCACATTCCCTTTCTGCCTCTAGGCCACCCCTCTGCGGGTTAGCCTTTTCCCCAGGCCCACCAGAGGGGCCCCTACTACTCTCTCCTCCAGTCAAAGCTTGACATATTTTTTATCTAAGTGCAACTTCCAAATACAGGGTCACATTCTACTCGCAGTTATGGCAAACTAGCCCTGTTGAAGTCAATAGAATTGCTTCAGTGCAATGGAGAGTAGAATTTGGCCTATCGGTCTCATTTAATCTGAGAAGCAGCTAACAGTTTTTCATTAGTGAAAAGTATCTAAAATGAAACTATTAATCTACAGGGAAAAAGAGATTCTTAGTAAATTTCTTAATTTAAACAGTCACTAGATTATATTAGCATCTGCAGCAGACTGAAGAGGTTTGTTGATAGAAGAGCATAAAATGAATACCTTGCAAGCTGGAAAATAAGACTATGCCCTATTCCCTGGGCTAGATCCTCCTGGCCTCTGATATGCACCTTACCTAGCAAGATCAGTAGCAGATTTACCATGGTGCAGTGTCACATGTGAGAGGTTATGATCAACCTGCTAGAATCTGCCTGAGAGAAAATAGAACTCCAGACAATAAAAATGATAGAGGTGAAACCTCTCTCAGAAAGCTCCATCCCAAAGCACTGGAAATATGAGGACTGGGTGGATTGTCAGGGCAGGGATGTGTTAAATATGAAATCGGTATTTTAAATGCTTATATCTTCCATGTGCTTGCTCGTCCAGCTCACTTAACTGAATGTTCAGTTCTCGCAGTAGCACTTCTTCCCTGTAGTGTTGTTTTTTCTAATATGAATTTGACAAGTTGTCATCAAAATTATAAGTTAAAGTATGTTAGCTATGAGCTTACATTTTTAAATAGGGTTTCCCTATTAAGTTAGACCAATAGTGATTTCTTCCTATAGTGATTTGTCCTGTGTAATTTTAATCCACCCTATTATCAAAAAAAAATTCAATTTTTTTTCCAAAGGGGAGACCGTGTTACTATATTTAATATAAAACTTAAAAAAAATGTCCAATTGATCTTAGATCAGTACAACAAAGTCATTATACAGAACATAACTGAAGACTTCCAGGTTAAGTTGATTGTACCATGGTTGTTATGTATGGATTCTAAAATAACCAGTTGAGACTCATCTGACAAACAGGCCCATAAATTAATGTATAGATAAAAGAGCTTGGATCATGTTAGCAGCATGGACTTAAGTGTCAGGAACATGTCCTTAGTGAGGCATTAGCCTTATTTTAAATCTTTAACAATTGATTTTTTCATGCCTTGCATCAGCCATGTGTGGTCTTTATACCAAGACCAAGTTTTCCATGCTGGCAAAACTATAATGCAGCAGGGGGCCAGAGGCTTACTGTAAGTGGCTCCAAAGGCAAAAGATCTGAGTTCATCATTTTCATCAGATGTTACTTGTCAGCTCTGACAGAAAATGCATATGTTGTAGATGCACATAGGCATTCTCAGACACAACCAGATGATCAGAATTGAGAATATTTTCTGTAATTTAGCAGTGTAATCTTATACAGGCTGATATGTATTGGGCAATCTAATAGAATAGCATTTCCAGAAGACATTTTTCTGTAAGTATTTTTGTTATACACTACACATTATTAATAAAGAGCACATAAAAATCCATTCTGATGAGGAAGGGAGAAAAAGAGACCACCCTGGCAGATGTTAGTCATGATTAACTTTAAACAGATGCTTTTCCAAATTGGGGCCCTAATGCTCTTCTAGAAGATGCTCAGATACCATGATGAATGTAGTATAAAAACCTGAATAGAAGATGTCATAAATATAAAGGGAAGGGTAAACACCTTTAAAATCCCTCCTGGCCAGAGGAAAAACCCTTTCACCTGTAAAGGATTAAGAAGCTAGGATAACCTTGCTGGCACCTGACCAAAATGACCAATGAGGAGACAAGATACTTTCGAAAGCTGGGGGGAGGGAGAAACAAAGCCTCTCGCTCTGTCTGTGTGATGCTTTTGCCGGGGACAGAACAGGAATGGAATCTTAGAACTTAGTAAGTAATCTAGCTAGATATACACTAGATTCTGTTTTCTTTAAATGGCTAAGAAAAATAAGCTGTGTTGAATGGAATGGATATTCCTGTTTTTATGTCTTTTTGTAACTTAAGGTTTTGCCTAGAGGGATTCTCTATGTTTTGAATCTAATTACCCTGTAAGGTATTTACCATCCTGATTTTACAGAGGTGATTCTTTTTACTTTTTCTTCCATTAAAATTCTTCTTTTAAGAAACTGAATGCTTTTTCCTTGTTCTTAAGATCCAAGGGTTTGGGTCTGTGGTCATCTATGCAAATTGGTAAGGATTTTTATCAAACCTTCCCCAGGAAAGGGGGGGGTAAGATTTGGGGGGGAAAGACGTTTCCAAACGAACTCTTTCCCAATAACCGGTGTTAGACATTTGGTGGTGGCAGCGAAAGTCCAAGGGCAAAAGGTAAAATAGTTTGTACCTTGGGGAAGTTAACCTAAGCTGGTAAAAGTAAGTTTAGGTGGTTTTCATGCAGGTCCCCACATCTGTACCCCAGAGTTCAGAGTGGGGAAGGAACTTTGACAGAAGATGTGTTGGTTTTGTGGATATCTGTATGTATTATAGTGTTTGCTTGATAGTATTTTAGTTAATGCTATAAAATAGTTTCATTTAGAAACCTCTGTTTTCATACAAAGAACAACCACTTTTTACACACAAAGCTTTCCATGAGTGATCTCTGCAGTTTATTTCACATCTGTGCCACATTCCTTCAGCTGCTTTTGTTCTGCAAGGTGAAATAAATAAATTAGCCTAGATCCTCTAAGTTACTAAGGTACCAGACTCCCACTGAAATCAATATAAATCAATGGGAGTTAGGCATCTAAATATCTTTTGGGGATCTGGGCCATTGTTGCTTAGTAAGTGGACTCTGTGCTGGCAAGACAGAGAATAAAACGATTCCTTCCACCTTAGGCCATGATAGAGTAGCACAGAAGAGAAGAATGAGGGGGGATTTGATAGCTGCTTTCAACTACCTGAAAGGGGGTTCCAAAGAGGATGGCTCTAGACTGTTCTCAATGGTAGCAGATGACAGAATGAGGAGTAATGGTCTCAAGTTGCAGTGGGGGAGGTTTAGATTGGATATTAGGAAAAACTTTTTCACTAAGAGGGTGGTGAAACACTGGAATGCGTTACCTAGGGAGGTGGTAGAATCTCCTTCCTTAGAGGTTTTTAAGGTCAGGCTTGACAAAGCCCTGGCTGGGATGATTTAACTGGGAATTGGTCCTGCTTTGAGCAGGGGGTTGGACTAGATGACCTTCTGGGGTCCCTTCCAACCCTGATATTCTATGATTCTATGATTCTATGATTCACAGAAAATGGGCAACCAGATTGCTACAATGCCTATGTAATAATGCATCCGCTAATCACATTCCCCTCTCTGCCCTTCAATCTAATGAGACAAGAAGCTGAAGCTGAACACTTCAAGAAAGCATGCAGAGGGATGACTAGTACACACTTGATCTGGCTTCCTGAATCCTGTTTCTCATCACCGCACAGAAAAAGTCCATGGGTTCCTTAGCCACAGGGAGCAGTGTTTGATCCATAAAGTAAATATCTGTGAGGGAAAATACCGTGGAACAGCATAAAGTCAGTAAATATAAACCATGATCAGAAATATAAAGTCCTGACCTTTTTCCCCGTCATGAAAAATTGTGGTCCAAAAGGCTGTAATTTTCAAGTTGATGTGATATTACATTCACCAATTTGTCAGACTTTCATGATGCTTTGAACAACAAAATAAGATGCCAATTATACCATATTAGGCCAAATAACACACATTAAAAACTCCCACTGAGGTCAGTTTTTGGCCCATTGTTTACGAAAAAAATAATGGCTTATTAATGAAAAACTAATGTTGGCTTTTTTTTATGTTAGATATAAGAATCCACAGTGTTTAAAAGATCTTAGTTTCTGTAATACATTGGGAAAGCTATAGAAAGCTACATAATTTCCTAAGTTCACACAGTTCCAATTCACCTTAACAAATAGAAGTGTAAACAAATAATTATAGTCTTTTGAAGACAATGAAGTGCAGGTCATTCAGTCTGTGGCAAACAAAAGAATTTTGTGACCATAGTCATCATTAGAGCTTTTCTTGCAAATTCATTTGAAAACAAAAAGCCATCTGAATTATCTCAACAAGCAGAGTACAAAAGTGTCAAAACCAACCCAGATACCCTGTCACAGGTACCACAGTGGAAGTCACTTAGGGTATGTAGACACAGCAACTGGACACCCGCAGCTGGCTCATGCCAGCCAACTTGAGTTTGTGGGGCTTGGACTGCAGGGCTGTTTCAGTGCTGTGTAGTCTTCTGAGCTTGGGCTGGAGCCTGGGCTCTGGGACCCTGTGCGGTGGGAAGGCCCCAGAGCTTGGGATCCAGCAAAGAAACAACCTTTCGGTGCAAATCTCGCAAGTCTGAGTCAGTTGGCACAGGCCAGCTGTTAGAGAGCTTATTCCTTCACTCTCCCACTTCCCTGGTCCTTCTCGCATGAACAGAGAGCAACAATACCCGAAGTCTGAAGGTGCAAACAATTTGATGTTTATTGGGGTGAACTTCCAACAAACTTAAATCCAAGTTTCTTTTTCCTTATTTTTGAATCCCAACTTAATTCCTGTTTGCCCCTAATTTATATAGTAATATTCTTAGCTGTACCTTAACCAATCATTCTACTGAAATTTACCTAACCAATCCTAACATATTGTAACATGATTAGCTAACCAATTATATCCCACCACCTTCATTAGTTTACACCCAGCAAAATTAATTATACAGCAGACAGAAACAATCACAGAACCAGACAGAGACCATGCAAATAAACAATAGCAAAGTGAGAACTATAATGACAAAACAATACAGAAGTAAGGATTTCACAGCTACATCTATAAAGACATAAGGGTTTCCCAGCTGTGTCTATTGATAAGTGAGTTCTTACCAGACAGAAAACTATCAACCTAAATTTCCTTTTACATCTTCTAGGCTCTTCCCTTTCTCTGGAGGTGATAGATCGGATCACCTTCCTAACAGCCCTATATTGACTAGTTTGGAATGTGAGGATGTGACCGTACGCTTCCCAGCTTTTGGCTGCCTCTGCTGCTTAGCCAAAGGCATTGGCCTAAGAACAGGGCCTCCTGTCACAGTGAGAGAAGGCCCTTACACAGATTCTTTCTTGTATACCTCTATTACTAGCTAAATGATAAACATACACCTACATTCTTAAAGTATAGGCCTTTACAGGCAGGCCTGAATATCTATATCCTAACACCAGCCATAGGTGTCCAGTTATTGTGTAGACACTCTCTTACAGTGGATAGAGTCTTTCCATAGAAGTGGGTATTTTTCACAAGTTTGGATAGCAGGGGAATGGAAATGCTATCTGGTCAAGCCGAATGGTAGGTTTTTGCTTTTTTAAATGTAAGAATGCTGACAGTGAGTCAAAAACAGCTCCCCTCCCCCAAGAAAAATAGCATATAGTAGTGCAAGTAGAGTAATTATTTGTCACAACATTCATTGCCTTCATTCTGTTAACTATCTCCATTTAACAAAGACAATTGCTTTCACTGAACACCTAAGGCGTCATTTTTAATAAGTAGTTCTTTGCACACGATGGCATCAAAACTTTGAAAATGCCCATGATTTGTAAGTACACCTGCAGTACTGTGGGTGCGTAAAGCAAGCATGCAGTTCTGTACACTGCACTGTGCAGAGCTCATGACTGATGTAATGAGAGAGAGAGAGTTGGATTCTAATATATTACACATGAATAAAAGAGAGCTGGAATTGGCAAACAAGAACAGCTAATGGGAGTTCCGTGAGGGAGTTCTCCAGGAGAACGAGGAGAGACTATGTGACTCTTGAGATGAGTTTGTCATCTGTTACTTTGTTTGTTTGAGGTGCGCTTGCTTCTTGACTGAAGTACATAGGGTGATCTGTTTGTTTAGGGTGATATGTACCAAGCCTAGGGCCTGCTAGACAAGGCTGAAAGCTTCTTAATGAGGTTTTGATCTCTAACCCCATTAGCACCTATTAACCAGGGTAAGGGTCTACTCAGGGAGAACAAAAGTTTAAAGAGCCCACTCATGAATGACCAGGGGAGCTAGCAAACAGGAACAGCTAACAGGGGAGTGGTGTGAGGGAGTTTGAAGAGTGAGCTGGAGCACCAGAAACACCTAATTAACTTTCTGTGAACTTAGGCCAATGAACACCACCCCCCACCAAAAACCAAAAATACAAAAAACCCTCCCCAAGCCCCCAAAAACCTGCAGGAGTAAAAGAAAAGTGGAGGCAGAAGTCCAGCAGCAGAATATGGGCTATTCAGTTTATTGCATTGAATGCAGCATGTATGATTACCTGCCTTGTGAGCATGTGGTATGTGTGTGCATTTGGTGCAAGAAGCTTATGGCCCTCAGAGACAGAGTATGGGCTCTGGAGACCAGAGTGGATGAGTGGAGAAGCTAAGGGAGACAGAGATACCTAGAAGAGACTTTCCTGGACACAGTAGAGGGGTCCCACCCTCAGTCTTCCAGCCTCTGTGCTGTTGAAGAGGATGAAAGCCTCAGGGAAAGTAGAGCAGAGGGAAATGATCCCATAGCTGGGACTCTCCTTCCAGATGATATTATGGTATCCTCTTGGAACTGAAGATACCCCCTCAGTTATTAGGAAGAGGCAGGTGATAGTAATGGGGAATTTGATCATTAGAAACATAGATAGCTGGAAAAAAAGGAGTACTAGTGGCACCTTAGAGACTAACCAATGTATTTGAGCATAAGCTGAATGCATCCAATGAAGTGAGCTGTAGCTCACGAAAGCTTATGCTCAAATAAATTGGTTAGTCTCTAAGGTGCCACTAGTACTACTTTTCTTTTTGCGAATACAGACTAACAGGGCTGCTACTCTGAAAACAGTCATAGATAGCTGGGTTTGTGACGACCGGAAAAACCGGTGCAAAGATTGCTGATCTCTCAAAACATCTAGATAGACTTATGTGCAGTGCTGCAGAGCAGCTAGTGGTCGTGGTACATGTAGATAACAATGACATAGTGAAAGGTAGGACAGAGGTCCTGCAGGCCTATTTAGGCTGCTAGGTAAAACGATTAAAGTTCAAGACCTCCATGGTAGCATTCTTTAAAATGCTCCCAGTTCCACACACAGTGCCAGCTAGACAGACAGAACTGCAGGGTCTCAATGCATGGATGAGTCAATGGTGTAGGAAGGAGGGTTTTAGATTTATTAGGAGCTGGGGAAAGGTGGAGTCTCTGCAGGCTCCACCTAAACCAAAATGGAACCGGATTGCTAGCATGTAAAATTTTAAAAAAGGTCATGGAGAAGTTTTTAAACTAAGGGGTGGGGGGAAATTGACAGCGCAGAGGAGCTTACAGTTTGGATGGAGCCATCCCTTAGGGGAGGATCTATTAAGAGAAGAGGATAGAAGTTGATAAAGTACAGGGAGAAACTGGAGAAAAACAGTCAAATTAAAATGAATCCCATTCAATTACTTCACATAATGGCAGACAGCTAGAAAGTGACATTTTATAAGTGCTTGTATACAAATGCTAGAAGTCCAAATATTAAGATGGAAGAACTTGAGTGCCTGGTATTAAATAAGAATATTGATATAATAGGCATCACAGAAACCTGGTGGAATGATGATAATCAGTGGGACATAGTAATACCAGGGTACAAAATATACAGGAATGATAGAGTAGATCATGCTGGTTGGGGAGTGGCATATGTGACAGAAAATAGAGTCAAATATAGTAAAAATCTTAAGTGTATCAAACTGTACCATAGAGTCTCTATGGATAGAAATTTCATGATTGAATAATAAGAGTATAGCAGTAGGAATATACTGCTGACCACCTGACCAGGATGGTAATGGTGACTGTGAAATGCTCTGGGAGATTAGAAAAGCTATAAAAATAGACATTTCAATAATAATGAGGGTTTTCAACTAACCCCACATTGAGTGGATACAAGTCACTTCAGGACAGTATACAGAAATACATTTCTAGACACCATAAATGACTCTCTTGGACCAGCTTGTTCTGGAATCCACAAAGGGAAAGAGAATTCTTGGTTTAGTCCTAAATGGAGCACAGGATCTGGTCCAAGATTTGGCTAAACCACTTGGTAATAATGACCATAACGTAATTACATTTAACATCCTTATAGGGAGGTGGGGAAATACCAAAGACAGCTACCAAAAAACAATTTAACTTCAGAAAGGAGAAATACACAAAAAATGAGGAAACTAATTAAATGGAAATTTAAAAGTACAGTTGCAAAAATTAAATTCCTGCAAGCTCCCTGGAAACTGTTTTAAAACACCCTAATAGATGCTTAATATAAATGAATACCCCAAATAAAAAACATAATGAGAGGATCTAAAAAGGCTAAACACCATGGCTAAACAACAAAGTAAAAGAAGTGTTAGAGGGGAAAAGGCATCCTTTAAAAATTGGAAGTCAAATTCTACTGAGGAAAAAAAGGAAGGAGCATAAACTCTGGTAAGTCAAGTGTAAAAGTATAATTAAGCAGGCCAAAAAAGAATCAGAAGACTACTACCAAAAGACTCGAAAACTAACAGCAAAAAAAAAAAAAAAAAAAAAAAAAAAAGCCTAAGTTAATCAGAAGCAGGAAGCCTACCAAAGAACCAGTAGGGTCACTGAATGATCAAAGTGCAAAAGAAGCACTGAAGGGGGAAAAAAAGAAAGAAAAGACAAGGTCATTGCAGAGAAGCTAAATGAATTCTTTACATCAATCTTCACTGCAGAGGATGTAAGGGAGTTTCTCTCACCAGAGCCATTCTTTTTAGGTGTCAAATCTGAGGAACTGTCCCAGATTGAGTTGTCAGCAGAGGAGCTTTTGGAACAAATTGATACATTTAAACTGTAATACATCACCAGGACCAGATGGCATTCACCCAAGCATTCTGAAGGAGCACAAATATGAAACTGCAGAACTACTAACTGTGGCATGGAACAGAGATGGGGTGCTCCACTGACTGCCGGTCTCATGCCTCCTCCAGGGATTAGTTCTTGAGGTCAATGCCCCCATCCTCTGCTTGCCTGTTTGCACGCTGTCACTTTGACTATGGTTTTTAGCTCCTTTTCCAGGATTTGCAGCATCCTCTTTGTGACTTAGTCCTCTAGCTAGGTCATTCAATGTTTTCCCCTTTCAGGGTTCAGTCTATCAGCAGTCCTAGGCAGTCTTCCCATTCACTGCTCCGGTAACACTCCTTCAGTAGCTGGTAGGGAAACTCAGGCGTGCCCTCTACTTGAGGTTCCAGTCCAAGGACCCACAGTTCTGAGCGTCCTCTCTCTACATTCACTGCTCCTTCCCTGGACTGCTTCCTGCTCCTCCCCATCCTTCTCTGGGAGTACTGGTTCTACATTAACTCCCTCTTCCCAGGGAGTGACTGCCCTTTCCCTGCAGCCCAGTCTGTAGCCTGCTATCTGACTTTATAGGCCCCACCTATTCCTGCCCAGATGAGCCTCTCTCCAACCAGCTGCCTCTGGCCTAAAGATCCCCTGTTTGCAGCCTAATTAGCTGATTGCGCCAATCCAGCCCAACTCAGCTCTTGCAGGGCTAGGTGGAAAGCTCACCACATCACAATTTCCTATCACTTAAATCAGCTTCTGTACCATATGACTGAAAGCTAGCTAATGTGACACCCATTTTTAAAAAACCCTCCAGAAGTTGATAAGCCTAACTTCATTACCAAGCAAACTGCTTGAAACTATAGTAAAGAACAGAATTATCAAACACATAGATGAACATGATATGTTGAGGAACAGAGGACATGGCTTTTATGAAGGGAAATCATGCCTCACCAATCTACTAGAATTCTTTGAGGGGGGTCAACACACATATGGACAAGGGTGATCTGGTTGATATAGTGTACGTGGTCTTTCAGAAAACCTGTGACAAGGCCCCTCACTGAAAACTCTTAAGCAAAGTAAGCAGTCATGGGATAAGAGGGAAGGCCCTCTCATGGATCAGTAACTGGTTAAAAGCCAGGAAACAAAGGGTAGGAATAAATGGTCAGTTTTCAGAATGGAGAGGTAAATAGTGATGTCTCCAAGGGATCTGGACTGGGAACAGTGCTGTTCAACATACCCATAAATGGTCTGGAAAATGGGGTAAACAGAGGGGTGGCAAAAATTGCAGATGATATAAAATTACTGAAGACAATTAAGCCAAAAACAGACTGCAAAAAGTTACAAATGGATCTCACAAACTCAGGTGTCTAGGTAATAAAATGGCAGATGAAATTCAATGTTGATAAATGCAAAGTAATGCACATTGGAAAACATAATCCCAACTATACATACAAAATGATGGTGGCTAAATTAGCTGTTGCCATTCAAGAAAAATATCTTGGAGTAATTGTGGATAATGCTCTAAAAACATCTGCTTAATGTGCAATGGCAGTTAAAAAAAAGTCAACAGGATGCTAGGAACCATCAGTAAAAGGATAGATAAGAAGACATAAAATTTCATCTTCTTGCTGTAGGTGTCACATGACCAGGATTCATCACCAAATTTAGTCCTCTGGTTGGCTCATTACTTCCCTGGCTTGGAAAAGGTACTGATGGGGAGTGCAATGTATATACTGATCCATGGCACCCATAAAATATAATAATGCCACTATATAAATCCCTGGTATGCCCACACCTTCAATACTGTAAGCAGTTCTGGGTCACCCCATCTCAGAAAAATATATTAGAACTGAAAAGGGACAGAGAAAGGAAACAAAATGAGTAGGGGTACAGAAGAGCTTCCATCTGTGGAAAGTTTTAAAAGACTGGGACTTTTCTGCTTGAAAAACAGAGGACTAAGAGGGGGATAGGATAGAGGTCTATACAATCATGAATGGTGTGGAGAAAGTGAACAAGGAAGTTTTCTGTAGGGACACACACACTCGAATATATAAAAACGATTTCTAAAAAAAACGACTTCTATAAATTCGACCTAATTTCGTAGTGTAGACATACCCTAAAGTACCTGGCATTGGTTGCTGTTGGGAGACAGGATATTGGGCTAAATGAACCATTGATCTGCACCAGAATGGCCATATATGTGTGTGTGTGTGTGTGTACACACACACACACACAATCATACAGCCCCCACATGTTCTTTATTTCAGTGTTTATGCCTATTTAAGATATGATAGAAAGATAAGTGTATGAAAGATCATTCTCTATAAATATATACAAAGACTTCCCAAGAAAAGATTAACCTAAAGGTGCATTTGATATTGTTGATTTTAATAATAAACATATGTGCAAATCAATATATTTCTAAAAACAATTCTGTACAGAGCATATGCAGTTCTCAGACCAAATTCTAAGGAAAACATGTTCTTTATAAGTACAATATGTTTCATTTAGGTTTGTAAATGGCATGTACTGTACTTCATGGAATTTGCTCTTTTTACTAAAATCAGAGTCCTTACAGACTGAGATGACAAGTAATTTATATGAAGAGTCTTCTCTTGCCCCCTCCCCCAGTGCTTCATCCCATCCCTGTCACCACTGCCAACATGCCCTCTATTTCAGAGTTCAAGATGGTGGGTGTGGCAAGGAAGTTCTTCCCTGGCTGAAGAGGGGGTTTTACTGCCCCTCTACACCACCTCAATGGGTGTATCAAATGCAGAACCTCTTCCAGAGCCTGCTTCTTTCTCACAGTTGGGCCCTTTTATGCTGTTGTGGTGGCACAGAGGTTGTAGAGCATTTTTTTTACATGAAAAGCTTTGAGAAAAAGTGGTCTTGTTTCAAAACCAGCACTTTCATGATTTTGTTGTTATTGTTCTTGTCTCCTTGAAAATCTGCCCAAATTTCACCAAGTTATAACCCTTGGGGGGGAGGGGTAACAGTTTCCACATGCTTTCTGAGAACCCTTACCTCATCCAGTGCAGTGCAAAAAACCGTATGTAATCATGCAATTAATGACTGCATCCTAATGCATAGGCACAAGGGCAGGGGGGGGCGGGGAATTAAGGTTGCATGGGAAACCTGATTTCCGGCATTTATTAACTTCTGGACTTTACATCCTAAATAATATTTTTCAATGGAGTTTGTGTATGTAATAGATTCCAAATTAGGATGATTTCAAAGTAACATTGGTCTAATATTAAATGCAAACTGAAAAGAAAAATAAAATCTTTTTTTTTTTGCACTTTTCTGTTTTCATAAAACCTAGATTGAAGCATTATTGTCTGTGAAACCCACTGCAGTTCAAGTAGGCTCCATACAGTGTTTGACAGAAAGAACAAGTATTTTCCAGAATCAGTGGCTAATTTATTGTGAAGTGTTGATGTACAGGGTCCCTAGCTGCTTCTTATGAAATTAATTACATTTGAAATCAAAATCAAACTACATGAGACATGGAAAGGTGAACAAAAGCCAAGGGACAATCGAGACAGTATTCCTGACAGATTCTGTTTCTTCCACTCACCTTTTAATGCTGTTTTTGTTTTTTTCCCTTTAGGGATGAATCAAAATGTGACTTTATGACCCAGACATGCAAAGGGGCCTGCAAAACCTCATCACACATGCACCTGTGTGTACATACGGAACTCTGCGTTGGCATAGACAAGTCCCTATTTCATCATAAGTTTATATGGTAGGATTAATTATAAGGATATATAAGGATGGTCTGCTGCACCATCTCACTATGCAAGCCATTAAATGGTACAACGTGCGTAGTAAGTGAGTAATGTGAGTAATGGTGGCAGCACCTGGCTCTTAGGTCCTGTTCCTTGTAATATTTATACAGCTGCTTAACATTACACAGTCTGAGCAGTCCTATTGAAATCAATGGGATTACTCAATGTGTTTAAAGTTAGGCACCTTTTCAGGATCGAAGCCTTTGATTACAAGCTTCTTGGTCTTCTTATATGTACAAAGCCAAGCACACTATAGGTGCAAAAAGAAAAGGAGTACTTGTGGCACCTTAGAGACTTAGAGACTTAGGTGCCGCAAGTACTCCTTAGAGACTTAGGTGCCACCTTAGAGACTTAGGTGCCACAAGTACTCCTTTTCTTTTTGCGAATACAGACTAACACAGCTGTTACTCTGAAACCTGTATAGGTGCATAGCCAATAAGTTACTAATAACGACTACATTCACAGGCACTTATGCAAGCAGTTGTTTATTTCATCATTCATTTTATTTCAAAATGTAAAACTCTGGATTCCAAGATTCCAATCTAATCTGGATTCCAAGCATCTTTTTATAGAAGTAACAAATACAATCACATTCAAGATAAAATGACTGACCCCTTGTCACCTAGTAGCCACCCAGAAATAAACATAAAATCCAAATAATACTCTTCCTCCACATGCACATCCCAAACCCAGACAAATTTATCGGCTTTGCAACGGATTGTTAACAGATTCAGGTTCCTTTGGACAAAGAGGGGAGAGGAGTACATCCCAAAATGGAGGTCCCTGGTTGATGAAACCCTGCCAGCAGCTCCCTTCTCTCTTAAACAAACACAAACACCACTGCTAATATTCGCTGAAGCATGGAGAGAATCATGAGATAGTTTCTTAAGTAGTTAGATCCTAAGCCAGTTAGGGAATTATATAGAAAAAACAACACCTTAAATGCCAACTGGAAACCGACAGGCAGCCAACACAGAGCATAAAGCAGCCAATAGAGATTATGCATTTTCCTGCCAAGATACACAAGCAAAAAAATCAGGCTGCTGCATTCTATATCAGCTTTAGTCTCTGCGTGGATTTGAGTTGGAGCATCAAATATAGCACACTACTACAAGTATAGTTTTGAGGTAACAAAGGCACAGATCGTGATAGCTTGGTCCTTATCTTTAAGGAAACAATTTACTTGTGTCCTGGAACCTGTTGCTATTTCATCTAACAGCAGCTGAGTATCCAACAAAATTACAGATTGTGAACTCAAGTAACAGTGTTAATATAGGGACAGATAACATTTCTACCCGGTGAACTGCCAATTTGCTTTCATCAACTCATTCTAATATAGACTGTGCTTTAATCAGCATCAAGCATGCTCCCATCTCCACAGACATTTAGAAAGGCGTTCAAACTACTAAATTGGATTATACAGATATATAAACGGGGTGTTGTCAGAATACTGAAGACACAATGACCTAACAGTAAAAATTTCAAACGTGCCTATGTGATTAAAAAGCCTAAGTCCCATTTTCAAAAGTGACCTTAGGAGGCTAAGTCCCAATGAAGTGGTCTAGGTTGTCTCATCTCAGCTGTCTCTGGTCTCTTGATCAGCAGTGAAAGAGTAAGGACTGGACAATTCTTGGTCAGGCTGTCAATACCAAGTTAAAGTTTCATGAAAAATGGCTGCACAACAGATTAATTAACAGACGCCAATAACCTGTCTTTCTTGGAAAGAAGTTGATAGTCTCCACCAATAATTCAACCATTTCTTCCCTGTTTTTTCTCACTGACCAGGAACGATGTGTGTTCAAAGCACATGTGGAAAAATGAAGGGCTCCCAACATCTCCAGTAAGCAGCATCAGCCTAAACTCATCCAGAAAAGACTTAGCATTTGTCTACTCTAGTTCTCTGCCTGCATCTCAGCAGCATACAGCTGTTCCAAATACACTCAGTTTTATCCACAAAGAAGTGATATCTTCACAAAGGGAGGAACTGTAACCAGACATCAAATGAAGGCAGATTACACAACCTCCAATCTGAGTTGAAACATGAGATCAAGAGTGTGACCAGCTATTTGAATCGAATCAATAACCACCTGGATAATCCTGGTGGCCATGAAATCTTGAGCTGATAGAGAATTTTCATCACCTATATTGGTATTAAAGCCAATGAACACTCAGCCTTGATGCCTCCAATATCACTGCAGTGGGAAACTGTAGGGATTTCATGTACAGCAAGACAGCCAGTACCATCTTCTTAACCCCATCCCAGAACTGACATCTGAGATCAATGCAGTGTACTAGATCCAACTTTGTCATAAGAAATCTTCTGCATTTCAGGTTGTATGCAAATAGCATGATCACACCACTCTCCCTTATGTTAATGCAGTATTAGATGCCTATCTAGGACCAAGCACCCAAAACCAGTCCAGTAATATTATCTAGTTTCCATAATATATGCAAAACTGGGCAACTAATCCTTTCTATAAATATCAACTCATGTATGTAAAAGCATACATGTTCTTTCATGGACAGACTGTGAACTTAAAATTTTTGAAAGAACATTTGTGGAGGCTGCGTTGAAATGTAGATCCAATGGTGGTTTATTCTCTTTGCATTGTGTACATTTAATATATTAACTCGTTTGTCTTACCAGGAACCACACATGTGTATCAAAGGGAGACTCCTGCTCCAAGTGCATGCTGCTCACATGACAGTAACTATTATTTATTCTAGTAATATTTCCAAGTCACTTACTGTGAAATAGATTTACAAGGCTTTGTTTGTCAGATCTTTTTTAAAATGTAATTCTAATAGGTCCTTAGACATTCCGATAAAAGTTGGTAAATTTTTATTTGAGCTTTAATTATAAAAAATTGGATTAACAAATGGTAAAATTACTGCTTGTTGGAAAAATGTTAATATTTGTTTCATTTTAGTTTTTTAAATGAAATTTCATATAATGTCTACTGAGTATTTTGCAATTGAAAGGGTAGCAGCTTCTGCTAAACATACTGTAAAAACATACTGTATGAAGAATTGCAGGTATTATATTTAAAGGCAATTTGAATGACTGTTTCAGCTTCATGAGTATTGACTTTTATTCCACTAATGCACAAATCAGCAGGGAGTATGTTCATGCAGCGATATAGTGAAACCATTTTTTAGAATGTAAAGTGCAAAGTAATAAAATTCCAACTGTAACATATAACATTTTTCATTTTGCATATACATGAAAAACATGATAATGCCTCAATTAAGGGTTTAATACACGTTGTGAAACATCAGGACTCCTGGCTAGCTATCTTGATATTCATTGTTTGAGATTTAAAGGCTTGCTATAAAGGCTTGCTATTGGGCCAGATCCTTAGCTGGTGCAAATTCATGTAGATTCACTCAAATCAATGACGCCATGCCAACATATATACCAGCTCAGGATTTGGCCTATTGTATCCAATAAGTGCCTGAATAGAACAGTAGAGATACATTGGTCACTGATGGCATAGGCATAAATGGTTGTGTGTTTGTGTTTTCCTTTTGTTGGTTGGAGACATTTTTTTTGGCGACCTGGAGTGTTATTAAAATATACAGATTATATTCTATATTGGTTCTTATTTTTCTGTTATGCTTATCACTGTATTATTTGATGACCTTCCATAGTGCATTAAGCAATGTGACTTCACATCTGTCACATATTGTTTATTCTGTCATCTTCTCTCCAGGGGGAGAAGCGTGTGCAGTGGAGTGTTTTGTTTTGGTAGGTTTTATTGTTGGTTTTAAAATAGACATGTTGGAATTTATTTATGCTAGAAAAGGCAAGGCAAAAAGTGTGCCTTGCTCTTGAAGTGGAAGGTGGGGAGGTTTGTGATGGTCTTGGTTCCTGAGACAAGGGATTGCACTGGGGAAAAAGCAATGTTTATAAGGCTGGTTTCTTAAGGGAGAATTTTGAACATAATAAGAGGAGGTTTTTTCTTTTCTTTTCTGTGCATTAATAAATACTTCAAAGAAGCTGTTAATAACCATGGGCCTGATCCTATTAAATCATTGGGAGCCTTTCTAATAACTTCAATGGGCTTTGGATCACACCTCAGGAAAAGATTGGGAAGTATGTTACTTACTGAATGATAAAAGGGTACTCTTTTTGTTTTGTAAGTTTTTGCAACAGGAAGGTCGGTGAGAGCTGGAATGTGATTATTTTGCTTGGACTTTCCCCTTAAAATTAAATCATCCCATCATGGAGGTAAACCTAGATTCTAGGTCCTAAAAACTAGAGCTTTTCATACCAAGTCAAATGGTGTGAACTCTGACCCTGGATTTGTGGTGTTCTGGGACACAGATTTCATAGGCTGGCTGGCTGGTGATTTTGTTACACACATTTGTTTGTGTTGGTGTAAATTATAGTAAATGCATTTAAGATATTTTTTAATTATTGGAAACTTACCTTTCAGTTTGCTGGTTGATTGCAGCACATATGAATTAATTATACTTTCTATTTGTTTTTAAATAATAGGGAGATCTAAGGGAGCAGAGAAACTACCGTCTGGCACAACAGGTGTTAAAGAAAACCTTGGGTCCGCTGGAATGGTGGGTAGAAACATGAAGAGACATATGAATCTTTAACACATCCGCACATAAATATCTTGCAACAGCAGCTCCAACAGTGCCATGTGAATGTCTGTTCTCATTTTCAGGTGACATTGTAAACAAGAAGTGGGCAGCATTATCTCCTGTAAATGTAAACAAACTTGTTTGTCTGAGCAATTGGTTGAATAAGAAATAGGACTGAGTGGACTTGCAGGCTCTAAAATTTTACATTGTTTTATTTTTGAATGCAGTTTTATTTTTACATAATTCTACATTTGTAAGTTCAACTTTCATGATAGAGATTGCATTACAGTACTTGTATTAGCTGAATTGAAAAATACTATTTCTTTTGTTTTTTACAGTGCAAATACTTGTTATCAAAAATAAAGTGAGCACTGTACAGTTTGTATTGTGTCGAAATTGAAAGCAATATATTTGAAAATGTAGAAAACATCAAAAATATTTAAATAAATGGTATTCTATTATTGTTTAACAGTGTGATTAATCACAATTATTTTTTTAATGGCAATTAATTTTTTAATCATTTGACAGCTCTAATTTTTATATAAGAAAATGTTCCTTGGTCCTTCAATGAGATCGTCTGCCTCTCATGCTTAGGGCATGATCCAGTGCCCACTAATACCAATGATGTCTTTCCCATTAATACAAGCAGAAGTGACCAGGCCTTAGGGCCAGATCTTAAGCTTGTGTAAATTGGCATGGCTTAATTTAACACAAAGGGGCTACTCCAAGTTATGCAGGCAGACAATCTGGCCCTTCAAATTTAGTATGACAAACTCTGTTCTCTTGGAGATGGATTCATGCTATCTTAGCTCTAGAACTTTTCATAGGAATATAAATTTTACAGAATACATCAACCTATTATTTCATCAAGGCTGGTATCCTGCCTCTGAGAAGTACATGATACTACTATATATGGTTGAAACTAGGGAACTCAGGTTATGCCCAGGAACATATATGATTATCTGTGTCATGATCTTACCTTGCTTAGCTATTATTATTACCTTTAAGTGACAATATGTTCAGCACATAACTATCAAGAGAATTCCTGCCCAGGATAGCTAACTTTCTAGAAGACAGAAGTAGAAGACAGACAAATGGCCCTTAGAGACCATGGGGAAGGAGTCACCTGAGAAAAAAATGTCCTCTTCCCTTAACTCTTGCTGTACTGATTAATAACTACATATGTTATTGTTGTATAATGCTTTTCTTACATTAAATATTTTCATAGTATTTCTGTTTTGAGATGTATTTTTTCAGTAAAATATTTTAATGACTTTGTGTGATTTATTTTTCATTCTACCTACATGCATGCCTCTTGGCATTGCTGACTATATAACTAGAAAAGTTCTGTTTCACTTGGTGTATCACTCCTTTCAAGCAACTTCCCAGGAAGTTCTAACTGAACTTAAGAAAATACAAGTGGAACACACACACACACAAAAAATCCTACTAGTAGAAATGGCATATTATGAAAGAATATGGATGTAGAGGTGGTTATTATGCAGTTTCTGCACATGTAACATTGTGCAAACTCTTTCCTGCTACCTGCTATGTAGAATTTATTTTACACTATATCAAAATATCATTGCATGGCAACCCTAGGTAACTACTAGAGGTTAAATCTTTCCCCACACTTTAAACCTCAGTAGCTAAAGCAGCAGATCCAGAAGCCCAGTTCGGCTGCCCCTCTGACCTACCTTGACTCATTTCCCAAATCATGACGGATGCAAGAATGTGAAGAGAGGCTCAGCTGAGTGCTGGAAATGGGGTATGGATTCTGTGTGCAAGCTGGCCAAGTGCTGGACCACTGCCCCATGCTAAATCTTGCTGATTTCACAATAATGGTCATCCTCCCTATCAGTTTGTTGCTGAAAACTTTCATGTCTGCGCATCTACAGATAGGGCTTTTGGTTTAGTGCACACCAGGAGGGTCTGCCTGGACCAATAAATGCACATGTTAATGTCCCTTAGAAATCACACCCCTGTAGTGTGCATTACTGCTCCATGTAGATATGTCCTTAGCTACAAGAAACCATTTCCACTGTTTTTTGTGTTTATTGGATAAACACCAATTCGTGTGTGTGTGTGTACATGTGTGACCCCTCCCTCCAGATTGTTTTATTAAGTAACATAAAATCAGAAGCCCTACCTATAGATTAGTTGGTTACCTATGCTGATTTTGTCTGTTTTAGAGTTATAGGTAGTCATTTAATAACGTTTATCTCAACTCAGCATACATTAGTTGATTTAGGAAAGAGAAGAAAGAAAAAGACTGTAGCAAAGCCTTCAAAGTGTACTGTTTACACAGAGCTCTGTGTAACACACTGGTCAATAAATATCATCACCAGTGGTCACTCTGATCCTATGCTACAGCTGTATTATCTACTTTCCAGCCAGATGACTACACACACTATTAAGAAATTATACATTGTGCTAATTATGGTAAGATTATTATCCTCCTTACTGATATGATCCCCTCTAAGAGCCTGTGTGATAAACCAGCCATATCAAATGTCAGTCTCAGTTCACAAGAACTAAAGCATTACAATTTAGTTTTAAATTCTTAACAAGATTACAATCCCTTAGAATGACATTGTCTGTGCAAAAGTAATCATTTTAATGATTTATTTTACCATGAAATCTACATATCAGCATCAGCTTTCCATTGGTATGAATTGAATTATCATAGCTATAGCAACAATGCCTAATCCTACCACTGAATTTATTGGATACATCCTGGTGTCTAGAATTAAATGTAACAAAATATTTTTAAAACCAATATCATAAAGATATAATTCTTGTCAGCTGGAACAAAGGGCTTCACTTTGTAATATACACACTAATACTGATCATTTCACCTTTGCAGATGCTAGTAAGACTTTGACCCAGATCTTTGCTTTCAGTGATATGTGTGGCTGAAATACCAATTTATCCTTCTAAAAAACTTTTCTAGAATTTTACCACTGTGGTATTGGTTTGACTAGACATAGAATATAAGTCATGTAGGACTGTAAGGGACCTTGATAAGCCATTTCCCTGCACTGATACAGGACTGATACAGACCATACCTGACAGGTGTTTGACTAATCTATTCTTAAAAGTCTCCAATGATGGAGATTCCACAACTTCCCTAGGTAATTTGTTCCAGTGCTTAACTATGTTACAGTTAGGAAGTTTTTTCCTAATTATAACCAAATATGACCAGATTAAGCCCATTGCTTCTTAGATTCATAGATTCATAGACACTAAGGTCAGAAAGGACCATTATGACCATGTAGTCCGACCTCCTGCATAACACAGGCCACAGAATCTCACCCACCCACTCCTGTGAAAAACCTCTCACCTAAGTCTGAGCTATTGAAGTCCTCAAATTGTGGTTTAAAGACTTCAAGGAGCAGAGAATCTTCCAGCAAGTGACCTGTGCCCCATACTACAAAGGAAGGCGAAAAACCTCCAGAGCCTCTTCCAATCTGCCCTGGAGGAAAATTCCTTCCCGACCCCAAATATGGCGATCAGCTAAACCCTGAGCACATGGGAAGATTCACCAGCCAGATACCTAGGAAAGAATTTTCTGTAGTAACTCAGATCCCACCCCATCTAACATCCCATCACAGGCCATTGGGCCTATTTACCATGAATAGTTAAAGATCAATTAATTACCAAAATCATGTGATCCCATCATACCATCTCCTCCATAAATTTATCGAGTTTAATCTTAAAGCCAGATAGGTCTTTTGTCCCCACTGCTTCCCTTGGAAGGCTGTTCCAGAACTTCACTCCTCTGATGGTTAGAAACCTTCATCTAATTTCAAGTCTAAACTTCCCAATGACCAGTTTATATCCATTTGTTCTTGTGTCCACATTGGTACTGAGCTTAAATAATTCCTCTCCCTCTCCGGTATTTATCCCTCTGATATATTTATAGAGAGTAATCATATCTCCCCTCAACGTTCTTTTAGTTAGGCTAAACAAGCCAAGCTCCTTGAGTCTCCTTTCATAAGACAGGTTTTCCATTCCTCGGATCATCCTAGCCCTTCTCTGTACCTGTTCCAGTTTGAATTCATCCTTCTTAAACATGGGAGACCAGAACTGCACACAGTATTCCAGGTGAGGTCTCACCAGTGCCTTGTATAACGGTACTAACACCTCTTTATCTCTACTGGAAATACATCGCCTGATGCATCCCAAGACCGGATTAGCTTTTTTCACAGCCATATCACATTGGCGGCTCATAGTCATCCTATGATCAACCAATACTCCAAGGTCCTTCTCCTCCTCCATTACTTCTAATTGATGCGTCCCCAGCTTATAACTAAAATTGTTATTAATCTCTAAATGCATAACCTTACACTTCTCACTGTTAAATTTCATCCTATTACTATTACTCCAGTTTACAAGGTCATCCAAATATTCCTGTATGATTTCCCAGTCTCTCTCTAAATTGGCAATACCTCCCAGCTTTGTATCATCCGCAAACTTTATTAGCACACTCCCACTTTTTGTGCGAGGTCAGTAATAAAAAGATTAAATAAGATTGCTCCCAAACCTGATCTCTGAGGAAATCCACTGGTAACTTCCCTCCATCCCACAGTTCACCTTTCAGTAGGACCCGCTGTAGTCTCCCTGTTAACCAATTCCTTATCCACCTTTCAATTTTCATATTGATCCCCATCTTTTCCAATTTAATTAATAATTCCCCATCTGGCACGGTATCAAACGCCTTACTGAAATCTAGGTAAATTAGATTCACTGCGTTTCCTTTGTCTAAAAAATCTGATACTTTCTCAAAGAAGGAGATCAGGTTGGTTTGGCACGATCTACCTTTTTGTAAAACCATGTTGTATTTTGTCCCATTTACCATTGACCTGAATGTCCTTAACTACCTATTAGACTGGTATCCACACTGCCCTTCCTCCTTATATACATTCTCCTACCCATGGCTGTATCCTTTCTTACTTCGTTTTCTTCCCTCTCAATGCTAAAATCCAGCGTGGAGATTACCTGGACATCTCTCAACCATCTCCCCCGAATTCCTAGTTTAAAGCTCTCTTAATCAGTTGTGCCAGCCTCCACCCTAGAATTCTATTTCCTTCCCTACTCAGATGAAGTCCATCCCGAGAGAACTGTCTTCTGTCCATGAATGCCTCCCAGTGGCCATACATCCCAAAGCCATCCTTATAGCACCACTGCCTAAGCCATCTGTTGATAGTCATAATCTTGTCACACCTTTGTTGCCCTTCTCTAGGAACAGGCAGAATCCCACTAAAGATCACCTGAGCCTCGATTTCCTTAAGCGTCTTCCTCAGCCTAGCATAGTCTCCCTTAATACTTTCCAGTGAGAATCTAGCCATACCATTTGTTCCCACATGAAGGATAATTAGGGGATTCTTTCCTGCTCCCTTTAGGATCCTTTTCAACCTCAGGTCTACATCCCGTATCTTAGCACCTGGAAGACAGCACACCCTTCTATTCTCTGGATCAGCTCTGGTTACAGGCTTGTCTATTCTTCTCAGTAAAGAGTCCCCGATCACATAGACCTGCCTTTTCCTGGTGACAGTGCTATTCTCCAGTCTATCCCCTGTTCCCTCTGGCTGCAAGTTCTTTCCATTCCTATTCTCCCTTGTAATCCTCTTCAACCCATCCTGTATCCTCCTGGGGCTCATATTTGGTGTAGTCTCCATTGACTCTTCCCCTTTTCCTATAGGAATAGCCGCTCTTCTCTTCTTCCTTGCCTTTCCACCTTCAGCGACTACCTGCTGAGCCCCTTCTTCATTTTCCAACTCTGCAAAACTGTTCTTGAGCTCTATTTCTCCTTCACTAGCCCATCTTTTCCTCTGCCTGGTTCTTTTAGTCTCATGTTTCCACTTTTCTCACCACTTTCCTCACCCAGCCTCCCCTCAGAAACCTCAGTCCTGCTTCCATCTGCAAGTCTGAGCTTTTCCCTTCAGATACCTCATGTCTTTGCTCCATAATCTGCTCGAACCCCTTTCTAAACTCAACCAGACTTTTCACCTGCATCTCCAAACCTCGGATCTTTTCCTCCATCAGCTCTATCAGACGGCATTTCATGCAGACAAAACCCTTACCAGGTACCCCCTCCAGGATCATGTACATACCGCAGCTTCCACATCCAGTCATCTTCATTGTGTCTTCCACTACATGAGTCACTCCCACTGCTGCCTCTGTATCTGTCATAGCCTTCCCCCCTAAATCCTGTTCATCTGGGAAACACAAACCACACCAAAACACCACCACCCGCAGCGAAAACAACCCCCAAACAAGCACCACAATACAAACTCCCCTTGCAAACTCCCACTGAAACTCCCCTGTTTACAGCTATGTTTGCTAGCTCCTGTGCCGCTACAGTTGTCCTGTCCTCAATGGAAAAGGAGAATACTATATACCCCTCCTGTTTCTAACAACCTTTTACATACATGTAGGTTTATGTCCCCACTCTATCTTCTCTTCTCCAGACTAAACAAACAATTTCTTCATTTTCCTTACAGATCATGCTTTCTAGACCTTTAATCATTTTTATTGCTCTCCTCTGGACTTTCTCCAATTTGTCCATATCTTTCCCAAAGATTGGTGCCCAGAACTGTACACAGTACTCCAGTTGAGACCTTATTCAGATTGAGTAGAGTAGAATAATTACTTCTCATGTCTTTCTTACAAGACTCCTGCTAATATCTCCCATCTATGGGGCTTCCTGGCTTGCAGCTGGGCAACTGAACAAGTAATGGCTCAGGCATCCTGGGTGAGGACTGAGCAAATAAACAGTCCCTGGCTTGGGTTTCCTGGTCTAAGGGTTAGCACTCATCCAGCCCCAAGTGAGGGACCAGGTGTGGGGTACCTGAAGCAACCCTGCTCCACTGGATCCCAGCCCAGTGCTCCAGAAGCAACAGGGTTGGTGGAGAAATGTGAGGTCACTGCCTTGCCTCCTGGAAACACAACAGGACCAATGTCTCATTCCCCTGGGCTATTTCCTACCAGCATGTGGTAGGGCTGCTCCACAGCCACTGGGGCCTGGTTCCCAGTCTCCTTGCCATGCGGCTCACTTTTTACTCCCTCATTGGATTTCTCCATTTCCCAGGGCAGTGGCTTGCCTTTTCTCCAGGCTGGCTCAGGAGATTCATCACCCACCACAGCCAGTCATGGCTCTGCTTGGTGGCTCAGCTCCTTGGGTAGGAAGTCTGGTTCCTCCCGTGGTCTGGCCCCAATGGAGTTTCCTGTGAAGGGGGCATGGCAGGGTTAGATGAGCCCAACTGGATGAGTTAACCCATTCTATATCAGAATGAGGCCACTCTGCCTCATTATAAGAACTTTGCATCTGTCCTTAAGGAATTTCATCCTTTTTTTCAGACCATTTGTCCAGTTTGTCAAGATCATTTTGAATTTTAATCCTGTCCTCCACATAGCTATCAACCTCTCCCAGTGAGGTATCATCCGCATATTATAAGTGCACTCTCTATGCCAGTATCCAAATCATTTATGAAGATACTGAACAGAAACAAACCCATGGGACTCTACTAGATATGCCCTCCCAGCTTGATTGTGAACTGTTGATAACTATTCTGAGTGAACTTTTCCAAACAGCTGTGCACTCACTTTATAGTAGGTTTATCTCGGGCTAGGCTATATTTCCTTACTTTGTTAATGAGAAGGTCACAGATGACCTATCAGAAGGTTTATGAGAGTCAAGCTATATCACATCTTGTGCTTTCCCCATCCACATGGTTTTTTACCCTGACAAAGAAGGATCTGGATTTGTGTTGAGAAATCCACGTTGACTGTTACTTACCACCTTGTTATTTTCTAGGCGCTTACAAATTGATTGTTTGATTATATGTTCCATTATTTTACCAGTTAATGAACTTAAACTGACTGGACTGGAATTCTATGGATTGTCCTTGTTCCTCTTTTTCAAGGATAGGTACTATATTTCCCCTTTCCTATTCCTCTGGGATATCTCCCATCCACCACAATTTCTCTACAATACTTGCTAATGGCTCTGAGACCTCTTCAGCCAGTTCCTTAAGTATTCTCTATGTATTTTGTTAGGCGCTGCTGACTTGAAGGCATCTAACGTGTCTAAATAATTCTTAACTTGTTTCCATATTTTAGTCTCAGATCTTACCTCATTTACACTTATGTTCATTATGTTTGTCATCCAATGACTGCTAGCATTTTTGGTGAAACCTGACACAAAAAAGGCTTCAGCCACTGCTATGTTTTCTGTTATTGTCTTTCTCTCCTCATGAGTAGTGGGCCTACCCTGTCCTTGGTCTTCCTCTTGCTTCTAATGCATTTGTAAAATAGGATTAATTCTGGCCCCATTGAAAGTCAATAGTAAAACTTCCTTCCCCCCTCCATTTTGATTTTAATGGTGAAGTCTTCGGGACACAGAGCCCAAATGAGAAGGGAAGGTACCTATCTTCAGGTTTATTAGAACAGTCTTTTCACTGCAACATCAGGATCCCAACAAGGGCAGTCAGGGTCAAGGGTCAGAGCAGGGGGAAACTGAAGGCTGAGAATAGCAGAGTAATTCATAGTCAGGTTTCAGGCCAGGGTACAGAGGGTCAGAGTCCAAGTCAGGTTTCAGGGTTCAAGTCAAGACGCGAAGGCCAAATCAAGCCAAAGTCAAAGCTAGGAAGTCACAAGGAACAAGTCATGAGGGAAGTCATAGTAGCTACAGAAGATCCACACAGGTTCCCTGAGCACATCTGTGTTTATCCAGGGCAGGGAGCCAACAAGGAGCCATGAAGCTGCTGTCTGTCAAACCTTTGAGGCAGAACTTCCCAGGATTTTTGTTCACACTGGGTCATAGGAAAAGGAATGCTGGGTAGCAGCCTGGAGATGTCAGCTGCCTGGTAGCTCTGTGGGCCTGGTTTCTAGATCCATAGGGCCTTACACCTATAGCTGTTTGAAGGAAAGAGTCTTTGAAAGCCAGTGGCTCCAGTAGGAAAAATGTCAGCCAGTGGTAGAGGAACAATGAAGGATAATCTTTAAATCAGAGCTTCCTTTTCCTGGCTCCCCCTACTGCTCTAAGTGTCACAATACTGTCCTCATACAATTATGTGGGTCAAAATATAAAAGACTAATGAGAGTTCCCAGTAACTTGAGGCATTTGAGGCTATACAAGGATCATGATTCCTCTCACTCTTTGCTTTTCAGAAAGTTTTTTTTAAGATACTGACTATAGTAAAAACACTGGCACCAGATTTAACACCAGCTTTGGTTTCTGCCTGTTAGCATTCACAATTATAGTTAATTACTGATTTCTAATAATCTCTACCTCTGCTACAGTGTCTGAGACACAGAGTCTCCAGAGATCTTACTGATAGTTGTGAGAACCCCACTGGGATATGATTCAAGTGGGTCATAGGATCAGGTGCTGTCTAGGCTGCCAGCTTGATAGAGCCAATTGCTGACACTGTTTCTCCCCATTCTCATAATGGTAGTAGTCATATCCTGCTCACTTAAAAAGAGGGTGAAAACAAGTTTGGGGCTTGCAGTCTATCTTACACAGTGCCTCAGACAACCTGCTGAAAGGAAGCAATCACCCTAACTGTTTAAAGACCACAGAGGAGAGAGCACCTTGCCTTTGAATGGAGATGGAACAGGTAATAGGGACCGCACTCTATATAAACCATGGTATTTGTGTTCTTAGCAAGGCCTTCCTTTCAGGTATGATTTTTGGTGGCAAATGTGTACAGATAGCAGCAGCCCAAGTTTAGGGTCTGGGAGGAGATTCAATTAAATTTCAGGCAGCTGCTTACCAGAGTCACACACACAGGCTGAAATCCTGGACCCATTGAAGTCAATGGGAGTTTTCCCAGTGACTTCAGCAGGTCCAGGATTTCACTCACAGGGATTAACTGACGTTTTGTTTGTTTGTTTGTTTGTTTGGTGTTGTTGTCAACTTGTTTTAAATGATTTTTCCAGCTTGATACAGCCTGTCTTTAAGAAAACAAACAAAAATAGCTTCTGCTAATTTACATGGCACCTCTGATCACATGGGACATCCACTGACTATAGAACTTGCAATCTGACTTCCACCATCTGAATTATTCTACTATGACTTATCTGAAGAAACTCTGGTTTCAAGCTCTGAATACTGAGGGTGAAAAATGTGCTGGTCATCCTGAAATAGAAAAAAAAAAGTTTCCCAGAAGTTTTGACATGAACAAAATTTGAGTACATCAAGTTGTTTGTAGTAATTGTTTAAACTAAAGCAAGGCTGATTTTCAGTGCATTTGCGTTTCAATTTTGACAATTTGAACTGCTATAGTTTAGATCCTTTGCCTTTGTTAGCATTAGATATGAAAACTCCTTCCCTTCCTTGTTCATCCAAGTGTTCATCCAGATTTGATTAATCTGATTTATTTTTAAAATTTGAGTAGTTAATTGTATTTATTTTCAAAGTACATTCAAGTGTAATGTAGGCACGAATGCCTCAACAATAATGAAATCTGATGGATTAATTCATATGCATGCTGTTGTTTTGCTGTGTGGTCGTAAGGAATTGCAACATATTTATCATACAGTTATCAAAAGAAAGGTTACAATGGATTAACTACAAGGCATATCAAACTACAATTACAACTATCAAACTATAACTACAGTGGATTAACTGCAAGGCATATCAAAATATCTTTATATTGAAATATTTTCTATACAAAGCTCAGTACTATAGACTAAAAGAAACCACTGCCTCTGAGGAATATACAAACCTATATCTTCAGGATTTGACTAAGTAGACTGCTCTCCCCTTTCTGCAACTTCAGATGGAAAGCATGGTCCTCCCTACAGACACTGTAAAGTTGATATCCTGGAGTCAGCAAAGGCAATGGCAAAATTCCAATTGATTTAATCAAGATATCACCCTAAATTGCTTCTCCCTTTTTTCAGAAACTGAAGTGGAAAAGCTGTTTATTCCCTGCTCAGTTGTCTTTTTACCTCTAGTAGCATTTTTATAGCACTTAATATGTTCAAAGCAATGTATTTGGCACTGGCCATTGTCAGAAAACAAGATACTGGGTTAGATGGACCACTAGGCTAGATGGACCATTGTTCCAATACCGCATGGTCATTATGTTCTTCTATACAATGTTGAGACAGCAATGAGCTAAATATGTTCTGTTCCTGATAAGCACCCAGTAATATTGGAACTGTCTTTTTGTTCTGAGTTTGTACAGTGCCTAACACAATGAGGTCCTGGTCCATGATTAGGGCTCCTAGGTGCTACACATAGATAGATAGATAGATAGATAGATAGATAGATAGATAGATAGATAGATAGATAGATAGATAGATAGATAATGTAAGCTGGACACATGTATCCATATAAACAAAGTTAATAACTGAAGCAACACAAGTCAAATACTTCAATCAGTATGACCTTTAAATTAAAATATTTTAAAATAAATGTTACTGTTTTGCAACAACATTTTAGAATGATCTCCAACACTGTTTTAATCAGAATACAAAGGTTATAATAAAATAAATAATAATAATAAAAAACTTTAAATAGAGACCACTTTTAAAGGATTCCATTAACACAGTATAACAGCACTTTCCAGTAAATATATTTAAATACCCTTTATTACTAAGTGACTGACCTTTTTGTTTTTCTTCCCCCCAAAAACCAATATAACGAAAAATTGCTATATGTGAAGTGAGAAATATTATATTTTGTCAAGAATAGAAACTTAGTGTTTTTAAGTGATTCTTGTTGGTTTGTTTTTTTCCCTAAATGTTTTAACACACACACACTAAACTCTGTTAGAAAAGACAATGGTAACATTTTCTAAAACAAAGCTATGATTAAGTCAGGGGAGAAAAGGCAAACAAGTTTCAAAAACTATCTATTCTGCCATTAATCCCCTGTGTTAAGGAAATGAAGTCACCCACAGGCTGTACATGTACATGTGGGAAATTATTATTAAAAAATTAATAAACAAATTGCAGTTTTTCAATCCTAATTCACATGTAGGTGTTGTCAGTTTCAGGGTAACTGCACCTGTATCCCCACCCACGGTGGTCCACTCCAGGAGTGCCCAGTCAGGTCTCAAGTCTCCAGTTGTCTCTGGATAGGGAACCTGTGTCCAGCTGATAAAGAAAAGAACCAGAAAACAACCCTATAATCATGTAAAGCTAGGCTTCTGTCTTTTTTCTATGCTTATCTGTCCTTTCCCTATGTTTATGGGCAGAAAGAATTTGAATTATGTGTAACCTGTACTCCCCATTTGGGGAAAGAATTCCTTATATAGATGGGCCTCCATTTTCATACCTCAGGACTCAGACCAACCAGGGTTGACCAGTTTAAACTGGAAGAGATATCACAAAGTATGTTGAACCAAGCTATAAAAGCTCTACCTTGTTCTTTGTTCTGGGCTTCGCCATATTCCTCTGTGTAGGAATTGGTGAGCCCTTCAGCTGTCGTACTTGCTAGCATTAAAGTGCCTCATTTTATCTAAGAGTCCTGACTCTGTGTTTGTTTGGCTAATACAGAAGTCCAGGGAAGGCTACCCTCCCAACCCTAGACGGGAGGGAAACCCTTTTTCCCCTAACACAGCTGCCTTTTGATCGGGGGGCTTAAGGTTGCTCAGATCTCTGCCTCACACTGTGATATTCCCAACAAACCAGTCTGCCTAAAGGCCAGTGCCTGTGTTTTGCTTTCATGTCTCTCCAAGAGCCATGAATATTATATTGCCAGTAGTTATGTTACCACACAGCTCTTTCTAAGCAAGCACTTTTATTCTTAAGGTAGAACTGTTACCGAAAAAAAACATAAAAAAAAAAGGTTCCTATAATAAGCACAATAAAAACTTACCAGAGGTCCTAGTAGGCCAAAATCTTTCCAACTCTTCTGCAAAGATTGGGCCCCCATTGAACAAAAGGTCCTTTTCTTTTGCTGGATCAGAAAGAAGGCCCCAAATCAGTTTGAACCCAGCCTTTTCTTTATCAAGAGCCCTTTCTTTGTCACTTGGTCTTCAGAAAATCCAGTTTGAATATGTATATGAGACCCTCCCTGAGGGTGGTACCTCTCTGGAGATGTTTAAAACCTAAGTGATTCACCTTAATCACGCTCCACTGTTTTTGGTTTCTGGGGGAGCTGTGGTACCTCTTTCTATGGAGATGCATACAATCCCTGGCCACAATGATACATACATTTAATACAATATGGTCCACAAAAGATCTTGCATTTGGTTGCAACATCTGTCACAGGTGTTACCACCCTAGTCTCAGCACCATTTGAGTGTTTTTATTTGAAATGCATGGAACCAAAGTGTCTGTTTCGGTTTCATGCCCTTAAATTGACAGAACTTATTTTTAAAATAAGAGACTTTCAGTTGTTTTGACATATTGGCATTTGCTTCTTTTAGTTTGACAATCTGGAGCATGAAGATAGTGTAATAAAACTCAACCCCCAGCATGAGAAACCTGTGTGGACATGAGCTGGTGACTCTGATGTCTCTGCAGGTCTGAAATACTGAGGGCCTGATTTGTAACTCCCTCACACTTTCGGCAGTCATTGACACCTGTGTGACATATGTGTACATTGCTGCCATTCTAATTTAGTAGCAGTTTACAGTAGCTCTGAAGGCAGTTTGCACAGATGTAAATGAGAAAACTGGAGAATCAGGCCTTGGGTCCAGATTTATTCCCCTGCAACTTTCCCCTTCCCTATATAGAGGAATCATTGGGGCAGGTCCTGGTGTAGGCTAGGGCAGCTATGTGGGCTTGCTAAATTTTCACTCTTGTTGCAATGACCTCTACAGGCAATTGAAGTAGTGCAGAATTGCCAGGGCATAAGAATAACCCAGCCACTCTCCCAGAATGCCCTCTGCTCCAGGGCCTCCTGTGGGAAGGACTGTCACAGAGCCAGTATGCCCCGCTCTGTGGGTCCCACAGGGAGCCTGTTGGATGAGTCATCATCTCAAAGGGAAAGGAGGTGCTTTATCACCCCTTTGCAGAACAGCGAATTCCTCCATAAATCTCTGGACTTTGGGTATATCTCACACTAGATGGATGAACTACTTGCCAGTGAATCATTACATCACTGTCAGTTCACGAGGAACCTTGCACTTCTTAGCCCAGTTAGACAGAGGTAAATTGTACTAGTGCAGGCTCATCAAAATTAAAAATACCTCTCCAACCCCTTATTCACTGACCAAGGTACATAATACAGCCACAGCCATTCTGAATCCAAAGGCAGAAAGCACCCACACCTTTTTGTGTCCCCTCTGTCCTCCCATTCATTAGACTTTTTTATTTAGCATTTTCAAAAGAGGAACTTTTAAGTGTTCTTGACCAATTAACGTTTGGTTTTGAAAGCAAATGTTTGCTTGTAATTTATTAGATAATGCTGACATAAAAAATGGGGAGAAAGTCATTTACAGGAACTTTGAGCACCATGGTTGAGAAATATTTATTCACTTTTTTCAAATATGTAGTTAGGAATTCAAATGCAGTCAATGTGAACAGTGTTCTGAATTTGCTATTGCAGTGCCAGATAGTTTGAATATGGTCTTAAATATCTCTCAAGTCATGGGACCACTGCTGGAAGATGGCATCATTTAGTAGTATAACCTCAAACTCTTAATTAGTGATTTATAGGCGTTTTGCCTCCTAGGAGTTGGACTATGACTAATAATAGAAATTTCTTATCCTATACAAATATAGTACCTATCTTTAAAAAGGGGAACAAGGAGGATCCAGTGAATTATAGACCAGTCTGCCTAACTTCAATAACTGGAAAGATAGTGGAGCAAATTATTAAACAATCAGTTTCTAAGCACCTGGAGGATAATAGGGTTATAAGGAATAGTCAGCATGGATATGTCAAGAACAAATCATGCTAAACCAACTTAATTTCCATCTTTGATAGGATTACTGAGCTAGTTGATAGAGGGAAGCAGTAGACATAATATACCTTGATTTTAGTAAGGCTTTTGACACAGTTTCACGTGACATTCTCATAAGCGAACTAGAGAAACGTGGTCTGGATGAAATTACCATCAGGTGGGTGCACAAGTGGTTGAAGGACCAAACTCAAAGAGTAGTTATAAATGCTTTGATGTCAAACTGGGAGGGTGTATCCGGTGGTGTGTCGTAGGGATCAGTCCTGGGTCTGGTACTATTCAATATTTTCATTAACAACTTAGAAAATGGAGTAGAAAGTAAGCATGCTTATAAAATTTGCAGATGACAACAAGCTGGGAGGGGTTGCAAGCACTTTGGAGGACAGGCTTAAAATTCAAAATGACCTTGATCAAATGGAGAATTGGTCTGAATTCAATAAGATGAAATTCAATAAAGACAAGTGTGAAGTCCTTCACTCAGGAAGGAAAAATAAAATGCACAACTACAAAATGTGAAATAACTCACTAGCAGTAGTACAGCTGAAAAGGACTTTGGGGTTTTAGTGGATCACAAACTGAGTATGAGTCACCAACGTGGTGCAGGTGCAAAAAAGGCAAATATGATTCTGGAGTGTATTAACAGGCATGTTATATGTAAGACGGAGGAAGTAATTGTCCTGTTCTATTCGGTACTGATCAGGTCCCAGTTGGAGTACTGTGTCCAATTCTGCGCAACACAATTTAAAAAGAATGTGGCCAATCTGGAAAGAGTCTGGAGGAGAGCAACAAAACTGATAAAAGATTTAGAAAACCTGGCATATGAGGAAAGGTTGAAAAAACTGGGAATATTTAGTCTTGAGGAAAGAAGGCTGACAATCTTCCAATAGGTTAAAGGTTGTTAGAAAGAGGAAGGTGATCAGTTTTTCTTCATATTCACTGAAGGTAGGACAAGAAGTAACGGGTTTAATCTGCAGCAAGGGAGACTTAGGTTGGTTATTAGGAAAACTCTCTAACTATATGGGTAGTTAATCTCTTGAATAGGCTTCCAAGGGAGGTCTTGAAGTCCCCATCACTGGAAGCTTTTAAAGACAAGTTGGACAAACACCTGTCAGTGATGGTCTAGGTTTACTTGGTCCTGCCACAGAGCAGGGGGCTCGACTTGATGACTTGTCAAGGTTCCTTAAAGTCCAACATTTCTATGATTTTTTTATATATATACATATATATACATATTATAAATATATACATATTTAAATGTAGCACCTCATTATTGAACTCCTTTGTAATTCACTATAAGATCTTTAACTCTGACAATGATCTCACTTCTAATATGGATCTGAGTGCTTTGCCCACATGGTAGCAATTCCATTGCATTTTTTTGGTTGTAAGCATAGATTCATAGATTCCAAGGCCAAAAGGGACCACAGGCAATAGAACTTCCCAAAAACAATTCCTTGAACAGATCTTTTAGGAAATCATTCAATCATGATTTAAAAATTGTCATGATGATTTCTTTCAGCTGAAGACTCCGGCCCCTAAAATATAATAGAAAATGTATACTGTACTAATATATGTAAGTGAGCCTTAGACTTAAAGTGCTGACTGAACATAATTAGCCTGGGTTTATAAAAATTCATCTTCCATTTGTGCACACACACAATTGCAAGCTATCCAAATGGGGCATTCACGTGGCAACTCTATGACTTGCCACAACAGATTCACATGCAGAGAAGTGACAAAATCTGTTGTCTGCAAGTCACTCTTGTGAGGCTCCCATGCTGGGGATTTAAGGGCATAAAAAGCGTCCTTACCTGACTGCATGGGCTAAAAGTAGTAGCACTGGTTGAAGAACAGCTACTTTGGGACAGCCACCAGAGCAAGCATAGGACCATGAAAGTGGGTGGAAAATGGGATTCCCCTGGAGGAAAATGGGGAAGCAGAAAACAAATTATGGTGACTTTCAGTCACCATAAATTTTAACCCAACCCCATCAAAGACCCTTTTAAAGAGAGGATATCAGTCCTTTATTTAGTTGGACAACCCTTCATGATGGGGAGGAAAGAATTAGTTTTGTTGTTCTATTCTGAGATGTGAAGGATGATCACTTTTCTTGGTTTTAGCAAACAGATAGACACAGGGGGGAGAAGAGACAAAATAGTAAAAGTGGAGGAAATATGGTTTTTGTTGATGTTCTCAGGATTCCAGGTGGCATGTCAATCACAGATGAATGCTCTGGGCTGGCAGGTCAGACAAGAAAACCGGTGGAACAATGGAACAATGCCAATGTACCTTGGGGGCCTGGGTGACTTGCCTGAGGTCATACAGGAAGTCTGTAGCAGAACTACAAATTGAGCTCATATCTCCTGAGGTGCAGCCCACTACCTTAACCACAAAACTATTCTTCCTTCATTTTATCCACTGATTTTGTACAGTGGTGGCCATGCAAACTTAACTCTACAGCTCCACAAACGAACCATGACCTAGATGAACCAATGCTAGAAATGAAAGGCTAGTTCAGTCTCTGGGGCCATCTATTCTTTCGTTTCTCTGCCAAGATTTCCAGGATTGTTCGTTTTATTGGTTGTATTGTTATGTGGGTATTTTTTTAAACCAAAAAATGGACTCATGTTACCAATTAATCTCATATAAGTAACAAACACTTTTGGTCATTGCCAGATCTGCATTTAGAACATCAATTGGAGATGGGAAATGGAAGGGTTTTGCATCTAGCTAAATACTATACATAGTATGGGTAGAAGATGATTAAAATGTTTGTGTATGTGCACAGTACAATACAGTCTAAATCTATAGTGAATTCCATATTATTCCTTATTATTCAGCAAGGTCCTTAAACACATACTTTTTACCATTAGCATGTGAGTAGTCCTATTGCCTTCAATTCAGCAAGATACTTCCATGGGAATACAGATGAGTTTAAACTTAAGCATGTGCTGAAGACCTTGCAGAATCAAGGCCTGAATGCAGCATCTCTCATCGGTCTATGTTTCTAACCTACAGTAGCTGTGCCTTTATCTTTATCACACACACACACACACACACCCCTCTGTGTCCATTAAGAAAAATAGCCTGTATAAGATAGCAGAAGACAATCAAAAGAAAAAGGCAAAAAATTTAAAAAAAGAACATTCAGATGGTGAATGTTCCCTCTAGAATAAAGGCATTAATTAATTCTACTGACAAAAGATGTATTACAGAGTATCAAGTTGTAGGTTTATTGTTACAAACACGTAGCATGACTGAATGTAGAACAATAGTTCTTTAAATGAAGAATGAGTGGCTCCCTCTAGGATTCTTAGAAAAATACTATCATTATAAGTCAAATGAACATAATTTATATATTTACAATTTCTTTTAGGGATTATCGTTTTCTTATAACTGGCGTGGTAAAATTAAAAGGCTTTCCGTCAAATAGAGTTCTCCATGTGAAAGAGCTGAAGGATTTTTTTTTTTCAGTACAAAACTTTTTGGAGATACTGTACCTCATCTAATGAAACAGAGAGCTCAGTCATGTCTCTTATGACAACTTTCTATCTAAGAGCAGGGATCTAATGAAAAGGCCTTTGGCTAAATTGTATGTAGTTGTAGCCATATTGGTCCCAGGATACTAGAGAGAGACGGCTAAATTGAGCTTTTAAAATTTTATTTTAAACTTTGGAAAAGTGTCCTTGAGTTGCGGTTTTCCATTCCCATCAACAGCTTGTGCTCGAACTCACAATACCAAAAAAGACTGAAAAAGAAGTTCAAGGAACTGTATACAAAACAAGATTTTGGTCAGCAAGCCTAAAAATGCTTAAGTACCATTTTGAGTCCTTTGATTTTTTTATCATTATTTTTAATACATAGATAGATTTACTCTTTTGGCTCCTTTGGATTAAAAGGGGTGAACTGCATCTATAAAATATGTAGGAAAAGACAAATGGGCAATGTAAAATGCAAAACATATTTCTATCTACAACAGTCCTTTCAAATAATGCATCACATGATCTCACAGAGATTGTGTGCTCCCTTGCTTACACATGCAAATCTTTTATGGTGAAATTTAGATGAAAATGTTTGAAAATTTAGACTAAATGGTTTCTTGAAACAATTAATTAATTAACCATAGAGGGAAGAAAAAGAATAGCATTTATACATTTTCAAGTGGATGTCTCCCTAGGCATTTAAACAAAGTCAAGGCTGACTTCTTCATTTAGAAACCTTCAATCTTATCTCATCTGCTGCCAGGCCCTCTCTCTTTCAAATATCAAAAAGATCTGGACCCAATCCTCAGCTGTGTTGAGCTCATGCTTTGATGTGTGGCCACTTTTACATCTCCTGATATTGGAGTGAACTATCTACCAATGTAGGTCAGAGATGCTGTCAGGTCAGCATAGGTCACAACAGAGATCTAATTTCCAGCTGCTAGAACTGTCCCCTAGGTACCATTTTGTTGTCTGGGGACCGGCAAAGCACATCACAGTCCAGTCCCAATCCTTCTGGCCCCAGAAACCCCACATCCTCCCATTCCTAGCATCCAGAAGGCAAGCACAGGCATGGAGTAAATCAGGAGTCAAGATTTCATGTTTTTCTTCTTTTCCTACATTGCCTCCATGGACACAAATAAGATAAAGTCAGCTTCACTCAGTAATATACATGAAGGATGCTAAACAGTATAACTTTGGCAAACAAAAGGAAATTGGACTATCATATTGCAAGTGTAATCTATGAATTCGGGAAAGGATTTCAATATCTCATTCTCTGCAAGTCTCTGTCCCTGATCATTATCCAAACAATAGCTGAAGATGAAAATTAATTTCCTCAACACAGAATCCAAGAGGTTCCTGAATCGGTAGTACTCAGCTGGAGTTAACTGGAGTATGATTTAATCTTTATGCTCTGTTAAATGATGACCAATTCCTTATATTCTTTAAATGGGTTTTAATACATCAACAAATCTAGCATAAGATTAAATGATTGCACGGCAACACACACAAGAATTATATCTATCCTATCTCAAACTAAGGGGATTAAAAATCAGTATATTAAGTCTATTGTTAAAAAGACCAAAGTTTAATCTGTAGATTGCTGATGTTTCATAAATACTGTAGTTTAAAATCTGCTTTCAGTTACATAACATTTCACATAAATGTGCATTTATTCCTAGTGATTTGAGTCGGCTAAATAGCAGAACAACAGTATTTGTCAACTAATTTATTTGACCATTAATGGCAAAATTCTCCAGATAACACACTGGATTAATAATATTCTTGCATCTGTACTGCTGGTGAACAAAGTTCAAAAGTGCTAGTGCTCAATTAACAAGCATGAAGAAATATGAATGATTATCTGAATGTTTACCAACTTGCCAGTTTTGTGTCGTGGGGTTTTTTTGGTTTTTTTGCTCTGAAACATTTTGCTTGTGAGAATACACTTTCTTGTTAGATTCACAATATTATTTTTCCTGTTTTTAGTGAGGCCTGACCTTTCATGAGAACACTTATTGATGCATTCCCAAGTACTTTGGTACTCCTACCTCTGCGTGAAACAGGATCTATTAGAGACATGTGAAAACAGAATTAAAAGCACACAAGGATGGTAGTCTCCAGGTGCTACTGTAATACAAATAAATATATACTTATAATAACAAATTAATAAACAAACAAATATAAAAAGAACATATTTTGTATCAACTAACCCACTGTTATCCAACCTATATTTGCTATAAGTAAACTATCTTGAATATTGGGTGCTATTAAAATGATTAAATTATTCTATATTCTATTAACTCAGACTCATAGGCCAGAGGGGACCACCATGATCATCTAACCTGGCCTCCTGCCCATTGCAGGCCACAGAACTTCACCCACCCATTCCTCTAGTTGGCCCATAAACTCTGGCTGAGTTACCAAAGCCCTCAAATCTTGATTTAAAGACTTGAAGTTACAAAGAATCCACCATTTACACTAGTTCAAACCAGCAAGTGACCTGTACCAAATATTGTGGAGGAAGGTGAAAAATCCACAGGGTTTCTGCCAATATGACCTGGGGAAAAATTCCTTTCTGACCCCAAATATGGTGATCAGTTAGTTCCTGAACGTGTAGGTGAGAATCAGCAGCAAGACACCTGGAAGAGTCCTCTGTAGTAACTCGTAGACTTCCCCCTCTAATAGCAGTAGCAAATGGGCCATGTGCCATTGTGGGCAACCTCGCCATATTATTCCCTCCTTAAACTTATCAAGTTCAGTCTTAAAACAAGTTAGATTTTTTGCCACCACTGCTCCCCTTGGGACCCTGTTCCAGAATTTCATTCCTTTGATAGCAAGAAGCCTTTTTCTAATTTCAAGCCTAAACTCATTGGTGGCCAGATTATATCCATTTATTCCTTTGCCCACATTGCCCCTTAACTTAAATAACGCCTCTCCCTCAGGCGTGTGCAAAAGGGGGAGGGAAGCAGGGGCATGCCCCCCCGATAATCATTAGGGGCACAGAACTTATTGAGCCCCAGGGCACTGGAGGCAAGGAAAAGCGAGCTCCAGTGGGAGGGTAGAGTGAGCTCCTCCCAGGGCTGAGTGGGGAGAGGGGAGCTCCTTGGGGGAGTGGGGCACAGAATGTGCCCTTCCAAAAGGGGTCAAATTTAAATTCCTGTGCATGCCCCTGCTCTCTCTCCCTGGTGTTTATCCCTCTGATCTATTTATAGAGAGCAATCATATCTCCCCTCATCCTTCGTTCTGTTAGGCTGAACAAGCCAACCCCTTAAGTCTCCTCTTGTAAGGTAGGTTCTCCATTCCTCTGATAATCCTAGTAACCCTTCTCTGCACCTGTTCCAGTATGAATTCATCTTTCTTAAACATGGGAGACCGGAATTGCACACAGTATTCCAGATGAGGTCTCACCAGTGCCTTATACATTGGTAATAACATTTGCCTATCTCTACTGGAACTATTTTGCCTGATGCATCCTAGGATTGCATTAACCCCTTTCGTGGCCACATTACATTGGAGGCTAACAGTCACTCTGTGATCAACGAATACACCCAGGTCTTTGTTCTCCTCTGTCTCTTCCAATTGATACACCTTATAGCAAATATTCTTGTTACTCCCTAGGTACATGAACTTGTACTTTGTACTATTAAATTTCATACCATTTCTATTACTAGTTTTCAAGGTCATCCAAATCTTCTTGTCCTCCTCTGTATTAGCAATACCTCCTAACTTTTTCATTCACAAATTTTATTAACACACTCCTGCTTTTTGTGCCAACATAGTTAATGAAATGTTAAATGAGATTGGCCCGAAGACCAATCCTTGAAGAACTCCACTACTAACCTCCTTCCAGCTTGACAGTTCACCACTCAGATTGACCCGCTATACCTCTGCAGTAACAAGTTCTTTACCCAGGATTCTTGAATTAATCCCCATCTTCTACAATTTAAGTAATGATTTCCCATGGAGAAGTATATCAAATGCTTTACTAAAATCCACATAGATTAGATCTATTGCATTTCCTTTGTCAAAAAAATCTGTTATCTTCTCAAAGAAAGAAATCAGGTTGGTCTGGTCCAATCTACCTTTTGCAAAAGCATGTTACATTTTATCTCAATTACCATTTACCACTATTCCCTTAACTATTCTCTCTTTCAAAATTTGTTCTAAGACCTTGTATACAATTGAGGTCCATCTAACAGGCCTGTAGTTTCCCTGATTGCTGTTTTCCTTTCTTAAATACAGGCACTATATTTTCAATTCTCCAATCATAGGATATGACCCCTAAATTTATTGATTCATTAAAAATCTTTGCTACTGGGCTTCCAATTTCATGAGACAGTTCCTTTAATATTCTTGGATGGAGATTATCCATGTCCTCCAATTTGGTCCTATTAAACTGTTTGAGGCTTGTTTCCACCTCAGATTAGGTCATTTCTATTTCCTAATCCTTGTTCTCATTAGCCACCTTGCCACTGCCCAATCATATGTACATGTAAAATGAATCTCTGCCATGTTAGCATATTTTCAGTGTTGTGTAGCTGTGTTGGTCTCAGGATATTAGATGTCTCAAGATACGGTATTTTATCAATTCTGCATGATCATGTAATTTTAGTTCTCTATTTTCTCAGTAATAACTATTCTGATGTAGGAAGTGCTATGAAGAGTTATTTGTTTTATTTATCTATGGTAATCTTTAAATGAAAAATATATCATGCAGAATGAGTTGCTGTTATCTGTTACTTGCCCCCAATAATGCTGAGTTCTAGGCCAAGCCCATAATTTTGGTTCCATTTCTTCCACAACTCAATCAAGAATCAGACTCAGCTTTTAGTCATTCAGAGCTTTGCTAAAATCCTATAGCTAGTTGCTTTTGCAAGGCTTATTTATACAGATTTTGGAACAGAGTCTCTAAAATTTCAGTGACAGACATATGGGAAAAAACTAAGAGTAACATAATCATTTTTTCTATCCTTCATAAAGTACTACTCCTACACTATATACAAAAATATCTTTTTCAGCAGCATTTTATGCTCCTGCATTTAACAAGCAATCCCAAAAGGCACATTTCAAACTCTTTTTTATTAACACTACAAAACTGTCCATATATCTAAGAAGCTTAGAGGCATATTCTACGTTAATTCTGCATATAGGACGCCTGTTGACACAAATGGACATACGTGCCCCAATGTAGATACTTGATACTGCAATTACTCCTTTTTTGGTATATTATAGGAGGCAAAATCCCATTAATATGTGTTTGTTGCTGGGGAAGGTAGAGAATGAGAACAGACAGAAATGACTTCAGTAAAACTAATTTGCTCTGTGAATAACACTGATGGCCTAACTGAAAAAAAAGTTTGTATAAGCATCCGTTCAACTGGATGCTTAAGAGAGGCTCTAAGCTTTGTAAAGCTGCCATCATGACCTCATTGAAAGCTCATACACTTCCTTCTTGCAAGTAAGTTGCAGCCCTATTAACTGATGTTTAAGATTGGATATGTTCAATCAGCACATTACATAACCATCCTGGTCTTGATCCCATCCTGGCAGCACTACCCACTTATTGTACAGCCCACAATTACCTTCATGGCAGGGGTAGGTTCTGGCCCTTAATTACCTCTAAACCATGGTGGACTTTCTATACACCTGGATTTACACTGTCACAAGCCAACATAACCCTCACACTGAATCTGACTCAATATATCAATACAATGGCAGAGCAAAGTGGAGCCATGAGTTACTTATGTCAGGCCATTCCATACAAGCTAAACCATGGGAAGAAATTCACTTTTTCGCTATGATCTATACAAGTAAATCACCTAAGACTAATGTTTCTATTCACTTCAATGGATTCTCTGGCTGTGGCTCATTGGGTTTCTCTCAAGACTATTGATTATAACATTCTTAAAACACTATTTGTTTTGCATTCTTCTACATCATTTGATGTCATTAAAACCTGGTCTTTGCACTGAACAAATGAATACAGTTGGGTAGCCTATGATGAAATTATGAAAGGATACAGGGATTCATACAGTCAAGAATAATCATGGCACAATATATAAATATCAGTTGGAGAACAAGAACATAAGCCTTATATAATTGATTTTAGAGGTACTAAGGACTGACAATTCTAGTTGAATTCAAATACAACACCCGTTAACATCAAACAATACTTCTTCTACCCACACTGCAGAGCCAACAATAGATTGCTTCAACAAGGAGTCATTAATTTTCTTTTTCATCAGTGAATAAGCTTACCAGTGAAATGGATTTCACAGCAATGGTTTCCATAGCAATGGTTTACAAAATAAAGAGTAAATGTTAGGGACTGTTGGTTCTATTGAATTCTTCATTAAGTGAACATGATTATTAGGAAGTCTCAGGAAAGAGAAAATCTTTTATTGTATTTCATTTTTGATAACCTGGAGATAATGATGAATATCTATTTAGCAACTATTGTCATAAATTGATGAGAAACAAGAGCTGTGCTGTGAAATCAAATGTGTTACAATTTTTAAACTTTGCTGTATAAAAACACAGGGAAAAGTTTGATTCTGCTTCTCCTATGACCTGCGTACAACTTCCATAGGGCATAATCCGATCCCATTTGAAGTCAATGAATGACTCCCATTGACTTCAATAGGTGTTGGATCAGATCCTTAATGAGCCAGTAGAAATATTTGAGACTTATATGTAATAATTTCTCTTTTTCTCACATGGAAATGCAAACTACTCATGTTCCACATTTTATAACGTTAGAACAGTACTGCCTTTATAATACACACTTGGGGATACTATTGCAATTGCCACTATGTTGCAGTTCTTATGCTGAAATCCATATTTCTATGAGGCATGAGAAGAAAATAACCTAGAGTCTGCCTTAGTGCTTTTTTAAGTAGGCAAAACATTTTTCCTTCCACTCACAGAATGTAAACAAATACTGTCCATCATGATTACACTACCATGTACAGGGTCAGCCTGAAGACTTCAGAGTGGGCTAGTGAGATGATTTTTAGGGCACCTATAAACTTAGCTGATTCAATATAGGCTCAGGGGGTGGGAGAGATAGCTCAGTGAGCTCAGATAGCTCAAATATATTCAGGAACTGAAGGCTGGCAGGCCTGTCAGTGAAAGGTTTTCTATATATTCTGGTGAATGCCTACTGTCATATAATCTTTCATGGACTCTGATTAAATAATCATCACAACCTCTCATCCCTTAGGGAGTAGCTAAGGGTTAATCACCCCATTTTATAAATGGGTAAATATGATAGAAAGGACTTGACTAAGACCTTAAAAGGAGTCACTATCAGTACCAGGAATAAAATGCAGGATTTCCGTCCTTGCAATACAATGCTTTGTGCACTAGCCTATAATTTCTCAAACAGTGGAGCATGAGCTCCCTCCCAGTGGTTCCAGTGGGATGCCCACTGTGTTGAACCCAACCATATGAGAGGAAAGAAATCACAAAGACCTAGGAGAAGTAGTGAAAAAGGGGGAAGGCTAGGGCATCATCCTCATTCCAGCCCCATCCAATCCCAGTGCATCTCCTCACCTCCCCTGCCTGCACAGTACTCAGCTACAGGGAATGTGAAACCATTTGCCATTGAAGATGCTGTTCTGAAATTGGGTGCAGTACAAATGGAGAAAAAGGAAAGGTGGTGAGGGAGAAGTATTTCTACCAGCAGCAACAAACCTCTAATGCAGTCCCAGCCCCTCAAATTGTCACTCTCATGAATCTCACAACTAGGCTCCCTCCACCCACTACAGCTATCAACCAGCAGCAGCCCTTCCCCATAAGAACCTACAGCAAATTTTAGCACCCCCTCCACACCACTACTCAGCACCTCCAACCATTTCCAAAGCATCTCTGTTCCCTCCCAGATGCATCACTCTCCTACCCCCATTCAAAACCAGACATGCTTTCTCACTGCTATTCCAGTCCACAGGTGGATTTTTTTAATGACTAAACCCTGTTGCTTCTCATGCCATTGTCCTGTTCCACTTTGTGACTAAGAGACTGGCCACTGCAAGCAGCCATAGCACACCATCATTGCACCCCCTAGAGTCACAAACTAATCTGGGTTCCTTTGAAATTGTTAGGACCCATAGCCATGGGTTTCATAGTCCCCTTAGGCCAGAACTGGGTGTCACTATTGAAGAATGTGCACAGCTCATGATCTAAAACAAACCTCTCTATGACAAACATTCAACCGTTACACTAGTTACACTGAAAAGGGCTAGAAACTTTTTTTTAAAATTGGAATCTGAGTTTAGCTCTGAAATTTCCAGATCCACAAATTCATAGGTGGCCTATGTCACAGGATTCACAGTCCTGCTCTGAAAAAAAAAAAAGTAACATTTTCAGGGTGAGGTTTGAGAGCTGGCAGTTAGCGAGAAAAAAACATGTTCTGGTAAACTGAGAGATGATAAATGTGGCACCCTACCATGCCATTTGTATCAGTAACATGTGCAGGGTAGCACTTTGACTTTAAGAACCACTTCTGAATGATATAGCTGATCATCACATCATGCTAGATTGAGCCAGAATTTCAGTCTGTTGCTGGCAGCACAGTGATTGGATTGATTTTGCTCTTGTCTAGCTAGCAGATGTCATTTTATGTCAGCAGGAGACTTTTACCTATTTACTGGGCTATTTACTGGTTGCAATTTATGTGTCACCACTGGGCAAGACATTCACAAACAATTGGTAAGCTTTCATTGTTAAGCTGATGAAACTCAAATTTCTCTATCATTTGATCCTAATATTGATTCAGCTGGAGTCTTGTCTGATATTGTATCCAAGTGCTTTTACACAAAACTTACTTAAAATAAAAGCATTTAATATATGAGACTGTCATGGAATCCTACCAAATTGCATCCTATTGACTTTGACTGTAGTGGAAGTTAGAAATCTATATGTCAGCATATATTCAGGAGCCAGTGTCATCAGCATTTCCTTTATACCTGCACAACAAATTATTAAGATTATATTTCACTTCTCAGAATGCAAATGGATTTCATTCATGCTTCTATCACTTCAAGCACTAGCTACTGTAATGTTTTCTGGGATACTTGAAATCCTTTCAGCTCAGTTTCAGTCAATTCAGAGTACAGCTGCTCAGCTATTGACAACAACTAAACCAAAAACTAAACTAAACGAAATCCCCCAACATACTATCATATGTCTTCCCTGGCTGCCAGTTCATCACGGGATTGATTTTAGACACAGGTAACTGTCAGTAGGTTTCTGATGAGCTGTCTTCATGAAGTGTTAGTTATATCATTTAACCATAAATTATCTACAAGCCATGCAGTGACATCAGGAATTCTTAGACTGTACCAGCATAATTTCCATGTAAAAAAAATAAAATAAAAGTATTAGTTTATTACTAGGGTCATTTAATTTGTTATGGCTTTTTCAATGGGTTTGCATTTTTGTTTTTTTTTTTAAATGGTCACTGTGGCTATTGGTCAGGTTTACTTTCTTTCCATGTGAATATTCACTGTTTAGTGTTATTCATTATCCAGCTGTTGGGGAGCATTTAAAAGACAAAGAAAGAAAGAAATCGTCCAAGTACTTGTCCTTCCCCTCTTCAGGTTCAGTTTGACAGACATGACTGCAGGTGATCCGGATTTCTGCCTGATTTATTTTCCTGGTTCCAACAGCAGCCCAGTATGTCAAAGCAACCTTCTAACAAGATGGTGTGCGCATACAATCATGGGAAACAAATTATTAAGGCAACAGGCTTTCAATGGTTATTTATTACAAATGGAGAAGACTTTCCCCTTGCAGTTGAACATGATGAAAATTACTATGGCAGTATTTTTTAAAGCATTGTCATTTTGCTCATGTAGTTTTCAGATAACCCAGATATTTCTGATGTGAGCCCATCCTATTGTAGAGGGAAAAAATCTATCTGAAGTTTCTTTATGGCTCTTTAAATGCTATATTCAGAAATATTGAAAGTATGAATCTGAGAATTAAATGGACAGATCGATGACTGGTGTAAATCAGAATAGCTCCACAAACTTCAGTGGAACTCTGTTCTTTGACACCAGCTGGGAATCTGGCCCCAAATCTTTAAGATTTATCCAGAATATAACTAAAATTCTTCCCCACAAGCATTCCCTCACTGATTTAAAAACCCCAATATTCCACCTCCTCTACTATTGACAGGTTTCAGAGTAGCAGCCATGTTAGTCTGTATCCTGAAAAAGAAAAGGAGTACTTGTGGCACCTTAGAGACTAACAAATTTATTTGAGCATGAGCTTTCGTGAGATGAAGTGAGCTGTAGCTCATGAAAGCTTATGCTCAAATAAATTTGTTAGTATCTAAGGTGCCACAAGTCCTCCTTTTCTCCTCTATGATGTGATTCAATAGCCTTATTTATTACAATTCTCTCTCCAGAGTGCTATAAAAACAACATGGGAAGGTAACTCAAATCCTTGTGCTTGGGGACTCGCTCACCAATACCCATCTCAGCACTAACATAGAAAATTTCAAATTTTCAGAAAAATATGAATACCAAAATATTTCAGCAAAAAACAAAAAATATTCTGGTTTAAAAAAAACTGATTTGCAATGGTGCCATGGTGCAGCATGGGAGTTTTAGTTTGGGTATCTCATGCTCCCATTCTCCTCTATAGTCTGGACTTCCTAGTCAGACTATATGTCCCATGATTTCCTCTTGGAAAAGGAAGGTAGGACACCATGGATATCTCTGGCCATGGTGCATCATGGGAGACATTGTCCAAGCAACAATCCCAGCCCATAGATGAGAATATGGAATGAGGAAATCAAAACTACAATTCCATAAGGCACCATAACAGAACTTTGAAATAAAAATATTTTATGTTTTGGACAAAATATTTTCGCTTTTGGCTATTCCATTTCTTCATAAAAAAAAAGTCATTTTTTCCTATAAAAAGCAGATACTTCTTTTAAAAAATCATTAATTGAAAACCCATGTTTCAACATAATTTTTTTTAACTAGCCCTTCCCATAACTCATTCTGAGGGAAGGCAAACCTTTGCCCTCTCCCATGTATTTCATTGTAGGAAAGGGCAATCTGGCTATTGGTTTGCAAATAATGAACCAGATTGAGGCAAGCCATTCATCTGGTTTTAAACCAGAAGGTCCTCTTTTTGGGTGGTTTGCTCAGTAGCAGACAAGGGATGCCATTTTATGTGGTCACAGTGGCAGGGTGGAGCAGCACGCTCTTCAAAAATGGCATCCTCCATGTGAGGTGACCTCATATGCACTGTGTGTGGAGGTCACGCTCGTGGGGGCAGGACCATGCCATTCCCAGAAGTACCAGAATGTCTGGTATGCTGGGAATGCATGAGTGGTCACGCTAGCCAGATCTGCAGCTAGTGTAAATCAGCATTTTCCATTTGTACCAGCTGAAGATCTGGCCTATTAACTCCACCTCTGTCCTTGTCAAATACAGTTTCCTCTCACCCTTGCAGAAACTAATGGAATACTAGAGAAAAGCCCATTCTTCTGAGAAATAATCCTGCATGTATCTGAGTCAAGTTTAATTTCACATAAACATTTCATTATCTTGTAAATGTTTGCTTTTTCCTCCACACATCCATTTTTTAAAACAATTTGACTACAATTTGGTAAGATTACAGTTTTGCAAAGGTTTTAAATGTGCTGAATTTTTAACCACCATCATGGGAATGCAATGTATAATTATCATTCAGTCTGATTTGAGAACACACTCTCAAAGCCCTTGGAAGGAATGGTACATAACCAAAGTACACACTACAAATATTTGCACTAAGCTGGCTGACAGAACTATAATAAAACTATAACAATTCTAAATTAACATTATTTATTATGCATGGAAAAGATACTTTCTACTACTTTGAAGTAGCTGGACTAATTAATTTAAAAATATTTTTGTTCCATTGACTGAAATCATGAGGGACACTGTGTAGGTACCAAATTTAAAAACTTGAGTTTCAAATATCTGTTGGCGCAAACTAGATTGATTTGTCTTGGAAATAGGGAATCAACGCGGTTTAAAATTAAAGAGACCTGATGCTCAGTATTCTCTGTTTTATGTTGCAAATAACTGTGGGCAAGATTGACAGCATCGACACAGCCAAACACCACATTGCACTGGCATATCAGAAGTCTAGATGTCTGAAATGCTACAAAAGGTGCCCACAACTATCTTGCATCCATAATAATTTGTGGTGTAAATATTGAGGAGAACAATTGGAGGCCAATTTGAAATCTTTTTGAAAATCAGAGCCTAAAAGGAAATAGCATGGAATAACCTCTGACGCTTTGATAAACAAATGCATTGCAGCCACCTATTTTTTCTGCTTCCCTGGTTGACTTCCTGTTTCTTGTATGTCTGTCTGTAAACTAACAGCCCTTTCCTCAGTATTTCCACCTTCATGTAGTACAGGAAATTGCATCAGCTCAAATAGAAATAAATTAGAAGGGTAAATTATTGGTTCTAGATTTTGCAATTGAAACATACAGAGGAGATTTCTTAGATTCTATATTGTAGATATTGGTGCTTGGAAACTATAGTAATAAGAGATGTAGAAATGCTTATAAATAAGTTATTGCATTTCTATTTTGAAGATTACAGTGGAAGAATTAGCCTTATAAGATTCAAGAAAAATTACAAATGCATTTTAAAGATACATTGGCTTGAGATGTAATGGTTTTTAGCAGAGCAGTGCCCAGACTAAAGTAGTGTCATTTCTCCTACCATCCAAATGCGTAAAAGCACATGAGCTTTCACTGCTTTGTTGATGTAAGCAGTGTCAGGATGAGCTCCACCCTGACATCTGGTGGTGAGGTGTGGCAGGTTGTGGAAAAGAACTTCAGGGGCCGATCTCATTTGCATAGGCACTCCCACCCCGCCTAGAATGAGGCCATAGCTGCCCAAATGGTCACTTTGGCTGCTGTGGGATCCCCAGTGTCTCTGTTATTGGGGCAGGAAGAATAAATTGTTATTACCCTGATTATGGGAACTGTGCTTGGAACTGTACGTGGCCTTTTGTTATGATGGAGGGATTCACCATCAACTAAGTAGCACTCGCTAGGCAAGGGTCATGGGTTCCAAAACTGTGTGAATGGAGAGAGGCTGGGGACAAGTATTAATACTTGGTGGTATGGGCCCCTTGGTGAGGGCCTTACATGCTAATTGCACTTCCTCCTCTCTCCACTGTGGAATATCAGAGCTAATTTTGATTTCATTAGAAGTCTAGTTATAGGCTGCTGAGCTCACTTTGGGCTGACAGTGCACCAGCACTGGGGCTCCCCTACTACAAGCTGAATTCACCTAAGAGCTGAAATCACTGAGTGTTGTGTTAAGTAGTGGGGGAGCCTGAAGATATATTGTGGAGCAGTTTGCGGGACGGCTGGTGAAGCAGTTCGACGCGGAGCAGTGTGTGGATGGCAGGAGCGGCTTGTGGGCCGTGGAGCTGAGCGAAGGAGTTCGTGGGGCGGCTGGCGGAGCAGAGCGCAGCTGAGTGAAGGAGTTTGTGGGGCGGCTGGCGGAGCGGAGCGAAGGAGTTCGTGGGGTGGCTGGCGGAGCGGAGTGCAGCTGAGCGAAGGAGTTTGTGGGGCGGCTGGCGGAGCGGAGTGCCGCTATGGAGCTATGGGGCGGTCAGCTTCAGATCACGTAAGGTGCCTCTTACCCCCGTCCCATTTCCACCCACGTTGGGAGGTAAAGCTCCGCAGATAAACTTTCGAACTCTGGGGCTGCCCTGACCAGGGACAGAGACTTTTGGGGCATTGGACTTTTGGGACTTTGGGTGATTTGGGGTTGCTGGACTCAAGAACCAAAGGGAAAAGGGCATGCCCCAATTTGCCTGGGGTGGGTTCTTTTTTTTGCTCATGGGTTGTGTTATGAATCCTGTTGGTGGTGTTTCCCCAACATAATGCCACATTGTTTCTCTCTGTTATTAAAAGGCTTTTGCTACACTCAGACTATGTGCTTGCGAGAGGGGAAGTATTGCCTCTTGGAGGCGCCCAGCGGGGGTGGTATATATTTGTCCCAGGTCACTGGGTGGGGGCTCGAGCCGGTTTGCATTGTGTTATTGGAATGGAACCCCTAGATATTGAACCCGGCCCTTGTTGCTGCCAACTCTGACGGGCAGAAGGGTTACATTTTGGGGGGCTCGTCCGGGATCACCTGGGTCAGTACCCCTCGCAAGCACCTGTTGAGTGATCCACTACATTGGGAAACAATTTATATTTTTTTGTTTGTGCTTATATTTTGAGGAAATTACTGTTTGTATAATGGCTAATATGTCAGGTTTGTTGGGCCCTGGCTCAGCAGCTTCTAGCTCAGAGGCTGCAGCCTCGGCTGATGATTGGACAAAAGCTCTGGGGCAAATATTGGAAAAGGTTGTGCTGCCCCATGCTGAGTCAGACTCTTGTCGTAAGTTAAGATTATTTGCTGGGGAGGAGGAGTTTGAACCCTGGTTAGAGCATACCACTGAAATGCTGCAAGAGTGGGCCGTACCAGATGCAGAAAAGCGAAGATGCCTTATAGAGAGCCTTGGCGGCCCAGCATTAGATGTGATTCGCACCCTGAAGCTCATTGACCCTGGGGTCAGTGTGAAGGACTGCCTAGAGGCCCTTGAACACAACTTTGGGAGCGTAGAGGGCCCTGAAGACAGCTACTGTAAGTTCCTTAATTCCCGACAACAACAGGGCGAGAAGGCTTCAGCCTACATACAGAGACTGGAGAGACTGCTTCAGAGAGCTGTCATGAGGGGAGCAGTGACTGCTGAGCAGATGGATCAGACCAGACTGGCTCAAATTGTAAGAGGAACTCAGTATCAGAACCCGATTCTACTTCATCTCCAGCTAAGAGAACGACGGGAACATCCCCCAAGTTACTCCCAGCTGATAAAAGAGGTCCGAGAGGAGGAAGAAAGGCAGGCTGCCAGTGAGTTTTGGGAAGCCCAAACATCGGATCCAGCCAGCACAACACCACTGCAAACGGCCAGTGTACTGATGGTGAGCACCAGAGAGGAACTTGCCCAACAAATGCAGGTCCTGACGGAACGGATAGCTGAGCTGCAAAGTACCGTTGACCGAGTTAAGACTTCCAGGAATAAGAAGCCTCAAACTGTGGCGATTGAGAAGCCCGCACTTAGAGCCACCACCCCCCCCAGGCGAAGGGGGAAAGGTCAATTCTTCTGCTACCGATGTGGTCAGGATGGACACAGTGCTGCCAAGTGCCGTAATGAAGAAAACCCCTCCTTAGTGTATGGAAAGCTGAGGATCAGTTGGGAGAGATCCAGTAGCTGCCAAAGGGTCTGGGGACGGGGACCCCCCAGGTCTGCAGGATTTGAAGATTCCCCCAGAAAAGACTGTCCAGCTGGGATCCCCGCAGGACTGATAGGGCCTCGAGCAGAGGTCACGGTGAGGATTGAAGGGGTGGAGTGTAAAGCAGTGCTTGACACTGGATCTCAAGTGACTATTATATTTCAGTCATTCTACCAACAGATGCTTAGGCACCTGCCTATACAGCCACTGACTGGCCTTGGCCTGTGTGGCCTCAGCATGGATGAATACCCCTACCAAGGGTATGCCATAGTGCACCTGGAATTCCCAGAGGAGGTTGCTGGGGTAAGAGAAGAGGTAGACACAGCTGCCTTAATATGCCCTGACCCTAAAGGGACTTCTGATGTGTCTGTGCTGATAGGGACCAACTCCAGTCTCTTCAAGGTACTGGCGGATTACTGCAGAAGGCGGGCTGGGGACCAATACCTGAATACCCTGATGATCCATACGCTTTGTGCTGAAGCCTATAGGAAAATTGAGAGCGCTAAAAGGGACACATCTGAGCTACCGCTTGGGGCACTGAAGTACGCGGGCACAACCCCCTTAGTAGTGCCTGCAAGGACGGAGCAAGAAGTGCTTGTCATGAGTACCTGTCTGAAAGGCAGTAAAGGGACGTTAGCAATGATAGAGCAGCCAATGGGAGGAGAGCTCCCTGAAGGAGTGCTGGTCCCCAGTGGAGTCATAACCCTACCTGCTGAAGCCCAGGAAAGGGTGACTATACTGATTGCTAATGAAACGAGTCGTGATATTTTTGTGAAGCAAGGACAAAAGATAGCAGACCTCTTTGAGCCTGAGTCGATTGTAAAACCCCAGTGTGAAACTCAAGTTCCGACAATAGACCCAGCAAAGTTTGACTTTGGAGATTCACCAGTGTCCGAGGACTGGAAAGATCGCCTGAGGAAGAAACTTTGTGAAAGATCCAAGGTGTTCTCACTGCATGAGTGGGATGTGGGATGTGCAAAAGGAGTAGAGCACAATATCAGACTACATGACTCTCGACCTTTCAGGGAGAGATCTAGGAAGATTGCTCTCTCTGAGATGGAAGATGTGCGACATCATCTTCAGGAGCTGGCTGCGAATGGCATCATTACAGAGTCCCGCAGCCCATACGCCTCACCCATTGTGGTAGTCCGCAAAAAGAATGGGAAAATCCGGATGTGTATTGACTACCGCACCCTAAACAGCCGTACTGTGGTCGACCAGTACACTATGCCTCGAGTGCAAGACGCCTTAGACTGTTTGCTGGGAAGCCAGTGGTTCTCTGTGTTGGATCTTCGAAGTGGATACTACCAGATCCCTCTGGGAGAAGAAGATAAGGAGAAGACAGCCTTCATCTGCCCATTAGGGTTTTATCAGTTCGAACGCATGCCCCAAGGGATTTCTGGAGCACCTGCCACCTTTCAACGTCTCATGGAGAAAGTTGTGGGAGACATGAATTTACTGCAAGTGTTAGTTTATTTGGATGACCTGATTGTGTTTGGAAGAACCTTAGAGGAGCATGAAGAAAGACTTCTTAAAGTGCTTGATAGGTTGGAGGATTATGGTCTGAAGCTTTCAATTGACAAATGCCAGTTCTGCAGAACCTCAGTGAAGTATGTGGGTCACATTGTGTCCCAAGAAGGTGTGAGTACTGATCCTGATAAAATAGAAGCACTCACTACGTGGCCACGTCCAAGTAACTACAGAGAACTCAAGACCTTCCTTGGATTTAGTGGCTACTACCGCAGATTTGTGAAAAACTATGCTACGATTGTAAAGCCTCTGAATGATCTTACCAGGGGACATCAGTCCAGCAAGAACAAATCTAAGTCCAAGAATAAGGAGAGGTCTCCAAAGCCTCCTGTGCAGAGACACAATGGCCCCTTTGCACCATTTGGGCCACGGTGGGATGAGAGATGTGAAAGGGCTTTTCGAGAAATCATTACTTGCCTAACTCATGCTCCAGTCCTAGTTTTTGCTGACCCAAGCAAACCATTTATCCTGCATACTGATGCCAGTTTGGAGGGTCTGGGAGCAGTCCTGTACCAGGAAGTGGAAGGCAAATGTAAACCTGTAGCCTTTGCCAGCCGAGGACTGTCTGATAGTGAAACTCGCTATCCCACCCACAAGCTGGAATTTTTGGCCTTGAAATGGGCCATCACTGAGAAATTTCAAGACTACTTGTATGGTGCTCAGTTCCAGGTGTGGACAGACAACAATCCACTGACTTATGTGTTAACAAGTGCTAAGCTGGATGCTACAGGGCAGAGATGGGTGGCCGCCTTGGCTAGCTATGAGTTCAGCATTCAGTACCGATCAGGGAGAAGCAATGTAGATGCAGATGCATTGTCCAGGCGTCCGCAGGCTCCAGAAGTTGCTGTGATACCCACAGATGGAGTGAGAGCTATTTGCAGTGTGAGTCGCCGAGAGCCAGAGGCCCGTGAGGGCTTTCAGGGATGTGTTGCAGAAGCTTTGGGCCTGCCCCCTGAATGCATGCCTTCTGCTTCGGTGAACTATATTGCATTAGACCAATCTCCTTTGCCCATGCTCAATGCGGCTGACTGGCAAGAAGCCCAGCGGCAAGATATTGACATTCGTGATACACTACTTGCCAAAAGGGAGGGGCGAAGCCCAGCTGCGGTTGTCCCACCTAACCCGGAGGGTAAACTACTATTGAGAGAATGGACCAAACTAAAACTGATTCAGGGAGTGCTACACCGAATGACCACTGACCCTTTACAAAAACAACGAGCACAACTAGTACTGCCAAAAAAGTACAGAGCCCTGGCCATGAGGGCCCTGCATGATGACTTTGGGCATTTAGGGATGGAGAGGACCCTGGAACTTATTCGTAGTAGGTTCTATTGGCCCCGAATGGCTGAAGATGTTCGCAGGAAATGTGAGACTTGCGCTCGATGTGTTCAAAGGAAAACTCTGCCCACGAGGGCTGCATATCTCAAGAACATCACCAGCAACAAACCTTTGGAGTTGGTATGCATTGATTTCTTGTCTGTAGAGGTAGACAAGAGGAATGTTGGAAACATTCTAGTAGTGACTGACCATTTTACACGGTATGCACAAGCATATCCCACACGTGATCAGAGGGCCACCACCGTTGCTCGAGTATTGTGGGACAAATATTTCTCAGTCTATGGATTCCCGGCTCGGATACACTCTGATCAGGGGCGGGATTTTGAGAGTCACCTTCTGAAGGAGGTGCTGAAGATAGCAGGAATTAAAAAGTCTAGGACAACGCCTTATCACCCCCAAGGTGATCCTCAGCCAGAGAGGTTCAATCGAACCCTATTAGATATGTTGGGAACTTTGCGACCAGAGCAGAAGGCAACCTGGAGCCAGCATGTCGCATTTCTGGTGCATGCCTACAATGCCACAAAGAACGATGCTACGGGAGTCACCCCATATCTCTTGATGTTTGGGCGAGAACCAAGATTACCCATAGACTTGTGCTTTGGTGTATCAGAGGATGGAGATAGCTATGAAACTCATCAGCAATATGTATCCCGACTAAGAGAAAAGCTGCGGGATGCTTATCGCTTAGCTACCGCTGCGGCTCGGAAGAACGCAGACCGCAACAAACATCGATATGATGCTAGAGTGCGTTCGCAGGAGCTCCAGCCGGGGGACAGAGTCCTGCTGCGAAATTTGGGTATTGCTGGCAAACACAAGATAGCTGACAGATGGAAGGCAATACCTTACCTGGTGATGGAAAAGCTGGGAGATCTGCCGGTCTACAAGATCAAACCTGAAGACGGTCCAGGGCAAATAAAGACGGTGCATAGAAACCTTTTGCTCCCTGTGGGGGAATTGGTAAGCACCCCTTGTGAGATGGGCCATGGCAGGGCCGCCGGGCAGAACAGAGGTGCTAGACCAAAGCCGCCATCCAACACAGACAGTGGGCCCCCTGCAGCTAACTTATCCCTATTCTGCACATCTGAGAGTGAGTCTGAGGAGGAAGACACAACCCTGGTGTATCCTGGGATGGAGACAAGATTTCAGTCTCGATCAGCTGAACCAAACGAGAGTTTTCCCTCTTCCGCCCTAAACCCAATGGCGGAACTATTTAGGCCCCTTTCTGATACCCCGGTGCTGCTGCTGAGACCCCCCTGTGATGACACACACAGGTTATTGGACAATGGGGACAGACAGGTAGAGGATGTCCTGGGCACCTTGGACCCTCCAGCGTTAGAACTAGGAGTGCAGGGGCCTACGCCAGTAGCCGAGGGACCCTCCAGGGAAGCCTCTCCATCCATCACTCAAGAGGATGTTCCCCCTACCTTGACAACAGAGATTCTCAATAGACGAGACAGGGTGATAAGACCAGTGAAACGGTTAACTTATGATGCACCTGGGGTGACTAGTGAGGAGCCAATACATTTAGCACACAGGCTTGTGGAAGCTAAAGTGGGCTTCCTGAGGCCCTTTGGAGGAAACCAATGAGTTGGTATAAAGGGAGTGTGATTTGTCGGGACGACAAAGTCTCGGCTGGGGGGAGGATGTAAGCAGTGTCAGGATGAGCTCCACCCTGACATCTGGTGGTGAGGTGTGGCAAGTTGTGGAAAAGAACTTAAGGGGCCGATCTCATTTGCATAGGCACACCCACCCCGCCTAGAATGAGACCATAGCTGCCCAAATGGTCACTTTGGCTGCTGTGGGATCCCCAGTGTCTCTGTTATTGGGGCAGGAAGAATAAATTGTTATTACCCTGATTATGGGAACTGTGCTTGGAACTGTACGTGGCCTTTTGTTATGATGGAGGGATTCACCATCAACTAAGTAGCACTCGCTAGGCAAGGGTCATGGGTTCCAAAACTGTGTGAATGGAGAGAGGCTGGGGACAAGTATTAATACTTGATGGCATGGGCCCCTTGGTGAGGGCCTTACATGCTAATTGCACTTCCTCCTCTCTCCACTGTGGAATATCAGAGCTAATTTTGATTTCATTAGAAGTCTAGTTATAGGCTGCTGAGCTCACTTTGGGCTGACAGTGCACCAGCACTGGGGCTCCCCTACTACAAGCTGAATTCACCTAAGAGCTGAAATCACTGAGTGTTGTGTTAAGTAGTGGGGGAGCCTGAAGATATATTGTGGAGCAGTTTGCGGGACGGCTGGTGAAGCAGTTCGACGCGGAGCAGTGTGTGGATGGCAGGAGCGGCTTGTGGGCCGTGGAGCTGAGCGAAGGAGTTCGTGGGGCGGCTGGCGGAGCAGAGCGCAGCTGAGTGAAGGAGTTTGTGGGGCGGCTGGCGGAGCGGAGCGGAGCGAAGGAGTTCGTGGGGTGGCTGGCGGAGCGGAGTGCAGCTGAGCGAAGGAGTTTGTGGGGCGGCTGGCGGAGCGGAGTGCCGCTATGGAGCTATGGGGCGGTCAGCTTCAGATCACGTAAGGTGCCTCTTACCCCCGTCCCATTTCCACCCACGTTGGGAGGTAAAGCTCCGCAGATAAACTTTCGAACTCTGGGGCTGCCCTGACCAGGGACAGAGACTTTTGGGGCATTGGACTTTTGGGACTTTGGGTGATTTGGGGTTGCTGGACTCAAGAACCAAAGGGAAAAGGGCATGCCCCAATTTGCCTGGGGTGGGTTCTTTTTTTTGCTCATGGGTTGTGTTATGAATCCTGTTGGTGGTGTTTCCCCAACATAATGCCACATTGTTTCTCTCTGTTATTAAAAGGCTTTTGCTACACTCAGACTATGTGCTTGCGAGAGGGGAAGTATTGCCTCTTGGAGGCGCCCAGCGGGGGTGGTATATATTTGTCCCAGGTCACTGGGTGGGGGCTCGAGCCGGTTTGCATTGTGTTATTGGAATGGAACCCCTAGATATTGAACCCGGCCCTTGTTGCTGCCAACTCTGACGGGCAGAAGGGTTACATTACCTTTGTACCTTTATGTACCAAGGTTCCTCTTAATCTGATTCTACAACACTACATGGATTATACTGCATGGGTAGACTCTGGAGAAATCTTGATTCTGTGTCTCCAGACTAACTACACTTTACCAAAATTGACATTTAAAAACAGGTAGAAGGCCTTTGAGTATGAGTAAAGATGCTGACTTGTAGGCTCTGGCCCCAAAACATAAATTGTTTTTTTCCACAGTTGTCTTTAAGGATTAAGTGTGGACTGGTTTTAACTAATAAGGCTTCAGAGACATTAAGAGATTACATATATTTAACGGCGTAAAACACAGGTCTTATGAGGATATAGCATTCACAAACTGTATGAGAATACATACACCCACAACGGTCAATTCAGTCTCTAGTTTAGGAGTACTCTTGGATTCTTACATAGCAGCATCTGCTAGCAATGCTTTCTATCATCTCTGGTATCTCAGGGACTCTGTTCCGTCCTGGCAGATGATGATTTGCCCTCAGTTATACATGTCTTTGTCACCTCTTTTCTGGAATACAACAATGTGATATACCTGGGTGTGAAAAAGTGCTAAGTATGAAACTCTGAGTCAGCACTCTGTTCACAGCAGGCACAGCAGATTGGAGCTGACAAGGCAGACGGTTGCCTAATTTGTGGGTGGAGCAGGGCAGAAAGGCTAATTAAGCCATTAGCCAGAGCCCACAAATAGGTGCAGGAAGGAAGTGAAAAATGGGGAAAGTAGGCAGTGAGAGGGAGAGAGAGATTGCTCTCCCCTCCTGGTAAAGGTGCAAGATATGTTGTGAAGGTGGTGGGACTCAATTATAAATAAACTGCACATGGCGTTGAACAAGCATAAGGGTCTCTGCATGGTTTGTCGACTGAGAGAGAAGCAGGACCAAGGAGGCCCTGTTACACTAGGCATAAAAACTTCCATGCTTACGAAACTCCAACTACTACAGAATGTTGAAGAGTATCTCCTCAGCAACAAAGGCAACTGTAAGTACATCACTCCTATCTTCCACGCTCTGTATTGGCTTCCCACATAATTTTGAATCAAGCTCGTGGTATTGGTCCTTGTCTTTAATGCACTCCCTGGCTGGGCCAAGCATATCTAAAAGGTTGACTAAAACCCTGGGATGAAGTGAACAACTATACTCCTCTAGTAAAATGGAATGTTCTATAATAAGAAGGTTTCAGAGTAGCAGCTGGGTTAGTCTGTATTCGCAAAAAGAAAAGGAGTACTTGTGGCACCTTAGAGACTAACCAATTTATTTGAGCATAAGCTTTTGTGAAGTGAGCTGTAGCTCACAAAAGCTTACGCTCAAATAAATTGGTTAGTCTCTAAGGTGCCACAAGTACTCCTTTTCTTTTTATAATAAGAAGAAAGCTTGTCTGGGTGGGAGAGAGAATTTTCCTGTGGGCCAATCTAAGGTTGTAGAATGAACTCCACCAGGAATTATGGGTCATTACAAACCTTGCCACCTTCTGCTCTGGTGGGACAAATATGGGAAAATGTCTGGATTAGTTCTTATTATGACCTTGTTTCCCCATTCAATATGATACTGAAACCTGCCTGAATGCATAGTCAAATCAAAGGAGCTGTTAAAGGGGTGGTTCTGAAGAAACCCAGAAAAGGTAAAACAATGACCCAGATATGACAGTCTTTCAGGTATCCAGCTTCAAAGGTGTTAAAACAACAAGGGCTGAGCCACCAGTTGAGGAAACTACCTCCCTGACACCATCCAGATTAAGATGTTTTTCTCTTCCCAAGGCTGGAGCTGAGGTCAAAAGAACCTGAGGGAGTAAAATGGTGTCTTTGGTAGAAAGGGAGGGGGGAGTGGTCAGCTGAGTTGGAAGTTGACAGACAGAGTCAGCATGCTGGAGGCATGGTCTGCCTCAAGCCAGCTGTAGGTTGGTGCCCAGAGAGGACCACCTACAGCTCGAGAGGAATGCCGAGGGTAAGCTGGACATATAGATATCTGTTTTTTAAATCTACTTTTTTATACTTTGTGTAGAGTTTGGGCAAAATAAATCACACTTTGTTTTGGAGAAACTGTTTGTGTCACTGCATTCTGTTACTAAACACAGGCTCCTGAAGGAGAACTGTGGCAGGAACCAAGCCTAAAGAAACATGGCTAGAAATTGGGGGGATTGTAACTAGGGTGACCACTATCCCGATAAAATCGGGACTGTCCTGATATTTAGTTGTTTGTCCCATGATGCCATTTGTCCCGATATTTTGGCTCGGGGCTGGAGAATTACACTGGTGAATGCTCATCTGGGGTCCCGGCAGTGCTTATTCGGGGCAGCTTCCAGGAAACAGCAGGCAGCAGGACCCTGTGGCCCCTAGGCACAGACTGGCCAAGGGTGTGTGTCTCTGCATGCTGCACCTACCACAAGCACTGGCTCCATCACTGCCAATCAATCGTGGACAGGGCACAGACACCTCCCCCGGCTACCCTGACGTGGAGTGCTGCTCACGCACCCAAGTAAGTCCCGCCCCCACAACTTCCAGCCAATGGCTGCTGGAGCCAGTGCAGGCACAGCACGTGGAGTGGAGAGCCCGCTGGCCACCACTGACCCTAGGAGCCAGAGGAACCTGCCAGGTCCTTCCCAGAGGGTGGGTACCGTCCCACAGGTAAGCGGCGGGGCTGCGGCTGGGGCACTGCACCCATGGCTTGTGGCAGGGCTGTGGGCGGGAGCCGGGGCTGTGTGCTTGTGGTGGGGGATGAGGCCATTAACCCCCAACCTGCGGCTTGCAGCACGGCTGGAGAGGGGTCTGTGAGCCCACAGTGGGAGCGGGGACCATGCACCCCCGACCTGCAGCAGGGCTGTGCCTGGAGCCAGGGCCGTGCACACCTGACCCTCAACTTCCTCAGACTGTGTATCCCCCTTTCCCCATGGCTCCAGTGGGGTGGGGGCTGTGAGCCTGTGGCTCCTCCCCTCCCCCACGCCATGTGTCCTGGTATTTTATTCTTGCCATCTGGTCACCCTAGATATAACCCAGAGAGCCAGTCAGAGAGTGGTCGGATTGTTCGATCCCCCTGACCCCACAGAGAAGTGGAGGCACAAGGACTGGAAAAATTTCTTGGAAGAAGCCGCCTGCTCAGGAACCATAACACAAGGTTTGACCTTGGGCCTCCTGTATCATAAATACACACACACACAGCTATATAAAAATAAACCCTACCAAACCAAGACATTCCAGTGCACACATTTCTCCCTCTGGGGAGAGGATGAGAGAACAACAATATATGACACATGTTGGTCACTTCCTTAATGCACTTCTGGGAGGCACTCAGATCCTGTGGTGATGAGCGCAGTAAAAGAACCTACATAGAATAAAATAGAACACTGAGAAAAGTAATTTCAGACTGACTCTGTCTATGGAAAGTACAGTTTTTCATAGCAAATCATTTCGTCTGATTTGTTACCATGAAATGTGCCCTGTGCAAAGGATAAGAATTTTCAGTTTTTGCATGTGTCAGAGGTGAAGAATATTGATTTGGGGCTAGTGAGTATATAGAATAGCATGACTCACCCAGTAATCAGCTGATTCACAGAGTGTCATTGGATAACACTATTTGTATATCTTGCTAGGTTTTAAGCACAGTTAACATTACACTTTTAGAAAAGGAAATGAAAACAAAAATGGCAAAGTGTGGTTGGGGGAGGGAAGTATTGTGAAAGTTCACAGAAAACTGCTGGAAAATTATCCTTATAGAAGTTGCCAAAAAATTACTGGAAGTTCCTGATGGTGGGTTTTAAGCAAAGCAAACAAACCCGAAATGACCACTCCAACCCACTCTCCACCTTGATTATCATACACATTATAAGGAGAGTGATCACTTTAGATAAGCTATTACCAGCAGGAGAGTGGGGTGGGAGGAGGTATTTTTTCATGCTTTTTGTGTGTATATAATAAGATCCTCTACACTTTCCACAGCATGCATCCGATGAAGTGAGCTATAGCTCATGAAAGCTTATGCTCAAATAAATTGGTTAGTCTCTAAGGTACCACAAGTACTCCTTTTCTTCTTCCCACTCTCCACTGTTATTTAAAAAAAAAAGTCACAACCAGTTACCAAAAAAAGATACCTGACGAGATTCTACAGCCTTTGCTCAGGCAAAATTCCCTTTGACATTAGAGGGAGGATTAGACCCAACATTGGTAATACCATTAGATAGTCTTTTTTTGAACAAGACTGATAGACTTATCATTAGAAATGATTTCAGAAGGAAGGATAAGCTTGTGGTTAAGGCATTGGAATGATGTATAGAAGATGATTATAAATTCTTAGCTCCTGTCCTTACTACTTTATTAGTATATTTATTTGTATGATCAGACCTCTGTTTCGCCCTCCCATTAAGTATGTGAGTTTCAGATTATTTTTCCCCAGGTACATTAAATTGTATTTTTGGCATGTGTATTATTTTCTGCGTATGATTTTAGTTGTCTTGTTTTTTTTTCTTTCATGACTATTGTTTGCAATTCTTCTCAATTTACTATAATCTGCTAATTTCATTAATTAAATACTTAATCCTTTTTGAACACCTTTAAGGAAATGTTATATAAAACCTATCCTAACATAAACCCCTATACTGTTCCACAAACATCTCCCTGCCCAACTAGATATATTGTAATTTATCACTGCCTTTTGTTTACCAGTGTTATAGGTAGTTTTCACTCCATGTATGTGTTCCTATCCAAACTAATCTGAATTAATTTCTGAGTTTTGATTCCATAACATGTACTGTCAAATGCTCTGCTAAAACACATACACACACACCCCTCCAAAAGTCTGAGAAACTCAAATGTTTTAATATCTCAACAATACATTTTTTATTATTATTTTTTACTGTTAAACCATGGAACTTCAGGCCCTCAGGCAGAACAGAACCTGACAGCACTAAGGCTAAATTGCGTCATAAAAAACATTGCCAAATCTGACTGTTCTACTTCAAAATCTTTCTGGCAATGTACCATGTTCAGCATGATGAGAAGTAGCTTGCTGTACTTATTTACCATAACTTCATTTAGTCAGTTGTAAACCAACTGACAATAGAGGACCAAGCAACAGAAATAACAAAATATCTTATGGGAAAATAAATTCATTTGTCAGTTTGACAAATCACCAAGAGCTAGATATTAGTGGAGGCTGTGGGGCAGAACCAAGGGAAAAATAGCTTGACAAGAACCTTTCAAGGTATCTGAATGATTCTTAATGCAGGGAAAAGCAGAATACTAAAAACAATAATTTTAAAAAAGTGATCAGTAATTTAAAATAAGGGCCTTCAGATAAAGTGAGGATGAGTGATGATCAGTTTGGCTAAAATTTGTTACTGAAATTTGAATACCACCAGAAACTGGAGAAAAAATATGTAGCATTTAATTTAAAAAGCAAGACACCTACAAATATTAAAGACCTATTGCCAATTTTGAAGTCAGACTAGGAAAAAATTGACAGTCTGATCATCCTATTCATCACTGATTTAATTGAGGGGCTATATTGTCAGTAATCTCTTATCTGCAATCAGTACAATCTAGGATCTTGAACTAAGAGGTTCTCTGCCCCCCCCCATCCAATAATATCCTCACAGATTAACATGGAATACACTTGACAATGTGTCGCTTGAGTTTGAAAGAATGGTGAAATACCTCTCTTGTACCTCTAATCTGATTAAATTTACTGTAATTTTCCCATTCTAAGTTAAAATATAAGTAATCATTTTGCCAAAATATAGTCTTCTGCAATGGAGAAAGTGAGAATAAATTCAAGAAAAAAAATTAGTCATTTCTGTCATACAGCGTGAAATTCTGCCTCCACTGAAGTCCATGGCAAAACTCCCATTGATTTCAATGGAGTCTATATTTCACCCACAAAGCTGGCAAATGCTTTTTACGACATGGTGGAAATCCTTAAGATTAGAGATGGGAAAATTTTAGGTTTGAATAAATACCCAGCAGTTTGGTCCTTGATCCAGCCACAGGAGAGAATGAGGGCCCAGAGTTACAAAGGTTCCTAGGCACCTAAAAATGCAAATAGGCGACTAGTGAGATTTTCAAAATCTCATCTTAGGTGCTTTTGAAAATCCCACTAGGTATTTTAGAAGACGAAATACATGAATAAATCTGGCCCAATGTCTCCCTGCTTTTCTTCATTGACTCCACTTACGTCTGACCTTACAAAGATTAGTTTATTTTGCAGAAAAATATCTGAAAGGGATAGATCCACAGCCTGTATCCTGAATGCCCTCATGCTCAGTATGGTCTGCACCTCATGGTGCCAGTGATGGGCAATACAAGCCAATTAACCTATAGCACAATAATTGTTTGGTTAACTCCATCACTGGCCAAAATGCTCCAGTTAATAGGTCTTAATGTGCTAGTAATTCTGGATGTACTCAGCAAAGAAATAGTTATACATATAAGGGGAACTACAGTACAGTAGAACCTCAGAGTTATGAACACCTTGGGAATGGAGGTTGATTATAACTCTGAAATTGTTCGTAACTTTAACAAAATGCTATGGATGTTCTTGTAAAAGTTTACAACTGAACATTGATTTAATACAACTTTGAAATTTTACTAAGAAGAAGAAAAATGCTTCCTTTAACCATCTTAATTTAAATGAAACAAGCACAGAAATAGTTTCCTTACCGTGTCATTTTTTTTTAACTTTCCCTTTGTTTTCAGTAGTTTACTTTTAACACAGTACTGTATTGTATTTTTTATTTTTTGTCTCTGCTGCTGCCCGAGTATATGCTTGCAGTTCCAAGTGAGGTGTGTGGTTGACCGGTCAGTTCGTAACTCTGGTGCTCGTAACTTTGAGGTTCTACTATATAACTCATCCTCCTCCTTTGGAGATTAGTACTAGTCTTCAATAGTTAGCTGGGTAAGAATAATACCTAGAATTGTACCACGCATACCTACACACACACACACACACAATATCATACACTGCATGAAAAAATACTGTACATTGTGCAATTTTCATTTAATTTGTTTTTTTGTATTTGTAAACTGTACATATGTGCAAGATAAGTATTTGAATCAGTTTACAGTATTATGTAAATTACATTATGTAATCTGTCAGTTTAAGGATTCATCTGAAGTTGACATGAACATTACAAAATTCAAATTTTTGAAAAAGCAATAATCTGCATTTACGACATGTGCCCTGAAGCTGTGATTTGAAACAGTCACATACCCACACGTCAAGTTCATATTGCCACCAGTGTTTACATTTACTTGTGTGTACTTGTGAGTTTCATGCAGTGACAGAATCAAAGAAATCATAAACAGAAAAAGATTTAAGTCATTTGGTCAATCCATTTGTCAATGGATACTTGTTCTCTGCAGTGTGTTCTTCAATACTATGTCCAATCTAATTTTAAAACTACTCAAGCCCCCAGACTTCTTGTACTTTTCTTGGACTATATAACAGAGTACACAGATCTCTATTTTAGCACTGCTTTCCCCACTATTCAACCTTAGTTTTCCTTTGAACAATTTGATTCTTGTGACACTGTGCAACATGAGCACATAGTCTTGTGGCATGACATGCTACTGCAGGCACCCTGCCTCAGGTTTCTCTCCTTCACGGACCCATACAGTTTTCAGCTCCTTCAGCTGCTGAAGTGACATAGCCCTCCAGCTGAGTCATGTAAGAGTCCACCCCTTCCGGGGTGTTAAAGTCCAAACAAACCCCCAAAGAATATCTTGAGCACTGATGAGCATCTCCCTCTCTTATATAGAGCACAGACTTTCAGGGCTGCTTTCTCTGGGGTCCCTAAGAGGGGTCATGAATATGTGACATCTCTCTGCTCCACTCATCTCCTTACCAATCCTCCCCCCCGCCCCCCAGCTTCAACTGAGCTCTTTGTAGATTTTTATAAATAACATGTGCTCCTTAGACTATTACCTGATTTAGGCACTAGATCCTTCCCAAAGATACACTGACATGGAAATACAATATTTATATTCCAATTTTTCATAATTATATGGTAAAAATAAGAAAGCAAGCAAATTTTCAGTAACAGTGTGCTGTCACATTTCTGTATTTCTAGGTCTGATTTTATAAGCAAGTCGTTTTTAAATGAGGTGAAGCTTGGGAGTACACAAGTCAAATCAGACTCCTGAAAGGGGTACAGTAGTCTGGAAATGTTGAGAGCCACTGCCATAATGCATCTGGCTCCCCGTACTCTGTTATTGCACTAATAAGGGGTAATTCTAACTTGATCCCAGCAATCACTTGCTTATAAAATCAGACCTAGAAATACAGAAATGTGACAGCACACTGTTACTGAAAATTTGCTTGCTTTCTTATTTTTACCATATAATTATGAAAAATTGGAATATAAATATTGTATTTCCATGTCAGTGTACAGTATATAGAGCAATACAAAACAAATCACTGTATGAAATTTTAGTTTGCACTGACTTTACTAGTGCTTTTTATGTAGCCTGTTGTAAGACTAGGCTAATATATATATATAACCCTTCTGCCCGTCAGAGTTGGCAGTAACAAGGGCGGGTTTCAATATCTAGGGGATCCATTCCAATAACACAATGCAAACCGGCTCGAGCCCCCACCCAGTGACCTGGGACAAATATATACCACCCCCGCTGGGCGCCTCCAAGAAGCAATACTTCCCCTCTCGCAAGCGCCTAGTCTGAGTGTAGCAAAAAGCCTTTTAATAACAGAGAGAAACAATGTGGCATTATGTTGGGGAAACACCACCAACAGGATTCATAACACAACCCATGAGCAAAAAACCCACCCCAAGCAAATTGGGGCATGCTCTTTCCCTTTTGTTCTTGAGTCCAGCAACCCCAAATCACCCAAAGTCCCAAAAGTCCAATGACCCAAAAGTCTCTGTCCCTAGTCAGGGCAGCCCCAGAGTTCAAAAGTTTATCTACAGAGCTTTACCTCCAAACCTGGGTGGAGATGGGGGTGGAGGTAAGAGGCACCTTACATGATCTGAAGCTGACCGCCCCACAGCTCTACAGGCCTTCGCTCCACTCCGCTCTGTTCCGCCAGCCGCCCCACAAACTGCTTCGCTCAGCTCCGCTCTGCGGCCCACACGCAGCTCCTGCCATCCCACGAACTGCTCCACCAGCCGATCCACGAACTGCTCCACGTCCCACCGGCAGCTCCCGCCGTCCTATGAACTGCTCCACCAGCCTGTCCACGAGGCACTCCAGCCGTCCCGCAAACTGCTCCACAATATATCTTCAGGCTCCCCCACTACTTAACACAACACTCAGTGATTTCAGCTCTTAGCCAGTTCAGCTCTTTGGTGAATTCAGCTTGTAGTACGGGAGCCTCAGTGCTGGTGCACTATTAGCCCAAAGTGAGCTCAGCAGCCTGTAACTAGACTTCTAATGAAATCAAAATTAGCTCTCATATTCTACAGTGGAGAGAGGAGGAAGTGCAATTAGCACATAAGGCCCTCAGCAAGGGGCCCATGCCACCAAGTATTAATACTTGTCCCCAGCCTCTCTCCATTCACAGAGTTTTGGAACCCATGACCCTTGCCTAGTGAGTGCTACTTAGTTGTTGGTGAGTCCCTCCATCATAACAAAAGGCCAAGTACAGTTCCAAGCACAGTTCCCATAATCAGGTTAATAACAATTTATTCTTCCTGCCCCAATAACAGAGATACTGGGGATCCCACAGCAGCCAAAGTGACCATTTGGGCAGCTATGGCCTCATTCTAGGCGGGGTGGGTGTGCCTATGCAAATGAGATCAGCCCCTGAAGTTCTTTTCCACAACTTGCCACACCTCACCACCAGATGTCAGGGTGGAGTTCATCCTGACACTGCTTACATCTCGATGAGTTGAAGTACCCACTAGAATACCTCTGCGTACCCCGAGGGGTACATGTACCCTGGTTGAGAACCACTGCATTATGGGGATTTTATCTCCCACTGAAAAACATCAAGTATAAGAGACCAGACTAAAAAAGCATTTGCTCTATTTTGATACTGAAAGTCTTATTTTCTTTGCACTCTACTTACAATTTGCTATATGATTATACAGCCTTGCTTAATTGTACTCACTCGAGGTGAACACATTTTTTATAAAGTGTGTGGGTAAAAGTTTTTCTATAATAAATATGGTAATGGCTGGGTGAGAAGTTTTTGTGCGGGGTGGGGGAGACGGACGACTAAATGTTCATGCTAATTGTGCAAGGCTATGATATAGGGTTGCCATTTGAAAAATGTGGCAGACTTGTTGGAGTTTTAGGTGTCACCAGGGACTCATCTTCGATTCTTTCATCTCTATTTGCATCTGTAGCTTAAAAGCTTTGTTTTAATTTCATATTTCAACATTCTGAAATTAAAGATGAAAATGAAGTTGCGATAACAGAGAATTCAAGAAGGCTGCTAGGAGCAAGTCCAATGGCTGCTTTTAAAGCTTTCATTTTTAGGTAAATTGTTTATGAATGTCTAATATTAAAACTAGCTTATGTGAGAAAGTGACAATTTTAACACTGAAAAGGGAACAATGAGACATGAAATCAAGATACTGTTTATTGAGAACTATATGGGGGACGTGATGAGCCCCACGGAGCAAAGCCCAAGTTGAGACTGGTGCCCTATATGTTAGGTGTATATATACTCATAGTAAGAGGCAGTTCATCCTCCCTAAGATATTACATATAAAAAGTAAACACATACAAAGGGGGGGGAGGGGGAGAAAGCAGAGAGAAATTAGATGATTTGCACAAATTGCTCAGGAAGTCTGTGGTAGAGCCAAGACATGAATCCAAATTTCCTGATGCCCAGTCTAATGCCTTAGCCACACTACCATCCCTCCTCTTACTATAAGGCAAGACAGGAAGGCTGCAAAGATCGTTAGGAGGACACGAAAATCAGTTTTAGGCTTGATACTAATGTAAGGTTCAAATAGGAAAGTCGTTCCAGTACAGCACATTAAAAAGTTCTCTAAAGTCAATAAAACTACCTAAAGGCAACATATAAAACTGTCAGCCTCAAGGGTTTTGCACTATTGAACTCATTCCTTCCTCAGCAGCCACTATCCTGATTTCATCTCTCACTGGTCACTTTTCAAGCTTTAAAATTGGCACAAGAAGTTCCTCCTTCTTGCTAGCTGGATTTCCTTGCAAAACCATTGGCATCTCAGAGAAAGAGAAGAGAAAGTTTTCCTCTAGAAGATGGATATTGTTTTTTATTCCAACTTGAATCCAACAAAGTTAGGATTATATATATATAGTGACTATATATACACTATATATATATATATATATATATATAGTGACTGGCTAAAAGCTTCCCTCCCATTCCCCCCTTATATGCAGAGTTGTTGTAGCCATGTCAGTTCCAGGATATTAGTGAGGCAAGGTGGATGGGACAAGATGGAACAGATTGTTTAGTATAAGTAGTTAATACATATTTCAAGATAAAGTGGCCTGTCAGCCTTGAATGGTCCCTTGGAGGGTGTTAACTATTTAGCTGTGGCACTAAGTTTCCCAGATCTGAAGAAGAGCTCTGTGTAAGCTCGAAAATTTGTCTCTCTCACCAACAGAAGTTGGCTCATTAAAAGATATTACCTCACTCACCTTATACCTAACAAGAAAAGAAAAAAAAAGGAGATATCAAAGATTGCCCAGTATTGAATATTTTTTGTCTTTGAAGGAACAGGAGACCCCTGAGGTTTGGATATTGGTTTATCTAAATATTTGCAGTTCCACAAGTGACAGATTTTACAACTCTGGCATATGACAATTTGAGTATTTACTATGTTTATGCTGTAATAAGCAAACATAAAGGGCTTGAAGGGCAGAGAAACAAGTAATACAAATTTTAAAAGTTCTTTTGAACCCTTGGATAAGAATAGGCTTAAAGAAGAAATGGGCTTCCACAGACTGGATTGTTTTTTCACCCATCTGCCTTTCTCAAGAATGCCAAATAAATGCTAATTTACAGGAAAATATTGAGGAATAATACATTTAAGTAAGAAAGACCTAAGACCATGACAAGTGTGACACGGGGTGGAAGGACTACATTTTCAAAGCAGTGTGCAAATCTTTTGCCACACAACACTCATTAATATCTGTAGTCACACATCATCCTGAAAAAATAGCCCTTTGGTTTAAGCTGGTACTTTCTTCTTCACTAGAAAATATTAAGTTTCAATGGCAGAAATAAAAGGACAGTAAGGCAGAGTTAAAGAAATATGACTGTGAAAAATGAGACATGTAGCATAGTAACTATGCTACATTTGAGCAAAGAGATCTGGAAAAACAAAACTGACTGAATATTTCATACGCAAGATAACTGTGCTGATCTAAAATATTCTTCAGGGTTCAGAATTAAAAGTGGAAAAGTGAAACATATTTTGGTATCAGCCGCCGAAGCACTGAACCTTGAAGGGTTTAATCTCAGTCTGATATCAACCTATCAAGGCAACACTGGAAGACAGGATCTCATGTCTGAAGGACATTGTCTACAAAGAAAAGGGAATTTCCTCTCACCAATATGTTTCAAGAGGTAACACCTACATAATTAAGGGGAAAGACACCGTGAACAAAAAAAGTCACATCAATACTAAAAGCCAGCAGAGATCTGATATAATGTGTCAAATAAATTACCAGGTAGAGTCCAGCCTTCTAGCTATCAGAACTGAGGAATCCCAGAGAGGTAAGAGTCTCTTTTGATTTCACATTGCCTAAAGCAGCAACTACTTCAACTGCTGCCAAGATCTGTGGCGCATAAATCCTTACTAGATTTGCTGATATAAAGATTTGGAGATTCTATTGTTAAATATTTACCTGTATGTTTGTTTTCAGGCCCAGAGCTGAAATAAATCCTTTACAGTGTTTGATTGCATAACTCACTTCCTCACACTAGAATCAATTGTTGCATAAGGCCTGTACACCATTGATGTCCCAAAAGAGGCCTAGACCTCTGCAAAGCTTAGGTATGTTTTATCCTGAAGTAAAATTTTGCAATCCAGACTATAATTTCACCCTCACAGAGGTATGGCCATAGAAATTCAACACATTTCAAAATCCAATTTTGAGAGAGAATGGCAGGTACAGAATAGTCACTCTGTGAAGCATAGTCCTATACCAAATCTCATACTGTATGCAGCAAATAATTGTATAAGGTGACTGTGTTCTTTGTAGTATTAACTCACCCTCTATCAGGAATTTGGGCCCGCAGCAGAGCTAATTTCCAGGAAGTCTCATCAGTACATCTGGCCTGCAGCAGCTGCCTGATTGGCCATCCCACCTGATTGGCTGCAGGGACTGGCAGGCCTGCTCTTAAACCAGCTGCAGCAGCAAACTGGCTGCTCAATGCTCATTCCTGCCACTATGCCTTCTCCCATGTTATCTTGTTCCTGCCTTTAATGTTTACCCCTCCTTGCCTGCTGCATTGCTTGTTCCTTCTTGATCTCTGGCTTGACCCAAGGCTCTGGCTTCTGACTACTCACTTTGGCTCTGACCCTAGTTCTTGGTTCCCAATGCTGTCTCTGATCACTAGGCCTGACTCCTGCTCTGACCACGAGGTAGACTGCCCTCATTATGGTCACCTGACATTCTCCTTGGTGTCTGCCTTCTCAATGGGGAAATGGTAGGTGTCATAGTCCCTGGGTTGGTTGACCCTTCTGAGACCCTTTTTCCAGTCTCATGCATGTACCCCTTTCAAGCTGCAGGCCCATGCCTCCCACCGTCTGACTGGGGCACTGGGATATACCCCCTGGTTACCAATCATGGTACCTAATGGGTTTGGCATCTGCTGAATTTCTCCTTTGAGAGACAGTGGACTGTAATACTATACAAGTGACACATAAACAGCTTCTTCAAAACAAAATAAGATTTATTTGCCCAAAAGGTGCACAGCACTTGGAGAAATGGATTTATAACAACCAAGAGATTTCTCTATGGATACCGTCTTACCTACAGGTATCAAGCCCTTAGATAAACATGGCTTGGCCTTGGTATCCCTGTCTCTGGGACAAGGTGCAGCTTCCTTGCTAGAGACTCTTACTTTTAGTTAGTCTGTGGCACCCTGCAGCAGCTGACAACTTTTCCACCCCTTTCCAAGGGATTGGTGTTTGCTCATCTCCAGGCAAAAGAGCTACATTACCAGTTTGGGTTCAAAGAGTCACCTATTCACTGCTATAAACCTGGTTGTTACATCTGAATGTTTGTTGCGATGCTCCTTATCAAGGCCACCATTTTACTTTTCCTGCTTGGTTTCTTTAACAACCCTTTTTGTGCTAACTCCATAGCAAGTAACCCATCATAAACAAACACTGAGGCATGTATAGTATTCATATAATATGTGGCCATCTGTGGTTTTTTTAAACCACATTTTCCCACTTTTTAAAAATGTAAGACAGATCCAGAGAAACAAGAAGGTAAACTGACTAAGTATATGGGAAAACAGTAGAACTGACAGTTCAGATTGCTGTGCAATGCACAAAGTAAACAAAATGTAAAATTACAGATTTCCCCCCTTTGCTCTTTTCATTTATCTTGCTCTCAAGTAATAAACACCACTATATACAATCTTCAGATACAAGTGTGACTTTTAAATAGCTGGAAGCAGATTCTCTGATGTTGTAAACTACTTTCAGTGGGCCTAAAATAGTTTACATCAGTTGAGGATCTGCTCCAGGGTGTCCTTTTAACAGTAATACAGAATGCTTCAGGTAGGAATCTCATCTCTCACTAGTTTTATGTCATTTTTTTAAAAAATGAGCTGCTTAATTGATACAAATGTATTGGTTCATTCAAGTGTAATCCTATATTGCTAGATTTTCAAGTACAGCTCCTCAAAAATTATTTAAACTGTGTAAAATTATTTTAAAACTCTAATTGTTATCACACAGTCCAGCCCAAAGATAGAGACTCCATGAACCTTTTCCAAAAGAATATACTGCAGGTCATGTTTATGACCGTAAAAGGAGCTCTCCAGTAATGACAGTAATTGACTGTGGGGTTTAGGAATAACAAAGATATTCTGTAACTTGCCAGCCAGCCAGGACATATTTTTAATAACAAATAATAATAGTCTAATTTTATGCCTTTTCTCCTGATCTCAGTGGCCCTGATATTCATGTGAAATTGTCTGATTTTTAAAAGTACTGTGCTACTCTACTGGTGTGTAACCACAGCAAGAGAAAGATGACTCACAAAAGTTATTTTCTGAACTCTATTTTTATTGTAACAATTTCATTCATGAATTCATACGTCAATGAAGTCTATATAAGACATAATATGCAACTAGTCAGTTTAAGAGTTATATTCAATGCTCTAGCACTTCAAAGCAGTTGTAAAATGATATGCTAATCTTACACAGAAGCTGTAAAATGATAGGTCATCCCTATTTTAAGAAATCTTCATTACTCAAAGGGGGCAAAAATGTCATGTCCTGACTCACTGCAGTGAATATTCAGACAACTGCTTTGCTTTGTTAAAATTGTACCTATTAGAAGAAGAAATATATTTAGATAGGTTTTCTCCTGGTTGCTTCAAAGAAAGAGGGAGAATGTGTGTGTGTATTCTGGTGGCTATCACCATTTTTCTGATATCACCATTTTTTGTACAGTATATTCTTTTTGCTCTAAAAAGCACATTAAAACACACTATGTTATAGCAATATTTATGGCCACAGACAACTTTTTTTTTATATTGTTCAAAGAAACTTGGCTTTATTAGTATACTGTGAAACGAGGTTTTATACCTAATTGAATATCCACTGTTATGCTCCTGTCCTCCAAAAAAGGCACAGTCAGTCCCTCTTGAATTTGCTGCTAATGAGTCATAAAAATAAATTCACCAGCTGGATTTTAATAAGGGCTGGGTAATTGCATAGCCATATATGTTTCTAGCTACTACAGATAGAAGATAGATACATTTTTCAAAAGCACCTAAATCACTTAGGATCCTAAGCCAAACTAACTTTTAGTGAGATTTAGGAGCCTAATAGGCATGTTTGAAAATCCTATGTGATTTAGGTGCTGAAGCTCCATATATTTCATAGGGTTAAGCATTTTGAAAATTCCACTAAAAGTGTCTAAGGCTCTTTTGAGAATGGGATTTGGCCCCTAAATCACTTTGGCCCAGATCACGGATATTTAGGTGCCTAACTCTTATTAGTTACCTAAATACACTTTTCAGAGTAGCAGCCGTGTTAGTCTGTATCCACAAAAAGAAAAGGAGTACTTGTAGCACCTTAGAGACTAACAAATTTATCTGAGCGTAAGCTTTTGTGAACTACAGCTCACTTCATCGGATGCATGCAGTAGAAAATACAGTGGGGAGATTTTATATACACAGAGAACATGAAACAATGGATTGTTACCATACACACTGTAACGAGAGTGATCAGGTAAGGTGAGCTATTACCAGCAGGAGAGCGGGGGGCGGGGGTGGGGGGGGAACCGTTTGTAGTGATAATTAAGGTGAGCCATTTCCAGCAGTTGACAAAAACGTGTGAGGAACAGTGGGGGGGGTGAATAAACATGGGGAAATAGTTTTACTTTGTGTAATGACACATCCACTCCCAGTCTCTATTCAAGCCTAAGTTAATGGTGTCCAGTTTGCAAATTAATTCCAATTCAGCAATTGTTGGAGTCTGTTTTTGAAGTTTTTTTGTGTGGAAGAATTGCCACTTTTAGGTCTGTAATCAAGTGACCAGAGAGATTGAAGTGTTCTCCGACTGGTTTTTGAATGTTAGAATTCTTGACATCTGATCTGTGTCCATTTATTCTTTTACGTAGAGACTGTCCGGCTTGGCCAATGTACATAGCAGAGGGGCATTGCTGGCACATGATGGCATATATCACATTGGTAGATGTGCAGATGAATGACTGTCTGATAGTGTGGCTGATGTGATTAGGCCCTGTGATGGTGTCCCCTGAATAGATATGTGGACACAGTTGGCAATAGGCTTTGTTGCAAGGATAGCTTCCTGGGTTACTGGTGAGTATTTGCTTCAGGTTGGGGGGGCTGTCTGTAAGCAAGGACTGGCCTGTCTCCCAAGATCTGTGAAAGTGATGGGTCATCCTTCAGGATAGATTGTAGATCCTTGAAGATGCGTTAGAGAGGTTTTAGTTGGGGGCTGAAGGTGATGGCTCATGGCGTTCTGTTATTTTCTTTGTTGGGCCTGTCCTGTAGAGGTAACTTCTGGGTACTCTTCTGGCTCTGTCAATCTGTTTCTTCATTTCAGCAGGTGGCTATTATAGTTGTAAGAATGCTTGATAGAGATCTTGTTGGTGTTTGTCTCTGTCTGAGGGGTTGGAGCAAATGCGGTTGTATCGTAGAGTTGGCTGTAGACAATGGATCGTGTGGTGTGGTCTGGATGAAAGCTGGAGGCATGTAGGTAAGTATAGCAGTCAGTAGGTTTCCGGTATAGGGTGGTGTTTATGTGATCATTGCTTATTAGCACTGTAGTGTCCAGGAAGTGGATCTCTTCTGTGGACTGGTCCAGGCTGAGGTTGATGGTGGGATGGAAATTGTTGAAATCATGGTGGAATTCCTCAAGGGCTTATTTTCCATGGGTCCAGATGATGAAGATTTCATCAGTGTAGCGCAAGGAGAGTAGGGGCATCAGGGGACGAGAGCTGAGGAAACGTTGTTCTAAGTCCACCATAAAAATGTTGGCATACTGTGGGGCCATGTGGGTACCCATAGCAGTGCCACTGATTTGAAGGTATATATTGTCCCCAACTGTAAAATAGTTATGGGTGAGGACAAAGTCACAAAGTTCAGCCACCAGGTTTGCCGTGACATTATCGGGGATACTGTTCCTGAAGGCTTGTAGTCCATCTTTGTGTGGAATGTTGGTGTAGAGGGCTTTTACATCCATAGTGGCTAGGATGGTGTTTTCAAGAAGATCACCGATGGATTGTAGTTTCCTCAGGAAGTCAGTGGTGTCTCGAAGATATTTGGGAGTGCTGGTAGCATAGGGCCTGAGGAGGGAGTCTACATAGCCAGACAATCCTGCTGTCAGTGTGCCAATGCCTGAGATGATGGGGCGTCCAGGATTTCCAGGTTTATGTTTCTTGGATAGCAGATAGAATACACCTCGTCGGGGTTCTAGGGGTGTGTCTGTGCAAATTTGTTCTTGTGCTTTTAAGGGAGTTTCTTGAGCAGATGGTGTAGTTTCTTTTGGTAACCCTCAGTGGGGTCAGAGGGTAATAGCTTGTAGAACGTGGTGTTGGAGAGCTGCCTAGCAGCCTCTCATTCGTATTCTGACCTATTCATGTTGACGACAGCACCTCCTTTATCAGCCTTTTTGATTATGATGTCAGAGTTGTTTCTGAGGCTGTGGATGGAATTGTACTCTGCATGACTGAGGTTATGGGGCAAGTGATGCTGCTTTTCTGCAATTTCAGCCCATGCCCATCTCACTCATATGAGCAGTTCTATTAAAATCTATGAAATGACCTCAGTGTGCTTCAGTTTCCCCATCTGTAAAGAGGGTATAAAGATACTTACCTCCTTTAAGTTGAGATGGTTCAAAGCTCAGTCACAAAATGGCTGTGCGACAAGTATTTGTGGTATAGATGCTGAGCTGATCAAGCATAATGGGTATTCTATCTTTGGAGTGGTCAAAAGTATGGAGTCATGGAGAAACTACCTGATGACTGGCTCCATTTGATTATTGTCCCATTTTGGAAGGGAAAGGCAATGTTCTGGTGTGCTCTGATCAAGGAGACATCATGTTGATTTCCATTCCAAGCAAACTGTTTACATTGGTTCTTCTTAAGCATGTTAAGCTTGCCATAAAGAATCTGCACCATCTGCAGCACAGGTTTATGCCCGGTAGATCAACTGTGGAGAATTTTACCTTTCGACAAATTATTGAAAAAGCCCAAGAGTTTGGGTACAGGAAGGATGAGGTGTATGTAGCTTTTATTGATTTAAAATCTGCCTTTGGCTCTTTAATCATCAATCACTTTGTCTCTGCCTAGTAAGCTCATCAACCTTCTTGTAGAAATGCAAAGACAAAGTGAGATCTGTGTCTGCTTAGACACTAGCATATCCAGCTGGTTCAAGGACAACAGTGGTGTCCATCAAAGGTGCGTGGCTGCCTTGATCTGTTCAACACTGTTATGGACTGAATGATGGAGGCCATCATTAGCTGCACAGTGAGGATGGTACTGCACGACTTCTGTATAACAGACCTGGGATATGTGGATGACATGATATATTCACAGTCTCATGAACTAATTTCATCAATGCACTGGATATATTTATGGAAGAAGCAAGTAAACGTGGTATTCAATTCAACTGGAAGAAGTCCAAATGGATGAAAGTGAAAGATGGACCTCTACCCCTACTCATTGTAATCAATAAATTGATTGAATAATTTAATTTTTCAAGTCATTTGAGAATCTTTGCTCCATTATCACCAAGGAGGGAGGTTGCCTTGCTGACACAAAATATCAAATCAGCAAGGCTACAGGTGTTATGCATGCTGTTTGGTTTGCCTCTGTGGCATCAAAATCATGTATCAACCCGGACTACGATGTGTATCTACCAGGCAGGAGTGGCTTCTGTCCTTTTGTATGGTTCTGATACGTTGGATCATGACAGATGCCAAAAAGACAAAATAAATATATTAGATGCTGTGCTTTGCTAATTTATGCTGTGCTGGTGATGGAGGGTGAACGAAACTATGAGTAGAATGAGGTAGCGTTGGACATTATTTGCTGATGACATTTCAGGTAATCACAGTAAAGTTATATGCAGAAGGATTAATATCTTTATTCCAATGTATTTGTTTTCATAAAGTCATGACATTATTTTAATAACTAAATTGACAGACAAAATCTGGTTTATATGCAATATAATTTTGTTCTTTTTTTAACAAGCTGTCTAATAGAATATGCTATTATTCTTGACCAAGAGTCATTTCTGATAGAAAGCTGCAAATAACCCCTTCTTACATCAACAGCAAGTAATAAACAATATTAGAAAGATGCAAGTTTATCATCCATGGCAATAAAACTTTTGTGAATTTTGTTGTGAGGTGGCAAAGTCACTGGTATTCTAGAGTCCAGAGTTTCATTAAACCAGTCATTTTGAATTTGACATTGATTCTACCTGACTTTTCTTCTTCCCACAGACAGTTTTTAAAAGAGATTTTATCCAATGGAGAACAATTGTAATGATGTAAAATAAACTCACTAACCATGCCTGGGGGTAGGGAAATTGCTATAGGAAAGAATATTAAGGGTATCTTTTTTCATTGTATTCTCCTATAGTTCATTAAATAAATAAATAAAAATACTAAAAATGTATGACTTGACTTTAAAAAACAATAATGCATAGCAGTCTCAGCATATTAGTGTCAGCTTCCAAGATACACTATTTAGAATTAAAAGGTAAGCTTCATAAATCATCTGATTTCTGATCTTACAGTTACATTCTCTGCATGGATATTTATAGAATGTGGCTGGAAAGTGGTTTACTAGCCGGTGAGAAGGTTTTCCTGTTCTACACCCTAGCAATTAACATCTTCTGAGTCAAAACTTTTTTTAATATATAAATTAACAGAATCATACCAGGTCTTTTCTGTGCAATGACTGAGCATGGCAAGGGAATTTATTTATTTATTTTAAAGCAAGAAGAGGGCCATGTTTCAGCGCATATGGTTTCAACAAGCTTGCACCAAGTAACTACTACTTATAACTGAAATGTTACTCTGGTATAGTCCGAAAATTCAACATTTTGTTTTGGATCAACATTTTCAAAACAAATTATTGATTTGACAGGCATTCAAAAGGTTTTCTTCAATCTGAACAAAGTTTTTTGTTTTGTTTTGGTAAGAAAACCCCAAATCAGTTTCAGTTTCAAATAAATATTTTTTTCCATTTAAAAAAAAAATCTATTTAGCTCTAATGTGAATCCAACTGTTTCTCTTGTATTCATTGTATTAAGGGCAGCAGGAACCATTATGATCACCTAGTTGACCTCCTGAATAAAAGAGCATAGAATATTACCCTGTATTTCCTGCATCAAGCCCATAACTTCTGGCTGAGCTATAGAATACCTTTAAGAAAAATGTCCATTCTTCATTTATAGGCCCACCACATCCTTGCTAAGTTATTTCAAAAGTTAATTACACTCACTGCTAAAACTTTGTGCTTTATTCAGGACCTAGATCTCAGAGAGGAACCTCCGAATTGGATCTTTGCTATACATGTATAAAGGAATCTCTCTCACCAGCTTGCATGCCATCCTTTCACCCCTTTCCTAGGCCTTACAGGAAGTACTCTGCTGTTCCTGGAGTCTGCATAGTAGAAGAAAGAAGTAGCATGCCTAGGAGGATGCAAATGCATATCACTTCCCCTACAACCACCCCAGCCCAAACCAGCCTTTTGAACCTCAGAGTGCAGAGCTCCATAAATTATCTTTCAGTGCCCTTGTGTGCGGTAGAAATCTCCATTAAAGGTGGTTACTGGGAAATGGCAGCTGCAAGTGCACTGTCAATATATGCACAACGGCATGGGACCTGGGGATGGCCCTGGATTCCTGCTGATCCTCTCCGATGTTTATAAGTCCCAAGTGATCTATGTGGTTTGAGGCTGTTCCCCAGGTGAGAGTAAACATGCCCATGAATGAAACATGATTGCATCTCTCATGCTAGAGCGATGGTAGGAACTGGTATAGGGGAAGAGTAGGGAGCAATCAGAGGTTGTGGGAGAAGAAATTTTGTGGCTTAGAATGGAGGACAAAGAAGGGCAAATGTGGTGGTCTGTAGGGAGAAAGCATGGACTATCTTTCGGACTGGAAGCCTGAGTTGATTGAGGCCTCTCGGTGTTACCACAGTATAAATGTTTAATCATGAAATAAAATACAATAAATAATAATATATTGGGAAGACAAGGAAAGCTATGAAAGGTAGCAAGGAAACATAAATAAAGCAAGAAGGTGTGGGGCAGAAGACAAAGTATAAGTATGGTAGAGATGAATTGAAGAAGAAACCAGGGGCGTGAAAAAGGCAGGAAGACAGAAGGAACATAAGGAAGTTGCAAGGGAGAAGCTAAAGTTGCAAGCTAAAGAGAAAAAGGGGGTCGGGGGAGAGAGGGTGACAACATAACATGGAAGTAAGCAAGGTGCTGGTAGGGCAGTGCAAAAGGACAAATATTAAAGGGGAATAATACCGAGGAATGGAGATGATACATTTTAAAAATAGAGGAAAGATGAACTAGAAAAGGAGAAAAGAAGAAATAACAGAGAAAACATTACACAGAAATGGGAATAAGAAGAGGGAAAGAGAATATAAATCTAAGGTGGAACAGAAAAAGAAATGGATTAAATTGGATAAAGGTACAGAAAAAAACTGAAGACACACAACTGGTGACATGTTTTACTTATTCATTTTTCTATATTTTTTTGTAATTTCACTGGTCTCTGTTTCAGATTAGTTGTATGTATACATAAAGGACTAGACGAAGGCTGTAGTAGTTCAGTGTAAAGAAGAAGTCAGCACTAATTATACAAGATGTACAAGTATTCTCCAAAAAACACCCCATTAACCTATGCAGTATCCTGTTAAACCAGATCCAGAAAGACTGTTGAGGTGGTGAACAAGCAAAATAATGTGGGTGGGTGGGTGGGTTGGAATTAAGAATCTGAATAGATATATTTTATTGTAATTTTCCTGGCTGAATTTTCCATAAATTCTGAAGAAAAGGGATGGCAAAACATGATTGCACTAAAAACGTACTTTACTCAGTAAAGCTCAAAAGCATTACTGTATCACCCATAAAAGATATTACCTCACCCACCTTGTCTCTTAACTAAAACCAGGAGTTAGGACTTTTTTATATTTTTAATTCAGCCTTCTCCCCGCCTCCTTTTGTGCACACAGATAATTATACCCATACATACTTTGTGGGTGCAAATACCAGGGTGCGTACCTCAACAATTCTAACACAAATGTTATAATTCACACCCACAAACCTTATTTAACTTTCCATTGACTTCAATTGGACTATTCATGTCCTTCAAATTAAGCACATATGTAAGCTTTTATTGGATGGGGATCAAAGTGCTCAACACCTTGCAGGATACACATGTAAAACATTACTTATTCTTCTCTCATTTCCATGAAGCTAGATCTTTAGATTTGAAAGTTCTCTCCTGGAGACCTCGGGAAGAAAAGGAAAAATAGCAAAACTGCACAAGGGAGGTGAAGGATGAATACTTGTTCCAGTTAAATATTAGCTGAGTACCTAAAATCTGGCCAAGTAAATAATGTTTTGCTTCATATATATCTTAAATATGCAGATACAAACTAATAATTAAATACTCAACATAGTCATTGGCACATGCACACTGGGAACTTGTACACTCTAATACCTATATTGTATTAACTAAAATATATTTTGCTTTCATTTTTATTTTCATGTGCATGCATTTCTAGCTTTGAAAATTTAGCCTAAAGAGCCTGATTTTAAAATACAAATCAGCAAAGAAATTCAGAACTAATTATGAAAATATGAGCAGATTCTTTTATATTAACCACAAGATTTTCTTTTGCCTGTTCCTTGGTAACCTCAGATCTCAACTTTAACTTTGAATATCTTTGTTTATTGTAGTTTCAGTCAGACAATTATATGACTTAAATGCATCTTATTCAGTTGAATAACAGTATTAGGTACTTGAAAAGCTGTACAGTACAGAAGCTTATCAATTTAGAATAATTGAAAAAAGATTAAGGTGTGGTCACTAATGACAATTCCCTGGGAGCATGTGTGAGGTTGTTTCAAGGACAGTGCAGAGTCCAAGAGAAAAGAATTTTTCAAATGTATTTGATAGTGAATAAATAGTATTGTCTTGTTTTCAAGTTCTTAACACATCTAATGAGTAACACAAATTGTTGATCAATACTCTGATTTGAATGAAAGTAGCTTGCACAGCAAGTTTGAAAAATGATTATGTGATCATTGTTTGATAATTACTTTGATTATTTTCTAATGTGAAATTTTAGGGCTTCAGAACAAAAATAGCAGTCTTTAAATTGTGCATGTGGGAGATGGCTGTGAAATTCTGCCTAGATCAATATGGCTCACCCAATGCTGTGCAATGGCAAGAAAGTGCATGAGCAACTGGGTCTAGCAAAATGTATTAAAACTGAGTGGGTTTTTTTATTAAGAGATAAAGAGGATACATGCATAAACCAAAGATTTTTTCTTGTAACTGAAGCAGATAATGTCAGGAAATAAGGTTCAATGCACAAATCTAATAGAAAATCCAATCAGTATGTAATATTACAGTATATATTAAGGACTCAATAAGCAAATGTTCTTAGTCCTTTTAAGAAATCTATCTAATCTACTATATTTTTTAAAGAGCAGGGAAAACATCTCTAAAATTATCAGCGTAGATGCAGCCTCTGTTGGAAAGGGATTATGAAGGTAAAAGCAATAAATTCATGAGATAACATATACTTGCTAGGACCCTGATCCTGCAAAAGCTCTTAAACTTGAGTATGTCTTTAAACACAGGAATACTCCCATTGGATTATGCATTGCCTCTTGGCACCATGTGATGGTTTACAACCATTTGATAAAATTGGGAATTTTTGATGAACTGGCATTTTCCAATGAAAAATCTCTTTTGGTGAAAAATTCCTAACCAGCTCTAGTTAGTGTACTTTTCTTTAAAATGTTCAAATTAATTCAAGTTTGGAGCCAAATTTCAATTCAGTAGGCACTAAAGAAGCACAACAAGCATTTAAGCAAATACAGTAAGGTATATTTGCACAATGAGCCACATCTATTAAGTCTGTTGAAAATTTGCCCCTTAAACTTGGAATTGCATTTTATGAACTCGGTTGAATGTATTCTTCCTTTCTGTGGTTTTTCTTGGGTACCAGAGAAGCTAAATAACAGTCGTATCATTGGAGAGCCCTGCATGTAACTAATGAAGTGTGAATTCTAGAGAGAAATCTCCTCCTTCATATCTCATTTACTCAGCAGCATGAGATTTTAGTGTTATGACATCCCGCCCATCATAACAGAAAACTTTTGCATTGCTTTTTTGCTGCAACTTGATGTGACATTTTCACATTCCTTGCCTGTATTCCAGGCTCATCTTTGAAATAAAAGTGCAGTCAGTCTCTTACAGACAAATTGTAGGTTTTACAGTTACTGCACTGAGAGACAGAGTCTCAAATTATTGTTTGTTTGATCAAATATGGAAGGTTGGCTAGATCCATCACACGCTTATATGAAGGTCAACTACAAGAGCAAATGAAAAGTTTTCGCCAAGATACAATTCTGAGGACATTGTGTTTTATCTTTTCTTGACATACCGAAAGACATTTGGTGAAGTGTATTTTTAGATAACACCTGTTAATTTAAGACAACTAGCCATATGAGGCAACAGCAGATGGAATTAGGGTGGATATTTGACTTCACACATCTTTAATTGCCAATTTACAAGATATTGGCTCATATCTATTTTAAAGTAATTTTACTTTTAGCTTTACAGTAATTCACAGAAGAATACTCTTACAATATTATAGTAGTTTTTAATCCCCCAAGGTAAATTGTTGTTGTTACTTTATACCCATCATTACTAGCATTATTTGAAGGCTAGGATACACTTTAAGCTATGTGGAAGTAATTACATCAAGTAATCAAGAATAGAGACAAGGCTGCGAAGTCAGTTATTTTCATTAGTGGCAACTGAACTTGAGAGGGTTCAAAATATTAGTTCAATTTGCATAAGCATCCTAAAATGTGGATGTTTACCAGGAGTGTTTCTGAATTTCATATAACCTCAGTGGTTAGAAATCTGACTGAAAATTTCAGGGGTTCAAGTCTTTTCTTGATATTTTTAGTAATTCTTCCTTTAAGCTATCTCTCAAATACCATCAGAGCCAAAGATGTGAAGCAGTATGGGAAAACCACTGAAGCCCTTCAAGGAAAAAAGGGGCCATGAAACATTTTAAATTATTGCTTGGAGACAGCTGCGATCATGTTGAGGGATCGGGAAAAGACAAGGAAGGGCCCTTATGTAATTAATTAAGCCTGAAAAAATGGTTTGTCTCTCACTTTGGACAGTGGTGAAAGTTCAGGATAGTTTGGCTCACCTATCCCTAGCTATAAAAAGTCACCTAAGTAATAAAATAAAACTTTTAAGGTGACTATTACATTAACACTGCAGGGTCTCTTTTTATTCCATCGGATGGAAATTTAATATTTAGTGTACATCTAATTTAAAAGGTTTTTGTTTTTTTAATAAAATACATACACAGACTTAGATAATAGATTTGCTTTCCCACTACTGACACACAAACATTTTTGCTAACCTAATTGGCATATTGCTAGGAGAAATTGTTAGATCCTCAGCTGGCTCATATTGCAGTAACTCCATTGATTTCAGTGAAGCTATGCTATTGTGTACCGAACGTAAGATCTGTTCCATAGTCTCAAAGCAAAACACTGGAATAAAGAAAACTAAAATGATAAACAAGTAACAAGGATTTTTTTTCTACAGCCACTCAAAAACGTATAATAGATCAGAGCTACTTTTAAAGAGTAGATTAGCTCTGAGCTATGAGTTTAGAAATAAATTAGCTAATATTTGTGACCGCATTTTTTATTATAAGCTATCATTAAGATCAGGGAAATATGAATATAAATGAGTGCAACAACAACAACATTTTGCACAGAGCTAGTTAGGTTTTTCATTGTGAACAAATATATTTAAATTTAGATCTTTTAATCTTCACAGTCTTAATATTAACAGATCATGATTTTTACATATGTGTTTGTCCAGAATTGACTAATGGTTTCGATTTGAGCTAGAGTCTGTTTGCAAACAGCTGACAGAGTATTCAGTTGATTATTGAATATTTAGGATTTACAATGCAAGCTCTGGCCAACTAAGTCACACACTTTCATTTCTGTACCTTGACTGGATGACCTATCCTTTATAAATAGAGCTGTGTAAAAACCAGGACCTGCGATCTAGTAACTTCCGGCAACTAACAGAAGTTTCTAGATCACAGGCCCTGTTCTCATGTGAGACTTCAATCACCCTGATATCTTCTGGGAGAGCAGTACAGCGGTGCACAGACAATCCAGGAAGTTTTTGGAAAGTGTAGGGGACAATTTCCTGGTGCAAGTGCTGGAGGAACCAACTAGGGGCAGAACTCTTCTTGACCTGCTGCTCACAAACCGGGAAGAATTAGTAGGAGAAGCAAAAGTGGATGGGAACCTGGGAGGCAGTGACCATGAGATGGTCGAGTTCAGGATCCTGACACAAGGAAGAAAGGAGAGCAGCAGAATATGGACCCTGGACTTCAGAAAGGCAGACTTTGACTCCCTCAGGGAACTGATGGGCAGGACCCCCTGGGAGAATAACATGAGGGGGAAAGGAGTCCAGGAGAGCTGGCTGTATTTTAAAGAATCCTTATTGAGATTACAGGGACAAACCATCCCAATGTGTAGAAAGAACAGTAAATATAGCAGGCGACCAGCTTGGCTTAACAGTGAAATCCTTGCTGATCTTAAACACAAAAAAGAAGCTTACAAGAAGTGGAATATTGGACAAATGACCAGGGAAGAGTATAAAAATATTGCTCAGGCATGCATGAGTGAAATCAGGAAGGCCAAATCACACCTGGAATTGCAGCTTGCAAGAGATGTTAAGAGTAACAAGAAGGGTTTCTTCAGGTATGTTAGCAACAAGAAGAAAGTCAAGGAAAGTGTGGACCCCTTACTGAATGAGGGAGGCAACCTAGTGACAGAGAATGTGGAAAAAGCTAATATACTCAATGCTTTTTTTGCCTCTGTCTTCACGAACAAGGTCAGCTCCCAGACTACTGCACTGGGCAGCACAGCATGGGGAGGAGGTGACCAGCCCTCTGTGGAGAAAGAAGTGGTTCAGGACTATTTAGAAAAGCTGGACGAGCACAGGTCCATTGGGCCAGATGCGCTGTATCCGAGAGTGCTAAAGGAGTTGGCGGATGTGATTGCAGAGCCATTGGCCGTTATCTTTGAAAACTCCTGGCGATCCGGGGAAGTCCCGGACGACTGGAAAAAGGCTAATGTAGTGCCCATCTTTTAAAAAGGGAAGAAGGAGGATCCTGGGAACTACAGGCCAGTCAGCCTCACCTCAGTCCCTGGAAAAATCATGGAGCAGGTCCTCAAGGAATCAATTCTGAAGTACTTAGAGGAGAGGAAAGTGATCAGGAATAGTCAGCATGGATTCACCAAGGGCAAGTCATGCCTGACTAATCTAATTGTCTTCTATGATGAGATAACTGGCTCTGTGGATGAGGGGAAAGCACTGGACGTATTAAAGCAGTATGGGCTGCATGAATGGACTATAAGGTGAATAGAAAGCTGGCTAGATTGTTGGGCTCAGTGGGTAGTGATCAATGGCTCCATGTCTAGTTGGAAGCTGGTATCAAGTGGAGTGCCCCAAGGGTTGGTCCTTGGGCCGGTTTTGTTCAATATCTTCATTAATGATCTGGAGGATGGTGTGGATTGCACCCTCAGCAAGTCTGCAGATGACACTAAACTGGGAGGAGAGGTAGATACACTGGAGGGTAGGGATAGGATACAGAGGGCCCTTGACAAATTAAAGGATTGGGCCAAAAGAAACCTGATGAGGTTCAACAAGGACAAGCGCAGAGTCCTGCACTTAGGATGGAAGAATCCCATGCACGCTACAGACTAGGGACTGAATGGCTCGGCAGCAGTTCTGCAGAAAAGGACCTAGGGTTTACAGTTGACGAGAAGCTGGATATGAGTCAGTGTGCCCTTGTTGCCAAGAAGGCCAGTGGCATTTTGGGATGTATAATTAGGGGCATTGCCAGCAGATCGAGGGACATGATCGTTCACCTCTATTCGACATTGGTGGGGCCTCATCTGAAGTATTGCGTGCAGTTTTGGGCTCCACACTACAAGAGGGATGTGAAAAAATTGGAAAACGTCCAGCAGAGCGCAACAAAAATGATTAGGGGACTGGAAACACATGACTTATGCGGAGAGGCTGAGGGAACTGAGATTGTTTAGTCTGCGGAAGAGAAGAATGAGGGGGGATTTGATAGCTGCTTTCAACTACCTGAAAGGGGGTTCCAAAGAGGGTGGATCTAGACTGTTCTCAGTAGTAGCAGATGAGAGAACGAGGAGTAATGGTCTCAAGTTGCGGTGGGGGAGGATTAGGTTGCATATTAGGAAAAACTTTTTCACTAGGAGGGTGGTAAGGCACTGGAATGGACTATTGGTGGGTTAGCAAAGAGCTTGGAGGGACAGTAAAAACAACTCTCTAATCCAGTGGTCCCCAACCTTTCTTGTGGGAATAACATATTGCTATTCCCCGAAGCCTGTGGCAGGTGCCGGACACATCGCCGCTGAAATGTCGCCACCGAGAAGCGGCAGCAGCAAGAAGCATTGCCGCCGAAAAACAGCAACGCTTCTTGGCGGCATTTCGGCAGCAGGGTGTCCTGCGGGCGCAAAAAAATGCCCCGGGGGCGCCATGGCACCCACGGGCACCACATTGGGCACCCCTGCTCTAATCATTTCTCCCACTCTCTATCCCCAGCTGTGCCCCTGAATCAGATATTGCCAGTTTACAAGCTAGCTTTTCATCTCCAGTCTAGATGGGCAAATGGCAGTGATTTTCTGAGCATAAGTTTTATAATTTTAACAAACAGCTTGCCGTCGTTCTCTCAAAAATCTGTCTTGTTTTATGATGTGTTCGTGTGTTTCATAATAACTATTAAGGCAAGGAGCCAATCAATCTCCCAGTAGAACAGTTTCTACAGGCTACTGTATTTATTTGAATATTTTTCATATGAAAATTGCTTTATTTTTTTTTTAAAATCAAGGAAAGATTGAAAGGGCAAATAGTGAAATCTACATTTCTCTTCAGAATCAGTTTGCTATAGTCCATGCTGAGGAGATACTTAGAGAGAGAAACAAAGAATTACTGAACGTTGCTTAAGCCACTGAAGGTAGTAAGTAAATTACTTTCAAGGAGGCTCAAATGATGTACACTAGAAATTACAAACTTCAAAGTATTAAACATAGAACACCAGAAAATAGGCTATCAGGACAACTTAGCTAGTTGTCACCTTGAGGAAGTTCAGCTAAAGCCGTCTGATTAATGTATCTGTAAGTCAGCCAATATGCAGGTCTCTGATAAATCTGATTATTACTGTATCAAATAAATGGCTCATTTATCAGCCTTTGTGTAGCCTGGCTGTGTTCACCTGCATGCCAGTGGAAGATAATCACAAAGTGCTTCCAACAAAACAAATTGGTTTGTTCTAGCTTGTGTAGTAATTAAGAAAAAAATGTGGGAGGGACACCAAAGGTTCACCATCTAAGAAATAGTGAGTTCTGGTGGAAAAATAAAAATTTCCTGATTAAAATATGTTGCAAAACTAAAATCTCTGTAGAGAACAGTACATTTCTTGACAAGCACTCTGAAAATATAAACCACGTATGTAAGTAATGTGTTGGGTATTTAGCAAAAATAGAAATAAATACTCCAATATTTAATAAAATTATTAGAGAGATGTTCTGTACTTCATAGAATCATAGACTTTAAGGTCAGAAGGGACCATTATGATCATCTAGTCTGACCTCCTGCACAATGCAGGCCACAGAATCTCACCCACCCACCCCTGTAACAAACCTCTAACATATACATGAGCTATTGAAGTCCTCAAGTCATGGTTTAAAGACTTTGAGGTACAGAGAATCCTCCAGCAAGTGACCTGTGCCCCACACTGCAGAGGAAGGCGAAAACCCCCCAGGGCCTCTTTCAATCTGCCCTGGAGGAAAATTCCTTACCGACCCCAAATATGGCGATCAGCTAAACCCTGAGCATGTGGCCAAGACTCACCAGCCAGACACCCAGGAAAGAATTCTCTTTAGTAACTCAGATCCCATCCTATCTAACATCCCATCACAGGCCATTGGGCCTATTTACCATGAATAGTTAAAGATCAATTAATTGCCAAAATTAGGCTATCCCATCATATCATCCCTTCCATAAACTTATCAAGCTTAGTCTTGAAGCCAGATAGGTCTTTTGCCCTCACTGCTTCTCTTGGAAGATTGTTCCAGAACTTCACTTCTCTGATGATAAGAAACCTTCAGCTAATTTCAAGTCTAAACTTCGTGATGGCCAGTTTATATCCATTTGCTCTTGTGTCCACATTGGTACTGAGCTTAAATAATTCTTCTCCCTCCATGGTATTTATCCCTCTGATATATTTATAGAGAGCAATCATATCTCCCCTCAGCCTTCTTTTGGTTAAGCTAAACAAGCCAAGCTCTTTAAGTCTCCTTTCATAAGACATGTTTTCCATTCCTCGGATCATCCTAGTAGCCCTTCTCTGTACCTGTTCCAGTTTGAATTCATCTTTTTTAAACATGGGAGACCAGAACTGCATACAGTATTCCAGGTGAGGTCTCACCAGTGCCTTGTATAAACAGTACTAATACCTCCTTATCTCTACTGGAAATCTCTACCTCGCCTGATGCATCCCAAGACCGCATTAGCTTTTTTCATGGCCATATCACATTGGCGGCTCATAGTCATCCTGTGATCAACCAACACTCCAAGGTCCTTCTCCTCCGTTACTTCTAAGTGATGCGTCCCCAGTTTATAACAAAAATTCTTGTTATTAATCCTTAAATGCATGACCTTGTGCTTTTCACTATTAAATTTCATCCTATTACTATTAGTCCAGTTTACAAGGTCATTCAGATCTTTCTGTATGATATCCCGGTCCTTCTCTGTATTGGCAATACTTCCCAGCTTCATGTCATCCGCAAACTTTATTAGCACATTCCCACTTTTTGTGCCAAGGTCAGTAATAAAAAGATTAAATAAGTTTGGTCCCAAAACCGATCCCTGAGTAACCTCCTTCCAGCCTGACAGTTCACCTTTCAGTGTGACCCGTTGTAGTCCCCCCTTTAACCAGTTCCATATCCACTTTTCAATTTTCATATTGATCCCCATCTTTTCCAATTTAGCTAATAATTTCCCATGTGGAACCGTATCAAATACCTTACTGAAATCAAGGTAAATTAAATCCACTGTGTTTCCTTTGTCTAAAAAATCGGTTAAATTTTCGAAGAAGGAGATCAGGTTGGTTTGACATGATCTACCTTTTGTAAAATCATGTTGTATTTTGTCCCAATTACCATTGACCTCAATGTCCTTAACTACTTTTTCCTTCAATTTTTTTTAGCCAAGACTTTGCATACTAGAGATGTCAAACTAACAGGCCTGTAGTTACCTGTATCACCTTTTTTAACCTTTCTTAAAAATAGGAACTATGTTAGCAATTTTCCAGTCATACGCTACAATCTCTGAGTTTACAGATTGATTAAAAATTTTTGCTAATGGGCTGCAATTTCATGTGCCAGTTCCTTTAATATTCTTGGATGAAGATTATCTGGGCCCCCCGATTTAGTCCCATTAAACTGTTCAAGTTTGGCTTCTACCTCGGATGTGGTAATATCTACCTCCATATCCTCCTTCCCATTTGTTGTCCTACCATTATCCCTAAGCTCCTCATTAGCCTCATTAAAGACTGAGGCAAAGTATTTGTTTAGATATTGGGCCATCCCTAGATTATCCTTAACCTCCACTCCATCCTCAGTGTTTAACGATCCCACTTCATCTTTTTTTTATTTACTTCTTATTTATATGGCTATAGAAGCTTTTACTGTTGGTTTTAATTCCCTTTGCAAGGTCCAACTCTACATGGCTTTTGGCCTTTCTCACTTTATCCCTACACGTTCTGACATCAGTAAGGTAGCTTTCCTTGCTAATCCCACCCATCTTCCACTCCTTGCAGGCTTTCTTCTTTTTCTTAATCACCTCTCTAAGGTGCTTGCTCATCCAGCTTGGTCTACAGCTCCTGCCTATGATTTTTTCCCCCTTTCTTGGGATGCAGGCTTCTGATAGTTTCTGCAACTTTGACTTGAAGTAATTCCAGGCCTCCTCTGCCTTTAGATCTACAAGTTCTTCAGTCCAATCCACTTCCCTAACTAATTTCCTTAATTTTTTTTAAAGTTAGCTCTTTTGAAATCAAAAACCCTAGTCACAGATCTCTTTTTGTTTATCCTTCCATTTAATTTGAACGTAATTAGCTCATGATCACTCAAACCAAGGTTGTCCCCTACAACCATTTCTTCTATGAGGTCCTCACTACTCATCAAAATCAAATCTAAAATGACATCCCTTCTTGTTGGTTCAGCAACTACTTGGTGAAGGAATCCATCAGCTATCACATCCAGGAAAATCTGAGCCCTATTATTATTACTCACACTTGTCCTCCAGTCTATATCTGGGAAGCTAAAGTCTCCCATAATCACACAATTCCCATTAGTATTTACTTCATTAAAAACATTAAAGAGGTCTCTATCCATGTCTCCAGCCACTCAGCTTAGAGGGAACTTAGGTAACCACCCATATTTGAAAGATTTTCTTTGAGGTTTTATACTTGTGCTTACATAGATTCCTATAACTAATAGAAATATTGAGCAACACCTCACAAAAGTCATTCTCTCTCCATTCTAATGCTACGATTGCCTGATACATGACAACAGCAAATATGAACAGAAAACACTAGTGACCTTAAGACAGTCTAGGCACAAGGAGGGGGAAAAAAAGATAAAAATAAACCAAATCAAAACTCAGATCAATAATTTGCAGATAAAGTATGAAACTTTACCAATGAAACAAACACAAACAAACAAACAAAAACCTAACAGCAGCATGTTACAAAAGGAAATTAGGCAGTGACATTTATCCAGCATAGCTTCCTATTTCATTTACATAGGTCAGTGGTGGGCAACCTGTGGCCCACGGGGCCCATCAGGGTAATCCTCTGGTGGGCCGCAAGACAGTTTGTTTATATTGACCGCCCGCAGCTCCCAGTGCATTATGGTGAGAGCACTGTTTTAAGTCATAGAGGAAGATGGTGAGGGTGTTTCTATGCAGCAATTAAACACCAGTGGCTGGCCCAAGTCAGCTAACTTGGGCTCACGGAGCTTGGGCTGCAAGGCTCTAATAGCACTATGTAGACAGTTGGGCTCAGGGTGAAGCCCAAGTTCTGGGATACACAAAGCAATGTTTAGCCCCTCACCCTGAGCCCCACGAGGCCAAATCAGCTGACCTGGGTCAGCCACAGCTGTGCCACAGGACTTTTATACCCATGTAGACATACCCCGATTCTCCCTGACCCGTATTGAATATTAAACTCAGTGAATGAATTAAGAGGTGAGGTTGAGTATTCTAGGTCCCACATATCCCAGTGTTCTGTATGCTTGAGGCTTGTGCAAATGAGACCCTTTTCCCCTTGAATTGAGATTCCTGTGATAAGATCCAAATGTGAAAACTTTGACTCAAAGAACCAAAGGGTGCATTGTTTGTTGAGCTGAAGATCCTGCCACAAGTTCTTCATATGCTCTGTCTATAGAAGCAGGAGCTTCCTGCTTTATCTTGCTAGCTGGCAGCTCGCCTGGAGATAGAGACCACATTGAGGGAAGCTGGGCATCTTCCTCCACAAAACCATGGTAGAATGGCTTTGCAACAGAGACCTGGGTTGGTCCCTCATAGCCTGCACTGTAAAAGGATTTGATTTTATCCTTGATTTGTTCTCCATCACTCTGGTGGGAGTAACTTGGACTAATATCCAGGCAAAGAAGGATGATGTTGACAAACCCAGTCTGAACTGCTCGACAGAGAACAAAATAGTGTCTCTGCAGAGAAGCAGCTTCCCCACCTTATCTTGGCTCTGAAAGCTACAGGAAAAGATTTACAGGTATGGGTTGCAGAGGTAAATAAAAAGGGACCTAATGACTTGTAATTGGGCTATCTGCATGCTGAGTGGGAGCTTTTCAGATAAGCAGTGAATGCTGCTGACTGGCACATGAATTGTTCCTTCTGCCTTTTCTTCATCCTAGAGAGGTGCAAAGGAAACACAAGATAAAGCTAATAAAAAAAGCATAAAACTGCCTGAGCCATAGGCTGCTAAAACCTAGCAGCCAGCCAGAGAAACAGCTACATACTGAAGACAGGAAACAACTGAACATTAGCAGCTAGCTAGTTCTTTCTATGATGGGTGTGGCATGATCACAAATTTGATTGGTTCCTGTCTCCATCTGTTAGAAAGCAAGATCAAAATCTGCTCGTGTTGATGAAATGCTATGACACGGATGTCTTACATTATAAAACTTTATTCCAGATTTAGCAGCACTTGATTTTTTTTTCCTCAGACAACATAACAAGCCCTCTGGACTTTAAAATGAACTATCCATACACTACCCATTCCTTCCTTTCAGAAACAGTGTGAAATTAAGCTTTTCAAGTCTGAAAGATTACGAGTAGGGAAAGATCCATTCAGATTATAAAATTGGAAAAGATGCTGTTTATTCCGAGGCATTTTGCATTTGATGAAGGAATGATTTATTAGCCAATGGTACATTAGTACTATATTACAGACAGACAGCTTTTTTAACTTCTGCTCCTTTTCTAATCTCTCTGTCTCCCTCTAGTACTCTAAGTTCCTCATGCACTGTCTTGAATATAAACTTGTGGGGCCATTCATCACTTCTGGAGTTTAAAAAAAGGACACTCCAAAAATCATCCCCAAATAGAAAATTAACTAGCTCATCAAATCCATAGTGAAGATTTGGGGAAAGCAGTATTTCTGTTCTGAGGAGGATTCTCAGTTTTGAACTTTTGATTTGTTCTGATCTGAAATGAAAACAAAACATGCTGAAATTCTCCAAGGAACAGAATATTCCCCATAAAGTTTCCTTTTGAAAAGAAATGGTTCATTTCAATAATTTCAAAACAACATTTGATGTGGTGGGCTCAGCCAGGGCTTTCAAACTCTGGACTTCCTTTCAGCCCACGTAACAGGCTAGTAAAAGGTATCCTGAAGCCTGGAAGTGCCGACTCAGCCAGGAGCCTCAGAGTATGGGAACCAGAACTTCCAGGACTTCCAGGGTCTTGGCTCCCTGTCAATCTGCCAGGCAGGCTGGTGAAGAGTTGGGTGGGCATGCTGGCAGGAAACCAGGTAGGTTTCCAAGAGTAACCTGACTGGCAGGCAGGATTCCATTGAAGCCCTGTCTTTATTCTGCTTGACCTTCATTAAATTCAAAGGTTCTTTATTCCATTAGAGAATTTCCAGCCAGGTCTAATCTACACAAACCTACAATATAAGCAGAAAACAACACATGTGGTTTCAGTGAAGGCACATACTCCATGTAACCCAGAGGAAATGTTTATCCAAATGCTATAAGAACACAGTAGATTGTCTGTCACCATAGCAATAGGTCCTTTGTGAAAGGTCTCTATTATGCCTGGCTCAGAGGGAGTGGGAGCTGAGAGTACCGATTGAAGCAATTAGACAGATGCTACCAACTCTGTAAGGTGAGTGAATAATGGAAATGCAGTCTAGGAACTCATGAAAGATAATAACCCATAACTGAAGAAGAACTGAGGAAAGCAAAAAAAACCTCAGCTGATTCAAATATGCATGTGTACAGATTCAACTGTTTACCCTGTGTCTATCTGTCATAGAAGATTGTTATTTTTTATTTTCACTGGTGAATGTGTTTCTGGAAGTACAGCGTATGGTTACATTCACCTTTAAAAAGCCAGTACTGAAGTAGGGTGAAGAGGAACTATATCCTTAACAGATGTTTGATTCACTCAGGGGCTTCTGTAATGGAGACAGTGACCCCACACTGAACTACACATTCCTAAACTCCAAACAGTATACATCTGAATGCATACAGGTTCCACTGTGTGCATATTTCCAACAACATGAGACGTAGATGCCATCCATATGACAAATCTGTATCCTAACATGCTTTACCAGTATGTCTTGAAGGTACCCAGAAAAATTCAATAAGCAAACCATTATGTGCTGTGCTCTCATGTGTGAACGGTAAAGGTATAATCAGCTCTAACTTTGCTACTTTTCTGCTTCCTTTTCTTCACTGCTCTTGGGGGGCATTGCAAGAAGTAAAGGTTTGGCTCTAGCCATAATATCTCTTTGGAAGGCCATGTAAGCGAACATTTTCATCTCGTTAAGCAGAGTGCCTCAAAAAAGGCTTCCTGGTATTACAGTAAGCCCAAGCTTATCTATCTATCTATCTATCTATATATATATTTGCCAGAATTAGACATTAACCAGTTCCTCAGCTCATCAAATCTAACGAGTGGGAAGGCAAAGGTGGGGTTATGCTCCTTTGTGTCCCCTACAATCTTTGGACAAGCTGGGGCTGTTCTAATTTATGCCGACTAGAGGTGCTTCCCATAAACCACTCAGCTGACTGAGAATTAACTGGAACATCGTGGGTACTCTGGCCACACCCCTTCCTACTTCTTGACATAACCCCTCTCCACCCCAACATGTTCTCTACACTTGTAAGAAGCAAGTGGCATAAAGCTGACTATGTTTGATTTATGTTAGCAGAAGACCCCTTGCATTGGGGTAATCCTTAACTGCAATTTTAAGTCCCATTCACAGAGCAGAACTGAGGACTCACCATCTCAATGCAAAATACCAACTCTTAGTATAGACTTCTTCTCCTCAAAAGCTGGAGGAAAAAGATAAGTTCTTCAGCATGCCCTGAAAATCAACAGATTTGAGTTATTTTGGATTATGGGCAAGCAAATTGAAAAGTCACAGTTCCCCATGATAGCAACCTGCCCAGAAGTTGGAGGGAGGAACAGAGGTTGAAGGATGAAGGAGTTTGGAGGAGGCACCAGGACGTCAGTCTGTGTGCACATGGATAGTTTCACAAGCATGGAGTGCTTTCGTTTTATTACCCAACAAATGGTACATGAATACCTGCAGAGAATGCTGTGCCAACAATTCTCTCCATTTTAAAAATAAAGGGGCTTTCGCTTAAGTGTGGGGTAATCAAAACTATGGCAGTGTGACATAGGGAAGAGGCAGTTTCTGACATGGGAAGGCCTCAAGCCATTAAGGTTTATAGGCCAAAACCAAAATCTTAAATTCCACATGGAAACCAACAGACAGCTTTCCTTTACCTGCACTAAGCTTTTGTACTGATATATTCAATTTGCTTTTTGCTTAATTGGTTGTTTCCAAAACAAATACAAATATCTTCCTGATAGATTTGTTTTAAATAAACATGCATTTGAACCTGCTAAAAGAGAAATTGGATTTTTGTTCCTTCTTATGCTAATGACTAAAATAAGATGACTCATGAATCAACGGGCCTCTGGCTACAGGCATCCCAAATGGCAGGCCACATGTCATAACTCCAAAGGGGTTTGTCGTGCACCTTCCAGCCAGCCGCATGCCAGATGGCCATCCATTGTGTAATGCCTTTGTAGACTGCCCAGCTATCCGTATACAGATAAAGGGGCCCTGGGTTCTCTGTGATGGTCATGAACACTGCCTGTAGCTCAGCCCACTGGCTAGACAGGCCAGGGCCGGTTTCAAACAGTATTTCCTCAAGGCAGGGATTATATGCGGCCGCTCGCCACTATTGTTCTGCCCCCCTGTACAAAGTCGATCCATCAGTGAACCACGCGACCTCTTGTTGTTCGGTTAAGGAGGTGTAGGAGCAGCTGTTGTTCAAGGGCTGTATAACGCTCAGCCAAGCCTCGTAGGGATTGTGACTAATACCCTATGGGCTCCTTTCAAGATGAATCTTGCTGCCACAGCCCCCATGAAGCCAAGTGGTCAACCACAGTTACCTCGAGTTCGAAGGGGGTGCCTCGTCTGCCTGGGATCAGCACTGCATGTTGGCTGAGCACCTCTTTAGCCTGCTGGAATGTGGCATGCTGCTTGCCCCCCCAACTAAACGTAGCTTTCTTCCAGACTACTGCTTGTATGGGCTGCAAGATGTACCCTAGATGGTGAATAAATGTATGTCAGTACCCAAGGAGGCCCAAAACAGTTTGGGCTTGGCTTACGCTAATGGGCTCTGGGAAGTGGGTAATTGTTTCAATGGCTTTTTGTGGGATCTTACGTTGAGGCGCCGACCAAAGTATTCCCAAGAAGATCACCTCCTGGCTGGGCCCCTGGATATTACTAGGGCTGACAGCCCATCCCCTGGCCGCCAGAGCCTGCAACACATTGTTATTGGCCTCGGAGAGTGCCGCCTCATGGGCCTGCTCAGCAGGACATCATCAATATAGTGCTGTAGTACCACTCCCCCTGGAAGAGTCACCTGCTCCAGTCTCGACTAACCAACTGGTGGCAGATGGTAGGGCTATGCTTGTAGCTCTGAGGCAGCACAGTGAATGTGTACTGCTGATCCTCCCATGTAAAGGCAAATTGATCCTGGCTCTGTGGGGCAATGGCAATAGAGAAGAAGGCATTTGCCATGTCCACCACGATATGCCACTGCCCTACTCGTGTCGCGAGGCGCTCCATGATGGAGACCATGTCAGGAACTGCTGCTGTCAGAATTGGAGTGACCCTATTCAGGTTGCGGTAGTCTACTGTCATGCGCCAGGTTCCGTCCTTTTTATGGACTGGCCAAATTGGGCTGTTAAATGCACTCATGGTGGGGCGAATGATGTCCGCCTGGAGCAGACCTTTAACAGTAGCAGTTATTTCCTCATGCCCACCGGGTATCCGATACTGTTTGGTGTTGACCACTGTGGTGGGATCGGAAGCACCATGGGGTCCCACCGCAGATGCCCCCGCAGCATGGTTACAACCGCTCGGACATACAGCGGGCGCCCAAAGGAAAAGGGTCCCCACTGGGTATCTATGGTCTGCCCTCAGAGGAGGCCTATACCCAATATGTATTAATGAATGGGGGCGATTAAAATGGTGACTCGTATGGGGGGGGCCTTCCCGATGGCCAGCCGTAACTGCATCGGCGCGGCCCGAACGTCCGTACCTCCGAAGCTGCTCACTGTTACCGACCGGCCCCGACGGGGCGGAGTGACTTGCAATATGCTCTGCTTCTGTGTCCACAAGGGCCATTATTCATTGTCACCCCCCGCTAGGCCAGTAGATCTCTACTGGGACAGAAGGGCGGTGGTCCACCACTACATAGCGCCTTACCTCCAGGGCAGGGGGCAAAGGGGACCCACACCCCCATCAACACTGGGCATCATCCGCACCTGGCTTCTGCGGATACGGATAATTCGCCTCCGAGTTGGCCCCTATCTTGAGACTCCTACGGAGGAGGGGGTCTGTGGTGAGTGAGCCCATCCTGCCTAGCTCAGCGGGGGTAAGGGTAATCACATCCGCTCCATCGTCCCACAACCATAGCAGCCAGGCCAGCAGCAGTTCCGTGGGATGCTGCTTGAAACGCTGCACGAAATCCTGTATCTCGGAGGATTTATATTCCCAGATAAAATCACTTCCTACCATTTGATCATTCTCCCAGTGCAGTCCCTCGTATCGTGTCTCGACAATGGGCCGCAGTTGTGGGTACATCCTCGCCTTCCCGCTGTCACTCTCCCTGGGAGACTTGTTCTCATTTGTCTCCCAAATGTCCCCATCCCAGGTCTCTGGATCCCAGTCACTTTTGCGCACCAGTGTGTGTACAGCAAGGGAACGCACATCTTGCCGTCCTCCCTTTCGCCGCGCAAGCCGCCATAACTGCACATCGGTGTTCTAACCGCTTGGCCCATTCGGCCGTACTAGTGATGACTTGTTGGGTTAGTGAACAGGCCTCGTTTGTTTGCTGCAAATCAGCCTCTAATCTTCCTATCCTCTAGCGCTGAACGAGCAGCGCCTCGTCCACCACATAGAGCATGGTCAGGAAGAACCATCCTAGGTCCCCCACCGCTTTGCGCTCCGCGGGTCCTACTTTGTCCAGCCAGAGCTTGGATATCAGTTCCTCCAGCCTAACTGGGGTAACCACCGGCTCCTGCTCTAGCTCCGGCCATGCAGCAGGGGCAACCAACCCCACCAGCTTGTGAGCCACCGGTGCCCACCATCCTGTGGAGGGCCACCCAGGGATGCGGCTCTCTCCCTCCTCCTTATCCTTCCTTCCCCAAAGAGGCATCCCTCCACTGGTATGCTGTTCGTGACGACAATTGTGCCTGCAAGGGCCGGGGGGGAGATACCAGTGAAAGGAGGACACTCAGGCCTAAGAATAGTAAACTATGGGTTATTGAAGGAAGGAAGAACTTACGCTCCAATCTGTGCGGGGAGCCCCTAGGACGTGCAGAGGGGCTGCAGGGGACTCTGGCCATTTGGGACAGCTGACCAGGCAGGACTCCGCTGAGGAGGAGTCCTCTGTGGCGCTGTATTCTCTGTGCTTATCTCAGGGTTACATGGGGTCAGCAGCTGGTTACATTCTTATATGTATGATTTATGCTTATTACATAAACTAACTTATTTACAGGCAAAAATATGCTGAGCTGTGCTACAATATCTTGTGGCAGGGTCTGCTGGACAAAGTTCATTGAAACTGCTTGCATCCTCTGCTTACATCCAGTCATGTACTCAGTCCACTACTTAGCTCCTCGCCAATCTTCTGCAACCTTACCCCTACAAGTGCCATTCATCTTTCTTGTATGCTTCGTTCAAGAGACCAATAATCTACAATGAGGACATTCCAGTTAATGTCACTGGACTTCAGCATTAACTCTGCATTAGTGAGAATAGAGGAAATTTACACCTGTCAGAGATATTGATTGTTTCAGGCTTTCTGCAAACCCATTTACAACTGATTCACAAGTGAAAGTTTTCTAGACATTCGTGAAGGCTGGCAAATGATTTCTTTTTGTATGAAAGCTGAGATTCTTGGGCAGAAGATAGCTGCTTCCCTCACCTACCCTGCCCCCCACCTCCACACACCGAAAAAAGTCCAGGTTTCCCAGCTGCCATGAGATGGGGCAGTTTGTCCCCTACTATGAAGATATTTCTGCTTATAATTTGTGTGGAGACTATTTACTTTGATTATGTTCCCTGCTATTCACTATTTGTTATTCATGATTTATCAGTGGTTATCTAATGCACATAATACAGTGTCTACTCTCTGGGTGACTGAAACTTTATTAACAGGGGGTGAACTCTTCCAGCACATAAAGAGAATACTGAAAATATGTATTTTTGCTTTGCTTATATGTGAAAACAGATATTTGCATGTATAACAGTCATTCCCCTAACATTTGCATAACCCAAAACCCATTCACACAAATAAGCAAACAACACAAGGTGTGAACATTACTAAACCATAAAATGATTAATAGTTTGCTAAATATTCACAAATATATGTTCCCCACAATTCACTGAAAGACAGATTGTGGTTCCCTCATTCACACTGATGAGTAACAATCCCACTGAAGTCAATGGAACTATACATGGAACAACTTCTCACCAATGGTAGTAAGGGGTTAACAGTCTGGCCCTCAGATTATTAAAGGTCACAAGAAATGATGATGACTCAAATTTTACTAAGCAAAAAAAAAAAGAAAAAAAAACAAGCTGGTAGTATTGGCCATTGTCACACTGTCTGGAGGAGCTCACGACCGAAAGTGACTGCATCAGGGTAGACTGTCAAAAACAGGACAGATACCCCAAATTAGTGTTGTGTTGTATAACTAGATTTCACCAACCCAGTTCCAAATGTGTACTCCTGGATCACTATAAGAGTCTTTCCATGGAGTCGCCAATGTCCCCTTAGATTCTCCCATCTATCTTGCCACTCAGACAAACTGGACTTAGTGATAAATGATTACTTACCCCCAAAATCACATCATATTCAGGTTGCTTCCAGTTCCAAGAGACCAATCACTTGGCCTACTGCTACCCTAGATCTTACATCAAAAACAATGCCTGTATCCAATTCTATAATACACTATCTAAAGGTTTATTAACTAGGAAAAATAAATTAGAGTTATTTACAGGTTAAATGAAGCAAACACACACACACAAATGAGTTGCAATCAAAATACTATGAATGGCAGACTTGTACTGATCTGTTAATTCAAAGTGTTTTTAGGGCAGATCCAGAGGTAACCCCTGTTGATCTCTTGCTTCGGTTTGGTGTCTCTAGCTCTGTCAGAGTTCAAACAGCAAAGAGATGGAAAATGTGACTTTGTTTTTTTCTTTCATTCAGCTTCCAAGTCCACAGGATGAGCTTCCTTGCACCTCAGCTTTTACAAACTGTGATAAGGCCATTAACCAATCTTTTGTATTGCAATGTTCCTTGATGGCCCATCTGATTTTGATAGTCCTTCTGGATGGGTTGGAGGGATGATTCTTCTGCCTGGGTTCACAAGTTCAGAACAAACAAGTCTTTGTTTTTAAATGTAGAAGAGGTCTTGCTCCTTTATTGAAATATTTTCTCTGATTGTAATTCCCATTTTTTCCCTCACTATTACAAACTCCTTAGTCATCCTTTGTTTTTGTACCTTATGGGTATTCAAGTATTTATACTTCTTTTGTATAGGCATTCAGCATGTTACTTCTCACACTGCACCTAGCGTAGGTTCATAGTTGAGTAGTCTTAAATATTGCTCTTCTTTTGCCTCCATTGCTTTCTTTAGCAAGTTCTTCAGTTTATGTACTATTTACTTGGCTAATCCATTGGCTTGAGGACATCTAGGATTAGATGTCTCATGATAAAACACTGACATTTTAGGAAAGTCCAGGAATTCCCTATTCTTGAACTATAGGTTGTTGTCAGTTATTACTGTTCTTGGAATTCCATAACATATAAATACAGATTTAATGTGTCTGACAACTGTTGCTTCCATGGTTTCGTCTGGGAAATTGGTAAATTAGACCATTGTTACCATGTGATCATGTCTTCCCAGTTGAACATGTCAATTCCAACTTTGTCCCATAGAATTGTGAGTTTTTCATGTGGTATCAATGGTTCTTTCTGCTGAAAATCTATGTACTTGTGACATGTTAACACACCTGCTCACCATTTCTTCATCAGTGGTCAGAACACGCCTTCTATAGCTCTCCTTTTCAATTTAGTCATTCCCATATGCCTTTTGTGTATTCATTCCAATATTTTCCTTCTTGTTACTGTGGGAACCATGATCTGTGTCTCCTTCAAAGGCACTCCTGAGACCACTGGAAGCTCATTTTTATAGTGAGAACATGCAGGTGGAAAGTATAGATTTTTTTTCCCCCTCCATTAATTATCACTTGTGTTACTGCCTGCAGAATTTCATCTTTAGCTGTTTCTGTCTCACGTTCATCCCATATGCCTAGTGATACAGCACACAATACTTTTATAATTTTATCATTTATATTTCAAATTTTTATTCTGCATCTGGGGGAAAAAAACAGATGATGTGGTCAGATCTTAAAACAACACTCTTTCCATTCCACTAGTGTCTCAGGAAGGTGTTAAACAGTAGCTGTTAAAGTCAGACATTTTTATAACAGCAGGTCCAGATAATTTGCATTAAAAAGAGTTTCAAAAGTGCTGGCTGAGGAGCTTCCTGGACCATTAATGTTGATTTTAAATAGAACACTGCGGAAGTTCCAGAAACTGGGGGAAAAAAGCTAAAGTTATGTCAATATATAAAAAGGGTAAACAGGAAAACCCAGCTAACTATAAACCTGTCTGCCTGATATCAGTCCCAGGCAAGATAATGGAGCAACTGATATGGAATTTGAACAACAAAAAATTAAAGAAGGATAATATAATAAATTCCAATCAACAAAGGTGTTTTTTAATGAGATTACAAGGTTTTTTTTTTAATAAAGACAATATGTAATGTTATTAGATTTCTGTAAGGCATGACATTTTGATTATAACACTATAAAGATAGAAAATAAAAACAGCACGCATTAAATTGATTAAAAGCTGGCTAACTGATAGGTCTCAAAAATGTAATTGTAAATGAGAATCATCATCAAGGAAGTATGTTTTTAGGGGGGGTCTCGCAGGGATCAATTCTTGTCCCTGTACTATTTAACATTTTTATTAGAGGCTGGAAAGAAACAAAGTCATCACTGATAAAGTTGTTGTAGATGACACAAAAATTCAGGGAGGAGTAAATAATGAAGAGGACAGGTCACTGAACAGAGCTATCTTGATCGCTCTGGACTCAAGCAAACAACATGCATTTTAATACGGCTAAATGTAGATGTATACATCTGCTACTGGGAAGCAGTCATTCTGAAAAAAAGATTTAGGGATCATGCTAGATAATCAGTTGAACATGAGCACCCTGTGAGATTCTGTGGTCACAAGGATTAATGCAATCCTCGACTGGGACAGGTAAATCTTGAATAGGAGTACAGAGTTTATTTCACCTTTTTATTTGGCACTACTGCAACAACTGCTGGAATATTATGTCCATTTATGGTGTCCAGAATTCAAGAAATATATTGATAAATTAGAGATAGTTCAGAGAAGAACTAACAGATTAGAAAACTTGCATTATAACGAAAGACTCAAGGAGTTCAATCTATTTAGCTAAACAAAGAGAAAGTTAACAGGTGACAACTACAGACTATAAGTACCTAAATGGGGAACAAATATTTAATAACGGACTTTTAATGTAATAGAGGAGGGTATAACACTACTGAAGTTGACAAACTAATCTTGGAAATAAGGTACACATTTTGAACAGTAAGCGTAATTAACCATTGGAACAATTTACCAAAGATTCTCCATCACTGACCATTTTTAACTCAAGATTGGATGCTTTTCTAAAAGATCTGCTCTAGAAATTGTTTTGGGGAAGTCCTGTGGCCTGTGTAATACATGAGTTCAGATTAGATGATCACAATGGTCCTCTCTGGCCTTGGAATCTAAAAAATCAGGTTCACTTGTATGTTTACTGCTTGTTCCAGATCATCAGGTTGTGTACTGACAGATGGAGCATATGCTGTTGAGAGAGTGTCTGTCATTATTAAGTTGCATTCATGTTGGAACTCTACGGTCACATCATACTTCTTTATTTTCAAAAATAAACCTTTGTGGTTCTTCTCCAAGTCCCTTTTTTTTTTTTTTTTTTTTTTTTTTTTTGTATTTCAATCAGTGGTTTGTGATCAGTTTCTCTTTTGAAGCTACAACAATAGAGGAAAATCATAGAAATTTGTACATCCATTCATCAGACCTAGTGTCTCTTTTTCAATTTGTGCATACACCCTATCTGTATCTGTCATAGACCTAGATGCATATGAGACTGGCAAGTAATAATTTCCATGACACTGGAATACTACTGCTTCCAGCCCTATTTTAAAGCATCTGTGGAAACTTTGAAGTCTTTCAGTGGGTCAGAAATTGCAGCACAGGAGCTTATGTCAGAATATGCTTTAAATTATTCAACTATCTTTCATGCTCTGTCATCCATGCCAATTCTGACTTGTGGAGGGGATGTCTTAGATGAGTTGTACAAAACTGTATAGTTAAGTATGAATTTTCTGACATTATTCAACATGTCTAGCAGCCTTTGAATTCACGTTTTATCTTCAGGTCTTGGCGTTTTCAGTGTTGCTTGAATCTTTGATTCACTGTGCAAGATTCCCTTGTAGGTCAGTCTCTCTCCTAAGTATGTTATTTCCATTGTTTGACATTTGACCTTACTTAGTTTAAGGTTATTAGCTCTAGCAATGTTCAGCATTCTCCTCAGTTGCTCCTGATGTTCAGTGGCAGTGCTTTATCAAATGATATCATCAATGCACACTATAATACCTGCTATACCCTCTAGCAATTGACCCATATGGCAAAATACTTCTGAAGCTGAACATATTATGAAAGAAAATCTTAGAAAGCAGTAACTGCCAAATGGTGTGTTGAAAGTGATGATCTTGGAGCCCTCAGTGCCAAAGGGAATATGCCAAAATCTAGTGGATGCATCTAATTTGCTGAAGAACTTGGTTCCTGCTATCTCAGACAATAGTTCACTTTCCTGTGGTCATGTGAAAGTGTTCTATTTTTATGTTTCTGTTCATGGGTTCCATGGGTTTTCTCTACAATTACTAAGGAGTGAACCCAGTCTGTTGGTTCTTCTATTCTCTGAATAACACTATTTGCTGTCATGTTTTGCAGTGCTTCTTCTAGCCTCCTTATTAAGCATATAGCATTTTCTGCATCTTCTCTTAGCTGTATCTTGTATGTTATTGGAAGGCACCCATTTCCTGAGAATATTTTCATGCCTGGTTCTGTGTGTGTCTGTCTCTTTATGGGATAGTGTGATAGACTGTACTGTTATGTTCATTCTTTTTACAAGACTATGATTTAATTAATTAATTTATTTATTTTACAAAGTATGTCCTGTGAGATATCATTTGAAAACTCAATCTGCTGAACACTATTGTCCTGGTAAAACGTGTGTATAAACATTGTATGTAAAGATATAAGAGTCTACTGTATAACATAGCTGTAACATGTTCCAGAGTTAGAAAGGTAGGCCCAAACCAGTTCTTCAGAGACAAAAGACCCACTGACGCTCCAGCCAGGTATCAGCATAATTAAATGGGTTATCACAGGCTATCACCTAGCGAAGCAGCTATTTTTTGGCAGGAAGAAAGGTGTGAGTGAAAGCTTTACATATTAGCAGTGGAAACAGCTTGAGGTCCGCTATAAACAGACTAGCTGTCACCTGAACCACAGCTGGAGATAATCCACAAAGAGGGGAGCATAAGAATAGAGAACACACACAAGACAAATTACCCCTCTCCCCTCTTATCTACTCATGGCAGCTACAACATTTGAAAGACAAAGAAAGCATCATTGAATTGGGAGGGAGGAGGGGTTCAGGATGAAGCAATCCAGTAAGCTGTGTCCTGGGTAATGTCACACATAAATTCTCTTAATGAGATCAATCATCTTACATCTGTGTAGTCCCAAGTCTGTTTGCTTTCCTCTGTGTACTACCACAGAAACTTATTTTATCAGTCTTCCTTTGTATTTAAGTGTCAGTGTGCACACTCCAAACACTAGAAGTCTTTCACAGACACTTTTGACTATTCCACGTTTATGTGCTCCTTGCATTGCGCTCTCTCTTCCAGTTTTTGTTATTACATTTACTTGTGCCCCAGTGTCTATCATGTATGTCATGTGTACCATTTGTTCACGCTTTAATTACCAATTGTTTGAGTTTTCAGCCTCCTCCAGTTTTGTGATTAAGCACAGCTCTCCCTTTCCATGTGAAGAAACCCTTTTTGCACTTCATACATGCACTTCCCTGTTCTCTCTGCACAGTTTAGCGTAATGGTTGGGCTTATGACAGTTTCTGCATATTTGCCTGAATGATGGACATTTCCTGTACACATTGCTGGCATTGTTCCCTGATTTCCATGTTTCTGTCACTGGCCAATTTAATTGCTGTGAATTTTTTCTTGCTGGTTTAGGTATAGTACTCTCAGCCATATGCTCTGTGCCTTTCTCTAGGTTTTTTTATTTGTATTTGTTCTGCTGCTTGGCATATACATATTGACCTTTCTAGTATCAGAGTCATCTCCCTTAGTAACCATTCAGACTTTATTATTACACTCCAGTACCATCTGATCTTTAATGAGAGAGTCTTTTAATATTCCCTTATCACAGGACTGATCATTTAGTTTTATATCTATGACAAGCTCCTGCTTTTGTGCATGCCACTGTTAAGAGCAGAACAATAGTTTGCTCATCCTACAGGTTATTTGCCCCTTTGACTTTCATAAAGAGCTCAAATTGCTGTTTGAACCTTTTTCAGGTTCATTCAGCATTTCCCTCTGATTCTCGGAATGCTGGGAGTGTGTTACATGCAGTTGCACAGGCTCAGTAGTAGCCATTTCAATGTTACTTCTTTCACATTGTTCCTCACTCCTGGTACCATTTGTATCTTCCTGATGGCAGAGACCAGTGTCAACTTCAATGCTTTATTATGAACACACCTGTGTACAGCTAACAAAACTCCCTACTTCTCTGTGAAGCTGCAGCTGTGACTGCCCAGTCTTAGGCTTTTTTAGACTTATAAACTTTAAGGCCAGAAGGGACCATCACAATCATCTAGTCTGACCTCCTGCACATTGCAAGCCACAGAACCTCACCCACCCACTCCTGCAATAAACTCATAACCTCTGGCTAAAGTATTGAAGTCCACAAATCTTGATTTAAAGACTTCAGATTACTGAGAATCCACCATTTACTGTAGTTCAAATTGGCATCTCCCATGCTGCAAAGTAAGGTAAAATAAACCTAGTTTTTCTGCCAATCTGACCTAAGGAAGATTCCGTCCCAACCCCAAATATGAGGATCAGTTAGACCCTGAGCATGTGGAACAGACCCACCAGCCAGAAACCTGGGAAAGAATTCTCTGTAGTAACTCAGACCCCTCTCCCTCTAGTGTCACATCTCTGGCCAGTGGAGATTTTTCCTAATTGCCGACAATGGAGATTGCTATCTCATCACCATCCTCTCCATAAACTTATCAAGCTCAGTCTTGAGACAAGTTAGGTTTCTCCACCACACACACACACACTAGGAAGGCTATCCCATAACTTCACTCTTCTGATGGTTAGAAACCTTTGTCTAATTTCAAGTCTAAATTTTCAGTTACAATAACAAATGGACATAAACTGGCCATCAATGTAAATACCTCCACTCCCTCCCTGGTGTTTATCCCTCTGAGGTTATAAGAAGCCACAGACCTAGAACCAGGGACTGTTGGATCTGAGGTAAGCACTGCTTCCTCATTGCCTCCAGGGACCCAGACAAAGTTTTCACCAAGTAGTACTGAGAACCCCTGCAGGAAGTCCCACCCTAAGGGGCATGAAGTAGCAGCTCTCTGTGACTCCCTGATTGGCTGGCACTCCCATATAAACCAGAAAGCCATTTCTGGTAGTTCTCTGAAGAACACATACATCTGGTGTGCCTTTTCCCTAGACCCTGTCTCACTGCTCCCCATGCAACTCATCTGGAGCCCAGACTCTTGGCTCTTGACCTTGGCCTGGCTCCCAATCCTGATCTTAGTTTACTGTCTTTGGCTTAGGACGATTGTTAACCCCAGTGCAAGATTTCAGCTGGCCTGGCCCTGATTCTATCCTCATGCTTTCCATTTGGCAACAGACTCTGAATTGTGGTTTTAACCTGGCTTGGCCCTTGGTTGACCTTTTACTCTTTAACCCTGATATTGAGCAGCTCACTTTATTCCCACAGGCCATCTCCAACTCGGTCCTGACAGATGTATTTATAAAGACCAATCATCTCTCCTCAACCTTTGTTTTGTCAGGCTAATCAAAGCAAGCTCATTGTCTCCCGTCATAAGGTAGGTTCCATAGATCTTAGAAGCCTTTGTTCACATCTATTCCAGTTTGAATTCATCTTTCTTAAACATAAGACATCAGAATTGCAAGCTGAATTCCACATGAGGTCTCACCAGTGCCTTGTACAATGTTAATAACACTTCCCTATCTCCACTGGAAATACCTCCCCTAATGCATCCTAGAATTACATTAGCCTTTTTACAGCTGCTTCATATAGGTGATGCACCCAGATCTTTCTTCTCCTCTGTTTCTTCCTATTGGTAAGTCTGCTGCTTATTGGAAAAAATCTTGGTCCCTAAGTGCATGACATTGCACTTTGCACTAATAAATTTCTCCCACTTCTATTACTCCTGTTTTCATGATCGTTCAATCTTGTGTGATGTTCCAGTCCTTTTATGTATTGGTGATACCTCCCAACTGTTTATCATCTACACATTCCCACTTTCTGTGCCAAAGTCATTAATGAAAATGTTAATAAGATTGGCCCCAAGACCCATTCTTGAGGAACTCTACTGGTAACCTTTGTTTATGCCCCAGCAGGAAGGGTGTCACAGGAAACCAAAGACTGCAACTAAAGTTTATAGGAAATATGGCATCTCCACACTTTCTGGAGTACATACTATATAACAGATACAGAACCTTCTCTGAATATACACACTTTCTGTGTATAAAATTAGCTGGTTACCTTTGGCATGTATCCCAAAGAATCATCTTGCTAATCTTTCCAAAAAGCCTAGACCAACTCTGTGTATACTAGGATGGGGATGGTGGAGAGGAATCAGTTATATTTTGAAAGAAGTGTTACGGACTGGACCAACTGCTGGCCTATTCCCTCACTAACTTTGCTGCTCTGCAATCAGTGCCTTGGCACTGACAGAATGGCCACAGCCCCCAACTGACTGCTGGTTTAGAAGCCTGGCTTATAAGCCTGTCCCTCGCAGTAGACCGGAGGCTGCTCAATGTGCATCATGTCTGCAGCTGTGCTTGCCCTGGTTTCAGTCCCTACTCCAGTCTGTTCCAGCTCCTGCTTTGTTCCAGCCCTATTTCCGCCTAGCTTTAGACTTCTGGCTTTGATCCCTGACTGACTCACAACTGTGGCTCACCCTCCAGTTTGGACACTTGGCTTCCATCTCTTTGGTACTGACGCTTGGCTTGTTACATGGACTCTGCCCACTGAGGACCCAGCTCTAACAGGCAGGCTGAACTCTTGCTTCCACTACTAGACCTGAACACCCTCACCCTGGTCAGCTCTAAGGAGTGGGGATGGCAAAATTTGTTTTGTAGGCCTGTTCCCAAAATGCTACAGTTGATCCTGATCCTGTGTCACAGCCAGTCACATTGCAGATTCATTTTTCAGGGTCAAGCATTCTTCTCTCTCTTCCTTTCCAGCAGTATCTTCCCCCATTTGCCCTCCGTAGCAGACAGAGGGTTTCTTCCCCCCCCCGCCCCCAAATAGATGGTGAGGAAGGCTTTCCCTTCTCCTTGCCTAAGCAAGACAGGTGGGGGATCTAGTCCTGTCACACTGAAGGCAGCCATTTCACTTGTTTTTCTCTCTCTTCACCCAGGTAGTGTAACATATGGGAAAAACTAGGGGAAAAGGGAGAGAGGGAATGGGACTCGTCAGCATTAGTAAAGGAATCCAAAGGATTTAACCCCAATACTCCCATTGATTTTGTTGGGAATAGTACATGTAAATCTTTCACAACGCCTTTGTGGAAATTTGACTGACTTTTATTGCCCTACATTTTGGCAACATTATTTTCACCTTTTTAATTGGCATAAGGAAACCTGAGACTTAAGGAGAGAAAGGTGATTTTTATCACTGTTTAAATCTGTGATGACCTATATCATGTATCTCTGTTAAATATTTAATTCCATTTCCATTCATAGACTAAAATTGTAAATGAGGCTAGATCTTAAGGGTACAAACTGGCACTTTACGAAGGAAGGAAGTGATATAACTGGAGATTCTGATCACCTGCAGATTTAGACTGTGAATATTCACTGATAACAGGTCTGAAATAACAAATAAGAGCATCTGACAGAGATAGAGAGAGGAGGCAACACTTATCTTCACCATGTCTTCCTGCTGCAATGGAGCAATATACATGTCATTTCAAAGGAAAGTTCCACAGTATGTGACTATGTAGAAAGGGGGAGTAAAATAGTTTTCCAGTAATGATACTTCACTTCATTAAAACCACTTTGCAAGTTAACTGTTAGACTATCAGGTTCCTGCAGATCTCGTCAGAAAATGTTAAGAGTCATGATGAGGGTTTATTTTTTTAATGTCCTGACCCTTACAGGTGATGTGATTAAAGTTCTAAAGGATTTTTTTCTTAGTGTGAGTAGCCCAGGAGTAAAGGTGTTTCTCATTTTCATTTGTCTTTGTAAGGTACGTGAATTTTATGTTACTGGACATATCCTCCCTTCTTTGGCTATCCCTCAGTGCAAGGATGATGTCTGTCAAAGGGGTTCATTGATGGGTTTTTTAGGCTGCTGAGGAGCCCAATTCATGCCCTGCAAATTTTTCCACAGAAGTGATAGGCGTGAGCTTAAAGGAGACATAGTTGTTGGATGGAGACTTGTGCCCTTTATGTCCTCCTTTATCACTTCTCTAACTCATGAGCACATCTATTCTCCTCAAAGTGGGCTGTGGCTTGGTCTATGGTGTGGCACCATTGGGTTCTGTTCCATGCCAAGTCCTCCCAGTTTGTTGAGTCGATGACTCCCTTTTTAAAGGTGTACTTTCAGTATGTCTTTGAAGCACTTCTGCTGGCCTCCGCAAGCCCTTCTTCTTGACTAAACCAAGAGAAGAATACTTGATTTGGGAGGTGAGTGTCAGGCATACAGACACAGTGACCAGCCCAGCAGAACTGATGTTTCATGACCTGTGCTTCTACACTGCTGATGTTGGCTACAGAGAGAAGGCTGGTGTTAATGCGTCAGTCTTCCCAGCTGATCCTGAGAATCCTCCTGAGGCAGCACTGCTGGAACCACCCCAGCCACTTGAGATGTCATCTGTAGGTCACCCAGGTCTCACACCCACAGAGAAGGGTGGGGATGACAACTGCCTTGTAAACCAAGATCTTGATGCCTGTGTGCCTATGATTGAACGCTCATTTGAGTAGTCTTCCAAAGGATGACTGGCACAGCGGATCCTGTGTTCAATTTCTGTGTAAATGCTGGCTGTTTGGGAGAGGTGGCTGCCAAGGCATGGAAAATTGTCCACGTTTTCCAGAGCTTCTCCACCAATGGTGATTTGTGCAGTATGAAGAGTAGTTTGCGCAGGTGAGGGCTAGTAGAGTACCTTGGTTTTCCTGATGTTGAGAGAGAGACCCAGGCTGTGATAGGCATCTGCAAAAAGATTTAGGGCAATTTGCAGGTCAGCCTCTGTATGTGCAAGGATGACGCAATCATCTGCATACTGAAGGTCAGTAATGCCAATTCACATGATCTTAGATTTTGTTTGGAGATGTCGGAGATTGAGGAGTTGGCCATTCATATGATACTCAATCCCAATTCTGTCAGTAAGGTGGTTGTTGATGGAGAATCAGGATCACAGCAAGGTAAATGAAAAAGAGTGTTGGACTGTTTGACCCCAGTGCCAATGATGAATGGTTTGGTCTCTGAGCCATTGCACAAAAAGGTGTCAGTCATCCAATCATGGAGCAGTCTCATGATGGAAATGAATTTCTGTGGACAGCCAAACCTACACAGCACCTTCCATAGGGCATCATGATTGATAGAGCCAAAGCCTTGGTTAGGTTGATAATTGCTATAAACAGTTTCTGGTGTTGCTCTCTGCACTTCTCCTGAATCTGTCATGCCATGAACATCATGTTGGTTGTGCCTCAGGATGGCCTGCAGTCACACTGTGATTCAGAGAGAAGTTCCTTAGCAAGGGGAAGGAGACTGTTTAATAGGATCCGGGCAAGGATCTTCTCTGTGATGGAGGGCAATACCTCTATAGTTCCTGCACAAAGATTTGTCCCCTTTCTTGAATATTTCAGAGTAGCAGCTGTGTTAGTCTGTATTCGCAAAAAGAAAAGGAGTACTAGTGGCACCTTAGAGACTAACCAAATAAATTGTACACTAGTACTCCTTTTCCTTTTTCTTGAATATTGTAACAATTCTTAAAGTCAGGTGGAATTTCTTCTTTGTCATTTAGTTTGTAAACTTTGTGCTGGTAAAGCTGTTCTACCACTTTAAAAACCTCAGCTGGGTTGCCATCTGGGCCTGGTGCCTTGTGATTTTTGGTCTGTGTGGTGGCATGCTGGATTTCGTCAGAAGATGGGGGATCAGCAAGATGTTTCATTGCTGAGTGTTGTGGAATGAATTTGATGGTGTCTTCAGAGACTGTGGAGCCACGGTGTTGTTTAATGGCAGTCACCAGTGTTCTTTAATGGCTGCATTGTACTGCACATGGGGAAAGGTTAAGAATTAAGCTGGCATTATCCTAAATAAAAACAAAGCCCCATAAGGGCATAAACATTCTGAAAAAAAAATAGATACCTCTCTGAATTGTTCTTGCTTTTGGCTGCTTGAATCATAACAGCAATTGCATAGACAACTACCTACATATTCACACTTGGCTCCAGAAGGAGAAAAATCTATAGATTGGCTATGAATGAGCTTTTCAATCACTCATTGGGCTAGAGCACTCATCTGGAAGTGGGGAGACCTGCGTATGGTCCTCTGGTGCTGATGAATAATTATTTACCCAAAATGGAACAGATCCAACGGGAGAGATTGAGAACACACACACACACACACACACACACCCCTATAGCCCAAGTGTTAGGGCATTTGCAGAGGAGGTGGGACACCTTGGTTCAAATCCCTTTCCAAACTGGGCATTAAAAACATTTAACCCATGGGAAACGTCTGACCCGTGGGTTAAAAGTTAAGGGCCCCTTCTCCTCCTCTGGCCATTTTGTAAACGGTGCTTAAGTTCCCTTATGAATCTAGCCTCTCACCCAACAACTTTTTTGACAAATCTATGTGACAAATTTGTGTTAAATATGAGAAATGTTTTGGGGCAACAAAAACATGTTTCAGTGAATAAAGTAGTTGTCCAAAACATTTGTCCTAGCTCTAGTTAGGATCTCTGTTTTACAGGCGATTCAAAGATGGACAAACATAAGATGGACCCTAGTGAATATTTGTATAATAGCCCAATCCTGCAGGGTGCTGAACTCCTCACTGTTACTAATGATCTAATCCTGCACCACTGAAAGCAACAGAAGCTTTGCCATTCACTTCAATGAGTGGTGGGTCAGGCTTTAAATTCCGTCAATTTCCTTGTTTTATCAAGGGGGAAGGGTGAATGCTCAGCTTCTGTTAAAAGGTTATGATTTTGTAGGACCAGGTTATATATAAATTTTCAGTGCTTAGAATATTGAAATATATGGCACAGGGGATGATATAAGTCATATGGGGCTGGTCGAAACCCCTTTGAAATTTTGACTCTCATTGGCTTCAGTGGATTGGGACTGGCCCATTGAAAATATGCTGCCCACTGAATTGCCAACTTACTACCAAGTTTTCAGATCTTCCATCAGCTGTTTGCTCACTTTTAAGACCTCTACTGGATAGGATAACATAGCAGTACCAGATTCTGGTCCAATATGAATGGCTCTGTGCAGTATTATTTTTTAAAAAAAGACAAAAAAAATTACAAGACGTTGTAGCAGCTCAAAAAATATATTTTATGTGGCATGTTTTTTAGGCTTTTTTTCCCCCCTTAATAAAATGACATAATTGTGTCTTCCCCTAGATATTTTTTTACTCTCACACCTTGAAGGAAGATAATATACACAACCCAATAATGAATTTCCCCCATCATTAAACAATAAAAGTGAAGGAAAATGCATTCTTTCTTGCCACTAATCTCTAAAGAGGTGGTCATAACTGTCAGTAACACTTAACAAGAAGACAAAAAGACATTCAAGTCTTATTCTTTCCAACAATACAGTTCATGGGGTTCTCATGTGATCTCTTAATTCTAGAGCTTTTGTGAATTATAATTGCCTGTCTGGAGTAAATCAGTAAATCAATATTAATTGGCTGTGTTATGGGTTATCTTTCCCTCCTTATCAATCAAAAGACATGCAAAAGGTGTCAACCTGTGGTAACACTAATACATTTCAAATGCCATTGTAATAAATTAGCTGTTTTTTTTTTATTATTATTTTTATTTTTATGGTAGTGTACAGCATCTGCTCTACAGTGAAACAGACCAACGACATTCAGATTTTAATTATAAGGGATTAGTTGAAGTGTAAATACATAATTAAAATTAACCTTTGGTTCTCTTACAGAACATTTGCATAATTAACAAAGCAGGGTTTAAAAATGTCTTCTACTGTAGGTATCTTTGATTATAAAGCCTCAACTCTCATTCAGGTTTATGTTTTTCATTAATATGCACATCTCTCTTCCATGTATATTCCATATGGCTTCCTCCATATATTTTCCACATGGCAGCATAAGTGTCCTGGCTGTGTAACATTTAATTAGAAAGGAGACTCGTAATAACCATTTTGGATTAATATCTAGGTGGGTAGAACTTTTATCTATAAACTTTAAAAAAGAATGCAACATTTCCTAGTACTCAATGGCAAAAGAGTGAAGCTTAAAATATGCCATACTGAGTCAAATCAAACGTCCATCTGACAGTATACCATCTTCTGACAGTGGCCAATGCCAGGGGCCCCAAAAGGAATGAACAGAACCGGTAATCATCAAGTGATCCATTCCTCTGTCGCCCATTCCCAGCTTCTGGCAAACAGAGGCTAGGAACATTATCCCTGCCCATCCTGGCTAATAGCCATTGATGGACCTATCCTCCATGAATTTATCTAGTTCTTTTTTGAACCCTGTTATCATCTTGGCTAAAAGAATTCCCCAGGTTGACTGCACTGTGTGAAAAAATACTTCCTTTTGTTTGTTTTAAATCTGTGCCTATTAATTTCATTTGATGACCTCTACTTCTTGTGTTATGAGAAGGAGTAAAGAGCACTTCATTATTTACTTTCTCCACACCAGTCATGATTTTATAGACCTCTATCATATGGCCCCTTAGTTGTCTCTACAGAATAAAAGCTCTGGCTTTTCATTGCCATTCACCTCATGCAAAGGGTAATTTTGTAGCACTTCACACCCACATCACACTGATTTTGCCAGGGTGTAAATGATGCAGGGTAGTGGAGACTCAGGATCAAAGACTTCTGTCTGATTGCCCAAGGGTAGGGTAGTGGTAGCAGCAATGAAAAAAAAATTGGAAGCTGGCACTTTGAGAGTATCAAAAATGATACAGCCTGGAGCATGATCCTAGTAAGAGTGTATCCATGCATTCCTCCTGCCTAAAACTATGTAAACAGTAAGGTTTCGTTTTTAGTGTCATTCTTAAAGTCCTTTCCAGTTGCTGCCACCAAAATATTGAAACATGGCAATGATAAAAAGACTATCACCTTCTGGTTAAAGCCACACTTAATTCTAATAGTTTCTGTTCTCTAATAAAAATAAATCAAACTTTCCAGAAGGTAATTTGGTAATCTCAGGTTATTGTACTAGGGAAGGAAACCTCACCTAAAGTTACTCTTTCCCCCCGATTCTATGATAAATTGTTTTCTTAATAAATATTCAAATTATAACCAAATTAAATGAAGCCTCTGTATCTGTCAGCCTCCTTAACCAATCAGGGTATGCTGCCATTCCAAAGTACACTGGACAATTTGACAACCCCAGCCCCTCTGACCATTTTGTTATGTTTAAATAATTTTGAAGCAGGAAAGGTTGTTATATCAGGATCATTCTGTGTGAAGCCTTTTATTCTGATGATTAGCTGGGAGAACTATAGCAGCTCTGGAACAGGATTTATTTATGGTTTATTAACATGGCACTTTCTTTCTCAGCAGATCTTCAGCCTGTGTGTTTTCAAGGTCATATCTGCTTACTTTAGTGAAAACCGGGTTTCAAAAGCACTCAGCATTGGCCTAACTACATCCCCAATGAAGTCAATGGTAAAACAGCTCCATTAAAGAGCTTAAAGTTTAAACCCAAGTATTAAATGCTAGCATTGGGACTAATAATAAAAATAAAAATATAGATTGGGGTCAATAATAGTAAAGAATTACCCTCTGACAAAAATAGCTCTCTTAGGTATGCTTATTCCCTTTTGGCTCAGAGTTTAGGACAACATACTGCAAACCCACAAACTACTTTCTTCTCCCCACCCCATGGGGAGAAAACCAGAGTAAAACCAGAGAAAACCTGTAGACCAGAGTCTCCTTTTGGAGACTATGCAGGTTCACGTGTTCAGTGTTTCTCAGATATTATGCACTGTATATTTTCTTTCTGAGATTGTCAGTGTAATGTAGGTTTCTTCTTGGGGCCCAACACATTGCTGCTGTAATTTAGAAATGGTTATAAACCAGGAATCTGAACAGTCACCAAAAATAGCAAAATAAAATACATTTCCTTGCAGATAATAATTTACTATAACCAGAACATTATGCCCACTGTTTATACTTCTATATCTAGAAAAGAACCACTCATGTTGGAAAGAGAGCCAAAAAGACATCTTTACAGCTTTTTTCTGTCAAATAAGGTGAAATACTTGACTGTATTAAGCTGCTTGTGTCTTTCATATCACAATGTCACTATACTAGGTAATGAAAAGTTCAACTATTTTGTATGCATTTCATGCACAATAAATTGTCATGCTAAGATGATGAATGGCTCCTGTTTGCCATGTATACTCCAGACCAAGACTGCTACAGGAAGCAATTATTCCCATTGTGCATAACCCATTCCAACTCTCCCATATAAAAGCAGTCTCCCGCATTGTCAGGTTCTGCATCCATGAATGACAGAAGGAAGTTTTGTATATTTACTCACTAACAATTGATTAAACAATTATTTGGTCTCCCAATATCTGAAGGTCGCTGGTGCCTCAACAAAAGTAATTAAGATAGTGTTTTCCAAAGAGGTCACATTTTCAAACCATATAATGGAAGAAAGAAAATAAACCAATATTCCAATCTCTCTCTCACCACACAAATGGCTGAAAAGGAAACAATGCTGTTGAGCTTTGCCCTGAAGAATGCCACAGATGGAGCTTAGCATAAATTCAATGGGGGACAATCTCATAACACAGATCCTCAGTGGAAAAGGCCTTACACTTTCAAAATTGCATGTTGGAACAGTTATCTATTCTAGTCCTATAGACTATGGCTGACATGATGGAAAATGGGGTGACTGATGATCCGTGAGGTAGACAGGTCCTATATTTAAGACATATTTTAAAAGTACAACTGTAAAATCAGTCACTAAACATTAAGTAGACTGAGCAAATCATGGAAGACAGAACATTCTTGTGAGTAAAGATCACTGAGCATTCTTAAATTCTTAAAGCTTGCAGTGGCTTTTCACAGAAGTCTCAAATAAAGCATAATACAGCAATCCAGTCTGTAAGCCATAAAGTGTGGAAAACAATTTTGAGGTCCATGTCCAAGAAGAAGAACTGAAACTTCCAGAAATATTTTTTGGTCAACTCCAAAACATGAACCTGTGACTTAAGCTTCCAGAAAAAAATGACACCCAAAATGAGCACTTGATCAACCTATGTAGGGTGACTTCATCAATAAACAAGGCAACCCAGCCACAAAACAAGTAATACCACATGTTAGGTATGCGAACAGATGTGATTGCTTACATAGTTGGGGCACGAGTTGTTCAAAAGTCTGATACTCCACATGTACTTACAAGATATTACATGCTCTCATCAAAACACAATAAAACAAATGTATGCGACGCTGTGTTTAACAGAGTTTTCAGTGGAATAACCACACTAGTCATGCCAGTGGTTAAATGCCATAATGTGTGTGACGGGTTCGGTCACAGAGACCCCCTTGGGACTGTTACCTGATGTGCTCAGACTACCTTTGAGCCCATTTTCTCTGTCAGTTTGAGCCTCCAGAACCCTTTCTTGTTGAGCCAGATATGCTAATCTGCTGTAACACAGACCCAAAGTCTGACCTATGCCCCCAAAGCTGCAGTCTTAACCAAAAATGGCTAAGCAAGTGCTCCTGTCCTTAGCACCCAGACACCCAGCTCCCAATGGGATCCAAACCCCAAATGAATCAGTTTTACTCTGTATAAAGCGTATACAGGGTAAAGTCATAAATTGTCTGCCCTCTATAACACTAATAGAGAGAGATGCACAATTGTTTGATCTCCCAGGTATTACTCTGGGTTAATTAATAAGCAAAAGTGATTTTATTAAGTATAAAAAGTGGGATTTACGTGGTTCCAAGTAATAACAGACAGAACAAAGTAAGTTACCAAGCAAAATAAAACAAAACATGCAAGTCTAAGCCTAATACATTAAGATACGATTACAGATGAAATCTCACCCCCACAAATGTTCCAATAAGCTTCTTTCACAGACTGAACTCCTTCCTAGTCTGGGTCCAGCAATCACTCAAACCCTTATAGTGACTGTCCTTTGTTCCAGTTTCTTTTAGGCATCTCTTTCGGGGGAGAGGCCATCTCTTAAGCCAGCTGAAAACAAAATGGAGGGGGTTCCAGGGATTTTTATATTCTCTCTTGTGGGCAGGAACCCCTTTGTTCTTCTGTGCAAAGTCACAGCAACAAGATGGAGTTTGTAGCCACCTGGGCTAGTCGAATGTCCATGAATGATTCAGCTTTTTGCAGGCTGGCGCCATTGTTTACATGTTAGTTTGAACGTTCTCAGGAAATGTTGTGGGATTGGCGTCTCCCAAAGTCCATTGTCAGTTAAGTGTTTTTTGATAGGCCACTTACTGAGAATAGTCCTTTTCCAAGAAGCTGACCAAATGCTTCACTGAGGCTACTTAGAATCAAACATATTGAGATACAAGTACATAGCTAATATTCATAACTTCAAATACAAAAATGATACACATACGGACAGCATAATCATAACCAGCAAGTTACAATCTTTCTACAGACACCTCACTTAACCTCCATTGTACAAGATTTGGTGCAACTACAGGACCTTGGTTGCAACAACGATCTATCACAGTTCAGTCAATAACATCACAATGTGGTCTACATCTCTTGCATGGTCACTTTAATTACAGAACTATGTCCACTGACTTGAATAGCATTGGGTTCCTGCTAAGAAGTGCTATGCTTTGTACAGCTCTTTGGAAAGAAATATGTAAGGGAATGGATTAAGAAAAATCTGGGATTGTCAAAAAATAGCAGTACTTTGTATAATATATATACGTTAAAAACACTTTCTCTAATAATGGATGAATACAAATGAAATTTTTTTTGAATGATGGACTCTACTTTGATCAGATATTGAAATTCTTTTGCACTGTACTGCAAGGCATACAATGACAGATCACATTTTGCACCTAACTGCTGACCATACAATTTCTTAATTGTTAACCACTGCCAGTTCAAACCAGTGAAGAGCAGAGCTTCACTGATTACCCTAATCACAATAGGGCAACACGACTCCGCTGATCTTTTTTATTCTTTTTAATCTTTGTCTAGTAAATTAAATATTCAACTCAATTTTCCTGTTCCATTTTAGCCTATGTGGCACATACTTACAAAACTATATTTTAATTGTCAGAAATATCTGGAGTTCGAATTTTTAATGTCTTTGATACCAGACAGATATCTTCGGTCCTCGTTTGGAAAGATGAGGAAAAAAGGACTGTTTCGTGTTCTCTTCTACATTGATATTGATTTGAAAATTTCTTGGCATTTTGCAGAATAAAAAAGAGGAAAACATCAATGCTTTACAATATATATAGTTCTAGTTTTCCATTTTAAAACTAAATTTGTCTGCAGAAAAAGAACATACAGCCATCCCTCTGCTTTCATTGAGCTGGTGACTGGCTAAAGTACACACAAAGTGGAGTCACAAAATAAAACTGTGCCTACATTGCCAAGTGATGGCTGATAGGGGAACATATATAATGTTCCCCTATTCATGCACGATATTTTAAATGGCATACAGGCCTGATTTAAAATCCACTGGAGTCAATGTAATGGCTCCCACTGACTCCATAGGCTTTGGATAAGACCTGAATTACAAAGGAGAAAAAATGAATTGTTTAGATTGGTCCAAAGGCTGTGTAACTAACATTGATTTGACGAATAAGAAAGGAAAACTTAGGCTGAATATTAAGAAATGTCCTGTCAGAGACCTCAGTTCAACTGTGGAATCATTTCTCAAAGGAAGGGCTGGAAACTGCATCACCTGAATAATTTAAAATGACAATAGACTTGACCACAGACTTACAAATACACTGTAGGAACAAGGAACAGAAGTATAGATCAGTTTACCTAACATACTTTTTCTTCCTCTAATTGTTAATAATTTCTAAGAAGTGCATGAATATTGTTTTATTTCTTATTTAGAAATGTTATCTCTATGGGTTTGCCAGGATTATACAGTAGGAAAGCTTTTTTATGTATTGCATATATATAAATATATATTATACAGACACAAGGCAGCTTTCTTTTCAAGTCAGTTAAAAAATTGGGCAGTATTAGCCATACAGTAGTAAGGCAAAAATGAAAAAAATAATATTTCAAATGCCATTGTTTAATTAAATGAAGTGCAACTATTAAATAAATAAAATAAAGCACTTCATGCTTTCTGAAGATTATATCTCTATAGTGATTTGAATTGCCTTTCTTATGTATTAGTGCAGGCTACTTCAGCATTGTAAGTATTCTCTTACTGCTTTGTGATACAGTAGGTGCTATTAAAAATTGGATATTTTACACTGACGTTTTCAGAAGTGTCCATTATTTTGGGGGGCTCTCATTTGTTTACTTTGCAGTTTCAGAACTAGGCTTAATTCTCAGAAGGACTAAGTACCAGCAGTTGTAAAAAGTTTGTAAAAATTGGTATTTTTTTAAACAGAAAATTTGGGTTTCAACCAAACAAAATTCTTTTCAGAAAGTGCCTGCTTTCCATGAAGAATTTTGACTTTTCACCTGAAAACTAAACATTTGAGAAATGTAAAGTTGTCAGTTGTTTGTCAAACAAACAGACAAAAACAAACACTTTTGAGTTGGAAACTAAAATTTCAGTTTAGAACTGCCACACTGGTGTTTCTCAGGAATTCTAGTTTAGATACTTCTTGTCCCCACTTTCTCTTCTACGCTGACTACATTTCCCGTGTTGCACTATGGAAATAGGATTCCCATGAGGCACTGGAGCAACTCAACAAGAGTGGAGACCATGGGAGATGTAGTCTGCCCAGGGAGCCTGGTCTACAAATGAGAATAGGGGTAAGCAGCAGTCAAACAACAACTCCTATTACTCTCCCATGGCAACAATATTGAATCAAAACTTCCTGGTTTTCAGCTGAGTTTTCAGTTTTTGGCTGGATATTTTTTGGGGAATAGTTTTTTGCCCCCATTTTTTTCTGTGAAAAATTTCAATATATATAAATGTCTTTGTTTTTTTTTTTTTTTTTTTTTTTTGTCATTTTTCACAGGGGTAGGGAAACACCCTTTTTAAAACAAAACTCCATTGCATTGGAAGTCTGTGGTAGGAAATGAATGACTGCCTGCATTCATCTTTAAAGCTTGTGTCCTGCTCCCATTCCCTCATTATTACTACTACTATTGGTACTGAGATAGCAGCTGGTGCCCCTGTCCTCTAGGCACTACACAATCACATTAAAAAAAGTTTGTAAGCTCTTCAGGGCAGAGATTGTAAGTATATTCTCCTTTCTCTCTCTGCCACCAACTCTATTCTATATTTCACATTCATTATTGCTTCCTCTTCACTGCACTCTCCCTTTCAGTTTTCTTCTCCTTTTCTCCAACCCTTTCTCTGCCTCACACACCCTTATCCTTACTTTCACTGTATGAAAGAGAGATAGAGAAAGGAAGGGAGATATAACACCTCTTCATCCAAGGATCTTGAATCTGTTCAATAATAATTAATTAAATCTCATAAAGGTCTTGTGAAGGAACAAATATTATACCCATTATATAGGTAGATAAACCCAGGAGGAGGGAGGCTAAACAAATTGCCCAAAATTAATTCAGTAAATCAAGAGTCAAGAATACCACAAGACCCCAACTCCAAGTTCATTCAGTTTGCAGGCTTGTGCATTTAAACACAAATAACAGACCTTAGCATTCAGATTATGGCATTTGAAATGCCAAATATATTAAAAAATTGTTATGATTATCCATAGTCTTTACCTTCTTTACGAAAAAATAAAGATGATCAGCAAATTATACATGCAAATGAATTTAGTTTAAAATTTAGTTTTTGGAAACAGCTGGCAGAAAAATAAATATAGATTATGGGAATATGGGATAGAAACTCTGCTGCATATGCTCTGGGATTACACATCACCACATTTATTAGAATATGACTGATCTCTCATTTCATCTCCTTAAATTATCCTGCTGGGTATCTATTAGGAAACATTTCCATCTTAAATGGCTTAGATGGTGATAAAGGGAAATAGTTATGCACCGCATCAATGATAGCACACACACACACAAAATGAATAGTATAGAGATGGAAATCTCCTTCTCTACCCACAAGAGCTGACTGCATTGCAGCAGTGGGCAGTCTGGTTGCTTTTTAAAGTGTGAACTTCCAACTGAAAGATAAATTGGGAGCAATTAGCTCTCTTTAAATTAAGAATTGTGATTAAAATATATAGCTATATCATTAACTGCATCATGGCTAGCTACTCAAGAAACTTTATGAAGCAAAGTTCACATACTTCCCTGTGTATCTGATGCAACCTTGTTGTATATTGCATTTAAAGGACACTTGAAGTGGTTCCTGTTCGATACAGATCAAAGACTCAAAGCTGACTAAATTACAGTGAAAAATTAAGTGACAAAATTCCACTGTGTGTGTTCAAATGGAAATTTAGTTGCACAGTTTTTGGAATCAATCCTACAGAAAGGTAATATGAAGAATGGATAAACAAAGCACTCTTCCATTGACTTCAAGGCCCTCTGAATTTTCTGGCGCATGTGCTGAAAGGCACTTGACTAGTGCGTAAAATCTGTGCAGTATTTAGCGGTGTGATCAACCTTTCACTTCTCAACTGAGTTGAGCACGCTTGAGGAGGAAGAGTGAGCACAACAATGGCAAAAGTCAAACTGAGGCCTGGGAATAGCTCTTAAATGCAATCCAGTAAATACAGGTCACATCCATGTTTAGGATTTTCCATCAGCCCTATTCTGAAGAGGAGCAGTATATACTTGAATATGGCTGCACTCAGAAGAAAAGGAGAGCCACTGAGAGAAATGCTTCCAAAGATTCCAACTAAATGTTATCTGTCATAGCCATTTGCACAATGCCTGAAGATGTACGTTGGCCATAGTATTGTTGCTGGCCCATCAGTCTGGGATGACTGCTGAAATCTCAGTTTGCATCAGCTTGCTTGACAAGCAACACTAATGGTTGCTCAGCAGTTCTCTGTCACAGTCCTCATTAACACTTTTGCAGAGGGAAGCCATTCATTTGATAATGCTTGTTTTATAGGTGCAAACATTCATATGCATGCACTATTTAGGCTTCAGTTTTGAAAGTTAGCCCACCCTATGTCATTTTTAACAACACTTGTGGGGAAACATGGTGTTGTGGTTAAAGCTGTGGACTGAGATTTGGAAGTTGTGGATTCAGTTTCTGACTATGCTATGAACTTCTGGTATCACCTTAGGCAAGTCACTTAATCCTTTTCTACCTCAGTCCCCTATTCTTAAAATGGAGTAAAAATAGTTTAGCCTCTTGAGACTATAAACTCTTGGGGTTGGGAAAGTTTATAGTCAATAGATAATTTATAGTCAATGTACACAGCAGCTGTAAGAATGGGCTCTCATGTCGACTGGGGCCTGTAGGCTATTGTCTAATAGAAATAATAACTGATATCACACTTAATGATTATACACAAATACTTATGTTAAAAGAATATTATAAGTTCTAAAGTCCAGCACTTCAGAGTGCTGAGGCTGTGCAACTTTAATTCAGCCCTCTTGTGCCGATGCAGTCCTTAATTACATGGTCACATACTGATTTAAAACAAGTTCTAGTTCCCGGACCAGCATGGTCCACAGCAGTCCAGAGTGGCAATTACAGGGAAAATCCTCCTCAGCCTCATGCTCCAGCATGCTCAGTGTGGACAGAATCTTTGGAGATTTTAGCTGTGAAGGTTTAGCAAATTTCTACTGATATAGATATTTCAGAGACTTATAATCTGTGCAGATTCGAGTGGACTTTTACAAAGGATGCTAAAGGATACCTGACACAAAAGCCTTCCCTGAGCCAAATGTTATGGCCTTGCTCCAAAGTATGCAGATGTTAGATCTTCTTAAAGATCACCAGAATTTAACATGGGCAAAATCATGTATTTCTTCCTAGCCTCATTTGCTGAAATAGCTAAATTGTTTTGGCTGAAATTTCACAATAAATAAAAAGAAATTCAGCAAGAGACAGACACCCAGCATGGAAAATTTCAGCTTAAATTATTAAAATTTTGCAAAGTTATAAGCAACTGAAAACAGGGTCTAATAATGGGAAGTGCCAGGCAATCTTAGTAATCGGTGCTACCAGCCATACCTATAAGTATAATGTTTTCTATTAAGATTAACATCCTTTTTTGTTTGTATGTTGTGTTTGTCTTTTTTAAAATCAGTAAAATGTTAAATAAAATCTGATTCCATTGGAATATTTTAATAACTAAATCCTCTGTGTTTCATACCAAATTGTGATTATACATTGTTGAAAATAACATATTATGATTATATTATACTCATTTCAAAGTTGCAATTTGCTAGCTTTCTAAATGAAATATTTCATTCACAATTGCCATTAGGATACAGTTAGTATAAATTTTCAGGACATCTAAAAAGTTGCTCTAAGGGCAAACCTTGTAATTGGCCTCCATGATAGCATGAAGTCTAATTTGATGGTGATATCTATGCATGGCCACTGCTTTAGATTTACATTTAAATATCCTGAAGCTAAAAGTTATCACAAAAGGAAGCTCTTTGAATTGAGTATGTGGCTGACAACGCCACAGATGACATTTTCACTAAAGAGGCAAAATAATTTCTTAGCAGAAAAAAGTATTTTTAGCTATGACCATTTCACATTTTTAATAACATAAATGATGGTTGTTACAAATTTCTGTACACTCTCTGGAGAATGAATAAACTAGCTAGACTGCACCAGTTGAGTTTTTATTATTATTTTTTAAATTTAGATTTTAAATAAAAGCTGCCTAAAGCATTGGATAGACATCTAACAATTGATTATACAATAAATACTGTTAAATTATATCTCAGCTGCATTAAAATCATCAGTTCCACAGAAACTCTGCCAGCCAGCAACCCTTCCCTCAGCTAGGAGCATACATCTAATCCTCTGAAGCAGATGCCTTTTGCAGTTCACCCACAAAGTCACCTTATTCAGACTATATCAGCCAAGTGGACGAACAAGTTCCAGAGTCCTAGAGCCCTCACAGAAATGGCCCTGCGCCAGCCACCCCTCTATTCTATAATGAGGAGAACCTAGGTCAAGTGCTTCTGCTGACTGCACCCGTGGCAGTATGGCCTGAGGAGAGAGGTGGCTCCACACATAGGGTGGTTCTACACCATTTAAGACTTGATAGATCATAACCAACATGTTAAACAAATAGGCAGTCTGTGGGAGATCCCAGAGCACAGGTGTCATATGGAAAATGCCCTGTTCCATATGTGAGCCACTGCATTCTGCATCAGCTTCAGTCTCCAAATGGTTTTAAGGTGTAACCCCATGTATAGTGAATTGAAATGATGTTGTATTTAGAGGTAAACAGCATCATTTCAGATGTTCCCATGGAAATGTGATATATTTGGGGTTGAATTCTCAAAAAGTAGCCTCCATTGCAGTGTTTTTGAAAGTTTTCACATACACACCCACTCTTAAACATTAACACAAGAGTGCCACTTAACACCATCACATTTAATATTGTGCATGTATATGTATATCACATGTATTTGGAGCATTAGAATTCACCAGCTACCCAAGCAACTGTTAATGCTTATGTCATGGGTGCACCACTCACCGCCTGATTGACACCTTCTCCTGCTCACTCTGGGGATTAGTTTGAGGCTGATGTCCACATCTGCAGTCTGCACTCCATCTCTCTGTCACTGCCCCCACATACAGCTCCTCTCTCAGCTCCAGAACCGCAGTGTTCTGTTCATGGGTCGGCCCCCTCTGGCCATGTCACTGTCCATGTTCCACCCTTCCGGAGGAGGTTTGGCTCTTCAGTAGTCCAGCCACTTCCCCAGAGGCAACTGCAGTCACTTGTCCTGACACTTCCCCAGTAGCAAGTGGAGTAGTGGATGTGGGTCCACCCTGGGTCCCAGTGCAGGGACCCTGTGGATCGCAGCCTGGGCCACTTCCCCATGGCCCTAGAACCTTCTTCACCTTTCCTCAGGGCCGGCAACTACCCAATCTTGGCAGCCAGCCAGGAGCTCCTCTTGATCTCCCAGTCCCTGCCAGTAGTACCTATCTGTCCAAGATGCCACAGTTCTCTCTGCCTACTAGAGACACAGTCGTCATTCCTCAGTCTCCAGGCAGTGACTGACTTTGCTTTGCAATGAGGCTCTTTTTGTATGGGCCTGCAGGGCCCTGATTGGCCACTCCTCACAGCCCTTCTCCTATTGACTACTCCCTGCACAGCCTCCCTAGGCTGCTTTTTAACCCCTTCTCTGCCAGTAGTAGGGCAGATGCCCCATCACAGCTTGCATACAACATACGCAGGTGCCGACAACATGGGCATACGCAGAGGAGGGGCTGATGTCTCTATGAACATGTAATAGTTTAAATAGTAGATCATCCTGAAAATATTTTGAAAAAGCCTGTAAAAAATTCAAAACCTACAAAGGTCTTGATCCTACACAGGCATAAAACAGGGAACGGAGAGAGCAGCACTGAGCCACATACACGAGCTATTAAGGTAAAATAGGCTGACATGAGCAAGTGCTGCAAATCGTACGAGGGGCAGAACACTGCACCCAGCATGCATCATGAGGAATGATAAATACTATTTTCTTAGAATACTTGGACACATTTCTGTGTAAGTGGCCAGCTCACATGACCCCCTATTTTCCCGTCTTTCAGACTGTTCTAGGTGCTGCTCTTAAGCATGTTTGAGTGTAGCCACTACTTCTATTTGGTAGCAGGGGTAACTGAAAAAAAAAGCTTTAAAATGACTAAAAGTCAATTTTTATATTGACTTGATTGCACTTAAGCACCGATGCTGTAGCCACGCTCTATTGTTAGTCCCCCATTTTTCCCCTACTCCACAATGCTCAGTTTAATGCAAACATAGAATTTGCTCAGATTGCTCAGCACTTTACACACCTGTCCGTACTATGTGGCAACCTCTCTTGACAGGCACAGAACAAACTCAGAATGCTCAGTGCTCTCTCTCTTGCTGCATTATGTTATAGTAAAGCCTAGGCACCCCCATCATGGACTAGGGCCCTTTTGTGCTAGGCACTATAGAAACACAAAGCTGGGGTCAACAGCTTTCAGGATCAATAGTTTGTAAAATAAGAGAGGTGGTTAAAGGTGAGTGGGCATCCCATAAACATTGGAAGTGAAATCCTACTGAAGAAAATAGAAAGGAGCATAAACTCTAGCAAATCAAGTGTAAAAGTATAATTAGACAGGCCAAAAAAGAATCTGACAAGCAACTAGCAAAAGATTCAAGAACTAACAGCATTTTTTTTTAAGTACATTAGAAGCAGGAAGCCTGACAAACCATCAGTGGGGCCACTATCTGATTGAAGTGCTACCGGAGCACTCCAGGAAGACAAGGGCATTGCAGAGAAGCTAAACAAATTCTCTGTTCAGGCTTCACTGCATAGGATGTGAGGGAGATTCTCACACCTGAGCCATTCTTTGTAGGTGACAACTCTGAGGAACTATCCTAGACTGAGGTGTGGATAGAGGAGGTTTAGGAACAAATTGATAAATTAAACAGTAGTAAATCACCAGGACCAGATGTGAAGGAACTCAGATAGGAAACTGCAGAACTATTAACCGCAGATCTACTAAGTTAGGAATGGTGAACTGCTGCCACTGGGAGTTGCCTGCAGATGGTCAATGTAAACAAAAGTTTCAGAGTAGCAGCCGTGTTAGTCTGTATTCACAAAAAAAAAAAAAGGAGTACTTGTGGCACCTTAGAGACTAACAAATTTATAATATTATAATATAAAATTCTAAGGTGCCACAAGTACTCCTTTTCTTAATGTAAACAAAATGTCTTGTGGCCTGTCAGCAGATTACCCTGAAGGGCCGTGTGCTGAAGGTTGCCAACCCCTGAGCTATTGTAATACCGAAATTTTTTAAAAGGGTCCAGGGCCAATCCTGGAAATTACAGGTTGATAAACCTAATTTCAGTACTAATCAAGTTGGTTGAACCTACAGTAAAGAACATAATTATCAGACATATAAATGAACACCATTTGTTGGTGAAGAGTCAACATGGCTTTTTAAGAGAAATCATGACTCCCAAATCTATTAGAATTCTTTGAGAGGGTCAGCAAACATGTGGACAAGGGTGATCCAGTGGATATAGTGTGCTTGGACTTTCAGAAAGTCTTTGACTAGGTCCCTCACCAAAGACTCTTCATCAAACTAAGTCGTCATGGGATAAGAGGGAAGGTTCTCTCATGGATCAATAAGTGGATAGTGTAGCCCACAGGATTATTTTGCTATCTATTATATCCTACTAATCTGGCCAGCAGTATCAATTAATATGTTTCTTTTCTGAAATTAATCCATTTTATTCTTATATTTTATCAGTATTAATTCCTTGAAATTTAGGGTGTGTTGAGGCATGTGTTTCCTAATAATAAGTTTTGCTGAAATGCAAGAAGCCTACAGGCCTGTAAGATCTGGTAAGATCTGCTATGTAGCAAAAAGTAAAATTAGTTATAAATATGTCAGCATAAAAGCTGGCAAGCTTTGGCACAGATAAGAATGGTCCATGAACTTTGGGGAACCAAAGGGAAGAACTATCCACATCACATCATAGGTTTATCCGGCTTTTACAACTGGTTGGTAACCACAGGGTACACCACAACTTGGAGGTCATCAAGAGAGCCTAGGTTGGCAGTTTTGGAATGAGATAATTCTTAACAACATATTTTGAAAGTAAGTGTCATAATCCATTAACCTATAGGAGAAGGGTACTCATAAATTTCTTATGGTACGGAAATAAGATTTGGGTATAGTAGGTTGGGCCTGAACTACATATGTCAGGATCCTATAAAATACCTTGTAAGAGAGCTCTTAGTAATTCGGTTATTTCACTTTAGTGTAGTTTAGTTCTGCTAAATTTAGCTCTTCTAAGTTCTAAGTGCTATCTATCTATTCTATTTTCTATCACGCTATCAGCTCAGCTTGTGTAGTATAGTACAACTACTCAACATTCCTAACCATTGGGAAAGCCAGCACCATCGCATAATCGGGCATGCCAGGAGTGAGGCTGGTGCTTCACCTCTTATTACTGGGTTCTCAAGGAAGGGTGTGAGTATATTAGGTTAAGGTATAATAGAAATGGTACCACCAGGAGTTTTGGAATTCTTTTACTCTTTTGCACTTATAAGTTTCATTGCATTTCTTATTTTTATGTTAATTTCAATAAAGGTTTTATCAATTTGGTATCGTCCTCAGTGTACTTGTTCTTGCCAAGCACCCCAAGAATCCTCTCCCAATATAAAACTCTCTGAGTTCTTAAACTCTGTAGCCTGAATTGGACAAGAACCTATAAAGCTTCTGGTCGGATGCGAGCCATAATAACTAACCCATCAAATTCAGATCAACAATAGAAGATAGGAAACAAAGGGTACGAATAAATGGTCAGTTTTCACAAGGGCGAGGGGTAAATAGCAGGAGCTATTCATTTTCATTCATATCATATTCATAAATGACCTGGAAAAAGGGGTAAAATAGTGAACTGGCAAGATCATAGTGATTGCTTTGAATTTTCCTGCATTATAGTTGTGTGACTATACATAGAGTCCTGTGTGGATACAAATTTATACCCATGGTTGTGGATATCCGCAGATATAAATCGTTATCCGTGAAACTGCAGGGCTTTTCTGGGAATCGCAGTGGTGTAAGGAGCAGAATGTGGGGTCACTGCTGCCAGAAGGCAGCCTCCCGCACCAGCAGCTTCTCTAGTATGGCCCCAGCTCCAGCCCTAGCCCTGTCCTCCAGCAGGGATGTACAGACCCCAGACAGGAGACACAGAAGCATGAAAGGGCTAGGGGAGGGGGTGGCCCCACATTCTGCTTCTTCCCCCCTGTGATTCCTGGGAGAGCCCAGCGGTGTTCAGAGGATACCGAATGTGTCTTTCCGGTATGGTGTAGCGGCAATAAATGCCTTAATGTTATGGTGTACCTGACTGTACCAGCTTACTTGTACTACTGATGTTAATACAATGAAAATATTGTAAAATATTTATGTTGTTCATTTATTTCTTGTTCATCTTGACCAATATAGGTCTAATTTCTACCTTCATAATGTGGCAGTATAAGCCATTAACATGGCTCCTGTGTTGAGCCATCTTATTTACAGATCCTTGAACAGTAGAGCCCCAACTCAGGAAGATATTAAGCACATGTCTAACTTCAAGCACATAACCAGTCCCATTGAATAGGGCCTTTATGACAATGTAGTGTAATCATTATTAAGCTGGTTGATTTTGTTAGCTCCAACCACGGATAAAAAAATATTAGAGCTTCTAACAGGGCTCCAGGGGAAACACCTAGAACAGCCAAACTTGAGGAGAAAATTTAAGCTAAGGTTTATGTTAGGTTGTTATTTGGGTTACCAATAAAGGCAAACTTCAGGAAGGGTAGGTTAAAGCTATATACATTCTGTGTACATATTCTCTTCAGAGCAGGGTGGGGACTATATCTATACAAATTGCACAGAATATATAAGATACGTTTCAGAAATTAAAATTCAGCTTTATTTCCTTTTACAGCCTTGAGTTGCAGGCTCAGACATTTCAAATTGCATTAGGATGAAACTTTGTAGACTCTTTTTTAGCATAGGTGAGACTTCAGATGATAAACAGTGATTGCCTGGGGGTCTCAGCTATTGTCTGATGACTTTATGCAAATTCTGTAATAAAGTCAAAACAAACCAATGTCACTGCAAGTCTGTGGTGATATTATGGATATTGAGTCAAAATAAAATGAAAACAATCCCAATGCACATCCATTAAAGTGATGTTGCAATGTTAAATTTATGTCGCTGGATCTCCATCAAGATCACATATCGATGTCCAGCTTGCAACTTTTTGAGGCCAAAATTGAGTTATAAATCTAGAGGCAAATACATATTGTCTCAATGTCACATTGAACCAGTTTATGACATTAGTCAATCAGTTTCTTCTCATGCTATGTTATCATTCCAAGTTCACTCCACCAGCTTCACTATTTAATCCACAGAATTGAGAAGAGTTAGATGTTAAGTAGAAGGCAAGCATCTTAACAACTTCAACAGTAATCTAAAGCAAAAAACATGTAAGGCCAGATCCTCACTTGGTGTAAATAATAATAGCTCTATTAAAGTCAATGTATCTATACTAATTTAAAATGGCTGAGGAGCTGGTGCAGAAAGCCTCGGCTAAGAAATACTTCAGATTGCAGGCAGATACAGTATGCCTCCAAAGACAGAAAAATGTAGTCTTCATTCCAGAAACCACTGAAGGATTTGACCATCTCATTGAAAACGGGTAAAATTTTCAAAAGTGCATAAATGGACCTTTCCATCAGATTTATGATCCTAAGGACCAGGTTTTCAAGTAATGTAGGTACCTAAAAATACAGATAGGTGCCTAATTTGCATTGATTTAAAATGGGAGTTAGGTGCTTTTAAAAATTCCACTAGGAGCCTGTCTGCAACTTTAGGGGTCTAAATACCTTTGAAAATCTAGTCATTGGGTTCTAAAGTGCCTAAATTACTATTTTAAAGGGTCTTGAGGCCTAAATCACTATGGCACTTTTTAAAATGTTGTCTCATTCCTCATGCCACCCTAGCACTTTATGCAACGTAAAAGGGCTGGAGTGGTGTAAAGAAGCTCTCAAAGCCCCAGTTCTATCTAGGGAAGGATTCTCCTCTTGCAGGCACTTTGTAAGACTGCTGTAAGTCTACATTCCAAGAACTCCTTTGGAAGAAGTTCTATCTGGGACTACAGAAGGCAGGTTGTGCAATGCTACAAAGATTCCAGTAGTCATTGAGGCCCATAGGACAACCCCAGGGAGACTAATGTAACTTAAATGGTCCTACAGAGTTTCAAGTTCTCTGCTAAAACAATGAGTCCAGTGGCACCTTAAAGACTAACAGATTTATTTGGGCATAAGCTTTCGTGCGTAAAAAGCCCACTTCTTCTTTAAGGTGCCACAGGGCTCCCAGTTGTTTTTGTGGATACAGACTAACACGACTACTCCTCTGATACTAAGTTCTCTGCTGTGTCTCTTAGAGACATAGAACAGAATCTCACCGTAAGTGCCTACATCACTTCTGAAAATGGGACTTAGGAACCTAAGCCACCTAGGGCCTAATTCATAAACCTACTTAGATGCCTAACTACCTCTTTAGATGCTTAAGTCCAATACTGAGGCACCACTGATATATTTTAAATCACTATTAAGTTCCTGCCTAACCCCCTAGGTGCCTATATTTCCTCCCATGGGCATACACAAAACCACCTAAGCCCAACTGTCATCCCACAGCTAACAAGCTATCCTGAACCCTTTCACAAGCCAGAGTGCCAGCAGCCCTGAAGTGGATTTTAAGATTACATGCTCCCCTGCTTATATTGCCAATGGGGCCTCATCCTGTAGGCATTCTCAGAGTTTCTGTACAGGCTTGGTCCCCAAACAATGGTCAGCTGGAAAGGTGGAGTGGAGAGAATACTCATGTGCCCAGAATATCCAATAGTGCACTGAGTAGGACACTTACTCGGGATGTGAGAGACCTGGGTCAAGTCCCTTCTCCAATGAATGTTTATTTATCCACAGTCAAACCCCTTCAACAGGAGAGACAGAGAGAACCAGACCACAATATCCTCACCTGCAATGGGGAGACCCAAATTCAAACATGGGACATTTGACTCAAAATAGCTTTTTTGATTTATTGTAATTTTCCAGTTTTCAGATTCAGTTTGGCCCCAAGCTATTTTTCCCATTTTCCAGAAGTGCCAGTGAATTGGAAAATCAGCTATTTACCCATCCCTAGTCCTGATCCTCCAAGCAATCTATACATCGAACTACCAATGAGAGTTTCAATTTTTAGCTTACATTACAGTCGCAATTTGTATACAAAGACCTACCAATTTTAATACACATAGTAATTGGCAATTAGCAATAAAAGTTTACATTAGTTAGTTGAAATCAATGGAATATTTTCCTGAGCAAGGATAATTTGAAATCACGATTCTTAATTTCCAGAGATTTTTGTAAAGAGATCTTTTTTTTCCCCTCAGTCCCATGACAACACTGCATATACAAAGGAGGTGAAGCCAGGAAGATTGTCCAGCTCAGATTTTCTATTTGATACATCTATTTTTTTTTGTTTGTTTTTCGACTCCATATCCTCCTTTTTATTTATTCATTTATTTATTTATTTTTATTTTTGACAAAACCATTAGTAGAAATGAATGACTTTTGAATATATTCCTCCATTGATGGTAACTGAAGCAAAGCAGATGTGTCTCATTTAGCAGACTAAGATTCTGCCTTTAAAAAAATGACAGGCTTGAATTGTAAAATATGCTTATTTTTACTGGTTTGGATTTCTCAAAGCTGAAACAAAACAAAACAAAAGCAACAACTGCTTTCTTCAACTAGAGAAAAATCCAATGCAAATAAGTGTAGTAATGTCTACAGAGCTTTTCAAATTCTGTTATTACTTTTTACACTCCTCTCTATTTTTCATCCCTTTAATGCAGGCTAATATCGGAACACTTGGGCCAATATTATCTGTGGTGTAGTTTCACCAACCTGACTGTAGCTACATCATAGATCAATTTGGCCCCTGGAAAGCTATTCTCTGCAGAACAATCCTCATGCCTGTTTAGTTGGTAGAAATGGTGTAATAACACTACAAGACTATAAAAAGTGAATGTGACATCTAAGAACAGCGATAGTAATACTATCGATCTCCAATTTCTTGTTAGCTCTATCCTTTCAAAGATGCTCATAATCGAATGTGTAAAAATAACGAATTTGGATACTCTACACAGTGGTGCTGGAACAGTTCATATAGCGGGAGTTCTGAGAGCCATTGAACCAAACTGTAAACTCTGTATAAGATGGAAACCACTTTAAGCCATGGGGTGCTGCTGGATCCCCAGTACCCCTAGTTTCAGCACCTATGCCTCCAAACAGAAGTTCTGGTGACTTTCAAATAAGAAAACAACCTTGAAAGGAAGCCCAATGTGTATTGTTGTTCTCAGAATCAGGGAAAACCAGGTCAATGAGCCCATGATTTGTTTCAGGAACTAGACATGAGGAGAATATAGTTCTACTGCAGAGCCATGTTACCACTATTCAAGCTTGTTTCAAAAACCTGCAAGTTATCATGCATATCATAAGCCTACAAATCACACACTGAGCAAAACAAGTTATGAATCTCTGGGAAAACAGAGTTCTTTGGGGAGAAATGATTGTCAGCCTTCAAGGTTGAAGGGGCTTTTGTGACAATTGTAGGCTTTTATACTTCCTTTAGATTTATTCCAGGTGAAGTTTAAGGAACTTTAACAGCATACCTTCAGTTCCTAGGATATTGTCCACCGCAATGACAACGCTAAAGTACAGCTAGATTTTGTTTTTCCCGAGCCAGCATCAGCACAGAGCCTTAATTTGTTATACATTCTAAGTGACTCTATAAAAGGTCAGAACTGAAATAAAAATGAAGGGTGTATCACTGTTCTCTGCCACAATTTGTGGTAATATGTATCCAGTCTGGATCTCTTCAGTTCCAATGTCATGATCTTAAAAGAAGCTTCCAAGAAGTGGAATTTGGACAAATGACCAGGGAATACAAATATTGCTCTGGGATGCAGGAGTGAAATCAGGAAGGCCAAATCACACCTGGAGTTGCAGCTAGCAAGAGATGTTACGAGTAACAAGAAGGGTTTCTTCAGGTATGTTAGCAACAAGAAGAAGGTCAAGGAAAGTGTGGGCCCCTTACTGAATGATGGAGGCAACCTAGTGACAGAGGATGTGGAAAAAGCTAATGTACTCAATGCTTTTTTTGCCTCTGTCTTCACGGACAAGGTCAGCTCCCAGACTACTGCACTGAGCAGCACAGCATGGGAAGGAGGTGGCCAGTCCTCTGTGGAGAAAGAAGTGGTTTGGGACTATTTAGAAAAGCTGGAACAGCACAAGTCCATGGGACTGGATGCGCTGCATCCTAGAGTGCTAAAGGAGTAGGCGGATGTGATTGCAGAGCCATTGGCTATTATCTTTGAAAACTCATGGCGATCCGGGGAAGTCCCGGACAACTGGAAAAAGGCTAATGTAGTGCCCATCTTTAAAAAGGGAAGAAGGAGGATCCTGGGAACTACAGGCCAGTCAGCCTTACCTCAGTCCCTGGAAAAATCATGGAGCAGGTCCTCAAGGAATCAATTCTGAAGCACTTAGAGGAGAGGAAAGTGATCAGGAACAGTCAGCATGGATTCACCAAGGGCAAGTCATGCCTGACTAATCTAATTGCCTCCTATGACAAGATAACTGGCTCTGTGGATGAGGGGAAAGCAGTGGATGTGTTGTTCCTTGACTTTAGCAAAGCTTTTGACATGGTCTCCCACAGTATTCTTGCCAGCAAGTTAAAGAAGTATGAGCTCGATGAATGGACTATAAGGTGGATAGAGAGTTGGATAGATTGTCGGGCTCAACGGCTATTGATCAACTGCTCCATGTCTAGTTGGCAGCCGGTATCAAGTGTAGTGCCCCAAGGGTCGGTCCTTGGGCCGGTTTTGTTCAATATCTTCATAAATGATCTGGAGGATGGTGTGGATTGCACCCTCAGCAAGTTTGCAGATGACACTAAACTGGGAGGAGAGGTAGATACACTGGAGGGTAGGGATAGGATACAGAGGGCCCTTGACAAATTAGAGGATTGGGCCAAAAGAAATCTGATGAGGTTCAACAAGGACAAGTGCAGAGTCCTGCACTTAGGATGGAAAAATCCCATGCACCGCTACAGACTAGGGACCGAATGGCTTGGCAGCAGTTCTGCAGAAAAGGACCTAGGGGTTACAGTGGACCAGAAGCTGGATATGAGTCAACAGTGTGCCCTTGTTGCCAAGAAGGCCGATGGCATTTTTGGGATGTATAAGTAGGGGCATTGCCAGCAGACCGAGGGACATGATTGTTCCCCTCTATTCAACATTGGTGAGGCCTCATCTGGAGTATTGTGTCCAGTTTTGGTAGTCCCCACACTACAAGAAGGATGTAGAAAAATTGGAAAACGTCCAGCAGAGGGCAACAAAAATGATTAGGTGACTGGAACACATGACTTATGAGGAGAGGTTGAGGGAACTGGGATTGTTTACTCTGCGGAAGAGAAGAATGAGGGGGGTTTGATAGCTGCTTTCAACTACCTGAAAGGGGGTTCCAAAGAGGATGGATCTAGACTGTTCTCAGTGGTAGCTGATGACAGAACGAGGAGTAATGGTCTCAAGTTGCAGTCGGGGTGGTTTAGGTTGTCTATCAGGAAAAACTTTTTCACTATGAGGGTGGTGAAACACTGGAATGTGTTACCTAGGGAGGTGGTGGAATCTCCTTCCTTAGATATTTTTAAGGTCAGGCTTGACAAAGCCCTGGTTGGGATGATTTAGTTGGGGATTGGTCCTGCTTTGAGCAGGGGATTGGACTAGATGACCTCCTGAGGTCCCTTCCAATCCTGATATTCCATGATTCTATGATCACATTTGATGAAAGGAAATAAGATACTTTGAAGGTTTTCTGGAATAAATTAAAACGGGTCTTGTGTCCCTTTGTGAAATGTCATTTCTGGAAGGTCTAAGGATCCTGATGTTTTGAGTAAGAGCCATTTTCAAAGACTTCTGGCTAAAGGAACATTTCATAATGTGTCTGTGTGTGTTACTCTTCATGGTTGATTTTTCCCCTAAATGAACTGACTTCAAAGAAGAAATGTTTGTTAATGCTACAAGTAAACAACAAAAATTACTTTTTTTGTTTGTGAATAGAGTGTAAACTTTTAACATGAGGTTAAAACAAATCCATGAAAAAATATTGCCATATCCTCTCCTGTATATTTTACTTAATTAATCCTGTTTTATACCTGCATACTATGAATTTATACCTAGTATTTTTGTACCTTTCTTAGGACATATGTTTTGTTATAGCAAGCTTATCTATTTTCAAATAATTAAATGTAGCAAAGGACAAATGCGCTAGAGTTCAGGTATTTTCAAACCTCTCATCGTCCATAAATGAGCCTGATTTTGCAAATCTCATACAAATATAATAATTACACTATTTTTTGTAACATGTATTTACTACAAAATCCTATATATTACCTATGGGTCCATTTCAATTACAAAGTGCAAGGGAAACATTTTCTCTGTGGTTACATTAGCTAATATATACACATCATGCAATTATCACACTGTTCTGTTTAATTAGCTGGATTTAGCTGGTTAGTTAAACAGTGTTTATGCTTCCTGTGGGTCACCAGACTTGTGGGAAGAATCTGGAGCATACTGATGAATCTGTTTCTTGAAATGTGTGCATTTTTCAAATGTACCCCATTTGTCAATATGATTTACATGTCCCCATATCTGCCTGTTCCACAGCAGATACATGAATTTGTTATGTGTGTCAGATTCAGAAGTTGGCTCTTTAGCTCAAGCTGTATAGAGTCCTGCTTTCAGCTTTGGAAGTTCCCATTTCAATCATCAGTGCTAACTAAAATGGTAGCTGTCACTCAATATTCACTGAAAATTTGCTATTTCAGGCTCCAATCCTGCAACTGATAGTACAGGCACCACACTCCACTCTGTCCTATCAATTTCAGGATTGGGGCATTAATGTACAGAAAGGGGACATTAACAAAGTCAAACTGATCCCGTTTTAAAATCTGAAAAATATTCAGATACTTTTGGCAATATTTGGCAGTTCTAATTATGATTTTTCAAATGTCAATATGCAGTAATTTTATTATTTATTTCTACATCTGTCAAGCGATTAAAACAATTAATCACAATTAATCGCACTGTTAATAATAGAATTCCATTTATTTAAATATTTTTGGATGTTTTCTACATTTTCAAATATATTGATTTCAATTACAACACAGAATACAAACTATACAGTGCCCACTTTATATTTATTTTAATTGCAAATACTTGCACTGTAAAAAACAAAAGAAATAGTATATTTCAATTCACCTAATACAAGTACTGCAGTGCAATCTTTTTATCATGAAAGTTGAACTTAGAAATGTAGAATTATGTACAAAAAATAACTGCATTCAAAAATAAAAATGTAAAACTTTAAAACCTACAAGTCCACTCAGTCCTACTTCAGGCAATCGCTCAGACAAACAAGTTTGGTTACAATTTGCAAGAGATAATGCTACCAATGTCTTGTTTACAATGTCACCTGAACGTGAGAACAGGAGTTTGCATGGCACTGTTGTAGCTGGCATCGCAAAATATTTACATGCCAGATGTGCTAAAGATTCATATGTCCTGTCATGCTTCAGTCATCATTCCAGAAGACATGCATCCATGCTGATGACAGGTTTTGCTCAATAACAATCCAAACAGAGCGGACTGACCGATGCATGTTCATTTTCATCATCTGAGTCAGACGCCACCAGCAGAAGGTTGATTTTCTTTTTTGGTGGTTCGGGTTCTGTAGTTTCCACATTGGAGTATTGCTCTTTTAAGAAATCTGAAAGCATTCTCTACATCTCGTCTCTCTCTGATTTTGGAAGGCACTTCAGATTCTTAAACCTTGGGTCAAGTGCTGTATCTATCCTTAGAAAACTCACATTAGTACCTTCTTTGTGTTTTGTCAAATCTGCTGTGAAAGTGTTCTTAAAACGAACATGTGCTGGGTCATCATCCAAGACTGCTAGAACATGAAATATATGCAGAATGCAGGTGTAAAACAGAGCAGGAGACATACAATTCTTCCCCAAGGAGCTCAATCACAAATTTAATTAGCACTTTTTTTTAAATGAGCATCACCAACATGGAAGCATGTCCTCTGGAATGGTGGCTGAAGCATGAAGGGGCATATGAATGTTTAGCATACCTGGCATGTACATACCTTGCAACGCCAGCTACAAAAGTGCATGCAAACACCTCGCTTTCAGGTGACATTGTAAATAAGAAGTAGTCAGCAGTATCTCCCGTAAATGTAAACAAACTTGTTGGTCTTAGTGATTGGCTGAACAAGAAGTAGGACTGAGTGGACTTGTAGGCTCTAAAGATTTACATTGTTTTGGTTTGTAGTGCAGTTAAAACAAAAAAAAACAACAAAAAAATTACATTTGTAAGTTACACCTCCATGATAAAGAGATTGTACTACAATACTTGTATGAGGTGAATTGAAAAATACTATTTCTTATGTTTATCATTTTAAGTGAAAGTATTTGTTATAAAAAACAATATAAAGTGAGCACTGTACACTTTGTATTCTGTATTATAATAGAAATCAATATAGTTGAAAAGGTAGAAAAACATCCAAAATATTTAATAAATTTCACTAGGTATTCTATTGTTTAACAGTGCAACTAATCGTAATTTTTTTAAATCAGTTAATTTTTTTGAATTAATCACGTGAGTTAACTGTGATTAATTGACAGCCCTATTTATTTCATGTATTTAATTCCATTTTTATGTGCCTGCCTCTAATTGTAGGTTGGAATTACACAATAAAAACACAAATCTTATACAAGACAAAGCTACTTCACCTCTTTACATCTCTCTAATTACCACCTTTTCTCTTTTCTACCTTTTCTGCTTTCCACTCTTTTTTTCTACTTTCTCTGTTCCTTTTCTCTCCTCTCATGTTCTCCATTCTTCCTTCTACTCTACTGCTACTTGTATTTAACCTGTAAGTACCACTTAACTAATTCATCAACTAACAATAATGAACATAGAGTCCATGTTGTACGTAATCACCTTGGCTTCATTAAGTCAATGGCAACATTTCCATTGACTTCAATGGAGCCAGGATTTCACCCTAATCTATTTTAAGTAGTGTCAATAAGCCACAGCTTGGCTTTAAAACACAAGCTTCCCTAATAAAAGCACAAGTGTTTTGTGTGGAAGACTTTAATGCAAAACAATCTGTAAAAAGAATTTCAATTAATTGGAGAAAGCGAGCAATACTCTAATTAGCAACAACATTGGTTAGCAGCCTTGTTCAAGATGTCATTCCCTTTTTTCTCTTACATAATATGCCTGTAACTGAGCACTTGATATGTATGTATATTTAGTATAGTAATATTCCTATACTGAAGTGAGAGTCAGAACAATAGCTTGAAACTATTATTGGTGTAATAACAAGGTCCATGGAATTTAATACTAACACACAAGGCCAATTAGGAATATAGCTCCTTAATCCATCAGCATTTAAAGGGAAAAATGTATCAATCTCAGACAGACAACACAGACTGCACCATCCCAATTCCATTCAACATACCAAAAAACTCTGTTTACTGATTTTCTAGACTGGAAACACAAAAAAGTCTCCAGAATGGTTCATTACTTTGTAATACTTCTGATAAGCAAGATAAGCAAGACAAAATAGAGTGCTCTTCTGTATATAAAATACCATGTATACAGACAAAACATTGTGCTCTTTTTTAGATAAAGGACCATTTGGCTACCACTTCATTCTGATGACATGTTAATGAATTAAAATGTGTCATTTATTCTCCCCTCCACCCAATTTATTTTAGAACTTTTTCCTAACAATAGTATTTGCCCATCATTCTAGAGAACGGCATATCTTATTAAGTGCAGTAAATGTGCCAAATAGCTTTTCCACACTACATCTCTTAGAAAGAGCTGAATTCACAGAATCATCTGGTCAGGTTGTCAGAGTTCTACGGTACATAATTTTGCAGCAGGAAGCCAGTTACTGTAAATTGAATGTATGTTCACTATAAGTTCTCTGGCATAAATTTGAAATCTCTCAGACTGTCAGGCAATTTGTTAACGACTCAAGGTTTAAGTTTCATTTTCTCTCATATAGTATGACAACATAATCCACTCTCTTCTTTTGAGCATAATATCCTATTTTCCTCTTCATACTGCCATTCCCTTAGGGATGTCTACTCTTCTGAAGGGGACACAGAATGATATGAATAATGTACCAATGCCTTAGACAGATGTCCTTTTCTTAGTTGATATTTTAGAGTAATCCTGTACTATGTTATTCCTTTTTATTATTACTTTATCTTATTTCTGATTTTTTCATGTTTCCCTTGTCCTCACACAAATTACCTTTCTGGCTTGTATATTGTTTCCTATTTTTCCCAAGGGGTTGAGGTGGGGGCAGGGGGTGTTGCCTTTGTCTTGCATCCCTTTTGCAGCCATTCTGGTATTATTATTTTTTAAGCAGCTTTATTTTAATAGCTCTCCTCAAGTCTTGCTATTTCCCAGTTGTCTTTTAGTTTTAAGCCCGCATCACAGGTAGTGTGTTTGGAAGTTTTACTAAGCTTTACAGCAAGATCTGGAGAATATGATTTTTTTTGAGACTGATCAGAGTATGAAAGAAAAAAAAGCGGCTTAAGGCTGAAATGCTTAAAAAAAACAGAGCTAAGACATAACGATAGACTTAAAAAGAGTCACAGTTTTGCAGAACATAGGCTCTGAACATGCACTTCACAATTTCTGAGATCCCCTTCAGACTTAGTGCAATTAAAGATGCAGATAAAATATCAGCTCAAGCTAAGGGCATCTTCAGGTTGGTGCCTCCATTCAACAAAATGAAAGAAAATCCACACAGTCAGCATAGTCTTCTGAACTACTGATGTTTGTTAGTTAAAATTCTACTTCTCATCTACTTCCTTTCAATCTAGCATTTTTTTCTCAGGATAAAACTGCTGAAATTGATCATCTCATAGACTGAGGCCATGTCTACACTACTGGCTAAATTGGCACCGCTACAATCAATGCAGCGGTGTCGATTTAGCAGGTCTGGTGAAGACACTTTAAGCACCGGTGGATCACAAGGGATGTTTCACCGACATCAACGTGGGATGGCCAGGAAAGGTACAGGACGCTCACGTCTTCAGGAACTCTGGTCTGTTTGAACAGCTGCAGGAAGGGACTTCCTTCCCAAACCAGAAAATAACTGTTGGGGATGTTGAAATGCCTATAGTTATCCTTGGGGACTCAGCCTACTCCTTAATGCCATGGCTGATGAAGCCATACACAGGCACCCTATATAGTAGTAAGGAGCTGTTCAACTATAGGCTGAGCAAGTGCAGAATGGTGGCAGAATGTGCATTTGGACATTTAAAAGTGCTCTGGCGCAGTTTACTGACTCGGTTAGACCTCAGCGAAACCAATATTCCCATTGTTATTGCTGCTTGCTGTGTGCTCCACAATATCTGTGAGAGTAAGGGGGAGACGTTTATGGTGGGGTGGGAGGTTGTGGCAAATGGCCTGGCCACTGATTACACGCAGCCAGACACCAGGGCGATTAGAAGAGCATAGCAGGGTGCACTGTGCATCAGAGAAGCTTTGAAAACCAGTTTCATGACTGGCCAGGCTACAGTGTGACATTTGTTTGTTTCTCCTTGATGAAAACCCGCCCCCTTGGTTCACTCTACTTCCCTGTAAGCCAACCACCCTACCCCCTTTCATCATCTCTTGCAGAGGCAATAAAGTCATTGTTATTTCAAAATCATGCATTTTTTATTAATTCATCACACAAATAGCGGGATAACTGCCAAGGTAGCCCCAAAGGGGTGGGTGAATTGGGAAGCACTGGATGGGGTGGTGGATGAGGGGAGGAGGGAAGGACAAGGCCACACTGCACTTCAAAACTTATTGAATGCCAGCCTTCTGTTGCTTGGGCAGTCCTCTGAGGTGGAGTGGTTGGGTGCCCAGAGGCCCCCCACCCACGTTCTTGGGCGTCTGGGTGAGGAGGGTGGGCGGTTACACAGGGGCTGCAGCAGCGGTCTGTGCTTCTGCTGCTTTTCCTGCAGCTCCACCAGATGCCGGAGCATATCATTTTGATCCCTCAGTAGCCTCAGCATTGAATCCTGCCTCCTCTCATCACGCTGCAGCCACCTCTCATCTTGCTCGTCCCTCCTGTCCTTGTGTTCATTTTCTGCTTTCCTGGACTCTGACATTGCTTGCCTCCACACATTCTACTGAGCTCTTTCATTGCGGGAGAACTGCATGAGCTCAGAGAACATTTTATCGTGACTGCATTTTTTTCACCTTCTTATCTGCGCTAGCCTCTGGGACGGAGATGATAGGGGGAGCGTTGAAACATTTGCAGCCACGGAAGGAAAAAAAAGGGAGAATAGTATTTAAAAGACACATTTTAGAAAGCAATGGGTAGACTCTTTCATGGTGAATCAAGCTATTAACATTACATAGCACATGTGCTTTTGGTACAAGGTCGCATTTTGCCTCTTATATTGAGGGCCTGCCAGTTTGGTGTGAGAGATCACACATGCAGGGCCGGGCAACAGAATTTGGCTTGCAGGCAGCCATGCTAAGCCACAGTCTTTCGGCTTCTTCAGCCTTCATAACATGTGGGAATGATTTCAAACAGCAACGCCCTCCTTTCCCATACTAAGCACCCACTGGGTTGGCCATTTAAAAGGAGGCGCTGCGGTTTTCGTGTTAACATGTAGCACAAACCCAACTAACCCCCCCCCCCCACACACACACACGCACACATCCAATTCTCTGGGATAATCACTGTCCTGAGGATAACAGAGAGAGATAAAGAACAGATGTTGCTTGAATGCCAGCAAACACCAGGACCATACGCTGCCATGCTTTGTTATGCAATGATTCCAGAGTACGTGCTACTGGCCTGGCGTGGTAAAGTGTCCTACCATGGTGGATGGAATAACGCTGCCCTCCCCAGAAACCTTTTGCAAAGGCTTTGGGAGTACATCCAGGAGAGCTTCATAGAAATGTCCCTGGAGGATTTCCGCTCCATCCCCAGACAAGTTAACAGACTTTTCCAGTAGCTGTACTGGCCGTGAATGCATCCCAAGTCTTCAGGGCAAATTAATCATTAAACACACTTGGTTTTAAACCACATGTTATATTTACGAAGGTACACTCACCAGAGGTGCCTTCTCCGGCTTCATGGTCCGGGAGCCCTCCTTGGGAGGGTTGGGAGGGTATTGGCTCCAGGATGATAAATAGTTCCTGGCTGTCAAGGAGAATGGTTTCTCCTCTTGCCTGCTCTGTGCCATCCTCCTCCTCCTCCTCCTCATCTTCCTCGTCCCCAAAATCCTTATCCCTGTTGCATGAGCCTCCCCCCTTGCAGGTGTCCATGGACAGGGGTGGTGTAATGGTAGGGCCCCCCCTAGAATTGCATGCAGCTCATCATAGAAGCAGCATGTCTGGGGCTCTGACCCGGATTGGCCATTTGCCTCTTTGGTAGGCTTTCCTGAGCTCCTTAATTTTCATGCGGCACTGCTGCGGGTCCCTGTTGTAGCCTCTGTCCATCATGCCCTTGGAGATTTTTTCAAATATTTTGGCATTTTGTCTTTTGGAACGGAGTTCTGAAGGCACGATTTAGTCTCCCAATACAGCGATCAGATCCAGGACCTCCCGTTTGGTCCATGCTGGAGCTCTTTTGCAATTCTGGGATTGCATGGTCACCTGTGCTGATGAGCTTGCCATGCTGGCCAAACAGGAAATGAAATTCAAAAGTTCCCGGGGCTTTTCCTGTGTACCTGGCTAGTGCATCTGAGTTAAAAGTGCTGTCCAGAGCAGTCAAAATGGAGCACTCTGGGATAGCTCCCAAAGGCCAATACCATCGAATTGCATCCACACTTTCCCAAATTCAACCTGGCGATGTTGATTCCCATGCTAATTCCCTTCTTGGGGAGGAGTACAGAAATAGATTTTAAGAGCCCTTTAAGTCGACAAAAATGGCTTTGTCGTGTGGACGGGTGCAGGGTTAAATCGATCTAATGCTGCTAAATTCGACCTAAACTCCTGGTGTAATCCAGGACTAAGTTGATGGCAGAGTGCTCTCCCAGTGATGTCTGTACTCCAACTCCCTGAGAAGCGGAAGCTATGTTGATGGGAGATCATCTCCTGTGGACATAGCACCGTGTAGACTCCACTGTAAGTCGACCGAAATTACGTCAACTTCAGGTACATAACTTACATAACTGAACTAGCGTTACTTAGAACAACTTAAAGGGTTAATGTGGACCAGCCCTGAGTGCCCACACATGCTCCCATTGAAGTCAATGGAAAAATCTCTTTTGACTTCACTGAGAGAAGGATAGAGTCCTGAATGTTTAGGATGTAAGGCCCAGGAATATATCAAAGGGAGAAAAAAAAAGATTTTTTTTAAATAAAATCCACAAACTGATTTGCCTGCCAGACATTTCAATGATTGGACTTTGTAGACAGCCTATATGGATCTGATTATATTATAACTATTTTAGGCTAGTGTAATTCCATCTTGTAAAAGCAGAGTTACAGCATGTAGAATCAGGCCTTATGCTTCAATGAAAACAAATGGGCACAATTACCCATGGTCTTGGACCTCAAGTTTTCATTTGCACCTATGAAAAGTTATTGCAAATGAGGTGTAAAATGCTAACAAACATAAAATAAATTACACAAGATCAAAGGTAGCAGAAAATCAGGCAAAAATATCTAATAGCGTACTGGCTGCTGCTTCCCGCAGCCCCCATTGGCCAGGCACAGCAAACTGTGGCCAGTGGGAGCCGCGATCAGCCAAACCTGCGGACGCGGCAGGTAAACAAACCGGCCTGGACCACCAGGGGCTTTCCCTGAACAAGCAGCATCCCAAGTTTGGGAAACACTGCTCTAGAGGAACTATGCTACAAACTGAAGCTCTGAACAAAGGACAAGTTGTGGATGTGCTGCAGAGGGACTTTCAAGCCACCAAACTCACCAATACTGCCAAAAACCTGATACATAGACTCTGAATCTTTGTATGTATTGTGATTGGTTTGCCATTTAACAGCTCTCTTCTTCTTTTTTCTTTACAATAAACCTTTAGTTTTAGGCACTAAAGGATTGGCTGGCAGCATGGCATTTTGCGTAAAATCCAAATCTATACTGACCTGACAACATGGCGGGCCCTTTGGGGTCAGAAGAATATTTTGTATATGTGAGCAGAGTTTTAAAATAACTTCACAGTACTGGCCCTAGGTGCTGATTGGGAGCCAGAGAACTGGAATGCAATAAAGGGAGCTGTGCGATTTCCTTTTTTGCTTCTTGATAACCAGTGTGTGGAAGCACAGTTTGAGACTGGTTGGGGAGTTTAACTTCAGTGTTACCCACCAGTCTTGGGAGTATCTGCTCTCAATTTGCAGTCTGCCCTGACTTTGGCATTTCCAGTGCAGGCTGCCCCAGGCATCCTGAGTCACAAAGACCAGAAATTAATGCGGGATTGTAAAAAAGTACAAAAAGCAATTCTAATGTGTACATAGACGTCATGCAGAATACATACTTTGGAACCCCTGTTTTCCAGGCAAATTCTTTAATATTTCATCTTGCCATCTATCATTGATATCAACAGTTTCCTTATCCTTTGCCACCAGACATGAGGAGCTTCTATTTAGGAGCGTATTGTCTTCTGTTTGCATGAATGAATCCAGTTCACATGCAGAATGAGCACAGCACATGGCCTTAGGCTGAGCGTGTGGGATTTATTTTATCACTAGAATGTCCACAATGAAGAACAGAGCTGACCTTTTAAGGCTTTATTAGGAACGGAGACAATTGCTCCCTTGTAACATCCCAAGTTAGACCTACTTTAGGACAAGACTCTGTATTACTCAGCACCAAGACGGGTATCAATCACATACTCTAGGAGCAGAGCCACTGATAACAATACATAATCTACTACTGTAATTCTTACTCAGGAAAACTCTCATTGGACTAAAGGACTGCAGAATTATGCACTGTATTTGCTGACAGACTTAAGTTACTTAGGCCATGTCTACACTAGAGAGTTTACAGCAGCACAGCTATACCGCTGCAGCTGTGCCACTGTAAGATCTCCTGTGTAGCAGCTCTATGCTGACAGCAGAGAGCTCTCCCAATGACATAATTAAACCACCCCCAATGAACGCCGATAGCTATGTCAATGGGAGAGCATCTCCTGCTGACATAGCACTGTCTACACCGGCGCTTCTGTCGGTGTAACTTATGTCGCTCAGGCAGGTGTTTTTTTCACATCCTTACACGACATAAATCATACTGACAAAAGTGCTAGTGTACACATAATCTCAGATTATTCTGGCCCAATAAATTGCAAGATCAGTATAGGAACAGATGGAGGCAGTGATGAGTTGCCAAAATCTTAACAACGGGTTCCATCCTCACCCCACGAGGGGGTCGTTGCTCACCCCTGCCCCCTGGGACTCCTGCCCCATCCAACCCCCTGCGTTCCTTGATGCTCCCCCCAGGACCCCTTGCCCATCCACCCCCCTCCCCTGTCCCCTGACTGCCCCCAGAACTGGGCAGGAGGGTTTCGTGGGCCACCGTAGTGGGTGCCCACCCCACCCCTAAGAGCCAGAGGGAACTGCCGGGGGGCGAGGTGGGGAGTCCCGGAGATGCTTACCTGGGGCAGCTCCCAGGAAGCATCTGGCAGGTCCCTCTGGCTCCTAGGGGCAGGGGAACGTAGCTGGGGGGGAGCGGGGGGATCGGCCACTCCCCCACTGATCACATCAAAAAAGTGGCGCCTTAGGCACTGACTTCCCGGGTGCTCTGGGGCTGGAGCACCCACGGGGAAAATTTGATGGGTGCAGAGCACCCACCAGCAGCTCCCCAACCCGCACCCAGCCCCAGATCACCTCACCTCTGCTCTGCCTCCTCCGCTGAACGCACTGCCCCGCTCTGCTTCTCCACCTCCTCCCCTGGCTTCCCGTGAATCAGCTGTTTGGCGGGAAGCCTGGAAGGGCTGAGAAGCAGGCGGCGGCTTCACACTCAGGCCGAGGGTGGTGGAGGTGAGCTGGGGTGGGGAGCGGTTCCCCTGTGTGGCCCTCCCACCCCGGGTTACCTGCTGCGGTGCAGGTGGCCCTCCTCACGCCCCCCCACCCCACCCCAGCTCACTCCACCTCCCTGGGCATGAGTGGGAAGCTGCGGCCTGCTTCTCAGCCTGCCCCAGCTTCCTGTGCAAACAGCTGATTCACGGGAAGCCTGGGGGGGCGGAGAAGCAGAGCGGGGCAGCGCGTTCAGGGGAGGAGCCGGAGGCAGAGCGGAGGTTAGCTGGGGCCAGGGGTGGGGCAGTGAGCTGCCGGTGGGTGCTCTGCACCCACCACATTTTCCCCTTGGGTGCTCCAGGGCTGGAGCACCCATGGAGTCAGCGCCTAAGTTGCCAGTTTTGGCCAGTTAAATTTACAAGCCCTTTTAGAACCGGTTGTCCCTCGCGGAACAACTAGTTCTAAAAGGGCTTTTAAATTTAACAACCGGTTCTACTGAACCGGTGCGAACTGGCTCCAGTTCACCACTGGATGGAGGCAACACAATCAACTAGACATAGTCAAGTGTTCATCTTCAAAAGACCTCTCATCTTGGCCCCAAACTGGCAAAATGGCTTAGCTACCAAGCTATCTTCTTTTTCCACTCATGATTCCCCATTTCATAATTTGCATGTCCTTTTACATATTGCCAATAGTTCTCATCTTGCATGCATATTTTCCAAGGGCAGATTTTGATTCAATCATAATTTAAGAAGAGAAATATTTCTTGCTTAAGTAATAAGGAAAATCCCATACATCTAAGCATTCATAGGATATATTTAGGAGTAGAGTAGCTCCCAAACTAGTTATAATCGGCTTGTCTCAAGTTGACAGCAGGATATTGTTTGACTGTCCTGGCTGTTTCTACATATATGAATCATTAATACTCGGCAGAGTATAGTATCGGAATGCCTTGTTTAAAAATAGCAATTGAACAGAATTAAAAGATTTAGAAACTGTAAAAAGTGATTAGAGTGTTTAGCATAATTACTCATAATATGACCATACTCAAAAAATGACAGCTTGTATGCAGAACACTGTATTTTATACGCTGTATTTACTTTCTCAACTGAATGACATTAAGCACGGCACAGATATTGGATTACAAACATAACATGCACTCCACTTCTCTTGTCTTACACACTATATCTCAACAGAAAATTATTTGCACAATAGTTTGAAGAGGTACAATGCCATATACTGTACAAGTGATTAATTACAATAATTAATATGAAAGCAGACATTGTGTATGCATCAAAAACAATTTCAGGCTGAGTGAACTGACTCTGATAAAATATGAGCCCTTCATGTACCTTTGACAGTTCAGAAGTTATTTTATATCACACCTATGATACTTAATATTTGTCTCCCCCCTTTTTCATGTCTCTGTATACTACAAAATTTTGCCTGGATATGGAGTGGGAAGTTCAAGAATTCCACCAGAAAAATACTCACAAAATTTCCAGTTTAGGGGATATATTCTGGATAAGCCCTGTGTTAGCAAAAGGGGTGGGTGCTAGAAGACCATGAGAATCATATTGGACAAATCCTGCTCCTTCTTAAAGCTTTTTCTCACCCCTACACTGGCCAGCTGTACCCTTTTCAAAGATGGTATAGTGGACTCACTAGCAAGCAGTACTTTGAAATACCTGAAAGGAATTCATGGTGACACCTAGGACATAATGTAGTGCCAGTTTGGAAGTCTGAAGAGGTATAGACAGTCTTTCAGACCTGTACTTCAAACTCTGAGATCTTTGAGGTTAAACTCACCACCAACCATTGCTTAGCTGGAAGCTTATTTTGGTCCCAATGTACCAAACCCATTACTGGTTTGTCACGGAGATATTGATTGTAGGGGCCATTCTCATGTAGGTCTACCATGCCATTGACAAGTTGCTTTATAACCAAGTCTCATAACTGGGTAATGTTCAGGAGATTATTGATGGGTTTGCATTCATGGGTTTCCCAAAGTATATTTGGGTAATTGATTAAACCCATGTGCCCATCATTTATCTCCCTGCCAGGGTGCAGAATTTACAATCAGAAATGGGTATTTGTCCATGGTACTCCAAGGATAGTGGACCTCCATGAGAAATTTAAAGACAAACATGCTGCGTGGGTCCACAGTGATAGGATCTTTTGGAACTCAGTCATATTTAGATTAATGAAGAAAGGACTCTTTGCCCCAGGACCACTGAGGACATTAACGGTGTGAAGTTTGGTCTAGTTATTCTGGGGACCTGGCTTATCCCCTGATGCCCTAGCTAATGAAGCCATGTACAGGCCACTGGGCAAAAGGAAAGAAGATTTAAACTACTGCCTGAGCAGTCCCAGAATGGTAGCCAAGTGTGCAATTTGGCCACATGAAAGGCAGATGGAGCTGTGTAGAGGACAAGCTGGAAGCATCAGAAAAAAAAGTGCTACAGCCATTATTACTGCATGTTGTGGTTTGCACGATAGTTGTGTGAGCAAAGGAGAAGGCTCTATGGCTAGGTGGGAGTCTGAGGTGTGGAAAGTTGCTCAGAGGTTTGAGCATCTAGCATGTCATTCAACAGAGAACACACACACCTGTGGGAATGCAATCAGGGTTGCCTACAGTTTGTATTTTGAGTCACTAGCATACACACGTTAGCTGCAGTGTGTGTGTGCAGGGGGGTTAAGGGGGTATGGAAGTGGGGTACTGGGATGTAAACATTGCAAACACTGGGGTATTACATGAGGGTGATTGAAGTTTAAAAAAAACTTTCCTTATTTGATTTTGTAAAACTGTATGAATTATTTAGCTTTATGTAAGGGATTTTCTATGTTGAATGAAATGATGACTCATAATGGATACATTGTGAAAGGACGATTATAAAGGTTTAATCAAACCAGTGTGAAAATATCTTTGTATTTGGAAATACATTTAACTAACCAATCTTGTTAAGTAACCAACTATACACAAACCTTTCATTACTGCAACAGTATAAACAGAAATTAAAACGCAACAGTAAGAATAACTGTGCCATGCCATGGTGGGTGCCATTTTGAAGCAGCATAAGTGGGGTGAGAGATGGAGGGTCCAAACGCACAGCCACAAATAATAATAAGTTGTAAAAATAGGTACTTACATGCAGCAGTTCCCTCTGGGGATCTGACTCTTCGGTCTTGGCCTGGATTTCCAGCTGTGATTCCAGGCTCAGCAAATACAGGACAGAAATCTGGGTCTGTTGCAGCAGGGCAGAACTGGGACTGTCTTTCCAGCCAGCCATTGCGGGCACTGACACACAAAAAGATCCTGGCTCACAGGGGCCAGCTCCTCTCTGTCATGCTTCTGCTCATCCTCCAATGGGTCAAGCTGGTTGCCCTTGGTGAGAGGTGGGGAGAGTGTAAGTATCAGGTTCTAAATAGAGCCTGGGATGGGTCATTCAATAATTATGTAGAATTGCGTCCAGTTCCTCAAAAAATTGACAGGTGACAAATCTTCTACAAGATTGTCTCCTTTTATCCCTTGTTTCAATACATTTTCTCCTGAGCGACTTGCTCTTTATCCAACACTGGTCAGTATCCCAGTCATTACCCCTCATGAGGTCTGGTTTGCAATGTCCACAGAAAGGTCCTTATTCCTGTGGCTGGCCATAACAGGTCCTGAGCTGACATGTCTCCCTCAGATGAATCCGTTAAGATTCTGTGGCAGTTCAATGATGAGACAGAACACAGCTTTATGCAAGCAAGCAGGCTGGTCAGCTGAGATGGGCTGTTCTGTCCCCCGCCTTCCACCTTCTCCTTTTATTATATTTCTCCCCCCTAAGGATTACACACTGCTACCGCAAAAAGATACACAAAGGAATGTATGACGTTGATTAATATACTTATTTACCATCCTTTATCTACTACAATCCTGGTTCTCAGGCCTTGAGCCCAGGCTAAGAAAGCTTCCCACAGTCGCTGTCCCAACAATCAAGTTCTCATGGTTCATATCTAGCCCTTGTCCTTGGATAGAGCAATGTGTGCATTGCTTCTACAAAACAGTCAGGGTGTGCCCTGCCTGCTTCCAGGTGGAATAGCTAAACATGAACCCTTCAAGATTCAAAGTTTCCAGGCATTCAAAGACTCCAAGCAGCTGCACAAGGCACACTGAGAGGCTTCTTGAGTAGTATAACGATTGTATCACCAAATAACAATACTCTGGGATCCAAGAGCAAATGGACAAAATCTGGCTCTGCACCAGGTTTTAAAATGGGGAAAGGTCATCCTGGAAATGTGACATGAGGACAGGAAGGGCACACAAGGAAACAGATGGTTCAGTAATGGTTGACCTGCAAAGTACTGTGGGATAGCCATTGGAAGCATGCAAAAAAATGGTGCACAGCAATTGTCTACATGAGAACAAAACACCAAACGAATTAATTCAAAGCAAACCTAGTCCATGTTCCCAGAGGGCGCCCGAGTTTCCAATAAACGTGCAGTTAGTGAGCAGTGATGGATTGCATTGAGTGTATGCAAGCTTTTTCAAATCATGTTAACTCCATCTGATCCAGTTTAAAACCCCCATGAAGATAAGCCTTTAGTCCTCTTCAAATAGGCCTCCATTCATGCAAAGAATGAACCTTTTAGTTTGCTCCTGTAGCATCCTTCCAGGGGATTTGCAGCGCAGCACTTTGGTATACGTTGCTAGAGATCATACTATAAAGACACAGTTTGGAAGGTAATTTGGAAAAAAGAGATTTATCTTAGAAGAGAGTATTTTCTGTTTCTTGTTTAAGGAATTACTTTGTTAAGAAGTCTGTTTTTCCACTCTCGTTTTCTCACAGTCGCAATATGGCCGCCTAGTAAGTCATATTAAATCAGAATGCAGGGACAACAGTTGCTAATAGAAATCATACAGATGGATTACTTCAGACAGACTGACATTTTTACTAGAGCTGGTAAAAAACTTTCTGACAACACATTGCAAAAAAAGGTAGCCTGCTAATTTTGTTAAATAAATGTTTAGCTTTGATATTTTTAAAGATTGAAATATTCGGTTTTGATCTTATCAGAATAGGACATTTTGATTTTTCATTTCAAAATGACTTTATTTTGAAATATTATAGTATAAAAATATTTTAAAATTATTTTTATATTATACTGATTACCAAATTGACAATTACAGTTAGAATACCAATTCCCTGGAGTGCGAAAAGCAAGTATTTCAACAACCAGTTATTTCATTTTAATGGCCAAAAACGCTGAACTCACAGGCATTTCTGTCTTTGTCTCTAACGTGGATTTAGAAAAACTAGTGCTGGGAAAATGCTTGGAGGCCCATTTTCTCTTTGCGTCGACCTCCCTCTAGCACCTCAGTGAGACCTGCTTTGAACCCCCCCCTCCCACATCAGATGAGGGAAGTTCACTCCCCGACCTGACCACTCAATTTCTGGTGTACACTTCTGGGAGGGAAGACCCATCAAGAACCAAAAATAGACCAACCAAAAGAGAAAAGATTCCATAAAATTTCAACTACCTGTTCTTGGTTTAGTGGATTTGGAAATTCCACAAGTGTAGCCAATATCATGGTACTTTACTATTTTCTCTTGTAGTCCAAGGCCCAGAGGCACACATACTGTATTTACATAAAGAAAAAATAGAGAACTTCTTTGATGCTCAAAGCGGATTTTGGATTATTTGTGTTTTGGATTACTGTTTGGTCTGATTCTTATTTTATGTATTTCAAACCCAGATTAAAAAGATTAATAAGGATGAGGAAGAAATAGGTGTAGCACATGATATGGGTTGCCGATGTGACTTTGCATGACAGCTCAACCAGTCAATGCGTCCATGAACACAAAGCTCTGCAAGCTGGCTACTCAGACAGACATGTGAATCAGTCTCCTTTTCAAACGTATTTAGACACAGAGTGTTTTGCAGTATGGCTATGGCAGATAGACACTGGAGTGGGTTAAATAGAGCCTGAGGACATATGGTATGTGCTGTTATGACCATAATCCCTACTCACCAATGGGAACAATTTAACAAGCATGGTCATTGGACTATATGGGAGAATTGGAAAGAGGCTTAATCTATTTTAAGAACATACTTCCAAATTCTGGTTGCACTGAAGCACCTGTATTTAAAAGGATCACGCCAAAGGTTAACAGGACCAGAATTCAACCTGCTCTAACAATAAAAACAAACTTTCCTTACTGACCCATTGTTAAACACAAGTTACTCAGGAAGGATACTGACCACCAAACAGAATGTTCCTTTTGGAGTACTGAATGTTTTTTTCTCTTTTTTTTTTGTTTTTGTTTTTCCCTTTATTAACATGTCATTAAAAACAAGAATAATTGTCTTCCAGGTAAGTTTGTGTTCCTACCTCTCAACCTTGAAGGGACTCTTAAGGTCATGTTATCATCTATTATCGAGCTGTTTTAGTGAGACAAAGCCAACAAATTCCAAGTTAAAACTGAATCATAGTCCTTCCCATTTTACACAGATATTGTAGAAAGGGTACACAGTTATTCTCTCATAAAAAGGTTTAACCTTTAGTACTAAAGAAGGTGAAATTTCAAATATGCTACATGCCAAGGGACAGCAAGGATGGAATTTCAGAATGAACTTTGAATTTTATAATTTAGCTGTCCACAGCTGGTGCCATGACCATTGTATGTCAAACATTTAAAATCCATAAATGAAGTGCTAGACTTTTTCTTATTATTTTGTTTATTTTAAATAGCAATGAGAAAACATCCTACATGGAATTGATTGAAATTTAATTTAAATTACATGACTAGAGACTCAGTTGAGACTGCTTCTGTCAAGGTTCCTTCCCCACTCTGAACTCTAGGGTACAGATGTGGGGACCTGCATGAAAGACCCCCTAAGCTTATTCTTACCAGCTTAGGTTAAACACTGCCACCACCAAAGTGTTACACAAAGAACAGGGGAAGTGCCCACTTGGAAACATCTCCCCTCCAAAATATCCCCGCCCCCCAAGCACTACAACTCCTTTCCTGGGGAAGGCTTGATAAAAATCCTCACCAATTTGCATAGGTGAACACAGACCCAAACCCTTGGATCTTAAGAACAAAGAAAAAGCAATCAGGTTCTTAAAAGAAGAATTTTAATTAAAGAAAAAGTAAAAGAATCACCTCTGTAAAATCAGGGTGTTAAATACCTTATAGGGTAATCATATTCAAAACATAGAGAATCCCTCCAGGCAAAACCTTAAGTTACAAAAAGACACAAAAACAGGAATATACATTCCATTCAGCACAACTTATTTTATCAGCCATTTAAACAAAAGAGAATCTAACGCATATCTAACTAGATTGCTTACTGACTTTTTACAAGAGTTCTGACCTGCATTCCTGCTCTGGTCCCGGCAAAAGCATCACACAGACAGAGAGAACCCTTTGTTTCCCCCCACCCCTCCAGCTTTGAAAGTATCTTGTCTCCTCATTGGTCATTTTGGTCAGGTGCCAGCGAGGTTGTCCTAGCTTCTTAACCCTTTACACCTGAAAGGGTTTTTCCTCTGACCAGGAGGGATTTAAAGGTGTTTACCCTTCCCTTTATATTTATGACAGCTTCCTAAACTGAGGTCTAGATATTTTCACTTAAATCTAACCATCATATTTCTAAGGCTGTGCATTGTTACTCTCTCTCAAGTGCTGACAAAACATTAAAAGAGGGCTGGCTAAAATTAATCATTATGTAGGATAATTGAAATGCTGTAGTGGTGCAACTTCATTTTTGGACATTTCTCAAGCTTATGATACAAGCACAGTCGCTTCGCTTAGCATGCTGTGGGATGGCACAGCTTGGCAAAACTTTAGGCTCTAAAATTAAAACATATTTCTTTCCTCCAGTGAATACAGTTCTGTTCAAATATACTGTAAACACAAGCCTCCAGTGAAAAAGGTAAATCAGCATTCTGCAATAATATCCTTGCAACTAATGATTTCTTTGTGGCCAGTTTCTAACACTCATTCCATTGCGAAATATTACCCTCTTAGCTTTGCGTTCTTCTGAAAAGAGTATTGAAACAACGCACAATGCCTGGAGAGTAATTTCAGCAAAAAGTGTGGTTATTACAGATCACTGAACAAAATATTTTCCTTTGACTACTGTAATTCTAGCCAGTCAGTGAACCTAAATCAAATTGTGGGCATTATTACCATAAAGCTAGTTTTCCCCCAGACAAAATACCTATACATAAATAAGCAGGGTAGAAAAATTCATACAAGCTGGTAATGCTTTTCTTCATATGTAATTATAGTACTAGATGCATTATTTGAAGTAAGGACACCCTGACTTTGCATCCTTATTATTTAATAAACAAACCACAGTTTCAATCATCTCAATAATATTTTTGCTATATTTCATTACCCTGCGGGGCTCTGGTGCCACAGGCGTATGTTTGACTTGAGCTACGGAGCACAATTTAAAAAATGACAAAAAATGCACGTGATGACCAGTGAAGTTGATGTTTGTGGTAGACAAATACTTTCAAATTTTGTTCATGATAATTAGCACTGCTGTAAACACACACACATGCGCACACGTGCACTCAAGGGAAACAATTACAGCTGTGTAAAATATCCGCAATGAAACCAAAATCCAAGATTTTGAACTTGCTTAAAAGCTCAAAATTCAGACCTGATTTATCTAAATGTTTACTAAGGTGGGTAAATATCTGAAAAAAAACTATTAAACTAGCTTAAAATATGTGAGATTTAAAGCAAATTTGAGGGTGGGGGGGTTGACTCTGTCTTTTGAGCCTATGAGCTGTCATCTGCTTTTCTCTACAAACATGAAGATTAGATAAGAAAGAAAGAAAGCTGAGATTCTACCATAATCACGTGTCTTCAGGAACTGGGACTTTAAGTAAAACATCAAATATTGTGAGACTCAAGAAAAAAAATTGCAAGAACTGACAGAACTGAAAGGAGGCAGAACACCTGCTCCACTGAAGATCAACTTCTCATGGATCTAGAGCAGAGGAGACCAGCTGCCTACTCTTTGGAAATGTAGAGATGAAGTTTGTCATTACAGACATAATAAAAGAGAAGGGAGCATCTTGGCCTTTTGAAGGGAAGAAAAGCTGTTCCTTGTGGACTGACTACTACTACTTATCTGTTATTTTTGGCTCATTCAGGATTACCCTATTCAGGTAGGACAAGAAGCTGACTATAGGCCCATCAACTATGTAATGTTTTGATGATAATTCTGCAATCTCTGTAATGTGAGTATAGCAAAGAACCAGAGAAAGAGTCACTTCTAAGAATGAAGAAGGAAATTTAGGGATAATACTGTTTTCAGTGGTCTAATAAAAGATACTTTGTCGCTCACTTACTCTTAGATTTAGCATCTTAGCTTCACATTCTATAGGCAGGGCTGTCTTAGATGAAGATTTACCTATAAGGTTGGCAGTATTGATTTGATCTGAACAATTAAGCCATCTTGTTCAACTGACCAGTTCAGCAATGAGAGAAAACATTTTTTGGTAGAATATTAGCAATCTTTACTGTTTTCTGCCACTCCATTCCCTGTGGGTAGTGGAGGCTAGAAGCTAAATGCTTGAAACCATACTTTATCCCCAAAGTCTGGAATTCAGAGCTGACAAATTGACACAATTGCTAAAGCAGTCCTAGCAGAGCGTGTCTGAGGAGCAGCAGGTTTGTATAATTTTTGGTGATGCCCAGAACGGGTCCAAGTCCCGCCCGCAACCTGCCTTGTAAGTCTCTCTATATTTTTTAAAATAATGTAAAAATGGACTGGAAACCATAAGTGTTTAACAGCTCCCCTATATTGCACAATGTGGGAGGGGGTGTGGGGGGTGAGGCTGGGGATGTGGGGGCTCAGGGCTAGGGCTGGGGATAAGGGGGTTGGGAGGGACTCTCCGCCCACTTGCTCACCTCAGATGGGCACAATTTAGGTGGATGGAAAGCAAAGGGAAGCAATTGTTTTGGAAGGCACAAAGAATGGAAGTTCTCCTTAGACTTACACTGGTAAACCCCCAGCAGAATGCTATTTCTTCTTCACTGACATCAAAATAACTCATCAAATCTTTAGAAAGAACGCCAAAATAAACTGAGAAAAATAACAGTGCTTCATATGTTTTGCAAGTTTTTAAAGACTATATTGCATTGATTTCTAATGCAAAATGAAAGAACAAAGCCGGATTACCTAAAACTATCCTATTCAGAAAATCAAATCTGGCAAACTTAATTAACAGGAATGTAAATCAGATACTAGTTCATGCAATTCATATGCATTCTGAATTATTACACCGTGTTTGTAAGCATGCAATGATTATCCATGTCATCAGACCAATACTTTGTTCTAGACAAGCACTGAGGATGAGCTATGAAGCAATATTGCGTAAGTCAGATTTTAATTGTGAAATGGGCTTCAGCTTTCAGTCATCGAAATCTATAGTCACTGCAGTAGGCTTTTTTATAGTTATTTGGTATTCATATTAGAGATTTTGCTACTCAACAATAGGAACTGGGAATTCTTAATTTGTAGTTTTCAAAACATTGATGATTTTGAGATCCTTCTTGTAACACTTTACGCGAGCACACACACAGAGAGTTAGATAAAATACACAGGCACCAAGAATCTAAATGACACTAAGTAATATCTTCAGGAGACAAGTGATCAGCTGGAGCTGTGAATTAAAAAGTTAGGTGACAAATCAAATGACAGCACTAAAAGGATAATTTAGCTGCAGGACATTCTAGCTTCACAAATTGAATGTCACCATTTAAGCTTCAGCTCTGATCTGGTAGATGAATATCAGCTATTCAGTTAGGGCTTTTGCATGGATACAGATGTCAGATAAAGATGTGGGGAGCTATGAAACTGACATCTCTGGTTAGTTCTTTATTAAACAATCAAGTCAACATTAACATTCACTATAGCAGAACCGACAGAATAAAATGAGCATTTATTTATACAAAAATAAAAACAAAAAAAACCTATCTTTTGGGGAAGTCAGTGACTGTTTATGAATCAAATTCAATTAATGTCAAAACAGTCTAAATTGCACAGTGTCCATAACTTAGGTACTATAAATATGTCTCAGAAGCTATGTAATACATGTCTCAGGATAGAATAAATTTATTTACTTATTGCTTGAAATGGTCTTGTCTCCCCTGCCTTGTAGTTCCCATTTCTCATGGGTATTTTTGACTTCTGTGTAAATTTTTAAATCTAGAAACTGAGTGAACAACATGAAGAAGATGGAGATAAGGAACTGACATATCCAGAAGAACCTACCTAACTCCAAAGACAAGAAAATTCACCAAAATATAAAACACAATGATGGCAAACGCTTAGAAGGTACAGACCATGAAATGTGTTCGAAAGACTGAGTGATAGAATTGTCAGTCCCATTCTGCAACAGGCTATTCCCAGGTAGGGTTGGCAACTTTCTAATCACAAAAAAACTGAACACCTTTGCTCGGCCCCCTACCCCATCTCTTCCCCGGGGCCTCACCCCTTCTCCAAGCCCCCCCACTGCCCGCTCACTTACCTCACCCTCACTCATTTTGAAGGGCTGGGGCACACAGTTGGGGTGTGGGCTCTGGAGTGGGGCTGGGGATGAGCGGTTTGGGGTGTAGGAGGGGGCTCACGGCTGGGGCAGAGGATTGGGGTGCAGGTAGGGTTGGCAACTTTCTAATTGCACAAAACCAAACACCCTTGCCCTGCCCCCTGCTTCGCCCCTTCCCTGAGGCCCCACTGCTGCCACACCCCTTCTCTGTCAACCCTATTCCCAGGATTAATAGATGCTGAACGTGTCCTGGGCTCGTATCCCTGGGCTTATTTATCTGGGCCATGTGGGCCTTCCAAATTTTAGACAGAAGGCAAAGGTCACAACCTTCCATTTCAACAAAATTGATTTCCTGGAGCTTAGTATTCCCATTCACCCACGCTACAAAAATAAATCTACTGAGAATAACTTCTTTTAGGTCTATTTTGGTAAAGGCATCCTCAGTGTACAGGGAATCCTCTGTGTAGCCATTTTTCAGCCTTTCACACTGTCTGTGAAAGAGTTGGGCATTGGTAGAAAATTTAAGGAGTAACATTTAATAGAGGGATATTTAATTTAGCAAACAAAGGTATGATGAGATCCAATGGCTGTGAACTGATGCTAAACATACTGAGGCTAGAGTCCAAAAGTTTAACGTGAGGTTAATTGAACACTGGAACTACTTATGTTAGGGATGTGGGGGGTTCTCCATCAATCAAAGTCTTTAATTCAAGGTTACATGCCTTTCTAAAACATATGCTATAGCTCAAATAGATGGTTCCTTGATGCAGAAGTAACTTGGTGAAAATCTATAGCCTGTGCTATGTAGATAGTCCAACTAGATGATCATAATGGGCCCTGCTAGCCTTAAAAAAAAATCTGTGAACTGACTGGAAAACATCAATGACCCCACAACCATGAATATATAATTTATTAATTCCTCTGGAATGTTTCCATTTTGTACCACTTCTAAGAGCTTTGGCACTGTATCTTCCTTGATCTACTCTGTCAGAATCGGGGCAGTACCATAAGTTTTACAGGGAAAGAAGATGAAAGTATGGGTTTAGGCAAAACTTCATTCACTTCAGAACATGCATTTGGGGATCTGAACACATTCTTAGTCTGCCTGCCATTGCCAGAGACTGATTTGGCATTGGCAGAACAGCAGAAGCTCTCAAAACTATGTAACTCAAGAAAATAAAATTGCTTATCTCAGCTAGATCTCAGTTTGTGAGAATGTTTTGTCTCAAGAAGTCTCTTTGTACTTAAGAGTTGACTGTTTTTCTTGGAAGCTTTGACCTAGAGCTACCTAGAAGATAACAATTCCATTTCATTGCAACTTTGGAGATTTCAAAATTTGGTATTATTCCATATTGGAAGAAAACCTTGTAAATGTTTTCATATAAACAATAATGGTGTCAAAATGTCCATTTTTGGATTTTTCAAGAAGAGATGTAGGGTGCAGCATTGCCCAAGATTCATATCTCTCTTTTATCTGATTCAGTGCAAAGCTTGTCACCCCAGATCAGGCGGAGCAGGGACTTACATAATAATGGCCATACTGGGTCAGACCAATGAATCTGAACCTGGATCTCCCACATCCCAGACTAAAGTCCTAAGCACCAGATTATAGAGCAGTGGTGGGCAACCTGCAGCCCGCAGGCCACACACACAGCCCATCAGGATAATCCGCTGGCCAGCGGCCAGACAGTTTGTTTACATTTGCAAAGCCGCCCACAGCTCCTAGTGACCACGGTTCGCCATTCCCGGCCAATGGGAGCTGCGGGAAGTGGCATGGGCCACAGGGACATGCTGGCCACCGCTTCCCACAGGTCCCATTGGCTGGGAATGGCAAACTGTGGCCACTGGGAGCTGTTGGCAGCCATGCAAATGTAAACAAACTGTCTGGCAGCCCACCAGCAGATTACTCTGATGGGCCATGTAAGGCCCATGGGCCGCAGGTTGCCCACCACTGTTATAGAGTGAGAGAAAGTCAGTCAGTCCAGTGTCTGTCTGTCTCTCAAAAACCTTCACAATGAAATCTTCATCAAAACACATCCATCTACATGAAACATTTTTTCTTGAACAAAACAGCGTATTTTGACAAAATTTCATTTTGTCAAATGTTCCGTTTAAATAGTCAAAATAAGTACAGTGCCACATTAGGTCATACTAAATATCATGAGGACTATATTAAAAAAGTTTGGTTTATAATGTCATGTACATACAATTGTTTAGCAGAGCATGTGGAGATTGCAAAAAGAGTGGGCCAATGCTCCTTTAACCCTTCCAGGCTTCTCACCCACAAACGGTCGGGCACATGTCATCTCTAGTTGCAACACTGGCTTCTACCCTTGAATGTGAATGTGTCTGATTTAAGACCATGAATATATAACACAGGAAACAAAGAGCCTGATTCTCCTCTCAGTGACAAAGGAGTAATTCCACAAAATTCAGTGAATCTCCACTAGTGTAATACCAGTGTGTGAGATGAAAGTCAGCTTTTCAGTTCAACCTTTTGCCTGAAGATTTTCCCCTTTTCTCCCCTCCCACTTTGTTCTCACTAAGCAAGAAGCAAGTCTGCATATATTGTATTGCACATAAATTTCCATACAGTGCAGTGTTCATCCCTTCATCAACAATGCACTAGTAGATATTGCCAAAATTGCATTTCAGTATTCTTCTGCCTCAGTTTTACAGTAAAAAGGGCTGTTTAATGATATAAAATGTAAGCTTTGTAATTCAGTATTAGTACAGCTATTCTTCCAATAGTTCTTAATAAGGTCACTGCAAAATGGTAGATGTACTTTTCCATGCATCAGTACAATTTGTATCTGTTTAATGACCAAGGGTTAAAAATAATAGAGTACTAATTTTAACTAGGAACTGTAGGTAGTAATGAGTTATATATAGCATGAACAAAAATAATGTAATTATAGGCACAATTTGAAGCTATATTTTTGTGAAGCAATCACAGAATTACATTAGTAATAGTTCCCATAATAATTCATGTTGTATTTACAGAAAATTGGCCCATTTCTGTTCTCAGTTACATACATAATTTCATTTGGGTTTCACATGTGTAACATAAGTTTACTATTATAATATATATTCACTGTGGACTCCATTGTGCCAATAGAATTCAGCCCATGCTGGGGCAACACAGAGCCACATCATTGCTGGGGAGCTCAGCAGAGTATTGTGCCTCGGGCCTGCAAACAGGTATACACATGGAGTTCAGTATAGGGTGACCAGATAGCAAGTGTGAAAAATTGGGATAGGGAGTGTGGGGGTAATAGGCGCCTACACAAGACAAAGCTTCAAATATCAGGAGTGTACCTATAAAAATTGGGACAACTGGTCACCCTAGTTCAATGGGACTACTCATGTGTGTGAAGTTAGGCATACATGTGTTTGCAGAACTGCGGCTCAGTCTCCCCTAAGCCCTCCTGTGCATATGGGCAGTGTTCAGGCTCCACTATATTCAGGTTCTACCCCTACTGAAGATGTAAAACTTTGTTTCAAGCCCAGCAATGCGGTAAGATATTGTACTTTTACACTGTGGATTTTTTATGCACAGAAAAGCTGTTTCTTTCACAACTTTTCTCACCGTGAGTGCTTCCTGATGGTCAGGCATAGCATAGCAGCTCTCTCCCCATCAGATACTTTTTGCTGATGGCCACTTTGAGCCTGCAGTGAATTGGACCTCAAGCCAGGTCACTTTACAGTCTCTCGTCTTCCAGGGTAATCAACAAACAAAAAACAAGGGAAATTCACACAACTAAAGAGCTGAAGCCTCTACCAAGCATCCTTCCTCCTTCGCAGTCAGCCCAGACTGAGCTGTGCTGTTACCTTTTATGCTGCAGCAGCTGTTGGAACATGCCCAGCAGGGCCAAGGGGGCATGGCTTCTGCTGCTAAGAGTGCTGCCTTAACCCCTTCCGCTCCAATGCAGGGCCAGTCCACCCCAATCACATATCTAAATAACTAATGTAGCTCTCACATTTGCTTCCATCCTCTGCACTGCAAATAAAACTATGGATTAGAGTGACAAAGACAAGATAATTATTTCTCCTAACCTTTTGTACAGAAAACTAACAATGTAAGTCCTACGCTTCTTATCTGTGCTTCCATAATTCCTAATGAACAAACTCATCTAGAAAAGAGTTGAAGAAAAAAAAAATTTCCAGCCCCTTTCATAGTCAAGTTTCTCAAGGTCCTTTAAAAAGCAATTAACATAACAGTGACAAAGCTGAGACAGTGTGTAAGCGCAATGGACAGAGTTTATGAGTTCAACAATTGTACATACCCAACCTTGGGCTGAGGAGCTGTTTCCTAATGTCAGTACTGAGTGTGACCTCCATGGCAGAATGAGACTGGAATCTACTTAAACTGCATGCCACCCTGTCTAGCAGCTGAGAGGGGAAACAAACCTAGGAAAAAGAGATGACATTTCAAGAGCAACTGAGTGATTTGTTAGAATTGGTTAAGTTGGCTATTTATACTGAAGTTTCATCCTGAAGTTGCATATTGTCTGACATGGAAAATAGGGATTTATCTCCGAGTACGTTGTGGCTTGATTAAATTTTTAACATTTATTGTTTTTAAAAGTCTTTAAAATTTTAATTAGTAACACATTTCAGTATGTTTCTGTAAGGTTCCATGCATGAGAAACTATCATTTTCTAAAGACTAATTAATTAGTTTACATTGGTCATGCAGTAGGGAAGATACTACTCAAATAAATAAAGAGACATATTCCCTGTTCTGGAGGGCTCATAATTTTAATGGACAATGTACAAATGAAGGGCAGGTAAAGGGACAGAACAGAAATGAAAGTGATTGAGTAGTGAAGTTTAACACGTCTTCTAAACGCTGGAAAGATAATGGAGCAAATAATTAAGCAATCAATTTGAAAACATCTATAACAGTGGTTTTCAAACTTTTTTCTGATGACCCAGTTGAAGAAAATTGTTGATGCCCGTGACCCAGCGGAGCTGCGGATGAGGGGTTTTATGGTGTGGGAGGGGATCAGGGCTCTGGGCTGGGGGTTCAGGCTCTTAGGTAGGGCTGGGGATGAGGGTTTTGGGGTGCAAGGTTATCTCGGGCGGCTCCCAGTCAGCAGCTCCATGGGGGTGCTAAGGCAGGCTTCCTGCCTGTCCTGGCACTGCAGACTGTGCTGTGCCCTGGAAGCAGCCAGCAGCAGGTCTGGCTCCTAGCCAGAGATGCGCAAGCAGCTCCGCGCAGCTCTCACCCACAGGCACCGCCCCACCCCCAGCTCCCATTGGCTGGGAACTCCAGTGCTCAGGGCAGGGGCAGTGCGTGGAGCCCTGTGCCCACCCCCCCTCCCATCTAGAAGCCAGACCTCCTGCTGGGTGCTTCCGGGGCGCAGCACAGTGTCAGAACAAGTAGGAATTAGCCTGTTTTAGCTGGGCAGCAGTGCCAATGGGACTTTTAACGGCCTGGTTAGTGGTGCTGACCAGAGCCGTCACGACCAAGTGCCTTACGTTCTGTGACCCAGTACTGGGTCACAACCCGCAGTTTGAAAACCACTGATCTAGAAGATAACAGTCAGCATGGATTTATCAAAAACAAATAGGGTCAAACCAACCTGATAGCTTTTTTTGACAGGGTAACAAGTTTTGAGGAAGCAGGGGAAGCGGTAGACATGGTATATCTTGATTTTAGTAAAGTTTTTGAAACTGTCCCGCATAACCTTCTCATAAAAAAAAAACCTCAGGAAGGAAATACAGCCTAGATGGAGCTACTATAAGCTGGGTGCAAAAGTGATTGGAAAGTTCCCAGAGTGTAGTCATCAGTGGTTCACAGTCATGATGGAAGGGCATAATGAGTGGGGTCCTGCAGGAATCAGTTCTGGGTCCAGTTCTGTTCAATATCTTCATCAATGATTTTTGATAATGGCATACAGAGTACTCTTATAAAATTTGTGAATGATACCAAGCTGGGAGGGGTTGCAAGTGGTTTGGAGGATAGGATTAACATTCAAAACAATCTGGACAAACTGGAGAAATGGTCTAAAGTAAATAGGATGAAATTCAATAAGGACAAATGCAAAGTACTCCACTTAGGAAGGAACAATCAGTTGCACACATACAAAATGGGAAATGACTGCCTAGGAAGGAGTACTGCAGAAAGGGATCTGGGGGTCTTAGGGGACCACAAGCTAAATATGAGACAACAATGTAACGCTGCTGCAAAAAAAGCAAACATCATTCTGGGATGTATTAGCAGGAGTGTTGTAAGCAAGACACGAGAAGTAATTCTCCCGCTTTACTCCGCTTTGATTAAGTCTCAACTGGAGTATTGTTTCCAGTTCTTGGCACCACATTTCAGGAAGGATGTAGACAAACTGGAAAGAGTCCAGAGAAGAGCAACAAAAATTATTAAAGGTCTAGAAAACATGACCTATGATGGAAGATGAAAAAATTGGGTTTGTTTAATCTGGAACAGAGAAGACTGAGAGGGGACATAATAACAGTTTTCAAGTATGTAAAAGGTTGTTCCAAGGACGAGGAAGAAAAATTGTTCTTCTTAACCTCTGAGGATAGGACAAGAAGCAATGGGCTTAAATTGCAGCAAGAGAGGTTCAGGTTGGACATTAAGAAAAACTTCCTAACTTTCAGGGTTGTTAAGCACTGGAATAAATTGTCTAAGGAGGTTGTGGAATCTTCATCATTGCAGATTTTTAGGAGCAGTTTAGACAAACACGTATCAGGGATGGTCTAGATAATTAGTCCTGCCACGAGTGCAAGGGACTGGACTAGATGACCTCTTGAGGTCCCTTCCAGTTCTACGATTCTATGATTCTGAGAAAAAAGTTTTAATATTGATTTTATTCCATGGATAAAAGGAAGGTTTTTTTTTTTAAACATATTGCATTAAGATGAGATGTTTTCATCATTCTGTGTAATACTACATGCCAGTAATACACTTGAATAGCCATTGACCTCTACGTTGAATAGCAGTGACATTAGCTGTCCAAGATCCCATGCTTGCATTGAAATCCATTATCAATGGCTCATTTGTTTGGAATCCCATTCAGGTCCCTTTCTAGAAGGGACAGGTTTTTTTGTTTTTAAGGCACCAATTGTCAGTTACACTAAAGTCATTTTACCCAGCATTGTAAAGGAGCCTTAGTGTAACTGACAACTGCAACTAAAAATGGGTATAAATGAAAAAAAAATGGCCCCAAATATTCATCCTTTCTCCTACCTGAATACTGTTTGTTTAAACAGCTACTTCTTTCTCTGCTCCTATGTGTGTTACTCAAGTCTGAGATATTGTACATAGATCAAATATGATTGCAGAGTATAGCTATTAGTTGTGTTATTTTAGCTAGTCAGTCATGACTGAAAAGTTAAGAATGCAGCACACACATTTAAGAATAACAGCATACTGACGAGCAAATTTCACATTGTCTGTACCATGAAAGCTTACAGTATTGCTAGCAATTACTTGCATTTTGAAGAAGTTCTCTTAAAATCTGGTCATCAAGTTACAGCAGCAAATTGACTTTGATAATTATACATAATAAGGCTATATAATGCAACTCAGATAATGGGATTTTAATTTACCAATCCATCTTGTGAACAAGTACAAGAGATAGCAGTTGGCAGCCACACTGCTTTGCACAGCTTTAATACTAGTTGTATTCTGTATGTTTGTCTGCCCACCCACTTTTTATGCAGTCCCACCAGGGAAACAGCTTTTTGCTTTCATTTCAGAGACCTATTAACATTCGTTCAGACAAAGATGAGTTATCTCTTTTTAATTGTTTCAGTTTTCCTGTCTAAAGAACACAGAAAAACACTGTACATGCAAACAGTGAAACCACCTAGCTCTCAAGAGTCTCCTCCTTTCCAGTTTCTGACTCTGAATATTAGCCTTCTCCTTTTTCACGGGTGATTACCTTCTTGTGTCCCTGTCTTGAGGTGCAGTAGGCTTTTATTATTACACACGCTATTAGATAAAATAACAAGCCACATCTAAATGCACATTTGATTGTTTAATGGCAGGAGGAGATACCGCAGTACGTCAAACAGCCCACCTTCTGTCAATGGCAGAAAATCGTAAACTATTAGAAGAATATTTCTATGCATTAAGCAGAAATAAAATAAATACCTATTGTAATTTGATTAAGTTGCATACAATACTTCCAAGTTCATTGGTTAGATGGGTCAACTTCAGGGTTCAAGTAGCCACTCATTCAGTGTCAAATGTAATTTCTACATCACAGCAAATCTACCATGTTTTAAACTTTTATTTGCTCCTGAATTGGCATAAAATTTTCAAAATTCCTCATGAAACATTTTTATTTTCCAAACTGTCCTTTGTGCCAAACATTTAGACTTTGACATTTGATTTTATATTATAATGTATACTGCATTTTAAAAAAAAAAGTAATTTTGAAAAATTGACGTGTTCCATTGTGAAAATATAAACCCAAAATGTTCTGAGATTATCAAAAACACTTTGTTTTCATTTTTTTCGAAATGAAATGTCACCAGAATTGACATATTCCTGCCAAAAGTTATTTCAATTAAATATTTTCCAATGGAAAAATGTTTCATTGAAAAATTTTCAACCAGCTCTGCTCTGGGGGCAGCTTTTAATTTAACTACAAGTAGAAAGGCAGTAGTTGTTTTGATCAAATACAAAGAAGCCACACACAGGAGAAAGCTGAAGCAACTAAATGTGATGCATAAAAAGATTCTAAAAATCAATGCGCCAAGATTTTTAAAAATAACTGAACTGTTTGGGTTGAAATTTTTCATTCTGTTCGTCTAGCTCAGGCTGAATGTTTTTGGAAAGTTTCAGCCAAAACGGTTCAGTCATTTCCAAGAATAAGGTTAGGGTAAAACACATTGTTTTGCCAGTTATAACAATTCTGGTGACCTTCTGTTGAAAAGTTGCAGTGTCTACCTACTTTGGAACAGGGACTTGAAATTCGGCACAAGTGGCCTTTGTGTCAAGGATATGCCTTTTGCTGCTTCTGTGAAAGTCAACCCGTATCTGGTGAAGTTATAAACCTTCAGAAAAATCTTATTTTGCAGATGATCAGTAGAAACTTTGGAGATTTTAGCTGTTGGACTGTAAGAAGATTCTGTCCTCATTGGGCATCCACTGACCCCTCAGAGGTAATAGAACTAACCAGACTGTGCATGCAACCAGGGGCATCTTGGACATGGGTTCATGGGTTCAATTGTACCCACAGAAATCAGGAAACCAAGGGTGCAAAAACACGCAAACAGGAACTTCTCCTGGGCCAGTGCAGAGGAGATTGCAGTGGCTCCTGTCCCGTGGGGAAGGGCCCAGCTCCTTGCTTTTGGCATTGCAATCTGAGGGAGGACTGGGCCAAACCCAAGTGGTACTGCAATCCTATGCATTGGGTTGCAAAACCATTCACTTAAATGTGGCTCGGCCACTCCTCTGCCAAGATGGAGGGGCAGCTGGATTAAATCTGAGTAGCACTGCGACCCCACGTTCCAGGTTGCAACTCCTGGACCCAGGCCCTGACCTGAGGGACAGAAGCCATTGCTGTGGGTTAAGGGCCTCCCCTCTTCACTGGGCCAAGATGAGGGTGGTGCTGGGCCAGAAACTGCTACTGCAGGTGGCCAGTGGCCCCCTCAGCAGTTTAACGTAGAGCACCCATTGAATTCGGAGGTGTCAAGGTTCCTTCCCCACTCTGAACTCTAGGGTACAGATGTGGGGACCTGCATGAAAACCTCCTAAGCTTACTTTTACCAGCTTACGTTAAAACTTTCCCAAGGTACAAATTAATTTTATCCTTTGTCCTTGGAATATCCACTGCCACCACCAAACTCTAACTGAGTTTACTGGGAAATGTAGTTTGGACACGTCTTTCCCCCCCAAAATCCTCCCAACCCTTGCACCCCACTTCCTGGGAAAGGTTTGGTAAAAATCCTCACCAATTTGCATAGGTGACCACAGACCCAAACCCTTGGATCTGAGAACAATGAAAAAGCATTCAGTATTCTTACAAGAAGACTTTTAATAGAAGTAAATAGAAATAAAGGAATCACCTCTGTAAAATCAGGATGGTAGATACCTTACAGGGTAATTAGATTCAAAACATAGAGAATCCCTCTAGGCAAAACCTTAAGTTACAAAAAGACACACAGACAGGAATAGTCATTCTATTCAGCACAATTCTTTTCTCAGCCATTTAAAGAAATCATAATCTAACAAATACCTAGCTAGATTACTTACTAAAGTTCTAAGACTCCATGCCTGTTCTATCCCCGGCAAAAGCAGCATATAGACAGACACAGACCCTTTGTTTCTCTCCCTCCTCCCAGCTTTTGAAAGTATCTTGTCTCCTCATTGGTCATTTTGGTCAGGTGCCAGCAAGGTTACCTTTAGCTTCTTAACCCTTTCATAGAATCATAGAATCATAGAATACCAGGGTTGGAAGGGACCTCAGGAGGTCATCTAGTCCAACCCCCTGCTCAAAGCAGGACCAATCCCCAATTAAATCATCCCAGCCAGGGCTTTGTCAAGCCTGACCTTAAAAACATCTAAGGAAGGAGATTCTACCACCTCCCTAGGTAACGCATTCCAGTGTTTCACCACCCTCCTAGTGAAAACGTTTTTCCTAATATCCAACCTAAACCTCCCCCACTGCAACTTGAGACCATTACTCCTTGTCCTGTCCTCTTCTACCACTGAGAATAGTCTAGAACCATCCTCTTTGGAACCACCTCTCAGGTAGTTAAAAGCAGCTATCAAATCCCCCCTCATTCTTCTCTTCTGCAGACTAAACAATCCCAGTTCCCTCAGCCTCTCCTCATAACTCATGTGTTCCAGACCCCTAATCATTTTTGTTGCCCTTCGCTGGACTCTCTCCAATTTATCCACATCTTTCTTGTAGTGTGGGGCCCAAAACTGGACACAGTACTCCAGATGAGGCCTCACCAATGTCGAATAGAGGGGAACGATCACATCCCTCGATCTGCTCGTTATGCCCCTACTTATACATCCCAAAAATGCCATTGGCCTTCTTGGCAACAAGGGCACACTGCTGACTCATATCCAGCTTCTCGTCCACTGTCACCCCCAGGTCCTTTTCCGCAGAACTGCTGCCTAGCCATTCGGTCCCTAGTCTGTAGCGGTGCATTGGGTTCTTCCGTCCTAAGTGCAGGACCCTGCACTTATCCTTATTGAACCTCATCAGATTTCTTTTGGCCCAATCCTCCAATTTGTCTAGGTCCCTCTGTATCCTATCCCTGCCCTCTAGCATATCTACCACTCCTCCTAGTTTAGTGTCATCCACAAATTTGCTGAGAGTGCAATCCACACCATCCTCCAGATCATTTATGAAGATATTGAACAAAACCAGCCCCAGGACTGACCCCTGGGGGCACTCTACTTGACACCGGCTGCCAACTAGACATGGAGCCATTGATCACTACCCGTTGAGCCCGACAATCTAGCCAACTTTCTACCCACCTTATAGTGCATTCATCCAGCCCATACTTCTTTAACTTGCTGACAAGAATACTGTGGGAGACCGTGTCAAAAGCTTTGCTAAAGTCAAGAAACAATACATCCACTGCTTTCCCTTCATCCACAGAACCAGTAATCTGATCATAGAAGGCGATTAGATTAGTCAGGCATGATCTTCCCTTGGTGAATCCATGCTGACTGTTCCTGATCACTGTCCTCTCATGTAAGTGCTTCAGGATTGATTCTTTGAGGACCTGCTCCATGATTTTTCCGGTGACTGAGGTGAGGCTGACTGGCCTGTAGTTCCCAGGATCCTCCTTCTTCCCTTTATTAAAGATTGGCACTACATTAGCCTTTTTCCAGTCATCTGGGACTTCCCCCATTTGCCACGAGTTTTCAAAGATAATGGCCAATGGCTCTGCAATCACAGCCGCCAATTCCTTTAGCACTCTCGGATGCAACTCATCCGGCCCCATGGACTTGTGCACGTCCAGCTTTTCTAAATAGTCCCTAACCACTCTTTCTCCACAGAGGGCTGGCCATCTACTCCCCATCTTGTGATGCCCAGCGCAGCAGTCTGGTAGCTGACCTCGTTAGTGAAGACAGAGGCAAAAAAAGCATTGAGTACATTAGCTTTTTCCACATCCTCTGTCACTAGGTTGCCTCCCTCATTCAGTAAGGGGCCCACACTTTCCTTGGCTTTCTTCTTGTTGCCAACATACCTGAAGAAACCCTTCTTGTTACTCTTGACATCTCTTGCTAGCTGCAGCTCCAGGTGCGATTTGGCCCTCCTGATTTCATTCCTACATGCCCAAGCAACATTTTTATACTCTTCCCTTGTCATATGTCCAACCTTCCACTTCTTGTAAGCTTCTTTTTTGTGTTTAAGATCCGTTAGGATTTCACCGTTAAGCCAAGCTGATCGCCTGCCATATTTACTATTCTTTCGACTCATCGGGATGGTTTGTCCCTGTAACCTCAACAGGAATTCCTTGAAATACAGCCAGCTCTCCTGGACTCCTTTCCCCTTTATGTTAGTTCCCCAGGGGATCCTACCCATCCGTTCCCTGAGGGAGTCGAAGTCTGCTTTTCTGAAGTCCAGGATCCGTATCCTGCTGCTTACCTTTCTTCCCTGTGTCAGGATCCTGAACTCAACCAACTCATGGTCACTGCCTCCCAGATTCCCATCCACTTTTGCTTCCCCCACTAATTCTTCCCGGTTTGTGAGTAGCAGGTCAAGAAAAGCTCCCCCCCTAGTTGGCTCCTCTAGCACTTGCACCAGGAAATTGTCCCCTACGCTTTCCAAAAATTCCTGGATTGTCTATGCACCGCTGTATTGCTGTCCCAGCAGATATCAGGAAAATTAACGTCACCCATGAGAACCAGGGCGTGCGATCTAGTAGCTTCTGCGAGTTGCCGGAAGAAAGCCTCATCCACCTCATCCCCCTGGTCCGGTGGTCTATAGCAGACTCCCACCACTACATCACTCTTGTTGCTCACACTTCTAAACTTACAGGTGAGAGGATTTTTCCTCTGGCCAGGAGGGATTTTAAAGGGGTTTACCCTTCCCTTTATATTTATGACAGGAGGCTACATCCACCCTGCATGTGCCATCCCCACAGAGCATTTGGGCATGCTTCAGCCATGAGCTACAGGGAGAAAATCAGCAGTAGGAGGAGATAAGGACTTGTGGGCCAGAAAGATTGATTACGGGGAGGTGAGGCACTAGCTCTGGCATCTGAATCTCATTTTTATTTTTCTTCTTCTTGGATCAGCTTTCCCTGGCCTGACTGACTTTCTTATTTACCAGCGTAGTGTTGAGTGGTTTTCCAGATGGTTGCCAACATGAGCAGACCCCCAGTGGTCCCAGTTTGGAACTCTCTCTACTCTTAACTTTCCCTTGGAACACAATGGAATGTGAAAAAAAATCACTCTACATAAATTAATAATGCTATATAAAAAGTGTTAATGGACCGCCATTAGGGGATCTGGATGTGAAGGCCCTGCTGTGGGCATTGCTGTGGGCATTCCATGTACTTGATGCAACAGGAGAAACAATTTGTGTGATACCTCTGTGTGGTAAAAATCAGGTGCAGAAAAAAAAAAGTAGGGGGGCACTAAAGCCTAAGCTAACAAAGCTGTGCAGCTAGAACTGATCATCATGGAGCTAGTGGGTTTTCTCAGGTTGCAAATAGAGGGGCTAGGGGCTATAACAAGGCTGTGTGTGTTTAAACAGTTGTAACGAGTGAGAAAAAGCAGGTGTGTGTAATCCTGGAAGAAAACAATGAGACAGGATACTTCTTGGGCACAGGGATTTCTGAGCAGGGAAGTTGCCTTTTTGTTCCTACTTCTGTTCAGGGAAACAGGACTTGGCACATATCTTGTTTGTTTACAAAAATTACATCAAGAATTTACCTGGCTCCATGTCATTGATTTCTTAACCAAATGGAAGCCTCCCTACAAGGTCCTAAATTTGGTCTACTGCTCAGAGAGAAGTGCAACAGTATCAGTAATGAAAATAGGACCGCATTCCCATAGCCAAGTAGTTACCCTAAGCTAATTTTAATATTTGTAACATGTAGCTTAAAGTTCACTGTTTATATAGTACATCTGCTCTTAATACCTCAATTCAGATGCAATAGAGATGCTATAAATACAGAAGCATACATGCATAGACAGAACGCTTCCTGGAATACATGCAATCTTCAGCAGAATATAACCATGATTAAATGTCGTCTATTATCTCACAACAAGCCCTGTTTATTTTCCATTCACCATTCTGGTTATTTTTCACTCACCATTGTTCTGACTAATTATATCTGTTATGGGCTTTGGTAGTCAAGAATTATTTGACATATAAAATTGCTGTTCATTTTTATTGATAAGTGAGATGCATATATTTCATAAAATTTACAAGGTGAATATTTTCTTGTTAAATAGGATTGTGTGCATAATACTTTGTTTACTATGGTTGCAATCCTTCTCCCATTAATTTCCAAGACAGTTTTGCCATTTGATTTTTAAAGAGAACAGAAACAGACCGCATCATGGTGAAATGCTTCATGTATAAGAAGCAATCCTGGTGTTTATAGAAATTATAGATGGACAAGACCTATTAGCTGTCCTAGTCCATCCCAACTACCTGGAAGGTTTCCAGCCAGGAGGTTCTGTAGCTTACATTTTGTCAAGCCTTGAGTGTTAAAATTTAGGAAAAGCACATTCACACATACTTACAAATTAACTGAATGGTTCCTTTATAACCAGCAGAGAACAATTCTCCCGATATTCCAGTGCATCTTTCCTTTTAATTGAGCAGAAGAATGTATTTATTAAACCTCACTTTATAAGACCTCTGTACTCATGGAGGATATTCTGTTTACTGGCAATCAAGCCATTCAATATCATTTTCATTTCTTCTATACACCCAAAGAGGCCAGTATTGGAATTTGGCTTGTACCATATACAAGTGACTGGAATAGGTAGATTTCTTATATTGTTCACTCAGATATTAAAATGTTTCTCAAGTGCTATTGTTTTTAAAAACAAAACAGACATGTATAAAAAGTTACCACAAACTCAGAATAATAAGATAAAAAAAAAACCCACCAGTTCTTGGAAGACATTAAAATGCCCTTCCAGAATAAAGAAGCCTGTTCTTGAATTTGAAATACAAACCTCAAAATAAAGTGAATGTGTTAGAGAAACTGTATTTATTCTCATATGATCATAGTAATTATTGAAGAAAACACCTAGATGAGTCAGGTCATCCTGATCTTTCACCCTTAAATTCCATGAGTAGATCGAATAAGACTTCTCATGTGAAAATTATCCCTATAAGGATGGGTTTGCAAGCTCAACGCCCAGGTTGCTCCCTGCAGCTTATTTCTACTCTTTGACCCAATCCAGTTTTAAGTGTTTCAGATTGTTGACAATTGTTATTTATCTTACCCTAGTAGATAAAAAGCCCACAACAAAGATCAGAGCCCTGTTGTCCTAGACAGAGACAGCCCTTGCCTCAAAGAGCTTACAGTCTAAATAGACAAGACAGGCAAATGGTGGGAGAAAGAAAGTGTTATTAGCTATGCTTTACCACTGGGGAACTAGGGCACAGATGAATAAATTACTTGCTCAAGGAAATAAAGCAATTCCGTGGCAGAGCATTGCAAACACTGAGCCCAGATCGCCTGAGTCTGAGACCAGTGCCTGGACCAGAAGATCATCTTTTCTCTAAGACACACATTTCATCTCTTTCCTAGGGAGACTACTATACAGAAGATGATCTCACTTAGACTTTATTGTTGGAGTTTTCCTAATAATCTATTTATATTCTCTCTCTCTCTCTCTCTCAATATCACCCCATTATTCCGAGTTAGAGTCTCTGGTACTAACAAATAATTGGTTTCCCCTGGATCTTTACACTCTTTATAACAACAGTTGCATTTTGTTATTATGTCCCATCTCAGTGATCTCTTAGCCAAGCAATACCTATTTAGTTCTCTTAGTGCTAGACTATCTTCTGATCTTGTGGCATAGGGAAGAGCTGTCAGGAGGCAACTCACTCAGAAAGGGGCAGGAACAAGACGAGACAGTCTGGTCCCAGTCCACTCCACAGGCCAGCCTTCCTACCAGCTTCTACCCCGCAAAAGTAGCCCTTAATCTTTCCTCACAAGACAGTCACTTCAGTCACTAAAACTTTTTGCCCTTAGCTCCCAATACCTAATTGGTTATTGCATTTTTTTTGAAGTTTGGTGCCCAGAAATGAACACAAATAACCCATATGCAGTTGTGCCATCACCACAGAGAGGGGGACTATTCTTTTCTTCGTGACATGCAGAGGCCTCTGCCTAAGTGGCCAAAAATTGTACTGAAGTATTTTGCTGCTATTATAGACCACAAATGCCCTATTTACCATCCACAATCACTTCTAAAGGCTCAATGGTCCCTTGTGTGGGGCAGACAGGCCCTTGAATGGTCCCAAAATATGAGAGTGACAAAGGCAGCTTGAAGTCTCCTTTGCTCCCCCTTTCCCCCTCTGTTCCTGTGCTGAATGCAGGAGTAGAATCACAAAGAATCGGGGTCTAAGAGTGCAGATTGCCAGGTAAACACTGTTGGAGGTAGTGGAGGACAGTGGTAGCCAGGAATTGGTGGTGTTTTCTCCCCTTTAAAATCTGCTCTCAGAGCAGTTTCCTCCAGGCCAATACACTTTCTCTCCTAAGTTTGGGTTGGAAAAAAGTTGAACTAAGAGCAGTGCACAAAGGCTCTGCTTCTTTTTAAAAAGTTAAAGGAAGGTATCAGTTCATGATCTTCTCGGATTAAAGTCTCTGGGTGAGGTCAGCTGGAGGGCCTCCAGGGCTTTCAACTGTAATAGCAAAATGTGGACAATTTAAACTAGTGCTAACAAGACAAATATACTGATGGAGTCCCAGAATGTGGAGCAATCGGGATACATAATCAAACAAGGGTCTTCTTAACCCTTGAATTTCTATCACAGCATCCACTGTCCCTCTCAATCTGTTTCTGTTGTGTAATTATCAACAATAATATAAAAAAGCGTTAATTTAATTCTGCTCGAAGATGGAACAGCAGGCAGCCTGCTGAAGCTACAATGACGGCTCCAGCAAACAGTGTAATGTTTATTTATTTACCATTACTTTTGGACTGTCTGCATTTCAGTCTATAGCAGGGACCTTGGTTGTTTGCGTGTGTGTGTTTTAACGATCTCTGTGAAAAGGGTAACTTTTTTTTTTTTTGAAGGCCTTAAATGAATGCAGCCTTTAGCTGTTCTGCATAATTGTCCAATATCTGATTTAGAGATAGGTAATTTGAAAACAAAAATGCATTTCACAAGTGAAGTGTGTTCAAAAATAATTAAAACCCAAAATAGCTTGGTTTAAAAAGCAAAAAACAAACCCTGCCAATTCCATCCCTCTGATTTACATCCTGTTTTTCAGTTAGTAATTGTAAAACAGATATTAGAGGAGTATTGTGAACATTAACAGTCTTTATTTACTACTTTTAAATTATTTTACTTTTAAGGCCCCTAATATTGGAGGGTGGTTATTTGGGGGCAGAGAAAATCAACTCTCAATACAAGTCAGCAACACTATTTAAATCCCAGCACTTCAAAATAGGTGAGCCCACCAATGACAACTTGAGGGGCTGCACTTGTTGTGATAATGCAATTCCATTCTTATGAGCTGGGATTGAATTACAAAGATTCTTGTTTTCTGAAATTGCTTGAAGAGATGGATTGTTGGTCATTTCTATTTGCTATTGATATGGAAGAAATCAAGCAGCAGAAAATGTGGAGAAAAGTGCAATATTCACAACTGTGGGATGAATCACCAGAGTGAGAGAGATGGAAGTAAGCATTGGTCCAGATCATTTAGATTTATGTTCCTCATTTAGAGACAGCCTGTGATACCCTTACTTACATTGAGTAGTGCTTATCTCCATGAGTGGTCCTCCAAGGGCTACTCTAGGAATGATGGATTCTCGTGTTGGTTTTGAAGACCCTTCGCAGCTTATCCTATGCTACCTATCATCTCTATTCACTATTAAAGTGTCATCTCCCACATCTGATCAGCCAATGATGCCAGCCTTCATAGATCTCTTGTTAAATTTTCCAACTATCAACTCTGAGCTTTCTCCTATGCTGCTCATTCGTGCTTGGGAATAGTTTTCCACAAACATCTGCAAAACCACCTCATTGTCCTCCTTCAAATCCCTCCTTAAAAAAACCCCTGTCCTTTGCCACAATGCCTACAAAAACTTGACCAGAGTACACCCACAGCCCAACTGTTAACATTGCCTATCACATTGCCATTTGTCTCAATGTTTCCTTGTGTTCCTGTCTGTCTGTATTCACCTGTTGTCTCTTGTTTTATACTTATAATACAAGTTATTTAGGGCAGGGACCATTTTTTTCCCTGTGTTTGTAGAGCAGCACCTAGCACATGATCTGTGACCAGGGATCCTACAATATAAATAATAACAATGATATTCTGGTGAATTCACACCAGGTCTATATAGAACACTACTACCATTCCCCTACTCTTCCATGTGATCTTATATATGTAAACATCCAAGAATAGCATGACTTTTTTTTCCCCAATGTCCCCTTACTGTGAGCTCATATTTAGTTTGCTATCTATCACCCCTAGGTCTTTCTCAGACTTTTTAATACATTTATCTAGTCTGCAGGACACTGGATTATGCGATTCTCTCCACTGTGATCAATCACTTTTCTATGTGCCACTGTCTTTAAAAACAAAACGCTGGCAGCCTATTATTCTCTCAGATTCTCCAACGCCAAATAGCACATTCATCAATGTCTGCCCATATATAGTTACGCGTGGTACTTTGTTATTTTTTATAGCATTTGTTGCTCAAGGTCATGATCAAACTAGATGTTCCTCAGCAAATGCAAACAACTGGAGGAAACCTGTTTTTTTAGTAACTATAGATTTCTCCTTCTGAGGGTTCAGCCAGCTATTTGAGAACAGCAACTGCAGTCTCTCTGAGAAATGTGTCAGGCAGCAAATGGAAGAAAAATTCAAGTATCATAGTAACACATTATATGCATAAATGCGCTTATTACTTTATATTGTCAACATAGTCAATTCCATGTTGTTCCAGGTTGTATTTTTCAGCTATCAAAAATACTTTCTTAAATATAATTTTCTGTAATATACACAAAATATAGGCTTGATTTTGAACTAACAACAGTTTTACAGCAGTATAGCTTCACCTATTTTATTATTGTTTTCCTGAAAATATCTGGTGCAAGCGAAAGGAAGATCAGGCTCCATATCTTCTACAGCTGATCAAATTATACATTGTTAACAAACTGTCCAAAGACTTTAGCCCATTTTTTCTGTTAGCAAGTCATTAGTGAACTGACCCTAAAAATTCTCCCTAGCTCTTTGTTACACACAGACATTTTTTTATGCAAATAAATGCCAGGCACAATCGGAGCTAGTGTGAATACGTCTGCATGAGCTGGGAATCACACACCAGCTTAGAGAGTAGACATACCCTGTGATACGCAATTTCAGTAAGGCAAACCAGACCTTCCCCATATGTGGGCGGAGTTCTCTCCTCTCAAGGTCTTCAAATGATCTTTTCCAGCACTAATTCAATATTCCTTCATGCGGTCTTTCTTGACTAAATATTCTTCCAATCAGAAGCTGTCACCTTGTATACATAGATGTATGGAAAATCCACCTCCACAATATTGATCACCTTCCCTATTTCTTTTTTCCCCCATTATGCATTAATAGAGTAGAAATAGTGACCACAGACAGCCGGTCATGGCTCCCTTATTTGGAGCCATCTGCCTCAAGAGTGAGTTAAAACTGCATAGGAATATGTCTAATTTATGTCATTGCCTAATGCCACAGGAGAATCAGGATTATACTCTACTGCCTTTATCACTTCATACAGTAGGCCGGTGACTGTGCCTGGCCCAGGAGGTAGCTATGCCCCTCCACCAGCTTTAAGTCCCCTGCACAGGGGGAAAATTGTCTTCTGGCATCTCTAGTTAATTCAGCCCCTCCCACCCACCCCCCCCCGAATGAATATTCCTGTTTTTTCTGGTTATGCAAATCAGCTTTAAACTCAGTTTAAATGGCCAGTCCAGGACAACCCCTGCCAGGGAAAGATCCAGTGGCTGTAAGGCTGCTGTGGCAGGTCATTCTCTTCCCACATCCTAGTGTATGGGGTGTGCAAAGGAAAACAGGGCATGTGTCTGGTCAATCCACAGCTGCAATAACAGTCCTCATGGTCCACTGGCAGGCTGCTCTATTTCATGCTGGAAATCTGTCAAGCACCTGGTGGCCCAAGATTCAGGGAATGTAAAGGTAGCTTAGATGTCAAGCACAGTTTAGCTGGTTCAAAATATTTAGGTCCCCAGTTTTAACTGCAAACCTTAAGTATTTTATCAGTGACCAGATTTTTTTCCCAAACACTGTCCAATTCTGCAAGATGTTGAGCATCTCCCGACAAGTGATGAGTGTTCAGTCAACTTGAGAAGCTACTATGTCAATTTAAATGGAATGCACACATTAACTTGTCATAAAAGATGGGTTTATAGGGGAAGCCTATGGAATACAGTAAATGCTGCTTGTTTCTAATAAGCCTAGATAGGCTAAAAGGCTACATATTAGTCATAGCTTAGGAGTTCCAATGCCGGCTATGACAGATTTTGTGACCTTTATCCCTTGGGGTAATTTTTACAGTATTGTGATCTTTAATTAGATAACACTCCCAGTGTTTCCATGTCCTGAGAGGTATTGCACACTATTGATTTACATTTATCTTTTTCCTATACATAAAAACAAAACAGAAGGAGGATATTTAATGTGAAGAGATGGTATTTGCTGTTCAGTCTAGTCATATAAACACAGTTTTGTTTGGTAATCTGTATGCATGTCTAGTTCAACCTGGCATGGAGCCTTCGGAGACAGTGAAATGGAGCTGATCCTGCAAAGTGCTGAGCAAACTCAGCTCCCATTGAGTGTGATAATCTCTCAGGAGACTACCTCAGTGAGAACTTGCAGAATCAGGCCCTAATTGCTTAAGCACAAAACTTCCCCAGGGGTTCCATGTCATGAAATGTTACAGGTGTCTTTTACCAAATTGAACCATTTGGAAATCCCCGCCCAACAGAAACTCACCAGCTACACTGCAGTCAGGTCATCCGGACACAGAGAAGAGAAAGCAGGATCTGCCTCACAGAGTCAGTTGTAATCCTTGATATCTCTGAGATAAAGATAACAATGAAGTGAGACTCACTGTGGCTGATATATGGTTACAGGCAATTACATCAACATATATATCTACTCAGATTATTTTTATTAGGGAATCAATTGTAAAAAGGACATTCTTTTTTCAGAAACCTCTCATGAAAGGAGCATGGGGGGAACCTCAGCTAATACTTCAGCCCATGCTCAGAACAGCAGCCAACAGTAGTGCAGCTGCTCTGCATAGGGTTACTAGAGAAGGTTTCTTCTCCCCAAACCCTTCTTGCATTTCCTGCATAAAGCCCATGCTTTCTGTGGGGAGAAGGAAGGTTTGGACCTTACAAATTACACTGAAATTGATATATTTGTGTTTGGTTCAAAAGAAATAGGAAACTTGCTCAATTAGCTGGGTGAAATACGGATATTTAAAAATATTACAGACAATCTGACATTTATAACAAGTTTCCATTCTTGGCTATAAGTACAAAGCTATTATTATAAACACAAAGAAAAATTAAATTAGGTAAAGTGTCCATTAGAAAGACTTCTTGATCCAAAGGAAATTCTCCCCTTGTCCTTGCTATCTTACAAAGCCTTATTCAAGGCCTATCTTCATGCCTTAGAAAAGGCCAGGAAAATAGAGGAGAATTCCAACAAACCCCAAAGGTCACTAAATCAGGCTATTAGATGAAGATGGGAGAAGGATATTCCAAAGTTGAAGCCTCTCACTGTGAGCAGCCCTTCATCAGCCTCTCTGTTTTAAACTGGTGCTACAGGAGAGAAAAGCGTTATGTTGTTAATATTGTGTTACTTGACCTCAGCTAACCCAGATATTCACATTGAATACCATTGTGTATGCCAGCTTTCTCCAAAATTTTATGTTTTAGCAGGTTGAAATCTTTGTTTCCGCATAGATCATTGTTTTTCATTTTGTCACCTTATTGTGTTAAGCATTCGTTCTCTCATGGTTAGGAAAGTTGCAGTGTGTGTATTACATGCTGTTAGAAATGTCAGTATAGATTTAGAATAAAAATAATTGGCAACTTTTTTTTCAGACTGTCAGGAAAATAACCATTCTTCGATTTCAACTATAAATTGTGAAAACATGGGCTTACACTATAAAACTAGAAACACCAAAAAACTTCTAATTTAAGTTAGACATTTTGCATGGTAAATCTAGACAGTGTAAATTTTCTGCCCATTTGTTTATATTGAAAAGATAAAATAGTATATTATGGGCAAACTGGTAGCAATACTTATATTCAGGTTGCCCTAGCACTTTCTATTTTTAGTCCATATTTTTATTTACTTATAACTATTCAGAACAAAGTTACCAGGCTTACTTTCTGCCTCAGGAATAGAGATGCCTTTTGCAGTCCCCGTGAAAATCCACTGAGATTTGGCTGAATTACAGGTCTCTGAAAATTATCAATTACACATACTCAGTAAAGTTTGTTAGAGGCTTGCTGCTAAAATCTCTGAACACTGAGCCTGTTCTGAGCATGTTCTGTAGATCTCCCTACATGCAAACACCACTGAGACTCCAGTCTTCACTGACCTACACAGCACACACAGTGATCTAACTCTGGATAGGGGGATTCATCATTAACAGGCATCTTCAGCTCTAACCAATGAACAAGTTCACTGGTTTGGAAGCCATGAAAAGACCATAACATTTCACCTCAGCTGTTCCCTGATCAGTGTTAATTTTGTGCAACTCTTCACAGCCCTTATGATTGAGCAATGCCTCAAACTCCTACCAAGAAGCAGGCAAATATCATTCACTTGCTTTACAAATCAGGTAACTAAGAGGCTAAACAGGGTTATTTCATTGGCAGAGCTGGGAATAGAACTCAGGTCTCTAACCTGTTGAATCTCATCCACTTAGAATTGGCACATTAATTCCAAAAGGCAGCATGACTCGGTTTGGCTCTGCTGCCTGTAACCATAAGGCCATATTCATCTCCAGAGACAGAAATAGAAAATGAAATTGTGATTCCCATTGTCTAGCAAGTAGTTGTGTAAGTCACTGGCAAAGTGTGCATCACTTCCCTCTCTAGTGGCTATTAACAGATAAGAGCACAGCTTACTAGTGCTACCAGTTCCTCTTTTAGTCTATGTGGTAGAACTCTTTGCTGTGGATGCAAAAAACCTGCGCTCCAACACTGCTACTGACCGATGGTGGGTCCACATGATGAAACCGCTGCTGTTCGGGGAGGAGGGAGAACGGACTCCTTTTCCTATTTTGCTTTAAAAAAGAAAAAAAAAGCCTAGGAAATTACAAAAAATATTAAAGGAATGTTAAGGTTGCAAAGCACAGCACTCAGAATTTAAGATTTTCTAGAGTTACAGCTGCCTGTCCAACCTTAGCTTTTCCTCCTTGTGGACATACTTTATAATACAGTTTTAATAGCATGCTCACATACTATTTGTTCTACAAAAAGAAAAGTAGTACTTGTGGCACCTTAGAGACTAACCAATTTATTTGAGCATGAGCTTTCGTGAGCTATAGCTCACTTCATCGTGAGCTGTAGCTCACGAAAGCTCATGCTCAAATAAATTGGTTAGTCTCTAAGGTGCCACAAGTACTCCTTTTCTTTTTGCGAATACAGACTAACACGGCTGTTACTCTGAAACCTATTTGTTCTACGAGATCCTTTGCCTCATTCAGGTCATAGGATGAGCAATGAATACAGAAAAAAAAAAAGGCATATGCTGCTACATCCAGATGGGCATACAGGATCCAGAACTCAGAATTAACTTTATAAATAGGCACCTCTTATAGGAACTTTCACTGGCTTCCTCCAGATACTCAGGTCATCAAATTACCTGGGGAGACCACAGTAAGAATGCATAACCCTAAAACCAGCAATCATCTGATCACATCTCTACTCTAGAAGACTTTTTGCCATTCTACCTTTCATACTGATGTGCAGTTTCCCAGCTGTATTTTAAACCCACTCTTTAATGTCTTATTTCTGACAGGTGGTTCAATTGTTCCAAGCTCAGAAAGGGGAGGGTGTGGGAAAGAGAGAGAAAGGCGCTGGTTGGATGATTAGTTGCTGGGGGGAAGAGACAACAAAGGGATGGAAAGTGAGTTAAAAGGGCTAGTTTAATGAAGCTGAAATCAATTATGAGCCAAATAATCTGGGAGGAAGAATTTAATCACAAAAAAGCAGAATTGTTTAAGAACACTTTACTAGATGCCTCCCCCCCCCAAAAAAAAAAATTGAGGAAGCAGGCTGTAGTGGATAAAAAAACTGACTGATTTATAGGGGAAGTGATGACAGCTATATATAGCAAATGGAAGAAATGGGAAGTTGATAGTAATTAATATAAATCAGAACCTAGAAAATTGATAAGGAAAGCAAAAGGGACGCAAGGAGAAATCTATGGACAGAAAAGCTAAGGACAATAAAGAGGAGTTTTAAAGTACATTAGCAACAAAAAGAATCCTAACAATGATCTATTACTAGATGGAAATGGTAGAATTATCAATAATAATGCAGAAAAGTAACTTGATTACAGTCTATAAATATCTAAATAGGGAACAAATATTTAACAATGGGCTCTTCTATCATCCAGATGGGAAGCATTGAGGGTAATTAACCATCAGAACAATTTACCAAGAGTCATGGTAGATTCTCCATCACTGTCAATTGGATATTTTTCTAAAAGATAAGCTCTATGAATTATTTTAGGGAAGTTCTGTGGCCTATGCTATACAGGAGATCAGGCTAGATCATCACAAGGGTCCCTTCTGGCCTTGGAATCTATGAATCTAAGTAAAATTGGGTGAAATTTTTTGGCTGAAATTTTCTATTGGTGAAAAATGCAGATTGAGCAACATCAAAATGTTTCATGAACTGATGGCAGTTTCACCAAATATTTTTGGTCAGAAAAAAAAAAAACACAAACAAAACAAACAAAAAAAACCTAACAAATAAATCTGAAGATACAATCTCAAAACAACATTTCAAAAACATCAAAATGCAATGTTTTAACCAAAAAAAATCAAAATAACTTCAGTTGTGAAATGTCCTTTAACCTTATTATTAAAAAATTAAATGATCAAAATAAAAATGGAGTATTTTGATATGGTTGAAGTGATAGGTTTTGTTTGACTAGCAATGAGTTTTTTTCCAACTTTTTGATTTGGTCAAAAATTTCACTTTCAGTTAAACAAGATGTTTTTCCCCCAGAATTTTCAGTGAACAGATAAATCCATTATTCACAAAGCTCTAGGGATGATTGCACCACCATATAGCATTATATTAGAGGATATGAGAACAGTCAGAAACCACAGGGGAAAAAGTTGAGCATTGGCCCCCTTTTTCAATGAAAAACAACCAGGGCTAGTGTTAAGCAGCCACTGTCATTTGTGTCTGTATGATACTGTCACAAATGTGATCAGTGAAGCCCTCTCACTCTACATGCAAGAGAGCTATTGGAAAGGCATTTTCCATGAGGGGCCTTCAGCTTTGGAATCCACTCCCCCCTTTGGATCAAATTACCCTGAAACTATTCACCTCGAGGGCATACTGCAAAGCCTGTCTTGTTTTGCAGACACTTGTGTTAGTAACTAGTAATACGGTGAACACCAGCAGAACAGAGAAATGGTATGACAAAACCTCTAGTGCTGGCAGCAGTCAGTCAAGTACCATTTGCTTGAAAGGGATGCAAAATGCTGTTACTTCTAGCTTCATTACCTTCCACTTCACCTACTTTCATCACGAAGAAACGCACAAACAGAGGGACTCGTTCAAAGTCCAGTGAAGACAGTGGTAGTGGTTTCTATTGAAATCAAAGGGCTTAGGATCAGCCCACATTGGGAGACTGAGGCATCACTTCCACGGGTTGGGACAAAGCAGGATATACACATTATCAACTAAATAGGAAAAAAATCTAATAGTTACTTTTCTTCTATTAATAGCACAAATCATTGTAGACAATATAGCTATTTATGACTCCCCATCCCCCTCATACATTTTTGGCATAGAGCAGAGCCTGAATCAGACCCACAACCAATTTTCCCTGATCCTTTCATCCTTAGCTGGGAAGACCACCAGAAAACCTTTCGGCCTCCTTCAATATTGGGTGACAGTGCTCTCCTGCTCGCTTCTCCAATTCATGCTCTGCTGATTTCCTCACATAAGAAGAACTTTGTTCGACCCAGGGCATTTAGCAATCAAATATATAATGACCTGACTGTGATCAGAGGTCACCTGCATATTCATGCTCTCATGCCCTTTGTGATTCTTCTACTTATATAGACTATTACTTTGAGTTCATGATAAGCCATGATCACAAGGTAGGTTGAATTCATATTCCTCCATCAAGTAAAGCTGAATAAAAAGTGGCTGTCATAATGATTTCTCAGTTTCATGGGGGAATTTTTTGCTTTAAAAGTTGTAAGGATTTCTCGCAAAATAATACCTTCCATCATGGTTATTTCTTTTACATGTTTAGGTACATTTCATAATAATTATGGAAATGAAACATGGTTGTCAATGATGATGATCTCATTAAAATTATTTTTTATGCTAGAGTAAAAAGCATTATGTTCAATCCACAAAAAAAGAAAGTATTTCATGCATTGACCCTTTGCTTCCAATACTGCAAAGAATTAAAGAAATCTTTATGACATTTCATAAACTCAAGGTAGAGACCTCTTTTGAGCTAACCAGCAGCACGGACTTAGAGGGCTCTGGGATACACAACAGAGGGCAATTCAAGTCCCATTTTAACTCAGCAGGAACAAATGAGAGTGCTGTGACCAACAGAAGAAGAAAATGGGAAGAAGAGACAATAAACAGATGTCCAATTTCCCTTAGTGCAATATGAAAATTATTAAAAAGTTATTAGTGTGCACACAGGTGCTTCCATTTCCCCCGTTTAGTTTCAAGATGCACCAATATTTACATGGACTTCCTTGCAGACACCAAAAGGGAGGACCTTGCATTTTCCACAAAATGATGAGTGTCATTTAAGCCCTTAATTGGCCCAGTGAACAGGTCTTACATATGTACCTAATGAATCCAGTCTAGCTATGGCATTTCTACTGCACCTACCAGTAGTAGACAAACACAATATCACAATGGACTGATTCATATTTTGCGGGGGGTGGGGGCAGGGGGAGAAGAGAATTTACAAATCTTCCTCTTCTTCTATGTTGATATACAGGTAAAATGAACATACACTTCGGGAACTAGTTTCAAATATTAAGAGCTGCATTGTGTGTTTATTAAGTTTTTAATAGTCTTTCAAATAAAACAGACTAGCAATCAAACTAATTGATTTCAAACAAACAATCTGTGGAATGTAATCATCTGTGAGGAAAGACCATATGATGTATAGTGAACAGTTCAGACTCACATATAAACTGCTCACATTTGAGATTTTAGGAAACTCAGCACTTGAACTAAAACCACCAATCATAATTTAGAAATTCATTTCAATCCATTTTAGATGCCCCATAGTCAATGAGTGAGTGAGTGAATCACCTTATTTTAACTAAAAGAATTGTTTAAAATATTAAAATTGATAGTAACAACAATATCATTGACAAAATAAAATGGAGAGAAGTCAAACACTTTTGGTAATGACAGGGTTTTAGCAATTAACTGTGATGAAACCAGGTTAGGTATATAGTTCAAAAGACATGATACAGTTAAATTTGAAGGGGTTTATTATCCATACACACTACTTAAGACTTGGTTGTTTCAGGCTAATTTTTCAAAAACTATGCATGCCTGTAATGGGAAATGAGAAAGCAAACAGATGTTTGAACATACAAACACATACAGAATTAATCTATTAAAAGAAAAGGAGTACCGGTAGACTAACAAATTTATTTGAGCATAAGCTTTTTGCGAATACAGACTAACACTACTGCTACTCTGAAACCTAGAATTAATCTATGTATATCAGATGTAAATGAACAGGCAAGTGTATATATTCACACATTGACAGGCCAAATAATGACACATTGGAAATTTTTAATACATGTGAGGGCAGTTATGGAAAAAGCATAGCTATTACTAGATCAAACACAAACTTAAAACACCCTTTGTGCCTTGATTATTAGGTTGACTTCATTTGCTTAGTTAAAAACAAAAAACAAAACAAACAAAACAAAACCCTACACTACACCTTGTGCCATTATGAAAATTATACCAGAGAAAGAAGAGAAGTCTTAGAAGGACCTATCATTACAAAAGGATTTATAGAGTTGATAGCTTTATAAATAGATTTTAAAAATACACTTCATTTGGGATCTTGGTGTTAAATTGGAGTTAGAGGAAGGATGATCCTTATAAAATAAGAACTGGGCCAAACCACAATCTCTTATTTATGGATGAAACAAAAATCTTCACTAAGATTCTGATTGGTTTCTTTCACTTACATGAAAACTTCTTTCTGTTCCCTGGATCTTTCCCCCACCCGCTCTCTAACCCTGAACTTCAAGGAAGAATGATCAAGTACTTTACATATCCAGCCTCTCTCTTTGGCACAAAGTCTCCTCATGATATTTTGAAGGAAAGACAATGGCGATCTCTAGGGTTTAGTGATTCCTCATTAAAAATACTCTATTAAGTATAAGTAGACTGGATAGAATGATGATTGCTGATTTGATTAAGTATAGTGAAAGGACACAGTAGCTAATAGCACTTTTATTTCCATCTGCTAATTCTGACTTCAAACAATGACCACCACCACCTGCGTGTGGTTCAGGGAGCATTCATGTAACACTAAGGAGAGTAAAGACATTGACAATAGAACATTCAGTTATACAGGCCCTATGAACCACAAGGCATCTATACCTGATTATTCTATTGTCACTTCCTTTACTCTCATTAGTTTTCACTAATGCCCTCCTGAACAACCCTGGAGAGAGAATGTATGAAAAACCACTTCCTTGGTCAGGTCTCAAAATGTCTGGTTGGGAATTTGGAACAGGTCAAATACACCTGGATGGAAGGGGGAGGTCAAAAGAAAAGTGATAGAAGAGTGAAGGCACGCACATAAATGTTCAAATTTTCTTCTTCGAGAGCTCAAACTAGAAGACTCCCAGGAGCCACTTCTCCCTTCACTCTCAGTGCTCCTTTGAAAAAGCAGGGAAAAGATGGGCCAGTGGCTCAGCGGGGGAAGGGACTGGGAAATAATGGCTGGCAGATAATTTTAACTAGTCATCTGAGCTCAAGTAATCATCTCTTCTTCCTTCATCGCCACACACCAGCCAGCTATTTCCCTCATACACTCCTTAGTGATTAATACACGAGCACTTGTGCCTATTAGTAAGCAGTACTTGAAAGAGAAAGAGACAACACCTCCTCCCCCAGGCTGGGAAAAAAAAAAGTCCTCACTGAATCACGGCAAGAGTGGGGGAAGAAAGAAAAAGACCATAATGAGGTTAAAATTAAGGCTGGCCAGAACTGATGGGGCTGGGCATCCTCACCCCCACCCCAGCTCTATTATGCATGACTTCAGGTAAGTATCAAGCAAGGCACACTTACAGGTGGATAAGGGAGACACAGTTAACTTTCCTCTTCCTCCATCTTCCTAAATAAATAAATGAATGAATGTATAAAATAGAGGCTTAATTTGCACCTCAACTAGATATATGGCAGGAAAAATTCTAAGAAAGACAGCCATACCTCTCCCTCCTACTTTTTTTGGTAGCAATTAAGACACTAAAAATGAATATCAGATAAGAGAACAGGCTTCTAATCCCACTATCACTTATTCTGAGCATCTGCAAGCACTGGTACAGGAGAAAGAAATTTTGTGTTGGAGTGTAATTGTACGGCCTTTGTAGCCTGTCTTGAGAATTGTATTAGCTGTAAATGGAGAAGCTATTGATTTTGTAAAGGAGACAGATAGCTGCATTATATCTAAAGAGAAATAATCCTACTATTAAAAACAGCTGCTGCTATCCCAAACTGTTTTGCAAGCTGAGCTCTGCATTGATTTTAACAATATTTTGTTAAAAGAAATCTCTGACTATCATCCAGCAGACTGCGTGTTTAAAAGACAGATATTCGCTTAATACGGTATGAAGAAGGAATTGCACTAATACTGGACAGCCTCTGATTTTACATATAAAAATGTAGAAGCTTCAGCGTATCTTTAAAGTATTTCTGTTAAAAAAAATTGTATTAAACAAAAAAATTCTAAACTATCTGGATTAAATACCCAGATTCATTTTATCACATGTACAATTAAGCTTGTTTTTTCCCATGAGACAGAAGACTTCCCCAGAAGGAACTCCAAAAAGCTTGAAAGGTGTGCACATTAATACGTTAACATGACCAGTGTCTGCCAGCGATTAGTATGTGAAGTTCTATTACATAAAAAAATGCATGAGAGATACCGATCTATTTGTTCATCATTTGGTGCTATAGAATTAATCAGAAGGGAAACATTATAGACACTAGCTCTGTAAAATGAATATTCTATTTACAGATATTTCCCACTTGGCAAATACACAAACATGCTCTCATGCCACTGTCTTTCCAACCACTACCAAAAAAGCTATAATGGAAGGAGATTTTATACACATATACTCACACAGTTTTATGAACTGTTTAATCAAATTATATACGCACACCTCTACCCTGATAGAACACGGTCCTTGGGAGCCAAAAAATCTTACTGTGTTATAGGTGAAACCGTGTTATAGAGAACTTGCCGGATAGGGAAGGCTGTGCCTGCCCAAACAGCCTGGCCCCGCCTCTGACCCCCACCTACTTCCCGCCCCCTGACTGACCCCCTCAGAACCCCTGATCCATCCAACCCCGCCCCACTCCTTGTCCCCGACTACCCCCTCCAGAGACCCCCCCCATCCCTAATCATCCCCAGGACCCCACCCGCTACCTAACCCCCCTGCTCCCTGTCCCCTGACGGCCCCAACCCCTATCCACACCCCGCCCCCCAGAGCGCTGCTTTACTGTGTTATATCCAAATTCGTGCTATATCGGTGTAGAAGTGTATTTGTATATTGCTGCTCAGCTGTAGGGATATGATTGCTTTCCATAAAGTATAGCTAAACACAGAACATGAAAAACTAATCTTATAAATTAGTAGTAACAAATGATAATTTTCATAAACATTTCCTAGTTCACATAAATAGGTAGTCAAAATTTAATCATTGGGGAATATTGTTTAAATGTAATCACCAGGTTCTCCATTATAAAAATGGATGTGTCTCTAGTGGGTAATAGTAAATCTACAATATACATTAACAGATCATTTTAAAATTAGAACAGCATGAGATCAAAGCCTCATTTCCTTCTTTTTGAAAAGCTTGCAAAGCTAGTAAGTCTATGGCAAGTTTAACTCAAATCAGCAAAGATTGAAATATATAAAGGTTAATCACAAATCTGGCCCTAACTATTTTTTTCCATAGGTGTGCAAAACATTAATTTGCTCCCAAACTGCCAAGTTATATATACCATGATCAAATCATTATGCACAGGGCACAGATTTGGAGGAAGAACATTCATATTTAACTGACTTATTTTGCATTAGAAAGGTGTGGGGTGGGGAAGAATAATCTTTACAGAATCACCAGTCTCCTCTACTGTGGGAGGAACAACCAGAACCCACCGATTCATTTTACAGAGGAAATAAAATAATTGTCAGATAATTTGCATTCTGCTTCTTTTCAAACCATTCAAAACCAGCAAACTAGAAGTGAAAGGCATCCAGTCTTTTATTCTTGAGCTTCAGGTGGAAGTCTAATGCAGACAGAGAAAAACAGGATTTACTATATTTAAGTTTGCTAATGATGCTGCTTGCTGGGAAAAGCCCCATTTATTTGGGTGAATGTATACTCACACAATACATGATAGTTTCCTATGGTACTGGGAATTTCTGCTACTCAGGAATCAGTGGAACCCAAGCTGCCTGTTACCCAGAAAAAATACTGGAGTTCCAGAAGGCACGGTAAAAAGGAATTATCATTCTAATCCACAGGGAGGAGCATGAGGGAGGGAATCTTCCCCTCTGCACACTAGAGAATGGGCATGTCAGGTCTGCTTACCTACTTTTAGATGTTATCAGCTTCCCACAGTATTTATTTATAATGTAAACATTTCTATTTTTATTTTTATTTGCTTCTGAAGAAAAAAAAAGACAGAAGTGATCAATTATAAATTTTTACTAATTAAAAAAAACAGCTTAAAGCTGTTGCCAATCTTTGGGGATCTAATTAAAACCCTGTCTCAGCTTGACTTCTTTGATATCACTGGAATACACACTGCACTGTGTATCTGGATGTTTCCAGAAGTTGAACATTGCATCCATCTGAGTCTAAATATGGGCTCTGGTTATATGCTGCTGAGCCATGTGCACTTACTCCCAGAGAAGTTCTGTACCCAGAAGCAGAATCATTGTGGAGGATGATTTCAAAGGCTCTAAGGGATTTAGGAGCACAAGTCTGATGAAGGTGTTTTTGAAAATCTTCCCGTATGATATTTTTGTAGTAATTATCAGCTCTGGTTATGTGAGATACTATTTCCTTTAAAACATGTTAGTAAGAGGTATTCACTATGATGGATTTGCTGTCTGTCTATTTCCCTTGGCCGAGGCAACAGGAACACAATATTAGGATTTGTTTTGAATTATGAACTGAAAATCTGGTGTATTGAGGACTGTGTTGAAACTGCAAGCTACCACTTTAAGAGTGTGTGGGGAGAGGAAGAGTTTCTAGTCCTGCCCATAGCTAAGGGGCTCTGCAGGGAACCATATGATGGAATCAGTCAGTCTGGAAAAAGCGAGCCTGGGGTGAATTGTGCCAGCCTGCTTTGCCTGTTTCTGTTTTGGGGATATGGATTTGTATTTGGGATTGAAAGAAAATAGTATTACATTGCAAAAGCATTTTATGGATTTATCTAACTTCTGTATATGTATGGTATGAAAAAAATGAGTGTACATTTTATTTGCAGTCTTAACAACTTTTAGCGAGTTGGTTCCTGCACGTGTGAAACAATCAGTTGCAGATGCCAAACCTGAGCATAGTCTGTTTTAGGTGATAACTCTTGGGTTATTTGAGAGAAAAGAGAGCTTTAGAAGTCAGGGTAGCTGAATGGTAGGATATTTGTTTATTCAAAATTGATGCTGTGGTATAGTTAGTGGTTAAAGTAGATTGAAACAGGTGCGCGAATTCTCACTAAACCAAGCCAGAAGAGGGTTACAATGAGGGGACTACTACTTCCCAAACCAAGGAGAGAAGGGGGAGCATTGCCTCTGATCTAGCAGAAGAGGGGATGCACAGCTCCCCCTCACCTTAACCCCACATACGGTCTATCAGCCTGGGCAGTAAGTATTCAGAAGGGTCGGATTCTTTTCTTCTGCATTGGTACTACAGCTTCAGTTTTATAAAGAGAGGAAATAACTCTCAGTAAATATTGAATTATTTATGGATTGGGGAGATCATTTTATGAACTGTTTATTTAATCTATTTCAAATACATTGTTGCATTATCCATGTGCCCAATTCCATTTTCTGATATTCAGGTCTCTCTCATTTCCTCGATACTCCCAAACATGGCTGCTTGCAACAATAAATAATGTTACACTGATCTCATTCTCAGTGGTAACCGAATGTGTTTCTGAGGTACTTTTTACCTGAAGTACTGAGTTTTCTGATGGCTCAGTGACTCCACTGGACTGAATTTTCCCTCATTCTTCAATGTACGGTAGGCCAAACCAGTGAACCTTAAAGTTAGGAGAAGAGCTTTGGCCAGATTCTGTGACTTCCACACTCTCTATGACTAAATCATAACCTTATTCACGGGTACATGCATGTAGGTCCAACTCCCACCCCTGAATAGGGGGTTCCAAGTAATGCCTCTGCAACTGGCTCACTGCTGCTGCCACTCTTTCTGCCACCACTCACTGCCACTTCTGCAGTGCTGCATTCTGAAGTCCCCACAGTTAGCCCAGCTCTTAGTGATTTCACTGGATAGTGGGGAAATCTCTGTGCTACCACCTCTTCATTGTCTTTCACTCCAATGCTCTCCCAGGTTTAAGACTTAGCGCCCAGACCTCATCATCACAGATTTCAGCTCTAGGAATCACCGAATAGAAAAAAGAACTCCCAGTTGAGTCTAATCAACTCTGTCTCTAAACACTGGAGAAGTTAGGATCAAATGATGTCTAGGACTCCTTAGGCAGAATCCATCCCATCAGAGTCCATCTGCTGTCTCCATTCCCTCTTATCTTCACTGGGATTGAACATTGCTACCCCCTGCTTAGCAAGTGAAGTTCAGTTTAGGGTGACACCCTCAATCAGGGCATGCTCAGTACAGTTCTGCTGCCCTACAATAAGGATAACAACATTTCATTATCCATACATTCCATATTAAAGTTGTAACCCCAAACCAGCCAAAACTGATCACTTCGGCAAAACAGGTCTGTCTGCTGAACACCTAGGCAGAGTAGGTATGTCTATGTAAATATGGTCTGCTCCTGAAGTCTTTTCCCCCAGTGCATGGCAAGCTGTCAGGGGAGAGCTCCTTTAGGCCCTGCTAACATTAACTACATTGAAGAGATAAGGTGAATTCAGTTCAAAAGCTAAAAGCAAATAGTACAAGCATGACATTTTCCAACGAGCATTACTTCATTTATGAAAAACTATCCATGCTTGCGACAAGATTATGACTCCAAGTGCGTATCTCTCTTCAGCTCAGAAAATCTATGAAAGTTATTCAATGGTCAATACCCTTATGTACACTGAGTAATATCTTACTCCTTCACTAGTTCCATTGAATTCAATGGGATTATCTGTGTAGTAAGATTATATTCAATATGGGTAGATGTATCAGATTCTGGCTCTAAGAGTTTATGAGGTTACTGCCCAGCAAAATAGATATAAATCAAGGCAGATGAGTTCATTAGAGAGCAAAATCAAGCTGTTTTCCACTAGAATGATTATAACAGAGGGATGAAAAAATGGAGTGGAGGCAATCATGAAGAACATTGAAAAAAATCTTTCAAAAGCATTGAAAACAGAAATGAGACTAGACTCAGAGTAAGGTGATACGCTGAACTAAGGATATCAGAATATGATTCTCAATGATATAAGAAGGTATCACATGTTAGCACATAAATGTAATAAATACAAAACACTACTGGACCACGTACCTTTAAGTTTTTTTCTCTTAATAATGTTTTGATGGTTTAAGCTTCGGAGTCTTGTTCATGGACTCTGCAATTATTCTGCCACTCAAGATCAGTCATTGAAAATTAGATATTTCATTTGGATTTTTGCCTATTGTACACCAGTACATAATTATTGAAAACCAGTGTATTGTGATATATAGTCATCTGGAAGCAACAGAAAAACCCATAAAAATAACATTGAATAAAAGAATGGACAACTGCTGTCAACAAAAATGTGTTTATTGATAAAATCTGTCTGCTTTTAGAGATATACCTCAGCAATAGAAAGTAATTTAAGCACTCAGTGAACTGTGGTAGGAGCTGTAACAAATAATTTAACATTCAAAACTATAACACAAAATTTGGATCAGATTCTCATACAAAAATCAGGTTTAAAGGTCTGAACCAAAAGCTCAGAACTGAGTCAGCAGTTTGCCCTTGTTGCCAAGAAGGCCAATGGCATTTTGGGATGTATAAGTAGGGGCATAGCGAGCAGATCGAGGGACGTGATCGTTCCCCTCTATTCGACATTGGTGAGGCCTCATCTGGAGTACTGTGTCCAGTTTTGGGCCCCACACTTCAAGAAGGATGTGGATAAATTGGAGAGAGTCCAGCAAAGGGCAACAAAAATGATTAGGGGTCTGGAACACATGAGTTATGAGGAGAGGCTGAGGGAGCTGGGATTGTTTAGCCTGCAGAAGAGAAGAATGAGGGGGGATTTGATAGCTGCTTTCAACTACCTGAAAGGGGGTTCCAAAGAGGATGGCTCTAGACTGTTCTCAATGGTAGCAGATGACAGAACGAGGAGTAATGGTCTCAAGTTGCAGTGGGGGAGGTTTAGATTGGATATTAGGAAAAACTTTTTCACTAAGAGGGTGGTGAAACACTGGAATGCGTTCCCTAGGGAGGTGGTAGAATCTCCTTCCTTAGAGGTTTTTAAAGTCAGGCTTGACAAAGCCCTGGCTGGGATGATTTAACTGGGAATTGGTCCTGCTTTGAGCAGGGGGTTGGACTAGATGACCTTCTGGGGTCCCTTCCAACCCTGATATTCTATGATTCTCAGCAAAGTAAATGAGAGTCTTTCCATTAACTTAGAAAGACTTTGCTTTGGCTCTAAAGGATATACAGTGTAAAGTTGTGAGGGTTGGGATTCTTTTTGTTGTCAAAATTCACCAAGTGAGCCTGGGCAGACTTATACACAGTACAAGAGACAAACGATTCAGACTACATTTTGGAGATTCTCTTCTTGTTCTCTTTCTTGGGTACTTTAAGATACTACTACATACTTACTTAAAAAGGCTGTTTTGGAGGCTTCTCCACACTCAGTCCATCTGATTTCCTCTTTGTTTTTCAGATCTTTTGCCGAGAAATTTTGTTGTTGTTACAGCCAAAAGATCAGATTCTCAGCTTGTGTTCATTGATGTCAATAGAGCAACACTGATGTTGAGGATCTGGCCTAAAGCCTCCCATAGTATTTACACATATCATTCCAAATGACCAATATTTGTGTGTGTGTGTTAAACTGAGGGTACACTGGAGCTGCAGATGTAATTTCCAGCTTAGGTAGACATATCCATGTTAGTTCTGATCGAACTAGAGTGCTAAAAATAGAAGTGTAGTCATGGATGTGCAAGGTGTGGGAGAGGCTAGCCACCCCAAATACATATGTATGGTCTCAGATGGGATCACACTTGAATCAGCTAACTGTTTGCGCCACCACAGCTATATTTCTATTGTTAGTACTCTAGCTCAATCAGAGTTAGCACATATATGTTTACTCAGTCTGGAAATTACACCACCAGCTCCAGAGTATAGATACTGAGTGCTGAATTTGGCAGCCTTTAGCACTCAGTTTGTGCTCTCCCCAGTCCTGTTTTGTAATCAAATCCACGATCTTGGGAATGGTATTCATGGATCTCCCCATCTCTTTTACAAGAGTTTCTCCCCGAGCCGGTTATATTTGGATGCTGTTAATCTGACTGTGGGAAGATGGAAAAGTTTGGAGATTTGCATTCCCTCAACAAAAGTTTAGTGTTCAAACAGTTAATGTTTTTAAATAGTGGGAATACACTTTTGTGAATGCTCTTAAAAGGACTGCTGCTGTTACTGGTCACAAATGACACTGTTTCTTCGTTTTCCTCCACTGGAATATTAAATGAGCATTATTAGAGTCTCACTCAGTGTGTTCTCAAGACAGCCCCTCTTTGAGAACCTTTTTTACTCTCTTTTGCTGTCTCAACCTGTGGAACTCTTTGCCAGAGGCTGTTCTGAAGGCCAAGACTACAAACAGGGTTCAAAAAAGAACTAGATACATTAATAGAAGATAGCCATTGATGGTCCTATTAGCCAGGATGGGCAGGGATTGTGTCCCTAGCCTCTGTTGCCAGAAGCTGGGAATGGGTGACAGGGAATGGATCACTTGATGATTACCTGTTCTGTTCATTCCCTCTAGGGCACCTGGCACTGGCCACTGTCAGAAAACAAGATACTGCGCTAGATGGACCTTTGGTTGTTCTTATGTTCCTTATATGTGATCACGTAGTTTTGTTCTTAAGCCTCAGCTGATGGAGATGTAACTCAGATGGTACTCATTTGGGGATAGAAATATTGAGTGAATGTTTTCCAAGAGGGGCCATTGTGGTAAAATTAGACAATCCCTTAGTTACTGTCATATAGCAATGCTGGACCACATGCTTTCATATTGTGTGATCTGAATTTTTAAGTTAACCTTGACATTGGATAGCCAAAGAAAACTTTGCTATAATCAATTGAGATTTAGGGTCCAATTCTCCATTCACACAGGTATATTGCACAGAACACTATTCGATGTAACAGAATTATGCCTGATTGAAACCAAGCCAACCACATAAACAACAACAACAAAAAGGCCCATGGCAGGTGGAAAGGTGAAGACAGACATCCTAGAGTATTTCCAGCTGCAACTAACTTGCATTCACTCAAAAATACATTTACATAAATTATATTCCCAAGAAAGTCACCCTTAATGTGTTCTTTTATGTGATGAATTATTTAGCAGACATCCCAGGTATTTATTCACACCATAAACTTATGACTTTACCCAGAAATCAAGGTTGTCATTGATTCTAAAGCACAAGTCCTCATCTTATCCAAAGTCAGCATAGTAATGAAGGTCCACGTTTATACCACACATCACAATCTGGCTTAATAAGGCCAAGGGTAATTCATTCTTGTTTTCTGACTTGTTTTAGAATGCCTTGCAGATAAGAAACATTTGATCTGTGTTTTATGGGATTATGCAGCTTCTGAATTCTACACTGGGCAGGTTTTTTGCTAGTGAAGCAGTGTCAAAACAATATTGACTCACAAAGCAGGAATTTCAGATCAGATGCACATTTTAAGAGAGAGCCTTGCAAAAGTGCACGAAGGATAAAAGTTTTTTCTGTTTGCCTCGGTACTGCTCAGAGGCATATCATAAATTTTTGCCTTCTGCCAAGCACAGAGAATTTCCCAGCAACAGCTCATAAGAAATATGCCAAGGCCAGGGGCAGTGCAGTACATGGAAAATGAACATTATAATAAAGAATAGCTTACCCAATATTTTCATTGGTTACTAGAGTAAAATATGAGGAGTCATTTTGTTAGTTGAACTGCTGAATGAAAGTTCAATTACCTCATCCGCTGTATAAAGCAATAAGATAATGGCACAGAAAGATATATATTTTTAAAATGATTGTTTTCTCATTTTTGGCAAGCTGTAAATGCATCTTAAAAAGAAAATAAACATTCCCTATTTTTTGTGGGGTGGCCCACTGAAATCATAAGAGGAAAGACAACTAGTACTGTCAAAATATGCTTTGAGCAGTTTCAGTAGGACTGATAAAGTGGAAATACATAGGAAACCATTTCTGTTACCATATGTCATTTTAAAAAAATCCCCTGCTACCAGGAAAACTCATGAGTTGAGTTTTAAGGAAATGTTCCGTTGCTTTGATTAAGGCAGTTCATACTCACTCGCTTTCTGTTCAAATGAATACTAATACATGGAACTGCTGTAAGCCCTCCTGCCAAGGATTTACAAATAATTAAGCCTTGTTATAACCCCATGAGACAGATAAATACTATTATTCCCATTTTACAGATTGGAAAAAGGCACACAGAGATTGACTGACTCACCAAAAACTAGTGGGCCACATCGTGCCTGTTCCTTATGTAGGCTGAAGGAAGGGTGGAAGAAACTTTCCTCCCCATTGTGTGGACAGCATTTTAATTCTTTAGTAGTTCTAAGAACATTACATTTCCTGAAGCGCTGCAGTGGTGGACTGAGGAGGAGATAACCAGCCCATTTCTGTACCAGCAATCATCCATAAGACAAAGTATATGTCCAAACTATTGGTGGACACCTTCTTTTACACATCATTCATGACATGTTGCCCCTGGAACACAGAACATCTAGGTGCAATTTTTTTTATAATCACTGTATGTTATTTTAGGTCCTGATTCTGCAACCCTTACTCATGCCGAGTTGTACTTACTTATGTGAGTAGTCTCTTTGAGGTCAACATACAAGGGTTGCAGAATGGGCTGTAAATGAACTAGCTAGATCAACTGTAAGCCATAAATACAGCCAAGTCTAGAATTTACAGTGAATAACTGATCTGACTAACTTAGCAACTCTCTGCTTTTGAAATGTATCTGAAAAGTATTCCTTAGAAATTATTTGGATCCAGCTTCTGATGCCCTTACTCAAATTGAGTTTTAGTCATTCTTGAGTGATCCCAAACAACATGCAGAGCTAACATTGAAAATTTGAGCTATGTTTTTTTCTTCCCTAACTGGTCAAATAAATCACATGATTTCCTGATGGGATGATCATAGCTCTTAAAATACAGGAAAAGCTTGAAGAAGCCCACTAGATCTCTCAGGGAAAGATCAGTATTTAGGGAATTGAAGCTGAAGTCCATTGTGAGGTGGATTACAGGGATTACACCGTCAAAGGCAGTTACTGCCTCTCAGTTTCTTTGGAAAAAAATGTTTCAAAAATATTTTGATAGGGATGACATAAGGCCATTGGACAAGCTTTGGTTAGAACATAAATGCCTGTCGTGCTCGGTCAAGCCTCATTATGCTGACAGGCAGTTCACATATTTTAGTCAAGAGCAATGGTTTTCTTTAATTAATATTCATTTCACATAGTAGTAGGAGTTTCTAAAGTTTACTATGGTTTCTTAACATTCAGGCAGTACTAGAGATTACCTCAATGACTGGGGAAAACACTCACATGGGAATAATGTTTTACTGTTCAAAAATTGCCATTTCTTTTTAGATCATTAGTTCTCAGTTTGAACTTATATACCCTGTTGTAAAAACAGTTAATTTTTTCTTAATACACAATTAGAAATTAATGACACAGAAAATAGGTTTGACATTTCAGCATGACTCCCTTTGATCTCCTAGTCTGAGCTTTTGTAGTGCTTGATTTGCTGTATTGATGTTATACCAAGAGACACACTAACTATGCTGAAAATTATGAACCAGATGTCAGCTTCCTGGCAATGGGAAATGTGAATGCCTCTTATGTGATATACCCTGCAATATGGCACAGTGTGGATGCCAACACAATGTTAGCAACTAGGGAACACTTTCCTGCTATGAAATAACCCACACATGGTTTTTCTAAAACAAAAAATAAATAATTCTCATCTATTTAAAGATATTACTCTCAGACAAAATGAGGATTAGAAGTTTATACCTCCTCTGTTATTGCTGAAGCATGTAGACTGGTCCAATAGCCTTGTTCAACAACCGAAACAAGAGAAATTATTGTAACTATTCATGTTACATGTCCATGAAAGATCTCTGAAATAACAATTAAAAATCTCAATACTTTAGTATGTTTGGCTATTGTCATATCATACTGGTAAAGGAGGAGAAGCAAGAGATGCTTTCTTTCCAACGTTGAAGAAGGAATTGGAATAAAGAAAACAATATTGCCCCTAAACCTTTTCTATCTCATTCTTCCTACGTCATTGTAGAGCTTCTGCCTAGAATCTTCACAGGCCCAACCTCTCTGACTTACTGATACAGATTTAAAGAAACACTAAATACTTCTTTCAAAACTGTGAGGATCAGAGCTTTACTCTTTTTTTTAAAGCTATTAAATACCTACAAGAGTGAAGCCATAATGTCAATTATATAAATAATAAAATACACTTTAGAAATGTCACCTAAATCACTAAGATGTGCACATGCCTACTATGCAAACTTGTGAATCTTTTGGTATAACCTTGGACCTTCTCATCTTGTCCTCTCTTCAGTGATTGTTGCTCCCCACTATCTAAAATTTAAAAGGCAAACTCTGAGGCAAGGACCATATTTTTTTTTCTGATTGTACTGTAGTGACAGACTGTACCCCTATGTTCACCATTTTTACAAAACTATGATACATTTTGAACAAAGTATGCCTTGTAGGGTATCATTTGAAAACATATAATTCACTGATCATTTTTGTCCTGATAAAATGTGTAGCGACATTATCTGTTGTTAAGATAAGATTCTATATAAGATAATATATAATATTATAATTATATTATAATTATATAGATAATTCTATATAATAAGATTCTATTGTATGATGTTATAAAACATATTTCAAATCTGGGGAAGCAACCCAAACCAGTTCCTCAGAGACAAAGGCAAACTGATGCCTCAGCCAGCTGTCAACAAAATCAGATGAATTATCACAGTGGTTTTCAAACTGTGGGTCGTGACCAGTAGTGGGTCATGGAACGTAAGGCACTGGTTTTGCAAAATCAGTGTGTGTGTTTCTAGGAGATACTTTTTATACAATACAATATTCTTCAGAAAACAGACAGACATTCTATTAAAAAAATATTTTGTCAAAAACCCAATTTTCAACTGGCCTAAATACCTAATACATACCTTGATACTACAAAATTATGGATAATGTTGAATCCACAATGTTCAATCATTAATTTTATGGTACTTTGCCTCCACAGGATTTCAAATAATATCCCCACTTCCATCTCCAATCCCCCTTTACAGCTAGCATTACATAGCTCTTATAATGCAGTTAATAAGTGTTTGCAATAATTATTTTCAACTTCCACCTATGAACAGACCCATGATAAGTTACAGTAAATATAAGAAAATTACTCAGCATGAAAAATTGGCCATAAGAAAACTGAAAGCTGATATTAAGCCGCTATAAATGAAGAAAAAAATGTAGAGATTTTGAGTTCAAGTGCATGGAGTCCCATACAAGACACAAAGACAGAGATGAGCCAGACTCTCAGCTGGCATAAAACAACGTAGTTCCATTAACTTCAATTAATTGATGCCAATTTGTACCAGCTGAAGATATGGATCAGTATTCCTGACCTGGGAGATTACAATCTAAATAGGCAAGCAGCTGAATCAGTCACAAACTGCTATAGATGACCCAGAGGATGGTTCTGTCTTATCAAACAGCTTTTGTAAGTTTTATAATTGGGAGGTAACATTTTTACTGAGCTGGGATAGCAATGGTACGCATTGAAGAAGGCAGTTTTAAGGACAGATTTAAATGAGAGAGTGGCTGCTTCTTGCACTGGGATAAGAATGAGTTCCAGAAACAACAGGCAGTCTAGAGAAGGCAAACAAGTGGGAGAAGTTTGAATGGTGGGGCAAAGAGGGTCATTTTAAAGTGATAACAAGTGAAAGAAGAATTCTCTGAAAACATCCACTCAATATGAAATGGCTGTCAAAAAAGCTTACAGAAAGTTAGGAACCATTAGGAAAAAGATAGATAATAGGACAGAAAATTAGCATAATGTCACTATATAAATCTATGTTATCCCACATCTTGAATATTACATGCAGTTCTGGTCACCTCATCTCAAACAAGATATTTTAGAAATGGGAAAAGTACTGAGAAGGACAGCAAAAATTATTAGAACTATGGAACATCTTCCATATGAGGAGAAATTAAAAAAGACTGGAACAGTTCATCTCGGAAAGGAGACAACTATTGGGGAATATGATAGAGGTTTATGAAGGGAATGTAGAAAGTGAATAAGAAAGTGTTATTTACCCCTTCACATAACACAAGAACCAAGGCATGCCTGATTAAATTAACAGGCAGCAGGTTTAAAACAAACAAAAGGAAGTACGTCTTTACACAATGCACAGCCAACCTGTGGAACTCATTGCCAGGGAATGTTGTGAAGGCCAAAAGTATAGCTAGGTTAAAAAAAGAATTAGATAAGTTCATGGATGATAGGTTCATCAATGGCTATTAGCCAAGATGATCAGGGATGAAGCCCCATGCTCTGTCCTTAAGCCTCTGACTGCCAGATGCTGGGACTGGATGACAGGATGGATCACTCAATAATGACCTTTTTCCTGTTCATTCCTTCTGAAGCATCTGGCATTGGCCACTATCAGAAGACAAGATACTGAACTAGATGGATGACCCAGTATGTCCATTCTTATGGGTTGTCCTGGGTCCAATACTATTCAACAGTTTCATTAATGACTTGGATGATGGAATGGGGAGTATACTTACAAAATATGTGGATGCTACCAAGCGAGGAGGGGCTGGCTATGCTAAACTGGAAAATTGTTCTGAAATCAACAAGATGGTATTCAATGAAGACAAGTACTTCACTTAGGAAGGAAATATCAAACACACAATTACAAAATGGAGAATAACTGGCTAGGCAGTAGTACTTCAGAAAAGGATCTGGGGGTTATAACAAATCACAAATTGAATGTGAACCAACAAGATGATGCAGTTCAGAAAAAGGCTAATATCACTCTTGCTTTTATTAAAAAGAGCATTATATGTGAGACATAGGCAGTAATTCTCCCACTCTATTCAATATTGGTGAGCACTCAGCTGGAGCATTATGTTAGGTTTTGTGTGATACATTCAGAAAGATATGGACAAATTTGAAAAAGTCCACAGTAGAACTACAAAAAATTATACAAATTTTAGAAAACCGGACCTATGAGGAAGCTTTAAAAAAACTTGGCAAGTTTAGTTTTGAACAAAGACTGATGGAGAGGGGAGGAAAAGGGGAGACCAGATAATAGTGTTCAAACATGTTGTGGCAGGGGTTCTCAAATGGGGGGTTGGGACCTCTCAGTGGGTTGTGAGGTTATGTGGGGGGTTGTGAGCTGTCAGCTTCCACCCAAAACGCCACTTTGCCTCCAGCATTTATAATGGTGTTAAATATATTAAAAAAGTGTTTTAAATTTATGGGGGGGCGGGTTCACTCAGAGGCTTCCTATGTGAAAGGGGTCACCAGTACAAAAGTTTGAGAATCACTGTATTAAGGGCTGCTACAAAGAGGATGGTGATCAGTTGATCTCCACATCCACTGAAGGTAGGACAAAAGTAATGGGCTTAATCTACAGCAAAGGAGATTTAGTTACATATTAGGAAAAACTTTCTAATAATAAGGATAGTTAAGTTCTGGAACAGGGTTCCAAGGAAGGTGATGCTATTCCCACCATTGGAGGTTTTTAAGAACAGGTTAGGCTAACAGCAGTTGATCTACATATACTTGGTTGTGCCTCAGCACACCAGATGCCTTCTCTCAAGATTCCTTGCAGCATTCCATTTCTATGATATAAAAGGTGTTATTTTTTTACCCAGATTTAAGCCCTAGCATCTCCAAAGGCCTGGATATGCTTGTAGTCATTTAGGCCATTTTCTATTAATAGAAAATGAGGTTTTTATACCTCAAAGGGCAGCTCATATAGTGTAACACACACACTGATTTTGCATCTATTTGTTTACCTTTTTATTTCTTTCAGCAACAGTTCCCACTTGACAGAAATGCAATTTAATTAAAAATTAAACCTATTTTTTTTCCCAAATTCTATGACTTAATCACAAATGCCCTATAGAATATAGTAAACCCACAACATCTCTACAATACCTCGAAAATGCAATAACTTGCAGAATAAAAGATTAATACACGGTTTGACCTCATAAATTCTCTTCACAATATGTCTGTGCCACTTATCTGTCTCTTACTCATAAAGGCCTCCACTTCTGATATACTGAACTAGCTGGCATGAATATAATCTTCTATTATTTTCAGATATCATCTATTCTGGAATTCTCAGTTTATCCTTCCAGTTATTACTGGGAATATGGGCAACTTGTTCAGGCAGAAAGATGTTCTTTGTAAATGTGCTGATCAACGTGGTGTTTTGTTTTGGTTTTTTTTTCAAATAGAGTTACAATATGCATGGGGAAAAGAGAAGAATGTAGTTGTAACACACTGGGATTTTGTTAAATAACTGTCTCTCTCAGGAAATCTTAATTAAAAAAAATATTCCTTGGCCAAGAATACTTCTTGAGGATTTAAAACTAGAGAAAAAAACAAACAGAAAGTTATGATAAATAACAATGTATCAAGTTGCTAGGATACTGCAAGAACCATCCTCCCTGATGAGCTAAAAGAGGGAGTAAAGAGCAGATTCATTACATTTGCAGAGAATACCAAAAGGGGAGGTGTTGTGAACATAAGTTACGGCACAGTAATAATGCACTAAATCTAGAGATTAGAGATACGGCAAGAAAAACGCTAAATGAGATTCAGTTTAAGGAAATAATGACTAATACCTCTGGGTAAAAAAAGTATTTGGTATGTGGAGAAATAGTGACCTTTCTGCATCTATAGTGAGAATGCTTTAAGATAATGGAATTTGGGAGGAAATAAATAAATAGAATTTTCAAGATAACTAAAGTTAGGCTACTCAGAGAATAGATAAGGTTCTATTAGATTACAGTTCAAAGGAGCTTATTTACACGAGGGAGAACCCATTGATAACACAATTACTAGAGCTGTGCTGAGAAAGGTAATTAAGTTTCATAGATGATTTTGATATTTAAAAATAGTTTCATTCCAATTGGGAACTTACATTTTTGAAATTGTTTGTGAAAGGGAAAGACTTGGGCCGCACAACTCTGGGGCAGTACAAATGGCTGACTGCTCTGGGGCAATGGACCTGGAAGCCTTCCGGTTCCCAGCTTAGGGGCAGTTCATGCGGCAAGCTGACACAGAGCCATGAATTCTGGAATCCCTGGGAGACTGGCAGCTGAAGGGTTGCAAGCTTTGGAGCTGGCTTGGAGGCCTGAACGGGAACTAAGAGCCTAGAAGCTCAGGAGCTCTGTGCTTCAGCAGCCCACTTGGCACTGTGCGGGGAAACCTGGGAGCTAAGAACCCAGGGCTCCCAGGCTCTCTAGATCCCATTAGCCCAGCAGAAAATCAACCAAGTGAGTCTCTTTTAAAAAGTAAAAAATACAGGTTATGAATAACATTTCTTAAGACTTGGATGGAAAGTTCATATATATTAAAGTTAAAAACAGAATATGAAATTAATGGACAGAGATTATATAGGTAACCACATCTATATACTGTGTTCAGTCTAGGCAAAACATTACTAAAACAGTGAAAATCTAGGGAGAATTCAGAGAACAACAACAAAAATGATCATGGAGCGGCAGCGATTGGCATGTGAGGAAGTAATAAAAAATAATACGTATAGGTTGGCTAAATGACAGCTGAGTGAGGAAACAGTATAACAATGTACAACCATCAGGAAAGTATAAGCTCTAAGCAGTAAGGGGAATTTACGGCAGAACGCAGAAACAAAGGAATAATGGGAGGAAACTAATAATGAGCAAACTAACACCACTGGAACACACTAGCATCAACTTTCTAGTCACCACAATTGAATACTACAGAAAAGAAACCCATGGATCATGACACCTACCTTCATAGATCAAGTGACTACCCCAAGCACACACCCAGACACTCAGATACCACAAGATATATTCCAAGGAGAAAGTCTGGGATATACAGTTTAACATACTTAAAAATACCTTCACCAAACAAAGAGATTCCACCAGAGCAGTAGATCACTTCATATAACGGGCCACTCAAATACTCCTGGGACTCCGGGTCTGAGCCCTGTCTTCACACAATTTGTGTGAAGACAGAAGTGGGTTAGGCTTTAGCCCGAGTTCAGACCCTGGGCTTACATTGCAATGTAGACTTACCCCTAGAGAATACTGACCATAGGTTTGTTTTAATAAGACAAATTAATATCTCTGCTAATTATATCAATAGAAATATTGTTCAGGAGAGGTAATTATATTTCCCAGAGGTTCAAACCTTAAACACACATTCACTTGCGATTTCTCCATTCACTAAACATATAGTTAACCATAAAAATCTGTTCTGGTAAGGGGAGGAATGGTAACTAAGAAAGACAAAGGAAAACCTTATTAGTTGTGGTTTCACAATGAGAAACTCTGGATATGTAATTGCTGTAATATATGTTAAAGTTTTAAAAACTTTTTCTCCTTCTTGACCTGTCATTTATAGAAGAGTTTAAAGGAATGCAAAAAATAACTTCTTCATGCAAGATCATTTATGCTATTCTGGCATTTTCTTGCTATTAGCATATTTGGTACAGCTCTTAAAGACAATCACTGTGCAGAACTATGAGATCTATATAAGAACAGCTCATAGCCTTTACAAGAATGAAAACAATTTGCCAAATTTCTAATTGTGAAGAGTCTTTTGCTTAGGGATTACAGTGACCCCTGTTAGCGGAGTTATCTAGATTTTCAACTAGCACAGAGCTGAAATATGGGTATGCTATTCTGAAATATGGGTATGCTCTTTCTATGCTGTTTTAGTTTATCAGTGATTTTGAAAATAGATAAAACTGAAGGGAGATATTGTCACAGTCAACCTTCTCTGTTGAGGAAAATTGAAGGAGCCAGCATAGAAGGAATGTAGAAACATTGTCCCAAATAATTTAACTATTTTAAGAAATCAGAATGGCTCCACCAGATAAAATAATTTAAGATCAGACAATACATTATCACAGTGGTGTTTTTGTAAGGATATTAGCTGCTCTAGGTTTTCTGGGCTGGATTTGTGAATAATTGAAGGAGTCTACTGCACAATACTACTCTTAGCCTCTGAATAGCCTCAACTGGCAGAATGAAATATCCCTCTAGATAGACTTGAGGGAAGTTAGAAAATTTTCAGAGCAGTCTGGTTTTCTGTCTCAAGGGCTTTACACAGGTGATTTTCAGTACATTGGTTAGTCTCTAAGGTGCCACAAGTCCTCCTTTTCTTTTTGTGAATACAGACTAACACTGCTGTTACTCTGAAACCTGTCAGTACATTGTGTATACATTACATCAGAAGTGTGAAACTAAATGATGTTATGCTTTGTAACTTGCTTACTTTGTACCCAGCAATCAAAGATGTTAAGTCCCTTATATTAAAGTAGATTTAAGGAGTAATATTGAAGTTCTGGAATTAAAATCATTACCTTAAAGTTTTGAGAATAACTGCCGCAGACAAAAATAAGATGAATCAGCTTTTTCAAGGAGAACATGATTATATGTATATTCCAAGGACCAGATCACGGCTTTACCCCACTGGCTTATGTGATGCTTGTGCAACAGCAGAAGTCCATGGTGGCACTGGGGAGGTATGCTCTGGAATGGGAACTCTGCTGTCCCTTTCCAGGAGAGAGGGGGTATTCCTCCCCACACATAGTAATCTAATTTTGTTGGGAGGAACAGCAATTAGAATCATAGCACCTCACTCATTCTACATCTTTCCTCCACAGCAGCATTAGCTTTGTCCAATACTTGTATTCACCACCAAAACTGCATCTGTCCAATGAACTTGGGGTAGGAGAAGGAGCACATTCTTTGGGCACTCACTCTTCTTGTCTGTTTGCACAGGGTCAGCCACAAACTGGCCATAAAATATCGCAAACTAGATTATGTGCAGTGAACATACAGGGTGAAAGGGTACAAACGACACCAGTGGGAAAATATATGTGTGCTTTTTATTATTAATTTGTCATCCATCTGTTTTGGTAATAGCTTCTTTCACAGAAGAGAGAGAATATGAATTTAATTTTGACTATTTTATGTAATGGGAGAGATTGTTCATCTATACAGCTGAGTAAAGATCCCATTGCAAACAAGGTAATCAGTGAATTTAGCCTCTGATCTGGTCATGATTAGTCATTGACGGTTCAGTTGTGATTTTACCCTCAGTCAAGGCCCAAACGAAAATGCATTTCCCTGGAGCAGATCAGGGAGCAAAATCGGACTCCCGGTCTCTCTGTGCTCTGGAGGGAAACTACCTTACACAAGGCCTCTACTTGACGCATCATACTTCCCAGTGCTCCAGAATAGCTATAGTAACAAAAGCTTTGCCCACTCTCTGACCTCTCCTGTTCATCTGCATGAGGAAGGGGGGCAATAGAGCATCTCTCTGGTGCCTACTCTCCTCCCCTCATTGCCACCTACAGCAGGGGTAGTCACCACAAGGAGGTTAGGGCCTAATAATATTGGTTATGATGACCAAGCTTCTAGATCTCTTTCTGCTCCAGTTCAGATATGAGTGATCACCATTCCCACTGCCCCACTAGCTCAGGATGTCATTTTCAGCCTAAGATGAATATAGTAATCTTCAATAGTTTCTTCAATAAACAGACCTCCAAATCCCTGTAGAGGCTTGGGGGTAGGGTGAAAGGAACATCACACAGCTGGGATTGTTCTCACTATGTTCTTCCTGTTTACATTTTGAGGTTGTTCTTGTTAGATATTTGACTGGATTGTTAGACAAGGCCAGAATACAATAGAATTATAAGGTTCAGATTTATAATTCAATACACTCTGCCAAGCTACCAAAGCGTCAACATTTAAAATGGCATAACAGAAGAAAAGTCTTAGATCATCTCATTTCTTGTGCAGATCATTGAAGGTTGAAGGAGACATTTTTAAAAGCAGTGGGTATGAATAATAAGTCTGCTGCTACTGTGGATCTCAACTCATGTCACTTTCAGTTCACGTGCTTTTTTGCCTTAAATGAAATGTTTCAGTTTCTTAAAATGTAGCATATACTGTAAATTGTTTTGGTAAAAAAATCCAATTGAATTGTGGTTCTCTCTTTGATTAATCAAACTTTTAAAAACAAATTGTTTAGATAATGCCAAAATTAACTTACCTGATATTGCTATAGATCATAAGGTTATAAGACCATATACGGCATGTTCATTATTTTCATAGCCACAAATAATTTTTCCATGAAACAGTAGCAAACAAACTATAAGGATGTGGTTTTGGTGCTATGTCTATGTCTTTTTGCTTGTTATTCATAGGTGCTATTGACTCATAAAAAAGGATTTATAATAAACAAAATGGTCTTTTGAGACTCATTTTACAAACCCATGAAACTATGGATACATTTACAAAGCTGAGAGTCATTTTATTCCCAGAAATACTGCCATGGGAGTCAGAAGACTTTAAGCTCAATAACCAAAATTAGACCAGTATGTGGGTGCTGGTGGCCTGCAATATGAAGGAAATCAGACTACATGACACAGTGGTTCTCGACCTATTTACCATTGTGAGCTGCATTTGTGGCCCATAATGTGTTACGTGGGCCACATCTGTTACATGGGATTTTCAGAACCCACAACAGGGGCAACTTAACTATTTCACTCCATGCGGCGTAAGGAATAAATCAACGGGAACTCAGCGATTCTGTCTGATCAAGGGTTAAATGCAGGTCAGCATGCTTTTGTCTAACACTCCAGTTTATTTGATTTAAGCCCACACAAACATAAGCAATAGGTTTAGAACACCCCAGATATTTACCTAACATCTGGAACAGTATTGAGTAATTAACAGCAGGTTGGCAGTGACCAGTTGCTCACCCACTGGGGAGAAAGGGTGTCAGGAAAAATGTCTCTCAAGGTGGCTTCAGAGGTCTGCTTCAAAGTGCACTCTATTAGTTAATCCTTTATAACTGACATCTACAAAACACATAGGTAACAATGATCCCTACTGGATTATCATTTTTCTAACGTTCAATAAACTTTTAATATCAGAGGCATCTAGACTCAAAGTTTTCCAACCATAAAGGTTTTCAGTCTCAGTTGTCTACTTGTTTGTCCCCTCCTCCCATTCTTATTAGCAGAAACTACCAGCTAGGTATGACCTTGCTTCTGAAAGCCTAGCTCCAAATTAATCCATAACTATGTGGTATCCATTTCATTACTTCGGAGTGGCTGAATGCACCTAATATGGTTGCAATTAACTTGATCACATTCTAGGGTATAGACACCCCTCAAATCCAGGGCAACACATCCAATACTACCTGTATGGCCCTGAGGATGTCATAGGGGCCATAGCTGTGTGTTGATTGGGCCGCAAGCATCCCATGGGCTGGAGGTTGAGAATAATGGATTTGGGGATTCTTCTTGCCTTAAACTCCAGAACTCTTAGACAAACCCTATCCAATACCTTGAAAATTCATTAAGTATATAATGTACCAATCTTCCTATTATTACCACATATTAAAGCTAAATTCTGACCTTAGATGTCAGTGGAAACAGTGAGCATGCATCTGAGGGCAGATTTTAGCCCAATGAGGTAGGGCTCTTCATTACTCACAATTTTCTCAGAGCACCCAGTAACTGAGATAAGCACATGTTCCTTTAACATAAAATTGACCTTGCTTTAGTTTTATTTTTTCTTCCTATTAGAACTGGTTGGATGTTTTCTGAGGAAACAAAGTGGATGAAAACATCTGTGAACATTCTTATGTTTTGTTTGTATGGTCCCCCGCCCATTTTTCCAACCAGCTTTTTTACCTCCATAGAACATTAACTACATCTTTTATCTAAAATAGTTTCAAACTGTAAATAAGTGGCTGGAGTTGATTAATCCTTAACTTTCTAAGAGCCAGGAGCCTCATACAGCCCACATAAATACATATTTATTCCTATTTATTAAACATCAAACTATTGTAGAATGAAAAAGCTTTGTCTAACAGTAACAGAACTCATTTGAGTCAAATCTTCACTTGACACCAAGAGTACTACATTGACTTACACAAGCTGAAAATCTGGATTGTTTGTTTCTCAAAACCAAATTTGCTGTCTTAGAGGAGGAAAAAACTCCCATTAGGATGAATTATGTTGCATTTCACACTGATATAAATCCAAAATTGTGTATTTCTCAAGCACTTCAAATACACAGACCGTGATTCTTATTTACACTAAGGCCCCTTTACAGAACTCTGGCAGAGCAAATGGGTCTTAAAGTGAGTACAAGTGTAAAATGAGTGTGAACCTGCCAGAATACTGTAAAGAAATCTTGCCTGAAATGATAATCAGGCCCGTCATTTGGGAGAGAGTGTATAAAATCAAGGGGCATATAGGTTTATTGTAGCTCAGCCATACTTTTCAGCTTCTGAGGAATAGCAAGGATTTCTTCACTGCACCCCTTCCATTTCCCATCCAGTTTAGTACCTCTCACAAAGTAACAGCACTGTAAACAGCACATCAGTGGGAAAAGTTTTGTTATAGGGGATTGAATCAAGGTCCTATGAGGAGACTGGAGCAAGAAGAGTCCAGAACAAGTGGTGAATAATAGGCTCTGTACACATGTGCTCAATAGAAACTATAAATAATACTAGTACTAGTGATGGGCTTTTTTTTTCCTTCTTGATTCCCTTGATATTTTGTGCACAAGCTTTATTTTGACACCAATAAATCCTAATACTTTTATATATCAGGATCAAAGGACTATCAATTCCTCCTTAGTCTACAGAATATCACATAGAATTGCTTGTGTGACAGGTAACGATCCATCTAAACATCGCGTATCTGTTTAAACGAAATGTAGGAAGTCTGTTTGATTTAGTTTTTTAGGGGATATGTAAGAAAGCTATTTCAGTAGTATTCCTCAAGGTTCTTCCTATAGTATATTCATATTACCCCCAAAATCAGACATCCTATTGTTTTTTTAATTCCTAAATTTGTCTCAATATTGTCTATAATTCAACCATTTAAGCACAATTTTCTAGCCAAATACTCATTTTAACTACCAACTGAAATATTTCTTCTCCCCATAAAACAATCTCCATTCATTATCAAGCTTAGTTGGGAAATTTGATTATGAAACCTTACTGACTAAAGAATTCATTATGTCCTAAACTATATGCATATCAATCTGAATGCATCCATGGTTTGGTCAGATGCTGCATTCCACTTGATTCCAACATAAATGCTATTAATGTACTGTGAAATGGTTTTCCTGAAGTAAAGTCCCATAGTTAGAATGGCAAACTGTAAGTCATAGTTACCATATCTAAAATAAGCTTCAATAGATGTCTCAATAGAGAACTTGGGGAAATCCTACCTAATAAGACTAGTCAAGACAGTGCTCTTGAAAGTTACTTGATGTAATAAAAATCATGAATCAAGGAAGCTGTCTATTAGGACTGAAATATGTTTTGTATTTAGGGTTCTTATTTCTGAACTCTAGCATTATTACTTTTAAATGTGTAATACCTTTGTAATTTTGTAGCTTGTTCTTGGTGTTAATCAGATAAAGTGATGCATTTATTTGTCACATTCTCAAAGGGAAGAGGGGCACAAACAGAAATCTCATTAGTGCTCCTGGCAGCTGGTCAGCCATTTCAGCTGGTATCTGCTCTTCATGAACTGTATTTCATTTGAATCTACTTCAGGCCATCTTATATTGCTAACAAAACTTAGATTAATATAGTAGATTTCCATTCTACAGCAGTTAGTTAAACCTTCAGAGAGGTAATGAAGGAAAACATGGGTGGAGGAGAACTTGTTCTCTGAACTTTATTTCTGTTGCTAAGGCAACCTCTACCTCAGTCTTTATAGAATATGCTCAGAGCAGCTGCCTCATTTAGTGTTTTAGGCATTTCAGGCCACTGCATAAAGCATCTGGCAACAAGGAGGGACTTGGATATTAATACAAAGTAGAGTGTACCAGATCGGGAACTAATTTATCATTTTACTCATTTTCCACAAAAGTGTTCCCTATGAACCCATTGTCTTCTGTGAATCATTAAAAAATAAATGGGTCAGAGGCTGGGAGACTTGGAAGTCAAAGCATGCTTGCTGAGTGTTTGTGACATGCTTTTTAGTTGCATCATGACCTAACACTTCCAGTGTCCAAAATGAGAATGATTTAGAGAGTTAAGCCCTAGATTCAGCAAAGTACTGATAAATGGGCCCAGATCCTCAAAAGTATTGGGTGTTCAGATCCACTGAGTTCAATAGGAGTTAGGCAACTAAATAACTTTAAGGATCTGAGCAATAGGGCTTAACTTAAACACGAGTGTTCCCACTGATTTGGGGGAACAGTGAGGTAGAAATGTTTGAATGGGAAAATAGCAAATTACTTAAAATTGTGTAAAAAGAAAAGGAGTGCTTGTGGCACCTTAGAGACTAACCAATTTATTTGAGCATAAGCTTTTGTGAGCTACAGCTCACTTCATCGGATGCATACTGTGGAAAATACAGAAGGTGTTTTTATACATATAAACCATGAAAAAATGGGTGTTTACCACTACAAAAGGCTTTCTCTCCCCCCACCCCACTCTCCTGCTGGTAATAGCTTATCTAAAGTGATCACTCTCCTTACAATGTGTATGATAATCAATTGGTTAGTCTCTAAGGTGCCACAAGTACTCCTTTTCTTTTTGTGAATACAGACTAATGCGGCTGTTACTCTGAAACCTCTTAAAATTGTGTGCCTATGAGGAACATATGTGCAGGGTTTTTACCCTTTTTATTACATAAGAACATAGAACATAAGAATGGCCTGACCCAGTATGGCTAAAGGTCCATCTAGCCCAGTATCCCATCTGACAGTGGCCAATGCCAGGTACCCCAACGGGAATGAACAGAATAGGTAATCATTAAGTGATCCAAACAGAGGGTAGAGACACCATCCCTGCCCATCCTGGGTAATAGCCATTGATGGACCTGTCCTCCATTAATTTATCTAGTTTTTTTTTTAACCCAGTTATCGCCTTGGCCTTCACAACATCCTCTGACAAGGAGTTTCATGGGTTGATTGTGCATTGTGTGAAGAAATACTTCATTTTGTTTTTAAACCTGCTGCCTATTAATTTCATTTGGTGGCCCTTAGTTCTTGTGTTATGAGAAGGAGTAAATAACACTTCCTTATTTACTTTCTCCACACCAGTCATGATTTTATAGACCTCAATCATATCCCTCTTAGTCATCTCTTTTCCAAGCTGAAAAGTCCCAGTTTTATTCTTTCCTCATACGGAAGCTGTTCCATACCCCTCATCATTTGTGTTGCCTTTTCTGTACCCTTTCCAATTTGAATATGTTTTTTTGAGATGGCGTGACCACATCTGCAAGCAGTATTGAAGATGTGGGCATACCATGGATTTATATTGAGGCAATATATTTTCTGTCTTATTACCTATCTTTTTACTAATGATTCCCAACATTGTTAGCTTTTTTTTTTTTGACTGCCGTTGAACATTGAGTGGATGTTTTCAGAGAACTACCCACAATGACTAATTTAGACCCCATCATTTTATATTTATAGTTGGGATTATGTTTTTCAGTGTGCATTACTTTGCATTTATCATCACCATTGAATTTCATCTGCCATTTTGTTGCCCGGTCGCCCAGTTTTGTGAGATCCCTTTATAGCTCTTCAGAGTCTGCTTTGGACTGAACTGTATTGAGTAGCTTTGTATCATCTATAAATTTGGCCACCTCACTGTTTACCCCTTTTTCCAGATCATTTATGAATATGTTGAATAGGACTGGTCCCAGTACAGACCCCTGCAGGACACCACTATTTACTTCTCTCCATTCTGAAAACTAACAATTTCCCCCTATCCTTTGTTTTCTATCTTGTAACAAGTTACTGATTTATAAGAGGACCTTCCCTCTTATCCCATGACAGCTTACTTTGCTTAAGATGCTTTGGTGAGGGAACTTGTCAAAGGCTTTCTGAAAATCTAAGTACACTATATCCACCAGATCCCCCTTGTCCACATGCTGGTTGACCTCCACCCCCGCCCTCCAAGAGAGCCTTGTAGAAGGTGATGTGATCAGGGGCATAAGATATTGATCAACTTTGTCCAGGACAAAGAAGGGAAGGATAGAATTTAGTAGAAGAGGCTTTGGCCACTACCTGCCCTTTGAACTCTCTTCTCAGTTTAAGAGAGGCAGAGAAAAGGACATTTCTGCAGCAGCAGCAGTCACATCATCATTATCCAATAGCTGCAACAGAGCCAGCTGAAAATAGTGATGACTATAGTCTGCAGTCTGGTATCTTTCATAAATAGGAGACTCCAATCTAGATGGAATTATTGGGTTACATTTCAAGATTTTCTGAATCTGGCACATCTATTTGGAACAGGGGTAATATGAAATTTTATGCAGGAATAGCTCTGCATTTATCAGTCATGGTTTCTGCATGTTTTGTTGGGGAAATGTCAACATAATGTTTGCTTCTGAGATCTCATAGGCTTTAAATTTCTGTGTGTTAATGGTGACACATTTCCCCCATAAAAAGTTTGATTTTTATTTTAATTCTCGTATGACTATAGATGCCTAACTTTATACATTCAAGCCTGAAAATTGTGGCTAAAGTTATTAGACCTTCTAAAATTTCCCACAAGTCTCTTATTCATAATATATATAGGGAGGCAAGAATTAGTAAATTCTAACTCTTTATCTAATCCATCAATTTGTTGCTTAAATCCCAAAACAATTAATTTTAAAGCTGAAAAATTCCTCCCATTATCCATTATTTTTTATTAGTCTTTCACTCTTACCTCAAATGTGCTAAGGCATGCAAAGCTTCCTTAAAATTCATGTTTGTCTGCTCACCTGTATTTCTCTGGCCATCTCAGGAAACAATATTTGGTGGCCTTGAAAAGTATAACTTTTGGGTAGTACTTCTATTTACTGCATTTCTGATTTTTCATATGGGGGAAAAATGAGATAAGAATAATAATCCTTTTTGGGAGAATGTTTGCTAACTTTATAGCTAAAGTAATCAACATGTCTCTTACTAGCTACTTAAATACTGGTATGATATACTTGTAATATGCTAAAACGAGGAGTCCAGTGGCACCTTAAAGACTAACAGATTTATTTGGGCATAAGCTTTTGTGGGTAAACAACCCCACTTCTTCAGATGCATGGAGTGAAAATTACAGATGCAGGCATAAATATACTGACACATGAAGAGAAGGGCGTTACCTTACAAGTGGAGGACCAGTGTTAACAAGGCCAATTCAGTCAGGGTGGATGTGGTCCACTCCCAATAATTGATGAGGAGGTGTCTGTTAGGATATAGATATTCAGGCCTGTCTGCAAAGGCCTGTACTGTAAGAATTTAGGTGTATTCTGATCACTTGGCTAGTTATAGAGGTATAAAAGAAAGAATCAAAATCACTGTCTGCCTGTGTAAGGTCCTTGTCTTACTGTGACAGTCTGAGGCCCTGTTCTTAGGCTAAGGCCTTTGGTTAAGCAGCAGAGGCAGCCATAAGCTGGGAAGCGACCGGTCACATCCTAACATTCCAAACTAGTCACATTGAAATCAGGTGCTATTGGGCTGTTAGGAATACAATCCTGTCCTGATAGTGCCTATCACCTCCAGAGAAAGGAAAGTGCCTAGAAAATGTAAAAGGAAACTTAGTTTGATAGCATCCTGTCTGGCAAGAACTCACTTATCAATAGCTGGGATGTGGAATCCTCACTTCTGTATTGTTTTGTCATGATAGTTCCCACTTTGCTATTGTTTGTCTGTATAATCTCTGTCTGGTTCTGTGATTGTTCCTGTCTGCTGTATAATTAATTTTGCTGGGTGTAAACTAATTAAAGTGGTGGGATATAATTGGTTACATAATCATGTTACAATATGTTAGGATTGGTTAGTTAAATTTCAGGAAAATGATTGGTTAAGGTATAGCTAAGGAGAACTCAAGTTTTACTATATAGTCTGCAGTGAATCAGGAAGTGGGTGGGTGGGAAATGGGAACAGGGAATGGGGGTGGGGAAATTGGAATCATGTTTTGCTAAAGAGGGGAGATGGGAACAGGGAATGGGGGTGGGGAAATTGGAATCATGTTTGGCTAAGGGCAGGAATGGGAACAGGGACACAGGTGTAAGGCTCTGTGGTGTCAGAGCTGGGAAGGAGGATACCAAGGAAGGAAACTGGAATCATGCTTGCTGGAAGTTCACCCCAATAAACATCGAATTGTTTGCACCTTTGGACTTCGGGTATTGTTGCTCTCTGTTCATGCGAGAAGGACCAGGGAAGTAAGTGGGTGAAGGAATAAGCCCCCTAACAGTGTCAATACCAAGAGAGGGAAAATTTCTTTTGTAGTGAGCCAGCCATGACATGGCTATATGGCTGATGTGACTGGGTCCTCTGATGGTGTTGCTAGAGTAGATATGGGGACAGAGTAGGCAATGAGGTTTGTTACAGGGATTGGTTCCTGGGTTAGTGTTTCTGTGGTGTGGTATGTAGTTGCTGGTGAGTATTTGCTTCAGGTTGGGGAGCTGTCTAAGTTTCGGACTATCCTTAGTTCCTGGGGGAGTTCATTCCAGTCTTGGACTGACCCCAAGAATGTTTGACACTGGCTGGTATTTGGCTACAACTGATGTACTTAAGGTGGATTTCTTTAGTATTCTAGTCACTCTACTGCATGTTTGAAGGAAAAAGCTAATACATCCTTCAGAGAAGGAATCTTCCCTATTTTGGTCAGCAATAGCAGCAGTTGTTTATGACTTTCACAAGCCAGGAAGGGCATGGATCAGATTCACAAGTCTTGGGTCAAGACTCCTGTGGAATCTTCAGAACGTCATAGCAAATGAAGGTACTGAATTCCAGGAATGCAGGTGGTCTGTTGATTGGTGGCTAAAGGAAGAGTGTATGCATACTGATAGTTTTGGAAAAGTAGAATACTAGTTCTTTGTATGGGTTGGCATTCGGTTCGGATGCAGGTTGTAGGCACTCAGGAATGATCAAACCGCTTACCACCCTGCATAGCTCTTTCCTCTTCAGTGAAGGCGAATAGGACGGTTCTCTAGACATGTAACAGAGCCTCAGAATAGGCTTTGAAGGATTTCTAGCAACGTTTGTTTTCCCCATCATCAGCACTCAAGCTTCCACATATCTCCCTCCATCTGGCACAAGATGTTAGAACACCAAGGAGAGCTGCAGGGGAAAGAGGGAAGGAAGGAGCCATTTGGAGTCCAGCATGCTGATTGGCAAGGCCAATATGGGATAGTAATGAGTCACCAGGTCTTTGACTCCTCATCTTGGGGGGGCGGGGGTTGTGTGGTTGTCCATTAGCAGACTTTGGAATTGTTGTAGTACATGAATCTTCACGGTGAAATCTGGATCACTGGTCTTTATTACCTCAGAGGCAGGATGTCTCTGATCACTGTCTTAATGGAAGGGGAAAAAGGGGCTGTCTAAGACAATGCCTGGGTGGCAGGGTTGTCAATCTCAATAAGCCTGGGCTGTTTCACCACTGATACGAACAAGGGATCAGTGAGCATCTTTATGAATCCTTTAGTGTGTGGCAGACAGGGCAAAGCATAACATTTGTGTTACCTTTGGCTCTCGTTTCTACTGTCAGAAGAATTAATTCAAATTAAGTTGTCTTAACAGGGATCTCTTGCCTTTAACGTTAATAGAGGCACCTGTCTAGGTCTGAAGTACTGATTATCCTGTTGGGTTGCCCTCAAAATTATATAAGTATGATAGAATTATAATTATGTAGTAGTAGAAATAAAGATAGACAAAAGAGTATATAGGTATTGTAAAAGGGTATGAACATCAGTTCCATGCTGTTAAATTTCACTATAACAAATGCAAGGCCAAAGAGCTAATTATTTCAGGCCGGTACAGGATAAAGAGTCTGTGCTGGAAAGTGATAAGAACTTTGAGAAAACAATTCTGCTCTTTAAAACAACACCCTGATGCTCTTCCCCCGCAAGAGCCCCTTGTCATGCCCATGTAAATCTTGGTATCCAAAGAGGGAAAAATAGATATTGGGATAAAACTTGTTAAATGAGTCAAGAGTTATAGATTGTGTTAAGTAAAAGAATGAATGATGAGTGCATGGAATTGAGAGCCTGAAGCAGGGAAATAATTGATTAGTAAATGGTGCCAGCCTAATCCTAAGAATTTGGTATCGATGGGCCGAAGAATATGCAAAGTGGAGATAATCGGATGACCCCTGGAGGATGAACTAGAATCCACCCAAAACGCATCAAGGAAGAACAAGATAACACCTAGCCATCATGGAGCCGTCATGGATGTACCACCTGCTGAATGAGCCGATTGATGATCATCTCAGTTGTAAATTCAGCATGATGAAGCAACTTCCATAGACTTGTATTGAACCAGAGACCTATAAAAATTGGGTCTAGGGACTGTGTTCTTTGAGTCTGGTTCTACGACCACCCTCCAAGAGCATCTGATGTGCATCTGACAACGACTCGGCTCCACTCTCATGTCCTGGCCACCTGGCAAGTGATTTGGCATGAGCAACGTCTAGGCTGGTAACTATAACAACCTTTTTGCAGAACCTGTGTGAATATCTGTGTGTGTGTGAATGGATTTATATAGAAATTGCATATAGTAATATTGTTGTATCTGTAATAAATGTGGCATTTTGCCTTGTCCCTCTTACAAGATCCTGTTGGTATCATTTTTATTAGTATAACAATCCTGGGGGAATAAGGTGGGCTAGCTCAGGGCTCAGTGTCATCCAACCAGGTTTTGGTTGTGTTATATTGGGTAGTCTAAGCTAGAGATCAACTCTGATTCCAGTTGTACTGAAGTACCCCAGTAAGTGGTTTTGAAAACGTTTTAGGCTGTGTACTAATTTCCAAATGTAGTCTACCACATACCCCCTAGTATATACAGGATATACCTAGTAAGACTTGGCAATCTAGTCATAAAGAAAATGCATGAACTACCATTACAGGATTTTTCTTGCATACCCCCTGACAAGAGCTCACATACCATAGCGGAACCCCTATCCCAGTATGAAAACCACTGCTCCAAATTACCTACCTGTAGTTTGTTAGACCTAGCAGCATCTTATTTTAATCTTGAATTTATTATTTTTTCACTGAATAATGTATACAAATATTCACTAATTGCTTGAACACTTTTGCCAGTAAAGGTCTATTGTAGAGAGAAAAAACAAAAAAAATTGGAGATTTCAGGTTTTATTAGGAAAAAGTTTCCACTGACTTTTTTTCTTCCTGAGTTATTCCCCAAGCTCCAACAGTCACATTAATAAGACAGAAGTTTTGAGTACCAAGACACTGTAAACATTGTACTACATAAGTCAAAGATACCCAAATATAGAATAGAAGCAAATTTATATGTAGCCTGATTTGTTATTCACTTTGAACCTTGTGCAGTCAGTTACACCTGTGCAGAGTGAGTGTAAAATACTACCATTCTAGTCTGCTAGCATTTTACATCCACCATTGATTACTTTACCCTAATATCAAATATTTATGTGGCACAGGGATAATTGATAATTGTGCAAGGTGCAAAAGAGAAGAATCAGCCCCATAGTAAAATATGGATTTGTTATGGCATATATAATTCATATGTGCAAAGACTCAAACTTTAAGGCCAGAAGGGACCATCATGATCTACTCTGACTTCTGGCACATGGCAGGTCACAGAACCTCACTCTCCCACTCTTATAATAGATCCATAACCTCTGGCTGATGTCCTTAAATTATAAAGTGTATATAAAAAAGTTCAAGTTACAGAGAATCCACCATTTACTCTAGTTTAAACCTTCAACAGATTTGTGCCCCACACTGCAGAGGAATGTGAAAAATCCCAAAGGTCTCTGCCACTCTGACCTGGGGGAAAATTCCTTCCTGACCTAAATATGGTGATCAGTTAGACTCTGAGCATGTCAGCAAAACCTGCTAACCAGACACCTGGGAAAGAATTATCTGTAGTGACTCCATCTAGTGTCCCATCTCGGGCCATTGTGGATATTTGCTACTAGCAGTCACAGATGGGCTATATACCTTACTAGGCAGTATCATCAGAACATATTCTCCATAAACTTGTCAAGCTCAGTCTTGAAGCCAGTTAGTATTTTGCCTCCAGTGCTTCCCTTGGAAGGTTGTTCCAGAACTTCATTCCTTTGATGGTTAGAAATCTCTGTCTAGTTTCAAGCCTAAACTTGTTGATGGCCAGTTTGTGGTTGTGTCAACATTGATGCTTAACTTAAATAAATGCCTCTCCACCCCTGGTATTTATCCCTGTGATGTATTTATGGAGAATAATCATATCTCCTCAGCCTTCTTTTGTTTAGCTTCAACAAGCAAACTCATTGTCTCCTCTTGTAAAGTAGGTTTTCCATTCTTCTGAACATCCTAGTAGCCCTTCTCTACCACTGCTCTAGTTTGAATTGCACACAGTATTCCACATGAGGTCTCACCAGTGCCTTCTATAATAACAATCCTCAGGTTTCAGAGGGTTAGCCATGTTAGTGTGTATCAGCAAAAACAACAAGGAGTCCTTGTGGCACCTTAGACTAACAAATTTATTTATTTTTGTTTTAGCCCATGGAAGCTTATGCTCAAATAAATTTTAGTCTCTAAGGTGCCCCAAGGACTCCTCTACCTTGCCTAATGCATCCTAGGATTGCATTAGCCTTTTTCATGGATGCATTACATTGGCAATTCAGTCATCCTAGGATTGACCATTACACCCAGGTTTTAACTCCTCCCCTGTCACTTCCAACTAATATGTCTGCAACTTTTAGCAACATTTCTTGTTGTTAGTTCTTAAGTGCATGACCTTGCACTTTGCTCTATTAAACGGCCACCCATTTCTATTACTTCAGTTTTTGAGATCATCCAGACTCTCTTGTAAGAGAGTTCAATACTCCTCCATATAGGCAATACCTCCTAACTTTGTATTAACACATTTTGTGCACTTTCATTAATGACCTTGGCACTAAAAATGGAAATGTTAAACACTTGTCCCAAGAGTGCTCCCTGAGGAATACCACCAGTAACCTTCCTTCGGTCTTACAGTTCACCTTTCAGTATGACCTGCTGTAGTCTCCCCTTCAGCCAGCTCCTTATTCACCTTTCACTTCTCTCATTAATTCCCACATTCTCTAATTTAACTAAATTTCCCACGTGGAACTGTATCAAATGCCTTAGTGACACCCAGGTAGATGATTTAATAAAAAAAAAAAGTAGATCTAAAGAATTGGTTGGCCTCTCAAAGAAAGAAATCAGGTTGGTCTGGCATGATCAACCTTTTGTAAAATCATGTCGTATTTTAATGCCAATTAGCATTTACTTCTATGTCCTTAGCTACTTTCTTTCAAAATTTGTTTTAAGACCTTGCATACAATTGAGATCAAACTAATGGGCCTGTAGTTTCCTATTTACGTTCCCCCAACCCCTTTCTTAAAAAACAAAACAATATTAGCAATTTTCCAGTCATAGGGTATGACCTCCAAGTTTATGGATTCATTTAAAAAAATCCTTGGTATTGTGCTTACCATTTCATGTGCCAGTTCCTTAATCTCCATCCAAGAATATTATCTCTCCCCCTTCCCCCCGCGCGCACACACACTTGGTCTCATTAAGATGTTTGACTTCCACATTGGATGTAGTAATTTCTACTTGCATATACAAATTTCTGTTAGCCACCCTCCAAAGCGCCTCATTACCCTTACTAAAAATGGAGGCAAAGTATTCATGTAGGTGTTGGACCAGGCCTAGATTATCTTTAATCTTCACCCTATCCTCAGTGTTTAGTAGTCCCACTTTCTTTGTTTTCCCCTTTTTATTTATATGGCTGTAGAATCTTTCTATTTTGGTTTTAATTTTCTTTGCAAGGTCCAACTCTGATTGGGTTTTGGCAGTTCACTTTTTCCCTACACTTTCTGACCTCCAAGAGGTAGCTTTCCTTTCTAATCGATCTCATTTCCATTCCTTGTATGCTTTCCAATTTCTATTAATAATGTGTTTGAGATGTTTGCTCATCTAATTAGGTCCACAACCCTTCCCTATGATTCCCCCCCCCCACCTTGGGATGCAGGCTTCAGATAGCTTCTGCAACTATAAGTGTTCCAAGACTCCTCCATGTTCAGATCCATGTGTTTATCTGTCCAGTCCACTTGTCTAACTGTTGAAATTAATCTATCATTGAAGGGCCTGTGGAGCAGAGAGAGATAACAGCAGTCATATCAGCCCCCCAACCCCACAGCAGAGATGACTCTGTACCACCTCCACATGGAGCAATGCAGAGAGAGTTTGGAACTGGGCCAATATAGCAATTGTTACCTAGCCAAAACTAAAGCCTATGGAATTCAAGGGAGCGTGCATTTACTTATATCTTCAAGTTTATAATGCCATTCCACTTATTTTTTAATAAGTGATGTGCACCTAGATAAGCCACTTCACTCCATGATGTTCAAAGATTATAAACTTCCCAAAATGTACTTATTCCACTTTATTTCTTCTGATCTAAATTATATTCTATTAAAGACTACCTTGAATGTCTCTTCAATCTAGGGGTTTGATCTTTTAAACACTTACTGCATTTAAATTACATGGAAGTTTCTCTCATGTAAGTGGGAGATTTGGGGGCACAGCTTTTTAAATGGCGTATTTCTTTTTTGAAGAAGCCATATTTTCATTGTCATCTACAACTAGAAATACCTTACCCATTTTTCTGAATGATCAATTGATGACTGGATGGTGTGTGTGTGGCTGACATACACTCTGTTTGCATTGGCCTTCCCCTTCTAATAGGTTTTTATTGCTCATTCCTGACTATTCCACTATGATTACATTATATTGTCTGTTAATGTACTGTGGGCTTTAGCGTAGGAGAAAAAAAATCAATTTTCTCCAGTTATTAAACATAGCCCAGACCCTGAGTTTATCCACAGACAGTGGATAGGGTCAGATCCTCAGCTCCTGTAAACTGGAGTAAATCCACTGACATGGGGTCTTATTTTAATGGAGCTATGTCAATATACATCAGGTGATTACCAGGTCCATATTTGCTACCGAATTGTGTAGGAGCATACTGATCAAGAGAAATGCATGCTCCTACACAATTATAAAAGTGTCTATATATGCATATATAGGACTGTATTCTACCTTACACTTTACCTTCTATAGCGCATCTCTCAACTTTTCTTCTCCATATTGCTGATATTTACAATAGCTGAACCCAGCTCAGAATAGAGCTGTTTGACTCCTGTGAATATTGGATGTTTTGAAACCTGAATTTGGACTGGACTCCAAATTATGCAAATAACCTTTACAGTAAGCTAACCCAAAATTCTGAGTCCCAATAACCCCACACTTCATAGTGTTCAAAGTCAAGATTAACACTTCACAGCTTGGACCATATTTAAATTAATTTCCCAAGTTTTACCAGTTATTCTCTAGTCTCGGCAGCATTTCATTGCTAGTGGAAAACAAAGATGTTAGAAATAGAAGTCACACTGTAGGAAGCAGAAAAATGATGAAATCTACAATAAAGATTAGATGGGGGGGAAAGTGTGGCTCAGACAGGGTAAGAAAGACCTCCACTGCAAGCAAAACATTATGGAGGAAGAATTGTATGATGATTGGTATCACTAGACTTAAACCAAAAGGGAGATGTTCAACTATAGATAGTACCCCAAGAAAATCTCATTACTGCTAATAAATATTCTTTAAGCACAAAACACTTGTCCAAGTACCGTATGTTACTGCTGGAATCTGATCAGGAAACAAAAGTTGCAATTGCATATAGCACAAAAATCTTAGGTTTCACATTAATTTCTCCTCTTAGATGTGTTGTGCTATCATCAGAATTTTAAAATAAAACTTTCCTATACGATATTTTACTATTGAGGCCCACATTTGCAAAACCCTGCACCTCTGCAGTGGATAAGATGCCTACAGGGTACACAGGAATATTTGTTTTTAATATGCCCCAAAAACCCCACACTTGAATTTGTGCATGCATGCTAATTGTGTATAACAGGTGTTTAGGGTTGTGAGGTGTGATCTGTTATCAAATGAAACCTGTTGGCTTTGGTTCACTGACTACTGTTCTAATGCAGATGATACTTGTAAAACACCTGCTGTTACTTTTGCAACATCAGCCCCTGCCTCTCAGCAACCAATGCAGATTGTGCATAGGTGCTAGTGAGATCTCAAGTGATTTCCTGCACAGATCTACAGAAATGACTATTTTCATTTTACAAGTATTTATAAGGAAGGGACTAGTGAAATTTTTGCCAATAGGAGAGCTTCCCCCCCACCCCTCCCTCCATCTGATCCAGGCTATTTTACTATTCCCACCAACAAATAGTTTTCACTGTGCACATGGAAAAAATATCACTATAGCAAAATTACAAATTCACGCCCAGAAATATTAACTTCTGTCATGTAATTCAAGTGAACCCTATGGGGATGCCGTTGTTCACACTGGTGAGCACTTACTATCTGTCTGTATTAGATGTCCCCCCATTTCTGTTTTATCTAACCACCTCGCAATCTTTGAACGTATTATCACAGCACCCCTATGGAGGTAGGGAAATATTATTATCCTCATTATACATATAGGGCAATGAAGCACACAGAAACAAAGGCTATATCTACATTATGAATGTAGATTGTGATTTCCCCTCTGCTCAATGAGCTAGAGTGAGTATAAATAGCAGTGTAGATGCAGTAGCACAGGTAGTGGCTGGATACACATGGCTGAGCCATATCAAATACACACCCACCTGAAATGGTGGGTATGTACTTGGCACAGCTCAGTCCCATCTCTGCTACACTTCTATTTATGTTCAGACTAGCTTGATGGGAGCAGGGGAAAATCAGCCTCCTAGCTTATAGTTTAGGCATAGCTTAAGTGTCAGATTTTAGGAAATAGATACCCAAATACCTTTAAAACACTGGCCCTAAATGACTTGGCCAATGTCATGCAGCTAGTATATGGTGGAGCAGGGAACTGAAAACATTAGAGCCCCCTAAACCAGAGTTGGGAAAACTTTTTGGCCCAAGGGCCACATCTGGGTGGGGAAAATGCATGCAGGGATACAGATGTAGGGCTGCGGCATGGGTGCGGTGTGCAGGAAAGGGTTTAGGGCCAGGGGTTGGGGTGCAGGAGGGGTTCGGGGTATGGCCTGGCGCCACGTACCTGGAGCAGCTCTGGGGTGGCAGCAGTGTGCACCGGGGCCAGGGAAGTTTGCCTGCCTGCCCTGGTGCCGCGCTACTCCCAGAAGTGGCCAGCACCATGTCCCTGCAGCCCCTGGTGGGGGCGGGGACAGAGGGCTCTGCTCATCGAAGCACCCATTGGCCACAGAGGAAGTACCCACAGGCGAGGGCAGTTTCCTGTTCCCAGCCAATGGGAGCTGCGGGAGGCGGTGCCTGTAGGAAAGGGCAATGCACGGAGCCCTCTGCCCCACCAGGGACTGCAGGGACGTGATACTAGCCACTTCCAGTAGCGGCACAGGACCCATGGTGCCACAGGGGTGGCAATCCCGTGGGTCAGATTCAAAGCCTTGATGCAGACCATTGTTTGCCCACCCCTGCCCTAAACACTGGACCATCCTCCTGTCAACATGAGTGCCACTGAAGTCAGTGGGACTACTCACATGAGTAATTGCTCACCGGTGAAAGTAAGGGTTTCATAATCAGGGCAAAGTTTGTATTTGTAATTATTAGATTAATTGAATTTATTAACCAATTAATTTGGGCATTTTTCAGTCAAGCTGTCTTACATTATAAGTTTCAGAGTAACAGCCGTGTTAGTCTGTATTCGCAAAAAGAAAAGGAGTACTTGTGGCACCTTAGAGACTAACCAATTTATTTGAGCATAAGCTTTCGTGAGCTACAGCTCACTTCATCGGATGCATACTGTGGAAACTGCAGAAGACATTATATACACAGAGACCATGAAACAATACCTCCTCCCACCCCACTCTCCTGCTGGTAATAGCTTATCTAAAGTGATCATCAAGTTGGGCCATTTCCGCACAAATCCAGGTTTGCCCACCCTCCGCCCCCCCACACACAAACTCACTCTCCTGCTGGTAATAGCCCATCCAAAGTGACCACTCTCTTCACAATGTGCATGATAATCAAGGTGGGCCATTTCCGCACAAATCCAGGTTTTCTCACCCCCCACCTTTTTTTTTTTTTTAACATTATAAGATGCTTCTCTTTGTTGGACATGCCTAAGATGTATTGAAAGTGCATGATTTGGTGACCTCAGAGTTGTAGGACTCAGACCCCTAAGAAAACAAGCAGCTGGTTGATTAGACAAAAGTATCAAAGGCCAAATTTTGCCCTGGCATAACTGTATGTAGGACCTACTTAAAATGAATTGGAAGTGAGGCTGCTTTAGACAATTAAAAATCATTTGTCTCATAGTTTTTACACTATTATGAAATCCAGACAAGGAAGACCTTTATTCTAATCCCACACTTGCCAATATACACAGTGAGCAACTCCTCTTACATCAGTGGAATTATGTTCTTTTAAAAACCTGTTTAAGTGAAGTCAGAAACAGGCTCAAATGGAACAAAAATGCCCTTTAAATTTAGTGTAGCCCCAAGACAAATACAAATATGTATATTAAATTTAGGTAAAGTTTGACTGAGTGTTCCATTTTGCAGTATATCTAGGTTTTGTAGATTAATGCAATTACAATTCAGATCTCAGTTTCCTGGGAATTATTTTGAAGTGTGGTACTTATGATCACTAAAAGGAAATAATTTATTACAGGTCAGTCAATTTCAAGAGATGAGGGAAAAGCAAAGGATCAGATCCCAGAAAAACAGGTATATATTTACAGACAGAAGGTGGATGGGAACTCAGAATATCAGTATAGGGCAAGTGTGTCAAAGGACAGGAGCTTCTGCAGTTAGTACAAAAACTCTGTTGCTTGGAATAATTTAAGAAGGGAACTTCTCATTGTAATGTTTGTTGCACAGCTATTATTTGACCTCATTCTGAAAAACACAAGAGAAATGTTTTCTCACTGGCCTCAAAAAAATCATTTGATAATGAAAGCTAGAAGGAGATCTCAGCTGTTCATGTTTGTTTCCAGGTGTTCAGAACAAAATCTAATGCAGTCTGGAAGCTGAGAGAAAAATCTTGAACTCAAGTGCATTCATGTAACAATTTCAAATAGCTGAAAATGCTTTCCAATGTCTTTTCTTGAGCAAAATGGTAGGGTTTTGTGGGGTTTTTGGCTTTTAATTTTTTTTTAAAATAACCCTACCATCACCCACCCCGCTAGTCAAAAAATGCTAGGAGAGATTTTAAAATGTTTCTCCAGAATTTTCTTACACAGTTTATGATAACTATGTTTACAGCTAGATTGTTTCTCACTAGGGCTGGTTAAAAAAGAAAAAAATAAATATTTCCCCATCAGAAAATTTGGTTTAATTAATCAAAGTTTTTCTATGGGTAAAGATGTTAAACTCGAAACACAGCATTTCATTTCAGGTTGACAATCACTGCCTTTGTCTGGGCTGCCACAATGCCTCGGTTAGCTGTAGTTCCAAGTCGCTCATACACACATTCTTCCTGCTCTCTGGCTGGAGTACATCTCTTCCATGATGCAGACCATAGTTTTTTTCTGTGTCTGAGCCATTTTGTGGTGATTTCTAGGGCCATTAGGCATCACAAAAGCTCATCCATAGGAGAGGCTGCAAGTGCTTCATTGGAGATGAGGGACTCAAGACCACTCCTGTGAGGCTTTGTGGCAGCTCCTGAGGATGCAGAGATTAATGTTGACCTAACCCAAAACAACAAGCTTTTCTGTCCAGGTATGTTGAGAGTTTGACTGAAGATATTGAAACAAATCTTAATTTCCAAATGGAAGTTTTTGGAACTTTTTGTTCCACAATATTATTTCAACGAGTTTTAAATTCTAATTCAGGATTAAAACTAACGTTAAAATAGAGTATTTTCTCATAGGATGAAAATTTTTTGATAAGCTCTATTTTTTTAGAGATATATGACTTGGCATAATGGATCAGGCCCATGGTCCCTCTAGTCTGCTATCCTGTCTGACATGCCCACACATGAGAACGGTGGTGTTGTGCAGTGCCTTCCTACTATCTCCTTCCATAGAGCAGGCAGAAAGGGAGAGTGTCATTAAATTGGAGCAAGGCAGTATGGGTGCACAATTTGCTTGTGGTATCAGCCTGCAGCCAATTGATATGCAACTGGCGCAAGCAGGGAAGAATGGGTAGGGGAAGAAGAAGTGGGTGGCAACCTGAGCAGCAGTGACCATGAGATGGTTGAGTTCAGGTTACTCACAAAAGGAAGAAAGGAAAGTAGCAAAAGAAAGAAAAACCAAGCTTCAGGGAAGCCTTAGGGACTCCGTTAGGGAACAGATGGGCAGGATCCCCTGGGAGGCTAATATGAGGGGGAAAGAAGTCCCGGAAAGCTGGCTGTTTTTTAAAGAAGCCTTATTGAGGGCTCAGGAACAAATTATCCCAATGTGCAGAAAGAATAGCAAATATGGCAGGTGGCCAGCTTGGCTTAACAGTGAAATCTTTGGTGAGCTTAAAAAACACAAAAAGGAAGCTTATAAGAAGTGGAAACTTGGAGAGAGAGGACTCAGGAGTATAAAAATATTGCTTGGGCATGCAGAGGTATAATCAGGAAGGCCAAAACACAACTGGAGTTGCAGCTAGCAAAAGGATGTGAAGGGTAACAAAAAGGAAAAGGTCAGAGAAAGTATGGGACCCTTAATGAATGGAGGAAAAAGTGACAGACGGTGTGGAAAAAGCTGAAGTACTCAATGCTTTTTTTGCCTCTGTCTTCACAGACAAGATCAACTCCCACACTACTGTCCTGGGCAACACAGTATGGGGAGGAGGTGAGCAGCCCTCAGTGGTGAAAGAACAGGTTAAGGACTATTTTGAAAAGCTGGACATGCACAAGTCCATGGGTCCAGATCTAATGCATCCAAGGGTGCTGAGGAAATTGGCTGATGTGATTGCAGAGCTATTAGCCATTATCTTTGAAAACTCATGGCAACCGGGGGAGGTCCTGGCCAATTGGAAAAAGGCAAATACAGTGCTCATCTTTAAAAAAGGGAAGGAGGAAAACCTGGGGAACTACAGACCAGTCAGCCTCACCTCAGTCTCTGGAAAAAAATCATGAGGCAGGTCCTCAAGGAAACCATTTTGAAGTGCTTGGAGGAGAGGAAGGTGATCAGGAACAGTCAACATGGATTCACCAAGGGCAAGTCCTGCCTGACCAACCTGACTGCCTTCTATGATGAGATAACTGGCTCGATAGATATGGAGAAAGCAGTGGACATGATATATCTTGACTTTAGCAAAGCTTTTGATACGGTCTCCCACAGTATTCTTGCCAACAAGTATGGATTGGATGAATGGACTATGAAGTGGATAGAAAGCAGGCTAGATCATCAGGCTCAATGGGTAGTGATAAATGGCTTGAAGTCTAGTTAGCAGCTGGTATCAAGCTGAGAGCCCCAGGGGTCAATTTTGTTCAACACTTTCATTAATGATCTGGGCGATGGCATGGATTGCAGCCTCAGCAAGTTTTCAAATGACATTAAGTTGGGGGGAGAGGTAGATATGCTGGAGGGTAGGGATGGGGTCCAGAGTGACCTAGACAAATTGGAGGATTGGGCCAAAAGAAATCTGATGAGGTTCAACAAGGACAAGTGCAGAGTCCTGCACTTAGGATGGAAGAATCCCATGCACTGGTACGGGCTGGGGACTGACTGGCTAAGCAGCAGTTCTGCTAAAGAAGACCTGGGGATTACAATGGATGAGAAGCTGGATATGTGTCAGCAGTGTGCCCTTGTTGCCAAGAAGGCCAACAGCATATTGGGCTGCATTAGAAGGAGCATTGCCAGCAGATCAAGGGAAGTGATTATTTCCCTCTATTCAGCACTGGTGAGGTCACATCTGGAGTACTGTGTCCTTTTTTGGGCCCCCCACTACAGAAAGGATGTGGGCAAATTGGAGAGCATCCAGCAGAGGGCAACAAGAATTGTCAGGGGGCTGGAGCACCTGACTTATGAGGAGAGGCTGAGGGAACTGTACTTGTTTAGTCTGCAGAAGAAAAGAATGGCGGGGGGGGGGGGGGCGGATTTGATAGCAGCCTTCAACTACCTGAAGGGGGGTTCCAAAGAGGATGGAGCTCGGGTGTTTTCAGTGGTGGCAGATGGCAGAAGAAGTAATGGTCTCAAGTTGCAGTGGGGGAGGTCTAGCTTGAATATTAGGAAACACTGTTTCACTAGGAGGGTGGTGAAGCACTGGAATGGGATATCTAGCGAGGTGGTGGAATCTCCATCCTTTAGAGGTTTTTAAGACCTGGCTTGACAAACCATCCCTGGCTGGTATGATTTATTTGGGGTTGGTCCTGCTTTGAGGAGGAGATTGGACTAGATGATCTCATGCGGTCTCTTCCAACCCTAATCTTCTTTGAATAGTGTGCCTCAGAGAAGTGTCTTTATTCACAATGACATTTAAGCTTCTTCAGAGTTAGTACCACTTCCTCAGGGCTGTGACTAAAAAGACAATTTAGCCTGCAAAGTGTACTACTATGGTGCAAACAAACATATGGTTTTCAGACCATGGCTTTCACTGTGTGTGTGTGTGTGATGTACATGATGACATCACTTGCATACACAGGTGTGTAAGCAATCTGAGGCCAGACAAACCTCTCACTATGTGTTGATTCATTTTATCCATTCTAAGAACATACATGTAGAATGGGGATCAAGGAACCTCAAAACATTTGTTATTCAGTGCAGATGAGAAATTTGGATGCTTGTCTGAACTTTTTCAAGCCTCATGTGTTTGTAATATTGGACTTGGAAGCTCACAAGATGTTCTCACAAGGGATATCCAGTCCTACTATTTTTAATCAGGTTAGCTTAATCACTTCTCTAGCGAAAAAAGACTTCTCTGCAGTGACTCTGAAACAGAAATCTAGTTTGAGCTAAACTATGAAGTAAAGGTGCTTGCAAAAATCATTTTAAAAAATCCTAATAAGTGTTTTGGTTCTGGTTCATTTCCAGTTTTGGAAGAAGGATCATGGTTTTGGTTTTATCTGAGCTGACTCACCCATCCATATAATAAAGCTCAAAAATGACTACCTTAATCTAGATGGACAACTAAGAAAATAGCCTTTTATATCACTCATCTGGTCTTGACTCAAAGCTGAATTTTAATCAAACAAATTTTGAAGTGAAATACATTGCACAAAGATAAGTGGGCTCTTCAAAACCTACACCATTTACATTCCCTGTGACATCAGACTGTGTATGAAAATTCATTAACAAAAGTAAAAGTGACAGTCTCTAATAAGACTGCTTTTAAAAAGCCAACATAAATATGAGATTTTGATGGTTTCTGTAGACACAAAGGGGAAATTGAACTAATAAGCCAACAGATAGATTCAGAGATACTGAGGCAGCCTGACCTGCAGTACTAGAAAATTTTGCACCTGGATTCACCACAGACAGACTGATTGGAAAGCGTTATATAGGACTTTCATTACTTGATATGTGCAACCACATTCAATTCAAAGTGGCTATATGCATGTAATCGTGATCCTAGTTTGACTCACCAACTCCAATCCTCAAGCTGTGCTGGGCACCGGAACCAAAAAGGGGGAGGCAGAAGCTGGCTTTATATCCCCTTTATCTTCCCCCTCCTTTCCAATTCTGGGCCCAGCCAAGCCTGTGGTACAATTTAACACAGCCCAAGTTTGTCCTTAGTGAGGAGAAACGGTAGCATTTTAATGTGCAAGAACTAGTGGGGAAAAAAAAAAAAAATCAAGTTGAGACTTTGAAAAGTTTCTCTAGAAATGACAGTTCTCCCTTCTCCCTGTGCTTGTCTCTCCCCCACTCCACACACTGCACCAGCAGGGGGAATCCTTAAGTGGCAGATTCCAGAAGTGGGTCATTAACATAACAGGCACCTGCAGAGATGTCCAGACGGACCCAATAATTAGAGCCTATTTCCAACACAAATAGACCAATTCTACTGAGAAATCGCCATCCATAATTGCTTCCATGCACTAAGCCACAAGAAACAGATTTCAAAAGAAAACTTCTATCTCGCTGCTCATGGTTTTAGCATACAATCAGTGAAAGCATCCATAGGGCACTGTGTATAAGATATGTTAATTAACAAGCTTTCAAAACACTACTTACTGTCACTAGTGTAGAGGAAGCGGTGTTTAAAACATGTGAACTGGACATGTTCAGTGCCAAGTGGTGTTTGAAAGTATTAACACATGAACATAATAGCTAAAATGTTTGCTAAGTACAAATAGTTTTGCCAGGCTTAACAAGGCCTGAGACACCTAGAGAGAGACTGTACTGAAACAGGAAATATGTTCACAGCATGAATACACACAACAGGTGATACTATTATTGTTAAATTCCATGCAAGGGTGTGTAATCTCCAACTGTGTGCAGAGTCACAGAAATCCAGCCATCCCTAGCAATAAAAGGAATTGTGAAGCTCAGAGTCTAATGCATCAATTTGGTAACAGCTGTTTAGTTTGTTAAGTGAAAATTGATCAAGGTATTTCATGAAATTTATTCGTTTTCACACTTAAGCTATCTAACACAATGCAATGATTACACAGGGATACTTTTGTATTTCATTGAAATGTTTTTAAAGTTTCCTATTAGTTCCCTTGGAAAGGAGCCTCTTTTTTTAAGAGTCCGTCACACACAGCAGTAATCACATATTATTCTGCATAGATTGATGTAACTGCAATTTTCTCCAGGAAAATCTCTGAAAGGAAACAAAGAAAGAACATTTGTTATTCACACAATAGGAGTCTGGCCAGAACTGAGAACCCTTCGCACATTATATCATGTGATACACAAGCCAGTGCTGAATTATGCTGATCCTTAGTCATTTTACTCTAAAATTCTCCCTACTGCCTTATTATAAACTAAGAGCTTAGGTTATGCTTTTAATCACCAGGCTTGATTAAGGAGTGCCATGTTGCTACGTGGGGCCAGCACCAGCCTCAGGAGGGAGCTGTGCCTGTGAGATAGGACAATTGCCTCTCCGGCTCCCCTGTTGTTCCAAGGGGGAAGTGATCAGCTACTGGCCTATCCAAGACAAAATGCACATGAATCCCACTGAGGCTTTGTTGTGAGCTAGGTGCTAAGTTGCGGGATGTTATCAGGACGAAGGTGGCTTCGTGCCTAGCCATCTGCTGAAATTTAGGCACCTCAGGGACTTTAACAGTGAGCATTTAGGGCTTGTCTACACTGGCACTTTACAGCGCTGAAATGTGCTGTGTTCAGGGAAGTGTGTTTTTACAAGGAAGTTGCAGTGCTCTAAAGTGCCAGTGTAGACAGTGCACCAGCGCAGGTAGCTACTCCCCTTGCGGAGGTGGGTTTTTTAGAGCGCTGGGAGACCTCTGCCATGACTACACAAGCCACGTTAAAGTGCTGCCATGGTAGCGCTTTAACATTGCCGGTGTAGACAAGCCTTAAGTGCCGAGGGACTTTAGGCAGCAGCTGAGCAGGGGTTTTGTGAATACCAAGTGCTGACCAGAGGCCTCTAATGCCACTTCATACATCTAAGTACCCTTGTCAATCCCATCCAAGCAACTGTCTAGTCCTAGAATAGGAGTTCACATCATTGTCATGCCTATGAATGGGGATCCTCTTCTCTGTTTGGTGAGGCACCTAGCACATTCACTGGTGCCGAGAGAAATAATGAAAAATTGGTGCCAACTCTTCTCCACAAAACATGGAAAAGCTAGTTGTCCTGCTCCTCCTCCCTGAACCTTGTGTGCCCAGAAGCTAATGGCTATCTTAGCCTCAGTACCTCAGACAATTGCATTTACCAGATCTTCAGTAGATTTTTTTTTTAAATAAGACATTGAGATAAAGCAATTTAAAAAGGTAGACTTTTATTCTTTTAGAGACACCAGTCAGAAGGCTATGTTCTGGCTGATGCAGTGTTGAAAGACTGAGCTTCCCTCCCCCAACCCCAGAACCTTAAAAGGACAATATTTTTACTGACATTCTATCATTTTTCCAGTACTATTGTCAAGTTTAAGAAGGCCAAAGAATCCAGATAACATCTTGAATAATATTTATACAGCCTCCAAATAATTTAGCATTTCAAACCCAGAGTAGATTCAGGCGTCTGTTTACAACCAGGTATGTCAACATTTTACAGAATCCAAATATAGTTATCAAACATAACCAGGCCTCTACAATATTAGAACATAGTTACCACTCTTAAGTATAAAGTGTGAAGGCACAAGGATAGATTATATAGATGAAGTTGCCCAAGAAGGATTGAAATTATCAGTACATGAGTCTAAGAAATGCCACTGTTTAGAAATAGGAAAGCATTTTTTTTAAAAAAAATAAAGGTTTTACTAAAACTGCCATGTGAGTTAAGGCTCAATTTACTTTCTATCAAGAGAAAAAAAATCCAGTATACTAGTCAGTGATGTAATCATACGAAAAATCAATGTATTCTTCTACTGGTGCTGTGCTGTCCAATCCTCCACGAGAGTATATTAGTTCCCTTGGAAAGGAGCCTCTTTTTTAGAGTGTCACACAGCAGTAATCACATATTATTCTGCAATAGATTGATGTAGCTGCAATTTTTGTAGAGTTAAGAATTCGTATGTCTGCATGATGGACATCTTTCATTGCAAATTTAAGACTTTGATTATATTCCTGTAACAGCCTGCCTTATGAGCCCTTGTTAATTTTTAATCAGGGAAACAGCAAGAGTAGCAACACACATGGTTTCAAATTCACGTTACAACATCAGCTGCTTGATAAAAGTAGACTAGAAAGGTTATTGAACCAATATCCCCATAGTCAGCAACCACTAAATGAGTGGCCTTGCTTCTCTAAAGCTTGTACAACCTGGCACCCACATATCATAAGGAATTCACTGAACACTGGGGAGGGAAGAAAAATGAGACATATTATATATGTGTCTCAGGGACTTTGTTGAGTCTGCACTATACAAGTCAGAAATATGACCTGCATAATTAGCACTCCCTAAATAAATAGGTGTCTCTCTGTAAAGCTTTTTACTTTGACATCGGTATTACGCCACAAGGCTCAACTGAAGTCAGCTGAAGAAACAAATCAACAAGAAGTTTGATAGTGCTGCACTGTGAAGTTATCTGGCTGGTCCAGGAGCATTTAGTAAATGTTTTCTGTGAAACATTCCAGCAGGAATTAGGAGTGTTCTGTCTCAATCGAATCAGGAAATCCATTCTTCGCAGGACGGCTTTACACACCAGTTCTATACCTCCTGGAATGCTTATGCTTTCTTCTCATGGCAAGTTCACCTTGCCATCCTTTCCTTATCAACTTACAAGTCTTTTTTAAAACAGTCTCCCCCTTTATAAATGGGGTTTTAGAAGTGCTGTATGTATTTAGCCACTTATATATTTCTAAACCTGCTATTTAAAATTCAAATAGCTAATTGCATCATGAGCGCAATGCTGAATTCTGAACACGGACGTATCACACCCCTTTCAGTATTAAGTAGCTCTTGTAATTTACAGTTGTGGCTTGATGGCAATAATTTCAGTTGCCTAAATCAAAAGTTTTCTAGGTGATCTTGAGTGTTCCTGTATAATTTATGTTAAAACGCAGATGGATTGAGATTTCAGCTCAGATGGACTGAGATTTTTCTTTACGCTTAGTTTTCCCATTGACTTGAATTACACCAGCACTCACCACGTTATAGATATCAATATTTGCAGAACACTACCACATGGGCCCCCCAATTTTGGTGGGGCCACTGTTGTTTTTGGTGTTTTATAAACAGACAAAAATGGTCTATTATTTCAAGGAGAGCATGCTGCTAGTCTGGTTAGATAAGTGAGAACTTAAATTCCAACATCATCATCATCTAATGATGAAAGAAAAGCTAACTAGATGCTCATGTGAACTAGTTGTTCCAGCAGTTCAGTGATATTACAGTTTATGACTTGATTGAGGCCTTTACAAACATATCATTAACGTTCTCAAAGCTAACATAACCAATGCTTTCTTATAATCCCTTCCTCTTGCAAGAGTGTATTCTAGAGACATTTGGACAGTCCATTGGAGCTGTTCACTTCAGCTCTCCTATATAGTCACAAGCATTCCAGCTAGCCAACCATACTCTAAACTACCTCTAAAACTGACTGTTTCTGTTTACGAAGGCAGTTTTCTTGCACCTGATTCCACAGTTGAATTATAACCATTCAAAAATAGGATTGTAATGAAACACTCAGACTAATATTTTAATCCTTGGCATCCTAAACTTGGTTTAAATCTTGTCTCTCTCACCAATGAGAGTTGGTCCAATAAGAGATATTACGTGATCCACCTTGTCTCTCATATCCTAAGCTTATACAAACAATAGCATATATTTGTATGCCTATGGTCTGAGCACCCACAGTTCTGAGTAAAATAGGGAGAGCTGTGGGTGCACAATATCTGAGCACACAGGCACTAGGCCATACATTTAAGTACCCAAATAAAGAATATTGATGCCTAATTTCAGGCAGTCTAATTTGAAAATTTGGCTACAGTCCTTCAACAGCACTTGTAGGCACTAGTGTATTACATGGTTTCACATTGCATTGCTTTATCTTGTGTCCTTCATGGAAATTCCACACATTTTATGATTAATTGACCTCTCAAGCCATTACACTATTCTGCCTGACATGGTTAGCTTGATAGTAAGTCAACTGTGCTTTTTCAAATGGATCTAAAGATAATACCAATTGAAAGGACACTCTGTTTCACTGTCCAGAGACCCTAGAATACTGGTCATCCTGAAAGAATGTTTTACCAACAATTCTCCCTTAAAAAAAGCCAGACAAGTTCCTAGTTGAATCATTTTCCTCAACAGTCCAGCGGAGGGAGTTTATTCACAGTGTAATCTTGAAATTGAACTGTTCTACAACAAATATAGCCCGAGTTACACCTGATCACCTTTACTGAAGTCTTCCTTTACCTTTTCCATGAGATCATGCCTTTCACTTGCTCAAAGATTTTTTTTTAAAGTACATACAGTTGTGTATTCTGAAGCTTGAAGTACACACAACAACACTGTATATAAAAGACAATATGTTTACAAATTCAGTTTTGTTTGTAAAGGGAAGAGTGCTTTCATACAGCTGCTATTTACAGTACGCTTTGTGTTGCAACTGCTAATTTAATGGAAGTTCAATTTTTTTTTCCAGCCCATAAATTCCAAAGTGCCTCTGTATGTTTAAAAAAAAAAAATCCCACAGTTTTAATTCAGCTCCTAGCAAACTGATAGGCAGGCAACAGCACAGCAATGTGTGAACCTTCTCACTGGGTGTTAGCTTGATTTTCACATTGTCACTGCATCAGTATCTCACCATGTGTATATCCCGATAAGCGTGCACCCTCCTTTTCAGGGGTCCACACTGTTGACCTTGCATTCATTGCAACAGAAAGGCTGCTGCTGGCTGCAGTAGATTAATATGAGCTCCAATAGCGTAGTTTTTGATTAAGGTCCTGAGGTTAGAAAAATGTAATTTGTACCCCACAAAGTGCCATAGTACAAACAGTGACAGCAATTAATCCTCTGCCTGCTGATGACAGTGATAAAATATCTGCTGCTGCCTCTAATAACTTTATTCATGTTCCAAAAGGAAAATTTACATGCTCCATGAATGTGAAAGAAAAAAAAATTAGACTTTTTATCAACCTGAAAGTTTTTAATCTTTGAAGTTAATGACTGTTTAACAAATCCATTTATTGAAACATGTTTCAATAGAATCTTTGAGATTCTCATTTGCAGGATTAAAAAAGATAAATCAGACTTCTCATAGAAGTTAACTAACTGCAGGGGGTGGGATTTTGGGGGTGAATCTTAATTAAAAAGCAGGATGAAAAATACAGAAGTGTCTGAGGGGAGACCTAATATCAAATGTGTTAAGCATGTGATTAAGATAAGAGATGTTAAAAAGATAATTAAGATCTAATCCTTAATTAAATCTAAAATACAAGTGCAGTATCTGTGACAAGCTCCTACAAGTTCACTGCTCAAAAATGAACTTGCATACAGTAGGTGATATTCACACTTACGATAGTACTCCTGTTTTTCCATGTCTCCAAAACTGGCACATTGTTTAGAATAGAATTTAAGTTTGATTATTTCATTTTTTTTTTTAAAGTGCAGCTGAAAACTTAGATTACATTCATATTTCTGAAGAGATTAAGATGTTACTTTTCCTATAATATAAATATACTTGAGAAACCATACTCCATATCCACCTCAATTTTTACAGCTCCTTTATGAACAATTCTCAACAAAGTTTCCTCTTCACATACTATACTAAAATCACTCTTGTAACTAATGGACCACTTTGAGGAATTTAGTTCCCAATGCTTTGGGGATACAGTCTGGCTAAAGAGAGTTATAGCACTTGCTTCTGTAATTAAGCATCTAATCCTATTCTAATTTAAATCAGTAGTGTTAGATATATGTCCCTGTATGAAGAACAGCCAGGTATTTTCAGTCAGAATAGACTTTTGTAACAGGGCCAGCCCCCTCCCAAGCACTCCATCATGGCCAGAGGTCATTCTAGAACACCCTGCCTTTGTTTCTCCCCTCCCACCTTTCAGAAGTCACTGTCCACAGATAATTCAAACCAATCCCCTCTTAGGAGCCATTTCATTGAGTTCTCTGGTAAACTTTGGCTCTCTAGGCTTCAATCCCAGTTCAGCATCTCTCTTCTGATTAATCCAAAACAACTCAAAAACCAAACACACAATAATCAAAACAGCTGGCTTTTAATCCCTCACCTGGTTTGACAGGGTCTGCTCCACACCTCCCTGCCCAGAGAGTTTTCTCCCACTCTCTACAGCTTCTTCAGCTTTTCCCCTGCTGACTCAGGGCTCTGTAGAAGTCTTATTGTTCCCCATGGCCTCTCCAAACATAGCCACAATCTCCTGGACATCCTGCTCTACTACAACGTCCTGCTCTTTTTATCCTGTGATCACCTGATTGAACCCAGATGTGTCTCATCTTGCAATCGGGTGAGTTTAGCCCCTGACTCTCCAGTTTACAGGCAAGCCACCCTGTTACACCTTTATTTCAGACTAAGAATCATGAAAGCATGAGAAAGATTAATGAGAATGTGCACAATTTCTTTGTAACAGTCTGCATTGAATAGAACCTAAAATGACACCAATATGAGGATTTTATTCCATTTAAAGTTGCTGTGTCTAGATAACAGCCCTTGTTCATCACTGCACCCAAAATAAGCTAAGGATAGCATAGAGAAAGGAAAGGGTAGGGCATAAAATAGTTATTTGCTGCTGCTCTATTCTGAGGCTGTTCTATACTGGCCTGATCTCAAGCTTGGTGTAGAGACCAGGCCAGTAGCATTGTCATGGGGGAAAAGCAAACTTGATGGGTAATCTGCAATATTGCCATGACAATACCAAGTCTTGGATCTATCTATATATCTTTATTGATTGATTGGATTGGATTTTCATGAAGACTGTGACCCATAGGTCCCAAGGGTAGCCCTCAATTGAAATGCCAAGGTCTGGGCTGGCTGCAAAAAGGAGAGCAGATTCTCCCCAAAACTGGTGGCTAACACTGAAGTTAGACTCACCAACCAGTCACCAACTGTGTTCCTGATCCCGTACTCTGGTTATCAAAAAGCTAAAAAATAAATCACCCCTGTCCCACTGTTATTGCATTCCAGTTCTCTGGCTCCCAATCAGCATATATGTCCAGTAAAGAGAGAAGTTACTTAAAAACTCTGCTCACTATAAAACATGTTCTTCTGAACCCCAAAGGGTCAGCCACATTGCCAGGTCAATTTTAATTTGGATCTTACCCAAAATATCATGCTGCCAGCCAAACATTTAGTGTCTAAAACTAAAGGTTTATTATAAAGAGAAGGGAAAGAACAAGAAGAGAGTTGGTAAACAGTAAAGCAATCAGATACATACATAAGACTTCAAAGCCCATGTCAAAGCTGAATCCCCACTCTGTCACTCCGAGTACAGAAGTGGAGGCCTGCAAGGATTTTAAAAATTAAAACTTGCTGCTCCAGGCTTGTATTACACTCCCAAGGTTACAGCTTTTCTCTGACCTTGGCTTGGTAAAAGCTACCATTATCCAAATGCAAAAAAAAAAAACCCTTTGAACCCAGGAAGGAGCACTTGGGAATTCCTCCCTGTGGGGTACCCTCAAGGTCTTTCACACCTCGCCCCCCCGGGGAAGAGCCGAGAAAGAAAACAAAGGAAATTAGCTGTGGCTACCAGCTAAACAAACAACATGCACAAACCTCTGAGGATACTAAAAATCCAATCCTGTTCTTAAAAAAGGTAAATTTTATTAAAAACAAAAAGAAAGAAAATACATCTGGAACTTAGGCTCTTGCTAGATTTTAAAAGAGCAATTCCAAAAATCAAGCACCCAAAAGAGCTTTCTTGGGGGTTCAGCTTAAAGGTTACAAGCAAACAAAGGCATCTCGGGTTAGCACAGAAGAGTCCACAAGCCAATAAGAAATAAAAGAAATAACCCTAATCATGTCTTTTTAGACATTCCCTAACTTTACTTACATATCTGATGGTCCAGATAAGTAGGTTAGAGGTCTGAACTGATAATCATACCTGTCTTAAAGCTGGTTACAGCATTATTGCTCCATGTCCCTACAGCCCAGATTACAATAGACCAAGGGAAAGTTTCTTTCCCAATTTTAAAAAGTTCTACCTTCCCATTGGCTCTTTTGGTCAGGTGCCCACTCAGTTTCTTTCACCTGTGGGCTTTTTAACCCTTTACAGGTAAAGCGAGCAGAGAATAGACCAAGAGGGATTTTACAGCTAACTGGCTGGCTGGGTGTCCATCAAAGGGAGCCTCCCACCTTCATGTATCACAGCCGATATATCAGGGTCTTTGCAGTATTGGTGAGTTTGCTGGCTTGAAAGTCCCTTTGGAGCACATCCACAGCTTGGATGGATTATTCAGTCCTTTGTTCAGAGCTTCCGGTGTAGAAAAATTGCTCCAGAGGTAAGAAGCAGGATTGAAGATAAAATGGAGAAGATGTAGCTCCCTTTTTATATCCTTTGCCATATGGCTTGTACTTCCTTTGGCCCAAACACAAGCTTTGCAGCACATAGCATGGAAAAGTCTTAGGGCTTGGCTACACTTGCAAGTTAGACTGCATTAAAGCAGCCCTGGGTGCCCTAACCCCTGACGTTCACACTGGCAAGGCACGTAGAGCGCCTGGGCTCTGCAGCTGGAGTGCCCCTGGTAATCCACCTCCAGGAGACGCATAAAGCTTGCTGCACCCTGGCTGAAATGCCCAGGAGTCAGTGTGAATGAGGTGTTGCATTACTGAACTGTATTGGCCTCTGGAAATGTCTCATAATCCCCTGAAGTCAAGTGGCCACTCTTCTCATTGTTTTGAAATCTGCAGGAATGTGGATATCCCCTTTCAAAGCTCCGTTTCTGATAGCCAGCATGCTTATCTGCTCCGGGACAAAGCAAACCATTATTGTGGAATGCTGTGTGTGAGAGAGAGAGAGGCGGGGGGGGGGGGCGGAGGAGGATCTGCTGCTGTCTGAACTTATAAGACTGCATGCTGACACGCTCTCTGCACCCCAAAACACATTGTCTCTCCCCCCACATACACACAACACACTCCCTGTCACACTCTCCCCCCCGGCCCCATTTGAAAAGCACGTTGCAGCCACTTGCATGCTGTGATAGCTACCACAATGCACTGCTCTTTGTGGCATTCCAAAAGCTGCTAATGTGGCCATGCCAATGCGCTTCCAGCTGACGGTGTAAACCAACGGCAGCATTCTCCCTGCTGCGGTCTCCGCAGGCTGATTTAACTCCCAGCGCTCTACATCTGCAAGTGTAGCCATGCCCTCAAGTTGTGCCCCTAAATATCTTGCTGACTCATATGTTGTAGCCTGTGGCTTTTTCAATGGGTTCATTGTACAGCTGATGTCCCTTGATGAGCCATCAGGCAGACTTAGTGCGCATGCCATTCTGTCTGGGAGTGTCACCCACAAACACAGCACAAGTTTTGAAATAGAGATATACCATACATATCTCTAACTCATAATACAAAGGTGATACAAACATATAAACAAGATTATCATATTTAGCCAATCATAACTTTTCCACTGATACCTGACATGCCATATCTTGTAAGATTCATTGCAATTCTATAATACTGGTATCCATAATATCATAAAGTGTCTCCCATATTCAATACCACGTCACACAGACCTACTTGCACTTTTGTATTAAAAGTAGCTCTACTTAATGAGCTATTTATAGAGCAATGCATAGGAAAAAGAGGCGGACTCTTTTGAGCTCCAACCTTTGTTTTGTTGAGCAAACCAAACATTGTATCAAGTTACATTTGGTTTTCATGATATTTTGGATACAGTACATATTCAATAAGATATTTTGAATTAGCATTTGAAGTTCTTAGGACTTAAATATAGTTGTTTTGTTTTGTTGTTACCCATGCCAATATATGGATGGGATTTTTGAGTTCCTTCTGGTACGTTAATTAACAAATGAAAACGGAGGTGAGGGGTTGTATGTATTTTGCATCACACACTTTTTTCTATAAACTATTTGTATGGTGGTAAATAAATTTCTGACTTTGGATTCTTATCAAAATCAAATGTCTTCAGCTTTCTCCATCATGAAACAAGACATGATTAAAATGTATTGTGCCTCTTCTAAGGGTTTCTACTCATACAAGTGAAATGTATATGGTAGGAAGCTGGGTAATTTAGAGAGTCATTTAAAGTGTATTGGCCATCTGTTACATGATTCTTTTGTAGATCTCTTTGTACAGATAATCTTTTCTTTTTCTGACTTGGCTGGTTTTTGCTTATTGTATATGTTGTATGATAGAATGCAATGTTTCCACCCCTTGTAAGTTACAAAGTAACCCTTGTAAATAAATAATACATGCACATCAAACAACCTTGTTAACCATCCATTATACTGCATATCATTTAAATAATGTACCAAAATAATGGCTTTGTGGTAATAGGCTAGCCTCTGATATTCCCCATTGAATGACTATGCATTGATCTATTGTGAACACCAATGCCAAAAGTGGTAAATCCAGCAATGACATTGCAGAGGTAGAAACTTTGTCTGGCTGGTGCTGCAAATTCTTCTGCCTGAGAAGCACGATTGGGGTACATACAGCAGTTCTGCAATACAAAGTCATTACACATACTGATGAATAAGAGGTACTTTGATTCCTTATAATTTGAGCCAAGACAGATTTCCTATGAGCAGCTCAACAAAATGCAACTTTATCAACTCAAAATAAATACAAAACTACATATGGGTCTGATTATTGTTCCAAATTTTTTCAGAGTATGTACTGGTAAAACCTGTGTCACAGTTTTGATGTGGCATGAGAACCATGAGTTTGCTGCCCAAGCTCATTCAAAGAATGGAAGAAGACCATTCAGGATGCTTAGAAAACAAATTCTCACCTCACTAGCTTGCGTGTGGCTTTGTCTGCACTGCTTCCAGAACCAGGATCTCAAATGGAAGCAAAGGCGATGCGTGGTGGTGGTGGGGGGGGGGGAGAATGTGGGGTCACATGCCCACCCCAGATTTGCTCCTTGGCTTGAACTAAGCATGCGCGCATGGACTGAGCATGCTCAGTAACGCTGCTGAAGCTGGCTGCCCTCACTTCCCCACACACACACACACACACGCCTCCATTGGCGGGCAGCAATTATCCCAGGGAGCAGCTGTGGCAGTGCTCCATGTGCCCCCCCCCTTTCCCATTTCTCTCCCCTGCCGTTAATTTTAGTACATGAGGGCTGCTTCTTGTCCCTCTCCCTCCTTCCTCTCCCTGCTGCAGGGAAATGGAAATGGAAGACAGGGTGAGGTTCACATGCTGCATTTAGGCCTGGGCTCTGATGCTTTTCCTGCTCACTGCTTTGGGGGTGGGAGTGATGCAGAGTGGAGTGATTGGCTACGGTCTGGTGGTAATGGGTTGGTTAGAATCATAGAATATAAGGGTTGGAAGGGACCCCAGAAGGTCATCTAGTCCAACCCCCTGCTCGAAGCAGGACCAAATCCCAGTTAAATCATCCCAGCCAGGATGCAAAGCTCAGCATTGCAAGCACCCTATATCGGCCCTACTCTTGACCAGGTTGCTGAATATCTGGTGAAGCCAGGTACTTAGCTGGTTGCCAGTTTGGGGGACCGGAAAGGATTTTTCTCCTATGGCAAAATTGGCAACTTCTGTGTATTTTTTTTCCTCCTCTCACCTAGCATCCAGGACATCAGGGGGAGGGGAGAATAGAGGGGAAGGTATTAAATTACTATTGTTGCAACTTTGGCATGTTCTAATGTGGTCAAGGTTAGAAAGGGTCCAATTTGAGTTTCCTGTAAACTCAGTGGGCAGCCTAGGCATTAGTGCTAAGTATAGCATTGCAATGTGATGGGATGTGCCTCTATCTCACACAGCTTGTGGATTCTCTTCTCTTTCCTACCCTTGGCACAGAGGAGGGAATCAGGCTGGGACTCTGGCTTCCAGTCAGGGTCCCTGGGCAATGGGTGACACCTGTGGGCCTAGGTGGAGCATGGTCAAGGGCTAGTTGAATTTTTCTTTTCTTTTCGTCAAATCTGTTTTTTGGCTGAAAACTAAAATATTGATGCTCAAAATCTGTTGGATTACATCTTCCATGGTGCACCAATGTCAGGGACACCTCCCTTTTCCAAGATAGAGATCATGGAAGATGTAGTCCAACCAGGATGTGTGGCTTGTAGAGGAGAAGGGAGCCTAAGACACCCAAAATAAAACTCATGTTGCAAAGTATCAATTCCAAATCACTTTTTTGTTGTTTAACTTTTTGGTTTTCAAATTTCTTTAAAAAAAAAAATCAGTTTTTTGGTGTAATTTTCCCCTCCAATCAGCTCTAAAATGGCCTTCACACTCACCCTCAAGTTAGATTCCACCAGGTCCTTGATGCCAGTTAGAGCTTCACTGGACCAATACTGCTGGGGAGTTCCAGGTAGTTATCCAAGTTAGGTAACAATTTTAAATAAAGTTGTGGCCTCTGCATTTAACCAGATGATGGTGTCTGTATTTCATTGTTTCAGCGTCCACATCAATTGTTACTTTTACTTTTAAGTTATATTTTAAAAGTTGCATCTTAACAAATCCAGATTCCTGAACAAAATTTATACTGGCTGCAGTTTACCATCCTTTTTCATGCCGTGCGTGTCCCAGGAGTGGACAACAGATTGCAGGAGACAAGGCCAGCAAGGACACATGGCCTATGCCCCAACAACTCTGAAACCTTGTCTGTGGGATTAATAGAAGATTCCGTTGCCTTGCAGACTCTGAAGGCATGTAAGGCCAGCCTTTCAGAGTTCACAGAATTTAGGGCACAGGAAAGGCTTCACCATAGGTGGCCTATACCAACACATCAGGTGGCATGATATTGTATGTGGCATTTTTGACCCACGGTGGTTTGGCTCCCTCCACTTTCCCTGTCTAGCTAGCAGGCTTGTCCTACTGGAGTAGACGGATGGGTTTTCCAGACCTATGCAAGCATTTTATAGTGCAGAAACTCTTAGAAGGGAGGTCCAGGATGAGCGGGTGCTGGAGGGACAATGGGGTACCCACAACATGGGAAACCCTGAGAGAATGAGTACAGGTTCTGTGGTCTGCAGCTGTGGCGGGAGGCCATTTTATTTAAGGCAGCATTTGTTGTTACCTTCTTTGGTGCTTTTGGAGCAAGTGAACTGGTACCTATGGCAGCTGAAAACAGATCGTGGAGCACATTAAATGTAACTGACATGCAACTATCTGCAGGGACAAGGCACTCAAATACAGACCAAAAAGGAAAAGGGGGTTATGTGGTGTTGAAGGAACGTGCAGATGGGCACTTGTGCACTTATAAAGGCAAAAAGAGCCTTGCCAAAAAAAAAAAAAAAAGCTGGGACCTGCAGCAGGGACATCAGTTCATACACAGTGATGGCAGCTTCCAGTCAAGCTGTCAATGTGGTATTCATTTTTTCAGGATCAGGGTAACAGCATCAATGGCTGCAGCGGTTTTTGGCCCATCGCAGGTTCAGGCAATAGGGTGCTGGGAATAAAAGCATTACAGGATTTATGTCCGCACCAATAAAAACACGGCAGGCAACAGAAAAACGTAACTAACCCCATGTGCTTGTTTCCTTCAGAAGCTACACAGAGCATATGCAATATCTGAATTTGCAGGCGCTCTATAGTGCATTGAGCCTTCAAGAGGGCAGACAGGATGACAGCTAGATCAGCTTGTGCCACTTCTTCAGTCACTGACAAGCAATGCAGACCCACCTTACATGCTGGTTATTCAGGTTGGGGAGAGAGATCTTGCAGCCTATACAGGAATTAATTTAAGGGACAGAATTCAGTGGGATATTAGCTTAAATAGGTTATCATGGCCAAAGGTGAGGTTAATATGGTCAGAAATACTCACAAGGTAGGTTTGGCAGGTAGCTGTGCACCCAGCCCACATTGAATAGGGAGGCCACCAAAATATTCCTAGACATAGGGTATTTGCTGATACAGCATAGGGACATCCATTACAACTGGCCAGAAGTTTTCAGGGAAGATGGTGTACATGTTTCAGATGGAGGTGCTGACATGTTTAAACAGGACTTGAGGGAATGGATATAATTGTGATATCAGGCAATGTGGTTGGGTGGGGGAAGCTACCAAGTTAGTCAGTGGAACCCCCTGTGGCCAGTTTCCAGTGAGGTTAAGAGAATAAAATGAATGTTTCCCAGAGGTAAAAGACCTGGGATTTTGGTGATTGGCCTTGGGCTGATGGGGTGTGACCTTGTGGCCTGCATAGGCTTTCTTCAAACCTTGTGGCCCTCACAGGCCGAAGTCCTCACCCTGCCTCATCCTCTGTCTCCCTTGTGGCAGGTAGGGTGCTAGGATGCAGAGACAGCTGAGTCCTGGAGGGTAGACTGAGGGGAGCCTGCCTCTGCATTATGAGATATATGCTAAGGAGCCTATAACTTTGGTGCCAGTTACAGGTTATATGGTAAGGAGCCCTATAACGCCCTGCCCCCCCCCCATTAAAATCTATTACATTTCTGGTACAGGAGAGTGTGGGTAGCAGCCCTCCCTAATGTCCTTATTTTGCTGCTGTATCTACATCAAAACATCAGGTAGGCCATAATTGCTTGCATCTAAACAGACCATTGTGGGTTTGTTCACATCGTACTATTTAAGAAACGGAGTTGCTGTGGTCATTTATTTTACCTTTTTGAAGGCAATTTCTTGATTTGGCCTCATAGCCACAATGTGTTGGACATTTATAGTTCAAGATAGTATGATGCATATGGTGTTACCTTAAGGCTGAACAGTTTATAATACAGTTTTTGCATTCCATTACAATTCTTGCTTAACTTTCAAAGTCCTATTGGCATTTCTCTTCCTGGCTAGCAGACTGTTCTGTCACAACTTATGTTGGGTGGGATTTTTAAAGTCACTCACAGTTAGTATTAATTTAATGGGAGTTTTACCATCTAAGAAAATGGTAACATTTATCCAACACTGGCCACTTTTGAAAATCTCACCCACAGTGCTTATAATTAAGCAGAAGGAAATAGATCAAATATAAGAAGCCACCTGTCACATGATGGCACATATGACATCTTACTAAAACACATTTAAAAAGTTGGAAGTGTGATCCCATTTATATAATCTGACAGAACTCATACTCAGTAAATACATGTAGTTGGAATGAATGAGCACAAACTCCAGTAACAATTCTCTGTTCAGCTGCACATTTTGGAAGGAAGCCAATACATTATTTTTGATTAATCTAAAAACAAAACTATAAATCCAAAACATCAGTCTCCTTATCTCCTTGAAGTAAAGGGCACATTCCGTAAAGTGTGACAGCTTGTGTGTAACAATTCCAAAAGCGAACCAGCTTATTTCAAAGATTAGCCATCTTTAAAACAGTCATTCCTAAGTATCACTTCTCAAGAATCATCTATTGAATTTAGTGAAAAAGTCATCTGCCTATCATGCTATTCCTTGTATGGTAACTGTAGCACGACTCACATTTTATTAATTTATATTTCCTTTTGTAATTATACAGTAAAAAATGTTCATAATGGAACTGTGTGAAAAATCCAATTTTGTTCAATGCAAAATTTTGCCCAGTGAAAATATCCAAGAGCCTGAAATTGCTCAGAAATCTGAGTGTTACCATTTTGATACAAGTGTTTATAAACTTACATGACAATTTACAACAGGCAAAGCATGCTGCACAAGAAGTCAAGGCAGGAGCCTAGAATTCTGGGTAGTGAGGGGGTCACAAACCAAGGGCTGGGGGAGCAACTGCTGTACAGCAAATAATACCCCTGTTCTTATAGTCTCTGGAGAAGCAAACGAAGGCAGAGTAGATTTCTTCAAAAAGAAGTCATGCTACAGTGATTACGGAGATCTTTCCAAACTTGTCTTACAAGCTATTTCAGTCAGTTGTTTTGGCAATATCCACACACACAGTGAGCTAATGCAATCTGGGAAGGTTAACACTTACTTTGAGTGATAGCCTGCTTTTATTTTATTTATTTTATTTTTGACCTACATCATCATATGAATGCCTTTGCTTTTGAAACAAAATTGACTAAGAGTAGGAAAATGAAAAATTTAAGAAACTGATTGTAGGTGTGAGGAATGAGAAATTTAGACTAAGAACTTACAGGCATCTCCAAGCCTGTCTGCCAAGTAGAGTTGGGCAAAATTTTGTGTTGGCTTGTTTCAAGCAATTTTTCCCCCCCAAAGTAAATGAAGGATGAAATGTTATGAAAAATGAAAACTCCCCCCCCGAAATAAACTCCTGCAATAAAATGGTAAACACCAAACTTTTTTTCCCCAAATGGAACAAAAGTTTCATTTTAAAAAAAGTGTTTCACTTAAACGAAAACTGGATTTTTTTAGTTTCCTCCTTCCCAACACAATAAAAAGAGTAAAAATAAATAAATAAATAAATGAATAAATAAATATGTTCTACCCTTTCTTCCTCAGTGGAAAATAGTAAAATTGAGAATCTCCCTTATATCTTCCACTTTTTCTTCCAAGGGAAGGAAAAAAAAAGAAAAGAAAGAGAAAATGGATGTTTCCCCAGTATTTTGAAACAAATTAGAATATTCTCTTTAAATCAAAATGTTCCATTCAGAAATGTTTCCCAAAACAGGTTGTCCAAAGTGACTTTTTTTTTTTTTTGGGGGGGGGGGGGGGGAGAAGAGTTGAAAAGTTTCACTCTTGACCAAGCCTTATTTTTGATGGGAAATAAAACCACTTTTTCACTGAAAAAATTCTGACCAGACCTGCTGCCAGGTTTCCTGTATTCACTCCTAAATGCAAGTGATATTCTAGAGAAAGGGTCAGGAGGCAAGTGGCAGTGGGAGAGACAGGTATGTATTGAGAATAAATAGGAAGAGAGAAGAAAAAGGTTGAGGACTGCAGGGAGGGCACAAAAGTGAGAGGAACCTCCTTATCCCTTCTTCTTGCCCCTTACTTGTCTGGCATCCATAAGAAGAGGAGGAGAAAAGAAAGTGATGAGCCAGCCATTCACAGATACCGCAGAGCAACTCTACCTAGCTGTTTGGCTTTGAACAGCAAAAAGGAAGATCTGGAGTCATCTCTCAATTTTTGGCCAGAATTCAGCCAAATACATGTTCAGAGTCAAATTTCACAGCAGCTTCAATCTCTCGGAACATTAATTCTTTGACACCCCTCCCCCCCCTTGCAGAATTTGTGACGTTTGCTGATTAGTACCATTTGTGATAGTAGATATTGTGAAGGAAATATCTAGTAGGCCTAAACTAATAGGCCTAAAACCTTTGTGAAGTTAACTGTGTATATGAAACATAAGAAGAAAGTGAGGAAAATTCCATTGAGGGACAATTGCAACAGCACAGATTAAGAAATGTAACCATTACTGCTAGAAGTTAGAAAAAACCGTTAGCCGCAAAGGAAACGCCTATTAATAACAGGTAAAGCTTGTCCTTGCTAAACTCCAAGTAAGGCAAAGCTACTGTTGAAGCTTGCACTATATGCCAAATAAGGAAAATGCTGCTGAAGGAAGTGGGTTTGACAAACTGTGGTTTTCAGCAATATAAGCTCCAGGATTTCTGTTTATGCCAGAGCAGCTCCAGCTGACTCTCCCTGTATGCACATGCTTGAATAAAGGAGCCTCAGGTTTGTTCTGATCCAAACATTTAATTTTCCACCACAATATAGTGATGTGGACACTTATCTACCGGGAACTGGACTGGAAAAAAAAAACAAAACACAAACTCATTTCACCGAAGCAATTAGATGGCAGCAGCTTTTATTCACTATTGACTTGAGTAAATTTAAATTTACCTAGAAATGAACAGCTCATTATCAGTCCCCTAAGTAATTCAGTTCCTCTGGAGCATGTTTTAATCACAATGACATACTAAATATTTGATGATGTAGGTTTCTGAATATAGTCAAGAATCCTAATTATGTTCCTCAAAGTCATGAAACATTTTAATCTAGAAATGGATGCACTCATTCAACTCATTTAAAATTGATGAGTTCACAAGTTTACATCATATTAATCTTAAAAGAACTAAAAATTTGGACGTTGAAAGACAGCAGTCTATACAATTAAGAAAACTAGGTTGTTATGGGTTATGAAGTTCAACCATGGATTACGAACTTTCATGGAGATAAAACAAGATCAAAGGTCAACATCAAATGTGTCATAACGTAAGAATGGCCATACTAGGTCAGACCAAAGGTCGATCCAGCCCAGTATCCTGTCTGTCGACAGTGGCCAATGCCAGGTGCCCCAGAGGGAGTGAACCTAACAGGTAATTATCAAGTGATTTCTTTCCCGCCATCCATCTCCACCCTCTGACAAACAGAGGCTAGGGACACCATTCCTTACCCATCCTGGCTAATAGCCATTAATGGGCTTAACTGGATAAATTCGTGGAGGTTCTCTTTTAAAATCTGTTATAGTCAGAGCCTTCACAACCTCCTCAGGCAAGGAATTCCACAGGTTGACTGTGCACTGAGTGAAGAAGAACTTCCTTTTGTTTGTTTTAAACCTGCTACCCATTAATTTCATTTGGTGGCCCCTAATTCTTATATTATGGGAACAAGTAAATAACTTTTTCCTTATTCACTTTCTCTACACCACTCATGATTTAATATACCTCTATCATATCCCCCCTTATCTCCTCTTTTCCAAGCTGAAGAGTCCTAACCTTTTTAATCTCTCCTCATATGGGACCTGTTCCAAACCCCTAATAATTTTACTTGCCCTTTTCTGAACATTTTCTAATGCCAGTGTATCTTTTTTGAGATGAGGGGACCACATTTGTATGCAGTATTCAAGACGTGGGCGTAGCATGGGTTTATATAAGGGCAATAAGATATTCTCCATCTTATTCTCTATCCCTTTTTTAATGATTCCGTACATCCAGTTTGCTTTTTTGACTGCCACTGCACACTGCGTGGACGTCTTCAGAGAACTATCCATGATGACTCCAGGATCTTTCTCCGGATTACTTGTCGCTAAATTAGCCCCACATCATATTGTATGTATAGGTGGGGTTATTTTTTTTCCAATGTGCATTATTTTACATTTATCCACATGAAATTTCATTTGCCATTTTGTTGCCCAATCACTTGGTTTTGTGAGATCTTTTTGAAGTTATTCACAGTCTGCTTTGGTCTTAACTATCTTGAGCAGTTTAGTATCATCTGCAAACTTTGCCACCTCACTGTTTATCCCTTTCTCCAGATCATTTATGACTAAGTTGAATAGGATTGGTCCTAGGACTGACCCTTGGGGACCACCACTAGTTATCTCTCTCCATTCTGAAAATTTACCATTTATTCCTACACTTTGTCCCCTGTCTTTTAACCAGTTCTCAATCCATGAAAGAATCTTCCCTCTTATCCCATGACAACTTAATTTACATAAGAGCCTTTGGTGAGGAACCTTGTCAAAGGCTTTCTGGAAATCTAAGTACACTATGTCCACTGGATCCCCCTTGTCCACATGTTTGTTGACCCCCCTCAAAGAACTCTAATAGATTAGTAAGAGATGATCTCCCTTTACAGAAACCATGGTGACTTCAAATATTTAAGAGTGGTTAAAAAATAGATTAAACACAGAGATGGCAAAATTTGTGGCTATAACATATTTAGATTAGTCAAGACTATGCGGAATTTCATAGGGACCCAACAAAGCTAAGTACACAGACAACATGATCACTGATAAAATTCAATGTTGACAATGCAAGGTGATTGAAACAGGTAAGAATAATTTGGTCCTCTCCTACACACGTTGCGGTGTTCTAAATTAACTAACTATTTAGGTGGGTCATTATTGTAGAGGGGTGGTAGTTAAACCCATATGTTCTCATGAGGGCACACAAAGGTAGATCTAGAGGGACAAGCACAGAACTGAGAACAACACAGTATGTCTGAACTGCAGCAAAATATCCCAGCTGGCCTATGTCAGCTGACTTGGGCTTGCGGGGCTTAAGCTGCAGGACTATAAAATTGTAGTGTAAGTGTTCAGGCTTATGCTGTAATTTCCAGTTTATGGGATCAGCGACCAGAGCACTGGATGGGCACTTTCAGATGCATTTTTAAAGAAATGCATTTGGGTTGTCACCTTGTCCCTCTGTGTCTTAATTCTCCATCCACAAAAGGGGATACTACTACATTCCTATATCATAGGGACGATAAAAACATTAACTATGGAGAGATGTTTAGACATGGTGAAATGGAGCTCATATATCTGAGGTAGATGGTCAGAGCCAAAACTACCCCACAGCTTTTCCCCAGCCTCTCAGGAGGAAGGTAAGAGGCAGAGATACAGGTCCAGATCTGAACCAGCAATGCACAGCAGAGTTTCCCTACACCAGGGGAGTACTATGATGGGCATTTGCAGCCCAGTTATGCTGTTTGAAAAGTGTAAACTCTCTATAGAATCTGGCCGTGCATGTTCTAAGGAGTGTGAAATGTTATTGCTTTATTGACTTCAGTTGAAATCAATAGAGCTATGACAATTCACACTAGTTAAAGATTTGCCCGTAACTGTGCTGTCTTGCTAGTTATAAGCTGCAATATTTTAAGTGTTCTTAAAGGGGATTTTAGACATTTAGAAATAAAAAAAGCATAAGGACAAATGAAATCAATACAAATTGAAATGAGGTAGCGTAAGTGAGAGTCTTCATTGCTTCATACAAGCGTCAGCTGATTTGGGACCAAAGAGAAAAAGGCCATAACCCCCACTAGCTCATCAAGAATGGTGCAATAGTCTTTATTGTCTCTTCTATTTCTAATCTACTGGTAGTAAAAGCAGTAACTGTACGTTATGGAGCCTAAGGCCAAGTGATGGTTCCAGTTCAATACAAGTTTGGAAGCAAGCAAATATGACAGTTTTTTTCCCTGACAGTTCAATTTTTGTCAGTGTTTCAGTAAAAGAGTTCACTCACTCTTATGTCGGCAGGGTGCCATATGAAACTCACCCTCTGAAGAAGAGGGGGAAATTCTTTGGGTAACGAAATAATAAACAAACAAAAGCAAAGCAAAATGACAGTGAGTTTTGCAATACTAGGAGCATAAAAATAAATAGATCCCTGTTTCAAATCTCTAGGTATAGTCACTGACTCATTATGGATTTTAAAATTACCCGTAGCTGCTGGGTAGCTGTATTTGCTAAATATGTATCATTTAGATAAATCAAAAAGCCGGTTAAAGCTTACAGGGAAAAAAAAAAGTTAAGGGAAGTGGTAAATACAGAATAAATTAAACTATCCAGAGTGTTTAAGAGTAATAAAAGGTATTTTAACAAATATATTAGGGGAAAACCTCTACTTGCTATTTTAAAAAGCCAGTAGTCGATCAAGGAGAATCGGAGCCTAATTGGCTCATGATGACCCTGTAAAGTATTAAGGAGAGTAGGTAGCTGCTGGCTCCTTAGTCAATTAGCAGAAGAACAGCTGAGTTTATAAGAAGACTACCTGCACAGTATAAGTAAGAAGCTGCTGCCTGAGGGAAAGGCAAGCCTAGGACTACAGCAACCCAAAAGAAGGATGGCAGTCTCCTGTAGGAGAGGAACTCTGAATTAGGGTTTAGAAGTAACTAGAAGAGCCCTGGGGAAGGCAAATAGGAGACTTTAGTTGTTAGTGTAGGGGAAAAGAGCTAGTGTGTGCCCTTGGAGAGAACCAGTAGTTTGGGGCTGACTGACTAGACAGCTGAGCCACAAGAACAGAGCTAAGTTTTGTAGTGGATCCCTGAAACCAGGGGACAGGTGTCTGGGGAAGCCGTCCTGGGCCTGGTGTCCCAAAAAGGGAAAGAGATCCACAGGGATCATGGTAGGCTTCTATGAGGCAGCCTGGAGTTAGGTACAGGAAACGAGTAATAGAAGAAGAAAGGACAAATATGTGCCTTTCTGCTGCAGACATTGAGTTGGACTCTCAGTGAAAAAAGCCTGGTGATTCAGCTCTCTGGATGGCCTGTTAATGTCAACTGGGTTAAAACTTTAGGTGACTTGTCTGGAGGACTGAATTATGGAAGGCCTGGCAAGAGGCAAAGAGCCTGCAGGAAGTGCTAGAGCTGAGGATACTGGTGACATTACACACTGACACCAGGTGGTGTTCTAAGGGTGAGTGCACTTCATAACAAAGAGGTAAGATAGAACCCAGAAGTTTTGAACATACAGAGCTCAGCTGTTCACATAAGAGATTAATTCTAGGGGTTTGATGGAATTAGCTGTTAAGCTCCTCAACCACTCACTTTTGTTGGGAAACTGAGAGAACAGAAAATCAGGCCTAATAATATTCAGTAAATGTGATCCTCACTTCCATCTTCAGCAAAACAATGGAACAAAAGTTTAGGGTGGGGGTGAAATCAAAAATTTTATAATGGTAACATGAGGAATTAAAGACCTTCATAATAAAGAATTGCCAGACAAGTTTTGTTTGCTTTTTTTTTTTGGGGGGGGGGCTGTAAATAGATGAATTACAGAATAAGTAGATATAGAAAGTGCAGTAGATGTACAATATTTAGATTTTAGAAACGCATTCAATATATTTTACAATCTTGATCCTCTGCTTATTTGGAGAATTTGCTCATGGTAAAGGATTTAAGTCCTGAGAATTTCTATATCATAAGTCATTACCACCTTAACTGCTTTCTTACTGACTTGTCTTTAAAAATCTAATCTTATTAGGCCCCTAAAACTTTGGAAATTTTGGAAAAATTTCCAAACTAATAAGAGATTAGTCATAGGAACACAGGATTGCCACACTGCATCCGAGATTAACCAGTACCAGTTGCTTCAGAGTAAAGAACTGCTGTAGTGAGCAGTTATGAAATAACTGGTTCATTTTCAGACTTCCTTTTTATTGATATAGTACCAGTGGACCCATTTTGGGCAGCACTACAATGGGTATAAGCTAGATGGATAAGGTAGATTAAACCAGGAAATCAGGTAGGAAGAGTAGCTGTGGATATTGCGTCTCCAAGCAAGAAATAGGGAGGGTTCCCTTTCCCTCTTTTTCCAGCATATAAAGGGGAGCTGCACTTTCCACCACTACCCCTTTAATTAACTCCTGTATATAAATAAACTAGTGCAGGGAACTCCACAGGCAAAGGGAAGTAATTGTAGTATGCTCTCCTGGCTATTCAGCAAGTTAAAATATAAGTTTAAACTAGGGTGGTCAATTAATTGCAGTTAATACATGTGATTAACTCAGAACAAATTAACATGTTTTTAACTAGTGTTAATTGCACACCACTGGACATGGAACTCAGCAGTGGCCGTACAGGGAGACCTGGCTAGCCTTAGGGGTGGGCGAGGAGAGCCAGGGCACAGTGTTCTGGGGGTGCTGCTGTGTGCATCCAGTGCCAAGGTGCCCTTTCTCCCATTGCCCTGCTCCACTGCTGCTCTTCCCCCCCCCCCCGCCCCCCCCCCCCGACCCTATGGAGCTGCCCCCAGCCAAGATGCTCTGGACTGGGAGCCTGTCTGCTACACTGGGAGGTTAAGGGGGGCTGATATCAGGGTCTCTCTCTCCTTCAGCATGTGTACCCATTCGCCCCTGAGCTGGGGTTGGGGAACAGCGGGGAGCCTGTCTGCTGCTGGCTCAGGAATGCGACTGGTTGGCTGAAAACACTTTCAGACTCCTGAGTACCCTATTTAAAGAGACAGCACTCCCCCAACATAGGTATGTATGTTCTCTCTCTCCAAACCTAAATCTGAAATGGTGCCCCTGGTGAGCAAGGAGCAGCCAGAGGGCTGTGGAATGGCTGTAGGCTCTGGAAAGATGCAGCCCCATGTAACAGCATGCAGCCCACTTTGAGCCACAGGCCAAGCGCCAGGCACCACAAGCTGCAGCAGCACAAAAGAAAGGAGGATCCAAAAATGTTTGACAGTGTGTTTAAAACCGGATTAATTGGGATTGATTTTTTAAAAAATTTTTTGAAAGCCCTAGTTTAAACTCTGCTCCAAACATTTTTTCCATAATAATATGCTCCAGCAAAGAAGAAATCAGCCCACCACCCAGGCAGAAATCTCAAATCACTGGCCCTGGAGCACCCTGCTCTCTAGCTGCTTTTACAGCCTTTAGAATGAAGTAGTCCCTGCTGGCCTCGCACATGCGATTCTGTTATTCTGCCCCCACCCCTGCTTCCACCCACCTTCTGAGCACAGACAGTGAATTTGTCTGGAACTGAGCTTTGTGCTCTTCAAAATTCAAGGAACTCCAGCAACGAACTCCCAAAATCTTGTGCAACTGAACTGCATATGTTAGGCTGCCAGTAGATATTTGACTGTCTTAGCTTACAACTGCATTCTAGTTTGAGGGTTTTAAACATGCAGCTCTGTACATTGTAGCTTCAAGGTACTGCAACTTAGGACATCTTAAAAGGTAAACAGAAGCCTAGCTCAGATTTCTTTCAATAGGCTTTACGTCTGAACAGTAATACGTTTTTATCTTGAAATAATCTTAAGGGATTTTGTTTTCCATATGACTGGCTAGTTTGTACCAAAAAACTGTAATTTAAAATTTTTGTATATCATTCACTATGAAGGCCAGAATGTCTGTCTGTCTGTCTGTGTCTCCTGAGAACTATTCTCCTGGGAATGGTAGCTTCTTGCCTAACACAGGAGCTCCTTCTATTGGCAAACACAAAACTGAAGAGTTGCAAATCTAGCCTGGAAGGAAAAAATGCCATGTTACATGATGGTAGAGGACGAAAGTCTAAGTGCTTATTCCAGTAATTATCCATAACTCTTAAATATACAGAAACTGATGTTCTACAATGGAGAATAACCACAACAAAATAAAATTTTAATGAAGGAAAACTTGCTTAGCTACTTCAGTTTTAAATCTGCCTTCTGTCACTTAAGATATAACTCCTCTTGCTTTATTATAACTTCAGGAAATCTTGTAAATGCAAAAGTATGGTTACGTTTGATGTGAAAAGAGGGGATGTCCAATTGGATAATGGCTCATTTTATTAGTATTCTCTGTTCAATTAAGCAAGCACTGGAAGATATTTCTGGATTTTTTGTATGATGAGATTGCACTGCCACCCACATATTTTGGCATTAATCTAAGAAAATTAGGCTTGTTTTTTTTGTGTGTCATCTTTTAACAAATTTTACTTTGGCAGCCAAATTAACTCCATGGGATATTACAAAGAACAAAGTAATTATGTCCATTTCTCAAAGCATAACATACTAACATTCTATAAAGCCAGGTTTAATTTGGTAAGTAGAATATCTAGCAAACTGACATCTCCAAGGAGGGATGGGAAAGTTAACAAGGAAGAATAAGAACTGGGCTGAAACAGAGCCTCAAACTGAATCCTAACTTTTCCAAACCTGCAATAAAAATTATCCCTCTACCTGGCCTCTTAATAGATTTCAGCCAAGATAAGAACCCATCTTTGGTTTCGATAGGTAAGACAATTTCTGAAAGGAGGTGGTCAACTGCCATTTTCCGATTTCACGATTTTGCTGTTAGAGGACAATTGTGAATTCTGGAGCAGAAAGTTTTGAGTAGAGTAGATCAATACAGATCATTCACCACTACCTTCATACTACCAAGTCGTATAAAATATAGACCCTGGTGGGAGCTGGGAGATGTCAGAGCAAAAGAGTTGAAGATTCTTGGAAAGACTGGGAAGAGAAAGATACAGGTGTGGGATTAGGTTGGCAAAGGCAGAAATACTGGGAAGATGGATGGAGGAAGATAGATATTAGTCAGAAAAGGAACAACTCAAAGTAGAAGTTTGTCCATAAAGATTTATCTATATCAGCCTAGTGTCTACTCGGTATTACTCCCTGACCCAAGTTCTCTGGCACCATTGACTAGCAGAGCCGCCTACTTCTAGTTTGCTTATCACCTGCCTTGGCTGAATTCCAGCCATTCTGAAGTATCAGTACTAAAAGCACTGTGGAAATATACGGAAACATGACCTAGTTAGTAAACAAAAGAATAGTGTGCCTTAGGTTACCAGTGACAGATCACCAATACCTCCCTGAGGGTGGATGTGATACCAGAAACCCTAAAACATGCAGTGATATGATCCATGCTAAGAAACCACCACCTTCTTGTAGTAATCTCAAAAATTCTCTTAGCTATCATTCACGGATAAGGTGGGGATGAGCCAAGCTTTCCAGCACATCACTTCCCACAAGGAAGTAGAGTAAATGGAAGAATTCATTCTTGACACAGTGAACTATGTAATCTGCATGTATGTCAACTCAAGAAGTAACAGACAAACCTGCAAGAAGCAAAGTCAATCAAGTTGTGACAGGTCTACATTCTAGAACCAAGCCACACCTGGTACATTTTCCAATCTTTGTAAGAATAAGGAGTTTTGCACATTGGAAATTTTCCCTGATTTTAGTCATTGGAGGGCAACTGCTGACTTAGCTGCACCAATGCAGGTTTTAAGGAGAACAGACAAAGGCTCTAGAGGAGTTTTCAAACAGGAGTAAGCTCAACTGGTGACTTTGCCTGTTTATACCAAGCCATGCACTAGTGCAGCTACACCAGTAGGAGGCCACAGGTCATCAATTGGCTGTCATCAGGACAAATTCTCAGTGTCAACAAGATCTGAAGTTCAGCATTGAAGTAAGTGTCAGATCTGAAGCTAGAACTGTAAATTACACAGATACTGCATTTTACAGCCTCTGACTCTTCAGAGACAACATTCATTAATATTGTACTAAGAGTCCCTGTAGTCTATCCAGATATAAATAGAACTCTATAAAGAAAAAAAGTATTTTAAAATAGATCACTACAAATCTCCTTTAGTTTGCTTGTGCTGTCTTCACCTTACTTATTTAAATCCCGAACCTTCAAACACTTCAGACCATGGCTGAATCTTGAATGAAGTCAATGGGACTGCTCACATGTTTACACTTAAAGCATCTGCTTAAGTGTTTGCAGGCCCAAAGCATTAGGGGCCAATTCTGCCATCCTTACACTGAATTTTACATTAATCTGCAAGTAGTCCCACTGAAGTCACTAAGGAGTTCAGTCATTTATTTATTCGTTCAGTTACAATCCTACCTTTCCAAATACCTACTTGTTATTTCATCTACACAGACACTGTTTCCATCTCTTATTCAAATTATATGATGTGGGCTTGAAGGCTGCCAACCTGTTCTGCTGCTGTTTTAATTTAAAAAAAAAAAAAGTATAGAACCCTTTTAATTTGAACAAGTTTTTGTTTGTAGCATACTGGTGCTACTTATTCACTCTGTACCATTTCAAACATAACACTAGCAATCACATTTTCTTCTCTATGTATCAAGATTACATACAGTTATGTGTTTATTGACACCACTCGCTCTTTAGAAGTACAGCAATAAGCCTACTGTTAAAATGCATTTTACTATAAGATTGCATATTTAATTAATGCTACTTGCACTTTCTTTTAGTTTAAATTGTGTTAACACATTTTTAGCTTTATATAGAGGATGATTTTTCATTTTTTTTTTGTTACAATTGTAAAGAAATTCAAATTGCTTTTGTTGATTTATCTGGAATTGCGCATGCACTAAGATTTATGTAAGTTGATTTTGAGGCCAGAAGAAACCATTATGATCACCTAGTCTGACCTCCTTCAGAACGCTGGCCAAAGAATCTCAGCCAGTAACTGAAGTAAGCCTACAACGTCTGTTTGAGCTGTAACATGTATTTTAGAAAGGCATCCATTTTTGGTTTTAAGATGGCATGTGAAGGAGAATCCTCCACAGTCCTAGATAAGTTGTTCCAGCTCCTAGAGAAGTGGATCATTAAAGTGATCCACTAAAGAGTGTACATACTGGATTCCATGGGGAGTAATTAGGCTGTTTACAAGTGAAACAAGAGAAGCAACTTCCATTCCTTCAACCTGGGGGCAGGGTGTTGGACTGCAGAACAGCCTTCTCCTCTTTGCTGTTCCACCATGCTCAAACGCCATTAGACTGGTTGAGCAGGGTGCTAAGGCCAATGGAGTTATTGAGAAGGGAAGAAAATGCTGAAGATGGTGAATGCTAGGAGTGTGATATGAGGAGATGCATGTTTCCCTGCTCCTACTTTTCCCTTGGCCCAGGGTAGCTTGGATGGGAAAAATATCATTACATCTGTTCAAAGAAACTTCCATCAAAACCTTTTGGACTGAAATGTGACTAAAGGAACATTCTCATGGTGACTGCTTTCCATGAAAGAGTCAATTATTGATATAACCAAGTACCAAACATTTTTTTTCTGTCAAAAATCAAGACTTTATCCTAAATGTCACTTTTCAGTTTTTTGACAAACTTTCACAATAGGGGAAAATATTTCCAAGCATCTTTAATCATTATGGTTTAATTTGTAATAGATATTAATATTCAAAATAGTCAAGGACTCCTCAAGCTCTGGGCAGGTATGCATTCCTATTTGCAACGAGCTTTCTTGGGAGATTTCCAGTACATCCTCCTTCATTCAAATCCATCTTGCAAGATGAAACTCAAGGGAAGGACAATCCCACAGGAAAAAAAAAAGCAGCCAGTTTCTATATAACAGCTGAGAAATGAAGCCTTCAAATATCACAGATCTCTACTGAATGCATTGTTGTGCTGTTAATCGCTAGACAGTGGCAAGTTGTGTGTATTTCTCCTTACTGAATAAGAATTGTGTACTTTCAATTATTTTTAACTACCCAATCTATCTTTTAGATTAAATTTTTTGAGGCAGGGACAGTCCTTTTCTATAAGACTTGTACAATGCTAATCAAATATGGCGCAGCCTGATGCAGGCCTCTAGGTGCCACTGCAATATAAAATGTTAAAACAAGGATGCAAATATAATTCTTCCCTCTGCTGTAGGTTGGGTATATTTAGTGGGGGACCATGTCACAAGTGTTGTATCCATTTGGATACGTATTGGTTATTTTGCATCTTTCTAAAAGTGTAAATAATTGTTCATTTGATCTCAAGTTCAGGTTTGCATGTGAAGAATAGTATACCAATAAAAATCTATAATTTCTAGCCAAAGGATAAAATACAAAGCTTAAGGCTCAAAACTGTTACAGACTTCACATTTCAGAGCTATATCAGCTGAGTATGAAGACTGAGTTCTAATGCAAACAAACTATTCTATAGCCCACAAATTATCCAGTACTTTTGATGATTTGCCAAATACATATGTCAAAATATGCAACATTAGCAGATCAAAACTTTCCGTACGTGGACTGGGAAGTGATTGTGCTGCATTCCCACTACTTACAACTGTTACTAGATACAATAACCCATTTTTCTCACAGGTTGACTATTTTTTTTTTAAATGTCAGCCTCTTGAAGCTGCTGACATTGAGAATGTTAGAATAAATGCAGGGGGGAATGGATTAGTGACTGGAGGGCAAGCGAGGGAGCCAAAAGTATATACTTAAATGCAGTTGCTCACTTACGGCCCTGCTCCAGCAAAGACGAAAGCAAAGGCTTGTGCCTGCACTGTTCAAGTCAATGAAAAATTTCTCTTTGACTTGAACAGAAGCAGGAGCAAGACTTGGCTTAACTTTATGCAAAGTAGGTCTACTCTAGAAACATAATAGCAGCACAACTGTAGTGCTTCAACTGCACCTCTTTAGTGTAGACAATTATTATAGGGACAAGGGAAGAATTCTTCCATTGACCTAGAAGTGTTTACACTGGGGCGTAGGTTGATTTAATTACATTGCACAAGGAGTGAAACTTTTCACAGCCCTGAGTGATGTAGTGAAGCCGACCAAACTTTGTGGTGTAGACCAGCCTGACTTCAATTTTTGTTATATGTAAAAATAAGGAAGTTTTTGTCTTTGCAGGATCAGGTCTACTCCACTGATTTGCTATATAAATGTGTACAGTGGATGAAATTAATGTTAATTGTCATTTTAGAGATAAAAATTTTAGATATATTCCTTATATTTAAAATAAGGAAAACTGCTATAAACACATATACCTAGAACGAGAATGAAAACTAAGAGTGTCCACTGTATATTTACTCCTCCTACATATTTTCCAGAGCTGGTTAATATGGTTTATCTAGAAGTGAAAAGAATGGAATCTGACTAAAGTAACTTTTTTTTTGGGGGGGGGGGGTTGGCAGCTTTGGGTGAACTGCAAATATAGCTGAGTTATGATAATAAAACTTCAGTTAAACAGATAATGTAAAATCATTAACTGTTGAAGCTATATATTTTATGACAATTAGAATGCTATAATCAATTTGTACTATGTGGGTGAAGCCTGTAAAACTACAATAAGATATCAAAATATATTTCTAAAATATAATTAAAATACTGCAATGTAAGGGCTATTAGAAGAACATATTAAAACATCCTCTATTCTAGAAGGGGCAGTCAAAGATTTCAGACCTTCAGATAGCTTTGCAGTTGCAGAAGGCATGGTACCAAAAGGTCACTATCCTGCAGTTATTTCCAAAGCAGAATTCCACTTAAGGATTTTGCCACTTTCACTGAACATTCATAATCTTCCTTGGTGTATTGTCCTATATACCCGCTTAAGATTCCTTCCCGTCCAAGTACCATGAAGGTGACTGCTGTTGATCTCATGTAGCTGGATCATCCCTGCCCATGGTAAAATTCATGAGAGGTAGCTTAGGGGGAGGAAATCTCTATGTGGACCCTTTCATGAACATTTTATTGAAGGACTGGAGCTAAACCCTCTAACAGAAGAGACCCCAAGTCCTAGCATAAAATTGGTAGATCCCTAGGGATCCATTTGGATTATGGGTGACCAATGGGAGGCCAGTTTCCCCCCTTCCCCCCATATGGAGGTCATGTGTCTCTGCACTAGCCCCAGTTCCTAAGGCCATTCAATCCTGGCAGCTCAGAACCATTAGAATTGTGCTACCAGAAAATGTGCCTGATTGCAGTTGCCCAGAGACCGCTGTCTAGGTCATTTGGTGGTGGTGGGGCAACAAGAGAATAGGTGAAGCCAAAGCGTTCCCATTTTCCTGCCCCATCCACCTTCTTTGGGTAAGTAGCAGGCACAAAGTGCCTAGTTAATTCCTGTATATCCAGATCTAAAATCTGAGTAATCCATGCTCAGAGCAAGTAAATTTTTCCTTAGTCCTATCACTGTGGGGTGGGTGTGGAGGATGAAGAATGATCAAGCTTGATGTAGACGAAAGGACAGATTTTATGATCATAAGTCACATTAAATATCTTACTCCATTAGTACATCCACTGAAACCAATGAAACGATTTACAGAGTATATTACTACAAGTACTTAAAGTATGTCAAACTCTGACCTTTAATCACCTAGCACCTATAGTTCATTCAATTGCTATAAAATATCTTACATTATACACACACAACTAATGCTATAAGCCAGTGAACATTTACAATATAGGTATGTGTAAGGATATGGTTTTGAAATCCCTGGACACTTGTTTAATCTCACAAAAGTTTCTACAGCATTAGTTCAGATTTACATACATCCCTTGTCCCAGTTCCTTAACCATTACAATCGCAGTACAGATAACACTAACAAAATACTAGATCTGGTGAAAATGTCTTATTTTTAAATGAAAAGACCTTTTACAGAAAAATTGTCCAATTTTAGTTTTTTCTTCCCTGAGAAAATTAAACCTAAACAGAAAAACAATTTTTACTGTTAAAAAAAGGGATACATTTCAAATGGAATTTTGTTTCTTTTGAAGTTTTATAGAAAATGCTTACCAAACCACTTTACAAAAAAGTATATAAATTATTTCTTACCAATTTCTGTTTTTTGAAGTTACGAAGCTAACATTGTGTAGATAGTAACTTAACTGCAGCAGGTGCTCAGATATAATGCAAGAGACTAACATTTATTTCTGTATCGACTGTTTGATTTCTAAGTTGTCTTTAGGCGAACGCCAGTTCCACTAATGTTATATTCAGCTAAATTCTACATTTAGCTAGTCAATATGCCCTTAATTGCAATCTGTATTTATGAGCATAGAGAATGTTGATTGGCTGGTAATGATTCATGGGATTTAAAGGCAGAGGAGTTGTCATGGGTTTCAAACTATCAGTTTGGCACATCATTTAACAGTCTGCTTTCCTGTGAAATACTTTGACAATAAATATCATTTTTGTTTTTACTAAGGAAAGGGTAGTTCCTCTTATTGAGCTTTCAGTAGATTAACTTTTTAATGGAGTTATGCAATATTTTAAAATCAGCTAGGCTCTGGCCCATTGTCTTTGCACTAGTTCCCAATTAAAATTTTCAAATATATTTTATATTATTGTAGTTCTAACTTGTCAGGCTTCCATTAACCTGACTTGGTTTCTCTCCGTTATCTTTAGATTTCTTGGGCCTGATTCTCTGGAGTGGCGTAGGCACTCTGTATTGCATCAGCAAAGGAACTTGAGTGCAACACTTTACAAAATAATGTATGGTATTTTAAAGTCCTAATTTGTGTTGTCTCATCATCTGTTGCAAAAAAACTGGATTCCATGGCATCTTGTGAAAATGCAAAATTATGCAGCTGCAGTGTAATAGAAGCCCTGGCCCCTGGCTGAGATGAATAAAACAGGTTACATTTCTCAGAGCTATCATTTCAGGTGTTCTTCACACACAGGCAGATGATACTACATTGACTTACTCTCTTTTCACATGAAAGTTTTCTGCAACAATAAGGAGTAGGGACTACATTAAACAAAAAGGTCAGATTTTTGGAGCACAGTTTTGCCATAAGGAAGTGAATTCTACAGTAAATCCTGCAGAATTCTGAAATATACAGGGACCTTCTCCTAGTAAAAGAACAAATAGAAATTCTACAAAAATTGGAAGGCAATAATTTAAAACTGACTTCTTTTTAAACGATGCATAATTAACCTGTGGAACCAATTATCACAAGATATCATGAAGGCCAAGAGCTTAGGAGGAGGCAAAAATATATAAATATCTATTTTTTATAACAAACAGAATGCTTTTAAGACCTAATCCAAAATCTATTGCAATCAATTGACTCACTCACTTCAGTAAGCTTTGGACTGCACCCTTATACACTATGCTTCAGGGCATAAAGCAGCCAGTATCTCACAGGTGTTGAGTTTCCACCTGTGATCAGGTTATGCCATAATTGCATTTTGAGATATGGAGTTTGAGTTTCTTGTGCCTTCTTCTGAAGCGTCTCACCTTGGTCACTGTCAGCCACGGGAGACTGCAGTAGATGTACCACTTGGCTATTTTTACTGTCTTACACAGATCATGCTTTAGAGCATTAGGAGTTTGCTTTTAATAAAACAAAAAGCCAGAAGCTACCAGCACTCAAATACTAAGTGATGGCAATGAGAGGGGAACACCTGTACTTGTACAGGTAGATAGCTTTTTAGCTATATGCTATTTAGCTTTTGAATCCACTTCCTGTTCTGAGATGTGCTACTACCATAGTTTTCAAATTTCTGCTTATTTCTCCCATTTTTTGAAGTTGCCATATTCCCTACAAACAAGCTCTCAGCTTGTTGTGCCTTGAGATTTGTGTCATGAAAGGTTCTACACAGTTGAAGCCTTTTTCTTTGGTTATAAAGAACAGCGTACACAATCTCCAGAGGAAATGAAATGGTCACTTTTTCCAGCTAGTCTATTTCCCATTTGAGATATTTACAGTTGAAGTAAACATGAGAAAAGAAGTCATAGGTATTGTCAGTAAGGTAAGCTTTGTACTAGAATATATGAATAGATCTGAGTTACGACTATGACTTGTGAAAATATTACTATAAATCAACATTAACATTAGCTTATGGACATCTTGTGTCCTTTGGGTTATGTGCTCTAGGGTAGTAACTGACTGTACAGTGCCTACCATAATGGGCCCCCATCCACCCCATCACCCAGTGAATGCTTGGATTATAGTGTAATATAAATGCTTATAATAATAAACCTGATTTAGCTACCATGCATTAGTCCGAGACACACAAATACTGCATTTCTGTGCAGATTTTTTTTAAAAGATGAACTTAAAGGGTCTGATTCTTATCTCACTGTTTGTGGTGTAACTCCTTTAACTTCAGTAGAACTACTCCTGATTACATTGGGGATGAGTGAGCAGAGTGGGGCCCAAAATCTCTAGGAATGTGGTACATTTATCTTGCAGGATGATGTAATTGTCCCATCTGTTAGACTAGACTGTATACCCCTCTATTGCATTCATGGATATACATCCCCCTCAGATGAGAGGTTCAGTCATCTCCTTGGTACCCTCCACCTGTCTGCCTAGACCTGGCAGGTCCTTCTCTAAAATACCCAGGATCTATTCAGGAAGATATACAAGAGATGAGTAGGTGAGCCCACAATGGAGCCAGAATAGAAAACAGCCTTTTTATGATGATGTAGATTTTGCCTGCAAAAAACCAAAACAACCACCACCACCTTTTCTGCATAGCTGCGTGAGATCCTGGGAGCCTCTATGGCTGGGGGTGGGGGAGAAATCATGTTAGCATGACTCCAGTGGAGCCAAGCTGCCAAGGAACCAGGGCAACACCAGGATCAGTTCAAAGATAGAGGGCTCTGCATCCCTGTCCACCAGAACAACCATCTTTTAAGCCAGGAAGATGTGTGGGAACCTCCCACCCCAAGAGAATCCTCATGCAAATTTCCTCCTAAAAGGCCATTAACCTGAGAGGGAATGATTGAACTCCAAGCACTGCATGTAGACAGGTAACATTAGGAACAAAATTGATGGAATCTGACTGATGGTATGAAATCTAGAAACAAAAATGCTGTGCATATATGAGCTCAGACATTATTCTAACCTTCTGCTACAGATATTAATAGTAATATTTTACTAGGCATTATATACACCAATACTTAGATACAGATGCAGATACCTGAATTCCACCAGATAACATTTTTCAGATTAAATACACAAATTGTAATTTAAAAATACGATCTCTATATTTTATGTCTACAAAGATCACAATTTTCATGTAGATTTTAAGTTTTATTTTCATCTGTGAAATGTTCAATAACATTTTACTGCACGGTTTTATGCAGAGGCATGGTGTTAGACTGGTTCTTTAATATAGTCAGCAGCTGTAAAGTCATCTGATAAGTGACATGAACAATTTAAACAACCATTTCTAAGACAGCATAACAGTAACATATTAAGAATAGCTTGAAAATGAAATCTTCCAAAATATATTGCTTTCATATCACAACTTCTATTCACTTTTGGTGGTATTTCCATTTTAACTCAGAGTGGGTGAGAACTGAAACTTAAAGGATGTATTTACCTGAGTAATTGGTTATGACTTGACTCACTAGGTTATAACTAATCAAAAGCTCAAAAGTAGTTTAAAAACAAAAAACAGCACCATTAATATAGCATGATGAGGGGGAAATAGCCTTCAAGAGAGAAAAATATTTTGATTGAACCAAGAAGCTTTATAGGCCATACAAGCTTCTATCTAGGATCCATGCCCTTTTCTTTATTAGATTGTTACCTGATTAATACTACTTATAAAAATCCTTTATTTAGCAGCTTCCATCCAAGGATCACCAATTCATTTGACCAACATCTACTTCTGTTGGCCAGTCTGCTGGCATAATGTCTTGCAGGTGTGGCACAAAAAAAAAATAAAAAATGCTCAGGCCAAGCCCTTCTGGAGGTACCCAAAGTGATCTGATCCGGTTTAGCCCATTTCTTGTTTTAAAGAGCCAGCAAAGCTTACTAATGTCAATATTTAGCATTGTGGTATCAGAAGCCAGAGAGAGAGTCTGGGCAGTGTATTGTGAAGCTCTTGTTGTTACACATAGCCACTTGGAACCAGACACTGAATCAAGCATAGTTCTTGCAGGGACATGAAGTTTAAAGTGATTACTAAACATCACAAGCATGTCAAAGTGCCACCAAGCAATGGCTCATCAGATTGATGGGCTTAAGGCACATTAGTTTCATAGCTAATAGTACACGTGGGAGTGACGTGGCCAGCATCATGTCCAATCACCTTTGACATCCCTAACCCAAATTGATAGGGTAACTGTTCTGCAGCTGGGGGAAACTAGAGATGGTTTTTCAGGGTGAGATTAAGTGAGACTCATACTCATGACTTTCAACATTCTAGCTGAGAATGTTAATGGCCATTCTTCTGCAGAATAAGGGCACTATAGGAAATTCCACACAGTTCATGCGCAGTATGAACACACTATTCAGAGCCTTCTAACTATGGACCGTGTTCATTTTTTTTACCCACATGACAAAACTAAGATAAAATTAAGGAGTAATACAGTTTGCTAAAATATAAGGCCTTCTCTGCACCAGAAGGAGCTCCAGTTATAGCAATTTCCACAATCACTGCAACGGATGCTCAGAGTAGACAGGACTCTGGCATTGTTACCATTGTATCCTGGTGATAATGATAGAATATAGATTTTTTTTAATATAATGATAGAATATAGATTTATTTTTGTAATATAATGTAGAGGAGGCCAATGGCCCAGTTTCTGCAATAGGTAATATGTGAGCAGATCCCTGCACTTGCATGGAGCTCTCCTGTTTTCATTGAAATTTTAGGTGGGAACAGAAGTCTGTTCATGAGAAGCTTATTGCAGGATCAGAGCCAAAAGATTAGCTCAAGAAGGCAGCGGCCTTTAGTGCTTTCAGAGTCCCTTGTTACCTGAAACCCAGTGCTCTCAGACAGACACTTTGCTCTCTGCAATGCAGTATCAGGAAATAAATCCATGGAGACACAGCACATACATCTGATTTATGGCAACCATCTAGCATACACAAAATCAAGTGCTTTTACTTAAAGCCTTCACTTGATTAGTCTCCAGCACTCTCACAAGAATGCCTTTTCTCAAAGTCTCTGCTTAATTTAGTTTCAAGCACACACAAACGCCCCCAAACAACAGTTACCCACAGCATGGAGGAGTCTCGAGTGGTCAAACGATAAAGTTCAAGTGGACAGCTATGCGCCTCTTGCTGGGGATTTCAAGTGGTGTCCAGAAGGTCAAATCCAAATTCCTCAGATCTGTTCACCCCATTTCTGTTAGTAACTGCTACAATTACAAACATGTCAAAGAAAAATCATTAAACAAGCTGTCAAGGTTCCTTCCCCACTCTGAACTCTAGGGTACAGATGTGGGGACCTGCATGAAAACCTCCTAAACTTATTTTTACCAGCTTATGTTAAAACTTTCCCAAGGTACAAACTAGTTTACCCTTTGCCCTTGGACTTCCACTGCCACCACCAAACATTTATCTGGGTTTATTTTTATTAGGAAAGCGTTGTTTGGAAACGGCTTTCCCCCCAAAATCCTCCCAACCCTTGCACTCCACTTCCTGGGGAAGGTTTGATAAAAATCCTCACCAATTTGCATAGGTGACCACAGACCCAAACCCTTGGATCTTAAGAACAATGAAAAAGCATTCAAATGAAAAGAAGGATTTTAATAGAAGAAGTAAAAAAGAATCACCCCTGTAAAATCAGGATGGTAAATACCTTACAGGGTAATTAGATTCAAAACATAGAGAATCCCTCTAGGCAAAACCTTAAGTTACAAAAAGACACACAGACAGAAATATTCATTCTATTCAGCACAACTTAATTTCTCAGCCATTTAAAGAAATCATTATCTAACGCATATCTAGCTAGATTACTTACTAAGTTCTAAGACTCCATTCCTGTTCTGTCCCTGGCAAAAGCATCACACAGACAAACACAGACCCTTTGGTTTTCTCCCTCCTCCCAGCTTTTGAAAGTATCTTGTCTCCTCACTGGTCATTTTGGTCAGGTGCCAGTGAGGTTACTCCTAGCTTCTTAACCCTTTACAGGTGAAAGGATTTTTCCTCTGGCCAGGAGGGATTTTAAAGGTGTTTACCCTTCCCTTTATATTTATGACACAAGCACTTTTTAAGCCATTAGTTATACAGATGTGTTTTTGCAGAGTCTGCAGTCTCATGGGCCCCGACACATACACCAGAAGTCAAATAGAGATAGACTTCCTGTTTTTCACAGATGCTTACCCCAGCATATCAAAGAGGACATAGAATTTGGCTCACTCCTCATGATCACCCCTCCCTCCCAGCTTTTACCTTAGTGATGCTAAGACTGGTACGAAGGTGCTACTCTTGGCAATGAGCAAAATAATCGATATTCCATCCCAATAATTGGCAGGGACTTGAGCACCTGGCTGGTTGCTAAAAATGCCTCTCAGTCTAGCACATTAAGAATGTTAATGGAAACAAATTACCCTTACCACTGGGATATAGTGAAGGAATCATCATAAAATAAGGGTCACTATCACGCGCTGTACTCAGTCCAATTCTATTAGATAAATAGAAGTAGATATACAGTAATTGGAAAGAGAAATAGAGGAAATGGACTGAACATCAGTTGGTCAGAATACGTGGAAATATGCTGGTGCCATGTGCCATCAAAATAATTGTTTCTGGCAAGAGAGTGATGCATTGCCACACTTCTGCCAAAAGAGCAGATCTACATTCAGAGGTGGCCCCACTAACTTGAGCTGCATTAAGTCTAGGCAGGCAGTAAAGGGATCTCTGGGGGGCAGGAAAGAAGCTAGTAACAACCCTGCTGTAAATCAGCAACAGCATTGCCCTCAGGAACAGGCTTCTGAAAGGCAGCCAACAAGTCTGAAAAGTAATTATGGGGAGGGAGAGGGAGACTAGCCTGTTGATCAAGGCACAAACAAAATACAAATGCAATATTTTTATATTGTGTGTGTCTGAATTTTTCATAGAATCATAGAAGATTAGGGTTGGAAGAGACTGCAGGAGGTCATCTAGTCTAACCGCCTGCTCAAAGCAGGACCAACACCAAGTAAATCATCCCAGCCAGAGTTTTGTCAAGCTCAGCCTTAAAAACCTCTGAAGATGGAGATTTCACCACCTCCCTAGGTAACCCATTCCAGTGCTTCACCACCCTCCTAGTGAAATAGTGTTTCCTAATATCCAACCTACACCTCCCCCCACTGCAACTTGAGACCATTACTTCTTGTTCTGTCATCTGCCACCACTGAACAGCCTAGTTCCATCCTCTTTGGAAACCCCCTTCAGGTAGTTGAAGGCTATCATCAAATCCGCCCTCACTCTTCTCTTCTGCAGACTAAATAAGCCCAGTTCTCTCAGCCTCTCATTGTAAGTCATGTACCCCAGCCCCTAATGATTTCCATTGCCCTCCGCTGGACTCGCTCCAATTTGTCCACATCCTTTTTCTGGGGGAGCGCGCAAACTGGACTCCGTACTCCAGATGTGGCCCCACCAGTGCTGCATAGAGGAGAATAACCACTTCTGTCAATCTGCTGGCAATGCTCCTACTAATGCAGCCTAATATGCCATTAGCCTTCTTGGCAACAAGGGTACACTGCTGACTCATAACCAGCTTCTTGTCCTCTGTTATCCCCAGGTGCTTTTCTGCAGAACTGCCACTTAGGCAGTTGGTCCCCAGCCTGTAGCAGTACAAGGGATTCTTCCATCCTAAGTGCAGGACTCTGTACTTGTCCTTGTAGAACCTCATCAGATTTCTTTTAGCCCAATTCTCCAATTTGTTTAGGTCACTCTGGACCCTATCTCCCCCCAGCTTAATGTCATCTGCGAACTTGCTGAGGGTGCAAACCATCCCATCATCCAGATCCTTAATGAAGATGTTGAACAAAACCATCCCCAGGACTGACCCATGAGGCACTCCGCTTGATACCAGCTGCCAACTAGACCTTGAGCAGTTGATCACTACCCATTGAGCCCGACGATCTAGCCAGCTTTCTATCCACTTTATAGTTCATTCATCCAATCCATACTTTTTAAAACTTGCTGGCCAGAATACTGTGGGAGACCATATTAAAAGCTTTGCTAAAATAAGTCTCAGGAAAGAACAGCAGGAAATCGTTTGAGCACGCTGTGGGTAAGGCATTTAACAGTCCCTTTCAGAAAGTTGCTCTTTTCAATCATTTGCTGTAGCTCTCAGCATAATTCAAAGAACACTGGCCGCTTAACCACTGTTTGTGGTGCTAGTGGCCATTTATAAAGAACATTTGTGACTTTTCTTGTCTACTAAAATTTTCAAGTGGGAAAAAAGCCAACAAGACCCAGGCAGATAGCCGAAGATAATACTTTAATGACGGCAAAAATTCAGTCTATGTAGCTGCACGGCATTACTGTGCCTCGCTGCAAAGCATTGAATAAAATGGCAGCTATTTATACTGCAGCCACAATGAGAGGTAGTTTGGGGTAGAAAAAGCATCAGAATTCCACTGTGTCTTTTTGACATTTAAGATGGCTCTGAGCTCATTGACACAGAAAAGCCATAAATAATAGTGCACATATAAACCATCACACAAATCCAAGATGTTTTCTAACCCAGTTTTCCCACTGATAATGCAAATGGAACCATAAAGATGGTATAACAATCTGACAGCAGCAACAAAGCCTTCTCTAAACAGCAATCAGATCTGTGAAGGTAAAAAGCTGCAATATGCCTGCTGGTTACCTAATCATCAGTCACAAGAACGGTGCTTTAAGTTCATTAATTTTCTAAATAATGTGTGCGCACATGCATGGGCACACGCACACACACCCCACCGCTCAAGTGAGCACTGTGACTTCTTCCTGTTATTACCTTTTAATTGACTATTAAGCATGAACAAGCCTGTCAGTATTTCTTTTCAGATGTCGTATAAACTGAAGCCATCCTTTAAGTTTATTTTGTCATTTCTCTTGGTATTGAGTACTCTCCTCCCAAGAAAATAAGTTGTTTGTGAATGAAGACTCCCATTGTTTTAACCTGTACCTCAGTGAGACACTTTCACTTCTTCCACTCTTTGGCCCATCCACGTCACTTTCAGTAGTTTTCTTCATTTCTATATTCCACTCACACTCGCCATCCATTTTTACAAAAAAAAACATAATTCAAATTTTTGTATTTAAAATAGATCTAGGTTTTATACAATATGGTTAATTAGCTGCAGACAAACTCATTGTGAATAATCCATCATAAGTGTTAACATAATCACTTTGGACAAATACCCATTAGAACCTGAGAGGGGCCAGGTGAATTGGATTATCATCCCATAAAATGCAACATGTCAGTAAGAATTTCAGTCTCAGAGTTCTCAGTCATTCCTTCATCACAGCTCTGTTTATGTGTATGAGAGAGTTGGGTGAACATTTTTGGTTTTGCCACCAGAATTGAACAAGGCAAACACTGAAAGCCTTTGGCAGCTGGGAGAAAGTATGAACAACAAATCCTACAATTTGGATCATACAAGCAAGTACTGCAGTATCTGTTTTGGGTCCAGTTATGCTCTTAAGGATGAGAGAGAGAGAACATGAAAAATTTCTGACCCATATTTAAAAGAATTTAGAACACAAAGTGGCTGCAAAAAGCTTGTTAAACTTAGATCTTTTGCAAAAGACTGGGATGCTCACAATGAAGAAAAGGTGGTGACTTTAGCATTCTTAATAGCCTGTCCCATTTCTTTTTTTCAAGGAGATGCTAAATGTAGCTTCTTCACCCCCACCCACCCCCCCACACACACATTAATTGGCTATCAGTGCTGGTTTTCCAGTTACAGCAACTCAATTAGTCTTTATGAAGTTGTTTGAGCCTAAATGCCAATGGGCAAAAGTTGTGGTCTTCCAACCACAGATTGTGGGATTCACAGAGAACAGAATCTGCCTATGTATGGAGGCAAGAATATGGCGCTCTAGGCAATGCTACTCCAACTGGTTGCTCCTCCAGAGGTCGCAGGCATGAGAGTCTTTCACTGCTGCCCAGTAGCACCTGCCAGAATAGATTCTGCTTAAGTCCGCATTAAATCTAAACTGAATAGCCACTGGGCCAGCCAGGCAAAATACCACTGAGAATGACTGACAGCTGTTATCTCCCACACTACAGTGCCTCACATTTGTGGTTCCTGTCTTTCATAGTACACAAAAGGAGAGAATTCTAAGGTTCCCAGGGAAGGGAACAATGCTGAGGGACTCATTCCATCTTCTGAGCACAAACCTATTAAGTCTGCAGTGAGCATCTCCCAACTGCCATTTATAAGAGCAGTGTCCTTATGTCAGAGGAAGAACTTGGGCCAAAAGACCTTTTAAATGTTGCTTTTTTTTCCTTAGCTCTCATGGCCTTCTCTTCGTTGCCTCCCCTATAACTGGCACTCTGACTGACAGATGAATATAGCACAAACAGCCAGATCGAGGCTCAAGCTGCTCAAGTGAGGTTTCTGAATGGTACAACAGAAAAATGTTCACTGTTAGGCACTATGTTGAACTTTTAAAACAGCAAACAATCTAACATTCACTTTCAAAATGAGGCCAAATCTTGCTAAGGTTTAAGCAAAGGCCCCAAACTGTGGAAGTGGTGGGAAATGGAATGGAATATAATGAAGGTAGACACTACCCCTATTCAGGCCACCCACATACTGGCTTCAGGTGGTCCCAGTAACAGGAAAAGATGGTGTTGCGTAGTGGGCTATGGCCAGTCTGTGTCTATTATTTGTATTCCAGTAGTGCCAGGAAACCTCAACAAGATTTGGTCCCAGCTGTATTTGGCATTAGAATCATAGAATATCACAGTTGGAAGGGACCTCGGGAGGTCATCTACTCCAACCCCCTGCTCAAAGCAGGACCAATCCCCAACTAAATCATCCCAGCCAGGGCTTTGTCAAGCCTGACCTTAAAAACTTCAAAGGAAGGAGATTCTACCACCTCCCTAGGTAATGCATTCCAGTGTTTCACCACCCTCCTAGTGAAAAAGTTTTTCCTAATATCCAACCTAAACCTCCTGCACTGCAACTGGAGTTCATCACTCCTTGTTCTGTCATCTGCTACCACTGAGAACAGTCTAGATCCATCCTCTTTGGAATCCCCTTTCAGGTAGTTGAAAGCAGCTATCAAATCCCCCCTCATTCTTCTCTTCCGCAGACTAAACAATCCCAGTTCCCTGAGCCTCTCCTCATAAGTCATGTGTTCCAGTCCCCTAATCATTTTTGTTGCCCTCCGCTAGACGTTTTCCAATTTTTTCACATCCTTCTTGTAGTGTGGGGCCCAAAACTGGACACAGTACTCCAGATGAGGCCTCAGCAATGTCAAATAGAGGGGAATGATCACGTCCCTCAATCTGCTGGCAATGCCCCTACTTATACATCCCAAAATGACATTGGCCTTCTTGGCAACAAGGGCACACTGTTGACTCATATCCAGCTTCTGGTCCACTGTAACCCCTAGGTCCTTTTCTGCAGAACTGCTGCCGAGCCATTCAGTCCCTAGTCTGTAGTGGTGCACAGGATTCTTCCGTCCTAAGTGCAGGACTCTGCACTTGTCCTTGTTGAATGTCATCAGATTTCTTTTGGCCCAATTCTCTAATTTGTCTAGGTCCTTCTGTATTTTATTCCTACCCTCCAGCATATTTACCTCTCCTCCCAGTTTAGTGTCATCTGCAAACTTGCTGAGGGTGCAATCTACGCCATCCTCCAGATCATTAATGAAGATATTGAACAAAACCGGCCCCAGAACCGAACTTTGGGGCACTCCACTTGATACCGGCTGCCAACTAGACATGGAGCCATTGATCACGACCTGTTGAGCCTGACAGTCTAGCCAACTCTCTATCCACCTTATAGTCCATTCATCCAGCTCATACTTCTTTAACTTGCTGGCAAGAATACTGTGGGATACCATGTCAAAAGCTTTGCTAAAGTCAAGGAACAACACGTCCACTGCTTTCCCCTCATCCACAGAGCCAGTTATCTCGTCATAGAAGGCAATTAGATTAGTCAGGCATGATTTGCCCTTGGTGAATCCATGCTGACTATTCATGATCACTTTCCTCTCCTCTAAGTGCTTCAGAATTGATTCCTTGAGGTCCTGCGCCATGATTTTTCCAGGGACTGAGGTGAGGCTGACTGGCCTGTAGTTTCCAGGATCCTCCTCCTTCTCTTTTTTAAAGATGGGCACTACATTAGCCTTTTCCAGTCGTCCGGGACCTCCCCCGATCGCCATGAGTTTTCAAAGATAATGGCCAATGGCTCTGCAATCACATCCGCCAACTCCTTTAGCACTCTTGGATGCATTGTGCTAAGCCATTGGGTCTGCACACAGTGAATTCATAAAGCCAACGCAGCAGGGGAGCAGAAGGTGCCCTTAAATACCAGGCAGTAGTTGGCAAACTTCACATGTAGCCATTGCCTAAAAAGCAATTCCTAAGAGGATGTCACTCAGCATTGCTGTGTTTTAGTACAGTTCCATGCAAGCAAAACCTTTGTGTGCAAGATTTGCTCCTTACTTCCAGGATTGTAATTTGAGTGTGCAATATAGGAGAGCAGTGGTAACTTCATTCTATTAAAACCCTTGAGTTTTCAAATAGGTTTACAATTGCTTTCTTCCCACCTCTGAGCGTGACTATATCCAAACATAAAAGTACCTTTTGAATATTGCTCTCTTTTTATGGAGGAAATAAACTGGAGGAAGTGGGAAGCATGGCCTGCACACAATTTATGTGTTGATACTGTGCCATGAAGCTCACAATAAAAAACTTAGCAATTTCCTCTAAGGGAACATAATGTAGGAGCCTCATTATCTTAATTACAAAAACCAAAAAGTGCTTTTAACAGGTAAATAATTTTTACATCACGCTTTGCTGATAAAATGAAATAGCTCATTTAACACAGCGAGCCAGTGAATATAAAATTAGGACTTAATGAAGCTTTTAAATTGTATACTGATTTTTCTTTGCTTTTGTTTTGACAGTTCATTGATGTTTCATTCCCTCTTCATTTCTAATAGAACAGAAGACTTTAAATCAATAGTTACAGCCATTCATTTTTGGACAGAGATTTATTAGGAGTAATATCTTTATGTTAGTATCCCCAAGCCCAATCAGGATCTGTGCACCTTTATGCTGGACATGATAAACACAAAGGATGTTCAGATTCCTGCCTCAAAGTTTAAAATTCTCCTATAATCATTGATTGCTATTTTTACTGTACTCACTGTACATCATTATAATTATCACATCCTTCTACAGAAATGAATCAGTTTTCCTAATGATTTCAGGGGGAATAAAGTGGAGACAAATATGTAGAAATAAAGCAATACAGGCATATAAAAACAAGAAGTTTTGCAAATCACACTAGAAAGCCTATTCTGAATGTCTAGTTCAATGGTCCCCAAACTTTTTACTCTCCCCCCCCCCCCCGCCCCATGCACACACACACACACTCACTCCCTGGAGCCCGGGCCAGGGGTCTGGGAGCAGAGGAGAATGCAGACAAGGGTAAGGGGAATGAGGCTGGTGCCATAGCTGGGGGCAGGAGGGGAACTGAGGCCGGCAGCTGCGCCTGGGAGCGAAGCACCGGAAGCAGGTCTGGCAGCCGGGACCCTGTATGCACAGCTGGCAGCCACAGCCAAATTCTCAGATGCAGGGCTGGCAGCCAGATCCCCTGGCCAGGAACAGAGCTGGATGGCACTCCCTCCCTGCCCCTGTGAGGGCTGGCCCATGGCCCAGCCATGCCCCCCTGAACATTCCTCCACTCCCCCGTCTTGGGGTGAGCCCCACAGATTGGAGACCTTTGGTCTAGTTTAAGAGGTTTAGCTCAATGCTGGGTAAGGCCACACCTACTAATGGTTCACCCATTACTATTATCTGATCATCTGGCATGTGTGTGTGAATTTTAGTTTTGTATTCAAGGAATAAAATCATAGACACAAACAAAGAGGGAAGTTAGAGAAAGTATGGTCTAGTGCAATGGTTCTCAACCTATTTACCATTGTTGGGAGCATATGCAGCTCTCTCTGTGTTATGTGGGCTGCAGCCACATATTATATATCTATATCTCTCTATCCTTTATGGTCCTGAGGAGATCACGTGGGCTGCAGCTGTGTGCTGATTGGACCGCAAGTGGCCCATGGGACACAGGTTGAGAACCACTGATCTAGTGGTTAGGGTGCAATACCTGGGACTCTGGAAAGCTAGGTTCAATTCACAGCTCTGCCACAGACATCCTGTGACATCTTGGGCAAGTTACTGAGCAGCTCTGTAATTCAGTTCTGCATTTGTAACATGGGGATAATAGTGCTACTCTGCCTCTTGGGGAAGTTAGGAATAAAGATTATGGGACTCTCAAACTATGGTAATGAGAGACATGTAATTAGGTTAAAGTAAGAAAGAAGTTGTTTAGATCCTAAACTAAAATAAATAACTTAAAACGTAGTCTGGTTCTTTGAGTCAAGAGCACATATTTAACTTGTGCCCCGTTTCCATCCCTGGAACATCATAAGAATCCAGGAGAGTTGCACCAACAGAGAATTTAGCGCAATGTGTTCTAATTTTCAACTACCTCCGACTATCTCCTGCAAACACCACATCAGCCTCCATTTTACTTTTCTTGAAAAAGGATCTTGCCGCAAAAGCAATACGCAATTTAGCAAAAATTTTCAACGAAGATTCTCTTCTATCAGGTTTAAAAAAATAACTATTTTATGATGGAGAATATTAGTGAACTCAATGCACTGAAAGTAGAGCATAAACAATTGAAAGAATCTATGTTTCAAAGGAGACCATAAAGACAGAAATCATATATTTAAATGAAGTGTCCTAAACCAAATGCTAACATTAACTCAATAATAATAATAAAAAAAGTTCACTTTCAGCTTGGACCTAGTCATCTGACATGATAAACTTCCACACATCTCAGTGTCAGCATTTTACTCAAGTCTGAGAACAAAACTAGATTAGACAGTTTCACTCGGTTTTCTAGTTTCCTGCACTAGCATAATGTTATTATTGTTTGAACTTGCCACCAGGAAGACAGACAACAAACAATGGATGTAGTCTAGTTAGGCCACAATCTTATTCACTTAATGCAAGGGTGCCCAACCTACAGCCCACACAGCACACCAAAACATTTTATAAGGTCTGTGGCCTGCTTCAACACAATATACTAACAGCTGATTCATTAGCACTCTTTTTAATCAAGTTTACATCATTTTAGTTTACACAAATGTGTAAAGAGAAACAACCTAAGTACATACAAAACAAAAATATAGATCAATACTGGTGACTTTAAATCTTATTAAAATATGTAGAATCTTTTTGGCCCATACAAGGTTGTACTTAGGTTTAATGTGGCCCTCCTGTGTAATAAGATTGAACACTACTGACTTAAGGTCTTTAGAAATACCCGGCAATAAATCCTATAGTGCCGGTCAATTATTTCCTTAATCTTTTCCACCTATGGGACAGCTGCTATCAACTCTCTCCCCTTCTTAACATGGTCCCAGCCTGATGCTGAGGGGGATAGAAAAGAAAGAGGACCTGACAAGGGCACCTCCTTATAGCACTATGAATTGTAGCAGCCTCAGTCAGTTTCCCCATCTGTTCTTCTGCTACTCTTCCCAAGCCCCCAAAGCTTTCTGGGTTACAAAGACTTAGACCTCCTGCTAGTTTCTTACAGTTCAGTGCCCCTTACGGGGCACTCAGGGCCCAAAATAAGTATGTAGCAACATAAACTTACTCTTCTCTTTCCTCCAGGAAATCTGCTAGGTTGAATTCTCCCTAATTCCTGACCATCCAGTCCATATCAAAAGCCCCTGTCTACTCTTTCTACCTACAGGGCTTTATGTAAGCAGGTCTCTTCTTTTTGAGCCCTTCCCTAGAAGCCTGCTTTCTGCTCCAGGTGACTCAACTTGGACTAATTGGGCCTTTAGTAGCTCACTAACCCCTTCCTGGCTTGCCTGGAGGGTGTGTGGCCTGTTAGAGTGGGGTGTCTCCCTGTCATATTTGAGATTAGGAGCCCCAAGCCTCTCCTTTTCCTTGGGAGATGTCTTCCTTTAAATCCACTTTAAACTTCTGTTTATCCGGGAACCACAGACCCTCTGTAATAAGTACCTGCACTGGACACCTACCACACTTGATGCCTACTAGGCTGTGACAGCTTGACCTAACCTCTTTACCTACCTCAGCAGCTCCACAACCTGCTGTGGGGAAGGCAGAAAACACACCCCATGTTGGCCAATCTGAAGGTGAGGGAAAATTCCTTTCCTGCCCCAAAAGAAAAAGGGTGAGTTGTGAAAACACAGTGCAGATCATAAAACCCAGTCCTACTCTGACCCCATAGGTGGGTGCTGCTGATTGAGATGTGTGTGTGAGAGAGGGAGAGGTGTATGCTCTGCCTGAAATTCCCGAGCTATAAATTCCAGCCCTCATGATACATGGTGGGTTAGTACTTTTACCTGTGGTCCATGTCCTGTTCCCCCTTAGCTCTGCTCAGGTAAGCCCCTGCCTCATAATGGAACCTGTTCCCTTTTCCCTGTTGACCTGACAAAGCCTGACCATGTTCAGCTGTGCTGAGCACATTCTTATAATGTACAAAGCTTAATTACCATTTTTCAGAGGTTGTTTTATTATTTTATAAATATATCTATTGATATTAGCTTTGGCAAAATCTTTAATAAGAAACCTAAATATGGGGACTAAATTATTTGTCCCTTTCAAATTTCCCTTAGACCTTAACTTAGTATAAATATTTATCATCTGGAAGCAAAAGCTCCACTTACAGATGGTGGCATTAGGAGCAGAGTGAAACCTAGTTAGGGATTGAAATTGATATATTAATTGAAAGGTGAGTTCACACCCAACAGCAAGTTTAAGCCCCACCCAATATGAAAGGAGTAGGACCTTTTACTGGGTATTGTTTTGAGTATGGGTGGTGTACAGGAAGGCAGAACACAAAGAAACTGAGGACAGACAAAGATGACTGGGGCTACATCTACATTACAGAACTTAACAGTGGCACAGCTGCACCACTGTAGTGCTTGTAGTGGATACTCTCTAAGCCAACAGCGCTTAGGTTGGTATAATTTACATCACGCGGGTGTATATTATTCACACCCCTGAGTGACATAAATTATAGTGAAGTAACCTGTAGCATAGACAAGGTCTGAGTGAGAGATATGAGCATGAAGAATAGCTGAAAGCATAAGGCTGACCCTGGGGAGAGGTTTTGGGGTCAGGGGTGCAAGCTGATTAGAGTGCTCTTGGTGCTGTGAGTAAAAGAAGCTGTTTCTTGCTGTTTGATTCCTTCTGCATTCAGAAACACAGGACTCTGTAAACTCTTAGTAAACAGCCAACGCTGTATCAAAGACATGCATGGACTACCACCAATTTCCACTCCCAACTGGAAAACCCACAGGACCCCAGACTTTACAAGCCACTTAGGTCAAAAGACAAATACCTCTGTATAGGTTGTTTTTTTTTTTAAATTTGTACCAGGTATAATGCCAACTAGCTGTAGGGTTTGTTTGTTTTTTTTTTCTCCAGGAGACATTACTTTTCTGACATTCAAGTAAACTGTCTAGTATCCTGTATGTTGTGTCAGATTTGTGACCCTGGCATAGACTCAAGAACAGACAGAGTATTGTATTGGATCTGTATCTGCCATTACTGTGGCTAAGGAAATCAAAATAAAATCAATTTGACAGATGAAAGAAAAATGCTTAAATCAGCAATTCTTACTTAAATAGTCACATTATCTTCTTTCAGACTGATTGGACAATTAAGCCCTAAGTGAGGAGGTAAGATTCAAAAGTGACTCATTTCAGAGTAACAGCCATGTTACTCTGTATTCGAAAAAGAAAAGGAGGACTTGTGGCACCTTAGACACTAACCAATTTATTTGAGCATAAGCTTTCGTGAGCTACAGCTCACTTCATCAGATGCATCGGTTAGTCTCTAAGGTGCCACAAGTACTCCTTTTCTAAAAGTGACTCAGCGATTTACCAACTATATGAATTGTCAGCTCTCTCCATATAAAGTTTTAACCAAAAAGTAGTTGAATTAGAAAAACAAGCTAGTGAAATAGCCTGAAGGGAAACAATTTATAACAGAAATTGTATTAAAGCCAAACAAACAAATATGTTTACCTCTGGGTTTATTTTTCTGAGCTGCTTCTATATGAAAAGAAGGTGGTATTTTATTTATTTTATCCTTACTAATTCTTTAACTCCCATAGTGGTAATTACAGTCTAGTTTAGTATTATTAGATATTTATAATCCTTCACTAATGTCCTCTAATCTCTCTTGTTCCCAAGATGGTTGCCTCAGAGCTCAGCAGATTGTATTCTTTTAATCATTTCCTCCATAGTAACCCTGCAGTTTGAATGCAGCCACTTACTCTTGTCTTTGGAGAAATACCTGGATTCACACATCCCCAAACATATTATATGCATCTATTAAGTGTTTATTAATATTTCATTTTCTTTTAACCCTGCATTGTCATACTTTCCCTGTTCTTCTGTCTTGTAGCCCAAGGGATCAATAATAGTAACATCTTTGCTGCCTTCTCCCTACTATCATCCTTCTCTTCACCCCCTTGTATTTTCCAACTCGGACATGAGGAATGAACTTACTTCTAACATTTTCCTACTTGGCTGCAACAGCACCTCCAATCCAATGCCTCCCTTCACACTCACATCCTCTGGATCTTCCTGACATTGTCCAGTTTCCTAAGAAAACTCTCTCTCCAACACCTTTCCCCTTCTATGTTTGACCTTTCTCCCTACATTATCACCATTGTTAACAGCTATTTTTCGTCTCTTTTTTCCTAACAGTAATATTTTCCATGATTCACCTGCTTTTTCCATTTTGGATATTTTGATGTTATAAAAGTGATAAAAGAGGAAAGAATGGAGTGAGATACAACTTACAGAATTGCAATTCTTTTGCAAAAAGCTCTCTTGACCTTGTAGACAATTTATCTTGCTGTTCCATCTCACACGCCCTTTCTCAGCAGTCTGCTTGAGAAACTAGTGTTTTATTTTCTCTGAAATCACTTCTCACAAAAGAATACCCTTGAGTAATTTTTATTGGGGTTTTGTTCTGGTGATATGAAAATTGGTCCCCTCTAGTTAATGAGATTTTCTGGTGCTGATGTCTCCTTCTCCTTGACTGCACTCTTTTGGACCTTTTCATGCTCCTGAATAATAGCTCCTATAGCTATTTTGGTGGTTCTGTTTTTTTAATGAGAGTTCTAATCCTGGAAGTTTCTTTGCGGCCAGACTCTTCCTCTTCATTACTAGACTCTCTAGCTGCCTTCTCTCCTGATCACCACATGTGAACATACCTTAAACTTTACCTACTATGGCTTATATAGTAACATAGCTTTTGTGACTTTTTCACATCCATGTCTAGTTGAGGAAGAAAAAGAAATCTGCCCCACAGTTATCATATGGCAAATAAATGCATGAGGATTGACATTGAAATTTGGTTTTATAAAACTAATTGTAAATGGCCCAATTTTCAAACATGTGAGTTTTAAAATGAGAAACTTAAATCCTGTTTGGGCACTTAGCATTAAGGGACACAAACTTGAATATTAGAATTCTAAAACTAAATAGTAATCAAACTTGAATATTCTGCTTCTTATCATAAGTACAACAGCTAAAAATTACAAAATGATTCTCTTTCCAAACTATCACAAACTTCAGAAGTATGTGAGTGTTAATGTACAGCAAAAACATGGGTGCCTTAGACATGGGACAGCTACTAGATATTACAATGAATATTGACAGGCCACAACACAGAATGCCAGATTTTAAGGTAAGCTAATGGTGTTGGTGGCAGACCAATGAGCAGAAAAATTATTGTAGCAGTAGTAGTAATAAATTGGATGACTACAGTATCGTAGGTACAACATGATGCCTTCAGAAATGTACCCATGCTAACCTGCAGTGCTATTGGCACCTTTACTATCTTCACAAATCCATACCAGATTGAGTGTCGTGCTTTTTTTTTTTTTTTTATGGATTATGTCCCTAGACAGCAAAAGACCCTACGTCTTTTTTGGTAGCATATTACAGATCATGCACATATAATTTAGAGAATCTTGTGATCTATTAATCAGGTATTTCTTCAGCATATAATACTTGATCTGTGGCTCATTCTTGAATATTTGCAATTGGTGATTAGGTAAATAAGTTAATATTGTTTACTCTGATTACAGGATTTATACAATTAACAAAACTGCAAAATGCAAATCATACATTGCAAATATTTCCATCCTATATACACCTGGAAATTTCCATTATTGGTTGCATAGGTCAGCCAGTCAGGAAAAAAAAAAGTTACTTGTGTAACTAACAATAATATGAATTAGATTGTGATCATAATTGAATATACATCTGCTGTTGGATGGAAGTCAATCAGAGCAGCAGGGTACTCAGTATTTCTGAAATATCCAGCCCTTTGTGCATGTTTGTGTTCTTTTAACAATTTTTGGAAGTTTATGAACTATTCATAATCATTAATTTTCTGTATATGGTATGAAATATTTCTGAAGACTTTTTCAGTATTCATGAGCTGCTTATGAACACTGCAAGTCCCATTTTCGATATATGGTAATATGCTTTTTCAGGAATTTTAATAAATGTTCATGACATTTTATAAACAAACACCTTTCCTGACCATCATTACTTCACTGGGTGTGGAATTAACAAATAACCATTCTATTAGTAAGCAGACAAATCTGCCAAGGTGTTTTGCTTTGGTTGGTTTTGACAATACTAATTAACAAAACCGAACCTATGCCCTTTCCTCTGACTTGACTGAAGAGCCCTTTCAGTGGATATGTTTTCACTTTACTGCCTAAGTCTATAAAGTAGTAAAATGTCAGACATTCAACAAGTTTAAAAGAAAAAAAGACTATTGAGAGATGCATGTTTGGTTAATATATCCAAGCGTCTTAACATGGCAGTCATTTTCTACTGTTAAGCAAAAAGACGTGCTTTCATCTCCCTTTTTTTCCTGGAATGTGGGATAAAGATGTGTGTCAGAGTGGTCTAGTGCTCTAAACGTATGGCCCAATGAAGAAAAGCATCCCTTTTCAGAAAAAGCACTTCAGCCTGTGCTTTTAGGATGGACTTAAGCACATGTTTAAGTGATTTCCTGAATCAGCATCTGTATTCCCAATTTTGCCACCTACTTGTCATGTGACCTTGATTATGATAAGTTACTTAGGCCCCAACCCACTTGGAGCACCTTAAGTATGAAACCTTAATCACACAAATTCTCTTATTGACTTCAATGGGGCTATTTACATATTAGAGTTAAGCATGTGCTTAAGTACTTTGCTGGATCAGAGCCTTAAAGTCTTGGTATTTTCCCCATATGTCAAATATGGATATTAATACTTACCATCTTAGTAAACTGATTTGAAATCCTGAGATACAAAGGTCCATAGTACTAGTAGCAATATATCTACTTGCTCTTCTCAGTAACCACACGGTGAAGTGTGGGAAAACATTATATGACATGACATATCTTGATCCCAGTATAGCCATTAACATAAAAACTGATGCTAATAGTGCTAATAAGAGTAGACTTAGAATAGGTCATTACATTTCCATGCATAGATGATCATGATGCTTTACAAGCATATAAACAATGTCTTTGCCCTGAGAACCTTTATTTTGCATTATGCCAGAGTCAAATTTGAACTTTGCAGCTATATAATGTATTAATCTCTATAATATATTAAAGCCCTAATAAAGTTCTGATCAAGATGGAGACTGTCTTAAGACCATGAGCTTTACATATACTTAAATTTACTCCCAAATCAGTGCTCACTTGTGCCTTTAAGAGACTGGCTTAGATAGCTACAGATATGAAGAAGTGTCATTACTACTGAGAACTTTTTCTGACAATGATCTTAGAATCATAGAATCAGGGTTGGAAGGGACCTCAGGAGGTCATCTAGTCCAACCCCCTGCTCAAAACAGGACCAATCCCCAACTAAATCATCCCAGTGCTTTGTCAGTGCTTTGTCAAGCCTGACCTTAAAAACTTCAAAGGAAGGAGATTCCACCACCTCCCTAAGTAATGCATTCCAGTGCTTTACCACCCTCCTTGTGAAAACGTTTTTCCTAATATCCAACCTAAACCTCCCCCACTGCAACTTGAGTCCATTACTCCTCGTCTGTCATCTGCTACCACTGAGAACAGTCTAGATCCATCCTCTTTGGAATCCCCTTTCAGGTAGTTGAAAGCAGCTATCAAATCCCCCCTCATTCTTCTCTTCCGCAGACTAAACAATCCCAGTTCCCTGAGCCTCTCCTCATAAGTCATGTGTTCCAGTCCCCTAATCATTTTTGTTGCCCTCCGCTGGACGTTTTCCAATTTTTTCACATCCTTCTTGTAGTGTGGGGCCCAAAACTGGACACAGTACTCCAGATGAGGCCTCAGCAATGTCAAATAGAGGGGAATGATCACGTCCCTCAATCTGCTGGCAATGCCCCCACTTATACATCCCATTGGTCTTCTTGGCAACAAGGGCACACTGTTGACTCATATCCAACTTCTCATCCACTGTAACCCCTAGGTCTTTTTCTGCAGAACTGCTGCCGAGCCATTCGGTCCCAAGTCTGTAGCGGTGCATAGGATTCTTCCATCCTAAGTGCAGGACTCTGCACTTGTCCTTGTTGAACCTCATCAGGTTTCTTTTGGCCCAATCCTCTAATTTGTCTAAGTCCCTCTGTATCCTATCCCTCCCCTCCAGCATATTTACCTCTCCTCCCAGTTTAGTGTCATCTGCAAACTTGCTGAGGGTGCAATCCACACCATCCTCCTGATCATTAATGAAGATATTGAACAAAACTGGCCCGAGGACCAACCCTTAGGGCACTCTGCTTGATACCGGCTGCCAACTAGACATGGAGCCATTGATCACTACCCGTTGAGCCCAACAATCTAGCCAGCTTTCTATTCACCTTGTAGTCCATTCATCCAGCCCATACTTCTTTAACTTGCTGGCAAGAATACTGTGGGAGACTGTGTCAAAAGCTTTGCTAAAGTCAAGGAATAACACGTCCACTGCTTTCCCCTCATCTTCATCATCATCTTGTATGCCTTTTCCTCAGATTTCACACAAGTGCACCTAAGTTAAGAAAGCATCTTTCTGAACTTAAGTTCTAGTCAAATTTGAGCACACTTTCTCTCATTATCAGACACCTAACATATGCTCACTCTTATAGAGTGTAGTCAGCAGGTATTTATGACCTGGATTTCCAGACCTTTGTGACAATTTACATTAAGATTCAGCTCTGCTCTCTTAGCAATAACCAGAGAAGCTGCCAAAAGCAATTAGAGAAAAAATGAAATTATATAGTTTTGCTTATAATGATAAAACCCATCACAGTAAAAATCAAAAAGGATGTTTATGTAAAATTATGTGAACCACAAGTCATTTGTCCTCTAAAAGTTTCTTCATTTTCTTTATCTAATTATAGTGTCACTTCAAAAATTAGTGTCTCTTGAATGCTTTCCCTACTAAAGTTGTAACTCTATGTATGTAAAGTTGTAACTCTATAAAATGCATCCATTATACTCTGAGCTCCAGTTGATGACTGCTATTATTTCTCCATTCTATAGCTCAATTGCATATTCTCATGTAGCATTAACAGAGTAAAGTGGTATCACTCAAACAAATGGACTCCTATTGATATCATCACTGCCCCCACACCAATAAAACCCATTGTTTCGTATGCCTATTGTGTCTTATAATTAACTAAGGCCTTGCTCTTGCAATATGTAGCATGGGTACTCATGTGCTACACATTGCAGGATCCGAAATCCTTTCAACTGAGGGGTCATGATCTTTCACTTGGGCCTGAATGTTGTTTGCAATATAAACAAACAACAATGACGCAACCAGCAGACACTCTAATGAAACTTACAATGGTTACGTCAATGTACATCAGAAAGATCCACTTGCCTTTATTTTCAGGTAAGGAGTCCTTGAGTTCACTGATGATACATGGATTTTCATGAGGATAAGCATGTATACCTCATCACTGAACTATGAATGGGGATTGAGAAAACTCAACAGTTTACATGTACACAGTCTTCTCTGCTATTTGAGTATTGGATTGAAGTGTGGTTCCAGTGTGACAGTGTAAAAAAAAAAAAAAAGTTAAGTACTTCACACAAATGGACACCTGGGTTTCATTTGTATTTTGTATTTACCTTAACAATAAAACTCCATTTTGATCATAGTTCCAGAACGTGTATATATAAAGAAGGATCATTCAACATTTGAAGGTTTTATAATGTTTGGCATAGTGTGAAGATTTTTTTCAGCATGACTGTTTCTACTGGTAGAAAGAATTAAGATAGTACAGGTTCCAGGATAGTATTCAAACGTCCTACATTTTACAAAATGTATACTGATCCTTGCTTTTCATTCATTCAATAACTGAAGAGAGGGGCAGCTCCTCAGCTGGTATAAACTGGCATAGCTTCATTGAAGTCAATAGAACTATGATTATTTATACCAGCTGAGAGCTGTCCCACACCCACCTTATGCAATTGTAACATGAACTTTGTATTAGACTTTGGTAAGAGACTTTACTGGATATTTTTCCTCTTTGTGATTAACCTGTGAAATGTCAGGTTTGCCTATGCTTTACAAATAACTGTACACTAATTATTAGTTAAATGTACAAACTATTGTCCATTCCTCTGGATGACAGATTATAATAATCTGGTGAAAAATATTCCAGGAGAGAAGTTTCAAATAACAAAAGATCTCATTTAATACTGTTTATCCTAGCACAAAAAGCAATAAAAGCTCTGTGACTTGCAAAACTGTCTACCACAGCTTCAGTTAGAGACAAGGTGGGTGAGCCAATATCTTTTATTGGCTCAACTTCTGTTGGTGAGAGAGACAAGCTTTCAAGCTCCTCAGAAGTTGGTCCAATAAAATATTACCTCACCCACCTTGTTTCTCTAATATTCTGGGATACACTGCTACATATATCTGCATACATCTTCAATTAATGAAGTCTTTCATAGGACCAGAGATACATGTTTTCTATAGACTTTTTTATTACTAGGTTTTCTCCTTCTATAAAAGGGTGACAGCAAAATAATTGTTTTGGGAGCATTTTAAGTTCTTAGAAATAAGGTTAGCATTTACTGTAGTACAAAATAGCTGGAAAAACTCATGCTATATAGAAAGATTTATATGATCACAAGTTAAAGAGGTACATATTATGTGATTCCAAAATGATTTATTAAAGATCCACCCCGATTCTACAGTCTGATCCGCATGGGTGTTCTCTTATGCCTATGCCAAGTCCCAATGAAAAGAGTTATATTCCGTATGGGTGTAGGGGATGAATTACAAGTATCAGATTACAGAATCAGTGTGCCAGGCACTGATATCCATGGCACTACTCTTGGTAAAAGTAAGCACATGTATAAGTGTTTGCAGGATTAGGGCTTCAGTTGTAGCTTTAGAGTATGATTTTCATAGTCCCTAACTCTGCTCCCATTACAGTCAATGGATGAGAGAAGTATTAGGCCACTGCTGAATGTTTTATAAAACCCAGCCTTAAAGTTTTTACTTGTGGCTTTAGACAGTTATATGAAGAATCATAACTCTCCACCCCCCTAAAACAAATGTATAAATAATATTAACCGATATTTTGCAAAAAATGCAAGGGGTGTTTGTTTTGGGTTTTCTTTGAATGAAAGTCTAATAGGTGTATGCAGAGCTGATAAAGCTATTTCTAAACATTTTGTAAACAATTGAAATTTTTAAATATTGTTTGCTTTTCTTTGCATTTGAAATGAACCCATTTTTCATTTTCTTAAAACTGTTTAATCAAAAAGTTTATAGAAGATTTTATCAGTTATCAGAATAGATATTGTTTTACTGAAAATCAAGTTTTGGTAAGCAAAAATCTTCAATAGCAGTTCTGATAAAAGTTTAAATAAGAGTCACAAAATTCAAGGAAAAATGAAACGTTTAAAGACAATAGTTTTCCATGAAATTTTTCATTTTTTGAAAAGCCACCGAATGAAAAAAGTCCAGAAGATTGTACCATTTTAGATGAGTATAATTCTATTTGTGCCTGTTTTTAAGCCTGGCTACCCCATATCATAATCATCAATAATTTTGGCACATTTACAAATGATGGGATAATCTTGAGCCCAGGAAATATTTCTCTGTCTCCTGCTTTCATGAAGTATTTTCAGCTACTGAATAATTAACAGAATGGATGTTCAGTTTTCTGCTTAGAGATCCACTATTGACATTTCTGAACTCATTCACCTGAGATACCTGATTTAAAACTAAGGCCCCAAACTTGTAGACAGACGCTTACTTAAGTGCTTAACTTCAATTTAATAAAATTTCTTGTTAGGAAAGTTAAGAACAAATAGAATAAGTTTGCAAGATCAGGACCTAAGAAAGGTAAGAACACTTCAAGTTAAACATCAGTACAATTAATTTAGCAACAGACTGGTGAAGTGATTACAACCACATTTGAAAACGTTGGAATCTGAGGATTTATATTTTTGGTAGAAATTCACAAAAGTGATCTTGTGATTTGATTAGAGTATAAAACCACTAATGATTTATGGCAAAAGATTAGCTCAGTATTTTGGGAAGTGAAAGTTCAGGTTTATATTTGCCACAATGTATGTTTATTCACAGATTATTTACGTCCACGTCATCTGAATTTTATCTGCTGCAGATACAAAGTTAACTTAAGTAGTAATTTTTTCATTCAGAACAGAAAAAAAATAAATATCATTCTATTCCAAAAGTCTTATTTTTATGTCCCCATCAACCAGTACTACCATTTAGAAGTTATTCTCCATTGCAATACCTTTTTCTAGTCCTGGAATCAGTGATAGGTAGCATATTTAAAGTCAAGAACCACAATTCAAGTCAGGATAACCAGAATTGTCCTGTGCTGTGTTCAGTATTCTTCTTTTTATTATTCTTTTCTCAGATCTAATGTTCAGTATTGGCCTAACTAGGCCAAAGATAACCGTATTTGCAAAGCCTGCTCTTGGAGAATTTGATGTACTAATGAGTTGTGCCAATGTCATTGAAAGTATGTTGACAGACAAACTTTTTAGCATTTGTACAAATCTAAAGAAAATAATTAATTAAAAATCAATTTTAGCAAGAAAACGCACATTACTAATGACCCATGGAGCTATATATTGTACAAAAGTCTAAATTGTGCATGATGTCTAATAAAAATGGAGAGACTTACCATTTTTTAAACTAAACTGTGTTTTTTTGGCTGCGGGGCATGGAGAAGAGGCCTGTCTTTCTTCAGATACTCCAGAACCAATTTCTGTTATAGCATAGGGTGCTGGCTTGAACTAAGCCAGCATCCCATGGGACTCTAAAAGTTCAAAAAAGTTTGCCATCCCAGTTCATGCAATAAATCTAAAAGCCTCCACTGTTTGTGAACAGAAATCCCAAAATAATTTGCTTGAGTCAATCAAAACATTTCAATAAACTTCGGATTTGTTTCAATTTTGAACATTAATGTTTAGATTCTTTTAAATATTAAAAGTTCTGAAAGTCACCTGGAATAAAAAATTGGAGCATTTTGTTCCAAAAATGTTGAACCATCGCATTTTGACATTTCTCACCAAACAGTTTGTTGAAACCAACATGTTCCAACAGGAAGCTTCAGTTATGACAAATCTCTATTTTTCAATGAAAAAATAAAATAAAATTCCTGACCAACAGTAGTGCTGACTCTTCAGTGGGTTCCAAGTAATTCCTGCTGTGGTATGTTGAAGAAACACATAAGACCTACCTTATGGCTTCTCTAAAACTTTCACTATGTCCCACCTGCTTACTTTTAGTAAGGGCTGCTAATGAGCCTGACCACACTGTCAAGATATCCATGATCCCTGGGGCAGTAATCAATACTGTACAGGGTCTAGCTCTCAAGTGTTACATCACAGTCCAGTTCTACTTTTCTGCCTAATACTCGTACAAAGCTGTGCACAGCATTTTGTGAATGTCTCAGTTGATAACTAGTTACAGTGTGCAAACTTAAGCCAATATTTTAAAAACTGGGTAACTGAAGTTAGGCTGCTACATCTGTATTTAGGCTTCAAAATAAATGGCCTGATATTTAGAAGTGTTGAGTATCTTTGCAACTCCCATAGAACAGAGAACTAGATGGGGTGGGGGAGGACATGAAAAATTTCAGTGGGGTCATAGGAGCAACAAGATGGAAAAATCTGTAGGTAAAATCTGCTCAACATCTTACATGTCTATACAAAAATAGAGGGAGTATGGGGAATCAACAGGAATAACTGGAAGTATTAGTCCATAAGATAAATTATGACTTGAATGACATCACAGAGACATTGTGGGATAAGTCTCATGATGGGAATATTGGTCAGGAAAGACAGGCAGGATAAAAAGGCAGTATTGCATCATACATCAAGTTTACACACACTTGTTCTGAGGATGTGAGAGGAAAAGTAATATGGCAAAACACAAAATATTCCAATAAGTTCTTGGAATCTTTTGGGAACAACGTTTTCTTTCAGAAAGTGGAGGAAGTAACCAGGAGGACATCATTTCAGACTTGGTAGTAACAGGGAGGAATTGGTAGAAAATCTGAAGGGGGAAGGCAATTTGGGTGAAATTGTTCATGAAATTGATCATTATTCTGAGGAAAGGAAAGAGTGAGCTCAGAGAACTGGTAGATTTTCTTCTCTTGGGACCTTACCTAAGGATAGAAGAGGCTATTCTCTGACAGACAATATTAAAAACACAACCACAAACTGTCCCTGATGCAAAGGAAAAAGAGGAAGACTAATAGGAAGCCAATATGGCTCCATCAGGAGCTCTTTAATCTGAAAATCAAAAAGGAATCCTACAAAAAGTGGCAACATTGACAAATTGCTGAGGAGTATCAAAACAGTACATGCATGTAAGGACAAAAATCAGAAAGGCTAAGGCACAAAATGAGTTATACCTAGCAATGGACATAAAAGACAATAAGAAGAGTTTCTTTAGTTTGTATCTCTTGCTTCTAGTGTATTTAAAGAGTAGGTATTCTACCTAGCAAAGGAGGGCTAATAATTGACAACATCAGGAAGGCTGAGGTGTTTAATGCCTATTTTGCTTCAGTCAAAAGGTTAATGGTGACCAGATACATAATTAATATTAACAAAGGGGAAGGAATGCAAGCCAAAAAGAGATAGAACAGGTTAAAGAATGTTTAGATAAACGAGGATATTCAAGTTACAGGGCCTGATGAAACTCATCCTAGGGAAATTAAGGAATGAATCTCATAACCATTAGCAACAGTCTTTGAGAACTCACAGAATGGGTGAGGAGGTCCCAGAGGACTGAAGAATGGCAAATATAATACCTATCTTTAAAAATGGGAACAGAGGTTCTGGGGAATTAAAGACCAGTCAGCCTAACTTCAATACCTGGAAAGACTCTGGAACAAAATATAAAACAATCAGTTTGTAAACCTAGAGAATAATAAGGTTATAAAGGAATAGCCAGAATGGATTTATGCCATAAGAATAAACTATGCCAAACCAACCTATTTTTAATATGGCAGAGTTACTAGCCTACTGGATAGGGGGGAAGTAGACATGATATACCGTGATTTCAGTAAGGCTTTTGATGCAGTTCAATAAGACATTATCATAAGCAAACAAGGGAAATGTAGTCTAGATGAAATTACCATAAAGTGGGCACACAATGGTTGAAAGACCATATTCAGAATAGTTATCAATGGTTCACACTCAAACCACGAAGGTGTATCTAGTGGGATCCCACAGGGGTCAGTCCTCGATCCAGTACTAGTCAATATTTTCATTAACGACTTGGATAACAGAGTTGGGAGTATACTCAAAATTTGCAGATGGGAGGGTTTACAAGTAGTTTGGAAGACAGGATTAGAATACAAAGTGCCCTTGACATGTTGGAGAGTTGGTCTGAATTCAACAAGACAAAATTCAATACAGATAAGTGAAGTACTTTGCACTTTGGAGGGGAAAAAAAATCAGATGCACAATTAAAAAATGGGGAATAACTGGCTAGGCAGTAGTAATGCAGAAAAGGATCTCGGGATCATAGTGGATCACAAAGTGAATGAGTCAACAATGATGCAGTTGTGAAAAAGGCTAATATCATTAGTTAGGTATTAAAAGGATTGTTTATAAATAAGACACAGGAATGAAATTGTCCCATTCTACCTGACACTAGTTTGTTCTCAGCTGGAGTAGTGTGTCCAGTTTTGGGCTCTACATTTTAGGAAAGATGTGGATAAATTGGAGATAGTCCAGAGGACAGCAACAGAAATGAACACAGGTTTAGAAAACCCGACCTATGAGGAAATGTTTTTAAACAACTGGACATGTTTAGTCTTGAGAAAATACAAATGATGGGGGAACCTGATAGGTCTTCAACAACTAAGGGCTTAAACTGCAACAAGGGAGATTTAGGTAAGATATTAAGAAAAAACTTTCTAACTATAAGGATAGCTAAGCTCTGGAATAGGCTTCCAAGAAGGCTGTGGAATCCCCATCATTGGAGGTTTCCTTTGAAAAAAAAGCATGTTAAACAAACATCTGTCAGTAATGGTCTACGTTTACTTGCTCCTGCCTCTGGTCACAGGGCTGGATTTAATGACTGAGGTCTCTTCCAGTCCTACTTTTTGTGAAGTTAGTTGGATCTCAAACCATTCAGTTCAGTTTTCTCTTACTTCATCACCATGAAACCTGACACATTGTGAGATTTTGACGTGGAGATCCTGTTATAAATGTGTGTGGTACTTTTGGAGGCAGAACTGGAATGAATAAAGCATGTATGATTCATCTCCCATCTGACCTACTGAGTGTCCTATTTAATATTATGGATATAGCTGTGACTGCTCTCTTAATTATATTCCTCTCTGGTTTCCTTCATGAGCCTAAAATAAGAAAGATGGCTGACATGATATTTCCGATTAAATATTCAAATTTATTAATGTAGAAGAGTGGACTCATTGCTAAAGTGTCCCCTTGCAGCTAGGTATGATATAGCAAGATATTTCTCCTGTCGAACCCCCAACCACTGGTCACGCTGGCCTCTTTCTTCTCAGTCCTCCAGCCAGGACACATTTTAGTTCACCTCTACCAGAGTTTCAGAGTCCCAACAAATAAAAGTAAAGTGTCTTTATGTTAAGTCTTTGGCCACAATTCTGGACCCAATAGCCCTTGGCTAAAGGCTTTGCAGTATTATTTCCTTTATCAGGGGGACTTCATGTCACCTTTCTTGGCAGTTGTCAGGGGAACACCTTCCCACTCCTAAGTTCCAGTCCAGGAACCCTATAGTGAGCAGGCAAGATCTATTCAGAACTGCCACGGCTATCTCCCTTTGCTTCTTCCTTACATGGCCTTTTTTCCACGCTTTCTCCCCTCAACCACTCTATGTTCACCCTTGTCTCAGGGACAAGACTCAGGTCTCTCCCTTAGGGTATGTCTACTCTACGAAATTAGGTCAAATTTATAGAAGTCAGTTTTTTAGAAATCGGTTTTATATATTCGAGTGTGTGTGTCCCCACAGAAAATGCTCTAAGTGCATTAAGCGCATTAACTCGGCGGAGTGCTTCCACTGTACTGAGGCTAGAGTTGACTTCTGGAGCATTGCACTGTGGGTAGCTATCCCACAGTTCCCACAGTCTCCGCTGCCCATTGGAATTCTGGGTTGAGATCCCAATGCCCGATGGGGCTAAAACATTGTTGCGAGTGGTTCTGGGTACATATCGTCAGGCCCCCGTTCCCTCCCTCCCTCCATGAAAGCAGCAGCAGACAATCGTTTTGTGTCTTTTTTCCTGAGTTACCTGTGCAGACGCCATACTACAGCAAGCATGGAGCCCGCTCAGCTCACTGTCACCGTATGTCTCCTGGCTGCTGGCAGATGCGGTACTGCATTGCTACACAGCAGCAGCAACCCATTGCCTTGTGGCAGCAGACGGTGCAATACGACTGGTAGCCGTCATCGTCATGTCCGAGGTGCTCCTGGTCGTCTGTGTGAGGTCGATCAGGAGCACCTGGGCAGACATGGGTGCAGGGACTAAATTTGGAGTGACTTGATCAAATCATTCTCTTTAGTCCTGCAGTCAGTCCTATTGAACCGTCTTATGGTGAGCAGGCAGGTGATATGGATTGCTAGCAATCCTATTGCATCATCTTCTGCGGGGCAGGCAAGAGATGAGGATGGCTAGCAGTCCTATTGAACCATCTTCTGCCGAGCAGCCATGAGATGTGGATGGCATGCAGTCCTTCTGCACCGTCTGCTGCCAGCCAAAGATGTAAAAGATAGATGGAGTGTATCAAAACAAGAAATAGACCAGATTTGTTTTGTACTCATTTGAAACCCCCCACCCCTCACCCCCCCGTCTAGGGGACTCATTCCTCTAGGTCACACTGCAGTCACTCACAGAGAAGGTGCAGCAAGGTAAATCTAGCCATGTATCAATCAGAGGCCAGACTAACCTTCTTGTTCCAATAAGAACAATAACTTAGGTGCACCATTTCTTATTGGAACCCTCCGTGAAGTCCTGCCTGAAATACTCCTTGATGTAAAGCCACCCCCTTTGCTGATTTTAGCTCCCTGTAAGCCAACCCTGTAAGCCGTGTCGTCAGTCGCCCCTCCCTGGGTCAGAGCAACGGCAAACAATCGTGCATCTGAGTTGAGAGTGCTGTCCAGAGCAGTCACAATGGAGCACTCTGGGATAGCTCCCGGAGGCCAATACCGTCAAATTGTGTCCACAGTACCCCAAATTCGACCCGGCAAGGCCGATTTAAGCGCTAATCCACTTGTCAGGGGTGGAGTAAGGAAATAGATTTTAAGAGCCCTTTAAGTTGAAATAAAGGGCTTCATCGTGTGGACAGGTGCAGGTTTACATTGATTTAAAGCTGCTAAATTCGACCTAAAGTCCTAGTGTAGACCAGGGCTTAGAATCCCTCAACAAAATCTCAGACCAAAAGCATAAACTTAAAAACAACTTCTGCCCTCCTCAGACTTGACCTTTCATTCCCAACTTAATGCCTCCCCCAGTTGTCTCTCTGGAAGTCCAGATCCTCCCTATTCTCAAGGCTTGACATCAGAACCTGCTCTACGCTTGTGGCTATAAGCAGTCTTAGCCTCTCACCTACTTTAAAGAGGCTCTTCCCTACTCCAGAAAATCCCTGGCCCAATTCTCTCTCTGTGCTGCATCCTTGACCAACCCAGACTCTCCAATTTCTAGTCCTACATCATGACTGCAGAGTTAGTTCCTAATTCTCTCCCTGCAGCCCCTTTCTGCTTTAAGTTTCCTTTGTTTAAACTAACTTCCTTTGTTTAAACTACGAACACACAGCTACTCTTCCTGCTGGGACAGATTTTAATTAAGCCAGGCCCATCCTCCCGGTGCAGCAAAGTAGCATAATTGCCTTTTAAGGCCCACATTAACCTTTTCAAAGTCTATGTGGGGTACATACTCTATCACCGTTAAATTGTGAAAGCTCAAAATATTGAAGCAGAAGTGGATTTTACAGATCACTCTGAAAAAATATCACTAACTTTTAATAAAATAAGACTACATTACATAAGCTGGCAAAAATCACCTCAAATATTATCATTTTCACATGTGACAAATATATGGATTTTCCTGGAGGCTGTACTTGTACTGGTGGCCTTGAAAGTCCTTTCAGAACAATTTAATTTAAATAGGACTCTAGGTCAGCTTGTCTACATTTTGCAGATGTCAAAAGCTATTCTCTGTGGGGATTTAAAGACTGAGGCTCATGGAAAATTAGTTATATTTATTTGTTAGAAGTATCTCAAAATGCTTCCCAGCAAAAGCCTTTCAGATAAAAGCTTGTTCTCTCTCATACAGGCTATTAATCACTTTAGCTTGTGACTACAGTTTTCATAGTGGAAAAGATTGATCAGATTCAGCGTTGGTTATTTGAAACAAAGTTAGATTTCAAGTGAACAAGAAATTATAAACTAGAACAGAGTCAAACATAATGTAACATTTTAAACAATAATGCAGATAAGCTATTATCACTCCTCTATTTGGCTACTTTATTCTTTTGGAATTAGTGAGTAAGGTATTTAGGTGCCCAAAGATGCAGATGATGGGATTATCAAAAATGCTTAAATTCCACTGATTTCTTTGGGAGTTACATCACTAACCTGCTTAGACACTTTTGTAAATTGCACTAGGTGCCCATATGACTCTTTTGGTACCAAAATCCTACAGCTAGCTGGAAAATGGAATTTCTTTCCAAAAAAAAAAAAAAAAAACAACCCTGGGATTTTGAAATAGTTTTTCAACCCTAATCAGAACAAAATAGCAAAGTTTTGAAAAAAAATAAAGATTTGGAATGCCAAAAAATGCTTGTTTTGAAATAATTGAAGAGGGTCAACATTTTTGACCCACAGGAGGAAATGCACTGGTGGCCATTTTGATTTGAATTATCATGGTGTGGGTTACTCAGGACATGGAAAAGTGAGAGAGAGGGGCTAAAACAGTTTATATATATATATATATATATATATATATATATATATATATATGGCTGATGAGGTGGAGGAGGAAGCAGGAGCCCCTTGCAGTTCCAGGCACTGCTGTCACTTGTGAAAATGTTTTCTGGTGGTGGCATTCGCTATAAATTCCTGAAACAATAAGACCCTGGTTGCCTGGTATTAACGGATATCAGAGGGGAAGGGATAGCTCAGTTGTTTGAACTTTGGCCTGGTAAACCCAGGTTTGTGAGCTCAATCCTTGAGGGGGCCATTTAGGGATCTGGGGCAAAAATTGGGGATTCGTCCTGCTTTGAGCAGGGGGTTGGATTAGATGACCTCCTGAGGTCCCTTCCAACCCTAATATTTTATTATTCTATGAACTGCCATTTTCAACAAATGCAAACAATTCTGCTGTACTCCAGTTTCTGAAAGAAGACTATAACAATGCTCATCTACAAGAAAGGTGAGTGAGACAACCCCAGCAACTGGAGACCCATCTCTCTCTTTTCCACCATGTAGAAACGGTATGTCAGCTGCCTCGCTAGGATCACAGACTGGTCGGTGAATGGAGGAGCCATCAGCTCCATCCAGAAAGGCTTCATGTCATGCGAAGGCTGTTATGAACCCAATTTTGTCCTTCAGACTGCGATCCACATGGTCAGGAGGGCATGGAGGCAATGTACCATCGCGTGGTTACCTGGCTAATGCTTTTGGATCAATGCCCCACCAGCACATTTTTGCCACGCTGTGAGAGTTCAGGATGGCTGAAAACTTTCTCCAACTGGTCCGGGATCTTTATGGAGGCTGTACCATCACCATCCACTCCATGGAAGGAGAGACGCCCGAAATTCCTATCCGTAGCAGCTTGAAGCAAGGCTGTCCCCTGAGCCCCATCGTTTTCAACTTAGCCATACAGCCACTCATTCGAGTGATCTCCAACAGTCTAGGCAGTTTTGATGTGTTTGGCAACAGAGTGAATATCCTGGCCTAAGCAGACAATCTGGTCCTGACTGCAGACAGCCCTAAGTCACCAACAAATGCTCGATGTTATGAGCCAGGCTGCCAACCGGATGGGACTCCGCTTCAATGCCAGGAAGTGTACATCCCTGCATATCAATAGCAGTAGAAGGGACTTGGTCCAAGCGACACCATTTCAGATCCAGAGTGAACCCATGATCTTCCTTGAGGATGGGCAAGCTTACCAACATCTCAGCATGCCCACGGGTTTCCACATCCAGCAGACACTTGAGGATACCATTGTGCAGATCCTACAAGATGTGGCCAGGATCGACTCCTCCCTACTGGCACCATGGTAGAAGATCAATGCCTTTAACACCTTCCTGATCCCCCATATTTCTTTCATCCTGAGCGAATCTTCCACTGTGAAGGTACCTCTTAAGAAGGTAGACAACATCATCAGTCAGATAATGAAGAAATTGATATTTCTTCCTCAGAGAGCCAGCAATGAACTGATGTAAATCTCGCACAGGCGGGGCGGCACCAACATCCCTTGTATGGGTGATCTGAGTGATGTCACAGTTCCCTTTGAAAACAGGACCCCGGCCTTCCGTGACACCCAATCTCAAAAGCTGGAGAAATACATCCCTCTGGCCAACACACTGAAAGCTAGGAGTTACCAGGTTCAAACTCACACTCTGATTGTCACTGCCCTTGGCACATAGGACCCCAGTAACGATACACTGTTGTGAGAATGCAGAATTGGTCAGCATTACACTAGGGTCATGTGGCAACTCACGGTGTCAGATGCCATCAGGTGGCTGAGGGACAGCTACTTAGAACACATCACCGGACATTGGCAATACCAGGAGAGATGAGCTGGAATGCTGATGAGAACTGAAATCGGAAAGTAACTGAAATATTTCTCTGATGGATTATCTTACTGAGGGATACTCTACACTTATTCCTATATTTACTTTCTACAACCAACCCTCTGTATAACTTTTCATATGTGATGTACCCAATTGGATTGTAAAATTTAAATTGTATTGGTAAATTTATTCACTTAAATTTGAGTTATTGCAGATTATGTACGATAAGTATTTTGTGACTTTTAAATCAGATTTTGTACTTTTTGATAATCTAAACAATACACCCAGATGGACAGACACTCTTTGCTAACATAGTTCCTATTTTTAAGGAAGAGAAAAAGTGATCCGGGTAACTACAGGCCTGTTAGTTTGACATCTGTAGTATGCAAGGTCTTGGAAAAAATTTTGAAGGAGAAAGTACTTAAGGACATTGAAGTCAACGGTAAATGGGACAAAATACAACATGGTTTTACAAAAGGTAGATCATGCCAAACCAACCTGATCTCCTTTGAGAAAGTAAAAGATTTTTTAAACAAAGGAAACGCAGTGGATCTAATTTACCTAGATTTCAGTAAGGCGTTTGATACCGTGCCACATGGAAAATTATTAGTTAAATTGGAAAAGATGGGGATCAATATGAAAATTGAAAATTGAAAGGTGGATAAGGAATTGGTTAAAGGGGAGACTACAACAGGTCCTACTGAAAGGTGAACTGTCTGGCTGTCAGGCTGGAGGGAGGTTACTGGTGGAGTTCCTCAAGGATCAGTTTTGGGACCAATCTTATTTAATCTTTTTATTACTGACCTCGGCACAAAAAGTGGGAGTGTGCTAATAAAATTTGCCGATGATACAAAGCTGGGAGGTATTGCCAATTTAGAGAAGGACCGGGATATCATACAGGAGGATCTGGATGACCTTGTAAACTGGAGTAATAGTAATAGGATGAAATTTAATAGTGAGAAGTGTAAGGTCATGCATTTAGGGATTAATAACAAGAATTTTAGTTATAAGCTAGGGACGCATCAATTAGAAGTAACGGAGGAGGGAAAGGACCTTGGAGTATTGGTTGATCATAGGATGACTATGAGCCGCCAATGTGATATGGCTGTAAAAAAAGCTAATGCAGTCTTGGGATGCATCAGGAGAGGTATTTCCAGTAGGGATAAGGAGGTTTTAGTACCGTTATACAAGGCACTGGTGAGACCTCACCTGGAATACTGTGTGCAGTTCTGGTCTCCCATGTTTAAGAAGGATGAATTCAAACTGGAACAGGTACAGAGAAGGGCTACTAGGATGATCCGAGGAATGGAAAACTTGTTTTATGAAAGGAGACTCAAGGAGCTTGGCTTGTTTAGCCTAACTAAAAGAAGGTTGAGGGGAGATATGATTACTCTCTATAAATATATCAGAGGGATAAGTTCCAAAGAGGGAGAGGAATTATTTAAGCTCAGTACCAATGTGGACACAAGAACAAATGGATATAAACTGGTCATTGGGAAGTTTAGACTTGAAATTAGATAAAGGTTTCTAACCATCAGAGGAGTGAAGTTTTGGAATAGCCTTCCAAAGGAAGCAGTGGGGGCAAAAGATCTATCTGGCTTCGAGATTAAACTCTATAAGTTTATGAAGGAGGTGATATGATGGGATAACATGATTTTGGTAATTAATTGATCTTTAAATAGTCATGGTAAATAGGCCTAATGACCTGTGATGGGATGTTAGATGGGGTGGGATCTGAGTTACCCAGGAAAGAATTTTCTGTAGTATCTGTCTGGTGAATCTTGCCCATATGTTCAGGGTTTAGCTAATCGCCATATTTGGGGTTGGGAAGGAATTTTCCTCCAGGGCAGATTGCTTGTAAAGAGGATGGACATAAAAAGAATAGCTTTAGGAGTGTAACTTCGGGAGCTCACCTTATGTGTAAGGTGAATTTACCGCTGCACAAGATGGCATCTCAAAAACTGGTACTGTATATTGAACCTTTCTTCCTGCACTATATTATTTACTTTTAGCAATAAACCTGACAGTGGTTATTTGGTCTCTTGAATATATTTCATACTGAACCAAGGGAGTGCTCAAGCAATTAACTATACTATTTAGCAGCAATGTCCTCCATGGCAACATCCAGTTTCTCTAAGATGTCTGTGGAGGTGTGCTCTTTTTTCAAATCCACACAGACAGTAAGGTGTGCTGTGAGGGTGTACACATGGCCAGTGCTGCTGCTAGTCGTTCTGCTGCTTTCCTGGTGGGCTGAAAAGGACATGTTATGTATTGTCTGACCATTAATCCACATGTCAGGGTTAAGGGCACCCTCCAATATTTTCAGTTACTCAGGTCATCCTGTACTGAAAAAATCTCACAAGATCACACAAATATAGCACTGCCTTTTTTGCAAAATAGGACCAGCTACTTATCTGTCATCTGCGAGCAGCTGTTGTCACAAATTATTTGAAGCCCTAACCCTCCCCCAGGGAGAAAGGAAGTATATCAACAGCCAGAATCTTTGCACTTTCTGTGACCAGCTTCACAGCACTCAGGTGTCTGATCATATTTTTGCCCCCCTTCTGATAACACTATGGTAGGGTCTGTTGATTGATGATGCTGGACTGAGCTGGCAAATTGTGGAGAGCATTGGTGGTGGTAAGCTCCGCTCTGAAGTAGACCACTTGTCTATTTGCTTGTCTTTTGAACTAACCTATTCTGGCACTTTTGTGCTGTGATTGCATTTCCTGTCTTTTTAGCATGCTATTTAGAGTCCTGGCACAGATTGACTCTACATCTGTGAGGCAGGCAAATGGCAGTACTATTATCCCCAGCATCAAGACTGAAATGGTTCCAAACCCAGAGGTCTGCCTGTTTGCATTTTGCAAGTCAGGGTTGGGAGACTTAACTGGTGACAGTTGCTGCTGAGTTAAATGCAGTGTGGGAGCATTGCTTTCTCCCACTTGGTTTTATCAAAATCATGTCCATCAGAGATGAAAAGGCAGGGACCTCTCCCCACCCCATCCCCATGACCTTGGAGCGTGAAGTAACTAACAACCATTTCCTTTCCAAAACTGAAGTAATAATGGAGGAAGATTTGAGAGGGAGCGGTAGCTGATTTTCTCTGGACATTAGCCTGCTAAGGTCAGCATGACATTTGGATTGAAAAAATTAAATGATATTAACATGCCACACATTAATGGATTTAAAACTGAATGATAGGTTTCAAAATGTAATTGTAAATGTGGAATCAAGCAAGTCTGTTTCCTGTGTGATACCATAGGGATTGGTTCTTGGACCTAACAATATTTAATCATAGACCTTGAAGAAAACATAAAATCACTGATAAAATTTGAAAATAACCCCAAAATTGGGGGAATGGTAAGTAAGGAAGGGGACAGGTCACTGATTCAGAACAATCTGGATCACTTAGAAAACTGGGCACAAGCAAACAATGTGTTTTAATACAGCTAAATGAACATATATATGTGTAGGAACAAAGAACATAGGTCATATTTACAGGATAGGAGACTATCCTGGGAAGGAGAGACTCTGAAAAGATTTGAGGGTCATGGTAGATAATCATCTGAATATGAGCTACCGATATGATGCTGGTCAAGAGAGCTACTGTGATCCTGGGATGCATAAATAGGGGAATCTCAAGAAGGAGTAGGCAGGTTATTTTACCTCTGTATTTGGCACTGGTGTGACCACTGCTGGATACTGTGTCCAGTTCTGGTGTCCACAGTTCAAGAAGGGTATTGATAAATTGGATTAGGAAAAGAACCATGAAATGACTAAAGGATTAGAAGGCATGCTGTATAGTTGTAGACTCAACAAGTTCAATCTACATAGTTTAACCTCTTTGTTAAGCTCTTTGATTATAGTCTATACAGTTCTTCTTACATAGGGAACAAATATTTAATAATGGGCTTTTCAATCTATCAGAGAAAGGTATAACATGATCCAATGGTTGGAAGTTTAAGCTAGACAAGTGTAGGCTGGAAATAAGGTGTAATTTTTTGACAGTGAGGGTAACTAACTATTTGGAACAATGTGCCTAGAGTTGTAGTGGATTCTCCATCATTGTCAATGTTTAAATAAACAGATGTTTTTCTAAGAGATAAATTCTAGCAATTATTTTGCTGAAGTTGTATTACATAGCAGCTCAGACTAGGTCACAGTGACCCTTTGAAGAACAGAAGCAACTTCACGTGGCGCTAGAGAAACTTGAGCTGCACTAACGATCTCCTCCTCCAGCACACTGACTGGTTGATTGTGCCCCAGGAAAACAGTCCTTCCCAGAGGAGCTGTTTCAGAGGTGATGCATGGGGGGTGGGGGGGAAAGTGTGCATGCGTCCCCTCAGAGTTGCTGCTTGACTTGTATTGAGAATGCGCACATGGACTGAGTATGCACAGTAAAATCTGAAACCGCTCCCCTCACTGTCAGCAGGTATGAGTCATCTGTGGCTGTCATCCTTAGGCAAAGTGGATGCTGCCTGATCCTTTCCTTACTGTGCAATTCTGATTCCTCTCCCTTCTCTTCCAGGGGCTCATGCTGCAGAGTTTCCACACCTGATTATCCACTGTGCAATCCAGAGATGGTCTCATTTTTCCACTCTAACTTGCCCCATGGAAGAATGCTGATTGGGCTCTGGGTGGAATGCAGCAAGTTTGTTGCTTCTTGTCTTAGGCACAGCCTCAGAATTTCCTCCCCTCCATCCTTCAGACAACTGTTGTCTTCAAGTCCCATTTCATCTTCAGAAGGTAAGAGAGTGCATGGAGGCAGAGGCACCAGCAGCACAGTTACAGGGCGACGAGGGGGGGCAGACAGTAGCTGTTATGCTGTAGATATCCTCTCCTGACCCAGCTACATTTTGTGATCAAACAAACAATAAGATGCCTAAATCGGCTGGTTCGAGCAAACACACCCTCAATCATGCAGAGACAAAGAGACCAGAGGCTGCAGCAGGTCACACTGTCACTTCACAGGGGTCAACTGAACCATTCTGAAGCACCATGCACTCATCCAGTGAAACAGCACCCAGGACAACGTGTAACAAGAGTGACTGACACATTATGGTGAATCAAATTTTTTAGCATTAAGTCAAAATGGAAGAGGAAACTTGAAATGAAATTCTAAAGTTGGAATGAAACAAAACAGTGAAGCCAAAAACAAACAAAAAAACCCTCTTTTTTCCCCTGAAACATTTCTGTTGAAAATTTGATCCAAACCAGTGTGCCTTTGAGAAACTTCAATTTTGTCAAAACTTAATTTTCCAGCAGAAAACGGTTTAGTCAAAAATTCTCTGACCAGCTTGACTAAACACCTTTGTAAATCTGACTTCCAGTGGGATTTTTGAAAGCACCTACATGCCTAACTCCCACTGATTTACAGGAGTTAGCACCTAGATGCTTTACATAATCTGACTAGGTATGTATATACATCTTTAGGCAACTAGAGATCTTTAAAATATGACCCTACATGAATTAACAAGATTTTAAAAATGCTCCTGATTAGTATAACTGAGAATCTTGTAATTCCCCATACTACTTTGTTCATTTATTTTCAAGAGTATAGTTTGGTTATTTTTAATGATTTATGCCACCAGTTGGTTGTATACCGGTAACTACACTGTAATGTATCATTCTGGGCTTCATCCAGCAAGGGCCTGAGCACTCTGGCCTCAATCCTGCAAAACACTTAAACTTGTGCTTGAATGTAAGCAGGTGAGTAATTCCTTTGACTTTGGTGCTTTACGGGGTCAGCGGAAGAATACCCCACCCCTTTTCAATTTGATTAAAATGTCTCATGAATTTTTGACCTGCATTTGGTGGGGCACAAGAAAAAAATTCTCTTCCTATTTTCTTTCCATCCCACTGGAGAAACAGGGAGAGTGGGAGTAAAAAGTGACAGTGAACTTATTTTCTATTCACTCCTCCTTGTCCAAGTGGAAAGAGTCAAAAAGTGAGAGAAAGCTTCCCCCTCACCCCGCCTCTTACATTTGTTTCCCTCTTTTGGCGGTGGGGAAGTGAAAGCAGGGTTGAGGGGCAGAGTTAAAGAGTGAAAGGAGGATTTTTTTTTTCCAGCAAAAAGGTTGGGAATTTATTTTATTTTATTTTTGGTAGCAAAAGGCATTTTTCAGTGAAAAAAAGAAAAAAAAAAACTTGAATCAGCTCCACACAGCACCTTACAGGTTGGAATCTTCTGTGTTTGAGGGTTAGAAATTGCATCATTGAGGCCAATAGGAATTTTTGCTGTGAAGTGAGGATGAGACTATCATATTTTTCCCCCAATGGTCACCCAACAGGTCTGTCATAAATATAAAGGGAAGGGTAAACACCTTTAAATCTCTCCTGGCCAGAGGAAAAACCCTTTCTCCTGTAAAGGGTTAAGAAGCTAAAATAATCTCGCTGGCACCTGACCAAAATGACCAATGAGGAGACAAGATACTTTCAAAGCTGGAGGGGGTGGGGAAACAAAGGGTCCTCTCTGTCTTTGTGATGCTTTTGCCGAGACCAGAGCAGGAATGCAGGTCAGAACGCCTGTAAAGAGTTAGTAAGCAATTTAGTTAGATATGCATTAGATTCTGTTTTGTTTAAATGGCTGATAAAATAAACTGTGCTGGATTGAATGTATATGCCTGTTTTTGTGTCTTTTTGTAACTTAAGGTTTTGCCTGGAGGGATTCTCTATGTTTTGAATCTGATTACCCTTTAAGGTATTTACCACCCTGATTTTACAGAGGTAATTCTTTTACTTTTTCTTTAATTAAAATTCTTCTTTTAAGAACCTGATTGCTTTTTTCGTTGTTCTTAAAATCCAAGAGTTTGGGTCTGTGTTCACCTATGCAAATTGGTGAGGATTTTTATCAAGACTTCCCCAGGAAAGGGGGTGTAGGGCTTAGGGAGATATTTTGGGGGGGAGATGTTTCCAAGTGGGCACTTCCCCTGTTCCTTGTGTCACACTTTGGTTGTGGCAGCTTTTAACCTAAGCTGGTAAGAATAAACTTAGGGAATCTTTCATGCAGGTCCTCACATCTGTACCCTAGAGTTCAGAGTGGGGAAGCAACCTTGACAAGGTCAGTGGCAGAATTGGGAATAGGACTCCTGATTCCCAGCACAATGTCCTATTCATTGGGTAATACAGCCTTCTTTGTTATCAGATCCACTCCAAACATTTGGATTGTGTATAGCCATTGAAGGTTGTAACACACACATATACATAAAGAATTTACATTTGGGTGCTATATAGCCCATGATGGGAGGAACTGGGGGTCACAACAGTGGGATTCCCTGAAGCCACTCTTATTGACTCCTTGCTCACTCTTATTGACTCCCAGGAGATGTATAGTGACATTTGACAAGGTGCTATATTCTCTCCATGGTGACAAACATCTGTGCTGACCAGTACACAATGGAGATGGACACAAATCCCTAACATCTGCCTTCCCTGGGGTATCTAGCACAAGAGGCATTACTAGATTTACATAATCCTGATAATGAGTGTTGAAATACTGGTAATTAGGATGGCTCCCCATACAGGTATCCAAGGTGTAAAAGGATCTCCAACTGATCCACTAGAACCCAGAGTTATTAACATTCCAGATATAAGGTGAAGTCTTCTCTTAGCCACTTGGAGCACGGGTGTGAATAGAGGAATATTATTGTTATTAGTTAGTGTTATGACTTGTCATTATGGTGCAGTGTTTGGTCTGTGATGCAGGTATTTCTTAAAGGACAATGAGTACTTTATAATATGATGGGTATGTTAGTCTGAATTTTCAAATTATATAAAGGTGCCTAGAATAAGGAATCAATACTTATTGAAGCTTTTAACATTCAAATTAAGTCAATTAAATAAATTAAATACATAGATTTCAGTGTGAGCAGATGAGTCCTGCATGTCAAATTCCGGAAATTGTTCAAAGTAATTGTTTAATTCATAATTAAATTAAAATAACTTCAGCATAGCAGGAGGGAGGGACGGCAGAGAAATGTAACAAATATTCCTGCAATATTTTTTCCTCCTGTACTGCATGCAGGAGGTAGATGTGATGTAAGGATTTGAAATCTTGACTTGTACCTATTAGCCCTAGCTTTGAATGTAAGGATTGTTGTTTTTTTCAGCTTGTCTCATAATATGTTTATTTTACACCTGTTTGGTCAATCAGTGCCCTGTCACTTTTTAAAATGTCTGGGCATCTTGATTGCAGTGTGAATGACTGATGTTTCTGTTTTACTACTTAATGTTTATTATACCCTGAAGTCACTTGGATCATTTAGTACAGAATTCTCTGATCTCTTGACAACTTTGAGATGGTCTTTTGAGAACTGTTTGATAGTCCAAGACTTTAATCTTTACATTGATGACCCATCTGCTTTGGGAGTTTGGAATTCTCTCAGAGCACTGGAATGTTTAGCATTTTTTCATCTCAATATTTTTTGCCCACAGCCACAGCCCTAGTGTAGATTTAGTACCTAACATAGTAGGTTTCACTTTTTTCTTTTTTTTTTGGGGGGGGGGGGAGGGGGAGTCTGCAAATGCATAATCATACGGGTCCTGATCTCTTTGTCTCATTTCCACTAAATAGACATTGGACTTTTTCGCTTTACACACTTTAATTGCCTGTTTAGTTCAGTAAGTAATCACCTCCCCGACTTCTGCTACAAAACAAACAAACTTCTTGCTATTCTATTGGAGATGCTGATTCACAATATGGGACCTATAATTCATCTCCTTTTTATGCCTTTATAATTTAGTGCAGCAAGGGTGAATTAATCATTTCTGTCTTCTCTCCAATGTTAGCCCCTTTTTATATGTCTACATTGCAAATGTCAACAGAAGTATGACTGAGGTCCTGATCCTGTAATGAGCTGACAGTTATGGCAATTTCCTGGACAAACCTTATGCAAATGTTTGGGATTGGATAAAGCTTCTTTAAGAGGAAGAGAGGATTAATGCAACCTCTAGGAGGTACTGTGAGTTTCAAAAGACTGCATTGAACAACACAACAGACATGAATGAATTTTTGGGACAATGACTGAAGTGAAATTCCCATCCATGGACTCAACCTTTGAAGCTTTGCCCTGAAGGGGAGGTGGGACTTTTTGTCTCCTGATCACCTGTTCATGAGGACAGTTCAGAAAAACTGTATAAAAGGAGTAACTGGCTTACTCATGAGCGTTCATGTTTTGAATCAAAGGAGTGATGAAATGGAAACCACAGGAAAACCCATGGGTGGGGTTCAAAGGAACTTTCACTAGTCAGAGCCCTTGTTGAACTCTTATAAGCTTATTAGCATGTGCGGGGGAGGTTGTTTTTTAGTATTTTTGTAATGCTTTTACCTGGAAAAGAAAATATGCTTGTTTAGAAAAAGCTGTGTGATAACTTAACTATGGCAATTACACTGATTTCCTCTCACTTAGGAGAAATGTAATTTAAAGCAGGCCCGTTTAGGCAGCCTGACTTTGCTGGAAGGTCACAGTGTAGGCAGACAACTGTGCAGTCTGGAAATATCCTGATTGGGAGGGAGAAAGACATAAGTCTTCCCCAAGAGAGGAGACTGCTGACGAGACGGGATCCTAAGTGGGTTTCCCTTGCTGGGCCACAATGCAGGAAAATGCAGATGCAGTTCCCCGGCACTGAGACACCTACATGGGGAATAGAAATTGGAATAGTGTCGGGTCTAAACTCAGTCTAGGAGACTGAGGTATAACAAGATCCAAGGGTGGAAACTGAAATTAGATTAATTCAAATGAGAAATAAAGGTGCAAATTTTCAAACAGTGATTGTAATTAATCATGGGGACATCATACCAAGGGCTGTGTGGGACTGTCCATCACTGAAAGTGTTTTGATCAAGATCGGATGTCTTTCTAAAAGCATTAATTCAGAAACGTCCTATGGCCTCTGGTTTACAGGAGGTCAGACTACATGATCAGTGGTCTCTTCTTGTCTTAAAATCTAGTAATATGAAATCCTGTCATGACACGTTTACAAAACCACTCTTCAAGGCAGAGACATACATAAATACAACCTTAATGTACTTGCTCCAAAATAACTGCCTATGCTCAGGCTAGCAGAAAGACTGGATTCTGAGAACACTGAGACAGAAGAATTAGCTGTTGGATAATAAAAAAACTGCAGTAACTATATAGCTGCTTTTGGTGCTATTAGTGCATTGCTGCAGCTATCCCCCCTAATTTTAATAATGACAGTGCGTGATTACACTAGTCATTTTCTATTTTTAGTACCCTTGATATGACGTTAACCAGTGCTCTGCTCTTGCCTTTAGTGTTTCTGATACAGGGACTGGAACACTTTATGGATACCGAATGCAGCATCTGCCACTTTTTAGTTCTCTCTTAAAAATAAACCTTTTAATGAAGGATTATTGCACTCCTTGCCTCAGAAAACTAGAAGCCGCATAGCCAAGACTGATATAACCTTACACACTGCAGTTAATATGATATGCATGTTTTATTTTCTCTCTTAATACTAAAAGCAAGGCAACTATTATTAAAAGGACAGTGAGATTATGCCTTCAATTTGGAATTCATAGGTGAATAGGGGAGAGTTGAAGCTAGCATTAACACAGTGGCTGTGTGGAGTACAGTACATGAGCTTCCTGGATCCCTTGTGTATACTCAGAAAGTGTGCTCAGTTCAAGTAATGACTATCTGTAGGTTTACAGTTCAGATTCAGTAATGCTTTTGCTACACATTAACAAGAAGGGGAAAGGATTCCAGTCAGGGATCAGGACAGAAGGTCTGATGGCTGTTCCTGCTGAGTTTATTTTATTATATCCTTTATGGATCATCATCACTTCTATGACTGGCTCTGTGCAGTGTAGAGGTCATAAGAATGCTTTGGGTTCTCTGTGGGCTCCTGGTGGGGAATAGACTTGCTTATCTATTACTAACAGTGTTCCACGAGTCCAGTTGTATATATTCTGTCTAAACTTTGCCAGCTTTTTTGCTCCTGCTCTGGCTTCTGGTGTTTGCTGGACCCAAAAAGACATAGGATTGGGATTTAAAAAAAAAAATCCAGATTTTTTTTTTAATGAAACATCTGCTAGCTTTAAATGGAAAGACTCTCTTCAGTGGATTTCAGTGGATTTTTGCAGCCATCTTGTCGTAAATATTATGACTGGTAAAGTATTTAACATGAAAACCTTTTTCGGCTCTTTGACACAGGAAGATATTCATGTAGAATGCAAGAGACAGGAAGTATCAAGTTATAGTGCGTGCAAAATGGTGTACACAAGAAGCCATTTGCAGGGCACAGAACATTTTTAGTCCTGTAAAACGCAGGAATTATGGTAAATATTTTTCACTGGCATCTAATCAACTATTTATAGGGAGCGCCCCTGTAACTAGAAGAGGAAATGGAAAAGTCAGTCCTGGATGAAAAATATGCATTTAACTCAAGTTCTAATAGAAATAAGATCTCTCTGTATAACTATTCTTCTAAGCAATCTCATCAGTAGTAACTTTCATGGTTTGGTGCTGGAACTAGGGGTGCTGCCGCACCCCCTGGCTTGAAGTGGTTTCCATTATATACAAGGTTTACAGTTTGGTTCAATGGCTCTTAGCACCCCCACTACAGAAATTGTTCCAGCACCCCTGCTGTCATGTTTTAGGATGAAAGGCCTATCAAATATGGTTAATACAAGGTTCCTATTTATCCTATATGTTATTCTGCAATGTGTATTACTATAATCACTAATATGTTATGTGCCAAAGAACAGAGTAATAAACCTCACTCTTTAGCTTCCTTTGATTCAGCTTGATGTCATTCTGCTTAATCATAATTTGAATAGAAGCCAATTTGTATTGTTGATTTTGACTGTGAAGAGTCCAATATGGGAAGTGTGTGTGCTCAAAACATGTGACCATGTGCCTACTTGCTGAGGGAAGAGCTAACTGTATAAGCAAATGGCTAATTAACTTATCATTTGTTGAGCAATCATGCTAATTGAATGCACAGAAAGAAAACATATAGAGCTGGTTGGAAGTTTTCTGAAAAAAAAACCCTTAGTTTTGTCAAAAAATGCCAATTCACTGGACCGAGGTGTTTCGCCAATTTTATTGTAGATTTGACAAAACTTTTGCCAGAACACAGGCAGATTTCCATTGGAAACCTAGTGGCATTCTAAAGTCCACAGCACCATAGCAGGGAGCCAGACACCCTCCAGACACTGGCTAGTCATGGGTTTCTAAGGACTGGTTGGGTCCCAGCTCCGTAGCGTACACCCTGCAGGCCCTGAAGCTGTGCCTGCAGAGCTGGTAGGTTCCCTGCTCTGCAGCTTAGGGGCAGGGGACCCCTTGTGCTTCCACTGACTGCAGCTCTGAATCAGCCCTGCTAAGCCAGGGCTTCACGGGCTACCAGGCTCACTGATGCAGAGGTGGAAGCCTGGAGGTTCTGGGACAGATTCACAGGGTTTACATCTCCAGGGCAACTCTGCTACGGGGCCTTGCCTCTGACTTGCTGTGACATTGGGCATTTCACCTCTGTGCCACTGTTTCCCCTCCCACACTTTTCCTTGTCTATTAAGATTGAAAGCTATTGAGGCAGTGAGTGTCTTATTTTGTGCATATTGCACAATGGGACCCTAATCTCTGTTGGATCACTACATGCTACCATACTTCGACTACTACAACATTTTAACTATTTTGGGTTTTATATGATTTGTCCTAAAGAGACACAGTGACATTGACTCTTGCACACTGACTATTTTAGTAACCTATATTTTATATGTAACTTTGTTCCATTAGGTTTTATGATGATACATTAAACCTAAATGTTGAGCCCCAATCCATTGGCTTTAAAAAAGAATTGCCAGAAAAATCTATAAACAACCAAATATTTGCCAAAGCTTGCAATACGTGATTACTAGTCATTACAACATACTTTCTCTCTACATTTCCCCCCTTTCTTTTCATTAAGAAGATTTAACTGAGAAGCCTCTGGAAAAAAAAATCTCCAAATCGGAATGGACAGAAGGAATATGCTGCAAAGAAAGTCACAAAATACAAGTATACATTACCTACAGAATGCTTCAATGTCATTTCATTCACAAAGGAATCAAATTTGGCATTGTTCTAAATATAAAGGATCTGTTCAAATGATAAAATCTTAGCTCTCTCAACAGGCAGTCTGCTATATAGCTGAACAAATATCCTGTTTTCCATACACATCTAATAGAATCTTGGCCTTTGCAGCAAATATTAAAACGTTAGATGACTCTACTTATCATGTCACATCAGATTTGAATCACTGTTGTAGAATGAGAATCAAGAAGCCATCGGTAATAACTACCTCTAAATGGCACATTCTTTTCAAACATGGCTAGTGAAGAGGTTTTAAAGCAATTATGAGCACCCTCTGATATGGTATTTAAGTATTATCCTGCATTCAGAATCCAGAATATTCTCTACATTATTCTGTTTACCCAGCATTCAAAGTTCTTCACAAGCACAGGAAAGGATGTGGTAAAATTTTGTATGTATGCACAGTTGTTTAATAAGACTCAGTGGAATGACCTTACACGAAGGGATGACTAGTTTTTCCTCAGACATATAAAAGGAGGCAGATCTCTTTTCTCCTTGTATATTTTATCAGAGTTAGCTTCCTGGAGTGTATTACACTTCAAAAGTCAATTCTCTTCAGTGCCTGAATTGGATGGTTCTAGGGAGAGATTGCATATATAGCTCCTTTTGGACTCCTCAATTCAACTAGAAAACCACAGTAGCAAAAAGTACTCACTATCTACAAACCGTTATAGAATTGTGCCCCATCCTTTCAGATACTAAAGGAAATGTATAAATCACTTTGGTCACGTCCTACAGGCTTGATCATTACAACTCATCATATCCAGGAATAGAGTCACTAGTTAGACTGGGAGAATTTCTCTCTAACTATGGCCCTTTTATACTACTGCACTGGCATACAGGGACAGCACCAGCGAGCTTTTAAATGTCCAAATGCACATTCCACCATCATTCTGCACTTGCTCAGCCTATAATTGAACTGCTCCTTACTACTGTCCAGGGTGCCTGTGTATGGCTTCATGAGCTATGGCATTAAGGGGTAGGCTGAGTCCCCAAGGATAACTGTAGGCATTTCAACATCCACAATGGTAATTTTCTGCTCTAGGAAGTAAGTTCCTTCCTGCAGCTGTTCAAACAGACCAGAGTTCCTGAAGATGCGAGCGTCATGCACCTTTCCTGGCCATCCCACGTTGATGTTGGTGAAACATCCCTTGTGATCCACCAGTGCTTGCAGCACCATTGAAAAGTACCCCTTGCGATTTACGTATTGGCTGCCAAGGTGGTCCGATCCCAAGATAGGGATATGCGTTCTGTCTATTGCCCCACCACAGTTAGGGAACCCCATTGCAGCAAAGCCATCCACTATGACCTGCACATTTCCCAGAGTCACTACCCTTGATAGCAGCAGCTCAGTGATTGCGTGGGCTACTTGGATCACAGAAGCTCCCACAGTAGATTTACCCACTCCAAATTGATTCCTGACTGACTGGTAGCTGTCTGGCGTTGCAAGCTTTCAGAGGGCTATCGCCACTCACTTGTGAACTGTGAGGGCTGCTCATCTTTGTATTTTTGTGCTTCAGGGCAGGGGAAAGCAAGTCACAAAGTTCCATGAAAGTGCCCTTATGCATGGAAAAGATTTGCAGCCACTGGGAATCATCCCAGACCTGCAACACTGTGCGGTCCCACCAGTCTGTGCTTGTTTCCCGGGCCGAGAATCAGTGTTCGATGGCAGGAACCTGCCCCATTACCACCATGATGTCCAAACTGCCAGGGCCCGTGCTTTGAGAGAAGTCTGTGTCCATGTCCTCATCACTATTGTGATCACGCTGTCGTCGCCTCCTCGCCTGCTTTTTGCAAGTTCTGCACATACTGCAGGATAATGCATGAGGTGTTTACAATGCTCACAACAGCAGCGGTGAGCTGAGCGGGCTCCATGCTTGCCGTGTATGGCGTCTGCAGGAGAGCAGAGTTGCAGTGGAAGCAGTGGATGACGATGGATGCCATGAGAATAGATATCTATACAGAACGTCGAGAGGATCTGCGAGGTGGATCCATGGCACCAGGAGAGCAGAGTTGCAGCGGAAGTGGTGGATGATGACAACATGGAGAAATTTGCTATTGAGACTGAACTCATTTACAAGTGCAGGAGAGCAGAGTTGCAGTGGATGATGATGGTTAGCAGTCCTACTGCACCGTCTGCTGACAGCAGTACCCAGGACACAACAGCAGCAGTGACGGTGAGCTGAGCTGAGCGGGCTCCATGCTTGCCATGGTATGGCAGCTGCACAGAAAAAAGGCACAATACGATTGTCTGCTGTTGCTTTCACGGAGGGAGGGGCAACTGACAACATGTCCCCAAAACCACCCATGACAATGTTTTTGCCCCATCAGGCATTGGGAGCTTAACCCAGAATTCCAGTGGGCGGCAGAGACTGTGGGAACTTTGGGATAGCTACTTACAGTGCACCGCTCTGTAAGTCGATGCTAGCCATAGTAGTGAGGATGCACTCCGCAAACTTAATGCGCTTAGTGGGGACATACTCAATCGACTGTATAAAATCAATTTCTAAAAATTGACTTCTATAAAATCAACCTAATTTTGTAGTGTAGACATACCCAAAGTGCGGTATCCTTTTCTTAAAAACACGTACTGCTGTGAACCCATGATCCCTGTGCTCCGCTCTCTGAACTGATTTTCCCAGTGAATACAGAGTCCTATTTGATGTCTCTGCTATGATATTCAAAGCCCACTGTGGAACTGCTCCAAGCTGTGTGAGAGATTACTTCTCCCTCTGGAACCATAACCATCCATGACAGCTATATTTCACTGTGTGTATGAACAGCATGAAAGTGTTTACCAACAGGGCATGACCCTGAGCAGAGGAGAAGGAGATTTCACAGCAGCTAGACCAAGATTATGGTATTCGCGGGCAGAATAAGAATTCACAAGCTACTGCAAAACTCATCTCTTCAATTTAGCCTTCCCTCAGTAAATTCTTCATATACTATCTTTAGACATATCCAGCATATACATGCACTGAAAACAATAAGCACATGTAAAGCAATCAAGTCATTTCTCCAATAGGGTGAAAGGGATTTTGGCATGGCTAAAGGTCTCTTTGAAGCTTCATGTTTGGAGTCTGTATAACAATCATAAGATCTGTCCCATAGTAATAGATGAAGGTTTTTAAAAAAGTCTCTATTTTCATATATGTGAATGGAATCCTGAAACTTGTACTAACACACTTTTGTTTCAAAATATGGATCATTCATTTCATGAGATGCTGCCTTTTGAGGCTAAAGTGATACGGACATAAGGTATTTAAGCCACAGATTTTTCTGAGGTTGGCAAAGTCAATAATTAGTTGACACTAGAATATATTAATTTGATGCCTCAGTCATATTACAGATTAGTTAGTGGTCATTTTTCCCCGTACAATGACCCCCAACCACAGAACTCCTAATATTTTTTAAGCTTCAGACTCCACCCTAGGTACACCGTTCCCTTCAACACATTAGACTGGCAGATTATGTTGCTGCTATGATGGATAGTACGTCTTTTGTTCTTGCAGTTTCCAGATTTGACCAAATTTTTGAGGCACCAGATGAAGAATTACATTTGGACAGTTGCAGCATGCATGAAATAAAAGGAACTGATTGCAGAAACACTGATCAGATCCATAAGTCACCTTGTAGAGTTCTATGGTGGATTATTAGTAAAAATAAATGGTGCTATAAAGGCCTATGAACAGCTAAGACCCTGGTGCTCCAACAGAGCCTTTGTGGCTCTTCTTATTACTAAAAAGGTCCTTTCAGTAGAATGAATACAGACTTCTAGGATCTTTTATCCCCAGCAGAGCATCTGCACAGAACTCAGGTCTCTGTTGGGTATGCATCCTTCTCTTAGCCACAGACAGAGGACAGAGTCCTTTTTATGTAGCAGTGATGCTGTGTGTCCCCCATTCCCCCTGCAGTGATAACAGAGCTGTATAATAAAGAGGCCTCAGTTAGTGCTGAATCAATTCAGACCTTACAGCTCTCTCTCTCTCTCTCCTCTTCTCACTAAGTATGCCTAGCAAGACCACAAAAGGATCATTAGCTGCCTTGCAAATGCTAGTTCAAAATGTGTGGAGGGTTTTTTTTTTTCATTCCTGATTCAGAGCACAAACATTACAGCAAGAGTTATATCTTCATTTGAAAAGCAAGAATCTTTTCTCAGACAGTCCAATCTTCCCGCAATAATTTGATCATGTCCATTCAGGACTGGCTTAGACAATATTTAGACTGGAAACAATGATTTATGTTAGCCAACATTACAGGTTTCAGAGTAGCAGCCGGGTTAGTCTGTATCCGCAAAAAGAAAAGGAGGACTTGTGGCACCTTAGAGACTAACAAATTTATTTGAGCATAAGCTTTTGTGAGCTACAGCTCACTTCATCGGATGCACGCAGTGGAAAATACAGTGGGGAGATTTTATATACACAGAGAACATGAAACAATGGGTGTTATCATACACACTGTAAGGAGAGTGATCAGGTAAGGTGAGTCATTACCACAGGAGAGAAAAAAACCCTTTTGTAGTGATAATCAAGGTGGGCTATTTCCAGCAGTTGACAAGAAAGTGTGAGAAACAGTGGTGGGGGGGAAATAAACATGGGGAGATAGTGTTACTTTGTGTAATGACATGTCTTTGTCATTACACAAAGTAAAACTATTTCCCCATGTTTATGTATCCGATGAAGTGAGCTGTAGCTCACGAAAGCTTATGCTCAAACAAATTTGTTAGTCTCTAAGGTGCCACAAGTACTTCTTTTCTTTTTGTTAGCCAACATGTTTTAGATAACACGATTTTCAACAGGACATGGTGTCTAGTGTGGACACAATTAGGACGGGATGGAAGAGGTCTTTTTCATGGGGGAATTTTCAAACACTTTTTTTTCTGACTGTCCCTTGAAATATTTTTTGGATTAGTAAACATTTTTTTGAGAGTCATTTTCCACTGAAACTTTTTTTTTCAACATAAACTTTTGATCACATCTGAAAAAAGCCATTCTGGCTAGTCTAGATATGCCCTTTGTAACTGTCTCTACATAGTGTCAAGTCTCCTCACAACCCTTTTGGCTGTGCTGTAGATAGTCTTTAGACATCTGAGGCTTGGGCATGCTTTCCCCTACAGATATATGCATGGTTGCATATTAGCAGGGAAAGGGATTTAATTAATTAGAGCAGAGAGACAAAGATTTATACATTTCCATGGAAATTGTACTGCTGAAGAATAAAGCCAAGATTTTCTCCTGTCAGAGCATTACTCAGTACAGGAAGTGTGTGAGCACATGTTGGTGTCTGCCCTGATCCTGAGCCCAGTCCTAACCTGGATGTGACTTTGTGACTTGAAGCAGTAGCTGGGCTGTTTGAGATCTCTCACTGTTGTAAGGTCCTTTAATGGACACTATACCAATGGCAGATAAACATAGCAAAGTGGAACACCATTTTCAGGCCCCCTACCTCCCTCAATACACCCCAGACATCCTCCTCACCAGGCATGGAGGAGACAGAAGCACAGCATCTGGATCAAGCATAAATGTTCCCGCAAGTTCTCCTTTGACAGAAGAGTTCTCTGCTGATTATTTAAGCCAAGTTTATACCGACTTTGAACTATTGAGTGGTGCAAAGGGTCCAAAACTTACTAAAGGATCTAGCCACAAATGTTTAAGTGGGCCTACTCTGTAGTTTTATCCTATCTTTTCATAATGTAATACTAGTAATCGCTTGATGTGCTACATCCTAATTAGAAAGTATATATCACACACACACACGGACACTGCAATGGTACCATTCTCGTCTGATTATCCAAGCCACGCAGAACATTTCAAATGACACTTTGCCCTTCAATTTGCACTTCAGATCATATTGGTTCCACATGTAAAGTAAATACTTTTTTCCACCAGAAGAGTTTACTGAACTATATCGTTAACAGACACACACATTGTAGTTGTGGATGAATGAATTCTATTCTCCCCCTCCCTCCACTCTGTACCTTTTTTTGACAAGCAATTCATTATTTGATCACAGATTTATGGGCTAAGGTGGAGAGGTTGGTGAAAAAGCTGTCTGTTCTTAAGGGGGGAGAGGAAGAGAAAAGAAATAACTTCAAAAATGTCATACTGCTTGCACATCATTTACAGATATAGAAATATACATTCCACTTTCTCAAACTAAAAATTTCATTTTCACCTCTAATTGGGCAGGAATTTAAGCAAATACACAGAGAGGAATGACAGAATAGAAATCTTTTCCCAACAAACAGCAAGAAACAACTAATATTCTGACTGGCCGGCAGCAATTCATGTCAGCATATGGGGAAATACTCCCCACTCCTTGTGAGATGTCACTGTGGTGTCATCTTCACACAGAGAGCAAGAGTATCGTAAAAGGGCACCAGCTGACGTCAATCTGACTTAACCTGGAAGGTGATTTATTCTGAAGTGACCAGCAAGTTTGAGCTAGCCAAGAGGTCAGTAAAATTCTCATAACTCTTTCTAGGAAAGGGAGGAGACAGGTCAGTGGGTATGCAAAGATTTCATCAGCCACTCAAACATGACACAGTTCCATCTGAAGACACCTGAAGGCACACAGACCTATCACGAGAGCTGCGACAGGGAGATGTGGCTGTTCCATGGGGTATCAGAGTTGAGTATATTTTGATTTTTGAGACTGCAACTCTATATGCTTTCAACCATGTTAGACAAATGTTATGCAGCAATCTCTCTCTATCAACTTATTTATTTCCTGAACATTAAGACTTTCTCTCTGCTCTGTTGTACAGTATGTATGAATTTATGGAGATACCACACTAGTTTTATGTTGAGTTAATCTCTGGAAAATTGTGCTCAAACAGATATAAATGGTCCAAAATTATCAGATGGTGTAAGTAAGTGGAACCCCATTTGCTTTATTTAGATTTATATAAATACTATTTCGGAATAAAATGGTGCATTTAAGAGTCTAGGTGCCCTTGGTATAAGTCTCAATATCATTGTCAAGCCACTCACAGAACACCAGACTCCTCTTTGTCCCCCAAATCCTATTTCCTCAACCCCTACCTCGGTGGTAGCCTATGGTGAACAAGATACCCTTGCAACCTGCCCCGAAGAATGATAACTTAAGCTATTTCAGGCAAATGGGGAAGCCTTTTTCAGAACCAACAGATCCTCATAGAATGCTTTAACCACCAGCCCCCATCGCTTTTAAATTGGCAGGAGGAGGGGAAGAGAATACCTTGAAAACCAATATGTGCTGGCTATCATATTGCTATCAGATTAATAATTTGTATTATCTGCACCATATATACACATTAGTATGCATTCATCAAAAATAATATAGCAGTTATAGAGACTAAATTGGCTTATATCTTTACTATAATGCTGTTTTCTTGTGCTAAGTATCTCATAGAACCTTGCATTATAGGAAGTAAGCTTTGACATAAGTAGACAAGAAACGTGTCAAAAATCAAGATATATTTATTCTATATCTTAGTACAAAGTAGGGAAGTACCATCACAGACCAGTACCTGAAAAGCTAGTGTCCAGAACAAGGTAAGGAAGGAACAGAACAAGTTTGGGATAAACAGGATTTTTGTGATGTGTAAAGAGATGTGTAACTAGTAACATCATCATATAAATAATATAACTGACGTATAACTTTGGGAGAAAACCTTCAGCATAAGGTGACTATAACAATGCTGCATGAGACTGCTTCCAGAAACTGGTATTGTATAGGAACTTTTTCCCTGTACTGTATTATTATTGGCTTATAGCAATAAACCTCACTGATATTGGCTATTTGGTCTCTTAAGTATATTTCATAATTAATCAAAATTGGTCAAGGAATTGGACTATACATTTTATCAAAGTTGATAAATTTATTAGCCATACAAGACAGAAATCTTGGTTAGGGTGATCTATCACCCAGGGAATATTTAACACAGTTCTTAAGCCCTATGGCTTCAGGCAGTTTGGGTGATAATGATCATGAAATGATTATTTCATTATTCTAACGAAAGGAAGGAGTGAGAGCAGCAGAATAAGGATAACAGACTTCAAACAAAGCAGACTTTAACAAACCCAGAGAACTGGTAGGTAAGATCCCCTGGGAAGAAAAACTAAGGGAAAAAACGAGTTCAGGAGAGCTGGCAATTCTTCAAGGAGACAATATTAAAGGCACAATTGCAAAACTATTCCAATGCAAAGGAAAGATAGGAAGAACAGTAAGAGGCCAATATGGCTCCATCAGAAGCTCTTTAATAACCTGAAAAAAAAAATCAAAAGGAAATCCTACAAAAAAGTGGAAATATTGTCAAATTACTAAGGAGGAGTACGAAAGAAGAGCATGAGTATATAGGGACAAAATCAGAAAAGCTAAGGCATAAAATGAATTACACCTGGCAATGGATATAAAAGGCAATAAGAAGAGGTTCTTTAAATATAGTAGGAGCAAAAGAAACATGAAGGAAAGTGTAGGTCCTCTTCTTAGGAAGGACAGCTAATAACTGATTACATCAATAAAGTTGAGGTGCTTAATGCTTATTTTGCTTCAGCCTTCGCTAAAAAGGATAATGATGATCAGATACTCAACACAATTAATATTGGCAACCAAGGGGAAGGAATGCAAGCCAAAATAGGGAAAGGACAGGTTAAAAATATTTAGATAAGTTAGATGTATTCAAGTTAGCAGAAATTCATCCCAGGGTACTTAACTAAATAGCTGAAGCAATCTTGGAATCATTAGCACTATCTTTGAGAACTCCTGAAGGATGGGAGAGGTCCTAGAAGACTGGAGAAGGGCAAACATAGTACCTATCTTTATAAAAATCGGAACAAGGAGGACCCATGGAATTAGAGACTAGTCAGCCTAACTTCAACACCTGTAAAGATAGTGGAACAAGTTAACAATCAATTTATAAGCATCTGGAGGATAATAAGGTTATAAGGAAAAGTCACCATGGGTTTGTCAAGAACAAATCACACCAAACTTACTTAATTTCCTTCTTTGATAGGCTTGCTGACCTAGTAGGTGGAGGAGGAAGCAGTAGATGTGATATACCTTAATTTTAGTAAGGTTTTTGACACAGTTCCGCATGACATTCTTATAAGCAAACTAGGAAATTATTGTCTAGATGAATTTACTATAAGATGGGTGCACAACTGGTTGAAAGACGGTACTGAAAGAGTAGATATCAATGTTTTTCTGTCAAATTGGGAGCATTTATCTAGTGGGAGTCTTGCAGGGGTCAGTCCTGGGTTTTGTACTATTCAATATTTTCATTAATGACTTGGATAATGGAGTAGACAGTATGCTTATAAAAATTGCAGATGACACCAACCTGGGCGGGATTGCAAACACTTTAGAGGACAAGTTACAAATTCAAAATGATCTTGAGAGATTGGATAATTGGTCTGAATTTGATAAGATGAAATTATATAAAGACAAGTACAGAGTATTTCACTTAGGAAGGAAAAAAAATCAAATGCATGACTACAAAATGGGGAACTGTCTAGGTTGTAGTACTGCTGAAAGGATCTGGCGAATATAGTGAATCATAAACTGAATATGAGTTTTCAATGGGATGCAGCTGCAAAAAAAGATTAATAGGAAGGTTGTATGTTAAAAAGGAGGTAACTGTCCTCTACTCAGCTGGAGGAGCCAGCTGGAGTATTTTGTCCAATTGTGGGCACCACAATTTAGGAAAGATGTGGACAAATTAGAAAGAGTCCAGAGGAGACCAACAAAAATGATAAAAGGCATAGAAAACATGACCTTGACCTATGAGGAAAGGTTGAAAAAACTGGGAAAGTTTATTCTTGAGAAAAGATGAGTGATGGGTGACCTGATAAAGGGTCTTCCAGGGCTGTTACAAAGAGGACGATGATCAATTGTTCTCCATGTTCACTGAAGGTAGGACAAGAAGTCATGGGCTTAATCTGCAGTAATTGAGGTTTAGGTTAATATTAGGAAAATCTTTCCAACTATAAGGGTAGTTAAGCTCTGGAATAGACTTCCAAGAGGGGTCATGAAGTCCCCATCATTAGAAACTTTTAAAAATAAGTTGGACAGACATGTGTCAGGGATGGTCTATGTTCACTTGGTCCTGCCATAGCACAGGGGGGCTGGACTTGATGACCGAGGTCCCTTCCAGCCCTACATTTGTATGATTAAGTTAAGGAAGTATGGGCTGGATGAATGCACTATAAGGTGGGTAGAAAGCTGGCTACATTGTCGGGCTCAACAGGTAGTGATCAATGGCTCCATGTCTAGTTGGCAGCCGGTGTCAAGTGGAGTGCCCCAGGGGTCGGTCCTGGGGCCGGTTTTGTTCAATATCTTCATAAATGATCTGGAGGATGGTGTAGATTGCACTCTCAGCAAATTTGCGGATGATACTAAACTGGGAGGAGTGGTAGATACACTGGAGGGGAGGGATAGGATACAGAAGGACCTAGACAAATTGGAGGATTGGGCCAAAAGAAATCTGATGAGGTTCAATAAGGATAAGTGCAGGGTCCTGCACTTAGGACGGAAGAATCCAATGCACCGCTACAGACTAGGGGCCGAATGGCTAGGCAGCAGTTCTGCGGAAAAGGACCTAGGGGTGACAGTGGATGAGAAGCTGGATATGAGTCAGCAGTGTGCCCTTGTTGCCAAGAAGGCCAATGGCATTTTGGGATGTATAAGTAGGGGTATAGCGAGCAGATCGAGGGACGTGATCATTCCCCTCTATTCGACATTGGTGAGGCCTCATCTGGAGTACTGTGTCCAGTTTTGGGCCCCACACTGCAAGAAGGATGTGGAGAAATTGGAGAGAGTCCAGCGAAGGGCAACAAAAATGATTAGGGGTCTAGACCACATGACTTATGAGGAGAGGCTGAGGGAGCTGGGATTGTTTAGTCTGCAGAAGAGAAGAATGAGGGGGGATTTGATAGCTGCTTTCAACTACCTGAAAGGGGGTTCCAAAGAGGATGGCTCTAGACTGTTCTCAAAGGTAGCAGATGACAGAACGAGGAGTAATGGTCTCAAGTTGCAGTAGATTGGATATTAGGAAAAACTTTTTCACTATGAGGGTGGTGAAACACTGGAATGCGTTACCTAGGGAGGTCGTAGAATCTCCTTCCTTAGAGGTTTTTAAGGTCAGGCTTGACAAAGCTCTGGCTGGGATGATTTAACTGGGAATTGGTCCTGCTTCAAGCAGGGGGTTGGACTAGATGACCTTCTGGGGTCCCTTCCAACCCTGATATTCTATGATTCTATGATTCTGTTATACGGCAAGGATAATTGTTTAGTGTTTCCCCTACATTCAAAACTTTATCAAACTGTACCAAAACAAAGACTTTATGTGGAACCATGAGTAACAAAAATGCAAATGAAGCTAGCACAGTCTTACCAACAGGGAGCTTCAACCAGCTTGACACTATTAGAGGGCTTACCTGTATTATTGCAATTTATAAGGTTTCTATAAAATTTGTAGAAAAAAATGACATTTGATACAGGAAAAAAGTGAAAAAAATATTTCCCCCATGTTTCAATTATTTACTATCTTCCAAAATATATAGTAGTACTAGGGAAATTACATCAGATTATATTAAATGCAGAGATAATCAATATTTCTGGTCTTCCAGTGGAAAGTCAGTAGAGGATAGAAAAAACACCACTCAAGTGCTACAATAGTTTACATACTCAAAGGATTGGAGTTAAATGGATTTGAGATTTTTGTTATTGTATGGTGGTGTAGTTAAACTTAATTTGAGGAGACAGTGAGTTTCTCCTTTGTCTATCTTTCCCTCTAGGATAGTGGCTTCATTTCACTTACTCATGCCATTGTAATCATTATATTATCTTGATCTATACCTGATTACTTTAAACTATAACATAAGTATCACCTTACCATTCCAGGTACATGTTTAGGACAACAGCTAGCATGGATTTCAACATAACTATTCCATGTCTGCAAACTGATAACTTTTTAATTACTGGACTCAAATATAAAGCCTTGTGAAGCATATAAAACACCCTCTGCTTTAAACATTGACCATTAACTAACAGTAAAAATCTTTAAGAAAGATTTTCTCCCAAGCCTTTATGGTCAAGACCATGAATTGTCAAAAAACCCTCAGCCACAAGAAGCTTTAAATAACCACTAACTGAAAAAGATCATTCACAGTCGACAAGAAAAATAAGTCATCTATAACTGAACATAACAGTTTGTGTCCCCATAATTCCTTGCATATTAAGCTGCTCTCTAGTATCTTCAGTTCTCTTGCCATCTACCAAATGAGAAATTCTTATAGGACTTCCTGGTGTAGACCTATAGCTCCCGCTTGCTGTCAGTCATTGTCTCTTTATCCCAGAGAATTCTACCTGTGTGGGTGCAGAGCTGGGAACAGGTAGGTAACTCCCTTCCTGACATTTTGAAGGTAGGGCCTCTATCACCATTTATTGAAGCTCTGATTGAACTAAACTGCCATATGAAGTACATTCAAGTACAATGTTGAGCTGATCAGCTTTACATTTTATATGTACTTCATTTGTCTCTTCAAAACAAGGATTTACTTTTTATCTGCCACATTAGTCCATCTGAAATAACACACACAGCACATACAAATGTAATAACAAAGGGAAAGCAATCCATCATCTCACAGTAACTGCATTGGTCTAGCCAGTTTGGGTCAATATTCCTTTTTTATCTCATTAAAATGTTAGACTAGAATTAGTTATTATGAAAGGGTAATAACTGTGTAGCTATTTTAAAGAGCTGTTTATCCAAGATTTGGCAAAGTGAAGTTTGCACTTTAACATCGCCAGATGTATGACTAAAAGTGTATAGTTAAAACAAATACACTCAGTAATTTTAACATACCTGTAGTCTGTCAAAATCATGTATTTGTTCTTTTAAAAAAGCATGCCCTGGCTTTTATGCAATATGTGCTATCTCCAATTGTTAACAGATATTGCGGACCACTATATGACCAAAGTAAAAGGAATTTTATTAGTAAATATTAGTTTTGTCATTTTGAGCTACTATTTATAGTTGTTACAACAATATATCACCGATTTACCTGGTACTTTTTAACCAATAAGACAGCAGGGATCATGAACATTAACTTTTCAGTGTTTATACACATATATCCATATATATATGTATATATATATATATATATATTACATATACTATACTAACTATAAACACACAATGAAAACAAATCTTTACATTTAACTGTAAATTTGAAACAGAAAATACTGCATCAGTAATCATAAAATCACTGACAAACCCCAATGTCCTGAGCCAATACCCATTGAAGTCAATGGAAAGAGTCCGAATACTACGACTGGAGCAACCTTAACTCTTGATATTTCCTAAATTTTGAGGAATTGATCTTAATGATACAGGAACTGAGTGATGGTTGTTTGGGTACCATTAATTGTGATTTTTGTTCTGTCTAATGTTTGCGATTTTGTGTAATCCTACCTTTGTGTTTACAGACATTCTAATATTGGTATTTTGAGAAATTTCTTGAGAGTATTTTCTCTTGCAAACTAACAAATATGTTCAACCTTAACTCTGGTGTAATAAAGTTATTTGCCAGAAAATTTCCTTAAATTTTTAAATAAGTTTTGCAAGAATGCATGTGGCTTTTTGATGTGGACAACTGTGCACCAATGGTGTCAGAATAAATTAGAATTAGTTAACAGAACACAAGAGAATAAACAATTAATATGGAGGACCATTATTGTGAAACTTTGATGCCCGTAGCTGCAAATATCTTAAGGCGTGTATTATAATTATTTGAATTGTAGTAGTGCCTAGGCACTACCATTTATCCATAAGGTCCCACTGTATAAAACACAAACCAAACAGACATTCCTGCCCCAAAGAGATTACTGGCATGGAAAATTCCAGGTAGGCTTGGATGTGGATATCCTAAATTGTCCAGGATATGGTAGCTCAGACTAGGTTGCTCTAGTGGTTGGTCAAGCTTGAAGCTGGGCTGGAGTCCATATGTGTACTCTGAATTATTTATTAGCCCACTTAAAAAAATAGAATTCACCACCACAAAAAAAAAAATTGCAAAAGACAATTCTTAGCAAGGCTAGCACAGCAAAACAACTGAGGTTTCTAGCTCAAGCCATATTAACATTGAGGGAGGAAAACAAACACAAACAAAAAAATACTTTTCACAAAGGAAGTCCTTTTATTTAAATCTTCATATTTGGAAACTCCTTGTCTGACTTGCTCTACGCTTTTCAGAAAATTTCTACCCTGACAGAGAACTCTCAATTTGCAGGCAGAATGGTTGTTTTAGTGAATTGGGATAGGCGGTCAAAAAATCAACATTGAAGACCAAGTCTTTACTTCTGCAGCCACTACAGTGTGTCTATAAATCATATAAGATTCTGAAATGTCTCAGACACTAAACTGGGGCAAAAAACCACTATCAGTATTTCTAAGGCTCCTATAACTGTAATATCCAAGGGCTTGTCTATACAGGGAAAAACCCTAGAATAGCTAATGTGGAACACCTACTCAGACGTCGCTATTCTGCATTAGCTCCCCGTATGGACACTTATTCCACATTGTGCTTTTGTGCAGGTTAGGCTAATGCACTTTTGGAGGCATATTTAGTGTGGAATAGGAGTCTCCACTAAGGAAGGTAGTGCAGAATAGCAATTGTGCTTTAAATTCACACCCTAGCTTCACTCTGAAGTCCTCATGCAGACAAGCCCTAATGCCAAATGACAATTAAAGGTATCATTGGATATGCCCAAAAGAGACTCTATTCTGTCTACTTAGGGCTTGTCTATACCTGAAACACTGCAAAGGCACATCTGTAGCTGTAGCACTTGAGCGCTTCAGTGAGGACACTAACTACTCTGACGGGAGGGCTTCTCCCATGCGAGTAGATAACCCACCTCCATGAGAGGTGGTAGCTAGGTTGTTGGAACAATTCTTCCAACAACCTAGTCCTATGTACACTGAGGGTTAGATTGACTTATCTATGGTGGTTAGGGGATGGCTTTATCATACCCCTGAGTGATATAGCTGCATCAACCTAATATTTTAGTGTAGACCAGGCCCTAGTATCATTGTTTCCGTTACTAACCTGAGATATTCTGGACACTCAGTGAAATATTAAATACAATGCAATTACTTTGGCAGCCGAATTGCCATATAAATTGTTGTGATATTCACCTTTGAATGAAATTTTTCTAACTTCATACATAAGGCAACATTCAAAAGGGTTTTTTTTTAATGCTGATAGGACAGAAGTAAATGTTATACTGTTGATGTAGCTGACTTTCTAGTTTGTTGTCCAGATTAAGTGTCTCAGCAAGATTTCCGAAGGCTTTTTAGCAGAGTGAAATGAATTTATGAGAAAGAGCTCAATTTCATGAATGAGATATCAAAGAAGTTGTACTGAAAAACATTAGAATGTGCCAAACTAGTTTGAATAAACATTGGAAAGAGATTTGTAGGATGGCAAAGTTTGATCAAGATTCTCCATAGACAGATGACAGAAACAAAAGCCTGTTTATGTTGGTCATAAAATACTGTGTTCAATTTTGGGCATCCTTATTTTAGGAGACAGAAGTTAAAGAAAGTTCCAGTGATAGCATCAAGACTAATATGGAGTGTGTAAAATAAGAGGGAGGGCATCAAAAATTAGGTGTATTCAGTATAGAAATAGACTGAGAAGAGACATGAAAACTGTGTACAAATACATAAGGAAAAGTTATAAAAAGTATAGGTAATGGCTATTCTCATTAGTAAACAAATAAAAAAATGAGTAACTGTAGGATGGGAAAGATAAGTCAACAGGGCTTGATTGTGAAATATGCTACTGGAGTAGACTAAACTGAGCTAAAGTCTGAGTGCTTTTTGAGCATACTGCAAGGTTCACTTGTTTGTTAGTTTCTCACCATAATTTATACAAACACAGGGAAAACACAGGAAACCAGAGCTTAGGAAGGGTGCAGTATCCTCCTGTATGAAATCCTCCTGTATGACAGAATCCTGTCATGTGTGGACAGCGGCCATGCCATCTACTATATCTGTTCAGTACTTAGGATTCCATACTACAAAGGGTTGAGCACTACTCTGTGTCCCTGACATAGGAAGGCACTTCTTGTATAGCATATTAAAAAGCAACATTCAAGGTCAATATTCAAGTTTAGAAACATAAGCTGGGTGAGGTTATATCTTTTATTGGACTAAGTTCTGTTAGTGGTTTCTAGTGACTTGGAATGAAACAGGGCTCTCCCTCCAAAGAAGGATCTTAGAGGACAGTGGTTCACTAGATTTCTTCTCCACATTTACATATTGGGCTGTCCATTTTGTGAAGGTAACTGCAACGCCTATGTGAAGTTGATACAGTTCACCGTGATTATCTCATGTGGCATGGTGAAGCCACGTGGTTGGTCTGTAGCATTAATAATTAGGTCTTGATTTGTGACCCTGCTATTGTCTCATAGTCTGTGCCACTTGTCTTATGGTGACAGTTTCAAGGTTAAGATCATTGGCCACTAACGAGAAGGGTTGCTGATTTCAGATGGCATCTTGTGGGGTGGAGGGGGAGTGTTGGAGATCTTCATGGATGGGTGAATCTGGGTTTGTTACCATGCAGTCATATTCTTGTATTAATGCTGCTTCTCTTCAGAGAGATGGTAGTGAGGTGTATGAAAAAAAGGAAGCTAAACTGTCAGTGTTGACTTCAGCACTCCTGGGACAGTTCGGTATCCTGCTTTGAGGTCAATGTCCAATTGAACACTATGTGTGCTAGCTGTCCATACTGGTGCACAGTATTCAGCTTCTGAGATGATGAGGGCCAAGATGGCTGTCTCTAAGGTGTGAACAAATTTATAAAATGCAAGCACAACACCATCAAGACCAGAAATATATTAATGTGGTGCTCTAATAGGGCCAATTGTAAAAAGTTGAAAACTATTATGAGCTAAATCAGCTGGGAGAAATAATTTAATCAGAAAAATATGAATGATAATTGGGAATAATTTGAGAATCCATTACTAGATAACCCAAAACCTACAATCCCACAATGGAAGGAGGCAGCAGTGCTGAAAAAAGGGACCTGATTTAGAGGGGAAGTGAAGGCAACTGTAAAATATATATATAACAAATGGAAGAAAGAGGAAGTTAATAGCAATTAATATAATTCAGAAGTTGGGAATTGTAGAAAAATTGATAGGGGAAACTAAATGGCACAAAGAGAAATATCAGTCCAGCAGAATTAAAGACAATAAGGAGTTTTTTAAAATATATGAAGACAAAAAGAATCCTGACAATAGTATTGGTCCATTACAAGCTGGAAGTGGTAGAATTATCAATAATAATGCAGAAAAGGCAGAAGTATTCAATAAATGTTTCTGTTCTGTATTTGGGGAAAGACAGATTATAAAGTCACAGCATATGATGGTGATAATCATGTGATGGCATGTATTAGCAGAAGTGTTGTAAGCAAGATACGAGAAGTAATTCTTCCACTCTACTCCACATTGATTAGGCCTCAACTGGAGTATTGTGTCCAGTTCTGGACACCACATTTTGGGAAAGATGTAGACAAACTGGAGACAAAGTCCAGAGAAGAACAACAAAATTATTATAGGTCTAGAAAACATGTCCTATGAGGGAAGATTGAAAAAAGTGGGTTTGTTTAGTCTAGAGAAGAGAAGACTGAGGGAGAGAGGGAACATGATAAGTCTCCAGCTACGTAAACTGTTGTTATAAGGAAGGAGAAAAATAGTTGTCATTAACCTCTGAGGATAGGACAAGAAGCAATGGGCTTAAAGGGCATTTTAGGGTGGACTTGGTACCAAACAGCATTTATCTTAAAAAACTAGAATGATATAAAATTAACATAGCACACATTAAATGGATTATGAACTGGCTAACTGGTAGGTCTCAAAATGTAAAAGCAAATGGGGAATCATTATCAAGCAGGTATGTTTCCAACTAAATGTAAATGAATACATCTAGGAACAAAGAATGTAGGCCATAGTTAAAAGATTCGGGGGTTGAGGTGGATAATCTGCTGAACATGAGTTCCCATCTTAATGCTGTGGCCAAAAGAGCTAATCTGATCATGGAGTCATGAACAGGGTAATCTCAAATTTGAGTAGACAGGTTATTTTACCTCTTTATTTGGTAAATAAACCTCTGGTTAAACCTCTGCTGGAATATTGTATCCAGTTCTGGTGTCCACCATTCAAGAAGGATGTTGATAAATCAGAGAGGAGAGCCATGAGAATGATTGAAGGTTTAAAAAACATGCTTTATAGTGACAGACTCAAAGAGCTCAATCTATTTTAAGAAAAAGGTTAAGATATCACTTAATTACTAATCATCTACCTAGTAAATAAATAATCAGTTCTTCAATCTAGCAGAAAAAGATATAACATGATCCAACTCCTAGAAGCTGAAGCTAGGCAAATTCGGTCGGGAAATAAGGTGTAAATTTTTTAAATGGTACCTTGGGGAAGTTTTATTGCCTGCGTCATAGAGGCGGTCAGATTAGATTATTACAATGGTCCCTTCTGGCATTGGAATCTATGAAACAATAAACCTATTAGTTTTGTTCCAGTTGCAGAATCCTTAATACAAATGACAGTGTCAAGACATAAGGCCATATCCTACAGACACTGAGGTGAGTTCAGTGGTACTACTCATAGAAATGTAGGACTTTCCTGAGGCAGGACAAAGTATACCTAGACCATCCTAGACAGGTGTTTTTCTAATCTGTTCTTTAAAAACCTCCAGTGATGGAAATTCCACAACATTCCTTGGAAGCCTATTCCAGTGCTTCACTACCCTTATCATAAGAAAATTGTTCCTAATATCAAACCTAAATCTCCCTTGCTGAAGATTACGACCTGTTACTTGTCCTACCTCCAGTGGACTCAGAGAACAATTAGTCACTATCTTGTCTAAGACACCACTTAACACATTTAAAGACTTGTTACCAGGTTTCCCCCACCCCTTGTCTTCTTCCCTCAAGAAGAAACATACTTTTTTTTTTTTAACTTTTCCTCATACCTCAGGTTTTCTAAACCTTTTCTCATCTGTGTGGTTCTCCTCTGGACTCTAATTTGTCCATATCTTTCCTAAAGTGTAGATCCCAAAACTGGACACAATACTCCAGCTAAGAACTCACTAGTGTCAAGTAGAATGAGACAATTACCTCCTGTGTCTTACATATAAACAATCCTGTTAATACCTCACTGATTGATATTAGATTGTTTCACAACTGCATCACATTGTTGACTCATTCACCTTGTGATCCACTATAGCACTCAGATACTTTTTCGGCATTACTACTGCCTAGCCAGTTATTCACCATTTTTCAAACTGTGCATTTGATATTTTCCTTCCTAAGTGTACTACTTTGCACTTATCTTTATTGAATTTCATGTTGTTTACTTCAGACCAGTTCTCCAATTTACCAAGGTCATTTTGAGTTCTAATCCTGTCCTCCAAAGTGCTTGCAACCCCTACTAGCTTGGTGTCATCTGTAAATTTTATAATTATACTCTCCACTCCTTTATCCAAGTCATTAATGACAATATTGACTAGTGCTGACCTCTGTGGCACTGCATTAGATGTGTACCCATTTTGACAGCAAGCCATTTATAAATACTTTAAGTATGGTCTTTCAACTAGTTTTGCATCCAGCTTAAGGTAATTTCATTTAGACCACATTTCTCTAGTTTGCTTATGAGAATGTGAAGTGGGACTGTGTTAGAAGCCTTACTAAAAATCAAGACATATCACATCTGTTGCTCCCCTCCCCATCCTCCAGGTCAGTAACCCTGTCAAATAAGAAAATCAGATTTGGCATTTGGCATTATTTGCATACTGGCTAGTCCTTATAACCCCATTATCCTCTAAATGCTTAGAAATTCATTGTTTAGTAATTTGTTCAGTATCTTTCCAGGTATTGAAGTTAGATTGACTGTTCTACAAATCCTCGTGTCCTCTTTGTTCCCCCCTTTAAAGACAGGTAGTATGTTTCCCCTTATCCAGTCTTCTGAGACCTCACCCATCCTCCCTGAGTTCTCAAAGATAATTGCTAGCAGTTCCAAGATTTCTTCAGCTAGTTCCTCAAGTATCCGAGGGTAAATTTCATCAGGCCATTTTGATTTGAACATCTAATTATCTAAATATAGTTCTCTCCCTATTTTTGCTTATGTCCCTTCCCCCTGTTATTAATATTAATTAGAATAAAAATCTGGTCACAGTTAATGTTTTAGTGAAGAATGAAGCAAGTTAGACATTAAACACCTTAGCTTTCTTGATGCGTTTGGCCAAACTAAGCTGAAGTCCCATGATGCTCCATGACACTATTGACCAAAATCAAAGAGCTTGGCAGTCAGGTCAAAGTGGAAAACACTGCCGGTGATGCTTTAATTACATCTATTGCTAAATGTTGCTTTGGCAATTTAGCAAAATGGAATTTTTCCAGGGATTTGTGAAGCTAACTTGTAAAAAGAGCTATTATCCAGGAAGATAACGTTGTTTTAATACCTACCAGAAAACAGATACATTGTAAAAATCATCTATCAAGAGCTAAATGTATTGATTAAAGCAGGGAAGATATTTGTTGCTGTAACTGAAAGTGTGACTGAAAAGGAGGTATTCTGTAACCAAGACAAGAATGTAGCTAGTAATAAAAAAGTAAAGATATTTAGAATTTTTTATAGTCATGTTAAATTGTATAACTTTTAAACTGTACTGTGGTTAGATGTTACAACCTTTTTGCAAGAATCCTTCTCAGTATACACAAGAGAATGCAAGCCTGTCAAAGCTGATGTCTACACTATGTGTACAAATCCCCTTGCACTGAGGATACCTCTCCAGAGGAGGGAACTCCAGTTATTAGGAAGAGACAGATAATAGTTATGCGGGATTTGATCATTAGTAATATAGATAGCTGGGTTTGCAATGACTGGGAAAACCATAATAGAATTAAATTTAGCATCCCCGTGGTGAGGGAAAACACCACAGCCACCCAACACTGTAGCATTAAATATCAGAAAGGGAAACTACACAAAAATGAGGATGTTAGTTAAACATAAATTAAAAGGCATAGCGCCAAAAATGAAATCCCTGCAAGCTTCATAGAAACTTTTAAAAAACACCATAATAGAGACTCAACTTAAATATACACCCCAAATTAAAATCATAGTAAGAGAACAAAAAAAGTTCCACTGTGGCTAAACAACAAAGTAAAAGAAGCAGTGAAAAGCAAAAAGGAATCCTTTAAAAAGTGGAAGTTAAATCCTAGTGAGGAAAATAGAAATGAGCATGAACTCTGGCAAGTGAAGTGTAAAAATATAATTAGGAAGGCCAAAGAAGAATTTGAAGAACAGCTAGCCAAAGACTCAAAAAGTAAGAGCAATTTTTTTAAGTACACCAGAAGCAGAAAGCCTGCTAAACAATCAGTGGGGCCACTCAATCATCGAGATGCTAAAGGAGCACTCAAGTATGATAAGGCCATTGCGGAGACACTAAATGAATTCTTTGCATTGGTCTTCATGGCTGAGGATGTGAGGGAGATTCCCAAAATTCTTTTTAGGTGAAAAATCTGAGGAACTGTCCCAGATTGAGGTGTCATTAAAAGAGGTTTTGGAACAAATAGATAAACTAAACAGTAATAAGTCACCAGGATCAGATGACATTCACCCAAGAGTTCTGAAGGAACTCAGATGTGACATTACAGAACTACTAACGGTAGTCTGTAACCTATCGTTTAAATCAGCTTCTGTACCAAATGACTGGAGTATAGCTAATGTGACACCAATTTTTAAAAAGGGATCCAGAGATGATCCCAGCAATTAGAGGTTGGTAAACCTGACTTCAGTACCGGGCAAACTCTTTGAAACTATAGTCAAGAACAAAATTGTCAGACGCATAGATGAACATAATTTGCTGGAGAAGAATCAACATGATTTTTGTAAAGGGAAATCATGCCTCACCAATCTACTAGAATTCTTTGAGGGGAATCCAGTGGATATAGTATACTTGTATTTACAGAAAGTCTTTGACAAAGTACCATACCAAAGGCTCTTAAGCAAAGTAAGCTGTCATGGGTAAGAGGGAAGGTCCTCTCATGGATTTGTAACTGGTTAAAATATAGGAAACCAAGGTTAGAAATAAATTGTCAGCTTATGAAATGGAGAGAGGTAAATAATGGTGTCCCCAAAGGAGTTGTACGGGGACCAGTCTTGTTCAATACATTCATAAATGATCTGGAAAAAGGGGTAAACAGTGAGGTAGCAAAATTCCCAGATGATACAAAACGACTCAAGATAGTTAAGTCCCAAGTAGACTGTGAAAAGCTAGAAAAGGATCTCTCAGAATCGGGTGACTGGGCAACAAAATGGCAGATGAAATTCAATGTTGATAAATGCAAAATAATGCAAATTGGAAAACATAATCCCAACTATACATATAAAATGATGGGGACTAAATTAGATGTTACCACTCAAGAAAGATCAAGGAATCGTGGATAATTCTCTGAAAACATCCACTCAATGTTCAACAGCAGTCAAAAAAATGAACAGGATGCTGGGAATCATTAAGAAAGGGATAGATAATAAGACAAAAAATATCATATTGCCTCTATATAAATCCATGGTACGTCCACACATTGAATACTGCATGTAGATGTTGTTGCTCTGTCTCAAAAAAGATATATTGGAATTGGAAAAGGTTCAGAAAAGGGCAACAAAAATGATTAGGGGTATGGAACAGCTTCTGAAGGAGGAGAGATTAATAAGACTTGGAGTTTTCAGCTTGGAAAAGAGATGACTAAGTGGGAATATGATTTAGGTCTATAAAATCACATTTGGTAGGAGAAAGTAAATAAGGAAGTGCTATTTACTCCTCCTCATAACACAAGAACTAAGGGTCACCAAATGAAATTAATAGGCAGCAGGTTTAAAACAAACAAAAGGAAGTATTTCTTCATACAACGCACAGTCAACCTGTGGAACTCTTTGGCAGAGGATGTTGTGAAGGCCAAGACTATAACAGGGTTCAAAAAAGAACTAGATAAATTCATGGAGGATAGGTCCATCAATGGCTATTTGCCAGGATGCTCAGGGATGGTGTCCCTAGTCTCTGTGTGCCAAAAGCTGGGAATGAGTGATGGGATGGATCACTTGATGATTACCTGTTCTGTTCATTCCCTCTGGGGAACCTGGCATTGGCCACTGTTGGAAGACAAGATACTGGGCTATGGACCTTTGTTCTGACCCAGTAAGGTGGTTCTTATTTCTTATGATGACTTCTGGAATGCTATGTTCAAAATAAGATAGGAAACTTTTGCATTCCCCTTTCATGTGCAGGTTCTGAGTAAATTCAGACATCTTAAATTCAGACAAGTTATGTTAAAAATATTCCCCATCTACCGGGTAAAGGCAATTATTGGTGTCTTGGTGGCTTCAAAGAGATGTTAAAAGAATAGATTAAAAATGAGTGGGACATTTGAGGTAATACAGATAAAAACTGTGAAACTTTGAGTCAGGTATAAGTACAGGAGGGATAAGCACACAGTCTTGGTACAATCTGACCAGTTGTACTTCTCTGTTCCAGATGGGTTGGTATCTTATTGAACCTGCCATCTGTATTATGCTTTATTAATCTCTGATTAATATTTTTATTAATGAAAGATGATTGAGCCTAGCTATTTGACATCTTCTATTAAATTAAATTGAACCCAAAGCAGTGTCATCTGTTATTAGCTCTCCTTCCCACTTAGTAGAGGGCTTAAACATTCCTTTGTATTTCTCTTGCTCCTAATGTATTGATGGACCATCTTCTTATTGCCTTTTATGTCCCTTGTTAGGTGTAACTCATTTTTGCCTTACATGTTTGTGCTATTCTTTTGTACTCCTCCTTAGCAATCTAAGCGTAAAGATAAGCTCATGCACAAGTATTTGTAGTATCTTAGCCATAAAGAACACAGCTTGGCTTTCAGATCCCAGGGTGAGTTTATATGGCTGACATTTAGGAACTAACTAATAGTGAAATGTAATTTAGTCAAGGGATGATAATGCTGGACAGCATTAGCTTTGCTCACTTATGGTATCACACTCAAAAAAAAAATAATAGTCTTAGTGAATCAATTCTGGGATTGCAAAGACTTCAGGAAGACTATTATAAAGGTGAACTCTACAGCCAGAGTGAATATTGAGTTAAATCCAGACCTATAGTATTGTGTGAAAGTCCCCATTAACTTGGCTGTGAAGGGACAGGACAGCAGTAATGTTTTAATTTAGCTTTAGTATCATTCTTTATTTCTCTTTGGAAAAAAAATGTATTTCACATCCTGGTCACTAAATAGGCACACAACACCCCCTCTGTCCTCTCCCACACTAATCTCAGGGTACATAAGTATTTCTGTGACAAGACTGTGCACTTGCATTTGTGTATGCAAATCAGGTAAAATATGCACAAATGCTTCTTTGGGATTTTCAGACATTTTTGCAAGAGAACACTGGATTTTTTTTTGAGGGGGGGGGTGGGGGCAGTTGGAAAGTCAGGGGCTGCAGTTGAATGTATGGCCCTTTATGTCTAGCTACATCTAGTGAAAGAAAGAAAAGAAAAAATAAACCCTAAATAGCCTATGATTATTAGGAGGAGGACATGCTTTGCTCCAGGAAAAGCAGTGTGTTGAAATTTCATGGGTTTTATGGGATTACTCTTTTTTTTTAAATTCATTACTGTAGCATGATAGGAGCCTACAAATATCTGTTATTCTGCATTGATTAAAATAAGTGAAAAAATAACACAGATAATTGTATAGATTTCTGTTTGCATCATTTAAAGTATATTGAATAATTACAGTATTAATTTAACTATTACCCCCAAATGCCATTTTTCACATTTCTCAGTAAACATAATGGGGAATGTGCACAGTTCTCTTTGAATTTGGTTGCAGCCTAACCATCTCAGGAACTATCCAAATTCCTCTTTATACCTCTCTATTCAAAAGGAGGATAATCAATTATCTGAACTGTTGTAGTCTGTTGTATTTTTAATTGCTTGTGAAACAAAAACGTTTCTTCAGAATTTGCACACATTGTAGCATTTCCTTTGAGAGAAGTCTTCAAATGAATTGAGCATATTCAAATTAGTTACCATCCAGAAAGATCATATCAGATTTTTATATAATATAACCCTCCTGAGAGAGACAGAATCAAATAATCTACAAGTAGCAGTAAACGGGGCCTGATTTAGATCTAACTTACAGCGGTTTTTACACTCATAGTTCCACTGACTTAAATGGAATTATTCTTGATTACATCTGCCCAAATATTTTTTTATTGGTGGGCACTGATCTAAAACCTGATGAAGTGAATGGGACACTTTCCATTGACTTCACTGGGCTTTAGATCATGTCACTTGAAAATACAAGGGTTTTGCTTCAGCCATATTTGAACACATTAGCAATTTGCAGATCTGAAAAGCTTAAAAAGAGCATCATGATTCAGTCCTATAAATATATAGGACATGTATAATATTTGGGTGACCTGTTTTTATTGGCAAATAGCAGTCTACTGGCATTTTCTCACTTGTGACATAATCTGAATATTTTTAAATACTGATACCTTCACAAATAGAGCTGGTCAGAAAATAAATCCTGTCCCATGAAAAATTCTGAGATTAAAAGCAAAAAAATTGTCCCAAATTGAGACAGATAGATTTTTGGGATATTTTTGAGACATGAAATAAAAAAAATATTTTTGTAAGTCAAAATGTGTTTATGTATCAAAATGAAACATTCTGAATTTTCTACAATATTTAAAAATATAAAATAATTTTGGTTTTGTGAAAACAGCATTTCCTGGTGGAAAACTGTTTTGACCAGCTGTAACAAATAACAGGACTGATTTGTAAATTTGTAAGCACTTCACAAAACAAAAAGTAAGCCATCTGTCAACAAATTCTGCATTTGGTGAATGTTATTAAACCAGCTCTGTTCCTCATTTACACCATTATTGTCACAGCTCAGGGCAATTGCACCTGTATTCCCTCTGTGGTGCAGCATGGCAACCACTTTTAGGCTTCTGGCTCTGCTGGCCATTACCTTTCTTGGGTAGAGACCCATGTCTCTTCCCTTCTTGATTGGGATATTTCCAGGCTGCACAATTCCCTGCCTATGTTGTGAAGTCCCAACAAGACAGACTGCCTCAGCAGGCCTACTTTGCCTTCCTTCTGCAGAGGCTCTAAACAGCATAATTGCTCGCAGTTAAATTACCACACAGCTCTTTCTAAGCAAGCACATTTGTTCTGAAGGTAGAAGCATTTAAAGAGAACATATTAAAAACAACAAATGAACCTAGCAAATAAATAAATAAATAAAATAAATAAAAACAATAAATAAATAAACTTAGCAGATAGCACCCCCACTCCAACAAGGACTCTGGCAACTGAACAATCCTTCAGACCCACCAACGGGTTTCCTTGTGATTACAAATTGATAACCACCCTGCTAAATGGACCATTGTTCTAACTCGGTTTGGCCATTCTTATGTTCTTAGGCTTTACATTAATAAGGTCTCCTCCCCAGACCTGCATACAACACTACATAAACATTTGCATTTGCAATACAATGAACTCCTAAAATACTTAAGTTTAATTAAGTAAATTTTCCATAAGACATTGCAGGCTATTGCCATATTGTCACAATTATAAACAAGATCAGAATTAAGATGTAATTTTATTGTCTAAGTAGATATAAATAGTAGTAATGAGACAGAAAACATACATTTAGAGTTTGGAATCAGGGCTTTGGTTTCAAGATTCCATAATATTGAGATTAACTGGTTTCATGAAATTTTAACCTCCAAAATAGCACAGTTCCTCAAAGTTGTTCTCACGAGATTACAAACACATTGCTTGGGCTGGAATATTATGAGAATAGTTCACATACATTTTCAGTCATAGTCAAAATAGAAGTGGAAAATAGATGACTTCTAGTTTAGAGACCACCTAGAAACAAAACCATAAAACCATATACACATTAACACCAACATCAACCTCTTAGATTGTTTGTTGTTCTGATTATAGTCCCTTTCTCTATAATTCAAGATGGAACTTCTCAAGTATATTTGAGACACTGACAGACCAGGTGAAGCTCATGCCAAGGTTCACTCAATTGATCACGGACAAACATACATCCAGAATCAGTCTGCTTACCTGTGTGTTAGTATTATTAAAACAGGAATTAAAATAAGAAGAATGTGCTCAATGTTTAGACTTCAAGTGTTTGAGAGTTGCTGCATGCATTAATCTTGCTTAATACATTTGTTTCCCACATTGCAAGGTAATATTTCAGCAGCTGTACTGGGAGCCTGACTGTAAATCCACAGACAGGAGAGAGAAATTAATTCACGTGAAGGTCTGATCTTCCACAGAAGATGTTACACCCTTCCCAATAGGAAAGGTCCATCAATGCCAGATGGATTATTGTGGGAAATGGCAACTGGAATTTCCCTATATATCATCAAGAGGATAAAAGACTTTCTTTGTCCTGCTCTCCCCTCTGTGAATATGAGTCACTCCCATCAGCTGATTTTGCAACTCAGATCACATGGCAGGAGGGGGATAAAAATATGAAACAAAAGGAATTTGCTGTCTCTATGCTGCATCAACTTGGGTGGGAGGAAAGGGTTTCTAGGCATAAGTGAGAGATTCATAGCTGCTTAGGCTGGGTTAGCCCTAAAGGACATATCAAGCTTGCTGGTCATAGAAGGTTTAATTATAATTGAAATATACAAATAAGTTACACACACATATCTATGTTTACACGCTTTAATCTTGCCAATAACTCTGGTTTTCTATTTCTATTTAATAAATCTTTATATAGTGTATTATAGGATTGGCTACAAGCATTGTCTTTGGTGTGAGATGTAATGTGCAACTGACCTGGGGTAAGTGGCTGGTCCTTGGGACTGGAAGTAACTTAAATATTGCTTTGATTCTTGATGTAAGGAAACATTGATCACAAAGGTATGCTCACCTGGGTGGTGAGATAGATGGTTACTTTGGGCTACTCCAATCTGTGACTCCATGTTAATGTTATTATAGTTCCTGAGGAAGTTAAATTCACCAACCAACCATGAAGTGTAACTATGGAACTCACAACAAATTTGGGTTTTGTGCCCTGGTTCCCAAAAGTCGGCACTGAGGTTGGTACTCACACTCCTGAGTTACTGTAGGCAACATTACAGTATTCTGTTATGGACTCCCCATCTTGGCTAAACCTGGCATTACAATCTTGCCATCTCACTCTCTTCCACAGCACTCCTCTGGTCTGCGGTAACACAGCTCCTTAATCCAAGTTCAAAACCAGAACCAAACCCAAAGAATCTTCAATCCAGCTGAACTTAGCCTTTAGCCACCTTCCTTGCAGGCAGGTCCAACAGCAGCAGCCTGTCTTACTGACTAATTGCTGGCTCCTGGGCTCAAATAAATTGGACAATCCAGGCCAGGTATGCCCTCCAACCAAGGGCCTCTAGTAGTCTATAGACTTCAGACAGTTCCTAGCCAGAGCCAAGCTTCTTCCCCCACATATGAGCAGATTATCAGCTCTCCTTCTCAGACAATTCCAAATTGCTGGGCTTTCTTCCTCTTAAGTCCAACAGACTTTGTGGGGTAGAGCTGAATGAATGGGGCTGGCAATCCTGCTGGCCTTTAAGCACATCCTTTATTCAATATTATTGACCAAGTCATTTCCATGAATAATTTAGCCTGTAGCTGTTTTTGTTTAAAAACGTGGGTTATATACTCTTTCAAGATTGGTGACAATAAATCTTAAAATTGAATTTGTGGTGCAAATACTTGTGTTTATAAATTCAAAATTCACTTGTAGAAACTTTCTGCAATAGTTGCTTAACATTTTCTCTTTTAGTGAGCATTCCTCATAATAACTGTTTTATTAGGTTAATTGCAAAAGTGAGCATAAAAGAGGCAAAAATCAGTTGAAGTAAAATGTATTTACAGTAATGTACATTCACATTATAGTCCGATCTTGCAATCTGACCAATATGGGCTGACCCTTGCACTTACTCATCCAGAGCCACATTGAATTCAGTGGGACTCTGTACATGGAAGGGATGTCTCACATAGACCAGACAGAGTGGGATGGAAGTATTGCACGGGACAGCAGATTCTTGTAACAGACCAAATTATTTCAAAAAATTAACAAGAAAAATATGTGATATCACAGTTCATTTAAGTCTGATGCTCAATAAGGAAAATATTTCTAGAATTAATTGTCTTGAATTACACAGCTGTAAAGTTTTTAGTAGAAAAACTGATTTTTTTAAGGATTTCTCCACAATAAGTCTCAGAATATTGTGTTTTACCCATTTTAATAAAGACTTTGCTATTGCCTTTGTGTTTGTGTGCTTTCTAAGTCTCTGAATGAAATTAAAAATGTAGCTCATTTGTGTTTCCAAATATGAAGCAAATCTAAATAAATAAATCTAATTACTATTGTAAAATCCTTGTAGTAGGAATCTGTCTTTCTGAATTATTGGTAAAGCACCAATGAATACCTTTGGACTATTTAAAATTAATACTAAACCTTTTCTAGAATAAAGTATATTGTGCCTGTGTTCAGTGAGCATCAGGATTATCCTCAGATCAGCAGCTGCTCATAGCCCCAAAAACTAAGTGGTCCCAATCTCTAATGTCCCATCCTTTGGCTCATCTCACTAATGCATCCCTTAAGGGTGCTTAAACAGTTTAGTTTAATTCTCTTCTACTTGTAGTGGAGGAGGAAAGAAGTTGCACTAGTTCCTCTTCTTCCATTGGTGAGTGTGTCACACAGGATGGGGAAAAATGGACAGAGCAGAAATATGTGATAGATGTGAAGCTAATGGAACAAAACAGAGCTTGTTCACATGTAGCCTACAACTAGATGCAAGAACAAAGACACAAATTAAATCATATCAGAACCAGTTATACCACAACAGCGGCTATGGCAGTTAGAACCCATTTCCCCCTCTAATTCAACACATTAATAGTATAATTTATGGCTATTTTTAACAAAAGAACTACGGTCCAAAATATTGTTACTGTTGATGACAGTGAACTCTAGTGTAAGCTGGAAATGAATGAAAATGTTTTGGTGAATAGTATTTTTGTTTCAGAGTAGCAGCCATGTTAGTCTGTATTCGCAAAAAGAAAAGGAGTACTTGTGGCACCTTAGAGACTAACAAATTTATTTGAGCATAAGCTTTCGTGATCCGATGAAGTGAGCTGTAGCTTACGAAAGCTTATGCTCAAATAAATTTGTTAGTCTCTAAGGTGCCACGAGTACTCCTTTTCTTTTTGAGTATTTTTGTTGAAAACAATATCTTTCAGAACTCAAATTATTCTTGAATTTAGGTCAAATTAAAATAGTTTTAGCCCCCCCCCCCATCAAAACATTTCATTTCAACTAGTTTGAAATGTCTTATTTTGACTTTTCATTTCAAAAGATTTTATTTTTTAAACTGTGAAACACTTATTTTGAAATGACATTATGTTTTGAGTTTGGCCAATGTAAAAAAAAAAACTCCTGGTGCACCACTGATAGCAACTTTATGTTGGATAATTGACAGCATTGTTGAATAATTGTCAAGATGAATGGTGAAATGCAAACAAGATGACTGTTTTGTAGATAATTCAAAGCAGCAGTTATTTAACAAGTTAAATAAAAAAACTAATTTTTTGAGGTAGAAGAAGTGTAGTATGGAATGGTTCTACACATAGGCACTGACTCTTGAATGAGCTGGAGGATGCTCCCTCTGGCTCTACCCCAGGTCCTGCCCCCACTCCACTCCTTCCCCCATGGGGACCCTTTCCTGTCCCCAAGCACAGCCCACCCTTGCTCCTCTCCCCAAGCGCCTCCTGTACGCTGAAGAATAGCTGATTGCGGCAGCTGCGAGGTGCTGTGGGGTGGAGGGGATGAGGAGGGGGAGGTGCTGATTGGCAGGGCTGCCAGCAGTCATTAATAGGGGGCTGCCGGTGGATGCTAAGCACCCACCATTTTTCCCTATGGGTGCTCTAGCCCTGGAGCACCCATGGAGTCAGCATCTTTGTTTCTACATCTTAATGCAAGTGCTAAGTTAATGATGTCATAGTGGACCATGTGTCCATTAACAGTGCACCAGTTAGTGAGTGAACCAAACCTGTACAGACAATAGAAAGATATCAGTTTTAAAGGGACCCCTTAATTTGCTTTGCAAAAGTTTCCTAACAATAACCATGCTATGTTCCCACCAACACAAATGTAAAGTTCAGTTCTATTGTAAAAATGACATTGTGGGATTCTGTGTTTATTTTTTCTTACTGACTTTATATCAGATTTCCTCCATTTAGATGTAACAAGATGAAGGCCTACATTTTCTGGTAGCATAATCCCATCATCTCCCCTGGAGTTACACCATCAGAAAATATGCCCAGGTTTCCTACCTACCTGTCCTGAAAATTCAACTTAAATTCTGAAAATCCTGTTGGGATCTTTCCATTTCACCTCTGACCAATAATTAGAGCTAGTTAAAAACAAGGAAAAAGTCTGCAAAAAACGCGAACATGTTCCATCAAATCTCAATACTGTTCACATTTTCTTATCGGCTGTGAGCCTGGTCTAGAGATTACTGTCAGGAGCCAACCAGAATCAAGCCAAGTTGGAACTCCAGGCGATCACAACTGAGAGACAAACCAGACCACAGGGACAAAGAGTCAGTTACTAAGAACCAGGCCAAGTCAAAATATCAGGATCAGAAGTCAGGAACAGGTAAACACCAGAGCAGCAGTCCATGGCAGAGTGAAACCTCATTATAAAGATAGTTTCCTGTTTCCTCCTCTAGTTTAAATAGGATCTGTGGCCCAATCAAGATCCTTGGAGCTTTCCCAATCAGAGCTTAGGGGTAGGGCTTGTACCTCAGTTGGGCTTCATGGACCACAGTCCCAGCTGCTGCCTATGAACTTCGGGGTGCAGGAGTGGAGTATAAGAATCTCCATGACGATGGGTTTGAGACCCACAGGGTATGACATCAGCTCACTAATAACATAGATGTGGTAGGCCAAATTAGGCCTTTATTTCAACCTGTACAACTTCCATCATCTTCAAATTATGCCCTCAGTTACACTTGGGCAATCTCCTGACAGTTCAAAAGGGTTGCAGAATCATTATTATTGGTGATGTATGAGAAAGAAGGAACCCAGCCTGTGGTTCAAAGCCCACATTAAGTTTGCAGGGATAACGATTAGAAAAAACAACATTTTTAACTTGACACTGTGCAACTTTGATACCTAATCAGTGAAATAATAAATGTGGAACATTATGATACCATTTTTATAGACATTTGCATAGCAGAAACCATTAATCTTTTAAGTGCTGTACATGATATAAATAGTGTAGAGAGCTATGAAAGTATAGCATATGACTGGTAAAGCTGTGAAGGTTAGTTCCTTGGAAATTTGTAAAGAACTAAAAAAGAATATAACAATCATAGGGGCTTTGCTCTACTGTGCTCCACTGGCAGGAACTTTGCAAATATTCTGTCACATTGCTCAAAACATCACCAGGAGCAAGCAGATTGCATGCCAGACTAATCAGTTGTACATCAAATCTTTTCCCTATAATAGTTACTGAAAGAACTCGTCAGGTTCCACATCATAGCATAGTTCTGCTTCATTAATTGTAAACCTTTCTTTGATTCTGCTGACCATGACAGTTTCTAGAGGATCATTGAAATGATTGAATATCCTGATCAAAATGTTTTAACTGCTTTACAGTAAAAAAGAAAGCCATGAATCCATCAATCATATATATATATATGGCATAGTATATTATATATATATATATATATATACACACACACACACACACACACACACACACACTTACTATTCAAAATTGTCTTCAGTGCGTATCAGGCTGTGTAGTAATTCTGGAACCTTCCACCATGTAACTGCATTATCTGCAGGACGCATATTCAGCTCATCATTTATGATAGTATGTTCTTGAAAGCAGAAATATTTTATTGTACCAGCATCAATCTCTCCTTATTTCAAGAGCAGCTAATAAGAAACAGTGCTGAGAGTCTGGAGGTTTCTGTTGGAGTGGGACTACTAATTAATTGGCTCTACATAAAGGTTGTTAAGATAATACTAGAAGCAGGGAAAATCAACTACATATGTGGAGTACATTTTATTTGCAAATGTCATCTGTTGTCAAATGTGATAGTGGCTAGAAGCTTTTAATTGGAAAGACTCACTTAAGCGATTGTTCTGCTATGATGCATCTTCTAGGTTTATATATAGACTACAAGCTACAGCTCAGTCACCTTGTGGAGCAATATAAGTGTACATAATATTAATGACATCTCATGTCTGCTACTTTGTATGAGCTCAGTTCTGAAATCCTTTCTCAGACAAAATCCCCATTGAAGTAAATATTTTTTTCTGCCTAAGGACTGAGGGCTCGATCTGCAGAAGTAGCTAGAATGTGGCTCAAGTTAAGTAGCTTCCAAGTACGCTGAGCACACATCTAACAAGCTGGAGTAAAAATAATCCAGTTTACTCCATAATTATGCAGATCTCTAACTTTTGGTAGCTCCATAAAGTTGCAGAAAGCCTAACTCATAAGAACATAAGAACGGCCCTACTTGGTCAGACCAAAGGTCCATCTAGCCCAGTAACCTGTCTTCAAACAGTGGCCAATGCCAGGTGCCCCAGAGGGAATGAATAGAACAGGTAATCATCAAGTGATCCATTCCCTGTCATTCATTCCCAGCTTCTGGCAAACAGAGGCTAGGGACACCATCCCTGCCCATCCTGGCTAATAGCCTTTAATGGACCCATCCTCCATGAATTTATCTAGTTCTTTCTTGAACCCTGTTATGGTCTTGGCCTTCACAACTCAAGGGAACTTGTGACCTCTGTGTCACCTACAAATTACTACAAGATTTTATTAGACAGAAATACTGCTCCTCATTGTTCTACCTTTCACAGAGTGTGGTCAAAATTTTCAAAGATTCAAAATGTTGATTTGCATTTTTTACAAAAAAATTTAAACAAAAAATTGTGTGTGAAAATTATTCTATCCTTTTGTATTCTGTCCCACTTTTAGGTTTCAGTTATTAGTTTAGATAAACTTCCTTTTTCCATTTCATGTTTTCTGTCCCTTTCCCCCATTTCTGAATGCATAAGGCAAACTGTACTGTTTTGAATTTAGATCTCAGTAAATTTATGAAACTAATGATAAAAGACAGACCCCCAAGGTCAGTTTTTAAAAATAAGTAATCTTTTTCTAGCCCAGTCCCATTATTTCTATTGTTCTATTCCCTGAAACTTGATGAGAAAAACTACTGAATAGATACTGTGAAAAAGCTGTCCATTTTATTTTTATTTTGAATTTCTTAACAATGTTTTGTCACAAGACATTACTTTGGAATCATGATTAAAATCAGTATATTTTATTCTTCTAATTCCAAATTATGCAGCAGGTGTCTGTGATGGAGAGAAACATGGACAGGCATGATATGCCCTATGAAATGTGCTGTGATATTTTGCACATTTATGAAATTAATTGACATGATTTCCCACAAGAATATGTAACCCAATTTAGGCAAATATTTTAATGGTATTTGTTTACCACTTTGGCACAGATGTTATGCACAAATCAGTACAGGTGTGTGGGGTTGAGTCTTTATTTTTCTACTTTAAGCAACCAACCTACATCTGCTGTTTGTTTAACAGTATTTTAGAAACTGATCGCCATTGTGCATCAAACAGCATATTAGGTAAAAACTGGGCAGCAGAACAGGTTTGACAACTGATTCAGCCTTGAAGCAGAAACTGCTTATGATCAGTTCCAATCATTAACTCTCTGACATTTCTAACATAAGTTATCTGGGGATGACATCCAGCAACATCAAAGTAGCATCTAAAATATAGCAAACAATGTAGCCGTACTTCAGAGAGAAGTAGAAGGCAGAGGGTAAACTTAACTGGTGCCAAAAAGCCATAGTAAAACCATTTGCTATAACTCCCTGTGTATCTGGAGAAAATAGATTATGTTTGTTACACAACACTAACATTATCAACAGAGGCAAGCAATTATCCCCACACTGCAAAAAAGCAGAAGAAGGAGGAGGAGGAAGAGACAGAGCTACATGCTTCTGTGAATCAGAATTTCAGATTCACTGACAAAGAGGGCTCTTGGAAACCACTGGACTGCACTGAGTTGCAAAACAAAGAAGATGTGCCAGACCAGTTGTGATGGTCATTGAGGCCAGGTGGCAGCAGGTAATTATGGAGCATGCTATTTTTTCCCTTAAGAACTTCAATTCTTATTAAACCTAATTGTCCCGAGAGAAATGAGAGCTGAATCCAGTAAATCCAGTAAAGGATCCAGTGATCACTAACTCTAGAAAAAAAATATCAGAAAGTTGAGAGTGGAGGCAAGGGCTCTTTCTGCATTTGAGATTTACCTGATTCATTTAAGTGGGATTAATGTTCTGAATGGTGACAGGCTATCTTCCTGTAAGAGGTCACTTTTCAAGGACAAGTAAGATTAATGAATAATGGTTTATTGTCTTTATTCTCAGACCAACTGAGTGCACTGGGAGATAAAGTCTTCATGTCTAAAAATATACATGACCTTGAAATAGTTTACATATTGTCTATATAATGGTCTCTCTGTTTGTATTGTACGTGGTCTAGGCTTTGACTATAATCATTGTTCCATATGAGTGCATCTGTGTAAACCCATCCCAGCAAAATGAGGCTTTTCCTGGGTTTAAAAGAATGAAAATGCTGCTTCTCCACTAGTGCAGTTCAGCTTGTTTTCACCATACCAGAAACACAATTTCTCAGCAGCTAATTAATGTTTTACAATTAATAATATTTTGTGTTGATCTATTATGGACAATATTAAATGACAAAAAAAAAAAACCAACAGTGAGTAATGCTGGACTTTATGTTAACCTAGACTTCACCCAAAGGAAGTTTCATTAACCTTTTTCAAGTTGTTTTGTACATTCAAGTCTCAAAGGGTAAGTTATTATTAACAATATTGCCAGACAACTAGTACTGATGCATGGACAGAGCCACTGTAAACATGTCAGACTTCAGAGGAAGTATATAGACAGTATCATATTATTATGTTGGCCCACATTTCATCTTTAAATGCTAAAGGTGAGATGCAGCAGTAGAATGATAAATGATTGATAATTTACAAGCATTATGTCAACATATTATTCAGCAATGAGTTTTATCACAGGTCTTTATGCTAGGAGGATACCAGAAAAAGAACTGACAAATATGTAGTTAGGGATAGGAATGGTTGCTTGGGCTAGAAAGTGGTCCTTTTTCTGCTATGTACAAAACAAATCCAGGAGCATCTAAGTTCAAGATAAAGTTTTGAACAAGTATTGCTCAAGTGGGTTGCAAATGAAGCAACTTGAAGTTTTCTCATCTCCAGTTGGATAACCTAAAGATTGAATGATTATTCATACTGACAGGTTTCAGAGGAACAGCCGTGTTAGTCTGTATTCGCAAAAAGAAAAGGAGTACTTGTGGCACCTTAGAGACTAACCAATTTATTTGAGCATGAGCTTTAACCCACAACTATTAAACTTCACAGATTCTTAGCAAAATTAAGTTGTCAGCATGTTGTTCCTCATATATAAATTTCCCTATTCTAATGACTTAAAGAGTGCTGAGGATTGTTTGATCTTCCAGAGAATTCATAGGGTTTTTTACAGGTATTGTCTCAAAATCATCATGGCAGAACTTTCTTTGATTAATTATGTTTTAAACTTTCTCTTATAAATAATTGTAAAATAATCAATAAAAGCAGAAATATTTTGATGAGTAATGCTAGATCAATCCATGTGAATAATGCACTGTGATACAGCAGACCACAGTGGTTGGTATTTAAGTGATGTGGAACACTGACACTTCAGTATAGCTGAATAAAGTACATGAAACTACACTACAGGTCTAAGTTTGATCACTGCATTTGGTACATTAGGCATCAGTGAAACAGTTCCTGTTTCCTATATGAAAATGTAACATGGTAGCTAAATTGCAACCCAATCTAGTATCTCGCTCACACAGAGGATAAATGCTTACTGATTTGACCAACTAATGGATTTAATTCTTTAGCTCAAGTTCAGGGTGTTGCAGAGAGATTTGAACTTCTGTGGACCTCTAAAACCTAGAACTACATCATACAAAGTCTATGGTTCCCCTCTAGTGGCAAGTCCATCTAGAGGATAAGAGCCTATTACTTCTGCCACTGAGCAGAGTTTGGATACAGGTTTATGCTTTGGTACTGAACAACTTGAGTTCATCTCTGCAGAAGACATGCTGAGGAGATGTTATAAAAACAAATGGTTAATGACAGCATTAGTTCTAAAGGCTTTTACAAGCAACTGTGTCCTTTTGGGACTTTACAGCTTTAAAAATGCTTTAGTTACAATTTAAAATAAATAATCTTTCATTAGGAAAGAAATTATAACAAGCACCCGTCCCTTGTCCTGAGTGATTTTCACAATGACGGAAAATGCACAGTATCAGAAAAAACATGCAGCTATAAATTTCCTGTGCTTTAGTGGTAGCTGGCTCAGATGTTCTGTTTTGGCCCATTTCTATTCAGACTACAGCAAATCTGATAGCTGCATATAGTGGGCCAGTTTCTCTACTGGGTCCATGAACTAAAGCCAGAATTAATCTGGGCTGAAGACCCCAGGCAGAAGAAAACCCACCTGAAAGGGGCTGTGACAATGCAAGAGGCCCTCAACCTAGACTCTTTTGAGTCAGTCACAGCCAACCAGTTCTGACCGGTGATGGCTAGAAATAGGCCTGGCCATGACCGCCCAAGTGTATACTCAATTCTGTGCATCATCTTTGCAGGCACTGTCAGAACAAATCTTATGGTGGTCTCCAGCTAAAGCAGCCATCAAAAGAAGTGTCCAGAAAGGATGATCAGAGAAACACCATCCAAATCTTGCTAGAGCAGAGAGGTGTATTTAGCATCTGGAATAAATGCTAGTGAATCTTATGCCATGCATTTAAGCGTGTGGATAGATAGATAGATAGATAAGATCGATAAGATCGATGATAGTGTGATTGGGCAAGGCCAGATGGCTATAGAAAAGTAGTGGGAGATAGATATATTAGCTCCAGGCTAAAGAAATCCCTGGTACCAGGATAAGTTAAATGGCAGCTGCTCCAGGTCAGTTAAGACACCTGAGGCCAATTAAGAACTTTCCAGAAGGCAGGGATAACGCTAGGTTGATTGGGACACCTGAAGCCAATCAGGGACTGGCTGAAACTAGTTGAAAGCCTCCCAGTTAGTCAGGTGGGTGTAGATGTCAGGAGCTATGGGAGGAAGTTGTGCTGTTGGAGAGACTGAGCAGGACACACCATATCAGGCACAAGGACGGAGGCCCTGAGGTAAGGGTAAAGTGGAACTTGAGGAAGTGGGGGCTGCTGTGGGGAAGTGGCCCAGGGAATTGTATGTGTCATGTTTCTAAAAGGTCAGCTACCATAGCTGATACTATTAGGTCCCTGGGCTGGAGCCTGGAGTAGAGGGTGGGCCCTGGCTCTCCCCTTTTGCCCCCTCCGATTAATCACTGAGACTGGGAGACAACAGAGACTGTGCAAGGGAGGATAGCTTCTCCTCACCTCCCTTGCTGGCTTATGATGAAAATGGCTCAGTAGACTGTGACCCTTGTCTCTAGAGGGTCACAGTGAGCATCTGAGGCTAGTGAAATCTGCCAGGAAACGTGGGACCCACAGAGACAAGGATAGAGCTTTGTCACAATAGATAGATAGTTAATTCTATATCTATCTATCTATCTATCTAAGTGTGCTTAAAAAAATATAAACCTTGTAAAACCAGGTTAACAGTACAGGAAAAATCTTAGTCTCAGCTTGACCTGTGAAAGCCAATTAACTACAATAGAATATAATCTGTTATAATATGAAATTATTACATCAGCATGTTAGTAATTACTTAAAATGCCTTTCATTTTTTATTACTTTTTGTAAATCTAAGGTTCTGAAATAATTTAGTGTTCCATCTTGCAATAACAATTGTCTCACACACTGTAGTAATTAGAGAAATACAATAGATTTCCAAACAGAACCATATGATTGAAAGCGGTACAACAGCACTGAACCTATAATGTAACTGTAGAACTGCAATATTAGTAAAAGGGTCTAATAGTAGCTTTGGACCAGATGGTGCTGTGACGGGTTTGGCCACAGAGACCCCCTTAGGACTGTCACCTGATGTGCTAAGATTGCCTCTGAGCCTGTTTTCCCTGACAGTTTGGGATTCCAGAACCCTGCCTTGTGGAGCCAGACACGCTAGGCTGCTGAAACACAGATGCAGGTCTGGTCCATGCCCCCAAAGCTGCAGACTTTAACCAAAAACTGCTCAGCAGGTCACCTATTTCCAACACCCAGACATCCAGCTCCCAATGGGATCCAAACCCCAAATGGGTCTGTTTTACTCTATATCAAGCTTACACAGTGTAAACTCATAAATTGTCTGCCCTCTATAACACTGATCGAGAAATATGCACAGCTGTTTAGTCCCCCAGGTATTAATCACTTACTCTGGGTTTACTAATAAACAAAAGTATAAAAAGTAGGATTTAAGTGGTTTCAAGTAATAACATACAGAACAAAGTAAGTCACCAAGCAAAATAAAACAAAACACGCAAGTCTAAACCTAATACATTAAGAAACTGTTTGCAGGCAAGTCTCACCGTCAGAGATGTTCCAATAAGCTTCTTTCACAGACTAGACTCCTTTCTAGATCTGGGCCCAATCCTTTACCCTTGTAAAAGTCCTTGTTAGTTCCAGCTCAGGTGGTAACTAGGGGATTTCTCATGAATGTCAACCTCCTTTGTTCTCTCCAACCCCCTTTTATAGCTTTGGCACAAGGCGGGAATCTTTTGTCTCTCTGGATCTTCACCCCTCCTTTTAAATGGAAAAGCACCAGGTTTAAGATGGATTCCACCATTATTCCTGGGCTGGCTTACACAAACACAGGAAGGCTTGCAAGTAAACAAACCCATTCACCAGTTCATTGATTCTGAAGCACCCTTCCAAAGCACCCTTCCACTTAATGTATTTACATCAGTAATACAAGTTTATATCTTATTTTCCGAACTCCAGACATAGAAATAATACATGGAAACAAATAGGATGAACACACTCATTAGATTATAACCTTTGTAATGGTACCTTACAAGAGACCTTTTGCATAAAGCACATTATATTCACACTGAAAGCATATTTTCATAAGATGTTATGGAGTGCAACATCACAGGCTCCATGAAGGCACAGGTCCATGTTGTGGTGATGCAGAACAAGGGGGAAGGGGGAAAACAGTAGAAAAAATTGTTCTGGGCTATAAAATGATGGAGGAGAAGAGCTTCCTAAAGGAGATGCAGAAGACATTAGATACGCTGCTGAAGGGACACTGCGAAGGTCCGAAAGTTCTTCTACAGGAACCTTGAACAGTTTAGTGACATGAGGCATCCAGGTTCAAGATATTTGTTTAACAAGACAAAAATACTACTCTGCTGTTTAGAGAGAGAGAGATAAGAAAATAATAGCGGTTCAAAGACCGACAACAATTTGTGCTTTGCACTTGTCCCACCATTTAGAGTGCTTGTGAATTCATAGATTCATAGATATTTAGGTCAGAAGGGACCATTATGATAGTCTAGTCTGACCTCCTGCACAACGCAGGCCACAGAATTTCATCCACCACTCCTACAAAAAAAACCTCACACCTATATCTGTGCTATTGAAGTCCTCAAATCGTAGTTTAAAGACTTCAAGGAGCAAAGAATCCTCCAGCAAGTGACCCATGCCCCATGCAACAGAGGAAGGCGAAAAACCTCCAGGCCCTCTTCCAATCTGCCCTGGAGGAAAATTCCTTCCCGACCCCAAATATGGCGATCAGCTAAACCCTGAGCATATGGGCAAGATTCATCAGCCAGATACTACAAAAAATTCTTTCCTGGGTAACTCGGATCTCACCCCATCTAATAGCCCATCACAGGCCATTGGGCCTATTTACCATGAATATTTAATTACCAAAACCATGTTATCCCATCATACCATCTCCTCCATAAACTTATTGAGTTTAATCTTAACAGACCCCCTTCCCAGAATTGTGTTGAGATCATTAAAAATAGTCAGTGACACTGATGAAAACAAGGAAAAAAAACAAAAACAATGTGGAGAATAGAACTCAATGTTCAGAAGAGGAAAAGAACAAAGTTGTCAAGGAAAGTCATCTTTTTTCTTTTCTTAGCAGTTATTGAACATGGAAAATAAACAAATCCTATAAAAAAGTAAATTTATAATGAACATGGTTTGTCAGAGAGAAAGCAAGAATTGAAGACTCTGTACGAAGTTTTAGTTATAGTTTTATTTTTATTGACGTTCTTGAAGAATAAAAATAGGTGATAGAAATACATTGGGAAAAAATCCTCTGGGTCTAGCAGATATTGTTACATACACTTATTTAATTCCAAGTAAAACAGTCTCCCACTGAGTCATACAATGGTAAAGATCTAATTTTATTACAATACTCCCTGTCATCCCAATTCTACAAGGAGCTCATGTGGAGTTTATTGCAAGATGAGGAATTAGGCCACAATGGTCACTGGCAAATGCAAAGTCAAACAACATAGTTCCATACATTTTCTACTGCTCTTCTAACACATTTTCAGTGTGTCATACATCAGTATATTTTGGGTAGGTTGGAAATGTGGTTATTTAAAGGGAGAAAGTACATTCTGTGTTTGGTCTTTTATGTGGCACTGCTTTTATGTGACTTGATACTTTTCAATTTATCTTCTCATTGCTCACTTTTTTTTTTAATTTCACTCTCTCCCACTATCCCTTCATCCTGTGGCAAGGTCTACACTAGAAAATTAGGTCAGTTTAACTACACCACTCAGGGGTGTGAAAAATCCTCGTAGTGGCATACTTAAAGTGACTTAAGTCCCCAGTGTAGACAGTGCTAGCTTGACAGAAGTATTCTTGCATCAACCTAGCTACTGCCTCTCAGGGAAGTGGATGACCTACCATGAAGGAAGAAGCACTCCCAGCAGGGTAGGAAGTGTCTACAAAAATTGAAGCAACTGTGCTGCTGTAGCGTTTCAAGTGTAGACAAGCTGTAAATGGTGATAAGACATAGTATCATCCAAGCACTGAGGTTTGGATAATAAATTTTAGACGTGCCAGTGTTAAACTAATGAGCATCCTAGGTGAGAGACAAAACTAAAGAAAATGTTTTGGTACTCGCAATCAATAGAGTATTTTATTTTTATTCTATTTCTTCCATGAGAAAATATTATGGACTTGGTTTTTAAAGAAGATGGATACATGCAACTCCCAGTGACTTCATCTGGAGTTGAGGTACTGCTCAGCATCTCTGAAAATCAACCCCTACCTGGCATGTGTTTTGATTTCATAGTCCCTAATTCTGTATTTCTTACTCTGCATGTTACCGTGTGATATACCTGCCAGCAAAAGGCAGAAGTACTTCTGACCTGGATTATATGCTAATTACAATTTATGTGATGCTTTTTGTTGCTATGAACGGCAGAGATATTGCCTAGCATTAGCTTTGATGTAGGGCCCTGATTCATCCATCTGATAATCAGGCTTAAAAGAAGGTTCAGTTTTAGGTAGCAGTTATTATTTATATCACACTATTTATTTCATGGGAAGCATGAACTGTAGAGACTACAAGCCTTACAATTTCCTGGCTGAAATAGGTTACATCTGTATAATGTAGTAATGACAATTACTAGATAAACATGTTCTGTTGTTATAATAATTATTTCACTTAGAAATATACCCACATAATTAAAACTTGCTTTCTGTATGGAATGTAACTGTGATGGCTTTAGCATAGCTGGCAGTGGTGAATAAATAGCCAATTATCATTATTGTCATACTTTTTATAAGAAAGTTCTGGGTTCACTGAAAGGCTTCTATGACACTCCTTATTTATTACTGATGAATAGCATCCATGCTTATTTTAAGGTTTCTTCTTTCTATTTATAAGCTACTTATATTTTTTCTTCTCGGCAAGGACATTTCCCCCCTCTATTATCTTAAACTGGTAAAGAAATATATAGGACTTGACTAACATATTCACACTAAGGACACAAACAGAAATGTACTGCTAATGATAAGATTTCCATTGCTGAGAAAAGAAATTTACTGAATGCTAATTGTTAGTGGAATAAAGATACTTTGTAAGACAAAATATAGTAAATTGGCATTATTGTGTTAATTTCTGAGCTAAAAGTGGTCCTATGGGCTCTCTTGAGGTTAATGATAGGAGTTATAATTAATTCAGCCAATTAGAAATGTACTAGTTTGATTCTAGAATATTTTTATCAATGTGAATGCCTTTCAATGTGAATGCCTATTAATTTTTCATAGATTTGCCTTGATGGCTTTCTAGTTCCCCTCATTTTTGTGACATAGTTCATAGAATCATAGAATATCAGGGTTGGAAGGGACCCCAGAAGGTCATCTAGTCCAACCCCCTGCTCAAAGCAGGACCAATTCCCAGTTAAATCATCCCAGCCAGGGCTTTGTCAAGCCTGACCTTAAAAACTTCTAAGGAAGGAGATTCTACCACCTCCCTAGGTAACGCATTCCAGTGTTACACCACCCTCTTAGTGAAAAAGTTTTTCCTAATATCCAATCTAAACCTCCCCCACTGCAACTTGAGACCATTACTCCTCGTTCTGTCATCTGCTACCATTGAGAACAGTCTAGAGCCATCCTCTTTGGAACCCCCTTTCAGGTAGTTGAAAGCAGCTATCAAATCCCCCCTCATTCTTCTCTTCTGCAGACTAAACAATCCCAGCTCCCTCAGCCTCTCCTCATAACTCATGTGTTCCAGACCCCTAATCATTTTTGTTGCCCTTCGCTGGACTCTCTCCAATTTCTCCACATCCTTCTTGCAGTGTGGGGCCCAAAACTGGACACAGTACTCCAGATGAGGCCTCACCAATGTCGAATAGAGGGGAACGATCACGTCCCTCGATCTGCTCGCTATGCCCCTACTTATACATCCCAAAATGCCATTGGCCTTCTTGGCAACAAGGGCACACTGCTGACTCATATCCAGCTTCTCATCCACTGTCACCCCTAGGTCCTTTTCCGCAGAACTGCTGCCTAGCCATTCGGTCCCTAGTCTGTAGCTGTGCATTGGGTTCTTCCGTCCTAAGTGCAGGACCCTGCACTTATCCTTATTGAACCTCATCAGATTTCTTTTGGCCCAATCCTCCAATTTGTCTAGGTCCTTCTGTATCCTATCCCTCCCCTCCAGCGTATCTACCACTCCTCCCAGTTTAGTATCATCCGCAAATTTGCTGAGAGTGCAATCCACACCATCCTCCAGATCATTTATGAAGATATTGAACAAAACCGGCCCCAGGACCGACCCTTGGGGCACTCCACTTGATACCGGCTGCCAACTAGACATGGAGCCATTGATCACTACCCGTTGAGCCCGACAATCTAGCCAGCTTTCTACCCACCTTATAGTGCATTCATCCAGCCCATACTTCCTTAACTTGCTGACAAGACAAGCTGACAAGTTAAATGACAATTTAATTTAATAAAGCATTAAACCAGACTCCATACTCCCTAGCTAAATCTATTAATTTGCCTAGCTAAGTCAGACTCTTTAGTCTAGCTATTGTTATTGATGTTACCTGGTTTGTATTTTTATTATTTTTTTAAATACAGAATTATGTGGTTCTTTTACCTGTTTTAGTAGACACTTTTATGGCCCCAGTGCAAATTTTCTGGAGAGAAGAGAAGGAGCAAATGCCTAACAAATCCAATTCAACAGTTATTCCAATAAAGGGCCAGGCTTTCACCTGAAATGGGATTTTCAATGAGGTTTAAAAGGGGTAGGTACCCAACCTTCAATGGAAATCAGTGGAAGTTGGTCACATAATTCCTTTAGAATCCCTTGACAATTTCAGCTCCACCCTATGAAAGTGAGATCCCTTGGCATGTCAAGACAGCCAAACAATGAGACATTCAAAAACCTCTGGCCACTTTTGAAAATGTCCTCCTTAATGAATTCCAAGGATCATACTCTATCAACTCATGTGCAAAATTTCCAAGGAAGGCAATGGAAGTTTTGCATACATTTCAATGGCAGGATATTTCCCTAAAGGCAAAATAAATTATGTTTTTGGGGAAGGGATTACACTATAGGAAAAACCCAAAGCCTGAATTGGATATTGAAGGGAAAGAGTGGAGTGATGTAGTTTCATTTCACTCCAGAGTAGATCTAGAAATCCATCTTGAAAGAAAACTAGTTTGTTTGTTTCCTGCGGTCCAGAAATGATGATGGTGATGTTGGTGTTTTGTTTTAAATTATTGTCAATGTGGGTTTTGGGTTGTTTTTGTTTGTTTGTTTGTATGTTTTGCAGAGCTATAATGTTGCTTTGATATGTAGCTTTTTAATTGAGCTGATTTAAATGCTTTTAGTTTTATTTCTTGTGGTAAATCAAATCCAATAAGTTATTTTTAACAACAATAGGCAGCACCTAAAAATATCAGATTTAGTTAAAAGTTTCATCCACAGGGAAAAGTCAACATCTTGCTCTAAATTGTGACTAAGGCATGGAAAAATCATTTGATGCAGAGGAGCACATAAAAACATTAAAGATTTTGAATTGAATCATCTGTAGGTGTTCTCCATGAAGGTTTATTAAATGCAGTCACATTAGATTAGATCTCTTATCGCATATTAAGAACTGGCATTATAGATCAATAATAAAATAGGATGTTTGTGACAACCAGAGAAGGACAAACCAGTTTGGATGAAAAGCAGTAAAGACAATGTTCTCCACAGGTTGGAATCTAATCTGAACTGAATTGTAGAAGTTAGGAAAAAATTAGATCGTTTCACCTCTTTTTAAAGACCTTGCCTCTTCATACTTGATTTTGGCCTGGGTGGGAAGTACCAAAATACTACCAGTGTAAGCGTTCCTAAGAGAGATGCTGTTAAGTATTACCATGTGTGCTTATGCTGCAAGATGCTGCTGCAAGAATTTCAAGATACCATTAGAGATGTGGCTTATGCACACATCTTTGGAGAATCAGCTCCTCTCTTTCAAAGCTGCAACTCCTTTTTGCTCCCTACTTCTGCCCATTTGATGGGCTCCGTTGGCAGCAATCTGTCCCTTTCTTCTTCCTTACTCCTATTTTCTTCACACATGATTAGGGTTCTGAGGGATACACAGACAAATAAAGAGCAGACATTAGCCCTGATTATGCATGGTCTTCCACCTGGGTGGACTACTGCATTGAAGTCAGTGGGGCTCAATATTCAGGGGTCCAGCACTGTAAAGGGCAGCTCAGGATTGAGGCTTAAGAGGCCAGATGTGGAACCCTTACACTGGTGAGCACTTACTTGTATGAAGCCAGTAGAAGTAACTTGAATGAGTAAGGTTTGTACAATTTGGTACTTATCCTTTAGCTCTCATTCAGGATTCCAACAGAAGAACAGTACTTTTGCATATGTGCATTGTTAAGTCATGTAAATTAAATCTCCAAAACAAGCTGCAGGAGGACAGTAAGTTAATTAAATTTCATATTTTCCCAAATTACAACAGTCTCTCAAAATAAAGGGTTGCATGTAATGTTTAATTCATAAGACTACAGAAATGTATTTTGTATTATCTCAACTGAACTTTGATCTTAAACCAGTTTTATATCTTCTTATCTCAAGTAAACTTCAATTCCTAAAGCTCCTATTCCTAAGCATGTGAGAATTATATATCTGTACATCAATATTTTCTAATCTTCTTTCTTTTACATGTTTGTATTAGTCCTTGTCCTGGAACTTACTTTTAAGTAAGCTTCACAATGTATTATTTATGATGTGTTCCAATACCAAATATTCTCGTGACCATTTCTACCACAGCAGATACTGCAAGGGCACTTTCAAATTGGTAGAAATCTTCTGTGGTGTCTATATGTATAGTCCTTTTATATATATTTCACAAACACCCATATAATGTCAATAGTTTATCAATGGCACCAGGATATCACCCCCAGATATTAAAATTAGTGGAAATTGGACAGGTTTAGAAATCTCAGCCTACATTATCTACTATAAATTAGGTGTTTAGCAAACAAATTTAATGAAAAAAGAACAGGAGTACTTGTGGCACCTTAGACTAACAAATTTATTAGAGCATAAGCTTTCGTGGGCTACAACCCATTTCATCGGATGCATAGAATGGAACATGTAGTGAGAAGACATATATACACATACAGAGAAGGTGGAAGTTGCCATGCAAACTGTAAGAGACTAATTAATTAAGATGAGCTATTATCAGCAGGAGGAAAAAAAACTTTTGTAGTGATAATCAAGATGGCCCATTTAGACAGTTGACAAGAAGGTGTGAGGATACTTAACAGGGGGGGGGGGGGGGAAGATTCAATATGTGTAATGACCCAGCCACTCCCAGTCTCTATTCAAACCCAAGTTAATGGTATCTAGTTTGCATATTAATTCAAGCTCAGCAGTTTCTCATTGGAATCTGTTTTTGAAGCTTTTCTGTTGCAAAATTGCCACCCTTACCAATAGATTTCTTAAATTCTATACCTAGAAACATATTTACCATGTTTCCTAGAGAGTAGTGCATCTTCCTACCTTTGGCATGTTACCACATAGGAGCCTTGAATCAGATGGTATTTTAGGACTATCCAGTTTTCTCTCTCTTTTTAGATAATGAATCGTTTGATGGGACATTAGTGGAATGGACTAGCTGAATACCTGTGGCTATATGGGTAGCCCTGTGGACATATTTAAAACAATAAGGATGAAGTCTTGGCCCCGTTGAAGTCAATAGGAGTTTTGCCATTGAGTTCAGTGAAGTCAGGATTTCGCCATAAGTTGTAGCTTAACTGGACAATGCTTAATTCAGTTGTTTCCCAACAAAACATTAGTAGACCATTATCCAGGACAGCACAATTAACTCCTAGAAGTTCTGGTACCACATTTTTTTCAACTGTATATGTTTTCACTCAGCCTATTACAGTCCATGCTTTAACTTGATTATACTTTCCTATCCGTGCTGCAGCATATACACTTAAAATAATCACGACAGTACTTTTCCGAATACAGAATTACCTTTTTGTTTCCTTAAAAAGAATACAAGAGCCATTTCCCCTTATGTCTCTCATTTCACTCTGGCACTCATCCCTGCAAATAATCATATACTATTTCCTTTTGCATAAGTTAGGGATAGGTGAAGCGATAAGAAATGTTAGTTTTGCTAAATTCATTGTAACATGTAAAAGTAGAGATACTTACAAATGATTCTTTTGATTGTTTTATATAAAAGTAAGAAAACATTTAGCGATAGAAATGGTACAAAGTTAGAACCTCATACATGTACACTATTGAATTTAGGGCAGAGAGTATTTAGATTCAGATCTCCAGTCCAGCCCATCCCTATGGCTGAGGTCCAGGATTGGATCCTAAACCAGAAAGAGTATTTACTAGTTCCAGTTTGGATGATATCAACATCTATGATGCCAATGGGATTTTATGGGTATAACTGAGGGTAAATCAGGAGGTTAGTGATTAGCCCTAACACAAACCAACACATCCTTAAAGAAAAAGGTACATACTTCTACTTTCAATTCCTTCCCCTTCTTGAGCTAAACTTTTTTCAGTTTCATACTACGGATTGCTGTGGAATTTCACACAACGATGGGATTATTTTAGCTCCAAGAGCAGCCTACCTTTTTCATAGTCACGTTCAGTTATTACCATCTCGACTCTGAAATCTTCTTGTCTTCCCAGTTCCTACCCCCCACTCTTTCAACAAAAAGTTCAGCTTTCATTGCCTTGAAGTCAGTTTAGGATTGGCATATAACAAACTGCTGCCGTGGATCTGAATTAGTTACTCGGAGAATCACTATGTGAGACCCCAGCGTGAAAAGACCCCTTTGGCAGATGGGAATAACATTAACTAATCTAAAAAGAAGTACTATTGATACAGTATTCTTTATATAAATTATTGGTTAACAGAATCTGTTGCTTTTTTTGGTCCATAAAGTCTTGTGAAAAATAACAAGCAGTTAATTAAAATTTAAGTCATAACTGAATGTAACAAAATGTAAGGCTTTGTTGAAAAACTCAAGTGACCAGTGCAATGTTTACACCTACCTTTATAGCTATGTTTTCAAAAGAAGATACATCAGGTACACCTGCAAAAAGGGAAATAAACTCCACTCCACTCACACTTGTGTGTACAAATACTTACGCATCTTAAATATGTGATTGTAAACACCCAGACACTACTTTGGAGTTACACAATGTGCATGTGCAATACCTGTTTTGTCTCACACTGTAGGTTTCTGAAGGCACAACAAAGACCAAATACATTGTTTAAGTTTACTAGTCTCCATTTTTGATCACTTATTGCCCTTCAGCACAGTCGTGGTCACAATTTCATAGTCATGTGTGCACAGGCTGCAAGGAGTGGGATCACATTTATTTAATAGGGTTTTTGAAGAAGGCTGAGGGTAAGTTGCTGAAGATGAGCAGGAGCTTTTTTCAGGGGGCGGAGCGGTAGCTGGTTTACTGACTGGTTGAATTAATTGGTCCATACTCAATTCTTGTTTTTTGAATGCTGTTGAGTATATTTTATATTGTAAGGTTAAAGAAGTATCTTTGCACCTTGAACTCTCTGTAGAGGTGACTTCTTTTTCACTATTCTTCAAATCTAAATACATATAGTAAGATGTAGAGTGCAATTGTTAAAAACATAATATATGTGCAATCATATTTGTGTACAATGCATTTGCACTGTGCACATTGTGGTGTGTATAAAATCCAACCTTGGATGTGCAAACCTCTTGAAAATGTAGCCCTTTATTTTAGTCTAACTTAATATCTACTCTATCTCCCATTTTATAAGTGGCATTGTTTAAAAATTAACCAAAGAGTTATCTTAAAAAGCAAACCATGAGCTTAAGTGCAGCTTATATTTTCAGTCTATTTCTTTTCTCCTTTACAGTTACGCATTCTAAACATACTGTTTTTCATCTATAATTGTGTCCTAGAAGAAAGGAACAAATTATAAACTTTGTCTGGCAAAGAATGGGTGAAATTTAGTGCCCCAGAAATCAATGATAAATTCCTGTTGCGTTCCACAGGGCCAGGATTTCACCCAGTGTTTTGGCTAATAAACATAGCCATATGTGCACTGAATGCCTACAGGTCATTTATCCTTTATGAATATGCCATTTCTGTTCATCTGCAGTGTTCTAAGGATACAGTATCAGGTAAATTATTTCCTATAAATGAATAATCATACTAGTTATTTTGTATTAACATAAAAATAATCAATGCACATGATGATTATTCTCCCCCACCTCTCCCCACCCCTCCAAAAAAACCTTGATAAGATATTTAGTGGGAACAATAGTAGAAGCTATGCCACAACGTACCACGGGAAAAAAATTAAATAAAAACAGAGAATAGGTCTCAGCATTGTCAGATCTATTAATAATTACAAATGGTAGGTCAAAGAAAAATCTCAGACTGTTTATCATAAATTCCTGCTATGCATATTTTAGTAAACATTGAAGATGACTTTTTTTCTTCAGGCTATGTTAGCCATATAATACCCTCAACATATTTTTACTTCTGGAGAAAATTAAATGTAGATATATTGTTATTATTACTCCTTAAAACAATGTATTTAAGACATATATACTGACTAAGATCACCGAGCAGCACATATTTCACAATGTATAATATGGCTTTATTAAAAGCAAGCATTCAGATCACCTTTAAGTCCCAATAGGTACCTACTACTAGTAGAAGCAATTATGAATAGTTTGTCATACACTTGTCTGCAAGCCCCTGCTTAACACTCCCCATAGCATCGTAGAAATAGTTCTCTTGGCCAACAGAGGTGTGGATGGTTCTCTCCAGAGTCCATTTCTGTTCCATAACTGACTAAAGGAATGACTGCTTAAACACAAAACTCCCATTAGCATCAAGAGGAATTATGGTCTTGGATCAGGGGACAACATGGCAATTTGTGTTTATTTACAAAGAAACCTTTGAAACTTACTTTCAGCTTTTTCATTTAGTTAGATTTCAGTACAGAGGTACTACCCAGAACAGAGACTAAATGTACTCATTTCAATAGTCATATCCTGTGGCTATGGATCCTCTGTGATTGAATTATACATGAACATAGCCAAGTATATTAGAAATATTTGTGTTACTAGCATTTGGGTAAATCATCATGTGGTACTGATGAATTTATAGTGAGAAAAGTAAAATATCTGGCATGTTTCAGATTATATTAAGGTCTATTCAAATGCCATCTTGTTTTCTTAATATAAAAAGCTAAAGGGGATAAATATTGCTTCTGAAAACAAATGAGAAAAAAAAAAGATCTGTCTTATCATTAATGTTTATTTAGAAAAGGCACATTTAGCAGTCCAATTTACATTTGTTTCAATGCAAAGATAAGCCCAATATATTTAGGGGGGGAAAGAATTGTTGATTCATGTTGATCTCTCAAGGTCCCTTCCAGTCCTACAATTCTATGTTTGTACCATGGTTTCTTTACCCCATTCTGGCAGAGTAAAAGGGCCCCTAAAGTGAGTAATGAAATGTATACTGTGATGTAAAAGAGAACAGGTTATATTATCATCCCTCTATCATTTCCCCCTCTATTCTGTCACACCCAAGCTGCTATATTTTTTCTCCTCTTGCTTTTTCATAATTGGAGTTAATTACTGTAGGTGACTTGAAGCTATGGTGTTATTCCCAATATAATCATAGGAATTTGAACTTTTAAGTTCATGGTAGGATGGATTATGGTTTTGTGAGGCCCTGGGCCAGAGCAAGTCCCCCTTGCAGTCCCCCCTCCAACCCCTACCCCAAAACTCCTGCTGGGGAGCGGGGTCAAGGCACGGGGGCTTGCCCCGCTCCACCTGGTGCTCCTGCCGATGAGCGGGGTAAGCCCCCTGCCTTGTCCCTGCTCCCCAGTAGAAGCGCTGGGCAGGTGGAGTGGGTTGAGGCATGGGGGCACCCATTTTTCCAGGGCCTCCCCAACTGGCTGGGGCCCCCGGGCATGCATCCTGTTGGCCCAGTGCCTAATCCACCAGTGGATTTAGCTTAGAAGGCAAAACTGATTATGGGGACAATTGCGCTCTCCCACATACAGACAGGTGAAGCTACCTAGACTGTAAACTCTCTAGGGCAAAGACCATCTTTACTGAACAGCACCTCGCACAATGGGGTCCTATGTGCTCCAAGAATACTAAAAAAAATGGACCCATATTGAGATGTGGATTATTAGAAATAGTCATCCTATTACCAACAGAGTACTTACTCCTATTTCCCACCATTACTGTATGAACCAATGACTGACATCAGCATCAAACTTCAGTTTGGGGTGTGCTAAGTGAAATTATGATCACTAAGTCAGATAGTTATGGACGTGGGGAAAATATAAAACGTTTATTAAATATTTATTCACTCTAGGTGCCATAAATATAAAGGGAAGGATAACAACCTTTATGTATGCAGTAACATAAAATCCCTCCTGGACAGAGGTACAGAATCACTTTACCTGTAAGGGGTTAAAAAGCTCAAATAACCTGGCTGGCACCTGACCAAAAGGACCAATAAGGAAAGAAGATACTTTCAAATATGGGGAGGAGGAGTGAGGTTTTTGTTTTGGCTCTCTGTTTGTTCTCTCTCTGGATAGAGAGAGAGAGAGACCAAGCAGGTAAACCATCTCTTGAAAAGATACCTGAAATGATACATCTAAAATTAAAGAAATTGTAAGTAGAGGCAAGGAAATGTATTAGATTATCTTTTGTTTTAACTTGTGAATTTTCCCTATGCTAAGAGGGAGTTTTATTCCTGTTTTTTGTAACTTTGAAGCTAAGCCTAGAGGGGAATCCTCTGTGTTTTAAATCTTTTTATTTACCCTGTAAAGTTACCTTTCATCCTGATTTCGCAGGTGTGATTCTTTTACTTTTTTTAAAAAAATAAAATTCTTCTTTTAAGAACCTGACTGATTTTCAGTGTCCTAAAAACCCAGGGGTTTGGTCTGTGCTCACTTTGTAACCAATTGGTTAGTATCTTATTCTCGGTCCTCCCCAGGAAAGGGGGTGAAGGGGCTTGGGGAAATATTTTGGGGGAAACAGGGACTCAAAGTGGCCCTTTTTCCTGGATTTTTTGTCAAAATCACTTGGTGGTGACAGCAATAACATCCAAGGACAAGGAAAGGATTTGTGCCTTGGGGAAGTTTTAATCTAAGCTGCTAGAAATAAGCTTAGGGGGTCTTTCATGCGGGTCCCCATATCTGTACCCCAGAGTTCAGAGTGGGGGGGGGGAAACCCTGACACTAGGTCCGTCTATTCCAGGATGCAAAGCAAAGTGGTCACCTTCAGTCTTTCTAGGAGTCCCATCTTTTTCATCACTGGCCTTCCTCTATTAATCTAAAATTAGCTTAGTCCATCAACTTAACCTAAAACCTTTGTCTCTCTGCCAGTTTCTTAGAGTCTGCCTGGCATGGAGTTGTTGCACCTTCACTATCCCAGGCCTTTCTACCTCCTCTCATCTCTGTTCTTCTTACTTTATAGCTGGGCTTCTTTTCCTTATTGGTCTCAAGATGATTATAATTTTTCACTAGTTAATCTATGACCTCTTAGTCTATGACAGGTTGGGCTCTCTCCTGCATACAACCAAATTTACTTCAATTGGTATTTATCCACAAGAACTATTTCCAGGATACTTAAACACACAGAACTCCAGATCATTGGTCTCATTAGTACTGTGCGACTGGATTGGCCTCCACTGGACTCATCCATGGCCCATCAGGGCACTACTCACACTGCCTCAGAGTCTCCAGTGGTCAGCTACCACCACTCACAAAGTGCTTTAGTCCTTCACCTAAAACACTCTTCAGTCTCACCACTTCAAGAGTATTAAAAGTATAAAACTATGAGAAAACAAAGAACTCAAAATAGGGTCATCCAACAAGTCTTCAGTAGGACCCCACACATCTACTCAGGGCCTGTCTTCAAACAACCCGCCCTTTGATAAGTCTCTAAGGGCCCAGGCATCTCATCCACTAGGAAACTCCTCCAACTGGCAAGCCTTCTCAGCCAGATTCCTCTCAGAGATGGAAAAGCAGAGCTCTACTTTACTTCCCAGCTAGCTCCTAACTATCCTATGTCTTTTCACTTTAATTCCCTTCTCCACACCTGATTTCTGCTACAGGTATAGGAGTGTGGGGCTGATTGCATCTGCAGGCCCTTGTGAACCCCTCTTTACCAGTGTGAGACCATTAAAACCCCTCACATAGTACAATAGTTGGTCAAATATTTAGGGCCACATTCTACCCTGATTTATACTTATACAACCCTATTGACTTCAATTTGAGCCATAGGGCCAGAGCCTCAGCAGCTGTACATTGGAATGGCTCCATTGAATGTTTTAATTGTACTTAAAAAATAACAGGGAAAAGTACCTGCCCAATGTTCACTATGTTAATTGCCTTTATACAATAGTCACAGCTGGTTAGTGTAATATAGTGCTGATGACTTTGCAGTATGTGAAGCTGTTTTGCTGGAAAAAAAACATTTTCAAATGTCAGCATGAACATGGTTTGAAAAACATCAGCTGCTGTAGTTTTAGCTTCAATTTATGGCTTTATTACATCCCCCAAAAATACCCTGAGGGACAGATTCAATAAAAACTCCCTTTGTTTCAGATGTGACATCCCTCTTCCCTCAAGGGAGCAAAAAACGTGTGAGGTTTGCTTGGGCTTCTGTAGTATGAAAGCTGGACACCGCTTTTATTGGAGAAAATAAAGCGATTTCTAGTTCTAGCCAGGGAGTATTTAGGAATAATGTTATATCAGGGCTCTGTAAGCATACCAGCGATGTGGACTAGGGGAACATGAGCTACCTTGGCTAGTGGCAGTAGAGCATACTTCTGAGCTGTTATACTAATATGACTAGATGACCAGTCTTGTTGTTGGTTAGAGGTTCCTGGCACAGGAAGATTGTTCAGCTGTGTTGCATTGTAATCTTCTGCTATTCAGTGCACAGGCTGCCAAGGCTCCACTGTCCTACATGGGGAACACACCATTTTTGCAGCATAATCATGGTTTAATGGGTTTTTCAGCATTTAGTACTGGATTTGAGGAGCTGTGGCCTTCCACTTCCTTCCTCTCTCATACCAAGACTTAACCCCTGCATCCTGAAAATGACTATGGCACCTACCTAGCTTTGGGGAGCTGTGCCTATATGATGAAAGTAACTAGGGTCCAAAACCTGCCCTTAGATAAACATGTAACCTCTATTTATAGAGCTTACAAATTTGACCCACATTCTCCTTATGTCAATGAGCTCTACTGATCATGTTCAGGGAAAGTAGATGATATGCAGTGGGGAAGCATATCTGGTGGCCTGAGTAGGAAAATTAAAAAAAAAAAAAATCTTGAAGAGCAGAGACCTGGTACACTTTTTTAAAAAAAAAGAGATTTGGAGTTTGCACAGCTCGGAAGCAGGTAGGGACATTTTATTTAATGTTATCATGTTTAGTATCAATCCATTTAGTAATAAGAGGATGTTTTTCCCTGGTACTTTTTCCTTCTGTCCCTCATTTTCCCTATCTGGATAATGATACTTGCCTTCACATTGAGATCTGCTGATGAAAAATGCTATAGAAGAGCTAAGTGTTTTTATTTACTAAAGATGGGTCAAAAAGGTACAGCTAAGTGCAATTACAGTGTTAAATACAACTGGAGGGACTTTGGTGCTTATAAAGAAGAGGAACTAACATAATAATAGAGAGCTGTGTAGAACAACATATAGTACAGATGCTGTGTGTCATAAATATAAAGGGAAGGGTAACCACCTTTCTGTATACAGAACTATAAAATCCCTCCTGGCCAGAGGCAAAACCCCTTCACCTGTGAAGGGTTAAGAAGCTAAGATAACCTCGTTGGCACCTGACCAAACTGACCAATGAGGAGACAAGATACTTTCAAAGCTGGAGGGGGGGAAACAAAGGGTCTGTCTGTCTGTGTGATGCTTTTGCTGGTAACAGATCAGGAATGGAGTATTAGGACTTGTTAGTAAGTAATCTAGCTAGAAATGCGTTAGATTTCCTTTTGTTTAAATGGCTGGTAAATAAGCTGTGCTGAATGGAATGTATATTCCTGGTTTTGTGTCTTTTTGTAACTTAAGGTTTTGCCAAGGGGGATTCTATGTGTTTTGAATCTGATTACCCTGTAAGGTATTTACCATCCTGATTTTACAGAGGTGATTCTTTTACTTTTTCTTTAATTAAAATTCTTCTTTTAAGATCCTGACTGCATTTTCATTGTTCTTAAGATCCAAGAGTTTGGGTCTGTGTTCACCTATGCAAATTGGTGAGGATTTTTATCAAGCCTTCCCAAGGAAAGGGGGTGTAGGGCTTGGGGGGAAGACGTCTCCAAGTGGGCTCTTTCCCTGTTCTTTGTTTAACACGCTTGGTGGTGCCAGCATAGGGTTCAAGGACAAGGCAAAGTTTGTACCTTGAGGAAGTTTTTAACCTAAGCTGGTAAGAATAAGCTTAGGGGGTCTTTCATGCAGGTCCCCACATCTGTACCCTAGAGTTCAGAGTGGGGAAGGAACCTTGACACTGTGCTATGTAAATTTCAAGTCACTCTCAATGTACAATACACAGTATAAAATATATTCATCACTAAACTAGGTATTATGCCATTGAAAGTGTTGCAGGTCTCTCAGTGGCATAATATCTATTCTAGACGTAAATATATTGTACACTGTCTATATGAGAGGTTTGATGAGCCACATATTATTAGAAAACCCCTACTAAGGCACAAGCCACTGAATACTTTATGTATCTGTTTATCCTTGATAATGCAGCTATACATACGGCACAGTCAACCTTCTAAAAAAAAGTCAGGAATCATCTATCACAGCTTTGGGCTGAAGACACTGACTTTTATTTGCTAAAATCTTTTCTTCCTGAACACTATGACAGTTGGGCTCAGAGTGCCTGGGCTGCTGAGCTGAACTCTGCCACTGCAACTATTCTCACCTACTACAGGACAGGCCCAACGAAGAAAATAACAGAACGCCACGAGCCATCACCTTCAGCCCCCAACTAAAACCTCTCCAAGGCATTATCAAGGATCTACAACCTATCCTGAAGGACGACCCATCACTCTCACAGATCTTGGGAGACAGGTCAGTCCTTGCTTACAGACAGCCCCCCAACTTGAAGCAAATACTCACCAGCAGCCACACACCACACAACAGAACCACTAACCCAGGAACCTATCCTTGCAACAAAGCCCGTTGCCAACTGTGTCCACATATCTATTCAGGGGACTCCATCATAGGGCCTAATCACATCAGCTGCACTATCAGAGGCTCTTTCACCTGCACATCTACCAGTGTGATCTCTGCCATCATGTGCCAGCAATGCCCCTCTGCCATGTACATTGGTCAAACTGGACAGTCTCTACGTAAAAGAATAAATGGACACAAATCAGATGTCAAGAATTATAACATTCATAAACCAGTCGGAGAACACTTCAATCTCTCTGGTCACACGATTACAGACATGAAAGTTTCAATATTACAACAGAAAAACTTCAGAAACAGATTCCAATGAGAGACTGCTGAATTGGAATGAATTTGCAAATTGGATACAATTAACTTAGGCTTGAATAGAGACTGGGACAGGTTGAGTCTTTATAAAAAGTAACCTATTTCCCCTTGTTTATTCCTCCCCCCCACACACACACACTGTTCCTCAGACGTTCTTGTTAAACCCTGGATTTGTGCTGCAAAGGCCCAACTTGATTATCATACACATTGTAAGGAGAGTGATCACTTTAGATAAGCTATTACTAGCAGGAGAGTGGGGTGGGGGGAGAGAAAGCCTTTTGTAGTGGTAAACACCCATTTTTTCATGGTCTGTGTGTATAAAAACATCCTCACTGTATTTTCCACTTTATGCATCCGATGAAGTGAGCTGTAACTCACGAAAGCTTATGCTCAAATAAATTGGTTAGTCTCTAAGGTGCCACAAGTACTCCTTTTCTTTTTGCGAATACAGACTAACACGGCTGTTACTCTGAAAACTGACAAGTTGTTGGGTTAGTTTTGTGATCATCAGAAGAATTACCAACTCCCATTTTACCATACTTTTAATAAAATTTTATACTGATAAAACAGAAGGGTGCAAATATCAAGATTTATTTAATTACATTTCCACCCACACAAATCTGTGATAAAGCATAGTTTGCAGTGTGATTGAGGAAATTACATAGGAACTGCCTGAACACAATAGCCTGTAAATGGTGATAATGAAAGATTCAATCTGCTTTGAAGGTAGTGGGTAGCACACAGACATCTGCTCTTACATCTCTTTTTACTGTTAACACAGAAAACACAAAGAAACCAGAATCCTGAAAATTTCCAGTGTGTTTAATATATATGGTAAACAGTATTAAGAAACTGCCCTAGAGTATAATGATACTTTCTCTGTCACCATGTTCAGGGTCCTTTTCAGTTGTATTTATAAAGAAGTTGAAATTGAGGTAATATGAGTACTATGATGCCACATGATAAATAAGAAAGCAAACAATATAAAGGAAAAGCTGATGTAATTTGAGGAATTTCCCTTCCTCAGCAACTGTGTGTCTAGGAGTGAATTCCATCCTTCATAACCTTTTAAAAATCTCTAGGCACAGTTCTATGTTTGTTAGAGTTGATTTTTTGTTTAACAATTTTGACTTTTTTTGATGAATTTTGTGGCAAATTTTCAAACTTTGACCAAAAAGTAGTCTGACATTTTTGCAGATGGTTGTTGTTGTTTTTGAAAAATGTAACCTCAGGCTTTTGACCAGCTATAGAATTGCTTGACATTTTTTAAACATGAATGAGAAAAGGAAGCTTTTTCTTGCATGATAATTGGGAGAGCTGACTGAAAAATGGAAATTGTGTGGGTACAAATTTTCATGAAAATTTGCCCCCTTTTTTCCATCAGCTCTCCATTTAGTGAGCAAGAAAAATACAGAACATTTAATGGAGTACTAGTGGCACCTTAGAGACTAACCAATTTATTTGAGTATAAGCTTTCAGGAGCTACAGCTCACTTCATCGGATGCATAGCTGTAGCTCACGAAAGCTTATGCTCAAATAAATTGGTTAGTCTCTAAGGTGCCACTAGTACTCCTTTTCTTTTTGCGAATACAGACTAACACGGCTGCTACTCTGAAACAGAAAATTTAATATAACCACTGACTGTAGTGTATCTAATACTATGCCTTGATAAGTAATAGAGAATTCTACGTTATTTTCAGTGTTTATTCAGTTCTTTTATTGAGTAACATGGGGCAGAAAATCTAGGTGCACAAAATAAAGTATACAGATTATTTGCTGTACAGAAAAAGGAAAACAAATATAATATAAAAATCATACTGGAGTGACAAATTATTCCAGTCTCCCCTCCGCCCATTATATAATGTTCAAGAAACAAGGTTATTTTACCCATGTGCTTTGTACATTTATTAGTTAACTAACTGTGATGCTGGCAGACCAGGTCATGCCAGAGTGTAATCAGGCCAATTCACTTGTGTATTATAGATCAAAGTGATTGTTGAAGGTAGAAGAGTGCATTTGGTGTTTAGACTTCATAAAAGGAATGGGACGTTAACTTGCATTGTTTTCACTTATCTGTATCCTGTTATAATGCAACAGCAAACATTTATATTGTTTATACCCCTCTGACTAAATAACCCATCAAAGAAGCCTTGTGGAATGTTAATGAAGGACTTTAACCAAAAAAACCCTGCTAATTTCAAAGCAAGTGGCTATTGTTTGGGATGACCAGAGGTTAAAGACTTAAAGTGCATTCCTCACTCACTGTCATCAAAGGAAAAGCCCATGTGGGTAGAGACACAGTCAGCTTGTTTTTTGTCAGAAGCAGCTATAAATATGGTTTCAAAGAAAGATCCTTCATCTCCAGAGAGTTTGGACTCTTACAGGGAAGTGTATCAGATACAAACAGAGAATCTTTTCCCCTGAAAAGACATGGGGAAACTGGCAGTTTATTACGTCACTGCCACCATTTGGAACTTCAAACTCTGACACACCAGTACATATAGTTTACCTGCTTTAACCTCTCAATAACTCTCATTTTCTCTTTTTAGCTAATAAACCTTTAGTGAGTTTACTATAGAATTGGCTACCAGTATTGTCTTTGGTGTAAAATCTGGAGTACCAATTGATCTGGGGTAAGTGACTGGTGTCAGATAACAACCTGATTTGGTGTTATTTTTGGCTGAAGTGATCTTTTATCACAAAATTCAGTTTGTCTGGGTGGAAAGATAGACTGGAGAGTTTAAGGGGACTGTCTGACTCCATGATAAGACTGGTAGAGATTTCCAGGAGTTCACATTTGTTTCTGGTTTGGTGAAATCTAATTATGGAACACACCACCAATTTGGGGTGTCTGTCCCGTTTTGTGACAGTCTGCCTTGAGGTGGGTATTCACATGTCTGAGCCACTCCAGACAGTGTGACAGTAACTATTTTTGTTTCAGTTTAAAAAAAAAAAAAACACCATTTTTCAGGGTTGTTTTTTTTTTTTTAAAAAAAGCATTAACCTAGAGGTGAATGGAAAGTTTTAGCAATTAGTTACATATTGATTTAATTTCAGCACACAAGCGTAATTAACAGAGTTATGTAAAATTGGTAATGAAATAGTGCTACTGAACAGAAAAATAAAGAAAGAAAGAAAAATCCTATTTTGGATGGAAAGTGTTTATGGTTTAACCTCTGAAGAAAATATAGTGCTTAATACCCAAGGGGTATGTGATGTATAATGTTTCTCTGGAACACCAACATGTTTCCTCTCACCGTATTTTCCCATCAATGTGGATTTTTAGCAGTCAAGGTTTAAAATAAATCTGACTCTACACAGAGGGAACTTCAGGGCTACTACATCTCCCCAAAAAGAAAAGGAGTACTTGTGGCACCTTAGAGACTAACCAATTTATTTGAGCATAAGCTTTCGTGAGCTACAGCTCACTTCATCGGATGCATACTGTGGAAAGTGTAGAAGATCTTTTATACACACAAAGCATGAAAAAATACCTCCCCCCACCCCACTCTCCTGCTGGCAATAGCTTATCTAAAGTGATCACTCTCCTTACGATGAGAATGATAATCAAGATGGGCCATTTCCAGTCCAAATCCAGGTTCTCTCACCCGCCCTCCCCCCAACACACACACACAAACCCACTCTCCTGCTGGTAATAGCTTATCTAAAGTGACCACTCTCCTTACAATGTGTATGATAATCAAGGTGGGCCATTTCCAGCACAAATCCAGGGTATAACAAGAATGTCTGGGGGGGGAGGGGAAGAGTTAGGAAAAAACAAGGAGAAATAGGTTACCTTGCATAATGACTTTGGGAGTGGCTAAGTCATTATGCAAGGTAACCTATTTCTCCTAACTCCCTTCCCCCCCCCACCCCACCCCCGGCCGTTCTTGTTAAACCCTGGATTTGTGCTGGAAATGGCCCACCTTGATTATCATACACATTGTAAGGAGAGTGGTCACTTTAGATAAGCTATTGCCAGCAGGAGAGTGGGGTGGGGGGGAGGTATTTTTTCATGCTTTGTGTGTATAAAAGATCTTCTACGCTTTCCACAGTATGCATCCGACGAAGTGAGCTGTAGCTCACGAAAGCTTATGCTCAGATAAATTGGTTAGTCTCTAAGGTGCCACAAGTACTCCTTTTCTTTTTGCGAATACAGACTAACACGGCTGTTACTCTGAAATACATCTCCCCAGTCAATCTCACATCTCCGTAGGGACTACTAAATATTTTAAATGGAAATTAATGATTTTCTTGCCACATTTGCAAACAGCAGTTCAGTGAACCATACTCTCTGCTTCACTGACCCTCTCTGCCCTGTATTTCAGTTCCCATTTGAGACATGATTTTAATTTTTGATGAGGCTTTAGTGTTTGGATCTCAGCAACACTGACCTCACAGCAGATGAGAGACTGGCTTACAGTCTGAAATGAGTCATCCTGCATTGCTGAAACTACTTGCAAATGTTTCAATAAGAATAGGTTAAGGTATGGGGGCCACAAGGTGGTTTGTGTTTGGAACATAATTCAATTTATTTTTTACTGGATTTTTTTATTCAATCACAAAATGATTTAATGAAAGAGATGGAAGATAGATTATATTTTACCAAGTTGGATAAAGAAAGAAAGAGAAGAGAAAATGATATACAGAAATAAAGTGAGGTGTTGTTGTTAACCTATTTCCATAAATTTGCATTATGCTTTAAAATTTACAGTACACACAATCAATATCCTGAAAATGTTACAATCTGTATTTGGAAAAAAAACAACTAAATCTAACATTTAAAAGTAATACAAATATAAACAAATATTATTTTAACCTAGTTACAATGACCGGGGGTGCAGGTTGAAGGAAGCAATAATGAAGGGAATGAAAAGTGAAAAGTATTTAGTGTCAGACTTAACCTACGGCTATCAGGTGAAATAAGAGGAAATCAAGTGGCAAGGTGGCTTCAAAGGAATGAAGAAATTTCTTATAATGAGGCAGAGCAAGGGAAACAAATCTCTCACTATGAAACCTCAAAATAGGCAGGGAGGAATGGGTAAATAGGAAGGTGGAACAGGTGAATAATAATAGGTCAGTGAGGTGGGGGAAGGAGGTGGTATATGCAGAGTTTTGAAAACCAGGACAGTAATTTTGGCTTGGATATGGCTCCAAAGCCAGTGAACTGGGGAAGATATCTTACTTCCTGTAGTAAAATGTCATGTGGGCATAGCATTTTTGGACCTCCTCAGTAGAATTTTAAAAGACCATAAATGTAAGAAGAATTACAATAATGTATTTGTTTCTTTATTCCACTATGTCACAGGATATGTCACCCCTCAAGAAGAGGTCTAACAAAGGGTGGATATTCATCATGAGACCCAGACCTGCTCCCATTGTAGTCAGTGGGAGCTCTGCTATGCCATATATAAAGGTATTTCACATTACCTAGGGACTCATTGTCCACATGGTCTGCCATATTTGTTCACCTTCAAGGCACTATAAAAAGCCTATCTTTCCATGAGAGGTTTGCTGAGAAAAGAGAGGTTTGGAGAAGTCTATTTTATTTAAGTCTATTGTGTTTATTATTTTACTTGCTAGATAGCATATATTTCCATGTGTTTTATAGTGAGCTAGGGAGCCATTTATATTATAATGCATTCTGATGGTGTTATTGTATATGTTAAATGTGTAATGGGGACCCAGACCTTAGGATGAGTACCTTCAGAGTTATTTTAAATTGAAATAAATTAATGTACAAATATCTTAATGTCCAGTATGACTGCAGTGGGCAGATTTCACCTCCTTTGTGTCAGCTCTCCCTGCATACCTCAGTTAAGTATTCTCCAACTAGAAAGACAAAAGGCTTGTCTGACTAAATAGATCTAAAGCCACTAGGTTATAATGTAGGCACAAATGCACTTCTGGATGAATTCAGTGAAGAGACCAATGATCACAGCACTACCAGTCACATTTTCATGTATCATCTACTGGCCATGAAATTTGTTGAGGGCAGTAAGCACTGAAAAAAGTGTAATAAGAGACTGGAAACTCCTAAATATGCATCTGTGTGTGGGGGTAGGAGGGGTGGGTTCAGAGGAGTTGCTTACTCTTTGAAAGGACAGGAGATTCATAGTAAAAAAGCACCCATAAATTCCCAAGAATCTTATGGATTTCAGCATATTTTCTGGAAGATAAGGACGTCACCCCTAACTCTTCCCAACCTCCCTCATTTTCCTCTTTCCCTTACCCTGTGAATCCTAATCTCTGTATAGCACTTCTACTGAGTAAAGGGAAAGTGCCACCAATATCTCAAACCCTGGCTTTGCACCCTTTTCAACCAGAATGACAAGTTTTCATCCTCAACACCAGCAGAGGTGAAAGGACACTTTGCCCTTTGTTAAGTCACTTACCTACTCTGCTTAGCTAGTGACAAACCGAGGCTCAAAGCTCGGTATTTCTAGGCTTCTATTCCCATGGTCAGGCCATTTGATTTTCAAACTTTCCCACTTGACTGCTTATTGTATTTTCTTTCTTTCTTCCACAATCCAGCCATAAAAGAAAGGGAGGGTAATCACAACCCCCCAAGTTGAGAACTTATACATTAGACCATGCTGACTACGGGCCCAATCCAATTCCCATCCAACTTAATGGAAAGACTCCCACGGCTTTGAACTGGAATGGGATCAGACCCTATAAGGGCTATCTTTTGTGCTGAACATACTAGAAGTTTTCGCAAAAAGAAAAGGAGTACTTGTGGCACCTTAGAGACTAACCAATTTATTTGAACATAAGCTTTCGTGAACTACAGCTCACTTCATCGGATGCATACTGATGAGCTGTAGCTCACGAAAGCTTATGCTCAAATAAATTGGTTAGTCTCTAAGGTGCCACAAGTACTCCTTTTCTTTTTGCGAATACAGACTATCATGGCTGTTACTCTGAAACTAGAAGTTTTGTCGCTATTATCCTAGCATGTTTTCCTTTTGATCCAAAAAGGAGTGAAACCTAATTTTCTGGAGACAAAAAATAAATAAAAATAGTGCACTGGAAAAAAAAAAAAAAAAAAAAGCTAAAACACCTATCTTTCAGAGAGTAGTTTTAATCAAGCTAATTAAAGATAATGCAAACATGGAAATGTGATTCTGATTTTATTTTAAAGTGATTTGTCACCAGGCAGTGGTTTTTCTCCTCCCCATGCTTTCACAACTCTAATATGACTTTTTTCTTTTTCCTTTGCTAGGGCTGAGTACTATGACAGGCAGCAGGATTAATGATACAACGCAAAGGTCCTGTTGTTATTTAATAGATAACTATATCATAACAAACTGTGTGTAAAACAATAAATGTTTCCTGCAGTGCTGTTAAAGAGCTAGTCTGTGGGCCATAGCATTAATGTTCTATGGAAAGCATTTGTAAGGCTTACACGCTTCTCCCTGGCCCATTTGTGATGCTGCTATGATACTGGAGATGTAACATTTCATTCTGTTCCAACCATTGCTATTACACATGTTCCCTATGGGTCACCAAGGGCAAATGTGTTGATTGGCGTGTGTTGAAGAAGTTAATAAGGGGGCAGCCAAACTCCAGCTAGAATTGCCACCTGTCAGATTTTTACACAGATAGGTTTCTGAAAGCTGTGTTGGGAGTTAGGCCACAGACAAGCGATACTGTTTGATATTTTGTTAGCAACTTCCAGGGTCAACTATAAAGTTTTTGCGAATACAGACTAACACGGCTGTTCCTCTGAAACCTAACTATAAAGTATGCATTTTAAAATTCCTCCCTGTTAAAATGGATGGATACTAGGACTGCACTCCTATGGTGCAAGCTATTGGTATTAAAATGAACAATCTACTGGCTCTGTGGAAACCATAATTGAGCACAGTGGTCTCATATTGATTTCAAACATCCTTCCTAATTAATTCTGCTGTCGATAAGCCAGCCCATCAGATGTCTTTCAACCAATGGATCAAACCTAATATACGCTAAACTGTAACCCTGAATATGTTGACTTTGTTAACCTAGTTACCGTATTCAAAGGCAGAAAAAATTGTGTAGGCTTATTCCTTTAAAAGTAAAAGTACTAAATATTATATTCTAACATGTTTGTCTTGCTTTTGTCTTTCCAGAATGAATTTTCACTGGTCATTTCCCAATTACTGTGCAAGTGAATCATTTTAAAATGACACTATTAGTTTTAAATAAATGGCAAGATCCTTCTAAGTGTGTCTTGTACTTAGTAATGATTTGTGTTGAGCAGAAATGCTGGAGCAGTGTTGTTGGCCTTTGGCTTTCCAGTACAAGTGTAGTACACATTAATGGCTCAGTAAGTGTGTGTCCCCTTCAGAGATGAATTTGAGTAGAAATTCTATTTCAGATGCGTTCAAGGGCAAAGCAAGCTGTTTGGAAAGTGGAGATGGTGAGAAATTGGCTTGTCAGACGCTCTCATTGAGGGCTTCTTGAACAGAGTCTCCCTCGTTACTGACACATGCTGCTGTTATGGGTAGGAGGACTCCCCCCCCACCATAAGTGCCAGTAATCCATCCAGTGGGAGCTCAAGGTTGAAAAAATGCTAAAAGGTGGGCTTTTGTCAGTGAATGAAAACAGACTAGTTTATCATAATATGGGCTTCAATGCATCCTCCCAGGGCATTGTATTAAGGGATTAGAAGTGATCCTGACATCTGTCAAAATGCACTGTCCCTTTTTACCCTTAGCATTAGTCAGTCTCTGTCTGAAGTCATGATTTTGCAATATTATGCCCAGATCCTTTCCTGAAATGCAGGAGCTCTTAGCCTAACTGAGGAAAAGGGTGCAAAGGCTCTTTAAACCAGGCTAATCTTGTGATGCAGTTTGCTATAACAGCCCCAATAGGCTGCTTGACACTTACAATCAGTGGGGAGAAGTGCCATCCCCCTTTTCGTTCTAGCTACACCCCCTAAGATGTCAGGCAGGAGAGGGGTGGCATAGGAGTCACTAAAGTGGCTCTATAGCCCTGACAAGCCCTTGTGCTGTGATCTCAGTGTGGAGTATTCCTCAGGTGATATAGAGCCACTTTACAACTCCTATACTATCTCCTTTCCTCCACCATTCCTTCCAGGAGTCAGATCCAGGGCTGCTTTCTCCCCAGGGAGAAATACAAGATGGCTATAGTATTTATCACTGTGTTCTTACCACAGCCAGAATAAAGAGGCTGGCCAGACAAATTGTCCGTGTGAATTTTTTGTTCAAAACCTTTAAGGAATAACTACATAAGACTTTTTTTTCCATTTGTTCATTTTTTCAGAATGTTTCCTAAGACAATGATTATAGCTCTTTTACCCCGTTTAAAAAAAATAAATGATTAAACAAGCTTTTCCACTCAAAGCGCAGAACAAGTACCTTGAATCCCCTGTTTGCTGCAGCAGATTGCTACAGTAACAACCAAAGAGAAGACTCAATTAGCATGTGAATAATCAGAAAATTCACAAAAATTGGTGGAAAAAAAAAAGAACAGGAAATGTTGTAAAACAACAAACCAGCACCTCTTTGTTTGTTAAGGGTTATATACTTTCCCTAATGTTTTCCTTTCATAGCACTCTGTGGGGGTTTTCTCCTCATTATTTATGTATTTATTTTAAAATAATAAAGATTATGTGGTAATCTCTAAATTGTGAAACAGATTAAATGTTATTCCTCTCAAATTGTCAGCAATCTGTATATATTCTCTGTATATATTTCACTAATGAAACACTGGCTTTTTGCCAAGAGAGAATAAAGTCACTAACATGGTTATAGTAAACCTTGTAACAAAAGCAACCCAGTTTTTATTACAGATGAAATATATGTGTGAACATGAAAAAGTTCATGTAAGTGTCTATGTTATGGACAGGCTTAAATTTAATGAGGATGGGGTAAGCAGACAAGAAATACAGAACAAAAACCAGGAGTGAGGAATAAAGGAAATAAAGACAGAACAAACAGGTTGGGATTCTAGAGCTATCCTCAGCAGGGATTTACAGCTCTCAAGTTAACATTACAGTTCTTCAGCAGGCATGCAGTACATCGCTTTTATAATCTTCCAGTTCAATCTCTTGCATCAAGCAGCTCTCTGCTTTTATAGCAAAAGCTCCCTGTTCCTTACAGACTCAGGCTGAAACTCCAAGATGATAAGAATGGGTTGGTAATATAAACTTTGGAAATAGAAAGGTTCAAGGTGATGGGCTAAAATCAGTTCTGGGGCAACTGAGAGCACCTATTTTGAAGTTGGACACAGTGAGGAGCAGTAGAGTTGCATCTACGTACAACAGGTCTAAATTTCAGTGGGCTGAAACAGCTTCAGCTGTTTAAGGGCCTGGTACTGTGAGTTCCGATTGCTTCCTGTGAGGTGCTTGACTCCTGGTGACTTCAATAGAAGTAGAAGGGTTTTGTTATGAGAGGGACATGCCAGTCATTAAATTTATGCCAAACAAGAAGGAACTGATTTCTGGGGAAAGTTTTGCTGTTGAAAAATGAGTTCTACATATTTTAATATGCAAGGTTTCACTTAAAGCTGTGTAACCCTGAAGCTTCTAGATTAACTATATAAGCAAGGTGACATTTTCTGAGCATATACAGTGTAATGTTTAGTCACCGTTCAGGATTATGGCTGATTTTGGAGAGAAGGTGCAATACAGATATTAACAGCACAAGAAACCATCTAAATCTGACTCTGCTGTCTGCTCTAGCTTCTGGAAACAACCCCTTTACTCTGGTAATGCTGAAAGACTTAACACAAGCATTAGCAGAGTCATTACATACTAAAAATAGGGTTGATTGGGAATTTAAGGAATTGATAGGAGAGAGTCTGTCTAGGAGCTTGAAGATATTGGACAATTACTCTGTTAGAATAAACTGATGTAATTTCATTAAAATCAACAGTATATATAGACAGTGATTATATATAAGGATAGCTGTAGTTACAAATTACTGGAATAGAAGTTAGTATGCAAATTAGATAATGTAGTTACATTAATTTCAGTTTTTTCCTATTGCATCTATCTTATGCTCTAAGCACATATAAACACAATATAAAGTGTCAATAGAGCATAAAAAAACAGATCTTCCTATGAGGAAAATGGACCAAATTATCTGCTGGTGTAAACTGGCCAATTTCCAACAAAGTTAATAAATTTGGCTCCCTTGGCAGCATCTTTGCCAAATTATTACTATGCATCAAATTATCCACAAAGCTCTCTAGTGACAGCAAATAGCCATTGTCTGAATCTGGAAGAAATTCATGTTCAGAAATCCTCTGCCCAATATTTGGGGAAGTCCTAGTATTCAAGATACATTTGGATTTATAAATAAGATCATCATATACTGATCCCCAGGACTCTATCCTTCCAATAAGTCCCAGGACAAGAGCTGGTTGACAGAACCATATTCCTTTGGAATATGCAGTTCCATCAAAATGATTCACAAAATGAAGCTGATTTCATCATAATTTTGTTTCAGAAGAAAACTGGAGGAAAGAAAGTTCCAACAATATCAAAATGTCTCAATGTAACCTTTTGGGAACCAAACATTTCAGTTTTTCTTTTTGAAACAGCTTCACTTCATATTTTTTTAAATTTTGAGTTATATGATATAATTTTACAAATAGTCATTTGTACAAAATTTTAAAGTCAAAATTAAAAGTTAAAATCAAAATTAAAGAAAACACATTTTAATTTTGTCTAAACATAACATTTCAATCAACTGCAACATTTTTTTCCAGAAATTTCCTTTAGATAATTTTGAAATTTTTAGTCTCAGTTTCAATTTGGAACAAAGCCAAATTTCAAAATCCTTTCTGAAACAGAACTCCTATCCTCTCCCGTCTATCCAAGATTTGTTTTTGGAGAGGGGGAACTGTGCCTTTAAATCCTTTTCCCTTCTTAGGTTGGGGAGGTGGATGGAGAAGTGAAACAACTACTAAGACTTTCACGGGATGGTTGGCACACTTGCCCCTTTCATCCTGAGTCTTTTGAGGGAATTAACAAGATAGATCTGGTCACCGAAACCACTCCGAATCCTCCTGTTAGATGTCTTCTGGGCAACAGTAGGATTAGAAACAGTCCTGCTCCAACGGCCCTTAACTGTAGCTCTGTGAAATGCCACAGAATGCACTGGGCCTAAGGAAAATCCCTTATCCTGATGTTCAAACAATATTTGCCTTGCTAAGAATGGTGTTGCTACAGTATATATCCTGTTCAGCAAATTTAATATTCAGTTTGCCCATCCCTAAAGTTATCCTGAGGGAAAGTTCAGCACAGCGGTAACATGACTGTTTCAACCCACCTACTGTCACTTTTGAGATCATCAGGCCTCTCTAGAGAATATCTATACTATTTTAATCTTTACTGTATTACAGTATTAAATGACTTAAACAGTACCATTTGATTTTAATGGTCATTAAATTACTGCTGAATTATAGTGGGATTCTTATAGAAGTCAGCATGACATCCACATTAATTCCAAATGAATTAATTATGCTTAGTGCAATTACACTGAATATCAATGAGTTAAAAAGGACATGACACTTAAAAATTCTTACCATTAAAACAAACATTTACTGTACTAGATTTGTAAGCTATTTTCTACTTTACTGTAGCTTTAGCGAGGGCTACAAAATCCACATCACTGAGATACATGAATATTTTAAGGAGCACACAATCCTTACCATCCACAAATGCTTCATAATGGAATAGACAGCCATTTTAACTTACTCAGACAAGTGTTTGATGGTAGCTTTCTATAGTGGTCTTTCCCATTAAACTTGTTAAGTACAGAGATTGGTTTGGACATTAAAATCAGGTAACCTCATCATAAGGTATCCCATGAGACTTGTCAGATTAGAGAGCACTGCTGTATTAGGATGCCGCTGTCTGAAGTACTGCGATGCAGAAAACTGTACTGTTAGGAATGAAATGACAGTGGGCTTCCTCACTGCACCTTTTGCCATGTAAAACATAGGAAACTTCCACTCCAAGTTGCCCCTCACAGAACTGGCAGGGTTTTTTGCCTCCTCAACGTGCAGATGTCCCAAGATCTACATGGATCTTGAAAAGCCTACATTGGGGTAGGAGCATTTAAACTCAGGTTCAGGGCTACATGTGTCTCCATGGTCTTCTCCTCTGCTATGTCAGGATGGCTTCTGCAGGGTGTGCCAAAACCCCTGCTTGGGCCGATTTGCACCCATGTAGGTGTAACTGCTTCAGGTTTGACCTTAGAAGAGGAGGCCATAAATAGTATCTTTTCCCTAGTTCTTCCTCAACTGAACTTTGCCTCCTCAGAATCACAACCCCCCAATCACATGGCTCACTATCTACAATGTTTGGAAGGAAAGGGAATAAAACAGTGGAGCTGCTGCTCCACCCCTCCCCTTTCTTTATTCATAATTTGCCACATTTTGCTACCCCTTTCATTACTTAAGTGGAGGATAGCATGTACTTCAGAGTTAACAGCCAATCAGTGCTTCTCCATAATGATGTAATTCCCTTCAGCCTCACTTTTAGCAGCAGTTCTATTAAGAATGCAGGTATCCCAAACAGAATGATGCCCGTCACATGGAGGCCAAGCAAGCTAATGTAAAATACCAAACTAAATATCATTCTCACCCATACTCCCATACAGATATGCATTGACCCACAGATTGGTTTAGTCCATCCCTGAATATGGAGAGCACAGAAAATGCACCTGAACAATTTTTTATGACCAAAAATCAAGGAAGTCTATATTCCAGGCTACAATAAAATTGTCTAGCTGAAGATGGTTGTTTAGTTTGCTGTCATTTTTCCTATTTTCTACTATTTACTATTTGGCACCCTTTAAAATTAAACTGAATATATCCTTGATATGCGAGTCCCTGCCCTGAATTGCAATATCTGTATAATTCTTCACATCTCAAACTATTTATTTGACAGCCTTAAAATTAATTGGGCCACAGACCTTGAAAGTTGCTAATCAGCAACAATACCCCTAAGCCACAATATTAGATCTATCACAGCTTGGAATAATTTGCTACCTAGGAAGAGGGATTTTTTTGCCTTTGTACCTGTCCCTAGAGAGAGCTTCATTATTCTGGAGAGACGTTTTGAAAGAAAGTGTTAGACTGTTAAATAGGTTTCTTTGTTCTAGACTCAAACAGCCTTATTTATCTCTCCATCTGGTCTTCATTCTCAGCTGTAAAAGGCAGTCATATTAACACCTCTCCATTTTCATTGGCTGTCCAATTCATGTTTTCATGCAGAACTGCTAATATGTCATAGCCAAAACATATGATTGATACAGTTATACTGTGACACTAACCCTACAGACTTTCTAAGGGTCCAGTCCTGCAAGTGGTTGACTGCCTCTTGTGAAGTACTGTGCTTCCAATGGGGCTAATTTCTGCTCCTACTAAGGTCAACTGGCAAAATTCTAACTTCACTTCCTTTAAAGTGAGGAAGGTCGAGCACAAGGCCCCAAAGGTAGCTATGGATATTATGGCACCTTAGAGACTAACCAATTTATTAAATAAATTGGTTAGTCTCTAAGGTGCCACAAGTACTCCTTTTCTTTTTGCGAATACAGACTAACACGGCTGTTCCTCTGAAACCTATGGATATTATATACATTGTGAGAGCTGTCCAGCATTTTGCAGAACCAGGCCCTATCATCTTAGTTTCTAAATGTTCAGACTCTTGAGACAGTTAAAACACAAATTAAAAATAAAATGGTTTTAGATGTAATTGTAGAATCCTCAAATAAGAAAGGGAGGAGGGGCATTCAGGACATAAATTAATCAAACCCTGAATTTTCCCATTTCCAGTTGAATGCACCTTCATTATTAGGATATAACACGGCAGCTGCAATACGTGTATATGTAAACACCCTCAGGTGGAGGAGATAAATTGTTTATTTTCTTTGCCAAATACATATAAAAATTAAATATAATTTTACAAGGTTGATCTCACCAGAGCAGTGCTCAGCACATGTGGAGGTAGGGATGGAATTTGTCACTTTCTGAGATTCTGAAGATCTGGATCTATGCTTTTGCCATAATACAATAATATAATAATAATAAATATAATAAGATGCAGAATTCTGTCATTCTAAGTGCAGAATGGTACTGGTGATACTGATCCAGCTGACATCAAAGGTATGCCTCCCACAGCTATTATAACTTATGTAGTAGTCCTTATTAAGGTAGGGGCTGCTTGAGAGGGACCTTATGTTTCTGCATCAATCTCCTCAGCAGTTTCAATTTTATTCTTCCTAACTTCCAGTACCTAAACAGTAACCATCCTAACTTCCTGTGCTAAATTTCATGTAGTATTACTATGCAGTGTGCACAGATGTCATCCTTTATTCAAGAGGTGGATGAAGTCAGCTCTTTGTATATCACTTTAAGTTTCTGAAGTACTTAGGGATGAACCGTGCTAATGTAAGGTATTATTTGTATACTATCTGCTGCTACATTTACAAGTAAAGTGTTTCAATATCCACATATCTTCAACTCAGATCTTTAACAAAGAGGGCTTCTTAATTCAGACATTGGGTATGCAGCATGTATGGTAATTCATTCAACAAAAATAGCTACTAACAGTACTTGTTCTCCCTTATCACCCAGTACAACAAACACTCACACATTCAAACATTAGTTAGGAACATTTACATTAGCAGTAAAGAAAAAACTGGAGCTATCCAGGGCAGTTTTCTATGCTTGGAATTTTTTTTAAAATAGAATTCATACAGTGCCTTAAAAACAGTTTTATAGGATCAATCTATTTTATAACCTCAGTATAAAAGACAGACTGAGAAAGATGGATGTATGAAAGCATATCAAATAATTCTGATTCTTTGTATTGATTTATTTTTTTGAGACTGTGCTTTAAGTATTAGACACTCGCATAGACTGAAATTCCCAGCTAGTACCGGAAAAAGATAAAGAGAGCCCTTGTTTTAGCTCATGATGCGGAAGATTTGCCAGCATTGTCCTACCACTTCTCAAAGCCACCTAGCATTCGTTGCCTTTTTAATGGTCTCTTCCTAGCCATCTCCAAAGCTAAAAAAAACCTAGGCATGTCCAAACATATAAAAGCTGAATAAGTGTGCCTTGGAATTGGTATTATAGCCCGGATATTTTATTCTGTTGTTCTCTTTGATAGAACTAATGAAAGCAGTGAAAAATTAAATGTGGAATTTTGCACAAAAATGTTCATTGTTTACTTTAGAGTGATTTCACATCCCTTCAAATATTGGCCTTCCACAAAAATCTAACAAAATTCACCAAAAAAAGTGATTTATTTTTTTAAAATTTCAAAGCTACCATTTGCTCAGAATGATCTAATTTTTACTTCAGACATTGGTTCTTTTCACAGGGAAATGGGACTGTTTTAAAGAAAATAGTTGTGAAACATGACATTTTGGAAACATTAGGCCTATTTTTGAGTTTGTTCTGAAATACAACCCAACCAAATCCAATCCAGTCCCAACCCCCAAATGGTTGGATTTTGTGTATCTTCACCTCTTTTTTTTTTTTTTTTTTGTAAATATGTTGTTCATCACCAGAGTAAACTCTTTGGCAGATAAAGTGTATGTAAATAGCAATAACTTTTAAGCCAAACAAGCTACAGTATTGGTTAATCTTTTTAAATATATTAATATGTTGCAACGACTTATTTTAGGATGAAATTTCCAAAGGGAGACAATGAGAGATGGATGAAAACCACAGCACTAGGGCTGGTGATTTTAAGTCACCCCAACCACTGTAACGTCCTGGTATGACAGATTCCCCTCTATACTGAGCTTCAAAGGATATGCTTCAGCCCCAGCTTCCAAGCCTCAGCTCTTGAATTGGAGCTGTAGCAGTTTATGCTTTTACTCTAGCGGTACTGGTCCAATCCCATGTAGCAGCCAATTGTTAATTGTGAGGTCTATGTCTATCAACACACAAAACATAGATTTTCAGTCTCACCATTTTCGTTGTATATTATATATATTGAAAGTGAAACAATGGAACCTTTTAAAACAAGACGTAATCTGTTATCATTAGCATCAATTTCATATATGCCGTAACGGTTAGATAATGGAGCCATTTAATTATCCTGTTTTTAAATCACAGATGTTCATAATTTTTCAAAGAGAACATTTCACTGTATTCCACTCACACTATTCAGAACTATAAACATGCATAAACTCTGAATATTCATAAATAATTCACTTGACTGAGCATGTTTGTGTTCTTTCCTTTATATATGTTATGACTATTGCTTTATCTGATTTTGCATTTTCCATTCAATTATTGGTGAGTCGTGGTCTGCTTTCAACTCAATGTCAGGAACAGACTGTTTTCTTTATATATAGGGCTGCATTTGATTGAAGTTGAATAACTGCATGGGCCACTTTTGTTATTGAATGTTTTCCTGGAGTTCATTTGAAGTCCATTTGCATTTTTGTGCTGATAGATTTAGAATCCTGAAATGTCAGCAGCATGTATGTCTCATTGATAAATATTGTTACATTAGATAAGGCAGAATGAATTTTTAATAGCATAGGACATTTTATGGCTGTAATTAGATTTCTGCATGTGTGTGAGAATTTGATTTTTATGTTGCCTTGTTGGATCAGAGTTTCATTCCTTGTATAACTTGTTTTGATTAACTATCCATTTTGAATTATGTCCTTCATTTGCCTTTAAAATGAAATTAAAAATTATGGTCAGCTTAGCTTTCTCTGCCTAGCACCACTGAAAACCATTAAATACTATAAAGCAATTCTGAGTTTTGAAAGATCATGTTGCTTAATTCTGGTATATGTTCAACATACTATTGTAACGATACAGTCAAAGATAGTATAGAGTTATACCTGATGCTATTTTTGTATCTGCTGGTTAGGTTAAAATAGTGAACAATGGATGACAAATTCTCCCATAATAAACCCATATACTTTGTGCAAAGATGAGATGTCAAAACTAAGTTCTGCATTTATTTCTTCTTGATCTAAAATCTTGTTATATTAGACAATCATGTCAGATCCATGCATAGCATAGGAAGGATTTTAAACAGATATTTTAACTATGTAGACCTCTCTAAAAAGTTGCTTTAAAGCTGCAATATTCAACAATCATAGCTGTCAATAGAACTCAACTTTTGGGGCAGGGTTGTTATTGTTTTCTGTAAAAATATTTTCTATAGAATACCTTATCTAAAGAGTGAACCAAAGTTTGGGCCTGAACCAAAATCCAAAATTTGCATATCCCTGAACCTTTGAAGGATTAAAAAAAATCTGACCCAGATTTCACAGATGGCCATTAAATAGTCTAAAATGCTTGGAACAAAAACTTGTGGATTCAAACACCACAGAACTTTATGGATGAAAACCTAAATATTAATTTTATGGCTTAAGCCAATCACCACTTATAACCAACATTTTCCTTTTTTGTTACTATTAACTGAATGTTAAAAGGACGTGTGGAAACATATGAAGTATGTCAAGAAAGCCTCAGCACAGCAGATCAAAATGAGATGTCAAGGCAAAGTTTTCAGAGAAGCCTCCAGTTCTTTTTATAATTGATATGAAAGGTCAAAACATCCATATTACAAAAAAAAAAAAAAAGCAACTTTATGTAATGCATTGGTTGTTTTATGATTCTTGGCAATTATGGTGACATCACACATCATTCCGGCTTCATTCCCAGTTTTACTACGTCAAGAGTAAATTCCTGTGGTATTACAACTTGTTCTTTATCGTTATTTTACTTGTTGATTCTCTTGATTCAAGTTATGGTCAGAACCTTTAGGTGTAAATATGATGTTTAGTATGATGGATACTGTAGGTATATATATTACTTTATCTTAAAAGTTCTCTTTAAGGGCCAACTCTTGATTGCATAAAAGTTTATGACAAAATTCCCAATTACTTCATTGGAACTGGGATTTAGTTAAGTTAAATATATAGGACCTGGATATTGGCATAAAAAGCACTAGTGCCCTGATGTAGCATAATAAGCCTTTTGTGACACTGGTGTGCTTTAGTTTCTGAAGACTCAGTGAAATAGCAAATACTCTCCTAACTCAGTGTACAGCACTAGGATTTCAAGAACACCAGAATATTCAGTGCTGACATACTTGGTGAAGAAGAAGTTTAAAGTTAAGGGGAGGATCTGTATTTATAAATGTACCATAGACTAGATTAGACATTAAAACAAGATCCTGTCTGCTAATCCCAGGTGTCTGTTCAGGAGAAAAATGCATAATTTGAGACTTTTTGCAAAGGAGAGTTAACCTCCATACCCACCATATGTTTTAAAGCAAGTGCTAACTTCTGTTTAATATTCAGAGCTGGTGTTCGTGTGGCGTTTATTTAAATAAATGGTTTCCTTCTTATTCTGTGTGCAAGTATTTTGGATCTATTTTCCATATCTTTGTGGTTGGCTCCGGTATGTTAGATTTGCCATAGATTATTATTCTTCCTTAACTGATCCCACATCTGTGGAGTTCATTTGATTATTTGTCTTGTCTCATAACAAAAGGACAAACATTTCTTACACTTTATTAGGTTCATCCCCAGCTGGGAATATTTTACTAGTCATGGTTTGAATATTAATATATAAATCTGTTGAAGCTTTGCCATAGGCTATTTTTATTCCATTCTCTCTCTCTCTCTCCTTTCCATTTAGGATATGTGATTAGAATATAGAAGCTACTTTACCATATGAAGTGATTTGTGTTGCAAAAAAAAAAAAAAAAAAAAGTAAGATTTAGAAATCTAACTTCCTTCTACATGAGGACCCCATTATAACATTGCTCTACTAGTGGAGTTTAGAGTCACATACATCAGGAGGACAACAGAGGATATATGAGAAAAGTGCTTTCCTAACTCTTATGTAATTAGAAAAAAAGATTTGAGAAGATTTATTTTGTTTTGGGGAACTACCTGAGGTTGTGAATTCAAAACACTCCATAAAGATAATTGAATATAAACAAGATGAGCAATTCCCACACCAGCCAATAAACCATTTTATCACCAGCTGATCATAGAGCTCTGTCAACAATCCTGTTCTTTGTAACAAAGAAATAACTTAGTTAAGCCATTATGTTTGTTAGTTCCCAATTTGGTGACTAGCAGAACCCTTTCACTTTGTTTCAGCCCTTATTCCTACCCCCTCCCCATTGCTACTGGATAGACTTGTCAAGCCATGCAGAACCTAAAAAGGCCTGAGAAGTAAAAGGGATATAACCAGCAGAGAGGGAGCTGAGAATGTAGCTTGGACAAAAGGTGAGTGGAGTTCTGATGCTCCTCAGCAAGTGGGAAAGCTAGGGAGAGGAGCTGGGAATCCCTGGCTGATTTCTTCCATCTCCCTCATTTAAGGTCTAATCCAGCACCCACTGCAGTCATTCTGACTGAAAAGAGGCTGAATCAAGTGCGGAGAGCCACCACGCTCCAGGAAGAGTCACACTGCATTTGTGTCTCCTATGTTTGGGGAAGAGTGTTTATTTCTTTTTATATATACCATATAAGGTGCCCCTGGTTACTGTGTTGATGAAAATCTTATAAATTCAATTAATGATGACAAATAAAAATCAGTAATAACAATGGGAAAAGGACACTGAAGATGTGAATAGTAGTATATACAGAAAGTGGGGGCTGGCCAGAGGAGTCAGCAGTGTGTGTGCAGATTGGGGTGAGACTCTACCTACCTCCCTAACCCTGAGGATCAATCTCTATTATACTACATGCAGCCAAAAGGGCGGACCTAACTCTTGCTCTGTAGGTATAATCTAATTATCTAGGACACAGATTATCAAAGGAGCATTACTGCAGTTCCCTCGTGTATCAGTTGCTGGGGTTTTGACATTTTTGATATTAAAATGTAAGAATTGTTTACCAATGTTTGTTTGAAAGTTCACTTGAAGGGACCCTACAATTACTGCCAGCATGAGAGGAAAACTGTGTAGCTCTCTTTTAGAAAACACTTCTTTTTCCCTTTGAAATGCATTCACTTAAAGGCAGGGAGAATCAATTTGCATCAGCCTTTAGTCACCTTTCAGCTCAGTACTTCTCTATTATGCACAGTGGAAATCTGGGAACATGAACACAGTAATTTTTGTCTTTTGGAAGTATAAAAACAAGACCGCTCCCGGCCCTGTTAATGATTTATACAAGGAAACAGTTTATGTTCCCTTAGTACAAAATAACAGATATACAAACCTTTTCCCAGGTACTTTGAGGGGCAAATGTATCTCCTTTACCTGCTAAGGAGAATATATTTTATATACTTACACAAACTAAGGGTTTTCTCTTCACATCTTTAGCTGCATTTCTCCACAGTCTCAGGGGTGGCAGGGAGATATTTATTCCCCAACACTATTATGTTGAGCTATCAGCCAGACATTACGGCTTGCTGCTGTCAGGAATGAGGGCTTACAGCTGCGCCTGCCCAGTCATCAGGCAGCCGGGCCACAGTAGACCCACCTGATGGCTAAAGCAGTCAGATTGCTTGTTCTTAAACCCAGGAATTGCAGAAGATCAGCACCTGCTTAGTACACATGACCCACAGGTTCTCTGTCTCACCTCACTCCAAGCCCTCTCTTTTCTTGCTCCTTCATGGCTCCAGTCTAGACACTGTTCTACAGCCAGCCCCCCTGCAGCCTAGACCTTACACAGCATCTGACCTTGTTCCAGTCTTGTCCCAGCCTTGCTCCTGCCTTAGAATCAGCCCTCCTCCTGCCTTCCCTAAATCCAGGTAATCCGATTCTGATCCTAGTTCTGGCTCTCAATCCTTGGCTCTGGCACTCAGACTCCAAGCACTAGGCCCAACTCCTGCTGTGACCACTAGACCTTACTGTCTGTGACCTGGTGTCCTGACAGTTGCTTCCAGCTTTTGGAATCAAAGTAGGTCAAGAAGTGTTTACTGACAAAGACTATGCTAACGACTTGCTTGTATAGATAGCAAAGAATTTTAGTTCCATGCTGGTCTCCAAGATATCACCCACACTATGGAATTTAACATCTCATGGGAGAAGACCAAGACCAGAACCTTGGAGTTGGACCACCAGAACCCTAGTACAGTAGGGGGTCAAGTACCTTGGGCAGCACTGATAATTTAATCTACCTAGGCTGAGAGTAGACTTCAAATGGTTGCAAGAAATTAGACCTTCTTTGATTATTAGGGCTTCCTGCTTCCTGCATGAAGTCCATGCCTCACTTCTGGATGCAAAAACATCTTGTACTGAGACAAAGTTCAAGATCTATCCAATGCTACCTGTACTATCAGTATTGCTATACAAATCAGAAACCTGGACCCTCTTACAGACAGGATCATGGCTAGATGTATTCCATATGCACTGTCAGTGCCAAATCCCGAGCACTGATTGTGTGCAAAATATCACAGTCTTGCAAACATCTGGCCTACTTTGTTGCTAATTTTTTTCAAAAGCAACATTGCATGATCTTCAGCCATGGACATAAATACTCCAGCACACAGTGGTTTCAAACTCTCCATCAACCCTCAAAGGGGTGTACTCCCAGACCTTAACTGGCTCTGCCTGCAGGGCAGCCCCAAAAAGTCAAATTGAGTCAAATCTGGAACTTTGGTATCCAATGCATGGTGCAATGTCATCGGCCATGATCACTCTGGCTCATGGAATAATCCTTAGTAGACTATGCATGTTTGATTATGCTGAGGAATATATTCCGCCATATTTTGCAAAAATAACCAAGTATTATATACAGTACTTTCCAATGTGTGTGTTAGGAAGCTTTGAACAACTAAATCATCTTTTGTTGCTATATAACTAATTAGCAACAAGCTTGAGGGATGTTTTTAAAAATCAGAGTGGTCCTTATGTCATTTCTCACAAGCAAATATGCAAGTCATGCTTATAAATATTTTCAGCTCTATTTAGATATTATTGAGGTGTATGGAATTTACTGGAGTTATGCTTGATTTCCTGGAATATTATTTTTCTGCTTTTCACAGTCCTTGAACTACATATTCTCAGCAATTGTCTTCAGGCCTTTTGTGAGTTATTCTCACACATTACACAATTCATCCAAATGGCAACAGAATGAGTGAGTAAGCAACTCATAGCCAAACTTGCACACAAGGACATTAAAAACCTTTGTGTTGTCTCACACACACAGAGATCTCCCCTAAACTCTTAAAAATTAATAAAGAAAAGGATTTGTTTAGCTTTTTGTTAGTTTGACATTTCATAATGGGTTAGCAGTGGTTCCCAAACTTTTTCTGCCGCTTCTGCAGGGAAAGCCCCGGCGGGCCAGGCCGGTTTGTTTACCTGCTGTGTCCGCAGGTTTGGCCGATTGCGGCTCCCAGTGGCCGTGGTTCACTGCTCCAGGCCAATGGGAGCTGCAGGAGCAGCGAACCATGGCCACTGGGAGCCGCGATCGGCCGAACCTATGGACGCAGCAGGTAAACAAACCGGCCTGGCCCGCCAGGGGCTTTCCCTGCACAAGCGGCGGAACAAGTTTGGGAACCACTGGGTTAGAGCAAAACCTGAGTGCTGAATGGACTTAGTTCCAAATCCTGCCTCCAGCCCAGTGCACATCCCATACAACTGAGCTATGTGCTGGAGAGAATCCTTTTCCTGAGCTGTGGAGTACCAGTGGAGCCTCTCCACAGTTACTATCTCAGTTTACAAGCTGGAGTAGCTTCTGCACTCCTCTATGGGGAGAATGGCTAGTGTATATAGCCAATGGACGTTCCATTGACCCCCCTCCCCCAGCTCACCTATGCTTCACCACAAAATCCCTGTTGTGCAGCACCATGCTAGGTATCCCCATGGAGCTGGACTACAGGATAAACAGGGGATTCTCTCCACAGCAAAATTATAGTGGCTGTCAGAGTTGCTGAGTGGCTGCCTGAGACAAGAGCAGATGCAGCCTGAGGTAGGGGCTGGCTAGCAGGGAAAGAGACATGGCTGGAGCAGGAGCAAGGGGAGTCTGTTGAAACTACTGGCAATAGGAATGCTTCCAATCAGATTATGACATTGAGCTGAATGGAGAGACTGCATCCCATAGGAGCTGATATATTTACTTTGGGATCACCGAGGTCAGTCCTTACCTGTGGATTGGCTGAACCCTGGTTGAATGCCATGGAGCCTATCACAAGATCGGCAGGCAATTGCATCTCATGACTCTTCATACTCTGGCTCGGGGTGACTCATCAGGCTTAAGCAGGCTCTGGCTCAGAGGTAACTCATATTTAAGCAGGCTCAGAAGTATCACACTGGTTGGGGGCGGGGAGGAGGGGGAGCACTGACACCTGCACAAGAGCATGTAGGATTAGTACTGTGTTTGCACAGTCAGGATAGTATTACACTGAACTTGGCACTAAGCCTCACTTGGAATTCCATGGGCCTGACTTGCAGCTCCCATTCATTTTCATTTGAGTTCCGAATATGCAGCATCTCCAAAACTCAGGCCCATTACTTCATTTCAGGGGGAAGTTTACTGATGAAAAGATTCCAGGTTCAGCTCCCAGGTTAAAAGGCATTTTAAAAGATGTACTCTACTGTAGCAAACAAGTATATTCATCGAAAGAGTCTCTGCCCAGCTCCCTCCAATGGCAGCTGTGTACTTTGCAAAAGTAGTATATTAGTAAATAGGAGCCTAAGATCCCAACAAATTGTGTTTGCATTTGATAAACACTACCTATGAACTTTAGATCCCGTTATGGACACTGATTGTTCAGTGCCAGTCTAATTAGTCAGCATTTTTTGATCATGCTACAGCAGCAGTGCACAACTGTAACCACACGACTGAAACACACAGAAATTTCTGTACACATTGTATGGGGAGGTGACATTTATTAAGGTGAAGGAAGGGAAAAGATAATGAGGCACACTGTATAAAAAGGAAGAAAATGCAAGTTTTAAACTACAGCCTTTTGCCAAATTACCAGACTTCCATTGTGGCCCTCTGAACCACTTGTAACTCACTCTCTGTTTTAAAACCTAAACTGACAATCGTTAAATATGGCTAGTCAAAACTTTTCCATCAAAACTATTATTCAGTGGGGTGGGGGAATAGGGTTTTAATGAAACAATTTTTCACAAAAGGAAATTTTCTAGGGAATTTTTTATTTTTTTCTTGAAAAACTAAACAACTGAAAATTTATCAGATTTTGGTAGAAAACCAAAATATTTCACCTGAAAATTGGAATTTGGAATATTTCAGCCAACAACTAGATATGATGTTGTGGTACCTCACAACAGTTGCAGTTCCAGGGCTTTGAGTCCCCATTTTCCTTTATGGATCAGCCTCCCCAGCCAGACTTTATCTGGTACAGTCATCTTACATGCTCATGAGCTTTTACCACAGCAAATAGTTTCATGAGTAGCTAGAATTTTTCTTCTTCTCCAGACTGAGTTATATTTTATAATATAAAATATATAATACTTTCCAGCTAGATCAGTTGTTTTCAATCTCTGCATACTAGACATGCCCTAGTTCAACCACAAGTTGTTGGACCAGATGCAGGAATCACTGGGTGAAATGGTGTTGTGCAGGTCAGACTAGATTACAGTCCCTTCTGGCCTTAAAAATCTATGAACCATAGTGCAAGTGATTACACTTGGGGGGCCACTTACTTTCCCAATCACCCTCCATCCTCACCACATTTTCTTTTTTTCTTTTGTTTTGTCAGGTTAAGACCCCACAAGCAATATCTTTGTGGACGGCTGGTTGGTTGCGGACCAAGGTCTGTTTAAATGATTCAACGCAGTGGTTGTCAAAGGAGTTTATATTGCAGTAATAAAGGAAGCATATCCTAGAACTGTAGGACTGGGAGGGACCATGATAGGTCATCTAGTCCACTCCCCAGCACTGATGAATGTTGTACGTTGAAACCTAAAAGCATTTTTGTGACTTTTTTTTAGGAAGTATAAAATAACAAGTAATGGAGCAGATGAGAGCAAAAAGAAATATCTGAGATGTTAGATGTGCATGGTCTGCTTAACCTTTCACTCCTCGTTTTTCCTTAAAACTGCAGTGTGAGCATTTATGAAGTGTTGCCCAACCACACCTTTTGAAAATGATTCTCCATAATTAGGCTTGGAAGGATTTTACTTATGGGTAAAGGTCGGTAAATGTCAATTGCACCATACACTCACAGGCCAACAAAAAATATTGCTAGAGATAATCAAAATGTACAGATGAGGCAAAGTAAGAAAAATGCTGCTTGAGAACTTAGAGTTTGGTTTAAGGATATTTACTTTGTATATTTTGACATGCAATGTGGACAATTTGTGTTTTAACAGCTATAAAGCTTTAATGTTTTTGAATATCAGTGTGTACTGTCATTAAGTAATTATTCTCTGACCCACTCCATAATTTCATGCAACTGAAAATTTAAATAGATTAAAAATAAACATCAATATTATTCATCAAGATTATAAAATTAAAAGATAAAATTTTACCAAGCCTTCCCCTAATGGGCACTGTTTATGTATTATTCTGCGTAGCAAATTACAAAACCAATCAGAGAAACAAAATCCTTTCAAACTCAGATTATTTTACCCATCTCCAAGGACAGAAAGCATTTGTTCAGCATACAACTCTATATGGAACTGGGACATTTGTCAGAAGGTTCTATGAATGTGTCTGCCAATTTGCGGACAGACAACAGAGTGGACTGAGCCCACAAGTGGAGTCTCCCACCTTGTGGCTGGAGCCACAGGAGGTATAAAGGCACTGAAAGGGCGGAAGGTAACCTTCGGGGGGGTTAAGAAACACATACAACAACATCTTAAATACTCTTTTTGCTTTTCCTGCTAAAACCCTACCCTTCTACCACCCCCTTGAGGTGTGCATAATACATCTACACTGACTTGTGACTAACACAACCATTTATATCAACACTGCATTCATTACTAGACCCATTAAGTGTGCATTGTGCCCATTGTGAGAGCCAAAGCTCAAACCAGCTTTGTGATCCATAAGCAGCTGCACTACCAAGTAGTCAGAATCTGAGCTGCCGGGGGGGGGGGGGGGGAAAGGGACAAAAAGGGTAGCTTGAGGGCCCCCAAACAGAGTAGCATTTGACCAGGTGCATGGGGTCACAGTATCACTTCATTTTGGTCCAGTTGCCTTTCATGAAGCGACACCCAAGCCAAACCTAAGTGGCTCTGCGACTCTGTGTGCCAGGTCTCAATACCTGGAGAGGGGACGCAGGCCCAGCCTTGCAGGAAAGAAACCAACTCTGCCAGGTGAGAGTGGGGGGGCTCACTCTCCAAGCCTGCCTCCCCTCAGTGTTAATCTTTTGAAGGGTGGGGGATAGCTTCAGATTTTGAGTGACCCTGCTCAGAAGGGAGTCTCTAGGTCATACTTGTCTTCACTAGATGTTAGTCTATATATCATAATATCCACTTCTAAAGAGCCAACATGTTGTTCTCAAACAGTTGGTATCGGAATTTTAAGACATGATTGTAATTAATGAAAACCTTTGCTATGGAACTTTTCCTCAGCGGGAATTAAATGTTTTTTTTCAAATGGAAATGAAATGTAGGATGGCAACTTGTGGAAATAAAGTGTGGATTTTCATCAGCAAGACAGCAGGGTACATAATGAAACAGTGTTCAGAAAAATCACCTACTGTAACATAGTTCTCAATATGAATTGGTAATTTCATATTAACTTATATATATATATATATATATATATATATATGGAATGGCACCCTTTCCTACACAAAACACTGGGGTTTCTCATGCCCAGACTATTATTAAACACTTATTTCTCATGTATATTAGCAAGTTATTTTGTGCACCAAGGAACTGAATTATCTGAGTGTTAGGCAGCTGTTGGATTCTGTGAATGGTAGCAATGAGTTTTTTTTCTATCCTAAACTTTACTTCTCGCATTAGAAAGGTAAGAGCTTGCATCTGTTCCATTTGTACAGTCAGAGAGGTATTTGATGTTGATTCCAAACAAGAATCACTTGCAGGTAATCTTAATTTTTACAATGAAAAGAGATCCCCTTGCACAGAATTTTGGGAAATATGCATATGTTGCGGTTCAATGACAAGACAGCACAAAGCTTTAAGCAAGCAAGCAAGCTGGTTTGCCAACGGACTTCTGCCTGTCAGCTTTCCACCCTCTCCTTTATTCTTTCTCTCTCCCCCCGCACATTACATTCTCCAACAGATAAAAGGAATACACTGGCTTTGTTTAACATTCTTATTTACCAATTTCTATCTACCGCATTCCTTGCTCTCGGGCCTTGAGCCCAGTCCTGGGAGGCTTCCCACGGTTCATGTCATCTGGGCGAGATTCCAAGGTTCATGCCCTTGAGAGGAGCTGTGTGTGCACAGCTCCTATACAACACTCCGGGTGTGCCCTGAATGTTGCCAAGCGCATGAACCTTATATGAATCCTACAATGCATAGCATACTAAAAGCAAAATACAATCCCTTTAAATATATCCTTTTCATTTGTTACTGTGTTTTAGACAAAATAAGCTTTCAAGAAGTGGTAGTCTATTACAAACTCTCCAGACATCTCTAAACTTTCTGTGTGTCAATAGCAAGAAAGATAAATGTCAGTATATCAGTGCATAACAGCAACATTATTGTAAAAAAGGCAATAAATAAGACTCAAGAGGCTGTTTAAAATTACAAAGCAGCAACTTGAACATAAAGATGGTTTAAATACTGCTTTCCTTTCCCCTACACCTAGCAGAGAAAATGAAGAAATGCAGTAGTATGGTGTCAAGGTTCCTCCCCCACTCTGAACTCTAGGGTACAGATGTGGGGACCTGCATGAAAAAACCCCCTAAGCTTATCTTTACCAGCTTAGGTCAAAACTTCCCCAAGGTACAAAATATTACACCCGTTATCCTTGGAATGGCCGCTACCACCACCAAACTAATACTGGTTACTGGGGAAGAGCTGTTTGGACGCGTCTTTCCCCCCAAAATACTTCCCAAAACCTTGCACCCCACTTCCTGGACAAGGTTTGGTAAAAAGCCTCACCAATTTGCCTAGGTGACTACAGACCCAGACCCTTGGATCTTAAGAACAATGAACAATCCTCCCAACACTTGCACCCCCCCTCTCCTGGGAAATGTTGGATAAAAAGCCTCACCAATTTGCATAGGTGACCACAGACCCAAACCCTTGGATCTGAGAACAATGAAAAAGCATTCAGTTTTTTACAAGAAGACTTTTAATAAAAAATAGAAGTAAATAGAAATAAAGAAATCCCCCCTGTAAAATCAGGATGGTAGATATCTTACAGGGTAATTAGATTCCAAAACATAGAGAACCCCTCTAGGCAAAACCTTAAGTTACAAAAAAGATGCACAGACACAAATAGTTATTCTATTCAGCACAATGCTTTTCTCAGCCATTTAAAGGAATCATAATCTAACACATACCTAGCTAGATTACTTACTAAAAGTTCTAAGACTCCATTCCTGTTCTGTCTCTGGCAAGAGCAGCATACAGACAGACACAGACCCTTTGTTCCTCTCCCTCCTCCCAGCTTTTGAAAGTATCTTGTCTCCTCATTGGTCATTTTGGTCAGGTGCCAGCGAGGTTACCTTTAGCTTCTTAACCCTTTACAGGTGAGAGGAGCTTTCCCCTGGCCAGGAGGGATTTCAAAGGGGTTTACCCTTCCCTTTATATTTATGACATATGGTATGGGTATAAAAACCGAGATGTGACTTGTTTGCTAAAGTTATTTACAAAATAATTACAGTAGGTATCAATCTATGCATCCTGAAAGATAAATAAAAGGAGAACAAAATTAAAATGAGTCATAGATCTCAATGTGTATTTTGTTTTTGGCTTGTTGTTAAAGTTTATGGAATTCATTTTCTGCCATTCTTGGGTGCAGTATGAAGCAAAGCTTTTAACACCATGAAGCGTGGGTGAACAGGCTGATATTCAAATGTAGATCATATTGAAGATCTTAATAGTTGGGAAACATTCAGATACTCCTTCCCATATAAATATTAATCTATTTTAATCAAATCCCTGTACCTTGATAAATGCTTACTCACCTCTAGTTCTAATTCTCAAAAATGTCATCGAAGTGCATCAGGAAAGAGCAAGGGTTATCCTCATAGCCCTGTTCTGGGGTAGGCAAATGCAGTAATCGAACCTTCTCCACCTCTCTGTTACTTGCCTCTCTGCCTTCCTCTCAGGAACAATCTCCTGTCACAGACCTCTGGGACCCTGATCCATCCCAACTCCTCCTCCTTAAACCTGAAAGCATGGTTCCTAAGTGGTTCTCGAGCATGGAGCTAACCTGCTCAGATAAGGTCCAGTCAGTTTGCCTATCTAGCAGGAAATCCCGTACCCACAAAGCTTACCTTCAAAAGTGGAAACACTTCCATTCCTGGTGTTCTTCTCACTCTTGAGCATTAGAGGTTCCACTTTCCAAGATCCTAGACTATTTATTTTATTTTAAGTCACAAGATCGATCAATGAGATAACTCAGAATACATTTGGTTGCTGTGACAGCCTTCCACTCGTCCAATGAGCACATCTCACTTTTTGCCCACCCCACTATGGCCAGATTCTTCAAGGACTTACACAATTTATTTCCCTGTACGGACCTCCAGACGGATCTTAAATTGGTTCTCTGTGCCCTGAGGAAACCCTCCTTTGAACAAAGGCTACCTGTTCTCTCCTCTCCCTGTCCCTCAAGACTTTCTTCCTTATAGCTATTACTTCAGGTAGATGAATAGGAGAGCTTTGGGTTCTTAAGGTTACAATGCATCCCCATCCTTGCTTCCTTCCTGCGGTCTCTTCAGTATACCATATCAATCAGATCCGCATGCCAGTGTTCTACCAGAAGCCTCATGCCTCCAGACTCCCAAATATAATCTGCATATGATTTTATCCCCTAATCTAAATATCACTCCATTTCAAATACTAAGGTTTTGTGAATCCAGAGACAGCACTAAAAATCTTACAAGAAAGCATGTTGTACTAGTGAGATTTCCAGACCGTAGCAGTTCAACTGTATTCATAAAAATCTATCTAAACAAAACCTCCAAACATTTACTGTTTATCACCATCCATCACTTTTAGTACACTTTCAGCAATTTCAAGTACGGCATCTTGCTGAGAACAACAGCCTGGATCATAAATAAACATTTTTCCCATTGTATTGTTTATTTTAGAACAAAGCCTGAATTGATGTTCCAAGATCCAGCAGGACTTTACATATGTACACTCTTCCCCTTTGTAATTCTGATTAAAACCTTGCTAAATTACAGAAAAAAAAATGTGAAGATTGTTATCTTTTACACTTTTTAATCCTTACAGTGAATGTTAACAGGCTGTAAATGATAAATGACACATTTGATGATATGATAAACAAGTTTTGGATTGGCAGTTCATGGGTTCAATACTTCCTACAACCAGAAAATATTAAAAGTTAATTTGGTTTCTAGAGAGCCCAAATGGACTTTATGGTGGTCACAAAGCACCAGAGAATGCACTCAATTAAGAAGTTAAAATCATCAGTTCCCCATGACTTGCATCTTGTACTGCTTCTTGGTTCATATGCTGCTTTGAGTATGGTTAACAGAAATTGTGACATCCACATTGTTGTGTCTCACGATCTTGGAATTCTTCGTTACTTGCAAGTTACCATTGTAGGGTTAAATTTACCCATAGTATGCAGGACCCTAATCACAATGAGCACCAACTTGGGATATTTAGGTGGAGAGTACAAACAGACATTAGTGTGTATGCCTTGTGCATTGCAGAAGGGGTTTCCATGCCAAACTACATAGACACACCAAGGAAAAATTCAATGGGACTGGGCCAGGCAAAGGGCAATGGCTTTACATGTAACTAGGACAGAGTAGCTCTGAGCCTTACCTCAGCAAATAAATAGGCAAAGTAGTAGCTTTGAGGGCTATAGCCTTGTGCTCTTACCTGAACCCTGATTTAATATAACCTATCTGCATAGAGCCCAATTACTGCAGGAGAAGTGACTGACATCTTTTAAATCAAAACCCTCTATATTACAGTATAAAATGGCACAGCATGAGGAGCAGTAATGTTATACCACAAAGCTGAGTACAATATTCATAGAGTAAAGTTTACTTGGCTTATTTAATGGCATTTTCCCAGGTTTGAATTAGCTTACAGTTCTGCAAAATTGAAGTAATTTTACAAAAAGTTGAATTTTTTTGATGAAGGGGTTGAAATTTCATGTGCAATATTTTACAGTGCCCTCATATATATTTTTGGAAACAGAACATGATATTTTTCTCTTCAAAGTTCACACTTTAGAATTTTGAAAAAGCTGCTAGTAGAGACATCCCCCCAAAAGATGGCGTGTCTCTCTTCCAATTCTAACTTTTCCTTGGTGATAGCAATAGTATAGGATGGTATTGCCCAATAAAGCAAAATAAACTCTCTATGCTGGTGAAGGTGGAATATGTTATGATGGTATTAGAATAACTTTAGCCTGCATAAAGTGAGACATTTTGCTTCTCTAATGCCTCTTCCCAGCTAAACAGTATTTCACTTTCTGTAAAAGAGTTCCCCAGAGAAGCATTATAGAGAAGCAAAAATAAAGAACTGTTTGGGAGGGTCCAGATTGGTCAAATCATGCTGCTCTGAATGTATATCTCTAAGTGTAATGTCCAATAAATTTCTATGTGTGTAAGTCCATATAACCGAACACTCCTGAGAATGAAAAGGGTAAAGGAGGTCTTTTCAGCACAGGACACTATATTGTTTGTCTTGCCTGCACTAGATTATGAATGTTTAGGCAATAATTTCAGAATAGAGGCCCCAATTCAGCAAGACATTGACACAGATTCTTAAATTCTATTGACCTCAATGTGGATTTTTTTTAAATACAATTGTGATTATCATGTGCCTGAGGTGAGTGCTTAAATATTTTGCTGAATTTGGGCCAGAAGTTATGACTGATGAAAAAACATCTGAATACTAGTGACTTCATATTTTGGATCTGGATCCAAATCTGAACATCCTTAACATTTGGAGTTGTTTGGATTGAGGATTTTGGTTTGGCACATTACAGAAAAAGGGGCCAGAAGTTTGAATCAAGATCTGAATTTTCCCTTTGTGTTTCTGGCTCTGTGGTTTTGATTTGAACCTCTCTCTACTTGAAATATATAAACAGAAGTTTCATACTAGACTTGTATATTGTTAAAAATACAGTGGTGACAAGTTATTTACTGGATTAGCACAAAATAACTGTAGTAATACCAGGAATGAATATTAATATAAATATATTGATATATATAAAATATATATTACATAAAATATTATATATATTCATTCCTGGTATATATATATATATATATCCTTGTTTCTAATGGCTCAGCCTGAGTAATACAACAAAGAAATAATCTATAATATTGTGTGGTATTTTGCAGTAACTTACAGCACTGTAGTAAGGAAGGGTTGTTTATAAATTCATGTACAGCATGGGAGAATATTCTTCATGACCAGAATAATTTTGCAAAGAAAATTTTGGCATTAATGGCTTCATTGAAATGCGAGCTTTGCAAAAAGATTTACAACAATAAATTTATGGGTGTATCAATTTGATAAAGTATAATAATAATAATTATTAAAAATATGTACCTGCACAGTTATAAACAAAGCCCTATAATATTTGTTACATTCCTCTTCTTCTAGGTTTTGTTTGTATATTCTAAACAGAAATAAATAATGTCACTCCTTTGTAGCTTGATTCCATCATGAATGGCTTCATCTCATGTAGAATTGCTTAAGGGTTCCAGTGTTATCAAATCCTTATAACTGACCTTCCATCAATTATTTTAAGTTTCAGTGCTGGTTTTCAGTTGGAATTATTTGTACTGTTCTTATCTTTTATAAATATTTGGTACATATTTGCAATCACTTATCCCTTTTACTCATTGTTTTTGTCAGTGGTAAATATATTTTTTTCACTACTCATGAAATTTCCTATAAGCATCTCATGTTTTATTAAATACTTCATGCCTTTAACATGCCCTGTTTTGTTTTTTGACCTCTAGGTATTAAATAAGAGCTTGATGTCAAGAACAGTGAACTGTTTTGTAGTTTGGTTAAATCAGGCAGCACTTACTAGGTTAAGATATTCAATCTTTTTTTGTTGTTGTTGTTGTTGGTGGTGGGAGGAGAGCTATCTGCCAAACTTGTCGAGACCGGAATGTTCACAGAATCACCTACATGAATGTTATTGGCTGCAGCATATTTTCAGGAAGCCTTTAAAAGATCCATTATTGAACATGTTGCTTGAATTCAGAGTTAAAAACAAATCAAAACCCTTTTACAATAAACACTTACTTACTTCTCTTGGATTATGTGCTTCATTCTCTATTATCCTTCAGAAGATGATTATTTTAGCTCATCTCAGGCTTATCCTACACTAATTCAGAAATCTTGGTTTCAGGGCCAGAATCTTCCCCTGCAATATAGTGTTCACACCATTCTGAAGGTAATAACTAGACCTCCCTTTCTATGGTTATTACATCTCAGAATACTAGTAGTACTCGGAGTCTGAACTATGGAGGTAATATGTAGATATGCAGACAAATAATTCAGCCTCCTTCAATTCTGTGTTACTAAAGATTGATCTTACTGAGCGATGGTTGCAGTATTTAGCAATCAGTAGCCCAAAGACAATAAATAGTTTGAAATCCCTTTTCACATTTGTTTTTTCCTCCCCCACACAATGAAATAAAGTTTGGGAGTAAATTTATCTATTGACCAGAATCTGTTTATACCAGAGCAGAATGTGATGCTTAATCTATTCAATACTAATGGATCAGATGATCCTTCCCCACATGAGAGGACTAGGGAGGTAGAAACTGTCGTCAGATGCTTGGCAGCTTATGTGTGTTCTTTCTGCGTGCTACACTGGCTCTGGCCAAATAGCCCATACAGCAGGCTCTGACTGAACTGACCAATAAGACTACAAGACTTGGTTTAGTATTGGAGGCACCCATCCAGGTTTATTGCCAACGAAGCACAGTGCTAATGGCCCAGCTCAATGGTTATAGGTACAGTAACACATGTCTGCCCATGACAATGGACCACCTCAGTGGCAGGTCTTTCTACTGCACCCTAGGCCAGATGACATATCCCAACATTTATAGACTGAGAGAAACAACTTATCACCTTATGCGTTTCATGACATGTTTGTTACCTCCCCTTGTACTTTCCTCCTGATGTTTAAGACCAAACATTCCTATTCACCACCTGTCTTTGTACTTTTACTCCTGATGTTTCACACAAAATATCTCTATTCATCGCTTTTGTCAAAGCATTTTATAGTGTGCTAAGTTAGGGTTACCTTGGGCTGGTCTGCTGGTATGTATTTACCTATTTGGTGTGTTTTAGCAATGCTAGCAATACTGGTGCCGAGTCCGTGTACCAGTCACTGACTTGCAGATAAGCATCTGCTTTTGACAGGGCTTGATTGTTGCTCATAGAATAACTTTTGCTGACTTTGGTTCAGGCCTCAGACCTTATACCAGGTCCATGTTTCAGCCTCTCTATTTCTACTACAGAAAGGATATTCAAGGTTCCCATTTCTTGGCATTTTTCTTGGCCATCTCTTCTGGGGAAAATGGGAAAAGGAGACTCAGGTTCATTAAGGAAGCTTAAGTGGTGCTTAAAATTTGTGAGAGGTCTTTACACAATGGTAACTATCACCCTCAGCATGCATAGAACTCTCATGGGAGTTCTACACTTGCACTATGGGTAAAACTCAGAATTCCAAAGAATTTTCCCATCAGAAGCCCAATGTTGTTTCCTTTGAAATCAATGGGAAAATTCCCATTGGCTTCAGTAGGTACAAGACTGGGCTTTACAATAAGACAATTTTAAGGCAGGTTAAAGTTTGGACCTACAAATCATTATGGTCAACCTTTTTCCAATTGCCCTTTTGGATGATGCCATAAGTGTCAGTAAAAAGACAATATTTTTCAACTGGATTGACACTAGATTGCCATCTGAATAATTTCTTAGGAGAATGTATGTATAGGTGAAGTCAATCTGGAAAATGCCACCATCCTAAAAGCTAATTAATCAATAAGACATGACAAACCATGCTGCAGTACAAATTAATACATATCTCAGGTGCACAAGAGGTGATGCACAGAGCTTCTGGTGCACCCAAACCATGTTTATTAAAATGACCTTATGGTGGATGAAGTAGGAATTTAACATGTCTATCTGCACTTTTTTAAAGTTGTAATTAGTAAGGTTTGAGGAAGTTGTGGACAACTGAAATAGAAGGCTTTAAAAGTTCATTACCTTCTTCAAAAATATTCCTTACTTTTAAAGTGGGGAATTCCACTAGAACTAAAATGAATGAGTGCTAGCACGAGCATTTGGATAAAATCCTGAGATGAGATGAGCAATGTAAGCTCCCATTGTCATGTTTTCAGGTATGGTTACTATGAAAAGACCAGTCTATTTCCTTATTCCAGACTGTTTATAAACAAAAATATTTCTGACAAATGCAATTTATTGTAAACATCGATCACTTAAAAGTTTAGACACAACTACAATATTAACTCTCTTTTTCTAACTATTCAATTTAATTCCAATACAGGAAATATACAGATCATAACTTTTCCATTTCAAATGACATTGAATGAGATTTTGTTTTCAATTATGTATTCAATTATGATCACAGTCCACCTCCTAAGGTTTCATGTTAAGATAAAAACATGTCACAGTCAGAAAGTCTGCCTCATCAGAAACCCTGTTGTGAAGTTGTTACCATGAAACCTTGCCAGATGGAATTATTCTGAATGATCTCAATTTGTTTATAGCTAATTTAAACTGATTCTCTGTGGTAAGTAAATTTTATATCATTATACCACAAAGAATTAACATATATTAAATCTCTCTTTAAATTCCAGAACAGTTGAGCTGCTGTTTGCCCATCAGTGTATCAATGTGGAGAAAGGAATTAAGCATTTGAAATGTGTACAAATGAAAGGGAAAAAAGCAAACATACTGTCTTTGGAAAGATGATCACATAGTTGAGGCACTGGACTAGGACTCAGGAAAGCTGGGTTCAACCTTGGTTCTGCCAGAGATTTCTTGTTTGACCTTGGGAAAAACACTTGATCACTTTCTGCCTCAGTTGCCAATCTGTGAACAGGGGGTAATACCTCCTTTCTCATAGTTTTTCTTGTATATTTACCATGTAAGCTGCTCAGGGAGGGGAAGGGACTGGCTCTAACTTTTGTACAGTGTTTGTACAGCACTTCCACAGTGACACTATCATATCAGAAGGAAGTCCAATGTATTTTATTACAAGCAAATATTAATGTGTGCTTAAAATACTCTTATTTGTAGGTGTTCATTTTTTAAATCTATATACATACAGCTCATAGTGGATGAAATCCTGACCTACTAAAGTCAAAGGCAAAACTCACACTGAATTCAGAGGGGTGAGGGTCCAGCATCTTTAAAACTGTAGGCATGCTGATTTGAGTGTCATTATAAACCTAAAATCTGTCCCATATCCATGAATCTTTCTGGAGAACATAGGCTGAATTTTAGGTAAAAATTCTATAGAACTATGGCTGTCCCATGATTTTGACATCAAATGTTCACTTAATTTCGTGGTACAATTCACTTATCGTTTTTAGTTCTTGCCAACCTAAAAACTCAAACCAAATCCATGTAAACTTAAATAAATACCTGTAAAGGGAGAGCGGGGCTGAGATCCCGTGAAGTTTCACATTCTTCTGTTCATAGATTCTTCACAGGCTCCCATATCTTGAAGTCATTCTTGCTTATTGTTCAAAGCAGCACTCAGCCAGCCCAACACAGTATCTCTGGTGCTTATATGGTCTTCATTACCATAGTATTTGAGCACAGTCTCTAACTGACTTACCCCAACACCACCTTTCTGAAATAGGGAAGTAATATTTCCCCCCATCCCAATTATTCCCCTATTTTTCCCAGTATATAAAATCTCCATTTTAAAAATAGGGAACTAAAGCACAGAGGATGAAATCTTGGCTGCACTGAAGTCAATATTACAGACAATGGTGTGCATCCACAAAGGGGCTTTAGCACTCCAATTCTGAGCATTGTAATGCCTAACTTTTAGGCAACTAGAAAATAATTGAATTAACAATGGGATCCACAGAGCCTGTGTTAGACACGTAGGCTCCCTGTACAATGCCTGGGGAGAGGGATTTGTGCCTAAGAACACAATCCACAAAAGCCAGCAAGCTAGGCAGGGAGCCATCTAAATTAGCTAATGGGAGCTGAACAATGAGGGGTGTCTACTAAGTCCTGCCCCCCTCATGGAATTTGATGCCTAAGTGTGGTTGCAGGGAGACACCTCTCTCTGATTAGTAATCCATAGCTGGGAATCCCTTTCCTGGAATCAGGTGGCTTAGGTGCCTAAGTTATTTCCTTCAAGGAATGTCAGTAATGGTGGTAGCGGCAGCCTTATAACTTTTAGCCCAGTTGATTAGAGCACTCACTCAGGATGTGGAAGACCTGGGTTCAATTCCCCCACTGCCTGATGAGGAGAAAGCATTTGAATGGAAGTCTCACATGGCTCAGGATAGTGCTCTAACCACTGGACTACAGAATATCCTGACATTAATCCCCCCCTTGAAGCTGTTTCACTTTGTATAAATACTTGAATAATCATTGGGTCCAAGAGAGAGAATGACTCTAGCCTGATGGATAAGGCACCCACTTGGGATGAGGGACACCCAGGGTCCACTCCCCCTACTTCAATGACTCATTATCTATATATATAGCGGAGCAGCTTCAACTGAACAAGATCCACATCAGGCCCCAGTGGTTAGAGCGTGTGTGTGAGAGACTCTTGTTCAACTCCTTTCTCCCCATCAAGTAGAGGGGGAAATTAAACTCTGTTGTACCACCTCCTCATGTAGCTGGATTTTGAATGAGTCCCAGTATGTGGAGGAATGCCTATATATTCCTGGTTTATAGATTTCACTGGAGCTTAGGTGAGAATCAGGTACAGGAAAAATGTAAGCACCAACAGGATTGGGTACAAACCAAGAGGGTGTTTTGTATATTGCCATGGTGCCAGAACTGGAATTTAGGCAGCTAAATCTGGGGTACATAGGCCTTTAAACCTTTGCGGATCTGGGCCTGAGTGAACTCACCCAAGATCAAATAGGAAGTCTTTTGTGGAACAGAAAAATGAACCCAGAGCTTCAGAGCCGCAAGCTAGTGCCTTAACCCATTGTCCATCCTTTTCTCTGGAAAAGGAATAAATATATGACATTTAATAAATTCAGGATGATACCAAACTGGGAACAAAGACATTTGAGAACTGAGAGATTATGAAAGATCTAGATAATTTACAAAAATGGGATGTGAAAAGTCTATGATGAGATTTAGACTTTAGACAAAATTAAGGAGGTGAAAATAATACTAAGTAGATGTAAAAATGGGGGCTGTTCTGGTTGAAAATAGCAAGCAAGGGCTATCCTGGCAGTCTTGTGAGGTAATGGTGTAGTGTGGGAATTCTGAATTCATATCCCAGTGAAAATCCCTTGCTGTTTTGTCTATGTGGGGGGGGACTAGGAACAACGTGAAAGCAAATTGATCAGCTGCTGGAGGTCATGTCTCGCACAGCTCTCAAGTGGGCCCATCTCAGGGATGTTCACAGCAACTCTAAAGGATAGAAGCTGCATCCAGTCCTCCTTGATCAGTGACAGTCCTTCATGGCTGCTTGTGTTAAGAAGAAAAGCAATGCTGAAGAGAAAGATCTTGGTAGGATAATTCAGAGCAATCTGCTTAGAATGTGATGCTGTTGCTAAAAAAAAAGCTAGTTTTATACTGGATTATATTTTCTGCCTGGATGCACAATGTGTACAATTATATCATCAGCATGAGAGTGTATAGAATGTATTTTAGAGGGCTCCTATGGGGGGCCTAGAGGGAAATTGTATACCATCTCATTACCAATTAAATTGTCTGCAAACTTTAGCAATTGACATTCTTACCTTATTCTTTGATCAGCTTTTTATTTAGAATAATTAAGTTTTCAGAACCATAGAATAATAGCATACAAGAATTCTGACTGCTGATGCTGCTTAGTTAGGGGAAGAAGGAGGAGGTGATGTGAGAAGGCTGTTGAAGGGAAGTCTGAATCTTCAGAAAAAAGAGTGAGTTTGAACAGCAGAAAAGTTACATGCTGTGATTCCATGCTAAGCAACGCCTTCTGACAGAAACTAGCAAATGAAGCAGACTTTAGACTGTCTCTTTTCTTGCTTGTTTCCAGGTAGTAATACAACCACCCTAAAACCTTTCAGAAGAAGAAATACTGCAAGACAGTAGAAATAAATCCTGCAAATAGAGGAACCAGGTGGAGAATGTGAAGGAGGCAGTAACACATGCTGTGGGGCTTAGCAATAGGAAAGCCAGAAACATGCTTTGTACTGAGCTGTCTTGACAATTTTGGTTTAATCCTTTCTGATTCCTATTAGCATTTGTTTGCTATCTTTGTAAATCTGCATTGAACCACTATTTCCGAGACATTTATCTGCCATTCTAATAGATGTGGCACAATCCTCAGCTCAAGTTTATCAGTTACATTGATTCTCAGTTACATTCTCTTTTTAAGCAAATCCAAATACCTAGAAACAGATTGTTTGAGCTGTAGCTTTTCCCATCTCTGGAATTATTGTTAGCCTTCATCTTCCACTACAATCCTTGCAGCTATTATCAGCATAAAATATCCCCATGGGCTACCTTTCCCCTGCAGCAATGAGACTATCTATTCTGCTGAATTTAATATAATGTTGATGGCTGCTGAAAACAGTCACAGATACATAACCTACTACAATTTCCCTTTCCATCAACTGTCATTTTATAGTTTCCAGGTTTAGTATATCCCTGTGAAGAGAATAGCCTGTCACCTACTGTTACACATTACTACAATATGTAGTAATGCAGATTATCCTTGATTTCCTTAGGATTTCTCAGATGGTCTGCATCCCTCCCTACAGGGAAGTGCACTTTTCAACCATCTCTACCACATCTTGCTAGAGATTCTTCAGGTAATTTATGAGACACAGAGCCAGATTAATCTTTCATCCCAGAGGTTCCCAAATGAGCTGATAAATTTCTATACAAAATGCAGCTACTTGTGAGGTAGAATGAGGCAGCATACATCAAAACTATGCTACCATTTATGACAAGAATGGAAGACTATTGTACCCAATTAAAACTGCCACGGGAGTTTGTGTAGATGAATTTATTGTAGAAACAGGAATTATTTTAGTTACAGATGGTAGCATCACCTATAATTAAGGTTGCCCAACATATATTCTTAAATTGAGCTTTCAAAAAAACATTTTGGCATGAATTTTTGGGTACCATTTTTCAGATGCCTTTAAAGGGGCCTTAATTTCAGATGGTGGGTGCTCAGTACTTTTCAAAATCAGGCCCTATTTCTATAGCACACAATTGCTGTGAGAGATTTAATAATATTTTAAATGAGCTTCTCAGACAGAAGATACTATAGAAAATGGTAAATATTATCAAGAGCTTTTCAACAGGAAGCAAAAATTAATTCATATATATATATATATATATTGCACACAAGAAGCTTTTTACACATGGTCTGTAGATATATTTTGTTAGGATATAGATATTCAGGCCTGTCTGTAAAGGCCTATACTCTAAGAATTTAGGTGCATTCTTATCACTTGGCTAGTTATAGAGGTATAAAAGAAAGAATCAAAATCACTGTCTGCCGGTGTAAGGTCCTTGTCTTACTGTGACAGTCTGAGGCCCTGTTCTTAGGCTAAGGCCTTTGGCTAAGCAGCAGAGGCAGCCATAAGCTGGGAAGCGACCGGTCACATCCTCACATTCCAAACTAGTCACATTGAAATCAGGTGCTATTGGGCTGTTAGGAATACAATCCTGTCCTGATAGTGCCTATAACCTCCAGAGAAAGGGAAGTGCCTAGAAAATGTAAAAGGAAACTTAGTGTGATAGCATCCTGTCTGGCAAGAACTCTCTTATCAATAGCTGGAATGTGAAATCCTCACTTCTGTATTGTTTTGTCATTATAGTTCCCACTTTGCTATTGTTTGTCTGTATAATCTCTGTCTGGTTCTGTGATTATTCCTGTCTGCTGTATAATTAACTTTGCTGGGTGTAAACTAATTAAGGTGGTGGGATATAATTGGTTAAATAATCATGTTACAATATGTTAGGATTGGTTAGTTAAATTTCAGGAAAATGATTGGTTAAGGTATAGCTAAGGAGAACTCAAGTTTTACTATATAGTCTGCAGTCAATCAGGAAGTGGGTGGGAAATGGGAACAGGGAATGGGGAAATTGGAATCATATTTTGCTAAAAGGGGAAATGGGAACAGGGAATGGGGGTGGGGAAATTGGAATCATGTTTGGCTAAGGGCAGGAATGGGAACAGGGACACAGGTGTAAGGCTCTGTGGTGTCAGAGCTGGGAAGGGGGACACTAAGGAAGAAAACTGGAATCATGCTTGCTGGAAGTTCACCCCAATAAACATCAAATTGTTTGCACCTTTGGACTTCGGGTATTGTTGCTCTCTGTTCATGTGAGGAGGACCAGGGAAGTAAGTGGGTGAAGGAATAAGCCCCCTAACATATTTGAGCTCTAATCATTGCATGGTCAAACATGTAACAAATTTGCATATGCAAGATCATTTTTCATTTCTTGGTGTAAAGTGTCACACCTCAGGGCAACTGCACCTGTATTTCCCCTCAGTGGTCCACCAAGAGCATCCAATCTCAGGCTTCTGGCTCCCCAGTCATCACCTCACTTGGGTGGAGACACTTGAGGTAAACCTGAATGTTTTTTTTTTCCAGGCTTCATAGTTCCCTGCCTACATTGTGAATTCCCCAGCAAATCAGACTGTCTAAGGTGGCCTGCCTTGTCTTCTCCTCAGAGGCTATAAACAGTGTAATTGCCCATAGGTATAATTTGCCACACAGCCCTTTCTAAGCAAGCACATTTATTCTTAAATTGAAAGCATTACAGAGAAACATATTAAAAACAATAACAGAATCTACACACATGCTAATAAGCTTACCAGAAATGACAGCAACTCCATCAAGATCTCTGGCAGCTAATCAGGACTTCAAACCCCACCAAGGAGTTTTGCTGTGATCACAAGACCATAAACTCTGTTAGTGCAGAACTAGTACCCCCATGAATAAGTCAAGTCCTTCCAACCATTTCCCAGAAAGCACTGGGGCCTCCCTTGGGCAGAAGGTCCTGTCTGCTTGCTGGATTAGAAAGAAAGCTTGAGTCAGTTTAAACTCAGGCAATTTATCCAAAAGACCTTTCTTTGTCTCAGTCTCTGAAGAATGCAGTTTGAACCAGCACATGTGAGACTCTCCAAGTGGTGGTACTTGTCCTGAGACATAACAATCTGAGGGAATTTGCCTAATCATGCTCCACTGTTCTTAATTCTTGGAGGAGCTCTGTTCACCCTCCGCAATGGAATTACATACAATGATACATAAACATAACACAGCAAGGTCTCCCAAATATATTTGAGAATTGCTATACCTGTCACACTGAGTTTTTCTTCAGACTAATACTTTGTACTTTTATAGCACTTCCTCTCTGATAAATTGAGTTCCAACCTTACAAATATAATTAAACACCACCTCACAACCATCCTGCTTATGTCACTTGCGTGTTCTACAAGCTTCTGCAAGTCCCCTCCCAATGGAGCTATCCTGCAGGACCTAGGTTCCCCAGGACTTGACTCCTCCAGCCCTTGAACCAGATGAACATGAACCACACACACAAACAGAACAAGTGTGAGCGGACTGGGTCAATCAGCACTTTCAAGCTGACCCCTTTATATGTCCCTGGTATCAATAGGCTGGGCCAAGCAATACTTTCAGCTGTCACCCTTATATGCCACCAGTTTAACATGTCTGTCCCCACTTTCACATCACAATTGTACTAGTAGTAACCCACTTCATGAGCAAACCCCACAGTATTTTGGGCACTGCAGGGATCTTTAGCTTAGGTAAAAGAAGCGTTGCTGCAGAGTAAATGGGGGAAGCTAAAAATACAAAAGAGTAAAGTTTAGAGAGAGAGAGAGAGAGAGAAGCAACCAGCTTAACCATAAAAGTTATTTATTGAATAATAGTGATAACTACACAAGGAGAGCCTAAACCAACATAACAGTTACATTATTAAAGGTTAATACCTGAGGTAGAAAAGAAAACAGAGAGAGAGGGGGATCTCACCCACTCCATGGAGCTTGAACTGGTTGGGGTTTCCTCAGTCCGCACCGGTTCCAGCAGCTCTCATTGGCCTGGAGCAGTGAACTGTGGCCACTGGGAGCCACGATCGACCGAACCTGCAGACGCAGCAGGTAAACAAATCAGCCTGGCGCACCAGGGACTTTCCCTGCACAAGCGGCAGAACAAGTTTGGGAACCACTGGGCTAGACAATAGGAGCTGATCACTCTCGGCTTTGGGTGGTGTTTTCTTCCAGGGAGCTCACAATGCAACTAGGCTTTCAGTATTTTGGATATCAATCAAGGATTTATTACTAGAATTGGTCTGATAGCTGCTGAGCTGGGTGTGTGCAGGAGTAGGTTCATTAACATGTGGAGCAGAGATCCCCCATGATGCAGAGCTTCCCTGCTTTTCTGGTCCCAGAGTTCAGTGCAGTTCTCTGTTCTCCATTCTGTATGCAATTTGAGATGTCTCCCTGTCCCATCTTTCATGCAGATGAGGCTAGGGGAGTTGTCTCTGTTTTCCATGCTGTATGCTAATGGAGATGTCTTAATCTTGTCACCCTTGTCAGGAGGGGTCCAGGTTGTCTCCCATCTGCCCTTCATTGCTCTCTGCAAGTCTGTTCTCTGTTAGGTTTTGGTTTAAGCAGAGGCTGCTGGGGGAGTGTCTTTCATGAGTCAGACAGGCTGGATACTGCACCCTAGTTCCCCAAGAACAGAACTGACTGGTATCAGTGCTCACATACAATGGAAGACCAACAAGCCAGAAGGTGACTGGGACACTGTTGTGACATTGTGTTGCTGTTTGACAAGCTCAAAAAAGCATTGCCATGCACTTCAGTTGTGAGATACCTCAATGGGTTTTGATCCCCTGCAGTACTAACAGAGCAGACAATTGGAGTACCTCCCAGAAACTCAACACCTTTGGCTGTGATTTTGTGCTGTGGAGACCTTTAATGCACTTTAATGCCATCATTGAGTAATATTTTTGTTTCATGTTAACTGCTCGGTTGCAGGTTGGATCATGGGGAGCACTTAAACTTTGTCACAGTAATTAAAGAAACAGTTATGTACGGAATTTGGAGGAACTTACTATTCTGTCTGACACTATATCTCACGGGTCTTATCAGATGATATTCACAATCGCTCCCATGACATGACTACTTCCATGATTGCCAGTAGTAACTATTGGTAGGGATAGGAGAGTCATTAAGCACTCAGTGTCACATATTTTCACTGTTACTTCTGTTTCCTTTGTATTCTCCCTTAGTTATCAACAAAGACAAAGATGTTTCATTTAACTTTGTCATCTGGTTTCCATTGTGGTACTTTGGACAGTGACAGTTATTTCACAGCATACCCCTTTGCCATGAACCCTTTAAATACCCCTCATTCTCTCCCTGCCCCCCCGCACACACACACGGTTGTGGGGAATGGCTTGTGGGTAGAATGTTAGTATTTCCATAGCACCGGCTTTTACAGAAATCGCATGTACTGTGAATCATGCTACCTCATTCCAAACTTCAGGGAAGCATCATATTGATTATACTTGTTAAAAAAAAAAAAAAAGTGCACACACAAGTGAAGTGAACTGTAACTTTTATGTACATACATGAAACCTGCCTAGATTCATTTCTAACAGGAAAAAATGAGCAAAATTCCCTCAGAAGTGGACAAACATTACTTTTTGGGAAGACGTCTCTACACACTTCGCTTCCCCCTGAGAAGGTGGGAATGCCCACTGAATATTGTGTGGGGTGACAAATGGGGGATGTCTCCTGGGTGGGGTTTGGGAGCTGAGCATGGGCTACAGGGACAGGATGGGGCTTATCGTTCCCCTCCCCCATGATCTGGGGAGGTTCTCCAGTGAGGTGTTTCAGGTTGTGTCAGAGTATGTTGTGGCCATCCAGCATGCTCCTTTCCAGCAGAGGTGTGAATGGAACCACCACCTCTTCAGCAGCCTGGCCTGCAGCTGGAGGAGAAGGTGCTTCCAGTTCCAAGAGAGGAGTGGTGTTAATGGCAGCTGAGGAGCCAAAAAAGCATTCCACCCACAGATGAACTAGGGACTGCATGATCCCGCTTCCTCTGTGTGCAATCCCATTGACTGTGCTCTCTCTCTCGCCATTTTCAGGAATGCCTCATCCTGCCCAAGAGCCCAATCCTCTCTTGTCCTAAAGAAAATCCAATTTCTTCTGACTCCTCAGAGGGGGCTTCCTCAAGGAACTCTGCCAGGTAGAGATGCAGAATCACATGGTCTTCCTCCTCCAACTCTTCTGGGACTTCCTCAGAGGTCCCAGCTGGTTCATCACTCTGTCCCTCCTGGGCATCCCATCATACAATGAGACTGTCAGGGTTGTGGAGTGGGTTGTGAGTGACTTCGGGCTCCATACTCCCAGCCTTGGAAAGCACTCAGTCTAGACCTTCTTCACACAGGCATGTACTAGGACCCCTCCCAGAGCAACTGTTCAAGTCCTTCTCAGGGAACGCCAGTCTCCTCCAGCTTCTGTGAAATCCCCCCAGTACAGGTGAATGTTCCAGCCAACTCAGATGAAGTTGTGGAAGACAGTAAAGTGTGGACAAAGGCTATGAGGCTAGACAGCTGTTCTTAGACCATGAGTCATGATCAATAGATTGCAGCAGAAAACTGTTTTGAAGTGCTCAGCTCAAGTCGTTGCTACTGCTGGCAAGGTGGGAGTCAGCGACTTTTATACCTTTGTGTAAGGATCAGTCAGCAAAGGGATCAATGCATTGTGGGAGTGGCCCTGGAGGACTATTGATAACCCATAACCTGGTGTATGCCCCTTGATCCCATCCACACAGCACTGCAGAATGGATATAGGGCCATGCCATAGTAAAGGCAAGCGTCATACCCAGACCCCTTATGCATGCAAACTTTCATTCACTGGATCCTTCGGAAACATGCTGCAGGGCTTCAGATGTGGAAAGCAGGGACATTTTTGGCACAAGAACACAGGTAACTATAGCCACTCCTAAGTGTAGAAGCACCCTTAAATAGAGCAAGTGACAAATGAAAGTGTGTGAAGTGTTTTGCCAAAAGTTACTCTGGGAAGACCAGAGGCAAAACAACAAGAATAAAGTTCACCACAGGCTCTCGTTTGAACATTAATCAACCTCCCCAGGTTGCATTTTATTGCAGGGAGTCCAGATTTGACCCAAATTGACACAACCTTGGCAAAAGTCTCTAGCTGTATTCTCTCTGTGCTGCTTTGCAAGCATTAAACTATAAACCTACAAGCTAACTGCTATGTCTATCTGCATCAGTCCCCAGAGAGCAACACATCTTTCTTTTAAGGTGTTGATCCCAACAGGTTTAGCTGCATCTAACTAATTCTTAGCTGGACCTGCTGCTGAACACCACTTGAGAATTAACCCCTGAATCCCCAGACCATTGTTTGTCTTAGCGGGGAGGCAGGTTGCAGCAGGGTTTCAGGGTTCTGTCTAGGCTCACAGGCCCCAAAGACCTATATATCTATCCCAGTCACACAGGACATACTATAAATTTGACATATTTTTCAGCTGTGTTCCATGTGTAGCTATCTGTTATATTTCACATATAAAGTACAACTGGGAAATTAGGGGGGAGTCCAAGGTTTTTGCCCTTTTTTGTGTAGAGGTGAGGTAGAAAGGGTTGGGTCAATGGAGTTGTTCCTTTGAGCAAAAGATAGTTTTCCCTTTGATTCTGGGAAAGTTATAAATGGAAAATGTGAGCATAAGTGACGATCAAGTTCATATAATGACTGTGATACTTAAAGAATGATAAACGCGACGTTTGCTGAAAAGGTAGGCAAAAATAATGTTCTTTTATGTTGCTGTGAAAATGTCAAATCAAAATCCATAATTTTCACCCCTTAACTTCCTTTATATTTCTAAATATGTTCTAGCAGAGGCTCTCAAAGCTCTTTACAAATGTTAAGACACAAGTTTTCTCCCCTGTGCAAAGCCCAGCTTAACAAGGAAAGTTCTGTAAGATTCAGAGGCAATTGGATCTTTCCTATTAGGTTGAGCAGCAATCACTGCAGGACTGGGCCAAGAGAGCTGCTTAATCCAAAAGCCACATGAGGGTGTTACCCCTGACCTATGGATGAGACCTTTGCATTACTGCAGATGAAGCCCCATGGAACACGGCTATGCAGTATGCAAGGGATGGAGAGTCTGCAGCAGTTTGTTAAAGTTTTCCACTTCTTGCTCCAATCCCTGCTCACTGGAACTGTACCAGTTTTCTACCTTTCAGGCCATGCAACCCCATGGAGCAGTTGGGAAGGATTTTTTTCCTAATAAATTAAGCTTCATAACGTGCCTGTGGGGTTAGGAATTATCCCTATTCTGCAAAAGGAAAAAGTAAAGCACAGAGTGTTGATAGCAAGGTGATAGGTATTCTGATAACAACAGACAGATAGACTGATTAAGTAGGGTAAGTGACTTGTAAAAGGGCACATAGCAAGTCTTAGGCAGATGGGAATAGAAGCCAGACATTTTTACTTCCAATTCAGTTCTTTAACCTTGCTTTCTCTTTCTCCGTTTTTCAATGTTAGCTGTCTGGCTAATTGAATTAAAACTTCTTTAGGATTTTTAAAATAGACTTTCATTCTTTCCAGCATGGGCCTCGTCTTCAGATATTCTGTATGCACATTGTGTGTTTAATAATAAGTGCACATTTTCCTCATTTACATATGCAAATCATGCAGCTGCCGATGTCGAATCACATGTTGAAATGGACACTTTTGTCCACTCGTCAGTGATGCACATTCCAGACTTGTATATGCAATCACAGAAAATGCAGGTGCAAATACATGAACTTTGCAAACACTCCTTTGAGATAAAATCAGGGACCAGTTCTTTCCCTTGGATGCATACATCTCTAGTATGAAGTTAGTTTGGCACTCAGTCACATTAGTTAGAAGGATGACACTGTGCAGCAAAGTAACAGTTGACTAGCTCATTCTGTGTTCATCTGAGATAGGCTTCTTCCTATTTATGTGGGAAAAATATATTACATGGGAAAAAATGTTGATTATGAAGCTACAGCAAAGCTTTCTTCTATAAAAGCAATTTTGGAGTGGGGAGTCTCCTATGAAAATAAAAAAGTGCTTTAAAGTGAAAATAAGAAATAACATTGTAGCATCAAGCCAGGAGCAAGGGCACAGCAGACAATATAGATGAGTGGGGGAGGTAAAAATGTATTAGAACCAAGAACAAACAATATACAACTTTTTCTTACTGGTATCTAATGGAGATTAGCATTATTATTCACTCTTTGCATTACAGTAATTCTTAAAGGCCCCAGCTGATATCGAGGCCTCATATTTTGTGAGGCACTGTGCAAACACTAATGAGAAACAGTCTGAAGAGCTTCCAGTTTAAATAGATTAGACAAATAAAGGGTAGAAAGGAAATCAAAGGCACAGGGAGGTGAGGTGTCCTGTCAAAGCATGTCAGTGGCACAGCTGCAAATAGAACCCACTCAGGTCTCCTGAATTTTAGTCCAATGCCTTCACCACTAGACTATTCCACATGCCCCTAAGCATGATGCATGCCAGATACACCTAACCTAGTGAAAATAAAGTCAGTGGGCCTGATCCACTCAAACCAATTCACTTCCAGTCATGTCAATGGAGTTATTCTTTATTTGCTCCTATATACATGAGATTACAACCCTTTGTCCTTGCAATGTAATCTTTGTCCTGCTTACAATAAATTGGCTTATTTCATGAAATGGGATATTATAATGTAGTAGGTATACATTTAAAAATAAAATGTTGCACTTTCTGTACTATGAATTAAGCTCAGAAGGATTTACTAACCTAGCACAAAAAAAAACCAATTTTTTCATTATGTTCTGGTCAAAATGATATATTCCTTCCCTTACACAGCATAATGATCCTTTTAGCGTTAGCCTGCAAGTTAGACATGCAACATAAACACACCAGAGAAAGGTGTCCCTGTTTCTTTGGCAGTTTCAGGACCTGGGTGATTTTAGTATCTGAAGCTGAGGCATTCAAGCTAAGTTTCCAGAGTTTGAGTTGAAAGGAAGGCTTGATATGGATTTTTTTCTTGTTCACAGTAAAATGGAGTGGTGGAGTCTACTACATCATGCTATCCTAAGGACAGTAAACACTTATACAAGCCTATGTTCCCAGCTCTTTGTCCTGCGTGCTCCTGGTTCTCTCCTCCTCAACCATAACTCAGCCAAAGATTCTTTGAGGACACTCGCAAGATTTCCCAAAGAGCCTGATGTGAATTGGAAAACACTGGCCCCTGTTGAATGTTGGGGATTCTTTTTATTTGGAAAAAAAAGGTTAATATTTTCTTGTTGATCAGAATAAATTCACTGTATAAGTTCAGCAAAGAAAATAAAAATATTTTCATTTAATTGAGCTTGTTTTAGAGCTAAAGTTCTTAGCTAACAACATTGCGCAGAATATGAATTTTGCCACACTCCTGGGAATAGTGGTGCTAAGTACACTTTAATGCTTTGCCTCGAGAGTTATCATTAGCTTCCTTTCCTTCTATGGATGGGCTCAAACCAAAATATCTAAATTTGGGGAGGTTTGAATTCCAATCTGGATCTGAATTTAGGATCCCTGATCCATCTCTGCTTTATTTACAAAGTAATGTAGGTCTACTTCATGTGACATTTAAACCTATCACATTGTCTGTGGACTACTGCAAGATGTATGGATAGAATCACACTAGGCAAGCCAAGAGGTAAAGGTTTCATTCCATAATTTGCAATGCATGACAATCCATTACAACTTGTTCCAAAGGATGGTCAAAATGGCATTAGGGTGCTAGATTCAGGAAAGCTGGCTCAGGCATATTTTATACTACTTTGTGCCGACGGACCCTGTTGTGCCAGGGCAGGTGGCAAGGTCTTCTCTCATCCCCTTCCACCAGATCTTCCCTCAGAGACCCTGTAGGATCTCCAATTGTGAACACTTCTGAAGGGAAATGATGAAACAGTGTGCTCTTGGCCAACACTGTTTACAGGCATCCAGACAGAGGAGAAGGAATTACTTTGTCTTGCTCTTGCTGATCTCCTTGAAGACTGACCACTATGACCCCAGCAAGAGAGAGAAGAGAACTGAGCGTCTTTGGAGGGTTGATCAATGAATGTGAAACTTTTCTTACCCACCTAAGATGCTTTGTAGATCCCCTTTACATTCTAGTGCCCAACAATCTTCAGGATCCCTCAACTCCCATAGAAGCTCAGCCACTCTGGAAACCAGCCCATTCATTTAAGGGCCTAAAGATAGATTTGGAACTAACCCTTAGATATCCAATTTTGAAAAGTTAGGCGAAAACCTTCATCACAAAAAACTTCACTTACTGTTTTCTTTTTTAATTCACAGTGTGTAAGATTCATACCATGGGCCAGATCCTCCTCTACATCAGGGAAGCTTTACACCAATCCATTAGCCATAGAATTCCCTCCCCCTGTGCTCTCTCTGGGCCATAATGTGGATGTCTTCCTTTATGCTTTTCAGTGAGGGATTTGCACTTTGATCTGCAGCAAATTCCATTTGCGCATTGCTTGCACTGCAGGCTCTCTCAGGCAAGAGGGACTCCTCCCTGCTGCCCTAGAGACACACTGCTGCTTTCTGCTGAAGACATAGTGGGTTCTTTGCCCCTTTCTGCCCCCCCCCTTCAGAGTTTACCTCTGGGAACTCAGAGACATATTCCCTTCTGCTGTGGGTCACAATATTAACACCTCTGTGCAGGGATATTATGTCATTTCCAATTAACACATCAGCTAGTAAATTCTTAAGAACTCCCACATTCAAAGTACTCTTTAGACCTTCCCACTCTAATGCAATGTGGTTAAAGACACCATGGTTTTAAACTACCCCATGCCAGGAATTTTACCTCTTCTCCTGGGATTATATCAACCTCCTCAGTCACATCTCTCCTGACTAGGAAAATCTGTGTTCCAGTCTCTCTCCACCCTGGCACACTTTACATTTACCTTAGCCTGTTTATTAAATCCTTTGTCTACCATCCTGGAGGTCAAATCTGACAAAATTAACTAGAACTCCCACTGCCTTGGTAACAAAGGATCTGGTAGTTCTGTGACTGTCCAGTGGATAAGGGGCAAGACGCTCCAAGGAGATGTCCAGAGGACTCAGGGATTGGAGCATATCTATCCCTAACCTACAAAGGGATGGCAGAGAGGATAATGCCTGTGTTTCCTGTGGCTGGTGGAGTCAGGAGCCTGATCTCTGGCAGGGCCAGACAAAGCTTCCTTGCACTATGGCGAGGTGCCTTACAACCCTGGGTACTCCTAGGAAGTGTCGCACACCCTTTCCCCCTCTTGCATCAAGTGTTCTTTATCCACAGCTAAGGGTTGTTTGTATCTTAAATACTATTGCATGTAATGTAACAAATTAGATAAAATTTACAAAAAGGATGTTTTAGTATATTTTTTGCCAATAGACCTACAGATCAAGTGCTGCATTAAGCATTAATATCCTGTTAGCCTAGGGTTACTGCATACTTTTAAATTACACAGTAGTATTATTAAACAGCAGAGAGTCTATCAGCATCAGTTACTGTTTAGCCTGGATGATAAATGCAAGAAAGATAGGGCAGAACACGTTAGAGAGATGAAACATAATTCTGCCCTTTAACTATCCAACTCCCACATTTTTACCACTTATAAAATGTCAGATTACCATGTTTTATTTGGGTTACATTTTTGCTTTCTTCAACTTTCTATTTTCATGTCACTTTGTTTTAGATTGAATAAGAGCTAAACTCTGGATGCACAAGAAAGCACGAACTCACATAACTGAAGCACCACTTGGAACTCTTCCTGCCTTTCAGTAACATGGTGGCATGTGACTATAATCACAAATGATAAAACCGCTCTGTTAAGAAGAAAAGCAATGTGTGTGAAAATGCCAAGGTCAGTCCCTGAGCCACTCTTACCTGATCACCATGCACATCAAAAAATTGCTTTATTTTCTCTTGCTGTAAATATGTTTAACTCTCCAACTAAAACAAAAAATGCCACCCTTTCAACTCCAGGGTAAAGAAAGTCCCAGACAAAAAAAATATCCAAACCTTCACCCAGTCTCTCTCGCCAAGTCACAGCTCTCCCTCAAGGGTCTGTGTCAGTCTTCCCTATTGGGAATATAACAACAACCACCCACATAGTCACCAAGAAAAAGGAGAGCTCTCCCTCTTTTAGGGGCTCCAACCTTGGGTCATAAATAGTGAAGTGAGTGGCACACTGACTTGCCAACTTGCTACTTTCTCTCTCCCTCATTGTTTGCATGGCCACCATCATTGTCATGTCTGAGGACCTCCAAAACATGAATGAATTTACCCTCACAACACCCATCTGAGATACGGCAGCATTATCCTAATTTTACAGATGGGAAACTAAGACAGAGTGATTAAGTGACTTGCCCTAAACTACAAGGAAATCTGTAGCACAGCTGAGATTTGAACATGTCTCTTGAGCCGATTCCACAAAACCATCCTCTCTCCCTCCCTGTACTTTATACATCACCTTTGAATTTGTCCCAGTGAGTCTTAGATGGTGTAACTCAAATTGAAGGGTCAGAAAAGAGATGTTTACCAAGGCAAACAATAATGGGGGGGAGGGGCGTGTATGAATGTGTGGGTTGAAGCAGGCAACCCCTAATTTAACACCCACCTCCTCATAGTGGGAATGAAAACCATTTAAGCTCACATTTCAGTAAGTACCTGTAAGTAGGCTTTAGGGAATCTAAACTGGTATACAGGAGTCTAACACTACCTTATACATCAACACTGAATTTGTACTAAAGACTCAATAGTATGCACTTTGAGTGTTCACTGGGTCTATCCTACATTTGAAAATACCACACATTTAAAAATAAAAAGCTACTAACTTATAAACATAACTGACGTAACTACTGTTGTTAAAATTGACTTTATGTTGTCCTTGACAGGTTTCAAAATTAATTGCCTCTTTTATTAGTGTCTGCAGGATAAGTATCTTGTTATGGAGATCAGTTTTCAAGTCGCTGGAACTATGCAGGCTCTGTCAGAGGCAGCTTTGGCTAAGACATAGTCCTTCAATACCTTCCAAACCTAAAAATAAACAAGGCTTTTCATCATTATTTTTAAAAGTACCAGTGCTTTGAAGTTTGGGCATCTGGGTGTCTAATTCTGATACTAATATTATAAAGCTGCATGTCCTGATGTCATTTGATCCATTGCAATGTACAATTCCATTATTTGTGGTTTCATATTGATCATAAAATATTTATGCTTTTGCTTCACCTATGAAACAATCATTTTATCAAGGCTACATAAGCTTTTAAAAGGGATTCTGACAACCAAAGAATATGCTTATAATCAACTAGAGCAATAGCTATGGGTGAAACATGAATAATACATGGCCCTCACTCCCTTTCTAATCTCCACATTATAAAGCCTGTATTCCAGAATCCTGAAGGATGATAAATAAAAGAAAATTTTACAAGTAGTGGAAACAGGATATACAATCAGAAGATAATACAATACCCAACCTTTAAAAGGGATCAAAGAAAGAACAAGGAAACTACAGGCATGTATGTCTTACCTCCATAATCGGAAGCATTCTAGAGTCACTGATTTTGAACAAAACAAAGCAGCATTCATACTGGTAGACAGTAGACAGTGTGGGTTTGATAAAGGAGAAACCATGATTAAACTTGATTAAAATAGTGGAGGAAGCAACAATGACAGTCATGAAGGGCGAGGCGGAAGACGTAGATTTACTTAGACCTCAGGAAGGCTTTTGATATGCTACCAAGTAAAGGATTAATGTGTAAGGACAGCAAATTCTGCATCGGTTGTAAAATATTCAATTGGATTAAAAAATTGGCTGGAGAAAGGTGACAGAGGCTAGATCCTTAGGGACTGAGGGCATGCTCTAAACTACACCAGGGATTGGACCAGGGTCTGATTTTTCTCTAGTGTCTGTTTTATACCGGCTTATATGAGAAAAAAAATCAAGCTCACTGTATGAATTTAAGAATTTGTCCCTATGTCTTCATAACACTGAATGGGGAAGGACCTTGGAGTGTTTTATGGATCAGACTCTCCACTTGGAATTGGATCCTCAGCTGGTGACAATCGGCATAGCTCCATTTGCTAGAAATGAAATTATTCCCATTCAAGCCAACTGAGGATCTAGCTCATGAAGATCCAGTATTCTCTCCTCTGCCATATGGGGGAAATGGACTAAATCAGCTGGTACAAAGCTGTCCTATCATCTGTCCTACAAAGCTGTCTGTTCCACTCAGGGGTACTACTAACACAGTTTCTACACCACCCACATTCTGGCTCCTGGAGTAGGGGACATGGACAGGAAAAAGTGGATGTGACCCAAAAACTCCTATTCCCCAGAAATTTCCAAACTTCCTTCATGGCTCCTTGGGGCTATTGACAGCTGGCATAAACTAGTGTAGCATGAACATAAGGGACTTTACCAGCAGCTAGGTAGCCCCAGGATTAAGGGAACATAAAGTGGTTTAAATACTCTTTTGCATCCCTTCTATTCTCAGCTGATCTCTGATGGACTGCAACCTTGTTGAGGTGGAGATGCTTGCATGGGCTAAAGACCCTCAGAGCTACATCGTCCGGAGCTTTCATACTCCTGGTAGGGTCCCCCTTGGTGAGCAGATCTTAGGCGAGTCCAAACTTCACAAGATCCCAACGGTGGATCAGGCGCATATAGAGGACCTTCTAGTACTCTGTGGCTATAAAGGCAAATGAGGGCTGCAGCAAGACAGAGGACCCTGGTTGTCTTGGATCTTGTTGCCAATGAGTCAGGATTTTCCTCCTATCCAGTCTCGTGTGGTTACCGCCTCTGCACCGGTTTCCCCACATTAAAAGATTTCACGCACAGGCCTCTGCCAAAGGGCTCACACCCACACACACAAAGCCCTGCTGAAATGGAGGAGTGGTGGAGAAGGCAGGAACAGTGATTTCTGGGAGTCTCATCACAAATCTGCATGAAGGTGGAAGCCATGTGATGGTCATCTTGTGCTTGGATGAGACAGAAGTGCATTTTGGCAGCAGTGACTGAGACTGAGCAAGCCTTTTTAGGACCTCCTCTGCTCATCCCAAATGGGGATGGGGCTAGAAAAGGTGCCCCAAACATAGGCTGCCTCACACTCTTCCAACTGGATGGCTGCATCCAGTGGGATAACTGAACTCTGAGGCCGAAACAAGAGATACAAGACAATGAATTTCACCAACTGGACTGTCCACACCCTTATAGACTCTCAGCACAGTGAATGCCCAAAAAGAAGAACTGCCATAATTGCCGGAGAACTGGCAAGACTCAATATTGACATTGCATCTCTTAATGAGCTCTGCCAGGCCAATGAGGGCCAATCAAAAGAGGATTGAAGTGGCTACGCCTTCTTTTGGAAAGCAAAGCCACCTGAAGAGAGACATGTTCACGGGGTTGGCTTTGCCATCAAAAATAAGATTGCCAGTCAACTTTTGGAGCTTCCTGTAGGGATCAACGAGCATCTCCTGACTCTTTGGCTCAAGCTCAGCAACAACCAATATGCCACGGTCATCTGTGCATATGCCCCAACACTCGATGATGAGGAAGACAACAGGGAGCAGTTTTATAGCACTCTCGATGCAGTCTCTTTTTTAAGCCTCGTCCCAGCCATCCTGACTTTTTTTTTTCTTTTTGCAAAAGTGGGCATTTGTCCTATTTGCTCTTGCCAACTGATCACTTTGCCAAAAAAGTGGGGCACACACCCCTAGCAGAGCACAGAGGAATGTGTGAGGGGGTGATCAGCAATGCCAGCTCCCTGTGGGATCAGGGCTCAAGTGAGTAGCGATGCCAGCCACACGGCAGGGAGGCAGGCAGGATTCAGACCCAACAGCAACAGCCAGCCAAAAGGATGGGCAGGCAGGGCTCATGCGAACTGCAATTCTGAACCAACACTGATGGGGGAGGAGGGCAGTGGCAGGTCTCAGGCAAGGAGCGATGCCAGCCCCATGAGGCTTATCACCTGCTCAAAGTCCAAAGGAGGCTATGTGACATCAAAAACAAGTGATGGCAAGAGAAGACCTCTGAGATCCAGCGTTTCGTAGACCAGAATGACTTGAGAAGCTTCTTTCAAGCAACAAAAGCTATAAATGGACAAAGCACCAAAGGCCCAACCCCCGTATGTTCCCAGAATGGCTCTACCCTCCTTAAGGACAATGCAGTCATTAAACAATGCTGGAAGGAGAACTTTGAAAGCCTACTAAACTGCAAATCCACAGTCTCTGAAGACACCATAGAGTTTATTCCACAATGCTCTGCAATGGAACACCTTGCTGATCCCCCATCTTCAGAGGAAGTCTGGAGTTCCATCACCCAGACAAAAAACACAAGACATCAGGCCCAGATGGCATCCCAGCTGAGGTTTTTAAAGCTCGTGGAATAATGCTTCAGCACAAACTCCTTGCACAAACTTGCCAACTCCTCGACAAAATCTGGAACTGTGAAGAAATTCAACCTGACTATAAGAAGGCCAACATTGTTAAAGAGGTATTGCCCTCCTCTCCACTGCAGGAAAGGGAGGGAAGATCCTGACCCAGATCCTACTAAACTGACTCCTCTGCCTTGCCAAGAAACTATAGAAGGTCTCTCTCTCAACATCAGGAAAACCAAGGTACTCTACCAGCCTTCACCCTGCACAAACTACTCTTCGTACTGCACAAGTCACCATTGGTGGAGAACCCCTGGAAAATGTGGACCATTTCCCATATCTTGGCAGCCACCGCTCCTAAACATCCAGAATTGACACAGAAATCAAATAAAGGATCTGCTCTGCCAGCACATCCTTTGGAAAGACTACTCAAATGAGTCATCAATCATAGGGATCTTCAAATAGGCATCAAGATCTTGGTTTATAAGGCAGTTGTCATTCCCACCCTTCTCTGTGGGTGAGAGACCTGGGTAACCTACAAACGACATCTCAAGCAGCTGGAGTAGTTCCAGAAGCACTGCCTCAGGAGGATTCTCAGGATCAGCTTGGAAGACCAACACACTAACATCAGCATTCTCTCTGTAGCCATAATCAGCAATATAGAAGTACCGGTCATGAAACACCGACTCCACTGGACTGGCTACTGTTTACATATGCCAGACACTCGCCTCCCTCTCCCAGTTAAGTCAGGGAAGAAGGGCTCATGGAGGGTAGTGGAAGAACTTCAAAGACATACTGAAAGTACACCTTAAAAAGGGAGGCATGAACCAAGTGAACTGGGAGTACTTTGTGTGGAACAGAAAATAGTGGTGCCACACCATACACCAAGCCACAGCTCATTTTGAGGAGAACAGACGTGCTCATGAAACAGAAGTGACAAAGGAGGAAAGAAAGGGTACAACAATCAAGCCAGCAACTATGTCTCCTCCAAGATTACACCTGCAGATTTTCCCACAGAAGGGACAGGGCACGAATTGGGCTCCTCAGCTACTTAAAAACCCACCAATGAACCCCCTTCGCCGACATCATCCTTGCATCGAGGGATAGCCGAATAAGATTCTCAGCTGAACTGATTATTCCTGGGCCACAGTTGAGGATTTGGATCATTGTGGTATATTTTTAAAGGCATAAAGGGCACGCAGGTGCCTACTTATGCTTAACATTCATGGAGAGGTAGCTAAGTGCCTTTGAAAAAATCTTTATTATTTTTAGCCATACCAGATTGTACTGTGCTCTTGTCAGCTGTCTATAGTGAAGCAGAATTAGAATGAGTTGCTGTTGGGATGGAAGATCTCCAAAGAATACCTACCTAGGTACTGCAGGAAGTGATTCTGGTGATCCACACTGTCCATCTAATCTGTACCTGTATGAACGCTGTTTTGGTTTGTTTCAAACCAGTGACTCAAGAATGCTTCCCATTAGGGAAATAAGTCTTACAAGCCTGTAGCTTCCTTGTTCTGTCTTTGATCTCTTGTAAAGGTTGGGTACCATTATCTTCTTTCCAATCTCTAATTTTGTATCCTGGTTCCACTAGTTTGATATATATTTATCATCATTCAGCATTCTGGAAAACAGGGTTTATAATGTGGATGTTACAAAGGGAATGTAATATGCGTGTTTCACCCATAGCTATTGCTTTAGTTGATTATAAGCTGTGGCAGAGCTCAACCTTGTCCCTGTGGGTCACGCGCTTCCAGGCAGTTTATGCTAGCTTCAGAGGCTCATTGTAACCCTCCAAGTAGCCCTTCTCTCTCTAGGGCCAGGGATATAGTCTACTGAGCCCTTTTCATCATAAGCCAGCAATGGAGTTTGGTGAGAGAATTCCCACAGTCTCTGTTGCTCTTACAGCCTCATGCCAAAACAGTTTAGCCTCCTGTCCTGACAGAGGCCTGTTTTTCCCTCCCAAGAGATGTTTCTCTAGTGTTGGATTGGGGGGAACTCAGGCCCGCCCTCTACTCCAGGTTCCGGCCCAGGGACCCTAATGGTAGCAGCCAATCTTTTACTGCCAGAGTTGCTACATTTCCCTGGGCCACTTCCCCACAGCTCTTCTGCTTCTCCCTTTTCACCCTTACCTTAGGGCTCCCTTACTAATGACCTGAGGGTGTCTTCATTACGCAGCCTTTCAGCCACACTTCCTCTCCCTGGCTCCTCTCTGCCAGACTGGAGTGAGCCCTTTTATATTATCAGAGGGGCCTTAATTAGAGTCAGGTGGTCACATTAGCTTAATGGCCTCACCTGACTCTTTGCAGGTTAATTGGAGTCAGGTGTTCTCATTAGCCTGGAGTAGCCCCTGCTCTGGTCAGTCAGGGAACAGAAAACCATTATTCAGTGGCCAATATATCTGTCTTCTGCTACTCTGCTGTACTCAGCTGGCCTGGGTCTATCACAAAGCATATTCTTCAGTTGTCAGTAGCCCCATTTAAAAGTTTATGTAGCCTTGATATAATGATTATTGTTTCAGAGGTGAAGCAAAAGCATATACTTTGTACAATCAATATGAAACCACAGATAATGGAATTATACATTGCAATGGATCATAATCATAAGTGGTGAGGACCTTGACTGTATGTTTCATTCAAAACATGGAGCCACTTGTAACACCATGCTAGGAAGTAGCCCTCTGATTCTGCACTGAACCACTTCCCAGCATGGTGTTACAAATGGTTCCAGCTTTTGAATGCAACTTACTGTCAAGGTCCTCACCACTTATGATTATTAAATAACCTATGGCACTTTTATTTTGGGTATGTCTACACTGCAGCTGGGAGTGTGCTTGGACAGCTGCATGAGCTCTGCTCAAGCGATTGGGCTAGAATTAGTACTGTAGCTGTGAGGGTAGCATGTGCAATGGCTTGGGCTAGCTGCTCAAATACATACACAAGGGGGTCTGGGTGGATTTGTTTTCAGGTGGCCTCCTGAACGGCTACCCATGCCACCCTCAGCTACACTGCTATTTTTAGCATGCTAGCTCAACCAGAATTAGTGCATGTCTGTCTACCTGCTCTGAGAAACACATTCCTAGCAAGAGAGTGTAGATGCACCCTTATGTTGAGGTGTTAGTCCTGCTCTTCAGGTCAAACTGCAAATACAATAATCACATTGTACCTGCTTACATCTTCCCTGGAGTTTCAAAAAGATAATCTTCGCATTCTGTCCAGAATATTGTGTAGTGTTGGTATGTGCTATCAAAATAATATCTGCCTTTCACCTTGGAGGCAGCTGCATTTCAGTTGTGACTTCACTGATCCTTACATATTGTTTGTAAAGCTTTTTAGGCTCTTTCTTTATGTAGGAGCTATATAAATGTAAATTATTTTAATCACGTCGGCTGCCGTAGTTGGGTTTCACAACACTGATAATACACAGGCCCTGATTATTTTGGGAGGGAATATTTTCCCAAACTTTCTTCAGAAGATTTTCTTGTTTTAACCTCCGGGTCAGAGTCTATCAAACAAATGTGATGCATACAGATATTAAACCTCCCCTGTGTCATTTTCAAACATGTTTTTATTCTCCTCTAAAGTAGAAATCGGTTTCACTTTCCAACATTTCACTCCTTTCATTATATCACATGTAGGACTTATTCTTTGGTTCCCATGTGCTGGAAGAAACTCATATTTTGAAATCCATTAATCCTATAAAGCTTCATTTATAAAAAAACATACACTCACCTTAAGACAAATGGCTTAAAGCCTGAATCTTCATTTCAAATAGAAATACATTTTTTGAAGAACAGCAGTTGCAACCAGATTCTTTACTCTTCATTATCTGTAAAGCTCATAAAAAATCCATTTCAAAACAGAAGAGAGGGTGCTGAAGAATGTCATCAGCCTCATTTAAGAATGCAGAGACATATCTTGAAATCTACTTTCCTATTTTTCTGTATAACTTAACATCTGAGAGAGTAAGATGAATTTAAATTACTCATATTTCAAAATAAGCAATTCATACAAGACTTGCATACTGGAATAGGTTCAATCATGAGACTGAATTTAAATATAGCATCTGTATAGCTGTGTGTTACAAAGAATATGCAAGCTTTCACCTTTCCCGATCTTATTTATTAACCTCAACTGCTTTACAGGCCACCAACAAAAAATCTTGTGTCCAACAGACACAGAACGATTTCTTCAAAGGGTTGCACAAACTAGAAAAGGCCAGGAGGCATATTAGGCAAAAGAGGTTTGGAGGTGAGGTCAGTGGAATCTATCATAAGGGTTACAGAGGTGGAGAAAAAGAGGATCAACCCATGCTGGAAAATATATCTCATCTCCTCCCTTTACAGAAGCTGCAGTCATTGTTAGCCTCCTCCAATAATCTGCTAACTCCTCCTGAAGAGTAGACTCCAGAGACACAACATCTTAAATCGGCTCGGATTTCTTCCTCACATGTAGTGCTGCTCATTATCTATGCGAGGCCCTTTGGGATGACCATTAACAATTTAATTGATACTTACTTAACATAGTAAAATGCATCTTTGTTCTAGTCCAGCATCTCCTGCTAAGCTTGTCTCTGATGACCTGGAAACTAGATATCAGAAATAGCAACATTTACCCATGTTAGGGGAATGCAATTGTTCCATTTCAGAGAAATGCCAAGACAGGAGATGGTAAAGGAGAAAACAGTTACACAAACACTGCAGGCCAAGTGACATTATTTACAGCTGTTGGTCAAACCATTCTGAATAATGTTAAGGATCTACAACACCTGAAGATTGAACAGGACATGATAAATATAGAATTTAACAGTGAACCCTGTGATCTATTGCCAATATGATTATGAAAAACATCTCTACAAGTCAGAGAAGAAAATCCATTGCTGTAAGAGACAAACACACACACACAGTGATTAGTTCAATTTTTTAACTATCATATACATTCATCATTATTATGTAAATATTCATGCATTAAACTGATCATAAATTGTTAATGATTGCCCAAGGTATTTTATCTGATCAGCCTCTTCTGCACCATTTATATTCCAGTGTCCAGGTGTTCTCAAATGATGGTAAGTGCATACCACTGCACAACATTCCTTACATGAAGGTTCTTCAAAGAAATCACAAGATATGATTCCTCTCTGCACTACTCCAGTTTTACACCTATGTAATTCCTAATTTTAATGGCATTACATCAGTGTAAAACTGGAGTAACACAGCAGGGAATTGGATTAACAGAATTTACAATGACAGGTTTCAGAGGAACAGCCGTGTTAGTCTGTATTCGCAAAAAGAAAAGGAGTACTTGTGGCACCTTAGAGACTAACCAATTTATTTGAGCATGAGCTTTCGTGAGCTATAGCTCACTGATGAAGTGAGCTGTAGCTCACGAAAGCTCATGCTCAAATAAATTGGTTAGTCTCTAAGGTGCCACAAGTACTCCTTTTCTTTTTGAGAATTTACAATCTGATTATTAGCAATAGGCAAATCAATTGTGTTAAAATAAAAAGTGGCTTGGAGCTGAGCTCTTCCTCATATGAACTGAACTCACAGGTTCCTTAAGAAGGGTAGATAGGATGGACTCCCTCCTTTCCCCACATGAAAAATATTCCCTTTTTCCACATCTATGGCCCTTATATAAGATTCTACTGACCTTTTCCCAAACCACTGTTGTTTGATAAGCCTTTTAGCCTTCCCCATTCTATTCAGCCCTTTGAGAGCAGAATTTGGCCCAAAACATGTATCACATATTAGGTTCCAGTGGCAGCTGATTAAAGGAATGGTGCTTTTTTTCTTCTCTACAGGAGACAGTGTAAAAGCAAAGCACACACAACGAAACCGGCAAGAAGTCGTACTTCTCTGCAGTAGCTGTCAGTTTAGATCTGTGTGCACTTTGCTACTTGCACTTCTAATGAGAAAGTGACTGCAGACTCTCAGTGCTTTAATTTTCTAATTAAATATGAGTTGCTAACAGCCCCCACATCCTTATGTCAGACACGTTTACACCCACACACTTTGTTAATCATTTAAAAGTCTTTACAACGTGCTTTAAGAAGGTTGTAAGTGAAGAAAATTGGACCCAGGGTAGAATATTTTTAGAATAATTGAAATGTTGAGCTCGTTTAGAATAACTAAGCAGCATTTTCCCCCTTCCCCTATACAATCACCACTATTTTGCTAATTAGGTCTATGGATTATATAATTAGTTCACTATTAATTATTCATTACAATTACATTTGATATTTCCCAGTGCCAGTTTTAAGTATTCGTGATGGTTTTTAATACTGAATGCAGTTACAAGTGTTTGATTTATGTTTAGTTCTTATAATTATAGGTCTGTTAATGTTAAATATATTGATTCGGTCACAATAATGTGACACCAATGAGCTACTGCTTGGTACTATAAAGATTATGGCTCATTATCTGTTAGCACAAGCACTAATTATTATTTGTAATATGTAACATCAGAAAATAAAATGGCTTCTGTTTCCAAACATCTCAATTATGAATGGGTTTTCAATGGCATATAATGTTAGATATGACATATTAGAAAGAGTAAAACACACTGTGGCCAAGATTATCAAAACAGGAACAGATCCCGGAAATCAATGAAGCTATGTCAATTTACATCAGTTGAGACTCTGACCACAGGTGCCTAAAAGTGGGTTCTTAAATCCATATTTATGTAACTAAAACATGATTTTCAAAAGACCTGATCACCCAGCAGCCCCAATAGAAACCTATGGGAGTTTCTGGGTGCTTAGCACTTTTGAAAATTAGACTAATTATGTAAGTATTTAATTAGCAGAGCTGAAGTTCTTTTTTCCCCTCACAGAAAATTTCTGTGATCACATTGTTAAGCATAGGTTTGACCTTAAAATATTGGTGAAGCTCAATAAGATGTATCCTTGGGGTCCATAAATATTGCTTATTTATTTTATTTAAATAGGGTGGAGGATCTCCAATCCACCCCTGTGTTGGAAGTGCAGAAGTGGAACCAAGATGTTGTATTCTGGGATCTGTGCACAGTTGCTAATGTTTGTTTAAAAAACATTTTTAAAGGACAGTTGTGTAAATAACCTAATGATCTGAGGGCTGCTATGAACCCTAGGCCTCACAGATCCCCACTGTGAGAAAAATGCTATTGAATGTTAGCCATATATAGCATTTTTCAGACATTAACTAATTAATCGTTGCAATGACCACTCTAGAGAGGTATGTAGCTATCCTCCAGATCAATGGAGTTACATGTATTCTGCCCAGCACTCTTTACTGTTCTTCTCCTTATTCATTACCTGGCAATGATTTCTAAACAATGTACAGTTTCAGCATCTGAGGTCACAAAGAGATCACATTGCACACCCCTGCCTGTTGTTGAGGTCAATAACACTCTAAAAATTTTAAAAATAAATCTCACCAAAAAAGCAGTAATTACAGACAAATAGTCATTTAGTTAGGAAATAGGCAGTGCAATTTGCTTTTGCAGGGGAGAAAAACAATTAGATCTTTTGGGTCTCCTGTGATAGGTAATGTAAGCAATTAAAAAAAAAGAGATCATCATGAAATGCAGTTTAGGCCACAAACAATTCCTTTTGTCAGAACAACATTGCAGGTAAAATGCACTCTGGTAGAGTAGAGTACTAATCCTTCTGTGGGAATGACAAATGATACTATAGTATCTTTACATTCAGGAGGAACAGCAGTTGGACAAAAATGTTCTGTAACTAATTAATAACCTGCCTCTCAGAGGAAAGAAAATCCATGTTGCCATTATTCCTTCTTTGGCCCATTTTAGGAATGAAAGTCCCTTAAACAGCTGCTATTTCTAGTTCCCATTGGACAACATTTCACAGTTCTAAGGGATAATAATTGTAATGCCGTTTGGCAATCACACCAGAAAGGCCATGGGAAGCAAAGCACAGTGAACACCAGCCACACCCATTCTCTGTCTCCAGCACACACCCTAGGTTGCGGGCTGGCACAGAGACCTAACGTCTGCTCTGTTCTAGCCAGAGAACTTTACCTGAGCAGGGGGCAGTTTTAGGGAGCTATTTCCACTCCCTTTAAGTCCCCATTACACTGTCAAAGGGGACATTAAGGTACATGGGAATCACATTCAAGTTAGGCTTTTTTAAAGGATTCCCAGGCACAAATGTGTGTCTTTGTAGATAGATTTTAGCCATCTCCTCTAATTATATTATCATTATTAACCCTTCTGGCCATAAACTCTACTACTATATTAATAACAACAACTAGGGTTGTCAAGAGATTAAAAAAATTAATTGCGATTAATCGCACAGTTAAACAATAATAGAATATAATTTATTTAAATATTTTTGGATGTTTTTTTCATTTTCAATTACAACACAATACCAAGTGTACAGTGCTCATTTTATATTTATTTTTATTACAAATATTTGTATAGTAAAAAAAGAAATAGTATTTTTCAATTCATTTTAATGCAATCTCTTTGTCATGAAAGTTGAACTTACAAATGTAGAGTTATGTACAAAAATAACTACATTAAAAAATAAAACAATGGAAAATATTAGAGCCTATGAGTCCACACAGTCCTACTTCTTGTTCAGCCAATCGCTCAGACAAACAAGTTTGTTTACATGTGCAGGAGATAATGCTGCCCGCTTCTTGTTTACAGTGTTACCTGAAAGTGAGAACAGGTGTTCACATGGCATTGATGTAGGCAGCGTCACAAGATACTTATGTGTCAGATGTGCTAAAGATTCATATATCCCTTCATGCTTCAACCACCATTCCAGAGGACATGCATCCATGCTGATGACAGGTTCTGCTTGCTAACCATCCAAAGCAGTGCAAACAGATGCATGTTCATTCTCATGATATGCCACCAGTAGTTCCACATCAGAGTGTTGCTCTTTTAAGACTTCTGAAACCATGTTCCACACCTCCTCCCTCTCAGATTTTGTAAGGCACTTCAGATTCTTAAACCTTGGGTCGAGTGCTGTAGCTATCTTTAGAAATCTCACATTGGTACCTTCTTTGCGTTTTGTCAAATCTGCTGTGAAAGTGTTCTTAAACTGAACAACATGTGCTAGGTCATCATCCAAGACTGTTATAACATGAAACATGGCAAAATATGGGTAACACAGAGCAGGAGACATACAATTCTCCCCCACGGAGTTCAGTCACAAATTTAATTAATGAATGCATTTATTTTTAAATGAGCGTCATCAGCATGGAAGCATGTCCTCTGGAATGATGGCCAAAGCATGAAGCATGTTTAGCATATCTGGCACATAAATACTTTGCAATGTCAGCTACAAAACTGCCATGTCATGTCACTTTCAGGTGACATTGTAAATAAGAAGCAGGCAACATTATCTCAAGTAAAGGTAAACAAACTGGTTTCTCTCATCGACTGCCTGAATAAGAAGTAGGACTGAGTGGACTTGTAGGGTCTAAAGTTTTACATTGTTTTGTTTTGGAGTGCTATTATGTAACAAAAATTATATTTGTAAATTGCACTTTCATAATAAAGAGATTGCACTACAGTACTTGTATGAGGTGAATTGAAATATACTATTTCTTTTATCATTTTTACAGTGCAAATATTTGTAATAAAAATAACAATATAAAGTGATCACTGTACACTTTGTATTCTCTGTTGTAACTGAAATCAAAATATTTGAAAATGTAGAAAAACATCCAAAAACATTTCATAAATTTCAATTGGTATTTAAATATTGTTTAATAGTGCAATTAAAACTGCAATTAATTATGATTAATTTTTAAAATTGTGATTACTTTTGAGTTAATTGAGTGAGTTAACTGTGATTAATTGACAGCCCTAATAATAAGTATTACTAATAGTAACTAATAGAGGCTCCATCCCTATTGAGCTAGTATAATGGGGTAGGAGATGCTGAGTCAATATTATGCATAACTATTGCATTCCCCTCCCAGCTGTTCCTCTAGGTCCAAATGATTATCTTAATAGGAGGATTCTCTAGTAAGTAAAGCTGGAGTAGCACTCATGCTTATCTAAAGGAGGGGAACTGGGAACCAGCCATCAAGCAGTTGTGTCTCTTGGTCCTGCATGGATCAGCTACTGAGTTTAGAGAGGGCTGGACTTAACTCCTATGTTTATAACCTCCTCCTCTGGCACCTGTGGCTCTGATTGAATCATAGAATATCAGGGTTGGAAGGGAGCTCAGAAGGTCATCTAGTCCACCCTCCTGCTCAAAGCAGGACCAATCCCCTATTAAATCATCCCAGCCAGGGCTCTGTCAAGCCTGACCTTGAAAACCTCTAAGGAAGGAGATTCCACCACCTCCCTCAGGTTTTGGCTCAGGAGTTGGATGGTGACTGGGTGTTACCTGCCAGGTGGGTTGCCCACAATGCAAACTTCCAATACAGCTTCAAGAACATCTAATAAGCATGTCTAGTAACTGCCACGCCCTAATTCTGAATGCTTCTGGGCCCCTATAGTTGAGATGCCTGCCCTGTCCTCTGCACATGTGGAGAGACACAGAGTATTTCAACTAAAATCTGTATCTTCTTCTCCACTGCTTCTGTCCCTTTCTTTGGGCCAAAGTCAAATGCTGTAGTATAAAACATATGGTTTACACTAGATGAGGTACAAACACATAATAAAAAGATGGTCCCTGACCCAAAGAATCTACACTCTAGGTAAAAGAAGAGAATCAGTAGTGGGACACAACAAACTGAAGGAAGGAAATGGTGAGACAATTATGATCAGAATACTAAGCAACAGTCAAAGCACACCAGCTGACTAACTATGTCAAGGGTTTTGTGGGCATTGTTACAGAGATAGGTTTTAAGGAGGAATCTGAAGGAGGACATTGTGGTAGCTTTGTAGATTTTAATGGGGAGTTTCTCCCATGCATGGAAGAAAGCACAAACATGTTAGCTGGAAAATTTGACAAATGGACCAGCGAGACTGGCATATTGGCAGAGCAGAAGTGGGACTTGATGTCTCAGTAGCATGTAAGAGATGATAGGGTGGGTTGTAATAGATTATGAAGGCTCTTCTATCTGAAGTCATAGAGTTTAAGGCCAGAAGGGACTACTAGATTATCTAGTCTGACCTCCTATGTCACAGGCCACCAAACACTATCCAGAACCCTAAACAGAGCCGCTGAAATAAGACCACACAGAGACTAGACTATTATATTGATAAAATATAAATTGATCTTATAGGAGAGACTGCATAACCCTAGAACCATCTCATTAGAGTGGGCAGGCCTGGGTTCCCCCACCCCCACTTGTCACTGGGGTGTTGGAGATTCCCCCTTCCAGAGGTCAGTGTGGTGTAACACAGATGACGACCTGGCTGAGTTGCAAAGAGGATGCTGTAGTTCTGGGATCTGAGAGAGAAGCTATAGGCAGAAGCAGAGACAGAGTACTGTTGTGAAGACTAGGGACATGGGCCTCAGCCTCAAACTAATTCCCAACATGACCAGGAGGCTGTGCCAGTCTGGCAATGAGAGCTGTACCTCATGACAAGGGCCTATGTATATTTTCATTTAACAATTTTTAATGTTTTTAGTATGAATTTAAGGGTCATGGAAGTTACCAAGATGGCAGCCAGAGGGATGGAGATGTGTTATTTATCCACAAAACAGAGACAGCAAGAGTACCGATCATTCAAATTCCACCATGGTTGTGGGCCAGTGTGCTTCCTGTATGACTCAGAAGACAACTTCCAGTGCTGAGAGGATACTTTGGAATCTATGCCCATTCAGTCCTTAGCTTCTCAGCTGAGACTGCCAATGTGGCTCTGAATTAGTGCTGCTTTTCTTAACTTTTGTGATGTTGACATGTGTACATGTTGACTGAAACCAGCCAACAGCCACAAAATTGCAGCAACTCTTGTCTTGATTAAGATCAGAATTGTCTTTGCATAGGGTGACCATATTTCCCTATGCTGAATATGGGAAACCTGGTAAAATTACTCTTATTTAAGTGAGTTCAACAGCAATCAGAACTATGCTGTACAAACATTCAAATTAACACCAAGTTGACTGAGCCCCTGTTAAACAGAAATACTGCGCAGCTGGATTCTTTTTATTTACCTTCTTATCTTTAAGGCTTTAGGGTTCACACAGGGAGGGGACACACAAACACACACACACTCACTCCTATACACTGCTCTCACACAGGGGCGGGCAGCGGGGTGACTGACTGACCCGACCCTCCCTGCCCGGCACTCTCCATGCCTGGCTGGACCCCCAGGATGGAACTGCCTCTTTTGGGACCTGGCACTGCATCTTCCCAAGACAACACATGTCGGGGTTGGGGGGGATCAGATGGGGAGGAGCAGCTGAGGTGGGGGGAGGGGTGAAGGGCAAAGAAGGGAGAGGATAGTGACGGGGGACACACAGAGGTCTGGTGGGTGGGCAGAAGAGGCAACACATAACTGGCTGTCACCTGGCACCTGCCCATACTCACCAGCCACTGCAGCTTGCAACGCGTAGCCCTGCTGGCTAAGAACTGGCACACAGCAGGGGCTGCACTGACAGACCAACGGGGGAGCAGTGGGCCCCGCATGCTGCATCTTGGCCCTGCCAACAACCTTGTACACCCACACCCATCAATCGGCCACTGGACCCCCCCCCACCTCCACTCACTACTGTTGGGCAGGGAGCTGGCAAGCAGGGATCTGGCCAGCAGCAGGACCTGCCATTACTGATGCAGGGGAGACAGAAAATATGGGGCATGTCAAGGTTCCTTCCCCACTCTGAACTGTAGGGCACAGATGTGAGGACCTGCATGAAAGACCCCCTAAGCTTATTCTTACCAGTGTAGGTTAAAACTTTCCCAAGGTACAAATGTTGCCTTCTCCTTGAACCGTATGCTGCCACCATCACGTGTTTTAAACAAGGAACAGGGAAAGAGACCACTTGGAGACGTCTTCCACCAAAATATCCACCCAAGCCCTACACCCCCTCTCCTGGGGAAGGCTTGATAAGAATCCTCACCAATTCGTACAGGTGAATACAGACCCAAACCCGTGGATCTTAAGAACAATGAAAAAGCAATCAGGTTCTTAAAATAAGAATTTTAATTAAAGAAAAGGTAAAAGAATCACCTCTGTAAAATCAGGATGGTAAATACCTTACAGGGTAATCAGATTCAAAACATAGAGAATCCCTCTAGGCAAAACCTTAAGTTATAAAAAGATACAAAAACAGGAATATACATTCCATCCAGCACAGCTTATTTTACCAGCCATTAAACAAAAGGAAATCGAACGCATTTCTAGCTAGATTACTAAATAGGGTGAAAACACTGGCTGTGATTTCTTCCTGGAGCTCCAGGAGAAAACAGAGTTAATAAGACACATGCACCTCTAAATATACTACAAAGTACATAAAGACTAACAATATTTTCCACATCTCAAGGACAATTTTAACCAGTTGATTCTGGGAAACTTTCACGGGAGAGCGTATCAGCCACTTTGTTAGAAGTTCCTGAAATGTGTTGCATGTTGAAATAAAAATCTTGGAGAGCTAAACTCCACCAAATAAGTTTTTTGTTATTTCCCTTGGTGGTATGAAGCCACAATAGTGCAGCATGGCCAGTTTGCAGGTGGAAACACTGTCCCCAAAAGTATGGACGTAGCTTTTCCAGAGCGTAGACAATGGCGTAACATTCCTTTTCGCTGATTGACCAGTGGCTTTCCCTTTCAGACAGCTTCTTGCTGAGAAGCACGACAGGATGGAACTTCCAAAAAAGACCGATTAAATTGTTAAATTTAAATTGTGCTATAGTTAAAATGTCTGAACGTTGTCACAATAGCAACTACCTCTCAGGGAGGTGGAGTACTTATGCCAATGGGAGAAGCGTAGGAGCGTCTTCACTAAATGCAACAGCTGCACTGCCATTAGCATAGATGAGCTCTCTGTTTCCTGCCTTTAGCATGAAAATGTTGCCCAGAAGCCTTGCCTGCTGCACGCACATACACACACTTGATTACAGTGGAGCACAATCTCAGAAAACTTCAAAAAACCAAATGCACTCCCAGCTGATCAAGTGTAGTTAACAAATGTACCTTAGGCAAAAGAGTGGTGATGATGTGACTGAAGAGGCAATTAGACTAAATCTAATGTTTGGTCAGTTCATTAGCTTTTGAAGCTAGTCAACACAAATCTGCATCCAATGGAAGCCCAATCTGGGAACAAGGACTTTTCTAAATTCTGCAGCAAGCGTTTCGTAATCTGTATGCACTTTCCTACCTTTTTCCTGGTAATGCTAACCTACTTATGGTCTTGCTAAAAATTTGATTAAAATTCGACCATTTCACAATACTAAGGAACAACAGAAAAGGCAGCAGAAGACAAACACAAAGAAATAAGAAACAAGACATATACCTTGAAAGCAGCAAATGAGCAAATAAAGAAAATACGGTTGTGAGATAAAACAGACACCAGAGAAATGCAGGCAAGATAAGATCATGGATTTGTTGACTTTTAATTTGCCCCACAACTTTTCATTTCTTGAACTCAGGCTGGTAAGATTCTGAATTCAGGGGGACTGCACTGTGTACAAGGGCAGAATATGGACTAACATTGTTAAATGACTACTAACAGACTTTTCTGCCAGGAAGTCTGCTACCAGGTGCTAATTAGTGTCAGAAAGTTCCTCAACCCAGACTATAGAATCAGTATGACTGCTCTGTGCTTCTCTCAATCTTTACACCCATTTCCTCTCAATGCTAATGGTAGTTCAAGGTCAGTACATAGTCCTTAGTCTATATAGTAATTCCTACCATTAAGAACAGAATCATTTTTTGTACAATGAATTCAACCCTTTTTTTCTAACTGTGAATTTTCACCTAACATATTTTAGTCCCAATTCTGAAAAGATTTACTCCTATATCTTGAATAATCGCAATGAAGTCAATGGGACTGTTCACCCTGCATAAAGTGAAGTGTCTGCAGGATCTCTGCCCATTTTTTATTAATTTGTTACTAGTAACAACCATTATGCAAACCTATTATTTCACTCTATGAAGCACTCACTACTATGGTTGTGCTGCAATATTATGTTGTTCTTGAGAACAGTTTGTGTCAGACTGTCAAAAACAGGGCAGATACCAGAAACTGGTAGTATGTTTTATAATTAGATTTCACCAACCCACTAACCAATATGAACCCCTGAATCCCTGTACTAGCCTTACCATGGAGTCACAGACAGCCCCCCTTGGGCTCTCCAGTCTAACTTGCCACTCACGCAAGCTAGATTTAGTGATAAATTATCACTTACACCAAAAATCACAAAATATTCAGGTTGCTTCCAGTCCCAAAAGACAAGTGACTTACCCCAGATTGGCTACCCTATATCTTACAGCAAAGACAATGCTGGTAGCCAATCCTGTAATAAATGATCTAAATGTTTATTAACTAGAAAAAATAAATGAGTTTTCAGATTAAAGCAGGTGAACATATACACACAAATGAGTTACCACCGATTGTTCCTAAAGGTGACAGATGTAATAATCTGTCCATTCAAAATGTCTTTCAGAGAGGATCCATGTTGACCCTGAGGATCTCTGCTTTTGTTTAGTGTCTCTGGCCCAGTGAGAGTTCAAACAGCAAAGAGATGAAAAAATTTCTTGTGACCCAATTTTATCTTTTACATTTGGCCTTCCAGTCCATGAGAGAAGCTCTCTTTCACGTAGCATTTTCCAGATATGGAAGGGCTATTCACTTTGTATTGTGATGTTCCGTAATGGCCCATTTAATCGTGATAGGACAGCTGAATGGGTAGGTAGGATGATTCCTGGGCCTGGGTTCACAAGTTCAGAGCAAGCATTTTCGAAGTTATAAAGCAAAACTTACATATTTCCCTGTAGCATGAAATACAGACATTACAAATGAGATTAATGCATGCAGAGATCTACGAGCATTTCAGAGAGTCTAAATGCTAAATACATTCTTATAAAACATACCTATTTTGAAGAACACTAGCATACAGGTGAGCTGGTTTGGTTTCCAGCTATGAGTTAGCTAAGAATTGACAAATGTCTATGGTCTTGGCCAGAGATGGCACTTGGTTTACCAGTGTCACATTCTACATTACAGTAATGCCTGGGAACCAACCAAGAATGTGTTGTGCTAGGTACTGTAGAAATACAGCAGTAGACAGTCCCTACCCCAGAAAGCATACTGTCCTGATGGGGACCTGAAACAACTGAAACCTGGATTTTCTGTGAACAATTCCATTCAACTATTTCTTTTGCTTTTGGGCATTACCCATGTCATTGTGTGATTGGTCATTAGGTCCCATGGCATTGTTTCTATTCATCGGCCAGATGACTGAAACATTTTTAAACGGGAGGTGGCACATCTGGCATGACTCACTAATAGCAAGTGCTCATATTTGCAATTTAATATCCTTGTTCATAAGTGAATATTGGCTCCTGCATGAAGAGCATTCATTCCCTAGATATCAGTGTGGACACATGTCCATTCATTAGCACGTTCGTGAATAAGCAAACAAAAAGAGGTTCAAACATTGTCAAATTGAAAAGCAGTTCATAATTTATAAAAGTGTTCACAAATTGATTTTCCAGCAGTGTTTCCATTCCAGTTTACTCAGAGCTTTTTTAATTTAGGGCCCAAAATAATTCATTTTTATGTCAATAGAAAAACCACTGAAAGATCCTGAGTAATGGTTGCTCAGCTGAAATGCTGTGTCTGATTTTGAAAATAATTTTCAATTTTCATTAACTTTGACCTACCTTCTGAAGCTACTTTGTGTTACTGCCACTGTTAACTTTGTCTAAAAGAGAAACCCAAGAGCCATAGCATACAAAATATGATACCCTGTGTCAGGGTTCCCTCCCCACTCTGATCTCTGGGGTACAGCTGTGGGGACTCACATGAAAGACCCCCTAAGCTTATTTCTACCTGATTAGGTTAAAAACTTCTCCAAGGCACAAATCCTTCTTTGTCCTTGGATGGTACTGCTGCCACCATCAAGTGAGCTAGAAAAAGATTCAGGAAAACGACCACTTGGAGTTCCTGTTTCCCCAAAATATCCCCCCAAACCCCTTCATCCCCTTTCCTGGGGAGGCTTAAGAATCATATACCAACCAAATAGGTAAACAAGGTGAGCACAGACCAGACCCTTGGGTTTTTAGAACACTAAAAACCAATCAGGTTTTTAAAAATAGAACTATATTATAAAGTAAAAGAAGCACCTCTGTAAAATCAGGATGGAAGATAATTTTACAGGGTAATAAGATTTAAAACACAGAAGATTCCCCTCTAGGCAAAACTTTAAAGTTACAAAAAACAGGAATAGACCTCCCTCTTAGCATAGGGAAAATTCACACGCTAAAACAAAAGATAATCTAACACATTTCCTTGCTTTACTCACAATTTTTGTGATCTAGATGCTTATTTCAAGTAGGGTTTTAGGAGGTGTTTTTTTTTTCCTGACCTGATCTCTCACTGTCCCAGAGAGAACAACAAAAGACCACACAAACAAAACCTCCTGCCACAGATGTGAAAGGATCTTCTTACCTTATTGGTCCTTTTGGTCAGGTGCCAACCAGGTTATTGAGTTTCTTAACCCCTTACAGGTAAAGGAGAGATTTTATGCTAAGCTTAGCTGTATGTTTATGACACCCCAATCTTGATTTATCGACACTATTAAGAGATTATTTATGTTTCTAATTTTACCAAACAAATAACACACTTCTGAGAAGACAGGGAGTTTTAGTCTCTACTCCCCAAATTAAGAGCTAAACCTAACTCTAAGATTGGGAAATTTATATTTTACACTCATTCTGTGCTCACCTTGCAGAGGGCCATACACCTATGCAACATGAGCACTGAATGAATGTGTCAGTGACTGGGATGTGGACTGATTAAAACAGGACTCAGAGCCCAGGCTCAGACCCTAAGCCAGAGGCCAGGCAACACGGCGAAGGGTAAGAGTCAAAGTCAGCAGTCAAGAATCGGAACTGAGGGTCAGGAACAGTTTACTGAAATGAGGAAAGGCAATGCCCAAGGCAGGAACAAAAAGACACAGGAGCTATCGCAGCTATACATGAATGTGTTGAGCACTTACTACCCCACTGCTGGTCTTAAAAGTACGTCCGCTGATCACCTCGACCAACAGGGCACTTTAGCAAATCAGGAAGCTCATTTGGGGCCTAGTTGCACTCATTGGACTGCCTGGGGGGTAACCTAGTAGGTAAACAGGCTAGCTGCAGGTCCTTATTTCTGACAGAGTGATATGATAGAGTGCACTGTGATCAGGATTCAGCATAAAACAATAGAGGAGAGATAAAAAGAGAAGCAGAATGGTATATTGCAGAACTGGATGGCCAATATGGGAAATATAGCTTTTCACCTATAGATCATTGGTTCAAACATGTGCCAGGTATAGTAACTGAAAATCATTGCCATATGATGGCAGTTTGGTGGCCTATGTGTAATGAGTTTGCTGGTCTGTCCAGATTCTAAAGAACAGTGTAAGACCAAAGGCTAATTAAGGGGAACTAGTAAGGCTTTTAAATAGACTGGCTGGTATCCTCAGAGTTTCTCTTCTCACGCTGCTTATTTAAAGAAATGTGATTTAGTATCAATTTTGTAAATGTTATTAAAACAAACTTAAAAAAAAATCTAGAAAACACATCACCAAAGCTTAGCACTGTTAATAATACTAAGCTAAAGTACAAAATGAAGCAATAGAGCTGCCAAATCAATATCAAATCACAGTCAAATTAACAAGTTAGTTGCAGCACAGATTGGAATTAAATCAAATGAATTAAATCATCAAATTAATACTAAAAATAATCAATCCTTATTAAGTCTAATGAGGAGTCTAAAAAGGTGGCAGTCCATTTCATTATAAATGTCAACTATACAAGTGTACCAAAGTCAATCAAATCTATAACATGGAGCTGGTTAAATGCCTCCACATGGAAACCAAATTGTTGCTTAATATTTGAAAAACAACCTCAGAGCCAATTTTAAACCTCCCTACTTTTAGAATTCTACTCATATGTGATAGCTAACCCTTTCCTCCCCTCCCAGAAGAGAGATTGTAATTTTAATAGAATATCCTTGATAAGCAGAAATTTGACCATTCTTGTGTACAAGAAAAATACAGATGAAAATTTCAAGTCTCTCAGGACTTCATAGACATACCACACAGAACACACTTTAATGAGCATTTTTATGAGACAATATTTAGGGCTGTTTAAACCTGGGGAACTTTCTTACTGACATAGTCCTATGCAGACTTTATGGGTGCTCATACATATACACATAACCACACTATCACACCCTAAAATTAAAGAAGATAAAAAGACTGGGCTGTCTCCTAGCTAATAAAAGCAACTAGGAAAAAAATAAGATACTTAAGATAACTGGGGATTTGCCAGTTCTTCAGCTCTTGCAGTCTTCTGGACTCTCACAGAATATGAGCTGGAACTGCAGTCAAGGAGCCCGCTGGTGATGTTCTGTTAGCACAATGCTTCTTAATAGTGCAGGGAGATAGTTAAAGACTGGAGTGGCCTGTTTATTGATGTCTTAACTCCCTTTCCTGTCCAGGTCTGGGAGATTCAGAAATGTAAGTGTTTCCTCAGGTGGCTTGTTGAACCGAAAGAGGCGGCTTCTCAGCCCTATTCTTATGGTTTGTGATCTTTGCTTACTCCACTTTGTAGCACCTCTGTCCAAAGCCTTAGGAAAATTCAGCTGTGAGTCCTATCATGGTGCCATGTAACTTGATTCCATCAGGTTCAACTGAATCATCTTTAGGTAGTATCAATTTGGGGGGAAATCCTACTCAAATCAACAATTAAAAAAAAATTTTACTCTCTTACATACAGCAGAGAATGTAAGTCGGTGACACCAAATATATCAAAAATCTGGAGTATGAGACCACTTTTGAATTCTTTTCTAGGTGTCTGTGTAACACTGACAGACTGGTCGTCAGTGGGTGGGAATGAACCTGAGAGCTCTGAAGCTTAATGTATGAGCTAAAAGCCGTATTCCTCCTAGCTGAGACTATAGATCGGACACATTAATCTCTCTCTGAATGGTCTCAGTGACACTAGATGGGACAGTACACCACACCCAGAAGGTGTGTGGGTTACATTTGGCTGGTGGGTCTTGCCCACGTGCTCAAGGTTTAACTTTTCGCCATATTTGGGGTAGGGAAGGAATTTTTCCCCAATCAGATTGGCAGAGACGCTGGCGGGTTTTTTCCTTCCTCTGCATCATGGGGCATGAGTTACTTGCGGGTTTCAACTCGAGTAAATGATGGATTCTCTGTAACTTGAAATCTTTAGATCATGATTTGAGGACTTCAGTAACTCAGTCAGAGGTTATGGGTCTATTACAGCAGCGGGTGAGTGAGGTTCTGTGGCCTGCAATGTGCAGGAAGACAGACTAGATGATCATGATGATCCCTTCTGACCTCAAAGTCTATAAGTTGACATTCACTTCCAAAGTGCATAAATCTAAACCTAATTAAAGCCACTGTAATTCTGAATAGGATGTCCACACTGGGTTTAATGAAGTTTAACTAATCTACTTTAAAAGTTAATCTGAATTACCTTTCAAGACTGTCAGTGCTACATTGACTATACCTGCTGTCATAAATATAAAGGGAAGGGTAAACCCCTTTGAAATCCCTCCTGGCCAGGGGAAAGCTCCTCTCACCTGTAAAGGGTTAAGAAGCTAAAGGTAACCTCGCTGGCACCTGACCAAAATGACCAATGAGGAGACAAGATACTTTCAAAAGCTGGGAGGAGGGAGAGATACAAAGGGTCTGTGTGTCTGTCTATAGTCTGTCTTGGCCGGGGATAGACCAGGAATGGAGTCTTAGAACTTTTAGTAAGTAATCTAGCTAGGTATGTGTTAGATTATGATTTCTTTAAATGGCTGAGAAAAGAATTGTGCTGAATAGAATAACTATTTCTGTCTGTGTATCTTTTTTGTAACTTAAGGTTTTGCCTAGAGGGGTTCTCTATGTTTTTGAATCTAATTACCCTGTAAGATATCTACCATCCTGATTTTACAGGGGGGATTTCTTTATTTCTATTTACTTCTATTTTTATTAAAAGTCTTCTTGTAAGAAAACTGAATGCTTTTTTCATTGTTCTCAGATCCAAGGGTCTGGGTCTGTGGTCACCTATGCAAATTGGTGAGGCTTTTTACCAAACCTTGTCCAGGAAGTGGGGTACAAGGTTTTGGGAAGTATTTTGGGGGGAAAGACGCGTCCAAACAGCTCTTCCCCAGTAACCAGTATTAGTTTGGTGGTGGTAGCGGCCAATCCAAGGACAACGGGTGGAATATTTTGTACCTTGGGGAAGTTTTGACCTAAGCTGGTAAAGATAAGCTTAGGAGGTTTTTCATGCAGGTCCCCACATCTGTACCCTAGAGTTCAGAGTGGGGGAGGAACCTTGACACCTGCAAAGCTATGTCAGAATAGCTATGCCAGCACAAACCCATAGTGCAGACACAGCCTACATCAATGGAAGGAGTTTTTCCACTGGTGTAAGAACACCACCTCCATGAGCACAGTTAGCTACACTGGCAGAAGCATTCTTCCATCAAAATAACTGCATCTACTCTGGGGATTAAGTTGGCATAGCTATGCCAGTTAGGATGTGTTTTTTTCACATCTCTGACCGATGTAGCTACATCAACCTAACTTTTAAGTGTAGGCTTAGGCCTTGTTACACTGGCACTTTACAGCACTGAAACTTGCAGCGCTCAGGGGGGTGTTTTTTCACACCCCTGAGCGAGACCGTTGCAGTGCGGTAAAGTGCCAGTGTAGACAGTGCACCAGTGCTGGGAGCTACTCCCCTCAGAATCGTCTTGCGACACTGAGCCTGATTCTCGACATTGCAATCAAAGGTGTGACTGCAGCACATGTAGACAAACCAGAGCTAGTTTTGATCTAGCTAGGTCAAACAACAATAGTAGTGACACTATGAAAGCATGGATGACAGTACAGGCTGCACGGACACTCACTTAAGAGGCTAGCTCATGCTGCTGCAGCTTCACTACTATTGTTATTCAAGCCAGCTAAATCGAATCTCAGGTACGGCTACAGGAGCAGAACCTGGAGCCGGACTGCGGAGCAGCTCCAGAGCAGCGGAGCTGCGGATTTTTGCCTGGAGCTGGAGCAGAGCCGGAGCACAGCTCCAAAGCCCTGACAGCTACACATGCTGTAGTTGCACCTCTGATTTCAGGACATACCCTTACACTAAGGCCCCTTTACAGCACTCTGGCAGTGTTGAGGGGCCTTTGTTTGGCCAGACATTATATTTGGCCCCTGTACACTGCTAACACCACATAATGGGGCCTTAGTGTAAATGAGAATCAGACCCATGAACAGGACCATGCTGGGGGAATTTGCATTGCTACCATCTCTACTGAAAACCTGTTCATAACAATATATGATCCTGTTCCCAAATGAAGTTTTCTAGTTTCACAGAAATTAAGGCAAGAAAAGACAATTAGATCATATAATCTAACCTCCTGTATATAACAGGCCATTAAATTTTACCCCAATACACCTATATTAAGCCCAGTAACTTGAGTTAAATTGAAGCATTTCAATCCTCAGGAGCCTAAACCGTTATGTGCCAAAGGTTAAGGAGAACAAATTTCTCTTCCGCCTCCTGGTGACCTTTTATGTATTGAAAACTGTTATCATGTCCCCCTTCAGTCTTCTTTTCTCTAGACTAAACAAACCCATTTTTTTCAATCTTCCCTCCTAGGTCATGTTTTCTAGACCTTTAATCATTTTTGTTGTGGTACCTGGTAATATATATTACCAGAACCCCAGAGTCCAACAATATGGGACATTTGTGCACGGGAGGCTGGAAATCTGTATTAAGTGAGCTAAAGATGGAATCACCGTCACCCTGTAACTGAGCCTGGAGGAACTGTGCTTTCCATGTCTCAGCTGGACCCTCCTTCTCACCCCCATATCTTACACACAGTAATACTAAATAAAAAGAGAGGAAAAAACATGGAGGAAGAATATGAACAAACAATAGTTATGATCATAAACAGATTGATTATGTATTAAGTCCCATTAATATTAACACAGCTGTGTCAAATTTGGCCAGAGTTTGATTCTAATATTTTAGGTTGACCAACTTTCTCTGCAGTCTCTAAACAGCAAATAGAAGTGCAGTCAGTCAACATACTGGTCTGTGGCAAAGTAGCTTTATTCACTCCATTTTAGCCAAATCAACTAAATCTTTCAGTGCTGCAGCGTTCTTGGCAGATGTTGAATAATGACTGTAAATTATCAAAACAAGCACTTACCCTACATAACTTGTCAGATGTGATGCTGGCATCATTCTAAAGTATATGTGTAGACCCATTCAGAGGAACAATATGTTCTGCTTCATTTCTCAGAGCCACATAGATGCTCGTATCATCACCCCATAATTTATAGTAGCACTGTATACACAACCAGCAGACATCATGCAAAGGCAAACAGCATGGTGTGAAGGATGATTTTTTTAGTTCAGCAATTGTATCTCCCATGTTATCTGATTCTTTCCCCATCCCCTCTAGAAATATCAACACTGCAACAGTGGGAAGAGTGTCACATCCTTTCATGCTTTTCACTAATGCCTCAGAAGCAATGCTGTAATAAGACAAAAACTCAGATCCTTTGCTGTGGCTGAGAAAGGCTCAGCACAGCCAGGGCGTGGAGAAAGGAAGGCAAAGAAAAGGGCTGGGACCTTGGAAGCAACCTTTGCACTCCAAGTCCCAGGCCTGCTGTGTGCTGCTCAGGTTCCCTGATGTAACTTAGAGCAACCTAATGGCTGCTCTTAATTAGGCTGGTTACTTATCATCCCCTTGGTGGCAGCCAGTCCTTGGGGTTGAGTGAACCATGACTGTGTCCCTTCCCCATGTCTCTTACTCTGGTGGCAAGGATGGGAAAAATGGAGAAGCCATTACACTAGCTGTGCGGCACTGAAGCATTTTCATACACTGAGATGCTGCTTTTACAGTCAGCTCAGACAGCTTTGGGGACTTTGCCCTGGACAAGTAGCACAAAGCAATGAGACTGCAGAGGGGGAGCAGTACAGGTGATCCTTCAAATCACTGAATGAGAGTGGCATGAAGTTGGAAACTGTCATACCACGTTTATAAAAGCAGGCAGTCACCTAACAATTACTTGGCAATTAAAATTACTAACACTCCATTCATTTCTGGATTTTAAGGATCTATATAAATAGGAATGCAGGCTGGAATTAATCACATAGCCAGGCTTCAGGGTTGGCTGTTTGTTGCTCAGTTCATCTGGGAGAACAACCATAAGTCTCCCAGATGCTCAGGCCTCCAGGTGCTGGGTAGGTTACAAAAAATGATTGAGATCGGTCTCAGGGATGATATGGAAAAGGCTGTCCCTGCAGGGGGGAACACTACAGCCATACCTGTTTTTTTCTCAACCATGACCTCTTTGTCAGAGGCTGGGAGGAAGAATGTGTCCTCAAATGTCCACTTAAGCCAGCTTTTAAGTTGCTTTGCCTGAAACAGACTTAATAGGGCTGAGAATCTGATTGATACTTGATTGCTCTCTGGTTATTTCTCTTCTTTTTCCTTGAACTTCTCTAGATGCTTTCCTACAAACAATACAACATGTAAAATGAAGTGATAAGTTAAACAAACAAACAATAAGCTGACCACTAGAAAAAGAAAGAGGTCTAAATGCTGACATCACAAACAAAAACACTGTAGAAAACTAGCCTATGAGAGGGGAAAGATTAGGCTATGTCTGGGTTTGGGTTCTTCATACGTCGCAGTTCCATACATTCTAGCAGAGGCTGATGCACACTTTTTAAAGGTTTTGAATCTAACTAGAGGGGACATTACAAAAAAAGCCTGCTCTGATGCTTGGGTCAGGCTGGGTCATTTACACTTGTGCAAACTCATTGAAAAGAGGGTGGAGAACAATATCAAATCAGAATGGGAGCATATTACACCTCTCCTTTGAATGTGCACATTGAGAAAAGTTTTGACAAGGTGCAAGGCAGTGGAGAATCAAGCCTACTTTTCTCATGTGCAGAATTTGGGCCTCCTAGTTTTAAAAATTTAGTCCTTAATTTTTCTGTGTTTTGACGGGTGGTGCTGGCTTTTGGCTACACTGCTCTCTGGTGCTTTTACTGCTCTGTGTACCTGTTAGCTATCTGCTTTTCCCGGCCTGCTTGCTTCCTAATGTTGCCTTTCTCCTATGCTAACTGCCGGTGGTGCCCTAGCTATCTGATCAGAGAGCAATTGTCTTTCAAATTGTGTGCCCTGCTCCCCTGAAATTGGATGAAGAAGACTCCAACCTTTTACTGGGAGCCCACTACCCATAGCATGTCCTGAAAGGATTTCATGAGCATAGCTGGAGAGCTCGGATAGTGTTGGCTCAGGTCATAGGTGTCCTCCTGAAATCATGCGAGCAGGGAGCCTCATATCAGCCCCAAAGATTGTACTAACAATAGCCAAATTGTAAGGGTTCCTTGTAGACAGTGAGTCTGCTGTTGACTAAGGCCAGCCATGAGTACTGGAGAGAGAGAAAATGTATAATCTGTTATACTCCATCTGCACAAAACATGTCCTTCACCCTTCCAGCATAAAAGGCCAGAAAGGCCTATGAGAAAAGACCAACCTAACTTGGGGCTTGTCTTCACTGCAAAGTTAACTCAGGTCCTTACCTGAGTGTTGTCCTAACTTGACTCCCACACATAAAATCCTATCACCCGAGTGTAATACTGATTTAAATTCAGTCTAGCTGGTCTTTTAGAAGTGATAGACTAAAGTACAAATGATGCTAACATGATTACTCACAGTCTGGATGCAGACCTAAGCCACTCACATCCTGCAATACCTTCCCAGAATTCCCCTGGGCCATATTTTCTTGACACCTAAGTACTCCCTGCTTCCAGCCTGGAAATCATGTATAATCTTGTGCACCTTGAGGGGAGTGCCAATCTGGGAAGCTCATTCACTCAAAGCCCACTGTTATTTTGGGGACACTAGCTATCATCACCAACCATGGATGTATCAAAACAATAATTGTCTTGCAAATATCCATCACCACTGCACCAACTGTTGACTTGCCAGTGCCAAACTGATTAGCCCCCTACCTGTAGCAATCTGAGGTAGCCAGATTCCAGATGGCAATTGCAACCCAATTCTGGACTGATATAACCCCTCTCATCTCCATGTTCTCACACTGAAGGGTCAAAGCAAGCTCCTCATCCAGTTCCACAAATGAGGCTTTCCTCATAGGAAATGTCTGGTCATCTCAGGTGAGCATGATGATGTGCTTGTGGTTCCTCCTCCAGGGAGATTCCATGCTCACTAAAACCTGCATCAGGTGTGTCTACTCTCCAAGTCTGCATGCAGCCTGTGTGATCTCCTTTGTAAAGCATGATGTCACCTTCTCAGGGTAACAATCTGCTTCCAAAATGCCCACCATCACATTTCAGGTTCTATATATACACCTGAAATGAAAGCTGCATTAATACCAACAGCTGGAACAAGTCATCATCCTGAGCTGGATCCAAGCCTTGGCACTGGTTAGAATAAAGGCCATAGATAGAAATCTAGAGTTTGCCAAACTGGAAATGGTTTACTTACTAGTTGGTGGGCTAAGACCACTTTCACACAGGTGCTCAGGAAGGACTGACAAGTTCTCCCAAAATACACTGCAAAATAATTCATAGACTATTGCAGTAAACTGAGACACTACTAACCCAGAAGTCCTAGCACAGCACACAAAGGAGTACAGCACTAGTGTGGATGCAGCAACTTGAGTGTGGCTTTGCAGTGTGGCTGCTCTCACCCAAGCTAAGGTAATTCCAGTGGTCAGACCTGAGTGCCAATCACCTGAGCTATCTTTGTAGTGAAGATACACTCTGATCCTGTGAGGTGGTGATTAGCACCATCAAATCGCACTGACTGCAACAGAGTTTGAGACTGCTCAGGACTTTGCAGATTCAGCCCTTCAGGCACCAGGATATAACTGTTTGACACTAAAAGAATAGAAGATATCTAGCAGTGCTATGAGGCTTACAAACAATGGATGAAAAGAAGGGAAAAGCTGAAAAGAGAAGGTGAGGAAGGAAAGATAAATGAGAAGGAAGGCAGAACAATATCAGTTTATAGTACAAATTATTGCACCTCCTATGGCTCATCTTAGCGAAAGATGGGGCAAAGCTGCTGCAAGCCAATATACATAAAGAATAAGAAACCAAGGCCCGGTAGAACAAGTAACAATCTTCAACAGTAGTATTGCTGTTACGGGAGATCAGCTTCCTCCTTGCAGGGGCTCCAAGCAGCAGTGTAGCAGGAGATGTTTCTGTTATTCCAATATAGCTAACACAAGCTGCTTTTGGGAGTAGGAAGTCCTCCTTACCTCTGATTGGCCTCTTGTGAGGTGTAAAGTCAGTTATGTTCAGAGACAGAGTACCACAGTAACAAAGAAAACTTGTTTTCAGCCTCCCAAGCCATTTTAACAACAAAGCTTTTTGACCTTCAGAGGACAAGTGGGAATGTCAAAATTTGGGGTTGAGAGAGCATGTGAAGCTATCTGTTAAAACAGTTCTAAGCAGTAAAAAGGTTCTAAATGGGCATGGCACTATTTTAGCTTTAGCTCTTCCATCTTTGGGGCTGGCTTTTCTTTCTGTATCTTATCCCTCTCTTTCTGAGCTGTCTGTCCTTTTCCTGGTCCTTATGAACTCTCTAAATCAGAGGTGATACTTGGGGGTGTGTGCATGACCAAGTGCCCCCACAGATTGGCTCCCAGGGGCAGGGAGGGAGAGGGTCTCTGTCATTCTCTCCCTGTTCATCCTGCCCCTGCCACGTGCAGCTGGGCGGAGAGCGGAACGGAGCCATTTCTGCCTGAGAGCCTGACTGGGAGGCAGCAGCAGCTTGCTGACATCCCAGTTGCCAGGGACAGGGGCTAAGTGAGCCTGAAACATGCCAGGGAAGAGAGGGGGCTCACTTGGCCCCTGTCCCCAGCAGCTGAGCCTGGGCAGTAAGCAGGTCAACACTGCTTCCTACTCAGGCTCTCTCAGGCAGAAGTGGTTCTGTCCCACTTCCCGCCTGGCTGCCAGGGAAAGCAGCCAAATGTGCTGTGGGGAGCACAGGGAGAGAAAGACAGAGTCCCCACACACACACACCTGACCCCGCAGGTAACATGGCAGGGTGGATCTCTGGGTAGAGGAGAGACATGTCCCAGTATGGGGAGGCATGAATCATCTGTACTCTAAACTAATAACCCCTTGCTGATTTTTATCAGCCTCTCCCCATTTTTTTAAGTTTTATTCTCAGTGATCACTAATAAAGGGTAATGACTGTTGTCTATCAGGAATGACTTCCCTTTTGAAAATGTATTCCTGTGATCACAGGGAGCATACCCTGAGCTCACAGAGAGCGTGCTTAACATTACAAATACATGCCTTTATGGAGTGCATTTTGCTATGATGGTCCCACTTCATAATCCATTGCAGATGGGGAGACTGAGCTATGGTCTTGCTTCCTCCATCGCCCTCCCTACTTCCTTTGCGGTCAAAGTGAGAGCCTGTCCTTGAACCCTTCCATTCTCCTTTGGCCACTCACATAAGAGCCAGGAAGAATCTCACCTGATGTAATTAAATCACTTTTGTTTTCATTTTGGATAATTATGGTAGAACATGGCAGTGTTTTAATGCAGCTGCAACTTGCAGTCATGCTAAATTAAGGTTATTTCTCATACAGTTAATATAACAAATGTTAGTACTACCCAGGATAAGATCAAAACTGTGTTTCCCCTTAAAAGTGGAGTTTACTATGATTTAACAGTCACACTACTGTAGATAAGATTACAATCCAATTTCTGTTGCATTGGAATTTTACCAAGTGCTTAAACAATAAACAGTCACTCTCTATCTCCAGCGAGTTTGAGAATGCTAAGATTTTATAAGAATCTCATTAAACGATTGTGAACTTTATCTTCTATTTCCTTTCCTATTAATAGCATCATTTCTTTCTAGATGACCAAGTTTTGTGTATAAACAGCAACCAGCCTGCATGCTGCTACTCTTGCTTCAGTTGGATATAAGACATTTGTTTCAATGTTGATGAGTTTTTAACATCATAAATACTGATCACCATATTCTGATCTCTGTTACCCTAGCGTAAGTCCATTGTAACTCGAGAGAAGCCAATACAGTTACTCTGGATTTTCCTGGTATAACTGAGATCGAGCCCTGTCAAGGTTCCCTCCCCACTCTGAACTCTAGGGTACAGATGTGGGGACCTGCATGAAAACCTCCTAAGCTTACTTTTACCAGCTTAGGTTAAAACTTCCCCAAGGTACAAACTATTTTACCCTTTGCCCTTGGACTTCCACTGCCACCACCAAACGTTTATCTGGGTTTATTTTATTAGGAAAGCGTTGTTTGGAAATGTCTTTCCCCAAAAAATCCTCCCAACCCTTGCACCCCACTTGCTGGGGAAGGTTTGATAAAAATCCTCACCAATTTGCATAGGTGACCACAGACCCAAACCCTTGGAACTTAAGAATAATGAAAAAAAGCATTCAGTTCTTGAAAAGAAGAATTTTAATAGAAATAACAGTAAAAAAGAAGTAACAATAAAAAGAATCGCCTCTGTAAAATCAGGATGGTAAATACCTTACAGGGTAATTAGATTCAAAACATAGAGAATCCCTCTAGGCAAAACCTTAAGTTACAAAAAGACACACAGACAGGAATATCCATTCTATTCAGCACAGCTTAATTTCTCAACCATTTAAAGAAATCATAATCTAACACGTATCTAGATAGATTACTTACTAAGTTCTAAGACTCCATTCCTGTTCTGTCCCCGGCAAAAGCATCACACAGACAGAAAGACTCTTTTTTTTTCCCTCCCGCCAGCTTTTGAAAGTATCTTGTCTCCTCATTGGTCATTTTGGGCTTCCAGCGAGGTTATCCTAGCTTCCTAACCCTTTACAGGTGAGAGGATTTTTCCTTTGGCCAGGAGGGATTTTAAAGGTGTTTACCCTCCCATTATATTTATGATAAGCCCTGGTTAGAGTATAAATCTGTTTCAAGGGGACTTTTGCCATTGACTTTACTGGGAGCAAGACTGTACCCTTAGAATGTGACATACTAAGGCTACATTTACACTTGGAGCTAGAGTTCTGATTTTCCATTTGCATAGATATACTTGCACTAGAGCTCATCAAGCTAGCATGCTAAAAGCATTAGCATAGCCAGGGTATCCTGGAGAGGTAACATGGGCTAGCCATGTCAAGGACAAACCTGCCAGAACCCCATGGGCACATATTCAGCACAGATACCCCCTGCAGTTGCTCACCACTGCCTGTCCTACCCTGGCTCCACTACTATTTGTAGTCCACTAGCACCATTGAGCTAGGGCAAATATGTCTGTGTGAGCCAGAATCAAAGCCCCAGCTCATAGTGTAGACGTACCGTGTATATCAGCACTGGAGCTGAAGGTGTAATTTCCAGCTCCAATAGACATACTTGTGGAAGCTCTCATCAAGCTCGCAAACTAAAAATAGGAGCATAGCTGCAGTGATACAGGCAGCAGGATGGGCTAGCTGCCCTGAACATGAGCCCACTAGCTCAATCAAAGCTAACACAGGTATGTCTACCCAAGCTAGAAATTACACCTCCAGCAGCAGGGTAGACATACCCTATATCAATCAAGCAGAAACCAAAGGCTGATTTAAAAGGAGAAACATCTGACTTACACAAATACCTTGGGAAATCATCAGTAAGAAACAGGAAACACAGAACAGGTGCATGAGAATGAATGAGGTTTCAAGCAAAATATTACAGGCTAGATCCTCAGCTGGCATAAATCAGCATAGCACCATTAAAGTCAAAGATCCCAATATGGCGTGACTTAGGTTGCAAAAGTTTTATTGAGTGTGTAGTTCTTCATAGAACCTTCCTTGTGGAACATTAGATAACCCATATTATTTGTGAATAAATATCAGCAAAGGAATATCATTTTCAGTTCCAGGGCACAAAACAACAAACCAGGCAAAATAAACAAAGTGTCAGAATATCTCTATCCTATTTAAAAGATTAATAGAGCAAGAAGATGTAACTTTGAAATATGCATTTCAAATATGTGCATTTTAAAGGCTTTTATTACTGAACAAAGCCCCATCAGCATTTAAATTAAAAACATTGGGCCCCAGGAAAAGAACAAGAAATATTACCTAGTACAATTCACATTGCTTATAAGGCGGTTGTAACAATTTTTGATGTAGATGTAGAACATTCGTATTCCCAGTGGAGCTCAAGTGTTTAAAATTAATGTTACATTATATATACTAGCCCCATTACCAAGTCTTGAGAAGAACGTCTGAGTCTATTTCCTCCTTTCCCTATGTGTGAATGATGAAATTGGACAGGCTAGAGAGCAGAGAAATATGATGGAAGAAAACAGAGCCAGAGCCTTAAGGGAGCAGGAAGAAATGTAGGACTTCATAGGGCCGGCTCTAGGTTTTTTGCTGCCCCAAGCAAAAAATTTGCCACCCCAAGCTCCGATAGCGCAACTACCCAAGCAAAAAAATAAATACATTAAAAAAAGGCTGGCCGGAACGCCACCCCTGGAATTGTGCTGTCCCAAGCACGTGCTTGCTTTGCCGGTGCCTAGAGCCAGTCCTGTTCAGACAGAGTTATGGGCTGGCCTGAGAGAATTGAAGAAAGTGTGCAAGGAGGAGTGGGGAAAGAAAGACGGAGATAGAGGAGTTCAAAGACAAGACAACTGCAGAAACATTCGGCCAGAGGGAAAGGGAACTCTCCAGTCACATGCCAAGGCTAAAAATGTATGCAGTGGGATCCAGCTCTGACAGCTAGATCCCAACGACAAAAGTTATCTTGTGTACATTATTGTCTTTCACCCAAATACAGGTATTTATTTGGAAAATTAATAACATTTCTCTATTTACGTGTGAAGAGTCTTCAGAAACATTTAGGAGCAGTATGAAAATTAATAACCATACAGTCAGTTCAAAATTCAGGAACAGAACCGTCTTTAGGAAGGGTGAGGGGAGCAGACTTCCCCTGACATAAGACGTCAAACTAACTAAGTAAAAAAAAACATGAGTGCTCAAAAGAAACCTGAGTGAACAAAAGTGCCTCGCAGCATGATCTCAAGCTCTCCAGATAAAGACTCTGATGAATACTCAGGGAGGGTTAAGGGCAAAGACAGGCAGTGTCAACTAAGAATTCCCTGGTTTCAGAGTAGCAGTCATGTTAGTCTGTATCCACAAAAAGAAAAGGAGGACTTGTGGCACCTTAGAGACTAACAAATTTATTTGAGCATAAGCTTTCACGAGCTACAGCTCACTTCATCCAATGCATGCAGTGGAAAATACAGCGTGGAGATTTATATACAAAGAGAACACAAAACAATGGGTGTTACCATACACACTGTAATGAGAGGTGTGCCACAAGTACTCCTTTTCTTTTTGCAAATACAGACTAACAGGGCTGCTACTCTGAAACCTGTAAGGAGAGTGACCAGGTAAGGTGAGCTATTACCAGCAGGAGAGCTGCGGGGGCGGGGGAACCTTTTGTAGTGATAATCAAAGTGGACCATTTCCAGCAGTTGACAAGAAAGTCTGAGGAACAGCGAGGGGTGGGGGGGGAATAAACATGGGGAAATAGTTTCACTTTGTGTAATGACACATCCACTCCCAGTCTCTATTCAAGCCTAAGTTAATTGTATCCAGTTTGCAAATTAATTCCAATTCAGCAGTCTCTCGTTGGAGTCTGTTTTTGAAGTTTTTTTGTTGAAGAATTGCCACTTTTAGGTCTGTAATCGAGTGACCAAAGAGATTGAAGTGTTCTCCGACTGGTTTTTGAATGTTATAATTCTTGACGTCTGATTTGTGTCCATTTATTCTTTTACGTAGAGACTGTCCAGTTTGGCCAATGTACATGGCAGAGGGGCATTGCTGGCACATGATGGCATATATCTCATTGGTAGATATGCAGGTGAACGAGCCTCTGATAGTGTGGCTGATGTGATTAGGCCAACAAAAAAACACAAAGTAAAACTATTTCCCCCCCCCCCCCCCACATACACACACTGTTCCTCAGACATTCTTGTCAACTGCTAGAAATGGCCCACCTTGATTATCACTACAAAAGGTTTTTTCCCCCACGCTCTCCTGCTGGTAATAGCTCACCTTACCTGATCACTCTCCTTACAGTCTGTATGGTAACACCCATTGTTTCATGTTCTCTGTGTATATAAATCTCCTCACTGTATTTTCCACTGAATGCATTGGATGAAGTGAGCTGTAGCTCACGAAAGCTTATGCTCAGATAAATTTGTTAGTCTCTAAGGTGCCACAAGTCCTCCTTTTCTTTTTAAGAATTCCCTACCAGGGATACTGGAAAGTTGAGCCTCAGGCACTGATAGCTGAGATGCGCCCATTGACCTCCACTGTCACAGTGAGACACAGAGAAGGAGGAGGACTCTTAAATAATTGGGTCCAAGCTATACATACTGTTACTGACAGCTTGAATTGCACCTAAACTGAACTGTACTTAGGGCAGCATGCAGTCCTAACTTCCCTGAGTCACCTCACTCTACAGAGAAGGAGGCCACTGAGTCTTGGAATAAACTCTAGCTTCTGTGGATCCTGGGGTTGGGGGTATCCCAACAGAGAGCCTGCAAGTGACACAGAGATAACTCCAGTGAAGTCAGTGTCTGAAAAGTGTAGCTGTTACTGGGAGAGGGGGAGAATACTGGTAACTGCCTAACCAGCTTCAGACAGCATTACAGGCTTTATTAACAAAAACTGTTCCTCTTGGAATATGTTGTTCTGTTATAGCATTAGAAAAAAACTTACAAAATTAGGAAAGTCCTACAGCCCCCATCAAACTCTTCAGACAGGAGGCACATTTATTTACAGAGAAGTCAGCCTGTGTCGGCTTGGGAGAAGAGAGATCGAATTGAGTTTCAACTTCAAATGAATATTAATTCACCAATGTGGTCAACTTAAACAGCTTGAAAGTCAATAAAACACACCTGCATTAGAATCAACAGTCTTTGAAGTAAAGTGAGAAACTGAAAAGCTAAATATTATAGCAAGTATTTTAAAATGAAACCCTAGCTTGTTGTGGATATAAAAAGAAGTCACTGCAAATAAGCTAGAATTCAGAATGATCATTATGACTAGTTATGCTTTGAAAATTAAACATTGCACCTTCATTATGATTAGTGGGCCAAAGTGGTGTCATTACTTAGTACTATTTACTAAAGGGCAATCAATCTGCTCTGTGCTGTACAATACAGAAACAGTGTCCCTGGCCCAAAGATGATGCCGCCTAAATGACAGGAACCACGAAGAGGGAACACACTGGAAAATTAATAGTGTGGGGACTTGAGCTGGTCAGAAAATCAATTCTACATCCCATGAAAAATTCTGAGATTTCCAAAATAAATAAATAAACCCTGAATCAGAACAAAAAGGCAACATTTTGATTATTTGTATTTATTTATTTATTTTTGCAAAATGAAATTTTGAAATGCCTCTCATTTCAGAGCAATTGAAATGTTTTGAAAATTTTGAAACTTGGACCATTTTCATTATTGTAAATCTAAAATAAAGTCATTTTTGAAACAAAAAGTTACGGAAAATGAACCATTGAAACTTTCCATTTTGAAAATGTCAAAACACGGTATTTTGACATTTTTCCCAAAAAAATTCCAAATTAAATTCTGTAAAAATTGATATGACTATGGAAAAATTTCATTTTAATGGAAATGGCCTTTTTCTAATGGAAAATTGTTTTGATGAAAATTTTTCAGTCAGTTCTAGTGGAGACTAATTCTTCATGGATTCTAAGGCCAAAGGGAACCATTGTGGTCATGTAGTCTGACCTCCTGTATAACACAGGCCATAGAATTTCCCCAAAATAATTCGTAGAGCAGTGGTTTTTAACCTGTGGCCTTCGGACCCCTGGGAGTCTGCAAACGATGTCTAAGGGGTGACTATGGTGAAAATAAAGTTTCATATCCCAGAAAAGGCATTCCATTTTTCTGACCAAAAGTATGAATAACCCCACCAAAAAGACAAAAAGCAGAAGTGTTGTCATACCCATAGAAACCCACAATTTATTACTTTTTCTCATACTGCATCAAATGCCATGCCGAGCATGTGCACCATTTATAGCTGAATTCTGTTCAGTCAGTTTTCAGTCTAAGACGTCCATGGTAGGGGTCTGCAGACCACAGGTTGAATTTCCAAGGGGGTCTGCACCTCCATTCAAAATTGTTTTAGGAGTCTGCAATGAAATAAGATTGAAAGCCACTCTTCTAGAGCATATCTTTTAGAAAAACATCCAAATTCGATTTTAAAATTATCGCTTAGGCCTCGGTCCTACACCCAGTGAAGGCAAAACTCCTGTTGATTTCTGTGGGGCATTATCAGACTCTTGCTCCAGTTTTATATTGACTTCACTAGGTTACTCTTGATTTACACTGGGTAGGTGAGTGGACATATGGCCCCTCGTCCTTTTTGCCTTTTGTTTTAAATTTATTTTCAAATAAGTACGTTTTGTGGGTTGCAGGAAAGATTACCTTTTTAAGAGGGACTTGAATGAAAATTGTGTAGAGGTACGTTGGTAACTGGGGTAGGGTAGGTGCTCTGCAGAGGAGTAGCAGAGAAAAATGCACACAGTTGTTAGTGAGAAGAAAATAAACATGTTATTGATATTTACAGTATTGGCAGAGTGGAACAATCAGGGGACAAGTTAGGAGATCTGAAAGGCTCTCAAGGCAAATCCTGAAGTCCTACATCAATAAAACTCTCTATTGAGTAAACAGGAGGTTTAACAGATTAAGGACTTCAGAATCTGGCTTTGTGTTACTGTTTTCTAATAAGATGCTTTTAAAACATCAAAGCTTTAAATACCCTGAGCTCTTTCACTAAAGTATAAACTTGATGGTCATTCTGACATGGAAAATGGGAGGCTGGGGGGGGTTCTCATAGATATTATGGCTTTTCTACAGCAAACTGTAATTCCTATCTTAGCTACAAGGTTTTGGGTTTTTGATTTTTATTTTTTTTAACCAAAACTCATGTGCCTGATGTGGTGACATTTTCCAACAACTGTTTAAATTTACTGATGATTTTGGAATATATTCGATTTCTAATGGCTAATAAAGTGCTAATCCCTAACTATAATTGTAAGAAATCTTGTCAGATGCAAGAAAAAAGAAACCTACAAGCTATTTCATTACTTTAGGAGAAGAAAGTAAGCACACACATCTATAAATTCTTGGATGTCATCTATACTCTAGTGGGCTGGTTTGTCTCTCCTTAACTAAAAAGACAGGTATATGCAACATTCTGAATTAATGATCTTAATGGCCAAAAGAAAATTTGGATTTGTTACACTTTCACTCATCTCTAAAGGTCAACTAAATTTATGAGAAGAAAGGTATTTCTGAAGCAATATATTTTATAAATAAGGCCTCCAGATAATACTTTCAGTACTTTCTGTCTACTTCTTAGTCTTTAAATTAATTGAGCACACTCACCCAATGACAAATCTATCATCAGCATTGAAATTTATTGCAATTCTTTTTTTGATAAGGCTATTTTCATATGTTTAATTAACTTTGATGTCACTCTGTGGTTTAGAAAGGTTTAGTCTACACAACTTCATCTGATCCCTTAATTCACAGCATTGCCCACAGACACAGAGAGGTTGTCTGCTTTATAGGATTATTCATACATTGACATAAGAACATAAGAATGGCCCTACTGGGCCAGACCAAAGGTCCATCTAGCCCAGTATCCTGTCTTCCGACAGTGGCTAGTGCCAGCTGTCCCAGAAGGAATGAATGGGACAGGTAATCATCAAGTGATCCATCCCCTGTCGCTCATTCCCAGCTTCTGGCAAAGAGAGGCAAGGGACACTATCCCTGAGCATCCTGACTAATAGCCATTGATGGACCTATCCTCCATGAATTTATCTAGTTCTTTTTTGAACCCTGTTATGGTGTTGGCCTTCACAACATCCTCTGGCAAGGAGTTCCACAGGTTGACTGTGAGTTGTGTGAAGAAATACTTCCTTTTATTTGTTTTAAACCTGCTGCCTATTAATTTCATTTGGTGACCCCCTAGTTCTTGTGTTATGAGAAGTAGTAAACAACACTTCTTTATCTACTTTCTCTACACCAATCATGATTTTATAGACCTCAATCATATTTCCCCTTAGCTGTGTCTTTTCCAAGCTGAAAAGTCCCAGTCTTATTAATCTCTCCTCATATGGAAGCCATTCTATACCCTTAATCATTTCTGTTGCCCTTTTCTGAACCTTTTCAAAGTCCAATATATCTTTTTTGAGATTGGGCGACCACATCTGCACACAATATTCAAGTTGTGGGTGTACCATGGATTTATATAGAGGCAACATGATATTTTCTGTCCTATTATCTATCCCTTTCTTAATTATTCCCAGCATTCTGTTTGCCTTTTTGACTGCCACTGCACATTGAGTGGATATTTTCAGAGAACTATCAACAATGACTCCAAGATCTCTTTCTTGAGTGGTAACAGCTAATTTAGACCCCATCATTTTATATGTATAGTTGGGATTATACTTTCCAATGTGCATTACTTTGCATTTATCAACGTTAAATTTCATCTGCCATTTCGTTGCCCAGTCACCCAGTTTTCAGAGATCCTTTTGTAGCTCTTCGCAGTCTGCTTCGGTATTAACTAACTTTAGTAATTTTGTATCATCTGCAAATTTTGCCACCTCACTGTTTACTCCTTTTTTGAGATCATTTATGAATATGTTGAATAGAACTGGTCCCAGAACAGATCCCTGGGGAACACCACCATTTACCTCTCTCCATTCTGAAAACTGACCATTTATAACTACCCTTTGCTTCCTGTCTTTTAACCAGTTACCAATCCATGAGAGCACCTTCCTTCTTGTCCCGTGGCAGCTTACTTTGCATAAGAGCCTTTGCTCACCACTGCCTGTCCTACCCTGGCTCCACTACTATTTGTAGTCCACTAGCACCATTGAGCTAGGGCAAATATGTCTGTGTGAGCCAGAATCAAAGCCCCAGCTCATAGTGTAGACGTACCGTGTATATCAGCACTGGAGCTGAAGGTGTAATTTCCAGCTCCAATAGACATACTTGTGGAAGCTCTCATCAAGCTCGCAAACTAAAAATAGGAGCATAGCTGCAGTGATACAGGCAGCAGGATGGGCTAGCTGCCCTGAACATGAGCCCACTAGCTCAATCAAAGCTAACACAGGTATGTCTACCCAAGCTAGAAATTACACCTCCAGCAGCAGGGTAGACATACCCTATATCAATCAAGCAGAAACCAAAGGCTGATTTAAAAGGAGAAACATCTGACTTACACAAATACCTTGGGAAATCATCAGTAAGAAACAGGAAACACAGAACAGGTGCATGAGAATGAATGAGGTTTCAAGCAAAATATTACAGGCTAGATCCTCAGCTGGCATAAATCAGCATAGCACCATTAAAGTCAAAGATCCCAATATGGCGTGACTTAGGTTGCAAAAGTTTTATTGAGTGTGTAGTTCTTCATAGAACCTTCCTTGTGGAACATTAGATAACCCATATTATTTGTGAATAAATATCAGCAAAGGAATATCATTTTCAGTTCCAGGGCACAAAACAACAAACCAGGCAAAATAAACAAAGTGTCAGAATATCTCTATCCTATTTAAAAGATTAATAGAGCAAGAAGATGTAACTTTGAAATATGCATTTCAAATATGTGCATTTTAAAGGCTTTTATTACTGAACAAAGCCCCATCAGCATTTAAATTAAAAACATTGGGCCCCAGGAAAAGAACAAGAAATATTACCTAGTACAATTCACATTGCTTATAAGGCGGTTGTAACAATTTTTGATGTAGATGTAGAACATTCGTATTCCCAGTGGAGCTCAAGTGTTTAAAATTAATGTTACATTATATATACTAGCCCCATTACCAAGTCTTGAGAAGAACGTCTGAGTCTATTTCCTCCTTTCCCTATGTGTGAATGATGAAATTGGACAGGCTAGAGAGCAGAGAAATATGATGGAAGAAAACAGAGCCAGAGCCTTAAGGGAGCAGGAAGAAATGTAGGACTTCATAGGGCCGGCTCTAGGTTTTTTGCTGCCCCAAGCAAAAAATTTGCCACCCCAAGCTCCGATAGCGCAACTACCCAAGCAAAAAAATAAATACATTAAAAAAAGGCTGGCCGGAACGCCACCCCTGGAATTGTGCTGTCCCAAGCACGTGCTTGCTTTGCCGGTGCCTAGAGCCAGTCCTGTTCAGACAGAGTTATGGGCTGGCCTGAGAGAATTGAAGAAAGTGTGCAAGGAGGAGTGGGGAAAGAAAGACGGAGATAGAGGAGTTCAAAGACAAGACAACTGCAGAAACATTCGGCCAGAGGGAAAGGGAACTCTCCAGTCACATGCCAAGGCTAAAAATGTATGCAGTGGGATCCAGCTCTGACAGCTAGATCCCAACGACAAAAGTTATCTTGTGTACATTATTGTCTTTCACCCAAATACAGGTATTTATTTGGAAAATTAATAACATTTCTCTATTTACGTGTGAAGAGTCTTCAGAAACATTTAGGAGCAGTATGAAAATTAATAACCATACAGTCAGTTCAAAATTCAGGAACAGAACCGTCTTTAGGAAGGGTGAGGGGAGCAGACTTCCCCTGACATAAGACGTCAAACTAACTAAGTAAAAAAAAACATGAGTGCTCAAAAGAAACCTGAGTGAACAAAAGTGCCTCGCAGCATGATCTCAAGCTCTCCAGATAAAGACTCTGATGAATACTCAGGGAGGGTTAAGGGCAAAGACAGGCAGTGTCAACTAAGAATTCCCTGGTTTCAGAGTAGCAGTCATGTTAGTCTGTATCCACAAAAAGAAAAGGAGGACTTGTGGCACCTTAGAGACTAACAAATTTATTTGAGCATAAGCTTTCACGAGCTACAGCTCACTTCATCCAATGCATGCAGTGGAAAATACAGCGTGGAGATTTATATACAAAGAGAACACAAAACAATGGGTGTTACCATACACACTGTAATGAGAGGTGTGCCACAAGTACTCCTTTTCTTTTTGCAAATACAGACTAACAGGGCTGCTACTCTGAAACCTGTAAGGAGAGTGACCAGGTAAGGTGAGCTATTACCAGCAGGAGAGCTGCGGGGGCGGGGGAACCTTTTGTAGTGATAATCAAAGTGGACCATTTCCAGCAGTTGACAAGAAAGTCTGAGGAACAGCGAGGGGTGGGGGGGGAATAAACATGGGGAAATAGTTTCACTTTGTGTAATGACACATCCACTCCCAGTCTCTATTCAAGCCTAAGTTAATTGTATCCAGTTTGCAAATTAATTCCAATTCAGCAGTCTCTCGTTGGAGTCTGTTTTTGAAGTTTTTTTGTTGAAGAATTGCCACTTTTAGGTCTGTAATCGAGTGACCAAAGAGATTGAAGTGTTCTCCGACTGGTTTTTGAATGTTATAATTCTTGACGTCTGATTTGTGTCCATTTATTCTTTTACGTAGAGACTGTCCAGTTTGGCCAATGTACATGGCAGAGGGGCATTGCTGGCACATGATGGCATATATCTCATTGGTAGATATGCAGGTGAACGAGCCTCTGATAGTGTGGCTGATGTGATTAGGCCAACAAAAAAACACAAAGTAAAACTATTTCCCCCCCCCCCCCCCCCACATACACACACTGTTCCTCAGACATTCTTGTCAACTGCTAGAAATGGCCCACCTTGATTATCACTACAAAAGGTTTTTTCCCCCACGCTCTCCTGCTGGTAATAGCTCACCTTACCTGATCACTCTCCTTACAGTCTGTATGGTAACACCCATTGTTTCATGTTCTCTGTGTATATAAATCTCCTCACTGTATTTTCCACTGAATGCATTGGATGAAGTGAGCTGTAGCTCACGAAAGCTTATGCTCAGATAAATTTGTTAGTCTCTAAGGTGCCACAAGTCCTCCTTTTCTTTTTAAGAATTCCCTACCAGGGATACTGGAAAGTTGAGCCTCAGGCACTGATAGCTGAGATGCGCCCATTGACCTCCACTGTCACAGTGAGACACAGAGAAGGAGGAGGACTCTTAAATAATTGGGTCCAAGCTATACATACTGTTACTGACAGCTTGAATTGCACCTAAACTGAACTGTACTTAGGGCAGCATGCAGTCCTAACTTCCCTGAGTCACCTCACTCTACAGAGAAGGAGGCCACTGAGTCTTGGAATAAACTCTAGCTTCTGTGGATCCTGGGGTTGGGGGTATCCCAACAGAGAGCCTGCAAGTGACACAGAGATAACTCCAGTGAAGTCAGTGTCTGAAAAGTGTAGCTGTTACTGGGAGAGGGGGAGAATACTGGTAACTGCCTAACCAGCTTCAGACAGCATTACAGGCTTTATTAACAAAAACTGTTCCTCTTGGAATATGTTGTTCTGTTATAGCATTAGAAAAAAACTTACAAAATTAGGAAAGTCCTACAGCCCCCATCAAACTCTTCAGACAGGAGGCACATTTATTTACAGAGAAGTCAGCCTGTGTCGGCTTGGGAGAAGAGAGATCGAATTGAGTTTCAACTTCAAATGAATATTAATTCACCAATGTGGTCAACTTAAACAGCTTGAAAGTCAATAAAACACACCTGCATTAGAATCAACAGTCTTTGAAGTAAAGTGAGAAACTGAAAAGCTAAATATTATAGCAAGTATTTTAAAATGAAACCCTAGCTTGTTGTGGATATAAAAAGAAGTCACTGCAAATAAGCTAGAATTCAGAATGATCATTATGACTAGTTATGCTTTGAAAATTAAACATTGCACCTTCATTATGATTAGTGGGCCAAAGTGGTGTCATTACTTAGTACTATTTACTAAAGGGCAATCAATCTGCTCTGTGCTGTACAATACAGAAACAGTGTCCCTGGCCCAAAGATGATGCCGCCTAAATGACAGGAACCACGAAGAGGGAACACACTGGAAAATTAATAGTGTGGGGACTTGAGCTGGTCAGAAAATCAATTCTACATCCCATGAAAAATTCTGAGATTTCCAAAATAAATAAATAAACCCTGAATCAGAACAAAAAGGCAACATTTTGATTATTTGTATTTATTTATTTATTTTTGCAAAATGAAATTTTGAAATGCCTCTCATTTCAGAGCAATTGAAATGTTTTGAAAATTTTGAAACTTGGACCATTTTCATTATTGTAAATCTAAAATAAAGTCATTTTTGAAACAAAAAGTTACGGAAAATGAACCATTGAAACTTTCCATTTTGAAAATGTCAAAACACGGTATTTTGACATTTTTCCCAAAAAAATTCCAAATTAAATTCTGTAAAAATTGATATGACTATGGAAAAATTTCATTTTAATGGAAATGGCCTTTTTCTAATGGAAAATTGTTTTGATGAAAATTTTTCAGTCAGTTCTAGTGGAGACTAATTCTTCATGGATTCTAAGGCCAAAGGGAACCATTGTGGTCATGTAGTCTGACCTCCTGTATAACACAGGCCATAGAATTTCCCCAAAATAATTCGTAGAGCAGTGGTTTTTAACCTGTGGCCTTCGGACCCCTGGGAGTCTGCAAACGATGTCTAAGGGGTGACTATGGTGAAAATAAAGTTTCATATCCCAGAAAAGGCATTCCATTTTTCTGACCAAAAGTATGAATAACCCCACCAAAAAGACAAAAAGCAGAAGTGTTGTCATACCCATAGAAACCCACAATTTATTACTTTTTCTCATACTGCATCAAATGCCATGCCGAGCATGTGCACCATTTATAGCTGAATTCTGTTCAGTCAGTTTTCAGTCTAAGACGTCCATGGTAGGGGTCTGCAGACCACAGGTTGAATTTCCAAGGGGGTCTGCACCTCCATTCAAAATTGTTTTAGGAGTCTGCAATGAAATAAGATTGAAAGCCACTCTTCTAGAGCATATCTTTTAGAAAAACATCCAAATTCGATTTTAAAATTATCGCTTAGGCCTCGGTCCTACACCCAGTGAAGGCAAAACTCCTGTTGATTTCTGTGGGGCATTATCAGACTCTTGCTCCAGTTTTATATTGACTTCACTAGGTTACTCTTGATTTACACTGGGTAGGTGAGTGGACATATGGCCCCTCGTCCTTTTTGCCTTTTGTTTTAAATTTATTTTCAAATAAGTACGTTTTGTGGGTTGCAGGAAAGATTACCTTTTTAAGAGGGACTTGAATGAAAATTGTGTAGAGGTACGTTGGTAACTGGGGTAGGGTAGGTGCTCTGCAGAGGAGTAGCAGAGAAAAATGCACACAGTTGTTAGTGAGAAGAAAATAAACATGTTATTGATATTTACAGTATTGGCAGAGTGGAACAATCAGGGGACAAGTTAGGAGATCTGAAAGGCTCTCAAGGCAAATCCTGAAGTCCTACATCAATAAAACTCTCTATTGAGTAAACAGGAGGTTTAACAGATTAAGGACTTCAGAATCTGGCTTTGTGTTACTGTTTTCTAATAAGATGCTTTTAAAACATCAAAGCTTTAAATACCCTGAGCTCTTTCACTAAAGTATAAACTTGATGGTCATTCTGACATGGAAAATGGGAGGCTGGGGGGGGTTCTCATAGATATTATGGCTTTTCTACAGCAAACTGTAATTCCTATCTTAGCTACAAGGTTTTGGGTTTTTGATTTTTATTTTTTTTAACCAAAACTCATGTGCCTGATGTGGTGACATTTTCCAACAACTGTTTAAATTTACTGATGATTTTGGAATATATTCGATTTCTAATGGCTAATAAAGTGCTAATCCCTAACTATAATTGTAAGAAATCTTGTCAGATGCAAGAAAAAAGAAACCTACAAGCTATTTCATTACTTTAGGAGAAGAAAGTAAGCACACACATCTATAAATTCTTGGATGTCATCTATACTCTAGTGGGCTGGTTTGTCTCTCCTTAACTAAAAAGACAGGTATATGCAACATTCTGAATTAATGATCTTAATGGCCAAAAGAAAATTTGGATTTGTTACACTTTCACTCATCTCTAAAGGTCAACTAAATTTATGAGAAGAAAGGTATTTCTGAAGCAATATATTTTATAAATAAGGCCTCCAGATAATACTTTCAGTACTTTCTGTCTACTTCTTAGTCTTTAAATTAATTGAGCACACTCACCCAATGACAAATCTATCATCAGCATTGAAATTTATTGCAATTCTTTTTTTGATAAGGCTATTTTCATATGTTTAATTAACTTTGATGTCACTCTGTGGTTTAGAAAGGTTTAGTCTACACAACTTCATCTGATCCCTTAATTCACAGCATTGCCCACAGACACAGAGAGGTTGTCTGCTTTATAGGATTATTCATACATTGACATAAGAACATAAGAATGGCCCTACTGGGCCAGACCAAAGGTCCATCTAGCCCAGTATCCTGTCTTCCGACAGTGGCTAGTGCCAGCTGTCCCAGAAGGAATGAATGGGACAGGTAATCATCAAGTGATCCATCCCCTGTCGCTCATTCCCAGCTTCTGGCAAAGAGAGGCAAGGGACACTATCCCTGAGCATCCTGACTAATAGCCATTGATGGACCTATCCTCCATGAATTTATCTAGTTCTTTTTTGAACCCTGTTATGGTGTTGGCCTTCACAACATCCTCTGGCAAGGAGTTCCACAGGTTGACTGTGAGTTGTGTGAAGAAATACTTCCTTTTATTTGTTTTAAACCTGCTGCCTATTAATTTCATTTGGTGACCCCCTAGTTCTTGTGTTATGAGAAGTAGTAAACAACACTTCTTTATCTACTTTCTCTACACCAATCATGATTTTATAGACCTCAATCATATTTCCCCTTAGCTGTGTCTTTTCCAAGCTGAAAAGTCCCAGTCTTATTAATCTCTCCTCATATGGAAGCCATTCTATACCCTTAATCATTTCTGTTGCCCTTTTCTGAACCTTTTCAAAGTCCAATATATCTTTTTTGAGATTGGGCGACCACATCTGCACACAATATTCAAGTTGTGGGTGTACCATGGATTTATATAGAGGCAACATGATATTTTCTGTCCTATTATCTATCCCTTTCTTAATTATTCCCAGCATTCTGTTTGCCTTTTTGACTGCCACTGCACATTGAGTGGATATTTTCAGAGAACTATCAACAATGACTCCAAGATCTCTTTCTTGAGTGGTAACAGCTAATTTAGACCCCATCATTTTATATGTATAGTTGGGATTATACTTTCCAATGTGCATTACTTTGCATTTATCAACGTTAAATTTCATCTGCCATTTCGTTGCCCAGTCACCCAGTTTTCAGAGATCCTTTTGTAGCTCTTCGCAGTCTGCTTCGGTATTAACTAACTTTAGTAATTTTGTATCATCTGCAAATTTTGCCACCTCACTGTTTACTCCTTTTTTGAGATCATTTATGAATATGTTGAATAGAACTGGTCCCAGAACAGATCCCTGGGGAACACCACCATTTACCTCTCTCCATTCTGAAAACTGACCATTTATAACTACCCTTTGCTTCCTGTCTTTTAACCAGTTACCAATCCATGAGAGCACCTTCCTTCTTGTCCCGTGGCAGCTTACTTTGCATAAGAGCCTTTGGTGAGGGACCTTGTCAAAGGCATTCTGAAAATCTAAGTACACTATATCCACTGGATCTCCTAGGTCCACATGTTTGTTGACCCCCTCAAAGAATTCAAGTAGATTGGTGAGGCATGATTTCCCTTTACTAAAACCATGTTGACTCTTCCTCAACAAATTATGTTCATCTATATGTCTGACAATAGTGTTCTTTATTATAGTTTCAACCAGTTTGCCCAGTACTGAAGCCAGGCTTACAGACCTGTAATTGCCGGGATCACCTCTGGAGCCCTTTTTAAAAATTGGCGTCACATTAGCTATTCTCCAGTCATCTGGTACAGAAGCTGATTTAAATGGTAGGTTACAGACTACAGTTAGTAGTTCTGCAATTTCATATTTGAGTTCCTTCCGAATTCTTGGGTTAATATCATCTGGTCCTGGTGACTTCTTGCTGTTTATATTTATCAATTTGTTCCAAAACCTCCTCTAATGATACCTCAATCTGGGACAGTTCCTCAGATCTGTCACATAAAAAGAATGGCTCAGGTTTGGGAATCTCCCTCATACCCTCAGTCGTGAAAACCGATGCAAAGAATTCATTTAGTTCCTCCGCAATTGCCTTATTGTCCTTGAGTGCTCCTTTAGCACCTCAATCATCCAGTGGCCCCACTGGTTGTTTAGCAAGCTTCCTGCTTCTGATGTACTTAAAAAAAATTGCTCTTACTTTTTGAGTCTTTGCCTAACTGTTCCTCAAATTCTTTTTTGGCCTTCCTAAGTGTATTTTTACACTTCATTTCCAGTGTTTATGCTCCTTTCTATTTTCCTCATTAGGGTTTAACTTCCATTTTTTAAAGGATGCCTTTTTGCCTCTCACTGCTTCTTTTACTTTGTTGTTACGGTGGCTCTTTTTTGGTTCTCTATGTTTTTTAACTTGGGGTATACGTTTAAGTTGAACCTCTATTATGGTGTCTTTAAAAAGTTTCCCTGCAACTTGCAGAGATTTCACTTTTGGCACTGTACCCTTTAATTTCTGTTTAACTAACCTCCTCATTTTTGTTTAATTCCCCTTTCTGAAATTAAATGCTACAGTGTTGGGCTACTGTGGTGTTTTTCCTGCCACAGGAATATTAAATTTAATTATATTATGGTCACTATTACCAAGTGGACCAGCTATAGTCACCTCTTGGACCAGATCCTGTGCTCCACTTAGGACTAAATCAAGAATTGCCTCTCCTTTCATGGGTTCCAGGACCAGCTGCTCCAAGAAGCAGTCATTTAAGGTGTCAAGAAACTTTACCTCTGCATCCCGTCCTGAGGTGACATGTACCCAGTCAATATGGGAAATAATTGAAATCGCCCATTATTATTATTATTGAGTTTTTTATTTTAATAGCCTCTCTAATCTCCCTGAGCATTTCACAGTCACTATCACCATCCTGGTCAGGTGGTCGGTAATATATCCCTACCGCTATATTCTTATTATTAAAGCATGGAATTTCTATCTATAGAGATTCTATGGTACAGTTTGATTCATTTATGATTTTTACTTCATTTGATTCTAGACTTTCTTTCACATATAATGCCACTTTCCCAACAGCATGACCTGTTCTGTCCTTGTGATATATTTTGTACCCTGGTTTTACTGTATCCCATTGATTATCCTCATTCCACCAAGTTTTTGTGATGCCTATTATATTAATATTATCATTTAATATGAGGCACTCTAGTTCGCCCATTTTATTATTTAGACTTCTAGCATGGGTATATAAGCACTTTAAAAACTTGTTTCCTGTTAGCTGTCTGCTATTACATGATGTAATTGAATGGGACTCTTTTTTATTTGACTGTTCTGATCAGACCATGTCTGTATTTTATCATTTTCATGGTCCTCACTAGGACACAGAGAGTCTCTATTAATAGATCCGAACCATGTGCTCCTCCACACCCGTCGGCTTTCCTCCAGCCCTTAGTTTAAAAACTGCTCTACAACCTTTTTAATGTTAAGTGCCAGCAATCTGGTTCCATTTTGGTTTAGGTGGAGCCCATCCTTCCTGTATAGGCTCCTCCTTTCCCAAAAGTTTCCCCAGTTCCTAATAAATCTAAACACCTCCTCCCTACACCATTGTCTCATCCACACATTGAGACTGGCAGTTCTGCCTGTCTAACTTGCCCTAACCAACAGGAGGAACAAAAACAGATCATCTGGCTCTTTGGTTCTCATCCTTATTAGTACATACTTTCCTCAAGAACAGAACCAAGCTGCTTCTTAAGCCATGCTATTAAATGCATCTGAAAACCTTTGACAGGAGGCAGCTTCTCCCAACAATGGAGCTGCCTATATTAGAAATATCCTTTGGTTTTTCTTCTCTGATCCTAGGTTGTTCTCATTTCTCTTAACCCTTCAATGTGTTCCCACTGTGATTCCCATCCCCTTGAATGAACTGTCAGAACCTAAAGAAATATGTTTTATTCTTTTTCCTATAACCTCATCTCTACAGCATCCACATTTCAAAATGGCAAGTACTATTTCAAAACTAGACTTCACCTACTGGACATAATCATATAAAGAAAGTAAAGACTATTTCTCAACTTTACATGTACTTAAATTTTCCACACTCCTCACAGGCAGTTATTTTTATGAGGGGAACAGAGCCATTACTCAAGGTCAGCAGGATCTCATAAAGGTATTTTACCTGACTAAAAGGGATGCAACTTATCACTAGTAACATTTATTTTGTGTGTGACAACTTTATTATGCTGAGCATGCAAATAACCTATTAACAATTTATGTTTCTTTGCCAATTAGGCAATGACTTGACTAGCGAATGTTCAGTGGGGTTTATTTCTTTTTTTGCGTTTGTGTACTGTATATTTCATTTATGTTGTAGTGCCTAGGAGACTCACTCATGGCCCAGGTTGCCATTGTGCTAGATGCTGTGTGAACAAAAAAAGCTGATCCAAAGAGTGTATAAGCAAAGTAAAGAGAGATACAGCACTAGTTTATTTGTCTGGAATTCAACATTTCAGACTTGTGTTGTGAGAAATTTTGCAAGTACGCAATTAAGCCAGGTGTCGAATACTCAGCACTTTCCAGGATCAAACCCTAAGTTCACTTGTTTATCAGTAGAACTGATACAACATGGGCGGCAGCAGTGCAAGTTTTGCTAGACCACTGAACTGGAAGGATCACTTTTAGAATTTGCTTCAACTATGCTAATTTTATATACGTCTTCTAGGTCCCAGTATATGCTCTGCTCATTGGCAGTCTGATACCCATGTCCACAGAATCCTTTTCTTTCCTTTAACACTTGAAGTTTTGTTGGTGGTGTCTGAAATATGGGCAGTAGGCATGTTAGCAGTTCAACTCAGACTCACAGCTCATTTAGGGGAAAAAAATAAACAATACAACAACTTTCTATCACTCGTATGAATCACAGTCCTACAGGTGATGCAGGTGAAAAGCTTTGTATTCCATTACCAGCCCTCCAGGTAATCTGGTCTCCAATAATAGGCCTGGTTCTTTACATTACTGGCATTACCTTGGTATAAAACTGGAGTAAAATGAGTAATGAAAGAGGCCCCATATTTTTAAAAAGCAACAAAGAGGACTATGCCAGTATAGACAGTAAAAATCCATTATGACATTCCATTTATTAACACTTTTTATATATAAACAGAATATTTTAAACTCCACCATAACTGGTCCCAAGCCAAGTTGGAAAAGGAGGAGGGTTGGCATCAGATTGGCAGCCAGCCATAAAAATTGTTATAAAATGGAACTATGATTCCTAAAATCAATCATGAAAATGAGAAGGTATTCTAGAAAAGTGTTGTGGAAGGTAGGCAAAGGCTATGGCATGACTGTGAATGCATGCAATTAAGCCCTGGTCTACACTAGGACTTTAGGTCAAATTTAGCAGCATTAAATTGATGTAAACCTGCACCCGTCCACACGATGAAGCCCTTTATTTCGACTTAAAGGGCTCTTAAAATCGATTTCCTTACTCCACCCCTGACAAGTGGATTAGCGCTTAAATCGGCCTTGCCGGCTCGAATTTGGGGTACTGTGGACACAATTCGACGGTATTGGCCTCCGGGAGCTATCCCAGAGTGCTCCATTGTGACTGCTCTGGACAGCACTCTCAACTCAGATGCACTGGCCAGGTAGACAGGAAAAGAACCGCGAACTTTTGAATCTCATTTCCTGTTTGGCCAGCGTGGCAAGGTGCAGGTGACATGCAGAGCTCATCAGCAGAGGTGACCGCGTGAAACTGAAGGAGCTGAGGCAAGCCAACCAAAAAACCAGAGAGGCGAACAGCCGTTCCGGGTCAGAGCCCCAAATATGCCGCTTCTATGATGAGCTGCATGCCATTTTAGGGGGTTCAGCCACCATTACCCCAGCCATGTTGTTTGACTCCTTCAATGGAGATGGAGGCAATACGGAAGCAGGTTTTGGGGACAAAGAAGATGATGAGGAGGAGGAGGTTGTAGCTAGCTCACAGCAAGCAAGCGGAGAAACCGGTTTTCCCGACAGCCAGGAACTGTTTCTCACCCTGGACCTGGAGCCAGTACCCCTCGAACCCACCCAAGGCTGCCTCCTGGACCCAGCAGGCGGAGAAGGGACCTCCAGTGAGTGTACCTTTTAAAATACTATACATGGTTTAAAAGCAAGCATGTGAAAGGATTACTTTGCCCTGGCATTCGTGGCTCTCCTGGAAGTACTCCCAAAGCCTTTGCAAAAAGTTTCTGGGGAGGGCAGCCTTATTGCGTCCTTCATAGTAGGACACTTTACCACTCCAGGCCAGTAACACGTACTCGGGAATCATTGTACAACAAAGCATTGCAGTGTATGTTTGCTGGCGTTCAAACAACATCCGTTCTTTATCTCTCTGTGTTATCCTCAGGAGAGTGAGATATAATTCATGGTCACCTGGTTGAAATAGAATGCTTTTCCTCAGGGGACACTCAGAGGAGCCCATTCCTGCTGGGCTGTTTGCCTGTGGCTAAACAGAAATGTTCCCCGCTGTTAGCCACAGGGAGGGGGGAGGGTTGAGGGGGTAGCCACGCGGTGGGGGGAGGCAAAATGCGACCTTGTAACGAAAGCACATGTGCTATGTATGTAATGTTAACAGCAAGGTTTACCCTGAAAGAGTGTAGCCACTGTTTTATAAAATGTGTCTTTTTAAATACCGCTGTCCCTTTTTTTTTCTCCACCAGCTGCATGTGTTTCAATGATCATAGGATCTTCTCCTTCCCAGAGGCTAGTGAAGCTTAGAAGGAAAAAAAAACGCACTCGAGATGAAATGTTCTCCGAGCTCATGCTGTCCTCCCACACTGACAGAGCACAGACGAATGCATGGAGGCAAATAATGTCAGAGTGCAGGAAAGCTCAAAATGACCGGGAGGAGAGGTGGCGGGCTGAAGAGAGTAAGTGGCGGGCTGAAGACAGGGCTGAAGCTCAAATGTGGTGGCAGCATGATGAGAGGAGGCAGGATTCAATGCTGAGGCTGCTGGAGGACCAAACCAGTATGCTCCAGTGTATGGTTGAGCTGCAGCAAAGGCAGCTGGAGCACAGACTGCCACTACAGCCCCTGTGTAACCAACCGCCCTCCTCCCCAAGTTCCATAGCCTCCACACCCAGACACCCAAGAACGCGGTGGGGGGGCCACCGGCCAACAGAGGATTGCCACAAAAATAAGAAGGCTGGCATTCAATAAATTTTAAAGTTGTAAACTTTTAAAGTGCTGTGTGGCATTTTCCTTCCCTCCTCCACCACCCCTCCTGGGCTACCTTGGTAGTCATCCCCCTATTTGTGTGATGAATGAATAAAGAATGCATGAATGTGAAGCAACAATGACTTTATTGCCTCTGCAAGCGGTGATTGAAGGGAGGAGGGGAGGGTGGTTAGCTTACAGGGAAGTAGAGTGAACCAAGGGGCGGGGGGTTTCATCAAGGAGAAACAAACAGAACTTTCACACCGTAGCCTGGCCAGTCATGAAACTGGTTTTCAAAGCTTCTCTGATGCGTGCCGCACCTTCCTGTGCTCTTCTAACCGCCCTGGTGTCTGGCTGCGCATAACCAGCAGCCAGGCGATTTGCCTCAACCTCCCACCCCGCCATAAACGTCTCCCCCTTACTCTCACAGATATTGTGGAGCACACAGCAAGCAGTAATAACAGTGGGAATGTTGGTTTTGCTGAGGTCTAAGCGAGTCAGTAAACTGCGCCAGCGCACCTTTAAATGTCCAAATGCACATTCTACCACCATTCTGCACTTGCTCAGCCTGTAGTTGAACAGCTCCTGACTACTGTCCAGGCTGCCTGTGTACGGCTTCATGAGCCATGGCATTAAGGGGTAGGCTGGGTCCCCAAGGATACATGTAGGCATTTCAACATCCCCAACAGTTATTTTCTGGTCTGGGAATAAAGTCCCTTCCTGCAGCTTTTGAAACAGACCAGAGTTCCTGAAGATGCGAGCGTCATGTACCTTTTCCGGCCATCCCACATTGATGTTGGTGAAACATCCCTTGTGATCCACCAGAGCTTGCAGCACTATCGAAAAGTACCCCTTGCGGTTTATGTACTTGCCGGCTTGGTGCTCCGGTGCCAAGATAGGGATATGGGTTCCGTTTATGGCCCCACCACAGTTAGGGAATCCCATTGCAGCAAAGCCATCCACTATGACCTGCACATTTCCCAGGGTCACTACCCTTGATATCAGCAGATCTTTGATTGCGTGGGCTACTTGCATCACAGTAGCCCCCACAGTAGATTTGCCCACTCCAAATTGATTCCCAACTGACCGGTAGCTGTCTGGCGTTGCAAGCTTCCACAGGGCTATCGCCACTCGCTTCTCAACTGTGAGGGCTGCTCTCATCTTGGTATTCATGCGCCTCAGGGCAGGGGAAAGCAAGTCACAAAGTTCCATGAAAGTGCCCTTACGCATGCGAAAGTTTCGCAGCCACTGGGAATCATCCCAGACCTGCAACACTATGCGGTCCCACCAGTCTGTGCTTGTTTCCCGAGCCCAGAATCGGCGTTCCACAGCATGAACCTGCCCCATTAGCATCATGATGCATGCATTGGCAGGGCCCATGCTTTCAGAGAAATCTGTGTCCATGTCCTGATCACTCACGTGACCGCGCTGACGTCACCTCCTCGTCCGGTATCGCTTTGCCAGGTTCTGGTGCTGCATATACTGCTGGATAATGCGTGTGGTGTTGAATGTGCTCCTAATTGCCAAAGTGAGCTGAGCGGCCTCCATGCTTGCCTTGGTATGGCGTCCACACAGAAAAAAGGAGCGGAACGATTGTCTGCCGTTGCTCTGATGGAGCGAGGGGCAACTGATGACACGGCTTACAGGATTGGCTTCAGGGAGCTAAAATCAACAAAGGGGGTGGCTTTACATCAAGGAGTATTTCAGGCAGGACTTCACGGAGGGTTCCAATAAGAAATGGTGTACCTAAGTTATTGTTCTTATTGGAACAAGGAGGTTAGCCTGGCCTCTGATTGATACATGGCTAGATTTACCTCGCTGCACCTTCTCTGTGAGTGACTGCAGTGTGACCTAGAGGAATGAGTCCCCTAGACAGGGGAGGGGGGGAAGCAAATGAGTACAAAACAAATCGGGTCTATTTCTTGTTTTGATCCACTCCATCTATCTTTTACATCTTTGGCTGGCAGCAGATGGCACAGAAGGACTGCATGCCATCCACATCTCATGGCTGCTCGGCAGAAGATGGTACAGTACGACTGCTAGCCATCCTCATCTCTTGCCTGCCCGGCAGAAGATGGTACAATACAACTGCTAGCCATCCTCATCTCTTGCCTGCCCGGCAGCAGATGGTACAGTACGACTGCTAAGCAATCCGTATCGCCTGCCTGCTCACCATAAGACGGTTCAATAGGACTGACTGCAGGACTAAAGAGAATGACCTGGTTAAGTCACTCCAAATTTAGTCCCTGCGCCTATGTCTGCCCAGGCGCTCCCAGCCGACGTGGCCAGGAGCACCTCGGACACGACGAGAAAGGCTACCAGTCGTACTGCACCGTCTGCTGCCAGAAGGCAATGGGTTGCTGCTACTGTGTAGCAATGCCGTACCGCGTCTGCCAGCACCCAGGAGACAAACGGTGACGGTTACCTGAGCGGGCTCCATGCTTGCCATGGTATGGTGTCTGCACAGGTAACTCAGGAAAAAAGGCGCAAAACGATTGTCTGCCCTTGCTTTCATGGAGGGAGGGAGGGAAGGGGGGCCTGACGATATGTACCCAGAACCACCCGCGACAATGTTTTAGCCCCATCAGGCATTGGGATCTCATCCCAGAATTCCAATGGGCAGCAGAGACTGCGGGAACTGTGGGATAGCTACCCACAGTGGAACGCTCCGGAAGTCGACTCTAGCCTCAGTACTGTGGAAGCACTCCGCCGAGTTAATGCACTTAATGCACTTAGAGCATTTTCTGTGGGGACACACACACTCGAATATATAAAACCGATTTCTAAAAAACCGACTTCTATAAATTCGACCTTATTCCGTAGTGTAGACATACCCTAAAGAAGGTAATGCAGAAAACTAAGATCAAATAGCAAAGTTGGAATGTTGGCACACTAGCTGGCTCTAGCATGGAGCTGACAGAGACATTGAAGTGAGGGGGAAGGTACAGATAGCATACATCCAGGAAACAAAATGGAAAGGGCAGAAGTCCACAGAGGTTGGGGAAATATGATCCACTGGGGGGCCTCCAACTCAAAAAAATGGAATAGGCATAATTGTTCCTAATAAAATAAAGGAAAAAATGGTGACAGTAAATAGAATCAGTGATAGGTTAATAAGAGGGCAAGTTAGATTTTGAATGTGGCTTGCTAAACCTAGCTAGTGCTGATCAGGTTGCAGTGAGGATGAGAAGGCAAATTCTGGGAAAATGAGAGACACTGCTTTCATCAAATTCCAGAAAACAAGGAAACAGTTAGCAGCAGCAACTTTAATGGAAGTGTTGGAAGAGACATGGAGGGAGGTAGACATGGTGGCCAGGGCTATGGAACTTTAAATAATGAAGGAGAAAGCATATTGCCTTTGGCATAAGTTCATGACCTAGTAGTATCCAACACATTCTTTATGAAAACAGATTAACATCTTATTACCTACAGGAGTGGAAGGACTAGAAGGCAGACCAATTACTTTGTTTTCTGCTGGAAAATAAAAGATAATAAAAGACTGCAAGGTGATTGTAGGACAGACTCTTACTAGTCAACATAGCAAAGATAAGAGAAGAAAGTTTAAATTCTGGCAAAGGAGTAGGAGCAAACAAGGCCTGCAGGAATGTAAAGAAACTGTCCAGGAATGTAGTTGCAAAAGTTAAAGCAAAGAGTTTTGAGGAACTTTATGCAAGATTTGGAACAAATGAAGGGGAAAGAGAAGTGAAAACAGATGAAATCACAAGACAGAAGTACCAAAGATATAAAGGAAGTGATATTCATCAAAGATAAAACTGAGATGGTGATGACTGATGATAGATACATAAAGGATCAATGGAAAAAGGTGTTCTGAAGAACTTTTAAATGAAGAAAACCCAAGACAGCAACGTGACTTCAAAATGATGAACTTTGGTGTAGTGGAGCCTATCCTACTGGATGAAGTGGAAAATGTTGTAAAAGAAATGAAAAATAATAAGGCCCTAGGACCAGACAGAATCCTAATTGAGGCATGGGAAAAGGATGCATTGTATTCCAGGCATCTGCTGACATTCCTGTTCGATTCAATCATGACATGGGAAAAGATACCAAACAAGAGGAGGAAAAGTATTTAGGTGCCAAATATGTAAGGGAAAAGGTGACTCTGGCAACTGTATAAATTACAGAGGAATAAAGCTGATGAGTCATACAGTGAAACTGTGGGAGAGAGTAATGGATAAGAGACTAAAAGTAAAGTAGCTATTTGTGCAAATTGATATGGTTTCATGCCAGGAAAAAAATCAATAATAGATGCTGTTTTTTAGACTGAGGCAGCAGATGGAAAAGTGGATAGAGGAAAGGAAAAATATTCACATGGTGTCCATTGATGTGGACCGAGTTCCAAGGGAAGTCATCTGGAGGTGTATGGGGGAGAAAAGGGTACCAGAACTTAATGTAAATCTCGTTCAAGCCTTGTATGATGCAATGTCAATAGTCAGAACTTCTAGTGGTGAAACGGGTGAACTATCAGTAAAGATGGGAGTGAATCAGGGATCAGCACTGAGCCCCTTCTTGTTTATTCTCTGTTGGCAGCTGATATTCTGTGCAGTGAGGAGAAAGATAGTCTGGAAGAGAATCTTGATAAATCGAGAGATCCATAGATTCCAAAGCCAGAAAAGACCATTGTGATCATCTAATCTGACCTCTTGTATAACACAGGCCAGAGAACTTCCCCAAAATAATTCCTTTTAGATGTGATGGAGACACATGGGCTCAAAATAAGCAGAGGTAAAGCAGTGTTTCAATAATGTGAACACTGAAGAATTATCCTTGAAACTAGGTGGGCAGACAACACCAAAATGCAAAGTTTCAAGTATCTGGGGTCCAGAATCTGGGAAAATGGGGAAACAGGATAAAATTGGAGCTAGGATAATAAATGTCGGACTTAAATGAAGAGAGGTAAGCATAGTACGTGACAGGCAGGTACCAGTAAGAACAGAAGGGAACGTGTATGAAACCATGGTCTGTCCCATTTTAATGTATGATGATGAGTGTTGAAGAAACATGAACAAATGATCCACAGAAATGTGAATGTTGAGATAGATGACTGGTGTAAGCAAGAAAGGTCTTGTGAGGATGTGTATGTTAAATTCATGTTCAAAGTAACACCCATAAATTAAAATGAGAGAGTGCAAGCTCAGATGGTTTGGTTATGTAAAATGCAGTCCTGACAACTATGAGTAAGAGAGTCCAACAGATCAAGACAGAAGGAAAAAAGAGAAGCAAACCCAGGAAGAAGTGGTTAAGATGTCATAAAGGAAGACATGAGTATGTGGTATGATAGAGGATATGACATTGAACAGAGCTCTTAGAGCAGATCTTACTTGATGGTATTAATGCAAGGAAAAGTCGTTTTTAAAAGGGCTTTTATGACTTATTGTTAAGGCTGCGCATTTGTCACGAAGGTTGCGGAAGTCACAGATTCCGTGACTTGCTGTGACCTCCGCAACTTTTGCCGTGGCCAGTGTGCCTGGTTCAGGGGCAGCTCAGACCAGGCGCACCGGCCGCTGCTGGGGCAGTCTCGGGCCACCGCACCGCTCCCCTCCCCGACCAAGAAGCCGCAGAGTTTGGGTTTGGGAGGGGGTGAGGTGGGCTGTGGGCGACATTTGCCTGGGGGGCTCCCCAGAAGTGATGACATCCCCATCGCTCAGCTGCTAGGCGGAGGTGTGGCCAGGCAGCTCTGCACACTGCCTCTGCCCAGGGCACCATCCCTGCAGCTCCCATTGGCCAATGGAAGCTGTGGGGGCAGTGCCTATAGGCAGAGACAGTGCACAGAGCAGCCTGGAACAGCTCTGCCTAGGATGGAGCTGAGCGAAGGGGGTGTTGCCACTTCTAGGGAGCCCCTCAAGTAAGTGCCGCCCAGAGCCCACCTCACCCTGTCCCATGCCGAACCCCCTAACCCCTCCCACACCCAAACTCTGCTGCTGCTGCAGGGTGGGGGACGGCACAGAGTCAGGTAGGGAACCTGCCGGTCCTGCCAAACCCCTCCACCCCCAGCAAAATGCTGAGGGCTAGATTCTTTCCTGCACCTCATCCAAGTGAAGCACAGAGGCAGTAATGCAGCATGTAAATAAGGCCGAAAATGTAAGTTCTGGAGAGGCCTTAGGTCTCGGAACACAATGCAAATCCATGTTTTGGGGGAGGATTACATCAGCAGTATATACCCTAACTGGTCTCATATTTTAAAAACATCACCATTGTTGGGAGTCTTGGCAGAGAAAGCATGGAGAGTAAAGTATTCTGCACTACCTCTTGCTGGGCAGGGATTCAGAAAACCTATGACCTTTAGGAAGAGTCAGTGATGAACCTCTAGCCCAAGTTATTGAGTTGATTGGTTGGTTTACAACTTCAGGGTTACTTTCATAAGAAAAAGGACAACACTGCTTTTCAACTGACAGCGGATATTCTCCTTTACCCCTGTGTCGGGGATGATTGGGTCCGAGTCTGGTGATACCACCCAGTGGCGAGAGTCTGTGCCAGCATCGGCCACTGGTGATAGTCTATGGCAGCGTCAAATAGGGGCAAAAGTTGATGACTGCATCACCCAATGGTGAGAGTCTGTGGGGCTCAGAGTAGAGGAACGTGGGCCCTTCCTGTTCCACTGGGTTCCAGCCCAGGGCCTTATGACTCGCAGGTAAAATGTGTGGTCTGGGAAGTGGAGGCCACCTAGCCTGCTCTCGGGTCACTTCCTACCATGACCGCTGTCCCTCCAGAGTCACAACAGGGGTCGACTTATGGACTCATGGGGGTGGTTCTCACTGACAGTGGTCCAGAGGCTCTTCTCCTTCAATCGCAGCCGGACATTCCCTGCCTCCATGGGGTCCTTTGGCCGCTCAGCAGCAGGCTCTGGTCCAGGTGGTGAGGAGCTCCTGTGACCTCTCTGCAGGAGCTAGCAGTGTAGGACGGCTGCCTTGCTTTGTATACCCTGTCAGCCTTCATTGAACATTTTTGGCAAATGAAATATTCTGAAAAAAAAATATTTCAAATCCAATAAAATGTTTAGATCAAACTGAAACTAAACATTTTGTTTCAATGTCAGGCATTTAAAATCACTCTTTTTAATAAAAACAAAGGAATTTTGGGAATTTTGAAGGGCTAGGTTCAGAAGGCGACTTAGGTGCATTTAACAAAATGGTAGTGGTCCTCTCATTCAGTGGTTAGGGCACTCAGCTAAGATATGGGAAAGCTAGGTTTGAATCCTCATTCTTCAGCAGGAATTTGAACCTATATTTTCCTACTCCTAAATGAGTGTCCTAAGCACCAGGCTACTGGTTGTTCTAAGGTGTGACAATCGCATTCTGTCCTGTTGAAGCTATTCCACTTTGTATTACTAATTAAATATTCACTGGGGATAGAGAGAGTGCATGTTTAGGTTAGGACACTCATCTGGGTTCTAAACTCTGCTCCAAATAATATTTAATTTTGATGGCTTTGCTGGAATTGATTTGTTGTACATGCTTCGTAGTGGCATTATGCACAGATGTGAATTTCAGTCTAAATGAGCAACGTTTCTTTTTTGGTTGTGTCTAATAAATAGTATAAACCAAATATAGATATCACTGTCTCTGCATACAGTGACAAAAACCAGAATTCTGAGTCCTGAAAGCTGCAAAAGGTATACATTGAATATGCAGTTCTTTTATTTCAGTGCAATTACCTGGAACAACTTTCAAAGCCATTCCCTGGTATTAAAATGTAAAAAAAAAAATAAATCCACAATTTCTGAGTAGATTGCAATGGGGAAAAATTTTATCCTATTCAATATTTTTTAAAAAAATATAGAAATGTATCACAAGCAATACTTGAGTAAATCTCCTGGGAAATATTGTATTCTAATTAAGTATTACGTTTTATGTATAAAAATATGTGTTGAAGAAAACCCACTAAATGATCAAAAACACAGCTGTGTATAGTACACTATGCTACATTTTATAAGAAGCTAGATTTTATAGGAATAATCACTACCATTGTATTTTGCTACTCTGATTTTGAGGGTTATTTTCATTCACGTTTAGATGCTAATTTTCTACACTTTCTTCTACATTTGTGCTTTAATGAAAGCTATGCATCATTGCCTTAAGTGAAATCAGGCATTGTATAAAATAGAACAGTGCTATTAACCCCTAACGTTAGTATGTGGCTAGAGAGAGACAAACTTAATAACTTTGGATAAAATAATCACATTGTAACTACCTAAGTCTAGTTTACCTGTCATGGTAACATAATAAACTGGAGTCTAGTTTCAGAGAGGAATAAAATCTTATCCAATAATCAATTTTATCTAGTTTATGGCATAAAAATAAATTGTTTTTTAAAAAATAAGGCTATCAGCTGAAGTGTGACTTTTGTAAAATGCTGCAGAGTTTCATTTTATTGTCACATAAAGCAGATTTAGATGTTCTGTCTCACATTGTATGAACTTTGAAATACCCAAACTTATATTAAGCTTGCAGGCATTGAAAAAAATATGCATTTAATTGAAGTCTGACTCAAGCTCAGCATGACCTCTTATTTTTTTCCTCTGGTTATATGTCACGCTTTTTGTAAAATGAACTAAAAGCCTCCTCCACTAAAGTCAGTAACAGGAACTTTTATTGTGGATCTGACAAAGAAGTGGACACTTATCACACGGAATTTAATTTCAGTCATTCACTACTGTCTTTATTGTTGTCCATAACTGTTTAAATCTTTGCTTACAGAGACGACAAAAAAAAAAAAAAAACAACAAACCCCCCCCACACACACTATCAAAATGAGTTCTTAACAAGTTATGTTCTCATCTCAAATGCCCCGAACCTATTTCTGTTCCTTGTTCTGACTTTTCTGTTAAAATCTCAGAAGGAGTGTGATAGAAAAGATTTCAGAATAAAATAACGTTGATTGGTAAGTCTCAAATATATGTGTGTGAACCGCTGATCCTCTAAAGAGCATTTCTGGGTGATCTGGAGGGCTCCATTCACAACAGTGAAGCATATGGCAATCTACAAGCAGCAATACCTTCTGCTACTTGGGGGTCATTTTTTTTGTCCCGTCCCATTTATCTGGAAAGTCTTCTTACAGACAGCCCCGCAACCTGAAGCAAATACTCTTCAGCAACCACACACCACACAACAAAAACACTGACCCAGGAACCTATCCTTGAAACATAGCCCGATGCCAATTCTGTCCACATATTTATTCAAGTGACACCATCATAGGACATAATCACATTAGCCACGGCATCAGGGGCTCATTCACCTGCACATCCACCAATATGATATATGCCATCATGTGCCAGCAATGCCCCTCTGCCATTTACATTGGCCAAATTGGACAGTCTCTACGCAAAAGAATAAATGGACACAAATCTGACATCAGGAATCATAACATTCAAAAACCAGTAGGAGAACACTTCAACCTCTCTGGCCATTCAGCAAAAGATTTAAGGGTGGCAATTTTGCAACAGAAAAGCCTCAAAAACAGACTCCAGCGAGAAACTGCTGAGCTTGAATTAATATGCAAACTAGATACCATTAACCTGGGTTTGAATAGAGATTGAGAGTGGCAGGGTCATTACACATATTGAATCTATTTCCCTAAGTAGCCTCACACCTTCTTGTCCACTATGTAAATGGGCCATCTTGATTATCACTACAAAAGTTTTTTTTCTCCTGCTGATAATAGCTCATCTTAACTAATTAGCCTCTCACAGTTTGTATGGCAACTTCCAACCTATCTGTATGTATATATATATATATATATATCTTCTTACTATATGTTCCATTCTATGCATCCGATGAAGTGGGCTGTAGCCCACGGAAGCTTATGCTCTAATAAATTTGTTAGTCCCTAAGATGCCACAAGTACTCCTGTTCTTTTTGCAGAAAAAGTTCTATCCTTTGCTTATGATTGTCTGTGTGGAAAGTATCCATGTAATGGCAACTTTGAAACATAGGTTTAGTTCAGGGTGGAGAAGAGAAAGTGCCTTTCTCTCTAATTATGAAACTTGGAAACTTATAGCACATTAGCCTCCTCCCATCACAGGGAACCACCTTATTACTCCCTCCTGAGCAGGAGGGAGCCAGTGGATGAATCTCTTCCCCAGTTACCTCAGAGCTGTTCCTGCCTGGGCCCATCCCTTCACCTCCCTCCTGCTCCGAGTGTGAGAATGGAGTACAATTTGAGGAGAACACCACACTAGCCAGGTGAGATGAGTGCTGAGCTGGTTTCAGAGAGGATTATCAAGCACAAGTTGTAAACCATTCAGCAAATGTCCTAGACCTGGTGTCCTTCCTTGCCATGGTGAGTTAGAAACAGGATTTGCAGTCTTGGGGCACAAACCCAGGGCTACCAAAGAGATGTCCAGAGCTGTGACCACCCTGACCTTTCTATATTACTGGATAGGAGGGGTGATCCCAGGTAGATCTTGGCTATATCGAAGGAGGGAATTCTGGGGGTTCAGGTATCAATTAGGGGTTCTCAGAATGGAAAAGGCTGAGAACCACATGACTATGGGATTTGGTTAGAGGAGACAAGAAAAAAACAAGTGAATTTTGGGGAATGGAAGGAACTGTGAAAGTCAAAAAAGGCCTGGAGAAACAGCCCTGGATCAGAACCAAAATAAAAATTGAGGAGAGTATGGTGGTGAGAAAGAGGGAGGCAAACTATGTTGCTGTTGGGGGTTTGTAGCTATTCCAGAAGAATACTCTATTGGAAGGGGATTTTACCATTGACTTCAGTGAGACTAGGATTTCACCTATTCTATGTTCCTGTTCCGTGGTATATGCCCGGCCCATTGCATTTTACTGTACCTGCTTTTGACAATGACATCCTGCATTCCACTCTGCTCTCTGATCACTTCATTGGGGACTCGGTTCTGGATTGAAATCCCCAAAATTCTTCTTTCCATCGCCCTCTCCGTGACAGACAGTTGTTTCTCCTCTATCTTTGTCAGTGCCCAGAGATAGATAAGACAGAAAATATCATAATGCTACTATATACCTCCATGGTACACCAACATCATGAATACTGCATGTAGTTCTGGTCACCCCATCCTAAAAAAAATCTTTAGAATTGGAAATTTGCACAGAAGGGCAACAAAAAGATTAGGAGTGTAGAACAGCTTTCATACGAGGAGAGATTCAAAAAACTGGGACTGTTCAGCTTAGTAATGAGACAACTGAGGAGGTGATATGACAGAGTCTAAAAATGGTGAATGGTGTGGAGAAAGTGAGGAAGGATATGTTATTTACAACTTTGCATAACACAGAAACCAGGTAATTAATTAACAGGCAGCAGGTTTAAAACAAACAACAGAAAGTACTTCACAAAATCTACAGTCCACCTGCGGAACTCTTTGACAGGGGATGTTGTGAAGGCAAAAAGTATAGCTGGGTTAAAAAAAATAGATAAGTTTATGGAGGATAGGTCCATCAATGGCTACTAGCCAAGGTGGACAGGGACACAACCCCATGATCCGGGTGTCCCTAAACCTCTGACTGCTAGAAGGTTGGACTGGACAATAGGGGAGGAATCACTCAATAATTGTCCTGTTCTGCTCATTCCCTCTGAAGCATCTAGGGACGACCACTGCTGGAAGACAGGATACTGGGATAGATGAGCCATTGGTCCAGCCCAGTATGGCCATTCTTATTTTCACTAAATCTGTTCAGTAGAATATCCATGGAAAACAAAGAGAAAAAAAGTGTCAAATGAAATCAAAGAAATAATCTAATTTAATTTCATGAAATAATCTAATTTAATATTCTCAGATTTTCCCCCCTCATGGGAGCCATAGACTAACACACTAATCAAAGCAATTGAACTGACCTAACAACATAACCTACTATGACATGACTTCAGTAGCATACAAAGAAACAGCATTTGAGAAAACTAAGGTTTGAGAAAGAGTCCTGCAAAAAATCATACATTATTCATTGAAGCTTTAATTTCTTTGCCTGCATACCTTTTGGTGACTCTTGCGTCTAATTAAAATAAATTAGAATAAGAATAGAATACTGACTCTCCAACATTAATGTTTGGGTTCTTTTAAATTTCTTGAAACAGTATATCAGTGACTGAATTAAATATAAATAATCTAATCAAAAAACATAAATGTGATAGAATATGGAAGTTCTCTTATTACAATCCCCAGGCTTATTTGCTAACATTCACAGAAGACAAAGAACTTGATGTGATGGGCTTGGTCACAGAGACCCCCTTGGGACTGTCACCTGATGTGCTGAAATTACCTCTGAACCCGTTTTCCCTGCCGGCTTGGGACTCCAGAACCCTGCCTTGTTGAGCCAGACACACCAGTCTGCTGCAACACAGATGCAGGTCTGGTCCACACCCCCAAAGCTGCAGACTTAAACCAAATACTGCTTAGCAAGTCACTTATCTCCAGCACTCAGACACCCATTTCCCAATGGGATCCAAACTGCAAATAAATCCATTTTACTCTGTATAAAGCTTATACAGGGTAAACTCATAAATTGTCCGCCCTCTATAACACTGATCAAGAGATATGCACAGTGGTTTCCTCCCCCAGGTATTAATCTCTTACTCTGGGTTAATTAATAAACAAAAGTAAAAGTATGAAAAGTAGGATTTAAGTCATTTCAAGTAATAACAGACAGAACAAAAAGAAAAGGAGTACTTGTGGCACCTTAGAGACTAACAACAAGCAAAATAAAACAAAACACACAAGTCTAAGCCTAATACATTTAAGAAACTGAATGCTGGTAAATCTCACACTCAGAGATATTGCAATAAGCTTCTTTCACAGACTAGACGCCTTCTTAGTCTGGGCCCAATCCTTTCCCCGGTACAGTTCTTGTTAGTTCCAGCTGAGGTGGTAACTAGGGGTTTTCTCATGACTGCAACCCCCTTTGTTCTGTTCCACCTCCGTTTATATCTTTGGCACAAGGCAGGAATCTTTTGTCTCTCTGGGTCCCCACCCCTCCTTCTAAATGGAAAAGCACCAGGTTTAAGATGGATTCCAGTACCAGGTGACATGGTCACATGTCCTGTGAGACCGCAAGCCTCCATTTTTTCTGGCCTGACTCACAGGAACACAGAAAGGCTTACAAGCAGTACTTCATATTTCTAGTTTTAGATACAAGAATGATACATTCATACAAATAGGATGAACACATTCAGCAGATTATAAATTTTGTAATGATACCTTATAAGAGACCTTTTGCATGAAGCATATTCCAGTTACATCATATTCACACTTATGAACATATTTCCATAAACCATATGGAGTGCAATGTCACACTTGACAGAAGAATGATTGAGGAAATTGATAGGAACACATTCCATCATTCAGATTTGGCCTGCACCCAGAATGCCAACAATCATGCTGCACCTGGTTAGAAGCTGATAATAAGTGTGCATCTGAAGGCAAGACCCATCAAGCAGTAGGTTCACCACAAGAGATGGTAAAAAATGCTCAATACGCTCAGCAAGATTTATAAATAAATATTTAAACAAAAGCAAGAAATTTTGTTGTATGACTTTGTTGGAGCACGTCATGCCTAGCGTTCGGAGCAGGAGTGAGGCCTCAAGGAATAGGGTCAGAGCTGCAGCTAGTAGCTGGAAGCTGGAGCCAAGGGTAGAGCTGGATGTCAGGAGCTAGATACCAGAGCAGAGAGTCGAGCCAGAGTCAGAAGCCAGAGCCAAGGGTCAAGCCAGAAGTCAGGAACTGGAGTGAGCAGGGTAGCAAGCAAGGAGGGGTTCAAGGCACTGTCCGGACAGAATCAAGATTGGGTGCAGAGCAGGAGCATCAGGAACAAGGCAACTCTGGAGCAGGCATAGTGGTGGGCATGAGCATTGAACTACCAGTGAGCTGCTTCTGCTACTAGCTTAAGAGCCAGCCTGCTGGTCTCTCCATGCAATCAGGAGGCATGGCCTCTCAGGCAGCCTGCTGCAGGCCAGCGGTACTGTTGAGACTACCTGGAGACTGGCTGTGCTGCAGTCCCTGACTAGTGACACAGACATGGATTCCATGATAAAGTATTTTAAAAATATTTTTTAATGTTTCTATTTTTCCATCTTCTGTTCTTCTTTCATGAAAGCCCTGTCCAAAGTCAGTGTGTATCACTCAAACACAAAGGAAGAGAGGTATTTGGTACAGAGGCATACTAGGTAATAATGTAGCATTTTCTTCAAACAAATTTCATGTAGGGCCTAATCCAAAACCCACAGATGTCAATGGGAGTCTTTCCACAAGCTTCAGTAGAGTTTGGATCAGGTCTTCCACAAGGCAGGTTAGCTAAAGAATTAGTGGTGTGGATTAATCCATCTGCAAATGGATTTGGAGGTGAAGGTAATTGCCTGCTGCTAATACGATTGTTGGTAGTGTTAATTACATTACTCAGCCAGTCTATTATTTGTAGTGGGATTTTCAAAGCAATCTGCATTGGCCCGACTTTGCAACCTTAATACTCTTTTAACATAGTGTGTGTGCGCGCGTGTGCACACGCATAAAACAGGTGTATATTACCATAGCATATCATAATTCTTAAGGTGTATCTGTCTTTGGGAGCATATAATGCATCAATTTATATTTCTGAAAGAGACTTATTTCATACACATTACTACAAGTATAATTATCAACATTATTGAGTTAAGTTAATATTTGTTATTCCATAGATTTAGGACAGTTTACTTCCTTATGAATTTGTTTTTGACAAAGTTATGTAGGTCACCAAAGTTTAACATGTTTCTTTTCCTCAATTCCCCCAAATAGCATCACATGAATGCAACTTCCTGAGTGCTTTTTGCCAACCCCCCCACCCACCAAGGGTGGTATTTTTGAACATTTTTTTCCAATATTGCAGCAAAAGAAGCAAGTTATATGGCATAGGGATACATTTTGCATACGGTGTACAGGGAATGACATTCAAGTTCTTGTGAACAATAATGTAAACTGTGCCTACTTCCTGGCACTCAGCTCTGAAAATGTACCCTGCACTGTCAATCTTAGAACAAATGGATTGTCACATTTGTTAACTGCATTCTGCCATGGGCATACAAAAGGGTAGAAGTCCCAGTATAACTCATAGTTTACACAAACGTCTCTCAAACGGGGTAATGTTTAAGCACTCTCAACATTGACCTTCTTCTGACCATAGTAAGAAAGGGTCTTAGGTCAAGACTGAAATGAATTTACAGCACCAGATGAATGTCTACATCAGTCACTTGTTCTTGACAAGTAGAAAGCTCTAAAAATCTATCCTTCACAGCAATGGATCATTAAGTTATAAAGAGTCTGCTGCTGAATACAAGAAGGGAGAAATTCAGTCTGGATATTTGCTCTATGTGGATTCTTTTTAGCCACACTAAAAGAATAGAAAAACAACTACTGTAATTCAAAACTTCTTATACATGCTGTTTAATATGTTCTCCTTTTCACTTTCTAGCGAGGAATAAAGTGAAAGCATATTATTGTGGGGAGAGGGGGAAGAAAGGGGGTAACAGGGAAGTGTGTGCTCCACATGCTTGCTAATTAGAAAGAACTGTATCTAAAACTGTTTAGCTTCATTTTCAGAAACTTACAAGGATCTTCAAGATGAAAGAGAAAAAAGGAGAAATGGTATGATACATATGTCCACCAAAGTAATAATACAACATATTTACACACTATCTTAAACTGTTGCAGTGTATAAGGTCAAGTACATGTAATGAAAGACAAAACTATTCAGAAAAGTGTTGTTCATCACAAAACAGTGAAGTGTTCAGTGAGGGTCATCCATCCATCTAGTAATTACCTGCACTATCTTTGGGGGGACTTCTTCCAGTTTTTAGTTTTCCTTTCATGGTATTCTGACCCTCTTGTTACTAAATTTTCATGTTACATGCACCAATGCCAGATTTTTCACCCTGCACGGGTACTGTATTTATGTGGTGTCATTAAAAGGATCATTAATGCTAGTGTCAGCATGATGGATCTAGGCCCTCAGGAAACTATACCTGCTAAACCTTTGACTTTACGTTTCAATTCTAATATTTGCTATTATCATCATCAATAAAATCACAGAGATGCTTTGGAAAAGAAACTCATTATAAATCACTATTTTCTGTCCAATTACCACACTAGCTGCTTCAGCAGTATCAAAACAGATGTAAGCAGGAGCTGTCATTTCCAGTGCCTCAAAAACCTTAAAAGATTCATGTTTAATTGAGAAAGTCATTTGTCCCTGATATCTAAAATGTTTTCAATAACAATGAGTCAGAGCTGAGTGCTTAAATATGTAGTAAAAGTAAAAATATAGTGAGAGCATTAGCAATAATAATATGTAATCAGCAACTAACAGTTCAGCTATATCTTGAAGTACTTTAAACACACCAGCAATATGGCAAAATGATCCTACCAGCTCAAACAGTTCACATGCAAAGAGCTCGGAAATGATCTTGCATGTCCTCCTCAGGTATCAGGTCATTATCAAAATGGCATAAACATTTCACATTGCAGACTTTGTGAGACGGAATACAAAATGGGATAATTTATATATATATATATATATATATATATATATATATATATATATATATAAAAAGTCTGAAGTTATGACTCTTCCATTCTGTATTTATTGGTTGATTCACTTCCAAACAACCTCCTTGCTGCGGCTAAAGCTAGGTTCCATCTTTTCCATGCAGAGATGCACTAAGTGTGTGTTCAAGGGCAGTGTTGCTACTGGAGTCCCCAGGAGGAATTTTAGCTGACTCAGCAGCACACACCAGAGAAGCGTTTGTGCCACTCTTGGAGAGGATGCAGCATGTACTTTCAAAGGCAGGCCATAGCCCTTCTCATGCTGGTTCTCCCCACCTTCTTTCAAGCAGCTAATGCCCACATGGACACTACCAAGCAGCACATTGTGGCTGGCTCCTGGGTGGTGGCTAGATTTGCTTGAGAGTCAATTTTTTTCTACATGAAAACTCACAGTGGAACTAGTTGATAGCTCACCAGGACCATGCTTTTAATCTTCCCTACCCTAAGTGTATATCTACTCACACAACTGGGTGTTTATCCATGCATATAGTTGTTCCATAATCTCCCTCCCGTACCCCACTGTCTGCATCTAACCCTCAGAAGCACATATCTGAAGGCGAGCAGAGGGTGAGTAAGCTAGCATGCTTGAGGGGTGTGGGAAGTACATGCCTTAGGCTGCAGCACAGCCACATACCTGTGCCAGTGTGCAGTGTGGACAGGATAAAAGGTGTGTACCAGGTCTCCAGTTTTAATAGCCCTCCACTCACATTCCCGCAACGCACTGAACCCTTTTCTTCCTAACCAAATGCATAAAGGGGCCTGTCCCCATATTTTCACCAGTGGTAGTGAGCTGCACTAACCACATCAGAACAGATTTCTGCTGCACTCTTTTGATCAGTACAGGGAACATGGATCCTGCTTTAAGGGCAGCTGCCTGCCCTGCTGACCACATGCAGCTGTGGTCGAAGTACACCATCCTCCACAGCTTCTCCCACAGCAGCAAGAATATTCACCTGTGTCAGTAAATTTCACTGAGGCTGGAGGAGGCGGACATTCACCAGCCTCCAGCCCAGTGCTGGGAACTCATCAAGCGCGTGAGGTTCCTGTGCAGGAGAGCAAAGGACTCCAATAGTCACTCTGGGAGAACTCTTCATACATGCTCCTTGTATGACAAACTGGACTAGGTGCTCTCCAGGAAACCCTGGGCAGATGCTGAAATGGCTCAGGATCCCTCTCTTCAATCCTGCTGGCTTCATTGTCCAGTGGGATGCAATGAGGGCCACGACAAGGAAGCAGCAGAGACCATAGAGGAGGCCCTGGAAAACTCAGAGATCAAGAAACATATGATTTTGCATGTCTACTCAGAGGATCTGTTTGAGGGAGCCTCGTGAGCTGAGCTGTGACAGAAACCAGAATCTGAGGCTGGTAAGTTACAGTGGAGCTCCCTTCTTCCCCACCAATATCCCCTTTTGCTCTGGTGCTACATGCCTGATTTTAGGCTGAGCTCCTCCTCCACTTCAACCCTCAAATGGTCCTCATGCAAGACACGGTTATAAATCAATGATTTTATAGATTTCCAATGAGCTACTATTATGCATTTGGCAGAAGCTCTGTCTGAAAAAACAACAACAACAGACTATTCATGAAAAATGATTGTGTTCCTGAGTCTGCACATTTCTCATCCAGCATGCAGACAGCAATGGTCCCACAGCTGCATGGTCCAGGGAAAGGGAGAGGACTATTTTAGAAAAGTCCTGGTTGAGGATGGGACAGTTGTAGAAGACCTACAGTCAGTAACAGCTTTCTTTTGTCCTTTGGCAGATTACAGTTTCAGTGCTTCTCCCACCACTCCCAATTTTACCATCCCCTTACAAGCAGGAGCTATGCAAAATGGGAGAAGTGGAGTTCAGGTGGCAGAGGGGAGGGGAAGGGAAGGGGGGAAGGCTAGGTATGGAAAGAGAAAGGGAATGCTTTGGTTGAGAAAAAGTTAGTCACAGCTTTCCTTTCTCCCTTGGAAGATTATAAAACGTTTACCATCACTGTCCCTGGTGTCTGTCCTCTCTCTGCACCAAGCCATGCTGCACAAGCTCAGGGGAACTGAGGTGAGAGAAGGATTGGTCTGGCAGTTGCTAAGCACAGTGCAATGTCCCTTTACAGGGGAGCAGAGAGGGGCTTGTAGTGCTGATCTGAAACTTCAGGGAACCAAATAAAGTTATAGAATCATGGAAATGTAAGGTTGGAAGGGACCTCAAGAAATCATCAAGTCCAGCTCCATGTACTGCCACAACACCAAATAAACCTAGACCATCCCTTACCGGTGTTTTTAAAAACTTCCAATGATGGATTCCACAATCTCCCTTGAAAGCCTGTTCAAGAGCTTAACTACCCTTACAGTTAGAAAGTTTTATCTAATATCTATCCAAAGTCTCCCCTGCTGCGGGTTAAGCCCATTATTTCTTGGCCTACCTTCAGTGGACATGGAGACCTATTGATCATTTTTCTCTTAAAAAACAGCCCTTTGCATATTTGAAGGCATATCAGGTCACCCCTCAGTCTTCTTGTCTCAAGACCAAACATGTCCAGTTTTTTTAACCTTTCCTCATAGGTCAGGTTTTCTAAATCTTTTTTTGCTAATGTCCTCTGACTCTCTCCAATTTTTCCACATCTTTCCTAAAGTGTGGCACCCAGAATTGCACACAGTACTTCAGCTGGGCCCTCACCCAGTGTCAAATAGGGCAGGACAATTATCTCCTGTGTCTTACCTTTGACACATCTTTTAATACATCCCAGAATGATATTGGCCTTTTTCACAACTGTATCACATTATTGACATATATTCAATTTGTGGTCCACTATAACCCCCAGATCCTTTTCAGCAGTACTATCACGTAGCCAGTTATTCCCCATTTTGTAGATGTGCATTTGATTTTTCCTTCCTAAGTAAATTGCTTTGCATTTGTCTTCACTGGATTTTATCTTATTGAATTCAGACCAACTCTCTAATTTCTCAAGGTTGTTTTGAATTCTAGTCCTGTCCTCTTCCTCCAAAAATGCTTGGTATCCTGCCCAGCTTGGTGTCATCAGCAAATTTTATAAGAATACTCACCACTCCATTATCCAACTCATTAATGAAAATATTGAATAGAAATGGACCCTGAATTGACCCCCTCCAGGACATCGCTAGATAGGACATTCCATTTTGACAGCAAACCATGCCTATCTACTCTTTGAGTATGCTTTTTCAACCAGTTGTGAATCCATTTTATAGTAATTTCATCTAGACCACATTTCCCTAGTTTGTGGTGTGTCTTTTTCTTCCCTATTTCATCATTGTTAGGAAGGCACAAAGGCAGGATTTTCTGGTAATGTCAGGGGGAATGTGCGGTCCTCATGGTCACATCTCACTTTGCATGGACACTCTGTATGCTAGCTGATGATATTGTCAATGTCCAGTTGAATTCCTTCCCAGTCCTGTAAGCATATTTCAGCAAATTTCTGGTATAGCAGAAACTCCAGCTAGTTCTTGAGATTCAATGGCAGTGCAAATCTGCTTGGTCCTCCTTAATAGGTGATCAAATCCCTCCATTCAGCAAGAGATGACCATTAGCAGAATCATGTTTCTGGCATAGATTGCTGGATCTCCTCCACAGGACTGGTACCTTGAAAATTGCTATGTTCTTCAATGTTGGCCAGTCTTTAAAGAAGAAATTTCAGGCTGGTAACAGTGTCAGGTGCTGCCTCCTGATAGTCATGCCTAGTGGTTGGAGTGAACATCAAATCCAGATGTAGGGTCAGGACTGGTCCAAGGCCAGTGCTAGAACCAGGATCCAAGGACAGACCAGGGTCATAACTGAGAACAGAGTCTGTAATCAAGCCAGAATCAGTACCATATCTGGAGTCTAGGTACAGGCCAATGGTCGAAACTGCGTGGTCAGAGTCTGAGGGTCCAGGAGCAGAGGTAGGGCTACAGTGGGTCAGTAACAGGGCTGGAGCTGGTCAGTAACAGGACTGGAGCCAGGTCAGAGTACAGCAAGGACAAGGCTGGAACAGACTGGAATGGGGCTCAGGCAAGGCAGGTACAGGATCAGGAAGTGGATTAAAAGCAGTCTGGGAGTCTAGAGAGTCTCCAAATGTTGGCCAGACTTTAAAGAAAAAATTGCAAGTTGGTAATATAGTGTGTCAGGAACAGTCAGTATGGATTCACCAAGGGAAGGTCATGCCTGACTAATCTAATCGCCTTCTATGATGAGATTACTGGTTCTGTGGATGAAGGGAAAGCAGTGGATGTATTGTTTCTTGACTTTAGCAAAGCTTTTGACACAGTCTCTCACAGTATTCTTGTCAGCAAGTTAAAGAAGTATGGGCTGCATGGATGCACTATAAGGTGGGTAGAAAGTTGGCTAGGTTGTCGGGCTCAACGGGTAGTGATCAATGGCTCCATGTCTAGTTGGCAGCCGGTATCAAGTGGAGTGTCCCAAGGGTTGTTCCTGGGGCCGGTTTTGTTCAATATCTTCATAAATGATCTGGAGGATGGTGTGGATTGCACTCTCAGCAAATTTGCGGATGATACTAAACTAGTGGTAGATACGCTGGAGGGCAGGGATAGGATACAGAGGGACCTAGACAAATTGGAGGATTGGGCCAAAAGAAATCTGATGACGTTCAACAAGGATAAGTGCAGGGTCCTGCACTTAGGACGGAAGAACCCAATGCACTGCTACAGACTAGGGACCGAATGGCTAGGCAGCAGTTCTGCGGAAAAGGACCTAGGGGTGACAGTGGACGAGAAGCTGGATATGAGTCAGCAGTGTGCCCTTGTTGCCAAGAAGGCCAATGGCATTTTGGGATGTATAAGTAGGGGCATAGCCAGCAGATCGAGGGACGTGATCGTTCCCCTCTATTCGATATTGGTGAGGCCTCATCTGGAGTACTGTGTCCAGTTTTGGGCCCCGCACTACAAGAAGGATGTGGAAAAATTGGAGAGAGTCCAGAGAAGGACAACAAAAATGATTAGGGGTCTGGAACACATGACTTATGAGGAGAGGCTGAGGGAACTGGGATTGTTTAGTCTGCAGAAGAGAAGAATGAGGGGGGATTTGATAGCTGCTTTCAACTACCTGAGAGGTGGTTCCAAAGAGGATGGTTCTAGACTATTCTCAGTGGTAGCTGATGACAGGACAAGGAGTAATGGTCTCAAGTTGCAGTGGGGGAGGTTTAGGTTGGATATTAGGAAAAACTTTTTCACTAGGAGGGTGGTGAAACACTGGAATGCGTTACCTAGGGAGGTGGTAGAATCTCCTTCCTTAGATGTTTTTAAGGTCAGGCTTGACAAAGCCCTGGCTGGGATGATTTAATTGGGGATTGGTCCTGCTTTGAGCAGGGGGTTGGACTAGATGACCTCCTGAGGTCCCTTCCAACCCTGATATTCTATGATTCTATGATTCTATGTGTCAAGTGCTGCATCCCAATAGTCAGGCCTAACGGTTTGAGTGGAGATCAAAGTCGGATGCAGCGATGAGCCTAGTGGTCTGTTAGGATATGCTGAGAGCTCACTAATGAGACCCTAGCCTGTTATCTTTTGAACCCCATATGCTTTAGGATCCCTTGACAAGGGGGCTGGCTTAACTAGGGGTCTGTTCATGAGCCAAGCTAGGAGCTGGTATTAGGGTCCCCCAAAATAATGATTAGCACAGACACACCATAGAGAACCATACTGTTTCTGGGGAATAAAGTCCCTTCTGCCCCCTTCAAATGCAATGCCAGTCTCCTCAGTACCCTGATGTCATGAACCTTTCCTATGCTGGTATTCATGAATCTGCCTCTGTGGCCCACTAAGCCTTACAGAAAGAGTGAATAGTAACCTTTACTTTTCACGGTCACTTGCAAAGTGGCATGTGGATGTCATTTATGTCCTAGAGCAATTCAAAAGCAATTCATCCTCTCAAATACAGCTATTATTTCTGGAACTTTTCTTATGGTGTTAAGTACTCTTGGGTATATCTCAGTGTTAATTGCCTCGCAAACCTTTGCAGCCATGACCCCCAACAGTGGATTTTCCAATCCCAAAGTGGTTTGCAATGGACCTATAGCTGTCAGCTTCCACAAGACAATAGTTACCTGCTTCTGAACTGGGATAACGTCCCTGAATTAAGTATTCCATGCTGGAGGTTTGGTGCTCCAGGAAGGTCTGTTACCTCGTTCAGAAATTCTGAAGCCATTGCCAGTCATTCCAGATTTTCAAAGTGATATGATTCCACCACAGTGTGCTAGATTTACCACATCAGAAGTGAAAGGCCACCCATGACTATACCATGGCAATCTCAGCATTCACCATATCTGTACCAGAGAAGCTGAATGAATTGTTTTGTACCCTCAAGGTCAGCCATATCTGACATGTCAGAAAGCTCTGTTCAAATTCCATCTGGCATTTCACGGATTGACTTCCCCCCACCCCTATCCCTGAATAAACATTTCTCCTGCAATAAGGAGCAGAACCACAGCAGCAGCAACAGCAGCCCATAACTCCATGTCTTCCACACAGTTTGGCAGGAGGAAGATGTGAACAGGAACTGCCATCGACAAACATGTGACGGCAGGGTACAGTACCAACAACACACAGCAAAGCAGTTCCTAAAGTGTTTCCTTGTGATGCACAGAATCCTTGGATACTGCCCCTGGAACGGTAGCACTAGTGTCATGTTACAACAGTGGCAGTGTGGACACAGGTATACATGTGTACACAGAGCTATACCCATGTCCATCATAATATATGTGGAAACTTGACTTGAGTATAGGGAACATGCAAGAGTATGTAACTGGCCAAGTAACCACACAAGTGTGCCAGCATACACATAGCCTAAGAGACCAGACTTTCCCTACTAGCACCCCTACCCTACATTTGCATTTTGCAGTCCTCCGGACAAGTGGTGGTAAGTCTTTGGTTGTAGCTAGCTGGCCACCTTCTGCAGTCTTCTGTGAGTAGGTGACTAGCCTGCCTTTCTGTCAGCCTTGTTGAAGGCTAGACAGCCTCCATGCTCCCACTGTTCCTGCTCCTAGAGAAAGCTTGTGTGTGGAGTGCTAGAATAATAGGACCCACTATCCCATCAACAATTCACCATAGCACTTGAGAGTCTTCCAAGTAAAACTGATATAACTTAGCTTTTCAAAGCAGGTTCCAGATTTTTCCCCAATTGTTCTTTGAGGTGCCAAGAAAATTGTTGATACTCATGAAGAAAATAAAGTGCATGTTTGCTATTGGTTGCTTTTTTATTGCTGATGTAGCTGACTGTCAGTTTAACAGAATGTGGTTTTATTTTTACATGAACACTGGACTTCTCTCTAAGAGATACCAGTTCTTTACACATTACTCCCTGTTCTTCAGAAAGTAAAATGATTTAGCTCATCTTTTGAATATGTTGACTTATTGTCTTCCCCCTTTTATCAAAGTTTAAAGGAGACAATTTAAAATCAATACAAGAGGTAGAGAAGGAACAAATGGCATATCATTTTGGCTGAATGACAAACAAAAGCTCAGTGCACTTGGATAAGAAATTCAATCTGTGACCTTGAAAAAATTCTTTGTCCAAAATCTAGAGGGAGGCTCTTTTTACAACGGTCACTGTCCCTGGTAGTGTTAGTTCTTAACCTATAGTTTATTTCTATTTCTAAATAACTGAACCCTGTAATTTTTTCTGAACACTGGGAGTATTGATGGGAGTAAACAACTAGGCAATATTAGAGAGATAAGGTGGGTGAGGGAATATCTTCTATTGGACTAACTTCTACTGATGAGCGAGACAAGCTTTTGAGCTACACAGAGCTCTTCTTCTGGGAAAGGTCAGACTATGTCTACGCTGCGCATCTTACAGCAGCTCCACTGTAAGGTACACAGTGTAGCCACTCTTTGCTGGCAGGAGAGAGCTCTCCTGCTGCAAAATAAAACCACCCCCACCAAGGGGGTGGGAACTTTGTTGGCAGGAGAGCATCTCCCGCTGACAAAGCGCTGTCTGCACTGGTGCTTTTAGTCAGTAAAACTTTTGTCGCTCAAGGGGGTGTTTTTTTCACACCCCTGACTGACAGAAGTTTTACCAACCCAAGTGCAGTGTAGACATAGCTTTGAAGTGTCACAGCTAAACACAAGGTGGAACAGACTGTTTAGCTTAAGCAGTTAGCACATATTCTAAGGGACTGTACAAGCTGAAGGTTCAGAAGGCCAGTTAACACCCCTGACAACAAGGGGAGTTAGGCAGTTACAGATTGTTGTAATAAGCCATAAATCCAGTGTTTTTATTAAGACCATGTTTTTTACCATCTAGCAAAGTTCTGACTTTAAACTTTGAGGGTCAGATTTTGAAAGTGTTGTATAGGTTTCCTTTAAGGGTGAGGACTGATGGGTAGGCTACAGAGTGATTGGTTTTTGAAAAGTGTTCACCTACAGGTGATAGGGTGTTCTTGACACACATATTAAAATGATAACATGATAAAAGACAAAAACATAAAAGGTCTTACCTCACCCACCTTGTCTCTCTAATATCCTGGGACTGACACAATGACAACATTGCATACAACTAGTCAGTATGGCAAATCTTCCTTCCTTCTCTTCTTGGAGGAGTTTTATTATAGTAGCTTTTTTTTTGTATTAGAACAGACACAGTAATAAGCTGACAAATTAAATTTTGAAAGTCACATCCACTTATTCCTACATGAAGTAGTCATGGATCAAAGGCATTTCAACTAATGGGTCACACTGCAGTATCAATTTTTAAGCAGAATTCCCTACTGAGATCAATAGGGAGCTTTGCTTAAAAACTGATGGTAAGTTGTAGTGACATATTGACGTTAGGTAATATTTTCACCAGGCATCTGTTTATGTTCAACAACCGTCATGCAATGAGACCTCCCACTGACTAATGACATTGCCCTCCAATGAATAAGGATTGCAGGTTTAGACCCTAAACTAATAACAGATTTTAAATGAATGACAGTTTTATACAAGTACAGCAGTTTCAATTAATATTAACATGAAGTGGATAAAATAACTTGGAAATAATGCTAATTTTGGATAATTCTACGGCTACAAACTTGTTAGAATGATAAATGGATACAAATAAATGATGGGAAAAATAGGTATTCTTCTGTACACACCATTATTGAAACAGGTTAGATGCTGAACAGTCTAGAAATCCAAATACCGATCCATCTTTCTGTTCACTATCATCAGTATCCATCTCACATAGTGTATCTTATTTTCCTGTCTTTGTTATGTCAGCAGCAGCAAATTGATCATGGACTGCAGGGTACTATAGGCTGCTGGGTAAATAATCACACTGCCAGAAGTACAGAATCATTCCAAACATATTTCATGGAGGGTGGCAGGATGATAGTGATTGTAAAGCTTCTTGTACCTGCTTCTTGCAAATTTCCTCTAAACAGTACGTGTGTGTGGATTCCTCCCAGCAAAACACACCACAGGCGGATCTCTGAGGGTATAATTAAGTCTAAAAATAACCATTGCTGAGAGTATGTCAAGAAAATTCCCATTTCATGCAGGTGTGCACTAGCACAGAAGAGGCTGTAGGTCAGGGAAGGTTGCGGGAACAGATAGATAGTAAATGGAAAACAAACAAGAAAAGAACAAACATGCAGTTGGAGCTTCTGACTTTCTACAGGAAATACCTTGCTAAGAGATGGGAATATATATATATATATATGAGCAAAAGTTCTTTCAGTTTATTTGTTTTTGAGGAAGTTACACTGACCAACTAAGTGAATCATTTTTCATCCGTTTGATGACCGATGTGACAGAAGTGGATTGCTAATACTGTTGGTAATGACAATATATTTATATAAAAAATACAGTAATGGAAGAACAGACGTTTAAGATAATAGACATTTAAGATAATAGAAATAGAAATAAATTCTGCTGTCCCAGACTTCATTCAAATGCCTAGCAGCTCAAAAGGAAATTAATTCTGACTTTCAACTTCTCCATTTTATTGGCTTTATTTTGATTGTAGCAAGCCCTCTTATCTTTGGAGAAGATGCCAGTTCTGCTGAGAAAGTGTTAAATAGGTTCTTCTGACACTGAGACAAGTGGTAGGAATGGATGTGAACTGAGCAACCCTGAGGTGGGAACTGTAGGAGCAACAAAGCTTGGGGTGGAAAGGTTTGAGTAAACTTTTGTGTTATTTTAAATCAGGAGTACTGGTTCTTTAAGGCAGGGATAGCAAGCACAACCCCATTCCCGGGGCACACAAACTTATGAGGCTAGGAAGGCTGCCAGCTAAGAGGATGGAAGCAGTCTCATGGAGAAAGTAAAGGGATTGGGAAGCAAATCCAAACTGCTGCCTCTGCTAAGGGCCAGGTACTGTAGTTCCTAGGTGCAGGGAGGACTACATAAGCATAGTCAAGAAGCATATAATATGGCATATGATGCCCTTTCTCTGGGACAAGTCAGGTGGGAAGAAGTCTTCCCTGACCAAAAGATACCCCTCATAATTGTTTCACTTTTATAGAACTCTGGAGTTGATCTATCCATCATTTGCAAGAATCCAAGCCATGAAATTCTTCACCAGGCTCCCACACAAAACTGCAGTGTGCTGGGGAGAGATGAATCAAGCTTCAAACTTCTAGGCCTGCTCATATGTTTTGTACCTTTCCCTTCACTTTGTCGCATGAAGGATAGGACAAATCCATTATATTTTCTGATAATAATTTACTCATCCAGACCATGATTTCACTTCATCCTTCCATCCTGGCTAGATTTCCCTACATTACTGGGGAAACTGGGCTCAATAGCCAAACACAGAGAGAGCAAAAAGGCAACTCCAGCAGTAATTACTCTCTTATGAGTGCAGGTCTACAGTCAGGGAAACCTTGAAATAATTAGGTTTTTAGGAACAAGCAGTTAAATTGCTTTTATGCTGACAAAATTCAACCAATAAATCCTACAATAGAGTTTGAGATTTTTTTTTTAAACAACAAAGCCAAGAAATAAAAATTCCCTTTCCAGAATTAAGCTTTAATAGTGTTGACAGTACTAAAACATATATGTCAGCAATGAATTGTCTACCCTAGAGTTTCCAGACAACGGGAGTTTAGCACAGCATTGCCAACGCTTGCTATTTTATCTTTGTTTTTCTTAAAGCCCCTGCTCCTGGATGAGTCCTGTAATTAAATGGGGCGGGGGGGGGGAGGGAGGGTCTGAAATTAAGTGAGCTTCTAGCCCTCAGTTTACAAGAGAAAATGTCAAACAAAAAAAAGTGAACCTTATAGATTCAGAAACCAGAAGACTAATAAAAAAGGTTTTAAATCTCACAGTGTTTGGTCTGGCTAGAAAATCGAATTGAAAGGGCTGCTATTAGGAAGATGGGTATGAAGGTGTGCTTTGAAACTGAAGTAACTCCCTGAAGAGCTGAAGAAGAGCTCTAAGTAGCTCAAAAGCTTGTCTTCCACCAGCAGAAGTTGGTCCTATAAAAGATATCACCTCACCCACTTTGTCTCTCTTTAAATCCCTGGAAATACTCAGAACTAATATTATAATGCCTTGGATTAAATCTCAGATAAAAACATAAGCAAAGCACAATTTTTATCCAGGATAGCACTAGATTCCCAAAGGACGTAGGCACCTACAGTGGGAGTTAGGCACCTGAGTCCCAGCTTTAGGCACCACTGGTATTCAGAAAATCCCCGCTCAGCTGCCGCCTAACCCTGTAGAGATATACATTCCTTCAGTGCCTAAGTTTTTGCCATAAAAGTTCCCTAGGCACCTATGTTTCTGCCTCTGACCACAAACACTGCTTCCTCCTCTAGGTGTCTAGACCCATAAGCCACAGATCAATTCATGAAGATACGTGGAAGATAGGCATTCCTCTGCCCAATTTGCATGTGGGGCCGAATCCAGTAGGCATGCTCAGAGGCCACCTAGCTCTACACAAAATGGATATGGAGGAGTTGAAGGTGTTTCTTGTAGTTGGCAGCAGTGGATCTCCCTCATAACTCTTTGCCCAGTGCTTAGGGTACTCAGCAGAGATGTGGGAGTTCAAGTCCAAGTCCCCCTCTACCTGATAAGAAGGGCTTTTAATAGGGGTCTGTCCTCTCACAGGAGAGTGCCCTAACCACTGGACTCTGAGTATTCTGATGTGGGGTTCCTATTAGTCTCGCCAGTTGAAACTGTTCCACTGTGGATTAATAATTAAATAGTCATTGAAGCAGAGAGAGAGAGAGAGAGAGACTGAGAATGACTCTAGATATTGGTGGTAGGACACCCACCTGGGAGATGGAAGACCAAGGAAGGGAACTTGAACTGGGGGTCTCCCACATTCTGGATGAGTACCTAACTGCTGGGCTAAAAGTTATGAGGGAGATCTGCTGCTGCCAACTGCAAGAAACAAGTTTGGCTCCTGACTCCAGGAGAGGGTTCCTGGCTGTGAACCCAAGCAGAGATAGGGGTCTAACTCTGAAGGAGACAGACCTGAGCACATTCCTAGGCAACTTTCATTGAGTTGGGAGCTATCTAAGCTAGCCTGTGTGCTGGCTTTTGTGAATCACATTCTTAAGTCATAATGCCTAAGTCCCTTTGTGAATCTAGCCCACAGTACAGTGATGGGCAACCTGAGGCCCGCGGGCCACATGTGGTCCACCAGGGTAATCTGATTGTGGGCCATGAGACATTTTTCAGACTTTGACTATCCACAGGCAGCCCCCCGTCCCCATAGCTTGTCAACAAGGGTGCCAACTGATGCCAATTGTGATGGTGATTTTTGGGATGTGGACCCTTAAGAACTACTAATTCTATCAACTCATTTATTATAGGTCACTAAAAATTGCGTTCATTTACTACTTGTTGTACTGTATTCAGGCCATTGACCTCTACAGGAGCTGTAGTCCATTACCTGTCCTAGGAGCCATCCAGTCCCTAGGAGTTTGTATATTATATGCTGACTAATATAGATTATCATTTAGAGTTCCAGGAGGCAGATCAGGGCAAGGGGAGAAAAAGAGGATGAACTTTATTGAATTCTCTTTTTCCTTTCAAACTAAAAGTTGGAAGTGTTGGAATCTAGCTATCAGCTCCGGTAAAAGATAGCTTAATCTTCCCCTGAAGCTTTCACCCACCCTATCTCCTTTCTCGATCACTGTGAACAAAGCCATCATCCTGCCTGTTACTCAGGCCTCCAATTTGGGCAACATCTTCAACTCAGCCTGTATAGGAGGACCAAGAGAAGTCCATCTCTAAATCTTGCCAGTTCTTACAGGTTACAATCTCTAAGATATGGCCTTTCCTATCCCTCCACATGCCTAAACATTCTTATCCAGGCTTTCAACACCATATGTTTTCATTACAACATCCTTTTCTCTAGCCTTGACAAATGAAAACTTGTCGAGTCCATATCCATTCAGTATGCTGCTACAAAAATCATTTTCCTAACCCACTGCTTCGACCATGTCACCCCTCTCTTTTTATCACTCCACTGACTCCCCTTTCTCTGTTGCATCAAACACAAGCTACTTGTTTTCACTTTCAAGGCCCTTCACAGCTTCCCTCCAGCCTTACTATCATCTCTCAGTTAGCACTGAGAGGTTGTCTCTCACTTCCAATCGGCTGCTGATGCCACCCTCCATCACTCATTTGTTAAAATTTTCAAACAAGTATATTCATGATTTCTCCCAGGCTGCCCCTCATGCTTTGGAGTAGTTCCCCATTAACATCTGCGAAGCTACTTCATTATCCTCCTTCAAAACCCTCTTTAAAACCTTCCTCTGCCATGATGCCTACAAAAAAAACTTAACAGCTAAGCCACTGCCTATCATATGGTCCAATGTTGTTGCATTGTTTTCTTGTATCCCCCTCCTCCTCGTTTGTCAGTATCCATCTGTTGTCTCTTGTCTTATACTTAACCTCTTTGGTGAAGGAACCATTTTGTTCTGTGTTTGTATAACACCTAGCACAATGGGGTCCTAGTGCGAAACTAGGCCTCCTAAGAGGTGTTATGGTACATTATTATTTATATTATCATTAAAAATCCACCATCATGCCCGCATTACCCAGCACAGGTATTGTCTGTTGACCCTTCAGCTTGGGGAAAACTTGATTCATTGATTTAGCTAATTTTTCTTTAGCAAAGAGCAATATCACTTCCCTCTGTCAGGGAAGTTACACAAAAGCATGTACAAAAGTCCTGGGTAAGCAGAGAAGCACAATGTTTGAGTACATTAAAGAGCCAATAAATAATCACAGTGTGACTGCTAATGCTTCATGCTAGTGGTACTCAGAAATTAAGGAAAAGGGTGAGGCAATGCAAATGGCAGTGACACAGGGCACTCAGAACAGGAATCTTTGCTTTATTTTCCATACTGATGCTTAGCACTTATTGCTTGTCCTTTTCTCTTCCCTTTTTGTATTTGTGTGAATCCAAATGTTGTCTTTCCAGTCCAATCCTACATTAGGACCTATCAGATGATGCTGACATCTCCTGCTAAAACAACTGGTGATAAGGCAGCAGAGTCAGATAGACACATCAAAACTCCTTATAAATCAAGGTATCGGAAAGTAATAGGACTAGAGTATAATGGGGAGGTAAGGTGTAAGTAAGAATGAAAAATGAACCTCGCAACAAGTTTACCATTCTCAATGAAATTGAGATTATTCCTGAAATTAAAGTGCTTTTCTTGCTCCCATCAGCTGAAGTTGAGCGAAGAGAATTCAAAGGATGGGCTACTCTCTTGTACAGCTAATCAATCTTCTTGATTGTGCAGCCTTTCCTGACAGCTGCAATGGCGCCGCTAAAACTGCTGACCTGAAAACTATATATATCTTATAATAAATATAGTCTATCAAATCCACATTCACCTGGCAGATCGGATTACAGAGAATTAATTTTGATTGTGAATTACTTTCAAGAAAGCAGTTTTCAGTACTCACGCACGTTGTCACTTACTGGAGGTGGGGGGAAGGAACATAATTCATCCTCTAGCTTATTGAAGAAAGTTATAGTGCTCACATGCTAGTAAGTAATACTGTTATTACTGCAGCAAATTCATATTCTGACTAATATTGTACACAGTCTGTTTGCCATTAGCTTGTCTTTGCAGCATTTCCTCTCCTTGTAAATGGCTGAAGGTTTGTGCTTGATAATACACATTTGACAGCATAACATTAGCTATATAAGATGTTGTACATCAGTGCATCCTACTCATTTTTTCAGAGTCATAGCTATCAAAAGCCAAATTTTCTGATGCAGAAAGCTTTCTTCAAATATAAATCAGTGGGGTATTTCTGCTTGCCAGAAAGTATAGCTTAAAAAAAAAGTGAGGTATTAGTGAGTTATAAAATATTTGTAATGGTAAGAATGGAATTAGAAGTAGGAGAATTGGAGTCTCATTCTAATCCCACTTTTTTTAGAGGTACGTTCCTGGTTTACTATGTTGTGAGCTACATCACTGCATTTCCAACACGGTCCATGTAGATATAAAGAGGATGGTAAGGGGATTTGTACATGTTGAGCTCTGAACGAAAATTCTATTAGGAAGGTCACATCTATGTCTGGTGGGGACACACACAGGTTATTTTTATCTTGAGTTTCAAGCCCAGTGGTTTGCTGAGGCGTGGAGGCGCTGCCAGATTTTTAGACTGTGGTATGTGAGTTAGGGCTTCTTAACATGCAGAGTTTTTCTTCCTTTGCATAGTCTGTAGGTTTGATGATGACGTTTTAATGCTCTCTCTTTTTGTGGATTCTAGAGTGACTCTGCCCTCCAAAGTATGACACATATGCCCATAAACAGATCAGGCAGGCAAAGTCATTGGTGAGTGAGTCATTGGTTGCTACAGCAGTGGCATGATGCTTTTCCCTTGCAGCAAACAGTTTATTATTTCTGTCCTCTTCAAAGGCTTGGAAAGCTCTGAGTACTGTGTGTCACCATGCTGATCTGTTTGACGCAGCCTTCTTGAGATCATCCAGTTCTATTGCACCTAAGTGTATGCTGTTCTTGATGCTGTCCTTGTAGCGCTTTCTGGGGTGGCCTTGATTCCGGTGTGCTTGTGCCAATTCTCTATAGAAAATTTCTCTGAGGAGTTGATGTTCAGGCATCCTAATGATATATCCAACCCAGCACAGTTGCACTTTTATGCGGAGTTATTCTTTATTAATTCCATGCATAGATGTTCTTATTCTAGAGTAAAATTGCTTTCTTCTGATTTAGGGTAATCTGGTGGATTAAGATAATTCAGAAAAAAAACACTTATTCCACAGTAAAAGTGCCCATACCTACAGTAAATCAGTAATACTCAATCAGCTTAATTTCATACCCTACCTTCTTTGATCTCTTTTTTATTCCTGTACATCAATTTAGGAGCCACAATGGAACCAAAAGAAATTGTTCCATCACTTTCTGTCTGGCTTCAGATTCATGATTTTCTTCCTCTTTAAACATCTGTATTTTGTGTCATTCTTCACTGCGTCTATCCAATACATCCTCAGTCTTCCTCTGTTTCTAGTTCCTGGCACTCTACTATGTATTGCCATGAATGGCATCCTTTCTGGGTCCATTCTTGACATATATCCAAATCATCACAATTGTCTCTCCTGGATCTGCTGTAACAGCATTGTTTTTTGCCCTAGCCATTTTCTTATCAATTCATTTTTTTATTTCTGCAGTCTTGAAACTCAGTAATTCCCCTCAGTCAATACCTTTTGTTCAGCAGCTTTCCTCATACTCCAACATTTCAAGCCATACAATAGTTTCAACATTTCAGCCATACAATTGGCATGATTGTCTTATATATGCTAATGTTCGTTTTTATTGAAATATCTTTAACTTTCCAGATTCTACAGTTTTCTGAATACACTAGTGGATAATCTTCCAATGTCATCTTCACAACTCTGACCCCACTTTATTCCAGATTAATTTTCTTGTGTAGACAAGCTCACAGATACAGCTTTTGCCTGGTGAAGATTAGCAAGAAGGTTGTTGACGTAGGGCCGTTATTGCAGTTGACGGACAGGGCCAGATGCTAACGTCTCTTTAAAAAAATAAACCACACTGGTTTATTAGATATTTGTTCAAGAAGCCATCTCTTAATACTGACAATCTCTCCAATTACTGCCATGCCTTGAATCTTTCTTTTTAGAGTAAAGTTATCAGTGTAATAATTCTGCCATTTTTGTCAGCAAAAAGGGGATGGTTCAATTTTCCAGGGGTGCCTTCTGAAAAATTTAAACAATGCTGGCTCAAGCCCCCACCTAGAAATTTGGGAAAGGGGTGCACTTCACTTGTAAGTACTCAGTACAGTGGTTTAAATCAAAGAGAACCTTAGTAGGGTGAGAGAAAGTGGGGGACAACAGAATAATGTCTTAGTGATCGTCCCAACCTCAGTTCTCTAGCAGTTGTCAGTGGCTGATGCATTTTAGCTACTTCCCTCCTCCCCAGCTCAGCTTGTTGTTAAGGGTTGGAGGAATCCAAGAATTCTGGCAGGTCAGTCTCCAGCCCTTAACAGAAGTGCTGTCCAGGCTGCTCCAAGAGCTCTTCTAGCTGACCCAGATGAAGTGATTTCTGCTTGGATTGCTTCACAGGGGTCCTACACCAGAGTCCCTCAGGTAGGCTGCTGCTCTCTATGGCCTCAGCCCCAGGTACCTCAGCCCCAGGCTCCTCAGCCCCAGGCACCTCATAGTGCTATCACTTCAAAGCCACCTCCATCGTTAAGGTGCCATTGCGCTGAATCCTTTTAGAGGGATCAGTGACCCACAGGGTCCCTATCAGAGTACTTGTCACCAGGGAGGCACTTCCAACAGAAGACAAGAGCCCCTTCTCCATCCTCTACTTACTCACATCTGGATTGGACACTGCTACCCAACTGTGCCAGATCGCAGTCTCAGTCAGAGTGACTACATCTCAGGCACAGTTGATACAGTTCTTTTATCCTTTCATTTCACAACAGGTATAAAAGCATTTTATTGCCCAAGCTCAAACATTAGTTGTATTTTAACCCAAATATCCCAAATTGTCACATGACTGAAATGCAAATGAGGCCTGGTCCATACAGTCACTTTGCTTGGCTCACTGACCAAGAGTTCCCTCTTCCTATGAAGCCCCTGTTCATTTGGCGTTCTCCAGCAGTTCTGCCTTTTTCCCTGTTTACCAACAGATGTCAACAGCAAGATACCTACCCTCCAGAGTTTCTGGCTATGGGGCTTACATCAAGAAGAGGGTAGAGAGGCATCTCCATCTATATTTGCAGTCTTAACATCTTTTGCTTTAGGCCCAGGTTTAAAAATATGGTTACTACATTGGTTGTATTTATTCATGATCATGCATGGATGAATAATGTTCAGGTGTCTGTGCTGATTTTCCTTCTTTTAATACCATTGACTATGCAGTAATATTGACTCACCTACAAACCAAGGCAGCATGGAAGGTGTTGTTTTTGATTGTCTGTGTTATAGTCTGAGACATCTCAAAGGGCAATTTGGGGCAATTATTTTTCTGCCCCAAGACTAAGACCTTGTCTACATGATAGGTTACTTCAGTGTAACTTTCATCACTCAGGGATATGAATAATCCACACTACTCAGCGATGTAAATTATACTGACCTAAGCACGGGTATAGACAGCTGCTGCCTCTCATGATATTTATGTGCTGTAGTGTAGATGTAGCTTTGGTCATTTGGAGTTTGGCAGAGTTTCATTCTCTTGCTCCTTCTGTTCAGCATGTACAGAGTCCATTAGGAAAGTAAGTATGGAGGTCTGAGCTGTGGTGTCTTCAGCGATTAGGTGACATTCAGCTTTTTATTTCCATCTCATCTAATCCTCTGATACAGTATTGTGAATTACCCAGCACTTAACAAAAATTGGAGCATGGATGACAGCTGGCCAGCTGAATACAACCCAGATAAGAATAAGATAATGTGATAAGGCTGAAGGAAAGGGAAAAGAGTGCCTGCTGTGGGTTTTTAGATTTGCAGCTTGGACATCTTGTTCAATCCCTAACAGCTTCTGGCTAAGTTTAAGGTGTTGGCTTCAACTTAAATAACTTAAATGACTGAAATCTTGCCCACTTTAGAGACTGCTGCTCCCCTATACGAGACCACATCAGTCACAGTCAGCTGAAGCACTAAGTTTAACAGTGATTCATTTAAACAGGAGGTGGCTTATCTCAGGGAGTTCTTACTGAAGTGACACCAACACAATGTCTCCCCCTCCCACCTTGATTTGCTGGATTCCAGACTTGGTAACCTTCAACTCATGTTGCAAAGCCCATCTGTTTTCCCAAGCTCTCATGGGGATGGGAAGGGTAAAGAGTTGGGAGGGTCTGGTAAGAGAGACTGAGTTTGGGGATACAGATCTAATCTGTCTGTGGAATGAATTTCTAAATGAATAAATTATGCATGCACCCAAATCTTAGGGGCTTTCAGCAACAACAAAAAAAGTGTGATTACCTATACCTACATTAACACAAATTGCATAATTATAACAAAGTATGTGTCATAACCATAAGGGTATCCTAAAATTCCTCCTTACCTGTAAGGGGTTAAAAAGCTCAAATAACCTGGTTGGCACCTGACCAAAAGAAACAATGGGGACAAACAATACTTTCAAATCTGGGTGTGGGGAGAGGCTTTGTTTTGGGTTTTTTGTTTCTGTTTTTGTTTGCTCTTTGGACTAAGACCCAGGGGTTTGGGTCTTTCATCATTTTGTAACCAATTGGTTAGGATATATGCTCAAGCCTTCCCCAGGAAAGGGGGTGTAGGCTTGGGGGAATATTTTTGGGGAATAGGACTCCAAGTGGTCCCATCCCTGATTGTTTGTTAAATCACTTGGTCGTGGCAGCAATCCCAAGGCAAGAAAGGAATCTGTGCCTTGGGGAAGTTTTAACCTAAGCTGGTAACAATAAGCTTAGGGGGTCTTTCATGTGGGTCCCCACGTCTGTACCCCAGAATTCAGAGTGGGGAAGGAACCCTGACAGTGTATTTTACTTTTTGCTCCTCACAAAGCATTCAGCATCTCTAATAGATCTGTTTTAAAATTCTGTCTTAAAAATTCTGTCTTTAAAATTCTGTAGCACAATACAATAATTTGCATTTGTCTAGATTTTTTTTAATTTGATTAAGCAAAGAACTGAAATACAGACCTGGGGTGTTACCTTAGAGGTCACAGAATCCTAGAAATTACAGACAGAAAAGACATGTTAAGTCATCATGTCTATGCCCCATGCCAATGTAGCATTGTTCTCTTCAGTCTATCCTCAAGTGCTTTGTCTATCTTTTTATGATTTGAAAACTTGCCATATAACTGCAATCCTCAAAAAATTTCTTTTGATGACTGTGTCCCAAAACAATAGTTAGGCCTGGCAAAAAAGAAAGAGATCAATTAAAAAAAAAAACACCTTGGGCCAAAAGAAGAGGAAGAAGAAACAAAACTCTAGCGCTCAAAGCCTTATCCATGACATAAATATTTAAACATCACAAAATACCAAATGCCATTCTCTTATACCTGACACAAAGTCCCACTTCAGAGAGTGAAGGAGAAAGAGATTTAAGACTCATCACTGTGGGAGAAAAATAAAAGGGAACTCTGAACTATGCTGTCCTTAAACAAAACTGACATATGTGTGGAAAAATATTTCCTTTGGGGGGAGGATGTTTTTCGGATCTTCTAAGGAGAGACAGAGACGGGGGGGGGGGGCACATGGGAGTCGGGGGGAAGAATGAAAGCAGAAATCCTCAAAGGGTTACACACTTGCTCAGTGCAGAAATCACTCAAACTAATTAAACCTAATCATCATTGCAAGCTGTGTCTTCTTTGGACAAGGCTTTGGAAAAAGAAATATTTGTTTAATTAAAACTACATGCATTTCTCAAAAAAGAAGCAATAAAAGTTCATGACTTCTCTAGGATTATTAAAACCCTAAGCACACTACACGAGAGCAACATTTAAGGCAACAATTGGATGCTGAGTAATGACTGATTGATCAAGGCATGAGGACGTGTGTTTATGGGTCCCCCGCCCCTTCTAGCAGCACCCCACTTTTATTAGTATTTAACAAGGTTTGAGTTACAATTGTAAATGTAGTTTCAATTAAAAGCTAATGACCTTATTCTTCAAAAATGTCTTTTGTGCTACTACAAAGCAACATTATTTCAAATACTAAAAATGAGCAACCCAAAAAGAACTGAATTTAATTCACTGAAGTCTGTCAAATGAGAAACGTACTTTGACCCCGGCCTCATCAAGTAGCTAAAACTGAATATTTAATACAGCAGTTATTAATCGATGGTAACAAATCCTCCTAAAATGTCTATGGAGCGTTTTCTTGCAGTTTATCACCAAAATTAAGCAGACAACTAACACTAACAAACAAACAAACAAACAAAAAGAGAGAGCGAGAGAGAGAGAAAATTGCAGTGACTTATGTGGTAGCTTTTAAAACAACTGGCTAGATTAAGCACCTAGTATCAAACCCTATAAGGTCTGTTCTTAATCAGGAAAAGGGAATTGTAATTATCTTTGCTGGTAGTCACTCTTTCATGCTCATTTTGAGTTGTTTCCTGCATAATTGAGTTCCTATGTATTCATCAGCTTGTTTCAAAAGAGTCAAGAGTGACACCTGCTAGAAGAGATAAGCTCTGCTGCAGGCTTTCAACTGTGGCTAGACTGTAATTTTCTTTTTACCCCAAGAAGGATGTTTGCAGCTTTCTTACAGAAAGAAGCCTTTTTCTTGCTTGACACTTCAAAAAACCAGAAGCTCAACACACATAACCCACATAATTCCAGTATTAACGTCAGTAATCCACACATTGTTGCATTCTGCCACAGAGACCATAACTTAAACTGCACAACGCTGACAACTGTTTTTAAACAATCACAAAAGTTTATTTTCCATGCCAAACATCCAACTACATTGACTCTTCATAGCCCACAGAATAAAAAAAAAAAAAAAAAACAATGGTTGAATAATTTACACAACTGGTGTAAATCAGCATAGCTCAATTGTAGTTAATAGAACTACAATGATAATCTAGGCTGTTATTTCTTATTTATTATGAACTAATGATGTGCTCAGCATGTTACAATATAGCAAGTAACCCATGGACTGTGCTCCCAAGGAGCTTGCAATCTACAAAGACAAAGATAGGACAAAAATACAGGACATTGTGGAAGATACTAAAACTGCTCAATTATTTTGTTGTTGCTTTTTTGCAAATGGATGCATTTTTAATCATTATCTCTCTAATCATTCATTATAAAGTGCAAATAATAACTTGTGCATATTATTTATTTGCTTTGTAGGAGAAAAGCCCAACTCTTCTGGAGCTTATAAACTCCAAAGGAGTCTTTTTGACTGTGAAGCCACCTGGTGTAATAGCATAAAAGTCACAGGGATTGAAACGTTATGAACAGAGCTGGATAAACATATGTACCAGATTATACACAGAGTTCAGAATGTGGAAGAAGAAATTTGGGTTTCCTTTAAGGTATCAGCTATTCATTCCCTACTCCAAAGGGTTACCTCTGTAGCTCTTTAAGAGGAGATTGCTGGGGAAGATTGCTAAAAAACTGGAGTAGGCCCAGGTGGCTCATGAATCAAATGAGAGAGAGTGTTTCCTGAGTGGGTCCCAGGCTAAATGACATATTTAGGTGATGCGGAAGCAAAGGCCTTTAGAGATGAAGTTCCCCAAGTGGATGGAAGCAACGCCAAGTGAAACAAGAAACCTGACGCAGTAGGGCCACCATCAGTAAGTATTAAATTGGTCCATGTGAAAAGCCAGCCAGATCCAGATACCGGTTACTACGCATCTGGAGACATCAAAGGCTGGAAACCACAAGGCTGTTGAACTCAGAATCTGAAATAAGTCTAATCCATGGAGACAACTCAGCACTGAAGGGGGAGATGATTTGTACTGCAGGAGCTTCTTTGGTGACTATTAATTATCAGCCATTGAAGACAACAGGAAAAATCGAGCTCCAGCTAAACTTGGGGTCTCCTTATACTAAGTGGACTTTTGTTGTGATGACCATTTCTATTGTGTATTTCTATTGTGACCATTGTGCTGTTGTATTGGGAGTGGATTTCATCCAAGGAAATCACAAAAACTCCTGAGGTATTAATAATATGAACCTATTGAACTATTTATGATTAAAACAGGATGCCACTAGACATTAATTTAACCATAATTTCCTTTATTAAATCCAAAGGCCAAATGATACTTATACAATTGATCTAAACATTCCTAAAATGCCTAAATAATAAGCAATTTACTATAACCAGACATTTATAAGCATTTGACCACAATACTCAAAATGGACTAAACCCAGGGGTGCTTAGATCCATGCTGGTCAGCTCCAACTTTGTCAGGAAGGTAATAATAATGAACCCTTCAGGAGTTTACCTTTTTATACCCTTTAACAAACAAATGATGCCACTGCCTGTTGCTAACTTAGCTAAAAAATTATTTTGGCTGGTTTGGTGTCATTGCTGGTTCAACACCCACAACTATCACCAGCTATTTACTATCCCTGGCTGTAGATAGGAAGAAGCTTAGAAACTGAAGTAGCACTCTTGGGGCCGCAGAAATGCCTCTACCAGGCCTACGGAGTGGAACTGTTCCCTGTGGTGGCTTGGCATATAGTTGTCATTGTGCAGCAATATTCCTAAGGAAAAAGAACAGCTGCAGTGAACCTATATGAGTGTTTGAAGCTACCAAAACCCGGTCACACTTGCTGTGCGGCAGAAATCTGTTCCAAGCTGGACCTACGGGTCAGTCCTGGGTAAAAGCAATTAATGTGACTCACTAGGAAATGCAGCTAGTTAAAAAAAAAATCACATTCTTGGGACAATGTCCAGTGTAGCTGGTGTCTCAAAGCCTCTTACAGGATTAGACATCAGGAGTTGTGAAGCAGCCCAATCAGTAAAAAGAGCTAGGGGTTGATTTAAGAAAAGCTGCCATAAAATGCAACAAAAAGAAGTGATTAGACCAGATGTTCTTACATCATGCTAGTAAGTTCTCACAGAATATCAAAAAGTGTTTGGGAGATATGATCAGGTACCAGACTAGGTTGTGCTGAAGTCAGGGAGTGTCCCTGTGAGGCAACCCCCATATTGGATTTCCCTGGTGTATCAGGTGCTCAAGTGAAAAAGAAGCTAAGTGTTCAATCTACATTAAACTTGGGCATCCCCAGCTGTAACTGTGAAAAAAGACCAAAGCATACTTGAGGATGTGTGTGTTGACTATAGGAGACTTAATTCAAAGACAGTTCAAGGTAACTGCTTACATCCCCACATAGCAGAAACCCTGGATAAAATGCCAGGTGCCTAAGAGTAGTCATTTTTATTTGGTACCTGAATACCATCAAATTAAAATAGCACCTGAGGATTGAGAACCACCACCTTTGTGAAACCCAAAGGGCTGTTTCAATTCTGCAGGATTCAGAACCCATCAGGGATGTTTCAGAAGATAGTGAACGATCTGACCCAAGTTTTGAGAACGGAAGACATCATCACGTACTTAGATGACTTCATGAATTTTCACAAAACATGGGAGTAACATCTGATAGAAGTTGAAAGGATTCTAAACCTTTTTAAAAAGAGTCGAGCTTTAAATTTTCAGGAAACAAATGTCAATTTCCAAGGAATTGCATCACCTTTAAGGTCACATTCAGTGAGGACAGCTTGGAACCCAAATTCCTGAAACTGAATGCCATACAGGACTGGAATGTTCCTGGAAGAGGTAGAGTTGTTTGTAGGCTTCTGTGGACGCTACAGAAGGTTTTAAAATATTATAGAGTTGGAGCATCTACCTATCGCTGATGCCCTGAAGGCCTATTGTCTATATTTACAAGGTACAGAATTCAGAGTGTACACATATTAGAGTGCCTTGCAGTAGCTCCTTACAAACACAGCCAGGAAGGTGGCTTGTGGAGATATATTCAGACAGTTTGTAAATCCATATTCACTGTTTATCATAAACCTGGAAAGGAAAGTATGGTTGTGGATGCTTTCAACTGAGTGAGGCCAGCGAGAATAGATTCAGACTGTTCTTGTGAGGACATCTGATATGAACAGCATAAAGACACTAAGTGTGCTTTGCACACCAATAGATCTACTGAAGAAGACCCTGCCTGGGGAAGTTCAATGCAGTTCAGAAACAATAATTCATTGATCCAACTTGCTAGTGTATGAAGGGAACAGGATTGTCTTGCCAGCAAGTTTAAAGAGAGAAGCACTGGAGTGTCTTCATAATAATGAAGCAGCAGGCTATTTGGGTTATGAAAAGATATTGAGCCAGGTATCCAACAGATTTTTTGCTGGGCATTGCTGCAGCTGTTAAGGACTGGCTACTTTCCTTTCTTTCTTGTCAAAAGGATGCAAAGAACTCTTTTAGGAGAAATGCCCCAACTAAGGGTATATCTACACTACGAAATTAGGTCAAATTTGTAGAAGTCATTTTTTTAGAAATCGTTTTTATATAGTCGATTGTGTGTGTCCCCACACAAAATGCTCTAACACGGTGGAGTGCTTCCACAGTACCGAGGCTAGCGTCGACTTCCAGAGCATTGCACTGTGGGTAGCTATCCCACAGTTCCCGCAGTCTCTGCCGCTCATTGGAATTCTGGGTTGAGATCCCAATGCCTAATGGGGCAAAAACATTGTCGTGGGTGGTTCTGGGTACATGTCGTCAGGCCCTCCATCCCTCCCAACCTCCGTGAAAGCAATGGCAGACAATCGTTTCGTGCCTTTTTTCCTGAGTTACCTGTGTAGACACCATACCACGGCAAGCATGGAGCCCGCTCAGCTCACTGTCACCGTATGTCTCCTGGGTGCTGGAGTCGCGGTACTGCATTGCCACACAGCAGCAACCCATTGCCTTGTGGCAGCAGATGGTGAAATAGGCCTGATAGCCATCGTCGTCATGTCCGAGGTGCTCCTGGCCACCTCGGTAAGGTCGGTCAGGAGCGCCTGGGTAGACATGGGTGCAGAGTCTAAAATAGGAGTGACTCGACCAGGTCATTCTCTTTAGTCCTGCTGGCAGTCCTATTGTACCATCTTATGGCGAGCAGGCAGGAGAGGAGGATGGCTAGTAGTCCTGTTGCACCATCTGCTGCCAGCCAAAGATGTAAAAGATGGAGTGGATCAAAACAAGAAATACACCAGATTTGTTTTGTATTCATTTGCTCCCCCCTCCCTCCCTCTGTGAAATCAACGGCCAACAAGCATTTTGGTGAGGTCTGTTAAGGGCACCTTGAAAAGTTTAATGGAGATTCAGTCCTGCCTGAAATACCAAGGGGAGGGATAGCTCAGTGGTTGAGCATTGGGTTGAGCATTGGCCTGCTAAACGCAGGGTTTTGAGTTCAATCCTTGAGGGGGCCATTCTGTGTAGCAGTTGTTTTTGTTTCTCCTTGATGTAAAGCCACCCCCTTTGTTGATTTTAAATCCCTGTAAGCCATGTCATCAGTCGCCCCTCCCTCTGTCAGATCAATGGCAGACAATCATTCCGCGCCTTTTTTCTGTGCTGACGCCATACCATGGCAATCATGGAGCCCACTCAGATCACTTTGGCAATTAGGAGCACATTAAACACTGCGCGCATTATCCAGCAATATATGCAGCACCAGAACCTGCCAAAGCGAAACCAGGCAAGTAGGCGATGTCAGCGCGATGATGAGAGTGATGAGGACATGGACACAGACTTCTCTCAAAGCACAGGCCCTGGCAATGTGGGCATCACGGTGCTAATGGGGCAGGTTCATGCGGTGGAACGCTGACTCTGGGCCCGGGAAACAAGCACAGACTGATGGACTGCATAGTGTTGCAGGTCTGGGACGATTCTCCGTTGCTGCGAAACTTTCGCATGTGTAAGGGCACTTTCATGGAACTTTGTGACTTGCTTTCCCCTGCCCTGAGGCACAAGAATATCAAGATGAGAGCAGCCCTCACAGTTGAGAAGCGAGTGGCAATAGCCCTGTGGAAGCTTGCAACACCAGACAGCTACCGGTCAGTCAGGAATCAATTTGGAGTGGGCAAATCTACTGTGGGGGCTCCTGTGATGCAAGTAGCCAATGCAGTCAAAGATCTGCTGATATCAAGGGTAGTGACCTTGGGAAATGTGCAGGTCATAGTGGATGGCTTTGCTGCAATGGGATTCCCTAACTGTGGTGGGGCCATAGACAGAACCCATTTCCCTATCTTGGCACCAGAGCACCAAGCCGGCAAGTACATAAACCGCAAGGGGTACTTTTCAATAGTGCTGCAAGCACTGGTGGATCACAAGGGATGTTTCACCAACATCAACATGCGATGGCCAGGAAAGGTACATGACTCTCACATCTTCAGGAACTCTGGTCTGTTTGAACAGCTGGAGGAAGGGACTTTATTCCCAGACCAGAAAATAACCATTGGGGATGTTGAAATGCATATAGTTATCCTTGGGGACCCAGCCTACCCCTTAATGCCATCGCTCATGAAGCCATACACAGGCAGCCTAAACAGTAGTCAGGAGCTGTTCAACTACAGGCTGAGCAAGTGCAGAATGGTGGTCGAATGTGCATTTGGACATTTAAAAGTGCGCTGGTGCAGTTTACTGACTCGGTTAGACCTCAAGGAAACCAATATTCCCACTGTTATTACTGCTTGCTGTGCACGCCACCATATCTGTGAGAGTAAGGGGGAGACGTTTATGGTGGGGTGAGAGGTTGAGGCAAATCGTCTGGCCACTGGTTACATGCAGCCAGACACCAGGGCTGTTAGAAGAGCACAGCAGGGCACACTGAGCATCAGAGAAGTTTTGAAAACCAGTTTCATGGCTGACCAAGCTAACAGTGGGGAACATTTCTGTTCAGCCACAGGCAAACAGCCCAGCAGGAACGGCCACCTCTGAATGTCCCCTTAAGAAAAGCACCCTATTTCAACCAGGTGACCATGAATGATATCACTCTCCTGAGGATAACACAGAGAGATAAAGAATGGATGTTGCAATGCTTTGTTCTGCAATGATTCCCGACTCTGTGCTACCGGCCTGGCGTGGTAAAATTTCCTACCATGGTGGATGGAATAAGGCTGCCCTCCCCAGAAACCTTTTGCAAAGGCTTTGGGAGTACATCCAGGAGAGCTTTATGGAGATGTCTCTGGAGGATTTCCGCTCCATCCCCAGACATGTTAACAGACTTTTCCAGTAGCTGTACTGGCCGCGAATGCCAGGGCAAATTAATCGTTAAACACGCTTGCTTTTAAACCATGTATACTATTTTAAATGGTACACTCACCAGTGGTCCCTTCTCCACCTGGCAGGTCTGGGAGGCAGCCTTCGGTGGGTTCGGCGGGTACTGGCTCCAGGTCCAGGGTGAGAAACACTTCCTGGCTGTCGGGAAAACCAGTTTCTCCACTTGCTTGCTGTGAGCTATCTACAACATCCTCATTATGATCATCTTCCTCATCCCAAAACCTGCTTCTGTGTTGCCTCCATCTCCATTGAAGGAGTCAAACAACATGACTGGGGCTGTGGTGGCTGAACCCCCTAAAATGGCATGCAGCTCATCATAGGAGCGGCATGTTTTGGGCTCTGACCCGGAGCAGCCGTTTGCCTCTCTGGTTTTCTGGTAGGCTTGCCAAGTTTCACGTGGCACTGCTTCGGGTCTCTGTTATGGCCTCTGTCCTTCAAGCCCTGGGAGATTTTGACAAATGTTTTGGCATTTCGAAAACTGGAACAGAGTTCTGGAAGCACGGATTCCTCTCCCCATATAGTGATCAGATCCTGTACCTCCCTTTTGGTCCATGCTGGAGCTCTTTTGCGATTCTGGGACTCCATCATGGTCACCTCTGCTGATGAGCTCTGCATGGTCACCTCTGCTGATGTGCTCTGCACTCACACTGGCCAAACAGGAAATGAAATTCAAAAGTTCGTGGGCCTTTTCCTGTCTACCTGGCCAGTGCATCTGAGTTGAGAGTGCTGTCCAGAGCGGTCACAATGGAGCAGTCTGGGATAACTCCCGGAGGCCAATACTGTCTAATTGCGTCCACAGTACCCCAAATTCGACCCCGCAAGACCGATTTCAGCACTAATCCCCTTGTCTGGGGTGGAGTAAGGAAATAGATTTTAAGAGCCCTTTAAGTCGGAAAAAAGGGCTTCGTCATGTGGACGGGTGCAGGCAAAAATCGATTTAACACTGCAAAATTCGATGTCAACTCCTAGTGTAGACCAGGACCTAGTAAGCCATGGGAGTTCATACAAATCAACTTAAAAGGCCTGCTGCCATAAACACCAGCTGGCAATAATTATTTGCTGGTGGTGTATGACCTCAGTGAAACAGCCACTAAAGCATAAAAGGACTGAGACCGTTACAGCTGCACTGATAAAGCATATAGTGTTGCAGTTCAGACCACTAAACTTCTCTGCAGTGATCAGGGGAAGGAATTTGAATCACAGATGTTACACAAGTTTTGCTGACAACTCCAGATAACCAAGGACCAATGTTGTCCACCCTGTGAGTAATGGGGGAGTGGAGAGACCATGCTTAGAGTCTTAGTCACTGAAGACCAATGAGATTGGGATCTGAGGACACTTTTCATCATCTTTGCTTTGTTGCCAGCATCCCACATGGTTATGTCAAGGGAACCAAAAGGATGAGTTCTCAAAGAAATGGAAAACTGTACAGTGCATGATATATTTTTAGAGATTCAGGGGGGTTGCTTTTAGTGTTATTGACTCTGCTATTTGAACAACAAATCACGAAAAAGTCCCTATCACAAAAGGTAAAATGAAATGATTGGTTAAGACAAGCTAAATGATAAAACGACAAGAGAAGTAATCAAGCATTGTAATAGCAGGTGATGGTAAGTTACTGATATAAAAGGTCATAATAGTTTGGCTAAGTTGGAAATTTGGAGGATATTAAGGGTAAAATGCTGTCTAGACTATTGACCACAACGTTGACATTTGCTATTGATTGGACAATGCTAGTTATGCAAATATTCACAGAAAGAAAGAAAGAAAGAAAGAAAGAAAGAAAGAAAGAATCAAATCTATAGGATTGTAAAGCAATTTGGACCAGTATGAGCTGAGAGGCCTGGACAGCAGATTCATAATACCTTTCTGTATCATGCTGATCTATTTTTAGTTAGAACAATTTGGCTTAGTAAAAACCAACTGAGCTTTGCTATTTGATGTTTCATTGATTAATATTTCAACTGAACCAAACCCATTTAACAGCATATAACAAGGACTGGCACTTAGTTATCCATTATTCCCCTTATGAGATTTTTTTTTTGGACTCGTTAAACCTATGCTGGAGGACAGCATTTTAAAAAGTGGAGGAACAGATGAGCCAGAAGTGAACATGCCAGGTACAAGAGGTTAAGGTTAAGGAAAAAGGAGTCTGGAAAAAAATCCTGAAATGTATTCATTTTTGGAGGGCCCCTTATACAATAATTAAGAAACCAAACAACTTATCTGCACAGATACAAAAAAGCAAGAGCTTGTCCCTTTGTAGTCCATAGAGAATTGGTGCACAGATTCACTGAAAGGAGGGGGAGGACAAACACTGAGGATATTCAACAACCATCCCAGAAAGATGAAGGAGGATGACTTGGAGGTACGCCTTTCCTGCTGTTGAGGAGGAACAGCTAGGGTGTCATCAGGACCTTAATACATTGCAGTCTTAGACAATCTGTCCACAATGGATAGGCCTAACCTTGAGGCCATGAACTCTGTATCATGATAATCAAAATTGGTGAGAGTCCCTGGAAGGACTGTAATTGAGGGGACACCAGAAAACAGGCAGGAGTTAGGCTGCAAGCAACTCAGCCATATGGACAGAGCAATTCCTAGGGTTTAATAAAGTTTCACCTGTTCAACTTAATGGACTTGTAGTTTCTTTCTTCACAGGTAAAACACGATGGCAGCATTAGAGCTGAGAGTTCTCTGAAGTGCAGTAGCTGGCAGCATGAGCCATAGTACTTGGTCTAAAGCCCTCAAGAGCCCTAGGTTTTGCAGACACTAACCTAGTCCAGTAATGGACCGGGGGAAAGGAGGAATTCAAATTGTACACAGACTTGGCCATGCAGGAGATGGACAACAGCAGGAAAATAAAACTATTATTTTATCTTATTGAGGCAGAAAACAGAAATACCTGCACTAGTCTGAAGCTCACCACTGCCTGTAGTATCACAGCAGTCTTAGGAGCCCTGGGGACATATTGCTCCCCAAAGCAAAATGAAACTGTTCAGTAACACAAGATTTTTACTAGACAACAATATAAAGGAAAGAGGACAGACCCCCTATGTTGCTGCCTTTTGGACATTAGCTACGTATGCCATTTTGGTGCCTTGACAGAATCCCTGATTCAGAACAAGATAGTTTGAGGTAGCTGGGATCACCACCTCTGAGAGCAGCTACTCCAGAAAGGCAATTTCCCATTAGACAGATGCTTAGACACGGGGCATACAAGGGAAGCCTCCGGAGAAAAGATGAAAGCCCAAGAAGGCAAAACAACCCAAGATGTTTACACAATGAGACAACAGCAGAGGAGAGCAAATGTTCTGGGTTTCATACCCATAGTGAGAGGTATTTACTGCGAGGGATGGCATGAGCGAGTAAAGAACTGCCCTAAACTAGGATGGCATTGTAAGAAATGTGACAAGTTGAACCCTTTCGGCAGTGTGCGCAAGAGCTCAAGGTCTCAGAAAGGTTCAGTCAGACTTGGGGGATGGCACATCACACAATAGTAATGATATCATGACTCTCTCCTTGAGAGTGAGACCATATCAGGCTCAGGCTGTAGGGACAGGAAAGCAACAAGTGATAATACCAACTTCCATGCATGAATAATATTAATAGGAAAACACCTTGTTTGAATCATAGAATCATAGAATCATAGAATATAAGGGTTGGAAGGGACCTCAGGAGGTCATCTAGTCCAACCCCCTGCTCGAAGCAGGACCAATTCCCAGTTAAATCATCCCAGCCAGGGCTTTGTCAAGCCTGACCTTAAAAACCTCTAAGGAAGGAGATTCTACCACCTCCCTAGGTAACGCATTCCAGTGTTTCACCACCCTCTTAGTGAAAAAGTTTTTCCTAATATCCAATCTAAACCTCCCCCACTGCAGCTTGAGACCATTACTCCTCGTTCTGTCATCTGCTACCATTGAGAACAGTCTAGAGCCATCCTCTTTGGAACCCCCTTTCAGGTAGTTGAAAGCAGCTATCAAATCCCCCCTCATTCTTCTCTTCTGCAGACTAAACAATCCCAGCTCCCTCAACCTCTCCTCATAACTCATGTGTTCCAGACCCCTAATCATTTTTGTTGCCCTTCGCTGGACTCTCTCCAATTTATCCACATCCTTCTTGAAGTGTGGGGCCCAAAACTGGACACAGTACTCCAGATGAGGCCTCACCAATGTCGAATAGAGGGGAACGATCACGTCCCTCGATCTGCTCGCTATGCCCCTACTTATACATCCCAAAATGCCATTGGCCTTCTTGGCAACAAGGGCACACTGCTGACTCATATCCAGCTTCTCGTCCACTGTCACCCCTAGGTCCTTTTCCGCAGAACTGCTGCCTAGCCATTCGGTCCCTAGTCTGTAGCTGTGCATTGGGTTCTTCCGTCCTAAGTGCAGGACCCTGCACTTATCCTTATTGAACCTCATCAGATTTCTTTTGGCCCAATCCTCCAATTTGTCTAGGTCCCTCTGTATCCTATCCCTCCCCTCCAGCGTATCTACCACTCCTCCCAGTTTAGTATCATCCGCAAATTTGTTGAGAGTGCAATCCACACCATCCTCCAGATCATTTATGAAGATATTGAACAAAACCGGCCCCAGGACCGACCCTTGGGGCACTCCACTTGATACCGGCTGCCAACTAGACATGGAGCCATTGATAACTACCCGTTGAGCCCGACAATCTAGCCAGCTTTCTACCCACCTTATAGTGCATTCATCCAGCCCATACTTCCTTAACTTGCTGACAAGAATACTGTGGGAGACCGTGTCAAAAGCTTTGCTAAAGTCAAGAAACAATACATCCACTGCTTTCCCTTCATCCACAGAACCAGTAATCTCATCATAAAAGGCGATTAGATTAGTCAGGCATGACCTTCCCTTGGTGAATCCATGCTGGCTGTTCCTGATCACTTTCCTCTCATGCAAGTGCTTCAGGATTGATTCTTTGAGGACCTGCTCCATGATTTTTCCAGGGACTGAGGTGAGGCTGACTGGCCTGTAGTTCCCAGGATTCTCCTTCTTCCCTTTTTTAAAGATTGGCACTACATTAGCCTTTTTCCAGTACAATGTACAATGAGATAATAATGCAGCCTGTAGGAAAATGTGATGTGATGGTAAATAACCTGAAAAATAACAAAGTACTAAATGAAGTTTGTGTTGGTGGATGGTAAACACAACGGACCACTCTTAGGAAATATGGCCACACAAGCCATGGATCTGATCAGGGTGCAGCATCATAATTTTATAAGCTGCAAAGCAAAAACAAAAGGAGAAGACCTATGGACAATGGAGACAATTTTAAAAGCACATGGGGATATTTTCAAAGGTGACAGATGCCTTGAAGGAAAGCTGTGTGAAGTAGACCCCACAGTGAAACCTGAGAGCTTGCCACACAGAAAAACCCCATACTGACACAATTCAGTATGTTGGGAGCTCCAAAGTCTGCAAAGAAGGGGAATCATAGCATCTGTATAGGCAGAACAGCCTGATTGAGCAGCATGGTGCTGGTAAAGAAGCGACTAGGTAAATTATGCAACTGCATAGACACAAAGCCAGTGAACTGGGCATTGAAAAGAAACCAGTATCCACTGCCCACAGCTGATGACATTTTGCCAGAACTCTCCAAAGCCAGAAGCTTTATGGTCTGATGTCAGGAACAGGTTTTGGCACATAAGCCTGGATAAAGAGTCCAGCATACTGACAGCCTTTGCAACACCATTTGGTTGCTACAGATGGCTGAGCATGCTGATGGGCATAAATCCAGCATCAGAGGTGGTCCAGAGAAGATTCATCCAAGCACTGGAATGATTACCTGGGGTGAAAATAATTGCAGATGATGTTCTCCTAGTAGTTGAAGGCAGTTGTGACACAGAAGCTGAATGAGACCATAATAGAAAAACTACAAGCTTTTCTCGTACAGGGAAAGAGCATAAAACTCATCCCAGAAAAATGTGATAATCAGCATGAGGTGGAACACATTGAACATCTGCTCTCAGCAGAGAGATTGAAAGCAAATCCCAACAAGATCAAGGTAGTCAAAGACATGCCATCTCCAGTGGATGTGAAAGGGGTACAGTGCTTCATAGGAATGATACATTTTGTGTTCAAATACTGACCACAGCTGGCTTCAGTAACAGAACACATACATCAGAATGTTAAGGCAGCCAAGGAAATGATACTCGGAAAGTGGGCAGAAGAAAGAAGCCAAATACCTGTAGTAGCAGACATTTTCAAATTAAGGATGAGCTAAGTGAGTAGGATGGAATCATACTTTGATGACAGAGCTGTCCATCTTACCTCACTACGTAAGGATGTCAGGCAAAAAAATACATCTCACACCTGGACATTGACAGTTATCTTAGACTGGGTGGAGTGCGTTTTTATTGGCTGGGAACAAATACCCAACTACAGGCACTATGGGAGGAAGGACCAAAATCTAATATCAGCAAGGGGAGACTCGCTGCAGCCAGACACACTGCTGAGAGGAGATGACCAACAATCAGAAAGCAGGTATTTTCCATTGAATTAACTAGATTATGGTCCAGGCTCTGGGGCAACAACCCAATAACATTTTTATTGTTCAAGTTGCACAGCAGAGGAGATGAGATGGCCCATATAAGTATAGTATCTTATAAATTGAAGTCAACTTTAATCTGTATTAATTAGGGCTGTCAAATGATTTTTAAAAAGTCATTGTGATTAATCACACCGTTAAACAATAGAATACAATTTATTTAAATATTTTTGGATGTTTTCTACATTTTCAAATATATTGATTTCAGTTACAACACAGAATACAAAGGGTAGAGTACTCACGTTATATTTATTTTTGACAACAAGTATTTGCACTGTAAAAAAAGAAAAGAAATAGTATTTTTCAATTCACCCAGTACAAGTACTGTAGTGCAATCTCTTTATCATGAAAGTTGAAGTTACAAATGTAGAATTATGTGTAAAAAAACCTGCATTCAAAAACACAACAATGTAAATATTCAGAGCCTACAAGTCCACTCAGTCCTACTTCTTGTTCAGCCAATTGCTCAGACAAACAAGTTTGTTTATATTTGCAGGAGATAATGCTGCTCGCTACTTGTTTACAATATCACCTGAAAGTGAGAACAGGCATTCTTGTGGCACTGTTTTAGCCGGCATCACAAGATATTTATGTGCCAGATGCGCTAAAGATTCACATGTCCCTTCATGCTTCAACCCACCACTCCAGAAGACGAGTCCACACTGATGACGGGTTCTGCTCAATAACAATCCAAAGCAATGTGGACCAACGCATGTTCATTTTTATTGTCTGAGTCAGATGCCCTCAGCAGAAGGTTGATTTTCTTTTTTGGTGGTTTGGGTTCTGTAGTTTCCTCAGAGCGTTGCTCTTTTAAGACTTCTGAAAGCATGCTTGACACCTCATCCCTCTCAGAGTTTGCAAGGCACCTCAGATTCTTAAACCTTGGGTCGAGTGCTGTAGCTATCTTTAGAAATCTCACATTGGTACCTTCTTTGCGTTTTGTCAAATCTGCAGTGAAAGTGTTCTTAAAATGAACCACATGTGCTGGATCATCATCTGAGACTGCTATAACATGAAATATATGGCAGAATGCAAGTAAAACAGAGCAGGGACATACAATTCGGCCCCAGGGAGTTCAGTCAGAAATTTAATTAACACTTATTTTTTTAATTCCATCAGCATGGAAGCATATCCTCTCGAATGATGACCGAAGCATGAAGGGGCATACAAATGTTTAGTATATCTGGCACATAAATACCTTAAGTGCCAGATATATTAAATAATACAAAAGTGCCATGCAAATGCCCGTTTTCAGTTTCTGGTGACATTGTAAATAAGAAGAGGGCAGCATTATCTTCTGTAAATGTAAACAAATTTGTTTGTCTTAGCGATTGGCTGAACAAGAAGTAGGACTGAGTGAACTTGTAGGCTCTGAAAGTTTTACATTGTTTTGTTTTTGAGTGCAGCCATGTAACCAAAAAAAAAAAAATTACACTTGTAAGTTGCACTTTCAGGACAAAGATTTTACTACAGTACTTGTATGAGGTGACTTGAAAAATACTATTTCTTTTGTTTATCATTTTTACAGTGCAAATATTTGTAAGCGAAAATAATATACACTTCGATTTCAATTACAACACACAATCCAATATATATGAAAATGTAGAAAAACATCCGAAATATTTAATAAATTTCAATTGGTATTCTATTATTTAACAGTGCAATTAAAACTGATTTATTGCAATTAATTTTTTAAATCGCGATTAATTTTTTTGAGTTAGTCGCATGAGTTAACTGCAATTAACTGATAGCCCTAGTACTAATTGAACCTTTGTGTCTACCATTGGTCTAGTGATAAAACACTTCACAGAGGCAGAATTCAGACTTGTATCAATGGATTTCTATCCCAACACATCTCGAGTAAAAAACATCTCATTAGAAAAGCATGATTCAATTTAATGATATTTCTTTTGAGGGAAGGAGAGCAGTTGTCTTCTCAGCTAACACCTTCTCTCTAAGAGATAGCGGAAAACTGTAGTAGGTGAAGTAAGTTCCTATTGCACATTTGGGTACCTGTGAGTCTCAAAGCGTGGCAGTAAGAGGGGGTGGAATATTTTATCTAAACGAGTGAGACGATTAAATAGATGAAGTTTTCCACGTCATTCATCAGAGTAATGTTTCAGTGCCTGTAGTATTGTTTGGGGAGATATAGAAGCAGCCCTTCTGAATGCAACATCTTGCAGAAGCAGATCTCCCAGTGTAGTGGATAAAATAAGAGCATGAGACATTGTGTGCCTTACGATGCCCATCTCTTGGCTAAAACACTTTCCTCCCTTGCTTACCCCTCTCTATTTTCTCCCGCACTGTAATATAATTTCAATTTGAATATAAAAGGAATTACACTAAGTAGGCAATTTCATGAAATACCCTATTTTCAGAGACTTACAGCTTAAAAAACAATTACTGAAATAAATCCTGATTGTTTCAGCCCAAGGGAGGTAGGTCAGGTGTGCATGTGTAGGTTGCAGTAAAATACTGTTGGGGTGATTTACTCAAGTGTAGAAATAGAATGTTTTCAAGGTTAAGAAGATTTCAGATATAATGTTTGACGTTTTCAAAAAACCTGCAGTTTGAGTTATCCAAGCCAAAACATACTTGCTATGGTCTAAGCCTCCAGAGAGTACAAGAGACCTTGATATATTAAAACAAATAAACAGTTTTAAAATAAGGAAGATTTAAGTGTATGAAAGTCATGAACTCTGCATATGCAGCTTGGTGTATTTATTTTAAGCCAAAAGTTTGCATATATCGGAAATTCCAAACTTAGTAATAAGAGCAACTGTGTTTATTACTATGATCATACAGTCACACAGTTTTCGTTCATCCAGAGAAGAGACTATCTTTCTTTCAGACAGTGCATCCCCTGATGGAAAGTCATGGTGGAACTGGGGATAATCATGCCGGGGAAGAATCTATGATTATGGCCCTTGGAAAGAGGTAGACTTTGATAATGCCAAAAATGCTGAATTCGGATGGGCAGAATCACAGGCTCCACTGTGTCTGTTGCCTTATGGAAATATCACTGGAGCATTTACTGTCCTAACAGAAGAGAGATTCTTCCATGGTTGCAAGAAAGTTTATTTGCATGTATCAGAGCTTCTGAGGCAACATACCTGGAGGCTCATAAGAACTCCAGCAGCTGTGAAGATGAATTTGAGCTTCATAGATCCCAAAGGACCAAATTTGCCAAATTACTAATCCAAATTACATCCACAAAGGTTGTGCATGCACCTGTTGTGCTCATAAAACCCATTTTTACATGAAAAAAAATGTGTAGTTGCAGGCATAAGTGCCAATTTATAAACTCAAATATCCTTTGTATATGCAAATACAGAACCACATGCAAATTCTGAAGTCAAATAAAGAGGCCAGTGTAAAAGTTTTGGGTGGGATTTTCAGAAGTACCCAAGTCCCAGGTTTTTAAAAGGTAGTTAAGCAATGCCTAACCCCTAGACAGCCTACCACCTAGTGGTATTTTCAGGCCCAAGCTAGACATCAGGGAAATATCTCTGCACTCTCTACAAGGCATGGGAATAGTTAACTGCCTAAGGAATGGATTTTCAGTAGCTAGCAAGCTGAACGGGGAATCCACCTAAGCCAGTCAGGAGGCAAGAGCCACACGTGGCAATCCTCAAGCAATGAGAGATAGGGAAACCCTCTACATCAGTGGTGGGCAACCTGCAGCTCGTCAGGGTAATACGCTGGTGGGTCATGAGATAGTTTGCTTACATTGACCATCTGCAGGCATGGCTGCCCGCAGCTCCCATTGGCCAGGAACGGTGAACCGCGGCCACCAGGAGCTGTGGACGGCCATGCAGGCTGCAGTTTTGCCCACCACTGCTCTACACACTGGGGCCTGGCTGAAATAATAGCCAGTCAAGCTCAACTCTAAGGAGATGCTATAGTTGCAAATGCAAGGACATATTCACTGTCTAGTGAAATGCTGAAGAAGGATTAAGTCATCCTCTCTCCCTTTGGAGATGCCCTCAACACTTGTACCACAGCGGGACTTGGTTTGTCTTTCTTTATTTTTCTGAAAGCTACTTTTCAAATAATGCATTTCATTTTTCTTATAATACTGTACTAAATTTAGAGACTGACAGTTAACTTATGAAAAAGCATATGGACTAAGCAGCTATTGCATAAGAGTTTAAATATTAAATAATTGTAATGACTAGTGTTATCAAATATGATTAGAGGGTGATCAAAATAAAAACAGCTCATTACATTTTAGACAACATCAGAGCACCCTGTGGAAAGTTATCTGTAGTTTTAGAGATTAATTTTGCTGTTTGCATTATTTGCCGAGGTTTCCCTTCTGGCCTTGGATGTTTTGGGGGAGGTCTAGAAAGGCTGGAGGATAAAATGAATGTTTAATTATTTGAGTACTGTACTCAGGAGCAAGATAAAATGCACCAGGCCCACCTCTTCTCACAAGGATAGAACAGTGCATGAAGTTGGCATTTTTATGCTGGATTTTATTGAAATACAGAACTTGAAATTTGCTTTTGGAAACTCATGCAAAGTAAGGGGTAGGAAGAAAATATGATTTGTAAAGGGTGCAGACAAGCTCTGACATCTCTCTAGTATTAGACTACAGAAAGCCGATATTGCTTTTGAAATCCAGCCCAGATACAATACATTATTCTCTCCAGTCTCACAGAACTGATCCCATTGACCACAAGAACATGATAAAGATACTTTTTCAAGACAACATTAAGTCTGACAGGATACACGGCCCTGCAGCTGCACCAGTGTTTCAGAAGATTTTTTCCCTCCCCATTTAACTAGATAAAGAAGGAATATTAAGATCACTCCCTCTGATATCAGCGCTGTTTTCTATTATGTACCACAAGAGCCTGTTTCAAACTCTTTTCTGCAGTTTTATGTAAGATTGAATCAACCTTGTCCATTCTCTGTACCTTCACTTACTCCTTCATTCTTTTTCTTCTAAGAAATACAAAAATATATTTTAAAAAGCTGAGAGCACCCACCTATTGGGTGATGACTGACAGAAATCCCATTGCTGAGCATTGGAAAGGCCCTTGGCCTTTCATGATCTTAGTCGGTGGGATTTGTCAGAATATGAAATGTGTCTTTTCATTTGACATGTTCCCTGCTATTGATTTCCAGATGAAAAAACTAATACAATGCAATGAGAAGTCAACAAAAGCCAGTTTTGAAACTCGGGGGCAGGGATGAACCTTTCCCGGAATTTTCTGCTCCGGGAAATAGAATGAGGGCTTGTTGTGAACTTCTGAGTTTTTTATAATGTTGTTGAAATGGCTCCCTAAACTGCATACGTTAATAGATGCTGCTAATTAATAGCTACTTAAAATTGACAAAATTTTCAGCGTTGCCTTTATGGTACAGTAGGTAATCAGTCATTCAGGGTCACCAATGCAGATAAGTAGTCCCTAGATATATACGATAACAGACAATTCTTTTCAGGCAGGATTGAAAGAATGGATTTACAAAAAAAGTTACTAATGTAAATTTCCAATTGACTTAAATGGAACTTTCCATAAATAAGACCAGCAGGATTTAGCTCTCTGTACAATTAAACCCTTTTATAATAGTAATAGGATCCCATATGCAACTTTACAATGAAAGTGTGAAAGATGGAGACAATGATAAACATGTAAGCATGCCAAAAATCAAAGAAGCCTCCTACATAGGGTCTATTGCTCTTACTCGCGCTGAGCGTTCCACATTGCCTCCCTCCCCCAGACACCTCATAGATGGTTCTTGGGCTTAATATATTGTGTACATGATTGATGTAAAACAAACTGCATGACATACAATACATGGACTAGTACCATGACACCTAAATGCTGTATGCTGCCTGCCAGACAAGAAAAAAAGTGTAGTGGGAGGTGGGGAAGAGATAATCATCCCTAAAACTTGTAATTTAATGAAGGGTCTGCATATTGGTGAACCCACTGTCCCCTCCTCCCCAGACACGCCCCTTTCTTTCATTCCTCTCTACCGCACAAACTTGTGTAACCAAATTGCACAGCTCCACTGTCAACTGGCCCTTATGTGAATACTCAAAGGTAGAGTAGCATTTCTACCTTTATGAGGGTCCCACTCTAGACAGGGACCTAGATATTTTTAATATAAAACCACATGGGATAAACTGACTGCAGCCAAAACACAGAAGCAGCCCCCTTCTCCAGGAGCACCTTCCTTTTGACTGCTTTGTACTTGCTAATTCTCACAGCTGTACAGTTGCCCTTTATATGGTCTTTGCCCCCCCACAGCATGCTTTTCCAGGGACTGTCCCTTTAAATTTGACAGCTGCAGGCCCAAAGTAGTCATTTCACAACCACCACCTGCTTTTTCCAGTTGGCAAACATTCTTACCTCCTGTTCTAGTTCCCCTGTCTTACTTCTAAGGAGACAGTGCATTCTTACATCAAATATGTGTTTAAAAACATACATGTCACCAGTTCTTTAGCTTGGCATGACATTTATACTCACTGGATAATTGTCAGAATTATTCTCTTTTAATGATCACCAATGCATGTTTATTTCTAGTCCTCCTGATTGTTCATTGTTCTAGCCTTCCAAAATTAGTTTTCAGTAAACAATACAGAGTCTGTACATGTTGCTGCTTCCACTGTTCAACTCTTTACATGTCATTCACAACAATGAACAGGTTAGAGAGGTTAAACTATCCGTCCTGAAGTGCTGGAGTTGGGAAATTGTGTACAGAGAGAGATCTCTCTCTTTTCTCTGCTCCAACCACAGAGGCATGTTAGGGACCAAGCCAATTGTGGTCTCGCCTAACTCTCAGGGCAGGAGCTGGTCTAGTGGCTGCAACAGCAATGACCAGCCTAATGGCCAGAGCCCAGATCAAGAGCCAAGTTACCAAGTCTAGGGAGTGAGCAGGAGTCAACCAACCAGGAACTGGGAGCAGAGGGTCAAAGCCAGAAGCTGGAACCAGGGGAAGGAAACCAGGAGTGGAAGCTGTGAACAGGGAGCAGGGGCCAGGAGTGAAGAAAGAGCTAAGAGCAGGAGTAGGGAGGGGGACCAGAAACACAGCTATTAATATAGAGCTATTGATCTGCCAAGGACTCAGGGCTGCTGCAGAGTTTAAGAATGTGCCTGCTGAGGTCTTCAGCTAACCAGGAGGCCAGGTTCCTTAGCTGAGTCAGCTGAGGACCATGAGCTGGGTCTGAGTTCAACCCTGGGTCCCTGGGGAGCGAGCACAGGGCTGATAGGTGGGGCAATTAGTGCTGCCAGTAACTCTAGGGATTCTAGGATGGAGGCATTTCTGGACAGGTACAGGGCTAATGTGATGTCCCTACTGGGGGTGAGAGAGGAGGAGAGTTCATAACCCGTTATCTTACTCAGGTTAAAAAAGAGTAAAGACGCACAACTCAGCTTTTAACTCAGCTTAGCAGCACAAATTCAATCTTATAGGCAGCTTGCTATTGAACTCGAGCTTCTCACCACAGTTAAAAGCAGAGTTGCTGTATCTTCACTGCTATTTTAACCCAAGTTAGATAATGAGGGTTAGATAACCCAAGTTAATAATACACTTTTCTTTTGCAGTGTAGATATACCCTAAGCCATGGTCCCATTATCCTTGCATGCCAGAATAACTAGCTGAAGGGAACACCAAGTACAACTCTTCAGTTAATGTAAAGCAGGGCCCCTGTCAACATGTTTACTCCAAAGGTACTATGCCTTTCAGAAACATCTGGTAATATCTCAAGCAACTTTTTCCACAGGCAGTATGCCTCCTTCCCAGGCAGGCTCAGGTTCAGAAGAGCCATAATTCAGAGTGAAAAACAACTGCACCACTGGTTAACACATATGACAAAGCAAAATATACTGCCTACTAGATGTTTTACTTTTTCAAGCTGATCATTTTCACATATAATTTGGCAAATTTAAGGGTCCCACTCAGTTTATTAGCTAATGCACTTAAGAATCTGGATGCATATCATCCAGAATTGCTGATCTGTATAAAGAGTGTATTCAATTAGTCCCCAAGTCTTTCTTTACCTTCTTTTTAACCAAGAGCAATGCTGACAAGGTTTCCATCACTTCCTATTTGTACCTGCATTTTTCTTTATTTTTCCTGTAAAAGGCTGATGAAAAATGAACCGTTCAGTTGCTCAAGCATTGTTGACTATTCTATCCTAACTGAGGACCAAATCTTGACCAAAGCCAGATCAAATGGATTTTGTGCATGGGTTCTTCTGGAGAATTAGGAGCAGAGGACTATAAACTTCCTCCTTCAGGGTGCAAAGTGTCAGCAGAGCCACTTCACACATATGGCTGAGGCAGTATCTGTGCCCTCTTCCATGGGGAAGGGAAATTTAGCTAGTGGGATTCTGTAGTTACAGACTTATTGGGCATTCCCCGGTACACAAAGCTTCCCCTACATGCAGCACATGTGCTGTGCGCTCACATTTCAATAGAAATATCAGAGATGTGGAGACAGAAGTCAAAAAGTCATCCTCCAATCAGGAGGTTGCATCTCCACAGTAGATTTTGGTTTCTGTTATGTGATTTTGAAAGGAAAAGAAAGGATTTGTTTTTGAACACAAGGATGACTCATAACTTCTTTAAGAAAAATACAGAGAAGAGTGAGCCAGCATTGAATACTGTTCCAATGTGTACATGCTGGTAAGAGTTCCTCTGTATTTCCTCTTTATGTCTAGGATCCCTACAAAGTAGAACCTCACTGGTCCTACTGCTTTCGAGACTTTCTATGGCCCTTCAGCAGTCATGATTTGACCCTTATTAATGGGCTTTTTTCTTCTCTTCACTCTCCTGGTTAATCTTGCAGCATTGCCGGTTCTTATGATTTTATTGCAAGTCTCATATATTTGGTGTTTTTCTTAATGGCCAGCTCCAAACACTCTATACTACATGAAAAGCTCAGGATTAAATTTTAGAAGAAAAATAGTAAGCTTCTAGCCCTTGTGGTCATCGAGAAAAGCTTGAAAATGGAAACTAACAGCTCAAAACTAGAAGGCAAGTAAAGCGACCCTAAATTCACCCACTGATCCTTTGCTTCTCTTTGAGGCATATCTGGCTAAATGTCCCCAATCCAATTCTGTTTTTCCATCTCTCTTCCCCCAAATTCTTCTCTATGGGAACATGGAGGAGGACAATGCAAAGCTCGATTCACAGCATACAAGGGAAGCCAACCCTCTATGGAGGCTCCCTATGTTTTGCCATTCCCACTCAGCAGACTTCCACCACTTTCAAGGCAGGGCCCTTTGCAGCTGCACAAGAAGGAGCAGGATTTGCTGCGTGTAATGAAAACGCAACCACTTAACATATCAACAGTAACACCCATTGCTCTGTTCTTCAAGTTTTACACAAAAGTCTAAAGGGAGATATCACAAATACTACCGATCTGTGCTACAGACAGGTGACCCATGGGGGGATATGGGGAGTCAAGCGTCCCCGTCTCCCCCCAGATTGGCCTGCTGGTGGCAGGGAGAGAAAGGGGCACTATCCTTCTCGCCCGGCACCTCTCTTTTGGCACATTTGGCCACTCTCCCTGGCAGCAGGGCAGGGAGCGGGATGTAGATGTTTCTGCCTCAAAACTCTGCTTCCCAGCTAGGCTCTCTCAGGCAGAAGCGGCTTGGTGAAGCTCCCCACCCAGCTGCCAGGGAGAGCAGCCGAATGAGCTGAGGGGAAGTACAGGTAGGGGAGGACAGAGAGCAACCCCGCCAGGCAGGTAATGTGAGGCAGGGAGAGCGCTGTGGCACTGGGCGCAGGATGGGTCACTGGGCAGGGGAGATGCATGAGGCCATCACGTGTCCTTCCCTTTAGCTTGTGTCCCCCTTTCCTCCCAGCATGGAGAGGCACCAGTCATCTATGCTACAAACCTCATTGTGCATGACAGAAGAATATTATATATGTATCATTTTTCCTGCTGCCCCCACTTATTACTTTTGCGGTGAGACTGGTAGCCTCCTCAGACTAACCATTCATGCAACATCTCTCTGTAATCTGTTTTTCCCCCATGCTTTCATAACCAGAAAGATCAGATTAGTCAGTGGTTATTTATTTCTTAATCCATGCCAGTGCTCATTTCTTCATCTGAGATCCTGGAGGAACAGTTACCACCTAAGTCCACTGGGAAGAGAAAATGTTTCCCCTAACTCCTAAATGTACCCAATTGAAGCATCAAGGCTGAGTTTCATATACGGCGTTGGAATTAAAAACAAAACAAAAACAGAGTATCAACAGGTTGCTATCCTTTAGTCAGGCCTCTTATTTCAACCCAGTATAGACCAAAAAGTTTGCTTTTTGGAGGTTGATAATAGGAAGCCTTTCACCTTTATGTGACCAGTTTTTAAATTCATATACCAGCTGGAGGCTGGTTGTTGGCCCCAGTCCACTTCTTAATATAAAGATCAGAAAAAATCAACTTAATGGAAATCATCCCGATTGTCACCCTCCTTGGCGGAGTCAACGCAGATGCCAGCGGCCATCTTCAGTGTAAATCCTGCCTAGCAGTCCCTGGAGCCTCAAGAGCTGCCAGAAGTTCTGCTGCCGCCACACTGAGTAACCAGGCATTCAGGGCTGCTCCTTTGTCCTCTTATCTCATTGGCTGATGGAAGCGCTAGAAGCAGAATGGGGAAACAGGACAGGGCAAGGGCTGTCAGATCATCTTCACAAGACTCTTGTTGAGGGCGAGAAGTAGATAAAAGTGACTATCCTCCTTTTGAGGCTACCCAGCCATCTGTCTGCTGCTGCCTCTGCTGTAGCTGTTGGAACAGCCAAACATATGTGGCTACAGCTACAATGGTGGGAGTAGCAGGTAAAGCCACCTCTTTTGCCAATCCTCAATGTAGAAAATGGGGAAAGAATCAATGGGAAAGGAGAAGAGGGAAGGGCCAAAGATGGGTGAGAAAGGAAAGGGGCAGCACCACCACAGGCTTTTGGGGAGGTATCACATTCTGGGGTGCAATCCAGACCAGTGAGGGGTTGGTCACCACCTGCCCTGCAATCTCGAGTGCCTCACAGTGCTGTGATGCAGTAGTTCCATGTGGGCTGCTCACAAACAGCCCTCTAGCATGCAAGGAACACCCTGAGTGTCTCTGTAGAGCTGCAGCCTGCCAGCCATACTGTAGTCACACCCTGGCTTCAACCCGCTACGGTTACCATTTGCAGAGTGACACTAACACACACTCAGTCTCGAATTTTTCCCCACAAAAACATGTGTTCTGTGAGTCTACCCCTCTGCTGGATTGTTCAGATATTTTAGGTCTGTTGTCCTTGTAAGGGGTCAATGTACAATAGTTTGCTACTTTAATTGGAGTTACTGATTCAGTTTAAACACTACACTGGATTAGTTTTGATTAAAGAATAAAACGAGATTGTTTATGTAACTATGAGAGTTTTTCAATCCAAGTATAAGGCATTAAAGTCAGAAATGGTTAAAAGAGAAATAAAGATAAAACACTTTCTAGTAACAAACTTAAAATAAGACTTGGGTCAAGGCGAAATTCTTATCAAAAGATCCCAGCAACAGGGCTAACCAAATTCTCAGGTCAGAACCCCTCCCAAAGTCAGGTTTCTTTGTTTTCTCAGATGAAAGAGCAAGCCAGAGAAAGAATATTTGGGGTGGTTTTTTCCCCTCCGTTTTATAGTCCAGTCACATTTGGAAACACATTTTCCCAAAAGTTACCCCTACTTCTAGCTGTGAGATGGAGACATGGAGTCTAGCCGTGAAAGAGGTTTCATGTTGTTTGATAAAATGCAAAATTGATCTGTTCCTGCCCCCCTTTGTTGCCAACGAATGGGCACTGGACCAGTAATTGACAATCAACTGTGACGACAAGCTGATGCCTCTAGCCAGATGACACTGGTCTTTGAGAAATGGGTTTACCTCCTCCCCAGACTTGTCTGGTGACACATTTTGTCATAATTTCATCTTGTTTTCATACCTTTACTGCTAAACACACTTCACCATGATATTCTTCACCAGTGAGGTATTAGTTTTCAAATGATACCTCACAACGCATATTTTGCACATGTGTAAGGATACTGGAGGCTGGAATGGTATAGGGTGGGCAGCATCGCAGAGTATCAAAAGGGGCAAGGTGTGGGAAGAAGGTAGTTCTGAGTTGTCTGTGGTGGACTTCTACCCCATCCAAATATTGCTAAATTTCTGATGACCATGGAGGTTCAATTACCACCCCCAAGAACAAAGCCCTTTCCAAAACATGTAAAATGCACAAGCAGTGCAGTGTGAGATTTCTTCCAGCCAACCCTTTGCCATACACGTTCTGAGGATAGACTGCAATCTCCAGGTCTGGCAATCTGCAATCTTTTAGAAGTGCTAAATTTAAAACACTTCTATCTGAACCCTTTTGATACTACTGTCTCAGATGGATGTAGACCCTTTAAGGTCCATATTTCTGAAGGGGCCTCAGTCCAGAATTGGTTTGTGTGCACAACTTTACATGAATGAATCACATGCAATTTTTGTGCATTGTCACTTGAGCAGCGAAATGATACAAGTTATTTATACATACAAACACTCATTTGGGGTGCAAGTTGAGAGTAAGTGAGGCAAAATTTTCAGCTGGTTCACTAGTTTTCTCCCTTTTGTACCCACTCAAAATTATAGTCAGACATATGAGCCTACACTATGGAGATCCAAACATATGTGGGCACCTACTAGACTCATATGTTAACGTTGGCACCTACTAGACCCATTTGTAGTTTTCTTGTGGTTGCAAATTTCTAATATTTCCTCAAGCCCAAGATCTGAAATTCTATCATTAGATTTAGTGACAGTTTGTAAAAACTGTGTTCCTGAAATCACCTGAGTACAAATGGAGGCCACATTTTGAATTTGACTGGCAGATTGAAAAATGCCAGCATTGTAGGGGTTAATTGATCATTCCACTCAAAATATCCTACTCTCTATATAGTCATCTTATTCAAATTCTTTATAGCTGAAGACTTATGAAACCTGTGCTTCTGAAGCCTGACCAGTCAGTGGAATAGGTATTCCAACTCATTTCCGAAGGATTGATAAGATCATTGTTTCAAAAATGCTGGTTTGCCGAGCTTATGCCACTCCACAGTATATAAAAGTTGTATAGTTAGATTGTTTATAAAGGAAACTGGAAGCTTAATCAAACATACAGCAAATGTTCATGTCTGACTCAAGTACAAGATTCATCATGGAGTCCAGTAACTACCTACAGAACATGCTTGCTTTAACGAGTAATCTCTGCTGAGATGGTCAACAAGGAAGCTCTGAAAAGGTTAGATTGGCATACAGCATCATTTCTACCACATCTCTAGTGCACATTTATATTTGAATACAGTGTTTTAAACAATCAAAGAAAATAGAGCTTAAGTAGGTTTCTTAACCTGAAAAATAAAATAAAATTTGGACACTTTATTTCCCATTACTGACATTAACGGCTAATATATTCATTCTTTTAAAAGCATCTATCCAGCCATCTGGGCTCAGACTAAAAATTATACATGCAACCGAAACAGAACTGGCCAAAATGAGGATAAAAAGGACTTCCCAGCCCATAACCTTTCACAGTCAATTATGAATCCTCCTCTTCTTTTGATTTAGGACAAGGTGTTTTCATTGATTAGATAATATTTCTAAAGTGCTATGAAGATGAAAAGCAGTAAGTGCTAAGTAATAACAACTTATTAATGGTATTTTGATAATGATTTTAAATAATGAGCTTGTTCTGATCTTTGGGCCTAACCACCCACACCGGTGTCTCAGATTTAGCTCTCTTATATTTCCTAGGAATTTTAAGTCATATGCTGTGTAGTCAGTCTTTCAGCTTGTCAAAATAAAAGTCCTTTTCAAAGTAAAAGTTTCAACAGCATGCTGAAAGTTTGTGATCCTTAAGAAAAAAAAAGGTGTTGAAAGGAATGTATTCCTTTTGAAAGGTGCTCAGCTGAAGCCCTAGAGAATAGGGCTTTATTTATTTAACCCCAAACAAGTCCTGACCTGGGAAACAGGAGTGACAGTTTTTTTCTGTTGCTCTGCCTATCTGCTGCAACACTGACTGGGGTACCACTTTAGATGGATTAGAGAAACTTGCAGCATCCTTGCCCATTTAGTCACTGGCCTCTGGTGAGGAAAGCTGGTCAGAACAACAGTTTTGACAATGTTTTCTTTCAGAAGGGTTTGAGGCAAAACAGATGCTCTATAGCAGGGGTGGGCAAACTTTTTGACCCAAGGGTCACATCTGGGAATAGAAATTGTATGTCAGGCCATGAATGCTCACAAAATTGGCGTTGGGGTGTGGGAGGGGGTGAGGGCTCTGGTTGGGGGTGCAGGCTCTGGGGTGGAGCCAGAAATGAGGAGTTCAGTGTGTGGGAGGGGGCTCTGGGTTGGCCGAGGGCTCCAGCTATGGGTGCGGGCTCTGGGGATGAGGGGTTTGGTGTGCAGGAGGGGGATCAGGGTGCCGGGGGAGGCTGAGGGATGCAGGCCCAGGCAGTGCTTACCTCAGGTGGTTCCCAGAAGCAAAGGCATGTCCCTTCTCTGGCTCCTATGCTGAGGGACAGCCAGGCAGCTCTGCATGCTGTCCTGTCTGCAGGCACCACCCCTTCAGCTTGCATTGGCTGCGGTTCCCGGCCAATGGGAGCTCTGGGGGCAGCGCTTGGGGCAGGGGCAGCATGCAGAGTAGTGCCCCCTGGCTGCCCCTATGTGTAGGAGCCGGAGAAGGGTCATGCTGCTGCTTCTGGGAGCCACATGGAGCGGCCCCCAACCCTGCTCCCCAGCTGGAGCGGGGCAAGCCCCAGACCCCGTTCCTCAGTGGGAGCTCTAGGGCTGGATTAAAACCGCTGGTGGGCCGAATGCGGCCCATAGTTTGCCCAACCCTGCCTGGGGGCTAGGGTGCATGCTTGGGGTGTGGAAAGCTTCGGTTCAAGCCCCTTCTCTACCTCAGGGATGAAAGACTGCTCTGAACCAGGCAGTCTAGGCATTTGAAACTGGGGTGCTTCTACAATTTGAGCTGGAGCTGCCGTTTCCATCTTGAGGAAACATACCTACATTAGCTCCGACTGAGCTAGCCTACTAAAAATAGAAGCATAGCTATGGCAGGATGGGATAGATACATACGTGGGCATCTAAGGTCTTGGATGGTACTGAAGGTGGCTCTCCACTCACTGCTATTTTTACACAGAATCAAAACTTTAGAATCCTACTTCAGCCCTGAATTTACAAGACTGAACCACAATTCAGTCCCATTCAAGAGTCCTGGAACAATTTGCACAGTGGGGGGTGCTGAGAGCTATTGAACCAAACTGTAAACCCAGTGTATGATGGAAACCACTTCAAGCCAAGGGGTGAAGTATTTACAAAAGGAAGCTCACATTATGTTTTAACTATGTCAGGGCACTAGAATGCTAAAACTGCATCCAGGAACATGATAATTTTGCTAGTGTATCAATACCAAGAGATAAGGCTCTTTGTCTCTTGATTGGCTTTCCTGTTTCATATTTCAGAGAGGTATCTACTTTTTAATTAATACTGCAAGGCACAAATCCATGTCCAAACAAGAAGCCTTATTATTCTTCACCTCACTGGAAGACAGAAAAGCTATAAAACTCTTTCAGAAGTCAAAGCGTTGTTAAATGCAAGAAAAATTTAATTGAAGGCCGCTTCAAAGATCAGTTCCTTGAGGACAGCTGAAGTTCTCGTGTGAGTTCACTTATGGCACTGCACTGTTGTATTTTCATAAGTATGACTGCCCATAAATGTCAAACTTTCAGAAGAGTAAAGGTAAAGGCCTGTATGCAAAAAATATATGTCCACCAGCATTAGCACACATAAGTGCATATCAGTACAGACAAATCAGTAAGCTGTATACAAAACAGATATCAGCACATGCCAGTACAATTACTAGGGGTTGCACACTGTGTAGCTTATATAGGCCCAGCCCACTGCACACACCTGGCACTCCTTGCAGCCATCTTCTTCACTTGAGACCCACATGACATTTTGATTAAAAAAAAACCAGGAGAAAAAAATTAATATGGCACATATTAAATGGGTTAAAAGCTGTCTAACTGATAGGCATAAAAATTTTAATTGTAAAGGGGAAATCATCAGTGAGGTGGTGTGCTTCTAGCAGAGTCTCACAGGGATCAGTTCTTGGCCCTACACTATTTAACATTTTTATTAATGACTTGGAAGCAAACAAAATCATCACTGATAAAGTTAGCAGATGAGACAAAAATTGGGGGAGTGGTAAATAAGGAAAAGGACAGGTCACTGACTCAGAGCCATCTCGATTGCTTGGTAAACTGTGTGCAACCAAACAATCTGTGTTTTTCTATGGCTAAATGTAAATATATGCAACAAAGAACAAAGAATGTAAGCTATACTTACAGGATGGGGGGGGGACTATTGCCTCGGAAATAGTGACTCTGAAAAAGATTTGGGTCAATAATCAGCTGAACATGAGCCCCCAGTGAGACACTGTGGACACACGTCTAATGCAATTGGATGCATAACCAGGGGAATCTCCAGTAGCAGTAGAAAGTTTATTTTGCCTCCATTTGGCACTGGTGTGACTGCTGCTGGAATACTGTGTCTAGTTCGGGTGTCTACAATTCAAGAAGGATGTTGTTAAATTGGAGAGGGTTCAAAGAACAGTCACAAGAATTATTAAAGGATTAGAAAACATGCCTTTTACAGTGATAGATTGAGCTCCTTGAGTCTAGTTAGCGTAACAAATAGAAGGTTAAGGAGTGACTTGATTACAGTGTATAAGTACCTGCATGGGGAACAAATTTAACAACATTCTTCAGTATAACAGAGAAAAGTATAATGAAGATTCAGTAACTTGAAGTTGAAGCTAGACAAATTCAGACTGGAAATAAAGCATACTATTTAACAAAATGAGGGGATTTAACCACTGGACCAATTTACCAAGGATTATGGTGGATTCTCCATCACTGATCATTTTTAAATCAAGGTTGGATGCTGTCAGGGTTCCCTCCGCACTCTCAACTCTAGGGTACAAACGTGGGGACCTGCATGAGACACCCCCTACGCTTATTTCTAGCAGCTTAGGTTAAAAACTCCAAGGCACAAATTCTCCATTGTACCTTGGATTAGGTAATGCTGCCACCACTAAGTGATCTAGACAAATTTAGGGAAAGGACCACTTGGAGTTCCTACTCCCCGCTAATATCCCCCCAACCCCCCACATCCCCTTTCCTGGGGAGGCCTGAGAATAAACAAGATGAGCACAGACCAACCTTGGGTTTTTTTAGGACAACTAAAAAAAAAAAAACCCAATCAGATTCTAAAAGAAACAGAACTTTATTATAAAGAAAAAAGATAAAAGAAGCACCTCTGTAAAATTAGAATGGAAGATAATCTTACAGGGCAATCAGATTCAAAAACAGAGGATTTTCCTCTGGGCCAAACTTTAAAGTTACTAAAAGAAAACCCGTAATACACCTTCCTCTCAGCACAGAGAAAAATCACAAGCCAAAATGTTGCCGGCACCCAGTGCCGAGAGGCTGAACAACAGCTTGAGTTGGTTCGTTACCCGGTGTGCTACACCCAATAATCACAACGGGGTGGAGAAGCAGAAAAGTTTATTTGAAGCTTCAAAAAGGTACAGGGAGATTTGAATCTCAAATCCTGTACAACAGAGAAGGAAGTTACACAGGCTTTTATACATCCTTTTTCCCAGCATACTTATCCAATAGCAAGCTGCTCCAAGTATCCATATAGCCAGCCAATCCAGTTCCCAGCTAGTTCCCTGATTCTCTGTATCATTTGTTAAACTATACATAAAGCTGCTTTATTCAGCATTGTTCTAACTATACATAAAGCTGCTTTATTCAGCATTGTTCTTCCATATCTCCCCTGTTTGGCCTTGCTTAGTTTCAGGCAGTCTGACTCTGCAACATACTGTTGCAGATTCTCAGCATAACTGCTGTGTGTGCCTCCAGGCGGGGGGGCCAAGGACACTTGGGCCTAGCACGCAGAACTGCTGCGAGTGCCTCCAGGCAGGAGGGGGGGAGCCAAGGACACCGGGGCCTAGTGCGAGGGGGCTTCATCGACACTCATGGTCTTCCATCCCCTCGAGTTACCTAGTGGCCATGCCCCAGTGTTCCCAACAAAAACAAAAATAAGCTAACGCATTCCCTTGCTAGTACTTATTAATTCTAATGGAGTTGAATTGCTTGCTTCCTTGATCTGTGTCCGGCAAGCACACAGAACAGACAGACCAGAACCTTCCCCCGCACCCCTAGATCTGAAAGTATCCTGTCCCCTTATCGGTCCTTTTGGTCAGGTGCCAGTCAGCTTACCTGAGCTTCTTAACCCTTTACAGGTAAAACGATTTTGTGCCTCTGGCCAGGAGGGATTTTATAGTACTGTATACAGGAAGGTTGTTACCCTTCCCTTTATATTTATGACAGATGCTTTTCTAAAAACATATGCTGTAGGAATTATTTTGGTGAAGTGCTATACCCAGTGTTATAAAGGTCAGACTTGATCACTGTGGTCCCTTCTGCCCTTGGAATCTATGAATCTCTCCGTTCACCCTCTCCCCCACCCCGGGCTCACACACACACACACACACACACACACACTCTTTTTCCATTTCTCAAAAGAATGAGATTTCAAAATCTTTCCTCTCCTGAATTGAGATGAAAAAAGTTAAAAATCTTTAAAAATTTTACGAATTAAAAAAAAAATCCGATCAGAAGGTTTCATTTTGATACTCTTAACATGAATGAACTTAACTGAATTTAATCAAATTAATGAATAACAAATAGTTATTTCAATAAAAAAAAATTTACTCGCCCCCTCCCTTTTCCTGCTTTGCCCCCATCTCCATTACTCCCCTTCAGGTCACTGCTTTCCCCTCTATTGCCAAATTAATCTCCACCACCACCACCCAAGACACGGCTTCTCCCATCACAACTACTCATCCCAGCCCTCTTCCCTCCCCATCTCTGCTTTCCCACCACCACAGCCATTTACCCCAGCCCTCTCTCAGTTCCTGCATCCTTCCCTCTCTACCTCTACTCCCCCCACTAGAGGTTTCTGCTTCCTCTACCACCACAGTCCCATCCTTCTGGTCGCTGCTGCTTTCCTCTCACCACTCCTGTCCCTCCCATCCAGGGTACCTTGTCCCCCACCTTTCTTCCTCCTCAAAGCCCCTCCTTACCCCCTACAAACATTCTCTCATTTCTGTTACAGTCCATACTACAGGTTTCAGGGTAACAGCCGTGTTAGTCTGTATTCACAAAAAGAAAAGGAGTACTTGTGGCACCTTAGAGACTAACCAATTTATTTGAGCATAAGCTTTTGTGAGCATCCGATGAAGTGAGCTGTAGCTCACGAAAGCTTATGCTCAAATAAATTGGTTAGTCTCTAAGGTGCCACAAGTACTCCAGTCCATACTACAGTCCCCCCACAAAACAAGTTTAGCAGCTGCCTCTGATGTGTAGGCAGCAACAAACAGCATCAGATAGATTCCTCAGCCTGCAGGGCCAGGAAGGCTGTGGGACCTGATTTCCCAATGAATCAGGTTTTTCTGGTGTTCTGATTTCCACTAAATTTAATAGAGTTCTCATAGATGCCTAGAACATTCCCTGAAATTTTGGATTTGATTGGATGTGGCATTACAATGTTATTGCATAACAGACAAACAAATATTCTCGTGGTGAGTGTTCGACCTTGCTTCAGCCAATTGTTGTTTTAAATATAGCACCTGATGATCCCAGACATATATTAGGACCCCACGTGACACTTAAAAACAAAGAGCATCCACAAAGAGTCTCCCTTCCCCAGAGAGCTTGCAGTCCAGGATTTAGATAACATGGAATAGGTAAATAAGTGGACAAATGGGAAACAGAAGGGTAGTACATGACAACAGAAGAAGCAGATGGTTTGCATAACTTAGTGATATCCAGTACACAGCTAATCAAGCTGAACATGCAAATACAGGTTCAACCGCTACTGTTTTGAAAATATGGCCCAGCAATGCATGAAGAAATTGCCTCATCTCTTATTTTCAGTTGTATGTTCAACTTTGCAGTTTATTTGTGCTGTTAAGTTCATATTCTGTGATTGCACATACTTATATCTTATTTCTGTGTTATTAAAATTAATTCACTGCTTAGGTATTGAAAATCAATGAGGCAGCTATAACATATTTCCATTATCAAAAAGTCATCATTCACACAGACAGCCTAATGTAAAGAGTTTACCTTGTAGATTTGTTTCCAGACAATTGCATTTCTTTCTTATTCTATGTACATATGTGATAACTGACATTGACTATTTAATGGACAGATGGAAATACAGAATGCCTAATGGTCTCACGGTGAATTCTATATATCTATGAAACTAAGTAATGAAATAATATTGCTCTTAGTCTAATGAATAATTTAGCTAGATGAGGTCTTTATCGAATGGTTTTCTGTAATTTATGCCATGAGCAGTGCTCTCCAATGTCTCAATATTTATTTCTGTAACAAGTTTTTGGAATATAAACTTTTAAAGACAGAAAAAGTTGAATTGTGTTGCTATTTTTTATGGTTTACAATTGTTGGTGTTCAATTGTATTTGTTAGGACTATCGAAGATTTAATAGAGTTGGGTGCTCAGCCCTTTTGAAAATCAGGTCAGTTCTTTATGTATCACAATAGGGACTTTGGAGCCTGACTTTAGGAACCGGTTATGGCCAAGATTTTCCAAAATGACTAACTGTTTTTCTTGTGTGTAGGATCTTTCATGCAACATATTATAAAATATTTTAGAATAAGAAGTGTTACTCCAACCAGAAACTATCATTGGGTCTTATTCCATGCCACACATTATGCATGGAACACCCTGCTCACAAAGCCCAAACACCATGGTTTCAAATCCCTGCTGAGGATGCCTATAAGAAACTAACCAACTAATACTAGGCAAATTTCAGGATAATTGGTATAGTCTATATATCATTTTTTTTAAATGAGCCACACTGTTATATCAAAGTAAAACTATTTCCCCATGCTTATTTCCCCCACCACCACCCACTGTTACTCTCACCTTCTTGTGAACTGTTGGAAATGGGCCATCCTGATTATCACTACAAAAGGTTTTTTCTCCTGCTGATAATAGCTCACTTAATTGATCATCACTTTCCTTATAGTGTGTATGGCAACACCCTTTTTTTCATGTTCTCTGTGTGTGTATATATATCTTCCTACTGTATTTTCCACTGCATACATCCAGTGAAGTGGGTTTTAGCCCACAAAAGCTTAAGCACAAATACATTTGTTAGTCTAAGGTGCCACAAGTACTCCTCGTTCTTTTTGTTTTATCGAAGTGTGTCCAACCACTTAATCTTCTACCTTTCCTTCATCTTTACAAATAAGACATTTTACAGTGAATGTTCACTTAGTGATGAGGCACAAGTTTGAGGTTACAAATGGCATTGCAAATTATCTGTTTCATTTACAAGTGAAGAGGATTCACACATTGGTACGCACATTTGTGCCCCGGTGATGCTGCAGTATTTCTGGACTCTTGGAGGCTTGCAGATTGTCAAAGATCAGTAGCAATGGAGAACTGGGGAAGTTATTTCATAATCTATCTTTAGAGCAAGCAGCAGCCTGCTAGTGCTATGGTCCATCTCCAGGAATTAGCTGGCACAGTACATTGTAATGTGGAGGAGGCCAGATCTCACCCCTGTGGTGGTTTCAACCAAGTAGCAGGCATGCATCCTTGTTCCCTTTTTGGCCAGCTTTCCAGACCCACACAGTAGGTTGGTAAATCCAAAAGGATGACAGATGTCTGTGGATACTTCTCTGCCAAAAGGGAATGCATGTGCCAGCCAGGAATGTGGGATCCTTACTTAGTTGGAGGGATGGCTGCAGTATGGTAGGTGCCCTCTGACTTGACGATTGTTTACTATTTCAGGGACTATTGACTGCAGAGATCTACTACAGATTAAGTTATTGTAAAAAAGTTGTGACCTAGATCTTCAGTCCAATAACCAATGGACTAGCTTGTCCTTCTGCATCATCCACAGTGGCATCAGCAAATGGAGGAATGTACTGAGATGCGTGTGACGTTGCACCACATAATGCTTTAAGGGAATGTGTATGCATGTGTCATTTTTGTACTCGAAGTTATGAATATTGGCTGTGTACTTGCTTGATTTTAAGTAGCCTTAGTAAAGCATTTGGTCAGCTTCTTGAGAAAGGAATGTGCAAATTAAGTGCCCAATCTAGAAACACTTAACGAACAATGGATCTTGGAAGACTACAATCCACATAAGAAGTCTTCCTGGAGACACTGAAGATAGCATGTGGGCAATGGCTGCTGCATGTAAAAACTGAGTCATGCCTGAACATGTGACTTGCCCATATGACTCCAAAACTCCATCTTGGAGCTGAACTTTGCACAGGAGAAAGGAGGGGGTCTCCACCCACAAGAGAATGTCTATTTAAGGTCCTGGGAGACCCCTCCATTTTGTCTTCAGCTGGCTCAAGAGATATCCTTTGGGGGTGGAGAGGCTAACTAAAAGACATTGGAACAAAGGACAGTAACCACAGCAGTGTGACTGATTGTTGGACCCAGACTAGAAGTAGTCTAGTCTGTAAAAGAGGCTTATTGGGACATCTCTGAGGGTAGATTTTATCTGTATTCAGTTTCTTACTGTATTAGGCATAGGCTTGCATGTTTTATTTTATTTTGTTCAGTAATTCACTTTGTTCTGTCTTATTACTTGGAACCAGTTAAATCCTACTTTTGTATTTAATAAAATCAACTTTTTACTTGTTAATTAACTCAGAGTATGTATTAATACCTGGGGTGGGGGGGAGAAACAGCTGTGCAACTCTCTATCAGTGCTATAGAGGGTAAATTATTTATGAGTTTACCTTGCATAAGCTTTAAAGTAAGAGTAAAATGGATTTATTTGGGGTTTGGACCCATTGGGAGTTGGGTATCTGAATGTTGAAGACAGGAACACTTCTTAAGCAGTTTTCAGTTAAGCCTGCAGTTCAGACCTGGGTCTGTGTTTGCAGTGTCTGGCTCAAACAAGGCAAGTTTCTGGAGTCCCAAACTGTCAGGGAAAATGGGTTAGAAGTAGTCTCAGCACATCAGTTGGCAGTTTCCAAGAGGGTTGTCTGTGATCCAACCCGTCACAATGCGGTAATAGCTACTCCATAATTGAAATTGAAGGATAAGGAATGGAGTAGGTGGATGTAAAAGACAGGCTGGAGAAAGACTATGAAGGAATTTAAAATCAGAAGAACAGGGTAGAGGTACAGGAAGAAGAACAGGAAATGGGGACAACTATACCCACAGCTCTGCAGCTCCACCAAGTTTTAAGATCTACTCAGGAGAGATGTAGGCAGCAGACAGATGTTCCTGCAGCAGCTCTGCTACTGATCGACTGCCTGGATAGGAAGATTTCTTCCTAATAATGTCCCTTCTTGGATCTCTCCAGTGTCCTGATCGGTTATTTTGCCTATGCACAGACTGGTCAGGAAATCTGACCCTTCCTGAGAGTAGTGTATAGAAATAGGAGGCTATCCCTTTAAATAGTTTGATTGCCGTGGCCCTCACAGGCTTCCATTTCAGAAGACACCAGAACCCTACTAGAATAGAGGTAGGTAGGATGTCCATGTTGTATGTAGCTAGCAAACACATTATCTGGATTCTACTTCAAATTACATTTGTTATATAAACAGCAAAATATACTGAGCATGAGACATAATTGTGACACATCACTGGTAATCAGCCAACAAAATTGTATGATCTCAAACTATTTCATATCATAATTAGAGCTGTGTGAATAATGGAAATTTTGATTTGCTGGCAGTTCTGAAATTATGTTTTGTAAATCATTTCAGGTTGATCCAAAAGCTTTGCGTTTTCAACAAATCAAAGTCGAAAAAAAAAAAGTTTTGTAGCCATTGAGGGTTTGTTTGATTTTTTCTCTTTTTAATTTAAAAAAAAAAGTAATTTCAAAACAAAGTCAGGAAGTCATTGAGTCAAAAAAGTTGAAACAATGTCAAAACAATTTTTAAATTTTTCCAACCGAACAATTCTCCAAAAATCAACGTGAATTCATAAAATGTTTTCACCAACCTGAATCTGCATTTTTTCACTGTAAAAAGTTTCAGATGAAAAATTTCACACAACTCTAATCATAATATTGAATGGATTATTTACACATTATGTTTCATATAACTGAGTACAGATGCTTTGTTTTTCTAAAACTCAGAATGTTTATCTTTTGCTTTTCATATTATATATAACAAGTCACATTACAACTTATCAGGATAAACATTTACCAGTCCAAATGTTACCTAATCTCCTGCTAACATTTAGCAAATTATAGTGATAAAGAAAACAAAGTACTCTAATATTTTGGCAATAAATATGTTTACCTGGCAAGAAAAAGTGTAAACATTTTACTCTGAATAACATAGATATGCATCTAAAATCCAAAGTATTAAAGAAAATTTAAAAAGTTCATTAGAGAAAAAAACCTCACAAATATAGCATACCAGTGATGTTTATTATTTATACATTTTAAAAAAATGATGGAATGTTCCCAGGCTCCAATATTTGCAAATGTTTTCCAAGCTTTACAATTTTGGACAGGTTACAGCTGAATGAAATGGTATGGGAATGCAATTTTAAAAGGGATTTGAAGAAATATATGGTAACATAGCCAAAAGTGCTGATATACAAGATGAAGGGTCAGATTTTTAAAGGTATGTAGGTGCCTAAAAATGCAGATAGGTGTCCAGTGGGACTTTCAAAAGTACATAAATGCCTTACTTCCGATCCAACTAAGAGCTTATCTACAGCTTTAGGTACCTAATACATTTAAAAATCTGGGCCTAAGCATCTAAAAGTCATACTTCAAAGGTATTTAAGCACCTAACTCATTGATTTCAAAAATATGCCAAAATGTCTTTTAAAAATCTAGTTCTTGGGAGCCTATTTGACTTTCATTAAGACTTATGCACCTAAGTCACTTTTAAAAGGAAACTTGGGATTCCAAGTCACTTAGGTGCTTTTGAAATTTTACCCATTGGTCCATTTCAGAAAAATGAATTTGAAGTTGTTTCAGGTTCTACACCTCTGAGTATCTCTGCTAATTTTTGTATATTCACTCATTTTCATTTTCCTCCACTGCTCCGCAAAATTCCTACACAAACAATAGGGGGATCTGAAGGAAGGTATACAACTATGACGATGCATATTCCAAAGCACAAAGAAAACAAACTGAAAAAAACAGACAGTTTTTAAAAAGTATATTTAAGTGATGGAAATTGACCATAAAGTTTACTTGTAACAATATCAGAGAGAAATGTTACTAAGTATGTGCCATGCTCATATATTTTGGAAAAATATATATTGACTTTATTGAAGCATCAAATCTAAAACAGAAGTTTATTTTTCCCTTGGTTGATGAAATTGCTGGCTACCATATTTTCACAGATTCACAAGGGCAAATGTTCTCATCCTCTATGGTGACTTTGTGCCATTCAGGCAGTTGCAAATTTGATGTATTCTGGCCCACAGGACTCAGCATAGATTTGTCCTTGCACAAAGAACTCTCCTCTGGCATAAAGCAGGTGGAGGCAACCTAGACTCCTTCTGTGCCAGCTCATCCTTCCTACCCCATCATTGAAGGGAAAGTGTCAGGGGAAGGGGTGCCTGGTGGAGCAAAACCCCCATGCACCTCTCTTCCATTAACCACATAGGGACCTCCTGCCATTGGAGTAAGCTCTGCAAATGCTGTAATTTATGGGGGGCTCAGGCAGCACGGGATCAAGCTCACTACAGACCTCAGATTTGTCTGAGCTCCACTCTGATACAGTTGAAAACTGAGCCCATGGATTAAGCATTATGATCATCTAGCCTAACCTCCTACATAATATAGACCACAGAACTGTGTCCAGTACAGCCAGCATCAACTCCAAGAACTTGTTCACATTCTCTCCATCTCCCTTCCTTTTTTTTTCCTTCCATTGATCAGCACAGTTGGAGCTTTTAATGGTTAGATTTCAGTGCTCTATTTTACTGTAGTGTGTCGAGACATGTTCCAAAATTCTGTGTTTAGTAATATGTATGTGTGGTTTGTTTCTGAAATGGACAGTAATAATATGAATGTTAAACACATTTTCTTACTTGCAACAAAGTGCTCAATCCTGCAAGATTCAGGTCGTGATCCTTTAAACAGTTATATACACACTGAACTTTATGCACCTGAGTAGTGCCCCCTGACTCTAAATGGGACTACTCTTGTACATAAAGTTTAGGACAGATGTAACAGTCTGTCGGATTAGCACTTTAATCAGTGAATAATCTATACTCACACATATCGTTGAATTACAATTAATGGGACTACTTGGAAAACTGCTAATGTCTGTCTTAGGTATTTCTATAGACTCCATCACCATATCTGTCACTTTGATATCCTCAAAAAAAAAACAAAAAAATCCAAAATTTTTGTATACTTCAATGTTTTCCTTTTGTTCGGAGCTCCCAATGTCTATTTCGGTCTTGATCCTTCTATGACAGGGCTCATTCCCATAAACAGTATAATCTCACAATAAATTTCATGACCATTTTCTCTGTGGAACTCTCATTGGTGCCAGTGACATTTACTTAGGGCTGGTTGAAAAAACAACAACTCCCCACCAAAAAAATCTAAAATTTCCAATTTTGTTTTCATTCTACATTGTTATTGATTCAGTCTCTGTCTCTCTGGCCCAATGAATATTTATACAAGTGAAACAGCCCCAACAGGAGACATCGACTCTATAGCCTCTAGTTAGGGTACTCCCTTGGGAAGTGGGAGAACAGATTCAAGTCCCTGCTCAGAATTAGAGAAAGCAAGAATTTGAAGATGGGTCTTCCTTATCCCAGGTGAGTGTCCTAGCTCCTGGGCTCTTTTCTTTTCTGGAATGGGTGCATCTCTCCTTTTAATCAGCAATTTCATCATGGACCTGAGAAAGCTTCCCCATTAAAGTTTTGTCAAAACCAATACATATCTGCCAAACGATTCCATTTCAATGAATCATTTTCTGATATTAAAAACAAAACACACACAAAAAACATGAGTCAAAGAAAATCCCCAGCCAGCTCTAAATTCTGGACCTGGATCAAAAGAACTATTCTCTATATGCACGCGTGTGTGTGTGCGTGCGCGCATGTGTACACACAAAATACTGCATATATTTCCCTCCTTTTCATTCTTGCCTCCATCCCTTTTTCTTCTTCCTTCCCTCCCACTATTTCTCTCTTTCCTATTTGCAGGGATTTAAAACATTTTAATAAAATCAGTGCAGAACAGTAAAAAACCCCAAGAAAATAAATTACAAATTCTAAAATAATTGCCCATTCCTATATATATTTTCTTATATGCAGTGTTTTTCTCTAGTATTTCCACATGCTCAGAACTTTGGGTGTATAACTATAAACTGAAATTGTATATATTTGCTCGGCCATATATTTACTAAGCGTATGCAAAGAAAGGTAGCTCTCATTGTCTCTTAGAAGCTTGAATCTACTTTATGGCAGTGGTTTGCAAAGCTATTGCTGATGAGGTTGGGGGGACCGACAGAACTCAAATTCTGTTAACAGCTTGCTCTGTACTTTAAATGTAGCGTTCCAGATAATGAAAGGGATATCCAATAATATTCATAAAGGCTGAGATTTTTCAAAGAAGCTTAAGGTAGTTAGTTGGGCTGTCAATTCATCATAGTTAACTCACGTGATTAACTCAAAAACATTAATGGTGATTAATTGCAGTTTTTAATCACACTGTTAAACAACAGAATACGAATTGAAATTTATTAAATATTTTGGATGTTTTTCTACATTTTCAGTTATATTGTATACTGTGTTGTAATTGAAATCAAAGTGTATATTTTCTTATTACAAAAGAAATAGTATTTTTCAATTCACCTCATACAAGTACTGTAGTGCAATCTCTTTGTCCTGAACCTGCAACTTACAAATGTAGACTTTTTTGGTCTACTACATATTACATAACATCACTCAAAAACAAAACAATGTAAAACCACAGAGCCTACAAGTCCTCTCAGTCCTACTTCTTCAGCCAATTGCTAAGACAAACAAGTTTGTTTATATTTACACCATATAATGCTGCCCTCTTCTTATTTACAATGTCACCAGAAAGTGAGAACAGGCATTTGCATGGCACTTTCATAGCTAGCGTTGCAAGGTATTTATGTGCCAGATATGCTAAACAGTCATATGCCCTTTCATGCTTCGGCCACCATTCCAGAGGACATGCTTCCATGCTGATGACGCTCGTTAAAAAAATAATGAGTTAATTAAATCTGTGACAGAACTCCTTGGGGAAGAATTGTATGTCCCCTGCTCTGTTTTACACGCATTCTGCCATATATTCCATGTTATAGCAGTCTCGGATGATGACCCAGCACATGTTGTTCATTTTAAGAATGCTTTCACGACAAATTTGACAAAATGCAAAGAAGGTCCAATGTGAGATTTCCAAAGATAGCCTTCCAAAATCTGAGAGGGACAAGGTGTAGAGCATGCTTTCAGAAGTCTTAAAAGAGCAACTTTCTGATCCAGAAACTACAGAACCCGAACCACCAAAAAGAAAATTCAACCTTCTGCTGGTGGCATCTGACTCAGATAATGAAAATGAACACGCACATGCGTTGGTGTGCACTGCTTTGGACTGTTATCGAGCAGAACCCATCATCAGCATGGACACGTCACCTGGAACGGCAGTTGAAGCATGAAGGGACACGTGACTCTTCAGCGCATCTGGCATGTAAAGATCTTGCAACCCCAGCTACAACAATGCCATGTGAATGCCTGTTCTCACTTTCAGGTGATATTGTAAACAAGAAGCGGGCAGCATTATCTCCTGCAAATGTAAACAAACCTGTTTGTCTGAGCAATTAGCTGAACAAGTAGTAGGACTGAGGTGGATTTGCAGGCTCTAAAATTTTGCATTGTTTTATTTTTGAATGCAGTTTTTTGTTCATAATTCTACATTTGTTAAGTTCAACTTTCATAATAAAAAGAGATTGCACTACAGTATTTGTATTAGGTGAACTGAAAAATACTATTTCATTATTTTTTACAGTGCAAATATTTGTAATAAAAAAATATAAAGTGAGCATTGTACACTTTGTATTCTGTGTTGTAATTGAAATCAATATATTTTAAAATGCAGAAAACACCCAAAAATATTTAAATAAAAGGTATACTAATTATTGTTTAATTGTCTGATTAATCACAATTAATTTTTTTAATCGCTTGACAGCCCTAGTAGTTAGGCAAATCCTAGCCAAAAATACTATATCTTAACTCAAGCTGTATAGTAAATACTGTGTATTGAGTTTTGCCATTAACTTCAATGGGTTCAAGATCAAACCCCCTGTGGCAGGGCAGGCATAAAACCCCTTGAATGCCCTGCCAAAATGCTGGCTAAGCCCTGCTTTCTGGTAGAGAAGCCAGGGGCAGGGGCCCAGGCAGCCAGCAGAGAGCCCAGCTGCAGGCCCTAAGGAGGGCCAGCTCACAGCAATGGCTTGAGCTAAGTAGCGGCAGCTGGGCTGAGGAAGGGAAGGGCTATAAAAGCCCTGGAGAAAGCTCAGTCAGGAGGCTAGCCTGGGGCGGGGTGGGGGATAGGAGGCTTACAGCTCTGTCTTCTCACCAAAGGCAAGGTGCCTCACTGGCCAGGAGACCCTGGGAAGGGTCTGAATGGGGATAGCTGCTGGGGGAATAAAAGGGACACGGTTGCACTGTAAATAAAGACACAAGGGTGAAGCACTAAAGAAGGCATTGGGACTCTTTATTTGGTCGGCCAACACAGAGCACGGGCACGAAGAGGTGGAAGCCTGTGCGGACCCTGTGACACCCCCCCAAAAAGTGAAGAAAGCTACTATACATTTTCCTCATTACATTAAGAATGTTTATGTTCAGTATGAAAGGAAATTACCAGATATTGGAACTAGTAGATTATTAAAATTAGTAATCTCTTTAAGGTCAATTTAGAAAACAGAGCTTGGTAAAAAAATAAAAGTTAATGTGAAGAAATAAAATGTATAATAAAAATGGAGTGCTACTTATGTGATGTACAAAACAAGGCCTGGTTCTGCAAAGTCTTAGGTATGCATCTTGGCTGCAACCCAGGGACTGAACCAGAGACCTCCAGAGCTACAGCTTCAGTTAAAAACACAAGACTCATGCTTGCTAAGGCTGTAACAAACTCATATCCGAGGCAGGTCAGGCACAGTGGGGGATATGTTACATCCACTCACTAGTGGGTTACATATGCAATGAATACCCATATGCTTAAATATGTGCATAGGCCCTGATTCTGCAAATGCTTAAAACTTTCAAGCTCTACTTAAAACCTAATGTCCACAATGATCATCTATCCAATAACCCTTCAAACTTTAATTGTCATGCTAGACGAGCTAAATTGCACAATTTGACAAAGAATGTGTGGAGAAAAACCGAAGAAATAGGTCTTCCAGTGAGCGCTACCTTAAGTGGCAGCTTTTATAGGAACAAAGATCCCTGCAGCGAGATCACATAACGCCAAAAAATTTAGATGTCTAAGAAACAGCAAAAAATGTTTGGTTATGTTGTTTTCTTTTCCATCCTCCCTTCCAAAGAAAGCAAAACTAGTGTGATACAGAAAGATAAATTGTAACTGATAGCGTCTCTGCCAGCAAACATCTAAAAGCCAGTCTAGCTAGGGTTGCCACTTTGAGCAAACAGAAAAGAGTAGTTTCCCTGGCAACCAAGGCTAAAGCTCTCATAACATTTCCTGTATTTTCCTCCTCTTCACCCCTATCTTATCCCTTCCCCTACTCAATCTGACACACATCGATCACAGGTTTCATTTAGTTAATATTTATTAGACTCCGATGGAAGAATTTCTGTTATTCGTGACAAAACAGAAACCACTGCTAGAAAAATTCTTATTCACAGCAGGCTACATTGTCCTCTTATCTCTAGTTCCAATAAGGGGCAGCTGACAGTTGTGTCATACCAGGAGCAGCTCAGGCAAGAATTTGTGCCTCAGAGCATCCCAAACTTGTTTTTAAGGGTAGAAACTACTACTGGCCCTCACAAATAATAGATTACCATGCCACATGCACCAGGATGTTGTACAAATCTAAGTAACGGCCACGGAATGGTCTTAACTTCTGTACAAGTACAGTGAAAGAGAAGCAAATAAAAGATCTGTTTCTTAAAAAAAAAAAAAAACCCACTCCCCAAAAACAACAACAACAAAAAACACAAAAAAACTCCAAACACCTCTCTATTCAGATCTGTCCCCTTTGTGTCCATCAGGGGGCACAGTGTGGCTGGAAACTGGCTCCAGATGGTCAGCAGAGAATTCCCCTTCTGGAGGGGAATTCCTTGCTGAAGCAAGTGTGCCATTTTCAAGCCCTGTGCCTGCTGAACCCCCTCTGCCTCACTTTCTTGCTGTAGGAGTGTATTGAGTGCAGGAGGAGGTATGTCAGGTGTGACAGACCTACAAGGAGCTTTGCCTATCCTCCACTAGCATTGGGATCCTAAGCCAGTGGCAGAACTTAAAGCTACCTCTCAGCAGCTCTGAGTGGTGTTGAGGCTGACCCCTAGAAATCTGGGAGCTGGAACTGGCTATCCGATCCCCCCACACAGACACAAACAGGTATGTCAAGTAAGGGCTCTGATGCAGGAGAGAATCTGCAACTGGTATCTAAACTCAGTTTCTGTGTTCATCTATATTACACCAATTAAGAATTATAGGGGTAAACAATCTTTTTTCTTAATACTGGGGCTTTAACTTTGTTGGTTTAATAGCATCTTTACTGTAACATATTTGTTAGAACGGAATACTGTTCAGCCTCTGTCTGTTATTTTTAAGGCATGCGATGTTCTCCATCACTGGTATACCCTAGAGTTTGTTAAACAAACTGTCTAAACTAGAAACAAATGGACTGTGCAGGTCAGCAGAAAAAAAATTGATGTTTCTAAATCAACAGAAGTCTCGTATGAGGATCTACTTTTTATTCAGGGGATTTGTCCCCCTCAATAGACACTTACATTAACTGTAACTGCATATTTTGAGAATTAGTCAGGTGAACAGCTCCCAAAATACTTTAATCTTTGAGCGGTTTCATATTTGAACATCAATGTGAAGAACTTGTATGATAGGTTTCTGTTTGACCAATCTGTTATAACTTTTGTGGAATAAGATTATACCATATCACATTAGGTATTGGAATTATATATATAAATTATTTATATACACATTTTAAAAATTAGTGTTCCACATGTTCCCCCTAAATATATATAGGATTCATTTGCTGGTATAGAAAAAAATCCATTTCCCATTTGTTAACACATTGATTATTCCGCAGGATCATAGTTTCCAGCAGCATTGCACATGTTTTTGAGAGTCCACATTTCCGCTGTTGTAAATTAAGCAAATGCAATGCTGGGTCTGTAAATGGCCTCAATATAAATTCTCTAATTGTTTATATGTTGCTGGACTTAATAATAAAACATTTCTCTTACTAATAGAGTGAGGGTTCCCCCTAGACCCCACACTTACAAAGTAACAGCACCTTGCTGACAAGCACTATGTACTGCTTTGCAGGGGAGCTCCATTCTGCTGGGCCCTGGGACTCACCCTGACTCAATTCTTTACAGTGCCAAGGCTATAGTCAAAGAATAGTAAGGTAGTTTCCCATCCCTTTACCATAGAGAGTGAAGGATAGGAAAGAGCCTCCAGAGTGTCCTCTTCTTCCCACCTTCTCTTCTACTTCCCTCCTTCTCACTCTTTGCCTCCTTCCCTTTTCTCCTTCCTTCCCATGGTTTCTCTCTCCTATACACATTTCTAATAGTCCACCACTGAATAAATTGATCCAAATCAGAGTATAATATACTAATTTCCAAATGACAGCATAAAACCACTAAAAATCTTTAAAAAACCCAAAGAACATCGGAAACCCCAGTGCCAAATAATTTACATCTACTTTTTTAAATTGCCATTTTGTCTTGACCCAAAATAAAGTTTGCAAGGCATACGACAGATCTATTTGTGAAGCTATACTTAATAGTAACCAAACAAAATATCCTGAAGTAAAACAAATAATGGCTGTAACCTAGAACCGATAAGAAACATAAAAAACAAACACTGCTCCATGTCACAAAGAGGACAAGACAGACAAACTCTGGAGTCCAATGGTGCACACACACAAATTCATAGCCCCATGAAGAATTCTCCATTGGAGATAACCTGTCCTCTTCACAATCTGAGGTTTGCTTACCGTTTGCCAGGCTGGCTGGCGGTGTCCATCACCAGAAGCTGTCTTCTCCATACCACATTGAGATAATCAACAAGCATCTGAAAATTATGACTCTTTACCACAAGCATATACAATAACATATGGCCTAAACTATTAAAAGTAAATTTAGAAGACCCACTAAAGGTAAGCAAGCTGCCAGGCTCTTCAACAGTTGAATCCACAGCAGGAGCAATAGGCACAGAGAGAAAGAAAGATGGAGTGTGGGCAAGTGAATGGGATAGAGTGTATAAGAGGGAAAGAACTATGTGGAATGTGGACTGAAAGAGGAAGGGTAAGTCAATAGGAGGGAAGAAGGAGATGATATGAGTGAATAAAGAGGTAAATGGAATGAAGGATGGATTAAAGTAAGAAAAAGGAAGGAATGGAAGTGGAAGAGTCTATGCTTACAGAGCGAAAGCCTTACCCTATGGAAGTTAGTGGGAGTTTTTCAGTTGATTTAATTGCTGCCAGGATTTTACCAATAGGGTTTAAACAAGCTCTAACAATTTAATCTGCAAGGGGAAAGAAAATTAGAGAGCACATTGAAGAAAAGTTGTTCACAACTGAGCACATATGAAACCATTGTCCCTTTCTATCCAGAAGGTTTTAGAAACCAAATAGGCCAACTTCAACCTATTGTTTCAATTGTAATTGGTCTGTTCTCAAAGGAAGGAGTAGATTCAAGCTGAATAGATCTAAAAAGGGAGTTAGTTGGTTTATACTTAAAATAGCTGATTGAGGTTTTTAAGATAGATTTTCATCACATCTAATACCTGTGCAGTATTTGATTTCATCTTTATTTTCTCGACCAAGTCCTAGCTGCAAAACTATTATAACAGTTTTGAAATCTCTTTGTTGGTTATTATTATTGGCAATAGAAAGATTCTTCATTATTTCTCTGTTTTTCATTTGTTCTATATTGTGACAGAATACAGCCATTTGAGTCTGTGGCAGAAGACAAATAATGTGTCAGTTGTTGATGCCACTCATAACAGCAAGAGAATGTGTCAACCAGAAGTCTTAAGTTACACAAAGGGGTTCTCTGAAGCATTGCACAGGTTTTCCAGCTGTACAGTACAAGTGAATGGCAGGAGGCACAGGCAGGAGATAAAGGATAAAAAGCTAGTGAAGAGTGAACCTCAAAAGATGTGTAGGTTTCAGAGTAGCAGCCGTGTTAGTCTGTATCCTCAAAAAGAACAGGAGTACTTGTGGCACCTTAGAGACTAACAAATTTATCTGAGCATAAGCTTTCATGGGCTAAAACCCACTTCATCGGATGCATGCAGTGGAAAATACAGTAGAAAGATACACACACACACAGAACATGAAACAATGGGTGTTTTCCTCACACATTCTTGTCAACTGCTGGAAATGGCCCATCTTGATTATCACTACAAAAGGATTTTTTTTTCTCTCCTGCTGGTAATAGCTCACCTTAACTGATCACTCTCGTTATAGTGTGTATGATAACACCCATTGTTTCATGTTCTCTGTGGGTATATATCTATCTATCTATATATATATCTATATCTTCCTACTGTATTTTCCACTGCATGCATCCGATGAAGTGGGTTTTAGCCCACAAAAGCTTATGCTCAAATAAATCTGTTAGTCTCTAAGGTGCCACAAGTACTCCTGTTTTTTTTAAAAAGATGTGTAGTTTCAGTTCAGTTTAGATAAGCAACAAAAAGTTCCATTTTTTTATCCTTACCTTCCATACCACTTGAAAGTCTAAAACAGCACTGATCTCGCAAGATGTCAAGACTCCCTCAAGAGTTTCAGGGCTTCCTGTTCCAAGGCAATGTAGAAATACCCCTCAAAATATCCTTTCTTGTGGTCATTTAATGCCTCTCTCTGCTTTCAATCTTGACCAGAACCAGGAAGAACAGAGCCACACAAACATAAAACATAGGAGGAAGAGTGCTCTGAGCATTTAAATCTCAATATAGGATTGACAATCTGAGATCTGACTGTACATTTAAGGTGCTTATTTTATCCAAACCAGTGTACCGCTTCCTAATCAAGGTAGAGAAACTAAAAAAAGTAAGCACAGGAATGATCTAGGTTTACTGGGTCCTGTCTCAGCTGGACTTAATAACTGAGATCCCTTCCAGCCCTACATTCCTATGGTACTACATAGGCTGCAACAATTATGCTGTATAAGCTAAAATAGCATGACCTAAGGGTAGACTTGGAGTTTCTCTTGATTTCATGTTAGACCAAGGGCTGGCCCAAGTATACCCAAACACTTCATTCAAAACATTATGCCCATTTTCTGTGTAAATTAGAAGTAGAAAGATTGTGGTATTTAGCAATTGGTCATTATTCCCTTTTATTTGACAAACTTTTGAAGCAAATTTTAGCCTATGGATTGTACATGAAACCCTGTTGTGGCCAATGGGAGATTTCCTGTTGATTTCTGTAGCTTTTAGGTCAGGCCCTACGACTGTATCTAGTGAGTATGCTGGCTAGCTGCAGTAAATACTGCAGCATATACTTTAAATACAAGACATAATAAAATGCTGTTTTTTAAAACAAAGTTACTGTAGAAGTCTTTGTACGGGCTCTTTAATTTCTTCCCAAATCAGTCTATAAACATCCGTATGTTCCGAAGCACCCATATTTTCAGACAGGTAGTTTGGACATCTTTAATATTATTCATGTGGTGTCAAATAATGCAATGAAGTCTTGCTATAATCCAGGCTTGGGCAAACTTTTTGGCCCAAGGGCCACATCGGGGTGCGAAACTGTATGGAGGGCCAGGTAGGGAAGGCTGTGGCTCCCCAAACAGCCTGGCCCCCGCCCCATCCCACTTCCCGCCCCCTGACTGCCCCCCTCAGAACTCCTGACCCATCCAACCCCCGCTACTCCTTGACCCCTGACCACCCCCCTAGGACCCTACCCCCTATCCAATCCCCCCTGCTCCTTGACCCCAACCGCACCCCCAGGACCCAACACCCTATCCAACCCCTCTGCTCCCTGTCCCCTGACTGCCCCAACCCCATCCACTCCTCTACTTCCCAACAGGCCCCCCAGGGACTCCCACACCTATCCAACCCCCCAACCCATTCCACATCCTCTGACTGCCCCCCCACAACCCCTGACCCATCCAACTCCCCCTTCTCCTTGTCCCCTGACTGCCCCCTTCCAGGGCCCCCCACCCCTAACTAACCCTCGGGACCCTACCCCCTATCCAACCCCCCCGGCTTCTTGTCCCCTGATTGCCCTGACCCCATCCACACCCTCACCCCCTGACAGGCCCCCCAGAACCCCACTCCCTACTAGCCAACCCCCCCTGTTCCCCATACCCTGCCTCCCGCCCAAACCTCTGCCCCATCCAACCACCCCCTGCTCTCCGTCCCCTGACTGCCCCCTGGGATCTCCTGCCCCTTATCTAACCCAGAGTGGCAGGACTGGCTTAGTGGAAAGCCTGGGAGGTGGGTGGGCACAAGCTATGCTGCCAGCGCAGCGGTATAACTACACAGGATGGGGAACAGCAGGGGAGGGGCCGGGGACTAGCCTCCCCGGCCGGGAGCTCAAGGGTCAGGCAGGACGGTCCTGCGGGCCGTAGTCTGCCCACCTCTGCTTTAATGGGTAGCTCCATAAATTATACCAGAGCAGGAACTTAGTCTTACCTGCACAACTGGCTTAGCAGAAATTTAGTTCTGTTTTTCATTCATGAATCAGTTCTGTTGATTAATTATATGGTTCTTGTTTGTCCTATTTCTTCCTTCCACCCTGCCCCCCATCAAGTCATGTACAGATAAAGTCTCACAAAACACAAGGAGTGTTGATTTTCATTAATTTCATTTGTGTAATTTACATGGGCAAAAACATGATTTTTCTTATTACAGATCTGGACATTAAATGTCAATGGAACATAGCTCAATTATGTATTTTAATATGTTGTAAATAGGAAAATACAAACTAGTATGTTAATGTTACTGTAGATCATTGAAGTAAATACTGAGGCAGAACTGGACATTTGGTGAAATCCATAGTCATTCCTTATTCTTTATATGCATTTTTAGGGGCTATAAATGCAAAGTTAGAACAAAATGAAGCCATGTCAGTCTATTTGCGCTTTTCCTCTTGGTAGATTTCAAGCTGTTTAAGTGAGGTTCAAACTGCAAACAGTCCAAATCTTACAAAGCTAGGCAAAATCATTGGTTTAATGAAGGATTCAGTGCAGAAAGTTTGATCTAAATTTGAGGAACTAAAAATACATTTCCCCCCAAACCAGAAGTTCAGCTAATGAACTATATCAAGAGGGTGCAGTTAATAGGTAATGCCATAAGGTCAGGGTAAGCCAGCGGTTTAGTCCTAGACTAGAAGCCCCTACCCACTTCACTTTTTCTAACCTCCTGCAGCACATTTCAACCTATTTATAGTCTGTGCAAGACTCTCTTAAAGGAGTGAGAGCTCAGTAAGTGGTTTTACCAAGCAGAGACACAAGTCTCCCCTCTTGCGGACTGAAAAGTGCAGAATTCACTGATCAGGTGGGAACTCAAGTTTATCTGTGATTTTTGCCAAATCATCACACAGGTAGGGCTAGGTCTCAGAATCAGGTTTGCATAGTTGTTCTTTAATTCTTACAGTGACTCATTTCAGAGGTATATACCAATGGTTGCAGACACAAATAGGAGCCATAGAGCCAGATACTGCACAATGACACAACCCCCTATTTCCCCTCTTCTCACCCAGTATCACATTTCATTTGTCTGAACTGCTGTCATGTTATTTCCTCTTAAGTTTGATCTGATCCTCAAAGCAATATCAGCAACCTTATCATGAAGCGGGAAAGCACATGCAAGACTATTAATTGTTATAATTAATTGCTAATTATAATATTGTCAAGCAAATAATTTCTCAGTCTTACACATATCTGTCTTACACACAATAAATGTTGCTCATATGATGTCTATCAGACTGTTGGATAATTTCCAAAGGAAAGTAGAAAATATAATGTAAAGGAACAAATCAATGTTATTAGAGGGGAAATAAAGGTCTTCACCATCTCTAATTTATATCATTTCATCTGGGGGCTGAAAAAAGTACTGGGGGACAATACTCAAATTATCATGGTTAGGAAAGAAATGTTACTGGATGGCCTTGATAGTATATAATTGAATTTTACATGTGAGAAAACAGGACAGTAGTAATGATGCCATTTCCATGCCAAAAAAAAAAAAAATAGGGAACCAGAATCTGTAATCTCAAGAAGTTATGAAAAGTAAAAATCATATGGCAGTGCTTACTTTTTCCTTTCACACTCCCCTCTGGAAACCACGGATATGTATAGCCACTGGTTTAATTAGAATTAAACTGGACTGCTATTGATTGACAGGAATTCACTTGCCCTCTATAGATTAAACAGAGTTGGTCAGATGAGCATTCCATCCCCCAGAATAACTTGTTTTCTCCTACATCCACATGCCTGAATGTACTCATCAGTTTGCTTACTGTGGTAGGAGGAATCTGCATTTGCAACTATGTTGCATCATTTTTTATTGTTATTGAACCCTGTGTGTGTCAGTGCCTTGGCAAACAGTTTTGCTGAAAACGTGAGGCATTCTACTAAACTAGAACGAAGTCACGTAAAGGCCTGCTTTCTCTTTCCCAATGAAAGGCATCAGAACAAAGTGGACATAGATGGTAAAACTCATTAGTTTGTAATGGCTTTCACATTATCAATACTGCCTTAGGATGATACGCAGCATCTTCCACAGTACACTATTATTTTTAGATTCTACAGCTCATGAACATTGTGATGTTGGAAAAATTAGCTGGATATATTGCTGCTCCCGGTAATATCTCTGTCTGAAGTAAAGGCCTTGTCCATTAAATCTCTGATTTTCTTTCTTTCGTCCATGATATAAGCAAGAGAATGCCTCTGACAGCAATGTAATTCAAACAAGCTGAGAGCACCTCCAAGTAATTGGGGTAGCTTGTACACTGTAGAATCCAGTGAATCAGAATAGTATGGAGAGAGAATGAAAGGAAGAAAAGACGACCCAGGAAGCAGGAACATGGCTGTCTAGCTTGGTATTGATATACTGAGGCAATACAGTGATGTGTTTAAATTACTAAAGGCACAAGCCACAATTTTCATACGTACATACCTACAGTTAGTTGGGCACCTGTGGAATGGGCAGAGTGGAAGAGGTGTCCATCAGCACAGTTGTAGTGGACCATGTTGGGTGAGGTAACCATACTTCAGGATAAGGAATGTGTGCTTAGAGGGGAGGAGGCGGTGATGGTTTGGAATGTCCTGGCTTTTGACAGTTTAACACTGCAAGTTAGCATTTTTTAAAACATAAAATTGGAATTCAATCTCTAGGATTTGATGAATAAAAATAAAAAAAGACTAGACTATCAGAATGCCTTACTTTATGCATTTTATGAGGCATGTGAAGGAGGACCCTTCTCCTGTGTAGTTTTACTCTACTAAATACTGAGAGATTGGGCCAAGACCTCTGATGATAGAACTGGCTGGGAATTTTCCATCAAAATGGTTTTTGAACCAAAAATATAAATAAATAAATAAGCAAGCAGCTTCCACACAATCAAAATTTTCCACAGGAAAGTTTCTCTTTTTCTGAATTTTTTTATTTTCTTTTGAAAAAAACTGAAATGGAATGTGTGTCTGGGCTGGTTCAACCTGAATCAAAATATTTCGGTTTGTTGAGCCATCCTGAAACGTTTTGTTTTAGATCCAATTTAACTTCATCATTGTTGTTGCATTAGCTCATAGCTGTAGCTGTAGGTCAGTTGTAGTGTCTGATACTCCTATTCACTCCTCTCAGTTGGAGTCCATCTCCAGAGACTACATCTCCAATGATGCAAAATGGTCTCCATTCTGACTAACCCATGTGGTGCTTTATGGGAATCACAAGTGCTGGTGCATCATAAGATATATATACTCCAGCAAAGGTGCTCAGCTCACAGAGAAGCATAGGACATTACATAAAGGAACTACAACTGCAGCATATGAAAGGTTTCAAAAACTGAATCGGAACATTTTGAGTCAAGAATATCAAAACAGTTCATTTTGATCAAGATTCCCAAAACAAAATATGTTTCACCACTTTTGATTTAAAATTTTTAGAACTTTTCATTCCAATAAAATTTGATATTTCAACTTGGAATTTCCTACAGGATGGAAATTCTGATTTATGATCGCGTGGAAGGGCTCATGCACAAATAATAAATGTGCACCAAATAAGGCAGGAGCTTACCTGAAGCCCTGCCTTGTTCATTACACACTATACAAAATACACATTGTGAATAAAATTCACCTTGGTGCAGATGGGCAGCTCCATGGCTGTGGAACATTTAAATCCCACTTGATCCCAGGGCCAAATTTCCAATTAGGCACGTGTCTAGGGACATGAGCATTCTAGGGGTGCTTAAAAGTGAGTTAAAAGTTTCATTTTTTATGGAAAACATGAAGGTCCACTGTAGGCAGGGGGCTCTGAAGATGCTGTGCCTAGGGGCGCGTAAAGTGTAAATCCGGTGCTGCTTGAGCTTTAAAAATACTGGATTTGAGTGGTTCATAAATCTTGCATTGGCCTTCTGCACAGGGGGAATTTCATGAAGTATGTGTGGTAAGTGAACCTCAAGAAGTCCTGCCTTTTGATCTGCATCATCTTCTGAGCCCTGACTTAAACTATACATTAAAGGTGTGCCATGAATAGAGGTGAGATGAATAAGACCAGGCATCGTACATCGTACAAAATACACTTTTTTTTAATTATTAAGGGATTCAATCTGCTTCTCCCAATGTAAACATGCTTAATACCATAGAGGCATCTAAGTGGTTAGGTAGGACCAAATACTTTTGATGCTCTCTTTAATCATCACAAAGGAACAATAAAGGGCACAAACAATTTTTTTACTTTGTGTACCATTAACCCAAACAGGGTCTGACAATTGTATTTAAATCAATCTAATCATATGATTGTAACGTTATAAGAGATAAAACACCCTTACATATGTTGGTCACAAAGTATGGCCAACATTTTCCCACCCTGAGCAAAACCCAATTAAATTGACTTTGTTCAGTGGTTTTTGTAGGGGTTGGGAGAATAGAATCCATGTACAGGCTGCACAGCCATTCTGTAAGTACTGGTCTCCACAACCAACCTACTTCCCAACTCTTAGCCCTGGTCTACACTATAAGTTTAGGTCCAATTTAGCAGCATTAGATTGATTTAACCCTGCACCCGGCCACACAATGAAGCCTTTTTGTTGGCTTAATGGGCTCTTAAAATCGATTTCTGTACTCCTCCCCAACAAGGGGATTAGCGCTGAAATAGACATCGCTAGGTTGAATTTGGGTTAGTGTGGATGCAATTTGACGGTATTGGCCTCCGGGAGTTATCCCACATTGCTCCATTGTGACCACTGTGGACAACACTCAACTCGGATGCACTGGCCAGGTAGACAGGAAAAGCCCCGCAAACTTTTGAATTTCATTTCCTGTTTGGCCAGTGTGGCGAGCTCATCAGCAGAGGTGACCATGGAGTCCCAGAATTCCAAACGAGCTGCAGCATGGACCAAATGGGAGGTGCTGGATCTGATCGCTGTATCGGGAAATGAATCTGTGCTATCAGAACTCCATTCTAAAAGACGAAATGCCAAAATATTTGAAAAAAAATCTCCAAGGTCATGAAGGACAGAGGCTATAACAGGGACCCACAGCAGTGCTGCATGAAACTTAAGGAGCTTAGGCAAGCCTACCAAAAAACCCAAGAGGAAAACGCCTGCTCAGGGTCAGAGCCCCAGACATGCCGCTTCTATGATGAGCTGCATGCAATTCTAGGGGGTGCCCCTACCACTGCCCCACCCCTGTACGTGGACTCCAAGGGGGGAGTCTCACGCAACCGGGATGAGGATTTTGGGGATGAGGAAGATTATGAGGAGGGGGAGGTTTAAGATAGCGCACACCAGGCAAGTGGAGAAACCGTTCTCCCCGAAAGCCAGGAAGTGTTTATCACCCTGGATCCAATACCTGCCCAACCCGGGCTCCCGGACCTTGAAGGAGGAGAAGGCAGCTCTGGTGAGTGTACCTTTGTAAATATAATACACTGTTTAAAAGCAAGCATGTTAAATGATTAATTTGCCCTGAAGATTTGGGATGCATTCATGGCCAGCACAGCTACTGGAAAAGTCTGTTAACATGTCTGGGGATGGGGCGGAAATCCTCCAGGGACATCTCAATGAAGCTGTCCTGGAGGTACTCCCAAAGCCTTTGCAAAAGGTTTCTGGGGAGGGCAGCCTTATTGTGTCCTCCATGGTAGGACACTTTACCACACCAGGCCAGAAGCATGTAGTCTGGAATCATTGCATAAGAAAGCATGGCAGCGTGTGGTCCCGGTGTTTGCTGGCATTCAAACAACATCCGTTCTTTATCTCTCTGTGTTAGCCTCAGAGAGTGATATCATTCATGGTCACCTGGTTGAAATAGGGGAATTTTATTAAGGGGACATCAGAGGTGGCCGTTTCTGCTGGGCTGTTTGCCTGGGGTTGAAAAGAATTCATCCCCGCTGTTAGCCACGCGGTGGGGTGATAGGTGAAACCCAAAAACATCAGCACCTCCTTTTAAATGGCCAATGTGTCTTTTTCAATTTTAATCTCCTTTTTTCCTCCCGCAGCTGCAAACGTTTCAATGCTGCGACTAGCATCTCCGACCCAGAGGCTAGCACAGATAAGAAGGCCAAAAAAAATGCACTCGCGATGAAATGTTCTCTGAGCTCATGCAGTTCACCCAAACTGAAAGAGCCAGCAGAATGCGTGGAGGCAGACAATGGCAGAGTCCAGGAAAGCACAAAATGAACGCGAGGACAGGAGGGATGCACGAGATGATAGATGGCTGGAGCAAGAGAGAGGTGGCAGTAGCGTGATGAAAGGAGGCAGCATGCAATGCTGAGGCTACTGGAGGATCAGACTGATATGCTCCGGCATATGGTTGAGATGCAGGAAAGGCAGACCGCCACAGCAGCCCCTGTGTAACCAACCGCCCTCCTTTTCCCCATGTTCCATAGCCTCCTCACCTAGACGCCCAAGAACGTGGGTGGGGGGCCTCTGGGCACCCAACCATTCCACCCCAGAGGGCTGCCCAAGCAACAGAAGGCTGGCATTCAATAATTTTTGAAGTGCAATGTGGCTGATCCTTCCCTCCTCCCCTCATCCACCACCTCACCTGGTGCTTCCCTCCTCTCCATCCCTCCTGGGCTACCTTGGCAGTTATCCCCCTATTTGTGTGACGAATTAATAAAGAATGCATGAATTTGAAACAATGACTTTATTGCCTCTGCAAGTGGTGATCGAAGGGGGGGAGGGGAGGGCGGCTGGCTTACAGGGAAGTAGAGTGAACCAAGGGGGTGGGTTTTCATCAAGGAGAAACAAACAGAACTGTCACACCATAGCCTGGTCAGCCATGAAACTGGTTTTCAAAGCTTCTCTGATGCTCAACGCGCCCTGCTGTGCTCTTCTAACTGCCCTGGTGTCTGGCTGTGTGTAATCAACGGCCAGGCGATTTGCCTCAACTTCCCACCCTGCCATAAACATCTCCCCTTACTCTCACAGAGATTGTGGAGCACACAGAAAGCAGTAATAACAATGGGAAGATTGGTTTTGTTGAGGTCTAACCCAGTCAGTAAACTGCGCCAGTGCGCTTTTAAACGTCCAAATGCACATTCTACTACCATTCTGCACTTGCTCGGCCTGGAGTTGAACAGCTCCTGACTACTGTCTAGGCTGCCTGTGTATGGCTTCTTGAGCCATGACATTAAGGAGTAGGCTGGGTCCCCAAGGATAACTATAGGCATTTCAACATCCCCAACAGTTATTTTCTGGTCTGGGAATAAAATCCCTTGCTGCAGCTGTTCATACAGACCAGAGTTCCTGAAGATGCGAGTTTCATGAACCTTTCCCAGCCATCCCACGTTGATGTTGGTGAACCATCCCTTGTGATCCAACAGTGCTTGCAGCACCATTGAAAAGTACCCCTTGCGGTTTATGTACTGGCTGCCTTGGTGGTCTGGTCCCAAGATAGGGATATGCGTTCCATCTATCTACCACAGTTAGGGAATCCCATTGCAGCAAAGCCATCCGCTATGACCTGCACATTTCCCAGAGTTGCTACCCTTGATAGAAGCAGTTCAGTGATTGCATTGGCTACTTGCATCACAGTAGCCCCCACAGTAGATTTGCCCACTTCAAATTGATTCCCAACTGACCGGTAGCTGTCTGGCATTGCAAGCTTCCAGAGGGCTATTGCCACTCGCTTGTGAACTGAGAGGGCTGCTCTCATCTTGGTATTCTTGTGCTTCAGGGCAGGGGAAAGTAAGTCAAAGTTCCATGAAAGGGCCCTTAAGCATGCAAAAGTTTTGCAGCCACTGGGAATCATCCCAGATCTGCAACATTATGCAGTCCAACCAGTCTGTGCTTGTTTCCCAGGCCCAGAATCGGCATTCCACAGCATGGGCCTGCCCCATTGCCACCAGGATGACCAAATTGCAGGGGCCCATGCTTTGAGAGAAGTCTGTGTCCATGCCCTCATCACTCTCATCAGCGCGCTGCCATAGCCTTCTCGCCTGCTTTTGCAGGTTCTGGTTCTGCATATACTGCGTGATAATGCGTGAGGTGTTTACAGTGCTCATAACTGCTGCGGTGATCTGAGCGGGCTCCATGCTTGCCATGATATGGTGTCTGCAGGAGAGCAGGGTTGCAGGGGAAGCAGTGGTTGGATGACCAGTTTTGCAGACCTACTGCACCGTCTGCTGCCAGGACACAACAGCTGAGTGGGCTGCACACTTACCGTGGTATGGCAAGACAAGCGCAGCCGAGCAGAGTTGCAGCGGAAACGGCGCTGAGAGATGACCAGGAGAGCAGAGGGCCAGCGGAAGCGGTGGATCATGACTGTCATATAGAGGACCTGCAAGGTGGATTCATAGCATCAGGAGAGCAAAGTGGCAGCAGAAGCAGTGGTTCAATGACAACGGGTAGCAGTCCTACTGCACCGTCTGCTGAAAGCAATATGGTGCCCACACGGAAAAAAGACAGGAAACGATTGTCCACTGTTTCTTTCATGGAGGGAGGGGCGACTGACAACATGTACCCAAAACCACCCGCGACAATGTTTTTTCCCCATCAGGCATTGGGAGCTTAACCCAGAATTCCAATGGGCGGCAGAGACTGTGGGAACTGAGGGATAGCTACCCACAGTGCAGCGCTCTGAAAGTCGATGCTAGCCTTGGTACTGTGGACACACTCCGCGGATTTAATGAGTTTAGTGCATTAGTGTGGGGACACACACAATCGACTGTATAAAATCGCCTTCTAAAAAAATCAACTTCTATAAATTCAACCTAATTTCGTAGTGTAGACACACCCTTAGCGTGTGGGTAGCGTGACTGCTGAACCTCAGGAATTATGAATGCACTGGCCAAACCCTTTACCAGGCACCAAAATCCATCCCTGTGATTGAAGGTGATGCTTCCACAAAACACAGCTGAACAGCACAGGGAGAGGTGCTCACCCCTGTAGCTTGCCTTCCTCCCTCCATCTTTCAGGATGCCTATAGGTGGGTTTATAGAGGATTTGGACTCTTACGTGCCAGGGCATCCAGCCAGCCATGTGTTATCTCTTATATAGGTAATCCTCAAAGTATCTTTATTAATGCATTTGTATCTCTTTTATATATGCCACAGTCCTGCTTAATCTAAATTAAATGCACATATGGAAACTAATTTCAGGCATTACTGAGAAGCTTAAGATAAAGACTTTAAATTGCAAATGCATTTATTCAGTTTTGAAATATTTCTTCCTCGTCTAAAACTAAATGATTCTTTTACAGGTGCCAGTGAGCAGAAAGATAACCACTGTACCATCTGACTCCTATATTTACTGGGTGTTACTATAATCTTTTGTATGGAAAAAGCTAGCCTACTTATATCAACCAGTAAAATGCATGTTTTAAGTTACCCTGTAATCTGGGCCTGTTGGAATCTGACCTGGATGCAACAGAATGGGAAATTAGGGAGAAAATGTCAAGACAGAGATTTTATATTTTCTTAAAAATTGCTAGTGTTCATTGTGTCAGATGGATGTGCCTTAAAAGAAAAGTTCATTACAGGTAAATACATCTGAGGAGAAACAGAATTCACATATAACAATACTGACAGCTGATCATGTACAGCATTGTCAAAATAATAACAGGTGATTACAATTTGTTTTGTCATTTAAAAAGTATTAGCCAGTCAATCTCAGAGACTAGATTCATACTAAAAACTGTTTCAATTGTCAAAAAAAAAAAATGGGACACCTCTGAGAGCTGCATGCCTGTGTGCTGTGTATTTGACGTGGTTTAGATTATTTCACTACTCAGTTGACTAGTTGGGGGACTGATGTGTATTTGAGATCACTTCTCAAATTATCTTGTTAAAATACTTCAAATACTATCAGCTTATGGCCCAAAAAGTAGATTGTGAAGATCCTTCCCTTCATGATTTGATCAGTAGTGAGATAGTTAATAATTTAGACATTGAAGAGGATACCCCACTGACAGACATGGAACAGTCCATATCTCTCACAGCTATTTTAGGCTTTCAGTAATGCAAGTAGGCATTACTCCATTGTTTACACTTTTCTCAAGTTTGTAGGTTCTCTCTACAACCATATTGGCCAGATAATTACTTCTTTTTAATGAAAGCTAAGATTCTCAAGAGCAAGATGACAGCTTTAAAAAAAAAGCTGGGAGAAAAAAGAGGAGTGGGTTAACTGAGCTGGCATGCCACATACCCCATCAAACCCTGACTTCCCAGAATAGCTCATCAGCACTGACTGTCACTACTAGGGTAGCCAGGACTTTCTGGAACTAGAATCTTCCTCAAATGAGCAATTTGTGGAAAGATTTTACAGTGAGATTGCCATTATATCATTAGTACATTCTATAGATATTGAAGTAACGGCAACTGAAACTTTCCCTCTTTTAGATCAACAAAAATTCTGACTTGCAAAATGTCAAATCCTATGAGTCGTTCTAAGCATTTGCCACTTGCATTCCTTTCTATGGGAGTTGCAGATGCTCAGCACCTCTCAGGATTTGGCCTTATGTTATCATCAACATGAGCAGAAAGTTGATTCACTACTAAAGAACAACATCTGTATATTGCTACTGTAGTGATTGTGCAATTCAGAGGAAAGAAAATATTGTACAGAGGAAAAACTGTGCTAATATAAACCAGATCCTGATTTCCTGTAAAAGCCCATCACTTATATTAAAGGTTTATTGATTTGTAAATATCAATTAAGCACATCACTAAGTTTGACCAAAGCAATTTTGATTAATCCAGTGAGAATTAATCCAATTAGAGCTAGTCAAATAATAAAATATGTACTTGTAAATAATTTAATCTATGATTGATTGGCTGGGGTGAGGGGGAGAGAAATGGGACCAATAAGATAGTCCAAAAATACACAGGGAATTTCTCCAAAGCTCCTTCAACACTATAATTAACTAATTACTTATTTGATGAAAATGCCAAAATTTGTCAATTTGAAGTGTCTTGTAGCTGTGCTGGTCCCAGAATACAAGAGAAAAAAAAAGTAGGTAGGGGGATATTTTATTGGATCAACTTCTGTTGGAGGAAGATGCATGTTTTCAAGCTACACAGATCAGTGGAAGTGTAGTGCAGTAATCAGTAGAGTCATTTGTAGGATTCCACTGTTTAAGCGAATCAGATAGTAATCAAACCTGCGGACAAAGGGAGCACTATTGTAAGTCCTTAATCATGATGAGTAGGTCAAAGAGGCAGACAGACAACTGTCTTATTCCACCTAAAGAAGAGCTCAGCGTAAGCAGGAAAGCTTGTCTCTCTCACCAACAGAAGTTGGTTCAATAAAAGATCTCACCTGCTGTCATAAATATAAAGGGAAGGGTAAACCCCTTTGAAATGCCTCCTGGCCAGGGGAAAGCTCCTCTCACCTGTAAAGGGTTAAGAAGCTAAAGGTAACCTTGCTGGCACCTGACCAAAATGACCAATGAGGAGACGAGATACTTTCAAAAGCTGGGAGGAGGGAGAGAAACAAAGGGTCTCTGTCTGTCTATATGCTGGTTTTTGTCGGGGATAGACCAGGAATGGAGTCTTAGAACTTTTAATAAGTAATCTAGCTAGGTATGTGTTAGATTATGATTTCTTTAAATGGCTGAGAAAAGAATTGTGCTGAATAGAATAACTATTTCTGTCTGTGTATCTTTTTTGTAACTTAAGGTTTTGCCTAGAGGGGTTCTCTATGTTTTGAATCTAATTACCCTGTAAGGTATCTACCATTCTGATTTTACAGGGGGGATTTCTTTATTCCTATTTACTTCTATTTCTATTAAAAGTCTTCTTGTAAGAAAACTGAATGCTTTTTCATTGTTCTCAGATCCAAGGGTTTGGGTCTGTGGTCACCTATGCAAATTGGTGAGGCTTTTTATCCAACATTTCTCTGGAAAGGGGGGGTGCAAGTGTTGGGAGGATTGTTCATTGTTCTTAAGATCCAAGGGTCTGGGTCTGTGGTCACCTAGGCAAATTGGTGAGGCTTTTTACCAAACCTTGTCCAGGAAGTGGGGTGCAAGGTTTTGGGAAGTATTTTGGGGGGAAAGATGTTTCCAAACAGCTCTTCCCCAGTAACCAGTATTTGTTTGGTGGTGGTAGCGGCCAATCCAAGGACAAAGGGTACCTTTGTACCTTGGGGAAGTTTTGACCTAAGCTGGTAAAGATAAGCTTAGGAGGTTTTTCGTGCAGGTCCCCACATCTGTACCCTAGCATTCAGAGTGGGGAAGGAACCTTAACACCTGCATTCTCTAACCACCTACTATAAAGGCTCAAAGATGACCCTATACACACCAACAATTCACACAGGAATTAAAGATACCATGAAATTTTTCCCCAAATAAGTCCAAGCAAAACACTCTACAATGTCTTCTGCCATCAACCCACCTCAGGGGCCTTATACATGCTTCCCAAAATACACAAGCAAGGGAAGCCATCATATTTGACCAGAGCACTCTTACTGAAGGAATATCAGGACTCAAAGAAACCATTTTCAAACCACTCACCAGGCAAAGGGCCAGCTTCCTCCAAGACAGTACAGACTTCCTCCAGAAATTGCAACATTAACAACCTTCCCTAGGACACCATTCTTGACATCATGGATATCACCTACCTATACACCAACATCCCTCACACCAAGACGGCATCATTCCTGCCTAAAATACCAACCAAAAAAACATACAACACTCAGGAATCCACCCTAAATACATCCACTTCATTCTCACCTACAGCACCTTCACATTTAACAATTCTTTGTTCAAACTACAGGAACAGCCATGGGTACTAGGATGGCTTGCCAATATGCCAATCTCTTCAGGGGCCACAAGGAAGAATTTATAGAAAAATGCACTATGAAACCCTTATTTATGATGTTTTCATCCTCTAGACAGATGACCTAAACTCCATCAGATTAATATAACAACTTCAACAACCACCCCCCATCCATTAAGCCATCTCTAAGACATTCCCACAGTATCAACTTCCTGGACATCACAATTAGCTTAACAATAAAACCCTACAAATGGCTATATACAAGAAACCCACCAATCACTACACTTATCTTCACAGATCCAGCAGCCACTCGGATGCATCCAAAATATGTTATCTACAGGAAGGCACTCGCATCTCAGAATTTGCTTCAAATTAAAAAAAAGTCTGGGATATGCACCTAAACATGCTTGAAACTACCTTCACTCTCCACCAGAGAAATAGATCACATCATGAAAAAGACCACTCAAATAACCCAGGAGAACCTGCTTCAACACAGAAAATAACCCACTGACTGCACACTGCTAACTGTCACTTACCACTCCACACTGGAATCCACTGAAGGTATCAAACAATTACAACCCATATCTACATTAAACAAGCTCCTCACACATGAGGACGCACCAACACAGAGCAGCACCAGACCCTTCCAGAACAGATGCAAAACCTCCAGTCACAGCAATACTATTATGATCAATACCCTCCAGAATTCACCTTTCAAGATTGATGGGTTTTACATATGCTTATCCAACATTTGGTGTACTTTATCCAGGGCATCAAATGTTCCAACAACAATTATGTGGGTGAAATCAGACAATCACTACACTCAGATGAACTCACCCAGAAAAATGATAAACAGAAACACTGTATCACCAAAGGTGAACACTTTTCATGAAGTGATCACTCCGTATCGGATCCTTCAATACTTGTCCTCAAAGGAAACCTGGCACAGAAACAGGCAAGCTGGGAACTTAAATTCCTAACTCTGCTAAACACCTAAAACCCTGGTGTTAACATGGACACTGTTTTTATGGCTCATTACAATTTGTAACACACACACTGCCTGCCATCTTTAATTCCCCTCTTCAAACACTTTATACATAATAATTTAAACCCCAGTTGCCCACTTCATTTCAACTGACTGCTTTCAACATTTTATCCCATCTATTTAATGTGTCCCAACTTGTATTTAGCTCAGGCACTCTGCTTCCTTCCACATACCTGAAGACCTCTGTGTAGCTCAAAAGCTTGTACCTTCCACTTATTACATTTATGAAAGGAGCCAACTTTTGTTAGTATAGTTGAGTTTTAACTGTGTCCACTCTATATGCATTTATTAAAATGTACCAGTACGAGTCAAATGTGCTCTGCCAGCTAGCCCTCCACCTACTACATTGATTACTCTCTCACTGCTATGCTATTGTGGTCCCCTCCCAAAAGGCCTTTTATGGGCCTTCCACAGCACAAAAAATAGGCACAGATTTGGATTTTGTTTTGTCCAGGGGGAAGTGAGCAAAACAACTTCCTTCTGGGTTCCCTGTTCCTGCTTGTAAATTCCATCTCAAGTATGCTACAATGCTGTTATAAAATGGATCAACATCAGACAGCAGAAACTAAAAAGAAAAAAAAACACCCCACAGTGGGCTAGATCTTCAGCTGGGGTAAGTCGGCATAGCTGCATGCAAGTCAATGGACCCATGCCAATTTATATCAGTGGAGGGCATCATTTTTTCTATTTAAAGAGAACTTGCATTTAACTTTCCTTGGCTATAGGATTTTATTCCCTTTCTCTCTCATTTGACGTGTTTGAAGTCTTCTCAATTACACCAAGATTAATAGGTTTTATTTCCTTGGTTGTGTCTTATTTCTTTCTCCTGCTTCACCCCACCCCTCCCCCCCCGCCCAACACCCAAATTTTAAATGTTCTACTACCATCCAGGAAAAGTAACCAGATCTAACTGAGCGTTTTCATCTTTATGTATCCATTTCCTCCTTCCAACTCCAATTTACATTTACATTGGTGGTTGGTGTGGGTTTAAGTCCTTTTTAATTTAAATTGTGTATTCTGTTCCAACCACTACTATTTCTAGGCAGATTCATGCATCAAATATCTACAAAGACAGGAATATAAATTTGCCTTGGTATGACTATTTCTAGGGCACATTCATGCATTAAATTTCTTCATTACAATAATATAAAATTGCCATGGAACTAGCCACTTGGCTATTTTTAAAGCCATCCTGTTGAAGTGATATGCATTAATCCCCTTTTCTCTATCAAAGTGAACTTTGTTAATTAAGTGCCTTCCAATTCTCTGTTTGGGTATATTTCAGACTTATGGCAACAAAGCTGATGTACGTTCATGGTTTTCTCGGCTACTATAAACTGCTGTATGCCTGCTGTACAAACGTGCTCTGATCCAAAGCCCATAAAAGACAATGGGAGTCTGCATTGATTTCACTAGGCTTTGGGTCAGACTCTCACTTCATGGAGTGAAAATTCCCCAGATTTCTAGGAAAAAACAGAAAACCCTGAGGAATGACTAGAATGCTCATTGACTAAAGTGATTTGAGATTTTTACCTGTTAGTAAAAACTAGCATAGTATGTATTTGTGTATGCATTGCTGTATTCACAAAGCAATTTCATTGCAGATTAATTTGAGAACCACAGAGAAAGTAGGAATAGTCATGAAAAAATATGCTGTAATGCAACATCAAAAGGGCTAGAAAACTAAAAGCTACATTGACAAATGGACACTTAGAGTGCCTGTTACAGATTAAAGGTTTATGTGAAGTTACATGAAGCTGGAGTCTGAAGGAGGGAAAAGTGAATGCAATATTATAAGGTTTCACGGCTTTTAAAAAGTTAGAGAAAATGCTGCTCAGTAGAAGGTCAAATACTGAAACTGTCAAAACTACTTTGTTCATTTTATACTTTATTAAATCCCAGTATACGAAAAACAAGAAGATCAAATTAGAACTATTTTTTTTTAAAAAAAGGACTGGACCTGAATTAACGGACTTGACCACTGTAGCTATAGAAATGAAACAAAAATACTCAATTGTTATAATTGCTCTTAAGTGTGATCAAGTAATTCACTACCAAAACCAAAAATGCTGGAATAAGACTTCTAATCTTCCTCTGTCTTCTGAGATATTTGCCTCTGGCTGATTCTATTCACATTTTATTATGCCAAATGATCTCAAGTTGTAAAGTAGAGATTTAAACTTACTGTATTTCTTAGTTTCAGAGTAGCAGCCGGGTTAGTCTGTATCCGCAAAAAAAAAAAAAGGAGGACTTGTGGCACCTTAGAGACTAACAAATTTATTTGAGCGTAAGCTTTCGTGAGCTACAGCTCACTTCATCGAATGCATGCAGTGGAAAATACAGTGGGGAGATTTATATACACAGAGAACATGAAACAACGGGTGTTACCATCACTCTTATGACAATGTGTATGGTAACACCCGTTGTTTCATATTCTCTGTGTATATAAATCTCCCCACTGTATTTTCCACTGCATGCATTCGATGAAGTGAGCTGTAGCTCACGAAAGCTTACGCTCAAATAAATTTGTTAGTCTCTAAGGTGCCACAGGTACTCCTTTTTTGTATTGCTTAGGGTGCAATCAAACTTCAATGGGTACACGGAGCTGAGGGTTCACAAGGAACCGTACTTCCTTTTTGCTTCCATTGTGCAGGGATCCGTCAGAATAGCACCCTATAGAACAGATTTCCTTCTGAAACCAGCACAGTGCTGCTCCTAGTGGTGATATGCTGCATGGGCAGGACAGCTAAGTTGAAGAAGGAGAGACACCTCTGGGCTGAAACTTTCTGTGTTGCAGATCCTCAGGATCCAAGTGGTTTAGACACAACACAACACCATCTTCTCTATGAATCCTATATATCACTCACCCTGAGGCAAACACTCTAACAATAGAAACAGAGTTTTATTCCCTGCTCTGCTAGCAGCCTGCCATTTGACCTTGGGTAAGTGAACTTCGGTCTCTGTGCCTCTGTTTCTACTCCTAGCCTCTGTTTTGTCTACTTAGAGATAGTAAGCTTTTGGGGGAGGGACTGTCTCGCACTATACGTTGGTATAGGGCCTAACACAAAAGGCCCCTAATTTCAGTGAGTCTAAGTGCTACTGTAATACAAGTAAATAATAAATTACGGCCTTGAAAGATCTATTTTTTAAACGTTGCAAGTGATTAACGGGTCAATTATTTCAAAAGTTAATTTAAACAAATAAAGATGGACAAACCATTGTGGATAAGAACTAACCTGGAATGTCATCCACATATAAGTGTACAATAAAGGTTCCTTTCAGGCTTAAAAGTCTGGTTGACTTGTTATTTTGTTTTTATTTGGGCAGAGCACTCCTCTTCCTGGTTTTGGCTGGTACCAGAAATATAAGTATTTGGAAACCAGAAAGAAGGCTATTCTCATGGTACTTCCCACCCTGGAGAAATTAGAAATTTCAGGAAATTTTACAACTGTTCACAGAAGATTCAGTCTGATTTCCATGGCAAAAAAGGTCTCGATAAAAAAAACAAACAAAAAAACCCTTTGATGCTTCTCTGAAGCTACAGTCCTTTCCTAACTGCAGATCATACACCACCATAAGACGTATTAATGAGAAAAATCTTTACAAATTGTGTAGTAAGGAGCTCTTATAAAGAAATTAGTACAAATAGGTATTGTTAAAACAAAGCATTCCATTTATGACTGGCTAAATGCTGACAGTATTGTTCATTGATGCACGTGGACACCGAACGAGCCATGTTACCAGGCACAAGGAGCTTACAGCCTTAGACCAAGATTCTGCAAAGGACCCTTATGGAGTTCCACTGTAGTCATTGGAATTCCACTTGGACACAATGATCCACAAAATCAGACTGCTTTGCAGGGCTCAGGCCTAATTAACAAGCGACACAAGACATGAAAGGAATTGCTATTGAAATACTAAGAAAGGTTATTAGAATGCCTTTAATAATAAATAAATAATAATGATGGGTGGGTAACAGTATTTTTAGGGAGATGCCAAACATTTATCGGTTTTAAATATAGGAATTTTAAATTCATTTACAAACTATGTTAAAGTGCCACGGAGTTTAATACAAAACAAAGAGCATTTGTAAATGGAAATAGGCTAAAACCTCAGTGACAATTCAACATAAATCAACACACAGATGTTACAGGAAAGCACAGATTTCTTCTTTTATTGTGACTGTACCTGAAATTTTAGAATTCTCACAGGAAAAAGTCAGACACTTTAGGTGTTTTGTGTATTTAGTACTGTAAGCACTAAAAAGCTCTCCTTTAGAAGCTTTAAATTTCAAAATATCAAGCTCTGTCACCCACAGTTTGTCCAAATGAATGGCCCATTTCAAACAGCCAGAAAAGCATCAGATCTGATCTTTTAAAAACGAGGATTCAATTAGTGCTGCATTTGGTGGGGGGGGGGGAGGGATACAGTTCTTAAATATCTTTATTAGACCTATAAATGAGCAAATCCCATGCATCAGCCTCCCCTATCACCATTCCTGTGCATATGTTTTACAGCTCCTCATGCTGAGATTGACAAGGCTATTTCAGATCAAATCTAACTTACTCCAGAAGTTATGCTCACATAAAGGGGCCTTAAACTCAGAACATCCAGCCAGTGGAGGATCCTCCTTAAGGGAATGCATCTTGGCTAGGCCTGGGTTAAAGAATTTTGGGTCCCTGTGAACTATGGAACCCCCCTCCTTCACTCAAATTTAGCCCAGCTGCTCCCCTGCCTCCAATCATGATAGAGGGGCAGCCTGGCCAAACCTGAGCAGTGCTGCAATCCTGCACGACAGGACACAACACCACTTACTCAAATTTGGCCTGGTCATCCCTGCATCATGACAGAGGAGTGACCAGGCCAAAACTGAGTAGAGTTGTGATCCCATGTACCAGGTCGCAATGGCTCCAGTGGTTGGAGGCCCCCAGAGCTGAGGGCCCTGTGCAAGTGCACTGAGCATATCTTGGTTAATACGGGCCTGTTTTTAGCCAGCGTAATAGGTCCTACACCACTCCCCTTCCTTGATCCAATGCAGTGGGTTACAGGCAGAGGAAGAGAGGTACGGCCAGGGTATTCCTGCATGGTGGCAATCTTCAGCTACTGGAATGACCCTTGAGCCTTGGTAGCCAGTGCAAAAATAAGATAACTCCGACACTGCTGTAATTTACACCTTGGACCGAGGACTGACTCAAGTGGCTGGCTGGGTCCAGGATCAGGGAGAATGTAAAACAAAGTCCCTTAAAGTCACCTTTATCCCTAAACCCACAAACTGTGCCCCTAAACCGATAAGCTGTGCCAAACACAAGTCAGACACAGCCCTAGACGTTGCCCAACTGCCTCCATCAACAGAATTATCTATCTTCACTAAATCTAAATCATTGCATGTAACAGTATGAAGGAAAAAAGTCAACTTAGGGTAGCCAGCAAGGGGCGTCTGGTCTGGATGGGACTCTAATCTCTGCATGGGACCCAGAGCTCTGCACAGATACATTCCTTAATAGCCAGCAAGCTCTCTTTTTGCCTATCATAGCAGCTCTTAATGACTCCCCAAATGCTAAATAGAATTGTTATTTCAAAAATAAGTATATTATAAAAACAGAATACTTGGCTAGTATATTGTGTTTTCTTCTGAGATTATCAATGCATTTTATAAAAAAATAAATTTAGTTAGTATAGCTATTTCTAAAGTGCTTACTGCTGAGCTAAGGGTCATGATATCTCCTTTTTACAAAGGGGGAAGCTAAGTTAGAGGGAGGTTAAGGGTCTTGTCCTACATCGCTCATCAAGTCAGTACCATTCTCACAAATATAACCCGTCTCTCAGCATAAAGCATTATTTCCAGAGATATGTTTGTATATTTGCTTCAATACATGGGCAAAGGGAACCATTTTGGTGTTTGTCAGACCCTCAGTTGCATTAGCAGACACACTACCATACAATAAAGATGAGCCCTGGAATCAGACCAGTAACATATGTATTGTGAAGGGATACCTAAAGTTAAGTTGAAGAATCAGACTCTGACCTATTGCGTGTTCTCTGAAGGATGAAATGCATTTTTTGGCAGGGTAAAGAAGCAATAATTATTTGCTTTCTACCAACAGGTCCCTGTTCTTTGCTGCCAAGAATACCACTGAGAAGGTGAGCAAGGTATTATCTTTTATTGGACCAGCTTCTGTTGGCGAGAGAGACAAGCTTTCAAGCTTACACGGATCTCTAAGAGAAGCTTTTTAGAGCACTGTGTAAGCTCCAAAGCTTGTCTCTCTAACCAGCAGAAGCTGGTCCAATAAAAGATAATACCTTACCCATCTTGTCCCTCTAATATCCTGGGACCAACATGGCTACAACAATACTACATACAAGAATATCACTAATTTATTACAATGTAAACACAAACCTTATATGAATTTAAATGAAATCTGAATAATTTCTGGCTCCCTCCTCAATATGAACTGTTTGCAAAGGAAGAGTTAGAAATGGGGAGTTGTCAGGGCATGCAGGGGATTGGAAGCCCCAAGGAGAGATCCTGAAGCCATATTTCCCCCTGTGCATTGGCATCCTTGTAGAAGGAGACTTCACTGACCAGACAATGGCATGGGGGGTTCTAGGTTAACTCCCAGGAAGGTTTTCAAAATTCTAGTTGAGAGTGCTTTTCTGCTCTGTAATCTAATAGGACTCCCAGATGCTAGTGGCTAGAGTGACAGTCAAAAAAATTATTGTCATGAATAATAAACATGTATATCAATGGTGATTATAGGCCTGGAGAACTGATATAGCACACAGAAGCTGCTTCTATGCTTATGGAATAACCTGACCCTAAGGAAGATATCTTCCAAGCCCCCATCAGTATGGCTGGTTTATTTCCAGAAGCATAAAGGTTTACGTCCCCTCTTAAAAAAATGCATCCTTTCTAACATAGCTTCCGAAGTTCCCCTTATCCATATAAATGCCTAGTCCTTTTAGGAATGCTCCTAAGCTGCCATTCTCAAAGTGTATAATACACTGCAATAGGACACTTGGTACAGTCATGGCTGAACCTCCCCCTCAGATCTCAGAGCCCAAACATTCACACTGCAATTTTATAGGCCCACAGCCTGAGCTCTGCAATTCCAATTCAGCTGATGCAGATTCTGAGACTCAGTGCTGTGGGCTGTTAGGTTTTTTTTTGTTAATAATCTCAGTGACATGCTCAAAGACATTCATGATAAAAAGTCAGTTAATAACTGATACTTAAATACCAGATACACTGACATACCACGTATTTACAAAATTTCACATCTGTAACTGAAGTAAAATGAAAGATATATTATAGATTATATAGTTTATCACATTTTTGTGTTAAGAAATTAAATTTTGTATGCACAAAATAAGAAATTGAACACCTAAATCTAGGAACAAGATACCTCAGAGTATCAAGTTAAATTAACTTTTAGAAAAGCAATAAGATTGATGTAATTTGGTATTTTTCATGTTAATGACGATTGTCAGCAATGCAAGACCTAGCATGGATTTTCTGTTCTACGCCTTTTTTAAAAGGCAATTGATACTAATTTGATGAAAGCAGACATATTGACTAAAGCTTTCAGAGAGCTGATCATATCTGAAAACAGAAACCTTTCAATGGAAGCATTGGTTTATAATGTATTTTTTTCTTTTATTTCCCCATAACTTTAAAACGATTAACATAAAAGGTTAGTAATCTAGAATCTGGAAAGTTAGACGTATTGCATTGCCATGTGAATTTAGTTATTTCAGGCATATGGCATGTGTATTTCAAGAGTAACAAAAATTCAACCTTAAATATTGTGAACATCAGGGATCAAGTTTTAAAATGCAGATACCCAAGTTGTTTTTGCAAAAAAACAAAACATATGCCCAACTGTTGTACCCCCTAATACTAATGGGCTGGATTGCCCCTTCCTATATTCAATTGTGTGAAAGGAGGCCTCAAAAGGAAGGTTATTTCAGTGAAAATGCCCAGACCATCCAACCAAGGGCAGCATAGGGATTGCCCTTCAAAAGGCAAGCTTTGGGAAGTGCTCACAAACCACACAGATTTCCCACAAGCAGCATGGTCCCAGAAAGTCTCTACACAGCACACTAAGCCCAGGCTCTGATTCAGGTTTAAGGCCAAGCCACCTTTCTGCCCATACACAAAGCAGTCTGACTCAGGTCAGCAAACATACTGGAATTGCTTAGGGAATGGATCAGAGCCCAAATCCCATTGTGACTCAGGTCTAAGCCTTGTCATTTTATAGTGTGGAAGCAGCTCAAGCCACAGACCTGAGTCAGTAGGGTTGCCAACTTTCTAAGCCCACAAAACCAAACACCTAGCCCTGACCCTTCCCTGAGGCCCTGACCTCCCCCACACACACTACATTACCGTCCCTCGATGGCTTGCTCTCCCCCACCCTCACTCACTTTCACTGGGCTGCAGCAGAGGTGTGGGATGGGGTGAGGGCTCTATCTGGGGGGTGGGTGGGCTCTGGGGGGGGGCAGAAATTAGGGATTCATGGTGCGGAATGGAGCTGTGGGTTGAGCAGGGAGTTGGGGTGCAGGGGGATGAGGGCTCCATCTGGGGGGTGCACACTCTGGGATGGGGCCAGAGATGAGTGGTTTGGGGTGTAGGAGGGGGCTCTAGGTTGGGGGTGGGGCAGAGGGATTCAGGGTGTTGGAGGCTCTGGGCTGGGACAGGGGCTGGGATGCAGGGATGGGGTGAGGGCTCCATCTGGGGATGCAGGCCCTGGGGTGGGGCCAGGGATGAGGGTTTGGGGGGTGCTCAGGGCTGGGGCAGGGGGTTGGGGCATGGGCTTACCTCATAGAATCATAGAATATCAGGGTTGGAAGGGACCTCAGGAGGTCATCTAGTCCAACCCCCTGCTCAAAGCAGGACCAATCCCCAATTAAATCATCCCAGCCAGGGCTTTGTCAAGCCTGATCTTAAAAACTTCTAAGGAAGGAGATTCTACCACCTCCCTAGGTAACGCATTCCAGTGTTTCATCACCCTCCTAGTGAAAAAGTTTTTCCTAATATCCAACCTAAACCTCCCCCACTGCAACTTGAGACCATTACTCCTTGTCCTGTCATCAGCTACCACTGAGAATAGTCTAGAACCATCCTCTCTGGAACCACCTCTCAGGTAGTTGAAAGCAGCTATCAATCCCCCCTCATTCTTCTCTTCTGCAGACTAAACAATCCCAGTTCCCTCAGCCTCTCCTCATAAGTCATGTGTTCCAGACCCCTAATCATTTTTGTTGCCCTTCACTGGACTCTCTCCAATTTATCCACATCCTTCTTGTAGTGTGGGGCCCAAAACTGGACACAGTACTCCAGATGAGGCCTCACCAATGTTGAATAGAGGGGGACGATCACGTCCCTTGTTCTGCTCGCTATGCCCCTACTTATACATCCCAAAATGCCATTGGCCTTCTTGGCAACAAGGGCACACTGCTGACTCATATCCAGCTTCTCATCCACTGTCACCCCTAGGTCCTTTTCCGCAGAACTGCTGCCTAGCCATTCGGTCCCTAGTCTGTAGCTGTGCATTGGGTTCTTCCGTCCTAAGTGCAGGACCCTGCACTTATCCTTATTGAACCTCATCAGATTTCTTTTGGCCCAATCCTCCAATTTGTCTAGGTCCCTCTGTAGCCTATCCCTGCACTCCAGCGTATCTACCACTCCTCCCAGTTTAGTATCATCCGCAAATTTGCTGAGAGTGCAATCCACACCATCCTCCAGATCATTTATGAAGATATTGAACAGGTGGCTCCCAGTCAGCGATGGGGCTAAGACAGGCTTCCTGCCTGTCCTGGCACCGCAGACCATGCTGCGCCCCGGAAGCAGCCATCAGGTACGACTCCTAGGCGGGGGGCCCACAAGGCTCCATGCGCTGCTCTCACCCACAGGCACCACCCTCGTAGCCCACGGCAGCCCCTGTGCAGAGCCATGATCAGGGCAGGGGCAGTGTAAAATGGGGATAGTAGTACTGCCCTACCTCACCGGGAAGTTGAGGATAAATTGAACGTTTGGGTTGTGCTCAGGTACTATGTATTGTCAATACACAGTACACTCAGGTCACATTTTTAGGTTTTACTTTATAATTAGGAGCACTATAAGCTATTTCCCTACAAAATGAAAGCTGAGGTTCTTGCATTCCCACTTGCCACATAAGACTCATGAATAAACTATGTGACTTGGCAACACTCTGCACTGGGTCTGATCCCCTCAAAGAGGTGAGCATGCCAGCGTGGCTAAGTTGTTCCTAAAATGTCTGTGGCTCCTGGCCTTTTTCTGAAAGATACCAACATTAAAAAGGAGGACTGTGTACAGCCCAAGTTCATGAGGCGATTGTAGTCTTGTCCAATTTCAAAGTCTTGCCATATAGTTATTTTGGAGATATCTAAGAATTCAGGTACACTCTCTGGAGTTTAATTAAAACACCTGGGGTAATTCAGTGGTTAACCACCACAAGTGAGCAAAGAAACTCATTTATTTGATGTACTATTAAAGTGACTGGGATTCCTCACAAGAGAAATGTGGTTCTTTTCAGCACTGGTTTTGGCTTTCCTTGATTTGTTGCAGATAAGTAGAAAAACTTGATAAGCATATTCCAGTTCACATTTCCAATGACTTCACAGCAGCCCAACTACAGGTAAAACTTGGCAGAGAATTTGGAAGAAGAAAGTGTGGGTTTCTTTCTCAAGTTCATTTGCCAGCAGTCTGAAGGCACAATACTATAAGGAACAGAATGCCCTAAATTCCTGCTGACTTCCATGGAAGTTGAGGAAGCTCGTCAGTGGGAGGTGGTTGGCCCTTTGCTTAATTCACAGTGAAATTACAAACCGATTATTTTCATCCACAGGTAGAGAACTATGAATATTTTATCTACAGAGGGACATGAGTAATATCTACAAATACACATATATTTGCAGCATTTGACTTAAATGTTCATGTGTAACAAATCGTGGCTGCTTAGACACACAGAAGACAATCATTCATCAGGCTCAAACCCAGAAACTTCAGCATTAAAATCACAAGCCTCTACCACTTGAGCTAGAGGATAAATCTTTTAGCTAGAAGAGTTAGGCTGCACAGTTGTGAGGAACAGACACTACAGGTGCCAGGTGGGATAACATTTTTTGGTATGAACATGTCATACAAGAATTAGACTCAAAACCATAAAACTGATTTCACACAGGCTTCAGCACCTTTTGATCACTTATAAGCTAAACCAGATTTAATGTGGCGTGCAAGACTTCAGACAGACACTTAGCCTATTAATAAAACTCAGATCTACAGACCCACTATTTATTTCAGAAGAATTCAAAGCTAAACAATATGTACTAGTAGCAACTAGCTCATAAGCTAGAAAAAAGCAGAACATTTACTATTTGTGATAATGACTTAGCTGGGTTTCTTAAGCAGCTGCAGATGTACAACCATTAAATTAGAGAGCGATTCTTTCCAATTAAAAGTTGTAAATATATATTTTGCTGTCTTTGTTTCCTCTTTACTCACTTTTTATGAGCAATGTTATGCCTAATCACACAAACGCAAGTACTGTGCCCATAAAAATTCTAATTAAAATTTATTTTATTTGCACAGCTAAGTGCAAACATAATTACTGGCCAGAGAGATGTGAGTGAAAGAATTGGGTAGGCAATTCTATTAATAGCTTTGAAAAATAGATGTGATTTTTCAAAAGCACCTAAGTGACTTAGGACCATAAATCCCACTGCAAGCGAATGGAATTTGTCCTTTGAAGCCACAGTAGCACTTTGGAATATCTCACTTGTGATCTATATTCTAGCTTTACCACCCGAAGCGAGTGACATTGGCATGGGTTGAGGGACAAAAATGTAACATGAGCCAATGGCTGGAAGCTGAAGCTAGACAAATTCACGCTGGAAATAGGGCATAATTTTTTTTAACAGGGAGAGTAGCTAACCATTGGAACAACTTAAAGGTCATGGTGGATTCTCCATTAGTGGCAATTTTTAAATCAAGATGGGATTTCATTTTTAAAGATATGCTCTAGTTCTAAAGAAATTATTTTGGTGAAGTTCTATGGCTGGTGCAATACAGGAGATATACTGACTAAATATGATCGCAGTGGTCCTTCTAGCCTTGGAATCTGTGAATACGACAGGTTGTATTAACCAGGTCTACAACTAAGAAGTTCTGAGTTAGGCAACCAATAGGGTGACCAGGTGTCCGGTTTTTGACTGGAACACCCAGTCGAAAAGGGATACTGGCAGCTCTGGTCAGCACCATTGACTGGACCGTTGATTGTCCGGTTGGCGTTGCCATGCAGCAGGGCTGGCAGGCTCCTTTCTAGCCTCCGTGCCGCACAGCTCTCGGGAAGCAGCTAGCATGTCTCCCCTCCAGCTCCTACATGTAGGGGCAGCCAGCGGACTCCGCACACAGCCCCAAGCACTGCCTCCACTGGCCGAGAACCACAGCCAATGGGAACTGTGGGGGTGGCACTTGCAGACAGGGCAGAGACGCCTGCCTGTGCCTCCACGTAGGAGGCAGAGAGGGGGACATGCCACTGCTTCCGGGAACTGCTTGAGGTAGACGCCGCCTGGAGCCTGCAACCCTGCTCCCCCTCCCCCCTGCACCCTAACCCCCTTCCCCAATCTTCCTCCTGCCCTCCGAACCCCTCGGTCCCAGCCTGGAGCAGCCTCCTGCACCCCAAATCCCTCATCCCTTGGCCCCACATCAGAGCCTGCACCCCCAGTCAGAGCCCTCACTGCCCCTGCACCCTAGCCCCCCTACCCCAGCCCAGAGCCCCCTTCTGCCCCCTGAACCCCTCATTTCTGGACCCACCCTGGAGCCTGCACCCCCAGCTGGAGCCCTCGCCCCCTCCCGCATCCCAGCCCCAAGCCAGCCTGGTAAAAATGAGCAAGTGAGTGAGGGTGGGGCCTCTGAGAAGGAGTGGGGCATGCGTGTTCAGCTTTGTGCACGTAGAAAGTTTGCAACCCCAGCAGCCAGCCAGGTTTGTGGGTGTTTACTATGTGCATCTGTGCTGTCTCGCCCAAGGCACAAGCTAGAGCTAGGTGTCATTGGTACTCAGTGTAGAAGCAGCATGCCAGCCGGTGGGCTGGGAGGGGATGATGTTGGGACTGTGAGGAAGGTCTACAGAAGCAGCAGGGGAGTACAGCTCTGCAAACTGAAGTGTGTTCTGACCTTTTGATCTCTTAGCTATTTCCAGTATTAAAACTGGATTAAAGGTTTAAGGGCCTGCTGCCATTGAAGTCAGTGGCAAATTGCATTTACTTATTAGTGTAAAATTCACCCTTAGGAATATATTGTTTTTTGCCCAAAACTCTAGCACCAGTAAATATGTATTGGCTTGATCCAAAAAATACAATATATGAAGTTACTGAAACGTTCACTATCTATACTAGATTAAGTGAGATACGACACCTTTGAAAGGGATTCACTAATAGCATGGTGCAGGAAATTGTTCTCCCATCCAGTGAAAATTTGACACTTAAAATTTAATTTGTAAAAAGATCAAAATCAAAAATTGACCAGAGCTTTTTATTTGTTCTTCACTTTGTGAACACTTTTCAGATTTTTGACTTTGTCCCGATTCAGGATGGGGATTTTTTTAAGTCATTTTCAAGTGGAAAAATCAGAATTTTCCACTTTGAAAGTGTCAAAATGGAACATTTCTATTATTCTGAAACTTTCCTCAGATATTTTAGGTTGAGAAATTTGTCAAAACCAACCCTGTCCTACAAAGCATTTCAGTTTCAATGAAATGACATATATCACCAAAAAAAAAAAAAAAAAGTCAAAAAAATTTCCCAACCAGCTCTATTCACCAGATTCAATTCCTTTACAAATCCCCATCGCTTCCCCTTTGCTTATACTCCATTATCTCTAACAAAACTATGCTAGACCCCCCAATTCCATGTGCTCAAACATATTCTCAGAAAACTAAGCCACACCCTTCACTTACTACACCTACTGAGGCCAGCTGTCCTGTATTTTGTAAACTATGAAGTTTATTTGTATTTTCATGGGGGAGATCTTGTAGATGGGGGAGGTTTCATGGGGGAGATTCATGCTGTATGAAGATTCTGTATAAAACTATTGCGCAAACACTGATTAGAAAAGAAATATTGGATTAGCTGATTGCATAGAATCTGAAAACTTTAAACATCAACGGGGGATGGGATGCTGCTATAATAACATAGTGAAATATGGTGCTTACAAATAAATCAGATCACAAAGCAGCTTGACATATCTGCTCCGCTTCATTTGTTTCTCTTTGTCCCTCTTGGCCCATTGTCTTTATCTGTGATGTACAAAATAAAATATATGTCTGGGTTGGGCATAAAGCCTGTGGGTCACAACTAAAAAGTGCTGTCAGTTTGTCCATAACTAAACCATAAACTTTCCAATTCCCTCTTCTCCTCTCACCCTGCTATCAAAAGGGTTTTTGTTCTCCATGTTTCTGTTCAACGCTGAGTTGCTTTTCATATTTGAAACAAACATCTGTGCAAATGTGGAACAAATACCCCAGTAGTTTATGAACAAAATATTTGTTAACTGCCTGATCGAGTTTCAAAAAAAAAGCAGAAGAGCAAAAATACTGTGGCTGTGACTTGAGCCTCCAGACACTATGCCTAGACTTTTACAGACTAGGATTCTGCTTAAAACATAACTCCTTCATTCACTTATTATGACTGACAACTCAACATGCATAATTTCAATGTACAGGGTAAGGTGTATATTGGCCTGTCTGAATTGCAAAGTAGCTTCTTTTAATTCCTTCCAGAATGGTACCACCTTGATTAACGTGCAAGCAACTTGCAATTGAGGTTTAGCAAATTTAAATCCATCTGTCTTATTATCAATATGAAATCTATGGACAGTTCCAGCCATCTTCTTTGCTTCTTTGGTTAGGCTGACAGTGCATAGAACGGATATATGTTTATCATTCTTTCAGGAAAGTAAAAAGTTAGTAACTAATTGAACAAAATAATGTTATTTGGACAACATATACCACGTGGCTAGCTGTGATGCTTCCTGGGGGCATGCAGGGTTGTAAGGTTCCTCGCTGCCCTTAGCATAAGGAAGCCTTGTCTGTGGCGGCTGGGGGTTAGCTCCCTAGTCCCCTGGCCATAGCCAACTCAAGCACTGCCCTCCATGCCTATGCAAGACCCACTTTCTTTCTACAGGCTAGTGATAGGTATATTCCAATCCCTGACCCCTCCGAGCATGCCTCTGGAGTGACCAGCCCCTGCTCCACTGGACAGTCACTGTATTCAGAGGTCTGCTGCTCCCAATGAAGCAGTACACCCCAGTTTACCATTTCACCTCAAATCACAGCTCCATTTAGTGCACAGCATTTAGATACAATTAGAATGAAAACAAATTAAAGTTTATTTAAGAGAGAGTGGAGACTTACATGATAGCAAATAGAAATATGAAAAACAAGTGGTTAGTTACATGTAAAATAAAATCATAACATTCTAGAATCTAGACTTACTTAACTAGTTACTGTCATGTCTTATATTGCTCACCAGTGTTTTTTGCCCAGCTAGGCTGTGATCCCCTTTCCATGAAACAAGCCATGCTCCCAGCTTGTCTCCTCAGTAAAGGCTGAAGGGTCTCTCTTGGTACCCTTAGACACATCGGGACAGTCCTTTGTTCTTTTTCATAAGCAGGATATCTCCTGCTGATTGTTTCTCCCCATGGCCTCCTTCTTTTGTTGTCCTCCCAATCTTTTACTCAGCATCTGGCCTCACATGCTGATGACTTCCATTGTGATATATACAATGCACACCTGATCTGACTGAGAAAGATAAGCATCTTCTTCTACCTCCTGCCTGAACAGAATCTGTCCAAGGCCAGTCACTTCCTAATGAGCTACTTTTAACCTTTAGGCTTTAAGAGCATAAAATGTCCAATATAAATACATAATTCATTAAACATTACCTGAAATTATGCATTTCATAATGACTATCATGACCAGTGCATTACTGGCTGTTGGTAGAGATCTCACATATCACCCTCTGGTGCACTATTATGTTGACATCAGACTAGGGGATCCCTATAAACCCCTGTGCATCACTCATGCCCAGTGCCAACTGGCACCAAGGGGTCCCACTGGGTCACATTCATCTGTTGGATAAGAGCTGTGAAGTAATACCAGGAAAGCTATCCTTGTAGATGCAGATGTGTATATCTCAGGTTGGCTCTGAGGATCTAGATTCCGGAGTTGGGAATGTACACTACCTTATACAGTGTGCATGCTACAGAACACTTTTCCTCCACAATAATTAAAAAAATAGATTGTGTAATTCTGTCTGATTAGACGAGGAAAGGTTATTCTGAAATACACTGTCTCTCACTCACCTCTCTCAGTCTCCTGAAGGAATAGAAAATGATTAAAAGACTCATTTCTTCCATCTTTGCAATCAAGGTAAATGATTGTAATGAAAGACCAATATGTTTTTTTAAAAATCTAAAGATTTTTTTGGCTGATTTCCTCCTAGAAGGCATATTTTGTTACTTAAATTTCTAAAGGATTAGACAACATAAAGTGTGTGTGTATCCAATCTTATCAGTCAGCAGCTCAATTTAAAACAAAAATAAAACAAACTTCACACTTAAAAAAATAAAAAAGCTTATAAATATTAACAGTTTACTAAGATTTCTAGATGCTTATTTCTTGGACTAATACTGAAACTACATTTCCTTCTTGGCTTGATAGCACCACAATTTATCTTCATGAATTACTAAAAAAGCCAATAAAGCCTCTTTCATGTTAGAGAGACAGGACAACATTGCACTGAAGTTTCAGTTAAATGCTTTTAGCCATTTACAAATTTGACTTGCTATGCAGAGAACTGAATGTATAAATCTGTGGGTATCACTAATAACTAGGGTCCGATCCAGCAAAGAACTATGCATATGCTAAATGTATGTATCGTGAATAGTTCTGTTGACTTCCATGGAACTAGCCACAGTATATAAAATTAAGTGTGTGTAAGTCTCTGTGGGACTGGGGCCTAAACAATGAGTATCCATTTCTGTAGCACCCCCCTATGTACAAACCTTTCATACCACTTGAAAGAAGCAAAAGATGACTGAGAACAACAGAACAAACAGCAATGCAGAAGAAAAAAAGTTGAATATTCACCCAGGGTTAAATTTTCAAGTATTACAGTGGCTCAAGACTTTACTGAAACACAAGGTTTTGCAATTATTGTTAAATTTTTTAGTGCAGATGCAAATTAAAGAGCAGACTCAAAAGCTTTAGTCACTAATGTACTTGGTCTTCAGGAATAGACATTAGCTACATTTAGGAAAAAAGTTTTGAAACAATTTGTTTGCTTTGTAGGTTGTAGGACAGTTTCTCCATTTTAGTGACTTTCCCTAGAAGCTAAAGTACAGTAGGTCATATTTAGCCTACAATCATGTAATAGACTCTGGTTGGCCAAATCACGTAGGGCTAGATTGCCAGAGCCTCTACTTTCCGAATTACCACCACAATTTGTGGTGGTGAGACTGGTGGGCAAAGAGGGGAAAGGAGTAGGATGAGCCCTAGCTCCACAATCCTTTCTCCCTGGTCAGAGTAGCTGCACAGATGCACAGGAGGAAAGCAAGCTTTTTTATCATCACTACAAAAGAGACTTGATTATCAGAAAAAAGAAAAGGAGTACTTGTGGCACCTTAGAGACTAACCAATTTATTTGAGTATAAGCTTTCGTGAGCTACAGCTCACTTCAGTTGAAGTGAGCTGTAGCTCACAAAAGCTTATGTTCAAATAAATTGGTTAGTCTCTAAGGTGCCACAAGCACTCCTTTTCTTTTTGCGAATACAGACTAACACGGCTGCTACTCTGAAACCTTGATTATCAGAGCTTCCAGTGTTTAAAATGGTCCTGTGACCTGATGTCTGTTGAAATTCTTGGCTATCCAAAACGTATGTGTAGTTATTGTTCAGTAGTCCCATGGTATGCAGATAGTTATTCATCCCCCTGTCCCTAGGACTTTTTGGCCTAGTTGTGACTAGAAGCAGCAGTATTTCATCATAGTATTTCTGATCCAGTTGGAAGCTGGAAGTACCATAAATCTTGCAAAGTACTGGGGTCTGACAGGTATTCTCAGAATTAGAATTAATAGATACAAATGTCTGGGGAATGAATAAACATGTTTGGAATCTAACAATTAAACCACTGGTCCTTTTGAGGTTCATACAGCACTAGTGAATGTATCTGAAACACAAGAAGATCAGTCTCTTCGATGAAATAAACTAAATAAAAAAGCAAGCCAACCAATCTTCTACCGTACAGACACTTCAAAATTGGAATGTCGACCCAATTCACTCGTGCTCACGTGCATTGCAAAATGTAACACACCAGATCATAAAATGAAAATAGTCTTTGCATCACCGACACAGGATTATGTAGATCATAATCATGTATATCAAACTACCACAAAGTCTGTTCAGTGCCAACAAAACAGTGCTTGTACCTCCTAGATTGTGGAACTTAATAGCAGGCTGGATAATGTGGCACCCATAAAAAAGGAACTGCCAGAAAGCAGTAGGGCTACCTAAAATCATCATTGTTTTCTGTCAGTTCTATATCAAGACATATTCCAGACAAGACTGAATATCAAATTCCTTAAAAAGAAAGATTTTACAAGGGCTTTCATTTTCTCTCCTCCCAAAGATCTTAAAAATGCATTAAGTTTGGTTTCCTTGATTATCTCAGTCATTGAAATTTCTTTGGAAAAAGGGTAATTAGAAGGTGAATGGAGGAATACATAGCTCAGCATGGTCTCATATCTCATTGTCTGTATCACCAGTGGATAACAAACCATTTCATTATGTCAACCTTATTTGACTTCCAAAATTCAATATTCATACAGAAGTTTTTTTCCTTAGATTTTATAAGAGGAAGGAGGTTGGGACAAAAACGTTTTAGGATGCTTGAAATGGTACCCAAGAATTTATTGTTATATTTACTTACACTAGTGCCCTATCATGGGGTGTATATAGCCCATGCTGGCCCAGCAATCAAGGAGTTAATACAGGTACTGTCGGTCAATGAGCTGGAACCCAGTGGGAGCTTCACAGCAGCTGGGAGGATAAAGCACTGGGAGGCAGAGGGGTGGGAGTGGCTGCAATATATTCCAGTGCTTAACTCCCCTGACAGGAAGTTTTTTTTCCCAAGGTCTAACCTAAACCATGCTTTTCGCAATTTAAGTCCATTGCTTCTTCTCATATCCTCAAATTGTTCTAATGGGGGACATTCAATCACCCTGACATCTGCTGGGAGAGCAATACAACAACGCACAGACAATGCAAGAAGTTTTTGCAGAGTGTTGGGGACAAATTCCTGGTACAAGTGCTGAAGGAACCAACTAGGGGTCTTGCTCCTCTTGACCTGCTGCTTACAAACAGGGAAGAATTGGTAGGGGAAGTAGAAGTGGGTGGCAACCTAGGCAGCAGTGACCATGAGATGGTTGAGTTCAAGATCCTGACAAAAGGAAGAAAGGAGAGCACCAAACATGGACCCTGGTCTGCAGAAAAGCAGACTTAGACTCCCTTAGGGAACTAATGGGCAAGATCCCCTGGGAGGCAAATATGAGGGGGCAAGGAGTCCAGAAGAGCTTGCTGTACGCCTTATTGAGAGTGCAGGAACACTCCATCCCAATGTGAAGAAAGGATAGCAAATATGGCAGGCGACCAGCTTGGCTCAACAGTGAAATCTTCTGTGAGCTTAAACTCAAAAGGGAAGCCTACAAGAAGTGTCATCTGTCCAAATTTCCTAGGGAGGAGTATAAAGATATTGCTGGAGCATGCAGGGGTATAATCAGGAAGGCCAAGGCAAAATTGGAGTTGCAGCTAGCAAGGGATGTGAAGGGTAACAAGAAGGGTTTCTACAGATATGTTAGCAACAAGAAGGTGGTCAGGGAAAGTGTGAGACCCTTACTGAATGGGGGAGCAACCTAGTGACAGATGATGTGGAAAAAGCTGAAGTATTCAATGCTTTTTTTCCCTCCTCGGTCTTCACAGACAAGGTCAGCTCCCACACTGCTGTCCTGGGCAACACAGTATGGGGAGGAGGTGAGAAGCCCTCTGTGGTGAAAAAACGCATTAAGGACTATTTAGAAAAGCTGGACATGCACAAGTCCATGGGTCCAGATCTAATGCATCCAAGGGTGCAGAGGGAGTTGGCTGATGTGATTGCAGAGCCATTGGCCATTATCTTTGAAAATTTGTGGAGATTGTGGGAGGTCCTGGACGATTGGAAAAAGACAAATATAGTGCCCATATTTTAAAAAGGGAAGAAAGAAAACCCAAGGAACTACAGATCAGTCCGCCTCACTTCACTCCCTGGCAAAATCATGGAGCAGGTCCTCCATAGATAGAAGCCTTCAACTACCTAAAGGGGGTTCCAAAGAGGATGGAACGAGGCTGTTCTCAGTGGTGGCAGATGACAGAACAAGAAGCAATGGTCTCAAGTTGCAGTGGGGGAGGTCTAGCTTGGATATTAGGAAACACTTTCACTAGGACGATCCTGAAATGGGTTACCTAGGGCGCTGGTGGAATCTCCATCCTTAGGGGTTTTTAAGGCCCAGCTTGACAAAGCCCTGGCTGGGATGATTTAGTTGGAGTTGGTCCTGCTTTGAGTAGGAGATTGGATTAGATAACCTCCTGAGGTCTCTTCCACCCCTAATCTTCTATGATTCTCCTTAACCTCTTTCTCCATCCTCCTTGTCGCAAGATATTATGTACTTAAAATTTATGTCCTCTCTCAGTCTACTCTTCTCCAGACTAAAGAACCATTTTTCCCCCAATCTTCCCTCATAAGTCACATTTTCTTGACCTTTAGTCGTTTTTGTTGCTCTTTTCTGGACTGTCTCCAATTTGCCCATATCTTTCCTGAAATGTGGCACTAAAAAACTTACTCCTGGGGGAATTCTGCACCACTGTGCAATGCGGAATTTAATGCTGTGTGTGCAGAATTTTCTTTCCTCCACAGAAATGGGCTGCAGTGCTGCTGGCTGCCACTGGACCCGGCAGAGCCCAGCTTGCCCACAGAAGACACTGCCAGTGGGATGGACAGAGGGAGCTACAGGGTTCCTTGCAGCTGCCGTTCCCGGCACACCCTGAGGGAAGGAGGCAGTAGTGTGCAAGAAACTCCACACAAGCCTGGGAACGAGCATCAGGCGGTTTCTCCCTCTGGATCCCTGGCCTCAGAGGTATCAGGGCTGGGGAGAGCCAGAAGCTGAGGTATGGGGGTGGGTGGGTGCAGATGTCTGGGAAAGTGGGGCCCCTCAGCTGGGCTCTGGGGAATAGGGGATTCAGGTGTACTGGCTGGGGTGGTGTGGGTGTCTGTAGGACCCAACTTGATATGCCCTTCTATGTTGACTGTGAACCACTGATAACTACTCTCTGGGAATGGTTTTTCAACTAGATATGCACCAACATTATAGTAGCTCCATCTAGGTTGTATTTCTCTAGTTTATAAGAGGGTCATGCAGGACAGTATCAAAAGCCTTAAAGTCAAGATCTACCGCTTCTCTCCTATCCACAAGGCTTGTTACCCTGTCAAAGAAAGCTATTAGGTTAGTTTGACACAATTTGTTCCTGACATATCCATGCTGACTGCTACTTATCACCTTATTATCTTCTAGGTGTTTGCAAACTGATTGTTTAATTATTTGATCCATTATCTTTCTGGGTACAGAAGTTAAGCTTATTCCCCTGCTTATTCCCCGTTTTATTGATGGACACTATATTTGCCCTTTCCAGTCTTCTGGAATCTCTTCTATCTTCTATGACTTTTCAAAGATATTTGAGTCATTTACGAATTATTTCCTCAGTCAGTCCTTGAGTATTCTAGGAGGTATTTCATCAGACCCTGGTGACCTGAAGACATCTAACTTGTTCAAGAATTTTTTAAACCTGTTCTTTACCTATTTTAGCCAGTGACCTTACCTCATTTTCACTAGCATTCACTATGTTAGATGTCCAATCTCTACTAAAGTTTTTGGTGAAAATTGAAACAAAAAAGTCATTTAGCACTTCTGCCATTTTCACATTTTCTGTTGTTCTCCCCCATTCCTCGAGTAATGGGCCTACCCTGTCCTTGGTCTTCCTCTTCCTTCGAATGTAGTTGTAGAATGTTTTCTTGTTACCCTTTGTGTGTCTAGCTAGTTTAATTTTATTTTATGCCTTGGCCTTTCTAATTTGGTCCCTACGTACTTGTGTGATGTGTTTAAGTCAAATTACAAAGGATGAATATAGTTTCCATTTTTTGTAGGATTCTTTTTTGAATGTCAGATTATTGAAGATCTCCTGGTTAAGACAGGGTAGTCTCTTGCCATAATTCCTATCTTTCCTACATAATGGGGTAGTTTGCTTTTGTGCCCTTAATAATGTCTTTAAAAACCTGCCAACTCTCTTGAACAGTCTTTCCCCTTAGACTTGTTTCCCAAGGGATCTTATCTACCAACTCCCCAAGTTTGCTAAAGTCTGCCTTCTTGAAATCCATTATTTTTATTGTGCTGTTTTCTATCCCACCATTCTTTAGAATCATTGTGGTGTTTAGATGCTGCTTGTAATTATTAGAACTGGGAGCACTAGCTGTTGGGAGTCTGAAAGGACAGGAAACAGGAAGGGTTGGGGGAAGTTGAGGAGGCGGAGTGAGAGCTACTGAGGGTGCAGCAGCAGCTTGGTAAAGAGGTTTCCACTTTAAAAATAAAGTCCTTTTGAAGTTTGTTAGTACCTTGCCTGGTTGCTACAACGTTTAGGCAACGAGGACGGATCTTCTGCCTCTGAACCCACCTGCACCCTTTCTGCAAAGCCCAGGTGAGCCTCCAATTGCTTTTACTGCCTGGATCCATATGTTTGAGACTTATCTGCTTGCAATCACTGCTATAGAGATTTCTGAAGTAAGAAAGCATGCTCTGCTAATCTACTGCCTTGGAGCAGAAGGGCAGCATATATTTTACACTTTGGCAGATGATAAATATGGGACTGCACTCACAGCATTAAAGAACTTTGTGCCAAAAGTGAATGTAATAGCTAATCACTACATATTTCACCAGTGTGAGCAGAAAACAGGGGAGACTATAATGCAGTATATTGCTTCCCTGTTGAAGTTTGTTAGTACCTTGCCTGGTTGCTACAAGTTTCTCCCTATTTGTCAAAATCAAATCTAGAACAGCCTCTCCCTAGTAGCTTTTCCACCTTCTGAAATAAAAAATGGTCTCCCATACATTCCAAGAACTTTTTGGATAATCTGTGCCCTGCTGTGTTATTTTCCTAACAGATGTGTGGCTCATTGAAGTCCTCCCACCAACCACCACATCCTCTCCTTTAGATGAGTTTGTTAGTTGTTTAAAGAAAGCCTCATCCACCTCTTCTTCCTGTTAGGGGGTCTGTAGAAACCCCTACTATGACATCACCTTTTTTTTTTTACCCCTTTTATCGTTACCCAGAGACTTTCAACAAATGTCTCCATTTCCATCTCAACCTCAGTCCAATGAAGAAACGTGCTTCTGTTTTACCTAATATACATGTTTAAAGGATTCACTGTAGGTAGCATAGCAGAACTGGTTCTTCAAAACCAATATCGAAAGGGTAAGGGTAAGGGCTTGCGGTTTCATTCAGGAAAATCATGTCAGGTATAGGGAGCAGCATGGACACGTTCATCCATAAAGCTGACAAACAGGTAGCCGAGGGTGGGAATATGGACCAAGTGGAGTGGATAAAGGGATTGACTGTAGGTGTAAACAACATTTTAATACACATACAATGATGAGTCTCTCTTCCAAGAATCTGTCTAATGATGGCAAATAGAGTATGGCTATTAAAAGTTCAGTTATAAGCACCATTCCAACTCCCCAAGCCCAATGCAGATAAGTGCCTCTGTCTGTTCCTTTCCCCTCCGCTCGTCCACTGAGCTATATCCTCTCCCTTTTGTACAAAGTCCGAATTACATCAGCTCAGCACAACTTGTTTGCAGGGCTTTGAATCATTCACCCCTCTATTCTGTAGCCACAACCTTTGCACCACACTGCAATAACTGCCATAATATAGGCCCTCCCTTTCCACCCCTCCATGTTATCCAATAAGTCTCCCTGGTCACAGGTACCAAGACAATGTCCCAGGCCACTATTGTCCTATTCAAAACCACTCTTCTGTGCTACTGTATGGCAGAGACTCACATTGAGGTACAGACTTCCCCTGCATAAAGGCCTCAAAATTGATTTGATTTTCCACTAAGATTTGGAGAGTATATATTGCATTTTGGGGCCTAATCCTGCATTCTTTGAACACCACAGAACATCTATAAGGGTTCTGGGGTTGTGCAAGAAATGCAGGATAGGGCTTTAAAATCCCAGAGGTATAGAGAACTTGTATTTCTATTGCAGATAATATTTTGATGCTTTCATGGATTCTCCCTGCCCCAAGACTTTTCTCCTGGACAAGTTTTAGTGCTCTGTGACCTTTAAAAGCTTTTTAGTTGGAATCTGAGTTTTAGAAGAGGACAGAAGGAAAACCTGAAAAGTTTACGTGCATGTTACAAACCATAAGACACATCAGGCAAATGGGAACTCTTCAGAGGTTCTTAGCTCTTCAGCATACCACCATGCTTTTGCTTACACCCCTAAGAAAGGAAAATTAGGCGTGGAAGTATTTAAATTTGACATTTTGAATTATACATTTTGCAGCAGCAGCTAATGAATTTCTCTTGATCAGGGAAAACTGGTAACAAGTATTCAAAATTCGCACCTTCTGCTTAATCACTAAGTCATACCAAATGAGAAATTGCAATTAGGATATATCATTGTACCACTGTTCGGGTGTTTCAAAACATGAGATGACGGTGCCTCTCTAATCTCTCCTGAGAGCTCTGAAGTAGACTATGCTTTTATGGAATGTCTGTCAGCTTTATACATTAAAAAAAAAAAACCACAGCAATAACTGGAAGCTGCCGATATACTAATCTCAGACTATTTCAAGTGTGATGTTCACTAAGTCTTTAGGATGTTTAACAGCTAATTAGAATCCTTCAGACTAATCTGATCTGTGCTACAAATTAAGAACTCTAGCTAATTGTGCTGTATATTTCCGTCAGGCTCTCTGCAGGGGAAAGCCATGCTATTAGGAGAATAAACACATAATGGTTCAATCCCATGAATTTGTCTGCTATAGAAAAAGTTCGCTCCATTTTCTGAAAAAGGTGCTTATTCTCAGAGCTTCTTTCTACTTCCTTGGTTTCAAATTACAACACACTTCATTGTCATTCCTCCTTTTGTTACAACAGCATCTCTTTATAACAAAGTCCCACTGAACCTTGAGTATTTGGAAGTCAATGGGGTTCTATGCAGGTATAAGGGTCTATCCATGTGAATAATCTTGCAGACTCAGGGGCTTATATCTGTAACAGATTACATGAACAAACATGATACAAGGGTCATTAGATGAGTAGTAGGCTTTATGAATTATTTGGGTAATTTGTGAACATTAGTAGAACAGTCACCAGGTCTACAGACATTCAATGCATTATCAATGAATTCCACTCTTTGGGTTTTACAGTTTGGAGTGGAATTGGCACAGTTCAAAAAACTCTAACCTACTTAGATCTGGCCACGTTATCTAGTATCTAGAGTTCCTAGTTGAGATTGGGCTCCACTGTGTTAGCTGCTATGTATAAACATAATTAATCTAGATCAACAATACAACAACAACAACAACAACTGGGAGAAAGGAAGTATCTTCCCCATTTCACATTTGGGAAACTAAGGCATAGAGACATTAAAAGATTTGCACATAGTCACACAGGAATGGAATCCAGATCTCCTGAGTCCTAGTCCAGTAACTTACTGACAAGACAATCTCTTTTCTCTGCAATCTGTCACTTGCAAGGAGGAAAATGGCAGAGAAGGGTAGAGATTTATAAATCCCTGCCTGACGTATGAATGTTAACGGTTGCATTCTCTACTGACAGTTCATAATACTAGGTTTCAGAGTAACAGCCGTGTTAGTCTGTATTCGCAAAAAGAAAAGGAGTACTTGTGGCACCTTAGAGACTAACCAATTTATTTGAGCATGAGCGAATTGTAGCTCACGAAAGCTCATGCTCAAATAAATTGGTTAGTCTCTAAGGTGCCACAAGTACTCCTTTTCTTTTTTCATAATACTAGTTATTTGTATGCAGAAATTTACTTTTCTATTTGTCCTGTCAGAAGCAAATGTCCTGCTGCGCCCCCCCCCCCCCCCCCACACACACACACACCCTCCCCTGGGCCTCCAATCCCTTGAACATGTGAACCAAAGGTAACTTGTTGCATCATCCGTGAATGCATGGTACAATTCCAATACTTTTTAAAATTTATTTACTGTTTCCTGATCCCTTTTGTTGTTTAGCTTCTGTTATGTAAATATTGGGATGTGAGATTATTTTAGTTCACTAAACAGAGTGAAATACTGCCTCATAGAAGTCAATGGAAAATTTGCCATTGACTTCATTGAGGCCAGGATTTCACCTAAACTCTCATTTCTCAGGAATCTAGATAGAACACTTTGTACCACAGCTTCATGTTGAGCAAGATGACAAAGTAAGCACTTGTGAAAGCGGAGAAGGGTTTGTTCAACTGTCACCGCCAAACAGCTCATTGTGATTATTTGTGTTTTAGCACTACAAATAATAAAAATAAAAGAAAGAACATTGGCATTGATGAACAGCCTAAAATCATTGAGAAATAATTGCTGCCAGTGCTCTTCTCTCTGGCTAGTTGAGATGACCAAAGGGGAAATAACTGTTATATGACATTATAACACTTCTAGAAGCAAAAGACAAGAGTGCTGCATTAGACAGAAAGCATATCTTTTGTAAATCTCTAGTCTGAATGAAATGTTTGCTAAAAGGAAAAGGGACATTCAATGAAATGACAAGGCAGCAGATTTATGTCTAATAAAAAGGAAATACTTTTCCCATGCAATACCCAATTAACTTGTGGAACTCACTGCTACAAGATACGATTGAGACTAAGAGCTCAGAAGGATTGATAAAAGATTACATTGATATGAATATTCCAAAGTAGTACCAACTGAAATATGAACTTTGTGGAAAAAACTGAAAATGTTAGTAAAAGTAAAAATAAAATTAGATTTGTTTTAACAAAACCTGTGTCAAATTATTGAAGTGTGACACTATGGTATTTGGTATACCTGTGGATAAGACTAAGTTTATAACCTAGAGAATCCAACCTCATTAAGCATAGGTTAATACGTGACATGTTGGTCCCATTGAAATCAATGGCAAAACTCCCACTGACTTCATTGGAACCAGGATTTGCTTCAGTGTGGTTAAATTTTAACGTATCCTAGGTCAGTGGCTACCATAGGATCCCCTAGAGAGCAACTTACTGACCAGCATGCCCCCTTGTGACTGGGTGTGGTATAGCAAGCCCTCCTCCTTTGGGGCCCCCTGCTGACAGCCACTCTGGTTCTGCAGTGACCTGCTTCTTCTTGTAGGTTGGTCTTCTGGCTGGGTCTCATTTAGGTCCACCTCAAAGGTGTGGGACAAGAGTCTAACAAACAATAGTCTTCTGACTTCATGTTGGGTCTTCATCTAACTCCAGTCTCACTAGTCCTTACCACCTCTATTAGGGGGTTTCCACACCACTTTCCTCAGTGGGCTGGTAGGGGAACCCAGGTCCTCCCTTGCCTCTGCTCCAGGAACCTTTTAATAATCAGTCAAGGCCTGGCTATGCCAACCCCTAGCTGCCTCCCTGGACCACTTCCTACCTTGACCTGTCTTAGGGCTTTCTCATAGCCTTTCCTGGGCTCCCCAGGATATTAGCTCCTCTCTTCCTAGCCCTCGTCCCCAGGCTCACTACAGAGCTTCTGAGCACTTTCTACATCAGAAGCTGGATGGCAAGAGATTTCTCTACTCTCCAAGCAAGACAGTCCCTGACCCAGCTGGAATCTTCCTGATCTCTGCAGGCCCCTCCAACAGTGCGGAGAATCCTGGGCACTCATTCCCTCCTGCTTTCCTTCCCAGCTGCTTTGTTACAGACATACCTTCCTTCCAGGAGGCTTTGTCTGCCAGCAGCCCAGCTCAGCTCCCTGGCTCCACCAAGGGGTGCCATTTGGGGGGACAGGGCAGGGCTCTACCACTGTGTGCAGATGGTGTTGAACGCAGAAATCCGACTTTCATTTTTGACAAGTTATTTTTATCACAATTGGTGCCCAAATATGAGAGGAGAAAAAAAAACCTTACAAGAGTAGATTAAGTTAGATCAAGTAAAATATGTGATTAAGGGTAGGACAGAATACACTTAGAATATAAGGTGTTATTTTCTAAATTACGGTATGGACTGTCTATAATATGAAGCTTCTTTCTGTGGCTTCTTTTTCTGAGGACTATGTCATAGCTGCTTCCACATGAAGAGGGTACAGCAATTCAGTGAACCCAGCCTTCAGAGCAATGAAGGGGCCACAATTGCCATGGAAGAGCTGTACTGTACTTCTGGGGACTATACATGGTTTGGAGACTAGACCCCACCCTGTCCTAGTTGCCAAAGAAATCCTCACACAAAACATGAATGCTCTGGTATTTTGATTGTGGAGTGGGATATATTTCAACAAAAGAGGAGATAATTTCTGTGATCACTCACTGAAATATGCCACTACCTCCCGAAGCACCATGTTTATATTACTGTCCAAAATTATGAATGTATCAATAAACAATGGGTGCCAAAATGACTGAATCTGACACATATTTGAATCATTCTCACTGGCTTTCCCTTGCCTACAGTACCAATTTTGAACTTCTTGTGCTTGCTTTCCATCCCCTCCACAGTTGAGTCCCAGCCTATATCTCAGATATCATCTACCATCAGGTCCCACCTTTTGATTTAAAAAAAAAAAATCAGCCTTCTCATCCAAGTTCACACCCACAGATGCTAGCTTCAACATCTTTCATTCTCTTTTTCTGCTCCAGTTTTTGTGCTTTTTTTGCCCCCCATGTTGTCACCTATGCATCAGTCTCTTGAACCAATGTACTACATTTCAACCATCTCCCCATTCAAGTCCACTTCTTCTGTAAAGCCCACAAACTAATTTAAAAAAAAAATCTACAAATAGATTTAAGAGTTTTATAAGACACCTTCTTCTCAGTGTGTTTTGTGTACTTTAAAACAAACTTTGAGACAGACTCTGAGATCTGCCTTGATACAGAGCTGAGCACACTGAGAATTTAATAAATAAATAGCATCTTCTTCTTGACAGGATTTGGCTGCAATTCAGGAGTTCACTAAGACCATGATCTCCGTGTGGGAAAAGCAGTGTCCATTCACTTCCTGACAAGCACACATGAGCTGTGGGTATAATGATCCCACCCCCCTACAGTTTTCAAATATTGCACTCAGTCCTATATGTCTTATTCATTCATTGCCCAGGCAAAAAGTCTCATTGAACTTTATCTTTTCTGGAACAAAAACTCAATATTGTTTTTTTCCAAACAGTGTATTTAATAGTTTATGATTAGAGCATATTTTGAATTTCTCCCTCCCTAACCCCTCTTATTCTGGTGACGTCAGGAGATGTGATATTTTAAGCATACCACCAGTAGCTGAAAGCTCAAGCTCTCACACAGCTGTATTTCACAAAGTTGTGTGTTTCAAAAAAACCAAAAAAACCCCAAATGGCTGAGTACTTAAAGATTGGACAGTAATGGTCCACGCATTGCAGTTATTCTAAACAGCAAGCTTTCACCCATACTTGTATCTGTTTTCATTGCTTCACACTGACTCGGATGGTCTATGCTTCAGAGTGACAAGCTGACAGGTGACAATCCTGGAATCTTATTATATAGATAATCATAGCCAGTAGTGGCATCAGCTCTAGTCAATACTATAAAAATCGGTCAAATTTTCAAATGAAAGTAAGTTTAGTTGGAAATACCAATTTGCTGAAGCAAAATGTTTCATCAAATCCATTAGTTTCAGCTAAACTGTTGAAACACAGGTTGGTGCCCACTGGAAGCTTTTTGGTGTTCCAGCGTCCACAGCTCCATTGTAAGGAACCTGCCAGCACTCAGAGCCCCAGCTGGAGCTAGGTCTCTCCAGGCTTCTAGACTACTTGCTATTCAGTAACCAGCAGCCTGAAACTAACAGTCAGTGTCACATTTTGCTCTGGAACCAATGTTTCAGACTTTCCAAAACAAACATTTTGATTCACCAAGAAATGTTGGTAAATTTGGTTTTGTTCTGATGCACCATGAACTCAAATTCTGAAAACCCAACATTTCTTGGGAACTGAAAAGTGTGCACTGTTACATTTGCAATCCCAGAGACTGCAAAAGGATAGCAGAGCTGTAACTAAAAGCAGAATTTGCCCTATACTCTTTATCTTAAAGGATATATTCTTACTTGTGATTGTGCTATTAAGCAAAATCTGATTTTATCTATTAATCTTCAAAAAGGTTAATAAATAAGAACATCTTCAGAGTCTCACCTGTTGAAATTTTTCTTGGGTTTACACTTTTGACATCCTAGCTCTCACTCAGGAGTACATAAGACAACATTTTAAAACAGCTAAGATGCACAAGGAACCCACAATGCATGTAAATGAAGTGATCAGTTATTAAAGATTCCATAATGTAGGTGATTTTGGTGGAGAATGATCATCCCTGGGGGAGGGGGAGCAGTTTTAAGCCAAAAGACCAGATATGGACACTAACCCCTTCAAATAAAATATCCTGTTACCATTCTGATATTTTTCATTTTATTTGGCTGGTTTGAAAGGTGTGATTATTCATGGAGTAAATAACTTCCTGCAGGAAATCATAACTCTTATCTGCAGGGCTACATCCTTCACTGCCCTAGTGACCAACAGATTTAAGTTCTAGCTCTCAGGTTTTTATGTACTATGTGTTTATACCTTAAATTTCCTTTCACCATTGCACTTTCAAAACTTAATTTGGGTCCCTTTGATCCATACTGCTGCTGGTCATAATGAAATCTTGCCAGATAGAATTCTAAGATGCATTCTTGTATTGTTACAGGAGGGTGAAAACTGCTGTTGATTGAAAGTCTCACACAACTTTAAAAGCCTCATAGATACTAAGGTCAGAAGGGACCATTATGATCATCTAGTTCTACCTCCTGCACAACGCAGGCCACAGAATCTCACACACCCACTCCTGCGAAAAACCTCTCACCTATGTCTGAGCTATTGAAGCCCTCATATCGTGGTTTAAAGACTTCAAGGAGCAGAGAATCCTCCAACAAGTGACCCGTGCCCCATGCTACAGAGGAAGGCGAAAAACCTCCTGACCCCAAATATGGCGATCAGCTAAACCCTGAGCATATGGGCAAGATTCACCAGCCAGATACCCAGGAAAGAATTTTCTGTGGTAACTCAGATCCCACCCCATCACAGGCCTATTTACCATGAATATTTAAAGATCAATTAATTACCATTGTTTCTCTCTCATTTCCTGAATTGAGACTTTAAAATATTGTTTGTGATATCTTATCCTTCAAATACCTTCCCTGGATATGTATATGTTAAATCTAGTAGGTGTAAATTCCAGTTCAAAGAGATACCACTGCGAGCTCTGATCAAGATAAGTGTATTTCAGATTTTTCCACTAATGAGCCTGACCCAATTCTAATCAATGGAAGACTCTGATCAGGCCCAATATTAGGGCACATTCATACTGATGTAAATGGCAAAATGCCTGTAATTTCAACAGGAACAGGATGGAACCCTTGAAGCACCAAATCCTGATAAAGGTACATCAAGCAAATACAATACATTTTTAAATAGTGATTTTATTTTGTTTAATTAGATCCTTATTTAGACACTCAAAATAGAGTTTTCTGAAAGAGTATAATCTTCTAAAGAGGTTTACTTCAATAAGTACTTTTATATGTGCATCTCCTGCGTAATAAGCTTACTTTGTAATGAAGTGTATAAATCAGTTCAAATTATACTAAATCAAATTTCTGCAGATGGGTTATTCTCTAGGTTTAGGGATGATAATACAAGCACCTGCTTCAGTTTATAAAGATGGCTTGAGATAATCTTCAGATGTTCTCTTTTGCTGTATCATTAAATGGCTCTGATGGAATGAATATCATTTTGACATTTAAGAATCATATACCACCTGTTTACTTTCATCTAGCTGGGGTCATTTTTAGAAAGCTCAGCACTTGAATGACTCAGTACATTCAATAGGTGTCACTGGGATGTTCATAATGCTTCTTTAATCACTCCAATAATTAGAAATATACAAGATGTAAGTGCTCAGATACCACACTGAATAGGTATGATACAAGAACCTGAATAGAAGAACATCCTAATGTTTCCAGACATCAAATAAATAATCTGTTTTAAGGTGACATGTAAGTTAAATTTGAGTGTAGTCAGTCAATAAAATAGGAAGCACTGAAGAAGCCAAAATTAATCCCATGTCTTTGTTTTATGAACATCTTCAACAGATTTGATATGACAAAAATCAGTTTGGACTTCAGGAGTATTAGCTCAGTCATTTTGCCAGTGTTCACTGAAATCATCAAAATAGATTATGAAAAAAACAGACAAATACTTAAAAATATAAACTGTAACCATGTATTGCCACTGAGATATCATGTGGACATTCTGCATGTTCCAGAGAGCACCTGCCCTGAACATACCTACATCATGAGAGCTGGATTAAATTTCAGACAAATAGCTTATTTGTTGCGGGGGGGGGGGGAATTGCAGTTTCAGTCAACCCAAAACTGTTCGCAAATTTGACATGAATTCACTGAATAGTTTCAGCCAAAAGCTTTTCAAGCTAGTTTCACAAGATTACTTAAAAGCCATTCCCCAAAACAGTCAGAGTAAAGAGTGATAGTGGTGACGGTGTCTCCCTTATAACTTTTAGCCTAGCGGTTAGGGTATTCACCTGGGTGAGGGGAGATCCAAGTTCAAGTCCCCACTCCAATGACTACTTAATGACAGGTTTCAGAGGAACAGCCGTGTTAGTCTGTATTCGCAAAAAGAAAAGGAGTACTTGTGGCACCTTAGAGACTAACCAATTTATTTGAGCATGAGCTTTCGTGAGCCACAGCTCACTTCATCAGATGTTTACCGTGGAAACTGCAGCAGACTTTATATACACACAGAGATCATGAAACAATACCTCCTCCCACCCCACTGTCCTGCTGGTAATAGCTTATCTAAAGTGATCAACAGGTGGGCCATTTCCAGCACAAATCCAGGTTTTCTCACCCTCCACCCCCCCACACAAATTCACTCTCCTGCTGGTGCTAGCCCATCCAAAGTGACAACTCTTTACATAATCAAGTCGGGCTATTTCCTGCATAGATCAAGGTTTTCTCACATCCCCCCCACCCCCATACACACACAAACTCACTCTCCTGCTGGTAATAGCTCATCTAAACTGACCACTCTCCAGGTTTAAATCCAAGTTAAACCAGAACATCTGGGGGGGGGGGGGTAGGAAAAAACAAGAGGAAACAGGCTACCTTGCATAATGACTTAGCCACTCCCAGTCTCTATTTAAGCCTAAATTAATAGTATCCAATTTGCAAATGAATTCCAATTCAGCAGTTTCTCGCTGGAGTCTGGATTTGAAGTTTTTTTGTTTTAAGATAGCGACCTTCATGTCTGTGATTGCGTGACCAGAGAGATTGAAGTGTTCTCCGACTGGTTTATGAATGTTATAATTCTTGACATCTGATTTGTGTCCATTTATTCTTTTACGTAGAGACTGTCCAGTTTGACCAATGTACATGGCAGAGGGGCATTGCTGGCACATGATGGCATATATCACATTGGTGGATGTGCAGGTGAATGAGCCTCTGATAGTGTGGCTGATGTTATTAGGCCCTGTGATGGTGTCCCCTGAATAGATATGTGGGCACAATTGGCAACGGGCTTTGTTGCAAGGATAAGTTCCTGGGTTAGTGGTTCTGTTGTGTGGTATGTGGTTGTTGGTGAGTATTTGCTTCAGGTTGCGGGGCTGTCTGTAGGCAAGGACTGGCCTGTCTCCCAAGACTTGTGAGAGTGTTGGGTCATCCTTTAGGATAGGTTGTAGATCCTTAATAATGCGTTGGAGGGGTTTTAGTTGGGGGCTGAAGGTGACCGCTAGTGGCGTTCTGTTATTTTCTTTGTTAGGCCTGTCCTGTAGTAGGTAACTTCTGGGAACTCTTCTGGCTCTATCAATCTGTTTCTTTACTTCTGCAGGTGGGTATTGTAGTTGTAAGAAAGCTTGACAGAGATCTTGTAGGTGTTTGTCTCTGTCTGAGGGGTTGGAGCAAATGCGGTTGTATCGCAGAGCCTGGCTGTAGACGATGGATCGTGTGGTGTGGTCAGGGTGAAAGCTGGAGGCATGCAGGTAGGAATAGCGGTCAGTAGGTTTCCGGTATAGGGTGGTGTTTATGTGGCCATTGTTTATTAGCACTGTAGTGTCCAGGAAGTGGATCTCTTGTGTGGACTGGACCAGGCTGAGGTTGGTGGTGGGATGGAAATTGTTGAAATCATGGTGGAATTCCTCAAGGGCTTCTTTTCCATGGGTCCAGATGATGAAGATGTCATCAATATAGCGCAAGTAGAGTAGGGGCTTTAGGGGACGAGAGCTGAGGAAGCGTTGTTCTAAATCAGCCATAAAAATGTTGGCATACTGTGGGGCCATGCGGGTACCCATAGCAGTGCCGCTGATCTGAAGGTATACATTGTCCCCAAATGTGAAATAGTTATGGGTAAGGACAAAGTCACAAAGTTCAGCCACCAGGTTAGCCGTGACATTATCGGGGATAGTGTTCTTGACGGCCTGTAGTCCATCTTTGTGTGGAATGTTGGTGTAGAGGGCTTCTACATCCATAGTAGCCAGGATGGTGTTATCAGGAAGATCACCGATGGATTGAAGTTTCCTCAGGAAGTCAGTGGTGTCTCGAAGGTAGCTGGGAGTGCTGGTAGCGTAGGGCCTGAGGAGGGAGTCTACATAGCCAGACAATCCTGCTGTCAGGGTGCCAATGCCTGAGATGATGGGGCGCCCAGGATTTCCAGGTTTATGGATCTTGGGTAGTAGATAGAATATCCCAGGTCGGGGTTCCAGGGGTGTGTCTGTGCGGATTTGATCTTGTGCTTTTTCAGGAAGTTTCTTGAGCAAATGCTGTAGTTGCTTTTGGTAACTCTCAGTGGGATCATAGGGTAATGGCTTGTAGAAACTCGTGTTGGAGAGCTGCCGAGCAGCCTCTTGTTCATATTCCGACCTATTCATGATGACAACAGCACCTCCTTTGTCAGCCTTTTTGATTATGATGTCAGAGTTGTTTCTGAGGCTGTGGATGGCATTGCGTTCCGCATGGCTGAGGTTATGGGGCAAGTGATGCTGCTTTTCCACAATTTCAGCCCGTGCACGTCGGCGGAAGCACTCTATGTAGAAGTCCAGTCTGCTGTTTCGACCTTCAGGAGGAGTCCATCTAGAATCCCTCTTTCTGTAGTGTTGGCAGGGAGACCTCTGTGGATTAGTATGTTGTTCAGAGGTAGTTTGGAATTCATTTGCAAATTGGATACTATTAATTTAGGCTTAAATAGAGACTGGGAGTGGCTAAGTCATTATGCAAGGTAGCCTGTTTCCTCTTGTTTTTTCCTACCCCCCCCCCCCAGATGTTCTGGTTTAACTTGGATTTAAACCTGGAGAGTGGTCAGTTTAGATGAGCTATTACCAGCAGGAGAGTGAGTTTGTGTGTGTATGGGGGTGGGGGGGATGTGAGAAAACCTTGATCTATGCAGGAAATAGCCCGACTTGATTATGTAAAGAGTTGTCACTTTGGATGGGCTAGCACCAGCAGGAGAGTGAATTTGTGTGGGGGGGTGGAGGGTGAGAAAACCTGGATTTGTGCTGGAAATGGCCCACCTGTTGATCACTTTAGATAAGCTATTACCAGCAGGACAGTGGGGTGGGAGGAGGTATTGTTTCATGATCTCTGTGTGTATATAAAGTCTGCTGCAGTTTCCACGGTAAACATCTGATGAAGTGAGCTGTGGCTCACGAAAGCTCATGCTCAAATAAATTGGTTAGTCTCTAAGGTGCCACAAGTACTCCTTTTCTTTTTGCGAATGACTACTTAGTTATCTATACACAATGGAACAGCTTCAACAGGAGAGAGAGAGAGAGAGAGAGAGAGAGAGAGATACACACACCTTCCCTAGAATACTTGTAGCGCAGTGGTTAGGGCATTCTCCTGCAAAGTGGGAGACCAACGTGCAAATGCCTGCTCTGCATGAGGCAGAGGGGGGGGGGAAGTTATCTCCCGACTCCCACATCCCATGCCAATACTCTAACCGCTAGGCTAATGGTTATAGGGCAGGATCTGGCACCATCACCTCAATCTATTTTGCAATCTAGCCCTTCACTTTAAAAAAAAAAAAAAAAGAAAAGCAAAACACACCCTGTAAACTAAACATTTCATATTAAATGAAACATTGTATTTGACCCGGAGTGAAATTTGTTGACTTTTTTGATACACAATTTTTTGGAACTTCCAGCAAACTGAAAAATTTATTTGTCCAGCTGAATTCATAATAGCCAAAATAGAGACTACGTCCAGCTATTTTCTAAAGCAAGAGACTTTTCCAGAGGATATCTGTTTGTTTATGCCTCTGTAGCTGCCAATTGAAACACTACTCAAAGTAATAACCACCATTATTTCTATCGTGTTTTACATTTGCAAAGTGCTGTATACAATTCTTTCAACAACTCTGCATGGCAGGGAAGTATTGTTCTCACTTAAAGGATGTGAAACTGTAAGAAAGAAGTTAGATGCTTCCCTAATTTTAGGTCACCAACACTTATTAATGACTATGAAGAAGTTGCTCTCTGAACTGCCTTCTCCACTGGTAGACCAGCAGATGTGTGTGCCACATCATGGTTCAAGGAGCACCATTCTCATGCCAAGAAAAAACCCTTCCACATTCCTCAAGAAACAGCGCAGCTGGTTCAGAAGATCACTCAGAACTGCCAGTTGTTCTGTGGCACTAAAGCCCTGAAGGATTCTATCCATCAGAAAATTTGCAATGAAATCTTCTATCAAGGCATAGGATATTGCTAGGAGAACACATATGAAAGGGAAGTGACCTCAAGCACAAGTGGAGAGAGATTGGTATTGCCCAAGTGTTTCTCTCAAAATTTGTTTTTGTCCTCAAAAGAGTAAAGTACTATAGTCATAAGCCTTGTCTATACATGGGTGGCCTAGTTCTTGCTGAGCTGACAAAATATGGAGGTGAGCTATACATAAGCCATACTAATAGCATGCACAGATGATGGCTGTGCCTTCTTTCAATTCCTATCATTATGTATACATGGCAGGGGTTTACTTCTGCATATTAAGGTCTTGGCATTCTTGGAGGGTATCCCATAGTCCTTTGCTTTGCAGCTGAGCAATGTGCATCCTGTGATTTTTCTCCCACCGCATTGTGGGATGCATAGTGAAAGCCAGGCAGAAGCTAGTGGAATTCTAGGACTTTAGGTCAAATACAAGAAACCCATGATTCACTGCCCCATGCTTCCTCTCTCCCTCGGTGGGCTAGCCATAACAATTTTCAAATTGCTGTCAGCCAGCATGAACCTAACAATGTTCCATGCTGCTATGTTGGGAACAGTGAATACACAGAGGTTGCTTGGGCTTTGAACTCTCAAATCTGTGCATGTTCAGTCTTGGACTTCATCCACAGCACCATCAAGCAGATGAAGTGGAGCAGCAGCAGCTCCTCCAGCAGCAGCACCAGGACAACTGCTCCAGGAGGTGTTCCTGAAGCAGTTTTACACAGTGCAGAGCCATTTCTGGGCTCAGGAAACCAGCATTGATAAGTGGGAATGGACCGTTCCACAGACCTGGGATGACCAGCAGTGGTGAGAAAATTTCAGGAAGGCAAAGATAGCCTTTTTTTGGTGTCTGTATTGAACTAGCCCTTACACTGCAACAACAGTGTGCCAACATGCAGTGCTGCATATGAGCCTAGAAGCAGGTCACTCTTGCCATCTGGAAACTGACCAGCTCCTCATTTGACAGGTCTATAACTAACCCATGCTACACAGGGATATTGAGTGCTGTGGCCATTGTCATGCAGGAGCGTGATGCCATTCATAACTTACTGCTGCACCAAGTTAAAAAGCTCAGTAATGCTCAGGAGACTGGGGACTTTATATGCATGGGATTCCAAAACTGTACTGGGGCAACTGATGGGACCCAGGGGCCTATTTTTCTCCCAGAACTAGGGATCAGAGTTTATAAACAGAAAGGGGTCCACGATGCGAAGATCTTTCAGAACTCAGCCTTATTTGCCTTAATAAATAAAAGAGTTTGCCTCAAGATCATTATGGACGTTAATGGTATGACGATTGCTCTTATTATCCTGGGAGACTGGTCTTATCCTCTGCTTTCCTGGTTAATATAGCCATAAACCATAAAGGCCCTGTCCTTGAGGGTCTGGCATAGTGCAGATGCTGTGGGTAAGAGTAGGGAAAAAACCCAAGTGGTTAGTTTTCATAGCACAGAGAGGCAACAACAACATTTTGTTACACATATATTCCTGATTTTCTTTCCTTGTCTTGTGGGGGGATCTCAAAGGTGGTAAGTGGCATGTATCTGATGAGGGCGAGACTGGGGTATTTTTAGCCATGCAGCATATGCTCTTTGGGTTTGTTGTTGTGCCTTGGAGCCTAGGGGGAGTTGGGAATTATGTTTGGCTTTGCAATTTTGCTGTGCCTTGGAGGTGCTTATATGATGGGTTAGTGGAAGCATCTGGGGTCAAGCTGGATAGTAATCCATTCTACATCCCTTTCGGCTATCCTCACTCTTGATGATATTACTCTGACATTACACTTCATCTCCCCTGCAGACATGCTGAAAGTGCAGGGAAAAACAGATTGGGTTCTACATTGATTGTCTGAAGCCTTACCCTGCTCCCAAACTTCCTCTATGTAAGCCTGTGAAAAATCATTAAGATCTGTATGGCTTTCTATCCCTACAGTAAACTTTCCCTGTATGAATATGCTACAGGATATTTCTAGTTCAGCAGGGAGCTGTAGTGTTAATACCTTGGCAGGCATGAAGTGTGCATGTTTATCTCATATAAATTGAGAATGCTAACCACACTTCCTGCAACCACTGTTTCAAACTGTTGAAAACATTCAGTTCTGTGAAATTCATTATTCAAATATACCATGGAAGGAGAGGTTGCAACCACTGTTCCCGCTAAGCTGTGTGTGCGCGCACTCACCCAGATCCTAAACCCCGCGCACATGGCAAAACACCAAGCGCACAAAAATTTGCACAGAAGATTTTTTTTGTGCACACTGCCTGTCAAAAATTAGAGGAAACATTGGTTGCAACTCTGCCCATAGGTGCCGACTTCGTGGGTGCTCCAGGGCTGGAGCACCCACAGGGAAAAATTGGTGGGTGCTCTGCACCCACCAGCAGCTCCCCGTCCCAGCTCACCTCCGTCTCCACTCCACCTCCTCCCCTGAGCATGCCATGTGCCTGCTTTTCCCCCCTAGCTCCCAGCGCTTGTGCTGTGAAACAGCTATTTCATGTGGCAAGTGCTGGGAGGGAGTGGGGAGGAGGGGGAATGCGGCGAGCTCGGGGAAGAGGCGGCACCAGGGTGGGATTTGGGGAAGGGGTCCAATAGGGGCAGGGAGGGGGTGGTGTTGGGATGGGAACTTTGGGGAAGGGGTTGGAACGGGAGTGGGGCAAGGAAAGGGTGGAGTCAGGACAGGGCCAGGCATGAGCACCTACCGGCACCAGGGAAAGTTGATGCCTATGACTGCCATGCTGCCAGCCACTATTTTTAGCAGGTGAACAGGGCATTGGAAGTAGGGGAAGGGGGAATGGTCACTGGGCAGGAGAGATGCAGGGAGCAGAAAGGAAAAATAGGTAGATGAGTGTGTACCTTCCATGGGATGGGCTTGTAAATAGTTGGTTGTATCTTTAGCATGAGATAGAAGCAAATTGCCTTGCTGGACCAGCTGCCATTTAAAAAATGTGTAAGGGGCAGGGTGCAAGCAGACAGCATTGTTCCTGGGAGAGAGGAAAACAGGGGCTGGATATTAAGAATCCCTCCTAGTTCACATCCACCAAAAACTGCAACCATGCAGCTGCACAGCAGTATAGTATAATAATAAATTGTGAACATAGATACTTCTTTGCTGAGGGTCCCACCATGGGATCTGCCTCCTCAATCCTGGACTGGGTTTCTGGCTGGGAATCAACCCACTTCCCACATGGCCACCCTGAGGGTCCCGAGTCCTGAAAAGATCCTGGTTTTCCAGGGAAAGCTCTTCACTGTCCTCTTCACAGTCCCCCTCTGATTACACTTGTCCTCCTGGGGCAGGGAAGGGAAGGGGGCCACATGGTCCACAACCTCCTTTGGCTTGCCCAGCACCTCAAAAAAGGTGACAGGTAAATTTCTGTGACTGAACTGTTTCCTGGAATCCCTGTGTGGGATAACAGTTGGAGGACTGCCAAAGTAGCATGCAGTGTTGTAGCCGTGTTGGTCCCTGAATATTAGAGACACAAGGTGGATGAGGTAATCTCTCTTATTGGACCTACTTTGGTTGGTGAGAGAGACAAGCTTTTCACTTTACCCAGAGCTCTTCTTCAGATCTGGGACATGTAGTCAGTATCACAGCTAAACACAAGGTGGAACAGATTGTTTACCAAGAGGACAGTTATTTGGTCCCTGAAGTCAAACCTCCAGGTAATAATCAAACCAGCAGACAAAGGGGGTGCCATTGTAGTCTTCAACCATGGTGTTTACATTAACAAGGCCAACAGACAGACAATTCAACACCACCTATTATAAAGAACTCAAAGACAACCCCAAACCACACTTGGCCCAGAAATTTAAGGTTATCAAATCATTTCCCAAATTACAAGAGAAACTCTAAAACCTTATCCCCTATGAACCCACCATAGAGGCCTTCTACATACTTCCAAGATGCACAAACAAGGGAACCCAGGCAGACCTATCATACCTGTTCATGGCATTCTTTCTGAAGAAATATCAGGACTTGCAGAAGCCATCCTCAAACCACTCACCACACAAAAGGCCAGCTTCCCCAGGACAAAAATTGACTTCCTCCAGAAATACGGTATAATTAACAACCTCCCTCGGAACATCCCTGCCACTATGGATGCCACTTCCCAATACACCAACATCCTTCACAGTGATGAGATCATGGCTTGCCTCAAATATCTACAAAACAATAGACAGTACTCAAATATCCACCCTAAATACATCACCAGACTCATCTATTTCCTCCTCACTCATAACAATAAAACACTTTGTCCAAACCATAGGAACAGCCACGGATACTCGGATGGCTCCCCAATACATCAATCTCCTCATGGACCACTTTAAGAATTTATGGACAAATGAACCACAAAACCAATGATATATATTGATAGTTTCAGCTCTAGATAGAGGACCTAACCTCCCCCACAGATTGCTACCACAAATTTCAATAACTACCACCCATTCATTAAACTCACTCTGGAATCCTAGATAACTATATACAAAAAAACCACGAATCACCACATCTGCCTTCACAGATCCAGTTACCACCCCAAACACACGAAGAAATTTTAACAGCGAGGCAGAAAGATGCCACTGAATATGCTCCAAGGAGAAAGTCCAGGATGTACACCTTAACATGCTTAAAACCACCTTCACGAAACAAGGACACTCTACCAAGGAAGTAGACATTACATTGACAAACATTGCATCATGGAATGTGCCAACCAAATACCCTGTATGGGTTCCAGTGTGCAGTAGTAAGTGACAACTAGGAGGGTGATGTTGAAAGAGGGGGGTCTTACTGAACAATTAGAGCCCATACTAAATGGGGACCACATCCTGAAAAATCTTTCAGGAACCCCCTCTTCTGGCCTTCAAACAATTCCCCAGTCTCTCCAAGCTCATCATCAGAAGCAAGCTCCCCACAGACCGGAGCACATCAATTCAAAGGGGCACCAGACCCTGCCAGAACAGATGCAAAACCTGTAGATATGTTTCCACTAGTATGACCACCACAACACACCTTTCAAGATACCTGGGTCCTACACATGCCTATCACAACATATGGTACGTCTTGTCCCATTCATTAAATGCCCCCAGCAACTATGTCTGTCTGGTTTCATCCACAATCACTTTACTCTTGAATGTATTCACACTGAAAAATGATAAGATAAAACATATTACCCATGGGAGAACACTTTTCACAAAGCGATCACTCCATATCTGATCTTTCAATACTCATCCTCAAAGGAAATCTGCACAACACTTGAAACAATGAGCCCGAGAGCTTAAATTCATAACTTTGCTAGACACTAAAAATTTTGGACTGAACAGAGAAACTAGATTTATGGCTCTTTATAACAATGTAATGAGTTCTGCAGAGACAGACTTCCCCCAGCTTGGGTCCTTGAGGCAAGGAGTCAGAATTTTGTTGATAACAGAATGATTAACAGGTAATTAAGATAAAAAGGGCTGTTATCATGATTCCTAAAGTTAAATGATCTGTTCCAAGCTTAGTGAACTGCAAAAAAAGTAAGGAGACTAAATGGTAGGAACTAATTGTAGATTTTTCAACAATTGTTACTACGTTTTGAATCAAAACAAAGTTACTATTTTTTGAGACAATAACTGATTTTTTTAGACAAAGTAAATGCAGTAGATCTAATCCACCGGGATGTCAGTAAAGCATTTGATATAGTTCCACGTCAGAAATTAGTTAAATTGGAGAAGATGGGGATTAATATGAGAACTGAAAGGTGGATAAGGAACTGGATGATTATAATGGGTCAAACTGAAAGGTGAACTGTCAGGCTAGAGGGAGGTTACTAGTAGAAGTGCTCAGGGATCAGTCTTGGGACCAATCATATTTAAACATTTTTATTACTGATCTTAGCATACTCCCAGTTTTTATGCCAATAAAATTTGTGGATGCCAAAATTGAGAGGTACAGCCAATATGGATACATACAAGAAGATCTGGATGACCTTGTAAATTGGAGTAATAGAAATAGGATGATATTTAATAGTGCAAAGTGTAAGGTCATGCATTTAGGGACTAACAAGAATTTTGCTATAAGCTAGGGACTTATCAGTTGGAAGCGACAGAAGAGAACGACCTGGATATAGTTGTTGATCACAGGATGATTATGAGCCATCAGTGTGATGCAGCCATGAAAAAAAGCTAACATGGCCCTGGGGTGCATCAGGCAAAGTATTTCCAGTCGAGACACAGAAGCGTTAGTACCATTATACAAGGCATTGGTGAGACTTCATCTGGAGAATTGTGTGCAATTCTGGTCTCCCATGTTTAGGAAAGATTAAATCAAACAGGAACAGGTACAGAGAAGGGCTACTAGGATGATATGAGGCACGGAAAACCTACCTTATGAGAGGAGACTCAAAGTGCTTGGCTTGTTTAGCCTAACCAAAATAAGGCTGAGGAGAGATATGACTGCTCTCTATAAATACATCAGAGGATAAAGACCAGGAGGGAAAGGAGCTATTTAAGTTAAGCATCAATGTGGACCCCAGAACAAATGGATCTACACCGGCCATCAACAAGTTTAGGCTCAAAATTAGGTGAAGGTTACTAACCATCAGAGGAGTGAAGTTCTGCAGTAGCCCCCTTAAGGGGAGCAGTGGAAAAACCTAACTGGCTTAAAGACTGAGCTTGATAAGTTTATGGAGGGGTGTCATAAATATAAAGGGAAGGGTAAACCCCTTTAAAATCCCTCCTGGCCAGAGGGAAAATCCTCTCACCTGTAAAGGGTTAAGAAGCTAAAGGTAACCTCGCTGGCACCTGACCAAAATGACCAATGAGGAGACAAGATACTTTCAAAAGCTGGGAGGAGGGAGAGAAACAAAGGGTCTCTGTCTGTCTATAGGCTGCTTTTGTCGGGGATAGACCAGAAATGGAGTCTTAGAACTTTTAGTAAGTAATCTAGCTAGGTATGTGTTAGATTATGATTTCTTTAAACGGCTGAGAAAAGAATTGTGCTGAATAGAATAACTATTTCTGTCTGTGTATCTTTTTTGTAACCTAAGGTTTTGACTAGAGGGATTCTCTGTTTTGAATCTAATTACCCTGTAAGGTATCTACTATCCTGATTTTAGAGGGGTGATTTACTCTATTTCTATTAAAAGTCTTTTTGTAAGAAAACTGAATACTTTTTCATTGTTCTCAGATCCAAGGGTTTGGGTCTGTGGTCACCTATGCAAATTGGTGAGGCTTTGTATCCAACATTTCCCAGGAAAGGGGGGGGGTGCAAGTGTTGGGAGGATTGTTCATTGTTCTTAAGATCCAAGGGTCTGGGTCTGTAGTCACCTAGGCAAATTGGTGAGGCTTTTTACCAAACCTTGTCCAGGAAGTGGGGTACAAGGTTTTGGGAAGTATTTGGGGGGAAGACGTTTCCAAACAGCTCTTCCCCAGTAACCAGTATTTGTTTGGTGGTGGTAGTGGCCAATCCAAGGACAAGGGGTTGAATATTTTGTACCTTGGGGAAGTTTTGACCTAAGCTGGTAAAGATAAGCTTAGGAGGTTTTCATGCAGGTCCCCACATCTGTACCCTAGCGTTCAGAGTGGGGGAGGAACCTTGACAAGGGGGATGGTATTACAGGACTGCCTATAATTGTGTGTGGCCCCTCAGCAACTTCCTGTAGCAAAAATCCCCAGTGGCTGGAGCTGAGACACGAGTGAGTTATTACGGACAATTCTTTCCCTGATATTTTCCTGGTGGATCTTGCCCACATGTTCAGTGTGTAACTAATCACTATATTAATGGTCAGGAAGAAATTTCCCCTGGGTCAGATTGGCAGAGACCCTGGCAGTTTTTGGCTTCCTCTGCAGCAGTGGCTCTCAACCTTTCCAGACTACTGTATCCCTTTCAGGAGTCTGATTTGTCTTGCATACCCCCAAGTTTCACCTCACTTAAAAATTGAGCCTCAGGATGTGCTTCCCCACCCACAGGGAGGATGGAACTCATGCCTGCTTGGTGTGACTCTGTCCCACTCTAGTGGTGGGTAGGCCAGGTAGAGATGGCAGAGTATGCTACAGGATTGGTTAAGTGAGAAGTGTCTTTCAGCTCAGGCAGTAGCATCACATGCATTAAGCTCAAGAGGTCTCACATTTGAGCACAGCCACCGACAACTGGTGTCTGTCAGCATTACGCTATTTAAAACTTAGGTTTAATAGAAACATTAAAATCATTTGTGTTTTTGTAATTGAGATGCCCTGCACCCCCACGTTCATCCTTATATGAGTGTGTGTGGTCTCCAATGCAAAGTTTGTCATGTCGGGTGTCTTCAGAAGGCTCATGATGAACTGAGCATTGTTGTTACAGTAATATTATAGGTTATAATTTCATGTATATAGTTATGAGGCTGAAAATGTGTCTTCATGGCTTAAAACAAGCTGTGCCACAGGTCTTTTATTGCAACATAGGCACACCCTGAGGCACTCTGAAGACAGGGAAATGGACATGTGTCTGACAGGGACATTAATGGAATGAACAACAATTATATATAAATAAAATTTAGACAGTGGTTGTCAGCACTAGAGTTGGCCCTGCCACCAAGTACCTTTGCCCTCAAAACTAGCTTTGAACACTTCACTTTGTAAGCATGGAATCAAACCTGGATCCAGATACCAATTGTGCCAAATCAGAGCCTTCTTTCAGCACTCCTACAAACTTTGGAAGGAAAGGGTTTCAAATATAGATCTGAATTTTGCCACTTGTGACTAGTCTAGTACGTTATGACATGGATTTCAGCTAGGAGTAAGAAGCTGGAGTGGCTATTTCATGCCACTAGGGTGCATGGTTTTCCTTATTAATCTAGTTTCATTACCAGGCACTGCCACTAACATCTTTGGGAACAAAATACCACGGTGTGTGGAGTGTGGTCAGATATAACTTAAGTGGGTAGCGGACCAACTTGCAAAGTGCACTCTCCAGATTGCTATCTAGAGTTAGAAAAGAAGTGAAGTTAGCTAGCCACTGATTTGGAATTCCAGTTATAAGTTCTGGCCTAAGATTTTTTCATCTAGCAGGATTTGAGAAACTCCTTGAAGTGACAGTTCTTTATTCTGATTTGATATTCACAATCTCTTCCTGATACAGTAGCAAATGCAGAATCATATAATGCTGGTTAACAAAGCATATAATACCATACAGATGAAAAAGTACCTCTTTTCTAGTCTAGAAAAAATATATACTTGGAAAATACAACTAAAGCCTGGGCTTCTCTTTCATGTGTATGCATTATATAGCAAGCATGGTATGTTAGTGAATGCACTGAGCATTACTGTAATGAAACATCTATTTGTGTCCTTGTATAAGAACCTTCTTGTTAAACATTTGGACAGGTCTATATGTTTTGGCCTGTAGTATATAGGAGCTCTGTTCCTAAAAGGAAAAAAATGTGAGTTACTTTTACACTGGTGAACTACAAAGTTTCCAGTGAAGCTGGTTGGTTGATTGATTGAGTCTCCCTTAATGTGTAGTGAAGGTTTAGACCTAGTTATCTTTTTTTAAAATGTTTCTTTATTTTCCAGCAAACTGTTAGATATTCTTAGACTGCAAAAGCATTAAATGGATTGTATCACAGAGCTCCAATTAAAAGCAGTTAATGGTGTGTAGCTAAATCTCTGTGGCTAACTACAGCTAAAATGCTGAAATTTTAGCGTGGGCTTAATTAGTGGTATTTGATCCAATATTTACTCAAGTCAACAAAAAGACTTCCATTGACATCTACAGCAGCTTGATCAGGCCTGGAATTTCTTCCTTTTTAACACTAGTATAGACCTAGGTTTTAGCTTTTTGCCCTTCTTCTGCAAATCATCCAAACAATTACCAGTCTTTAAAAGTACACAGCCACTTGCTAAATCTCTCTCAATAGGAGTAAATATCTAGCAATGTCAAGAAGAAGACTGTAGCATCATATTCACCATACTAGAGTTCTCTAATCACCACCATTGGATTACAATTAAATTAGCTCCTTGCACATCTGCATTAATTCACCTTCTTTCTTTTGTGCAATTAACTGTTTTGTTAATATATATTCTCCCCATAAAGGAAGAAGAATTTGTAATTGTATTCAATTTATGTCAAACTGCACATACACGTGCATTCTTATTCAGTATAAATATATACATAGATAAGTATCCTTATGATTATTACATAATTTCTCAATACTAGGCAATATGGACAAAAGTGTCAGAAGTGACAGGTGATTTTGGATGCTGTCATAAATATAAAGGGAAGGGTAAACCCCTTTAAAATCCCTCCTGACCAGAGGAAAAATCCTCTCACCTGTAAAGGGTTAAGAAGCTAAAGGTAACCTTGCTGGCACCTGACCAAAATGATCAGTGAGGAGACAAGATACTTTCAAAAGCTGGGAGGAGGGAAACAAAGGGTCTCTGTCTGTCTATAGGCTGCTTTTGCTGGGGATAGACCCGGAATGGAGTCTTAGAACTTTAGTAAGTAATCTAGCTAGGTATGTGTTAGATTATGATTTCTTTAAATGGCTGAGAAAACAATTGTGCTGAATAGAATAACTATTTCTGTCTGTGTGTCTTTTTTGTAACTTAAGGTTTTGCCTAGAGGGATTCTCTATGTTTTGAATCTAATTACCCTGTAAGGTATCTACTATCCTGATTTTAGAGGGGTGATTTACTCTATTTCTATTAAAAGTCTTCTTGTAAGAAAACTGAATGCTTTTTCATTGTTCTCAGATCCAAGGGTTTGGGTCTGTGGTCACCTATGCAAATTGGTGAGGATTTTCACCAAACCTTTCCCAGGAAGTGGGGTGCAAGGGTTGGGAGAATTTTGCGGGGAAAGACGTGTCCAAACTACATTTCCCAGTAAACCCAGTTAGAGTTTGGTGGTGGCAGTGGTTATTCCAAGGACAAAAGATAACATTAATTTGTACCTTGGGGAAGTTTTAACCTAAGCTGGTAAAAGTAAGCTTAGGAGGTTTTCATGCAGCTCCCCACATCTGTACCCTAGAGTTCAGAGTGGGGGAGGAACCTTGACAGATGCCCACTTTGAAGAAGCCTGATTTCATTAGTGTGGCCACTCAGCACTTTCTGAAAAGAAATCAGACTCCATAACCGAGGCACTTGTCACTTTTCAAAATCTTAGCCTCTGACACTAAGGCCACATCTACACTACAGATTTATAATGGTATAACTATCTTACTCAGGGATGTTAAAAAACAAAACAAAAAATCTACAGCCCTGAGTGATGTAATTATACTGACCTAACCCCTAGTTTAGACAGCGCTATGTCAGCAGTAGAGCCTCTTCTGTCGACATAGTTAATCCAGCTCTCAAAGAGGTGGATTAACTATGTTCATGAGAGAAGCTCTCCCATCAGCAGAGGAGCATCTTCATTTAAGTGATTTTCAATTCACTACTGACCAAGGCAGCATTTTAAGATATTGCAGCATGGGCTAGCCACAGAAGGTAACAACCAGGGGTGGGCTTGTATGGGGGTGGCTAACCCATGCTATTATCAGTTTTTGGCCTTAAGAGTTTTGGCCTTGCTAAGCACTAGGGAACCAGAAGGCTCAGGGGACTAGTTGTAGAATCTTGCACATCTTAGATGGTTTGGCAGCAGCCCAGGTCAGTAGTGAATTGAAAATCATTACCTGAGTGATCAGAAAGCATAAAGTGAATTTGTGGTATCAGTTCAGATGTCACTGGACATGTGTTTTAAAAAAATAATAATAAGGACCAACATCTCACTACACCCCTTCACTAGTCTCAGCAGAGGTCAAGGATGATTGGCATGGACATTTCATAACCCTCCATCCCCTAGAAGCATTCTTGCCAGAACAATGTCATTTTGGGGTGGCAGAGTGAGAAAATTTGAATTGTTGCAGCCTAGACTGTAACTATCATGTGCTAACTAGAGGACATTACAGCCATACAGACCTCTTCAGATTCCAAAATTTCCAAAGGTTCTTGCTTTACTGAGGCTTCTTCCAAAAGTGGTTTTGTGTGTCTCAGGCCTCTGGTATGAGGGAATCTGATTTTGGTTAAATGGGGATACTGGTATAAATAAACTGAGCACTGTCTTTTTTTAAGAAATACTATACATATCATTCTATGTCCAGGGGGCAGCACACAGTGTTCAGTTTGCTTATATTACTCCTGGGGGAATTCTGTGCCACTGCACAGTGCAGAGTTTTGCAGAAATTAATGTTGTGCAGGCAGAATTTCCTTTCCCACCCACCCACAGAAATAGGCTGCAGTGCTTCTGGCTGACTCTAGAGGCTGTTGGACCTGACAGAGCCCAGCTTGCACATAGAAGACACTGTCTGAAGGAGGGGGAAGAGAGCTAGAGGGTTCCTGGCAGCTGCAGTACCCAGCACACCCTCAGGGAAGGAGATGGTAGCATGCAGGAAACTCCATGCAAATCTGGGACCAAGCATCAGGCTGTTTCGCCCTCTGGATCCCTTGGCTCTTGGGGCAAGTGTCTGAGCTCTGTGGGGAGGGTATCTGGGCCTGGAGGGGGCCCTGTGACTGGGCTCTGGGAGGGAGGAAGTTTGGGTGTTTTGGCTGGGGGGGCACTGTGGCTGGGCTCACGGGGAAGGGGAGGGATTGTGAGTGTCTGGCCCCCCAGCTGGGCTCTGGGAAGGGAGGGGGCAGAGAAACAGGAAGTGGATTGTCTTAAGGGTTTCTTTAACTCTCTACTCCTGTGGAAATTTGTGGGTGTGTCTGTATTGTCAGAGACACTTTAACAGGTATTTTGAAATAAATTGCCAAAATAATTGAAGCTGTTATTTTGACAAATGTTATTTGTCAAATCTTGCAGGATTTTAAAATATTGTGTGCAGAATTTAATTTTTTGGCACAGAATGCCCTCAGGAGTATTATATCAGTAACAGCATTGGACAAAATTAGGCATATAGACAAAAGGAACATGAAAGCAAATACACCTAGTAGAGAAATAAGTACAGAACATACTCTGGAAGGGGACAAGAGCCCAGGATGGCTTTAAAGTTTCGTCTGTTCCTCTCACCCCCAGAAACACTGAGCTGGATTCATTCAAAGGACAGACAGTCCAGACACTAATTTTCCCCTATTGTGTAATATTAATGACTAAATCTTACTTATATATTTTACATTAAAAATACTTCTGGTACCAATAACCAAATAGCCAAAAATGTAAAGAGAACTTTCATCTTTATACAGAGTTGCAAAATTAAGTGTTTATTAAGCACTAAATTTTATCAATATAGAAATTTGGTAATTACCACTAGACTTATTTGTAGATGTACATGGGCAGGAACAGTCTCAAAGACCTTACCCACAGACTGAGACCACGAATGAAAACTCGTAAGGCTGGCAGACTGGCACAACATGACCATTGACTAAAAATTGAACAGTGTCAGAACAAATAATCTAAGAATCAGAATTAGTTAAAAGTATTGAAACAAAATGACAGAATCTCTTTTTTTGGAGGGGGGAAGCGGGAGGGAAGACAAAGATAGAACATAGACTCTCCACCTCTAATGGTTTTAATGTGGTGCTGGACTTCCATCGGGTCAATGTTGGGTCAAACTAAAGTGCTGCTGTTGTGGGAAGATCTTTGAAGAGTGCCTTGCAGTTTCTCCTAAACTTAGCTCACACTGATCACTGGTGGAATAGAATTCTTTAACCTTGGGCCTTCCACTGAAAATGCCCTCAAATGCTGAGTGTTTCTACTTCTGGATCATTAGTCATGGTCTCTGGGGATCGTAGCTTGTTACGGTGGTTCAAAGGTGGTGTGGTAGATGCTGAATGAGCTTGGTCTGAGCTTTCATCAGAATCAATTCCTTCAAACACATGTGGAGCTGAACTGGGAGCCACTGAAGGGATGTGCTCTCTTCAGTCATTCCCACTTAGGAGATGGGCTAAAGCCAAATGATCTTGGCCAACACACTGGGGATTGAAATCTGCAGAGCTAAAAGCATGGGCTGCTACAGCTTGAGCTAAAAAGCCAACACTGTAGCTTTAACCACCCATATTTTCTGTAGGTTGAGGGGGGGGCACATGTAACACACACACACAAACACGCCAGTGTGTTACACCTTCATACACGCCAGTGTGTACACCTTCATACACCTTCCGCTCAAGGGTTGAGATCCACAAATTTGTGCCCCCCCCCCCCCGCCCCAACCACTGAGGGACAATGTCACAGAGGAACTGCACATTAGCAGTGTCTCATTGACTGTATGCAGGAGGTCAGTCCATTGAGAAAACGGAATGTGCCACAATAACCAATCATTCAATGTTCTTAAATGGAGTGTTCAGCAAGGAGTGGAGCAAAAGGCTCATTAAGACCGAGTTGAACTCGACACCTCGTGTTGACAAGATTCTCCAATACTTGAACAAACTGTATTGAGTATTATCCTCACCCTTCTCTTTCGTCTCCAGCCTCCAATAACCTCCACTGCCCTAACACACAAAGCAATGATTCTGCATATATGTGAGATCTTCATACATGAGCAGTTCCACAACTCACAGCTATGAAAAGACATGGCTGTAGATATGACCACTTTTCTGTGTTTGGCCCAGATCACCTCAGGATCAAACTAGCCAGTAGAGCTGACAAAGTAGTTGTAAGGAGTTTCTGCACCTCACCGTATAACATATCAGGATCAAATCTGGCCTTTAGCAGCTTGGATAGGATGCATGGACGCAACACAGGATCTGTCAAGAATGGCTAAAGAAATGCCCCAAACAGCTCCCTGTAGAAGCTGCAAGGATTGAAGTGGAAAAAATACAACACCCCCACCCCAAACATCTGCCTATCTTGCAATCAATGAACAAGGGATAGTGGAAGAGCATGAAGTTTGTTTTTTCCATAGTCCCTCTTGCAAGAAGGAACATATAAACCAGAGTTGGGAACATATGAGCACAAGAATCTGTTTATGTTCTCCAAGGATGATTGTGAAAGACAGCCCATTTCCTTTTTATCTGAAGTTTGGACCATGGTTGAGGGAAGCCTTTTTACTTTAACTAAAGAGCTGAACATTTTATTTTCTCTCGTTTGTACATTAAAATCAAACTCCTCAGTGCTCAACCTCCACTACGGTCATGCAGTTTCTACCATCCTGACTACACATAAAAACCACAGTCGTAACAGCGAAACAAAACCCTATTTCAATTATGTGTAGAAAGCAATGGTGCTTAAATCAGACGTATATTTATGAAAGCCATGGGAGGGACTTTACAGCAAGCTTTCTACAAATGTAGTTGCTGTATACTATGTATTTTTAGCATTACCTCTGAGAATCATTTATCACTTCCAGTTTCTCTAAGAAACAGAGCACACTCTATTTCCTTACCGCCTTCATTCCACAGCCTCTAAAGCACTATTCATAACATATTACTACAGTCAGTCATATTCAGGTGATTTTCTTAATTTGTGTTTCTCATATTGAGCCCAAATGTTTAAAAACCTTCCCTTTGCACACACAGTATGAACACATACTGTACATCACATTTATGTATAAGCAAAATCAAAATGAGATATTTGTCTCTGCTAACTAGAATTACCTACTGCATTTCTATCAAGTCATTGCTGGACTTAGCATAATCTATCTGAATCAGTGTTTTCTTCCTGATTTAAATAATGTATTTTAGTTCGGAGGTATTTGTATAGTATGACCTGAGGGCTTTGGAACGATATTTTGAGCTTCAGGTTTAGCATACCAGAAAGCCAAAAATGCAGTGTATTTAGCAGTACCTTCTCTCAATTCTTTTTAGTGAATAGAAAGAAGTCTGACGCTGCACAGAAGATAAACAACTTCTCTTTGAATCTGACTTTTTTCCCCCTCCTTCTTCCCCCTCTCCCCCCCATGAAAAACTACTTGAAAGCTATGGAATCACCTTTCACAACCTTCTATAGCCAACTTTTTTAAATTTGAAGACCTCTTTTTTTCAATTTACATCAGAAGTGCCTGAGTTTGATCTCTCCTGCCACCACGAGGCTAAACCAAAATACATGTGGCCCATGATGTTGTCAGTTTTCTCCCAAAGTGAGTCCATTTTGTTTCACTTAAACAAGGCAAAAACCAGTGAAAGAAATAGAAAAAAAAATAGCCCAATAAAAAAATCTGTGCATACATCAACCTCAGTGTATTATGAGGTCAGCTAATTAGAAGTGTTTCACAGAGACATCTATAATTTTAGCCTGAAAGCTTCAGGATTTTTTTTTTTGCACCAATTTGGCAAGGTGTTTGAAAATGTAATCAACTGGTTGGAAACAAATTCAGCTAAGAAATACGCCTTAATTATAGGAACTTCAAGCCAGTTATCAACTTGGCTTAAAAAAAAAAAAAAGCTTGTTTCTAATTTAATTATTTAGAATGTTATGCCATTGCATCATTAGATGCTACAGTTAAAATGCACCATTTGGGTCAGGGGAGGCAGATACATGGAAAGACTTCCACTAAAAATAAAAAAAATTCAATTAACTCAATGGATTTCTCAAGAGCTTTAGCAAATTGTTTGCTACACAGAGGCAGTAAAAACTGCAAAAACATTGGGAAGAAAAAAATCCTAATAGAAACAAAATACATCTTTTTTTCACTTTGCCATTTGCCTCTGCTCATTACTGCTTTACGTTCGTTCATTCGAACAGGAAGATTGTTTCCTGTAAGTAGTCTTTTGGAGTTTGGGTTTCATTCCTTCCCCCCTTTCCATAAAACAGTAAAACTTACTCAAAACGGAAACATCCATTTCCTTTGTCATCATTTTCAAAATTGCCTAGTGATTTTGAGCACCTAACTTGAAACACCTTAAAGGCTCATGATTTTCAGAGGATGCAGTGCTTAGAACTTCCGGGGTGAGGGGGAGAATTATCCAAGATACCTCAGGTCCAGTATCCAAATAGAGAGCTCCATAATCCCCTTTTTTGAAGGACAAACCCTGCCCCCCCACACACCTAAAAATTGATTTGTCTAATACCCCGATTACTGTAAACCTATAGAAAACAGCTCCAAAAATAGGAGACAAACTGAAAAGAAATGAAAGCCGGTAAAGTCTGAAACAGATATGGAACAAAAAGATTAGGTGAATAGAAATAACTGTTGAAACCTCAAAGCAGACTTTGCAGTTAATTTAAGGAGCACTCTGATTCATTGGTTGTTGGGACTCTGGTATTTCCTACAAGCTAATGTAGAGAAGTACCATTTTCTGAAGTGTAAATGCATAAAGCATTTCTAAACCAGTAATGGAAGACTTTCAGATTATCCATCAAAGAAAATCTAGTGAGAAATAAACCGAATTTGGATGAAATTGAGGTGATTCTGTCATATTAGACACCACTGCCCTCTTCAGTCAGAGAGACTCCCTAACATGTTGATTTTCTACTTTTATTTTAGAACACCTACTCAGTACATTTCATCAATGTATAGGATTGCTTAATATAAATGGAAAGTTTAGAGGAGATTGTAACATTCAGTCTGAATGCAGTGAACAATCGTTCTTTTATAAATAAATAGACAAGTGATATGAGAAGTTAAGCAAATAAAGAACTAGTTTCCTGTAATATGGTTTACTTTTGCTGGTCCAGTGTTGCAGATGAACATATACTAAGCAGACAACTTACATTTGAGACTGACATTTCTCTCACTGGGATAGTAAAATGGAGATATCCATCTCATTTCTGGAAGAAATGGAAAGATTGTAAGATTGTCAAACTCTGAAGAAAAAAATATGATGAAGCATTCCATCTTAAAATAGAGCACTCATAGTTCTGGTTCATTTTAGTACTAAACAAACTTCTGAAAATATGGGATTCTCTAAGAACTTAGGACATGACAAAATTGGTGGCAACTGGTTTATGAAATTACATACAAAATTATGCAAGATGTAGTTTGGAAACCTTTTGCATCCCAGATATTTTGATTCTTTTGCATTACCTGATATTTCAAGAACTGTTTGCAGTGCTGCATAACTAAAACTTGGAAAATCATTTAAAGGTAAAAATGTACACATGCAAATATCTGAAAAGCCATTTTCATGCAATTGCATATGCAAGATTTTTCAAGTTCCAACAGAACGAAAAATGGCCCCAAAAATCCACATGGTGTAAATGCAGGTCTGAGAGCTAGGATGTTAAATTCAATCCACCCCCCACACACACATTCAGTCACTTACTGGGCTTAATAATTCTTTAAACTTTGATAGCCATGTATATAATTTTATTTAGTAAGTGGTAGCTGAAGACGGAACAAGGAGTAATGGTCTCAAGTTGGCGGAGTTGGCGGCTGTGATTGCAGAGCCATTGGCCATTATCTTTGAAAACTCGTGGCAATCGGGGGAAGTTCCGGACGACTGGAAAAAGGCTAATGTAGTGCCCATCTTTAAAAAAGAGAAGAAGGAGGATCCTGGGAACTACAGGCCAGTCAGCCTCACCTCAGTCCCTGGAAAAATCATGGAGCAGGGTCCTCATGGAATCAATCCTGAAGCACTTACACAAGAGGAAAGTGATCAGGAACAGTCAGCATGGATTCACCAAGGGAAGGTCATGCCTGACTAATCTAATCACCTTCTATGATGAGATTACTGGTTCTGTGGATGAAGGGAAAGCAGTGGATGTATTGTTTGACTTTAGCAAAGCTTTTGACACGGTCTCCCACAGTATTCTTGTCAGCAAGTTAAAGAAGTGTGGGCTGGATGAATGGACTATAAGGTGGGTAGAAAGTTGGCTAGATTGTCGGGCTCAACGGGTAGTGATCAATGGCTCCATGTCTAGATGGCAGCTGGTATCAAGTGGAGTGCCCCAAGGGTCGGTCCTGGGGCCGGTTTTGTTCAATATCTTCATAAATGATCTGGAGGATGGTGTGGATTGCACTCTCAGCAAATTTGTGGATGATACTAAACTAGGAGGAGTGGTAGATATGGTGGTAGGTAGGGATAGGATACAGAGGGACCTAGACAAATTGGAGGATTGGGCCAAAAGAAATCTGATGAGGTTCAACAAGGATAAGTGCAGGGTCCTGCACTTAGGACGGAAGAATCCAATGCACTGCTACAGACTAGGGACCGAATGGCTAGCCAGCAGTTCTGCGGAAAAGGACCGAGGGGTGACAGTGGACGAGAAGCTGGATATGAGTCAACAGTGTGCCCTTGTTGCCAAGAAGGCCAATGGCATTTTGGGATGTATAAGTAGGGGTATAGCCAGTAGATCGAGGGACGTGATCGTTCCCGTCTATTCGACATCGGTGAGGCCTCATCTGGAGTACTGTGTCCAGTTTTGGGCCCCACACTACAAGAAGGATGTGGAAAAATTGGAGAGAGTCCAGCAAAGGGCAACAAAAATGATTAGGGGTCTGGAACACATGACTTATGAGGAGAGGCTGAGGGAACTGGGATTGTTTAGTCTGCAGAAGAGAAGGAGGGGGGATTTGATAGCTGCTTTCAACTATCTGAGAGGTGGTTCCAAAGAGGATGATTCTAGACTATTCTCAGTGGTAGCTGATGACAGGACAAGGAGTAATGGTCTCAAGTTGCAGTGGGGGAGGTTTAGGTTGGATATTAGGAAAAACTTTTTCACTAGGAGGGTGGTGAAACACTGGAATGCGTTACCTAGGGAGGTGTGGAATCTCCTTCCTTAGATATTTTTAAGGTCAGGCTTGACAAAGCCCTGGCTGGGATGATTTAATTGGGGATTGGTCCTGCTTTGAGCAGGGGGTTGGACTAGATGACCTCCTGAGGTCCCTTCCAACCCTGATATTCTATGATAAGTGAATATAATCACTTCCATTTTACAGATAGGGAAACTGAAGCTCAGGGAAGGCACAAGTCAGTATTAGAACAAGGATTAGACCCCCCCCCCAAAATCACGATTCCCCAGACAAAGCATAACCCATTCAAATACAATGCCTTCTAACCATATTGCTTAACTTTTCTGAGCCTCAGCTTCTCCAGATGTAAGATGGAGATAGGATTTTGGAAGCCATAAGCCACACAAAGGAAGATGGGTAAATCTTATCTACTTTCAGATTTTGCTTGTGGTAAAAATCATCCATCTAGTTTTACAGATGGATTTATTTATTATTTTGATTCACATTATACTAAAAGGACACCCTTGCCACACATCATAAGAACAAAAATGCAATTAAATAGCAATCTCCAGCAGAACTCAACCTCAACAAAATGCCTCTCTCTCAAACACATCTAAGCCCCATTAACCACTTGCCACAACAACCCACACAAATAGGCACCATACACCACACTGTAAAAAGACTATGGTTATTTCAAACCTTGTTCCAGAGCTCCAGGAAACACATGAGGTGCAGTTACTACACCACTTTTTAGAGGATGGAGTGTCCACCCCTTTGTGCTCAGGCAACTGATACTCAGGGTAGACAGGCCATAGTACAGATCATCCCTGCCCATTATAGGTTACCAGCAACAGTAGCTTTGCACAGTTCTTGCACTTTTTGAGTGCAAGAAGTGCAGCTGTGCCTTGGCCCTGCATAGGCATGCAAGGCAACAGACTCCTTGCATTCTCTCTAATTTTCCTTCCCACTCAAATCTTTGTACTGCTTCATAGAATCTAGTCTAATAATAATATATTTTATTGTAAATTATTAATATCTGAAATTTAAGATCATGACATGGGTGTTCTAGAAACCATTATGCAAAATCAGGAAATCCCACAGCTTTGTAAGCTTCCTGCATTGTTCCCTCATTTTATTTTTTTGTCTTATATGTAAAACAGACAGTATGTTGTGTTCTAATCCCAGCACTGCCAGTGAGTTAATATGACTCTGAATAAGTGATTTCCTCATTGCATCCTTGAGTCATCCCAAATGTAAAATGGAGATAATGCTTACTCACCTTTACAAATAACTTTGGAATCTAAGAAGGAAAAGCTTATTAAAGTGAGCCTGCTAAGAAGTCTGAAATCTTTGAATGTGCTCATACTCCAGCTAACATAACCAGATTGACATGTATTCAAGTTAGTTCCCCCAACTCCATGAAAAAGGAAGTAGAACTATCAAATAGCTTAAAGCCAGGGAAAGATCTCATTGTTATGTAGCACATTGTTTTCAGAAGTTCCTGGCCAAAAATATAGATTAAGGATGAAGGACCTTTTGTAATTAAGTTGTCTTCAACACTTTCATTCAGATTTATCTGAGGCAGTGATTTACTAACACCCCCACAAGTAACTGGCCAAAAACAGAGTCCACGTCATAGCATACCAAATATTTCTCATTACGCATTCAAGTAACCCCATTGCCTAGTTGAAGGGCTAGTGAGATAGATATTCACAATCACTTAATATTTGATCAAAATACATATTGATTTTTTAAAATATATTAATAATATTTAAAGTCAGTACCATCAAGTTATGCACTAACTAGCCTATGCAGCCACCCCAGATCCTAGTATTATTCAAAGTGTTCACCCCATTTACCAGCACAATGCCACTTCCTTTATGTTGTTTGTAACACTAAGTTTTGACATCTCGTTCTACAGTAAAATTGTGCAGGGATGGTGTTTTCCCATGTGTTTGTATAGTACACACTCTTTTTGAGGAATATTGGACATTACAGAAAATACAAATAATTACCATACTACTTGAATGAGAAGGAAGAACAGAATTTGGCCCAGAATGATTACAGATTTAATTAATAGCTGAAGGGGCAGTACTGTTAGGCAAGTCAGTCTCAAAACTCCATGTCGGTTTAAGATGTAAGAATCTGATGCTGCAAACAGTTCCTACCAGATGTAACTATTAGTACCCTGAGTAGTCCCAGAGAGGTTACCCGTGGTGGCGTTTCCAGAATCTGGACTTAAATTTAATATCATTTTTGCAAATGTATTAAAAAGATGTTTAATATTGTAACAATATTTTTGCAGTAGCAGCTCTGGATTTGGCCCTTTATATCTGAAAACAGTAAAATTCTTAAAATAGCAGAAACTCCCTGCACATGATAAAGATAGATGAGTCCATTGTGAATCTTTAACCCTTTCACTCCTGTATGCATCCCATTTCTGCTTCTTTGAAATGCTGATTTCATGGAGACACAGTGGAGACATATTTTGTCCATGTACAAGGTGTATTAGGCAACACCTAAGTGTTTAATTAGTGTGAAGGTGACCATTGCATGTGGAAAAGGTCAATTTCTGTTGGTTGATCAAAGCTGAACCACAGATTTCATAGACAGGCATCACCTTGAAAAAACTGCCTTGCTCTCTGTGGGTCAGTCCTTCCTTTTCCTCTTCTGTCCCTAAGAATATTTTCTACCGCTCTGAATAGTTGCCCATATAGATTACTCGCTCACCCTTCCTCCCTGGCCGGTATAAAGGAAGGAAAGGAAAAGAGGGGGGATTATCAATTAGGCTACTATTTCAATGGAACCAAGATAGTTTGGCCACCGAGACAGTACTAAAGAAAACATTACAACTTAATGGTAAAATCCAATCCTGATGTCTATGGATCACTAATGTGACGGAAGACAACAGCTCTGAAACAGCAGACTCGTGATTCCTCTAGTCTAAGGATCTGCAGATAGAAGTTGTGACTTTAACTTGTGCAATGTGCTATGAAAAATAGCATTTATAAAAATTAAATTACTTGCAGATATACATGTATGCTTATACAAATGGCAATATGCATCTTCTCATCTATTTTAGGTATTTGAAGTTGACTAAGCAAACTAGTCTAACAATATGAGCTTTTGACAGACAAGAGCTCTTTTGTGTGATGCAGACAACTTAATTACAAAGAAAGGTTCAAATGTTTTGAAAGAATGATACCAACCTTATTTCAGTCCTGCCATCATAGTGCTTTATAAGCTTGATCCCCATTGTACTATAAAACCTACCCAATAAAAGCAATGCCAGAAAATGTTCTAAAGATCTGTTGAACATATTAAAGCTTCCCAATCTGGAAACAGTGCTGAAGTTTGTGACTTCAAAATTCTATAGTTAATGAAAAAGAAAACAAACCCCACTGGGCATTATTCTCTTACCCTCGGTCTCCAATAATATTTTGAGAACTAATGATAAAGTCAAAACTGCTTTCAGTCTTTCACACAGAATTTGAAGGTGAAAAGAAAAGTGATTCACTTATATCTAATGTAAGAATATTGATTTAACATGAATTTTGAACATTACCTCATCGATTTTCTCTGCAGTTTAGTTTCCTATTTAGTTTCTCTTTGGCGGAAAACTATAAGAAATACATAGGCACACTTCCAGCTAAGAGGAACTTTGCACAGTTCCTTCAAATGAACTTAAAAGGAATTTTCTCTTTAGCCAACCTGTTAGAGCTGTTGACTTTAGACTACAAAAATAGTGGTTGGAATCTTGGCTATGTCTATTCTAGTGTGTGGCATTAATGTTACTGACATGATTATGGGGAATTTAAATTCATAACTTCTATTCACTAGTAATAATATTACAGTAGCAGCCCCAACTAAGTTCAGAATACTATTGTGCTAGGGTCTGTCACCACACTTAAGACACAGTCCCTGCTCAAAGAGCTTGTAATCTACATAGACAAGACCCACTATCATAGGGTCCACTCACCACAAGCAGCACCTCCTGCTGGCCATCCTGGGGATTAGTTCTACCAGCCTGCATTCTCCCTCTGGTGTTGTCTTCTTCCATCTTGTCTCACTTTGCTGACCCACTCACTTCCAGATCTGCCTTTTCTCTCTGTGGCTGGGACCTCTAGCCAGGTAATTATAGGGAATTCACAGCCTTTCCAGACCTGCTGGCTGACGCCTCCAACACCCTTTTCACTCCCCCATGGCTAGTAGAGGAATCCAGGCCTGCCCTCTATACTGGGTTCCATCCCAGGGACACTATAACAAGCAGCCACAGTCCCTGTACAGTCCTACCTCTTGCTGCTGTTTCCCTGGGATTCTTCCTACATATCTGGCTTCTCCCCTCTCTGGGTTTGCCAGCCTCCAACTCCTTCTATTCAGGAACTGACTACAGCCTACTTCTCTACAACCTTCTCCAGCAGCAACAGCCCCTAGGGCCTTTATAAAGCCAGGTAGCTGGCTATCCCTGTTCCTGCACAGGTGAGCCTGTCCTTAATTAGCTGCCTCCAGCTTGCCAAACCCAGTGCCTTTGCTATAAAACCATTTACTCTTCCTCACAAATTGAGATTAGTTTCAGCAAACCCATAAAAACTCTGTCTAAAAGAAAGGAGAGCACTTATCTAAACTGGTTGCTGTTTGTGAGTTGCTCCAGCAATTTACGTTTAGTTAGGTTCAAAGAGAAGTCTTGTTGTTGTTAGGTCCTAAAAGCTACAACTTATAAACACAAGTTCACTCAGAGCCTAGCAGTCTCTTTTCTGACTATTAAACTCAGGGCCAGATTTTCAAAGTTATTTAGGAGCCTGGAGATATGGATAGATGCCTAGTGGGATTTCAAAATGCATCTAGCTGGTTAGGTGTCTGTCTTTAGGCTCCTAAACACATTTGTAAATATGGCCTCTAATGTATTGATTTCTACTGTTTAAGATTCTCACTATTACGTTGACCTCACAATCTGCTACACTGTTCTGCTGGCCTTGGGATGTAGGGAGGGGGGAAAAGCCTTTCCCAAAATGACTAACAGCATAATTACACATGTATAGCTATTTGGGGCTGGGAATTCCAGTCATAGTTGCAGAAAGTAAGAAAACTTATTTTCTTGACAATTTTGACTAAAGTTTGTTTTCTTTATGGAAAACTCCCTTTTATTTCCCTTTTCCTTCCAAATAAATGTCAGCCTTAAGACTTTGCACCAGGTGATAATAATGTAAGCTATACTTTATACCCAGTATATGCTATGTGCCTCTGAGAAAATGTCTATGAGAGCTAGAGGTACAGTGCATAAACATCACCATCATGTGATAACCACTGGATTCTGTTGCCAGTGAGCAACATACTATACATAAGATCAATTCCACACAAAGCATGCACCTAGACACAAGGAAAGTGCTACTCAGTGGAGCAGGAGTTGATTAGGGAATGTTTATAGTGTGTCCCTAACTACATGCCCATCCTCACACTGCAATATTTGCAACACTCCACATCATTCTCTGCAGCATAAGCTGGATGGAAAGAAGCACAAAGGTGATGCAATAAATTTCAAATCCAAGTCTCCTGATGGCAAAATGATGTGCTGCCGTTAGACTCCTGATTGTAGCCCATGTCTGGGAAAATCTGTTTTTAGATCTTTTTTTGGTGCTGTGGGGCTTCATTCAGGCCAGTAAAGGGTTGTGTCACTGCTACCAATAACCCTAGCTGCTTCTGTGCTGTGCTGCTTTGGCTCAGAACCCTGACACTAAAAGCCTGCTCACACCACGGGTGCCTCATACTTGGCTTCCAGCAGTATGGTTACTCCTTGCAGGGAGACACCAACAGCCTGACTCCCCCCAAAACCATCTCCCCTGCAGTATGCAGTCCCTCTTACTGGACCTTCACAGAAATTAACCGGTTCGCTCCAAAAAGACAGAGCACATACCAGCCTAGCTGAAGACTCACAGTTCAGTTTAATACACAGCACTGAGATGGTTTTGAAATAAGACAACAATAAGTTTATTAACAGAAAATAGGTTTAAGTATTTTCAAATAAGAGTGAAAGAGACAGGAAAGGTTAAAACAAACAAAACATGCTTTCTAGTGATTAAAACTTAATTCTGGCAAGTTACCATCTTTGCCTGAGCAGTTTCCTTACTTACATCAAGTTATCAGCATTCCTACTCCTCCAGTTGGGAGACACAACTTTCATAGGCTTGAAGGATGCTGTGCCCTATCCTCCCCTCAGGGATGGATGACAAAATGACCTTTTGCCTCTGCTTATGTCTTCCCAGAGTTCACTGACCGAGTTTCAAGAGGCAAGAAAACTTCCTGGGGTTGCAGTCTCCGTTCCCCTTGGAGATTGTTAAATGGTCATCTTCCTCCACTTGCCTCCCTGATAGTTTTTGTTGATTGTGCACATAAATGCACTTTTCATTGTCTTTGGTCTCACCTTGTTTAATTTACATTAGAGACACAATCAAGCCTGCAAAACAACACTCATTTGTCTCAAGACAGTCTGAGCTTATGCAAAAAGAAAAGGAGGACTTGTGGCACCTTAGAGACTAACAAATTTATTTGAGCATAAGCTTTCATAAGCTACAGCTCACTTCATGCATCCAGCTCATGAAAGCTTATGCTCAAATAAATGTTAGTCTCTAAGGTGCCACAAGTACTCCTTTTCTTTTTGTGAATATAGACTAACACAGCTGCTACTCTGAAACCTGAGCTTATGCACTGTCTGCCAAATACATTTTAGGAACATATTTCCAGCACACATCTATAATTCTTTATACACCACCCATCTTTTATATTACACAAAGATATTAATGACGAGAGTGATATCAGTTTGCATATGGCACCTTACATAAAACATTTTAGATACAAATTATGACAACAGTGGGCTGGGGGAAATGAGTGTGTCAGGCCTGATGAGACTTATGGTATGGCATGCCCCCTGCCAGATGGCACTGAGGGGCTGCCTGGGTCACACTTTTAATGTTAAATCCCACTCAGAAACTCCAACCAGACAAAAGGTAGAAAGAAATCTCACAATAATAATCAGAACTGAAAAGGCACCTTCCCAGTCACTTTCCCACTTCTGCCATTGCGGCATTTTAAAAATCCGTACAATGAGACAAAGAATTGATAGTCTTTCTTTAGCAATAACCTCTCACTTCTAAGTTAGCGAATTAATTATGTTATCAAAGCTTAGATTAGTCAAAAATCTGAATCCAAAGAATTTATAAAAGGTGAACAAACTTTTGTTCAAAAAGAAGAGTTTGAAATCACAAATAATTAACAATTTTGCAGATGGAAACTCGCATTGGCACATACAGATCAAGTGAACAGTTTTGTGGATACAGATACTTGCACACATTTGTCAAACCAGAGGTGGAAAATTTGACCCATCAAGTCTTTGGAGAATCATAGAAGATTAGGGTTGGAAGAGACCTCAGGAGGTCATCCAGTCCAACCCCCTGCTCAAAGCAGGACCAACACCAACTAAATCATCCCAGCCAGGCCTTTGTCAAGCAGGCCTTAAAAACCTCTAAGGATGGAGATTCCACCACTTCCCTAAGTAACCCATTCCAGTGCTTCACCACCCTCCTAGTGAAACAGTGTTTCCTAATATCAAACCCAGACCTCCCACACTGCAACTTGGGACCATTGCTCCTTGTTCTGTCATCTGCCACCACTGAGAACAGCCTAGCTCCATTCTCTTTGGAACCCCCCTTCAGTTAGTTGAAGGCTGCTATCAAATCCCCTCACTCTTCTGCAGACTAAACAAGCCCAGTTCCCCCAGCCTCTCCTCGTAAGTCATGTGCCCCAGCCCCCTTATAGTTTTCGTTGCCCTCCGCTGAACTCTCCAGTTTGTCCATATCCTTTCTGTAGTGGGGGGCCCAAAGCTGGATGCAGTACTCCAGATGTGGCCTCACCAATGCCAAATAGAGGGGAATAATCACTTCCTTCGATCTGCTCACAATGCTCCTACTAATGCAGCCCAATATGCTGTTAGCCTTCTTGGCAACAAGGGCACACTGCTGACTCATATCCAGCTTCTCATCCACCGTAATCCCCAGGTTCTTTTCTGCAGAACTGTTGCTTAGCCAGTCGGTCCGCAGCCTGTAGCGGTGCGTGGGGATTCTTCCATCCTAAGTGCAGGACTCTGCACTTGTCCTTGTTGAACCTCATCAGATTTCTTTTGGCCCAATTCTACAATTTGTCTACGTCACTCTGTACCCTATCCTTACTCTCCATCTTATCTACCTCTCCCCCCAGCTTAGTGTCATCTGCGAAATTGCTGAGGGTGCAATCCATCCTATCATCCAGATAATTAATAAAGATGTTGAACAAAACCAACCCCAGGACCAACCCCTGGGGCACTCCGCTTGATACTGGCTGCCAACTAGACATCAAGATGTTGATCACTACCCATTGAGCCTGACGATCTAGCCTGCTTTCTATCCATCTTATAATCCATTCATCTAACCGTACTTTTTTAACTTGCTGGCAAGAATACTGTGGGAGACCATATTAAAAGCTTTGCTAAAGTCAAGATATATCACATCCACCACTTTCCCCATGTCCACAGAGCCAGTTATCTCATCATAGAAGGCAATCAGGTTGGTTAGGCATGACTTGCCCTTGGTGAATCCAGATAAGGGCAGGTTCTCTCCTTTTCTGAGGAGAAGCTGAATGGTGGAGAGGGAGTGAGGAAGGCAGGAATCAAGGAGTTGGTTGTGGCTCTCTCAATCTCAGAGCTGGCCCTGCTCTCTACATAGTTTAAAGCAACTGCTACTGGCCTAGGATAGTGCAGGATTGCTATGACAAGAAGAGCTCCACCATGCCCCGACCCACCCTAACATCCTCCTGAAATACCTCCTTCCTTCCCAGTTATACTTCTCATGAAAGGGACAGAAGCACAGAGCCCTGTTGCAGTGCAGATGTGCTAGCAGCGAATCCCCTTTGTAAAAGGAATTGTCTGTCAGACATTTGTGGTCAATTTCTGTCAGCCAGGGGGCTGTGAATCTGCCTATTTTATTAGGGTGCATTGGATCTGATTCTCCTTCTGCCTTGCAGTTATTTACATCTGTGTAGAGAGAATGTAAACTGGATGTACAACTTTTCAAATCACCTGGGTCATAACTTACATCTATTTTACATAACACACACACACACTAGTGGAGAATTAGGGCCCACGGTATTCATCTTCAGCAAGGAGACCAATGGTGTGTTGTAAATTGGAGCCTTGTCTATACAGGAAAGGCACTGATTCAAAGTCAGTTTAGATAAATCAATCTAGTTAAACTGGTGAATCCCCCTAATGTAGATGCATTAAAATGTCTATAGCACACCCAACCAGTTTCACTGGCCAGCACAGCTATGACTCTGCCTACTTACTTTTGGCATGTTACTGCTGAGATTTTAATTCAGTAGCACAGCCATATATGAGGAGAGCACAATCTAACCCTATCCTACGTGAAGCTTATCTGAGGATCCTGCACTCTTCACTCAGACCGAACTGCCATTAGAACAAATGGGAGGTCAGTAGCATTAGCATTTGAACATTCATTTTTATTAGAACCTTTTTTCACTGAATAAGACTTTCCTGATGAGTTGTCATAAAAAGTTACTATAGCCCTTAATCATGATGGCTGAGGCCAATAGACAACTCTCTCGCACCATCTACTATAAGGAACCTAAAGGTGACCCCACAGCACAATTCAAACAGGAATTCAAGGATAGCATCAAACTCTTCCCCAAACAACTTCAAGAGAATCTCTACAACTTCATCCCCCACAACCTGATCCCAGGGACCTTCTACATTACTTCCCAAGATACACAAACAAGGGAATCCAGTCAGAACCCTCATGTCTGGCCATGGCATTCTTTCTGAAGGACATCAGCATTCATAGAAACCATTTTCAAACCTCTCACCATGCAAAGGGCCAGTTTTCACCAAGACACTACCTACTTCCTCCAGAAACTACAACATTAACAACCTCCACAAGAACATCGTCCTGGCCACCATGGATGTCACCTCCCTATACATCAACATCCCTCACCAGGATGGTATCACTGCCTGCCTCAAATATCTACCAAATAACATCCACTTCATTCTTACGTAAACAACTTTACGTTTAACAACAAACACTTTGTCCAAACCATAGAAACAGCCATAGCTGCTAGAATGGCTTCCCAATATGCCTGTTTCTTCATGGGCCTCCTCAAGGAAGAATTTCTGGGAAAACATACCACAAAACCAACTCTACACCTGAAATATATCAATGATATTTTTATCCTCTTGGCAAATGACCTAAACTCCCTCAGATTTCCACCACAACATCAACAACCACCAGCCATCTATCAAACGCTCTCTAGAACACTCAAACCAGCATCAACCTCCTGGATGCCAGCTTCAAAAATGGAACCTTACAAATGACTATATACAGGAAACCCCTGGATCACCACATTTACCTCCACAGTTCCAGCAACCACCCCAGACATACAAATAAAAATCTGTTATCTACAGCAGGCACTCAGATATTTGCTCAGAAGAGAAAGTCCATGATACACACCTAAACACACTTAAAAACTACCTTCACTAAATAAGGACACTCCACCAGAGAAGTAGATTGCATCATGGAACAGGCAACCCAAAGACCACTAGAGAACCTGCTTCAGTATCTGCGTGTTGAGGGAAACCTCTGGACACTCATCCCTAGTTGTCCCCTACAACACTGGAACCTATACGGGGTATATTCAAACAGTTACAGTTACAAGGATGAGACCACATCCTTAACCTTTTCTTCTAGCCTCCAAACAACCCTCCAACCTAACCAAGTTCATCCTCAGAAGCAAGCTCCCCAGAGACCAGGACACACCAAATCAAAGTGGCACAAGATCCTGCCAGAACAAAGATGTAAAACCTGCAGACATACCACCACTGCTATAATGATCAACCTCCAACGCACCTTTCAAAACTAAAGGGTCTTACACAGAAATATCACAACAAGTGGTGTACCTCATCCAGTGCATCAAATGCCACAACTATGTGAGTTGTTCACTATACTCGTTATTCACTATGCTCTCAGATGAATTCAAACAAAAACAAAAAATTGTTTTGTGAACACTTTTCACAAAACAGTTGTTCCATATCCAACCTGTCAGTCCTTGTCCTTAAAGGAAACCTGCACAAGACTAGCCTGGGACTTTAAATTCATAATTCTGCTGAACACTTAAAACCATGGACTTAGAGACACTGGCTTTATGGCTCATTACAATACTTTGTAACACACCCCACTGCCTGTACCCTTAATTGCCCACTTCATTTTAAGTGGTCAGTTACAGCATGTGTGAACCCATTATGCTTAACAATCTGTCCCAATTTGCATTTACCTTAGACACTCTGGTTAGCTTTCCCAAACCTGAAGAAGAGGTCTGTGAAGCTCAAAAGTTCATACTTCGATAAACTTTCCATGGCGATCTCTCTGATGTAAAGATTTTCACTAAGCTGTTTTTCATTCTACCTCACACCTCAGCATATGTTCATTTTGGCAGAAATATCATTGCAATGGTCTGCAGTTAATGGGCTATTACAATGCTTTAAAGTATCAAGATGGCTATCATTACAATCAGTGGAGAATCAGTAGAGACTCATTCTTGCTGAATGAGGACAGTTACCATGCCTCTCCTGTAATGAATTCCTTGGTGGAGACAATTTTGTTTTCCCTGTGGTACAAGGTCATTTCTCCTCAAAAGGGATTGATTGTGGAACGTGTGGAGTCTAGGCATTACTGATACTTCTCAAAATTATGAAGCTAGTACATCCTACTCATATGGGTCTAGTTTCCTTATAGAAAAAGTAATTGTCAATTATTCCAAATTGGCAATTTGCTTCCATAGTGACTGTAGATAACTAATCTCTTTAACAACATAAATGAGTTACACTACATTTACTACAGGAGGAAAAAAAAAACCGAGAGAAACTGATACTCAGATTGTACCAAATTGTTTGCTATTGTTCTGGGTTAAATAAAAGGATATACAAATCTACTACAATTGTCAGCCCACAAATAGATCCTGATTAGCAGTTGTGCCACAGGCCATTTCTAGAAGTGTGTTTAGTAAAACACTCATCTGTCCGCATTATGAGGGATATAACTGATTTCAGTCAAACTTCTACACAAACTTGGGATCCCCTTACTTTTACTGTTAAAAATTATTTACATTAGAAATAAGGGATGAAAGTGAGGCTATAGAAAGAATTGTTTACACAAAAAATCCACAGCATTTTTAATTTCTTGGTTTTTGTTTGTTTTGCAATCCACATTTTGGATTTGTCCCACCTTTGTATGTTGGCAGGCTAAGAGTTGTGACATCTAGAGACAGTGATCCAAGCCTAGTAATCAATGCTGCAATGTATTTTCCCACATGTAAGTAGGAGTGGGGGCTATCAAATAACTACTCTACCTTCAGAGTGGAGGCTCTCACTGTCAAGAGGTAGCTCAGTTTCACTAGTAACTACCATGTTTACTCTCACTGAACCAGGGTGGCCCCACGTGCTTGTAATGTCTTTACTCAAGTGTCACTATTGGCCTCAATGATCTCCAGATGTTTCTTCTACTTACCTATTTGTGCTGGGGAGATAGAGGGAAAAAAAGCAGCCCCTGTAGAGATGTGAATCTGCACAATGATGGAATGCCAAGGGGCTAAGCCTGGATACATAAAGAGACCTTGTTGCCTAAATCTGGTGTTTAGGAACCTAACTCCCAGTTTAACACACCACTGTGATCCACAAACCCTCCAATCAGCTGCCATCTAATCCTAGAGATGCCTAAACTCACTAGGCACCTAAAATTTCCTCTGCAAAATGTAGGCACCTACATTTCTGGCTCTGGACATATCCACTGCTACCTCATGGGATGCTTATCTCATTATCTTAATCCCCAGCATGATCCTCAAACCAGGTGAAGATAGGCATGTCCCCACCTATCTCACTTGTGGGGCCTGATCCAGTAGATGTGTTCAGAGAAAACCTACTGCCAAACATAACAGATGCGGGGAGGGAGACCTCCCTGATAATCTTTAGTCTAGTGGTTAGAACACTCACTCAGAATGTGGGAGACTGTGATTCAATTCTCCCTCAGACCAAGGAGAAGAAGGGATGTGAATGGGGATCAGCTACCCTTCAGGTGAGTACCCTAATCATTGGGCTGTGGCAGCGTTTCTCAACCGTTTTGATATCAGAGACCAGCTTGCTCATAGACTCATAAACTTTAAGGTCAGAAGGGACCATTGTGATCATCTAGTCTGACCTCCTGCACATTGCAAGCCACAGAACCTCAAGCCACTCCTGAAATAGACCCCAACCTCTGCCTGAGTTACTGAAGTCCAGTAACTCAGCCAGAGGCTCAAAGAGGCTCAAAGACTTCAAGTTACAGAGAATCCACCATTTACACTAGTTTAAATCTGCAAGTGACCCATGCCCCATGCTTCAGAGAAAGATGAAAAACTCACCAATCTGACCCATGGAAAAATTCCTTTCTGACCCCAAATATGGAGATCAGTTAGACACTGAGCATGTGGGCAAGACCCATCAGGCAGATACTTGGGAAAGAATTCTCTGTAGTAACTCAGAGCCCTCTCCACCTTGTGTCCAATCTCCTGCCGTTTGGGGATTTTTAAACCTGTCAGTCACCAGTGGGCTACATGCCATTGTAGGCAGTGCCATCAGACCATCCCTTCCATAAAGTTATCAAGTTCAGTCTTGACACCAGTTAGGTTTTTTACCCCCACTGCTCCCTTTGGAAGGCTGTTCACTCCTCTGATTAGAAACCTTCACCTAATTTTGAGCCTAAACTTGATGGCCACTTTATATCCATTTGTTTTTGTGTCCACATTGGTGCTTAACTTAAATAGCTCCTCTCCCTTTCTGGTCTTTATTCCTCTGATGTATTTATAGAGACCAGTCATATCTCCCCTCAGCCTTCTTTTGGTTAGACTAAACAAGCCAAGCTCTGAGTCTCCTCTCATAAGGTAGGTTTTTCATTCCTCGGATCATCCTAGTTGCCCTTCTCTGCACCTGTTCTAATTTGAATTGATCTTCCTTAAACATGGGAGATCAGAACTGCACACAATACTCCAGATGAGGTCTCACCAGTGTCTTGTATAAGGGTACTAACACTTCCCTGTCTCAATATTTTGCCTGATGAATGCTAGGACTGTATTAGCCTTTTTCATGGCTGTATCACATTGACGGTTCTGTATTTTCCACTGAATGCATCCGATGAAGAGAGCTGCAGCTCACGAAAGCTTATGCTCAAATAAATTGGTTAGTCTCTAAGGTGCCACTAGTACTCCTTTTCTTTTTGCGAATACAGACTAACACGGCTGCTACTCTGAAACAGTCATCCTGTGATCAACAACTACACCCAGGTCTTTCTCCTCTTCTGTTGCTTCCAACTGATAAGTCCCTAGTTTATAGCAAAAAATTCTTGTTGTTAGTCCCTAAATGCATGACTTTGCATTTTGCACTATTAAATTTTGTCCGATTTCTATTACTCCAGTTGACAAGGGCATCCAGATCTTCTTGTATGATATCCAGTCCTCCTCTGTATTGGCTGTACCACTCAACTTTGTGTCATCCACAAATTCTATTAGCACATTCCCATTTTTATGCCAAGATCAGTAATAAACATGTTATATAAGATTTGTCCTGAGACCAATCCCTTAGGAACTCCAACAGTAATCTCCCTCCAGCCTCACAGTTAGTCTGTCAGTATTACCCATTGCAGTCTCCCTTAAACCAGTTCCTTACCCATCTTTCAATTCTCATATTAATCCCCATCTTCTCCAATTTAACAAATAATTTCCTGTGCAGAACTGTATCAAATGCCTTACTGAAATCCAGGTAGATCAGATCTACTGTATTTCCTTTGTCTGAAAAATTAGTTATCTTCTCAAAGAAGGAGATCAGGTTGGTCTGGCACAATTTACCTTTTGTAAAACCATGTTGTATTTTATCCCGATTACTGTTCACCTCTAGCTCCTTAACTTCTTTGTTTCAAAATTTGTTCCAAGACCTTGCATATAAATGAGGTCAAACCTACAGGCCTGTAGTTTCCTGAAACACCTTTTCCCCCTTTCTCAAAAATAGGAACTATATTAGCAATTCTCAAGTCATAGGGTACGACCCCTGAGTTTACAGATTCATTAAAAATCCTTGCTATTGGGCTTGCAATTTCATGTGCCAGTTCCTTTACTATTCTTGAATGGAGATTATCTCCCCGCCCCCTCCCGATTTAGTCCCAGTAAACTGTTTTGAGTTTGACTTCAATCTTGGATGTGATAATTTCTACCTCCATATTCTCATTGCCATTAGCCACGCTGCCACTACCCCACGCTCTTTATTAGCCTCATTAAAAACTGAGGCAAAGTATTTTTTTAGGTTGGGCTATGTTTAGATCATGCTTAGTGGTCCCACTTCGTTCCTTGTTTTCTTTTTATTTATATGGTTATAGAACCTTTTTACTAGTGGTTTTAATCCCTTTGCAAGGTCCAACTCTGCTTGGCTTTTGGCATTTCTCACTTTATACATACACTTTCTGACCTCCAAGAGGTAGCTTTCCTTACTGATCCTTCCCATCTTCCATTCCTTGAAGGCTTTCTGCTTTCTCCTAATAACCTCTTTGAGATGCTTACTCATCTAGGTTGGTCTGCAACCCTTTCCTACGATTTTTTCCCCCTTGCTTGGGATGAGGGCTTCAGATAGCTTCTGCAACTTTGACTTAAGGTATTTCCAAGCTTCCCCCACATTCAGATCCTTGAATTCTTCAGCCCAGTCCACTTCCCTAACTAATTCCCTTAATTTTTTTAAGTCAGCTCTTTTGAAATCAAGGACCCTTGTTTTCAGATCTGTTTGTGTTTATCATTCCATTTAGTTTAAACTGAATTAGCTCATGATCACTCAAACCAAGGTTGTCCTCTACAAACAATCCTTCTATAAGGTCCTCACTACTCACCAATACCAAATCTAAACCTCTTGTTCATTCAGCAACTATTTGGTGAAGAAATCTGTCAGTTATCACAGCCAGGAAAATCTGGGCCCTACTATTATTAGTAGCACCTGTCCTCCAATCTATATCTGGAAAGTTAAAGTCTCCCATAATCACACAATTCCCAGTTGTATTTTTTTAATTAAAAACATTAAAGAGGTCTCTGTGCATATGCAAATCAGATCCTGGTGGTCTGTAGCACTATATCAGGGGAATCTTTAGTATCTTTCTTCCCCAAAGTGATTTTGGCCCAAACTGATTCTGTCTTATCCATTCCATTACTTCTAATTTCTTTAGTCTACTTCGTCATTAATATATAATGCTACTCCACCCTCCTTTGCCTTTATTTCTGTTTTTCTTGAACAGCACATACCCTTCAATGCTTATGCTCCAGTCATGACTACTATTCCACCATGTTTTCTGTTATCCCTATAGTATCTGGTTTCACTTCCTGCACTAATAGTTCTAGTTCCTCCATTTTGTTACCCAGGCTTCTTGCATTGGTGTACAAACATCTTAACTGTTGCCGCTTGGCTTCGCCCACATTCCTTGCCCAACTGGGTACAGTCATTCTACTGCCAGAATTTCCTATCACACAGTATCATCACTATCCTTCCTCTTAATGTCCATTCTCCTGCCCACTGCTGTTCCTTTCTCCATTGCTGTATCCATTCTTACCTGATTTTCCTCCCTCTCAATATTAAAATCAGGTGTGGCGACTACATGAGCATCTTCCAGTGGTCTCCCTGGGGTTCCTAATTTAAACCTCTTTTAATGAGTTGTGCCAACTTCCATCACAGAAGTCTATTTCCCTCTATACTCAGATGGAGTCCATCCCATGAGAACTGTCCTCTGTCAAAGAATGCTTCCCAGTGGTCAAACTTCCTAAAGCCATCCTTATAGCACCACTGCCTGAGCTATCTGTAAATCATCATAATTTTGTCTCACTTTCATTCTCCTCCTCTAGGGACAGGCAGAATTCCACTGAAGATCACCCGAGCCTCCATTTCCTTAAGCATCTTCCCCAGGCTGGCATAGTCTCCCTTGATATGTTCTAGAATCCAACTGTGTCATTTGTTCCCATATGAAGGATAATCAGTTAATTCTTTCCTGCTCCCATTAGGATCCTCTTCAGCCTCAGTTCCACATCCCATATCTTAGCTCCCAGGAGACAGCACACCTTTCTGTTCTCCAGATCGTCTCTGGTGACAGGCCTGTCTATTCTTCTTAGTAGGGAGTCCTCAATCATGTAGATCTGACTTTTTCTGGTGATGGTGTGATTCTCTAGCCTTCCTCCAGTTTTTTCTGGCTGTGAGTCCTCTTGTCTTTTATTTTACCTTGCAATCTTCTGTATCCTCCTGGGGCTCTGAACTCTGGGTATCTCCATTGGCTCTTCCCCTCTTCTTACAGGACTAGCCGCTCTTCTCTTCTTCCTTGGCCTCCCTCCTTCAGTTACAGCCTGTTGTGCCCCTTCTTCATTTTCCAACTAGCAAATCTGTTCCTGAACTCTCTTTCTCTTTCACTAGCTAGTCTTTTCCTCTGCCTGGTTCTTGCAGTCACCTGCTTGCAGTCACTGCTTTCCTCATCCAGCAATCTCGCCCCACAGTTCTTCAGTCCAGCTTGCATCTGCAAGTCTTAATTTTTCCCTTCAGCCTCCTCTTCCTTTGCTCCATCACCTGCTCAAACCCCCTTTGAAACTCAACCACAGTGTCTACCTGCATCTGCAAGCCTCAGATCTTCTCTTCCATCAGCTCTATCAAGTGGCACTTCAAACAAATGAAGCTCTTTTCAGGTACCTGATCTAGGATCATGTACATCTCACAGCTTCCCATCCAGTCATCTTCATTGTCTCTTCCACAGCATGGGTCACTACCACTGCTATCTCTGTACCTGTCATTGCTGCCTTCCTAAACTGTGTCAGGGAGATCTCAGGGAGCAGTGCCAGTCCACAGACTGGTTGTTGAGAAACACTGGGCTATGGGATATTCTAATGTGAGTCTCTCTGGTTGAAGCTGCTCCACTTTAAATATTTATTGGGGCAGAGACAGTGTGAGAATAACTGTATAGTCCAGTGCCTAGGGCACTCACCAGAACCATATGAGATCCCTGTTCAAATCCCTTCTCCATGTGAAACAGAGGGGGAAATTGAATCAGGGGCCTCTCACATCCTGGGTGAATACCCTAATCACTCAGCTAAAGTTTATAAGGGAGGCTGCTGCCTCCTTCCCCTCCCCTGACTTCCCTACCCTTGGGACCATTTTGTGTAAAGTTAGGCAGGCACCTAAGTTGTTTTTTGCCAAAAATGACATAGGCAGCTAAATCTCTTGACTGTTGATGGGAGAAGCTCTTCTGTCAACATAGTGCTGTCTACATGGGGGATTAGGTCAGTATAACTAAGTCACTCGGGGTGTGGATTTTTCACACCCCTTATACCATTATAGGTCTGTAGTGTAGACCTGGCCTCAGTATTACAATGCCTGTTCCCCTTTATGGAGCCAGTCCCAGATGCTATATGTGTGAGGAGAGAGGCTGGGTGAGATTAAGCATTGGGAAGGGGTGAGCATTCACTGTTTTACACATATGCAACATACAATTTTAATAATAAATAAGGAGGAAAAGATGATCCCATGGAGGACGGGGAAGGGGGAAGGGAGAAATGACTAGTCTTCAGGAATCATGGGTGTGCATGAAGCAGTTCTAACTGGGACTTTCTACTCTCACAGGAGGTTCACCTTTAATGATGGTAAGACCCATGGCTCAGTGTCTGACTGATGTTTATGTGTAGAAAGAGCTGTCTGGAAAACAAAACCTCATCATCTGGTTTGTTTTTCAAGCTAATGCATTTAGGCTCCATAAAACACACAGGCATTTTTTCAGCCTGGTTTCCAAATCCACAATTTCTTTCCTCATTTTCTTCTTAAGAGTTGCTGACAAACAAATAGCCTGCCCCCACAGCACAGCTGATGCAGTATCCCACACCCTAGACAAGCCAACCTGTCCATTAAGCAAAATATAATCAGCCTACTCTTGACAGAATTCACATATATTCCAGCAACAGTCATGTCTGAAGCATTAAGACAAAACAGATACAATCAGCTGTCTTGGAGAATCACATTTCCAAGACATTCCTTGAACACTACTCAGAAGACTATTAAATGTCACTCTCAAATATCTACCTCCCTCCAGCATCCTGGTAAATTAGCAGAATCTTTGCATTATAAGCAAAGGCTTAGAAGGCAAAGGGTGAAATTCTGGCCCCAGTGAAGTCAATAGCAAAACTCCCATTGACTTCAGTGAGGCAGGGATTGCACCCCATCACTATAAACTCTTTAAGACAAGCATTAACTCTTTAATGCTATGTTTCTATAGTTAGTGGTAAGTGTTTCAATTTGTTTGCAGACTAGCCAGGTATGGAAATCAAATGTGACCTGAACCACCTCTTTACTCTTGCTTGTAACATCTTATTTACTCAGGTAAAGAACAAAAGAATGTTTTCTTAACCATTTCGGGCCCAATACTGCCGCTTGTAATTATGCTGCAAGTAATCATAATGATTATTTACAGTGCCACACTTCTACTGCCAGTGATCCCATGGTTTTCTATGGAACTACATGTAGAGTAAGATATAACCAACATGAGCAAGGATAGCAGATTCTGGCCCTTAGTGTTCTCTGGGTAACTGTGATCTTTGTAGTACAATGGGTATTAATGGTGAAGAAAAGGAAGTCAGATACATAAACTGCCTACATCTTTCCTTCAATTAACGATCTTGTGCTTGAACAACTACGGCAATTTATTCTGGTGGCTGATATCTTTTCATTAGCTGGTGACCACAGACCAGGAAAATTCAGTAATTGCATATTTTAGATGAAATCCTGACCCTATGAAAGTTAATGGCAAAACTCTCATTGAATTTAAAGGGGCCAGGATTTCATGCCCTGTCTTGTACTCTGTTTTTCCCCCCACTTACTACTAGCTTTACATTAAAGAACAATGTCTTGCTGTCCCTATTCCTTAATCTAGCAAATGCCCTTTGATCTTAGTACATTTCCTTTTCGTCAGGCATAGATTCATTCGGTAAAATCTTCTCCAGGGTTTGTCCCTAAAATATTCCCGATTAATTGCCGACAAATCCTCCCAAATGCATGTGACATTCTACAGATGTCATAATGGGCTTCCTTTTTCATAGCTCAGACCATTTCACACATCAAAATGTGGGTACATCAAATCTGGTCCCCTACATCTAGAAGGGGCCAATATCGGATGCTTCAGAAGAAAGTACAATAAAAAAACCCACTAGCCACACACATTTATACCTACTGTAATATACAACTGTACCAGACACTCCTTGTACTAAAGCATTAAAGACAAAGTGAAGTAAGACCAATCTCTGATTTCACTGTAACTCACCTATTTTAATTATCTCTCTTATTTTATTTCTGATGACTACAGATTTCTTGATATATTACGTTTATTCACATAGACCATTCCTGGAAGGGTGTGCATTAAAACTTATGAGAAGTGCATAATTTATCAAACATAAGTCATTATCCCAAAGTATTACTATATCATTCATTAATGGGCATAATTGGTAAGGAAAACGATAGATGTTTTAATGTGACTGAATATGCTAGTTCATAATTTTCCCTGCTTAAAGTAATTTGGCTAAATTCAAATTTCCTAAACACATGGTTCACATAAACTTTCTTATTCAACCACCCTTACTTTTACTATATATGGTGCATTTTATCCAGAAGGATTCCAAATTGCATCACTACTCCAGGCACATATTATCCATATCCGCACACAAAACACATGGAAGAGGAGGGAATTAAGAAGAATGTGTTGTGAACCGCATAGCTCCTGAGATATTATCTACTCTCGGTGGAGGCGTTAGTAGTTGCACAGAGGTTTAGAGATATGCCCTTCTGTCCCCTTGGAACTCAAGGTGACTTGGGAATTCACAATCCTAATCAGGTAGATCTGAAAGCACTTGCATGGAGTATTGGCTTCTTTCTACTGTTCTGTTCCCCAGGGCAACACATCTCCTTAACACTGATGCCATTGGAGACTTGATTATGGTGTGGGGGAGAAATCAGAGTCCAGGCTGATTTTGTTCTGACCAGCATTAAATTTTGTTGGAGTTTTCTCATAAACTTCACTAGATTGCCTGAGGGTGATGTGGTGGAGAGGGGCCGCTCCCCTTCCCTATGATTCTTGACACATCCCCTCCTCCCACAACCACAAGGAGCTCCACCCACATGGTGTTCATACTGTTGGGGCTTCTACTTGCTTGAATGAGGCGGTGCGGGGGTGTGGCATGCTGTAATCTTCTCTCCCCTTCCACGATTTCCAGCCACAACTGGTTGATATTTACACTTGTTTTGTCCCTTCCAGGCCATGAGTATGGTGACATATTCTTATTTACTAGTTATATTTTCCACTTTGCCCATCACTGCCAATGTAGCAATCTCTGCAGTAAAATACAACAACAATTTCAAGAGCACAAAGTAACACAGAACAACACTTTATGACGGAAATTAAGATTAAGGGCCAGATCCTCAGCTGGTGTAAATCACATTGCTCTATTGATGTCTATGGAGCTAAACCAATTCACACCAGTTGAAGAGCTGGGCCTACCTTATTTGAAATGACAGCAGGTTTTAGACAGCAGGGCTGGGATTTCCCCGTCTGGAATTTGATCACAACACAGGGGTAGACACCTTTACTCTTCCAAAAAAGGGAGTGGAATCCTTAATGAGCATCTAAGTCTTAGCAGTAGAAAATGGACAGGGAGCAAAAGCTTTCTAGAGGAGAAAAGAGAAAAACTGAAGAGGAACCAAACTACTAGCAGATTTTATTTGCATAATTATCACTTATTTCTCTGTAGTCTCAGAAGATGTTTAAAGCTGTATTATCTGGAGTTTCTTATGTTTGCTTCATAAAAATGTGTGTTCAATTGGTTATGTACCTAAATATATGATAGGCTATATGGGATACAATTACAACTAGTGTTGACTTCCATTTTATGTCTTATTCAAAAACAGCACTACCAGCAGAATAATGCTATGCTAGGGAATTTACAGAGAAAGGAAGGGCATTTATTTGAATTGCCAACATCATCTGTGTTCTCTCTGAAGATCTTCCATCCAGCTACTGACCTTGCTTAGTTTGAGATCTGATAAGATTACAATTCAAGATGGATATGGATTCAGGTAAGTCATCATGTTATTTACAGGAGCGCCTAACTGTTTAGTCAGATTTTCCTCCGTAAGCAACCAATTACAAGCAATATGGTGTGCATGATCACTAAAAATGGGATAGACATATTTTTAAAGGGCTTGTCTACACAGGCAAGTTTACTGCTATAATTATACTGGTACAATTAAAGCCGTATAACTCCCCATGTGCATACTCTTATTCCAGTATAACAATGGCTCTTTCAGTTTAGCTTAAACTCCTTCCCAAATGACATAAGCTAAAACAAATAAATAAATAAATAAAAATGGCACTGTTATAACAGAATAAGAGTTTCTACATGGGAAGTTAACTAATCAGTTTAAATTCACACCTTAGCTTAACCCTGTATAATGCATGATGTTATTCACAAACTTAAGCAGGGCCTTACTTTAAGTATGTAAATGCATTAAAGTTATTGGGACTACTCATGTTTAAAGTTATGCTTGTAGATGTATGGATCAGGACCATCGGCAGCACACACTCCCAATAAAGAGCAGATTCAGAATTACATAAAGGCCTCTAGGAACAATTAGCATGACCACACAAGCAGCCTGTTTTAATATGTTCTGAGTACATAGAGAGTTTTTTATGGGGGCAATTAAACTTTTATAGAAATGGCTAGGTGCTTGTAAGTTAGCCCAAGGAACTTGGCTTTTGTTATTTCCTTATCTTTTTAATCTTGCCTCCTTCTAGAATTTTTTTTTTTTTTTTTTTGCTGTGCCTGATCTCCATTTCCATTCCTCTGCTTGTTTTTATTTGATCCATTCAAACATCACTCTCAGGAACAGGAAGTCAATTGGAATGTATATTTTTGATGTTATGTTAACAAACTCCAGGGTTAGCATGGTAAACCATAAATAAAAAGGCATAAAAAAAAACCCCAAATGGCCCCTTTGTTGAAAAAGTAAACCATAAATAACAGCTTTAAAAAATGTATAAAGCTGAAATGGAGCATCATTCCAATACATTACCAAACAGGACCCATTAGCCTTATAAAAATGCAAACCACAGTGTGTTTAAATGAAGTTAATAAAACCAGCTGGGGAAATTATATTAACAAGCTGCTTAAGTGTCCAGCATTTCTTTTTTTTAGCTGAAATCTTGTTTTGCTAAAAAGACAAAGCTGTATAAAAAGTTGAGAAGGAGGATCGTTATTATTTGAGTGCCTTTTTCATTATCATTCCTGTTAATTGAATCTCCTCTTCCTAAGGAATATGCTGGAGCTCTTGATTCAGTCATGCTTAATTTTGCTGAGAAATCTGAAATGTAAAACAAGGACATAAAAATCCTCCAAGCTGCAGAGGATACACTTGGCTTTCAAGTACAATATTATTAATAATAATATTCTCCCTTTTTTGCAGCTTACTAACATTTACTTCCTTCCTCTTCTAGCTGTCATATTTGTGCCAATTCTTGTTCTGACAATACATTGTCATTCTACACATTGAAAGCCAATTTTTAACATTAAAATGTTAAAAAATTGAGCAATAATTTCTTCAGAGATAATCATGAACTACCACCGTTCTGTAGCTGGCTAGGAAAGGTTCACTGCTGCAGAGATTTCATTTACAGGCCAATTCAACTCTGCAGTGACATGCTTCATTTACAACTGTCAACCCGATCCTTCCCTGGTCATATGGAATCTCATTTGTTCTAAGGCCCCACCACTTGATTTAAATTCCCAGACAAAAAATGACACTCAGAGTAAAAAAATACGGGGATGTTGTAATATCCCCACAAGTAGCATTATAAATACAGAAAATTCAGAGCTCAAGGTTAAATTCGAAAGAAATCCATATATGTATGGAAATGAACAATGAAGGCACCCAGATAACCTTAACTTTGACTTGTAGTGATACCATGAAATAACCATGAAATTTTGATTCATGCATTTTAGTGTTCATTTTGCTTAACTGAATTTGAAAGAGACATTATTTAAGCAGGTGATGGATGTAAAACTGCACAAAGAGCAAGCAGGTTTTAGACTGGAAAAAATCTAGTGTAGATCACATCTGTCCTCAGATGATCGATTGAGAAAGGGCTTGTCCCCCATAGAAGACTGCTGTTGATCTTCATAGACTTCACCAAAGCTTTCAGTCGCATTCATAGAGAGACACTATGGAAGACCTTGTGACAATATGGGCTTCCCAGAAACACAGTGTCACCAGTCAGCATGCTGTACGGCAGCTCAAAATACTGTATAAGGACAGAAAATGGAGAGACACATTGGTTTGAAATCACTAAAGTGCAGAAGAGAGACATCGTATCATCCCGTCTTTCCTGCATTGTGATAGATTATGAGATGCAAAGAGCAATATCAAAGGGAGATATAGGAGTTAAGTGGAGTTGAGGGAAAACTTCAAGATCTTTACTCTGCAGATGATATTGTTCTCTTAGACACAGATGGCAAGGCCATGAGGGAGACCGCTATCGATGTCAAATGTGAGGCTTCTAAAGTAGGCTTAAGAATCGGCCAAAGGAAACAAAAGTCATGATTGTCGAAAGAGGAGTCAGCATTGATGGTGCATTTGTGATTGATTGTGACTAATATGGCATGGTTAACAAGTCTGTATATCTTGAAAACACAATCATTGCCGATGGCTAACTCCGTAAGAAGGTGAAAGAAAGAACTGGAAAGGCAAATGGAGCTTTTTTTTCAAGACAGGCAAATATTTGGAAAAACTAAGGAGATTCATGCAAGGACCAAGATAAAGTTATACAATGTCATTATGAAACTCACATTGTTATATGCTTCTGAAACTTGGCAAATGCTAGACGCCCACAACAGGAAACAACCCATTCCATCAGAGATGCTTGCAGAGACTAGCTGGTGTCTGCTAGCAGGATAAAGTAACTAATGCTATGTTACAAAAGACTGGCCAAAAGACTGTACAAATAATGATTCAAGAAAGAAGGCTCAAGTGGTTTGGGCATGTTGTAGGGATGTCAAAAAACTGTATTCCTAGACAAGCCCTTGACTGGATACCACTTGGAAAAGAGGAAGACAACAGTTGGCATATAAGAAAACCATTAAGAAAGATGTGGATGTCTTGGAAACAGACTACAATGAAGCAAGAAACTTGGCTTTAGACAGAGGTGGAAACACTGGGTTGTCTCACAATCTAATATTCCCCCTGCTCTTCATTTTCCCCTCAAAGGTCTGACACCAAGTGACATTTTTTAAAAGTATCTGTTGTGTAATTAATTCTCGCTTGTGAACTGCTTGACTCATTTACTTTTAAATTCTCATAAAATTCATTCTGTACTCACAGAGCAAATTCTGGTTTTTTGAGGGGTTATGCTGTATTCTTCAAAAACAAAGCAGGGATTCATCCTCTTTTTTAAGTGCAAAACTCAGCCTTAGCTATGGAGCTGCAACTGGTATCTCTAGTAGCCTCGGGAAATGGGAGTCTAACTCCATCCAAATTGGCAAGGTGTATTTCTTATTGACTGGTGTACTGCCCACCTGTTCTGTGTGAAAACAGATGGTATATGGTTCCCTGAAATAGTAGTTTTCCTCATTGTTTTGATAGGGTGTTGCCTTACACCACCAGGGAGACCAGCAGCTTGGTTTTCCTCTCTGTGCGAACCACTGCAGGAACACAGGCTTGCATTGCCTCTTAGGGTATCTCTACACAACAAGAAGAAACCCACAGCAGCAACCCTGAGCCCAGGTCTACAGACTCAGGCTCATACTAAGCATTAAAAATAGCGGTGTAGACATTCAGGCCTACAGATTCAGGCTCACAGGGCTCCCATTAGAGTGCTAAAAATAGTGGTGAAGATGTTTGGATTTGGAGCTCAGGCTCTGAAGCCCACCCTCTCCCTTAGGAATATCTACACAGCTATTTTTAGTACCATCATGCGAGCCCCAGTCTGTAGACTTGAGCTCTGAGACACAATGCCAAAAGTTTCTGTTTTCAGTAAAAAGAAAAGGAGTACTTGTGGCATCTTAGAGACTAACCAATTTATTTGAGCATGAGCTTTCGTGAGCTACAGCTCACTTCATCGGATGCATACCATGGAAACTGCAGAAGACATTATATACACACAGAGACCATGAAACAATACCTCCTCCCACCCCACTGTCCTGCTGGTAATAGCTTATCTAAAGTGATCATCAAGTTGGGCCATTTCCAGCACAGATGCAGGTTTTCTCACCCTCCGCCCCCCGCCCCCCCCCCCCCCCCCCCACACACACACACACTCACTCTCCTGCTGGTAATAGCCCATCCAAAGTGACCACTCTCTTCACAATGTGTATGATAATCAAGGTGGGCCATTTCCTGCACAAATCCAGGTTCTCTCACTCCCTCACCCCCCTCCAAAAACCACACACACAAACTCACTGGTAATTACCAGCAGGAGAGTGAGTTTGTGTGTGTGGTTTTTGGAGGGGGGTGAGGGAGTGAGAGAACCTGGATTTGTGCAGGAAATGGCCCACCTTGATTATCATACACATTGTGAAGAGAGTGGTCACTTTGGATGGGCTATTACCAGCAGGAGAGTGAGTTTGTGTGGGGGGGGGGGGGGCGGAGGGTGAGAAAACCTGCATCTGTTCTGGAAATGGCCCAACTTGATGATCACTTTAGATAAGCTATTACCAGCAGGACAGTGGGGTGGGAGGAGGTATTGTTTCATGGTCTCTGTGTGTATATAATGTCTTCTGCAGTTTCCACGGTATGCATCCGATGAAGTGAGCTGTAGCTCACGAAAGCTCATGCTCAAATAAATTGGTTAGTCTCTAAGGTGCCACAAGTGCTCCTTTTCTTTTTGCGAATACAGACTAACATGGCTGTTACTCTGAAATCTGTTTTCAGTGTAAACATGCTTTACAGCTTTAGACTGTATATATCCTTTTATACTACATCTGCTATTTGAGCACCATCTGGCAAAATTGTTATCAATGTCTGTACTGTATAATATGATCCAAAAATGGAGGAAAATCAGCTTGATGTCCAGTTCACTTGTATATGCTTTTAGGCTTCTCTTCTGACAAGAAGTAAATACACACTGGGTATAACCAGCCATGGCTGAAAATCAGAGGTCAGATCCTGCAGAAATGAAACTAACATGCAATACTTAATTTGTAATGAAAGAGGTGCCAGGGCTCAAGCAATTTTTTACATTCATAAGTGATGCAGCAAACCCAGAGGTGCTGGGGATATGAACTACCAAGCTTAGAGGTGCTGAGGCTCAGCCCTGGCAAGCCCTGGCACAAATTAAGCACTGCCACCCCGAGTTCTGGGACTGAGTCCTATAAGGGTGGTAATTTTGGTTTTTTGTTTAATCATGCCTCCTTATCTTGAATGCTACTGGCATTTTGAGTGATCTAATCTCATGTGTCCTACTGATTTCTTTGTCAGTTTTGAAATTTTAGAAAAGAATGCTCAGACAAAAGTTCTGATTGTCCAGACAATTACATTTCCAATAGCTACCCAGTGGTCATAAGTAAGTAACAATTTACCCCAGCCAGCAGACAATAAAATGTGAAAAAAATACCAAAAAACCTTCTTATCCCCAAATCCTACCTCACGCTTCCCCAAAAGCTGTCACACAAATGGCTTTAGCAGCATACCCAGAAGGCCACCAACTACAGGCTATTTCAAACAAGGATGGGAAACAAGTTTGAGTCCTGGTGTCCTCACTGAAAATACAACTCCAGGGATGTAACAAGGGGGAGCCATTTTGATTACCTTCTCTGACCACCAATGTGGCAGTGTAATATGGTGGGCACCACCTGAGCACCCCCTGATGGCACAAGGTCACTTTGCATGCCCTTGCATCTGTTAGTCTCTCTTGTGGCTAGTAGCACCCTCAGTTAGGGCTGGTTTAATCACAGAAATGATTCAAACAATCCTCAGGGTCCCCCACATGTAGTCCATAATCACAACACAATAGTTCATATTCAGCCCTGGTTCTTCTGACACACACAGAGCTCTTCCCTCTGTCTCAGACAGCTTTCATTCTACTTCTGGAGCACTGGCCATAGGGCTCCCTCTCTGAGCACCTGCCCCCTTGTTTTGGGGACCCACCACTGGAATTAGCCTCACTCCTCTAAGGTTCCTCCCCCCAGACACAGCCTGCACAATCAGTCCTTCTCTTCCTGCCTTCTGACAGGCCTTTATAGCCCCAGGTATAGATCTGTTCCCTTTAATTGGCTCAAATGGACCCATCTTCTCAGCCTGGTCTACTCACATGGACCAGTTACCCTGTAACAGGTAGCTTGCCCTACAGAGAGAGGTGGTCCCTTAGCCAAAGAGATCCCAGGCCATTTAGGGCATTTAATTTGCTCCTTAATCTCCACCCAAAGACCAACAGGCAGCCATTGCAAATTCTGGAGCACGGGTGTCATTGCTCCCAACAAGATGCACCTCTCAATAAGTGAGATGATCCATTCCACACCAGCTTCAGCCTCCAAATGGTTTTAAGGTGTAGCTTCATGCTGAGTGCAATGCAATAGTTTAATCTTGAGGTGACAAAGATATGGATAACAGTGGCAAGGTCCACATCCCTATGAAAGGCTCAGCTTCCTGACCCTAAAAAGCTGAAATAGTTAATATATGTACTCTACTGTACATTAACAACAGCTGAAGTCCAAAATCACCCCCAAGTTCTGAACTCTTGTGACCAATGACAGATGCACTACCTCAATCACAGAGACCCTTTAAACATTTGTTACATAAATAACAAATGTTTAGCTGTCCTAGACTGCGTGCCATCATGCAAAAGACTTTGGTTTTGGAGCAAGTCAGATGATTTGTTTCTCTGGACAGCACAAAGAACAGGGAGCACTGTGGATGCTGGTTGAATTAGGTCTGCTAATTCTATAGTACTTCAGGCAACCTCATGCTGCTCAACCTTCTTTCTTGTCACAGGAAAAGCGTTCCTATATTTGATATAAGAATACAGGATTTGAAGGAGTGGGGATAATCAGAAGTGGAGTAGTCAAGGTAAGAATGGGCATTAGGAGAACCGTGAAGACTGAGAGTAGCAGTTGGGAAATTTCTGGATAGAAAGCTTATGAAAATGAAACCATACTTCTCCCGTTCACCAACAGATAGTAGTAGTGAGCTCCATGCACTCTATATCAAGACAGTCTTTTTTATACACTTATAACTTACAAAGGGGACTATTAATCATGTACAACAAGGCAAGTGCACACCAAAAGACTAGAGTGAATAGACTGGCTGGATTGTGGCTGTGGCTATGAAGATACACATCCTCAGTGTTTTAAGAATTGCATGAGCCAGTTTAGACATGCACGAACTAGTGATAAGTCACACACACTTAAGCCAGGAGTCACATGTGTAAACTGCCCACTACAGTTTGAGAAATAGCAGCTGGTGCTGCCCTTCCCCATCAAAATACATATGTGCATGCACACAGACAGAGAGAGCTTCCTGGACTTCATCTCTATCTTTTTTTACAAGTAACTGCAAAATGAGGTGAGGAGGTGACACGCTGAAGTACATCTGTCCCTAGATGGAAGGGGAGAAGTGGGTAGCATAGCTAAATGGAACACAGACGTCCTTTATTCAAAATTCCACTGATACATGTGCAGCCCACCTCTGTGTGCATGCCCAAACCATGGCTTCACAAGGCTGTGGTTTAATATTCAGACTAATTTAGGCACTCTGTGGAAGAGTTGTGCTCCCTCCTGGCTGGGTATGGCATAGCAGCTTTTAGTCTCCATCAGCTCCCACTGCTGACTGCCACTTCGGTCTGCCTCTTCTCATGACTAAGCCCTCTGTCCAGGTCACTTTAAAGTCTCTCCCCTTCTGGCGTAAACAAAGAGTCCAATAAACTAAACTTAAAAAAACCTAACTCTTCAGCTCTTCAGGGTTGTACTCCCACTCTTGTGCAGAGCAACACCTCTTGGGTCTCCTTCCCTGGAGACAGGACTCCAGATTCAGCAGTCCTTCTCACCCTTGTGTCATGGTGTTCCCACACCACCTTTCTTAGTGCTTGATATGGGAACCCAACCCCCCTAGTTCTAGTTCAAGGACCCTGTAGTGAACAGCAATGTCTGCTTCCACAGACTCCTCACTGCCTCCCTTGACTTCTTCCTAGTTTGACCTTTCTGCAGGCCATTTCCCAAAGTGTCTCCCTGTAGGCTTACTGTACACGTGACTCTCTCTAGGCTCTCCCTTCGGTCTCTGACAACTAGAGAGAAACAGCAGAGTTCTTCCCCTCTGATCCTGCAGTCCCCTCCGCATCTTGGCTTCCTCCCTTGCTGCTCACCACCCACTTCCTCTCCCAGATGGGCTTCATCTTCAGTGAGGCCTGGCTCATCCTCCAGATACTGCCAGGTGCCTTAATTGAGCTTGTTAGCACCAGTAAACCCTTTTAGTGCCATCACATGTTCACACAATTCTTTGTAAATAGAGAGTATCTTGTGCCCAGCCCACAGAAGGAAACAAGTCTACAAACTCTACTGTACATTTCTACAATTCAAACTTGTTTGAAAATTTAGCCCTAATTAATAAAAGCTATTGAATAAATATACAATTCTTATTGCATTATAGATTATGCATTGACCAGATCTCTCTGGATAGGTAATATACTAAATGATGGCCCAGAGAGTGACCTTAGTTGCACTATTGTAAATCTGAAGAATACCCATTAAAGATAATTAAATTACTATGGATTTTCACCTGTGTTATTCAGATCAGAGTCTGACCCCTAGTTTTAAAAATATCTTTGTCAGAATTCCCAATATCCTCATCCAAGAAGGTTATATTTGGGATAGAAGAGAAACTAGATGTTTTTAATGTGTTATGATAACCATTTATAGATTACGTAAAGAAAATTCCATAGATGTTGTGGAAAACTAATGGCTGTTTTCTAGTGCTGAGCATACTCTGTAAACAATAAATAAGCGCATTTGTCCCACAGCTATACGGGGAGGGTAAGATGTTTTATCATTTTTATGCCTACACTTGCATAATTATAGCAACATATTTCATGCCTTACTGTGTATACTTTTCAGAATTCGATACATGCTTTTGTCTTTCATGCATTTCCTTTCCTGGGAGCCAGGGAAAATTGATTTTCATGTTCTTAATTGTTAAGTCTGTTCTTGAGGTTAAAACAATAAAGGAATAATATTAAAAGAGTAACCGTCCTCCCTACCATATGCTTTGTTAAATGGCAATGTTCTCCACTGTTTATTACAGTTGTTAATTTGTACATGAATGAGAAATGGTAGAATTTAATGAATTCTTTGCATGTCTCTTCTCTATCTTCTGAACCTTCCAGTCACATCTGATCAAAATCTGTTGGGTGACAAGCTTGAAGACCACCATCAAGAAAGTTCCTTCACTACTTAACATTAATCAGTTAATCTTGTCAAAGTGTAAAGGATGCATATATTGTTTTCTGATGCTATCCTTGATTCTGGGACTAAATGTATTAAAGGCACTTGGTACAAGATTAGGGAGCAGGGTTTTATAGCACTTATTTTTATGGGCACATGAAATACAACTGGATTCAAAGATTATTCTAGTTGTATATATTCACTCCTTAAGTGTGAGCAAAATGAAAACCAGTGAAATTTACTAACTAGTGTGTGTAAATGTTAAGGCCCAAATCTGATTTTTAAAATACTTGTGTGCATATTTTGAATAACTCTAAACCAAACGATAATGAATACTGCAATATAAAAAGAGAGACTTGCTGGCATTATTCACACTGACATACTCAGACCCAAACTGAATAATACCAAATTTCAAAGAGATTTAGTATATGTGGGCCAGGTAGTACAGTTAATGAATATCATATTTTATCATTTCTTTCATTTTCCACACATTTTGAGACAGAAATATACCCTCTATGAAGGTTTTCTGACCATAAGAGACAAAAGTGGGGCTTGAGAATGAATAAGTAAATAAAACCTTTTTGTATAATCAAAGGGAACTTCTAGCCAGGAGTTTTGCCACTTACACAGTAGGACTAGAAGGATCTTCTTCCCATGGGCTGATTGAATAAATAAAGGCAGCTGTAGAAAGAAATATTTGTTTATATTATTTCTGAAAAATAAAACAGTCTAGGCCATTTTCTCACCAGCTCTTTAATTCCTTCTGTCTTTTTTCTCAACTTTTGCACACTGTATGGTTGTTCTGGTTCTTCATACAAGGGATTATAAACTACCTAGCCAGGTGATGCAAATCCTATTATTCCACATATTGTACTCCTTAGGCTACAATATATGGAAGGGTCTAAGACCTTGCAGACAACATAACTGAATTTCTGGTAATAACAGAAATTTGTTGTGTGTTGTTATACTTCAGCGGGTCATCATTTTGTAGATTTCCATATGAATGCATAGCCACTATTCTCCAAAACATATATCAACACCTAAATTAAGACACTTATATTTAAAATAAAACCTTACCAAACTGAATTGGCTGCCTAAGTCTTTTGTATTTGGTTAATTACTGTATCTATCTTTTGGCACATACTGTTGAGTATTTCATTTTCTGCAGTGCCATGCGGGTTGAGGTCAATAGCTCTTCAGCATTAGGGATGAGAGAGAATTCAAATGTTACTAATAAGTCTTAGTTCAACTCCTGATGGACAGTGCTCTACATCCCCAAAACTTTCATCACAATAGGCAACGGGCTCCTTTAAGGTGAGTCAGGGCCCAGGCTGCCTGTGATTGCCTTCTAAAGACCCACCTGGAAATATTAAGTCCCAGGTAGGTCTTCAGAAGGCAGTAATGGGCAGGCTGGGCCACAACTCTCGTTAAAGGGGCTAGGTGTTCCATGACAACAACATAATAGTCTGAGTCTATACAGGTAGGCCAAGGATGGAATGGCACAGAGACCTCCTCCCTTACAGAAAAGGCCCCTGCAGGGCTGGGTTTAGAGGCACATTCATAAGGCAGCTGAAGAAGCTTGCACAGCTGCCAGCCAAGCTGTAACTCTTCTGTGGATGCAGAGGTTCCATCTCTATGAGTGTCAGTCTTGTACTTTTCACAAGCATTAAATGCATAAAAAACCATAAAGTTAAAAGACCATGAGCATAGTTTTATCTTCTCAATAAAAATGTAAGCTGGGAGTTTCAAAGGCGCCTTAAGGAAGTTATGCAGCCAACTCCCATAGGCCCCTTTGAAAATCTAAGCTGCAGTAACTTCAGAAGAGCATCATGTTTAGGTGGGAAACAACCAAACAAAAAATATATTAGGTGTTTTGGTTTTGTATGTCATATTTACATAAAATAGCAGCTTTTGGTTTGTTAAATATTAATGTTGAAGAAATGGGCCACTCTGTTTAGATATATTTAACTGGTGATCTGGATCTCCATTTTCCATACCCAGGGAAAGCCTCCTAATACTCCCAGAAGCCACAGTAAGAATGGCATCTAATTTCTTCTCAAACTGACGTGTATTCAGAAATAATAAAGAGAAGGAAACAATGCTAATTTATTTTTATGAATGTCAGGGATGACACTGCACTTTCATTTTGCATCCAGCTCAAATTATGTTTGTCAGATACTTCATTTTAAGAGTCCTGTTACATCTTTTCAAAGGCCTCCTTTATATATTCATGAAATAACTCATTGTATTTTAGCTTCCAAGAATGGTAATTGCTGCAATCTTGTAAATTAGCATGAGTACTGCCAGCAAGACACTCTATTAAAATTCATCTATGATGTTAAATATTTTACTACCTAATAAATATTCTAAAAGGAAATCTACAACTACTACACTTAAAATTACATTTTTGCTTCTCTAAGTTAAAATTTTCTTGGGCAACTATTCACATTAATGATTTTTCTTCATACATATTAGAAAACATCAAATCAAATTAGAAATTTCAAGAAGTAGATCATCATATCCTATGTTTATTTTCATTAAATGGCAGAACAAAATTTTTGTACAGATCAATCATGTCCTAGTTTTCACAGAATGCAGAAGTTAGCTACAAGTAAATTGCTAAGGTTACACTATGCAAGGAAGTAATAAAGTTTCCACAGTTGCACATGCAATAAAAATTTAGCACCGCTTTGTTATTGGTTTCCTAGTTTGTTAGTGACCTCTGGAACAGCTCTAAGAAACTGTTATAAAGCATTGTAGAGCTAATTGCTATTCACAAAATTGAAGGTAGGTGTGTCTCAGTGTATCCATTATGAAGTCTTATTTTAAGAATTACAACAGGATAGTAAACATTTGCTCAAATCTGACATGCGAAGCTCAATCCTGTTTCCATTGCATTTAAAGGTTTCTTCTCCCCACAAGGCTCCCTCCTCCTCAAAAGTCCAACCTTGCCTCTTTCATATAGTTCTCCTTGGAGTTGGATGAGGAAGGCAGCCAAGTGGCCTTCAACTTTATCATCATCTTCTCCCTCTCCACTTGGAACAAAAGACAGGAGTTGGTTGCCTTGAATCCATTCAGGACCTAGGGGTGACAGTGGACGAGAAGCTGGATATGAGTCAACAGTGTGCCCTTGTTGCCAAGAAGGCCAATGGCATTTTGGGATGTATAAGTAGGGGCATAGCCAGCAGATCGAGGGACATGATCGTTCCCCTCTATTCGACATTGGTGAGGCCTCATCTGGAGTACTGTGTCCAGTTTTGGGACCCACACTACAAGAAGGATGTGGAAAAATTGGAGAGAGTCCAGCGAAGGGCAACAAAAATGATTAGGGGTCTGGAACACATGACTTATGAGGAGAGGCTGAGGGAACTGGGATTGTTTAGTCTGCAGAAAAGAAGGAGGGGGGATTTGATAGCTGCTTTCAACTACCTGAGAGATGGTTCCAAAGAGGATGGTTCTAGACTATTCTCAGTGGTAGTTGATGACAGGACAAGGAGTAATGGTCTCAAGTTGCAGTGGGGGAGGTTTAGGTTGGATATTAGGAAAAACTTTTTCACTAGGAGGGTGGTGAAACACTGGAATGCGTTACCTAGGGAGGTGGTAGAATCTCCTTCCTTAGAAGTTTTTAAGATCAGGCTTGACAAAGCCCTGGCTGGGATGATTTAATTGGGGATTGGTCCTGCTTTGAGCAGGGGGTTGGACTAGATGACCTCCTGAGGTCCCTTCCAACCCTGATATTCTATGATTCATTCACATTCTCTGTTTCAGCCAATGGTCACAAGCATCAAGGTATGGCTCAGCACTAAATGGATATCAAGTCTTTAAGCGCAATTAACATTTGGAACCTACAGACCTGAGTATATCTGACCAACCATGTGACCACATATATTCTTTTCAGAAAAAAGTCAGTCCTTTAATGTATGAAGCAGGATAGGATTCTTCTGACAGCCCATTTTTAATGGTTTTTGCCATAAAACCCCACAATATACCATTTCTTCTGCACAGTGTCCCAGAGTCACTTCTATAAAGAAATAAATCACACCCATCATGTTGCCCATCCTGTATCTTTTAAATGATCAGTTGGAGAACTTGCACCCTGAACATGTATCTTTGTTTATTTTCCAAGTAAATATATGACTTATATTGTGAAGGTGAGGCCCTACTGATACAAGGCTAGGTGCAAGTACCGTCAATACAGTTCAAACTTGCTGTACGGCTCAGGCAATGGACAGTCATACTCAGCTGTAGCCCCCTTGCTGTTAAAGTTTTGGGCTGTTCATGAGCAGAGACTGAAAATTATGCAGTGATTTTATTTGTGATTAAATAGTCACTCACATAAGATCAGGGTTTTTTTTAAAAAAAAATGAGTCAGGAGTATTTGATTCAGCTCTCTAGAGATGAAAATCGAATGCACCATCTAGCGACTGATACATATCTTAAATGGTAGGCACACAGATAGTGCTTTTCATCCACAGATGGCAAAGCACTTTGATGAAGGGAGCAACTATCATGATACTCATTTTACAGTTAAGAAAACAGACACAGAAGTTCAGGCCAATGTTTGCAAAGGTGGCAAGATGATGTTCTATGTTCTTTTTTGGCTGCCCTGACTTTAAGTCAGAATTTCAGAGGGCTTGTAAGGTCCAGAGGGGGTTCTGAAAATGCCCTCCCAATTTTGTTACCCTCTTCAGATAGATGAATTCACAGGCATCAGGAGTTTCAGATAGACACCCACTGTACCTTGCACATTGGGTAGTCACTTACAACTGTGCAAACTGAATGCAAGTTACTGTTTTGCATCTACTGTTTTGCACAGCTCCCAGTAACTATACAAGGCCCAAGGCAGTGAAGAATCAGGTCTCTAACATCTAGAGGCCCGAGCAGTATCTATCATAGGGGTCTATAAAGTATTCTATGTGCGGTTATTCATCAAAATTATAAAATGATTTTTCTCTTCTGACCGATTAGAGTTCTCCACATCCCTATCCTCATTCAAACAACCCAGCAATTTCTCTGCTGAATCAAGGCCACAGAGTAAATAGCTCTTCCTCTCATATTTAACTTTCAGAGTTGCAGGATAATGTAAAGTTGCCTCAGCTTTTACCTCAAGGAATGTCCATTACAGTAGTAGAAAAATATACCTTTTTACCTGTCCTTGTGAGCTAGCATCTGGAGAAATCAAAATCCTTCCTCTTAAATAGCCATTCATTTCTCCTCATGTTAACCAGTATATTGTCTTTATTCTTTAAGAAAAACAGAGTCTGGCCACCATCAAGATTCAGTTTGAGTTGGCTCATGTCCACCCCATAAATGGTCTGTCTGAGCTGAGGCCCAGCAACACTAACCACATTTTTTTCAGTGTCCAAAACTTATTTTCACCCTTGTAAGCTCATATTTGATTCTCTAAGCTACACGCTATTGTTAAACTTTCCTCTCACTGGGTTTAAAGTCAGATGTTTTTCCCCAGCCACCAAGACTCCACACTTTCCATCTGATACTCAGTGGTTAGCAAACAGGAAGTACATTTGTCAAATTTCCCATCATAAGCTGCTACAGTTCCAGCTGTTCAGTAGTGTTTATATCCTCCAGAATCTTTTGTATGTTTTGAATCTCCTGCAGCCTTCACAGCTCCTGCTGGAAGCCACTGTCTTCTTTTTCCTTCTGACTGACATGGCTCTAGGGCACGGACACAGTTACAAGCCTAGAAGTAGTAATATTGCTTTCGTTTCATTCCTGCCACATAATGTTCACATTTACCTGGAAAGCCAAAGGGCAGAAAATCAAAGAGGAAAAAAAATCAGCCTCCTAAGCTATTTAAATTGTTTAAAGCGTTTATCCAGTCATGAAGCAATCCCTGCTGTCTGTTCTGCCTGACTGACACACCTCTAAAAGTAAAAGTATCAAAGGAGTGCTATCAAATAAAGCAAGGTGGGAAACAGTTTGAGATTTCAAATTTTTTACCTTCCCAAGTCAGGATGAAGAGTCAAAAATCTCAATTTTTTGCAAACCAATCATTTGAAAATAATTTCAGATTGGGTTAATAATTTTCATTTTGACAATTTCAAAATATTGTTTATTTTGACCTTGTTAATTTATACTGAAGATGGTTACAAAGTTATCTAAAATTTCAACATGAAAACTAATTTTGAACTGCATGTCAAAACTTTTCATTTTTTTCTCAAATTGGGAGTTTCAGCAAAACCAACTTACCCACAAATGTTTTCAGTTTCAACAAATGAGCATTTTGTTGGAAAATTCATGACCAACTCCACTATCTATACAATACTTCCATGTCACTCTTACCCTCTGATAAATATTGTAGTCACCTGAAGTCTCAAACTCATCATGTTGTTTATACTGGTATCTATGGTACTTTACAAATTCTCTCTCTCTCTCTCTCTCACACACACACACACACACACACACACACATATAGTCAGATAGCAATTTATCAAATACCCTTGACCACCTCACCTGTACTTGGCTTATAAACCATCTCTGCTGTATCTTCCTGTAGTATTCTAATGGTCCAGTGGAAGCACTGGTCATTCCCCTCAGACTTGCGGCCTTTGGGAAAGAGACTGAAGGGAGGAGCCAGGTGAATGGCTGCTGAATGCAGTTCAAATCAGGGACCACTGGTCAGTGATGATGCCATCCAAGTGTTCCCTTCAGGTTGACTGGACTTTATCTGCCCTGTGCTGACTGGCTGTTTGTACCAACCCTCTCCCTACTCCATCTTTCAGTCTCTTCACCATGGCCTCACTCCACCTTCCCATCAGACCTTCCTCCTTTCTTCCTACCTTGTTGCCCTCAGCTCCCCACCTCCAATGCCCCGTCTGTCTTCCCTTGCCTTTCTGCTTAGCTAATCCTCTCCCTATGACATTCCACCCAAAGAAAAAAAAGTAAATAAAAATGGTTGAACAAACGTGAAGTTTGGTGACCTTTGCTCTGTTTACTCTGCTTGTGTTATACTGTTTTCCTACCCTGTGCCTGTCTAGACCACATAGATTATAAACTAGTCAGCTAGTCACACAGTGGGGCACCCATTCCTGATTGGTCCTCAGGCACTACAGTATTAAACAAAAAATAATTGGTCACTACTGATTTCTAATGGGACCTCAGTACAATACACCTTTTCAGGTGTTATTTCCATGTGTATGTATAGCCTAACACCCTTATACATCCAGTATCATGAGGCAAATGACTAACAAAAGGTAAAGAGTGGAAAAGAGGAGGCTGAATGAGGGAAGTGTAGAAGACAGAAGTAGGGGAATAGTTTCTCTTCACTTCCTCAGTTCTTCAAGATAAAACTAAGCATGCATTAACAACACAAGACTTTCAGTTAGAATGAAAAGAGTCCCTTGGATCAAACAAATTGCCACTGTTGGTCACTCTTTCAATCTATGAAGCAATAGTTTTCTGTTTTTTTTTCAATCTTCCCTCATAGGTAATTTTTTCTACACCTTTAATCATTTTTGTTGCTCTTCTCTGGACTTTCTCCTATTTGTCCACATCTTTCCTGAAATATGGCACCCAGAACTGGACACAATACTCCAGGTGAGATCTAATCAGCGTGAAGTAGAGCAGAAGAATTACTTCTTGTATCTTGCTTACAACACTCTTGTTTATACATCCCAGAATGATGCTTGCATTATTTGCGACAGTGTTACACTGTTCACTCATATTTAGCTTGTGATCCACTATGACTCCCAGATCCCTTTCCACAGTACTCCTTCCTAGACAGTCATTTCCCATTTTGTTTGTGTGCAACTGATTATTCCTTCCTAAGCAGAGTACTTTGCATTTGTCCTCATTGAAATTCATCCTATTTACTTCAGACCATTCCTCCAATTTGTCCAGATCATTTTGAATTTTAATCCTATCTTCCAAAGCACTTGCAACCCCTCCCAGCTTGGTATCATTCACAAATTTTATAAGTGTACTCTCTATGCTATTATCTAAATCATTGATGGAGATGTTGAACAGAACTAGACTCAGAACTGATCCCTGTAGGACTCCACTTGATATGCCCTTCCAGCTTGATTGTGAACCACTGATAACTACTCTCTGGGAATGTTTTTTCCAACCAGTTATGCACCCATCTTATAGTCGTTCCATCTGTGTTGTATTTCTCTAGTTTGTTTATGACAAGGACATGTTTGACAGTATCAAAAGCCTTACTAAAATCAATATATAACACATCTACCACTTCCCCCCTATCCACAAGGCTTGTTACCCAGTCAAAGAAAGCTATTAGATTGTTTTGACATGATTTGTTCTTGACAAATCCATGATGATTGCTATTTATCACTGTATTATCTTCTAGCTGTTTGCAAATTGATCAAAATGGTGGGCATCATTAAGAAAGGGATAAATAATAAGACATAAAATATCATATTGCCTCTATAGAAATCCATGGTACACCCACATCTTGAATACTACATGCAGATGTGATCGCCCCATCTCTGAAAAGATATACTGAAATTGGAAAAGGTTCAGAAAAGGGCAACAAAAATTATTAGAGGTATGGAACGGCTTCCCTATGAGGAGAGATCAATAAGACTGGGACTTTTCAGCTTGGAAAAGAGATGACTAAGGGAGGGTAAGATAGAGGTCTACAAAATCATGACTGGTGTGGAGAAAGTAAATAAGGAAGTGTTATTTACTCCTTCTCATAACACAAGAACTAGGGGTCACCAAATGAAATCAATAGGCAGCACGTTTAAAACAAACAAAAGGAGGTATTTATTCACACAACACACAGTCAACATGTGGAACTCTTTGCCAGAGGATGTTGTGAAGGTCAAGACTATAACAGGGTTCAAAAAAGAACTAGATAAATTCATGGAGGATAGGTCCACCAATGGGATGGGTAGGGATGGTGTCCCTAGCCTCTGTTTGCCAGAAGCTGGGAATGAGCAACAGGGAATGGATCACTTGATGATTACCTGTTCTGTTCATTCCCTCTGGGGCACCTGGCACTGGCCACTGTCAGAAGACAGGATACTGGGCTAGATGGACCTTTGATCTGACCCAGTATGGCCATTCTTAGGTTCTTATATGCCATTTTCCACCAACACAAACAACCTTTTGATCTCATGGCATCTTTTGCTGAAGTATTAAAGTTGGTGTCCTGGCCAAATTCCAACTCTGATCATTACAGTTTGCCTACCTACATTTCCTGTGCATCTTCATTTTGATACAGTTTTCTTCATTTTCTTTTCTAAACTGTTGAATAACTTCACTATATCCTATTTCAGCAGTTGATGAAATGATCTCTATAGATCGTTTATCCACCTCACAGGTGTGCTGTGAGGCAGAATTTATACAGAGAGTTTATTGGTTGAAAGACACTATGGGCCAAATTGTGGTCTGTAGCCACTGACCAAAGTAGATAGAGATATGAAAATGCACTATCCCCAAGGGAATGCAGGGAGGGACTGTGCAATGTGCACTATGTTGTAGGATGATGCAGGCTGCTCCCTCCAGAGCAGCCAGACTGTTCTATAGACCAGTGCTGGGTGTGACTTGCAAAAGTGAATGCAAATTACTACCTGTGAGGAGGTGATCATAGAATCATAGAATACCAGGGTTGGAAGGGACCTCAGAAGGTCATCTAGTCCAACCCCCTGCTCAAAGCAATCAAAATGGCCCCCTCAAGGATTGAACTCACAACCCTGGGTTTAGCAGGCCAATGCTCAAACCACTGAGCTATCCCTCCCCCCAAATCACCCCCACTCTATCCTGGAAATGGTTAAGGAGGCTGGGAAGGGGATAAGTAAGCAATAGGTCACACCTGAAGGGAATTAAGGTGGCATAAGCAATCCCCTGATTGATGATGGAGCCCACATGAGAAGGGACAGGCGGGCTGGTATAAATCCAAGAAGCTGGCAGCTGAAAAGGGCCTATCCAATTTTGTGGCCATTATATGTATTGATGTTGGCACTAACCTGATGTGGTAAACCCAGGACAAACAGCTACAAAAGGGGGGTAGTAATTAGTCCCAGGGAATTAAAAGGCCCCTCCCTATCCACTGAGGAGAGAGAACCAGGGGCAATAAGGTTCAGCTGGAAAAGGGGTTGCTAGGGAACCAATTAGGTTCAGCTGACTCCAACTACTTGGGACCTTTTTAAACCCTCCCCTGGGTAGTAGGAGAGGGAGAGTGAGGGGAGCAGGGAAGTTGCTAGTAGGCTGTTTGTGGCAAGACACCAGACCTTCCCAGTAGGGAGGCTGCACTTGCTCCCCAGAAGGGAAGGGAAGGGAAACAAGCACAAGGGACTGACTGAGGAGAGGAGTAGCAGGACCTTGTGCCACCTATAAGGATTCACCTTGCCCCAAACTTGACTCTCCAAGGCTAAAAAGGTATTTTGCCACACTGGATAAGAGATGTATGCCCAACTATGATTGCTATCCTATTTGAATCTTTGTTGAGTGCAATGGTGATTAGAAAGAGACCCTTGGAAAGCAGGAACAACTGCCTCAGTGAAATACTATATTGTTCTTAACTACTGAGATAGTACAATGAGTTATATATTATTGTAATAATGTGGATTCTTGCACATCAGGATACTGGGCAATGAAATGGCAGCTAACACAACAAAAATGTCTTATAAATGAGGAGGTTGATATAAAGATTCCTCTGAGTAAACAGGACTTCAAAAGTTTCTCAAACAGAAACTTAAGAGAGAATGGCAAGAACTATGGACCAAAGAGAAAAAGAACAAAGGTTCTATGAAATATGTCCTAAACTTGAGGATAATGGTATACTTATAGTTATGATAAAAAAAAGTGAACTATGTTTGGAATGCTAGCAGGTCACTGTGACCTGAATGGTAATTAATTACTAAACAAGCACGAAGTCCAAGAAACAGTTGATTATCTGCTGTGGCAATGCAGGGAGAATTATACAGAAAGAAAAAGTCTTTATGAAGAACTGAGATGCCTTAAGGTGAAAGAATTTTGTCTGAAAGGATTGGTGAGAATACCAAGTGGGATAGCATTAAAAAAACATTACTTTGATTTTTTTAAGGATACAGGAGTGGATGAGCAGATATATATTTTTGCTTATGTGAAAACTGCAGTAGGTGACAGTCATAGCCCCACATGCTGAGGCTGCTGTGCCATAAAAAGAAAAGAAGGGCTTGCTTGGGGAGGCAGGGGCTCGGCTGCTGTCTGGGCCTGGAGCAACTGGTGCCCAGGCTGAAGCCCAGCTTTGTCGGTTGGGAGAGGCTGAAACTGGGGCTTGGAACTCAGGAGAGGCTTGTGCTGGCTGGCTAAACAGAGCTGGAAATAAAGGTGAGAGGGAAAGACTGGAAGTTACATTGGAAAATGAGGTAGAAGAAGCAAGGGATGAGGAATGGCTTCAGAATAGGAGGAAGAAAAAAGAATAGAAGTATCTGAAGAAGAGGGAGCAGACAGGAATGGAAAAAGAGTAAAGAAAAGGATTGCCAACTTATAATTATCAAATCAGTAGCTGAAGATGTAGACATAGGAGATGTTAATCCCTAGTAAAGAGTGGAATGGATTAGGTGAAGTATTGGAGATATTAAGAGCTAAAAGAATGCAGGGTGGAGATTTACTGGTAGAATGTACACAGAAGAAACAGGCAGAGAGAAATGTCTTAAAACTACAATTTTAGGGAAAATAAAAGTAATTTTCCAGAGACATAAATTTATGACAAAAACAAGAAGGATTGTGTATGGGGTTCCACAAGGCATGGCTGAGGATGAAATTAAAAGGAATATGTGTGATGAGCAAGTACTTTTTCTTAAGCGACTGATTAGCAGGAGATGGGGAGAACACTAATCATCCACAGTAGTCCAAGTAACGTATAAAGGTACAACAGTACCTGTGATGGGGTAGACCAGGCCTTGAAGCCCCTGCTGGAGGCCTCGTGGCCCTGCCACACCCCACCACAGAAAAGGGAAGTAAAGAGGCTCCAAGCTGCCAAGAATGGCTGTGTCCCATACAGCCAATCAGGGCCCAACGGGCTATTATAAGAGGAGCAGAAGGGCCAGACTGAGTTCAGCTCCTTGCTAGAGCTGGAGGAGAGTGGATGTGCCCCTGGCTGGCTGAAGGAGCTACAGGACCTTGGACAGAGTAGTGCTGGCAGAGGCTGAAGGAACTCAAAGGCGCTCCAGGGTGGCTGCTGGGACTCAACCAGGACAAGGCCCTGAGGTAAGGATGAAGAATGTGCTGGGCCACAGGGAAAGTGGCCCAGAGAACTGTAGCAATGAGACAGTTTATTTAAAAGCATGTTGCAGACAGCTGCTATCTGTAGGGTTCCTGGGCTGGGACCTGGAGTAGAGGATGGGGCCTGAGTCTCCCCCACCAGCCACTGGGAAAGTGGCCTGGACTTTGATACATCCCAGAGGGGAAACTGAACTCTTTGAGTGGCCCAGCTGGAGATTTGGGGTCAGAAAGGCCAAGAGAGGTGAAGAGTCTCCAGGGGGGAGCCCGAGTGATGTGGCCCCACACCATGGCCAGGACTGCTTGAAGAGCAGGGACAATTTGAGGGAGCCCAGAAGAGACTGAGACACACAATTCAGACCAAGGTACTGTGATAGGCCTTGCTGTACTGATGGAGGTGCGAGCCTAGGGATAGGCCTGCAGATAAAGGGACCTTGAAGAGGGTGCTGAGATAGGCCTCCTGTTAGACTTACATTAAACCCCTTCCGGGATATATCTCACATACAGACTGTGTGTGACTCGGCCAGAGAGAAAGTGTAGCGATAAAGTGCAGGTGCATGTACTCAGCAAGGGCGCACTCATGGGGGGTGAGTACACCTCCCATTACAGTAACCAATATGATTAATACAGGATATCAACTCTTCTGGGTTAAACCATATTTCCCAGTCCCTTTGAGACCTCATGGCAAAGATTTGGGCATGTGGTGGCTATCTGTAAGGGGAAAACCAGATGTGGTAAATATGGAGGCGAACACTCATATGAGAACTGGATGTAGGGAATAGAACTAAAAGGCAGCAGTTGTAGGGATTAGTGCAGTGCAGCATACAAAGAGCATGTGGCAGCAGAATGAGTTAGACAGATACAGAACATTAAAACTATCCATAAAATATCCTATGCAGACACTACTAAAAGATATTCACTGTGGAATGTGGAGAAGGAGGAAAATGACATTTAGGGGAAAGTGCTGCTGTTACTACAACACGCAGTTCAGAGCAAGAAAGATCCTATGAAGATAATATGAGGGTATACTGCTTTAACACAAAGAGAAATGTATAGCATTTATGACAGAAGTGAGTGATTGCACTTTACAGATAGGGAAGAAGACTGAAAGAATAAAAAATTTAACAAGTGGTAGAAAAATATTTGCATATAGGCAATCTCTCTTGTCCACATTCATGCAATTTTAAATGAAGGTAATGTAGTTTAAAAAACATGGTTCTAATCTTTTTTGCTGAAACAAACAGTTTAACACATAGTCAGGAATTAAAGGAAACCTGGTTTTGAAATGGATAACAAACATGACAAGATACGTACACAAGAAACACGGTTAGTGAGGAAAAACTTGGGTTTAGACTTCCAGGATATGATGTAATCTGACATGACAGAGAAATAACAAGAGGAGCAGGGGCCTATATATTTCTAGAGGAAGTTTTTAGTTACATTGACATAGATGTACAGAACTTAAGCTTTAAGTACAATGTTTTTGAGGTTCCTCTGCAGAATAGTACCTTTATAAGAATCTATTATGTTTACTATTAGACAGATAGTACCTTTATAAGAATCTATTATGTTTATGTAAAAAAACTATCTAGAATTGGAAGAGTTGGTTAACGGTATCAAAGGTCTGTATATTATTTGTGAAGACCTTAATAGCCATAATGAATTATGGGGAATCAGGAAAACTGATTATAACTGCAAATGCCTAGAACAGTTCATTGACATGCACAACCCGTACTGCTCAATACTGGAGCACCAACTAGGTTTGATTTGGCAGATGGAACCTTTTCATATTTAGATCTGGGAATTGCAACACGCAATATAGCAAGTAAATGCAGCTGGGAAATCTATAAAGAAGATGGAAGAGGACATGATCACTTCCCTATGCTAATTACATATTAAGGCCGAGGTAATATTGAAAACATTGAAGGAAATCCTACCTAGACCTTAGAAAAGCAAATTGGGTGTCTCTTTAAGACTAAATGTGCGAAGTATCTAAGTACCAAGTACCAATTGTATAAGTGATAATCTAGAAAAATGTCATGATAACATAATGAAGGGAGTTGTACCAGAAGCAAACCTAGCTATACGTAAGACATTTAACTGCCACAAACTCAGACATTCAGTTCCTTGGTGGAATAAAGATTGTAAAGCAGCAAATTAAAAAAAAAAGGACTACAAACAAGCAAAAAGTACAGTGAAGAGCAAGGACTTAATGACCTATAAAAGGTGTAAAGCAGTGGCACAAAGATTTATTAAAAAGGAAAAAAAAAGAGTTGGAGAAGGTATTGTGGGACAATGAACAAAGATTCCAAGGTTTCAGAGATATATAAACAATTAAAAAGAAGGAATGGGATACATAATAAAAATTTATACCTGGTCTCATTGTAAATGATAAAGTTGAAAGTTCTAACTTACGAAAAGCAAACATTATAGCAAAACAGTTCTAAGAAGTTAGTAGCAATACAAATCAAAGATTTTGAATGAACAAGAATGTTTGTTCCAAGAAAACTGAGCTCTTAAAAGGCTAGGTAGAATATAAAGATAAAGTACTGAATGGAAAAATTCAGCATATAGGAACTCAAAACTATAGACAAAAGTAAAAATACAGCCCCAGGTAAAGATTGCATACATAATACAATGCTTAAGCACCTACCAGAAGGGAGTTTGAATTTTACTAAAATTCCATAATAAAATATGGGGAAAAGGAATACTGCTGGCAGAATGGAAGTAAACAGTGTTGATATCAATAGGAAAACCTGGAAAATTATGCACAAGACCTGCTGAACATAGACCTCATATTGTGTGTGTGTGTGCAAAATTATAAAAGAATGATAAATGAGATATTAATAGCATACTGGGGGGGAGGGGAATGAAATCCTTAACAGTATACAAAGTGATTTCAGGAATGGAAGATGCAGTTGATCATATTGCAAGATGAGGGGGAAAAAATACAAAAAGTCATGAGGAACAGAGTTTTTGATAGCTGTGTTTTTGGACATTGAAAAGGTGTGTGACATACAATGGAGAGAAGGCTTGCTGTATAAAATAGCTACAAATGGAAAACATACCTTACCCAACAAACAATGCTTCAGATAATGAAAACTCCACAACTGCAACAGGAGATATTTCAATGCCAGTACCTGAACTGGACAGTAGTGAAAGATGTGCCAACAGTAACAGATGCAGCAGAAGAGCCTGCGTACGATCAAGAAACACAACAGCAACAGGAAGATGTACATCTTATGCAGCAAGAGCAATTCATGAGTACTACAGGTATGACTATAACTGACATTGGAATTATTGACAAGAGCAATGCTGCCCAAATGCAAGCTTTTCTTAAAATTTGTTTTGAAATTCCAAGTAACATTCCACGAGATGCTGATAATCATGCTTTTCCTACTTGTCTGCTGACAAAAACTTCCAAAAGGTGAGACCTGCACAAGAGACTGGTTATGCTGGAGTATGGAAAAACAATCTCTGTACTGTGCACCCTGTTTCATTTCAAACAAAAGTGTTGCAAATGCATCAGTTCTCTCTGATCAATCAGGATGGAGCATCAACAGAGGTTGGAGAAGTTGAAAGACTGAATACCATCACATGAGAGCAACATCACACAAAGAAAACTATGTTGCATGGAAATCAGCCAGTCGGGCAGCATCAGCTGAAAGGTCAGTTGAGAATTTACTCTTGACTGAACTCTCTGTATAGAAACTAATAACTGGGGAAAAAAATACTTCTTGAGCTCATCCTGAATGTCATCCTTTTTCTTTCTGAGCGGGGATTGGCTTTTTTTGGTTCCAGTCAATGTATTGGTGATTGTGCAAATGGAAACTTTCTAGGCATAGTTGAGCTCCTCAGAAAATGACCCACTTTTATCAGAGCATGTTAAAACATGTTCGAGAATTGCAAGAGAGTCAAAAGTGCATGCTTATCTCTGCACATGCATACAAAATGAGTTTATTGAGCAATGTGTGTCATTCATACAAACAACAATTCTTGATGAGATTCAAAATGCCAAGTATTTTTCAATCTGACGCCATTTCAGATTGTTCTCACAAGGAACAGACTACTATGGTTATTCAATATGTTAAGATTGTAGACAGCTCAATTTTCAATTGAAGAAATGAAATTGTTGCTGAAGTACTAGCAATTCTAGGTTTTAAGTTAGATTTTTCATGTCTGCATTGATCAAGCCTATGACAATGGATCTAATATGGCTAGGAAATACAAAGGTGTACAAGCAGTTCTGCTTGAGCATGATTCAAACTGTATTTATACCAGCTGTGGAAACCACGCACTAAACCCTGTAGGTTTTGACTGTGCTGAATCATGCAAGGAGGCAATTACTTTGGAACTGTTCAGCAAATGTACAATCTCTTCAGTAGCAGTCCACAAAGGTGAGAAATTCTGAAGCAATATCTTCCTGTTTCACTGCATGGGATGTCCAAAACTAGATGGTCTGCACAGATTGATGGTGTTTAACCAGTTACGCAGCATTTGAATTCAGTGAGACTTTAAATGAGCTTGAATCTTTCAGTCTCACTGCACAGGCTCGAACTGAACTTCAGTCTATTCAACATGCATTCAAATTTGGACATGTGCTTCTGGTGTTATCTTTGTGAATGAAGCTACTTACAATGATCCACCAAACTAATCTGGTAATTGAAGCATGCAATGCTATATTTGATATTGAGAGGGATAACATTGAAAGTCTTATCAGTGACATTAAACAGATTTGTGAACAATGTGATGCAGTCCTGACTGAGTCCAAATTAGTAGTGTAGAATATTGGTATTTCATCTGAGTTCTCTACCAATCTCAACTTACTTACTGAATCCAATGCCGAGCGGCATTATAGGGTCAATGTCTTCCTTGTAGTCATTGATTCTATTCAATCAGATCTTACACATCGATTTGAGTCACTGACTAATTTGTACCCTTTTTGGGTTTCTTTGGCAGTTCAAAAGACTGAGTAATGAAGATCTGCTTTCTGCAGCTGAACAATTTCAGCAACAGTACAACAAAAATCTCAAAAGGTGTTTCCTAATATCACAATTGCATTGCGTATTTTTGTCAGTTTGCCTGCATTAGTGGTTTCAGGCGAATGCACCTTCAACATGTTGAAGCAGGTAAAGAACTATCACTGTTCAACTATGGGACAAGAGCATTTGAATGGGCTTGCCACGCTTAATATCAACTGTGACATTGCATGAAAGCTAGATTTTTTTTTTCCCCTCAAATTAATGCATTAGCACAGAAAGGCTAGAAGAGCATTTGTTAAATAAACAACTATTCAAATTGTCTTTTTGGTGCCTTATTTTGTTTTCATGTGTTATTTTTTATTTTTATTACGGCTAGGGGCCTCAAAAGCTAGAAGTGGCCCAGGCTTCTCTGGACCTCTGAGAGGGCCTGGTGGGTGGTCCTTCATTTTCTCGTGTGGCCATCCAGGTACTCACGTTAGAGGGAACTATTCGCAGACCACCTGAATGGAGCTCATGGACCACTGGTGGTCCACAGACCACAGTTTGAGGACCTCTGAAGTAGACAATAGGTAACCAGGTGCTACAAACTCTGACATGCCAACAGGGTCAAAACATGGTTAAAGGAAGGTCTGGAAGAAATGAAAATCTTTAGTCATGGGAAATCAAACTATAGCTGAATGCTTGTCTCCCCAGTTGTGGATTTAGAACTATAAATATAACAAGGGGAAGAGGAGGACCATCAAATATGATGACTAATACTTGTTTATATATGGAAACTGGAGTCAGCATTGCCAAATCTATACTGTCAGCTCTAGAGATGACGACTGAGGTAGAGTGGGAATGGCTTTTTGTATCCCTGAATGTGTAATTAAAAGATCAATAAGACTACCCAATTTTGTGACCATTATGATGCCCAAATTAATGGGCATACTACTGGCACTAAGCTGGATAAGGTATGTGTGCCCAACTATGATTGTTATACTTTCTGACTCTTTATCAGGCATAATGGTGATTAGAAAGGGTGCCTCAGAAAGCAGGAATGACTTAATCAATAAAATATCTTCTTAACTATGGAGATATGCATGCTTAATTACACTATGGTAATAGTGTGGATACGGTGCATGACAGGATACCGGGCGATGAAATGGTACATCAAGCAGAGAAAAACGCCTTTAAAAATGAGTTCGATAGAAAGATCCCTCTGAGTAAACAGGACTTTAAAATGTTAGTTAAAAGAGAATTTAAGAAGGAATGGCAAGAACTATGGATGGAAAAGAAAAAAGGATGAAGTTTCTATGAAATATGTCCTTATCTTGAGGATAGTGGTATAATCAAAAGATATGATAGAAGTGAAGTAACTACATTTAGAGTGCTAACTGGTCACTGTGACCTAAATGGTAATTTATATTTACTAATCAAGCACAGATGGTGTAGCGAAGAGGCATGGCCTCCCTCAGATGTGGACATGACGGGAACGCTGCAAGCCACCTGGTGGGCAGAAACTGGAGGACCAGCCCTGCATGCTGGAAGCAGGGGGGTGGGATAGGAAGTGGAAGTACAAAAGGACGTCCCAGCAGTTCAGTTGGGAGAGAGTTGCCAAAGGAGACAGGTGCTGCTTCCCCACTGCTGGAGTGGGAGTCTGGGACTCCAAGGAGAACTGCTGCTGTCCCAGGGACCAGACTGAGCTTCCAGAGAGCCCTGATGCTCCCAACGCTGAGTATCAGCTACCACTACCTTTGGTGTATCCCAGGGAGACCGAAGATGACCCCTAGACACAGGCACACCCAAGGGGGAGAGTAGGAATCAGCCCAGGAAAACCAAGTAGCAGTCTGGTTGACAGTGGGCCTGAAACAAGGTCAGCATGTTGCAGGCAGATCCCCGCTGACCCAGTAGCAGACCACTCTGCCACTATGAGGGCCCTGGGCTGGGACACAGTGGAGTTGAGCAGGCCTGGAGGTCCATAGGCCTGTGCTCCTCAGTCACCCTAGCTGAGCCCCACAGGCTGGATTTGACGCTCACCCCTAGCTGAGCCCCAAAGGCTGGGTTTGGTGCTCACCCCCACCTGAGCTCCAGAGACTGGACTGGTGCTACAGCTCTGCCTGACTGCAGGCCAGAGTCTTGACTGTTTGATGCCTCACCCTGCTTAACAGCTGGCTAAGCAAACTACTACAACTCTGGCAGGTTGCAGACCAGAGCCTAGATTGTTTACGGTCCTGCCCCACTTGAAGGCCGGGGCCCACTGAGAATCGCTAATTCCCTGCTTTTCCCTTTGCTTGGAGAAGGCTCTAGCAGACTCAAACTGCAAGGAGGCATGGCCTCACTCAGATATGGACATGGAGGGATGGCCCCACCAGCTAACAGATAGGTGGTGTGACATACACAAAGCTCAAACAGTTGAGCATCTCCTGTGGCAATGCAAGGAGAATTACATAGAAAGAAACTCTTTATGAAGAACTGAGATGCCTCAAGGTAAAAACAGAGCCTGAAAGGATCGGCGAGAATACCAGGAAAGTGGGGTAGCTTTTAAAAAAAGCATTACTTTGCTTTTTTTAAGGATACAGGACTAGGTGAGAGGATACAGATTTTTTTGCTTATGCAAAATGTGTGGTATGTGGTGATCATAGCCTCACATACTGAGGCTGTTGTCACATAGAACAATGTGAAAGCGCAAGCTACAGTGTGGGAACTGCAGCCACTCTCTGGACATTAGAGAGGGAAATAAGGAGGAAACTCAGGGGGAGAGTAGAAGCCTGGATACCTAGGGCTTCGCAGGAAGGGTTTACTCAGAGGGATGGTGGAGTGGAAGCCTGAGAAAAGGAAAAGGCTCAGGAAAATGGCAGCAAGATTTAAGATGATGCAGACCATAGCTGCTGATTAGAAGGTCCCTGAGCTGGAACGTGGAATAGAGGGTAGACCTGGGTTCCTCTACCAGCCACTGAGGAAGTGGCACCGTTAGGGCAGTAGATTTGAAGACTGCCTGGAACACTTCATCCAGTGCACTTTGATACCCCAGAAGAGGGGAAACACGCAATGATCTGGCAGGATGGTCAGGCAACAAAGAGATCACCCTGCGTTGCAGATTGAGAGAGAGGCTGCAGGGCATGCAAATGAGTGACAGAAGGGGGTGTCGGACCTGGAAAGAGCTAATTCTCAGAGGAGCCAGGAGGAGATGCCCTAGCAGTAAGTGTACCCTGTGACATTACTATATCAGAATTCTTCACTCACTGGGTCAAATTTTGGTTCCTATTATGACCCCTTGTCACGAATCTGTTTGTGGTAGGGTGCCTCTTAGGCTACATGGCGCATGTATGAGGTAAGCCCAATTACTCTACAGCAGGTGCTGTGGGGTATCTTTCTAGTGGACTGGTGCTCCCCTTCCAGCCAGGATGCCTCGACTATGTCATCCCATTTGTGTCCCCAGTGATGTCACCAAGTAGTCCACTGTCAACAAAAAGGGTTAAACAGAAGAAAAGTAAAGAGAAACTGGTAAGCAGCTCCTTCCAGGACATGGGCCCTTGGAGTATCAATGTCCACTTCAGAGTTTGCTTTGTCCAGTGCAAAACTGAGTTCTTTTTCCCCATCAACTCAGGGGTTCTGCACCCTCCTTCTAAGAGGGCCTGCAGTTCTGCAGGCTGTCAGTCCTCCCTCCCAGGCTGGAGAAGCTCAACAATCTGTTCCCTTCCCAGGGTTTCCCCATCTGAGTGGAGTTCCTCTTTTTAACTCCTCCAGGATTGGCATGGCTCTCAGGTGAGGCAGGGCAGAGCCACTCTAGCCCAAAACAGTTCCTTAATCCCTTCTGTGATAGTGTAGGGTTCATATACCCCAACACACCTCTTTGTGCCACTGTGGCAGTACAAAAAAGCTACAAGATATCCCTAACTGGACAACAAGCACTACATTAGCAGGGAGGAACTTCTAGGCAGCATAGAGCTGGCTCTATGCCAACTGTTTCTCCATGCCCATCATATAGGGGATGTGTTGTGTGTCCTGGAGGAGCAGATATGGCCAGAGTAATTCTGCACTCTGCTGATCTCCAATTGCACTCTACAGCCATTACCAGTAGACAAAAGTTAATGCAGCCCTGACACTATTGTGTTTTGTGGCAGAGGGCTAACTAAACCTCAGGCAGCCCAAGAAATGCAAAGATGGTGAAAAACTATATTCCCCTGACCCTACCCCAAAGCCTTTTGGGTTCTACAATGAGCAGTGCTTGGCCAGTTGTAGGGATTGTCTAAATATGTCCTGAGTAAGAACCTCAAAATTTGACCTACAGCGTGCATCAGGACCAAGAATGAGAGGTTGCCTTTAAAGAGGCGGAGAAATGGAAGTAGCATTTCCTATCCCAGCTGCAGCTAAATCCAGGATGGTCAGGCAGCCCATTCCTTTAAAGATCTTTCCTGGGGATTATGGGAGGCAGAAATTCTAATCGCTGATCTCATTGAAGGACTCAAGAGGCCTGAATCCCCCCTTGCTTTCCTCAGGATACATCATGGATAACTTAAGAAAATGGCATTACACTAGTGTACAATTAGTATATTTGAGAGGAGAATCAGGTGTGGCAACATGAAGTAAAGGTCTCAGAAGGGGGTTGTCCACATATCCCCAGAGACATCAGGAGAAGAATGATTAAAGGATTAGAAAACATGAAAGACTCAAGGATCTCAGTCTGTTTTATTTAACAAAGAGAAGCTAAAGGATTGACTTTAGCAGTCTGTTAGTACCTACATGGGGAACAGAAATTTAATAGAGGGCTTTTCAATCTAGTAGACAAAGATAAGACAAGATCCAATGGCTAGACTATTCAGTTTCAGGCAAACTTGAAGCTCCATGCAAACTTGAGAAAAATGAATCCAATGACTTGTTCACCAAAGCTATGGCAATTATGACCCAGATTTACTTTACTGGTTGAGTTGTACTCAGCCTAAATTCAGGGTGTGAAAGAAGGTTGGGCAATAGTGATATTAAGGTGGCACTGGCCTATGCTCCTGGCCCAAGACAGCAGCTTTGGGCCTGCTTTGTTTTATGTGGACTACCTATATCACCTGGTGTATATACTATATATACACTACCAGGAATTCTCCTGTAGGAACTTTCCATGCTAAAGAATCCCCAGACAGATAGTTAAGATGGATTTAAGAATGTCATGTCCTGCCAAAGTGACACAAAGCAGACTTAAAGGGACGTGAATCTGTTCCTAAATCCATCCAGTTTCATGTAGTCTTACATAAAACACAGTTTGAAATATCATTACCATTCAAACTGAATGTAAACAATCTTTTTGTTGTAGTTTTAATATACAGAGGTGAAACTGAGCTATATAAACTGAGGGAAATTATGAATTTCCACCTGCATCAAATTTCAGGCTTTCAATTTAGTATAATTTGGCTAGTTTCACTGCCAAAAACTCTGTTCATTCTCCAGTAATGTCATGTTCTCAACCTGGATCACATCTGTGATTACTGCATGCTTGCACAATTAGCCATTTTTGCACTTGAATACTCAAAGCAAAAATTGGTAGTATCACACAGCTCTAGTCAAGAGTGGAGTTCCTAACTGTGAAAGGAAACTGTCAGCAATTGAATACATGCAATAGAAAAATCTATAGCTGCCCCAATGCCTACTTTGTAATAATTTCCTTCATGAAAAATATATTGAGTTGTCATTTACAAAATTGTCAATTTTAAGGGAGTAGAGTTGGGACTCAATGACTAGTTGTTGAAACTATCAAATCGTTTAGTGAAGCTTGGCAAATGTTTCTTTTCAAGAGGAAAGGAAGATTTGTAGAGTATGCACAATTGGAGAAAAAGATAAGAAATATGAAAGATACCTTTTCATCAGCATAGTTTTGTTTATGCTATTCAACAAACATGCATCATTACATTCTGTAAAATGTGTTCTATTATTTATTGAAAACATATATACCATGAATAGCATATGTATCTATGCCTATCTAAAACAAAGTCTTTGGTATATTACTTTTAGACTCTATTCCTAACTGGAAAGGATTATATTTTTAAAAACAACACACCTGTAGCAGGAAGATAGGGTGTGGTTTTGATGGAAACAAGGGTTTTGTGGTTAAGGCATTGGATTAGGACTTTAGAGAACTGGGTTCTATCAGATGTCCTGTGTGACACTGGGCAAGGCAATTACTCTTGCTTTGCCTTAGCTACACATCTGTACAATGGGAATAATAACAGTTCCTTTCTTGTACCTTTATCGGTCTTGTCTGTTTACAGCAGTAGTGGGCAACCTGTGGCCTGTGGACCATCAGGGTAATCTGATTGCGGGCCGCGAGACATTTTGCTGAAGGGACATCCCACTGGGAGCTGCAAGGAGCTGAGCCTGTGGATGGTCGACAAAATGTCTCATGGCCTGCAATCAGATTACCCTGATGGGCCGCAGGTTGCCCACCACTGATTTAGAGTATAAGCTCCTTGGGGCAGGGACTTTCTCTTATTATGTACTTACACACATCCCTTACTCAGCCTAACCTAGGGGATAGGGCACTGTACTTAGACCCAGATTCTAGTCCCAGCTCTGGTCAGGTGGGACACCTTGGGCTAGTTAATTCAGCTTTTTGACTCAGTTTCCTCAACTGTAAAATGTAGATAATGATGATTGCCTCCCTTTGTAAAGCACTTTGAGATCTACTCATGCTATATATAGATATATATGAGCTACATCTTATTAGTATATAGCAGGGATCTCAAACTCAAATCACCACAAGGGCCACATGAGGACTAGCACATTGGCCCGAGGGCCACATCACTGACACCTTTTCATATAAAGATACAAAAGCCTGCCCCTGCCCCAAATCCCTGCCCCTGCTCCACCTCTGGTGGGGAGAGAGGGCGGCAGGTGAGGGGAGCTTGGCAGCAGCAGGAAATAACTCCAGGGACGCAGAGGGGGTGGGGAACTTGGCAGGCCGCAGCAGATAACTCCGCGTGTTTGAGACCCCTGGTGTATAGTCTCTAGCATAACAGGAAGCTGATTTTGGTTGGGGCCTCTAGATACTACCATAATAAGAATAATGCCATTTCAGTTTTTATTCATCTTTAGTGTTAATGAAGTGCACATAATCTTTTATTATCCACAGAACATGTGCAACATAGGCACTGGCAAGTCCAAATTTCCCCTGACTGACCATCAGTGTGCCTGAAGATTGACCAAGAGTGACAGCTACTAGGGAACAGAGTGTAATTTACTCTCAATATCTGTTCGGTCTTGACCTCTGTGCTGGCACTGCTGGGGTTCAGACTGACAATGATATGAACACACGTACACCACAAATTGCTGACCACCAATACATTCCACATACACCACTTTGAATAGCCATTATATAGTCACTTGAGGAAACATTGGAAGAAAGACAGTACATTAATTTCTAGGCATTATATTACAATAAAATTCGTGATAAATTGGCAGATGTTCAGAGAAAAGAGCAAAATAATCTTGGATCTGGAGCGACTGGATTATGAGAAGATTAAAAGAAGTAAATATGATAACTTGGCTAAAGAAAGACTGTTGGGATATGAGCATGACTATGAATATTTTAAAGGAGTACATGTAAAGGAGAGAAAGATTACTTATATGCACTCTGCTTCAGCTGAAAGGTCCCAAAGAACAGAAAAGTCAATGGATCTGTTCCCCTGAGCATTCCCCTTGTACAACTGAATCATCAGGTAGCAAAGAGCTACTATGTCAGCCTCTACATTACCCCTCTAAAGGCCCCTCTATGTAGGTGGTGTGGCTGAGAAAATGGTGTGCAGCTGGGACATCCCTACATACAGTCAATCCCCAGCTGCTGGAATGGCCACTGGGGCCATGAATAGTCAGGTGTACTATCCTTTCTTTTCTATGTGCCATCGTCACCATAGTATCAGATCCATAGGCGCTGACTTTTTTGGTTTTGCCAGTGGGTGCTTTTGAAGAGGGATGTGTGTGTGTTTTGGGGGGGCACTCTGCCAGTTTTGGGAGGAGACTATTTTCAGCATATTTATACTCTTCTTTCATAGTCTAGTTATTGAATGAATCTATCATTGGTATCTTTACTACTTTAATAATGATTCAATTGTTATGAACTACATAATTACATTTCAATTATCTTAATATACTGTAATTCATGATAATCACCTACAAGCTGTCTTCACTAATGTCCCAGTTTAAAGACATTATGTCTCACTGTAGCTTTCTGGATGAAACTGTCAGCAATCTTATTTACATTTAGATTCACTGGTATTATTCTGATGCACATTAAGGACAGCTACATTATTCAGTTTTGTCTGTCCCATTGATAACTGGAGTCTTCTGAAGCAGGAGAATGAGCATTCCACAGTTCAGGATGATACAGGCAGAGTGAGAAGGATTCTTATGAATTTGCAGTCCTCTGGAAACATGATTACAAATTATAATCATCTGCCATTTTGTTGCAAGTCACCAAGTTTTGTGAGATCCCTTTGTAACTCTTTGCAGTCACTTTTGGATTTATCTTGAATCATTTTGTATCATCTGCAAACTTTGCCACCTCACTGTTTACCCCTTTTTGCAGATCATTTATGAATATGTTGAACAGCACTGATCCCAGACCAGTACAAGCTCCATGCAAGAGGAGGACTTGTTGGAAGAGAGTTAAGTGGGAGAGACAGATTCCAAAGGCTATGGCTGCTCAGCTGAACTCCTGACCTTTTGATACCTTAAGAATTGAGACATTACATTCACCTAGAATTTCCAATCATGTGATGGACACAAACTGACTCCCAGGGCAACAGCCCAGCTGTTTCAGGATTATTTTACTGATAGCAGACTGGTGTCAAAATAAACCTTTTATTAAGAACTGGACTATGTACACCAATGAGACAACAAAGCTCCCTACTGCTCTGTGTAGCTGTAGCCTTTGACTGCCCTTCCCTGAACTGCTTTGTTTCTGTCTCCACAGGAAGCGTGGCATCTTTTCACGTCCTGGGAGACTTATTCTGTAGCACATTGCTGGCTATTCTCTTACATCAGGGTAAATCAGAAGTAACTCCATTGAAGTGAATGAAGTTACAGTGCTCTAAAAACAGAGAACTGTGAGAGAAGAAACAGGTCCCCAGTTTTAAAGCACTATTAAGTCAGTCACTGATATCAGCTGCTGTGTCTAGAGGGTTACAGAGAATTTTATAGTCTGCCAATATCTGAAAAAAATCATAATTCTAAATGAGAACAATATTTAAAGGAGCAATTTATTGCCATTGGAACAAGAAAATTACCAGGGCAGACAGTCACTGATTGTGCCTATAATTGCAGACATTCTGAAAATGTTTGTTTTTAAATATCTTGTTAATTTTTCCAAATCATTTTGAGGGATTAAAAATTGTAGACTGAGATATAATTTTATTCATCCAATAAAGTATAGATAAATAGTTTGAAAATGCTTCCTTTCAATTTTATTTTTTAAAAGTTATGGTGGATTTTTTTTAAAAAAAATCAAGCTTCTTTCCCACTTCAGAAATGTTAGTTGGTTTTGTTAATGCACACCTCATTAGGAAAGCTGGCCTGTAAAGAAAGCTACAAGCAGGAACTTTCTTTCCAGACCAGAAAATTCCAGTGGGGAATGCTGAAATGCCCATAATGATCCTGTGAGACCCAGCATACCCCTTATTCCCATGGCTCATGAAGCTTTCCATGGGAAACCTGGATAGCAGTAAGGAACGCTTCAACAATAGGCTGAGCAGGTGCAGGATGACCGTAGAATATGCCTTTGGCAGATTAAAAGCACACTGCTGCTGCCTTTATGGCAGGTTAGACCTAAAGGAGGAAAATATTCTCATGGTCATAGCAGCCTACTTTGCACTCCATAATATTTGTGAGGCTCAGGGTGAAAAGTTTCCCCCGGGGTAGAGTGCGACAGTGGATCTCCTCGTGGCTGATTTTGAGCAGCCGGATACTAAGACTATTAGAGGGACAAAACAGAGTTTATTTGAATCAGCGAGGCTTTGAGACACCATTTTGACAATGAGCTCCAGTAATGTGTCTTTCTATACTGCACGCTGCTATACTTTGTTAACTTGCTGCCTTGCATGAAAATTTTGACAATTCCTGACTGTGATTTATACTCAGGAAATGATCAAATTGCCACTGTGTATTAATTCCAGCAGCAACCACCGTGTGTAGGAGACAAATAAAGATTGGTTATCTTCCGGAGAGTACATTTTTATTAAATACCATTAATAACACACACAAAAGGCTTGGCAGGAAGGGAGATAACAATGAAGGGCAGTGTAGGCTGTTATATCTGTGTGTAAGTCCAGCTATCATTCTGGAATCTGTTCAAAGAGGTGGAGTGAACGGGGTACCAAGATGGCCCATGAATTGCAAAGAATATTTGGGGAGGGCATGGAAAGTAGTTCTGTCTCTGCTGTGAGGGAGGGGGAGGAGCATGCATGAATTCACCCTGCAGCAATGATTAGGGACTTTAACATCTCTGTTTGCTCCTCCATCACTTTTATCATCTGCTCCTGGTCCATTAAAATTAGCTTTGGCTCTCCTTTCTGTCCTGCCTGTCTATTTTATAATTTTCTTTAAAAGTGTCTTTCCACACCCTGCATTCTTGTTTTTTGGCCTGTGAAGATTGGAGCACCTCTTGAAATATGTCCTCCTTGGTCGCTTACTTATCTGGAGGAAGTGCTCCACCGGTGGATTAAGGTTTCCTGGGTCTATGGGCCAGAGCAAGTGGGGGCCTCTCCCCATCCCTTCCACCTGAGGTCCCACTCCCATTCCACCCCCTTCCACCTGTGGCCCCCTCACAGCACTACCCCTTTCTGCCTCTTTCCCAGGACCACATTCTGTTCCACCCAGGGTCCCCCTCCATTCCGCCCACCCCACAATCTGTTTGCTTCTTTCTGCTCCCCCACCCCTTCCACCTGTGAATGCAGGGCAGCGGCATTTGAACCACTGACCAGTGTAGTCAGGATGGCATTGTTGAACACCTCTTGGAGGCCATTTACAGAGACAGAACCAAGCAGAGTTTCTATACTGATACTTTATCAATCTAATTTTGCCACAAAAAGTTCTATGCCTTCCATCAAGGTGGTTTTATTTTGTTGGCAAACCAGGAGAGTTTTGGCAACAGAAGAAGCATTGTAGTGTGTACACGTACACTGTTTTGTCGCCGAAAGCTGACTTATGTCAACAAAACTTTGTAGTGTAGACAAAGCCTAAGTATAAGTAAGCCTAACCACCCTGACCTTGCTGCAGCCCCAAACCCTTCTCCCCCTATTTCCTCACTCCTCCACTCCCCAAATACCCTCTGTCAGGAAGCAATCACATGTCTAACTTTTCTTTCCCAAAGACTTTGATTACGTTCTCCCCAAAATAAAATTGTCTCCCAAATTGGAGCAACCTCCACCACTCAGTCCAAAACTCCTTTTGTATATAGTGGGGGCTTGTAGACTTTTCCTTATTTATGTTAATTGAAGGGTGAGTTCACAGCTATCAATCTTAATGAAGTCTGTGATTTATCATTTATTTATCAGTTTAACAGTACAAGGCAGCAAAAAGAAACCAGTTTTGGGGGCAGGATGTAATTCAGGAACCCCTTGTTCAAATGACCCCAAATTTGGAATACGAACACTACTACACATCCCCATGAGGCATACCACATTTCAAATCAACCCAAGTAACATTCAGACTTTAGAGCACTTCAAGAATCAAGCTTTAAAGCATATAAAATGGTAGGACTGGTGGGAACCCTCTAGCCAATTTTCTGTACTGGTGCAAGCATTCTGTAAAAATATACATTTTCTTAAATGCCTTTGTCAAGATGGGTCCCCCAAAGATTTAAGTGGGTGCCATGCACTAGCTTGGCTAAAACTTGACCTATTAAGATCATTTTGATCTATATCACATCAATAATTTGATCTCTAGCTCTGTACAACCCCTCCCCCCTCCAAAAAAACCCCCACCTAGAAAATTTTTCAAAAATGTCTAGTTGTTTGGGGCTTATATTTCCACCATCCTAGCTCCGATGACCCCAAATTTGGAACACTAATACCAACTTGCACCATCCTGAGCCACACCAAATTTCAAAGGGATCTGAAGTGTATTGACATTAGAGAACTTAAAAAGATCAACCTTTAAAATGAAGTCCTGAGGCAACATTAACTACTATGGCACTGTTGTGCCTCTATAATAATCATTTCAGAGTGGTAGCCGTCTTAGTCTGTATCAGCAAAAAGAACGAGGAATACTTTTGGTACCTTAGAGACTAACACATTTAATAAGCTAATAATCGTGTCCATCACAGTTGGGAAACAAGTGTGTCCTGGTATCCAGGAGCTTTAAAAATTACATTTTAATGGAATACCTCTCTCTCTCTCTTTCTCTCTCTCTCTCTATATATATATATTAGGGATGTAAAGCGATTAAAAAAGTAATCGCCATTAATTGCGCTGTTAATAATAGAATACCATTTAAAAAATATTTTTGGATGTTTTCTACATTTTCAAATATATTGATTTCAATTACAACATAGAATACAACGTGTACTGTGGTCACTTCACATTTATTTTTGTTTACAAATATTTGCACTGTAAAAAATAAAACAAAATGGTATATTTCAATTCACCTAATACAAGTACTGTAGTGCAATTTCTTTATAATGAAAGTTGAACTTACAAATGTAGAATTATGTACGAAAAATAACTGCATTCAAAAATAAAACAATGTAAAAGTTTAGAAACTACAAGTCCACTCAGTCCTACTTCAGCCAATCGATCAGACAAACAAGTTTTTGTTTTTGTTAAATATTCATTTTGCATGTGAAACAGGTCTTTGTGCATATACATGAGCCCTTGCACTCATAAATAACCATTTATATGAGCATATTTTGAAAGAGCAATTTTTCACATATTTCCTCATTAAAGTCTGAGAACAAGTTTTGTCTGGATAAATTTCCAAAACCAAAACCTTCTGTTGCTGAACACATCTAGGTTCAACTGTGCTCTGCTTACTCTCATTAGTAACATTCATTTTATAGACTCTAAAAATATGCATAATTTCCTTTGCTTTACATTGCTTTATGTGTTTTTTTTTCTCTCGGGGTCTTATCCTGCAAACTTTACTCATGTGATTAATATTTATTCAGGCAAGTGATTCCATTGAAGAATCACCAGATAAAGCCAACTTCCATTTTGTAAGGTTCTTAAGGCTCTTTCCTACATGTCCATCTAGGCTCATTAAAAAGTTATTTCCTTTGGATCCCAAGTCACAATCCCTTTTAACTTTTCTCATTCTCTGATTTTTTTTTCTTTTCTAAGCTTCAGCCTTTTAATCTTATTAATCAGATGTTGCACGTTATCAGTTCTTTTTTTGTTGACCTGTTTCCTACATTATTTTTAATACTAATTCTTCATTTATTGTATACAATTTTTTTAAGTCAGTGAAATCTATAGCTCAGGGATTTCATTAACAATTAATTTCTGGATGGCCATCTGATGCACCCAGAATATATCAGGAATTTAAATCCACAAAAAATGAACAGGAGATTTTTGACAAAAGTGGAGAGACCTTTTTTACCTTCTAGATCAAACCACGCAAGAACAGTGAAAGGAAACTGTCTCCAAATTAAACTTCATGCATTCTAGTCACAAAGCCTGGCAAGCTTTAAGAGACTGAGAGGAGATTCTAGTCTAGGAAAGAGGGAATATCCCTGTAAACTCTATTGCATCTCAGTTGGTGGCCAATGGCAGTGCTCCTAATGGAGAAAGTTTTAAGCCATGCAATGAAAATTGATGTTTGCTTAGAGATTCAGGCTTTGAGTATGATCAAGAGTTTGACCTGTTTATACATCAATTGCAGCCTAACAAGGCTCCTAATCTATATAACATCCATAATGAACTTGTCTTTCACTTTAGGCCAATGACCAAAGCTGCTGCTTCGATTTCTGAATTTCTGTACCCAGGACTATAGCACCCCAAAAGTCTAGTGCAGAGCAAAGGCCATAGCTGTTCCCAAGCCACAGAAACCATTCATGAATGGTTCAGAAACCAGGTTCATGTCCCTGGAAAAGGCCCTGAATCCTGCATTGAGATAGACCCAAAGAGCTACAGACTGATTTCTCTGCTGTATTTTACTGATAAACTGATACAGAGAGTAATTTTGATGCAGATTAATGAGTAGTCAGTCCTCTGATGCCTTTCATTCAGGCTGGATTCAGGAAAGGATGATGCACCAAAGATCAGGTTTCAGAGTGGTAGCCCTGTTAGTCTGTACCAGCAAAAACAACGAGCAGTCCTTGTGGCACCTTAGAGACTAACAAATTTATTTGGGCATAAGCTTTTGGGTACTTTGTCTGGCTTAAGTCATAGAAAACACATTTGAGTCAAGAGAGAAAGTTGGTACAGTCCTTGTTAAGAACAAAAGAATGGCCATTGTTACAAGAGATTTTTACTTGCTTTGATCCTGTATAAAGTTTTCAGCACCCAGGACAGAGACAGGCATAGAGATACTAACAGTCAGAGGGGGGGAGGTGAGAGACATCATGAATGCATCCAATGAAGTGAGCTGTAGCTCACGAAAGCTTATGCTCAGATACAGTTGTTTGTCTCTAAGGTGCCACAAGTACTCCTTTTCTTTCAACTCTCCCAGTTAGCATAACAAAGGTAGTGGCAGCATCCGAGTGCTTTAGTTTGCAGGGAACAGCAGTTAGTTTTAGATTAGATGCTGTAGGTAAGATATAAAGAATGATAGTTTAGAGTTAAAAATCCAAAATGATGGCAACACTGATTCTCTATTAGAAAACATCAAAGATGGAGAAAGCAGACTAAATTGACCAATAGTAGATAAAAAACAGAAGTGAAATAAAGTTCAAACAGGAATGACTCAACTCACTCCAAAACACCTGAAGAGAGAAGTTAGGAGGAGGAGCAGCTCCAGTAACAGGCAGAGCTGATTGGCTGAACAGTTGCTATCCAGGCAGGGAGGATCAGGGTACAATACATGCTAATTACTAAGTCTGAAATAGCAACCAATCAGAGAAGGCCAGAAACTGAATATAAGGAGTCAGCTGACAGGCTAGTGTGAGGAAGAGAAGAAGAAGAGAAGCGGAGAAGCCAAGCCAAGCCACGCCACTAGAGAAGACCAGAGTGGAAGCAGCAGCAGCAGGAGAAGAAGAAGAAGACTGGAGCAGAGAGAAACGAGTGGCAGCAGATGGAGATAGAACAAAAGGACCCAAGATGACAAGAGGGATTGTTGAAAGAGTATAAGTCTGATTTTTATGATGATTCTTGAGGAATGACTGACTACGCCTGCAAAATAAAGCTGGATGCCTGCTTCTGAGTGTGACACACCCCACCCCATTCTACGATTGTCTGGCCATCGCTCACAGAATGATAATCTTAACTCGTCAATGTTTCCTTAATGATGTAATGCTGTTTTATACATGTGCATAGGGTATTGTATGCTAATTGTAATACGTCTAATGTTAAAAGCCTTATGGACGTGCATGAAAGGGTCAGTGTGTACCAATACAACATTGTATTCTTTATATAGTCTGTGTAGTTTTCTGTGCCATTTGAACATATTATCTTTAAGCGCAATGTAACTGTGCCTTATTACCTATTATATACTTTATATGCTTTCTTTCTTGCTTTATTAAATGTACTGTAATCAACTAATTTTCTCTCAATAAATGAGACTTTGTTTTCGAAGAACTACTGCTTGTATGTCAATCCTTTGAGCAGAGGGCTGTATCAGTGTCCTTCCAAAGGGGAGCAGGATTAGCCTGCTCTAGGGAGTCCTCTGTGGTCAGAGACAAATGCACAATTCCTCTAGGGCGGGCCACCACCTTTCTCCCCATTGGGACAGAATAAATTGACAAGCATTTTAGGGTTCTAGGTAGTCTAGTATTAGAATGCCTTAAGTCCAAATTTGGGGGGGTAACAAATTGGCATCCCTGGGTGGGCTCAAGGCGCTATTTGAAGCCTAGAGCAAGGTATAATACCCCACACCAATCTGAGAGCAAACAAATTGGCTTAAACCCTAAGGCTTGAAAGTATTATATCAAGGCCTAAAAAGAGGGCATAGCGCCCCTTATTCAATAGGAGGATGATTGACACCAAGCAGAATTTTTTTTCTTTTCTTTATTTCCTTTCTTTCTGTCTTCTTTTCTCTGTTGTTTTGTTTTAAGAATAAACTGGTTTTTCATAAAGTATGCTAAGGGTAATTAACTAAAGTTAAGTGAAAGCTTTCAGTTATAAGACTTCGTTTAAATAAATTACTGTTTAAACTGACACCCTAGCCTTAATCCTAACAGAGTTAGGAAGGCTGGATAAAAAGCTTAAGGGCTGGTTGAAAGGGCTAGTATAAGGTAAGAAAATGGATTCATTGTAGGCTGAGTTTAGAAGTAAAAGAAAAATTAAAGAAACCCAGCTAAAGTCTTAGCAATTAAGAATTAATTGTTGTTTATATGGATGCTAGAGCCAATCACCCCAATAAAATCAGGAAGCCTAGAATACTAGTTAGGGCTGGTGAAAGGGTCAGTATAATAAAAAATATAATCCTGTGATCATGGTGAACACAGTTTAGACTGATCTAGGGGGTCAGTTTAGTTACAGTGGATAATTCTATGGTCATAGAGGTCTGGCACCAAAGAAGAAGCAGAAGGCCTCGCAAGTCAGGCACTACTAGAGTTTTTGTTTTGAGTGTTCAAGTGATCACAGCTACAAAAGGAGAGGGTGATCACAAGAACAATTTTGTTCATTTATTTTCTGCTCCTGGAGCAATCATGGGAGGACCGCAAGGAAGGTGGCGCCTGATTGAAAGGGAGGCAGGTTCTGGGGTCAGGCACCGAGGAGGAAGCAGAAGGCCTTGGGAGTCAGGCTCTATCCCATAGACTATAGTATCTGTAATGATGCTGCCTCTGGCGGGACACAACTATCAATTCAGGACAAATTGCTTAGAGCAGGGTAGGTAAGCCCAAAGCTGGAGTTCCTTTATTATTAAGGCAAACCAAACCAGCCAAATAGAGAGGACTTCGGTCTCGCCCCACTGGCTAACCATAAGTCATACAAGCAATTCCCTTAGACACTCCAGTTTCCCAGTATCACCACCAGTGCCACTCGTTATGGGGATACATGGTTATGAAAATCAATACCCCAGTAAAAGAAAAAAGATTCTTCCGATCCCAAAGGACCAAAACTCAGACCAGGTCAATATATAAGTCAGATCTTACCCACAAATCACGCTGTTGCCAATCCTTTATAATCAAAAATCTAAAGGTTTAAAAGAAAGAAATTTAGATGAAAGCTAAAACTGGTTAAATGGAATCAATTACCTACAGTAATGCCAAAGCTCTTGGTTCAGGCTTATAGCAGTGATGGAATAAACTGCAGGTTTAAATCAAGACTCTGGAGTAGAGATCACAGCTGGGATGGGTCATTCAGTCCTTTGTTCAGAGCTTCCGTTTGTAGCAAGGTTCCTCCAGAAGACAAAACGGGGAAGACAAAGTGCCTTTTATAGTCCTTTTGCCATGTGGCTTGTGCTTTCTTTGTTCCAACCACAAGCCACCCAGCACATGGAATGGAAAAACCTTAGAGTTCTGTCCATAGGCATGTCCCTGCATGCCTTGCTGAGTCACAAGGTGTATCTGCCTTCTCTCAGTGGGTCAGTTGAATAGCTGATGGTCCTTAATGAGCCATCAAGCAGGCTAGGCAGTGCTGACACCAACTTGTCTGGGGTGTCACCCAGGCGCATAGCACAAGTTTGAAATACAGACAGTAAAGAGCCAATACTTATAACTTTAAATACAAAAACGATACATGCATACAGATAGCATAATCATAACCAGCAAATCATAACCTTTTCATGGAAACCTTACATGACCTCCTTTGTACAAGATATGGTGCCACTATAGGACGCTGGTTGTAACAATGGTCTATACAATCACAGTTCATGTCAATAATGTCACAGTACCTCATTGCTAAAACCACTAGAGTCCTGACCCCAGTGATGGGTTGGGATTGGTGGGCCACTAGAGTCCTAGTCCCAGGGACTAGATTGTAATTATACTCAGGTTAAATCATTACCTGGCCAGTAAGATTTTGGAAGGGTATGAATACCCCACACTGGAGAAGAAAGGGTTAACTCCACAGAATGGGCAGTGGAAGTCTCACCCCTCAAGCCGTGCTGGAAATGCTCGAACTGCTGCCTTAGTATAAAAGGAAGAAGCCTGCTCATTCTGGGCTGACTGCCGGAGAGGAAGGACCTTAAGCTGAAGCTCCAGCTGAAGAGCTGCCACAGCCCTTGTCTGCAAAAGCCAGAGACCCTGTGAGCTGGATTGGAGGCCTGGAGCCCAAGGAACCCCAGAGGACCATCCACGCTGAGGAAATTGGAGATCCTGACGCTCCATGGACAGCAGCTCCTGGAACTACAGTAGGAAGTGACCGAGGGAGGATGAGCAAGAGGTCAACTTGTTTTGGCGGGATTCCCCGCTGACCCAGTGATGGACCTCTCATCACTGTTAGGTCCCTGCGTTGGCGCCCAGTGGAGTCAGAAGGACCCATGCTCCCCTACCCGGGCCAGCACCCCCCGGTAGTGCCCCCACCTGCCATATTGACTCTAGCCATTAGGCTGTACTGCCCTGTGTCCAAGGGCAGCAATTGAAGTTTTGTTGTGAGGAGAGGGCTCAGCTTGATGCTGAGAACTCCACATTACAGGAAGAAGGTGTGAAGGATGGGCTACGGATTGAAAAGCTGCACTTGTGATAAGCAATGGCTTACAGAGTTAGAAAAGCCAGATTGCTGTTTGAGGGGAAAACGTATGACCACACAGGCAGTAGTAGATGTGGTTCTGAGATCACAGAACCAGCAGACTCATGCATGTGGCCAGTATAAAGACGCTTGCTTACAGGAAGAATGGCAGGCTATGCAGACAGTTAAAAGCACAGCTCAGGAAAGCAATACTATGGTGAGTATCAAAGAAGCTGAACTCACAGAAGCGAGAGAAAAGAAGAAGGTCAGCCCGGGTACAAGTTCAGAAATCTTTTCTGGATTCCCCTTTGAAAGTAATATGAATAGCTGGAAAAGAAAGGTGAAATTTTTATTTACAGAAGGGGATACTGATTTTGTAAGAAGTTTTCCTAAGGAGAAAAACTGGGTAAAAGAAAAACCAGAGTCACGTGTGACTTGGGAATTAATGCATAAACAGAAAGGTACCATGGTGTGTAATGTATTACAATCTGAAGAAGCATTAGTTTCACAATTTGGTATAACAATAAAAACAGCAGTAATGGTTAATAATTCAGACACTGCTTTAAAAAGTACAGAAACGGGTAAAGGTAAAATACAGAAAGGGTGGCTACCCCCAAGGAAAAAACCTGAAGGAGTATCAGTGCCAACCTTTTCCTATAATGGTCTAAAAGGACAAGGAAACCAGCAAAGCAGGCAAAATAAGGGAGAAAATAAAAATAGAAAGCTTGTCCCTTATGAAGAAGGGAAAGTTTGTGGTTCTGGAAAAGTTTGGCTTTGGAAAAAGTTATTGCAGTATGAGCCTAGAAACCAAATTGATGTGTTGCCTACTGACAAATTGCTTCAGAAATTAGCTAACCATGAAAGGAGCATACCTGTGACTCAGCCATGCTCCAGAAACCGAGTGTAGGGAGATCAAGCACCACCTATCTCCCCGATGTCATCAAATGATCATGCTAATCTAGTGGCACATTTAAAACCAGATGATTGGGGAAGACCTACTGGATATGTAGAATTTAATAGGGGATCATCCAGATAAGATATGTTAATAGATACAGGTGCCACATTTTTTTCAGTTAGTACAAAGAATAGGAATTTATTTGGATCCTTAATGGCAATACAAATTATAAGGATTTATGAAGTAAAAATAAAGTGTTCGGTTCCTCTCCAATATGTTTTGATTAAAAATAGAATATTTAGATCTGATAAATTCCAATAATAATAAGAAGAAAAATAGAAAAAGAGAAATGTCAAAATGGTTTCATTCATCAAAAAGATGGAAGGGGGAACTAAAATAGTAATAAAGATATTTCTCTTATCATAGGGACAGAAAAAGGATAAAATAGAAAAAATGCAGAGAGAAGGAATGCAGAATGAGATATGGGATGAGGAGACATGGTATTCACCTCCAGATTGGACAGAGCAAGATTTAGATGAATTTTGGGAAAGTCTAACTACAATTAATCAGAGTTTGAGGGTAGACCAATCATCCCAAACTATAGCACAAGTTACCAGTTGGAGGGGCAACCACCTCAAGTAATAATTCCTTTATGGAGCGATCACAACAGAAGACCGATTGCAAAATTCAGCATAGATAACGGAAAAATCCAACACCTGTGCTATCTAGACACAGGATTTATGTACTCAGTGTTAAATAATATACATAATCCGGCAGATTTCCTCCCATATATCTCCTCAGAAATAGTCACAGTACGAGGGGTATTAGGAATATAAAGTGAAATTCTGCAAACATTACCACTAATAGTTAAGGTGGGAAATGAGACAGTATATGGTATATGTTTTGGAGTCATGAACCTAGGGGGGAACAGAGTCGGAATAATGAGAATGGATATTCTGACGGCACTGCAATGCTCAATAGACTTAGAAAGAAATGTTTTATAAGTAAAATAAAGTATGCATATGTATATATAAGTCAATAGTACATTTTCTTTTTCTAGAGAAAGAAAGGGAAGAATAGAATAGATAAATGAGATGGTATGGCAGCATGTTTTGGGGAAGTGCCAGATACGAATGAAGAGGAAATGGGAAATCTGATGAATAATGATAAGATGAAAGATTTACTAGATTCTAGATATGCCAGTAGATGAACTTATAAGACCAGCTGAAGTAGAAATAACAGATAATGAAGACAGTGGAATAGAGGAGTCTGAAGAGGAAGAAACCTCTCCACTAATTGTATCCCAGATATATTTAGATCAATGCGACAGACCATTGGTTCCAATCTGAATTATTGAAGCAGAAATTGAAACACTCTGCTATCTGGCTATTGGATCATTGCTTTCATTAATCAATACAGCAGTAAATGTAGATATTATACAATCTATGTCAGGAGACATGTATATGCTTACAGGACTATTGGGAGAACAGATACCCATTCCTTCAAGTATTCCTCTATCCATCAACATAGGTATTAGATGGATAGATAATGTAAGATTTGGTTTGGCAAACATGAGAATTAGCCATAGAGGACTTACTGAAACAGATGTTATAAAAAGACTGAATAGAATGATTGATATAAGTGCAAAAGTGCTGTGGAATGCAGGGGAATAGAAAAATACAAGTAAGAAAAATAAATAAATAAATAAATATGTAGTAAATAAAGTTTAATCACGTAGTAAATAAGTGTTAAGTTTAGTAATAATAATAACTATAAGTATAGAATAAGTTTAGTAGCAATAATAATGATAGAAATAAATTAAGATAACATAGCCAATAAGATAGATAATAAATCACTAATAGGATGGGAATACAATAAGTAATAGTAGAACTAGATAAATTAAACATGAGAATAATAATAATACTTTTTGTTTTAAATAAATAGGGAAAGGGGAAGAGTAGCCAGTAAGAGAGGCAGAAAAGAAAAGAAAGGAAGTAAGAAAGAGCATGACAGGAAATTGGTTCAAAAATATCCCAGGAATTGATAAGTAGGAAATGCTAGACTTAATGAACATGCCAGAGGAAGAGCTGGAAAATATGTTAGAGGCTATGGAAGGAAGCAGTGAGGAGGATAGCAGAATAGAGGAAGAATCAGAAGAAGAAGCAGCAATATGGGCTCATCCCTGTCAATTTTAAATATCAATATGTAATTTTATTTAATGCCATTTGCTTCACAAGAGTTTTGTGTGCTAAATGGAGTGTGAGGACAATTTCTTATTCCCTTAAATATACCATTATCAATTAGCATAGGCCAAAGACAAGTAAACACTAGATTCAGCCTTGTGCATCGAGGAGCAGCAGCATATGGAATTATAGGGGGTGATATAATAGAAGTACTGAATTGTTTAATTGATGTCAACAGCCAGATGCTTTGGAGAACAACTTAATGTTATCATTATAGGATTCCATCAATCTAATAATAGCTAATTTTAAGAAGAAATATTTTTATAATAATTGTTAATGTTAGGGAAATATTAGAGTAGGTTTAGCTACTATATATATATATATATATATATATATATATATATATATATATATATATAAATTATATATATTGTTAGTATTAGGGAAAATGGAGATATAATGTAACTGTTAAAAGGAATAGATAATATATTGTTAATATAAGTATAGGTAAATAAGGTAATTGTTAAAATAAGTATAAAATTAGAAATATGTTAAATAATATAAGTTTATGGAAAAAGAAGGAATTTTTTTAAAGTTTTTATATTGTTAAAATTTGTGTTATAAAAGAAATTTGTGTTATAAAAGAAAAAGGGTCTTTTGTTATTTCTGTTTTCAGATAAACGAAAGCCAGATGGTAGAAGATGCAGTTCTATTCATCTTGGCTCTTCTGGGTATTTGTGTCTACTGAATTCTGCTATGGTGGTGTGAATTTGGACAAAACACCAAGTCCTATCCCAATAATGAAGCCATTGTCAATAATATTGAGGAATGTATCTTTACAATTCCAAAAATAGAGAATAAACCAAAGGCAATAAAAGTAGTAATGGGACCTGTATGAATTATAGAATTCATTGCATAAAATCATGTGGGTAGAGCACTTAGTACTGATGATGCCCATAAATATGATATTTTATCTGATGCTCAAGGAAAAGGAAATTTGATGTGGCAAAGATCTGGTGAAAAATCACCTCAACCCTCAGAATGTACATGGAAATCTCAGTAAGGGATGAGCACAGTGTGTGGTAGAATAGTCAGGGTTAGACTATGGCAGTGTGCATTAATGGAAGGATGAAATATAATTGCGTGCTCATCTAACCTTTTAATAAGTTCAGAGATATTGGTCCATATGTAGTAAAAGAAGATATTAAGAAACAATTAATAATAGACCCTACGTACTTCCTAAAGAAAGTAATAGTAGATTTAGCTCCTATAATATTTTGCGTCAAAGACGACAATGTAGGAAATATATTGGACCTTTATTTGAAGGATGGAATAGATGGATGGAAACCCAATTTACTGGAAGTTCCTACTGATAGAAAGAAAATAAGTCTGATATATACAATCTTAGGAAGAACAGATACAGGGTTGAGAGTATTAAATAATATAGATGAAGAGGTATTGGCTAATAAATTAAACTTAGTAGGATGACATTTGGGAGCCGTTTCTAAACCTTTGGTAACATCTTTAAATGATATAAGTGCTAGCCATCACCTTGTAGCAACTTTACTCCCCAGCTGGGAAAAATTATAAAGAGAAGATAATTTGGCCATCTTAAACACAATAGAAATGTTACACAGCAATGTATCTCTGGCATTAGCATGTATACAAGCACAAACTTGGACTAATATAGCGGTCAAAGATATTATACAAGATGGAATAGGTGGAATTTTACCTCTAGAAATAAGAAGCATAATGTGGAAATACGTCACTGAGGCTGAGAAAAGACTTTATTCTTGGTGGAAGATAATAAACTTCACATGCAATCCTCAATTGAACCAAGCTTCTACATATGTAATTATGATGTCTGATGCCCATACTGAATGGATATTTCCTATTGTATAATTTGGGTTAAATGTTAACACCAGTGTGATGCAACTAATAGAACACAAACTTTGGGCAATAAAATAAAAGCAGACATGGAAAACCGTGGAACTTGAGGCTTGTATGGAAGAATGAGGAATTGTGTAATCTGTAATAATGTTGTGATTCAACCTTATAATGTATGTTTAAATCACAAAAAAGGAAAATGCTACTATCAATTAGATGCTTTTCCATTTAATGGATCAATCACTGTATATGTTGGGAAAAATGTGTATGTATTAGAAGTTGGTGTCCATTGATTAAGGTAAATCTCATCTACAATATAATTTATAATCCATACAACAGCAAATGTTTGTGTAACATTACTTCAATGAAAAGGAGTACTTGTGGCACCTTAGAGACTAACCAATTTATTTGAGCATGAGCTTTCGTGAGCTACAGCTCACTTCATCGGATGCATACCGTGGAAACTGCAGAAGACATTATATACACACAGAGACCATGAAACAATACCTCCTCCCACCCCACTGTCCTGCTGGTAATAGCTTATCTAAAGTGATCATCAAGTTGGGCCATTTCCAGCACAAATCCAGGTTTTCTCACCCTCCGACCCCCCCACACAAACTCACTCTCCTGCTGGTAATAGCCCATCCACGGTATGCATTCGATGAAGTGAGCTGTAGCTCACGAAAGCTCATGCTCAAATAAATTGGTTAGTCTCTAAGGTGCCACAAGTACTCCTTTTCTTTTTGCGAATACAGACTAACATGGCTGTTACTCTGAAACCTGTCATTACTTCAATGGTTGGTTGCGATTTCAATTTCACATTACCCGAAACTGGGAATGAGGAAATTAAAGATCAATATCAGATGCATAAAAGAATCAACCCCATACCTTTAGGGTTAAACATAAATTAGATTAAACAATTAATTGATGAATTGCAAAAACAACTACAAAAAGTTCAGAAAATGGACAAAGGGTTATGATTACTGTTCACCACTCTACGAAAAAAAAATTTAACAAGTAATTGAGCATATAAGAAGTGATACTAAACATAGTTGGTGGAAAGTATTTTTGGGATAGTCCCCCACAGCAAGAGGATTCTTCAGCATAATTTCCCACCCTATTGTGATAGTCTTAGCATTCCAAACATCTTTTCAATGTATACCCTTGTAATGCTTTCTTGTACATCTGTATAGAAGCTCTGTCTGTTATCGGCATTGTATTAGGACTTCTTATACATATGTGTACAGGTTCTCTATGTGCCTTAGGTATTACACTGTAACTGCTACATAGTCTGTATATTCTATGTATTCTATTTTACTGTGCCACTTTATTGTATGTCTTAATGAAAGATAATTGTGTCCTATGATGTCTTATAGAGTGTAATGTATTCTTCTTGTTTTATTGAATGTATTGTAACTGATTATTTCTTTTAAATAAATAATACTTTGTTTTCAAAGAATTGCTGCTTGTATGTCAATCCTTTTAGCAGAGGGCTGTATCAGAGTTCTTCCAAGGATTAGCAGGATTAGTCTGCTCTGGGGAGTCCTCTGTGTTGGAGACAAACCCCCAGGTAATACCCAGGCAATTCCTCTAGAGCAGGCCACCACTTTATTACCCATTTGGTCGAAATAAATTGATAATCAATTTATGGTTATAGGCAAGCCAGTATTAGGGTGCCAGGAGTCCAAATTGTGGGGAAACACTACCTCCTGATGTTTGTTTTAAACCTGCTGTCTATTAACTTCTTTGGATGATCCCTGGTTCTTGTGTTATGTGAAGTGGTAAACATTACTTCCTTATTCACTTTCTCCACATCATTCATAATTTTATAGACCTCTATCACATCCCACACCCCTTATTTGTCTCTTTTCTAAGATCAACAGTCCGAGTCTTTTTAATCTTTCCTCCTATGGAAGTTGTTCCATACCCCTAATCATTTTTTGTTGCCCATCAGTGTATTTTTTCCAATTTTAATATATCTTTTTTGAGATGGGGTGACAAGAACTGAATACAGCATTCAGTGTGAGTGTACCTTACATTTATATAGTGGCATTATGATATTTTCTGTTGTGTTATCTATCTCTTTCCTAATGGTTCCTAATATTCTGTTAACTTTTTTGACTGCTGCTGTACATTGAGCAGATGTTTTCACAGAACTATCCATGATTACTGCAAGATCTCTTTCTTGAGTGGTAACAGCTAATTTAGACCCCATCATTTTGTATGTACAGTTAGGATTATGTTTTCCAATGTGTGTTACTTTGTAATTATTAACATTGCATTTCATCTGCCATTTTGTTGTCCAGTCACCAAATCTTGTGAGATGGTTTTGTAATTCTTCACAGTTATCTTTGAGCTTAACTATTTTGAGTAATTTTATATAATCTGCAAACTTTGCCACCTCAGTTTAGGTTTATCCCCTTTTCCAGATCATTTATGAGTATGTTGAATAGCACTGGTCCCAATAGAAACCCTTGGGGGACCCCAGTATTTACCTCTCTGCATTATGAAAATTCACAATTTATTCCTACCTTTTGTTTCCTATCTTTTAATCAATGACTGATCCATGAAAAAAATCTACCCTTTTATCTCTTAACTGGTTAATTTTCTTAAAAACCTTTGGTCTTGCACCGTGTCAAAGGCTTTCTGAAAGTCCAAGCACACTATATCTACTGGATCACCCTTGTCAACATGCTTGTTGACACTGTCAAAGAATTCTAATAGGTGAGGCATGATTTCCCTTTACAAAAGCCATGTTGACTCTTTCCCAACATATCGTGTTCATCTCTGTGTCTGATAATTCTGTTCTTTACTATAATTTCAACCAATTTGCCTGGTACAGAAGTTAGGCTTACTGGCCTGTAATTGCCAGGATCACCTCTTGAGCCTTTTTAAAAAATCGGTGTTAAATTAGCTATTTTTCAGTCCTCTGGTACGGAGTCTTATTTAAGCAATAGGTTACACACAGAAGTTAGTAGTTCTGCAATTTGATATTAGAGTTCCTTCAGAACTCTTGGGTGAAAGCCATCTGGAACTGGTGACTTATTATTGCTTAATTTATCAATTTGTTCAAAACCTCCTCTACTTACACCTCACTCTGGGACAGTTCCTCAGATTTGCCCCCTAAAAAGGATGGCTCAGCTGTGGGACTCTCCCTCACATCCTCAGTAATGAAGACCGATGCAAAGACTTTATTTAGCTTCTCTGCAACAGCCTTGTATTCTTTGAATGCTCCTTTAGCAATTTGATTGTCCAGTGGCCCCAATGACTCTGTGGCAGATTTCCTGCTTCTGAAGTACTTTAAAAAAATGCTGTTCATTTTTGTGTCTTTTGCTAGTTGCTCTTCAAATTCTTTTTTGGCCTGCCTAATTATACTTTTGCACTTGACTTGCCAGTGTTTATGCTTCTTTCTATTTTCCTCAGTAGGATCTGACTTCCAATTATTAAAGGATGTATTTTTGCCTATAGCCACCTCTTTCACTCTGTTGTTTAGCCATGGTGGCATTTTTTGGTCCTCTTACCATTTTTTTTTATTTGGGGTACACATTTAGTTTGAGCCTCTATTCTGATGTTTTTAAAAAGTTTCCATGCAGCTTGCAGGCATTTCATTCTTGTGACTCTTCCTTTTAATTTCTGTTTAAATAGCTTCCTCATTTTTCTGTAGTTCCCCTTTTTGAAGTTAAATGATACTGTGGTAGGCTTCTTTGGTATTTCCCCCCATATAAGGATGTTAATTTTAATTTAATTATGGTCACTGTTATAGAGCAGGTCAGTTATACGTACCTTTTCCTCTGCTGCACTTAGAACTAAATCAAGAATTGCCTTTCCCTTTGGGGGTTCTAGAACTAGATACTCCAAGAAGTAGTCATTAATGGTGTCTAGAAATTTAATCTCAGTATCCCATCCTGAGGTGACAGGTACCCAGTCAATGTGGGGATAGTTGAAATCCCTCATTATTATTGCATTTTCAGTTTTTGTAACCTCTCTACTCTCCCTGAGCATTTCACAGTCACCATTGCTATCTAATCAGGTGATCAGTAGTATATTTCTATTGCTATTCTATCATTATTAAAGCATGGAATTTCTATCCATAGAGATTCTCTGGTATTGTTTAATTCATTTAAGATTTTTTTTTATATTTGACTCTATGCTTTGTTTCATATATCATGCCACTCTCCAACAAGTATAACCTACTCTGTTATTCCTATATGTTTGGTACGGTGGTATTACCGTGTCCTATTGATTATCATCATTCCACCAAGATTGTATAAAGCCTGCTATACCAATATCTTAATTTAATACCAGGCATTTTAAGTCACCCATCTTAGTATTTAGACTTCTAGCTTCTGTATAAAAGCACTTATAAAATTTATCAATTTTTAGCTATCTGCTTTCATGTGATATAACTGAATGGGACTCTTTCTTTTGACTCTTTTGCTTCACCTCCTACCTGTACTTTATCAACTTCTATCTTCTCATCTTTACTAGGATATAGAGTATTCCCTTTAATAACTCCTCCCCAAGGGATGTCTCTGTCTGAACTGCGTGTTCCTCCACACCTGTTGTCTTTCTCCCAATCCTTAGTTTAAAAATTCCTTTGTTGGGCTGACTGCCAAACTGTTGCAAGTTATTTCTTGTAGGCAAATGGTGCAGTTCATGCAAGAATAACTGGTAACTGAAATTTCACCCTGCAAGTCAGGGAGAAAATCAATTGCCTTAAATATCACAGCAATGGTTGACCGTCTACACTATTATGGTCATCACTTTTATAAAATTATGATAAATCCTGTGCAAAGTAGGCCTTGTGAGGTATCATTGGGAAAGTCATAATTTGTTGACCATTACTGTTCTGTTGAAATGTATCATCACTGTACAAGAAGTTATGAGATTTTGCTGTATGTTTGTTACTGAAACATGTTGTGAGTTTGGGAAACGCCCACAGACTGCCCCTGCAGGGTCAACTAAAGGATGACCAATATCCAGCCAGGTTTTAAGTGACCATCACTGTCCATTCACCAGCAGGGGAGCTGTAAAAAAGAGAGTTACAATTCACATGAAAAACAGTTGCTCGAGCACGTACACCATGGGGCTGCCTAACCCCTCCCCCCCCATGACAAAACAAGGATCTTTCCAGCACCTGGAGGAGAGTATAAAATAAGGGACAGTGACATCACCTCTCCTCCCCCACCTACACTGAAAGCCACAAGAATATTTGGAAGATAAAGAAACATTGAACTGTGGCGGTAGTGGTCCTAACTGGAAAAGCTTTCCAATTAGCACAGACTGCTGTTGGTTTTTGGGTAAGAGAAACCTTATTACTTCAAATTTGTCTTAGCTTGATAAAGTTTAGGAATTAGACTGTGATTTTATCTTTTATTTCATTTTGTACCAATTCTGAATTGCTATTTCTATGCTATTTATAATGACTTAAAAGCTATCTTTCTGTAGTTAGTACACTTATGTTAATGTTTTATCCAAGCCAGTGTGTTTTTGATTCAAGTTTGGGGAATCTACTCATGTTACAGAGGCTGATGCATATTCTTACCATTTGACGGTATGATGAACTAATTAATGATTTTACTCTAAGGGGCTCTTGAGCAATGTAAAATGCACATTTCTAGTGTGCAAGGCTCGGGCTGGGAGAATTGCGGGGTTCTCCCTATATATAGTTTATGAGTGGCTGGGGGTCTTTCATGTACTTTGCTGGTTGTGCCTCTGGATGTTGGTGGCTGACTGAACAGAACCTGGAGGAGTTTGCTGTTCATTAGCATAGCAGTGCAAGAAAGAGCCTGGGCAGGAGAGTGAAGGGGGCACAGCAATTCCATAATCCAGGATGTATCCCAGGGCATGTCACAAATGGCTTTCCACAAGGGTCCATTTTGGCTCCCCTTTTGTTCAATATATACACGTCCAAACTTCCTGAAATACAGGCTAAGAAGTATGTGTATGCTGATGACATTTGTACTGCAGATACTAAAAATGATTTCCATATTGAAGGGATTTCCATATTGAAGTACTGAAGGAAATCTCAGCCAAGACATGGACATTTTGACCTCTTACTTCCAGCAATGGAGACTAATTCTTAGTGAAATCAAAACAGTGGCAGCCACTTTCCATCTAAACAATCTCAATCCACATGGAAGAATGGTTACTGCCATTCCAACCAGTTGTCACATACTTGGGAGTAAAACTCAATCATAGTCTGACATACCAGCCTGACCTGGAATACTTGGAAATGAAGATATCTTCCTGTATTGCCTCGATATGAAAACTATCGGAACCGCCAAGGGATCTGACACTTTGGTCCTTTGTACATCTATACTGGCCCTGGTATTTGTTCCAGCTTTGGAGGTTTGGGGGCACCATTGCCACTCTCGTCAACATGGAGCTGAATTTGGCCACTCATATTAGTAGTGGTTGCTTGGTTTGTAAACTAACCTCCAGTATGTGTTTGCTAATGCACACAGTTCCACCAGATCTTTGAGATGCCATTACTGTTAAATCTTCCTGGACAGCTGTGACAGATGATACCAACCTGTCAGATCTCTGGTTGATTGATGCCCAATTTTCAGATAGGAAACAACACACAGCACCGATTTGAAGGTCTGCTCTTATTCATCAGAAGAATCCCACAGTAGACTAAGGTGTGACATCTTGGTCAATCTCCTAACACCCTTTTGCCACAGCAGCTCATGCACTCATGTTATTGACTGCCCATCTTGATCTCTGGAGGTTGGGTTAGAACATATAGACTACCTTGATACAGATGCTATCCTCCCCTTATGGAGTTCTGATTAGAAGAAGACTTGTGTAATAGATTTTTAGAAATATGGACTCACATACAAGGCAAGTTAAATTACCACAGTGAAAAGATATGATTTGGAATTAGAAGCAGAACTTCAGTGAATTGTATAATATCCTATTTTTAGATTACTGCTATTCAATAGAGTTTTAATAGAAAAATTTAATTAATATCCATTTATATGATGGTTCTTGTTGCTCCTGTCCACTTTCTTCTCCCTAATTAATTGGTATATTACAATTACACATTCTTGTGGTTAATATCCAGTTATGCGTGGTTCATCCTGCCAAATATTATACTTCATTTTCATGTGCAGGACATGGTGACTGGAGAATGGTAACTCTCAGTTGTAGCAGGTCAGCCGAACATTTTAACTTGCCAGCACATATAAGGGATGCTTTATGAGGGAAATAATATTCTCTGTATGTTGTTTTACATGTCTTGCTATGTCACAGTATATACAACACAATGAAAAAATAGTAGTTTTGGTTCATTTGAATAAAAGCATTTTCATCAGCTCTAGGAATCTGAATTGAACCACATGAAATTTTAATATCTACCAAAAATTGTTTTCTTACTCTTTTATCAAACAGAATGAGTGAAAAAGTTACACACTTGCACCTGGCTGTTGTATCATCATTATATTCAGTGAGGGGTCCTTCTTGGAAATGAATAGCAGTAGGTCGTTCTATGTGCTCTGTTGTAATGCCCATTAAGCTTTATGCCTTCTTTGTTTCATTAAGATCTGCAAAAAATAATAAAATTAGACTCATTTACTTTAGTCCTCTGGCTTTTTCATTATTCATATTTTTCCTTTGCGTATTAAGATTCAAAAAAAGAAATGTTCTCTTTGAACAAACACTGAGTAGGCATACAGAATGTAATAACTGAAAGAATCTCAGTAAGTCATAGTCACATTCAGACAAATAGTATATTAAAGATGAAGCAGATAACCTGGAAAACTTGAGCAATTAGAGTTAATGGAATTTTTTAGGTGAGCTAAGAATTGTAGACATAAAAAACTGGAATGAGGATTAAAAGCCTAGCTTTCTATATCTCCATCATATCTACCTGTGTATTTTTACCTCTACATATATGTGTATGACTTTGTACTGTTAAATTTGTTAAACTACTTGTATGCAGTGTTGTTGTCGCCATGTTGGTCCCAGGATATTAGAGAGACAAGGTAGGTGAGGTAATATCTTTTATTGGACCTACTTCTGCTGGTGTAAGCACAAAAGCTTATCTCTCTCATCACTAGAAGTTGATCCAATAAAAGATATTACCTTATCCATCTTGTCTCTTTAAACAACTTATGGTTAAAATAGTGTTTCTGTCACGGATCACATGATTTTTTTCTTTTTAAATAACGATCCATCCCTTTCACATCTTGCAATGTTTATGTGGAACCAGTTGGATAAGTGGATATGATGACAAACAGTTGAACAAATTTGACAGGGCTTTTAGAATTGGTGACTTGTCAAATTCAGTCCTGGACCGCATGTAAAGTTAGTAGGAAATCTGCAACAGAACTCCAGTGGCACAAAGGACTAAGCCAGTGGATTTTCAATGAGAACTTTTATTAAAAAATCATGAAGTTTCAGACTCCTCCCACAGGTGAAAAAATACATTTTTTAAAAAAATGTGTAGAAACAGACTGGATATACCACTCAACTCTAGTAGATCAATTTCAGTGTTTAAAAATATCATAATTCATTCCTGTTATCTGAAAGAAAAATAAAAAAATGTTATCAACATTCTTATATTATCATCAGAAAATCTTACACTTCTATGGCACCTTTGATCCCAAAGGCTACCAATACAGTCTACTACTTATAACCAAATACTGATGTTTTAACTCATTAACTCATAAACTAACAAAGTTTGCCTGAGTAAGGATTGAATAAAATCCAAAAAAGGTTTTCAGGATTTTGCCCTATCTACATACATCTAAAATGCAGTTACAGGTGGAGCACAACAGTTAGGGACAGTGAAAAACCACCATACTGCAGGCTATGCAACAGTAGAGGGAAGGAAACTGTTGACCAAGCACACTGGTACAAACACCTATTTTAACAAAATGTGCTACGGGGATTTTAGAGCTAAGTTATGTACAACCTGTGATGGGGATGGGGGTCATTGCCCCAGGAGGAAGCTTCAGGAGAGAGTGTACCACTGAAGATACACCCCAACCAAAGCGCCAAACCTAAACACCCTTAAATTTGGGGAGGTTTGGATTCAGAACTGCTTTAATAAGTTACAAGTGTTCAGCTTTGATCTCATATCTCAGGCATGGTCTACACCTGAACCTGAGGTAGACCTAGCTACCTTGTTCAGGGTTGTGAAAAATTAGGTTGACTTGACCCCCACACTGTCTCAGTTGCCAATTTTGGTTGGACATATTCCTAGATGTTTCATCCCATGACATAATAAAGATTAATCTTTAATTCCTGGAGACTCCAGGACCATCCTGGAGGGTTGGCAACCCTAACCACTGTAGACCCAAAAAGAAAAGGAGTACTTGTGGCACCTTAGAGACTAACCAATTTATTTGAGCATGACCTTTCGTGAGCTACAGCTCACTTCATCGGATGCATACCGTGGAAACTTCAGCAGACTTTATATACACACAGAGAATATGAAACAATACCTCCTCCCACCCCACTGTCCTGCTGGTAATAGCTTATCTAAAGTGATCAACAGGTGGGCCATTTCCAGCACAAATCCAGGTTTTCTCACCCTCCACCCCCCCACACAAATTCACTCTCCTGCTGGTGCTAGCCCATCCAAAGTGACAACTCTTTACATAATCAAGTCGGGCTATTTCCTGCATAAATCCAGGTTTTCTCACATCCCCCCCACCCCCATACACACACAAACTCACTCTCCTGCTGGTAATAGCTCATCTAAACTGACCACTCTCCAAGTTTAAATCCAAGTTAAACCAGAACATCGGGGGGGGGGGGGGTAGGAAAAAACAAGAGGAAACAGGCTACCTTGCATAATGACTTAGCCACTCCCAGTCTCTATTTAAGCCTAAATTAATAGTATCCAATTTGCAAATGAATTCCAATTCAGCAGTTTCTCGCTGGAGTCTGGATTTGAAGTTTTTTTGTTTTAAGATAGCGACCTTCATGTCTGTGATTGCGTGACCAGAGAGATTGAAGTGTTCTCCGACTGGTTTATGAATGTTATAATTCTTGACATCTGATTTGTGTCCATTTATTCTTTTATGTAGAGACTGTCCAGTTTGACCAATGTACATGGCAGAGGGGCATTGCTGGCACATGATGGCATATATCACATTGGTGGATGTGCAGGTGAACGAGCCTCTGATAGAGTGGCTGATGTTATTAGGCCCTGTGATGGTGTCCCCTGAATAGATATGTGGGCACAATTGGCAACGGGCTTTGTTGCAAGGATAAGTTCCTGGGTTAGTGGTTCTGTTGTGTGGTATGTGGTTGTTGGTGAGTATTTGCTTCAGGTTGCGGGGCTGTCTGTAGGCAAGGACTGGCCTGTCTCCCAAGACTTGTGAGAGTGTTGGGTCATCCTTTAGGATAGGTTGTAGATCCTTAATAATGCGTTGGAGGGGTTTTAGTTGGGGGCTGAAGGTGACCGCTAGTGGCGTTCTGTTATTTTCTTTGTTAGGCCTGTCCTGTAGTAGGTAACTTCTGGGAACTCTTCTGGCTCTATCAATCTGTTTCTTTACTTCTGCAGGTGGGTATTGTAGTTGTAAGAAAGCTTGACAGAGATCTTGTAGGTGTTTGTCTCTGTCTGAGGGGTTGGAGCAAATGCGGTTGTATCGCAGAGTTGACTGTAGACGATGGATCGTGTGGTGTGGTCAGGGTGAAAGCTGGAGGCATGCAAGTAGGAATAGCGGTCAGTAGGTTTCCGGTATAGGGTGGTGTTTATGTGGCCATTGTTTATTAGCACTGTAGTGTCCAGGAAGTGGATCTCTTGTGTGGACTGGACCAGGCTGAGGTTGGTGGTGGGATGGAAATTGTTGAAATCATGGTGGAATTCCTCAAGGGCTTCTTTTCCATGGGTCCAGATGATGAAGATGTCATCAATATAGCGCAAGTAGAGTAGGGGCTTTAGGGGACGAGAGCTGAGGAAGCGTTGTTCTAAATCAGCCATAAAAATGTTGGCATACTGTGGGGCCATGCGGGTACCCATAGCAGTGCCGCTGATCTGAAGGTATACATTGTCCCCAAATGTGAACTAGCGGTCACCTTCAGCCCCCAACTAAAACCCCTCCAACGCATTATTAAGGATCTACAACCTATCCTAAAGGATGACCCAACACTCTCACAAGTCTTGGGAGACAGGCCAGTCCTTGCCTACAGACAGCCCCGCAACCTGAAGCAAATACTCACCAACAACCACATACCACACAACAGAACCACTAACCCAGGAACTTATCCTTGCAACAAAGCCCGTTGCCAATTGTGCCCACATATCTATTCAGGGGACACCATCACAGGGCCTAATAACATCAGCCACACTATCAGAGGCTCGTTCACCTGCACATCCACCAATGTGATATATGCCATCATGTGCCAGCAATGCCCCTCTGCCATGTACATTGGTCAAACTGGACAGTCTCTACGTAAAAGAATAAATGGACACAAATCAGATGTCAAGAATTATAACACTCATAAACCAGTCGGAGAACACTTCAATCTCTCTGGTCACGCAATCACAGACATGAAGGTCGCTATCTTAAAACAAAAAAACTTCAAATCCAGACTCCAGCGAGAAACTGCTGAATTGGAATTCATTTGCAAATTGGATACTATTAATTTAGGCTTAAATAGAGACTGGGAGTGGCTAAGTCATTATGCAAGGTAGCCTGTTTCCTTTTGTTTTTTCCTACCCCCCCCCCCCCCAGATGTTCTGGTTTAACTTGGATTTAAACTTGGAGAGTGGTCAGTTTAGATGAGCTATTACCAGCAGGAGAGTGAGTTTGTGTGTGTATGGGGGTGGGGGGGATGTGAGAAAACCTGGATTTATGCAGGAAATAGCCCGACTTGATTATGTAAAGAGTTGTCACTTTGGATGGGCTAGCACCAGCAGGAGAGTGAATTTGTGTGGGGGGGTGGAGGGTGAGAAAACCTGGATTTGTGCTGGAAATGGCCCACCTGTTGATCACTTTAGATAAGCTATTACCAGCAGGACAGTGGGGTGGGAGGAGGTATTGTTTCATATTCTCTGTGTGTATATAAAGTCTGCTGCAGTTTCCACGGTATGCATCCGATGAAGTGAGCTGTAGCTCACGAAAGCTCATGCTCAAATAAATTGGTTAGTCTCTAAGGTGCCACAAGTCCTCCTTTTCTTTTTGCGAATACAGACTAACACGGCTGTTACTCTGAAAACTGTAGACCCAGGAGATCTCTGCAAAGCTGTCAGGAGGTGATGCCAAAGTTTGCCACATACCACTCCCCAGGAACCTCTTCCCGTGACAGGGGAGCAGCCTGCTGACCTGAAAGTAGGCGGAAAGGGGTGGGGTTTCCGCTGCTGCCAGGCTGAGCCGCTCCCCTTTGAAGGGCGGGGAATGCATGGAGCTCAAGCCGGCGCTTGAGTCACGCGAACTCCCAACCTGGAACTACAGTTCCCATGAAGCTGCGGGGCAGCGGGAACGCGGCGGCCACCGTCCCGCACTGTATCCCATAGTGCCCCACGGCGCCCTTGGTCTTGTAAGCGCGGCGGCCAGGGACGGAAGGTCGTGAAGGCGAAAGAAGCTCTCAGTCGTGCGCTGACCCGTTTCCCGCTCCGGCGCCATGTTGGGTGCCAGCGTCCGCCGCTTCGCTACCTCCGCCATCCGCAGATCCCACTATGAGGAGGGGCCGGGAAAGGTAACGGCGCGGGGGGGGTCGGGGCTGGCCCGTCAGTCAGCGTCGCCGCGCGCTGCCCGGCCCCGAGGCCTGCGGGTCACAGGCACCGCAGAGGGGAGCGGCACTTCCCGGTCAAGGCCCGGGCCGAATTGGGGGGAGGGGGCGGCGGCTGTCATACGTTAAAAGAGCCTCTGGTAGGTTTCAGGTCCTGCCTTTGGGAGACTGGCCGGTTCTCCCCCCCACCCCACCCCAGGAACCGAGGTTTCCCCTTTCCCTAGCCCCTCAGCCTCGTGCGAGTGGGTGCCCGGTCCCCCGAGTGACCGCAGAGGACTCCGAGCCGGCTCCAGCGTTCAGAGCACGTAACGACCCTGTTTTGCCTGGCTCCTCTGAGGCCGGGGCTTTCGGCCATGGAGGCCCTCTGCCTCCTCCCGTCGGGTTTCTGTCCGCAGCCGTGGTGGGAGCGTGCAGTGATAGTGTCCTTGTCATGACTCTGCCTTTCCTCTTCCCAAACTCCTGCTCCAGTGGTACAGATGATGTGAACACAACAGTATGAGAAAATCAATGATACTGTAAACGCTTTCTGATGTACCAGTTTGTACCGGCCTTTCAAAGTAGAGTGATCAAATGTGTCTGAACATCCACGTAGGAGACATTTTGCAAACTACTTGGTTAGCCTGTATTCTCCTTCTCTTTCCCAGGAGATTTGGCGATTTAAAGTACCAAGTTCATAAGTTAACTCCTCCTCCTCCTCCCCCCAACTACCTGTCAAGATCCCATTCAGTGAATGGGAGCTATGTTTCACTTGTGCTTTCTGTTTATAAAGGCAGATGCACAAAGTGGTAGATAAAGTGTCTTGGAAAAAAGGAGTAAGCGCACCTTTATAAAGCTCGTCTATAACGTGAGTCCATTGATGGCATATTGTGAACAAACTCTCTTGTCTTTTCTAGAACATTCCGTTTTCTGTAGAAAACAAATGGCGGCTACTAGGATTAATGGTAGTGTTCTTCGGAAGTGGGTTTGCTGCTCCTTTCGTCATAGTAAGGCACCAACTGCTCAAGAAATGAAGAGGACAAGTTTTAATTCCTATAAAAAGGTAACTGATTCTGACCCCTTGTTTAACACTTTTTTCTTCTCTGTTAAAGGAGTCGATGAACCAGCTGTGCTTCTTATAAAGTCTTAAAAATTAAACTTTGACCAGTACAGTGTGTCACTAGTTAGTTATTCCAGTTGTTGGTATAATTTGGTGTTCATCATTGGACCAAGTGGTGGAGGAGTAGGGAATACAATCTTTTTAATCAAATGATCATTGTATCATTGCTAATGACTTTATACTCTTCAATAAGTGACAGTATTTCTCTAACAAGTGAAAGGAGGAATGCATCATATCATCTCATTGCTCACGTTTACCACTTATCACGGTCTCTGACCCACGTGAACAAATCAGGACAAATAACTGATACGGTAAATGTTTTCTGATGTGCCAATTATTTGATTTGGCCATGGTTAACTACAAAATACACCATCTGGAATGTAAACGAAAGAAACATTTTATTCCATAGTTAAAACAAACTTAACCATTTTAAGAAACTAGTCCCATCTGGCCTTGGATTCTGTTCACCTAGTCTGACCTGCATAATACAAGCCAGAGAACTTCACCCAAAATAATTCTTAAAGCATCTGTCTTTGGAAAAACCTCCAATCTTGATTTTAAAATGACCAGTGGTGGAGAATCCACCACAACCCTTGATGAATTGTTCCAATCACTAATTACACTCTTAAATGTATGCCTTCTTTCCAGTCTGAAATTGTTTAGCTTCAGTATCCAGCCATTGGATATATTATACCTTTCTCTGCTGGATTGAAGACTAGTTATTAAATTTGTTCCCCATAAAGGTACTTAAACTAATCAAGTCAATGCTAAACCTTCTCTTTGTTAAGCTAAATTGAGCTTCTTAAGTCTATCGCTATAAGGCATAAGATATTACCTTACCAAATCTCCCCTCCTCCTTCTCTCCCCCTCCCCCCTCTCGTACTGGTTTACTATCCCCCTTTTGGAGTAAGAGCACTAAAATTGCTCACAAAGAGAACTAGCAGTACAGACATGCAGTACACATCTTTGCAAGCGGATTGGTGTCATCAACATTTACATCCAGTTCTTAAACATCTCTTCTGTAACTTCAGAACCAAAATCTTGATTGGAATAGGTTTAGATTCTTTTTTCCGCACATAGGTTGATTTCTAATCTACACACCAGGAATAATCAATTTTTTGTCAAGGTCCAGATTTCTTGGTCAGAGTCCAGACTCCAGAGAAAATACAAAAACAATGATAATAAATATTTTACAGTCCATTCAAAAGCATCTGGCTGTCTGGATTTGGCCTGTCTGTGTGCCTATTGACTACTCCTGCTTTATACTCTTCCTCTTTAGAAGAGGTCTGTGATTGGCACTTCAACTAATTCAGCAACAAACTTGACAACATTAGTGAATCAGCAAATTTGGAAACATTCCAAAAGATTGAAAGTGTGCTAATGCATTAGTATCCAAAAGAGGCAAATGGGATGACAAGGATAATGGGGGATTCAATCAAGAGTTTAAAGGGTGGGGAATATAATCAACATGGCTTATGGGAAAATAGATCTTGTTGTTGCAAAGAGTAAAATGAAGCTTGATATGTTTAGTTGATAAAGGTAATTGTATAGCAGTAATATATTCTTATACAGCGTTAACTTAATATTACTAACTTGTATTGTTATAGTGATGGAGCCCTAATCACACCCTATTGTGTTAGGTGCTGTACAAACAACAAAAAGATGATTTCTGCCCTAAACAGTTTAAATTGTAATACTGTATTACATTCTGCCTAAAAACTTGCACTAAACAATATTAAAATACATATTAAATGGATTCAGTAGTTAGTTATGTTGGGATCTGTCAGTTGTCAATGGGGACATTATTAGATAAGAAGGAATGTCACAAGAATTGATACTAGGCCTGACACTGATCAGTATTTTATCTTGATCTGGAAGTAAACATCAACTCACTTACAGAAGATCCAAAGATTGTGGGAGTGGTAAATGAAATGGCAGTCCCTTGGCAAACTGGGCACATTCATTTATTGTATTTTAATACAGCCAAATGCAAGATCATAATCTAGGAACAAAGATATACCTACAGAATAAGGAATGCATTTTAGAAAGCAGTGACTAGAAAAGATTTAGGGTCATGGTAGACAAGAAGCTGAACATGAGCTCCCAATTTGATGGGGTGGCAAAAAGGGCTAATGCAATGTACTTCTTTATAGATCTAAAGGGTGGGGGAGAGAGGAGTGATTTCCACCCCACCCTCCTTCTGCCCCTTTGTATATAGCACTGGTGAGACTGACACTGGAGTACTGCATCCATTCCTGGCTTCTGCATTTTTAAAAGGGTAACAAAACAGTGGAGAGAGAACAGAAAAGAGCACAAATGATTCAAGGGCTAGAAAAATGCTTAACAGTGATACAAAGGTGTTCAAGCTGTTTTTAGTCTCTCAGGACTGAGAGGTGACTTGATTAGTATAAGTACCTTTATGGGGAGAAATGCAGGGCACTAAAAGGCCGTGTGCCTCCCCTCCCCTCCCCCCTACAAAGAAAGGCATATTGAGAACCTGTGGCTGGTCATGTTAAACTAGACAAATTCAAATTGAAAATACTTCACAGTGAGTTACTAACCACTGGAACAAATTATCATGGGAAGTAGTGGATTCTCCATCTCTCACTGTAGTCAAATCCAGACTGGATTCCTTTCTGTAAGATATGCTTTAAGTCAAACAAGTTTATTGACTCAGTGCAGGAATAACTCTGAAATTCTATGACATGTTAGGTCATACTAGATCTAATGACAATATACCCAAGAAATGTAGTGTTGAAGTGCATTCAAATATAGACCAGTTCCTGATCTGTCAAAGGCTCTGTGCATAAAGTTAAACATGTGCCTAAATTCTTGGCCTCAAACACATTTTAATACTGATCTTGGAAGAGGTGATGTACATTCTAATAGTTCATTCTGCAACTCTTTTTTTTTTTTTTTTTTGCAGACTTGAGGTGGAATATCACCTGTAGAGCAACTTGTCTTTCCATGGAATAAAGGACAAAGATATTTACCACACTGGATGTGTTTATAAATAAAAGCTTAAATCTGAATATTTGGGATGATGTCTTCTGTCAAACTATCAAATGCTTCTGAGCACTCAGGCTTATGCTGTAGCTTACTGTGTAACAGCAATTTTTTACATCAAGCTTAAACAGACGAGGCCCTTTTTAGCAGAGGAAAAATGTAGTGATAGCATGTTATCTCTTAGCACTAGCAAAAATAAACTGTTCTCGGTGCTGAATTGAGTGGTTAAGAATCTAATCACTTGTTTTTCAAGAATCTGTATCTTTTATACCATTAAAGTAATTGTTTTAGAAGCTCCCTTGCAGAGTGTGACTTTAGTTTCTCTCTTCAGGGACATGTGAGTTGAAGCAAACTAAGTGGTTGCAAGGTTGGAGCCCTCATAAAAGTGTGATTTAGAAATGAGGAGTCTGGGAGAGCTGGCACTAGTGTCAGGGTCTAGGCAGTTGCACTGTGCTGGTCTCAACTCTCAGGAGGGAGCTTTCGAGAATACCTAGAAACAGTGCGTGGACTCTGTTCAGACTTGGAGTATAAAGGCATGTGGGTCCAGTAGGTGGAACCTAAACACAGCAGCCTTGTGGCTGTCTAGAAGCTGGGAGAGCTTGACCAGGGTTGTGACTTCCTAGTCTAGGGAAGATGAGCTTTTGCCACTAATTCAGAACTCCTCTACCTCAGTATATGATTAGGTCTGTAGTTCAACTGACCTGGGCCGTTCTGCACTCTAAAGCCTCCACAACTTTGTATTTAAATTCTGATTTAGATGAGCCAGTAAATAACTAGTCTTAAACAAGTATGACTGCCTTCCTGAAGGATTTGGTTAAATGGTTGCTTTCAGATTTGGTAAGATGTCACCACAATAGCTGTCAAGTTTCATAAACTGTCATTAGGGGATGTTTTGAAGACAGTGGATCTGCTGCACCAAAACTTGTTTAATGGGATGTGGTAACAGGTGTGTGGATAGGAATTGCTCACTGGTTAAGTGTGGGGCGGGGGAGAGAAGGGGGAGAATGGTCATTAGGACTCATCAAGGCAAGGAGGTGTGGCTTACTTCCTCCTGAGGCTATCTTTGCTGCCAACATCCAAATCTCAGAGCACCTCCTCAGCCATTCCCTCCTCCCATTCTTCCATTTGCACAGTGTTTAGCTCTGAGAGGAAGGTATGCTACTGCTGAATGGGTGGGAAGGTGGAAAACATCCCTAACAGCATTCCCCATGCTTGGTGTTTACACCCAGCACCAGTAATGCCCACCAGCATCATAGAATCATAGAATATAAGGGTTGAAATCATTTGTGAGGACTTGCAACTCACAGCACCTTTCACCATCTTCAGTACTTATCCCCCAGGCTTAGCCTCCCAAAAACCACCTATGGCAGCAAAGGATTTGGGTAGGTCACAGAAACAACCTGGATAGTTTGGGGGGCGGTGGGTGTTTGTTTTCAGGCTAAAAACTACTCTGCTAGACTACCTGAAACTGAAGTAAGCCATTAAGGATTATACTAGGGTTACCAACCCTCCAAAATTGTCCTGAAGTCACCACAAATTAGATTGTCATGGGGTGAAACCTCCAGGAATATATCAGATCAAAACTGGCAACCCTAGATTATATGGATATCATGTCCACTAACTTTGTGTGCAATTTTTTGAGTGGCCAGTTGAAGATATTAAGGCCTGACTTTAAGAAGTGCTGAGCATCCACAGCTCCCATGGACATTAATGGAGTTGTGGCTGGTCAACGCTCCTGATAATCACGTCATAGGTCTGTTTACACCCCCAAAATTAATGGAAAATTGGAGTGAAAGCTTGACCCTATAAAAATCAAAGACAAAACTCACTGATTTTGAATGGAGTCATACTGTCCTCCTTGAAAATGGGGTTAAAATAACTTTTCTGGATCAGTGTTCACCACAGAGGTTAACGGGAATGCTGCCTAATAAAAAATGAGTTGTTAAAGGGGTAGGGAATAATCTTGAAAATATGCCATTATATAACTAAATCCTATGCTAAATCCGAACTATATCCTAAACCCTTATTTGAAACACTGTGTACAATTTTTGTCACCCATCTAAAAAGAATATAGTAGAAAAAAATGAAAATGATTTTATGCATGAAAAGACTAGTATGAGGAATGCTTAAACTATGAGGATTATTTGGCTTTACTAAGCAGATAAATAAGAAGGGATATGATAGCAATATATACAATCTTAGACCAATAAGGGAGATTTTGAGAGGTCATCTGTTCCATTACCCGCCATGCTGAGGTAGAGGACCAAGTACACCTAGACTATCCCTTACAGTTTGTATTTAACCTCCCATGATGGGGATTCCACAACTTACCTTGGGAAGCCTATTCCAGAGCTTAACTACACTAATAGAAAGAGTTTCCTAATGTCTAACCTAGATCTCACTTGCTGCAGAGTAAGCCCATTACTTCTGTTGACATGGAGAACAATTGATCACAATCGTCTATAACAGCTCTTACATATTCGAAGACTTATCAGGTCCCCTTTCTTGTCTCAAGATTAAACCTGCCCAGTTTTATAGTCTTTTCTCATAGATCTGATTTTCTAAACCTTTTATCACTCTCCTCTTGGCTCTCTTCTATTTGTTCACATCTTTCTTAAAGATATACAGTCATTAATGTTATAAGATCAATAAGACATGTTCCTATGAAATTCAATGGCATTAAATATGAACAAATTTGAAATGCTTTTTTATTTTTTAACAAAAATAAAACATACCCCATGTAGAACTCATTGCTACCAGATATTACTGAAACAAAAGTCTCAGTAAAGGATTAAGCATTTTATATGGATAATAGGTACTATACATAGTCAGTGCTTAATTTGTAATGAAAGATGTGCCAGGGCTCAAGCACTTTTTTTACATTCATAACTGATGCAGCAAGCCCAGAGGTGCCAGGGCTATGAACTGCCAAGCCTAGAGGTCCCAAGGCTCAGCACTGACAAATTAAGCTCTGTATATAGTCACAATTTACACTAGCTAAAATAAACATTTACAAGGGATATACATCCTGATGTAGAGATAAGAACAGCACTGTGGCTAAGAAGAAACTTCCATCCTAAGATGATTATTCCATAGTTGTCCATTATGGAAGTTTTTACCCTTGTTCTGAAGCAGAGTTGGTTGGGAATTTTTCATGAGAATGATTTTCCAGTTGAGAATGCAGTTACTGTAAAATCAAAATTTTCTGTGGGAAAACAGATGTTGCCAAAAATAAAAAATTGAAATGAAACACAGTAAAACCCACCTTCAAGATGACCTCCACATTTCACAATCAAAAGTGTTCAGAAGTTGTGTTGCAGAAAAATGTCAAAATCTCAGCATTTGGTCCTGATTTGGAATGAAAACAAATGCTGAAGTGTTAGAATTTCCCATGGGTGGAACCTCTGAATTTCACTCATTTTTACTCTGAAGCATCTGGTATTGCGTACTGTTGGAGATAGGCCACTGGACTAGATGGACTACTGTTCTGAGCCAGTGTGGTAATTCCTATGTAATTAATATGAAAAATGTGAGTACACAGTGAACTTGGATTGAGATTGTCCAAATTTCTTTTCTTGGGATTTAGATTTCTTACACTTACTGACAGTACTGAGAGGTAGGATGTTGCCCTAAATTATATTTTGGACATTAAATACTTTCAATGTTAATTTTTTTCATAATGAGTGATATTTTCCAACAGAAATATTGAAGTATTCTGCATTCCTTACTTTGGTCTTCGCTAGGGTGTCTGTTTTTATTTGCAAAAAGAAAAGGAGTACTAGTGGCACCTTAGAGACTAACCAATTTATTTGAGCATGAGCTTTTGTGAGCTACAGCTCACTTCATCGAATGCATATTGTGGAAAAGGCAGAAGACATTATATACACAGAGACCATGAAACAATACCTCCTCCCACCCCACTCTCCTGCTGGTAATAGCTTATCTAAAGTGATCATCAAGTTGGGCCATTTCCAGCACAAATCCAGGTTTTCTCACCTGGTCGCTTTGGATGAGCTATTACCAGCAGGAGAGTGAGTTTGTGTGTGTGGTTTTTGGAGGGGCGTGGGGAGGGTGAGAACACCTGGATCTGTGCTGGAAATGGCCCACCTTGATTATCATACACATTTTAAAGAGAGTGGTCACTTTGGATGGGCTATTACCAGTAGGAGAGTGAGTTTGTGGGGGGGGGGGGGACGGACGGAGGGTGAGAAAACCTGGATTTGTGCTGGAAATGGCCCAACTTGATGATCACTTTAGATAAGCTATTACCAGCAGGAGAGTGGGGTGGGAGGAGGTATTGTTTCATGGTCTCTGTGTATATAATGTCTTCTGCCGTTTCCACAGTATGCATCCAATGAAGTGAGCTGTAGCTCACGAAAGCTCATGCTCAAATAAATTGGTTAGTCTCTAAGGTGCCACAAGTACTCCTTTTCTTTTTGCGAATACAGACTAACACGGCTGTTACTCTGAAACCTGTTTTTATTTGGTTTTGAGAATGATATAACGATGTAGAGGTAACGTGAAACAGGTCTGATGTGACATTTTATAAACAAACTGGGCACAAGTGAGAAATGTGAAAGCTGAGATGTGGTTGTTATGACAACCAAATTAGAAGCAGTTCTTATTGGACATAAGTGAAGTGATAACATGAAAGTTATTTTCATTCTTTAAAGAAAAAGGTCATAGTTGTACAGCGTAGCATTTTACTCTGGCTGTTTTTTCAAAATCCCACTATTAATAAGAGTAATGCCATTGGATATCCTACATACATTCAGCTAGAATTGTTAAGAAAAGATTGAAAGAACACGAATACCAGGACAGTGTTTTCTGTATATAAGGAAGGCAAATATTATTCTTATTTTAAGGATAAAGAAATGAAGGTTCAGACAGGCCAAATGATTCACCCAGTTTCATTCAGGACATCTGTAAAAGAGCTAAGAAGAACTCAGAAGCCCTGTCCATCCTCCCTTGGCTGCAGTATTTTAAACAATGGTAAGAAATGTTTGTAATCGTAATTACATATCTGAAAACTTTCGGGCTCTGAAAATTACATTACATTGTCATCATCAAAAAAATTGAAATCAGACAGACAGGGGGATGGAACACCACATCTGTATATAGCCATTTGATGCATCATAATTAGGTTTCCAAAAGATTATACTTAATGGAAGAAGGTGTAAAGACAAGCTGGGTGAGCACTACATTGCTTCAGTGAGTGATTTTATAAAAGTAGGAAAATGCATACACAACCCAAAATCAGTTCAGACTCTAAAAAGACTTGGAATGGTCTCGAGTCTCAGAAACTATATATTAGCCCAGGGGCATTACAAGCATTAATTTTTCTACAGTGACAATGAGACCCACTATGCAGACAGGGTACATGCCACTCAGCTTTATTATTACAGCAAAAACAAAAAACCTGAAGGGTGAGATGCTACAGCTTGGTCATTCCCTATTATAGCAGTAGGAAATGTTAGGGGAAAATTTGTTAATAGCCCTCTCCTGCAATCTGTGAATCCCTGCTTCTGACAGATTTTCTAACCAGCTTATGTTTCCTCTTATTGCAGCCCAGAAGATGGACATTAGCAGCTGTCTGGAACAATACAGCATTGCATTTAAATAAATTTAAAATAATAGTATTTGATGGACTTGATAAGAATTGCTGTTCCATTTTCTATTTAAACATTCCATGAGTAGTTAAGTACTTTCCTTACTTACTTACCTTTTTCATTAGTTATGTAGAGAGCATGGAAGAACAAACAGCACTTTGAAAAATGTCACAGTATATAAATAGCACTTCTGAGAACATTAGTAAAGTTCTACTGAACTGCAAAACCAACAAGTTAGTGGTGAACTGTGAAGATGCAGGCAAGAGAAGAACATGTGAAAATCAAGGCAAAAGGGCGATCAAATTACTTCTGTAAAGAACTGCAATGTTGCAGTTCATGAAATTTTACCATGACTTTATTGCGAGGCTGAATATTTTTCGTAAAACCCCAGCTCCTGTCATTAAATGATTTTGTGAGAATCTCAGTTTTCTCTTTTTCATTTTAGCCCACTTGGTTGTGAAGAAAAGCTTGAAAGTGTGATCTGAGTGAGTCTCAGAAAATTAAAAAGAACTCCCAAGTTTTTTTTTTTAAAGTATGATTTTTCAAGCCCATAATCTCATGATTTTTTTGAGGCTTTAATGATTTCTGAATGCTTGAGGTTGGCATATTGGAACTGTAAACCTCATAAGAAATAGCACTAGTCTCACTTCATCTCTCTGGACCCAATGAATTTCTTTGATGACAAAAGGAAGTATCTCATCAGAAGTGAAGGAAAAACATGGCAGCCACGGGCCAGCTGTATTATTCACCATTGATATTTGATAAATTGAGGATTGTGTTTAACTAAAACCTCCAGACTTTGCATGTAAATAGTTTTCATTGAGTAGTAGGCTCTACGTATGTGTGGAAAGTAAATATAAAGTTATTAAAATGAATGAGAAATCACTACTGAGTATGCTGAGAGGGGCATCTGCTGAGGTTTACAGCAGAACGTAAAGAAGATCTGCCCCCTATGAGATCTCTCAATGCAAAGCTTTCCTGACAGGCCCAAGAGCTGCCACTAGGACAGCTTACAGGAAGAGAATTTGAAGAGTCTCAGGAAGTACATCACCACAGTGCTCCAAAACAATGCAAATTATGTATCTTTCCTGCTGTTGAAAATGCACCTTCTAATCATCAGACCCCTTTAAAGTGTTTCATGTTGAACATCCAAAAACTGAGGTATACAAAGCTACTAGTCACTTTTTAAAATCTTGGCCTGTATAGTTAAAAACATATATTGAGCCCTGTCTCTTATCCCTGAACACTTTATAGAAATGGCAATGTATTGCCTGAAACTCAAAGCTCCTTCCCTTCAAGCAATAATTATCCTGTGAATCTTCAGCACTCCACTTGTACTGTGAGGGTTGATAGTCCCCAGCCCTCTGTGTGACAGTCCTATTTCACTCCTGGTACTTTGCAGCCTTCCATTCTTGCAGAATTCAGAACAGTAGAGTGCATGTTACACCTGAGAATACAGCAAAACATCTGGTTTCATAGTGTTTCTATTATTCTCCTAGAGCAGCACAAATTTCCTGTCTTTTTTTCTCCATAGTGTGTTTCACTGTCTTTCTATTACACTGTGTTCCTTCTCTGTGGAAACAACAGACAGTGTAAAACAGTCTAGAAGACTTTTAGGACAAAGTTACAATGGGTTCTTATGCTATAAAGCAAGTATAGCTTTAAACTATAGTGGCAGTGATGTTATCAGTAAGGTCACATAACAGTTTCCATCCTAAACCTGTTTTAAGCCACTCAGAACTTGTGAAATTTACTTTTCATGCTAAAAAATTTCAAGCTTGGAATTTGCCCTAAAATGAATTATTGAGAAAAATTTGAACAAAAACCAATCATTTGCATATGAGCATAATTTCAATACATATTTCCTATTAAAAAAGTATTTACAGTAATTTTTGGACAGATCTACTGTCAAAACAGCTAGGGATAGAAAGTTAAAATTGAAAATTAAAATATATCAGTGTATCTCTTTGAAGTGACTTTGATTTAATTTTTAAAATTTTGAATATACATTTATATAAAATTTGAAAAATTTGAAACAGAAACAAATATTTTGATTTTATCAAAGCAAAACATTTCAATAGAGAAGGATCTCTTATTTTATTTCAGAAAATTTCAGGATTTTCAGGTTTTGTTTAAAACTAGAGTAAAAACAAGTGTCTCAAAATCTGCCTTGAAATGGAATATTTGTTCTCCACTGAGCTTTATTTGGATGTATCCTTTCCTGTGTATTTTTCTGTACTCTGTATTATGGCATACCCAGGGTACTAGCAAGAAGTTATAACTGTATCTAAGTTTGTAGAATTGTATTATATTGTATTGAGGAAATAGTATGTGTTCATTTAATTTAGACAACATAATGAATATGCACAAAGTGACAGACCTAAAAATTGTATTAAAAACCTCAATGATGGCATGTCCATGCGTGCTTAACTTTGAAATTTAACATTCTTCTAACTTAGTTCTTTATTTGGAATAAATGATGGTTTACATAGCATCACTGTGGTAAATGTATATCTGAATAAAGATACTGTGTAGTTCTTATTTCACTTCTTTGCTAAGGTCTAAATAACTGCAATCATTCTTACATCCCAAATGCTCAACATTCAATGCTCTTGCATTGGCCTTGCTGCTGTAACAAGGCATGTGAGTAGAGGAAAATGGGAAATATGTGCTTAGAAAGTAGCAACAGAAAGCAAAGGAAGTTTGCTGCCAGCAACCAAAGAGAGGAGGAAGGAGTTCACACTTGAACCATCCCACGTGGTGCCACTTACGGATTCATATCTAACCTACATGTGAGACCAAAACATTCCTTCATCTGGTGAGACTTAAAGGGTGCATCGACACTTCAAAAAAACACCCTGTGGCAGCAAGTCTCAGAGACGGGGTCAACTGATTCAGGCTCACTCTTTGGGACTAAAAATAAAAGTGTAGACATTCCTGCTTGGGCTAGAGCCTGGGCTCTGAAACCAGGATTGGGGAAGGGGAAGGTCAGATAACAGGAACCAGTTTAGATTCTCTTTAGTGCACAGCTAGTCATTTAGTTGCTCTCTCGGTAATGTGTAGTAAAAATGTATTATGGTCTGAGACTTCTGTAAGTCATCTTTATGGCACTAGAACATCATCTGTCAAAAAGAAATGACCTTTTCTAAGAACAAAATTTCCCTGCTTATGTCTTTCCAAATGTTGATTAAGTTATGTGAGAACAACAGGGAAAACAAGATTTGTCATACTGAAAAACTGATGAATATGTACTCTAAGACAAAGTCACATTCTCTAATGAATAAACAATTACAGCTGTAATTGTTTGTACATTCCTGCAAATGCCAACAAAATCAAATATCTGTCATGCCAGATGACGAAGCACAACTCATTGAATGTACTTAGCACTCCACTCATCTTGAAAAGGTCACTCAGGCTTTAACAAGCTGTACGTGGTTAGCCAGCTTCTAGGAAATGAGCATGTACCTTCCAAAGCATGCAGTTTGTATCAGCAATAAAGGAGCTACCGTATTTGGCTCACCTTCAAGTGACATATTTGGCTTAAATAACAAATTATAACTGGTGCGATCTGCCTAATGTTTCTGCTGTATGCATGGATACATTCAAACCTGTCCTATTATTTTTTATAATTTCTGTAGAAGACGCGCCAGAGTCCACAGTTAGAATCAGGCCTCAGCTTGCCTGGCTCAATACAAACACACAGGAAGACAGGGTCCTAATGAACTAATAGACTAAGAGGACAAACATATAATTCTATATTCAATATCAGTAAACACAATCTATTCTTTTATGGCTCAGTTGTGACTTTTAGCCGTGGGCCACTAAGGCTGATCTGTGTACCATACCATGCCATAGATTAGTATATCAGACTTCCCCAGGCCTGCACTGGAACCTAGTGGGACTCGATAATGGTAGAGTCTTGCCTCCTCCCTATCCCCTTTGGTGTGATTTACTCCCACAGGAGTCCCAGGAAGGCACAGCCAACATGTAGTTGTGTGCAGTTGTCTCCCTTCTACCCTTGTGCATCTATAATGGGAAACAGATTTTTTGTAAAAAACATTGTTGATAGCCCTTGACACTGCCCTGTGTTCTATCAGTGATGTCAGTAAGAGAGCTGTTAATGCTAATCTAGTGCAAAAGCAGGGTGTGGGTGGTGGTACAATTAATCTAATCTGTACATAAGAAAAGTAGATATTACCAAATGCCAATAGTGCATGCTAGCCTAATAACCTGGTTCTGTTTCTACCTGAATAAAGGAAGCTAATTCTCAAAGATACCATTATATAAGAGATCAGATTGGTTACAAGCCTGCCTTGGCAAGCTAGAGTTACAATCGATTCACAAAAAGAAAAGGAGTACTTGTGGCACCTTAGAGACTAACAATGTTAGTTTCTAAGGTGCCACAAGTACTCCTTTTCTTTTTGCGGATACAAACTAACACAGCTGCTACTCTGAAACTGATGCACAAATTACATCAGCCTTTAGACAGATGGGAGCTGGCCAATTCTACTACCCCGTTCTCTGCTCCCCTCCCAAGTGCATGATTCCCAAGGTAGTTCAGGGAGCTGGTCCAGAAGCTTCAGGCTAATAGGGCAATATTCTAACAAGGCACATGCCTCATATAAGATAGATTTGAAGTAATTTAGAAGTGAAAACACTTATAAAAATGCCATGGTCTCCCATCCCTATTTTTTGCAGTCTATCGAGGTTGTTTTCTGGTACACAGCAGGAGAGTCTGAAGCCCAAAGGAGGGTAATACTACTTTGCATTTAGAGAACTATTTTCATGCTAAAGGATTACAAATCACTTTACGAATTGTGGGTTTGATTCACTTCTGCTGGTGTAGGCAAATGCAAATTACAACTCTCTGTGCCACCAAAGGCTGCAGAACCCCTGGGGAAGGACAGGCAGTTTTGCACTGTTGGCTACCCCCCGGCGATTTTATCAAGGAAATGGGCTTGAAATTGCAGCTGGTGCTTCATTGAAGCCCCACTAGCAGAGGTTAGCCAGGGACTGGGCTGAATCCGTGCTTCCTCCGCTAGTCTGTCCACAGTCCGTTGATGACAACTCCACCCACTTTTGGGCCTGGGCTAGCTCAATATACGCCTCCTGGTGGAGTGGAGGGTTCAAGTAATTTGTACCCCAGGACCATTTTCAACATGATAAAGGGCAGGCATGTAAATTTTGTACCTGAGTTGCTAAATTTTCTTGACTGTTTTACAAGGCTGATATACTGGAACAGGGGAGGAAGGAAGCCATGCGGTTATGGCCCTATAAAGGAATTCTGGGTTCAGTCCTGGGTCTGCCACAAATTTCTTTTGTGACCTTTGGTAAATCATCCAGGGTCAGATTATCATCAGGCCTAAATATAGTTACACCAACTGAGGATCCTTCCTATGACTCAGTTCCCCATCTCTAAAATGAGTATAATACTTACCTGTTTCATAGGGATACTTTGAGGATATATTCATTAATGTTTTTGAGGTACTCAGATACTTCAGTAATGAGAATCATAAGTAAAGTCATTAGAGTAATTATCCTAACATATATTTTCACAACTTGTTTTGTATACAACATGAAACAGAATGAGATGTGGTGGTATAAAACAGCCAGAAGCTCAGTTCTGAAGTCCTTGCACAAGCATAGCTTAGATCAAAGTTTCTGAGAATTGTGTGTGTGTTTGCAAGGTCTATATTAGTTGGAAAGATAGTCCTTGTTTGTGAAGGTGTAACCTATCCATCACTTACATAGTGTGGCTCTGTCCCTCTCTAGTTGCTGGATCATATATATCTGTATGAATCAGCTACTGTCCTTGAGCTAACGCAAATGAGTCTTTTAGTTCTGGCAGTGAGTAGAGACTTATTGTTTTAGAACCAGAGATCCTAGTTTCAGCCTCCACTGCCAACAATCCACCCACACTGGCATATTATGAGTGAGTGCAGCCAGCTGAGGGTGGCAGAGATCTACACTAGGTAAGTGTGGGTTACACAAGCCAAGGGAATCATACACAGTAATCCACCAGCACAAGTTGTCCTGATCTTTTTAACTATAATTTTAGACCAGATTTTCCAAGATGTGCAATTTGTGTGCCCAGATACCAAGGTTGCACTCAGACTGGACATTTTCATGTGCAGACAGCCTGTTAGGTATCAAAATAGTTATTTATGTGCACAAATACCCTAGTTATGCATTCAGTCTTGCTATTTGCATGCTATTTTAAGTGCATACTCTTCGACATTGACTTGCACAGAACTTTGAAAATCAGATCCTTTGTGTGCACTTTAACTTGAGTCTTGCCAAAAATCTGGGCAGTGGGTAATTAATCTTGATCAGGAAGATTTATTTCTGTTTGCTTTATATTGTTATTCATATAATTAAAATCAGTTTTACACCTTAGGCTATATTGTTATTTGATCTTTCTGGGCTACAATGACTACATCTAATTTACTCCAAGAAAGCTCACTCATACTGAGCAGCAACATAGTTCATTTAAGGTATAGATTCTGCCAGCCTTACTCTGACTCAGTAGTACCTTATTCCAAGTAACTCCATTGATTTCAGAGGGACTATTCACTGAGTTAATACTACTCAGACTAAGTAAGAGAGGGATATCTGGTCCTTGGTTTGTACAAAACCATACAACTTTTAATACAAGGATTGAAAAGATATTTTGACCTTCTACTCCTGAAGACATAAATGGATCACAGGAAGAAGTTATGAGATATTTTTCAGAAAACATCCACTTCTCATAAAATCTAGTCTTAAAAAACTCTACAAGCATATGTTATCCTATTCAAATATATGAAACGTCAGCTCAAAAATACAGGGACTATGTTTTCCATATCCACAGTAAAAAAAAAAATCCTGAAAATGAGGGAAAGACCCATTGCTAATAAAGAATCCTCATTTTAATCACACGTTTTCTTCATTACTTCCATATTTTAGGTGATATAAAGGGAGGAACAATTATTGCCTTGTTCACTTTGATTTATTTGGCTCAATGCCTCCTTACCTAGCTAATGTAAAATAAACTGTGCTACATGGGTCATTTATGATGGGATTTAATAAGATGCTTTTTATTTCCACCCTGCAGGGAAACATATTAGTTTTCTAGCACCTGGCAAAAAACATTTCTTTCATTCTCTCTTTATTTTCATTCAGTAGAATTCAGTGAATGAGGTAATTTAAAGCTACAATGAACACACTGTCATTAAAGGACAATCTACTAAAACAGGACTTCAAACCCCAGAGGAGAAAATGATGCCCAGATGTCAAAATGAGGAAGGTCATGAGCAAGCCTGACTGGTTCCTAACTTCCTGTGAACATTACTATGTAAATGAAGTCTTGTTCTTTTTCATTGTCTCAAGTTCTAAATGTTTTCCCATCTCCAGACATGTTATTTACTAGCAAAGTAACATAATTTGACAGGTATGTAAGGTAATCTTCTGGGTAAGGCAATAGAAGCTAGGAATCTGGTTTTCTATTAGTTTTCTGCCATAGACTTCCTAGTGACCAATTTAGGTTGTCATTTAGGTGCCACTCTTTCAATGGCATTTGCGGGCCTAACTCTCTTAGAAGCCTTTGAAAATCCAAGACTTAAGTTCTTTGTGCTTCATTGTTTTGCTCTGTAAAATGGGGATAATGCCTACCTACCACTCAGTGATGGTGAAAGGTTAAGTTAACTGATATTCCTAAAACAGTTTCAAGTCCTTAGATGGAAGGTGTTATATACAGTCAGTGCAACAGTTTTAATCTGGTGCCAGTTGCAAACCACTATAGTTATGCTCGCATAACAGTTTCTATTAAAAGTCCCAGATTTCAGTCGCTCCCAGCATTCACAAACTTTGATATTTAAGATAACACTTTCCATGTTTGATCTTAGCTTGGTAGTCATTTTTTAAATTGGGGAGGAGAAGGAAGAGGGAGAATACTTTTCCTGTTATAAAAAAATCTCTTGTAACCCTCTTGGACAACCCTACATATGAAACAGCTTAGGGATGGTATTTCTCCATCTCAGAGAACGTTGGATTTGATTGCATTTGAAAAATCACATATCAAGCAGCAGATTTCTCATTAAGTTTATGAAACACACACTGCATAACCACTGTTCAATGCATGTTATGTGCTTTCCATCTGGGCATGACCTACAGAGGATATGGGTCTATTATACCTCTCACCTTGGAAGCTTACTCTTTAGCTCAGACTGTAGAAATGTATGCTGTCAGATCTAAAGAGCCCTAGTTCAATCCCTGGTGTTGGCCAAGATAGTCACTACCACTAATTATTTAGTTGGTGTTGGTCCTGCTTTGAGAAGGTGGTTGGACTAGATGACCTCTTGAGGTCTCTTCCAACATTAATCCTGAGGTCTCTTCCAACCCTAATCTTCTATGGTTGTATGATTCTACCACAAGTTTTTGTAGATAACAACAGTGTACTATGGTCCTGATCCTGCAGTGAGTTCCATGCAGGCAGACCCCTCTTATATCAATGGATCGCAACACAGATGCAAGGGTTAGAGACAAGTAAGGTGTAGTCATGCCCAGTGGTTGGATCAGAAATCAGGCCCAGCGGCTAGAGCAGGAGTTGGTAGCCAGGAATCATAGCTGAGAGTCAGAGACCAGAGACAAAGTCAGGAAGCGGAGCTGAGGATCAAAGCTGGGTTACCAGGAGTGAAGCAAAGCAGGAGTGGAGCTGGGTCCACAACTGGGAACAAGCCATTGCAGGACTTATCACAGCTATGGGCAAATGCTGTGAGCTGCCACAAAACTCCAGCTGAGCCTGGGCTTAAGAGCTCATCTGCTGCTTCTTCACACCAGTCATGCAGTACAGCAAATCAGGTAGCCTACTACAGGCCAGCTGTGCTCATTAGAATCCTGGCTCTGCTGCAGGCTGTGATTCCTGACAGCCAGGTTGTGCCTGTGCAGGGGTCATTGCAGAATCAGAACGTAAATGCCTCCTTACTCCCCTAAGGCCCCAGCTTGTGGATTTTCTCCAGGTGCTCTACACCTTTGTGGAGTGTTTGGTCAAGCTCAACTGGACGCTGACTGAACCCGTCAGCTTTAGGAGAGGGTGCGTGAAGGCTGTCCACCGTCAGGCCAGTTCTGCACTCTGGCCGTCAAGCCCTCCCTGCAGAGCCAGAGTTGTGGGTGGCCTTGTCAGCGTACGATGATGACCTGCTCCTCGTGGTCAAGGACCCGAGAGACCTGTGCCAGGTGTAATGCCCATACAAAGCACACAAGATCTTTTTATAGGGGAGAAGGCAACATGCCACATTTATTGAGAATACAGCAGTTAGCATATGCTTTTTAGTCACACACACACACACAGTTCTGCCAGCCAGCTTTATAGTTACCAGTCCAGAGTCTGAATCAATCAATTGTTCTTTTGAGTCCAAACCAAGGGGAATTTCTGGCGCCATTCCTCAGTTTGCATGGACTATAATGCTGCAACTGGCCTCTCTCTCTGCCTTTTGCTAATAATATCTTGTGGTCAATTTTCCCAGAATGGGGAGGGGGAATATCCACATTCCATAAGATACCCCTGAGTATATCTATTACTATGCTATTGGTGAACAACCAACCTGAGACCAAAAAATTCTACTCCTAAATGAGTGGAGGCTTGCCAGGCGATCTACTCGGCAGCCTCCTCCACCCTGGTCAACTGGGTCAAGAACTCTGGCCTGGTGGTCGGGGATGGGTGGCAGGCAAATTCCCTCCCACCCATGCTTCAGGCCATTCAGTGAAGCACTGATCCACTGCTCTATCTCTATCAGAAAGTGTATACCTTTCTGTTACACATCCTTCTCTGCCGGAGAACTGGCAAGGCTTGGAGGGCAGGGTTGGTGAGTGGCTGCGGAGGTGGACAGGACTGCTCCAGTTCCTTTCCCTCTGGGAGAGGGCACTGGTGCTCAATCAGCTAATCCTGTCCATGCTCTGGCACCAGCTTACCACCCTGATCCCAGCCCCGGGTATCCTGGTCCACCTCCAGAAGTTGGTTCTGGAGTTCTTTTGGCCAGGACTGCACTGGGGCTCTGCAGGGATCCTGTACCTCACCCTAGAGGAAGGAGAATAGGGCCTAATCTGCCATCATGCTCAGGTCCATGTCTTCTGCCTCCAGGCCCTGCAGAGACACCTTTATGGTTCAGGTAGTTCGGCGTGGAGCATGTTGGCGCATGCCTTCCTCTACTGCCTCAAAGGGCTCTGATATGACCAGCAACTCCTTTATCTCCATTCAAGAGGTCTTCCATGAGACTTCTCTGGGCTGCTGGTCTTCTACCAGGACGTCCTCCAGACTTGGAAACTGGTTTTGGCAACCAGGTCTGCAGCAGCCACAGAGAGAGCAGATCTCCTCGCAGAGCCCCGGCTACACATCCTCCATATCAGTTTGCAGGAGTCCCTCTCAGTGCTCCAGAAGTTGGTCTTGGCAAGAGTTACCAGAATCGGAGATCTCCTGGACTATGACCAGGGATACTGTGTGGACCCCCCTGGTGCTCGGTCAGTGCATGGAGCTCTTCACTCGGCATGTTCTTTGGGAGGTGAGGGCACTCGGGTTCACCTCGAGTGGGTCCTGCGGGAGCATGCTCCCTGCCCACCTCTCACCCTGGGCCCTCCAGATCTTTTCATTGGGCCCCTGTCCTCTGTGGCCTTCTCCCCCCAAGCTGTCCCCTCCACACACTCCAAGCCAGCTGTGCGACCTGCAGCTGGTTTGCTTCTGAACCACACCAAGGGCACATTTGTACATGCTTGTCTTCCATACTCTCAATTTCCTCACTCTGTGTCCTGTCCTGATACTAAGTGGCGAGACCTATTGCCACCTATTGAAGGTGAGGAACCCCGGTGGCCCAGTCTGTATTCCACCTTGGTCCCACGGCCTTCCGTGAAGCATGAGGGAGACCCTGGCGCACACCTACCTTGAGTGCACCAGGTTGCAGCCCCTCTTCTGGCTTCTCAGGACCTATTTTTGCATTTTTTAGCTGCCCTTCTCCCCCCACCTTCTCATAGATGTACACCCCATCTGTGGCCCCCTGAAGTCGTGAGACGTCCTCATCAACCTCCTTTGTTTTATATGATTTTGTTGTTTTGGCATGCCAATAGGACCCTAGATAACAAGGGTGGTGCCCACCTATGTATACTCATGTCTCCCCCTGAATAAGTAGCACAGTTATTTAGTATCATGTCACTAAAAGACAACTTTATGTTTCCTTTTACATTGTTCCTTCTGCTGAAAATAAAATAATTGAATTCCAGACATATTGTCTGGATGAAGATGAAAGCCACATGTTGGCTGATTAAAAATACCTTATCTTTATCCTCTTAGTTGAAGCCAGACCGTTTTATCTCTAAACACCATGCCAACAAGACCAGAAAGCATCCTTGTATAACATACAAGAAGAGATTTATTATTATTCTGAGGAACAATGCAGATTGTTTTCTCTTAATTTACATGAAATCAAACATCCATTTTTAAGTAGTTAATACACATAAACAACATACTTTAGTGTAGAGGTAGAGAATAAACTAATGCTTAATTTTAAATGGTTTCCTCTGTGAGTAATTTTAAATGGTTTCCTCTGCCAAGAAGATACTTCTTTATTCTCCTGCAGTGATAATCCCTGATGTTTCATTTCCTAGAGGCAGTCCTTGTGGGTCTGAAATAATAGCATGGTTATGCGCTTATTTAATGACATAGGTGGTATAACAATACATCCACCTAATCCATACACAATCCCCAGGTGTTCTGATCTATCCATATCTTCTTGATTATAATACTGATGATTTTTTCTGAAAGTGACATAAAATTAGACTATACTATGGGAACATTGATGTGAGCTGGGGGAAAACTTAACCAAAGTTTGGAATTATATTTTTCAACAATTTGAGCCACTTCAAAGTTGAGTTAATAAGAAGTGCTCTTACTGGTGAGAAATGCAGCCTTACAAACCACAGGTTATATATACACACCTTGCATTCTGGTCCTGCAGATGATCATAAAAAGTTAAATATTAGAACAGCAAAATAACAAGAGGAAAGATGGGCTTGTGCTTAAAGCACTGAACTAGGATTTAGGAGATTTGGATTATAGTCCCAGTTCTTCCCTAGTTTTCTTGCGTGACCTTGATTGATTCCCCCATCTGTAAATTGAAGCTCATTATATTCCCCTGCCTTACGGATGTGTCTTGAAATGCTCTCATATTATAGTAATGGGCACCATGGAAAAATCTAAACATAAAGCTGAAAATTATCCACTCAAGAAAAATGAAATCTGTGACAGATATGTATTCTGGTGCAGAATGCAGCAATGGAAAGACATGTGATTCATATGTGACTGATCTGAGCCTGAAAGTCTAAACGTACCTCTTATAATATTTAACCTTCACTGTAAAAAGAAAAGGAGTACTTGTGGCACCTTAGAGACTAACAAATTTATTAGAGCATAAGCTTTCGTGAACTACAACTCACTTCATCAGATGCATACAGTGGAAAATATAGTGGGGAGATTTTATATACACAGACAGGTTTCAGAGGAACAGCCGTGTTAGTCTGTATTCGCAAAAAGAAAAGGAGTACTTGTGGCACCTTAGAGACTAACCAATTTATTTGAGCATGAGCTTTCGTGAGCTACAGCTCACTTCTGATGAAGTGAGCTGTAGCTCACGAAAGCTCATGCTCAAATAAATTGGTTAGTCTCTAAGGTGCCACAAGTACTCCTTTTCTATATACACAGAGAACATGAAAAATGGGTGTTACCATACAGACTATAGCAAGAGTGATCAGGAAAGGTGAGCTATTACCAGCAGGGCGGGGGGGGGGGCAGGGAGGAACCTTTTGTAGTGATAATCAAGGTGGGCCATTTCCAGCAGTTTACAAGAACAGTAGGAGGGGAAATAAACAAGGGGAAATAGTTTTACTTTGTGTAATGACACATCCACTCCCAGTCTTTATTCAAGCCTAAGTTAATTGTATCCAGTTTGCAAATTAATTCCAATTCAGCAGTCTCAGCCATGCAGAACACAATGCCATCCACAGCCTCAGAAACAACTCTGACATCATAATCAAAAAGGCTGACAAAGGAGGTGCTGCATCATGAATAGGTCAGAATATGAACAAGAGGCTGCTAGGCAGCTCTCAACACCACTTTCTACAAGCCATTACCCTCTGATCCCACTGAGGGTTACCAAAAGAAACTACACCATCTGCTCAAGAAACTCCCTGAAAAAGCCCAAGAACAAATCCGCACAGACACACCCCCTAGAACCTCCCTCAGGGGTATTCTATCTGCTACCCAAGAGCCATAAACCTGGAAATCCTGGACACCCCATCATCTCAGGCATTGGCACCCTGACAGCAGGATTGTCTGGCTATGTAGACTCCCTCCTCAGGCCTTACGCTACCAGCACTCCCAGCTATCTTCGAGACACCACTGACTTCCTGAGGAAACTACAATCCATCGGTGATCTTCCTCAAAAAAACTATCCTAGCCACTATGGATGTAGACGCCCTCTACACCAACATTCCACACAAAGATGGACTACAAGCCATCAGGAACAGTATCCCCGATAATGTTACGGCAAACCTGGTGGCTGAACTTTGTGACTTTGTCCCTCACCCATAACTACTTCACATTTGGGAACAATGGCCCCACAATATGCCAACATTTTTATCGTTGGCTGAGAACAACGCTTCCTCAGCTCTCGTCCCCTAATGCCCCTTCTCTACTTGTGCTACATTGATGACATCTTCATCATCTGGACCCATAGAAAAGAAGCCTTTGAGGAATTCCACCATGATTTCAACAATTTCCATCCCACCATCAACCTCAGCCTGGACCAGTCCACACAAGAGATCCACTTCCTGGACAATACACTGCTAATAAGTGATGGTCACATAAACACCACCCTATACCGGAAACCTACTGACCGCTATACTTACCTACATGCCTCCAGCTTTCATCCAGACCACACCACACAATCCATTGTCTACAGCCAAGCTCTACGATACAACCGCATTTGCTCCAATCCCTCAGACAGAGACAAACACCTACAAGATCTCTATCAAGCGTTCTTACGACTACAACGCCCACCTGCTGAAGTGAAGAAACAGATTGACAGAGCCAGAAGAGTACCCAGAAGTTACTTACTACAGGACAGACTCAACAAAGAAAATAACAGAATGCCACAAGCCATCACCTTCAGCCCCCAACTAAAACCTCTCCAGAGCATCATCAAGGATCTACAACCTATCCTGAAGGATGACCCATCACTCTCACAGATCTTAGGAGACAGGCCAGTCCTTGCTTACAGACAGCCCCCAACCTGAAGCAAATATTCACCAGCAACCACACACCACACAACAGAACCATTAACCCAGGAACCTATCCTTGCAACAAAGCCCGTTGCCAACTGTGTCCACATAGCTATTCAGGGGACACCATCATAAGGCCTAATCAGCCACACTATCAGAGGCTCATTCACCTGCACATCTACCAATGTGATATATGCCATCATGTGCCAGCAATGCCCCTCTGTCATGTACATTGGCCAAACTGGATAGTTTCTATGTAAAAGAATAAATGGACACAAATCAGATGTCAAGAATTAGAACATTCAAAAACCAGTCAGAGAACACTTCAATCTCTTTGGTCACTCTATTACAGACCTAAAAGTGTCAATTCTTCAACAAAAAAACTTCAAAAACAGACTCCAAGGAGAGACTGCTGAATTGGAATTAATTTGCAAACTGGATATTATTAATTTAGGCTTGATTAAAGACTAGGAGTGGATGTGTCATTACACAAAGTAAAACTATCTCCCCTTGTTTATTTCTCCTCCTACTGTTCTTGTAAACTGCTGGAAATGGCCCACCTTGATTATCATTACAAAAGGTTCCCTCCTCCCCCAGCTCTCCTGCTGGTAATAGCTCACCTTTCCTGATCACTCTTGTTACAGTCTGTATGGTAACACCCATTGTTTCATGTTCTCTGTGTATATAAAATCTCCCCACTATATTTTCCACTGTATGCATCCGATGAAGTGAGCTGTAGCTCATGAAAGCGTATGCTCCAATAAATTTGTTAGTCTCTAAGATGCCACAAGTCCTCCTTTTCTTTTTACGGATACAGACTAACACAGCTGCTACTCTGAAATCTTCACTGTGTTTCAGGAACATAATATAGTTGGAATATAGGACAAAAAAAGTAAGGGAACAACTTAAGAGCATCAGTTTACAGTGAAGGATTTTGTTAAGATCTGTCAAGCTAGTAATCTAATTCAAACACAAATAAAATCTTTGAAGGAAAACTGCTCATAGCAGTAGACATAATATCAGACAATGGTTGGTGTAACAGAACAAGAACAAGAAGAGAGCTTTTCCTAATGTATGGAGTGAGTTAGATGGGGACAGTCATGATGAGGCAACAGTTACAGTGTGCTCAGAAGCGTAAGTCCAAGCATTCTCCAGCGTACGTAAAGCAATGTGAGTAATGCGAAGGCAAAAATCTTTTTGCTAAGATGTACTTAACTAACTAACTAAATAAATAAAACCAAAGGCACTGGAGGTGTATGGGTGATCCGAGAAAATGACAGAAAGAAACAATGTTCCTTGATTCAGTGAACTGTACGTGGCCAGAGAGAGTTGGTAACAAAAAGGGCTGAGGGAAATGTTACTATTTAATACAGTTCAGCTGGGAGTTCAAAAATGAGATTGGTTCCTCTACAAGATCCCATTTCTCCACTCATTGAAATCAGTGGTCATTTTGGATCAGGCCTCAAGTAAATAGCATGATACTGCCCTTAGAGCGGGCTACAAAGGATTATGATTTATTATTTTACTGAAGCAAACCTTACGTCAAATTGCCAACTTAAGGGAGCTCAGGCAAATAGTTATAAGAAGTTATTTATGGTCAGATTTTTTCTTATCTCCTGGAAGTTTGCTATTGTAGTCAGGCTTACTTTAATAATAAAAATATAATCTGTGTATCTTGCTTTAAGGGTAGTTTTGTGTCATTTACTTGTAGAGGAACTAGCCTCATTCTGAGGCTCCCTACTGGGTTATATTAACTGATAACATTTCCCTCTGCATCATTTTAAAAACACTGTGGCTATGTACAGTTCACTGAACCAATGAACATAGCTTCCTCTCTCCTTGGATCACATGCACATCTCCAGTGCCTCTGGTCTGATTTTTTGTAAAGCACTTCTTAGCAAAATGGTTTGTTTTTACAAGTAGCAGAATTAAAAGTCCATAATGAGATCAATATGTTGCCATGAAAGGAGTGTGCTACCTGCAAGTACAGCACAAAGGTAATGTACAGTCTCTGCTTTTCATTGTGATATCAGAAGGAAAGGAACTGCTATTGGGAGATCTGGCATAAGAACAACAGAGATTAGTCAAATGTGTCTATATAAAAGCAGCTATTAATGAATACACTTTCTTAGAGCAAATGGGGGGCAATGCACGTCAAAGAAAGGAAACCAGAGATCTAATTCAGATAACAGCATGAGTCCCACATATCTTTACTGAATTTGATATACAATACTACCATTGATATACAATACTACTACAAAATCAGATGTAAAGAAAAAGCACAATCTGGAATTCATTTGCTCCAGTCCTGTCATGAGAGGTCTTGTGCAAACAGTTGGATCAACTGGTAAGATTAAATGTCAGTAGATCAATAAAGGAGCCCACAGATTGGGTTAATTTACAGTGATCTTTGTTAAAAAGAAAAATGGTATTTAGGCATGGACCTAAAGGATTTATATATGCTCCTCTGTTGCAAGTGTTCAAAGCAAACATTAACCCAGGAAATTGTTAAACCCCCAAGGGGAAGGAGATAATGAAATGGCTGGAGTATGTGTCTTCTCAAAGCTGAGTTCCTCATATGGGTTTTAAAAATATAGCTAAACCAGGAAAATGACAAACGATATACCTCTAATCCATCATTTGGCTGCTATTGCTATCAGTATATCCCCTTTGGCATAGGCTCATCACCAAAGATATTTTATAAAGTGATGTAATAACGTGATGCAGTGAAAAGGAAGGTGATGCAAGAGTACAAAGGCTCTGGAGAGGATTCAGCTGTATGGGCTGAAGCTAAGTAAAGAAAACTGACAGTTTTCAATAACTGAAATCACTTTCTAACAGCTTAAGCTGACAACAGAAGGAGAGGCAAAACACAAGGCATGCAGCCAATAGCTGTACATTGTGACTAGCAGTTAAAGTAGAGTGACAAAAAGGGGAGCACCCATCCCCAACCACCAAGGAGCAGGGAAGCTATTGATGAGCAATACTTATCCAAGCCAGGGAGAGGCAGGCAAGCCAGTTCTCTCTCGCTACTTTTAGCTTCTCCCTCTCACTTTACCTCTGATCAGCAGCATCATTTCAGAAAAAAATGGGCCACGGTGGTGGGTAGCAAAGTTGTGTCAGCATCCCCACGTCCACCTCCCAGCTGAGGCCACAGCTACTCGTAGGGAGGTTAATGGGTCAGTTCCGTCTGGAGGTGAGTGGGGATGTGGTGGGCTGCTCTTATCCCAGGGAGTAGGAGGGTTGTCTCCCCGATGGCTAACTCGGGGCCCAGCTCACTCCATGCTCAGCTTTGGCCCAAGCCACAGCCACTGCCGTGCCTGCTTGCTGGCTGGCTGGCTGGTGGGGAGAGGTGGGACAGTGCTGACAATGTGGCAATTAGGAGCCCCATCTCACCCCAGAGCAGCCCAAACAGGTCCAGGGAAGACACCACATCACTGGCTGGCAAAGAGCTATGAAAAGTCAGGAGAAGGGGGACAAACCAAGGTCTAGGGGAAAACTTCCCCACTGCAAATGACACCCCTTATTATCACACAATAATACATGCTCTGTTATGTTTTGTTCCTCCAGCCTGTCTCATTTAAAAAGACAACAGATGCTCAAAATTAGGTAATTCTGTTTCATCATTTCAGAACCCACAGGTCTTGTCTGTAATCATGTTTAAACATAATTTTTTAAACAATAAAGTCAGGTGAAATGCGTTCACAACTGACTGGCCAGTGTAGAGAAGGACAAGTCACATCCAGCATCTTGTTAGCTAGTTGAAAGGTAAAATATTTCCACCGTCCTAATCCCACTAGAGTTCACCCAAAACTAAGTGACATGGTGTGGATTATAACTAGCCCTTGTCTACACTGGCCAGTCATGATCACATCTGCTAAATTGACTGTTGAAAACAGAGACCCAAATTCCCCCCAAATTGTTCACTGAAGTCAATGCACTTATACCAGCAGAGAGTTTGGTCTTGAGTATAAACAGGATTATACTACCCAGTGAAGACAAGGCCACCGTGATCCCACAGTCTGTGTGACTGCTTTCCAGCTGAAGCTTTTGGATAGATCAACTTCTTGGATAGATCAGAACAAAAGGGGACAGTATACTCACTTGAGCTACATGTGTTCTTATCTTCCATTAACATGCAGCAAGGATGGAATTAAATATGACTTATAGTGCTTGTACTTAATTTCTAAATCCGTACGTGCTGGTAGAGTACACACTAAGTACTAGTAAGCATGCTGGATTTACATCTGCACACCAATAAAACCTTGATGTAGTCATCCTTAGCATAAACTGCCATCTCTTCCCCAACCCTATACCTACTAGGGTTAACAGTATAAAGAAAATGATGGCTCACATTCAGACTGTACTGTGGCCTCTCTTCACTGTACTGCTTATGGAAAGCATCTTGAATGCGGAACAGCTGGCTAGGAGGGACAGACCCCCTAAAACCTGCTCACGGCCCACCAGCGGGCCCCGGACCCCTGGTTGAGAACCACTGGTCTAGCCCGTCCTGCAGCACATAAAGTTCTGTGTATAAACAACTTTTAAAGGCATATATACTATTAAAATAGAGAGTCAGGTACTGGCTGGAAAATAGTTCTGTTTCCCTTTGTACTGAGTCATTTATTCCTTAACATATTTTGTTTCTTGCACACTGCTCCTTCCCCAAATGCTCATGAAAAACATCTGCTTTGTTTATTGCCTAACATCCATCAGAGAGTTTACAATGCATTGATTACCACCAGCAAGACGCCTGTATTTTAATTAACATTCAAGATATATTGTGTACAGATACAGACTGATATGCTCATCTCCTCTAAGTATATTAAAATTGTGGATTTTGCCATCTTATCATGTTCAGTCATTTTATTACCAGTAACTTGTGGGAAACTACTGTATAGTGCTAGTCTCTATGAGATTATATCTTGACTTCACTTCATTTTTCAGTGATTTATTACACAGCAGAATAAATTCAAAGTATAAAAGCTGCCTAAGATAATATTGTCAGATAAGATGGGTTTCATAAATATGGTTTTTCATACACACAAAAAAGTTGCTAAACTGTAATGAACATTGTCCTAAGAAAATATAGAGAGCAAAACTTTTAAATATGTGAATCTGGGAAAAATATGTAGGTTTATTTGGATTGTATTGCTCCTCCAGCATCTGTTTTTAGTGAGTTGGAAAAAATGTATGGGTCAAAATACCCTATATAATTTTTAAAAGCATATATAGGTTATATATTGTCAAAATGATGGCTTTCTAAATTTACTTAGTAAATAGTGCCCCCTGCAGTTCATTTCTAAGCTGTGAAAGACTGTAAATTCAAGGCATTAGTTGACTTATCTCTCATACTTCATAGGATAAACAGAGGCATTGTGCCAAAAATATATCATTCCAGGCAAACTCTCTCAGCTCTGATGTTGCTTTCTGTTGCAGATTGACAGTCTAGATGTTTTCCAGGCTGTGATCAGCACTGAGAAAAGGGTCTGTGCGAAAATTGGACTCAAAAAGGGACGACACAAGCTAGTTACACACGAGGGGAAAGCAATGCTAATTAGAGTATCCATAACAATAGAACATGGAAAACTGCAGCATATAGTTTTCTGTACTAATGTAGTAATAATAATACTAGGCATTAATATAGTGCCTCTTACCCCAGGACCTCATTCTGTAAGCATTCATTGTTTATTCCTGTAAGATTGGTACAGGATAGATATTATTGACCTGATTTAAGGTCTAAATGCCAGTTGTTTCTTAACTATGCTTTTATTATACTAAGGACTTAAAAATATCAATGCATTTTATTATGTTTACTTTTCTATTAAAACTTACATTCATTATAAAGAGGGTCTTCTACATCAATTTCTAGCCTGTGTTGTTGGGTTTTTTTCCTAAATTTCCCCTGTCTACTGGGCAAAGTTTGCCTCACATTGCACAATGTCCATTGAACACAGAGCTTATAACGTTCATGGAGACTTGATAGTTCCTGATTCACTATTAATGAACCCAGCCAAAGAAGAAAACATGAAAAGACATGTAGGGATGGGGAAAATGGTTTGGGGAGACCACCTTTTGGTGCCATACCACGATATTAGGATCAGCAGAAGCACTCAAGCTGAAGACCCAATGGTATATGTGACAGGGGTCTACTAGCAGGGTGTTCTCTGTAGGGAGCCTACAGCTTTAAAATTCACTCCTTGCCTTGACCCAAAATAGCTCCTGATTCTGATGACCTCCAGGATACGCTGCAAAGCTCATCTGTTTCCTAGGCATTTGAAAGGGAGGGATTATAAAGATGAGTACCAGTGTGAGGGGAAGGTGAATTTTTATGGTGAGCTTTTATGTTACCTGTTTTGATGGTACTAGTGAATTATACTCAACTGTACTGCTGCCTTGTAGTTATGTTTGTGTATTAATTTTGCTGCATTTTAAAGCTAAGTCAAGGGTGCCTATAGGTAATGGATTGGTAATCTTTTTTAGGATATGAATAAATCAAACCAAATGAATAAAATGAGAACCAATCCAAATTTTCAGCCAAAGCTTGAATATGAATTAATTATGACATCTGAAAATTCCATTAACTTATTTTACACTCTCACAGTCCTGTCTATTATCTAATTTCAAAAAGGATCAGAAACAGAAGTAGGGAAATACATGGGGACATGACTTCTGTTGTGCAGGAGGTCAGACTTGAGGTTCACAGTGGTCCCTTGTGGCATTAAAACCTATTCCTTCCATTTCCATAGTATCTCTAAGATTTCAGAGCACTTTATAAGCTTTAATCAATCAAAACTCAGAACAATTTAGGGCCATTTTAGAGATGGGTAAGACTTTCTGAAACTGATGTGTATAGAAACTTAAGCCCTGGGTCAGAAAATGAGTTAAGAAATCCTGAATCCCAGGACTCTGCTCTGTAAGCATTGGACATAAGAATGGCCATACTGGATCTGACCAAAGGTCTATCTAGCCCAGTATCCTGTCTTCCAACAGTGACTAAAGCTAGGTTCTTCAGAGGGAATGAACAGAACAGGTAATCATCAAGTGATCCAATTCTGTATTGCCCGTTCCCAGCTTCTGGCAAACAGAGGCTAGGGACACCATTCCTGCCGATCGTGGCTAATAGCCATTGATGGATCTATCCCCCATGAACTTATCTAGTTGTTTTTTGAACCCTGTTATAGTCTTAGCCTTCACAACATCCTCTGGCAAAGAGTTCCACAGGTTGACTGTGTGTTGTGTGAAGAAACACTTCCTTGTGTTTGTTTTAAAGACAAAGACAATACTTCTTCACCCTATTAGAAGATCTGTAATTAATATAGCTGCTCAGTGCTGTGGTACACCAATCCTCTTAAGGTACTCAGTGGCATGTCAGGTATACCCCAATATTTTACTAGGGCTAGAAGAAAACTGAAAGGTGGTAAAGACCCCCTATGTACAATGATGTAAGCAGTTATGTTTCAAGGTAAAACATAGCTCCCTGAAGGAAGTACAATAGAGAGTTAGGACTCCCATGTTTGTCAAGAGAAATTTTTGGCCCTGGTATACCATGTTTGCTGGGCCCTCATCCAGTCCCATATTTCACTTTATTTACACAGACATTACAGACTTGGGGCGGGGTGCTGAGCTCAGGACCCCGATGCAACTGTCCCTGTCCTCCCAGCTTCTTGTCAGCCCTGAAGACTCCTCATGTCTACTACCTGATATGTCCTTTGCACTCCATCCTTCTAGTAGAGTGTCATAAATATAAAGGGAAGGGTAAACCCCTTTGAAATCCCTCCTGGCCAGGGGAAAGCTCCGCTCACCTGTAAAGGGTTAAGAAGCTAACGGTAACCTCGCTGGCACCTGACCAAAATGACCAATGAGGAGACAAGATACTTTCAAAAGCTGGGAGGAGGGAGAGAAACAAAGGGTCTGTGTGTCTGTCTATAGTCTGTCTTTGTCGGGGATAGACCAGGAATGGAGTCTTAGAACTTTTAGTAAGTAATCTAGCTAGGTATGTGTTAGATTATGATTTCTTTAAATGGCTGAGAAAAGAATTGTGCTGAATAGAATAACTATTTCTGTCTGTGTATCTTTTTTGTAACTTAAGGTTTTGCCTAGAGGGGTTCTCTATGTTTTTGAATCTAATTACTGTAAGATATCTACCATCCTGATTTTACAGGGGGGATTTCTTCATTTCTATTTACTTCTATTTTTATTAAAAGTCTTCTTGTAAGAAACTGAATGCTTTTTCATTGTTCTCAGATCCAAGGGTTTGGGTCTGTGGTCACCTATGCAAATTGGTGAGGCTTTTTATCCAACATTTCCCAGGAAAGGGGGGGTGCAAGTGTTGGGAGGATTGTTCATTGTTCTTAAGATCCAAGGGTCTGGGTCTGTAGTCACCTAGGCAAATTGGTGAGGCTTTTTACCAAACCTTGTCCAGGAAGTGGGGTGCAAGGTTTTGGGAAGTATTTTGGGGGGAAGGATGCGTCCAAACAGCTCTTCCCCAGTAACCAGTATTAGTTTGGTGGTGGTAGCGGCCAGTCCAAGGACAACGGGTGGAATATTTTGTACCTTGGGGAAGTTTTGACCTAAGCTGGTAAAGATAAGCTTAGGAGGTTTTTCATGCAGGTCCCCACATCTGTACCCTAGAGTTCAGAGTGGGGGAGGAACCTTGACATAGAGGCAACTAGGTAACATGCAGGTTTCCTGTCCATGATCATTCTGTAGTGTCTCTTGTTGAAGGCCGCTATGCAGTCCCTCTGCTGTTGTAGCTGTGCATCCTGCATAGCTTCTGCTACCCAACTGCTGCGACTCTGGTGGTCATTAGGCTACAAAGTCCCAGACAGTTCTTGGGTGTGTATTGTTTTTCTTTACAAGGACAGTAGACCTTTGAGCACAATGATCCCTTTCCAGGCTGCTCCCCTATGTAGGAGGCACTTTGGTTACAATAGCTTTTTACAAGCTCCTGGCCCTTTAAGGGTACATCTACACTGCAAACAGAGGTGTGATTGCAGTATGGGTTGGAATATTAGTTCACCTCCAACTGCAGCATAGATGTACCCTGAGAGCATAGCCTAGCTGCAGGTTCTACAACCCTAAAAGTTCCAGTCAGGCCCCTCTCTGCTCAGCCCTTTGGCTACAGGACCCCATATCTGTCTCTGTGGTTACCCCACAAGTTCTCCACCAACCTGTATCCTACTACAACATCTGACCCTCACAACCTGCTCTACACGTGGCTCCTCACCTTCTGCTCCCTTTGTTGATTTCCTCTTCTTCAAGCAACTCCTCAGCTTCCCAGCAAGTTGCTTCCCCGCTTTACTCCTGACTCATCATGCAGCGCCACAGCTTGACCTGTTCCACCACTAATTTCCCAGAGAAAGAGATCACTTCCTGCATCTGACCATTTCAAAGACTTTCTGTCCCCTTTCCCCTCCTGGCTAGGAGAGAAGATTCCATCTGCTTTTCCACCCTGGAGGATCATGTAGTTCAGCTGGGGAGAAGCTGATAAGAATAGTCGTTCGTTCCTTCCTTGGCAGATTCACTGCAGATCCTTTTTTACCTAGTGGTGGAAAGCTCACAGAGTGGACACACTGTCCTGTTATCTAGCACACCAAAATATGAAAATACAAGAGTGTTTTTACAGTGATGAAGCTGTGAGATGAATAAAATGTAATTTGTAGCCAGAATACTAGAGTAGGTTAATTATTCAGCCCATACTGCTCTGATGTACAGAGAAGTACCTATTAGGCAAAGTACTCTCTACAGGCTGTCATATGGCTTCTGTTTTCTCCACAGAAACATACTTGAAATTGAATTTAAGTCTTCACCTTGTAAAACAACATCTTATTGTAAGAATGTGATAAAAACAGAATGGAGGAAGCATTGATATAACTTTACAAAACTGTTTCTTCTAGTGTTATACAGATACTCTCCCAGGGAGCAGGTTCAGTAGCAGTAGTTAGGTAGTCAAGACCCATAGGTTCTTTTCTCTTCTCTTTCTTTAGTCTCACTCTCACATAATCACCCTGTGCCTGAGGTTAGCTCTCATAGAACAACTATAATATTTATCATGGTGGTGTGATGTTTAATTGTGTGATATTAGAGTTCTGGAATGAAATTTTGATCAAGAGCTTTTTTTCCCCCACTAGACTGTTTCATTTTCCAACCAACTCTAGTCAAGATCTGTGGACAGGAGGCAGTCCATAACTGCATATTGATTATTAATTCTTATTATTGATTTGCTTCATTTGAACTGAATATAACTTTCCTCAATGCTGGGGCAACTATGAATGCTTAATAAAATATGCTTAGAAATCTAAGCTGGTTAGAGGTTACAGTGGCCAATGACTTTCTTGTCACTATTCAGTACTTTTGTCTGATAGATTAAATTTTCAATGGACACCCACATTTATTATTGAAGTGTCTGTAGTGGTGGGCAAACCCCAAAGTTACGGAGGTTGGGCACTCATCCAACTCTTCTCTTAATTCATCTGAACCTCATTAGTTCTATCTATATTCATCTGAACCTCTTTGGACAGGAGATACTGCTGGAGATATCTTGAAATTTGTGGTTGTGATGGTGGTGGGGGGGATGGTTGGCAAGCCTGGTCCTATTGAAGTCAGTGAGAAATTTGACATTAACTTCAAAGCAGCCATGATTTTACCTCTGTCTTCCACAAGAATTATGGTAATTTGACTTCTTCCAGAAATACGAGAACACCTGGAGATACCCGATTCATTTATGTGATAATGATTATTTAGCTCCAATGTACCAGTTCTACCCTAGCGAACCGAGGTCAATTCTTTCCCAAGATTACTTTTTAATACCATGGGGAATGGGTCTTCTTAGATCCCTTTCCATGAAATCTCCCTTTTCCCCCTGAATAGGGCTTGGGACAAGGCTTTTCTATTCAAATTAGTAAACTGTTAATTTAAAACAATTCACTAACAGAATAAGAGGTAAAATTTGCCACTTGAATTATTCGTCCAGCTCTAAATTTTGTGAACTGTCCTCCATCCATAGGGGATCAATATAAAAATGTTTTAAGACAATATATTTGTGATGGGGGTACTCCACCCACTGCTACTCTGGCATCTCCTCTTGGCCACTCTGGAGATTAGCTCCGCAAGGCCAATGCCCCTTCCTGCAGTTGCATGCTGTCTCCCTGTCAGCCTGCAGCCCCTTTCTCACTCTAGGAACCATAGCATCCTCTTTGTGACTTCGCTCTCTGACCAGGTCACTTAGCATTCCCTCCTTCCAGAGTATAGTCATTCAAAGTCTCTGTCACTCTCACAATGACCCAGGAACTCTTCCATTTACTGCTCCATGGGTGCCACTTCCCCAGTGGCAGATAAGGGAACCCAAGCCTACCCTCTACTCCAGGTTCCAGCCCAGGGACCCTGCAATACACAATCAAGGTCTGTTCAGTCACCAACCTTGCTGCTTACTCCCTGGACTGTTTCCTACCCCATGTTCCACAGACTCTCTTTTCCACCCTGCTTTCTTCAGGGTACACCCTCCCTCTGGGCCAGGCCCCCCCAGGGTCTCTTTCTTTCCCTCCGTCTTTCTCTGCTAAGCAGAGGGTAACCACAAGCTTCCTCCCAACCCCCTTGCTGCTGCCAACTTCCTGGGTTTATACTAGCCAGCTCACCTCTGCTCAGGTCAGCTTCCTTATAACCAAGACTCTCTGCCCAGCCTATATATCCCTTGTTTGCTACATAAGAGGTTAATTGGCCCATCTGGCCTCCATTAACCCCTTCAGTGGACATCCCATCAAAATGTTCCAAGAGAAAAAGTTTCATTCATTTAAAAATATATATATTTCACTTTACTGATGAATATACATTTAGGGGCATATAGTGCAAATTCCACTGCTCTGGAGGGCAGGTCCTATGACACACAACTAGAGCACAACCACAATGGCATACCGGGAAAGACTGGAGGATCTTCACAGGGGTTCATTTGGGTAGGTCATGGGCAGTTGGAGGAGGGGCAAGAGCAGTGCTGGGGGGATCCACTGCTGGTCAGATCCTCCCATCAGTAACCCCTTCTGTGGGGAAGGACTGCAGCTGGAGGCAAGTAAAGGGTCAGCATAGAGCTGGTTGAAAATCTTTTGTCAATTTTTTTAAAACCTGAAAAATTCAACAAAAGTTTTTGATCCAAAATGAAGAACTGTCATTAAAACTTTTGGTGGAAAATTAAAATACAGTTTTGGACCAGCTTGAATCATTGAGGCTACCTCAAGCATTGGGTTGTACTAACCCAGTGGAACTATGGTATTCCATTCTCTGCAGGTTCTTATACTGCTTTGAACACTATGGTATCTGAACACATTCCAGTAGTGCATAAAGCAATGTCTGCCACATCTGGTTCATTCTTTCTCTCATCCTCTCTCCTTGGGGGAAAATAATGTGTGCAACACATATTTAGAAGTGCATATATTGTACTATGTGTTTATATTAGCAAGGACAAGGTCAAATAAGGGGACCCTGAAGGTAAGAACCAATACCTTTAACCTGACACATCACTCGGTGGGAAGCTAGTGCACAGGTCTGATGTGCTCACAGTAACCCACACAACTTCACCCAGCATCTTTATTTTCAAGCAGTTCAAAATGACATTACAAAGAGGTGCAAATGAGAATAAAAATATAAAATGCATACCATATCTGACACTATCCCTTTTTCTCCTAGGAAATAGCTAGTTTGTACAGTTGATGCCCTGAGAAAAACTTGAGCCGCTAACCCTTCTCAAGTCAAACAGTTCTAATTGCTGGAAACACCTTGCAAGTATGAATTACAAACACTCCCAGTTGGGTTCCTTGTCACCAGTAATTACCAGCAGCTAACAAAAAGGAACTTAGGGCTTGTCTACATGGAGGGGTTAAACCTGATTCATTTCATGCAAATTATTTAATGCACAGTATGCAAGGCGCACTAATAGCATGCACATGGGATAGCTGTGCCCTCTTTCAATTCACATAATTGTGTACACATGGCAGTGCTTGCTTATGGCATTCTTGGAGTGTATCCCATGGTCCTCTGCTTTACTGGGATTTTTTTCACTGTACAGTGTGGATGCATAGCAGAAGCCAGGCCAGTTCAAATTTCTAAAAATCCCATGTTGCTACTGTCTCCATCCCATGCGTCCTTTTTGTGTAGGCTAGCACCATTTTTTAACTGCTGTCAGCCAGCATGGACCCAACTATGCTCCACACCGCTATATTAGCAGCCTTGAATACACAGAGGCTGCTTGGGCCGTATTTCAGCTTTTGGACTTCATCTATTGCACCACTGAACAGATGACTTGTTGACCACCATGGCATAAATGCTGCAGGGTGGGCTGGAAGGGTCTACAATGTGAGGATATTTCAGAACTAATAGATAACGGACTGTTTGCTCCCAGGATAACTATGGACACCGATGGTGTGGAGATGACGTTGGTTATCTTGGGAAACCCGGCTTATCCTCCACTTCCCTGTTTAATGAAGCCAAACCAATGGACAAATGAGAATAGAATCAATCAGCACCCAAAGAACTCTTTAATGCTTCTTACTTTGAGCCAAACTCTGTTATTCTGGGGTAAATCCAAACACACTTGTCCTTTTATGTTTAATAAAAGAACTGACCTTGAAAGCAGTATATTGCTTGAATGCTTGCTCTACCTTGTTTTGACAGATAGATGATATCAATGGGAGAGTCATATTGAGCCTCCATTTTCTTTATGACAAGATTCAATGTATTTTTAAAAATCAAATTGGTAGTGTAGTATCTATGCTTCAGCTGCAATCAAATCATTCAAATTTAAGGGAGAAGAAACAGTTATCAGTAAACTAGAGACAGGTGAACTTGTGTCTAATGTTGAACCCACTCAGCCACCCTATGTTTAAAGTTTGACTTCAACTGGAACAATACTGGGTTGATATTCTGTTTAGATAAGAATGGGGGGGGGGTGGAAAAATAGAACAGAGGGAAGATTTGTAGTGTGATTGAGCTGGGTCTACCATCCTGCATGAGTAAATGCAGGAAGTCCTGAAGTGGTCAGATGTGGGTTGTTGACAGTGAGGGGTCAGTGATGAGGCTGAGTGTAGAGTAGCACATCACACATGGGAAGTAGTTTCTAGCATTGACTATCTGCCTGCCTCTACATCTGTTATGAAGTAGGGAAATGTCATCACTGCACTTCATCGGAGGCTACATTACACCATGAGCAGAGAGTGGACACAGATAAAAAATAATGTGGAAATGGAGCGGAGTAGTGGTAGTTGAGGGTGCTCAGCACCCTGCAGGAGGCATTCATAGCTTCACAGGATCAGGCCCTTGGTGGATGAAAGAAAAACTATAAGATGAAATTCATGTCAGATGCTTTAAACTAAATAAAGATATTTTAACAATATTATTTGATTGCTGTCCTTCCTCCTACCATAATTGTTATATTATGAACTTTGCCCATTTATCTGCATTCATGATGAATTGGCTAAATTCTTAAGCTCTTTCATCTTATTAATATAACCACTGCATTAATACTCTAAATAAGTTCTTACTTAGGTGATCTTTTCCAGTGCTATAACATTTGGGGATTCAGTAAAAATGTTCTGGTTATTGGTTCAACCTTATTCAAGAAGGATTTTATGAAGAGGGTATATGAACTCATCTATCAAGCTCCTCATGTGGACATTTGAGTAATAAAGGTATATGTATTAGAATTTGTCTTTAATAAGAGCCATATATTTTAACCAAGGGGAAGATTTGAAGATTGGACAAGTTCATTTTCAGATTTCAGATGGAACTATAAAAACTATTCATCTGCCTTAATTAAGCCAGTGCTGAGACTTAAATTTACTCCCTCTTCATAAATACTACTTAGAATTTAATTTCAGGTGTTCTGCATGGAGTACATTTGAAAATAAAGGTCCACAAAACTTACAACTTCAGATTCAACCCAATCTGCCAGTAACCAACATTAAAAACCTCTAGGGTCTTGACAAAAAGATTGAGCGGTGCTAGTTACTTTTATTTTAAAGCATCATGAGAACAATAATGGGTAACTGAGTGTGAAGTGCTTTCAGTACTACTGTAGATATACCTGCAATATAGATGATGATTCTGGCAAGAGTTAGGTGTTCCAAGTTATGCAGAGCTTTATGTTGGATCATTGTTCCTTTTAATATTAAACTGACCTAGAAGTTCAACTTCTCTAAGGGCCAGATTGCCTCCTCCCCTGGAGAAAACTCACAGGGATTGGAGGGAAGCAAACACCGAAGGGGACACCCAGATTTTTCTCTTAGGGAGATAGCATGAGCTTTGCCTTTGCCCCACATTTAATGGGCTGTAAGACTGACCTCAAAACTATTTGTATTATCAAGGACCCTCACAAGGGAAGAGCTAGTGAGCAGAAGCCCTATGCTGTGGCAGCACCTTGGATAATAGATGATAATAGAACATTTTCTTGTGAGCTCCATCTGCCCAGTCCTTGCCCTTTCTCCTCAGGCCCCTAACCCCCAAGCTTTAGACCAGTGCAGAGGCTTCCAAAGGATGCAGAAGAGGAGAGATGGTGTTACAGAGGAAGCTGAGCCCCTCCCCACATGCTTCTGTGTGGGAATGGGGAGATCGGAACATGGAGAGTCCTCTGTGCTCGCAGTGCTAATTGGCATAAGTTTCTCCCCTGGCCCATGTTACAACAGTAAATACATTGCTTTTCACAGATACTACTAGCTACTGGAGGTGTTTTCTGCTTTTCATCTCTATTGTCTTTTTATTTGAATTGTGACTGGAATAAACCAGAGGTAAAAGCAAGCCCCAGGGTGTGAAATTTCCAGCACCATCGCTGCTTTCATTTAAAATAAAAAGGCAAGTTTCTAGTTCAGGATTAGGAGAAAAAGCTTGAAAAAGTGACCTGAATATAACCGAGGCAGGGCCATCTGCCTGAGTCAGCAGCCAGCTGGTGTCAAACAATAGCTCTGAGACACACTGTGGGAGGAGGTGAAGAGTGCAGCAGACCTGGCCCACTCACCTATTCATGTATAAATCCCTTGGTTGCTGGGGAGCCACCTGCTGCCTCCCCTACTTCTCTGAGGATTGAGAGAGGATTACTACTGCTACTCCCATGCTGAAGAAGTGGGGGGAGTAGTAGCACCCACACTTGTGTAGTAGGACAACTACCCAACTCCGATAGGCAGGGGTTAAAAGCAGCCAAGCTAGGCTGATTGGGGAAGCAGCCACAGCTGTGGCCAGCTCAATCAGGGCCACAGCTGGCCCTATAAAATGGCTGTGAGCCAGGAGCTGAGAAGTCTTCCTCTAGTGGAAAGGGCTAGCTGCTTGGGAGCAAGGTACTTGAGATGGAGCAGTGTTAGGGAAGGGCAAAGGGAGCTGGGGAGCTCCAGCCTGATAAAACCCCAAGATGCAGGCCTTGGTGAAGACATACAAAGGTCCTGGGGCCACAGAGGTGCAGCCTGGGAATAGGCAGAGGCAGCTGGTCCTAACCCCTTGTCAGCGATGAGTAGCCATTACAAACTGCAGTCTGCCCCAGTGAGCAGGGACTAGATGATGACTGGCAGTAGCCACTGAGGCAAGGTGGTGTTAGAGGGTTGGGGGTTCTCTGGGAGGGGAGACCCAGAGGAAGGGGGTACTGCTGGGGCAGACCCCTGAGGTAAAGGGCACCGGGGTCCGGGAGGGACACGGGGCCAGTGGCAGGTGAGACACTGGCCAGAAGGAGGTACTCTGGAGCTGAAAAAGAGCTAATTCTCAAATGACCAGTAGGAGGCACCGTGCTAGTGAGTCTCATCTCACTACACCTTGTCACTCCAAGTGTGGGGTGGGGTCATTGAACCAGGGCAGAGCCATAGGGGACAAATGGCACATAGTGCCTAAAACCTTGGGTAGCTTTAATCTAGCCCTGCCACCCAGGCACTGTAAATTGCAGAATTGGGGCCTTCGGTTCAGCCTCAGTCATCAGTTCCTCAGCTGAAAGGTGGCTGTGATGCTGGAAACTCAGCATGGGGCGGGACGGGGGCCATCTTCTGAAGCTATCATGGCAGGACAGCTGGGAATGCCCTTTGCTGATCAGGAGAAATCTCTGGTTGGAGTGAGAAAAATAGGTGAGAAAGGGCAGCTCCAGCATGAAGGATAAAGATGTGGTGGCCTTACAAGCCATTAACTAAAATAATCCTTTTCTCCTGAGTCACTGGTACTGAGTCACTTGTGCATGGGTAGAGTGGTGGAAATTCTTTACACCTGCCCCCAGGGTGAGCAGCTAAACAGGGATAAGTGAATCATACGCAGGAGAAGGCAGGCACAAATGCGGCTTAGATTGGGGTACTGCCAAAAGAGTGCTAGGTGCTTTCCAAACAGTGCCTCCTCTACTCTTCCTTTTCCCATTATTATTAGCTAGCAGCCAAAGAGGGACCAAGCTTTCACATTAGCTCAAATAAAGCTCATTGCCAAAGATTACATCCTGTCATCATTTATAGCTGTGTGTCATTAACAGTGGTGACAACACTGGGATAGCTTTGACCGTCTTAAACTTCCAGTGGAACATCAAGAAAAGCCCAAATTTTGTAGACATCTGCTAATTCAAATGGTATTCACCTTCTCACTCAGCTCTCTAGTTAGCCCAAACTGATGGGTCGTGTAAAATCCGCACACTGGAACACAATTATTTACACTTTTATGTGAATAGTGTCTCCCCTCCATCCCCACTGATCCTCTGGTATATTGGACGGGAGGGTTATCAGAGTCATATTCATATTAAAGAATTGGTTTGTTGCCATCCCATGTTTGTTGAATGTTTGGGGATCCTTTAAGAGAGAAGTGGAAGTCTATGAATTCATTCATTTGTCAGTCATTATCAAAGCCTTCCAGGATAGACTGGCCATAACTTCTAAGGTAAAAACGAACAAGGAAATAAACTCTCAGGCCTTCCTTATGCATTACAAAGAAGGAAAATAGGACACACCAATTTTGGGGAGGGGAGGGGAAGCACTGCTGGTCATTTTTAAGGCTAGTTTTATTTTCTCAGACTCATGTTTATCCATAATGCTAATTTTGGCTTTTTCCAAATTAACAGCAACAATTTGCTAACTGAATCATAGCACCCTTCCCCTCCCCCAACAATAAAAAGATCTAGATAGATAGATAAGACTAGAAAGATAACTGGAAGATCTCCTGTTGCAGCAACACGCTCCAAAGTACTGCATCTAATCAGTTTAAGATGCATCTCAGTACATCATCTTGCTGCAGTACACTGCTACAGCCTGTTTATTTCCAAACACATCATCAGAGTAAAACACTGGCATATGAAAGCTTTTCATTGACACTAGCTTCATTTTTATTTCATGAACCAGGCTGCTAATGTAAGCTCCAAGGAAACTAGTTTCCATTTAAACACTTCCACTGTTAACTCATTTCCCATTTTACAGTGTAAGTAAACATCACTTTCTTTACTTAAAATAAATTTAGTGCTTGTGAAAGGTGCAGTATTGACACTTTTCAAAGGTGACATGCCAAAAAAAACCAAACCCCTGGGCTTGTTATTTTTTTCCCCCTCTTTATGATAGAGAAAAAATCCTGAAAGTTGCTGCTGCTGTTTTAAGGACTATTTTTCCCTGTATTGTTTTGTAACATTAGATGTTTAGATCTAGGTCAGGCTTTGAAGAGACTTTGGTGACTGAATAACGAGCGACAGACAACATCACCACAGAGTGAAGGCTGGGAAATAGTGAGATGAAGACATTTTAATCACACTATTTAAAACTTGTTTTTGTTTATTTTTCTTATAACCATTATAATTTCAGTTACATTTTTGCTAAAGATTGATCATGTCTATGAATCAGTGAGAATAAGTCTATGAATGAAGTGAGAACTAAATATACATCAGACAGACACCCAACAGGCCCCCAGCGAAGATAACTTGATAGTCCTATATTTCTATGGCAAATATATATATATAATGGGGAAAACCCAACAACGGCTACTTCCCTCACAAAAGACACAGGATAAAATTGTCAAAAGGACCAATGAGATTTCGACACCAAAGTTCCATTTAGATGCTTTAGAAAACGTTACCCACATGCCCGATTGTTGTTTAGAAATGCTTTGCAGGACACCTTTAAAAACGTATCTTCTCCTTACTACTAGATTAGAAGATGTACAGCTTGGTGCAGCAGCAGCGTAGGTTTCTTGCCACCATCCTGCCAATGCCCCTAAACTCTGATTTGAAGAGACCTGTAAGTCTGAGAGAATAGGTCAGTTTCTGTTTTCATCCATAGCTTAGCTTCTGTCGTGAGACTGCCAACAAAGAGGATAATTAATATTAATTCTGACTGGGATTTTGTAATGTTGTTTCCATCCAGTAGGAATAAGAATGAGATCATGAAACTCATTTTGCATAAACCACTAAAGACCCATCACAAAGTGGTGACTAGCCAGGACACTCTTAACATATTCAGAGTTCTGGTTTGGATAAGTTTTCAGAAGTTCAGATGTTTATCCCTAGCAGAATCTCCAAATATATGGAGGTCCCATTACAAAGGTTGTTCAGTGCACCTTCCCAGCCAGGTCTGCATGGTATTTCTCATACCCCAAACTGGGCTACTCATTAGCTGGTTTAGCCTTTCTAATATGGCTGTTTTTCCCCACACTCCCAGGAACATTTACACTGGTACAACTCTAGTGGTATCAGTGGAGTAACTCTTAATTTAGTAGTGTGAGTAATTTATTTCCCCAGACAGTTATTTTTGAAGATACCTTTCATGTCAATTGAGACATTTCAATCTGTTTCACTAATCCCACAGTCTGAAATTGTAACTTCTGTAAGCAGAACAGTGGAGTAAGTAGTTCAAAGTTTATTTTCCCCCATAACAAAATGGTTTCAGATGTAATGACACACTTGATAAATAGTACTGTGATATCAGTATAGTTCTTGTTGGGACTAATTCTGTCACTTACACTACTATACATCAGGTATAATAATAATATCCAATTCTTATATAGTGCTTTTTATCAAAGCACTTTAGAAAGGAAATCTTATTATTCCCATTTTACAGGTGGGGAAACTGAGGCACAAAGAGGTGAAAAGTGACTTGCCCAAGGTTACCCAGCAGGCCAGTGCTGGGAATTAAACTCAGCCCTTCTGCATCCCAGCCCAGTGCTTTAGCCAATAGGCCACAGTAGTTGCACAAGTGTAAGTGAAAGAATAATCAGGCCTAATGTGTTCAATAAAACTTACACACAACTGAATGACATGGCCCAAAAGAGCCCTTCAGATTGTGAACCACATTGTCTTAACAAATAGAGCCCACTTGCCGCTCATGATTAATCTGCACTTTTAATTTAAAACTCATTTGTTTAGGACACAGATTGTACTGCTGGGCAACAAATTAGACTGAGGAACAATAAAAAGATTGGATTACAGTAGGATTCCACTTTAGATTGTGTTCTTTTAAATGTACATTAATGATTTCTCTCTAACTTATCTCTTTAGTGCCTAGTTAACAAATCACTTACACACCATTTGTATTTGAAATCTATGGAATGCTCATGGCAGGAGTGAAGATGATACTTAATTTTGTGAGTTTTGTATTAATAACTCCCATCTCCCTATCTTCCCATATATTAACTACCTCCCTTACTAACATGCATAAGGGATGGGAGCCCAAAGAAGATCACTAACAATTAAGGAAAACAAAATCCTTTTGACAAAAGTACAGTGATGGGTTGGGTTAAATCTCTTTGAAATGTGGGGTGTAACTGCTGCACTTCATTTAAGATAGTTGTAAGAAGCCATTAAGCTCCTTTACATAAGTAGGTAGCTGAAACAATACAGAAGCACCACATTCAGTCACAGAAGCCCTAGTAGCATAGCCCAGAGAAGTTGAGAGAGAGCTTTTGGGACAAGTGCTGACAGAAGGAGTTTTAGAGGTATGAACGAAGAATTCAGTGTTCAGGGAAACAGGGCTTTGCACATTTTTTTAATAAATAAACAGGATTGCATTAAAGATACCTGACTCTGTCATCGGTTTCTCCTAATGGAAACAACATGTTTCCTGAAGATTGGCGAAACACTTGTATCCAAAAAGGATAACGGTACAGCATGTACCCCACAGCAAGGTCCCTTGATTTTGCAGATTCCTAGTATGACAAACTGGAAATTCAACAGGTACTTCATTTAAATTTAAAACAATGCAGGTTACTAATTAAGTAAGCAAATATTTAATATTATGAATATACTAGCACTGGTGTTATTTATTTTGATATTAAAATCCTATGCCATTCTTCCATATTCGAGTGCCATCTAACATCACATTATCTATTACTTACTTACACACACAGGGAGAAAGAGAGAGAGAGAGCACTCCTGTAAGACTGACAGAAGTAACATGAACATCTAGCTCATATATATATATATATATATATATGTGTATATAAATATATATATATATATATATATATATATATATATATATATATATATAGTCAATAACTATAAAAAAGGAGCAGCAAAGACAGGTTTCAATGAGTGGAACCGCTTTACCTTCTAAACATGCTGCTGTAAAAGAACCAAGAACAAGAAGCAGCTGTGTCCTTTGGAAGCCATGAAGGTTGAGAGAGAATATTTATTGACGGATGTTCAATAAGAAACATTGCATAGGTCAAGGGGTTTCAGGTCATCTAACTTGACCTCCATCTCAAACATCTTCATTTGTGTGTTTTATTTTAATTAATCTATATCCATTTGTGATGGTTACTTTTATATTTAGCATTTGACTTTTTTTTAAAAAAGGAATATGTCATAGTAGCCATTGGCGTCATGGGATCCCAACCCCTGTCATGTGAAGCCTATGCTCTTTTGCCTTCCTGACTCTTATTAATGACTAAAAACTTCAGTCACTAACACCTTTATTACAGTCTTACACATGTAGGTCTACAGTGAGAATCCTCATTTAGGCTCCTAAACAAATAACCAAATTTTTAAAAGCGTTGATCACCAGATACCTTTCTTCTGTTTCAATGGGAGCTGTTGTGTGTTTAACACTTTGAAAATCTGGTCATTTTTTTTAGGAGCCTAAATAAAGACTTAGGAGTCTAACTTCAGGAACTCACAAAAATCTTGGCCATCTAATTTTGTCTAAGTTTCTGACTAGTCATATGAGTGGAAAAGCTTAAATAATGGGCTTTGTATCACTATTAGATATTAGAGCTGGTCAAAAAATTTGTCAAAATATTTTTGAACAGAAAATGGCTTTTAAAACAGAAATTTTAATAAATCTTTTTTTTTCAGATTGTATTTGAAATTTTAAAAAAATCAATACAAATGAAAAAAACACCTTAATTGAAAATATTCACGGAGAAAAACTCATTTCCTGACTTTAGATAATGGTAATTTTCTTCCAGCTGATATTGTTTGTCTTTATCAAGGATTAATGTGTACACATATGCAATGTTGTCACAGGGAGCTCCACTCACTGCCGATATGGTGCCTCCTCCTGGTCACTCTGGTGATTAACTCTTGAGGCCAATGCCTCAGTCCATGATTTGCATTCCAGCACTCTGACTCTGGTCAGCAGCTCCTCCCTTTCCAGGACCCGCAGCATCTTCTATATAATATAGCCCTCGGGCTAGGTCACTTTGTGTTCCCCCTTCTGGAGTTCAGTCACTCAACAGCCCTAGGCAGTCATCCCATTCATTGCCCCGGTGCTACTCCCTCAGTGGCTGGTAGGGGAACTGAGACCCACTCTCTACTTTAGGTTCCAGTCCAGGGACCCTCAGCTTAGCAGTTCTGGACTTTCCTCTCTCAGCCCTCACCAGTGGAATGGAACACTTTTTACAGTGGGGCTGCTGAAAGCCAGTGATCCCCAAACTTTTTACTTCGCACTCCCCTTACCCCTGTCCGTGCCCCCTCTCCCCAGAGCTGGGGCCAGGACCAGGCTGCGGAGGGAGGGTGGGGGAATGGGAATAGGGGTAAGGGAGCTGAGACTGGGACCACAGCTAGTGCTGGAAGCAGAGACCCCAGAGTGGGTCCTGCAGCAGAGCCCCAGGTGCAGGGCTGGCAGCAGCCAGGACCCCGAGCCAGGAGTAGAGCATGGGGCTGAGAGCACCTGGACCCTGGGCATTCAATTGGCAGCCAGGACCCTGCACAAAACCTGAGGGTGCTGCAGCACCCCCCAAACACACACACACTTGTAGCTCCAATGCCTATGGCCCTCACTGCTCCTTCCCTCAACTGCTTCCTACTCTCTGGTTCCCTTTCTCTCTCTGAGTGTACCAGCTCCAAGAACCCTCTTCCCAGGGAGTGCTTGCTGTCCTGCAGCCTTTCCCAGGAGCCCCCAAACACTCCTCCCTCTTCACATGGAGTGATTGTCTTTTCTTAGTAGCAGCCCCTGTCTGTAGCCAGCTTCCTGGCTTTACAAGCCCTACCAAAAGCTCCCATTTGCAGCCTAATTAGCTGATTTGGCCCACCTGGCCCAATTCTGCTCTTGTAGGGCTAGTGTGGGAATGTCACCCCATTACACACACACTGGAAGCTATTCCATTATATGAATGGCTTGACCTGATGGAGATTGATCTCTGAGCTTTGTGAGGGAGATGTTCTCGCTGGCCAGTGTCTGTGAGTGTTACAGGGAAGTTCTTCTGGATCAGATAGCAGGGTTTTGAATGAGATGCAATTAACAGCTGGAGTAGCCTGCTCTACTACACCATTTGATGGAGTAAATTGTGGTGAAACTTTATATTATTATTTTGTATAACATGATTCCTTTTTTGCTAATAAAGCCATGGTCTTTCCTTTCCTGACAGGATGGTATTTCATTGCATTATTTAATTAAGATGAAGGAAGAAGGGAGTACAATGGTGAATTTGAAGATAATGTAAGTATGAGTGTTTAATCCATTACGCTGAGGCATTTCCCCTGTGCAGCCTATTGATAGAACACTAGACTGGGATTCAGGAGACCTGGCTACTATTCCTGGCTCTGCTGCTAGCCTGCTGGGTAATCTTGGACAAGTCATCTCACCTCGCTGTGTTTGTAAAGGTGTGGGCAGACACTGCACACTCCCTTATGGCCCTGTCTGCAACTACAGCTATACCCTACAATTTCCCCAAGTGGAGCAGCAGTCAATTCACTTTAACAGTCCAGGGCAACAAAGCCCAACACACATTAACCAATTGCCACATCTCCTTGGCTTCTCCATCACTGACCATTTCAAATCAGGATTGAATGTTTTTCTAAAAGATCAGCTCTAAGAATTATTTTGGGGAAGTTCTATGTCCTGTGTTACACAGGAGGTCAGACTAGATGATCACAATGGTCCCTTCTGGCCTTGGAATCTATGAATAAGATCAGGAATCATTACATTAAAGAGTTCATTAGGGCCCTGGGTTAGAGTTCCCAAACAAAGTCCACAAACCTAAGTCTGTGAGTCCGGTTAGGCTTGTCTGCTAGTTCCTGAGAGAGAAATCACAACCTACTGCAGCCAACCTGACTTCCACTCCTCTGTGCCCTCTCATTCCTCAGCTTCGTGTTCTTGTGTTTAAACAGCTCAGCCCCAGGGTGGGACAGGACCTCCTCAGCCCCAGGTTGTAGGCACCAGCCTCTCCCTTAAAAGGATAGTACACTTTTTGCCATATATACTTTCACATACATCACTTTCCCCATCTGTAAAATGGGGATAAAGATACTTTCTTTGTAAAGTGCTTTGAGATCTACTGATGAAATGTGCTATGTAAGAGCGAGGTATTATAATTACAAAAGGCTCCTGAATCTTGGTTCTGTTTCTGTTGAAGCAACAGATACTTTTTAGAAAAACTGAATATCCTGAGGTCAGTACATTCCTAATTCTAATAAACTTTCCTCATTGCATCCCTCACATTAGCTACAACTCTGACATTTTAAAGTTCAATATGCTTGCACTATTAACTTCACATTTAGAAATAATATGGTTCTGTAATGTTCTGAGCAGCAGATTCTGCACCTTTTCCTCCTTCTCTCCTATTTACCTCATTTATTTTTTATAACTAAGTTGAAATTTTCCTTTAAGACCTCAGTCTAGTGAGAAAACATTATTTTATTACTTACAGGAACATAAACTTCCTAATAATTCTGCTATTGCTAGTCTCATTTGCTGCAGAGTAATTGTAATTTTCTCTGTGCTAAATGTTTCAAAATTTTGGCAGATAGGCCCTGATTCTGGGTACATCTGAGACCCCTTCATTCTGACTCCACCATCATTAAAGGACCCTAAAGCCAACTGAAACAGCCACTAAGATATCCCCTTGGTATTTGTGTATGTGGGGTAGGAGTGCAGGGGACAGGAATGAGGGAGTTACTTGAATGTTGTATGTGGAGCCTGTATAATGGCTCTATGCCACCCTCTCCCAATCCTTAGCATGATGGGTGTGTGGCTGCGGCCAGAGCACCACTACCCTTCAGCTATTCTCAGCTGCCACAGTGGACCCTTGGGCAATGTTTCAGATGAGCATAGGCTAGGATGTTAGCACAGTGATAAGAACAGGAGTACTTGTGGCACCTTAGAGACTAACAAATTTATTTGAGCATAAGCTTTCATGAGCTACAGCTCACTTCATCGGATGCATGCAGTGGAAAATACAGTCAATTGAAAAAAACAAGGGAGTTCAAAATTAAGGCTGTCACTCTCTTTTTATTTATTTCATAGATGCTTCATTATCTATAGTACAGTACTTATGATGCTCTGATCTGAGTTTCCTGAAATAACTAGCGATAAGCTTAAAATAAAGTTTGTCTTAATGTTAAATTTCCTAACTCTTGCTGCTGCATCACAATATTAACTTTACTTCAACATCCTTCTTCACTGTTAATTGCCTGCTAAAAGAATTATTGACCAACACAGCTTCTTCACAGCTATTCTGGGGTGTCACCTAAATTCACTTGAGATTTACGTTATGCTGTGAAAACCTATTTGGGGTCGCTATAGAATTTAGATTTCAGAGTAGCAGCCGTGTCCGTCTGTATCCGCAAAAAAACCAAGGAGTACTTGTGGCACCTTAGAGACTAACAAATTTATTAGAGCATAAGCTTTCTTGGGCTACAGCCCATTTCATTGGATACATAGAATGGAACATATAGTAAGAAGATAGATAGATAGATATATATATATGCATACAGAGAAGGTGGAATTTGCCATACCAACTGTAAGAGGCTAATTAGTTAAGATGAGCTATTATCAGCAGGAGAAAAAAAGCTTTTGTAGTGATAATCAAGATGGCCCATTTAGACAGTTGACAAGAAGGTGTGAGGATACTTAACATGTGGAAATAGATTCAATATGTGTAATGATCCAGCCACTCCCGGTCTCCATTCAAACCCAAGTTAATGGTATCTAGTTTGCCTATTAATTCAAGCTCAGCAGTTTCTCGTTGGGGTCTCGTTGTTTTTGAAGCTTTTCTGTTGAAGAATTGCCACCCTTAAGTCTTTTACTGAGTGGCCAAAGAGGTTGAAGTGTTCTCCTACCGATTTTTGAATGTTATGATTCCTTATGTCAGATTTGTGTCCATTTATTCTTTTGTGTAGAGACTGTTTGGTTTGGCCAATGTACATGGCAGAAGGGCATAGATAATGTCACATCCTTCAAACTTCTTCTGGAATTAAAACAATCCCTAATCCTTCTCTTTGCACTCCTAAAAAAACATGAAGAACTAAGGGGGGATCTCTATTGTGCTCTCAGTTCTTTTCTTCATTATTTTGTAAAAAGCTTCTATGTAAATGAATTTAATGCTGAGTACCATGCAATTCATGATCTGTTTCAACAAGACTTTAAAAAACAAGGTCATATTTGCTATGTATGAACTTTAAAGAATGCAACACATTTTTCATTGTTTGCTCTTGTCATAAATATAAAGGGAAGGGTAAATACCTTTAAAATCCCTCCTGGCCGGAGGAAAAACCCTCTCACCTGTAAAGGGTTAAGAAGCTAAAGGTAACCTCACTGGCACCTGACCAAAATGACCAATGAGGAGACAAGATACTTTCAAAAGCTGGGAGGAGGGAGAAAAACAAAGGCTCTGTGTCTGTCTGGGTGATGCTTCTGTTGGGGACAGAACAGGAATGGAGTCTTAGAACTTAGTAAGTAATCTAGCTAGATATGCATTAGATTATGATTTCTTTAAATGGCTGAGAAAATAAGCTGTGCTGAATAGAATGGATATTCCTGTCTGTATGTCTTTTTGTAACTTAAGGTTTTGCCTAGAGGGATTCTCTGTGTTTTGAATCTAATTTCCCTGTAAGGTATTTACCATCCTGATTTTACAGAGGTGATTCTTTTTTCCTGTTTCTTCTATTAAAATTCTTCTTTTCAAGAACTGAATGTTTTTTTCATGGTTCTTAAGATCCAAAGGTTTGGGTCTGTGGTCATCTATGCAAATTGGTGAGGATTTTTACCAAACCTTCCCCAGGAAGCGGGGTGCAAGGGTTGGGAGGATTTGGGGGGGAAAGACATTTCCAAACAACGCTTTCCTAATAAAATAAACCCGGATAAACGTTTGGTGGTGGCAGTGGAAGTCCAAGGGCAAAGGGTAAAATAGTTTGTACCTTGGGGAAGTTTTAACCTAAGCTGGTAAAAGTAAGCTTAGGAGGTTTTCATGCAGGTCCCCACATCTGTACCCTAGAGTTCAGAGTGGGGAAGGAACCTTGACAGCTCTGCTGTTCTTCGCCACAGTATCGCCTTCTGGCTACCATAGTTCACAGTGTTGTGCACTGGAAGACTGCTGCTCTTCACCTTGGAGGTGGCAATACTCTCTGTGTTTCCAATTAAATCTGTCTTAAGCAACCACTTAAAGGACCAACAAAAGAACCCCAGCTGTCTAGTGAGGTGATTTTCTGAAAGTGGAACAGCTATGTACTCTACCTTTTGGGATACATTGGGGTGGTCTGTTAAATATGATCTCTTTAATATCCTTCACTATGGTTTCTAAAGCAGTATAGGATCCTTCTGAATGAAAGCTACTGGAGAGGCATATGTTATTCATAATTATTATTTTTGTACTCTTATTTTGGTAGCAAAATTCAAGGTGCATTAGGAACGAAAGAGCAGGACATAGGAATTAAAGAAAGTGTAGGAAAATATCATGTGTGATATAAAAGGCAAATGACAATCATAGAATCTATGATGAGCTGAACAAAACCCCCAGAATTTCAACACTGCTGAACCTGGATTCAAAATCAAGATCTAAATACTTTGGCTTAGATGTATCTTTATCAACAACATGCAAATCTACAACACCAAAAATGTGTTTCTTGAAGTTACACATGTGAGTTCAGAATATAACCAACAAGAAATTGTCTATAGATGCAAACAACATTACTGGAGGGTGGTTCTTACTGACCTTGTTTGATAAGCAATTTTCTAGATATCTGAGCTGAATCTAACTCAAAGAGAAGATGCGGGCTGGATGCAGAAAGCACTAGTTGAAATTCTATGGACTGTGCTATAAAGATGTCGACTAAATTATCATAATGGTCCATTCTGGCCTTAAAATCTATTGGTCTATTCCACTAAATTTGAACCAAGAAACCGCATGTGTCACTTCAATAAATAAGTTTGGTTCTATTTCAGCTGTGAGAAGGGGGAAAATGTAATTCAATCACTTCACAGTGGAAGCTGTTTTACAAAGTAAAAAGAACAGGAGTACTTGTGGCACCTTAGAGACTAACAAATTTATTAGAGCATAAGCTTTAGTGGGCTACAGCCCACTTCATCGGATGCATAGAATGAAACATATATAGATAGATACAGATAAATTGGAAGTTACCATACAAACTGTGAGAGGCTAATTAGTTAAGATGAGTTATTATCAGCAGGAGAAAAAAAACTTTTGTAGTGATAATCAAGATGGCCCATTTAGACAGTTGACAAGAAAGTGTGAGGATACTTAACTTAAGGAAATAGATTCAATATGTGTAATGACCCAGCCACTTCCAGTCTCTATTCAAACCCAAGTTAATGGTATCTAGTTTGCATATTGATTCAAGCTCAGCAGTTTCTCCTTGGAGTCTGTTTTTGAAGCTTTTCTTTTGCAAAATTGCCACCCTTAAATCTTTTACTGAGTGGCCAGAGAGGCTGAAGTGTTCTCCTACCGGTTTTTGAATGTTATGATTCCTGATGTCAGATTTGTGTCCATTTATTATTTTGCGAAGAAAGGTCAGCCACCATGTTTGCCGTGACATTATCCTCACCCACAGCTACAGGACAGGCCCAACAAAGAAAATAACAGAACGCCACTAGCTGTCACCTTCAGCCCCCAACTAAAACCTCTCCAGCGCATATCAAAGATTTACAGCCTATCCTGAAAAATGATCCCTCACTCTCACAGAGTAAGCTTATAAAGGGTTTAAGTTCCCTTTTAGGAATCTCCATATTTATGTGCCCCACAGGATCCAGAAATAAGAATAGTCTCCTAGTTTAACAGTTTTCCATGCCAGTTAATATGCTTGTATATCTGTGGTGATCAGCCAACTAGCTAATGGGAAGTTCTATACATTCTCCTCTCAACATATATATTGGATATACAAAAATATTGTCCTAAATGAATTATTATCTCTTAGATGAACAAAGGGTGTCCTGTTTCAGAGTATCAGCCGTGTTAGTCTGTATTCGCAAAAAGAAAAGGAGTACTTGTGGCACCTTAGAGACTAACCAATTTATTTGAGCATGAGCTTTCTTGAGCTACGGCTCACTTCATTGGATGCATGAGCTGTTACCAGCAGGAGAGCGGGGGGGAGGAAGGGGGGAACCTTTTGTAGTGATAATCAAGGTGGGCCATTTCCAGCAATTGACAAGAACATCTGAGGAACAGTGGGGGGTGGGGGGGATAAACATGGGGAAATAGTTTTACTTTGTGTAATGACCCATCCACTCCCAGTCTTTATTCAAGCCTAAGTTAATTGTATCCAGTTTGCAAATTAATTCCAATTCAGCAGTCTCTTGTTGCAGGGTGTCCTGTAGGTCTCAAATCAAAATAAAATTGTATTGTGAACTTACTCCAATTATTGTATATATCAGTCTCACAGCTCTCCAATAACCCAACCAAAACTCTAGCAATAGTTTTCTTTAAAACTAGAATAAAACATGGAGTAGTAGGAATCCTGAACACTTTGAGCTTCATTCATCACTCACTGAAGTCAATGGTAAAGGTCCTGGTGATTTCAATGGGAGCTGGCTTGAGCCCTTTAAGATCAGCAAAGCAAAGCACAAAAGATTAGATCAAAATCTCATTTTAGTCTCAAACTGAAACTAAATGCTGAAAGAGTGATACACTGCAAGCTATTAAAGATCCAAGGTACTGGAGAAAATGACTCATAGATAAAAATGTGCTAAGAACATAATCTTTAGATGTTTAAATACATCAACTTCTCTTAGTGATAAAATACATTCAGATCAATATCCCCAGACATAAGCATGTAATAAATGTTGGGGAAAGCTATCGAACTGGTAAGAATATACACAAATCAAACCCTTTTAAAGTCTTCAGGTGACAGTGTTCTGGATGTATAGTTAGCAGATCCAATATGCTTGTGATTGCTATGGTCTTCTATGTTTTCTCTCACCATTCATTACTCCTCCAAAGAGAAGAGATATTAGCAGTGCTTATATTTCTTCAGGATGACAGATACTGTCCACTTGCTCATAAAATGTCTCAGAATTGATTGTATAAGACACAAATTGTTTCACAAGTTATGCTTTGCCTTATTTCATATTTCCCATCATCATACAAATTACTAAAATAATCATTTCTTCGTATGACAGCACTGGGAATGATGAGCCTGATCTAAACCCTATTGAAGTCAATGGAAGGACTCCCACTGACATCAATGAGCTTTGAATTAGAATCTACAATAGGAAAACTCATTAGCTAGAATGAGAGAGAGACCCCGTCAAGACGACAAATGAACTAAGCAATTTCTTGGATTGTTGTGTGTGGATTGTCTAAACATTCAGGGCATTTCATCTGAAGAAAAGATGCCCATGTTTAAAGAAAGCCACCATGGGTGGTGTGTGAACTGCCCATTGGGAGAGGCTAGTCTCCAGTCCCTCCCCTTCTGCCAAGGACCTGCCCCTTTCATCCCCCTCCCCTGCTGGAGCCCAGAGCACCTTCACCATAGCCACCAGCCCCCCAGTCCTGGGCCACTCGGGCACCCCCAGCCCCAGAGCGATGGTCAGTGCAGCCCCCAGCACGCCCTGAGTCCTGGAGTGCCAGGCGGGCAGCATGGCCCCAGTGCCCGAGCCCCAGAGTTCTGGGAGATGTCGCGGCCCCAGAGCCCTGAATCCCAGCATCCCCAGCCCTGGAGTGCCCGGCGGTGCGAGCACTGGCTTCAGCTGCCCCGAGTACCGGCAGCATGCCAGTCCATCCCAGTTCCAGCCCCAGCCATATGGGAAGAGCAGAACTGGAAGCAGGCAGGAGTACGCCTGGGGTTGGAGCATGGGTGGGGCCACACCAGGCTGTTTGGGGAGGCTCAGCCTGCCTTGGCCTGTGATACCCACCACCCATGAGAGCCACCAGTCAGGTACTCACATCCTGTGCCAACACTAGAAAATGCAATCCCAGAATTTTTTTTAATTTTGGGAGTGGGTGGGCAGGGAGAGCAAACTGAGGCCATATTAAAATACAACCTCACACAGAAGACAATATGAATTTAAAATGTAAAAATACCTGAAACTCATAGAAAATGGTGCACAAACACTAGTCACATACAGACAAAAGGAAAAGTTACCACAAACCACTACAAATGAAATCAGTTGTGCCCTCTCATGTAACCCCATCATGTGTTTATGGCCTACACATTACAGTTAGTTGAAAATGTTTCAATGAGAATTTTCCCAATTAAAAAAATGTTGATTTGTCAAAACCAAAACTGTTACTGGGAAAGGGTCACTTTCAAGGAATTTCTCAAACCCCCCCCCCCCAATTTTTTTTTTTTTAAATAAAACAAAAAAGGGTTTTGACATGTTTTAAATTATTTTTTTTTACTTACTGGTTTAAAATGACTTTTTGTTTTAAAATTTAAGCTAATTACATTGCTGGCCTACTAAAGAGTTTATTAGGGCAGGTTTTTTGCAAAATCCTCTTAAAAATAAAACCCCAAACAATAAAATATCATTGTCATAAGACTGTTCTCTTACCTATAATCTGCAAATTTGTTCAATTACTTCACTAATTAACTGATGCAGTGTAATAGCTTTAATCTATTTAACAGCTCATTTTCTCTTTCTACAAGTTGAGAATAGGATGTAACACAGATGTTCAAAAAATTACACTGTTGCAATTTTTGGCAGAGCAGGAATATGTGCGGCTGCAGCAATTTTTAGCCTTGTAGTTTTTTTAATTGCAAAAGAGAAGAAGCTTATTGTGATCAATAAGGACATCAAAGCTTTATAAAGAAATATAAACATTAAAAAGTCTCCTCAGCAAGCGAGAACCCATAGCCTGCTTCAATGTTCTTGATTAAAAACAGGAATATCAGAGGCATATTTCATGGAAGGGAAGTCACAACTGATCTCTTTAGTAGCATAGAAAAGTCCTCATCATTCCTCTAATCTATGAAGTTTGGGACACACAGTAAAACATAAGATCTTCCATATAGCACAGTACAATGTAAGTCCTCCAGAAAGTATAGAGATGCCAAACTTCCTGCACGCTCTTCATGCAGACTTTGGTTTCCTGCTGGGGCAGAAAGAAAGAAGTCCTGGATAAGTCAGAAGCAACTTGCAGCTACACAGAGCTGTAAGGAATTTTGTTGCCTCTTTGCCATACATGGCCCTGTTTCTAATAGAGGATTTAGCTTGACATCGGTCTGCTCATCAGTAAGATACTATATGTATTGCATGTTTGGTCAAATCCAGAGATCCTTTGAAGTCTGTGGAAATTTGCCTGGTGGATCCTCAGGAAGCTAGAGCCACCTGCATGAGGCTGTATGGGCTATATTCTTTAACAGGGTACAGACCCAGTCACCTTCCCCCACCTCCATCCCTTCTGAGATGCATCCAGCACCAGGGGCTCTGTTGGCCAAGGCAACTCTTGCAGAGGGAACCCTGTACTCTCCATAGGTTTTTATGAGCTGCTTATAGCTACTTCATGTTTGTTTCTGTCATAAAAATAAAGGGAAGGGAAACCATCTTTCTGTATACAGTGCTATAAAATCCCTCCTGGCCAGAGGAAAAACCCTTTCACCTTTAAAGAGTTAAGAAGCTAAGATAACCTCGCTGACACCTGACCAAAATGACCAATGAGGAGACAAGATACTTTCAAATCTGGAGTGGGGGGAAACAAAGGGTTCATCTGTCTGTGTGATGCTTTTGCTGGGAACAGATCAGGAATGCAGTCTCAGAACTTCTGTTAGTTAGTAAGTAATCTAGCTAGAAATGCGTTAGATTTCCTTTTGTTTAATGGCAAAATTAGCTGCGCTGGATGGAATGTATATTCCTGTTTTTGTGTCTTTTTGTAATTTGAGGTTTTGCCTAGAGGGATTCTCTATGTTTTGAATCTGATTACCCTGTAAGGTATTTACCATCCTGATTTTACAGAGATGATTCTTTTACCTTTTCTTTAATTAAAATTCTTCTTTTAAGAACCTGATTGCTTTTTCATTGTTCTTAAGATCCAAGGGTTTGGGTCTGTGTTCACCTGTACAATTGGTGAGGATTTTTATCAAGCCTTCTCCAGGAAACGGGGTGTAGGGCTTGGGGGGATATTTTGGGAGAAGACATCTCCAAGTGGGCTCTTTCCCTGTTCTTTGTTTAACACACTTGGTGGTGGCAGCATAGGGTTCAAGGACAAGGCAAAGTTTGTACCTTGGGGAAGTTTTTAACCTAAGCTGGTAAGAATAAGCTTAGGGGATCTTTCATGCAGGTCCCCACATCTGTACCCTAGAGTTCAGAGTGGGAAGGAACCTTGACAGTTTCATAAAAAGGGCTGCAGCACTAGGGTGAGTTCCTCTGTATGTCTAGTCTCTAGCAGGGTCTGTTTCCACCACCCTGATAATGGTGCTCCAACAAAGGTGCATTCCTAGCATGTCTTCCTTTCTGTGGCAGCCCATAGGACCATTGGAAGGCAGGAAGGCTACTTTACATGGGACTGGAGATAAAATGTGCCTTCTCCTGCAGTCCTGTCCCCATGTGGCTAGCTTTCATCTTTCACCCCTTCCCCTGTGCTTACTGCTGACTACTGAAGAGGCTTCCAGTAGGTCCAGAGTAGGAGGGTCATGTTTTGGAGGCATTTTTGGAGCTCTGTTGCACCATAGGTTGTGGGAGAAATGCATGCCCAAGGGATGCCCAAGCATGGATGTAAAGGAGATGATCTGGTCCTACATAAGGCTCTGAGAATGCGATACATACATTTATATGGTATACAGAGAGGCACATAAAGAAACTGAAATGTATCCAGGTTCAATTCTACAGCTATCAGTGGATGCTGTGGGCATGCCTTAAAAGCACCACAAAAAAGACTAAAGGAATAAGTTTGTTAGTCACTTGATAGTTAACCTTGTAAACTTATTCACTTACTCTTGCAAGGATTCCCAGCTAATGCTACCATAGAATGCTTGAGAAACTATACTAAAAGCAGGCAAGGAATTTCACCCACATGTGCAATTTATTCAAATCATGTGCACCCTGCACCCTGATGAAGTTCCAAATGTTGGACTTTTTATTTCTTTTTGGCTGTAGCTGTAATGATTGCAACTTCAGTAAGGAATATGGAGAAGTTTGTAACTGGCTTAGAGGCATATGGTGCCATGTTTGTGAATTTCACTGCTTGCCAATTTTGTTAAAAGGGCCACTGTGCTTTTCAAACCTGCACCTTCTAACCAGTAAAAAGATCATATTGATTTAGGTTGGAAGCTGGGACTTTTGATTTAAGTCAAAGCAGGAATAAAATATTCTCTATAAGAGGAAAGAAATACACCGTGGCATTCATCACCAATGACGCAGGCAGCTTCCCACTAAGAAAACATGCTTTATCCACAGGTCATAAAATAAACATAGGAGCAGCATGAGCAGAAGAAAATGAAATATGTAAAGGATAACTGAAAGGACTTTTCCACAGTAAGAGATTAATTACTTGCATACTCCATTTATTATCACACTCTAAATCCAGTGGCCTAAGTAGCCAGGCTGACATAAAATACTACCAGCTCTAATCACAAAATGTAGCACAACTATGAGTGGTTTCTGATTCATTCTCACAACTTCCATGAAACTGTAAATGGTACAAAATTTTTAAGCGGTATCAGGTTTTCGTAAATCACCAAATACATTATTGTTTTATTTAAACATTATTTACTTACTATTTTAAAAGGGCCCAGATCACTGCATTAAATATGTACCACTTTTAATTCTGAGGCTTTGAATTTGAATTACTTGCTCTAAACTTAGTCCTATAGTTTTGCTTCTACTTTAGCTCCAACACTAGAAGAGGTCTGTTTTCCAGTGCTTCTTTGTATGCAGCAGAAATCTCCAAAAATCCATTGTTTGAAGCCAAAACCTCAGAAGAATAATTCATGTGGTTTTAGTGGCATTGAATGTAACCCTGAACCCTAGTCTTGATTTGGCTTTGAACCCATGTGCCTCAGCCCAATCTAAACTGAGCTGGGTCCAGATATATAAACTACTTCCTTGGCCAATTTCTGTGTCCATTTCTGCTCTCCACCATACCCATATAAATTCACATTTGCTCTGATGTGATGACAGAGAAAAATTAGACCCTCTGCTTTAAATTAAATAAGACAGACGGTCTTTATATCCTGAATTAGGGACATTTTACAGCACAAGGAATATCTATACATTTTTCCCCGTCTTTGGAAATCTGCTCACGAGAGTGAATTAGCAGGGCTATAGACCCATAGAGATTCTGTGGATAGGTATTCTATATGTGGGCAGAGTAATTTGAGAAGTCAGGCTTTTGGAAAAGCCAATAAATTTGGTGTAAGAAGCAGAAACGATATTATGAGCTAAACGGCATTCTCAGAGAGAATTCAAGCAATCTAGTTGCTGATCAGGATTTTTATTCTCTAGACATGCCTTGTATACACCAAACAACAATCCCAGCACCCAAATAAAGTATCCATATGCTAGGATTTGGTTTGGTTTTTAAAATATAACCATTTATTATGTAATGGAGTTGATCCAGTTCCCATTGTAGCCAATGGAAAAAACTCCCAGATGACAGGGGTTTGCTTCTGCAGTCTGAATGCAGAAACTTGGCCCAGGGCAGAGCAACCATGTCAGAAGAGGTGAGGGCAAGAGGAGGGTTCTGGATTATACAAATGGGAGCAGTAAAGCTGCTTCACTGAGAGTAATCCTGAGGGGCCTATTGGAAAACTCAGTAAAGGGGAGGTTTATTTGTGTTCAGCTTCCATAAGTGACAATTTGACGTTTACAACTGGATTCTGCAATCAAATGCAGGATTCTTTGGTTGTTCTCTGGTGCTTTAAGCAAAGGAACATTCATAACAATCATATTAGGGCACTTCAGGCTGTGCTTTGTTATGGATACTATTACTTTGGTGGTGGTTGAAGACACTTAGCTTGGCTTTTGCCTCGTTAGTCATCAGAGGCTCACCAATCTCCACAGAACTATAAAGGTGTTATTGCTGTTGTCTTCTTTTCTTTCATACCAAAACGCCCGTATTGTAGAAGCTGATAACAAGCCTTTCACCCATGACTGTATCTAATATAAACATGTCATGTGAAAGTACAAAGGGAGATAGGCAGCTTCACAGCACACTTGGTACTTGATATTTTAACAACATGTTACAGTGGAATAGATTGTAAACACTTTATTTCACAGAAGTATCTTCATCCAATGAAAACTATCACCCTTTACCCAGACAAACACACGCAAACAAGCTCAGCGAAACAAAGATGTCTCTCAGGGTTTTCAGTGATTACTTTGATGTGTTCTGCATTTTGAAAGAAGTGTTTGTACAAAGAAAGACGAAGGCTGGAGAGACGTAACACAGCTACAGGTTTCCGCGGAGCCTTGATGCAGTGCAGTTGCAGGCTGGAAAGAGGAACAAGGTGGTGCCACTGAGGTTTAGATTAAAGACCTCAGGGCTGTTTAGTTTGGCCTGGACTCATTGCCAACATGAATGAATGGATTCTGCTATTTATTTTAACAGTTTCAGCCAAAGACTGTTAATGGCTGCAACATTTCAGTAACATTTCTTTCTCCTTTCAACTTTCTTTCCCATCGTCTCCTCCCACCCACCTCAGTCCTTTCTAAAAGCTCAGATAATGTTCTCTCCATTTACCATTTTATTCCACCAGTGTTATCTTTGCCATGTTCTGTCAGCAGAATACCTCAGCCAAAAGGGTAGTATCACGCATGAGGTCAGATTATAGCAGCTAATGTAAAAGTGGTTGCAACAGAAGTTACTGCATGAAATATTTTTTCAGCTCATAAATACAACTTTTACACTTTTGTCATGTTTGAGTGAGATGTACTTTAAAGGTCAATAGGAAAAGAAAGTTAGTGAGGGCAGTGGAATTTTCTGTACTCCTGTCTTTGGAGTAGAAAGTGCAACACTATAAAGGAGCATTCGGAAAAGTTCCACTCTATTGTGCTTTGGGAACACTGCCATGATCAATTTAAGTAATTCCATCCACAATTTAAAAAGGTGAATTAGGTTACCATGAAGTCTGCACTTTTTCAGTATGAATTAATGCTTACCTCCTCAAATTTTATACCCTGCAGAGAGATTATTTGAGTCAGATAGCAGAAACTATATCAGCTGATTTAGGTGACCAATCACACAATTTAACAGCAACTAACAAACAGTGAATCATCAAAAACATAGCGGAAGCAAATAGCTTACAAAAGTTCACAGGCTGAAATATATGCACATATGTTTTTCATCAAACAATTTTGCATAACAAATTCCTTTTTAAAAGGTAATTCTTTCATGATAATTCTCAAAAAAAAAAGCAAAGGGCTACATTTTTATATAAAATATTCTTTTATAAATAGTTTACTCAGATTTATTAATGAACATTAGGTTTTCCTGCTTCCTTTTAATCTAGAGAATACTCTGCAGAAATCACGCATTCTAGGGCTAATCAATCTACTGTGCAAGGGCCTGGCATACCTAGACCCTGTATACTGGTCTTCAAGAGATGAACAGACTACAATAGTTAATTATATGGTAATTGAATAGAACGTGCATGAGTACGGTTATTACAGTACTTAGTATACATTTTATGTATGCAAGAAAGATTTTAAACGAATGAAAATTAACTAGTGTTTGAATTCATTGTTGTTTTTGGTATCTATAATGTCAGAAACCCTTCTTTGTCATTCAGGATTCACTGGCTTAGTCTAACACTAGAAAATATTGTATTTATTTTCCAGCTGTGGTGCAGCTACAGCAGTGGAAACTGTGGTGTAGATATGGATTTGGAATTTTTACCGCCCTGCTTTGGAGCATGGTGGTAATAACAACTGAGCCCTGTCTATGCTAGTGCTTACATGATTGCTAGCATTAGGACAGCTGCACCACTGATTTCAATGGAGGCTTCTGCTTAAAAACTACCAGTACAACACACCTCAATATTTGGACTCCCATTCCAACACTTTTCAGTTTATATTTCTGTTTTCTGACAATAAAGTGGGATGACTGGCAATTATTACTCACAGCACCTATTTTTCCTACTCACTGTGTCATGGAACTAGTACTTCTATATTTTCTCCTCAGACAGTTGTGTAGGAATAAGAAATGACAAACAGGTTGTAAAAAGACAACACTATCATAAAACGAATACTTCTATTAACAAAGCTCAGTTTTAAATATTAACAGCAAGCTGCTAGCATTGAGCAAAAGAGCAGTTTACATGGTACCACTTTAAATTATATGTCTTCAATATATCTGCTTGTGACTTGAATTTATTAAGACAGTAATTTATGATGACTAAACACCAGTAGCTTATTAATGCCATTGTATGCTGAGGTTTGCACAATTATTATAATAAACGTTTACTCATTTCATGTTAACCGCAGATTAAATGTGTTCCATCAGTAGGTGGGTATGTTGTTACCATGTTACCACTGTCCCGTTCATCTTTAGCGAGATATTTGTGATTCAAAGGGCCAGATCCTCCAGTGATTTTATGGCCCCTTCATGTTGTTCAGGTGGCACAGAGGGGATGTAATCTAGCTGTAAATGCCCAGTTAAGATTCCCCTCATGTAGAGTTTGTGCCTCTGCATCTTCTACCTTTCCCCAGCATAGGAGGGGTCAGAGAAGGGAGAAGGTGAAGTGAAGTGAGTATTGTGGAGCTCCACCTATCCTCCACTAGTTTATTAAGGACTCTGAGTAAAAAACAGAACTTGGATTTGCCTGGCAATAATTTGCATCAGAAGCAAGGCTGAATCTGCATATCAGGGAGCCAGTTCTAGCTTCCTGGCTCTTCCCTCAATACTCTAAGCTAGGGCAGAATTTTGTCTAAAGTGGCTGTTGATGCAGTCTTATTATAACCTCTCCCACTTTATTAATACAATCACTACACAACAGGTTCATGCTCTGCTACTGATTATTATTCACACTAAATTTGCACACCAACATCTGATTTTATAGATTTGCTTCAGTCCTCTGGGAGAGCAGAAGTGGATGGAAAAAACGTTTGCTCTAGGCTAAATTCTATTGAGTTTAAATAACATCTTACTCCAAGAGTGGAATGAAGTACTACTTAGTGTAAGTAAAGGTATTGGAATCTGGTCCTATACCATTTTGCATAAATAATGTAATCAGTATATAGTGCTTGGTCTGTATTGTGGTATTCTTTTGCAAGAATATAAAGGATGGAGCCCAGAATGAAGTCTGTGAGATCTGAGGACAAAATATTGTCAGTTGAGGGGATCTGGCTGCCAAGTGAATTCCCAAAAGAGATTACTAGATGAATCCAGTCTCACTACCTATAGGAAATACTGCAAAATCTTCTTTGATAAAGCTTTTCCACTATCAACAGCACATTCACAATGTCAAACAACCCAGAGCTTTTTATTACCTGAAAAGACAGAGAAGACAGAGACTTCAGGAAATTCACTTGGTACTTCACTATTTCCAATCTATTTTACATGGAAGGCACTCAGATACTATGGTGATGGGGCACCACTACAGAACCCTGAAAGATAGATATAGTGGGGGAAATGGAGAAGAGAGGGAAAGATATTGGGAAACCCAGCACCAACTGGACAACAGGGCAAAAGTAACAGGATGAGGAGACCCAGAAAATAACAATCTGGGGTGAATTCCACGTTCCACTGAAATCAATGGCAAAACTCGCATTGACTTCCATGGGGCCAGGATTGGTGCTTGGAGTAAATAATAATATCAAATTTACTTCCATTGAAGACAATGACAAAAGTCCCTTTGACTTCAGTCAAATCAGGAAAAGGCCCTAGATGTGTATGTTTAATTAACATTTAAATCATATGTAAGATTTTTCTGTAAATTATTTTATTTTGTTCAGGGTGCACACATTTTAATTTCTGATTTAAAATTCCTTCTAGCATTTTAGAATTTTTTTTAAAAGAGGTTGTGTCATTGGGGGGAGGGGGACTTTAATTTTGTTGACTGTGTTGTTCAAATCAAACCAAAATAATTTTAAAGCCATGTTCTTATTGTCATAGTGTAGTGCTTCCATTGAAATATGTGATTGACTGTTGTAATATGTGTTCGCTGACAACTAGCAGATTGTTTGGGGTACTACATTCTTGTAAACATTTTTCAGCTGTCTGTCCTGTGAATCAATTGCTGTGTACCACTGATTAATTGAGCCATTATTCCTGCCAAGTGTTATAGCAAATTTCTCATTCCTGAGTAAGATCCATTCTCTGTTCTCACACCTCAGTATCGTCAGCTATGTGCCAACTTTTGGAAGAAACCTTGATTTGTCATTTCAAATATTTTAGGTTTCACAAACCATTGGGTTTTATTTGTGACTCAAGCTCTGCAGAGGTACTGGTTTTCACAAATTCTGATATTCTCCCAGGAATCATTATTGTAATCCAGGGTAAAATGTTGCCATTTTCATGTGAACAAGTTTGGCTCTGTGTATGCATCAGGACAGCAAAAAAGGTAGGGAGAAAGGAAGGGGCAAATTTTCATAATTTTTTACTCCAGATAAGTGCTGCCATTTATACACAGAATACATAGTATGAAATACCATTTAAAAGATTTTTTTCACTAAATTGTTACATAAAAATTCATAATGTTTGCTCTTCATATGGCCTCATCTCTGTGTGAGAGAGTGAGAGGAGAGGAGGAGTCCTCCTTCTCCTCCTCTCTCTGCACATAATGCTAGTTGTTTCTGGTGCTTTTGCAATAAAATAAGCCTATAGCAATTCTCCTCATCTGTGATAATGGGAAGGCAGTGAAATTACACTGGTACAGCAGATGTAAGAGCAGAACTGGGCCTCATGGTTTCTTTCACCATGAGGGTGCAGGAGTTTGGCATTTGTCAGACAGCAATGGCTGATGTAGTGTAGTTAGAGACTTTTTACATCATGTCCCTTATCTTGCTCTCCTTACTCAGTTGAATTCCCACTGATTCGACTAAAAGTTTTGTCTCAGGTCTTGTCTACACAGTAGCACTTTCATGTACATACTACCTACAGTAACAGCAGGGGATCTCCTGTTGGCACATGTAATCCATCTCTCCAAGAGGCAGTAGCTAGGTCAAGGAAGAATTTGTCTGTCGACCTGGCACTGTCTACACTGGCAGTTAGGTCGGTTTAACTACGCTGCTCAAAGGTGTGGATTTTTTTTTCGACCTAACTTTTTAGTGTAGACCAGGCCTCAGTGTTAGTGCTTTTAAGTCTACAGACCAGATCCTCAGCAGCTGTTCATTACTTTAGTAGAGCTAATCTGACTTACACCAGATGAGGTCCTGGCCCTCTACATTTTAGTTTCCTATGTTGTACTCTCAAGCACTTTTTAAACAATATCCCCAACATTTTTAGTGCAATTATGTTATTTAACTTCATGGAAACTAAATTCTAAAGCTTTTTGATTAGTAAATAGCATAGGTATAATAATTGAACTACCTAGCTGTTACCTTCTCTGATATGATATAGCTGATAGAACAGAGAAATATAGTGATTGGCAGCAAATTTGCTGTATTTTCCAAATATTTAACATTTTATTAAAATACGTAGGGCCTTGATGAGCTCCATGTAGGTGGACCTGTGAAGGCATGTAAAACTGAGTTAGTGAGGCTCAGTGTCAGTCTAGGCAGGGTCTGTATGCATTGACCTAATTAAAGGATTAGGGCCTTTTATGGGAAAGCACAAGATTACTAAATCATTGTAGCACATTCATTCTCCAAATAACTAGTCAAGAAGTAAGCAAAAACAAAAACAGCAACATAAATAAGGGGTTTTTGCTATTAGTCAATTGTGCACAGTGGATATCTCTATAACAACATTTATAATCGTATCCCAACCTTCACTTGCCCTATATTATTATATTGTTCCAAGACACAAAGTGGATTGTTCAGATAGGTGTCATGCTGTTCTCAAGTGGAAAATATAAAGTCAAAATCCATTGTTAAAGTCTGGCGTCTATATGGCTTTATGATACACTAAAGGTGTGTAAGGTAGTCAGGTATGAATTCTGTGGCTTGGCAACATTAATTTGTGTGAATGTTATCATAAGTATACCCTGTACAGGAAACACTCATTCTGAACAGACTATCAGCAGCACTTCACCAGGAAAGAAAGTGAAATAAGCACAGAAAATTATCCCTTGTCAACTCAAGAATCAAGTCAATGAGCTGTTGTTGCAGCCAAGACAATAAATTAGCATGCTTAAAAGCTTCATTCCTCATTTTAATTAGCTTAATCTTTTAACTAGGTTATGCAACTTTAAGTCCACCCAGATGCCATTTAGACTAGAGATAAACATTAAGCTTTTATTTTTAATTAGAGATTTGTGCACTGAATGCAAGGGTGACATTTTGAACATACACGTTAATAATGGAAGCTTCCCTCTTGGGACCTAATCCCCAACCTCTCACAGCCAATGGGAATCTCTGAATTGGCTTCCGTAGGTTTTGAATTAGACCCATGGTTTGCCTTTTGACTTAGAGAAATCATTTTGATAGAGGTGACGATGATATGAAACTCAAAGGATTCAGACATTATCATGCATGCTGCAGATTGGACACAGTGGAGTGTCTACGAAATAATGTTGACTCGGTCTCTCCCCAGAGGCTCTCCACAGAACTGCACTGCTATGGGCTCCCAACTCATAAGCAGCTCAGATGCCATAATGAAGACTGATAGAAAAATAAAGTGTTGAGGATGCTGAAATGTAATTTTTTTTTTAAAGAAAGAGTAATTGAAACATGAACAAGGCCTTCCAAGAATCCCTCCATGTCTGGGGGCCCTTTATTAAAGTGGTGGCAGTAGCCAAAAACTTTGAGCATCTTATGCACACAGGTTATCCCAAAGGGCTGAAACCAGGAGCACCTTTAGACAGTGAGGCTCATACCGGCCAACATATCCAATCTGATCTTAATCTACCACTGGAAATAACATCAAAACTCTGCCACAGGCACAAATTTAGGCCACAATTCTGCAATCGGATTAGTGAGTTAAGTGACTTCAGTGAGGCTCTGTGTGGAAAACAGGGTCTGCCTATATGGATGAGATCACAAGGTCAGGGATTTAGAGTGCTTGCACCTGGGCCAGATATTTTGGAGGCACCTTTGCTGTTCACCAATCAGTAGAGATGATTGCCTCTTAGTTCATACTCTTGGGTTTTTTCTGTTCACAAAGTGTGCTAAGGTTATTCAAAACAATAAGGAAAATAAAATTAAAAGGACAAAACAGATGAGGTGAGATTAAAGAATATAACCTACGTACTCTAGAAACAGAAAAGACTGATTAGAGGAATGATCACAGCCTTTAAATACTTTCAAGTTAATATAATGGAGAAATGGAATTATTTACCATCTCAAAAGACACTCATACAATGGCTAAAGTTAAAGGGATAAGTGCCAAATTGAAAAATCACATTTCTGTCTGAAAATTTAGTACCTGCCATTGTTAGTTTCTCCCTTGCAGAAAAGACACTCATGAAAATCAATAAGGGAGCAGAAAAAATCCTTTGATTGATTGTTTGATTTTTTTAAATTTCAGTACTTACTATTTAATAGGTGAGCTATCAGAAACTGGAAGTTTTTAAATTAGTCAATGTCAAAGAATTCAATTGGTGAGTGAAAGTAAAAGTCAATGATGTTTCCTTAATGAAGGACAAGTTTAGGCTAGATATCAGAACAATAAGAATAGTTGAGTCCAGATGTGTTGCCAAGAGATGTAGGTGGTCAACGTCTTATCACAGCACTTATTCAGGCATGAAGCATATGGGACATTAGTGAAAATGCTGCAGTGTGTGCCTGAATTGTGTTGTAAAATGCACAGCGGACCAGATCCTCTGTTCAGTAGATCTATGCCAACATATATTAGCTGAGATTTTGGCCTTATAACCCAAGTTATATGAAGTAAAACTTGACTCCATTAAGCTCCGATCATATGTAATGTTCATAAGTCTTACAATCAACTTCAATTTACAACCTACTTCTATTTCTACATTCTTTACAAAACCAGTCTTTGTTTGCTAATCCTAGGAGAGGGCCAGAAGACAGCATAGTCAGTCAGGGTATGGTCAGGATGTGGTATTTAAACAGTTGATGCTGATTTACAATATCTACAGATTTGCTGATTCCATGTATTCTTTCTGCTTTCACTTGCTACCTGCCTACCAAAAACAAATGTATTTTCTGCATTGGTAGTAGGGGGCAGGCGGGGAGTAGGGAGCAGGCGGGGAAGACTAAACTGAAAATTGACACCTTTCTAAATTTGGGACTAATTCTGTTGCACTACATTTCATAGTATGTTTCAGTGAAAATACCTAAGCAAAAGGATCTACTATACCAATAATTAAAATCCTTATGAACTAGTGCCAGATTTTTCAAACTATTTAGGCAGTTAAATCCCATTAACTTCAAAAAAGAGTCAGGCACCTACATACCTTTCTGAGTCTGGGCCTAGGATACTAGCTACCACTTTATGAATAACATGGTCCCTTTAGATTTTGTATGTGTAATTCGATCTAACATGTCAAAAGAAGCAGCCCAGAGAAATCATGTTCAAACGACCTTGTCATAAATATAAAGGGAAAGGTAAACCCCTTTGAAATCCCTCCTGGCCAGGGGAAAGCTCCTCTCACCTGTAAAGGGTTAAGAAGCTAAAGGTAACCTCGCTGGCACCTGACCAAAATGACCAATGAGGAGACAAGATACTTTCAAAAGCTGGGAGGAGGGAGAGAAACAAAGGGTCTGTGTCTGTCTGTATGCTGGTCTTTGCCAGGGACAGAACAGGAATGGAGTCTTAGAACTTTTAGTAAGTAATCTAGCTAGGCATGTGTTAGATTATGATTTCTTTAAATGGCTGAGAAAAGAATTGTGCTGAATAGAATAACTATTTGTGTCTGTGCATCTTTTTTGTAACTTAAGGTTTTGCCTAGAGGGGTTCTCTATGTTTTTGAATCTAATTACCCTGTAAGATATCTACCATCCTGATTTTACAGGGGGGATTTCTTTATTTCTATTTACTTCTATTTTTTATTAAAAGTCTTCTTGTAAAAACTGAATGCTTTTTCCTTGTTCTCAGATCCAAGGGTTTGGGTCTGTGGTCACCTATGCAAATTGGTGAGGCTTTTTATCCAACATTTCCCAGGAAAGGGGGGGTGCAAGTGTTGGGAGGATTGTTCATTGCCCTTAAGATCCAAGGGTCTGGGTCTGTAGTCACCTAGGCAAATTGGTGAGGCTTTTTACCAAACCTTGTCCAGGAAGTGGGGTGCAAGGTTTTGGGAAGTATTTTGGGGGGAAGGACGCGTCCAAACAGCTCTTCCCCAGTAACCAGTATTAGTTTGGTGGTGGTAGCGGCCATTCCAAGGATAACGGGTGTAATATTTTGTACCTTGGGGAAGTTTTGACCTAAGCTGGTAAAGATAAGCTTAGGAGGTTTTTCATGCAGGTCCCCACATCTGTACCCTAGAGTTCAGAGTGGGGGAGGAACCTTGACAGACCTGTATTGCAGAACTCATCATTTGTACTATTTCTTTATCTATAAGGCCCCATCCCACACCTGCTGTATGCTTTTAATTTATGTTCACCCAATACCCCATTAACACCTCATTCTGCTGCACACCTGCAGAAGCTTTACTCTTTGCTCGCCTGCATTGTAGCTTTTGGTACAACTTTACTTTTCCACAGCACCTTTTGTCTGAGGATCTAAAGACTCGCTGCTGCACCTCTACTACACAGCTTGGTCAGTGGTGCATCACTCTCTACAATAATTCGCTATGAAAAATGGAGCAGGAGAAAGAGTTTGGATTGTTTGCAATAAACCTAACTGGTTTTCTCTAATCATTTCTTGGTGAACAAAGCAAATCCCCTCAAAAAGTTTTCATTCCTTGACCCATGGTGGGGTGTGTGCGTGCATCTACTCACTTAGGCACACAGGTCATCCCATCAATTCTGTGACACAATAGTGCTATACACTGTAGCGTCATTCATGTGGTCCTTCATGTTAAGTTACTAGCTAGAATGATGTACAATGAACAATGCAGAAAAGCACTGGGCAAAAAAAATCACTAAGAGTCTGAAACTTGAGTCCTAGAAAATGTGTTCTAATGCTGTATCCATCCTTTTCTATCACTTTTTTGTAAAGTTTCTATTATCCTGGTGAAAGACGGTTTCTCTGATCTCACAATGATTAATGTCCCTCCTCTTGAAGCATGTTGCTAACTACTATTATGTATACATCTAACACTGGGTCTGCCTGTCTGAATTTCTTCTGACACTGCTGTTCTGCCAATACCCTTTCCAGTGCGTAGTTCATACACTGGGAAATGAGTGGGTAGAAAAAGCACTCAAATGAAAGATAAAGCTAAGTGAGAATATCTGTTGAATTGAGACGGGATCTGCTTCAGACAGCGCTATTGGAATTTGCCTCCTGTAGAGCTGTGTTAGTGTTTCAACTTGAACAGACGATTGCCACATTGCTATCAGAATTGGGGTTTTGCTTTAATCTACAACTGATGTAATTCTTCATATCCCAGTCTGAGTTCAAAGCTGCCAGAGAAACAAAATAGATCTTTGAGTCCTAATTTTCAGTGACTTTAGAATGCAGATTTTGATTTTTGATGGAGACAGGTGGCAAGCAGAAATTTAAATGAGTGAAAGGTTCAGAGAATTCAATTAAAATGAAATTATATCCATGGATGCTGTTCTTTTTGTACATTGACATGGCTGTCATGATATGGAGGCTATTCTCAAGGGTCCACTCAATGATATATACTTTACAATGTTACAAGTGATTACAGGAGAACCTCAAAGAGTCCAGAGGTTCAGGTCAATTAGGCATCCAATGCTTATCCAAACTATCTGAACTTAAATCTGCCTCAAAACTGCATGGGAGATAGACTTTTTCATGTGAGTGCCAATACTGCCCCTCACAGCCTGGCCCAGGTTCTCTTCTGGACAGTCACAAATTTGTCATAAGTGGATCCCAAGTCCCCTCATGCTTCCAAGACCTCTTGAGTCTGACTAGTGACTGGTCATGCTTCCTGTCTCTGCATCTCTTAGTCACACTCCCAGGTGCAGACCTGGTGTAGTAGACCTCCCAACATGGACACCTTAGATCCCTGGAACAGCACCTCAGCCCTCCTGAGTCCCCAGTTGCTTAGATATGTTCACCCAGAGTCCACCGGGCTGTAGGAGTAATGGCTTGAAGTTACACCCCTCAGGAAAATGTGGCAGGAAGGCAAGGAACACAAAGGATTTTTTTTAAACAAAGACACTTTACTCTTTACAAAGCACACTAGAGAGCTACAGATCCTTGAAAAACAACAAAATCCTGACTTCACCCTCTTTAGCCTGGGGTTGGTCAGGATCCATAGGCTTGGCAGCCCTTCCAGCTTTCTCTGACCCTTCTTTGCGCCCATTTGGGTATTCCTGGGGGAATTCCAGGTTCCTCCACCCCACCCCTATGCTTGTAGGGAGTCATTCAAAGTCAATCGTCCTACTGGCATAAAATCCATTTTGCCAGCTGGGGAGAGTTGATGGGCCTTGATGGCTCCCTCTCCAAAGTGTCCTCCACCACAGCATGAGTGGGACCAGGTCTAGATGAGATTGGCCTGTTAGAGCCAGCCTGGTTTTCAATATAAACTGGGGGCTTATCTACACAGTGCCACAAAGTGCACTAGATGTGCGATTGGTGTGTGATCGGTAAAGCGCTCTAATATGTTGCACTTCAACCGCCCAGTGTAGACCCTGCTAGCATACTTAAGACAACTAGTTCACGGTAATGTTTCCTGTTTCAGGTTACTATCAAAAATGGTGTTTGCAAAACAGAGTCAATATGAGGGTTTTAAAAATGAGCTGGAAATAGTTTTGGATACTACACCTGCTTGAAGAAAAGGAGTACTTGTGGCACCTTAGAGACTAACCAATTTATTTGAGCATAAGCTTTCGTGAGCTACAGCTCACTTCATTGGATGCATCCGATGAAGTGAGCTGTAGCTCACTAAAGCTTATGCTCAAATAAATTGGTTAGTCTCTAAGGTGCCACAAGTACTCCTTTTCTTTTTGCGAATACAGACTAACACAGCTGTTACTCTGACACCTGCTTGAGTCTCTTTGCCAGTTTTTGTGGATTTCCAATCACAGTGTCCTGTCAAATAGTTTTCTCTTCTCTTCTCTGTTCTTTTGTGAAAGATCCACAAACAGCGGAAACAATGACACTGACTTTACATAAAATGCTGTCAAATGCATAAAGTAAGGGGAAAGAAAATCTAATGTTTCTCCTGTAATCTCTTACCATAATCTGTTGGGAAAACATTATCAGTTAACAGTATCACTTTATGAAAATGTCTAGAAAGGAAAGAAGGGAAGAATGGACACAAAAATAGCAATGGGAGAAAGAAAAGGCCAGAGTAGAGAGAGGAATATAGAGAGTCTTTAAGGATTAGAGTTGCCATTGGATCTGGGTCCCCCAAAGCATCCCCTTAGTGTAACAGAGTACCAGAACATATTAAAGTATCTCAGGCTTCTATAAATCAATTAGATCATAAGACTCATTTCCCCCTTCCCTTTTTCCCTCCCTTTTAAATCTTCCATCAGTCTTGCAAAATCTGTTCTGATTCATTTACATTTTGAATGAGGTAGTTCAACTGGTCTTGGCAAATACTTGAAGTCTTCCAAGACTTAAAAAAAACAACTAGTGATTGGATTTGCATATGAATTGAACTGTCCTTGATTCTTAACACTTCCAAAAAGTCAAAAGATACTCAGCATGGCCTTCAGAAGTCAATGGGCCAAATCCTGAAGCTTTTTCTCAGGCAAAATGCCTATTGATTCAAATGAGAGTTTTGCTTCAACACAGAACATCAAGATTTAGCCCATTTTTTGCAATAATGGGATGCAAAAAGGACAGTAATTTGACCATGTCCAGCAATGAGGAAGATATAGCCCTTGGCTAGATGCTACTGAAAGAACAAAAATTAAACTTACATCACTAGAAAAGACTATTATAAAAAGCTACCTGCAAGTTGAGCTATAACTTTTCAGTCAATACTTATCCTTTACATGAAAACTGATATTTTACATCAGACAGTTGGTCCATCTAATCCAATATTTTACCTTCAGCAGTACTTTATGCTTGATGCATCAGAAGAAGATTCAAGAAACTGGGATATGATGCTCTGTGAGCATACATTACTTAAATAATCTTTTCACTTAGAAAATACATAGTAATGTTTGTTATATTTTGGTCAGCATTTATTCTTCAAAGGTTAGCTTACAACACATAGGGTTTGATCACATATGCAATTCTATTTTGTGCATGCAATTATTGTGATTGTCCCTGTATTTCATGTGTTTCTATTCTCAAATGGTTAGCTATGCACTGAACATGCAATCAGTTATTGCAAGTTCAAATCTGTCATTCAATTATGCATTTTTCCCAATTCACAGAAATTTTTCTCTATGTTCGGATTCAATTTGACCCATACCCCCCACCCTCCCGCCCCTCCAATTTTTTGGAACTGCCTAAGGATCATAAAATCAGTTATTCACCCAGTTCTAGCCAGGAACTCTTGGATTTATTCCTACCTCAACCACAAATTCGCTGTGTGATTTTGGCCATGTCACTCAACATTTTGCATCTCTATTCCCCTTCCCCCATGAGTAAAATGGGGATAGCAATACTTACATACCTGTTTTATATGGGTGAGAGCAAAGTTTAATCCACTTAAGTTATCGAAGTGCTTTGAGATCCTCAAAAGATATCCATATTAGTTACTGATAGGACTATTAGTATTTAATTGAGGATCCTGATGTATATTTTACCCTGTGCTCTGGACATGGGAAGTTTTAAGCAGCAGAAGAGCCCACCATAGAGACCACAGTATCAGAGGAGAGAAAAGTAGAAGAGGAGGGGAGAGGGACTTACATAAACTGATTTGGATGTAGTTTGGCATAGCAGATAGGCAAACATTTGAGCAAGTTCTTATTTTGCTTGAACCAATCTCCAAAATGGAAATAAAATGGAGCTGTTTGCATTTATTGTAATGACCCTGCAGAACTCTCTTTGGAAGTGTTCATAAATACTGTAACAAACTTTAATAACTGTAAATCTCATGATGTGTCTACCAAATGCCTGTTTGATATTTTTATATCCCCTCATGCCATTATTCATATGGTTCTGTTATTAGATATGGGAATATGTTTGCATTGAGTAACACACAGCACATGGCATTTTACATTGAAATAAAGTACTTACTACCACTCAAAAACAACTTTTTAAAAATTGTTTCCTTGAAAGCATCCTGCAGTTTTCTACTCTCCCCCTTCTGAAGAAGCAATTTCTCCTTCCCCTGCCTGCAGGAAGCTGTTCTGTCTCTGACTTTTCTTTCAGACTATTGCGCTGGTTCCTTGTGATAAGGTTGGTATCAAGCTAATAAGTTTTTTCCAGAACTTCCCTAGAAACTGTCAAGGCAAAGCTAAATGTATGAATGGTGGGACTTTCTGGAGTCTCATTTAGCTAAATGGCCTTTCTTTCACTCTATCACTCTTTGATAGTTACTTCCCCCATTTTCTTCTCTCACACATTAATACAAAATGGAACCTCCAGGAATTATCCAGGAAAGGGCTTTATGTAATTAAAAAAAAATACTGCCGCCTTAGTTTTTAATGTCAGACTGGTCTCAAAAGCTCAAAGCTTCCTCCCAAAATGTTATGAGCCATATTATTTCTGAACTGAAAGTTTTATATAATTAATACACATACTATTTTGTTGTGAAGCACTTATGGTTACACACGTCACACACCTGAGAGAAACACACAAAAGCAAGCTGCCTAAAATTAAGCTACATAAGGGTACACACCCTGTACTCCTTCATCCCAGACACAACTTACCATTAGCAGAACTACTGCACACCACAGAATGTGTACCACAATCTTAGCTCGATTGAACCTTTCAATCCGGCCTTCTACACACCCTCCTTTACCAAATTACCCTCTCCCTCAAATGCTTCAATGGGAGCATTTGGTATAGTAATATGTAGCATTCTAAATATGTTCAGACATCTGTATCAAATTGACCCTCTTATTCTTTTGATGTTCACTCATTCCAGGTTAAGACGAAACATATTGTTAACATCACCAAATAAATCTAATCCATTTAGCCACACGTTTTGTTTGATTGGTTTTCTTTGTATTGCTCTGTGAACCAAGAAAGGTACATTACGTAAATCAGCAAGCCTTTGGAATCGGAGGAGGGGAGCGGGGGGAGGGGAAGGATGGGAGAAAGAGAGTATGAGTGAGACAGCAGAGACACATAGACATGGAGCCTTGTTAGAGTTAAAAAAAAAAATCCGGTGGAGGAAACGTCCCTAGAACAGCTGCCTGGTATGGTGTCATGGCAGGATGTTGCACTGCCATCTGGGAGAGTTCAAATAATCTTTGAATCCCAGGCCCTCCACGATGCACGAGGCTAGCTGGGAGAATTATGCATTTTGTTTCTTGTGAGGAAGAGGAGGTACTGTCGGTCTGAGGCTTTAAGCATTCCCTGCTGGCTGATCAGCATCTGACAGAACAGTTTTCTTAACCGCTAGCTAAAGATAAGACCAAAACGACAGACTGAGCAAGGAGCAGGGAGAATGAGCTGGTTGAAATAAAGAGGCGATCTGGAAGTAGCATTTATTCAGTCAGAGAAGGAAAGACCTAAGGCATAAAGGCCCAGATGATTAAAGGTATTCAGATGTTGCTCCACTCAGCTTTGCAAGGCCTAAGTGATTTAGACGGTTATATTCTATTTTCAAAAGTGACTTAGGTGCCTAGGGCTAGATCCACAAAGGGGACTTAGACTCCATAACTTTCAGCATCATGCCTCCCAGTGGAATCTTCAGCCCTGAGCTAGAGGCCCAGGTTCCCCATCAGCTATGTGCCTAAGAACAGAATTCAGAGAGCCAGCAAGCTGAGTGAGGGCATGCCTAAGGAGAGGAGTGGGGTCAAAGCCTTGCCCTTCAAAGGGAGTGATTCCCGTCTGTGAACCCTCACCTGAAGTTAAGCGCCTCAGCCAGGACAGCACTTTTTCACAAGAAATTGAAGAGAAGGGGCAGGTACCTTTACATCCAATAGCTCAGGAGTTAGACCATTACCAGGGAGATGGGAGAGCTGGGTTCAAATCCCCGCTCTGTTTGATTTGGAGCAGGGACATGAACCCACATCTCGTACGTGAGTCCTCTAACACTAGACTATGGGGTATTCTGGGTGGAACTGTCTCAATCTCTCTAGATGAAGTTGTTTCACTTTACATGAGCTAGAAAGAGAGTGAGAATAACTCTGTAGTCTAGAAATGAGGGTCTCCCAAACTAGTACACAAGTTCCAGTCCTTGAGCCGAGGTCCTGATTTTTAACTGTTGTGACATGAATGCAAAATAAGGGCCTAAATTATATGCCTAATTGGGAACATAGGAACTGCTATACTGGATCAAACCCAAGATCCATCTAGTTCAGTAATCTGCCTCTGACAGTGGCCAGCAACAGGTGCTTTAGAAGGTGTACGAATCCAGCAGTAGGCAGATGTGGGATAATCTACCACCCTTCTTAGGTTTCATCTTGATCGCTAATAGTTAGAGACTGGCTTCAATCTTGAAGTTTTAATATCCCTTCCACAAAAATGTTTATTATCATGACTCTGGATATTCTTGCCCCCTTTTTGAATCATGTTTAGTTATTGGCCTCTTTCAGTGGCTGCGAGTTCCACAGTCTAATTATGTTGTGTGAAAAAATGATTTCCTTTGTATCTGTTTTGAATTGCCTGCCTTTTAATTTCACAGAATGTCTCCTTGTTCTGATGTTATCAGACAGGGAGAACATATTATCATGTCCCCTCTTATTCATCTCCTTTCTATGATAAATCACTGCGATTGTTTGTGTAAACCAAGTAATTTCAGGTTCAAGTGTAGTAATTTGCATGCACATTTACCCAATTTGTGCATGCAGTCACAGTACTTGCATGCAAATTAAGCACACAATTATGTTTAAAATTCAGTTCCTCAGAGCAAGCTTATCATACCCTTACTCAAAGTAAAAGTAGTGTATTACTCCTCAGAGAGTCCCACTGAAATCCATAGGGCTACTTGAGCAGTAAGACACTTCTTACTTCAGGGAGAATGAGATATAAAATTATTTTGAAATTATGAAAGTAAAATAAAAAGGTTTTATTTATTTAGTTATCTAAGGTCTTATATTTCCAGACAAAATAGTTCTAGTAGTTAATGTGAAAATTCAAATGCAGTTTATTTGGTTTATCAAAGTTACTATAGTCAAATATTTGAGGAAAAAAGATTTGAATCAAAGAAAGAAATAGTGGAAGCAGCATTATTTTGTCTTCTCCCTACTGTTTTATACTACAATCATAGATTTGCTGTGTTCTGCTGTATCAGTGTTACACAGTAACTGGACATTAGCATGAGAGTGCAATTTATCTATAACCCAGACCAGCAGGACTGCAACACGTCATGAGGAAAAAAAATAAAAAATCACAACACACAAAAAGAAATTGAATAACTTAAAAAAAAACTAGAGTTTTTTTGCAAATTTATTTCAGCAGTGTTAGGAATTGTGAGACTCAGTGCTACAATTACGGAAGCTAACTGTGTTGCTGGGTGGCTGGAGAAGGACATTAAAAGAAAGTATGCTACTGGGTTTTTTTCCCCCATTAATATTTTGTATCAAGGGAAGCTGATACTTCAGTGACTGATGGGATTTCTTAGCTGTATCTAAGAGCTACTCTACACTACCACGCTACATTGGTGCAGCTGCAACGCTGTAGCACATCTAGTGAAGACAGTTATGCCAATAGGAGAGTGGCATAATTACTCCACCTCAATGAGAGGTGGAAGCTATGTCAGCGGGAGAGTACCTCCCATCAACACAGCATGATGTAGACACTGCTTGAAGTTCAAGTAACTTATGTCACTGAGGGAGGTGGCTTTTTCGCACCCCTGAGAGACGTAAGTTACATTGACTTAAGTAGTAGTGTAAGACAAATAGTAACTGAAAGGAACACAGCATAACACTGATTTCATTGCATTTGTTTCTATGCTTCATGCAGACGGGGGCAGAAATCATCCCTTACAGCAAGTTGTAAATGATGCTGGAATGATTCCATGTACGCAGGAGCTTTTACAATTTAAAGTAGACTTTTTTAAAATAAAAAATGTTAAGGAGGAACAGTAAGCTTGTGTAGGTGTTATTCTTAAATGCTTTGCATGTCTAGGGTGAGGGGGTGGATTTAATTTTCAGTACTGTGTACTTACAGCAGAGACATCTATCTTATCTTTAATTAACAAAAAAATTTTTTTTCATTTGAAAGTGTCTGTAGCAAGTAGGTTTCAGAGTAACAGCCGTGTTAGTCTGTATTCGCAAAAAGAAAAGGACTACTTGTGGCACCTTAGAGACTAACCAATTTATTTGAGCATAAGCTTTCGTGAGCTACAGCCGGCTGTAGCTCACGAAAGCTTATGCTCAAATAAATTGGTTAGTCTCTAAGGTGCCACAAGTACTCCTTTTCTTGTAGCAAGTAGGAACATGCCCCAGGGCCACATGGTCACTGTCTTGATCTGTTTTATTTTCATTCCAATGCGCTGACAGCAAAGATATTTTAACTAAAAATTAGTAAAGAAGAAAGCAAGAAATAGAAGAAAAATATGTTTTTGAGCATTTGAGTGTCTGGGCATGGATTTTATTTTACTACACTAAGTCAACTTCATTTGCGATAGCACAGTATACAACCAAGCCACTGGTACTCCACAACAAACACCTACACGATTGTCATTTCAAAGTTTTGCTCCCTTTGTGTGTGTTCTCCAATTATATATCCATTGAGCTTCATCTTGCCAATCCCATGGCAGCACTCCATAAACTGACCTCCCACTGGAAACTTACCATGAAAGTACACGAAGTAAAGCAGTGCCTCACAAAAGCTAATCTGCATATAAAAGGACACATTAATATTTCAATATGCATTTTACTGGTACTGAGGCTGGTTTAATGTGGGACCCTCATTCATCTCATAATATTCAAAATAGTGGGCTCTTCAAAGTATGCATCTCTTTGGATAAACATCTACAAGTGCGGATGTTTATCAGTAGTATCCAAATTTAGGGAAACTTCCACCAGGAGCAACGGTTCTCCATTCCTACACAACACTTCTTTTCCCCAGAAGGCTCTGTGACAGAACCTCCTGTTCCCCCAATGCCAATAATCTCAGTCCCCACCCCAACATACACAATGTATGATCTCATTTGGGAGGGACAGCCAGTGACTTGTTACCCCTATGTTGCAACCTTGGTAATGGCAGCACAAAGTCTGCCATTCACACCATGTTTTGGATGTATATTTTTCCCCTCCCTCTCACAGAGACCGGAGAAAACAAATGGCAGTATTCTCTGCCAATCTGGAAGCCTGAATAAATATCAGGGAACTTGATCTGTTTCAAATGCAGCTTGAAATTGGTATGATAAATATACCAAGAGAGGCTGCATTAAATATTTTGCCATCTGGGAAAAAACAATGTATCTAAGCCTTGAGGAAATGTCTATCAAGTTAAAACTGATTTACAAGACACTAGATTTTTCCCCCTGAAGTTTTGCAAATTTAAAGTGAGTAAGATGAGTATCATTTTGTTTTCTGACAGATATCATACAGCTGTATTCAGAGACCCCTACTCCCCACTCCCAGAAAAGACAAACAAACCCCCCCATGCATACAGTTCTTCAACATCCAAGCTATTTGCTATTAGCTCTTAGTAGGCCATTAGAATGAAACAATTACAAACGCGAAAGAAGGTTTGACATTCTATCTGCAGAGTGTGGTGGTATTACACACATACACACCAGCCAGTACAGGATAATTGCACTGCAGTGTGCGGTGGTATTACATACAAACACACCCATATCACAGGGTAATTTATTAATAAGGGCACCTCAAAAGTGCAATACCATACTTCAAAAGGTTCAAGCTTCACCACTTTCCCTGCCCCAGACTCTTCATCAGTCTCAGTCATCTTTCAGATTGGAAGGCTCTTGGGTTTACTGCCAGAGTCCCCTCCTAGAGACCAAACAAAGCAAAGCAATAACACAAAAAAATCTGCCCATGCTGGGCTTAATAAAAGCCTCACATCCCTCCCATGCTTCTTCCCCAGCTCCCTGCCCCTTGTACAGGACAGTAGTCACAGGGGCACTCCCCAGGCCTTCCTCTTGCTCCCAAGTCTCTGAATCTCATGACCCAGCCCTCTCAGCTTCTGGCCTATCTACCTAGTCCCAGGGAACGCCTGCAACTTCTTCAACTTCTCTTTCACACCCTTGTCTCCTTTTTCTTCAGCTCTTATAGGGAACAATTGTCCCCTGCTCAGCTGGATCTGATTAATGAACAGGGCTGGCTGGATCTTGGCGCCTGGCACTTAAAGGGGCATTCCACCCTTTTATAAAATTCAAAATTCATTATCCTACATAGCAGCTGCATCCAAGCTTTAGCCAACTGAGGGACACATTAGCAATGTGCAGGGAAACCTGAAAACTATCCTTAATTTGCACAGAATGTATCAACCATCTTTGTCTTCAAAACAAAGAAGTAGATAGCAGACACTATGAGCCACATAGCAAAGCTAAAAGTCTTTTTAACCTTCTCCCTTCTTTATTTTTCTACAGTATATATTTTTTTATTCTTTAGTTGCTATTGTGTCCTGGGATCATATACTGTAAGTACAACCCCAAGCAAGTCATTCTTGTGTATAAAGCTGGGCTATTAAACCCTGGCTTTTCTTAGGTGTCATCAGATAGGTATATACCTTGTAGGTACTGACCTATTGGTGCCCACTGGCAAAGGGTTCACGATTCTTTACAAGCAACTCCTGTCTCAGACCTGACAAATCCACTATACCTAACACACTGCTTTTGTAGTATTTATACCTAAAGTGGAACATATGAGGTATCTGCTGAAAGCTGGTAACTTATTGATATTCATAATCATTACGAGATGTGTATATGGGTAGTATTTAAGGAATAATGTAACCATATTGAAAATTATACTCTTTAGGTCTTGGAGTGCAAGTGAGTCACCAAAGACTCATATGTCTCAATGTTGGCCCATAAAACTGGGAGGGAATTGTCACTTGACCCTGGCTACCCAATAATGTAATTTGTTTTTTGATTGTCTACTTTTGCACCAATCCAGAAAAGTCAATGGAAAATCACTGAAGACAAACTACAAACACTGAAAGTGCTTGGAAGTGAAAAGGAATGATAGGATAGTTAGGGGATCACCCTGTCTGTGAGTAGAGACAAAAGATTGATTCAGTATGTCACAGGGTGGAGAAGGACGAAAGGTACATCAGCACCGGGCTAAAAGCCCTGTGGCATGGCCACAGCTGGCCCGGGTCAGCTGACTCAGGCTCAGGGGCCTCGGGCTGCAGGGCTAAAAATTGCAATGTAAACATTTGGGCTCAGGATCCAGCCTGAGCCCAAACATCTACCCAGCAATTTTTCTTCTCCAGAGCCTGACCTTTGTGAGCCTGAGTCAGCTGACCCAGGCCAGCCACGTTGTTGTTTTTTTTAATCCTGTGTAGACATACCCTCTAAGTCCCTCTACTGAGAAGGTACCTAGATGAGTGAGGGTTCTTCATGAAAGACTGGAACCTAACTTCTTAGGGCTTGCAAGCACAGCAATAGACTGAACTTTGGGGTAAGAATCTAGTTTACTAGGTAGGAAAGGTGATTATTAATAAAGTCTAGCCCCTAATTCATGTTTTATGATTTTGTTTGCTATGTAACTGTTTCCATCACTCATGCTTGTTTGTATTTGAATCTCTGTTCTTTGATAAATACATTTACTTTTGTTTCACTATCATTGAACTCAAGTGTTCTGTGTGATACAGGAGCAGTGGGCTAAGGTAAAACTGGTAAACTGGGGTACACTATTCCTTTGGGAATAGATTATCTGGGTTTTCTGTGGGTATCCAGTGATCAGGGGCTAGAGACCACGGGGGACACTTTGAAGGGACTTGGGAGCAGGGGAGCATCTATTGTCAACAGGACGAAGCCAGGTCTGGTATAGCCCAAAGGAGAGTGCTTGAGCAGTTGACAGGCTGGTTGAGTTAGGGAGCTGGTGCAGTCAAGGCTCCCTCACTCTGGAGGCAGATGATAACAAGGTGACTGAGAGCCATGGGTGCCCCGAGAAGCATCATGGAACTGATTTCATGCCTCTGCAGGTAAGTAGACATGTCAGGAGCTATTTCAATATGCTGCTATCTTTAGGCAGGCACCTTTCTAATGTAATGCAATCTGAATAGGTTATGCCCTGATCCCTCTGTTGGCCCTGCTACCCATACTATGAGACATTTTGCGACTTTCGGTGCCTGTTTAGAGTTCCCGTTTTTGTTGATTTTTCTACATTTAGTTTTTTTATTCCTGCAGTTTTGCAAGTTCCCACCGTTTTGTTTTTGTACACAATCTGAAACTCTGTCTCCACAGTAACACTGAATTAATCATTTATTATTTATGTTCTGTGGGGCATCCTGGCAGAAGTAATTATATACTGTTATGTGGCTGGGATAGAAGAAAAGCCTCATGGTAAACAAAACATCACTAAGCAAATAATGTGGGAAGAGAGGATTTTACTTCACCCTGGAGTATATTCTGCTCTGAATTTAAAGTTTTGCATCCAAAAATAAGCAATCTCTCCATTTTACAATCCAAAAGTTGCAGATATTCAATCCAGAGAAGGGGGTGGAAGTTTGTGATAAGAACATTTGAAGTGGAACTTAATAAAGAATTTGGTATGTCCAGGGAGATGCAGAAAGGCAACAGTCAGATCAGCTAAGGTCTCATCCAAAGCCCCAAATAGGTTAAATTTTGGGTTTCTACCATGTGTGAGCCTAATACTGTTCACTGTCAGAAAGCTTTCAGAGTAACAGCCGTGTTAGTCTGTATTCGCAAAAAGAAAAGGAGTACTTGTGGCACCTTAGAGACTAACCAATTTATTTGAGCATGAGCTTTCGTGAGCTACAGCTCACTTCATCAGATGCATACCGTTAGTCTCTAAGGTGCCACAAGTACTCCTTTTCTTTTTGTCAGAAAGCTATTCCTGATATTCAGCATCTATCATGAGACTGTTTCTCACAAATTTTTGCTCTGTATAGTTCCAGAAAAAACAATGGAATTTCAAAGAAACCCTGGTCTGAAACCATAAGACCTGTATTGTATGTGCTGCCAGGAGACACATTCCTGCATAAAGCTGGTATCACATCATTTATAAGGAAAAATATCACACTGTTGGGAAACTAACAGGCAACATTGCAACTAATGTTAGTTGCTGCTTTTTTATGAGGAGGAAAAAGTGGGAATGCAGCAATTGTCAACTTACATAAAGCAGAAATGTTCAAAGGGATTTTCCTGCTGTGTTGGGGAAGATTTTCTTTCTGTATGAAAACTCAGTCAGTTTTTAGCACCCAGCATTATGAACATCTGTGACACCTCAAAGTATTTTAACCCTTTTGGGCTAAACTCCGGGCTTCAGGGAATCATTCTTAACAGTCTGGTTCTGCCTGGCTCAAAAAGGGCATTAAAACAGTGCAGCATTTGAGACACCACACATTTTCTAAAATTGTTTATGTTTTTTGGATTTGATGCAGACCTTGAACCATAGGTTTATTTTCTTCCTTAGGTCACACTGGCATCTAGTGGTTCTACACTGAGTAGACTGGACAAATCAAATGTATATACATAAATAGAATATAAGTTTGTAGACAGACTTCTAAATCTCTTAGTAAATTTTACCCATAATGTTGTAGTTACCCATAATATGTGCATAGTTGTGTGTAAGTATCTATGTTCTGCTTTCAATAGCAATTTAGGGGCTTTTGAAAATTTTACCTACTACGTATTAATCTGTATATACACAGACACAAACATATACACAAATCAACTCAGATACATTCCATATTTTTCCTCTTAGGTGTTTTTACCATACAAAAAAATATAAAGGCTACAAACCCTCATGTTTCAGGGCATATACCAACCTTCAACTGGCTGGGGTTAGGAAGAAACATCCTCTCTGAGCCAGTAATTGCATAATTCAATTTTATTTTAGACTGATATTGAAATTTGCTTTTGGCTTTTGTTTGGTTTTTGGTTTGTTGAGAAACTTGGCATTTTCCACTGAAAGTTGAGCAATAATTAAGAAATGTCTTTAATTTGTTAAATTCCAAATGCCATAAATCTTCCTGTTCTCCTTTTTATTACTGTTATCCACTGCTTACACCTATCTGTGAATAGCAATAAGTAAAATTTATTGCCTGAGAGAGAAACCAAGAAGTGGACTGGGAAAACATTAGGAAGACTGGTCTAGGAAAGCACTTTGATGATATTACTGTACAGGTCATGGAGCCAGACAAATGGTCCATGTCTAAATTAATCTAACCCAGTTATACTCCAAAGTTATTAACTCCATCTTCCTGAATGAAATAGATATATCTTCCCTCTGCTCTTTTTATAGCATCTATAAATAATGTATCAATAGATATGCAGTTCACACTTAGTCTCATCAAGTAAAAAAAACCCCAAAACACTGGAGTCAGATTTTAAAAATCACTGGTTGGTCTTGTTTACGAATTAAAAGCCTATTTCTTTGTACTATCTAAGACAAGATCCAGATAATGTCCATGGGCATCTTCCTATTTTTGACAGCTTACTTGTTAGTGCATAGAATGAAAGAAAAAAACTGCGATGAAAATAAGAGCCATGCCATCCATGTCATATACCTTATCTATTTAAAATGAGTTTTATTCGTAACCACTGCCCTTGAAATGTGCACACAACTCCCATTAATGTTCCTGTGAGATAGGTGGGCATATACATGGGAGAAAAGAAAGTATTACATAAATGACGTCCTACTGTTCACATTAAAAGATTATTTTTCATTCTGTTAAAAAGCCATGAGAAAGCAATAATCGGATTGTCAGAGAAGAAACCATGGGCCCCATAAATTGCAGCCTCTGGTCATGTTTTAGTACTTTATACTACACAGGGAATAAGAAAACCACTAGACAGCTGCGGGAAATATGATAAATGCAATGTAGGATTGATTTGTAGCCCTGGATTTCAGAATCCCATAGTTTTTATGACTAACAACTAATGAATTAGAAATCCAACTGCAGTGAGCTAGCAGACATGGATTCAGGCATTGGTGGTGAGGTGAATACTATTGGCTCCAATAAGTTTCTTTAGCCAAAATTAATGCAGCATCATTAAAAAGTAGCAATAAGTTTATTCTTTCTAACTCCCTTCCTCCCCCGAAAGCACACAGATTCAGAAGCCCAAATAGGATACTCTGATGGTAGATGGCTGTTTTTACTATTGTTCATTTTGAAATTGTGTCTCATACACTGGCTACTCATTCTCCCACTGACTACTCCGGTCCCTGAACTCTTGACAAATAAGAACAATCTCTCTAGGTGGCTTTAGAGTTTTTCCTGTAATTCTAATGGGCCAAAATCTCTGTAGCTACACTAGTATAGCCTTAGTAACTTCAGTGGGGTTTACCAATGTAATAGAGAAGAATTTGGCCTAATTCATAGAAATCCAGCATCTGATGATGGTAACAATGGTTTGATCATATATGATAAAATTTGTTATTATTTATTTGTGTTACGGTAATACTGAGGAATCCCAATCAAGGATCATGGCCTTACAATTCTTATATTTGTGGACAACTAAAGAAGACAATTTGTAAAGGCTACAGAACTCATACCAAGAGTGACCACACCCAACTTTGACTTGAATTTTTGCAAACTTTTCTGGGAAAGTGTGAGTGTAATGAGGATTTGCAGAGCTCTAATTAAAACAACTCTATTATTAACATTCTCCAACATAAATATAACCCATAAAAGGATTTATAGATAAGGAAAACTGCTATATACAAGAATATTATTGCTTCATGAAACCTCAGCATTTTTAATCTTTTCAGTTTGTGTTTTGGCAAGGAAGGTACGATTCCAAACCAAAAAAAAAAGACATAGAATCATAGAATCTCAGGGTTGGAAGGGACCCCTGAAGGTCATCTAGTCCAACCCCCTGCTCGAAGCAGGACCAATTCCCAGTTAAATCATCCCAGCCAGGGCTTTGTCAAGCCTGACCTTAAAAACCTCTAAGGAAGGAGATTCTACCACCTCCCTAGGTAACGCATTCCAGTGTTTCACCACCCTCTTAGTGAAAAAGTTTTTCCTAATATCCAATCTAAACCTCCCCCACTGCAACTTGAGACCATTACTCCTTGTTCTGTCATCTGCTACCATTGAGAACAGTCTAGAGCCATCCTCTTTGGAACCCCCTTTCAGGTAGTTGAAAGCAGCTATCAAATCCCCCCTCATTCTTCTCTTCTGCAGGCTAAACAATCCCAGCTCCCTCAACCTCTCCTCATAAGTCATGTGTTCCAGACCCCTAATCATTTTTGTTGCCCTTTGCTGGACTCTCTCCAATTTATCCACATCCTTCTTGTAGTGTGGGGCCCAAAACTGGACACAGTACTCCAGATGAGGCCTCACCAATGTCGAATAGAGGGGAACGATCACGTCCCTCGATCTGCTCGCTATGCCCCTACTTATACATCCCAAAATGCCATTGGCCTTCTTGGCAACAAGGACACACTGCTGACTCATATCCAGCTTCTCGTCCATTGTCACCCCTAGGTCCTTTTCTGCAGAACTGCTGCCTAGCCATTCGGTCCCTAGTCTGTAGCGGTGCATTGGATTCTTCCATCCTAAGTGCAGGACCCTGCACTTATCCTTATTGAACCTCATCAGATTTCTCTTGGCCCAATCCTCCAATTTGTCTAGGTCCTTCTGTATCCTATCCCTCCCCTCCAGCGTATCTACCACTCCTCCCAGTTTAGTATCATCCGCAAATTTGCTGAGAGTGCAATCCACACCATCCTCCAGATCATTTATGAAGATATTGAACAAAACCGGCCCCAGGACCGACCCCTGGGGCACTCCACTTGATACCGGCTGCCAACTAGACATGGAGCCATTGATCACTACCCGTTGAGCCCGACAATCTAGCCAGCTTTCTACCCACCTTATAGTGCATTCATCCAGCCCATACTTCCTTAACTTGCTGGCAAGAATACTGTGGGAGACCGTGTCAAAAGCTTTGCTAAAGTCAAGAAACAATACATCCACTGCTTTCCCTTCATCCACAGAACCAGTAATCTCATCATAAAAGGCGATTAGATTAGTCAGGCATGACCTTCCCTTGGTGAATCCATGCTGGCTGTTCCTGATCACTTTCCTCTCATGCAAGTGCATCAGGATTGATTCTTTGAGGACCTGCTCCATGATTTTTCCAGGGACTGAGGTGAGGCTGACTGGCCTGTAGTTCCCAGGATCCTCCTTCTTCCCTTTTTTAAAGATTGGCACTACATTAGCCTTTTTCCAGTCATCCGGGACTTCCCCGGTTCGCCACGAGTTTTCAAAGATAATGGCCAATGGCTCTGCAATCACAGCCGCCAATTCCTTCAGCACTCTCGGATGCAACTCGTCCGGCCCCATGGACTTGTGCACGTCCAGCTTTTCTAAATAGTCCCTAACCACCTCTATCTCCACAGAGGGCTGGCCATCTCTTCCCCATTTTGTGATGCCCAGCGCAGCAGTCTGGGAGCTGACCTTGTTCGTGAAGACAGAGGCAAAAAAAGCATTGAGTACATTAGTTTTTTCCACATCCTCTGTCACTAGGTTGCCTCCCTCATTCAGTAAGGGGCCCACACTTTCTTTGACTTTCTTCTTGTTGTCAACATACCTGAAGAAACCCTTCTTCTTACTCTTAACATTTCTTGCTAGCTGCAGCTCCAGGTGCGATTTGGCCCTGGTCATTTGTCCAACCTTCCACTTCTTGTAAGCTTCTTTTTTATGTTTAAGATCCACTAGGATTTCACCATTAAGCCAAGCTGGTCGCCTGCCATATTTACTATTCTTTCGACTCATCGGGATGGTTTGTCCCTGTAACCTCAACAGGGATTCCTTGAAATACAGCCAGCTCTCCTGGACTCCTTTCCCCTTCAAGTTAGTCCCCCAGGGGATCCTGGCCATCCGTTCCCTGAGGGAGTCGAAGTCTGCTTTCCTGAAGTCCAGGGTCCGTATCCTGCTGCTTACCTTTCTTCCCTGCGTCAGGATCCTGAACTCAACCAACTCATGGTCACTGCCTCCCAGATTCCCATCCACTTTTGCTTCCCCCACTAATTCTACCCGGTTTGTGAGCAGCAGGTCAAGAAAAGCGCCCCCCCTAGTTGGCTCCTCTAGCACTTGCGCCAGGAAATTGTCCCCTACGCTTTCCAAAAATTTCCTGGATTGTCTATGCACCGCTGTATTGCTCTCCCAGCAGATATCAGGAAAATTAAAGTCACCCATGAGAATCAGGGCACGCGATCTAGTAGCTTCCGTGAGCTGCCGGAAGAAAGCCTCATCTACCTCATCCCCCTGGTCCGGTGGTCTATAGCAGACTCCCACCACTACATCACTCTTGTTGCACACACTTCTAAACTTAATCCAGAGACACTCAGGTTTTTCTACAGTTTCGTACCGGAGCTCTGAGCAGTCATACTGCTCCCTTACATACAGTGCTACTCCCCCACCTTTTCTGCCCTGCCTGTCCTTCCTGAACAGTTTATAACCATCCATGACAGTACTCCAGTCATGTGAGTTATCCCACCTAGTCTCTGTTATTCCAATCACGTCATAGTTCCTTGACATCACCAGGACCTCCAGTTCTCCCTGCTTGTTTCCAAGGCTTTGTGCATTTGTATATAAGCACTTGAGATAACCTGTTGATCGCCCCTCATTCTCAGTATGAAGCAGGAGCCCTCCCCTCACAGACATTCCTGCCTGAGCTTCCTCCCGATACCCCGCTTCATCCCGACATTCATTGTTACATATCCTTAGGTTTATTCTTCCTGTCAGAGGACAGGTGACCCTGCATCTGGGCAAGAGCTGAGACTCAGGGGATCCAACTTTACATTCATGTTGATGAAATTTCCCACAAAAATTGTTATTGAGCTCCAAATGAGGCAGCTGAACAGCAGAGGTGAAATTTCATTCCTGAGGCAGCTGGCCAGGTTCACAATGTCATGCCCGAGCTCATTTAGAGACAGTTAGACTTGAGTATCAGCCAGTATGTCACCATCAGGCAACATTTATAAATAGCTTGAAATACAATGCATGGATAAGGAAGTATATGTAAGAAACAGATTTTTAATGAGTAATTATGTGGTAAATGAAATAAAATAAACTCTTTAATGTCTCTCCATTTCATTCTACAAACTTGTATATTTTACAGTTTTCCAAGCTTTAATTAGATTGCAGTAAACTCGGCGGGAGATATATTTGTCATGGTTTTAAGACCTATTGGTACGGCTCAAACATGTGAAGCCAGACTAAATTTCTAACTAAAACATACATTGGTCTCCGAGCTCATCATCAGGCCCATTAGAGAGAGATCAAGATGGAGTATAACATTCAGAAGCATGCTGGAGTTTGGGCAAAGGTAAAAAGTTAAGAGGCTGTACACATGAGCATACACAGAACAGCCATGTTTCATTTCTGGAGGAAATGTCTTGAGCTGTGTGAAAGCTGCTATATGCTTATGTGGGGATAAGAGACGATTTAAACAGATTGTAATCACTCTATCTTTAAAAAACATGATTTTTGCCTCCTATATTTTGTATTTATTTATTTATTTTAGTGTGAGTTTGAAGCAGTTGCCTCAGCTGAACTTCCAACCGGATCCCAAACAAATTCTACTAATCAAGAATTTTCCCCCCAAAAGTGGCAATATCTGCTCCAGCTCTGGCATGACATTCTCTCACTATCTCAGCCTCTCTTCTTGTGCCCAAGTGACTTGTTGGCAATTGAATGAACATGTTTATTGAATGAATTATTATAATTTCTTGGCTTTCTGTGCACCGACTTAAGATCAATCAGCACATGAAAGGTTGGCAGGAGCCAGCAGTATATGGCATCCATAGAGAGAAGACATTTTATATTTTTTTAATTAAGTTACAAGTCCTCAGTCTTCAGCTGGAACAGGTAATTTCTAACATTTTTCAGGTCAAATGAGTGATCATATTGACATATTGCAATGTACCATGATTCCATATCCAATCCATTAACTCATCCTTTTGATCCTTTAGTATTGCCATATGTTGAAGTATTTTACTTGTATTACAGTAATATAATTCTACTTGTGGTTATTAGTGTCCAATAGGAATTGTACTTGCTTAATACTGAAGCATTGTTTATTTCAATACTTAGATGAAGCGTGACTACAAAATACTTCAGTATCTAATTTATTTATATGGTCCATGTTACTGTTGTATCAAATTATGTAATAGGGTCAACTGCCTCCTGAGCACCCCCTCGTGGCCAGGGTTGGCTCTGCAGCACCCTGACTCAGTTTCCCTCCTCTTGGTTCCTTAACACAAAAAGAGGCTTTCATACGTTCAATAACAGTCCTTCCTGTGGTCTGCTTTTATTAACACAAAGTTCAAAACAACCAGAAAAAAATCTTCCACACAGCCTTAGGCTGGGCAGGGCCCCTCTTCCATAAGGTACTGCCTATTCCTTCCCTCTGAGCAGCTGGAGAAGGTGCAAGACCTGGCCTGTCTTCTTTGCCTTTTCCCCAAAAGGAAAACAAAAACTTTCAGCTGGGTCTTCTTATCAAGCCCCAACTCCCTTCCTCACAGACTGTTGCAGGAGACTCTGACTCTCCCTACAGCTTAACTTGCTAGATTCCCCGCCCCCTCCCCCCGTTGACTGTCCACAAACCAGGCTTCAAGTTCTGTACAGTTCCCTAAACATTGAACTATCCTTCCTCTCTTCCTACATAACAATCTCAAAAGAGGCTCTCTCCATTTTTATGATAATGAATGTCATTCAAAAGCTATTGAAGGCAACCAACATGTTTAATGAGATTTTATGCCATCCAAGGCAGTATACTGGTTGCACCCTTTATATCACAGGATTTCTGTCATCTGATCACCTAGACGGTAATAATCTTGGGGTCTTTTCTGGGCATAGAACCAGTAGCCACAAATACCTTTAACCATCTCCAGCTGGCCAGGAAGCTGAGCTCTTATTGTTGAGATCCATCTGGGCAAAGTGATCCATGCATTCATTATCATGTTATTTTTCTCCAAGAAGCAAGGACTCCTTTTGTTCAACAACCAAATTATTTTATTTTTAAGATGCATGGATGAAACGCAAACAAAAACCAGAGATAGTTTGTGGGTGGAGGAAGTGAAAGAAGCAGCCATATGCTTACATATAAAAGTAACCTACTCAGCACAGTCACATTCTTATTGCTCCTGAGAGGACTGCTGGGATTTGGGATCCAGGCACACAGGAATAAGCAGCTGCTGTGCACCAATACCATCTCCCCGTACCCCCACTTTACCTAAGTAGGTTGTGGGGGTGTGGGCAAAGCCTTAGGCTCCACCTTCTAATACACCAATCAACACAACTAAGACACACTGACAGTGGCATAATTTGCTGGTATGAGATACCCATTACCAGGGACAGTTTACTTCCCATCTACATCTAGCCAGCTCCACGGCCTTTCTGCCTTTCCCTGCCACACCCTGTCCTTCCTACCCTGTGCCTGAACTTGCAGCCTGGGTAAGACTTGCACGGCCACGGTAAGACTTGCACAGCCCCACAGAGTAGGGCACAGTCACAACTGAGCCTATAAGTATTTAGAATAAAACATTCAAGATGGGTGTGTTAAAGTTTGGTCGCCAGTTCAGAAATTGCTTAGGCCAATTACCTTCTTGCAACGTTCTCCCATTGTTTGCACACCCTGAAATACCCACCCATTGTGAAACAGGGATATTTCAGTTACAACCTAAACTAGAAAATCATGCAAAATATTTGAAACTGAGTCACTGACATCTAGTGGCTACAAGTATATTTCATATGGATTTCCCAAGATTCTGGCTAGGTCTTCCCTGTGACCTTGACTGGCTATACTGAAGTCAGAACTACAGAGCCTTGTCTCCACTAAGATTTTACATCAAGATAACTTGATGTAAAAACACACTTTTTTCAGCCAAGACAAAGCCTCTATTATGTGATCCAACTGCCTCAATTTACAAGCAAAGGAAATTAATGAATTAGGCCAACTGCAACTGTATTTTGTTCAGTTATGCAAAAGTTATTGCAGCATTTATTTAAAGAGAGCAACGATTTATTTAAATGATTGATTTTTGAGAATCTAATATTAAGTGAGACTCTAATATAAAGTATCACTCTCCTTTGAAAGATGAAATAGAGGTTTACACTTGTTCCCGTGGGTTTCTTTTTTAATCAGAAGAGTTAAAGAAATGTAGTTTCAAGTAATGTTAGATGGAGGGTTAAAAAGGGCATTTTAAGTACCAGTATACCTCCTGGCTCTAAAGATGAAACACATCAGTTTACATTATACAGCTTTTATACGTGTCTTTGCTTTAAAAAATATTCAACTGACACTTTCAAGGTTGCTGAATCAAAACGCTACCCTGGTAGGCAGTTATCCAGTATTGCAGCTCTGATATAAGGATTCTAAAGTTGTATTTTTGCAACCTGACATTGGTGTAGAATGCAATTTTATTTTTTAAAATGTCTTCCCTAGGAAAAGATTCTGGTTCAGCAGTATTCATTTCAGTCTTTTCTACCTGCATGGATTTTCAGATTGTGAGTTCTTTGGGGCAGGGACTGTGTCTTCTTTTATATTTGGAAAGTGCCTGTCACATTGTGGGTGCTGTGACAATTTAGGTAATCTGACTGTACAATTTATGAATTCTGTGTGAGATTATAAACTCTCTATTTGTGTCTTTAGCAAACTGCAAGCAAACTCAATTTTCAATGTGCAGCGCCTTTGCCTTCTCTGTTTGCCTCCATTTTGGACTGAAATTCCAAATGCTGGTGGCAAAAGAATAGCAAAAGATGGTTGACTTCTGGGCTGTCATACTGAAATGGACTAGCTCTAAACAATAGACTGGCTCCCAACCAGTAGAACTGATTTATCAAGGGAGAGGTCTCTGTGGCAACAAAGTCACCTGGGATGGATCTCTGTTTAGCTGCTGAGACTGACAAGGGAGTCACCTGACAAAGGAGACTGGATGTTGATAAATAGGAACACGCTGGTATATTTGGAGCCACTGTTCTTCAGCTCAAGAGAAGGAAGAAACAACCCAGCACACAGGAGCTGGATAAGGCAGGTGACGCTGCCTACCTTCCTGAATACAGATGGTCCCCCATGGAAAGGGTGAAATATTGAGGGGCATTGCATTTAGGATGTTTGTTGTCTTCTATATCAGCTGTACTTTCTTGTGCTTTATCTGTTAAGTAGAAGAGTAGTGTTAGAGTCTTGTGCAAAGTGTCTCTGTGTGTTAAGCATTTACACTTACCTCATGGCCTCTTGAAGAAACCAGAAACCTCACACCTTTGTATGGAGTTTTGGGAGAAGTGTGTATTTATTCTATAGGGGAGTTGGATGAGTCAGCAGGGATCTCAGTAGCAGGGCAGGGGGTTCCAGCTCTCAGAAAGGAGTGCCTCAAGAGTGTGCCTGGGGACCCCAAGCCTGAGGCATTGGCTGTTCAGCTCTAGAGGCTTAAAACACCCACTGACCCAGCAGCTGGCTTCTCGCACAGCCATCTAGTGAGAGATTGAGAGGGAATGCTCAAATGGGACTTTTGATAGGTGCTAATAGAAACAAATAATAAATATAAAACTTCCATGTGGTTCAAATAAAATTCTTAAATGGGATTCTTCGTCAACTGGGAGTGTTTTGGCTGCTTGCCTTTTGGTTTAGTGTGTCCTCTGCACCAAGTACAGGTTCGCATGGAAAAAAATAAATATTTGGAATCCTTAACATTAAACTTCAGCCTGGGGCAAACGTCAAGGTAGGTCAGTGTTTTAGTGTGACAGCATCTCTAAAGGCCTGCTCCTTCTCCCATTGAATCCAATGGTACCCCTCCCATTGACTTCAGTGATGCAAGACTGAATTCTCTATTGCCTTCAGATTGAGTCTCCTTACAATATTATTATGAGGCAACATAGATGGCTCAAATAAAATGGGCCAAAATCTGTTCTGAGTTACAGGTACAACTTCTGTTGACAAAGCTCTTCTTTGAGTTCCTGTTGGATAACAGAGCAATATCACTCACTGTATCTCTGTGTCTGCCTATCTCTTTTGGTAAGTTCAATGTGTTTGAAAGCAGACCATGTTTTCAATCAACAATCAAATTATGAGTTCTGCTATTGCAGATCTTTACTTGTCAGCCAGGAACACTTCTAATCTATTGCATTGTTAAAGAACGCAGCATACCCCCTAAAGAATGCCTGCATTAGTTTGGGAAAGAATTTGTGTGGGCTCTCACTGGAGGTTACAGCAATATGCTGCTGCTGACACCTTGTGGAAATGTAACATAAAAATGGCAGACTTGATTTCAAATCAGTTGAGATAATCGGAATGAACAGGCAATAAAAAAGGATCATTAATTCTAAGAAGTGTAAGACATAAGAAACAGTCAATAAGGCACATAGCTATTCTCTAATAAAATTACAGTCCACCTTGTATCAGAAAAAAGGCTCATCTGTCAGGTAGCATAGGAGCATTCATTGATTTTATTAAGAGAAATGTCTGGTCCATTTAATTGAAAAGGTGGAGAGCTAAATGGGTATGGAAATGTTATTGACATCACAATAGGAGGTGACATTTCAGTGGAGAACTTCTAAAAAGCAGAAAGAATTCTTGAAAACTTTCCTTGCTGTCTTTTTTAGTGCTCTAAAAATCAGAATTTTGGAGATTCAACTCTACAAGGACTGCTGGTATGAAGTAAATAATTCTTCCAATTGCTCTTGTACACAAGCACTCTATTCTGTTAAAATTAAGTGGCTCCTGATAGTATTTGCTCCATTCAAGAAGAATTTAGAAAAACTACTTTGATTTTTAAAGAACAAATTTTCTGCAGATTCTCTCCAGTGCATTTATTTTTAAATATTACCCTAGAAAAGCCCATGGGGAATCAAAATGTGTCACAGGATAAAGTCACTTGAGAGAGAGAGCAGGATAATTTTATTGCACAAAAATAATCAATGCAAGAGTGCAATGTGATGAGTCTGTCATACCAGGCTAGAGAATATTGAAATCTCCTGGTGGCACTAAGCACATTGCAACCCCACACATCCTCAAGATCATCATTTGGATTTAACTTTATGCATCCTCCAGCATCTTCATAAAGTATACACTATATTTTCTGCTATGGGTACATGCTTCTGCCCTATTACATAGTTAATTGGCTTATGTGCCAGCACTTGATTTTTAAAAAATATATACTTTTTCTGGTGAGCTCCTTATTGGCTTCTGTCTTACTTTAAATTATTTTAAGGAATGAAAAGTGTTCTTTATTGTACTTAAAGACTTTGCAAGGAGTCCCTGATGATGAAGGGAGGGCTTACAGGCTACATATACTACATGGAGTAAACATTGAATTTGGCATTAGTGGTACACAATACACCTGTTCTTGAACAAAGATACAGGGACAAAGCCTTCTCTGATTTATCTTAACATTCTATCACAGTAGGAATAGATGGACTCAGTACTTATTTCTGATAACAATACTTGGCTCCAAAGTGTATCACTATTGCTCTAACTAATTTAAAATGGAGTACAGTGTATGATTTTGATGCTTATGGTTAAATATAATATGATTTTGAAGAAATCTGATGAGGTTCCACAAGGACAAGTGCAGAGTCCTGCACTTAGGATGGAAGAATCCCATGCATCGCTGCAGGCTGGGGACCGACTGGCTAAGCAGCAGTTCTGCAGAAAAGGACCTGGGGATTACAGTGGATGAGAAGCTGGATATGAGTCAGCAGTGTGCCCTTGTTGCCAAGAAGGCTAATGGCATATTGGGCTGCATTAGCAGGAGCACTGCCAGCAGGTTGCGGGAAGTGATTATTCCCCTCTATTCTGCACTGGTGAGGCCACATCTGGAGTATTGTATCCAGTTTTGGGGCCCCCACTACAGAAAGGATGTGGACAAATTGGAGAGAGTCCAGCAGAGGGCAAAAGAAATGATCAGGAGGCTGGGGCACATGACTTACAAGGAAAGGCTGAGGGAACTGGGCTTGTTTAGTCTGCAGAAGAGAAGAGAAGAGTGAGGAGGGATTTTATAGCAACCTTCAACTGCCTGAAGGGGGGTTCCAAAGAGGATGGAACAAGGCTGTTCTCAGTGGCGGCAGATGACAGAACAAGAAGCAATGGTCTCAAGTTGCAGTGGGGGAGGTCTAGGTTGGATATTAGGAAACACTATTTCACTAGGATGGTGGTGAAGCACTGGAATGGGTTACCTGGGGAGGTGGTGGAATCTCTATCCTTAGAGGTTTTTAAGGCCTAGCTTGACAAAGGCCTGGCTGGGATGATTTAGTTGGGGTTGGTCCTGCTTTGAGCAGGGGGTGGACTGGATGATCTCCAGAGGTTTCTTCCAACCTGTAAGGGAACTTAGCCGGGGCTCTTCCCTCGGCCAGGTGGTGGGGCACCACACCACCTCACTACACTCTCTGCTGGTTTGGGGAATACCCAGTCTATGGCCCAGACCTTCAGGCTGGGTCCTGCAAGCCATTCAATATAAGCCCAGGCCCTGGGTCAGGGCGGGGCAGCAAACAAACAGTCAGGGGCTCAGGCCCTCAGGCAGGGGCTGAGCCAAATAGTTGAATATAAGCCCAGGTTCCTAGCTTTAGCAACCAGGGGGAGGGGGCGACTGCCACCCGCTAGATGGGTGGCAGGGGGGATGCAGGCCCACCCACCCCACTGCATCCCAGCCCAGGGCCCTAGCAGCAGCCAAAGACCCGCTGCTGTGTCACTGACATTGACTCTGGCAGTGCTGCAGCCAGACTGGGGTTGGCTGCCCCCAGGCTACTTTCGGACTCCCCCTTGTAGGGTACCTGAGTCAGGGTGGTGTCCTCGGAGGGTTCCAGCACCATGGGCTCCTCTGGGTCACCAGCAAGGGGTAGACTTGGCAGTTCTTCTGGGTAGCTGGTGAGGGGTAGGCTCGGCTGCTCCTCTGGGCGTTGGTCAGCATCAGGCATTGGCTGGTCCAGCCAGTCCTCGGGTTGGCCTCTGCTTGCAGGGGTCTCCCAAGCCGGAGCCAGGCCACAGGTGCTGGCCTCTCTGGCTGCTGTTACCCAACTGAGCTCCGGGGTTGGGCTTTTCTACTTCTTGTCCTGCGCCTTGACCTCTGGGGGCGGGCGCAGGATCCACTGGCTCCACCCACTTCGGTGTCTGGGGAGGTTCTTCCCTTGGCGGGGTGGTGGGGCACCACACCGCCTCACTACACAACCCTATCTTCTATGATTCTATGATCTTGAAGATGAAATAACGTTCATATCACCAGAGATTTAATTTCCTACTGCATTCTCCTATGTACATATCATATACATTTTTAAAAGCAAACCCTTTACTTTAAAGCATGAGGTAATAATTAATAGTGGTATGCATGTGTCCTTCACTTAGATATATGGCAATTATTGTTAGGTCATGACATCAAATTGGGGCAAGGCCTGGACACTGGTACTCAACAAATTTTAAGTGATTATTTTTAAATATGATATTTTAAATGAACTAAAAATCACATGCTGCATTTTAAATTACAATACAAAACATTATATGGCAGTCAAATGGCTGTATATGTTCTAAAGCTTCATCTTGAACGGATATCCCTGAGCATTGTGTTCCGTTGAAAACACATTGAGGAAACTACTATATATTGCCCAAACATAATTAGGCTTCTTAATTAACTTCTGAAATATTCCAGAGTTGGAAATTTCTATTCATACTTGTATGCCATAATGACCTCCAAGGGCCTTCAGGCTAGAGCTGGTCAGGAATTTTCCAGGAATTTTTCTCCAGTGGAAAATGCCAGTTTGTTGAAACAGAAAGTGTTTGTGAAAAAGGGACAGTTTCAACTGACTATTCCACACTAAACTTTTGAAAAAGTTTTAGAATTTGTTGAAATGTTTTTGCCACATTATAAAAAAAAATCTGGTTTTCCAACTTAAAATAACTTTTTGAATTTTGAGCTAATTAGAGTAAGAAAATGTACAATCAAAATATTTTGAAATTATCAAAACAAAACATTTCAGTTCACTTTAACTGACTTCTTATTATATTTTGATTTGTGAAAATTTCAGACTTCAGCTTCTCATCCTGATTCAGGATGGAAGAATATTTTCATATCTCAAAAATTTTTCAGAACAGGAAAACCATTCCCACCCCAACCCCAGTTCTACCTGAGGTCACTCAGCATTTTGAAAGATCAAATCCTAAAAAAGTGATCTTTTCTACTTAAAATCTTCCAAATGGAAACCTGGGACATCACACAACTATGAAGGGGATAGGAGTCCAGGAGAGCTGGCTTTATTTTAAAGAATCCTTATTGAGGTTACAGGGACAAACCATCCCGAGGTGTAGAAAGAATAGTAAATATGGGAGGCGACCAGCTTGGCTTAACAGTGAAATCCTTGCTGATCTTAAACACAAAAAAGAAGCTTACAAGAAGTGGAAGATTGGACAAATGACCAGGGATGAGTATAAAAATATTGCTCGGGCATGCAGGAGTGAAATCAGGAAGGCCAAATCACATCTGGAGTTGTAGCTAGCAAGAAATGTTAAGAGTAACAAGAAGGGTTTCTTCAGGTATGTTGACAACAAGAAGAAAGTCAAAGAAAGTGTGGGCCCCTTACTGAATGAGGGAGGCAACCTAGTGACAGAGGATGTGGAAAAAACTAATGTACTCAATGCTTTTTTTGCCTCTGTCTTCACGAACAAGGTCAGCTCCCAGACTACGGCACTGGGCAGCACAGCATGGGGAGGAGGTGACCAGACCTCTGTGGAGAAAGAAGTGGTTTGGACTATTTAGAAAAGCTGGACATGCACAAGTCCATGGGGATGGATGCATTGCATCCGAGAGTGCTAAAGGAGTTGGCGGATGTGATTGCGGAGCCATTGTCCATTATTTTTGAAAACTCATGGCGATCCAGGGAAGTCCCGGACGACTGGAATAAAGCTAATGTAGTGCCCATCTTTAAAAAAGGGAAGAAGTAGGATCCTAGGAACTACAGGCCAGTCAGCCTCACCTCAGTCCCTGGAAAAATCATGGAGCAGGTCCTCAAGGAATCAATTCTGAAGCACTTAGATGAGAGGAAAGTGATCAGGAACAGTCAGCATGGATTCACCAAGGGCAAGTCATGCCTGACTAATCTAATTGCCTTCTATGACGAGAACACTGGTTCTGTTGATGAAGGGAAAGCAGTAGACGTGTTGTTCCTTGACTTTAGCAAAGCTTTTGACACTGTCTCCCACAGTATTCTTGTCAGCAAGTTAAAGAAGTATGGGCTGGATGAATGCACTATAAGGTAGGTAGAAAGTTGGCTAGGTTGTCGGGCTCAACGGGTAGTGATCAATGGCTCCATGTCTAGTTGGCAGCCAGTATCAAGCGGAGTGCCCAAAGCGTCGGTCCTGGGACCGGTTTTGTTCAATATCTTCATTAATGATCTGGAGGATGGTGTGGATTGCACCCTCAGCAAGTTTGCAGATGACACTAAATTGGGAGGAGAGGTAGATACGCTGGAGGGTAGGGATAGGACACAGAGGGACCTAGACAAATTGGAGGATTGGGCCAAAAGAAATCTGATGAGGTTCAACAAGGACAAATGCAGAGTCCTTCACTTAGGACGGAAGAATCCAATGCACCGCTACAGACTAGGGACCGAATGGCTAGGCAGCAGTTCTGCAGAAAAGGACCTAGGGGTTACAGTGGACGAGAAGCTGGATATGAGTCAACAGTGTGCCCTTGTTGCCAAGAAGGCCAATGGCATTTTGGGATGTATAAGTAGGGGCATTGCCAGCAGATCGAGGGACGTGATCGTTCCCCTCTATTCGACATTGGTGAGTACTGTGTCCAGTTCTGGGCCCCACACTACAAGAAGGATGTGGAAAAATTTGGAGAGAGTCCAGCGGAGGGCAACAAAAATGGTTAGGGGACTGGAACACATGACTTATGAGGAGAGGCTGAGGGAACTGGGGATGTTTAGTCTACAGAAGAGAAGAATGAGGGGGGATTTGATAGCTGTTTTCAGCTACATGAAAGGGGGTTCCAAAGAGAATGGATCTAGACTATTCTCAGTGGTAGCAGATGACAGGACAAGGAGTAATGGTCTCAAGTTGCAGTGGGGGAGATTTAGGTTGGATATTAGGAAAAACTTTCACTAGGAGGGTGGTGAAACACTGGAATGTGTTACCTAGGGAGGTGGTGGAATCTCCTTCCTTAGAAGTTTTTACAGTCAGGCTTGACGAAGCCCTGGCTGGGATGATTTAATTGGGGATCGGTCCTGCTTTGAGCAGGGGGTTGGACTAGATGACCTCCTGAGGTCCCTTCCAACCCTGATATTCTATGAACTAGTCTTATTATTATTAAGGAATGGCTCTATAAATAGATGTCTGTATATATGAAAATAGTTAAATAATTGCCAATAGATGGCACTCAAGAATAAATAGCATAGTTCCTGGTTTTGTAGGTCTGATAAAATTTCCTCTTGTACACTGCAAAAGGCTTCAGCTCTTAACAATATCTTCCTGGTACAACCGTATTTGTAGCAAGACCCAACGATGTATATAAATTGTCTGGGTCAGATTGTAATCTCAGATATAAATGCAGAGTAACTGATTCCACTGACTTCAGTGGAATCACTTCAGATTTGCCTTGGCGTGAATGAGATCAAAATCTGAATCAGATTTTGTGTGCAGGGCAATGTTGATTTTTGGCAGAAAGTGGCTCTGTCTTATTATAGTCCAAAAGTGTGGGTATCAAGCTCTGTTATCTATGGGAGAGGGAGATTGGTAGAATAAATTATCCTCTTGCTAATTTAGGTTATATGGAGGCTCTAAACAGAAATGGGAAACACCAAAACTGTAAGTTCTTTGGGGCAGGGACTGTTTTTTACTACATGTTTGTACAACACCCAGCATAATGGGGTACAGTCCTTGACTGTGTCCTTTAGGCAGTACTGTAATAACAACAATGACTTTCTCAGATGGGCCTACGGGTATTATCCTCTCAATATATTTGTAATAGTTGTGTGCATACTTTCCAAAGGTGTCAGTGAAGGACTCGTTGATACCTATAACTATGCAGACAAAAGTATAATTGCACCTTTTTCAGATTCATTCCCAATTGGAAGAGAAATCTTTGGAATGGGAGGATACAATTACATATACTACTGACAGTATGTCAGACTATCGACCATGGCATCTTCATAATTCTGAAAGCCCCCCTTTTTCAAAGCATGCAACTATTACATGTTGAGTATTATAATCAAACACACAAGCAAGGTTATCATCTATCATTTTGATAGCCAAAGTTTCACTGAATTGTCTTTCTTTACAAGAAGGGTTAAAGGACTGTTTGGGTGTTTTGATTTTGTCGAATAAGAATACTCTTACATCACATTCTGACTCAAAAGCTGTCACTTCTCACCACCAACCAACTTCTGAAAATCCAGAAGGCTGTGTCTGACTTTGACAGAAGGCAAAGAAAAGAGAACTTTTAGTCTGGAAATTCATCTCTGACCAGACAATTCCCCTCCTTTCCCCTCCAGACTGTTGTGGAAATAGCAGGAGGAGCTCGTAGTGGCTGGGGAGTTTGTAAAGGTAGGCTCCAGGCCTTCCTGCTAGCAAATTAAGCAGCACTGGCACATGACTGGAAAAGAAACTGCCCTGGGTAGGAGTCTTCTATCTACCCCTGTGATAAATGAAGGGGGAGGTCGCTTCCTTTTATGGACACCCAGCCAGCCAGTTAGCTATCAATTCACTCTTGGTGGCTGTTCTCTGCTTCAAAAAAAGGGTTAACGAAGTTCCCCAGGTAAAGGAAAAGGAGTGGGCACCGGACCAAAAGAGCCAGTAGGAAGGCTAGAATTTTTTTAAATGGGGGGAAAAAAAACTTCCCTTTGTTTGTGTGTGTGTGTCTCCAGGAAAGAGGGGAACAGAGAGCAGCAGAAATGCTGTGTAAGGCTTGAACCAGGTATAAAAATTAATCTTTCATACCTAGAATAAATAATTTGGATAGGGACTGTTTAGTTAGACTCTATCAGGTTTATTTCTTATTTTGGCTTGTGGATCTCCTCTGTGCTAACCCCAAATGCTTTTGTTTGCTTGTAACCTTTAAGCTGACCCCCCAAGAAAGCTATTTTGGGTACTTAATTTTTGTAATTGTTTCTTTTAAGATCTAGCAAAAAGCCTAAGTTCCAGATGTATTTTTTCCCTTTTTGTTTTTAATAAAATTTACCTTTAAGAAAAGGATTAATTTTTTGATGTCCTAAGAGGTTTGTGTATGTTGTTTGATTAGCAGATAGCCACAGCTAATTTCCTTTGTATTCTTTCTCAGCTTTTCCTGGGAGGGGGCGTGAAAGGGCTTGGGGGTACCCCACAGGGAGGAATTCCCAAGTGCTCCTTCCTAAGTTCAAAGGGGTTTTTTTGCATTTGGGTGGTGGCAGCATTTACCAAGCTAAGGTCAGAGAGAAGCTATAACCTTGGGAGTTTAATACAAGCCTGGAGTGGCAAGTATTAATTTTTTAAATCCTTGCGGGCCCCCACTTCCTGCACTCGAGGTGCCAGAGTGAGTATTCAGCCTTGACAGCCCTCTTTCTTTTACAGGAATATCTCTGTCCTGCAAGGTTCCCCCCACGCCTCACTAGGAGGGCAGAGAGGGAAAGAGGCTGATACCACCTCTAGCTCTCCTTTCCCTCCAGAGGAAAAGGGAGACCTGTCACCTCCCATCTCCTAAGTAAACTCCAGAGAAAACAACATCCCTGTTAATTTTTTTTCTCTAAATTAGACTGTATAAGTGGGGAGTGTGGTGAGAAACTTGGTCATTCCTTTGCACAGCTCCATGATGTTTATGCACACAGACATACACTTACGTGTGGCTGGCTCTTAGCCTAGTTGGGGACTCCTGTCAGATACACTTATTCAATTGTCTCCAGTCTCATCCTCAGGCCAGGTCTGATCATTCAGGATAATGTAATGTCACCTCACCCCATAATAGTAACGCCCCTAATGGCCCAGAATCACCAGAACAGTGATCTCTTGCTTTGATCTGACTTACCCAGTACCGATGAATTACCATCGAAACAGTCAGTGTAGCAGAGGGTTCTCCGTGGGAACTACTCCCTCTTTCTATTGTACATCCTCATGACTAGGCTAGATATTGATTGAACACTGAAACCATTAGTGAGTAATAGAGAGGCAGAGCAAAAACACTGTCCCCAAAGAGTTTACAATCTATGTATGAGATGAGACAACAGATGGATACAGGCAGATTAGGAAGTGCAGAGAAATAATGAGACACCACTGATCAGCGTGGTAGGCAGTGGTCTCAGCACACATGCAGTCTAACTGTTAAGCCTGTGATGGGTTTAGCCCCAGGGCCAAAGAGATTAAAGAACTGCTGTGGGCAGGGCTGGCCTTCCCCCTCCACTGCTGTCAATCATGTCATGGGGAAGTAAGGGTTTAAAAGCAGGAAGCACCAGACACTTGCTGGGTAGATTTGGGAGGGAGTTGATAGCTGCTGTACAGCACCCAAGAGGGATGTCTGAAAAGCTTCAGGGAAACTTTTCTCAGAAAGTCACATGTTGATCCTCCAAGAAGGCAGCAGACTCTGGTGTACTGACTGAGCAGGAGAGGTCTGATGAGCTGTTAAATGGTCAATATCACTATCTTCAATCCCTCCTGGGGTTAGGTAGTCTGGGATTATGCCAAAAGGTCTTGAAGAGTGGCAGCCAGGAGCCCCATCCCCTTCAAAAGCAATCAGGATATTTGGCTCAATTTAGTGTCACTGAGACTCCTGTTTATGCAGATGGGGGTGCCCCATGGGTTCGCAGCACTCAGACAGCAGAAGGTGCCCATCAGTAATGCAAAAATTGTGACAAGGCATTGCATAAAAGGGGAGTTTTGAGGAGGGGTTCAAAAAGGATAAGGGGGTGGCTTTGTGAATGTTTATGGGGTGCTCCCTCCAAACTTTGAGGGGCAGCATGGGAGAAAGTATGATGGTGCCTGTTTGACAGATTAACAAGTGGGTGATGGAAGCTAGCATTATTGGTTGATCAGACTAGCTATCTCCTTTCAGTTATGCTACATTTGCAATAGTGTTTTTCTGTAAACCCCCACCTAGAGAATAAAAATGCACTAGTGGCATAAGTGGACACAAGCTGGTAGCAAATTGTTATATGCCTAATACTGAAGCTTTTGTTCAAAATGTTGCCTCCATTTTCCTTTGGAAAGCAAGCAAGATATCCTACAACAGTTCAATAAGAATGTACTTCAGAGTCACCTTCAGAAAGAAACCAGTTGTAGTGTTAAAAAAGGTCCAGAATGGTGGTGGGGTTTTTTTAGAGGGAGGAGGTTTTTAAAGAAATGTAGCCACACTTTCTTCCATTTTAAAATTGGGGTGAGGGGAAAGGAAACATTGACTTGTACTGTTTGAATGGGAATGGAATGGCAGTGTTAGCTTTTATTGTCAGAAAAGATTATAAATAATGTAATTGTTACCTGACCTTCTCAGTCTTCCCAAACTGGAATTTGGCTTGGTATATGTTGAAACAAAGAAATATTGTTCTAGCTCACTAATTGCTGTTCTCTGCTACAGAGTGGTACCTTATGTGTGCTATAGAATCATAGAATATCAGGGTTGGAAGGGACCTCAGGAGGCCATCTAGTCCAACCCCCGGCTCAAAGCAGGACCAATCCCCAACTAAATCATCCCAGCCAGGGCTTTGTCAAGCCTGACATTAAAAATATCTAAGGAAGGAGATTCCACCACCTCCCTAGGTAATGCATTCCAGTGTTTCACCACCCTCCTAGTGAAAAAGTTTTTCCTAATATCCAACCTAAATCTCCCCACTGCAACTTGAGACCATTACTCCTTGTTCTGTCATCAGCTACCACTGAGAACAGTCTAGATCCATCCTCTTTGGAACCCCCTTTCAGGTAGTTGAAAGCAGCTATCAAATCCCCCCTCCTTCTTTTCTGCAGACTAAACAATCCCAGTTCCCTCAGCCTCTCCTCATAAGTCATGTGTTCCAGTCCCCTAATCATTGTTGTTGCCCTCCGCTGGACTCTTTCCAATTTTTCCACATCCTTCTTGTAGTGTGGGGCCCAAAACTGGACACAGTACTCCAGATGAGGCCTCACCAATGTCGAATAGAGGGGAACGATCACGTCCCTCGATCTGCTGGCAATGCCCCTACTTATACATCCCAAAATGCCATTGGCCTTCTTGGCAACAAAGGCACACTGCTGACTCATATCCAGCTTCTCGTCCACTGTAACCCCTAGGTTCTTTTCTGCAGAACTGCTGCCTAGCCATTCGGTCCCTAGTCTGTAGCAGTGCATGGGTTTCTTCCGTCCTAAGTGCAGGACTCTGCACTTGTCCTTGTTGAACATCATCAGATTTCTTTTGGCCCAATCCTCTAATTTGTCTAGGTCCCTCTGTATCCTATCCCTATCCTCCGGTGTATCTACCTCTCCTCCCAGTTTAGTGTCATCTGCAAACTTGCTGAGGGTGCAATTTACACCATCCTCCAGATCATTTATGAAGATATTGAACAAAACCGGCCCGAGGACCGACCCTTGGGGCACTCCACTTGATACTTGCTGCCAACTAGACATGGAGCCATTGATCACTACCCGTTGAGCCTGACTATATTTGTTCCATTTTGTGTTTGTTAAATCAAGAAATTGTCTGAAGAGTAACACACTAAGCTGCAGTAACTCTCAAACTGAGGAGCTAGAAAAGTAGTATTGCAAGAAAAGCTAACAAGAAGGTGTAGATTAAAGTTGGGTACTTATCCCATCTCACATATGTGACAGCAACACAGCCTCCATTACACATCCTTAAGCAGGTGTTAGGGAATTGTTTATACATCACTTCCGAATTTGGTTCAGGGAGATGTATGTGACTCACCCAAGGTCATACAATAATCAGTTAGCTAGCCAGGGAGAGGAGGTAGATCTGATTACCTTGCTCTAGTTACTGTCTATGTTGTACTGAAAAATATCAACTTACCCCATTCCATGTTGAAAAGGCCACATACCCATTAAGTTTCCCAGGATCCAATTACTGAACTACAAGTGGTTTTCTTGGAGACCCTGTGCCTTCACATCAGCTTTAGGTCCCTTTGGTTCTGTTCCCACTAGGAGTGCAACTCCAACGTATTGTCAGGGATTTCTCTACTTGCAGCTGCCCAGGGAACCACAGAAAACTAGCCTTTTTCCAGACTGCGTTTCTGTCCTGAGCTCTGCATGGTCAGTGTGATGGTAACATGCACCTGTCCTGCCCAGCCTATGACCACCTCTTTCCCCAAAGCATTCACTGGACTAAACCACAAAGCTCAATTCTTCAGAAGAAGTGGGTTTTTATGCCCAAATAAATCTGTTAGTCTTTAAGGTGCCACCAGACTCATTGTTGTTTTTGTGAATACAGACTAACACAGCTACCCCTCTGAAAGCTCAATTGGCACTTGAGTTAAGTCCAGTATTAAGTTCCCAGTTCCCCCATTATCTGGGGTGTAGGAAGCATTCAACACAGAAACAAGGTTTCTTATTACACTCTTGGGGGCAGTGAATGCATGAGAGAATGACCTCCAAACAAATTGCTCACCTTGACACAAGAAATGGGACAAAAATGGAATCCTGAATCTGAAATTCTTTGATTTTTGGAGTAAGGGGAAAGGGAGAGGTTTACATCTGAACTTCAGTTTTGTTTGAAGGATGGATCCAAATCCAGAAGGTACCTGTCTTCTACTTCTGGTGTGAAGATGTCAAAAATCTTGTGTTAATAGCCAGCCATTTTCATAAGATTTTGACCCAGGAGCAGAAATCTTTCTAGAACAATTATCTAATGAAATTTCTGCCATATTGAAGATGGCAGAAATCTCACAAGATCACCTGATCCTGAAAGATTTCTGCCATTTTCTTTGAAATATTGAAAGAACAGGTCACAAGATTTTGATGTATTTGAGACCTGGTTTAATATGGAACCTGAATTCCAGAATTTACCCTAAACCTAATCTGATACATGGAGTTACACTATGGATGAACTTGGTTCCCAGCCCTCCTCAGTCAGAGGGTGAGTCGCCATGACATAGGGTGATCTTCAAATACTTGAAAGGCTGCCATAAAAAAGATGGAGAAAAGTTATTCTCTCTTGCCACAGAGGGCAAGACAAGGGGCAACGGGTTCAAACTATAGGATAGCAAATTTAGATTAAATCTCAGGAAAAACTTTGTAACTGTGAGAACAGTAGGACAATGGAACAAACTGCCTAGGGAAGTCATAGATTTCACTGGAGATTTTCAAAAAGAGGCTGAATCACTGTCTTTCTTGGATGGTTTAGACACAATAAAACCTTCATCTTGGCTGGAGAAGACTAGACTAGATGACCCTTGCGGTCCCTTCTTTGTGCTATGGTTCTATGATTCTACATTGATCAGAGTTAGTGCATATGTGTTTACCCAAGTTGGAAATTACACCTCCAGCTCCTTTGTAGACTGACCTTGAGGAAGGCTGCCCAAAGATTTTATGCTACATGTAACTCCATTTATTTCAGGGCTGCAGAGTGACATTTAAAATGGAGGGGATAGGTTTGCTCCCCGATACGTGATCCTTCTCTTCCTCTATCCATTGCCCTCGCCATGAGCCCCTACACCCATCCCCTCCATATCTGAGTGGCATTGCATCCTGGCAGCACGACTCAGGTTTGGCCTGCCAAAAAGCAGTTAGGTCATGGCACAGATGCACACCTTCCCCCCAAGCGCCGCAGACTATGAAGCAACACCAGTGAAAAGTAGAGTAATGTGGTGAATTAGGACCATGGTATTTATGATTATAATTTAAGACAGAGGACCCATTTTTCTGTTAAGTCTGATATTCCAGATATGATGTCTTTTACTGGTGTGGTGAACCAGAAAGTACCAAAGAAGTAATTTTTTTTTCTCAGATGGATTACAACTAGCTGCTAAACAACAAAAATGTTCTTGCACCTACATTTTACAAGCTTTTGGAAGTTTCTTGCTTCAAAAATAACAAGTAACAATAGAGTAAGAATGCATATGAGCTTCCAGCCAATTCATTCCCCTTTCTATCTGTCACTCTCAACACTGAAAATGACCTGGAAAATTGGTAAATCAAGGTAAAGGCAATAGAATGAATTGATATTTTATTAGCAATTTACAGTTTAGGTCCTGTTCTGGTATTTTCTATTTGCAAAGCAGAATTAAATAGAAAACAGATCAGGTTTCTTCCAGAGGATTCCTCAAGGAACAGAGCAGTAAGTCTTAAGTATATTATCTTGGTGTAGTGGTGGCAGGGGAGTGGGGGAAGGATGCCAATCTAACAAAGTAACTCAGCAATTCAAACCAAGAGCAAAATAAAAAGAATGAAATGCTTTTAAATCCAATTTCCTAGAGAAATATCTAGATATGTGGTTATAAACTACATATCTTTAGGGATGAGGAACTGGGTTTGTATAAAATTGACCTGGAAGGACAACTCTTATCGAGACCTTAAATTAGAGAGGAAGGGTGATCTTGCAGTTAAGGTCCTATGCCAGAGCTTGGGAGGCCTGCATGCAATTCCAGGCTCTGCCACAAGGGACAGAACTAAGGCTGAAGAAGTAATGGATTTTTCAGTTCGGGGCTGAACCAAAAATCTTTTATCTTCAAACCAAAACTAACTTTTGTGTGACTGTGGATCATTTTTTGGGTGTCTCCCCTGTTTTTAATTACTAAATTTCTAAACACAATGCCATTGAAATAGTCTGAATTTTTTTTAAAAAAAATTTCAACTGAAACTGTTCATTAAATTCAACCCAACTTCACAAGGAGCTTCAGCATGATAACAAATAAATTTTTCATGGAATTTACTAACCAAAAAAATGTCACCCAAATCTATATAGAACCCATGGAGTATGATGGAACCTCCCAATCCCTTGCAGCAAGGCAGCTGCTCAGGTTACAGAACCTGAGTTCAACCCAAAACAAAATGTTCTAAATGCTTCATTTTAGTTAAAAATGTAGCAAGGAAACAGTTCAACATTTCCAAATCAAAACTCTTGAATTCTTTATTCCACAAAAAAAGTTTTGATATTTTGACTTTTTGTTCCAATTTAGGATAAAAACAGATTCCAATGTTTTGGCATTTCCCACAATGCAGAAATTCCTTTTTTTTCCCCAATCAGCTCTAGTTTGTAAACAGGTTACATACCTTGAACTCTGTGCATTTTCGTGGTGCCTAGGGACCATAAACATAATGAAGAAAAGCATTAATGTCAAAGGGACCATATTCTCCATCTTTCACTTGAGACAGGGACCCGTGAGATCTGTACCCCTGACACTTAAAATATTGGAGATAGTGAAAGTAAGATGCTTGAAGTTTGATCCAAAGAGACTCATAAGAAATCATTCTGCAAACATGAACTTATATAATTCTTGACATCTGATTTGTGTCCATCATAGGGCCTAATCACATCAGCCACAGTATCAGAGGCTCGTTCACCTGCACATCTACCAATGTGATATATGCCATCATGTGCCAGCAATGCCCCTCTGCCATGTACATTGGTCAAACTGGACAGTCTCTACGTAAAAGAATAAATGGACACAAATCAGATGTCAAGAATTATAACATTCATAAATCAGTCGGCGAACACTTCAATCTCTCTGGTCACTCGATTTCAGACCTAAAGGTCGCAATATTACAACAAAAAGACTTCAAAAACAGACTCCAAGGAGAGACTGCTGAATTGGAATTAATTTGCAAACTGGATACAATTAACTTAGGCTTGAATAGAGACTGGGAGTGGATGTGTCATTACACAAAATAAAACTCTTTCCCCATGTTTATTTCCCCCACCCCACCACTGCTCCTCGGACGTTCCTGTTAACTGCTGGAAATGGCCCACCTTGATTATCACTACAAAAGGTTCCCCCTCCCCCCCCCGCTCTCCTGCTGGTAATAGCTCATCTTAACTGATCACGCTCCTTATAGTGTGTATGATAACACCCATTTTTTCATGTTCTGTGTGTATATAAATCTCCTCACTGTATTTTCCACTGAATGTATCTGATGAAGTGAGCTGTAGCTCACGAAAGCTTATGCTCAAATAAATTGGTTAGTCCCTAAAGTGTCACTAGTACTCCTTTTCTTTTTGTGAATACAAACTAACATGGCTGCTACTCTGATAGCTGAACTTTTGTATTCCATGTTTCATTGGATTGCCTGAGAAATGTATATCAAAGCAAATGGCAACATCCGAAGATCCCATAATGCAAAAAGTCTTGCATTTACATTTTTAAAAAGTAAAAACTTTTGTCCATTGTATTTTGAGTGTAAGTCTGAGTTTTCAAAGGCATCACAATTACTCTCTAATTGCTAGCTATTATCTTACCATTGGCTGAAGTAAGGGTAAATTTAAAGTATTGAAATTTCACTTGAGCTGATCTGGCACTACAGGGACAGAAGCCTTAATATCAAAGTAGTATGTATCGTAGCTAAGCCAGTGTTTCCCTGCTACATCAGACTAGATTTCAAAGACTATAAGTGAACATCTGCTATTCCAGCTACAGCTACATGCCAGAATTTATTAAAAAGATGCCTGTCTGAGCCAGATGCAGACCTGATGAATAAATTTTTCTAACTTTTTGTACTGTTAATTTCTGAGAGAAACCTGTTAAGAACCCCAAAAGGGGGATAGAGTCTCTGATAGTCAATTTGGGATAATGCTGAAGTATTGGGCTAATGATGAATTCATCAAAGGGCTAATTTTTCAAAAGAAAAGCCTCACTTTTGTGGGGGCAAGTTGTGCAGCAAAATTGACACACACCATTCAATAGATGGTGCAAACCGGAGTGCTGCTACTCCTAGGCTCCAGTCCAGAAAAGCACTTAAAGGTGTTTAGTGGGACTGCTCACATGACTAACTTTAAGCACATGCTTAAGTGCTTTTTTAAATTGCATTTTCAGATCAGGTACTTAAGTACTAAGACTGTCAGAGCCAATCATTTTGCAGGCACAATGTGTGTCCACACAAAGAGAGGCTAGTTCTTTGCCTTTTTTCAGGCTTACCTCCCTATATTTTTAAAATCAATATGATGGAGGGTGGTCACTTCTATTCACTAGAGTTCAATTACACTTCCCAGTGAAAACATTCAGATCAAGAAGTTAGAGCATACTTCACCTTTTTTATACCATGTTCCCACATTGAACCACTCGCTGCTGGTTCTCCTCAGTTGCACCTCAGAATCCTTTGCACTATTTTCAGCTGCCCTGTAGAGACTATTTTCTGCAGCACTTCATAGGCGATACTAAGGGAACTGGTTACTCCTGGAGGATTTCTGCTCCACTGTGCACATGCATAATTTATGTGCCACACATAGTTTTAAGTTTTTCTGCAGAAAATAGCTTCTGGTGGAAAGCTGTTCTGACTTTTTCCCACCAGAGGGTGCTGTGGCACTAGAACAGAACAGCTGCTTCCACCCAGCCCCTGCTACCATAGGGAAGAGAAAGGGCCTGCAGTGCCTTCTTCATAGCGCCTGTCAGGTCAAGTAGCGTGGGGCACATGAGGTTGCTGGGGGGTCACAGACAGGGCTTCATAAGGGCTAGTGGGGGAAGAGAGACTGGGGCAGGGGCTGAATGGGAGAGGAGGCACAGGGCTACAGGGAGGAGGGAGGTGACTGAGTCATGGCACAGTGACACATGGGGATGGAGGAGTGGGTGTCTGAGTGGGGGTGGAACGACATATGGGAACAGGCAGTGCAAGGACACAAGGGGGTGCAGGGACACATGGGGACAGGGCAGATGTGCCTGACTCCCGCCCCAAAAAAACCCTGTTCTATACTTCTCCCACCCATACCCAACAACCCTCCAAGTTCACACCCAGGCTCCTTCCCAGGAATTACTTCCCTCTCCCTCAGCTCCTCCATTACCCCGACTCCCCCAAGCCTTTGCACTGCTTCTGAAGGCTGCGGGAAATATGGTTCTGTATTGTAGTTTAAATGAATTGTTACTCAGAGTTCTTTATTATTATGCCTAATGTCAAGGTTCCTTCCCCACTCTGAACTCTAGGGTACAGATGTGGGGACTTGCATGAAAGACCCCCTAAGCTTACTTTTACCAGCTTAGGTTAAAACTTCCCCAAGGTACAAACTATTTTACCCTTTGCCCCTGGACTTCCACTGCCACCACCAAACTTTATCTGGGTTCCTGAGAAAACGTAGTTTGGACACATCTTTCCCCCCAAAAATCCTCCCAACTCTTGCACCCCACTTCCTGGGGAAGGTTTGGTAAAAATCGTCACCAATTTGCGTAGGTGACCACAGACCCAAACCCTTGGATCTTAGAACAATGAAAAAGCGTTCAGTTTCCTTACAAGAAGACTTTTAATAGAAGTAAAAAAGAATCATCTCTGTAAAATCAGGATGGTAAATACCTTACAGGGTAATTAGATTCAAAACATAGAGATCCCTCTAGGCAAAACCTCAAGTTACAAAAAAGACACACAGACAGGAATATTCATTCTATTCAGCCCAGCTATTTTCTCAGCCATTTAAAGAAATCATAATCTAACACATACCTAGCTAGATTACTTACTAAATTCTAAGACTCCATTCCTGTTCTGTCCCCAGCAAAAGCATCACACAGCCAGACACAGACCCTTTGTTTTTCTCCCTCCTCCCAGCTTTTGAAAGTATCTTGTCTCCTCATTGGTCATTTTGGTCAGGTGCCAGCGAGGTTACCTTTAGCTTCTTAACCCTTTACAGGTGAGAGGATTTTTCCTCTGGCCAGGAGGGATTTTAAAGGGGTTTACCCTTCCTTTTATATTTATGACACCTAGCAAGGAATCTATTTGTCAAAAAACATTTCCTGAATCTTTTTGTTGTCTGTATTGTTGCAGACATACTTACTGACAGATATTTTGACATAAATTACCAAAATAATCAAAACTGGTGTGATTATAATGTGTTATTTCGACAAATAAACTATGCAGAATTTTAAAATATTGCGCACAGATTTTTTTGGCACAGAATTTTTAATTTTTTGGTTCAGAATTCCCCCAGGAGTAACTGTTGTAGCAGCTAATGGGATGTTCCTGGAGTCTGAGAAGAAACTATTGATTGCACTTGGCTGAGCAAGTATATATCAGCATAAGAATGGAGATAGAACAAAAGGTGACTGGTGACCCCACGTCTCAGACAACTGCTCATGACAGGGGATAGTGAGTCCCAGGTTGGCTGGAAGTTCTGTTGAGGTTTCCACAGCCCCACAGGGGATTGTCCACAGAATGGTACAAAGGCAATGCACATATGTAGCAACTCCTAAGATAGCACCAACATAGGAATGATTGCAGAATCAGGCATTTACAGAGGGACTCTGCAAAGTCCTAGGCTCTGTCCTTGGGACAAAGAAGGAGTTGGGTTGCCAGTGAGCTCAGGAAGGCCCTGAAGGTGCTGACTATCAACATCTCTGTACAGTAGAAGCTCATGGGCTCAGATCTGGCTATAATTTTATAGTGGATAATTCAAAACTGGTGCTTATAGGTAATTCTGTCCACACAGATTACTTGCACACAGTCTGACTTCTTTCAAATAAGTAGCATTGCTCTTTTCCTTATATTTATTGTATTGTGTTAAATAAAAGATAACTATTGTGTGTATGTCACTGAAAAATACATCACAGGAGTTAGGGGAGGCACTCATTACTGGAAAGTGGCAAGGTTTCCTTTCTTCTTCCTTTGTACCTATTCAGAATCTGACTTGGAATTCAAATGTTCCTGACACTCAGACAGAGAAAATAAATGCAAGAGGGCAAACATCCGGCTTATCTACAGTCACAATGAAGGCCCTGAAATTTCAAACAGCTTCAAATCCCATCCCATACTTTTGCTGAAAGCACCTCAGAAGAGGGGCCAGAAGAGCCAGAGCCAGCAGCTGGATGAAGCAAGCTGACACACACAGAAACCAGGGGAGCCAGCATTTCTGTAATGAGAGCAATAATCCCAACATCCAGGAAAAGAAGGCGCCAAGGTTACTACAGTATTTTCAGCCCAGAGGCATTTACTTTAATGACCTGAAAAGCAGCGTGTAAAGTTTTCATTATCTTACCAGGTTGTGTTGTACCTATTCTACAGCTGTGATTCTAGCTGACAGAGAAACATTGAGCATTGTTTCCAAAGCGGGCAGAGGCATGAATTAGCAGAATAGGTTCGGTTAAATGGAGGAGCTGTACAATCATACTTCATTGTGACAACTAGTGTGTAACCGACATCCATTCAGTGCGGTGCTCTCGCCCCGTTTGAGGTGGGGCAGGGCTGGGCCACATATGGAGGCTGATGAGCCTGGTACAAGCTTTTAGCTCCAGCACTAGCAGCTCAGGCTTTAAGAACCAGACGTGCCAGTTTCGATCCCCACTTCTGGTGACCAAGATAGGGATGCAGTGAGACAAGTGGAAAAGATTCAACAGACAGCATGTGGGCCAACAAGCTCTAAAGGTAATCCAGTAAACTTTTCACAAGACAGTGGGAACTTGGCTCTTTAATAAGGCTCCTAAGCCATTCAGAGACAATGCTCACCTCTTTCACTCAGAGGGCCTGATCAAAAACTCATTTATGTCCTTGGAAAGAACCCACTGAGTGCAACGGACTTTGGATCAGGACCCTGGTAAAAGCATCCCATAATCCTGTTTTGCCTCCTTGCAGTCCAACTATTTTTTTAATGTTCACCTGTTAAATATCTCTAGAAGTATTAAAAATCCAAACATGAGGCAGGATGGCCGAGTGATGCTAGCACGTGGATTATGAGTTGGGCAATCTAGCTTCTAGTAGCAATTTTATTGCAGATTGCCTGTATATTCTTAGAAGTGTCACATTATCTCTCTGTACCTCAGTTTCTTCATAAGTATAAAGGGATAGCTTTTATCCACTTCAATGGATCTATGATTCTTTAATGCCTACTATGGTGCTTTACGATCCTCAGAGGGCAAGAACACAGAAATGCAAAATATTGGAATTATTAAATAACGGATGCAGAAATGTACTATGCAAAGATTTTGGATAGTATGGGCACCGAAGCATCTTTCCTTTTATATTTTTGCCACATGTTCATGTGGTGCACATCTGTTTTAACTGCAGAGCTGTAAGGAAATGTTCACCAAGACCTTCCAAAAAAAATGAGGCTTTCCGCAGTTCACCTGGTAATGAGTCTTTCATACAATCTTTCATATTCCCCATTTCACAGGCGGCTCTACTATTCTAGTCCCTTGGTTGATATTGTCAACATCATCATGTTTTCAGAAGCAAATAAGTGCATCAGAACAGCTCCTCTTGATTCATCAGTTCTTTCCTCAATATCAAGACAAAGACAACTGTACAGATCTGAGCATTTATTCCAATTCTCAGAGATTTTCAATCAAATGATCAGCTGGGTTAAAAAAAATATTTTCTTTGAAATTGATATGCTGGGCCTGCTTGCCATAAACGGCCATCTGACTGCCACCATGTTACTACCATGTAGCTTAGGACTACTTGTGGAGTAAGGTACTACTCAGCATGAATAAAGGTGTCGAAATGTGGACCTAAATGGTGAGATTTGAATCCAAGAGCATCTCACACTACAATCAAGTGCATTGTGAACAAACCCTTACAGCTAAATTGGTTAGTGAAGCAACATGGACTAGGAGTCAGGAGGCCCAGGCTTTATATTTTTGACTTCAGTGACTAACTTGCTGTTAGGGTTGCCAGGCGTCCAGTTTTCGACCAGAATGCCCAGTTGAAAAGGGACCCTGGCAGCTCTGGTAGGCACTGCCAACGAGGCCGTAAAAAGTCCAGTCAGCAGCGCAAGGGCTCTGGGGCTACGGTAGGGGGTGCCCTAGCTCTGTGTGGCTCCCAGAAGCGGCTCCCAGGTCCCTGCAATCCCTAGACACATGGGCGGCCAGGGAGGCTCCGTGTGCTGCCCGCACCCAGAGGACCAGCTCCACAGTTCCCATTGTCCAGGAACACAAAAAGGAAGCCTACAAGTAGTGGAAACTTGGTCAGATGACTAGGGAGGAGTATAAAAATATTGCTCAAGTGTGCAGGTGTATAATCAGGAAGGCCAAAACACAACTGGAGTTGCAGCTAGCAAGGGATCTGAAGGGTAACAAGAAAGGTTTCTACAAGTATGTTAGCAACAAGAAAAAGGTCAGGGAAAGCATGGGATCCTTAATGAATGGGGGAGGCAACCTAGTGACAGATGATGTGGAAAAAGCTGAAGTACTCAACGCTTTTTTTGCCTCGGTCTTCACAGACAACGTCAGCTCCCACACTGCTGTCCTGGGCTACACAGTATGGGGAGGAGGTGCGCAGCCCTCAGTGGTGAAAGAACTGGTTAAGGACTATTTAGAAAAACTGGACATGCACAAGTCCAGATCTAATGCCTCCAAGGGTGCTGAGGGAATTGGCTGATGTGATTGCAGAGCCATTGGCCATTATCTTTGAAAACTCATGGCGATCGGCGGAGGTCCCAGCCGATTGGAAAAAGGGAAATATAGTGCCCATCTTTAAAAAAGGGAAGAATGAGAACCCAAAGAACTACAGACCAGTCAGCCTCACCTCAGTCCCTGGAAAAATTATGAAGCATGTCCTCAAAGAATTTTGAAACAACTGGAGGAGTGGAAGGTGGTCAGGAACAGTCAACATGGATTCAACAAGGGCAAGTCATGCCTGACCAACCTGATTGCCTTCCACGATGAGATAATTGGCTCTGTGGATATGGGGAAAGTGGTGGACATGATATATCTTGACTTCAGCAAATCTTTTGATATGATCTCCCACAGTATTCTTGCCAGCAAGTTAAAAAAGCTGGCTAGACTATTTCACTAGGAAGGTGGTGAAGCACTGGAATGGGTTCCCTAGGGAGGTGGTGGAATCTCCATACTTAGAGGTTTTTAAGGCCCGGCTTGGCAAAGCCCTGGCTGGGATGATTCAGTTGGTGTTGGTCCTGCTTTGAGCAGGGGGTTGGACTAGATGACCTCCTGAGGTCTCTTCCCACCCTAATCTTCTGTGACTCTATGAACCAATGAGATGCGAGGATGGCATCTGAAACCCCTCATCCCTGGCCCCACCCCAGAGCCCACACTGCCAGCCAGAGGCCTCATGCCCCCTCCCACATCCCAACCCCCTGCCCCATCCTGGTGAGAGTGTGGGAGAGCTAGTGGTGGATGGAGGGAGGATGGAGCGATTGTGGACGGGGCCTCAGAGAAGGGGTGGGCAGGGGCAGGGCCTTGGGAAAGGGACAGTGCAGGGGGCAGGGCAGGGGTGTTTGGTTTTCTGCGATTAGAAAGTTGGCAACTCTACTTGCTGTGTCACCTTGGGCAAGTCACGTCCCCTCTATGTTAACCCTCCCAAACTTTGTCTGTCTTGTTTATTTAGAATGTAAGTTCTCTGGCACACGGACTGTCTCTTACCATGAGTCTGTACAGTTCCTAGCACTATAAAGACCTGATCTTGATTGAGGCCTCTGTGCATTACTGCAATACAAATGTTTAATGCAAGTTCACTGTCAGACTAATATCAGTCACTTCCTCTGTCTGGGAGTAATATTCTGCCTTCGCAGGAAGGTGGTCTTGATGACCTAGGGCCTGAACCAAAGCCCACCAAAGTCAATAGGAGGCTTTCCTTTGACTTTTTGAATCAGGTCCTTTGTAAGTCTTTTATCTCTAATTACTATCATCCTATTAAAATAAGTAGGATTGTCAGGGGCAAGATGCATAATAGCTCTATTACCATAACACATTCATCTTGCTTGTGAACCTGTCTTTCTGAACATTTAAAGCTATTTAAATAAATGAGAAATTATCATTAATAAAAAAACCCATTAAAGAATGTCTGTGAGACACAAAAAGTGTCTCTGTGTGCGTGAATGGTGGAGATAGGAAAGCAACATTGCTTACCACAAAGAGGAGAGTTTCATCATGCCACGTGTTGACTGTTCTTAGCTGGTATGTACTATGTGCATGAACAGGGATCCTTGTTAGAGGTCACAGTCTCTTGCCCTAACTGAAGTGGATTACTCTTGTGTGGGTGTATGGTTTAGAGCAAAGGGCAGAGAGACAGTAGGATGCTGGACTAACTGTGGTTCCACTTCTGGCACATTTATAACCCTGAGAAATTCATTCAAGCCTATCTCCTCCCCAAACTCACTACTACCCCCACTATCTTCATTAAACCAGTGGGAAGTTCGGAGAAAAAGAAGAACCCGATTGAAAATAGATGCTGTATCTGAGATTCCCTAGGTAAATAATTTTGCAAACCAGCAATATGTGAGTTATACACAAGGTGTTTACCATAATCATTACTAAATATGCACAGCAATATAGTCAGAGATATCACTAGACATTTGTTTAACCTTCAAGTCTGTTTTAAACTATTATACTTTGTCTGATGTCAGGGAAGGGTCACTTATAAATTTATATGCTAGCACTAGTGCTTATAACTGTAACTGTGGTAACAAAAAGTATCCTGTTCTCAAAGTACCAAATGTTGCTTTTTGAAGGGATTACTTTATTACTGATGTATTTAGGTTAGCCTTTGAAGGGGTTTATTTGCTTTATTACAAATTTATTTATACAGAAAATATTTTAAGCTAAATCATATATCTTGTTTCAAAGTATAGTGTTACAGACAACCATAGTAGTAAACATCAATTTCTAACTCAACAATACACACATGCTTTCCATTGGCATTATAAAATAAATCAGTACATAAAGTAAAGAATGAGCCATAAAAGTCTAGCTATTTGTTGACATGATTGTTTCCAGTTCTGTGCTGCAGTTAATTTCTAGAGAATGCAAACACATATGGAAAAGATACTGACACATTGTGCCTCGTCTATACAATGTGGGCTTGAGGCTGCATTCACAGTGGTGTGAGTAACTTGATGGAATCATGCTGGTGTCATTCTAAGCAAGAGCAGAATCAGGTCCCATGTGACTATAGCTAAGCTACCCTTTTAACTGTTGATATAAGCAGTAAGTCCAGGTGACACAAACAACTTTTTAATACCAGTCCCTATGACCCAAAATACATCTTGGAAAAAAGACAGAAATTTTTACTAACAAACCTCTTGTAGTTATTCATAATTAGGGCTGTCAAGCAATTAAAAAAATTAATCGTGATTAATTGCACGATTAAAAATAATAGAATATAATTTATTTAAATATTTTTGGATATTTTCTACATTTTTCAAATATATTGGTATTGAATACAACACAAATACAAAGCATACAGTGCTTACTTTATATTATTATTTTTATTACAAATATTTGCACTGTAAAATAAATAGTATTTTTCAATTCCCCTGTTGCAAGTACTATAGTGCAATCTCTATCATGAAAGTTGAATTTACAGATGTAGAATTATGTAAAAAAAACCCTGCACTCAAAAACAAAACAATCTAAAACTTTAGAGCCTACAAGTCCACTCAGTCCTACTCTTGTTCAGCCAATCGCTCAAACAAGTTTGTTTACATTTGCAGGACATAATGCTGCATAGTTTACAATGTCACCTGAAAGTAAGGACAGACGTTTGCATGGCACTGTTGTAGCCGGCGTAACAAGATATTTACGTGCTGGATGCATTAAAAATTCATATGTCCCTTCATGCTTCAACCACCATTCTAGAGGATGTGCGTCCATGCCGATGACAGGTTCTGCTCGATAACGATCCGAAGCGGTGCGGACCGATGCACATTCATTTTCATTATCTGAGTCAGATGCCACCAGTAGAAGATTGATTTTCTTTTTTGGTGGTTCAGGTTCTGAAATTTCTGCATCGGAGAGTTGCTGTCTTAACTCTTCTGAAAGCATGCTCCACACCTCCTCCCTCTCAGATTTTGGAAGGCACTTCAGATTCTTAAACCTTTGGTCACGTGCTGTAGCTATCTTTACAAATCTCACACTGGTACCTTCTTTGCGTTTTGTCAAATCTGCAGTGAAAATGTTCTTAAAACCACCAACATGTGCTGGGTCATCATCCAAGACTACTATAACATGAAATATATGGCAGAATGTGGATAAAACAAAGCAGGAGACATGCAATTCTCCCCCAAGGGGAGTCACATCAGTCACAAATGTAATTTACGCTTTTTTTAAAAAATGAGCTTCAGAAGCATGGAAGCATGTCCTCTGGAATGGTGGCTGAAACATGAAGGGGCAAATGAATGTTTAACATATCTGGCACGTAAATACCTTGCAATGCCAGCTACAAAAGTCCCATGCGAACACCTGTTCTCACTTTCAGGTGACCTTGTAACTAAAAAGTGGGCAGCATTATCTCCTATAAATGTAAAAAAACTTGTTTGAGTGATTGGCTGAACAAGAAGTAGGACTGAGTGGACGCGCAGGCCCTAAAGTTTTACATTGTTCTATTTTTGAGTGCAGTTATGGTAACCAAAAAAAATCTACATTTGTAAGTTGCACTTTCATGGTAAAGTGATTGCACTACGGTACTTGTATGAGGTGAACTGAAAAATACTATTTCTTTTGTTTATCATTTTTACAGTGCAAATATTTGTAATAAAAAATAATAATATAAAGTGAGCACTGTACACTTTATATTCTGTGTTGTAATTGAAATCAACATATTTGAAAATGTAGAAAAAATCCAAAAATATGTAATAAATTTCAATTGGTAGTCTATTAATAGAGAGATTAAAAGTGTGATTAATCACAATTAATTTTTTTGAGTTAATCATGTGAGTTAACTGCAATTAATCAACAGCCCTATTCATAATACCTCACATGCAAAATCAACAAAAACAAAGTGGCAAAATCAGCCTTTCAGCTTTCTGGGAGAGGTTATTCAGAATTTCTTTCATGAAATTAAGAAAAATTCACTTTTCTTCACCAAAGGTTCTATTGCTAATTTCACAAAAACACAATTCTCCCCAATCCAAATTCCTCATTCCTTTGGACCATACATCAGGAGAAAGAATCAATGCTAAAGATGGGCAATGTGTGGATCCAAAACAGTCTATGAGCTCAAGGGGAGCTTAAGACTGTCAAAGGAGTGGTCCATACATGATAGACATCTATATAGACATGTAAATAGTTAGATATGTAAATGGTATGTTAACAGACAAAGTGCCAGTAGATGGTGCTCAAGAATATGTAGCACAGTTTCTGGGTTTGGTCGGACTAATGCAACTTGATGTCGTACACTACTAATGGACTCTTCTGGTCACTCTTTACAGGCAGCATTTAACAGCGATCATACTGTACATTGTAAGTGGTTGGTTTAAAACTGCAAATTTTAGAAGTAGTTAGGTCTCATGCCAAGATTCTGCTCCTGTTGAAATCAGTCTTATTGACTTATGCTGTGCAGGATCAGGCTCTGATATTATCCTGCCATTTTCCATCTTATTATAGATGGGATAAAACAACCACTGGTAATAAGCAAACAGATGTGGGGTGAAGGGAGAGGTAGGAGAAGAGTTACTGTTAAAATATGACAGGTTTCAGAGTAGCAGCCATGTTTGTCTGTATTCGCAAAAAGAAAAGGAGGACTTGTGGCACCTTAGAGACTAACGAATTTATTTGAGCATAAGCTTTCGTGAGCTACAGCTCACTTCATCGGATGCATTCAGTGGAAAATACAGTGGGGCGATTTATATACATAGAGAACATGAAACAATGGGTGTTACCATACACACTGTAAGGAGAGTGATGAGGTAAGGTGAGCTATTACCAGCAGAAGAGCAGGAGGGGGAAAAACCTTTTGTAGTGATAATCAAGGTGGGCCATTTCCAGCAGTTGACAAGAATGTCTGAGGAACAGCAGGGGTGAGGGGAAGGAATAAACATAGGGAAATAGTTTTACTTTGTTTAATGACACATCCACTCCCAGTCTTTATTCAAGCCTAAGTTAATTGTATCCAGTTTGCAAATTAATTCCAATTCAGCAGTCTCTCGTTGGAGTCTGTTTTTGACGTTTTTTTGTTGACGAATTGCCATGTTTAGGTCTGTAATCGAGTGACCAAAGAGACTGACGTGTTCTCCGACTGGTTTTTGAATGTTATAATTCTTGATGTCTGATTTGTGTCCATTTAGTCTTTTACGTAGAGACTGTCCAGTTTGACCAATGTACATGGCAGAGGGGCATTGCTGGCACATGATGGCATATATCACATTGGTAGATGTGCAGGTGAACAAGCCTCTGATACTGTGGCTGATGTGATTAGGCCCTATGATGGTGTCCCCTGAATAGATATGTGGACACAGTTGGCAACAGGCTTTGTTGCAAAGATAGGTTCCTGGGTTAGTGATTCTGTTGTGTGGCGTGTGGTTGCTGGTGAGTATTTGCTTCAGGTTGGGCGGCTGTCTGTAAGGAAGGACTGGCCTGTCTCCCAAGATCTGTGAGAGTGGATGGGTCATCTTTCAGGATAGGTTGTAGATCCTTGATGATGCGTTGGAGAGGTTTTAGTTGGGGGCTGAAGGTGATCGCTAGTGGCGATCAGTTTTTTTCTTTGTTGGGCCTGTCCTGTAGGAGGTGACTTCTGGGTACTCTTCTGGCTCTGTCAATCTGTTTCTTCACTTCAGCAGGTGGGTATTGTAGTTATAAGAATGCTTGATAGAGATCTTGTAGGTGTTTGTCTCTGTCTGAGGGGTTGGAGCAAATGCGGTTGTATCGTAGAGCTTGGCTGTAGACATTGGATTGTGTGGTGTGGTCTGGATGAAAGCTGGAGGCATGTAGGTAGGAATAGCGGTCAGTAGGTTTCCGGTATAGGGTGGTGTTTATGTGACCATTGCTTATTAGCACCGTAGTATCCAGGAAGTGGATCTCTTGTGTGGACTGGTCCAGGCTGAGGTTTATGGTAGGATGGAAATTTTTGAAATCATGGTGGAATTCCTCAAGGGCTGCTTTTCCATAGGTCCAGATGATGAAGATGTCATCAGTGTAGCACAAGTAGTGTAGGGGCATTAGGGGATGAGAGCTGAGGAAGCGTTGTTCTAAGTCAGCCATAAAAATGTTGGCATACATCTTGTTGGCTGCATTAAAACAAGAACTGAATTTAATATCTCAGTGACAGGGCAGAAACTAAAATTTTGGAAGGATTTGAACGCAGACCTTGTAATGGCTATGGACTGCTTTGTGCCCTTGAGATCTATTCACAGAGGAGGGCGTCCATGCATGGCTCTTAGGCTTAAAGGCAGTGAGAAAAGAAATCAGCAACCTCAACAACACAGTCTCCTCTTTTTTTGTTTCCCGGGAGGATTTTCTGTGGAACTGAGATCTCAGCAGCAGGACTGTGATGGCTGTAGTGGTTAGGGACAAGACACTCTGGGAGGAGGGCAAGAGGTGCACATATTATCTCATCTTTTGTGGCCCATGAAGACAGCCTGGGACAGGGGGCTACATTACCTTCTATGAAAGCGTCATCCACTCTGGAGGACCCCCACACACCTTCCACTTTAAACAGGGTTCTGGGGGTGCACACAACTAGAGCAGGAGGAAAGGAGAAAAATAGTGACTTTTTCCATCAACATTTTTCAAATCAATTGAAAAAAAATAGCAATATTTCAAATTTCAAAATATTTCAACCATCTCTGGCCACGCATAGCAAGAGGCCCTAGAAGCTCCATTGCAGCCATGCTGATAGGAAGTCAAGAGGATGCCAAAGCTCCAGAGCAGGTGAAGAGACACAGTGGGTGAAATCCTGGTGCCATTGAAGTCAATAGCAACACTCTGGTTTGCTTTGTTCAGTAGGGTCAGGATCCCACCTAGTGTCTCTGTGTGGATGACCCTGGCTGGCTTGCAGCTGGCCATCCTGTGGGTGTTGAATGGATGGACTGAAAGGGAGAAGCTTTGAGAGGGGAACCTTGGAAGTATTTTCCTCCACCTTGGCCCGTCACCAGAGTATAACTATCTCAGAGGGTGATTTAGGCCCACGCGTCTCCAGATTATCCTTTTTGGTACATTGACTGCTCCTAGTAGCCAATGGAAACATGCTGAAGAATAAGAAATGGAAATTTCACTTGAATTTGCAGATTATCTAAGAAGTTATTTTAGACTTTACATTTAGAGTTTCTTTTCCTTCACACTTGCCTGGAATTTACCTAGCTTAGATAGGGGAATGATTATTTGTACTGCAGACAAAGAGTTTTCTAAAACTCTTACTCATATACTTTTCATTTTTAGTATGAGATGAACTTTCAGCTGCCCTTCTTTTCCATTTAGGCTTTAGCGCTTTGTTTTCTAATGTTGTAAAATGTGTTTTGGAGTAAGTCTAAATATGGTCTGGTCCTTTCATCTTCAGTGCAAGGATGTTTTAGGCATTTACATGCATACAAACATTTAAGACACATTTTAGAAGCATCTATTTATATAAATATATAGCGCAAAATTCTCCAATTTGAGTGCTTAAAATTGGGCAACTAGATTCATAATGAGGTGCCTGAGCAAATGGCCTGATTTTTCCAAGGCACTGAACACATGCAGATTTAATTTAAGTCAATCAATGGAAGCTTCAGATTGCCAGCACCTCTCAAACTCAGGCCACTTATTCAGGTGCTCAAATATAAATTTAGGTAAGTATCTATAGATATCAAAGTTGAAAATTTGGGCCATAACTTTTACTGAACACACACACACACACACACACACCTATTATATTATATTATATGCCTATATAACAAAAAACTAATGTTACGAAGTGCTTTAAGAATTATCTGCATGAAAAGTCCCATGTAAATTGATATCATGGGCTACATGTAGGTGGGTGGGAATGAGGCTCAGATCTGAGCCTGCTTCTACAGGGTTTAATTTTAACTTTTTTATTTAAATAATGTTATATTAACACTGAAAAACACTGCCTGGATGTTGTTGTAGTTTTAGGAGGTTTTCCCACTATTGTTATTCCCCACTATGTTTTTCATTTCTGCTCCCTGCTGTGCTATATGATCATGGTGATGGTAAGTATAAAAGTGAGAATCTAAATAAACTTACAAGATACATCTCATTAAGAGGAGCCTTTTATGCTGTGCATATAGAATTTTTTAATAAGCTGCATAGTCCTTTATGAACTATGGAAAATTAAGAGGCTATTTAAACAGAAATTAAAATGTACAGCGCCAAAAGTGAAATCCCTGCAAGCTTCATGGAAACTTTTTAAAGACACCATAATAGAGGCTCAATTTAAATGTATACCCCAAATTAAAAAACATAGTAAGAGAACCAAAAAAGTGCCACTGTGGCTAAACAACAAAGTAAAAGAAGCAGTGAGAGGTAAAAGGGGAAGTTAAATCCTAGTGAGGAAAATAGAAAGGAGCATAAGCTCTGGCAAATAAAATGAAAAAAATAAAATTAGCAAGGCCAAAAAAGAATTTGAAGAACAGCTAGCCAAAGACTCAAAAAGTAATAGCAAAAATATTTTTCCAGCACATAAGCAGGAAGCCTGCTAAACAACCAGTGGGGCCACTGGACAATCGAGATGCTAAAGGAGCATTCAAGGATGATAAGGCCATTGCGGAGAAACTAAATGAATTCTTTCCATTGGTCTTCACAGCTCAGGATATGAGGGAGATTCCTAAACCTGAGTCACTGTGACAAATCTGAGGAACTGTCCCAGACTGAGGTGTCACTAGAGGAGGTTTTGGAACAAATTGACAAACTAAACAGTAATAAGTCACCAGGACCAGATGGTATTCACCCAAGAGTTCTGAAGGAACACAAATGGGAAATTGTAGAACTACTAACTGTCGTCTGTAACCTACCATTTAAATCAGCTTCTGTGCCAAATCACTGGAGGATAGCTAATGTGACACTAATTTTTAAAAAGGGATCCAGAAGTGATCCCGGCAATTACAAGCTGGTAAGCCTGATTTCAGTACTGGGCAAACTGGTTGAAACTATAGTAAAGAACAAAATTGTCAGACACATAGATGAATATAATTTGTTGGGGAATATTCAACATGGTTTTTGTAAAGGGAAATCATGCCTGACCAATCTACTAGAATTCTTTGAGAGGGTCAACAAGCATGTGGATAAAGGGGATCCAGTGGATATAGTGTACTTAGATTTTCAGAAAGCCATGGCAAGGTCCCTCACCAAAGGCTCTTAAGCAAAGTAAGCTGTCATGGGATAAGAGGGAAGGTCCTCTCATGGACTGGTAACTGGTTAAAAGATAGGAAACAAAGGGTAGGAATAAATGGTCAGTTTTCAGAATGGAGAGAGGTAAATAGTGGTGTCCTCCAGGGGGCTGTACTGTGCCCAGTCCTATTCAATATATTCATAAATGATCTGGAAAAAAGGGTAAACAGTGAGATGACAAAATTTGCAGATGATAAAAAATTGCTGAAGATAGTTAAGTCACAGGCAGACTGTGAAGAGCTACAAAAGGATCTCTCAAAACTGGGTGACTGGGCAACAAAATGGCAGATGAAATCCAATGTTGATAAATGCAAAGTAATGCACATTGGAAATCATAATCCCAACTATACATATAAAATGATGGGGTCTAAACTGGCTGTTACCACTCAAGAAAGAGATCTTGGAGTCATTGTGGATAGTTGTCTAAGAACATCCACTCAATGTGCAGTGGCAGTCCAAAAAGCGAACAGAATGTAGGGAAATCATTAAGAAAGGGATAGATAAGACAGAAAATATCATATTGCCTCTGTATAAATCTATGGTATGCCCACATCTTGAATACAGCATGCAGGTGTGATCGCCCAATCTCAAAAAAGATATTTTGGACTTGGAAAAGGTTCAGAAAAGGCAACAAAAATGATTAGGGGTATGGAATGGCTGCCATAAGAAGAGAGATTAATAAGACTGGGACTTTTCAGCTTGGAAAAGAGATGACTAATATGATATGATTGAGGTCTATGACATCATGACTGGTGTGGAGAAAGTAAATAAGGAAGTGTTATTTACTCCTCATAACACAAGAACTAGGGGTCACCAAATGAAATTAATAGGCACCAGATTTAAAACAAACAAAAAAGTATTTTTTCACACAACGCACAATCAACCTGTGAAACTCCTTTCCAGAGGATGTTGTGAAGGCCAAGACTATAACAGAGTTCAAAAAAAGAATTAGATAAGTTCATGGAGGATAGGTTCACCAATGGCTGTTATCCGGGATGGACAGGAATAGTGTCCCTAGCCTCTGTTTGCCAGAAGCTGGGAATGGGTGACAGAGGATGGATCACTTGATGATTACATGTTCTGTTCATTCCCTCTGGGCCACTGTTGGAAGACAGGATACTGAGCTAGATGGATCTTTGGTCTGACCAAGGATGGCCATTCTTATGGCTCTTTTGTTATATCTTTCTGGAAGGGGAAAGAAAGAGCTCCGAACAATAGAGCTGCAATGAAGAAATGCCTCAGGGAGGGAAATGCCTAAGGATCGGATTCGACCTGACCTTTACACAGGTACACAGTGTAGAGTGTGAGGAAGCAGAATTCCAGTCTCTGTGTTCATGGGAGTGCAGGGACAGCTCCCTCCCCCCACCCTTAGTGACTGACAAATGTGGTGGTGATGAGATTGGCCTATAGCTCTGTCCCTGAAATGAATTATTCACAGCAATCTGTCAGAGGGGAGGGTTCTCTCACGGAAAAGCCACTCCCAAACAGTATACTGTGCAGATGCCTCAGATACTATTCCCAGGATTCCAGCCCTAGCTTCCCTCCACTCAGGTCCCTGGAAGCACAACACTAGTGGCACAGTACCCAGAGAATGGGTACGGGAGCCCACAGGGTAGAGTTTCTCCTGGGGTGTTGTTTTTTTTAAAAAGGATTACACACTGGGTTGTATTCACCTCTTCAAGTTAGTTCTACTAGGCTGTTGGGAGAACAACGTGCATCCTCCTTGTCCCTCTCCCTCTTTCTCCTGCCTGCCTGGACCCACCATCTCCCAAAAGACCTCAGGCAATTTGTATGTTCTCTGCGGGGTCTGTTTCATGCAGAAGACAAGAGATTTGTGCGTGGATACAGGATACAATCTGGCCCCATGTTCCTGTTATGTTAGGAAGCACAGAAGGTTTAAAAAAAAATATTGTAAGCAGCAGGAAGCAAAACTGTCTTTAACTTGTGTTTGTAATTGCATTGGAGGCATAGTATAGATGTGAAGCACGGTTGCCAAAAACATAAAGTCCTAGAGGGTACAGATGGATTTGAATGTGTGAAATAGCCTACGTTTGTGACATGAGGGAGCAGTTGAGGCCATATGGTAACACAAGGTCTGAAAAACCAACTGTCTCTCTCTAATTAAAACTTTTTCGAGTAATATATTCTTGAAATCTAAATGATATGATACTAGAAGTATGCTTTAGCTTGGCCAGTTGCCCTGCTACTTAACATTACCACCCCACATGACAAAAATACCACTTTCTCATTGTTACTCATGGTAACTCATGGTATCATGATTAGCCCTAATATAGGTTTAATTCTAATTATTCCTGCATCCAAATAATCCCATCCTTAAGGGAGATGAAATGAATAAGCAAGTTTTTAAAAGTCAAACTAGTGATCTCTTTTTGGATATAGATGGGAAAGGGAGAAATAAAAACAGTAATGGATTTTTTTCTTTTTTTATAAGTAAATGTTGTGCTTGTGAAAGGTCCTAGATAGGAGACAGGGACACTGCTGCATTGGGGATAGCTGGTTTGGGGCAGGTTAGTGCTTATACAGGCTTTTTTGAAAGTGTTCATCTCTCTTTATGTGCACACAGATGTGTTTCTGTGATACAACTAGTTCTCAGTTGTGCTTCTTGAAATTTAACAAAACAGAGTTTGCCACCGAGAGGTAGAGATGTTTGACATATTTTTCAATTTTTGACAAAAAAAGATTAATTTTTATAATCTTTTTTGTTTTTTTCCCATCAGCTTGTCAAAACATTTCAAAGATTTTACATTCCAGGTTACACATAAAAGGTTAAAATTGTCACCGTTCTTCCACCATCTACTGGCAAGTTCTAATACAGAAATCCAGATAAATAGTAGACATACTTATATCACCGTTATTATTAATTATGACATAATTCCAAAATGCAGAATCCACATTTTTGCCCTCTTCTTCCCTACTGTCCTGTCCTCCATTTTGCTTGCCTGGGAGTGGCCATGATCCTTCTCCTCTAATTCTCTTCCAGATTGTCTCAGTCAGATCACATAGCTCTTTATACTGAGCTGCACACTCTGTTCAGTGCATTATGGATGTTTCATCTTCCTCTGAATATAACCGCATTTTACAATAAACCCATGGTATTTGCCAATGTAAAAAAGTCAAAACACTGTACTTGATAGACCTGGTAATTTGATCTGTATGATAAATCCTATATTACACTATCCAAACATTTCTTAAGGGAGCGGGGAAGGAAACTTGTTTGGAAAATAAAGGCATTTAAAATTGCAAAATGTTATTCTGCAAATTCTCCTCACTGGTAACCCCTCTGTTTTTGATGCATGTCCTAAAGGAACATTGGAGAAAATGTGAGGCAAGTTGTGTGTGTTTATTATTAGTCATATAACTAGAGTACATAGTGGCTCTGACCAAGATCAGGGCACAAATGTGATAAGCATTGCACAAACAGGTAGTGAAAGACCGTCCCTACCCCAAAGACCTTACAGTTTAAGTAAACAAGAAATGCAATGGATGGGAGAGGAAATAAAAGCACAGAGAGACAAAATTACTTGCCTAAGGTCACGCAGCGGCTCAAGTCTCCTAACTCCCAGTCTAGTCCTCAATCCACAAGACCATACTACCTCTCATGTGCCTTTTGAAAGGCTAACTCACCGCAACTTGGATTGTAACACCTCAAGTCTTTGCTGCAGCAAACTGTATAGACATTATCACCAGTTATTTTAAGATGCTCCAGTCTTTAAATAAAAATTCACCAGGAAATAAAAGAATTGCTTTTCTGTATTTCTTGCTGTGGGTTTCTAAAGCCATATTATCATATATCAAGTAGCCTCATTATACTCAATCAGCAATTACAATTAAATAGTCCAAATCATAGACAATGATGTCAGATAAGGTAGGGTTGAGTAAGCCAGAAAACAAAAAAGTTCAAATTTTAAGGACTTCTGTCAAAGTAAAGAATCTGATTTGGACTATTATATGGCATCTAAAACTTCAATCAAAATAGCTGTACATAATCAAACTCCGTACTTTAGCAAGCCAAGAATAACATGAGAAAAGGGAGCACAAAGCTGCAATCTATACCCTTCAACTCTTGGTTACCACAATTAAATTTCAAAATTTTAATATCTCTTATAATCTGTGAATTCAACTGTGCTTGGTGCAGTGGACCTTTTCATTATTTTGATTAGATGATCCTCTCAATTCTCAATCTGGCTTTTGTAGGAAGAAGAAGATAGGGTAAGCATTCCAAACAAAAAATAATGTTGAAGATTGAAATTGTACAAGACCCATCAATCCCGTAGTGATGTTCTTTCTCAGTAGCAATGAGAACAGAAAATGCCCAAAGACAATGGCATGAAAGGTAGAATTTCATTCTGAGTTACACCAATGTGGATCCAGAGCAACTCCACTGAAACTGATTGGCATGCTTTGGATTTTCACTGATGCAACTCAGAGCAAAATGTGACTTATGTCCTGTAGAACAAAGAAGATGGGAAGAATACACCCATCTCAGTTACAATGTCGGTTCTCCATATCTGCCCATCCTCTAATGAATTAATCACTGTGAACTGACACCAAAACATGAAATGGGAAAACAACAGTGAACCTTTTGGTTCTTTGTGTTTAATTTTAGTTATATATCTGACATACCCCACAACTCTTTCAGTTTGCCTGGATACTTCCTGTTCTTCTGCCACTTTAACATGTGCTGGGGCCAGATGAATGAGAATCAGGGAGCCACAACCAGTTCCCCAATATCCCCTTTTTTCCATTGTGCCTGACCCAAGTTAGGGCACAGTGGAGAATCAAGCCCAGTATTTCCATTGTTGTGGCAGAGCATGGAGAAGGGAAGAGTAACTCACAATGCTGGAAACCAGCAGTTTCCTCCTACTACAGCCAGATCCTTATTTTCAGAAGTTCTCGGCACCCAGCAGCTCCCATTGTGACACTTACGCCTCCCACTGTGGTAAACTCCTTAAAGCACAAATGCTTCCTATTGGCCAGATTTTCTGAAGCCTGCCTTCCACTGGAAAGGACAGTAAGTAAGAATAGTCAGGGCCCACATATGGATAATATATAGCCCATAGTATAAATAGAAAATGGAACTATATGGTCTAGCCCTGCCATTGTACTGATTCCACCATTGTCATTGGAAGGTGGAGATATGATTTAACAGCAGAATCAGGCTTATTATCTTTATCCAATAGAGGAAACGTTTTCAGAATAAGAGTTGGTCATTCAAAAAATTTGATGGAAAACTAATAGCAAAAAAAAAAGGGAAATATTTTCAGGTGTTTTCTTATTTTGAAGTTTGTACAGTAAAGGAGGGAGTAAAGGAGGAATTGTATCCGTTCACTATCCCTACCCTGGAACTGGCTTTCAACAAATTTTTACCCCCATTTTCCAATGACAGATGCTAAGTATAATGCTTTAAGTTTTTCTAAGTCAGTCAGCTCGCAGCACTGTGTTTTGATTGAAATTTTACATAATTGAAGATTTTTTTTGAAGATCCTGAGCATTACTGAATGGAACATGTGAAGTTAGAACAGCAACAGAGTCTACCAACCACAATAATTCATGTGATGTTGTAGAGGAATCAGGAACCATTTAAACATATAAGGCAGAATGCTGTAATAAAGTCTGTAGAATGTAATATAGATATTAACAACTGGATGCGGCAGATGGAGTATAAAATAGAAAGAGGCAAACAGGCAGTTTGATTTAGAAAAAAATTATCAATTACCAATCAATAACATTTTGAATAAATAAAAATGTTATCCCTGAAATAAAACCAATATTTAATTTAGGTGTTGGTGAAGTTATAAGTCATGGCAGGGTGATAAGCAAGCAACTCAGGTGACTGCCTAGGGCATGCTGGTTAGGAGATTGTTACTGTGGCCTGGTCTACAGCTTAAACATAGGCTGACGCTCAGGGCTATGAAAAATTTCATGCACAGTGTGACTTAGTTAATTCGACCTATCCCACACTGTAGACACAACTAGGTCAATGGAAGAATTCTAGCTATTACCTCTCAAGGGGGTGGATTTACTGCAGCAATGGAAAAACCCCTTTCATCACTTTAGTAAGTAGCCAACCATTTCCACTGGCTTAGCTTCAGCTTTGCCACTATCAGGTTGTATTGTAGACGTACCTTGGGAGTGGAAATCTGGCCACGCACATTCACATGACAGCTGGTATGTTTGTATCTCAGATGCATTCCAGGATCTTTGGAACCATGGTGTCCTCTCTGAAGTGCTTGAAGGTGAGGCAAAGGATTCTGGTGTACATCTGAATTAAAAGCACTAAGCCAGGACAGCTACAGGAATTTGTTAAAAGCAACCAATTTCCTTTACTCTACCCATTGTGCTTAGCTATGGTGTATAGAGCCAGATCCAGAGCTGGTGTAAATTACATGCCATTCAATAGAGGTATGCTGATGTCACCAGCTGATGATCTGTCCCATAGTGCATGTATTCTTATACTGTTCACTAAGGGCATAATTCCTATTGACTTCAGTGGTGCAGGATTGAATCCTAATGCATCATCAGCTAAAGTGCATTATGCAGACACAATGGGTCATTTTTGTTTTGGAGACTAATAACACTAAGGTGATGACATAAGTTTATTTAAGGTGTCATTTAATTTCTTATTTTAGTGGTTTGTCATTTTTACCTCCAGTCATAATTAAGGCTAAGATTTTGTCATGGATATTTTAAGTAAAAGTCAGGACAGGTTACCAGTTTCCGTGAATTTTTCTTTATTGCCTGTGACCTGTCCTGACTTTTACTAAAAATATCCATGACAAAATGGGGAGCTGCAGGTTCCCCACACCACCCATGGTGGCTGGGTTGCTGCGGAGGCCCCAGAGCAGAGCTCTGGGGGCCCCTACCACCTTTGGGGGTTTTCAGCTCCAGGGTCCCTAGCAACCTGTGGCTCGGAGCTACAAGTTAAGAACTTTTTTGGCAGATCCTTTCTGACTTTTCCTCCTCTTTAGCCCCTTTCTGTGGGTTTTACTGTAGGAGGGGACCATATGGCACCGAGTTATCAGAGTTTGATCCTGCACCATTAAAGCTAATGAGAGACATAGCCATTGATTTAATTGGTCATTGGCACAGACCTCAGTAGAAGATGAAACTGTATTGAAAGATCTATCCATTCTGAAACTAGAGAGTTGCAATCATCCTATTTCAAACCCAACATCATTAAGTTGCAGGATGCTTTACCTGGAGTTGCTCTTCCTACTTATTGATGTTAAGTTTAGGGAGTGACGGTGAAACTTGCTTGCACAAAAGTAAGAAGAGACAAAGGATGTGAATGATTTTTTAAAAATGAAATCAGAGCATAAGTCTTGGTTAGCTTGTGAATTGCTGTGGTGTTTGGTAGAAGATACTTTGTGGCTTGCTTGCTTTGTCACGTGACTATATGGGTCTAAAACAACAGAAAAGGATACTCTTTGAAAAAAAACAAATATTCTGACAAGTTTTGCAAGATGATAAAATAATTTGTCTTATTGACTCCAATGGGAGCAGGACTGGGCCCACACTGTTGCATCTGGCTGTCCAAAGAAGTTCATATTCATGTAGAAAACTGGCATAAATAGAAACTTTGCACAAAAAATCATGTTGCAAACATGAAGTTCTGTTAAATTTTATGTGTTTAATATATCTTAATATCTATTTCAATATATCAGTAGATAAGTATATATGTTAATTTAATCTATTTCTTATATTGGGTAGACCTCTAATTTCCCTTCCATCAATATAATTTTAATTACATTAATGAAACAACAACTTGACAAGACTGATAATTTTTTTAAATGCATGAATGTATCCATCCCAGGGATCTTATTTTGAAAACAAAAATTGACTTATTTAAAGAGAAAAGCCACCACTGCCATTTTATGGCCAGAAAATTGTTAATGGCTGATTTTTTATTTAATCTGATCCTAAACAAAATTTAAGTGAGTGATAGCTTTATTTAAAGCTTATTCTCATGGCAATTTGTTTTCACTCTACAAGACAAAGGACACATCATAGAAAGATGGATGTAATAGCAGTTTGAGGACTTTTTTTCCTTATATAGGAACAGGACTAATTAAAGTGGCTGACCTTACTAAAAAGAAGCAGTTCCACTCACTAATAATTAAAACTTATAAATAGCAAAAATACTCTTATTTTTCCTAACTATTAAGGGTATTTTAATTTAATAGAATATGTTAAGTTCTTTAAACTTTCACTCTCTATATTGTGATCTATGGTTGATTATGAGCCAAATCCCATCCCTTCCTCCGCAGAGGCCAAAGTGGCTTCTGAGCCTGTGGAATTGGTGGGAAGGAGAAGGGATACAAATTTATAAACCAACACAGGAGATCTACACTCCTTGCTCACCATACAGTTCTGCAGCTGTGCTCCTAAAGACTTCTAGCAACCCAGGATGCAAGCTGTTAGGACAGTCCAGGAGAAGACTGAGAATGGGGCTGATTGATTAGTAACCAGAAGGATCCATCAGCCATCAGCAGTATCTGCTGCTACAGATACTATGACGCTATCCCTAATTACCATGTTATCTAACTAAACATCAAATACAAAACCTCAACCCTGGTAGAACATTATTCTCTGCTTGTAATCCCTGAGCAGTTTCCTTTTGTGTGAGATATCTATGGGGTGATAAGACTTCCTGGAGACATGAGCTCAATCTGACTTCCTGCACTAAAGAGTTGAACAATAAGATACGCACCACTGAGAATGCCTTTTCTTCAGCTCTGGTGAGCCTCTCCCTCTGCAAAGTCAGCTGCAACATACCTACTGATAATGGGGTTTTTTGGAGTAGTGCAGAGTGAGAGACTGTCCTTTAGGCAGTTGTGCCCCAGCTTACTGAGGGCTTTAATTTGAATATGAGACCAGACTCTTGAACCAGATCTGACACTCACTGGAAAAAAAACAATGTGGTAGGCTAAAGGCCAGTGTGCTCTGTTCTCATCCATTAATTCCCAGAAGCTGATATAGCTGTCATTACTTGGCCTTGCATAGAGCCTTCCATCTCCCCTGAAGAAGTCCAGCATACATCTTAGACACTAGCTTTTTCCAGGATTTGGCTTTACATATATAATTGGTCCAACTTCATAGAAAAACTTGTTTGCTGGGTGAAGACTTGTATTTTCAGTACACCTAGTGCACAAAGGGAGAGTTATTTCTGTAACTGTAACAGAATTAAACTTCAGAATTACCAGCCTTAAGACTCACCCTGCCACATTTGTAATGAAGTATATGAGAGACGATAGAATAAAACAAGTGGGAATAACTGGCTGCTTTAAAATCTACCAGAAAAGTCAGCATTTTTCTTTAATGTATTTCTATTTAGCATATTTGAAAGGGAGACAAAAATATAAATCATTACAATCAAAGAGCAGATGGAGCAGATGGGAGCATGCAGAGTTTAAAGGGAAAGTAAAAAACAAGAGTCATGTCAGGAAGAGGAGTATTAGCTTTGAACTTGCTGATACAAGTCTCATTCTGCAACAAAATATACTGCCAATATGATGCAAGGGGAACATCACTGACTTCTTCTCTAAGTCAGTTGAGTTACACCAGAGATGAAATTTGGCCCTAAATAAACTGGTAAAAGTGTTATTGAGGGTTGGGTATGATGGTTCTTTTACAGACTTCTAGGAACTAAAACAGCACTGGCATGAAAAGGGTGAAGTGAGACACTTTCAATAAGGACAATCAGAGAGCCTTATAGGCAGCTATAACTCTGCCTTATCATTTGGCTCCCCACATACCCAAAAGGGCCCTCAACAGAGGTTTGAGTCCCAGTTCAGGTCATTATAAATTCTATCTTGTTGTTTTTACCAAAAATTAGAAAATCATAGAACAATGTAGATACAAAATAAGCCTTCTTAGACCAATGCTATAGGAGATGCTTCTTGGTGGGCTGCCCTCTTACAGCTACAGCCCACAAGCTTTGGTAGTTCAAGGGTATGTCTACGCTACAAAATTAGGTTGATTTTATAGAAGTTGATCTTTAGAACATGATTTTATACAGTCGATTGTGTGTGTCCCCACTAAGCACATTAAGTCGGTGGAGTGCGTCCTCAATACCATGGCTAGCATTGACTCACGGAGCGGTGCATTATGGGTAGCTATCCCACAATACCCGCAGTCTCCACTGCCCATTGGAATTCTGGGTTAAGCTCCCAATGCCTGATGGGGCAAAAACATTGTCGTGGGTGGTTTTGGGTACATGTTGTCAGTCTCCCCTCCGTCCCTCCGTGAAAGCAACAGCAGACAATCGTTTTTCACCTTTTTTCCTGGGTTACACATGCAGATGCCATAGCACAGCAAGCATGGAGCCCGCTCAGCCCACCGCTGCTGTTGTGAGCATTGTAAACACCTTGCGCATTATCCTGCGGTATGTGCAGAACCTGCCTAGGAGACGCCAGCACGAGGACAATTGTGAGGAGGCCATGGACACAGACATTCCTGAAAGCACAGGATGTGGCAATTGGGACATCATGGCGGCAGTGGGGCAGGTTGATGCAGTGGAACGCTGATTCTGGGCCCGGCAAACAAACAGAGATTGGTGGTACCACATAATGTTGTGGGTATGGGATGATTCCCAGTGGCTGCAAAACTTTTGCATGCCTAAGGCCACTTTCCTGGAACGTTGTGAGTTGCTTTCCCCCACCCTGAAGCGTAGGAATACCAAGATGAGAGCTGCCCTGACAGTTGAGAAGTGAGTGGTGATAGCCCTGTGGTCGCTTGTAACTCCTGACTGCTACCAGTCAGTCAGGAATCAATTTGGAGTGAGCAAATCTACTGTAGGGACTTCTGTGATCCAAGTAGCCAATGCAATCACTGACGTTCTGCTATCAAGGGTAGTGACTCTGGGAAATGTGCAGGTCACAGTGGATGGCTTTGCTGCAATGGGGTTCCCTAGCTGTGGTGGGGCATTAGACAGAACGCATATCCCTATCTTGGCACTGGACCACCTTGCCAACCAGTACGTAAACCGCATGGGGCACTTCCCAATGGTGCTGCAAGCACTGGTGGATCACAAGGGACATTTCATTGACATCAACATGGGATGGCCGGGAAAGGTGCCTGACGCTCGCATCTTCGGGAACTCCAGGCTGTTTGAGCAGCTGCAAGAAGGGACTTACTTCCCAGACCAGAAAATTACCATTGGGGATGCTGAAATGCCTATAGTTATCCTTGGGGACCCACCCTACCCCTTGCTCCCATGGCTCATGAAGCCGTACACAGGCAGCCTGGACAGTAGTAAGGAGCAGTTCAACTATAGGCTGAGCAAGTGCAGAATGGTGGTAGAATGTGCCTTTGGATGTTTAAAAGCTCGCTGGCACTGTTTGCTGACTAGGTTAGACCTCAGCGCAACCAACATTCCCATTGTTATTGCTCCTTGCTGTGTGCTCCATAATATCTGTGAGAGTAAGGGGGAGATGTTTATGGCGGGCTGGGAGGTTGAGGCAAATTGTCTGGCGGCTGATTTTGAGCAGCCAGACACCAGGGTGATTAGAAGAGCACAGCTAGGCATGTTGCGCATCAGAGAGGCTTTGAAAACCAGTTTCATAACTGGCCAGGCTACAGTGTGACGCTTGTGGGTTTTTTTCCTTGATGCAAACCCGCCCCCTTTGCTGATTTTAATTCCCTGTAAGCCAACCACCCTCTCCCCTTCGATCACAGCTGGCAAAGGAAATAAAGTCACGATTGTTTTGAAACCATGCATTCTTTCTTTATTAATTAAAAAAAAGTGAGATAACTGACAAGGTAGCCTGGGTGGGGTGGGGGGAGAAGGAAAGGACAAGGCCACATTGCTTACTGAAGCCACACTACAAATCAAAACCGTTTGCTTGAATGACAGCCTTCTGTTGCTTGGGCCATCCTCTGGAGTGTAGCGGCTGGGTGCCTGGAGCCTCCCCCCCACTGCAATCTTAGGCGTCTGGGTGAGGAGGATATGGAACTTGGGGAGGAGGGCAGGCGGTTATACGGTGGATGCACTGGTGGTCTGTGCTCTCGTTGCCTTTCCTGCAGCTCCACCAGACACCTGAGCATGTCTGTTTACTCCCCCATTAGCCTCAGCATCGCCTCCTGCCTCTTCTCATCATGCTCACTTAATGCCTCCATGGATTCGGCTGTGCCCTATCACTGCGGGAGGACTGCATGAGCTCAGAAAACAGGTCATCGTGAGTGCGGTTTTTTTGCCTTCTAATCTGCGATAATCTCATGGATGGAGATGATAGGGGGAGCATAGAAACATTTGCACTTGCAGGGGGGATAAAAAGGGAGAGTAAAATTTAAGATGATACATTTCTGAGAACAAAAGGGAGTTTCTTTCACAGTGAATCAAGCAATTCACAGCAGACAGTACGTGTGCTTTAGGTACAAGGTCGCATTTTGCCTTTTACGTTGAGAGCCTGCCGGTATGGTGACACATCACACACGGCTGGGCAACAGAATTCCTTTTCCAGGCAGCCATGGTAAGCCAAAGGATATGCAGGGTTGGCTTCTTCCACCTTCATAACATGTGGGAATGGTTTCAAACTGCAGCACCCTCCTTTCCCATAGCAAGCAATGCCAGTTGGGTCTGCCATTTATAAAGAGGGGCTGTGGTTTTTGGGTGGATGTGCAGCACACACCTCCCCCCATGCCACCGTGTGGCTTTTCTCTGGGATGATCCCTTCACCCCTCCTCCCACCGGGGGGCTATTCTCAGGGATGGTCCCTTTTAGCCAAGCGCAAACAGCCCAGCATGAACAGGGTCCTTTTACTGTTCCCTTACAAAAATTCCCATATTTCAACCAGGTGACCATGAATGATATCACTCTCCTGAGGCTAACACAGAAAGATATAGACTGAATGTTGCTTGAATGTGACCAAAACCCAGGATCATTCGCTGCCATGCTTTGTGCTGCAATGATTCCAGTCTACTTGCTACTGGCTTGGCATGGTAAAGTGTCCTACCGTGGAGGACAAAATAAGGCAGCCCTCCCCAGAAACCTTCGCAAAGACTTTCAGAGTACCTCCAGGAGAGCTTCATGGAGATGTCCCTGGAGGATTCCTGCTCCATCCCCAGACACGTTAAAAGACTTTTCCAGTAGCCGCGAATGCATCCCAGTTCTTCAGGGCAAATCAAACATTAAACACTATTGCTTTTAAACCCTGTACTGTAGTTACAAATGTGCACTCACCAGAGGTGCCTTCTCCAGCTTCAGGGTCTGGGATCCTGCCTTGGGAGGGTATTGGCTCCAGGGTGATGAAAAGGTCCTGGCTGCTGAGGAGAATTGATTCACCGCTTGCCTGCTACACATTCTCCTCCTCCCCAAAATCCTCCTCCCTGTTGCCTGAGACTCCCCCCTTGCAGGTGTCCATGGACAGTGGTAGGGTAGTGGTAGGGTCCCCCTCTAGAGTGCCATGCAACTGATCATAGAAGCAGCATGTATGGGGCTCTGACCCAGAGCAACCTTTTGCCGCCTTTGTCTTTTGGTAGGCTTGCCAGAGCCCCTTAACTTTCACGCGGCACTGCTGTGTGTCCCTGTTGTAGCCTCTGTCCACTATGCCCTGTGTGATTTTGGCATATATATTAGCATTTCTTCTTTTCGATCAGAGTTCGGCCTGCACAGATTCTTCTCCCCATACAGCAATCAGATCCAGTGTCTCCCATTCAGTCCATGCTGGAGCTCGTTTGTGATTCTGGGGGGACTGCATAGTCACCTGTGCTGCTGAGCTCACTACGCTAACCAAACAGGAAATTAAATTCAAAATTTTCCGGGGCTTTTCCTGTGTACCTGGCTAGTGCATCGGAGTTGAAAGTGCTGTCCAGAGCAGTCACATTGGAGCACTCTGGGATAGCTCCCGGAGGCCAATACCATTGAATTGCGTCTGCACTACCCCAAATTCAACCCAGCAAGGTCAATTTTAGTGCTACTCCCCTCGCCAGGGAGGATTACAGAAGTCAATTTTAAGAGCCCTTTAGGTCGACGGAACAGGGTTGGTTATGTAGACGCATTGCTTATAAAAATCGACCTAACACAGCTAAATTCGACCTAACCTCATAGTGTAGACCAGGGCCAAGTCTCAATCAACATTTGGTGTTATATCATTTTACCACATCAAGATGAAGACTCCCACAAATAAAGTTAGCTTATAAATAAGAAGACTTTTCTTCTGAATACCATTTTTGGCTGACTTCTATCTCTCACACCATCACAAATATGCGTGAAATGTTTGGCATCATTCCCCCTTTTCTGTTTCAGTGCTCCATTTCCTTCTTTCCTCCAAAGTTTACATACATAGTTCAGGGGAGGTTTGTACTTGTATATTTAGAATCATTGTGCTTGCAAAACATCACCTTTTATATATGTTATTAACTAACAAATGGGCTGTAGTTTTTTTTCAGGACAACTAGATCAAAAGAGACCAGAATCTGGTCTATAATTTGACTTTGTAACTAAGATTAGCATCAGGCTCTACATGTTCCATACATACAGAACACTAGTTATTACAATTTACAGTGAATAGGTAGAATTCATATTAGGCCACTTTCAGCCCTAGTGTAAAAGTGGGCACAACTCCTGTCATAAATATAAAGGGAAGGGGTTAAGAAGCCCTGACACAGTACTATAAAATCCTCTTACCTGTAAAGGGTTAAGAAACTCAAGTAACCTGGCTGGCACCTGACCAAAATGACCAATAAGAGGACAAGATACTTTTAAATCTGGGTGGGGGGAGGAGGCTTTGTCTGTCTGTGTGATACCTCTGTCTAGGGACAGATCAAGAAAGCAAGCAATCCAACTCCTATAGAGTTAGTAAGTAATCTAGCTAGAAAATGCTTTAGATTTTCTTTTGTTTTTTGGCTTGTGAAATTCGCTGTGCTGGAGGGAATGTGTATTCCTGTTTCTGTTTCTTTTTGTTACTTAAGATTTTGCCTAGAGGGATTCTCTTTGTTTTGAATCTGACTGCCTGTAAGATTATCTTCCATTCTAATTTCACAGAGGTGCTTCTTTTACCTTTTTTCTTTCTAATAAAGTTCTGTTTCTTTTAAGAGCCTGACTGATTTTCTATGATCCTAAGACCCAGGGGTTTGGGTCTGTGATCACTTTGTAACCAATTGGTTAGGATATTATTCTCAAGCCTTCCCAGGAAAGGGGGTGTAAGGCTTGATGGGATATTTTGTGGGAATAGGAACTCCAAGTGGTCCTTTCCCTGATTCTTTGTTAAATCACTTGGTGGTGGCAGCTTACCCTCCAAGGGCAAAGAGTTTGTGCCTCGGGGAAGTTTTACCCTAAGCTGGTAGAAATAAGCTTAGGGGGTCTTTCATGCGGGTCCCCACATCCTGTACCCTAAAATTCAGAGTGTGGAGGGAATCCTGACAACTCCCATTGACTTTAGAGGGAGTTGCACTTACACTAAGGCTGAATTTTGTCTATAATCTCCTGGATTTAAGCAGAAACTGTAACAAGTGAAGAATTCAATATTCTGTATTGGGCAAGTCCCTGTTTTGAACCTGAAGCCAACAGTTAACAAAATAACCCCTGGAAGTGCAAACTCCCTTGTTACAGCTCATGGTCACACAGCAATAGCAGGATTCTGGGAACTGCCACAGGAAGAAAAGTCCTTTAACATTAAAGGCCAATGGAGGAAGATTTAGATGATCTAGTTTGAAAGAATTCTACCTGTCTCTGCTCTTAAACTTGGCGCAGTCATCTCTCAGACAGAAGCACTGGACTCTGAATGTGTCAGAGATGTCTTTTTCCTTGTTGGGCTGTCTAGCCAAGTAAGCTTCAACAGCCCCATATGTGACCCACAAATGCTCCTTATAAAATAGCACATTACAAAATGTACATGAAATACAGAGCACCTATAAAGAGAAAAAAATTCCTCCAGGCTCTTTAGACCAAGATGGAGAGAGATCAGAGAACTGTCAGTCTCAATCTGCTGAGGTGTTAGATACTTTATGCCAGAGGTTCTCAACCTTTTTCTTTCTAAGGCTCCCCAACATATATAAAAACTCCACAGCCCACCTGTGCCATTGGTTTTCTGCGTATGAAAGCCAGGGATGGCATTAGGAAGTAGCGTGCAGGGCATTTGCCTGGGGCCCCATGCCACAGGGACTCCACCGAAGCTACACTGCTCAGGCTTTGGCTTCAGCCCCTGGTGGCAGGGCTCAGGGCCCAAGCTTCAGCCCCATGCAGGTGGGCTTTGGGTTTCTGCCCTGGGCCCAAGTGAATCTAACTGGCTTTGCTTGGAGCACCCCCTGAAACATGCTCATGGCCCCCTACGGGGTCCCAGACCCCTGGTTGAGAACCACTGCTTTATGCCACATGGCATAAAAATCATGTACCAGCATTTACTGAAGAGGCACTTGCTCCCTAGGCAAAAAGCAATTTGTTGATTACAAAAGGAGGATGAACTGGGAAGTGCTGAACTCTCTCTTGAAACCTTTAATTTTCCAGTTTCAGGAAATAAGGAGAGTTGTTTTAAACAGGTTATGTAAAATGGGTATTGAAAGAAAGCACAGAACAGAGTTAAAAAACCTAAATTGTTTGTTTAAACTATATGAACTGAAGTAGTGTCTTCTTGTGTGGTTACAAAATTGTCACAGCAACTGGCAAATTGTTTAAGATTCAAGGAATGATGTGTATGTGGAACATGAAACAATTGTTTTTTTATGAGGCATGTTTGCTACCTCTTTTGGACATTTCATCTTTGAAAAGCATTTGCCAACTTACCCAACCTAGCAAAGCACTTCCTATATGCAGGACAGCAGGAGGACTATTTGCATACTTAAAGTTAAGCATGTTCTTGCTGGATCAGGGCCTCACTAAATACAACAGGAAGCATCTTCATCACAGTCAGAATTATACACTGTGGCTAGGGTATTTAATATCATACAATTCAACCTGATTTTTTTCAGACTCTGAAAAATATTCTGACAAGGTCAGATAAGAATAGGAAACAGCCAACATCATCATCCGAACAGCTGGATCTTGAGCAACTTCTGAGATGTGGCCAATTTTTTAAACATGTCCACTAAAGTTGGATGATAATCTTGCGACACCTAAGTGGTTTCAGTGAAGCTATACCAATCTATTCCAGCAGTGACTTGCTGACAGTTGTACAGTCAGTCATTGGCAAAACTGGAATTAGAATTCTAATAAAGTGGTGAGCCATGATCTCCCTTTACAAAAGCTGTGTTGATTCTTCCAACATATCGTGTTCATCTGTGTGTCTGATAATTCTGTTCTTTACTATAGTTTCAGCCAGTCAGCCTCGTAGTGAATTTAGGCTTGCTGGCCTGGAATTGCCTCTGGAGCCCCCCACTCCCCCTTGTTTTTTTTAAAGGCATCCCATTAGCTAACTGCCAGTCATCTGATACAGAGGATGACTTAAGTGATAGGATATATACTGCAGTTAGTAGTTCTGCAATCTCATATTTGAGTTCCTTCAGAACTTTTGAATGAATGCCATCTTGGTCTGGTGTCTTAGAATCATAGAAGATTAGAGTTGGAAGAGACCTCAGGAGGACATCTAGTCCAACCCCCTTGTCAAGGTTCCTTCCCCACTGAACTCTAGGGTACAGACGTGGAGACCTGCACGAAAGACCCCCTAAGCTTATTCTTACCAGCTTAGGTTAAAACTTCCCCAAGGTACAAACTTTTACCTTTTGTCCTTGGACCTTATGCTGCCACTACCAAGCTTGTTAAACAAAGAACAGGGAAAGAGCCCATTTGGAGATGTCTTCCCCCCAAAATATCCCCCCAAGCCCTACACCCCCTTTCCTGGGGAAGGCTTGATAAAAATCCTCACCAATTTGCATAGGTGAACACAGACCCAAACACTTGGATCTTAAGAACAATGAAAACGCAATCAGGGTCTTAAAAGAGAATTTTAATTAAAGAAAAAGTAAAAGAAAAACCTCTGTAAAATCAGGAAGGGAAATACCTTACAGAGTAGTCAGATTCAAAACAGAGAATCCCTCTAGGCAAAACCTTAAGTTACAGAAAGACACAAAAACAGGAATATACATCCCATTCAGCACAACTTATTTTATCAGCCATTTAAACAAAACAGAATCTAACATATATCTTAACTAGATTGCTGACTAACTCTTTACAGGAGTTCTGACCTGCATTCCTGCTCTGGTCCCGGCAAAAGCATCACACACACACACACACGCAGACAGGACCCTTTGTTTCCCCCTCCTCCAGCTTTGAAAGTATCTTGTCTCCTCATTGGTCATTTTGGTCAGGTGCCAGCGAGGTTATCCTGGCTTCTTAACCCTTTACAGGTGATAGGGCTTTTATAGTTCTGTATACAGAAAAGTGGTTACCCTTCCCTTTATATTTATGACACCACTGCTCAAAGCAGGACCAACACCAACTAAATCATCCCAGCCAGGGCTTTGTCAAGCTGGACCTTAAAAACCTCTAAGGATGGAGATTCCACCACCCTCCTAGTGAAATAGTGAAATATCCAACCTAGACCTCCCCCACTGCAACTTGAGACCATTGCTCCTTGTTCTGTCATCTGCCACCACTGAGAACAGCCGAGCTCCAGCCTCTTTGGAACGCCCCCCGCATCAGGTAGTTGAAGGCTTCTATCAAACCCCCCCTTGCTCTTTTCATCTGCAGACTAAACAAGCCCAGTTCTCTCAGCCTCTCCTCATAAGTCACGTGCCCCAGCTCCCTGATCATTTTTGTTGCCCTCCGCTGGATTCTCTCCAATTTGTCCACATCCCTTCTGTAGTGGGGGGACCAAAACTGGACACAATACTCCAGATGTGGCCTCATCAGTGCCGAATAGAGGGCACTATATATTTGCCTTTTTCCAGTCGGCTGGGACCTCCCCCGATGGCCACAAGTTTTCAAAGATAATGGCCAATAGCTCTGCAATCACATCAGCCAATTCCCTCAGCACCCTCGGAGGCATTAGATCTGGACCCATGGACTTGTGCATGTACAGCTTTTCTAAATAGTCCTTAACCTGTTCTTTCACCACTGGGGTGAAACCTGTTCTTTCACCACTGCTCACCTCCACCCCATGCTGTGTTGCCCAGTGCAGCAGTCTGGGAGCTGACCTTGTCTGTGAAGATCAAGGCAAAAAAGCATTAGGTACTTCAGCTTTTTCCACAACATCTGTCACTGGATTACCTCCCCCATTCATTAAGGGTCCCACACTTTCCCGAACCTTTTTCTTGTTGCTAACATTATTACTGTTTAATTTAATCAATTTCTTCTAAAACCTCCTCTAGCAACATCTCCATCTGAAATTAGACGAAGGTTTCTAACCATCAGAGGAGTGAAGTTCTGGAATAGTCTTCCAAGGGAAGCAGTGGGGACAAAAGACCTATCTGGCTTCAAGATTAAACTCGATAAGTTTATGGAGGAGATGGTATGATGGGATAACATGATTTTGGCAATTAATTGCTCTTTGAATATTCATGGTAAATAGGCCAAAGGCCTGTGATGGGATGTTAGATGGGGTGGGATCTGAATTACTACAGAGAATTCTTTCCTGGGTATCTGGCTGGTGAATCCTGTCCATATGCTCAGGGTTCAGCTGATCACCATATTTGTGGTCTTCCAATTTTCCTCCAGGGCAGATTGGAAGAGGCCCTGGGGTTTTTTCGCCTTTCTCTGTAGCATGGGGCACTGGTCAATTGCTGGAGGATTCTCTGCACCTTGAAGTCTTTAAACCATGATTTGAGGACTTCAATAGCTCAGATATAGGTGAGAGGTTTATCGCAGGAGTGGGTGGGAGAGATACCATGGCCTGCATTGTGCAGGAGGTCGGACTAGATGATCATAACGGTCCCTTCTGAACTTGGTATCTATGAATCTATTAATCTGGGATGTTGACGAAAAGAATTCATTTATCTTCTCTGCAGTGACCTTGTCTTCCTTGAGTTCTCCTTTAGCACCTTGACAGTCCAGTGGCCCTAATGACTGGTTGGGTCTGATGTACTTTAAAAAAATTGCTGTTAGTTTGTGTGTCTTTTTCTAGTTGCTCTTCAAACTCTTTTTTAGTCTGCCTTGTTATACTTTTACAAGTGACTTGCCAGAGTTTTTGATCCTTTCTATTTTCCTCAGTAGGATTTGACTTCTAATTTTTAAAGGATGTCTGTCTCTGCCTTTTTTTACTCTGTTGTTTGGGGGCAGGGCTGGATCCTCTTATGGTTTATTTTTGTTTGGGGTGCATGCCTATATATTATATATATTTATAGTTTGAGCCTCTATTATGGTGTTTTTAAAAAGTTTTGCCCTTATGAGTGTTCCTTTTAATATCCATGTAACTAGCATTTTTGTGTAGTTCTCTTTTTTGAAGTTAAATGCTACTGTGGTGGGTTTCTTTGGTATTCCCCTCTCCCCCAAGGATGTTAAATATTATATTATGGTCACTGTTACCGAGCGGTTTAGCTGTAGACCAGATCCACTTTGGACTAAATCAAGAATTGATCCTACTCTTGTGGGTTCCAGGACTAGGTGCTCCAAACAGTCAGAAACTCCTTTAATTTATTTATTTTTAACACCACAAAAACCCAGTCTACCAATAAAGTTTGTAAAAATTAAATCATGTGTTTTGTTGTCACCAGTAGAATGAAAGAACTAAGCACTAAGAACATTCATAGCTCTCTCTTTGAGAAATCATACAAGTTAATCCTCAAGCGTCTCAATTAAATGTAAACTGATCAATAAAGAACAATCATTCTAACACAGAATGACAATATATAAATAGGACATTTCAGTAAGTGATATGTATGTGCATGAGAATATTGCTTCTGTAGGTCTGAGCTGCGTTGTTTAGAAAATTCAGCACCTCTAGTGACAGTTTAATTTTGATATCAATATAGCAAGTTGCTGCTGGATCTTCTTTTGACAGGTTTGGTCCAAAGCAAAACTGGAGGGAACTGTTCACTAGAAGTGCTACTGGTAAACTCTGGTGAACAGTCAGTTCTAAGGACTTTTAGCTTTGGAGTTATTGCTCCTTTCCCTGATGGCTGAATTTTGAACCTAAATGAGTTCATGCTGAAGAGTAATCCTAAAAAGCTTAACAAATCATATCACTGACAGAAATAAGTGTGAAAGAGGAGAGTGTTACAGCACTATCACTTAGTTTCTTTCTAAAAGCGTTTTGTCTACACTACAAAAAATTACTCACTGCAGACAATCGGTGGCAGCAGCAGCAAGTGCAGATGAACCAATACCGTGCATTGTTTAATTGCAAATGTGGTCTTAGGAAAATGCTCTTTAGTACCTCCACAACTTCTCACATGGCAGGTCATCTGGTGTGTTTCTCTATCCTAATTGGATAAGTGTCAATCTTAGGATGAAGTTTCTTTTGCAAATACTCATGAGCATGAACATGAAGTTTTCTTTCCATTAATATTTTGAAATATTTGATTCAAATTCAGAGTTTGTGTGCATTCCTTTTAGTAAACTGAATACTTGCAGAAATCAAAGCTAGGGATTGCAATGGGAATTCTACCTTATACAGCCCCCATTAGAATAGTATCTGAGTCCCTCACAATCTTTAATGTCTATGTAGCCTTACAACATCCCCGAAGAAAGGCATTACTATCATCCCCATTTTACAGTTTAGGAACAGAGAGACTAAAGCCTAGTCTACACTTTAAACCTATACCAGCTTAGCTATGACTGTCAGCACAGTAGCAATATAGCTATGTTGACAAAAACCCCAGCAAAGATGTAGCTATGCTGAAGAGGACATCTGCTGGCCTAACTAATATTGTGCATGGAGGTGCTGTTCCTGTACCTATAGACCTCCTCCTTCTGTCAGCAGATGCTACATCTACACTAGAGGTCCATACTAACATAATATAATGTCTATATTACAGGGCTTAAGTGTCACACTGGAAGCTGCAGCAGGAACTGAATCTTGGTCTCCCAAGTCACAGACTAGCCCTCTAGCCACTGGACCATCCTTCCAACTTTTTCAGAAACTTGAATTAATATCATTGAGAATATTTTTTGCAGTATTCACTCACTCTTTGTAAAGAGTTTGTAACTTTATAACTATATACAGTCAGAAGCCCCATCCTACATTCCTTTCCACACCTGAAACCTCCATTCATTTCACTGGGAATTTGGGATGCACAAGGAATGTAGGACCTGATCCTGCAGTCTGTGTATTTTGTTTTCTTAAAGCATTTTCCATAATTTAGGTTTCAAATCAGAAACCAGTGTATCTGACCGTATTCGGGATTCATAGCCTCACTGAAGACAAAGGCTAGTATGTGTTTAATAATCCGTAATTGTTTTTGGTCTCATCACAAAAAGACAAGCATCTAACTTGGGGCAAATAATTTGGCTACATTTTCCTATACTCATGAGAGGCAAATCATGACTTTAACCTCTGGTATGTCAAAATGCAATTTGTCTGTACAAGAAGTTATTATCTGACTGCTGAACTTGCTGTAGTAGAAACAGCACTTGTTCCCTTAGCTCAGCAATTTACAGTAAATATGTTGAGTCCAACCGCATGCAGCAGTTTTAGATTTATAAAATTGCCATCCTCTCCCTTGTAAACCTTTGAAATTCAATGTACCATAGAAGTCTGAATCTTTCATTTAAGCATTATCTTTAAAATTCATTTCAATTACAGGGGCTGAAGGAGCACTCTAAAGCAAAGTGTCAAGGTGTCCCAGAGTTCAGTAAAAGCCTTTTTCCTTGAAAATAAAAAAATTCTCATTGACAAATTGCAGGCAGTGAAGTAATACTGGCAGAACATTGCATTTGGTAGAAATGGACATTTTAGGAGCAAACTCTACAGAGTTATACCCTGTATAACTTATCTTGGACCTTACCTTCTGTTGGGGTTTTATTGAAGGGGGCACAGAGTGCGTGGAAAGAAAGTTTTAGGTGCATTCCCATGCATTATTGTATGACTGAAGTGAGCAAGTCATTTCTACTATCTGCTCTTCAAAATAAGTTTGTATTTATTGATTCAGAAAAGCAAGTTTATTGCATTAGTCCTTCAAATAAGGATAAAATTTAAACATTTCAAATCCTTGCCCCTTTTGGTTATTATCTAACATGACATTTTTCTAAAATTGTTAGAGGCTTAGTACACTACTTACCAAAGTCAGTGGAAAAACTCCCACTTGACTTCACTGACCATTACAGATCCAGTGAAGAGATCTTACTTGTAATGCAACTGCATACCTGCCTGTAAAGATCTCTTGAGCCTCAGATTTCTGCTTCTTTTGAGTCCTGATAACCTCAAAAAAGCTTTCTACTTTCCTAAAGAGGAATTGTGCTGTAGGAAAGAGTGGCTTAATGGTTTAAATGCAACAGGATCATATGTATCCACTCATTAGTATCTGGAACTCCAACTTGCACGCACAGTCCAGACCCACAGTCAAGTTCCATCCTAACTAACCAGCTGTTCGACACCTTGCCAAAGAAATCTCCGTAATATACATTTTTAAAGATATCTTCATTAGAGGAACTTCAGGTCTATATACTTTCTCACACGTCCATCATTAAACTGCTAAAATCTTTTCACATTTTTTTTCCTCATAATGAAATTGTTTACCTTTTAATGGGATGGAAGCAACCATATCTCAGCCTGTGAACATTTGTCTTGTTTCCTAAAACTTAAAAAAAAATTAAAAGGTCAAAATTAGTCAACAAGTGTCAGATTTTTAAAGGTTTTTAAAGTTGTATGCCTAAAGATGCATATAGGCACCTAATGGGATTTTTTAAAATGCCTAAGCAGGTTAAGCATCTAATTCTCCCTGAAATCAATGGGAGTGAGGCACCTAAATCTGCTCAGGTGCTTTTGTAAATCCCATTAGGTGTCTATTTGCCTTCTGTATTTTAAATCTTTTCAATGCACTTGGGTAACACTTTCATTTTTTTCCCCCTCCATGACCATGTGGTCTAGAAATTTGAAAATCTGGCCAAGTGATTAGCAAATGACAATAAAATGGAAGCTGGATGGCATCCAACATATTTCCTACATATAAAGCCCCAGATGCTGGAGTTTGTGAATACTTGAGAATCTCAGCTTTTATTTCAATTTTTTTAAAAAAAATTGTTTCTAGATCCCATGGTCACGGAGGAAAGGCTTAAAACCCCAAAAGGCTTAAAATACAGGAGGCAAATAAAAAGAACCCAAACATTGAGATTTTGGAAAAAATAAGAATTTTTGGCTGTGCCTGACTCATGATTTTGACATTTGGACTTTGCCCAGCAAGTCTTCATTCAGCAGGAGCAGTAAACAGGATCCAGGGCCTAGCTGAGGGCTACCCTCTCAACAATATGATAGATGCAGCTGTTTTCTTTATTACTGTGAAGTAGAGGGTTACATATGTAGGAATGTACTCTATGTATTCATAAATAACCTTAATTTGAGTGACTAAGCGCTATCCAAACTAACCAATTAATTACACTTTAACATTTTCAGAGCCAAACCTCTTTATACCCAGTTTCACTCCTTTGCTAAATATGTTCCATGCATTTGCAATGGTATACAATTAACATCCCAGTGCACTGGCAAGGTAATTGGGGTAGCACTTGCAGAAGAATAAGCAACAGGGAATAGGAGAAAGTTGCCAAGAATTTGGTCTCTAAAGAAAAGAGGTGAAAGCCTTAATGAATGGTTTATTCCTGGTAGTATAAGGGTCTCTCTTTTCTCAGAAGACTAAAGACTATAAATGAAATAAAGATTTATTAACATGACTAATTAATTTTATCTTTTATTCTTCCTTTCACAATTGTAACCTATTAACATTCATAATTAGGTTGGGGGTGCTTCATTATCTAATGAAATGGAAAAGTGCAGAGAGGAACTCATTCTGATTGTACATAATCTTTATTTTTAATATGTAATTTATCAACTCAGGCTAATTACACTATGGGAATTGACATGCTTCTTGCTATTGAAATTAAAAAATTAAGATAGCTCATCTTTTCATAAGTGATTGAGGTTTTGGGACATTTGTTTCTCTTAATTAGGCTATTTAAGTATTGTAGAAGATTTGCCATTGGAGTACAGAAATCCTTTTGGCTCTAAAAGATTAATTCTTATTTTAACACTCCAACAGTCTTTGGGTCCAAACACATACCAATTTAATCCCAATTATTCCCATCATCTGAGTTGCTTTCAATATTGCCTTAAGGAGGCCTAATTTTAAACTATTGTATCTCTGAAAACCTAATAGTACGGCTTAGATGCAACCCCATTTTTTACTGCAGTTTAAGCACATTTTAGGAGATTAAATCTATGCACTCATTGTTCAGGTTAGGGCTAGATGTGCCTTTACTGTCTGTTTTGTGTAAAAGTCAGTACCTTGAGGTTCCCAAAGGAGCAGCATAGAGGAAAGAATTTTACCTCAGAACCAGAGATTGAACTCATGAATCAGAGATATTGTAAGTCCAGCAAAAATTGACCATGATTGTTAGTCAAGTCCCTTTACTTTTGTGAACATAGTCTCTAATTTCAGAGGCAGACCGAGCGAAAGGCAGCTAAACTGAAGCGTAAGACCTCACTGCACAGTAAGACACGCTCCATATGAAAAACTCGTACAGTTACAGACAGACATCTTCCTTTCCAAATGCAAACAGATGGACATCATACCAAAAGGCATGAAGGTAAAAAATCCATTACAATCTACATATCACACAGACTATGCTGACAGCTTGTGCCACACACTCTCAAAGAAACTGTGGAACCACCTGATCAACATCCTCTACAGCAAACAGGGAAAGATTAAGAATGAGCTCTCAAAACTGGATACTCTCATAAAAAATCAACCTTCCACACAAACTTCCTTGTGCTGGACTTTACTAAAACTAGACAAGCCATTTACAACACACACTTTGCTTCTCTACAAAAGAAAAAGGACACTAAACTATCTAAACTACTACATGCTACAAGGGGCGACAACAGTGGTTCCCTTAACCCACCCAGAAATATTGTTAATCTATTCAACTATACTCTTAGCCCAGCAGAAGAATCTGTCCTATCTCGGGGCCTCTCCTTCTGCCCCTCCACCCCCATGAACATGATACAGTTCTGTGGTGACCTAGAATCCTATTTTTGACATCTCCGACTCAAGGAATATTTCCAACACACCTCTGAACAACATACTAACCCACAGAGACTTTCCTACCAAGACTACAAAAAGAAGGATTCTGGGTGCACTCCTCCTGAAGGTCGAAACAATAGACTGGACTTCTACATAGAGTGCTTCTGCACAGGCTGAAATTGTGGAAAAGCAGCATCACTTGCCCCATAACCTCAGCCGTGCAGAACACAATGCCATCCACAGCCTCAGAAACAACTCTGACATCATAATCAAAAAGGCTGACAAAGGAGGTGCTGTGGTCGTCATCATGAATAGGTCGGAATATGAACGAGAGGTTGCTAGGCAGCACTCCAACACCACTTTCTACAAGCCATTACCCTCTGATCCCATGGAGGGTTACCAAAAGAAACTACAGGTTTCAGAGTAACAGCCGTGTTAATCTGTATTCGCAAAAAGAAAAGGAGTACTCTAAGGTGCCACAAGTATTCCTTTTCTTTTTGCAAAAGAAACTACAGCATTTTTTCAAGAAACTCCCTGAAAAAGCACAAGAACAAATCCACAGACGCACCCCTGGAATCCCGACCAGGGGTATTCTATCTGCTATCCAAGATCCATAAACCTAGAAATCCTAGACACCCCATCATCTCAGGCATTGGCACCCTTACAGCAGGATTGTCTGGCTATGTAGACTCCCTCCTCAGGTCCTACGCTACCAGCACTCCCCGCTATCTTCGAGACACCACTGACTTCCTGAGGAAACTACAATCCATCTGTGATCTTCCTGAAAACACCATCCTAGCCACTATGGATGTAGACGCCCTCTACACCAACATTCCACACAAAGATGGACTACAAGCTGTCAGGAACAGTAGCCCCAATAATGTCACGGCAAACCTGGTGGCTGAACTTTGTGACTTTGTCCTCACCCATAACCACTTCACATTTGGGGACAATGTATACCTTCAAATCAGCGACACTGCCATGGGTACCCGCTTGGCCCCACAGTATGCCAACATTTTTATGGCTGACTTAGAACAACGCTTCCTCAGCTCTCGTCCCCTAATGCCCCTATTCTACTTGCACTACATTGATGATGACATCTTCATCATCTGGACCCACGGAAAAGAAGCCCTTGAGGAATTCCACCATGATTTCAGCAATTTCCATCCCACCATCAACCTCAGCCTGGACCAGTCCACACAAGAGATCCACTTCCTGGACACTACGGTGCTAATAAACAATGGTCACATAAACACCACCCTATACTGGAAACCTACTGACCGCTATTCCTACCTACATGCCTCCAGCTTTCATCCAGACCATACCACACGATCCATTGTCTATAGCCAAGCTCTATGATACAACCACATTTGCGCCAACCCCTCAGACAGAGACAAACACCTACAAGATCTCCATCAAGCATTCTTACAATTACAATACCCACCTGCTGAAGTGAAGAAACAGATTGACAGAGCCAGAAGAGTACCCAGAAGTTGCCTACTGCAGGACAGGCCCAATAAAGAAAATAACAGAACGCCACTAGCCATCACCTTTAGCCCCCAACTAAAACCTCTCCAGCGCATCAGCAAGGATCTACAACGTATCCTGAAGGATGATCCATCACTCACAGATGTTGGGAGACAGGCCAGTCCTTGCTTACAGACAGCCGCCCAACCTGAAGCAGATACTCACCAGCAACCACACACCACACAACAGAACCACTAACCCAGGAACCTATCTTTGCAACAAAGCCTGTTGCCAACTGTGTCCACATATCTATTCAGGGGACACCATCATAGGGCCTAATCACATCAGCCACACTATCAGAGGCTCATTCACCTGCACATCTACCAATGTGATATATGCCATCATGTGCCAGCAATGCCCCTCTGTCATGTACATTGGTCAAACTGGACAGTCTCTACGTAAAAGAATAAATGGACACTAATCAGACGTCAAGAATTAGAACATTCAAAAACCAGTTGTAAAACACTTCAATCTCTTTGGTCACTCGATTACAGACCTAAAAGTGGCAATTCTTCAACAAAAAAACATCAGAAACAGACTCCAATGAGAGACTGCTGAATTGGAATTAATTTGCAAACTGGATACAATTAACTTAGGCTTGAATAGAGACTGGGAGTGGATGTGTCATTACACAAAGTAAAACTATTTCCCCTTGTTTATTTCCCCTCCTACTGTTCTTGTAAAGTGCTGGAAATGGCACACCTTGATTATCACTACAAAAGGTTGCCCCCCCCCACATCACCCCCCGCTCTCCTGCTGGTAATAGCTTACCTTACCTGATCACTCTCGTTACAGTGTGTATGGTAACACCCATTGTTTCATGTTCTCTGTGTATATAAATCTCCCCATTGTATTTTCCACTGAATGCAGCTGATGAAGTGAGCTGTAGCTCACAAAAGCTTATGCTCAAATAAATTTGTCAGACTAAAGGTGCCATAAGTACTCCTTTTCTTTTTACTCAATATGAAATTCACTTCAGAGTTTAAATGAGGTTGAATTAGTGATTCCCATTTGGCAAACAGAGCTCAGCACTCTATAAGGGGAGTCCTGTGTGCATGGTGGACAGCTTTCACATATGGAGATGGGATAAAGAGGTGCAAATGAGCCATAAGGAGGTCCTCTCCACTGGAAGTATTCCCTAACAGGAGCAAAACTAGCTATGCCCCACCTTATACTTAGTCCTACAGGAGTCCCTGGAACAGAAGGCGTATTTGGAGAGAACTTGTTCTTATGCCCCAGTTGTCACACTGTCCATAGGGGCTGTTGTGGCCAAAGTATAAATTAGCTCATCTCCCAGGGCTACCTTAAACCATGCCAAATCTGCCTCCAGTCTAACAGACTAAGAGAAGCATGTTGTTATTCCATGTACTAGGGAAATTGAGCCATACGGCTGAAACTTTTAAGGGTGGTCAATGACTTGGTTGTCCAAACTGGGACGCTTACGGCCAAAATTTAAGTTTCTCAAGTTACAAGCTTTCATAACTTTAACTGAAGTCAGTGAGAGCTTCAGATCAATGGCAGCACAGCTCCTCAGAAAAATCAGTCCCGTCACAGTAAGGAAAGGCATAGCTTCATACTCCGGTCCCCTGTGCTAGGAGAGCCATGTCCCATAGTTGCCATATATATTAGTTTCTTGCAGGTTTTTTTCTTATTTGATCATTAAACACAGCCAGCTTAGTCAATGTTTTAACTGTGAAGTCCATAGAAATTAATCTTCCTTTTTAAAATGTCAAAGCCCGTTCAAATATTTTTTCTAGGCTGAAAGGTTATTTAATAGAATTCTGCTCTCACAATTTTACATACTTAAGTATAACTAGAGGAGGTGGGAGTGTTAAATCAGCCTTTGTAGGGAAGCTAAAAGTTCAGTTATTGACCCATTTCTTAAGCATGAGAGACTGATGAAGAGTCACTGAAGCAAATTAAATGAGCCATTTTAATTCATAGGAAGAACCCTAAATATCGAATTCTCCTTCTAAAGTTCTGACTAAGGGACCGTTCTGTAGTAATATATGGCCTAGAAAGGGTTGTCAGGATAATGGAGGGGAGGGTCCTTCAATTTTTCAGCTCCCTCACATGTTTATACAGCACCTAGATCTAGGATTTGGGCTGCTAGATGCTTCCGCAATACTATTACTACTTGTAAGAATACAGCAAGTGGAGTATTTCCAAAATATTCCACCTTCCATGGAAGAGAAACTTGACAGGCCTTAAGCTTCCTGTGCTGTGCCCAAGAAGGTCAGCCGGCTAAATAGACAGAAACCATATGATGTGTATAGAAGGGAAGAATGATGGAGAAAGTAAAGGTGGGTTGATTAGAGAAGACCCACCTGGTGGGACATTACAGGAGGTGGCTGAGTGCTTACATAGAATTATGCCTGCTCCAGCACATACTAAATAAGAAGCAAGTATAACAAGTGTAACAGATAAATTATCCTGACCTTCTACCACCTCCCAGGAACTGAATCACAATTCACACAGGGCCCAGTATTGTCTCCCTTCCCTTGCACTGCATAGTTCTTTGAAACCCATGGAACCACTTGCAGAGTAAGGTAATACTCAATGTGAGTTGGGGGAGCCAGCACTGGGGACACACTGACTTGTTTAATAAGTGTCCTTGTTCTGGAAGTGAAAGAGACTTCACTCAAACCTCCAGTAAACAAGATTTACAATAAAAATGTGCTATTCCCCTTACTGTTTGGGGATGGACTAAGGCAAACTGTGTTTTATGTAAATAAAATAATTACACTCCCTAGCTTCTACATCCATCCAAGCCTGACCAATACTGCAGAAGTCAAACTTCAAAGCAAAGCTGTCAACTTGTGAGCTAAAGAGGAACTTAGAAAAGCTACTAAATCCTCTGACACCTCTCTCATTAATCCAGTGATCAGAAGAGAAGGAGGAATATAACCTTCCATAGCTGCAGTGGCTTGGAAGTATATGGATATTTCCTGCTAGGTCAGGCCTGATACCACAATATAAGTGCCAGATTCTCAGCCCTAGTTCCATCACCACTCTGCTTCCTAAGCACTTTAAAGGGGGCCCATAGCTGGTTGGTTGAGACTTTGCCTGGTAGAGGGAAAACAGACACCAGGGCAAGCTCCTATGCCAACAGGGACTTGCCATCCCTGTGGCTAAGGGGACACCCAGGTATGCCCTTTCCTTGCCAAAGCATGCACTCATGCCCCCACCCCACCCCACCCCACTCCACTCCATATTTATCTGTTTGTTCCCTAGTAATCCCCTAATACACACATCCCAGCATTTGCAGCAACTCTGTTGCTAGTTTTTAGTTATTCATTGTAATGCCCTGCCCCTTTAATTGCTTGGGCACTCTGTACTCAGAGCATGGCCTCATTTCCATTTGTTCCCAGAACAAAAAGTCACCACAGCAGATAGCTGTGTCCAAATCAGCTCCCCTGTGTCCATCCCCTTCATTGCGGAGTCCACACACACACACACACACACCACTCCCTTTCCCCTGCCCCAGGCCTGTAGCCACCTTTTATGGGCACAGTCCTTAGTTTGCCCAAAACAGTCTTTCAGCATTCCTGGAACTGCTCTGCATGGGTCTGCCTGGTCCCCTCCAGGGCTCACTACTGGTTCGGACTTGTACCTCTGCCCTCATGAGGGCTATCCTTTAAAGCCCCACAGCAAGACTGGGATTCCACAGGTTCCACTGCCATAATAGCAGGAGAGAGTGGGTATTGCAGGGCAGGACCAGGATCCCATGAGTCCCACAGGACCTGCTGGCATAATAGCAGGAGCAAGTGGGAATTGGGAACTGCAGGGCAGGATGGAAGTGTGATTAAAAATAGTCCCATGCAGGTCTCTACCACCTTCTAAGAGTTTCATGGTACTTTTCTGCCCTCTGCAGGCCTACTATCTTCCTAAAAAGCTACCTGCTATTTCATGCAGCTACCACTTATTGCAGAGCCTTTCTCCAGGCCCTTTTCCCAACTCACCCCAAGCTGCCTCTTCTCCACTCTAGCCTTTGCCAGGCCTTCTCAGAGAGAGGAAAGAACTTCTCACCTTCTTTTTCATGGCATTGACAACCAAGTCCTGGGCAGCCTGGCTTAATGTTTGGAGCAAGAGTCCAATCTACCAGTTAGAGCCAAATCCCAACAGAGCAGGCCAGGAGTAGAATCAAGGGTTGTAACCTGGTGTCATAAACCAAAGCCTAAGCAAAAGGATTAACCAGAGTTGCAGCAAGAAGGCAGAGTCAAGTGTCTGAGCTGGGAGTCAGGAAGAAGCTGGGGGCTAGCAGGAGCAGGTACAAGCTGAGACATGGGCAAGGCAGGGTGAGAACCAGCTGCAGGCTAAGAATGCATTGAGCAGCCACTGAGCTGAAAATCAGCTGGCTGACCCCTACATCCACTCAGGTAGAGCAGTAAGTCAGCTTCTATCAGAGCCAGCTGCACTCATTAGGCTGCCAGGAGACTGACTTTGCTGCAGGTTAGGCCCTTGACACATGGGGTATTCATGGGGGTGTATACTCCATCTGGCTGTGGTCACTCATCTGGGGGTACTCAGTAGCCCCCTGAAGGCAACAGTCTTAGCCCACCAGCTGAGTCCGTCCAGATATTTACCCCTTCCATGGTCCCAGGTAAACAACCAACTGAGAATCTGGAAGACAAACAACAAAAAATACAGTCAAGCTCAGCAAGACCACTAGCATCTCTTCCTTCACAGGGGCTTTGGGTGGTCCTTAGTCTAGCCCAAAGTCTGCTGGTTCAACAGCAGAAGAAATATGGTACAGCACCTTTCACCTCAGGGCACTTATACCTTCTTTTAGGCAAGGGTGCAAGCTGTGCCTTCCACCAGGTTTCTTCCTGAGAGATAGGAAGCTTAGCACAGAGCTGCCCCCTACTGAACCAAGCTTCCCCCATCTCATTACAAAAATAGTTCTGTGCACTCTTTTTAGGATCTTGTTATTCTAGAGCTATTCTGCCCTTACCTTGGTTCTTTGACACTTGCATTAGCAGTAACACATGCTGGTGCCGAGCGAGCCAGCTTCACAAACGAATCTTCCACTGCCAAGTCCTGTGGTCGCTCCTCAGTGCCAATCACGTAGACAGTTTGTGGGTTTACTAGCTCAAGACTGCAAAGTTATTTTAAACTTTGAGATCTTGGCTACACTACAGATGCGCCAGCTGCACAGCCATTGCACTGCAACTATGCTGTAGTAAAGCCTTTATGTAAAGGCTTCCTACGGTGACACAAGGGGGGGTTGCTGTAGTTAATCCACCCCTCCAAAAGATGGTAGGTAGGTTTCCAGAAGGATTCTTCCATTGACCTATCCACAACTACACTGGGAGTTAGCTTGACCTTACTATGGCGCTCAGGGGTGACATAGCTAGGTTGATCAAATTTCAGTGTAGACCAGGGCTAAGGCTTCCAATTCCCCACCTCCCCCACAATGAATGTCCCCTCCACAATGCCCCCACTCCAGAGAAAAAACCTTCTTGTAAGGTAGCATTTAGAAACTTTAGTTCTCTATGGTCACAGAAAAGGGAATCTACTCACTCACCACTGACATGTTAAGCAATTAAAGTAGCTCAGATAAATCACACAAGAGGGAATTTGTCATTTGTACCTATAGGATTCCAACATCAACTTCCTTACAATGCACTAGACCTGCACTAAGCAGACTGTGAAGAGTGCACAAGTCACTTACCACTCTAAAACCACCTCTTTCGGATTCCTTGTTGAACAGTGCCATCATGTGGCTTACTACTCTTAACAGTTCTTATGAGGAGCATCCTATATCAGCTAGGGAATAGGGTTCACTTTTAACTTTCATGTTTATATGATGAAAGCTTCAATGGGATCAAAATAGGTGTGAACTCTGGAATGCACTAATGCCTAGAAATATTTATCTAGTTCAACCCAATGATTTTTACTAGCTCTTCAAAATACATTAACAAGAACATCTCCTTTTATGCTCCAAATCTTTATTTAAAAGCAAGATTTAAAAGTTTCATAAAGTTAAAGCAAAAATCAAGAAAACATAGGTTAGAAAAAGTAACATAATTTTTAAATTCCAGAACATTCACTTGACATGCTGAACTTGTGTAACTTTAATTTAATTAACTTGGACTATACTTAAGCACCACCGTTAGGTTTAGATATATAAACCTAGCTATTTGATATAAATAAAATTCAATGGCAAGAAATTCTGTTAAGGCAGCATTATGGTTGCTTGGTGGTACGTCATCCCCTTGCAAAACATTGAGTTGAGCAAAGCTCAGACTTCCAAATGAAGAATAAAAATGTTGTAAAAGGAGATCAACTGTGGGGCTGGCAGATTAAAAGACATATGCATTTAATGGGGTACATTGGGGCATGGCTGAATGAGGGCTGAATTAACTCTGCATTTCCTGGTTTTAAGGAGCGTGACTCAGGGGGATGACCTAGCAACCTTAATTCTGTAGTTTTTTGCCATTGAATTTCCTTGGTTTTTGAACAGGAAAAAGACATGCTGTTGATAGGCATTAGTAGTGATTTAGGCAGTTGTACATAGTGTCCCTCAATTTGCATATCAAGCCAAATTAGCCTATAGTCAGCAATCCCCTTGGTGTACTCCTTGCTCTCCCACAAATTTCTGCAACTTCATGATCCAGGAATCACCCAGAATCAAAACATTGGCAACCTTGCTAATGAACATATTTCTTTTCCCTGAGTGGCCAAGGTACCTATTTGCTGTGAGTTCCCAACCTCCATTACACCATGTTAATCTGCCCTGAGTTCAGGAAGTAGCTTCTACCTCTCCCCACCCCTGAGGTCTAGAAAAATAAAAATTTTCTTAAAATGGCCTCATTGCCCAACCCCTCTGCAACCACAACTCCTCTTCCTCTCCCTATTCCATCTCACCTCTTGCAACACACTCACACAAAGTCCTGTCTCCAGCTCCCTCCCATCTAATATAACAAAAAATTGTATTAATCCAGCTGCTGACTATTCTGCTCTGTTCACAGTAAACCTCCCCATAAAATAAAAATCCTTCATTACAGAAGCAATTTATAGCAATCAATCCAAGAGTCATCTCACTGGGTGTTCTCATCCCCCTCCAAAGTACTTTAGAGCCTGTGATATGTATGAAATATGTCCATTCTTGGCCACCCACTGAAAGGGACAGGACTTCCCCAGATCCTGGCTCTCATGGGGGGCATGGAGAAGGCCTCAGACCTTCCCAAAAGATCAAACCCACCCCACTACGAACCCAGCTGATATGAGGGGAGAAGGAGGAAGTAGGGGTCCAACCCCTATATGTGGGCCTGGCTCCCCCTAGATCTTGGCTCACACATGGAGGCAGGAAGATGGGCTCAGACATTCCAGAGGCAACAAGGCTGCCTGTATCCCAGATCATATGAGGGGGCAGAGAGGGGGCTTAGATCCCCCTAGGGGGAAAGAGACCCCTACATCTGGGCATAAACTCATAGCAGGGCAGAATGTAGGGCTGACAGGTGCCTCTGCATCTATTCTTCCGAAGTCCCCCTAACACTCAGCCCCACAACTCCCTTCCCACTGTCCCATCTCTACTCCCCCTAACCCTCACGGCTCTCACCTGAGCCCCCAACCCCATTTATCCACAACCCCATAAAGCTCATCCCTTCATTGCAGCCCCAAATCCTTCTCTCCCTGTTCCCCCACTTTTCTGCACCCTAATTTTCCTTCCCTCCCAGGAAGCAGCCACATGTCTGATTCCTCCCCAAGACTCTTGAGTACAAGGGAGTTGGGGTACACTGGCAGAACTGGGTGTAAAACAGTTGAGTGCAGTTGAGATGCCCTTGCAGAGCTGTGGGGTGCCGGGGGCTTGGGGTGCAGGTTAGTTGGGCTGCACTGGCAGAACAAGGGCTGCAGTGTGGTTGGGGTGCACTGGCAGAAATGCAGGGTTGGGGTGCAGGGGTTGGGGGTTCACTGGCAGAGCTGATGGTCCAGGTGGTCAGGGGTCACGGTTAGGATGTACTGGCAGAGTTGTAGGGCATGGGCAGGTTGATTCAGGTGAACTGGCACAGCTGGGTCTCCAGGGTGGTTGGAATACACTTGCAGAACTCGGGGTGCCAGGCCTCAGATGGCCCGAACCTCTTTTGCCTCTCCCACCATCCATCCCAATTTATTCCCCTCATAACCCCACTCTCCTTGCTGCAGCCCCAAACCATCTTTCTCCTATCCCCACACTCCTCCATCCCTATTATCCCTCCCCCATCAGGGAACATTCACATGTCTAATTTTTTCCTACCAAATACTTTGAATACATTCCTCCCAAAATAAAACTGCCACCCATGACTCAACTTGTAGCCACTTAGTCCAAAACTCCTTTTGTCTTAGGTTGGGGTTTGTGGTTAACTTATCCTTAAGTATGTTAATTGAACACTGAGTTCAAAGTTGTTTCAGGGTAAATTATAGTCAAACAGCATCATGTGTGATTTATCCATTGATTAGTACCCCTCAGTTTAACAGTACAAGGAAATGGAAGGAAACCAGTTTGCAGGGTGGAGTGCGCTTTAACTCAGTCAAATGATTCCAAATTTGGATCACTAATGCTACCCAGCACACCAAATTTCAAGCCAATCCAACTAACCATTCAGATTTTAGAGTATTTACTAGACTTCATCTTTAAAACATATAAAATGGCAGCAATAGAAATCCTCTCACTGTTTCTGTATTGGCATATGTACAGTTAATAAAAATGTACATTTTTATTAAATATTGTTCTCAATTTTGGTCCTCAAAGATTTAGTGGGTACCATGTACTACCTTGGGGGTGGGGGTGGGAGGAACCAGATTGAGATCATTCTCACCTGCATCTCTTCAATAGTTTGATTGCTATCTCTTGGCAAAAAAGAAAACCCACCTAGAAATATTTGGGTTTTTTAAAGTGGCTATTTTTTAAGGGCATAGATCTCTGGAAGCTCTGGCTCAAATGACTCCAAATTTGGGTCATTAATCCTAACTTGCACCTTCCTGAGGCACACCAAATTTTAAAGAAATCTGAGTGTACATATCAATTTTAGAGGACTTGAAATATCAACCTTTGAACAGATGAGTCAGTGCAACCTTAACTACAGTAGCAAGGGAGGGCTGCTAAAATTATAGTCATGCTCTTCTATATGCTTTCAAGTTTCCAGCTTGCTATCTTCTTCCTTCCTTCTGTTTCCAGAAAATGTAGTTGAAGTAAATTTCAAATACCCACTTTTCTATTTCACCAGTAGACCTTGATTTCTTTCAGTTATACATTCCGTTCCACCATTATTCTCTGACTCTATGCACGAAGCTGAGCAAGAAAATTTGTTTTATCCTGTTGAATTTCGAGATTATACTCCTGTACTGGATCCTCCTTTCTTATACTCTACCTGTTCTGTTTGCAGGCTATGCTTTCAGATTTTCAAGGATGAAATCCTGGTGCCACTGTAGTCAAGAGGGTCTTGCAACTGACTTCAGTGGGGCCAGAATTTCATTCCTGTTACCTTTCCTAAAGAAATTAATTGCCTTAACCCAAAAACTTCACATTTTCTTAATTGGAAATAATATTTGTAGTTGAGATCTGCTTTTACCTTCTCTAGTGAGGTGGTTGCAACAGGAACTGGATAGTTTTCCTATTCTTGCCCCCCTTTGTGTAGGCATGGCACATCTTGCCCTGTAGAAAATGTAGAATATAGCTCATACAGGGTTGGGCCCAAAGAACCTGGGGCATAAGGGAGGTCTACAAACTCAAGTCACCTATGCAGACAAAAGAGACAATGGAGAGTGAGCCACCTGACTTCAAACTGGTATGAAGACAGGCCACCTTCCTTGCCTCTCCCCCTGAAAACATCAAAATCAAGGAGAGCCTTAGGTGGTTATGGGAGAAGGCACTTGTGAGGAGTCTTCTGGGAGGTACATATTCATGTAGAACCGGAACATACAAGAGGATCTATACAGTCTAGTGTACATCCAACCTTTACCCCACATGATCTGAACTTTGCACCATTTGTTGATCAGTCAAGCGGTACCAATACTCACTGATTCCTTTTAGAAGAAATTATTTATTTTGTACAATTTGGTCAACTGTAAAAGGGCACATAGTTATAGGTGATATGAAATAGTTTAACAGTATCCTTCCACAAAGGGAGTCTTAATTTGCTTTTATTTGTGCCCAGTGAGAAGCTGATGGGACTAAGAGAAATACTTTTATTTATTCTAATGCCAATCATATTTTTAATAAAGGAAATTGATGGATTGAGGATGGAGTAAGTTTTCATTATTTTTGATGTTTCCATTTACATTTTTTTATATCCTGAACATTTGTCATTTTGACTAGTGTGAAAAGTATTTTTGCCAAGAGTAGTGTTTAGGACCATGAGCGATCAGAATTGCTAAGAGAAACAAAATTATGGTGTACAAAATAAAGATTGTGTGTAAAAGAATTACAAATGGCAAATGTTTGGTCATCTCTGAGGTGAGCAAAACATTTTAAAGGGCAATATGTTCAAAATATCAAATGTTAGGCTCAGAACACATTTTACTTTTCTTCTTGAATAAAAAAAATCTTATTTGGCACTTTGTGTCTTCTGCTTTTAATTGAAAGATTATTTGCTTATATCTATTTGTCTTGATTTACAGATTGAACAATTATAGTATCTGAGCAGCTCCTGTTTAAATGACAGCAATAATCTCTTTCTCTCTCTCTCTTCCCAATAGGTAGAAGGAGCTTGACTAGAAATAAGAGTTTTGAAAGGTATTTATTATGGGAAGGCTAGGTTGGAGAGATGATTGTAGCAGGTAGTTCTGAATGCAGTGAGATTAGTGGTTATTCTTACTTCTATTTTAGTTCCATCTACACTGCAGTCAGGAGGTGGGATCGCAGCATGTGTAGGCACACCCTAGCTAGCTTTGATCTAGCTAGCTTGCTAAAAATAGTAGTGAAGCCATGACAGAGCTGTTGAGGGCATGGGCTGGCCACCTGAGTATATACCCATTGTCCCATGCAGGCTTGTGCTCAGGCAATTAGCCCGTAGAACAGTCCATGCTGCCAGCGCATCACTGCCCATTTTACAAGATAGCCAGATCAAAGTTAAGTCAGGTATGCATACATGTTCTGCAATCACACCTCCCAACTACAGTGTTAACAGACCCATAGTAGGTTCCATAGTCTTGTTGCCTTTCCTGTGAAATTTCTGTCACCTGCATTGTGCTTCCCCCTAGTGGTCAACAGTTGGAGGAAGAGGTGATGGAAGGCTAGGACCAATTTTTGACAAGCTTTGAGTATCAGGACAGACTTTGAACTTGACTCCCTTTTCCATGCAGAACTAGAGCAGTGCATTACTTTAGAGTGTCATTCTGTGCTATGGACTGTGCTAGAACAGCACTTTCAGACCACTTAAGCCCCTAATAATTACCAACAAAGAAGCCAGTGCTGCAAAGCATAATAAAAATAAATGACACCACTCAGAAACAAGAAGAACTATATGAGGATATCTAGATTTTACCCAGGCTGTGTCTCGTATTAGAGACGGACAATCAGTAATTAACAGTCTTTTTACCTATTCTTTCCTCCCATACCTCACTGTATAGTGCTGTAATACTGATATTAAAAACTAGCCTTTTGTATTTTGTTATGAAATCGCCCCCAGCTGAAGTAATTTGGATAATTTTCCTATAAGCATTTGAACTAAACCTCATGTGAGCATTGGGGTAGGTCTACACTGCCGTGTAAGCTTGGGCTCAGATTCTGGCTCAAGCCTAACCCCCGTTCCATCTACCCACAAATTGCAGTAACCCAGGGCTTGGACAGGTCCCAGAATGCTGTGGGGCTGCAGCATCCAAATCCACATCAAACTGTTAATCAGGGTTCAAACCCTATTGCTTTGCCATATAGCCCCTTTGACTTGGGTTCTGGGAGTCCTCAAAGTATCCCACAATCACATGGGCCAACTTCCTTTGTCCACTCTATTCCAAGAATCTCCAGTTGACTGCAGTGAAAATGGAAGCAACCCCTCTTGGCATTCAGCAGCAGCAGCTCCGTGAGTCAGCATTAACCCTTCTGTTGTCTTTGACCACTGAGCTGCAAACACACCCTCAGAGAGCCTTCTGTGTTGGCAAAGGAGACTGAACAGAACAAGCCTTTTCAAAACACACAGCTTCGTGGTTATGGGATCACAGCCAAATTTTGGTAATCTTGTCTTTGGCTAGCAAAACCATGGACTCCAGTAATAGTACCAGGAATGATCACACATACCAACAAATAGCAAAGAAGCTGGCATCTTTTCAAATTTACCAGACCAGTGCAGGGGGCTGATTAAGCAGCTCAGGATGGGTACTGGAAAACCAGTGACCAGAAACTTTAATGAGGAGTTTGAAATCCTGTTGTACAGAACCCAGTCAATCTACCAAAAATACGTTCAACCCCCATTCTACACCTGCTGATTAAATTAAATCATCTTTTGCCAGGGGCTCTGAAATCAGGCTGTGGTTTTGGAAGCCAAGGCAAAAATGGGTATTCTGGGGGTCCCTGCATAACAGTGGGGGTAGTAACTCTCTTTATGGCCATTTCATTTGGTGGGAATAGTATCCCATCACATCAGTGAGGGTAGAATCCCTATTGCCCCCCCCCCCCCAAAAAAAGAAAAAAGCCACCTGGCACGAACTTTCCCAATGAAACCCACATTGATATTCATAAGTTACCCTCTGTGGTCCATGAGGGCCTGCATAACAATGGATTAGCACTCTTTGTTGTTTATGTACTCCTTAAAGAGAGCTAACAGTTCTAGATGAGTCCCATCAGTGGCCTCAGAGTAGTTTGGAAATTCCAGTCTCTCAAAGCCAGCAATTACTTCAAGAATCTTTTATGCCCACCACCTTGAGGTAAACCACACACCCCATTTTGGTAGATTTCCTGGGTGTCTGGCTGGTGAGTCTTGCCCACATGCTCAGGGTTTAGCTGATTGCCATATTTGGCATCGGAAGGAATTTTCCTCCAGGGCAGATTGGCAGAGACCCTGTGGGTTTTTGCCTTCCTCTGCAGCATGGGGCATGGGTCACTTGCTGGAGGATTCTCTGCACCTTGATGTCTTTAAACCACGATTTGAGGACTTCAATAGCTCAGACATAGGTTAGGGGTTTGTTACAGGAGTGGGTGGGTGAGATTTTGTGGCCTGCGTTGTGCAGGAGGTCAGACTAGACGACCATAATGGTCCCTTCTTACCTTAAGTCTATGATTCATTGCCTGTACCCAGAGTCAACTTTGACACCAAACTGGTTTGCAGTGGACCTGTAGCTGTCTAGGATAGCCAGCTTCCAGATGGTTATAGCAACCCATTTCTGGACTGGCAGGTTGGCCTCATGCATATATCTTTACACTGGAGGGTTCGGGCAAGCTGCTCACAAAGCTCCAGAAATGTAGCTTTCTTCATGCCAAAGTTCTGGACTCACTGCCGGTCATCCCAGGTCTGCATGATGTGATCTCAGCAGTCTGAGGTTGTGGCCCTGCACCAGAAGTGCCAGTCTATGTAGGGAGCATCAGCAGTTGCACTAGTGTAATGAGCAGCAGCAACCAGTTTGAGTTTGCCATGCTCGGGTACCCCTTCTCCTCTGCCACCACTTCCTCTTGCTCCATCATAAGCTGTGCCTGTGGTGGGTCAGACGATGCAGCCAAAACGGTCTCATGAAATCTCTGCCCATTTTCTGACACAGGAGTGAAAGCGCAAGCAAGAGAAGTTCTTCAAATGGTGCCTCCTCCATGTTGCTGGCTCCAGTAGCTGGGACCAAAATGACTACTCAGCAGACTGTTTGTGGGCTGTTTAAACTTCCTGTAACATACAGGGTGGACAATCAAGCTTTCCTGCCATGCACCACAGTCAAAGGTCTAAAGCAGCCACATTTCAGAAGGATGCTAAGGAGTCTGGGATATGGCTGGTTTTACTCAGGTCCTGCACTGCATCATGGATGCCAGAGATTCAAAGTTCAAGCCTGGGTCAGAAAAATGTTAACCTAGGGTTTACAATCAATGCTCAGACTTTGTTTCTCTAACCCATGGTCAGCTGACTTGAGTCCCGGTAACCTGGGCTTACATTGCAGTGTGGACATACACGTTTGCCCAATTGCCTTTTTCTTGTCATTTCTGGGGTCAGTCCTGCTTCCTCAATTCAATGTTAATCAGCATGTGAGTCAGACCCAACTTGTAGGAGAGACTCAATTTGGCTATTTTATCTATAAATAAAATAAGTAATCTGCACGTCAGCAGAGTCTTCTTTTTGAGCTGCTGAAGCAGCTTTTTGGGTGTGCTTTGTTTAAGTCTTCCTGTCATCTCATCTGTAAGACTTTCAGAGATGTAAAACAGTCATTTAGGGTTCTGTGGCAATGAGTATGGGGGGAAAATGACAAATGCCTTCTCTTTACTGATATTTTTCATTTAAATAAAAATGTAAATCACTCAAATGAACAAATGTCTGATGAAATGCCTGCTTTGGTTTTTTACTTTTATTATACAGTATAGTGTCCTTAAACCGATATTTGGTCCCTTCAGAGGACAGGAAAATTAAGTGGGTTGGTAGTTTTAAATATTTGCCATGTAAAGTGGTATAATTAACAGCAGCAGCAAAAAAAAAAAAACAGATTAGAATAGCTGATTAAAATTTTGGTCACTAGAGGAGATTTCAAACAGAAAAAAGAAAACAGCATTATAATTTGGTGCTTCAAAATTCTCAATCAAAACAATGGAGTTTACATTATGGAAAGTTCAGTTCCGTACCTGTTGTGAAATTTAGGGTAAGATAATATCTAGTTCTAGTGGCTATGTAATTGGGTTTTTTTGCTCTGCTGCTTCACTTTTTATTTCTCTTCCAAATTTGACCCTACTTTTCTATCATTCATGTCTTCAGTTCTGATTTTCTAGAGCTCTCCTTTTGGAAGTTTAAAAAAAAAGATCCTAAGGAAATTCTCATAACTCAGTCTGTAATGGATATGCATGAAATTATATTTTTAAACACCAAAAGCCATTATTATAATAAATATCAACTGAGCATCTATAAAGTTTCACCCAAACCCATCATGTAACTGATTACAAGGAATTTTAAACACATTACACTGAGAGAAGTCAAGAATGGACAATTCCTAGGACCTCGCTTCAAGTTGCTAAATCAGGGATGTATGTAGAGTTAACAGAGCAAAATCATTTAATTAGGAGGCACTGTGCCTCACAGGAGAATGACTGGGATTAAGGAGGGTCAGAAGAAAACTTCGGGGTCTGTTCTTTCCACTGCTAGAACTGCTGGTGTTGGCACAGGATTTTGTTCTCACAGTACTGCTGTTTTTGAGGTAACCAGCAAGTTAACTAGCAAAAAATAATTTGCGGAGTTGAGATGGATGATTCATTTCAGCACAAAGAAACATTTTCAAAGAAATGTCTAAATTACAAATAGAGAGTCTTGGAATGGAAATACCATCGCTACCATAAACATGGGAAAGAAACATCTTTTAGTCATACAAGCTGGTAGGTTTCTTCTTCCATCCTTAAACCAAATAGACTCCCAACCCTCAATCACATGAGTTAAGGATAGGTCAGCTTTTACTTTACATTTTATTTCTGTCAGATTGTAAAAGCCTTAATATTATTTAAATCTAAAAATCTAGATTTAAATTTCTGAATAGGGAAAGAGGGGACTGGGATTATTTGCAGCACTAATTAACTATTACAGGATTGGCTGCATACGTTTAAGCATTTCTTCTTTAGAAACAGTTAAAAAGGAAAAGTAGCTGCCAGGTCAGCCTCAAACAGAACACAAACTGACAACTAGATAGATGAGATTCAATAAACCTCAGCTCATGCCTACTGTTTAGTCACCAAAAATAATGGAGAACTACAAATAGAAATAAATGTCATGGAATCCAAGCCTCCTACTGTGTAATTTCACAGTAACTATAAAGGCAGCATCTGCCACATTCATTCAGAGTTGACAATTTGTCAGATGGTAGGGTACAGGGATATTTAAAATTATTTAAGTAAAATGCTACTGAAACCATCAGTTGTTTATCGCTATTTTCTTCCTTCAAAGCAGTTTATATCAGACATTTCTCTCCCCCAAAGAACACCTATTTCAGCCCATGTCTGGAGGCATTTTCTTCTTTGGTTTGTGAAGTCCTGTACTGCACATGCACACACAAACTAATTTAACTATTTCTGTAAGTCTGAACAGGAAAAGACCCTGAACACCAACATTTCAGAACTACCTAGGCATTAGCTAAAATATCTCTAAATATCAAGGGCCAGTGCTTATGGAGTTACACCAGGAATGTCCAGGTCGCTTTTGGGTTTTAATATTCATGTTAGACACTTGTGTGTCTGATGCACACAGTCTGTTTTCTTCTTGGCAATGAATCCTTTGTTTTCAGTAGGATTTCTCATGAGCTGACAGTGAAAGGAGGCAAATATTTTATCTTTTAGGTACCACTGCAATTTACCTTGATCTTTTTATGTACAGTAGTTTTAGCCCTGAATTCTTGGGTTCTAAACCCAGTTATAGGATTTGAGATGAACAGAACTTACATCTTTATGTATAATTAAGATGTAGCAGAGCTAGACTAGACTATTCAAATTGATACTCTGGAAATGGAATAATGTTCATTTTTGCTAGTTGAAATAATTTTCATTTTCTGCTGTGCTCCTGATCTTTCTAGGTCTTAGTCATATTGCTCTTTAACTGTTCACAGCTTCTCTTGGTTTAGTATAATCCACTGGCTTCATCCATGTGCTGTTTAGTCCCTCTTACAGAACATAAGTGAAGATGTTAAATCAGATCATACTTAGTACCTATCCCTCCGGTATAACCCCCGCCAATGGGCACTTATCTGAACTAAAACATCTTCAGATTTGCTCTTCACTACTTAACAGCTATTGAGGGCAGATCCTCAGCTGACGTAAATAGTCGTTGAAATCAACAGAGGTGTGAGGATATGCACTTGATCATCTGCAAAAACAAGTAAATGGAAAGAAGTGTGGATGAAAGGAAAAAACCATGGGGAGGGATGGGGGGAAGACAGAAGAAAATGAAAGAAAATGGATGGGAAAAAAAGACAGGTGGTGGGTGGCAGAGTATGATGGAAGGGGACATGGGATTAGATTTCCACCGGTCCATCCAAAGGGATTAGATATTCCCACAAAAGTTGGGAACAACAGGCTTAAGAATTGATCATAATTACAGCCAAATGTTCAAAGGACTCAACCAACCCTCCATCTCTGTCTATACAAATCACTTGCATGTGTAGTTCACTGCAGTATCATGTGAATATAGAGATTCTCAAGATTCAAACACACACAGAAAACTTATGCTCAATTTGTATGCTCAAATGGGAGTTGCCCATGTAAATTCTATCATTTGTGTGCACAAGTGTGCAAAAGTTGTACATGCAAGTGACTTCATGCACAAAGTTCCACCCGCACAAAAACAGTCTAACTACTAATGGAGAATTGCACAAGATAAGTAAAGGTAACAGAGGTGGGGCTATAAAGGGTAACATGATTAGTCTTGAGGCAATGAATGAGAGATGGACTGGAAATGTGTAGTGCAAAGCCAATTTGTTAAGAAATTGAATAAGCAAGTTTCACTGAGTGACTTCTGTGTTTCTTGATATGATGAAGTCAAGAGAACCAGACAGGGAAAGACAACTGCTGAACCAAATAGATCTGACAGTTGCTAAAAAATGGTATACCATTGACTACTTGTGAGAAATATATTCTTCTTTTCAAAAGAAACTGGACCAGATTGTGAAATAACTGACCTAGTTTTTTGTGTGTCACCTGCATTGTAAACTTGCAATTGTGCAGTTTTTCCTCTTCACATTCCCATTGCATTGTATCACAGGGAGTTGTGTGGATTTCCCCTCCCTCCTGCCCCATGATCATGCAAAGGCAAATTGCAGCAAATCAGGTGTGATATGACACACATAATGAATCAAAATGGTGCTCAGTGTTATTTTAGACAAAAATCTAGCCCAATTTTACTGCAGGTAATTTTTTGATTTAAAAATGCTTCAAGCAGAACAAAAGTGACAAGCTGATGCTGGCTAGTGAGTAGATGTATTCTATTTCCAACTTGCTGGCTAAAAAAAGTGAAAAGAAACTGTGCTTCAAGAGGTTTTTGAGCATAGTCCTGAGCTTCTAGAGAGGTAATAGTGGAGACTAGTGTCACCATTCTGAGTCTGTCAGGATGTGACTTTATTTAGTCTCTTCAGGCCCAGATAAGAATTCCCTGGATTCTACTGGAATGTCATCAAGATAGACTTGTTTCCATGGAATGTTTTGATTTTGATGAATCACTATTTTCCATCAGAAAAAAAATCTTCCACTGAAAAATTTTCAGCCAGCTCTAGACTGGAACCACTAACAGGCTTGCCATTATCATTAAATCCAGTACCCAGGTCATAGGTGCCAGTGAGGAGTCTGCCAATACCAGGCTTTGGTGCTAGAATGACCTTAATTCCACTCAGATGTGGATGAGGCAAAGAATGGGCCCTGCTGGTAACTGTCTATGGGGTGATTTGACCTCTAGGTTCATGGTTTAGAAGAGTCAGGAGGTCCTGAATTTAAATTTCTTTGATGTCTCCTATTCTGGGAAGGAGGATCAGTGCTGTAGGTCTCCTTAGAGTGGAGATCCGATTTGCCCTGCCTCAGTGTGCCTGGCTTTGGAGCGGAGTTCCCAACCACAAGATCAGGATGGCAGACTTAAAGGGTTGTAGGCCCCTTCTTGGTTTTGGTAATAGGATCATTCAGGGCACAGTCCCTACTTATGGGGGTTTTGAAGGCGTGAGAGCTCTGGGAGGAGAGTCCCTTTCTGGAGGGGGGGAACATCTTTCTGAATCTGACACTTCTCTCAGATAGAACAACTGTCCATCAGTCAAAGGACTACATCTATCACACAACAGGACTGGCTTGAAGCTGACAGATTTAGGCATGGCCATTAGGTGAGAAGTAGTAGTCAAAAGTAGTCAAAAGGTTTTAAAGAAAGAAAAACAACGGGCTGCCAACAGGTCAGAAACTGGTGACTAAACTAATTCAGTGGAAGCAGGCAGACACCACTGAGTTCAATCTCTCTGACAATGGTGTAAGCAGGAACAGAGACAGTTGAAAATGCTCTGCCCCATATGCCCTTGGGTTGGAAGGCACAAGGACATGAAGGGTCCAGGTTCAGCTTCCCAACAGACACTGCTAGTCAAAAGATTCCAATCTCATATGTATGAGCCTCATGTACACTAAGTGGGATCCACACAAAGCCTCAAAGGAGATCTTAGCATCCCTTCTGTCCCAGAACTGGCATTTGATCCTGATCAGGTATGAAAATGTAGGGTGTCAGGATATGTGTTTTATTTGTCCCTGTGAATACCCCATCACCTCATGCTTGCCCTGAAAAGGTTAAAGAAGGGGGCTAATTAAACCAACAGGCCACAACTGAGAAGAATCAGGTGGCTAAGTAATCCCCAGACTGAGTGAGGGAGCCCAACTGGAGACAAGCTGGGCTGGACTTATAAAGACAGGAATGGGCAGCAGAAAGGGGGCTGTTGGGAAAGTCTGCAGTCACTACCTGGAGGGAAGGAACTGGGAGTCTGGCTGAGAGAGTGGGGAGTGCCAGATGGTAAGGAAAAGGACTCAGTGAAAGGCAGTAAGGTCCAGGAGGGAACAGTCCTTGGCTGCCAGATAGAGAGTCCCTGGACCAGAACCCAGAGCAGACCGAGGTTCCTGTTTCAGCCACTGAGGGAGCAACAGTATGGGGCAGTGAATGGGAAGACATCCAGGATTGCTGAAGGAAGACTTTAGTACCTCAAAAAAGGAAAATGCAGTGACCTGGCTGGAGGGCTGAGTCATGAAGAGGCAGCAGCTTGTGGAGGTGGCAGGAGGAGGCACCATCATAGCAGTGAGTGGAGCACCCCCAGAGAGTCACATCTGAAGAATGTAGTCCCACAGATTTTTATGTCACTGCATTTATTATTTTATGTCACTGTAACTACAAAGACATTTGTGCTACCAAACTGCATCCAAACTTTTGCATATATTTGTTACAGTAAGTTTGATTTTTAGATGTTTGTTTGAATAAAGGGTTTTTAATTGCTCACATGTATAGTGGCACCTGATTCAAAATAATCTATATACAAATTGGGTTCCATAATTATCAGCAAAACAAAGATCAGTCAAGAATATTGATGTTACTCTGCATTTAAGATGTACTAGAGTATTTTGACATGTAGTAGAATAGCATCTGTATGATGCTTCTGTAATTTACACCCAATAAATAAAACAATCCTCCAAAACAAGGTTTCAGGCACAAAAATGGTACCTGTACTGTTACCTTTAGAAGCTTTAAAAGTTTTTACTGGGACTTTATTCTGCTGTACTCACCAAATCATTAGATTTCACAGAGTAGCTGAGTCCATTTGCGACTCATTCTCTTAGTCTACCCTGTATAATAGGGCAAAAAAATGGTTAATAGGATTCTGTAACATATTTCCAAACTATCTTTTGTGACTTAGATGTTGAAGTAGCATCAGATGTTAGAGTCAGCTGAAAGTTTTAATATGGCTGTGGGTTAATTTGTTATGAAAAAAATGATGCAAATACATACAGCAGAACAGGAAATCTTGGGGGGGAAAAAACACATTCAGGGGTTGCAGACTGGTTAATCACATTTGTATCTTGACATTAAAATATTTTATATCCACAAACTTGCTCGATTCAGTGGACTGAAAAAAATGAATTGAATTAATTACCTGACTAATTACCTATGGGGTGGGGGGAGGATACAATTATATGACAAACTGATATAGTTTCAAGAAACTAAACCCAAACCAAGTGTCCATCAGGTGCACACTGAGAGGTAAGTTGGTTGACTTGATGATTTTAAGAGAATCATTTTAGGAATTGCTGTTCAGATTATGAAACATCTTAATTATTTTGCCAAATAGTCTTAAATAGAAGAGCCTTCATGGCTCCCATTAGGGTTACCACTGGACGATATTTGGCCATCCTGGGTGGGTTTTTTTATGGATTTACCAGTTGCCAGAAAAATTATTTAATTGGCTGGGTTTTTTTTACATGGGTGTAAAGAGCCACAAAATCATCACAATACACTGGGATATCTAATGTTAAAAGTTTGTGTCTAGCTAAAGATGCTGCAGCATTCCAATTTCCACAGTTTAGTGATAACAGATAGATAAGATTAGAGAGAGAGACATTTTCTTAGCTACTAGGAGTGGCTGCCAAGGAGGGGGTTGCAGAGTTGCCTTGTGGTGGGGGGAGGAGGGGAAGGGGAGAACAGGTGCCTTTTTTTGCATTTCAGAGGCAGTAACCCTGCCTCCCATTCACCCAAAGCTAGTGACGAGCTTTTCCTTCCTCCAACCCAGCACCTTCTTCCTGATCTCAAAAGCGCCAATTCTAAGAGCCTCTACCTTCTTTCCCTACTTAGCCATCTCTTTCCTGTATTGCTGAGATCACCCTGTAAAATATTGTCAGTTAGTCTGTGATGGGCCTCTCTACTCACTGCTGGGTGGTACCTCCTTCTGGACATCCTGAGGATTAGCTCTGCCAGTCAGATGCCCCTTCCTGCAGATGTACTCTATCATTCAGTCTCTTCTTCGCTCTGTGGACCCTCACTCACTCCAGGAGCTGCAGCTTCCTCTGCATGACTCAGCAGTTTCCCCTTCTGGGGTGGCCTTTCACAGCCTCTCTCCACAAACAGCATCAGGCAGTCCTCACACCACTGCCCCAACTATATCACTCCAGCAATGACTCTGGCAGTCTTCGTATCCACTGCCCTTAGCAAAACCACTCTACGGTGGTTGATAGGGGGAGCCAGACTCACCCTCTACTCTGGGTTCCAGTCAAAGACGCTATAGTGAACAGTTAAGATTTGCATCTACACCAATCTTACTACACTTAGTCCTGGATGTGTGTCTATCACATTTCTTCTCTCCTTCCTCCTTGCTTATTTCAGGTGTACGGGGAGACTTTGGCAAATCAATAAATTGCCTGAAACCACTATGGCTTATTGCTAAAAACAGCCAAGACAGCAGGCTGTAAATTGGCCATTCAGCACTCTCAGTTTGACCAGGGGAGGGGGGAGTTTTGGGTGCCACAGAAAGGGCAGCTTGACCCCGTGTCCTTCCTGATAAGAATTGTTTTGAAGTTACTGATACATGCATCTTAGAAGAGCAGGATGTGCCCCAGGAATGTCTTTTGGGGCCTCAAGACTGCAAACTCTGGAAAAACCCACACCTGGTTAATCGATAATCAGAAGGAGCCTCTTCCTTAGCCATTGGAACTGCTTGCTTAACAAGTTTTCTTTAAGGGACATGTCATTCTATTACTCATGTATAAATAAGGGGAAAAGTTTGAGGCAGGAGGACTCTTCAGGACTGACTCTCTCTCTCTGGATGCATCTTGTGTTTCCCAGCGGCAGATGGGCTGCCACTGTGCCACTCAAGAGCCACACTCAGCTTTGGTAATTATAAAGGGTTGGGGGTGTTTTACTAACCTCCTGCAGACTGTGTGTATAAGTGCTTGAGACTAAGTAACATTTAGCTTTAAGTGAAAGCACTCTTATGTTGTCCTGTTTGTGTCAGCCATTTATCCGTCGAACGGCTGTGTCTCCCCTGATTTATTTCCTGACACCACCTCTCACAGAGTAAAAGTTACTAAGAGCTTTGGGTTGAAAGAACCCTGGGTAACACAGGGAGAAGAACTATAGACTTCTTCTCTGCAGCTTTCCTAGGCTATTTGCAACCTCCTGGCTTTATAGAAGCCTGTTCCCTTTCAGGTGAGCTTCCTTTTAATTAGCTCCCTCCATACAGCCTAAATCTCCCCCTTTCCCCACCCCCTCCAACTTAATTGGTTGAGTAGGCCCACTTGGTCTTATTCAGCTCTTGCAGGGCTAGTGTAGAGAGTATATCCCCATCACACTGTCCCCTTCCCAGTTCTTGCCCTCCCTGTTCTCTGGCAGTCCCGAGTTTTCTTGGCAGAATTGTTCCAGGAACATTTTAAAAACTGTTAGCAGCTATGCTACCAATTGAAGGATAGACCTGATAGAGAACTCTAGATCTGAGGCTTATAGAACCCCAGAAGAAATATTATGCTGCCCCTATGAGCTTTGTTAGGAATTAACCCAGAGTGCTTTTAACTAAGATTGTGGACATAAGATATTTGCATTATTTCCTGTCTGCAAGATCTAGTAAAACACTCTTTTCCTGCTATCATAAATGTATGTGTGAATACTTACTGGGAACTCACCAGCAGGTGAGAGAAACTAAGATTCTCTACAGTGTTTCAGAGTAACAGCCGTGTTAGTCTGTATTCGCAAAAAGAAAAGGAGTACTTGTGGCACCTTAGAGACTAACCAATTTATTTGAGCATAAGCTTTCGTGAGTTACAGCTCACTTCGTCGGATGCATACTGTGGAAACTGCAGAAGACATTATATACACAGAGACCATGAAACAATACCTCCTCCCACCTCACTCAATAGGCTTAAATAGAGACTGGGAGTGGCTAAGTCATTATGCAAGGTAGCCTATTTCCCCTTGTTTTTTCCTACCCCCCCCCCCCCCCCAGACGTTCTGATTAAACTTGGATTTACGCTGGAAATGGCCCACCTTGATTATCATACACATTGTAAGGAGAGTGATCACTTTAGATGAGCTATTATCAGCAGGAGAGTGGGATATTGTTTCATGGTCTCTGTGTATATAATGTCTTCTGCAGTTTCTACAGTATGCATCCGATGAAGTGGGCTGTAGCTCACGAAAGCTTATGCTCAAATAAATTGGTTAGTCTCTAAGGTGCCACAAGTACTCCTTTTCTTTCTACAGTGTTTGCTTCCAAGTTTAAGATACTTCTGGCTGCAGTATCTAGAAGAGCCTGCTATACTGTGATACTCATGATCGGTACATCAGGTAGGTAATTTACTATTTTTAATTTGTGTTGGCACTTTTAAAGATAATAAGCATTTCTACTGAAAAAAAATTTCAAACTAGGAAATGTTTCCTCACAGATAGGCCAAGCAATGTTGTAAAGAAGTAAAAGAATTTAGGTTAGAATTTGGTTTATTTGTTAGTATCACACCGATGACACTTCATGAATAACAATAATACCTGTTTAATAGTCTCTTTTTAGTAATATGCCTTAATACCTGTTTTTTATTTGGAATTTACCAATCCTTAGCTTTTAAGGCCGCAATCCAGCAAAACAGTTAAGGATGAGCTTAACTTTAACCACATGCATAGTCCCATTTAGATCATTGAGATTCATAGAGTCCAAGGCCAGAAGGGACCATTGTGATCATCTAGTCTGACCTCTTGTATAACACAGGCCACAGAACTGCCCTAAAATAATTCCTAGAGTTTATCTTTCAGAAAAATATCAGGTACTTAGAGTTAAGCACATGTTTAAGTGCTTTCCTGGTCTGGGGCCCTAATAGCAGACTTTTTTTTTTTTTAATGTGATGATTCATCTCATCCTGACTTAATCTTGTGGTATTAGAACTCTTAATTACATCTTAGATTCTAAAGTGGCTACTGGAGACCAATGGAGATTATTGTCCTCAGGAAGTTTTTTATCTTGGTGATAAATACTTGTACTCAAACTTATCATTGAAGAAGACAAACGATTTTTATTAAAAAATAAAGGTTTGTATGAAGTTTCATAGCAGTTGAATTCCAGTAGTGATATAATGGAAAACAGTAAAAAATGTTTTATTTTTTAGGAGATGAAAATCATAATTTAATCCAATTTTCCCTAGGATGATTTATAAAACATCTGAAAAAATATTCTTATGCCTCCTTCCAAGACAATCTCATGTCTGGTGGCTAGAAGACTGATGAGCTAATGCATAAAGTCCATTCAGCATAATACAATGAAAAGTTAAACAGGAATAGTAAGAATTTATCAGTGGGAAGAAACAAAACGTATTCCAAAGAGCAGTCAGGAAGCAAATGAGGATAGTCTATGTCGTCTTGAGATCTTCTGCCTGTAACTGATGCAGAGATTAGAATGGTAAATGTACCCCTTTAAACAAAAAATAACAAGTAAAGTTGAGGAAATTATTTTCCAATTAGGCCAGTACCTGAATCTGTCTATAACAGGGTGACCAACCTGAGCCTGAGAAGAGCCAGAATTTACCGATTTACATTGCCAAAGAGCCACAGTAATATGTCAGTAGCCCCACGGCAGCTTCCTCCACCTGCTCCCAGTGTTTCCCACCCACCAGCAGCCCCACCAATCAGCATCTCCCCCTCCCTCCCGCCCCACACCTCCCGATCAGCTGTTTTGTGGTGTGCAGGAGGCTCTGGGAGGGAGGAGTGAGGGCATGGAAGTCTCAGGGGAGGGTATGGGAAGGCGTGGAGCAGGGGCAGGGCCTGTGGCAGAGCCAGGGTTGAGCAGTGAACACCTCCCTGGCACTTTGGAAAGCTGGTGCCTGTAGCTCCAGCCCCGGAGTCGGTGCCTCTACAAGGTACCACATATTAACTTCTGAAGAGCTGCATGTGGCTCCGGAGCCACAGGTTGGCCATCCCTGGTCCACACAACCTCAGAAGTGAGTTCCCAGAAGTAAGTGCAATCGGCTTGAGAGGATGCAGGATGAAGACGTTCAGGATATCTTGTTTTTCCCAGGACAGGTTTGCCCACCATGTAATACCTTGGAGAAGTATCAATTGGCCATAGGATAGCCATGTCCCTCATTGTCACCTACATGTGTTGTACCTCCTGGAAGCAAAGCATACATAGGCACAGCTCGGAGGTGGCAGGACTCAACGTTGATTTTTAAAGCATCTAAGGAATTTGGGGATGATTAGGGGATGAAACAGCCCCCAGTCTAATTTAGCCTGCCAAGGGACATGCTCTTAAGCTCTTCTTCAAACCAGGAAGAATTAGTAGGGGAAGCAAAAGTGGATGGGAACCTGGGAGGCACTGACCATGAGATGGTCGAGTTCCGGATCCTGACACAAGGAAGAAAGGAAAGCAGCAGAATACAGACCCTGGACTTCAGAAAAGCAGACTTTGACTCCCTCAGGGAGCTGATGGGCAAGATCCCCTGGGAGAATAACATGAGGGGGAAAGGAGTCCAGGAGAGCTGGCTGTATTTTAAAGAATCCTTATTGAGGTTACAGGGACAAACTATCCCGAGGTGTAGAAAGAATAGTAAATATGGCAGGCGACCAGCTTGGCTTAACAATGAAATCCTTGCTGATCTTAAACACAAAAAAGAGGCTTACAAGAAGTGGAAGATTGGACAAATGACCAGGGATGAGTATATAAATATTGCTCGGGCATATAGGAATGAAATCAGGAAGGCTAAATCACACCTGGAGTTGCAGCTAGTGAGGGATGTTAAGAGTAACAAGAAGAGTTTCTTCAGGTATGTTGGCAATAAGAAGAAAGCCAAGGAAAGTGTGGGCCCCTTACTGAATGAGGGAGGCAACCTAGTGACAGAGGATGTGGAAAAAGCTAATGTACTCAATGCTTTTTTTGCCTCTGTCTTCACGAACAAGGTCAGCTCCCAGACTACTGCATTGGGCAGCACAGCATGGGGAGGCGGTGGCCAGCCCTCTGTGAAGGAAGAAGTGGTTCGGGACTATTTAGAAAAACTGGACATGCACAAGTCCATGGGGCCAGATGCATTGCATCTGAGAGTGCTAAAGGAATTGGTGGATGTGATTGCAGAGCCATTGGCCATTATCTTTGAAAACTCATGGCAAAAGAGGGAAGTCCCAGACGACTGGAAAAAGGCTAATGTAGTGCCAATCTTTAAAAAAGGGAAGAAGGAGGATCCTGGGAACTACAGGCCGGTCAGCCTCACCTCAGTCCCTGGAAAAATCATGGAGCAGGTCCTCAAGGAATCAATTCTGAAGCACTTAGACGAAAGGAAAGTGATCAGGAACAGTCAGCATGGATTCACCAAGGGAAAGTCATGCCTGACTAATCTAATTGCCTTCTATGATGAGATAACTGGTTCCGTGGATGAAGAGAAAGCAGTGGACGTGTTATTCCTCAACTTTAGCAAAGCTTTTGACACAGTCTCCCACAGTATTCTTGTCAGCAAGTTAAAGAAGTATGGGCTGCATGGATGCACTACAAGGTGGGTAGAAAGTTGGCTAGATTGTCGGGCTCAACGGGTAGTGATCAATGGCTCCATGTCTAGTTGGCAGCCGGTATCTAGCGGAGTGCCCCAAGGGTCAGTCCTGGGGCCGGTTTTGTTCAATATCTTCATTAATGATCTGGAGGATGGTGTGGATTGCACCCTCAGCAAGTTTGTGGATGACACTAAACTGGGAGGAGTGGTAGATACGCTGGAGGGTAGGGATAGGATACAGAGGGACCTAGACAAATTGGAGGATTGGGCCAAAAGAAATCTGATGAGGTTCAACAAGGACAAGTGCAGAGTCCTGCACTTAGGACGGAAGAATCCAGTGCACTGCTACAGACTAGGAACCGAATGGCTAGGCAGCAGTTCTGCAGAAAAGGACCTAGGGGTGACAGTGGACGAGAAGCTGGATATGAGTCAACAGTGTGCCCTTGTTGCCAAGAGCGCCAATGGCATTTTGGGGTGTATAAGTAGGGGCATTGCCAGCAGATCGAGGGACGTGCTCGTTCCCGTCTATTCGACAGTGGTGAGGCCTCATCTGGAGTACTGTGTCCAGTTTTGGGCCCCACACTACAAGAAGGATGTGGAGAAATTGGAGAGAGTCCAGCGAAGGGCAACAAAAATTATTAGGGGTCTGGAACACATGACTTATGAGAGGCTGAGGGAACTGGGATTGTTTAGTCTACGGAAGAGAAGAATGAGGGGGGATTTGATAACTGCTTTTAACTACCTGAAAGGTGGATCCAAAGAGGATGGATCTAGACTATTCTTAGTGATAGCAGATGACAGGACAAGGAGTAATGGTCTCAAGCTGCAGTGGGGGAGATTTAGGTTGGATATTAGGAAAAACTTTTTCACTAGGAGGGTGGTGAAATACTGGAATGCGTTACTTAGGGAGGTGGTGGAATCCCCTTCCTTAGAAGTTTTTAAGGTCAGGCTTGACAAAGCCCTGGCTGGGATGATTTAGTTGGGATTGGTCCTGCTCTGGGCAGGGGGTTTGACTAGATGGCCTTCAGAGGTCCCTTCCAACTCTGTTATTCTATGATTCTATGATTCTAAGTTACAGCACACTTGCCTGAGATGCCTTTGGGCAGCTCTGCAACCTGGAGCTGCCTGGAATGGCCATAGCAGCATGTGCTATGGTCTCACTTTCCTGCCCAGTCCCTCCTGCCCCCATTCCTGCTCTGGCTTTCTTCCTATGTAACACAGGCTAGCAACCCTATGCAGTGCCTGAATCAGGAGAATTCTCCTCCAGACATGTACAGGGCTTATTTCGATACCTACACAATGACACAGCACTGCTCAGGGGTGTAGCAGAGAGGAGAATTCCTTCCCATGAATCTGAAATATGAGTAAAATGGATACACACAGTGTTTAAGTGAACAAATGTGGGGAGAGGGCATTTAAAGACTATTTTTAAAAGTTCCCTTAAAACACAATCAATAAACTTCCACCACTTCCATGAACATTCCACCTGCACAAATATACCATTTCTGCTGGTAAGAACAAACATCCATTTGATTCAAAGCAAAGAAAACAGGTCCGTTGTTCTGGATCATGGCCACTTCTGTGCAAAGACATCTGTGGATATGGGTAGCTAAGAAATGTTCATGAAGCTATAAGAAAGTAAAATAAATCTGAAGTGACAGCTACATTTTGGTTCCTAGCTCATTCATCCCCATCTATTTAAAATGGAGGATTTCAAATTGGACAGTTTCATTAACAATAATCACTTCTCTATGCATGCCTCATTATATCCGAGCTAAGACTCATTAGCATGTTGTATGTGACAGCTGCTGGAGGTAGATAACTGGATGGAATTTGGCTTTAAAAATGTACACTGATACAAATACTCAAGAAATTGATCATTTTCATTTAAAGAAATCTTTCCAAGATGTGCCCAGATTTTTTAGTTAAATTGTAGTAGGGGGTGACAATGAGATTGGAGGTTATGTGTTTTTAAAATGCAGTACTGCACAAATGTAGGGTGTCTTTGATAATGCAGGGCACTGCACTAAGGAGAGAAGGTAAGAGACTGGACCAGGAAATAAATCTCAGTCATATGATATAGGTAAGGGTTACATACCCCTGTTATGTCAGATTTTGGTATCCAGTCTGTACATTGTATGCAATTACATGTATTTCTTTGGCATTAAATGAAAAATTAAGACTGTATTAACACATTCACAATTTAAAAAATTAAATTAAAATCCCTGTGTCCTTCTCTGCTGTGCTTCTTCAAGTGACTGCTTCTGAGTTTTAATGCTGTGGAGTTATTAGAAGTGACATGCACTTTCAGTCATTCTTGCAATCCCTTTGTATCAATCTGTCATGGAGTGCAAGCAGGTGGACAGTCTGGGTGGGACTGTGAATGTCAGTTCACAAAAGATTCCTGAAATATGTATTGTATAATCTCACTCTTTACCTTGACTTGTGCTGTCCAGATAATGGTCACATAGTAGGCTCTGGGTCCTTGTCATAATGAACAAGCCTCACACTAAAATTAGAAGTGTCATATTATTTCAGCTTTCAGTTCAAAATTGCTGTATGGGTCCATTCCATACTCAGTCAAAACTTGCATTGATATCAATGGGAGCTTTGCCCAAGTGTACTAAATACTGCAGGATTAGGCCCTTTTAAAAAATGCTATCTGGATTTGCCTCAGAATATCTCACAGCCCTTGTCTCTCTGGCCCCCCAAGCTCAGGTTCTCTGCTGGTGTACATCAATTTACACCAGGGGAGGCTCTGGCCTATTTTTTTCCATTCGTCTAATTCTGGCCTCTTCTCTGTACCTTCATACAATCTGGCTGCTATTGGAGTGAGATCCTTTTTCTTCTCTTCCCCCTCCCAGCTTCTGTCTTTTGAAACAGCCTTCCTATATATTTGTGACTCTGACTCTCTGAGGCACAACTGGTGGTCTGAAGTTAATGGACAATTCATACCTGATGAGGATCAGTCCCTTCATCTCTTCTCAAATCTATCCCAAGAATGTAACTGTTCTCCCTTGCCTCTAATTCTGCTGTTACTGTCCATCCAACATTATAAAGCATTTTGATGTACAGTACATTTTGGTCTGGAAGCCTATATATAAAATGTATAATATATATAAAATGTAGCTGTTACATAGAAGAATAGTAATACGCTACACTACCTCACCTGGTCAGTTGGCATTTTGCAGAAACTTTATTAAAAATCATGAATATCAACAGTTTTGAGCTTAGGAAGCATTATCGAATTGGCACAGTGTGTATCAAAATAATTGTTCATACACCAGTATCCATCAAAACAAATTAGAATTCATTACTTTTTTTTGTCATGAGAGACTAAAGAATATTCTAAGTGATTTTAAGAAAAACATGAGTTTCAGTTAAAACCTTATAATTTCTTTTAAATATATAAATTAGTATAGACATATTTCTTGAGTTTTACTTTGGAGTTCTAGTGATACCAGCATGAACAACTTGATACACAAATATAACCTTGCAGTTCATGGTTACTATACCTAGTAGCATTTTATATAATGAAAGAAACATTATATAACAGAGATAAAAAAATAAGCAGCAGAGAAGATTGGCAAATAGAAACAGCAAAGATGATGATTTTTCTGAGGTTATTGTTCATTTGTTAAATTTAGTGCATTTCAAATGAATGGATTATAGTTGTAATAAAGTTTGCTTCGTCAAAATGGCTGATTTTGCAGAGAGATATGACTGTTGGATGGGTGGAGAGGACAGCTGAAATTACAGAATGTGCAGAAGCTGAAGAAAACCCAATTTAAACGTTAATTTAAGAGTTGGATATTTATAGGCAGGGATTAGAGGGAAACTAATTCCTGAGTTTATGAAACTGTGATTCTTTGCTTCTATTGAGGACTGAATGGAGCTGGAGAAATCTTGATTCATGGTTTTGTTTTGTGCTTAAATTAGAGAAAATATCTAATTTTTGCAACAGGAGAGTCTTATCACAGTCTTCTAATAATTTTCCTGTAATAAAAGAAGAGATGTTAAGAGAATAGTTGACTGTTCTGTTTTAATAAAGTCTCTCTATATAAATGTGTGTCCCTAAAATAGACCAGCAACTGGGGAATATACACACACACAATTTAGCAACTTTTCAATGGAGAACCCAGTACTCAGATGGTGTAAATCAGGGTTGTCCCATTGACTGCACAGTGGAGAGTGAAGGCAGAGTGTTGGGGCCAGGGATTCCCCCAACAGAGCCGGGAGCTGCAGTTGGAGGCAGTACCCATTGCTGCAGCATCGAGTCCAGCCCCCTATGCTGAGGCAGGACAAAATAAACCTAAGCCATCCCTGACAGGTGTTTGGCCAGCTTGTTCTTAAAATCCTTCAGTGATGAGGAGGATAACATAACCTTCCTTGGAAGCCTATTCCAGATCTTAACTATTCTTATAGCTCGGTTTTCTTACTATCTAATGAGATTAGCTGGAAGAGTCCATCCACAGCTCAAGGGAAGACAGTTGTGATATTGCTGTGGCCTACTAAGGCTCTAAGCCTATCTCTACAAACTAGCTACAGTGGCTGTGCCAGTTATACCAGCAGGCCCAAGTTTGACCAACTTTACAGGTCTGGCACCACATGCAGTCACTACTCAGCTGCACCAGACTGCCAGACCTGTAGAGCTGGTTGAAGTATTTCAAATGTTTAAATTTCAGTGAAAAGTTTTGTTGAAATGTCAAAAGTCAATGAAGATGAGGAAAATATTTCAAATATTCATTCTTCATTTCTCACTGTGTGTTTTCATCGGTTCTAGAGACTGTTTTTGTGGGGGCGGCCCAACTGACTGTCCCACCCAGGCTCTGTGAGTGCTGAGTTGTTGGCAGCCTGGGGGCACACATGGAGCACTGCTGGTGGTTTCACATATTTTTAAATGGTTTTTTTTTTTCCATTAATTGTTTTACTGTTATTGCAAAGGTATTTTTCTGTTTCTGGTATGATTTCAGGGTAAGGGATGGGGTCTCAGGCAGGGGTGAGGTTGCAGTTGGGCTACCAATACAGAATTACCACCTCCTACGCATCATAAATGGCTCTAATTTTAGAACAGTGTTACTTGTTGATTTATATCAGCACCCCCCTTATAGGTATCAGAGTGACTCATTCCACTCACAACTCACACAGCAAGTCATTCTGTGTTTTTGTCTTTTTGCTTTTTTAAAAAACAGGGGAGGGAAAACTGTTCCCAGCTGAAACTTCTGGAGGAAATTAGGGAGCAGACTGTAATTACCGCAATCTGGAATTTAGCCAAGATACTCAGGTTACCACCATAACCCTTGTGAAAAACGTTATAAGCTCTGTAATGACTACAAGTGATCAGGACCTTTGTTTTAGTATAAAAGGTATAGTGTTTTTTCTCCTATCTAAATGTTTCATTTTTCTTACACCAAGCAATGCATTTGTCCTCACAGCAGTCAAGTTCATTTGGCTAAATCATTGACTAGAGTATAAAATCTGACTAGAGTATAAAATCAGACATCTATAAATGGCCAGTTTTGTATTACAAAGTGTTTCATTACTTCATTATTATTTTGCTCCTGGTGTAGTCAATGCTATGCAAAACATATTTCAGAAAGCTTTGCACAAGATCAAATGAGCTATTATTATACTGCAACAAACCACTTGTCCATCTACAGCATAACTGATTTCCAAGTGGGTATGGCTGGATACATTAAAAGACAACCTAAATTCCTCTCCATCTCCCTAGTGCACCTAATTGTGCTTTTTTCAACCAAATTATTTGGGGGCAAAGAGTACAGTAAAAGTAATACTGCGAAACCAAAACTAACCACACAGTTCCTCCTGTCAACCAGTTAACAGCCCTTCCAAATTAAGAAGCCATGTGCCCCCATGTTCTTAAATATAAAAATAGGTTTTCAAATATATTTATGCCAAATGAGGTCTTACAGAATGTTGCTTCCTCAAGTAAATTTATATATTCAGTAACACAAGTCCTTGGAGATTGTACTTCAGGAAGGGTCGTGGCATAATACAATGCACACTTCCACAATACAGTAACTCAGAACCTTTCACCTAGAAACACACTTCAGCAGGAAATATAAGGAATTTTTCAATGCATTTTGTATAGAAATCATCACATCAATAACTTAGTGTATTGAAGAACTGCCTGAACAACTTCCATTTGCTGATAATGGGAATTCTATCAAACCTAAATTAAATGCATATTTTAGCCATTAGCAGTTGTTTTAATCTTTTGCCATTTTGAAAAGGCTTTTTTTTTTTTTCCAATACGTTTCCTCTTGAAAACAGAGAGGTCAAAAATATTATAAATTGCCGCTAAAGCAACCACAGCAGGTTTGTAAAACAGCACTCTGAAAACCAAATATAAAGTCTTCCTGGGGGTGGTTCACCACTTCCCTTCACTACTGTGCAAGAACTCATTTAATTCAAAAGGTAAAAACAAGAACTGTGTATAGAATAACTTGACACTAGAGATGGCTCCGGGTCAGCATACCATTGACATTGTTTATTAGAGACAAGCACCCAAATTGTCTGTGATGCTTATGTTTGAGGTCCCCAATGATATATATGATGATTAATAGTGTGGTGTTAACTTACTTTTCGTTTGCTGTTTATATAAAAAATGTGATTGGGGTGGATTTTTGTTTGTTTCAGCAGAAAAGTATTTTAATAAAAATTACTGAAGCAGGACTTGAGAGAAAAAAGCATTCCCATAAAACTCTGTAAATGCCTACAGTAGATAGAATAGGGATGAGTAAACCAGTTCAGATCTGACAAAACAAAAAAACTACCCTATTATTTGCCCCAGTCTCAAACCAAGCCAGAACCTGAATCATCCCATTTCTAAGATATTTGATTAATACATTTAATCTCTCTATTTCTTTTCAATTTACTCATGTCTCTGCACTTCCTCATTTTTACCAGGACCAAAAATGAGGAAAATATAATAAAGCTGTTCACACAGTGTTTCTGACAGGATTGGAACCAGGAAGTGCTGGATATCTGCACGTCAGCCTGCTCTTGTGGAGTTTCCAGCCCAATTACTCAACCAAAATGGGCCCCAATATCACCACACAGGGTGTCTACACTGCAATTAGACACCCACTGCTGGCCCATGCTAACTGACTTGGGCCCAGGCTAAGGGACTGTTTAATTATGTTGTAAACGTTTGGTCTCAGTGCAGCCCGCACTTTGGGATCCTTCACCTCGCAGGATTCTAGCGCCTGGGCTACAGCCCGAGCCTGAATATCTACACCACAATTAAACAGCCCCTGAGCCTGAACCCTGTAAGCCTGAGTCAGCTGTGTAGACATAACGCAGAAAGTCCAATTGTCTCCAGTGTGACTCCTCCACAAGAGAGCCTCTCAGCCTGCCAAAGCCTAGATATGAGTGGAATGGAGGTAACTTTGAGACAAAATGAGTGAAGTGAGGCAGACCAGAAAGTCATGTGTGAGTCCAAACGGGTGGATTTCTTAGCAAAATCTGACCATAGGCCCTGATTCAGCAAGGCTAAGCATATGCCTAACATTTAGCATGTGAATAGTTCTACTGACTTCACCAGCCACAAGCTAGAACCACTTGCAGGTAGAGAGGAGACCCAATCTATACAGGTCTGGACAAAGGAGTGGCGGAACTCTCAAGATTCCATTATCCAGAAGGAAAGCTGACTGCCAGCCTCACCCATTAGGCATCACTTGCTCTGGAAGTCAAGGCATGGGAAGGGAAGAGTTTGATCAATGTAGGAACTGCTCCATTGCAAAGCCATCTGTCTGTCCTGCAGGGGGACATCACAATTGTGGGTCTTGTCTATACTATGCTTAGGTAGCTAGGAGAAGAATCCAGGGTGAATTAAGACCTAGTCTGGCTGCACACACACACAGTTGATGGCCTATGTGGAGGAAGGGGTGACTCAGAACCTCAGCATACCTAAGCAACAGTCAGGCCTTCAGCATTTGTTTATTACTGAATGTAATTTACCTTTCTTTAGTCAGCCTTAAAAAGCTCCAGCTCAGAGGGCAATGTGCACATACCCAGCCACCCTAACAATTATAAAAAATGGCTTGTTCTGTGAAGCTATAAACCAGCATTTCTCTTTACATAGTGTGAAAAGGTTTTCTGATTTTTTTTTTTTAATGTGGAAGCTTTATTTCCCTGAAACTGAGTCAAGGTATAAAGATCTGGTTAAAAGCTAGATCCTTCCAGATTTTATACATTTTTGGCCCTAGCTTCTCAAATGCTGCTGCCTGGTTGGAGAACAAATCTAGCTCCTTCAACTGAACTAAAATATAACTCAGCCCAGCAAACTCAGGTCTGACACCCGGTCCCTGCATTTCTTCTGTGTTCGGTAATTTATAATTAGAAAAAGTTTGAGTTTTTAGATAAAAATAATTGAAAAAGGTTAATTACTTCATTTTTATTACATTTATGGAGGTAGCAAATGTAGGTTTATATTGTCAATAGGGAAGTATTGCTTTGTTTACTTCTGATTTTATTGCTCTGCGATGAAAGACTTTGAAAAGCCACTGATAGTGTAAGTGAACAACTTTCTCTCTTCACTTGTAAAAGCCATTGACACAAAGCATGCTCACATGGTCTTAGCTATGTCCCTCAAATATAAGCACCAATTCTCCAGAATTCCCACCATGCAGCTCTTAGGATCCTGTTCTATTTATATATGTTCATGACTAGGGATTTTCAGCACAAATTTGTTGGATGGCAATTTGTAACAATCCCAGCACATACTACAAACTGATACAGATTTCAAATATAACACAAGGGAGATTAAAGAGAGACACTTCCAAAGTAGGGCATAGGAGATAAAGTGCTCGCATTCCATAAACATATAAAAAGATATGTGCACACCTCTTGCATACTGCTTTGAAATCCAGTCAACAGTTCTTTTGTCGTCAGATGTTTGGATTCATAGTTTAGAGCTTGCTGTATTTACAGAACTCTGAAGATATCTCCCAACTCAGAGCTGAATTTCAGCACTTGATCTAGCAGCAGAAACCACATTATTTCCGCCTCTTGAACACAGACGTGAACAGAATAAGCAATTTTTTTCTCTTGCTGTGGAGGCTGAATTCAAATGTTTCCAGACAGACTCAGACTTATTTTTACGGTATTTAGATTTGAACAGTTCATCCCTCCTAAAGACAGCTTTGTAAATTGTGATAGGGTAAGCTTTTTCTGTCCACAGATCCTTTAAGAAACATATGACGTTTCCTTTTCAATGACTGCAATTTTTTGTAGCAGCAAGAAGTGAGGCTGCAAATATTTACATGTATGCTGGGAAAATTATATAGCTTGAAAATTCTCTTTGACTAGTAATTTACTAGCACAGCACACACCTTTGCTCATATTGGGATTATAAAGTGTAGATTTTTACAATGCTAACTTTTTTTGCAATAACATTTTCAGATAATAACTTTAACAGTCCTCTGATTGCACAGGCAGCAGTCTAATACCTCACCTCTTTCCTATAAAAAGGCCACAGGTTTTCCCAAAATGACTTCCTTTCAGCAACTGCAATGCTGCACAAAGACAAAAGAAGAGATGTAATCACTAATTCTCTTCTCTAATTCTCTTCTCTGAGAACTGCGCAAGGGTTCCAGCTCAGGATCCCCAGAGGAGAAAAGACAAGACATGAAACTAAGTGATGTCTAGGCCATTTAGCAATTAGAACAGAGGAATCCTTAGCTTCATGTCTGAGCGAGAGTAGGTTGAACTGCATAGCATCCTGGGCCTAGCATTCATTACACACACTAACCACATGACACAAACAGGTAACATTCATTATCCATGTGTTCTCAACTGGATTATATTTAGCCACTACTTCCTTTTGACATTTATGAAGTTTCATTATTATTTTATCTCAGGCTAAAAATCTTTCTTTTATTTACAACTCACATCAACTAATGTAGTGTTTTGTGCGGGGGGGAAAATGTGCAACATGAAGACCTGGTCCCAACAATATAGGGAAGAGACAAAAACAGTACAAGTTATATACAAAAGGAAAACAAAATGAGGTGTTGGTGAACTGATTCCGATAAAATTAAAATCTGGTGTGAGCCTTTTCCCATTTGAGGTTTGAAAAAGATGGTTAACTTCTGTTGTCATTGTTTTTCATGTTTTCATACGTTGGCATTTGTGGGTTCTGGTTGGAACCTGAAGAGGAAGCAAAAATGCCAAGGTCTCGGAGAAAATGACTGTTCATCATGTGCTGGCCTAAATGGAAGCATAAAGTAAAAGAAAAGATTTTCTCAAGAGATTATTCAGGCCAATGCTGAAGGCTGAAAAGAGCTTCATTATCCAAGTTTGTCCATACTTTTCCAAACTGAGCCAAACATTCAACTCATATAGACTTTGCACATCAATAAAAAAAAGGAAAAGAACTGAGTTGCAGCGAACTATTCAACAAATTTAGCTTCTTTTTTCATGAACTATGAGCTTGAGGATCATGATTACCTAAAAACGCTATTCATTTTTTAAAGGTATTAATTGAAAACTGTGTAGATTTTTGGTGGATTGATTGTATTTTGAAATTTGAGCTATCTCTTTGTTGTAATTGGTCTGGCAAGTCACATGGTACTCTCTTCCCTCTGACTTAATGAACACAAAAGTATGTATATTTTCCATGAATAATATATATTTGACTTTGAAATTTATTTTCCTCAAACATTTGTGCCAGTCAAAATCTTGATTGAATGTGTGGGTAAAAGCACCTATTTGGGAGATTTTCCTAGAGGATTCACATCTCTCTTCAATAATGTGTGACTGGGTGTGAAACCCCTCACAGTATTTGATGGGGAGGAAATTAAAATGCCTTTTCCTTTTCATATGGAAGGAAAAGGTTCCCCACCAAATTATTCTGAACTGCCAGGGAGGGAGGCCTTAAAATGAGGAGCTAGAAGCTCAGAAAGAAGTAGCCCAGCAATGGATTACTCCCTGGGATCAGTATAGAAACAACTGACAATTAAAGTGATCCATTATAAATAGCAACAGGGAGTTTGTTTCCTCTGCCATTTTTGTGGTTTGGTGCCCTTTTCTGTACTTCCTAAAACTGCCTAAACTACCCTCAAGAGATAAGTTGTTGTAGAAACCCTCTTCTGAGGGGGGAGAGGTTTGTTTGAGACAAATATTGTGGACTGGGAACTTACTGTCTTTTTGCTTGCTTGCCAAGAGAAATAAAACATGAGAAATGACTATCATTTTAACCTTATCTGAAAAGAGGTGGGGTGACCAACATTTCACTAAATGTTACGATGTTCCCAAGACCGTTATTAGGGGAGATTGAGGAAGTTAAATGTACAAAAGTCTAGAAAACAGAAGACTCAATGTGATGTATACATAATTCACAAGACAGCAATGAAAATTCTACAATAATTCAGTCTTTTGAAGCTATGTATTGGAAGATAAATCTCAGAATTTACTCTTATAGATAAGTATGTGAGGATGATTACTGAACTGTGTTTGAGTACTCAGAGAAAGATAATTGTGATAAATTAGACCAAGGGGGAATTTGTGAAGATTGAGAAATGGTGGGAAAACTCCACTGAAACAATGAAATATGAACAAGCTTTTACTGCCTGCACTATGGTCATGTGCCCTGTTTTATGACAAGAAAGACCTGGATGTTTACACTCATAAATATAATAGACTGAGGCCAAAATTTTCAAATCTTCATCCCTAAAGTTAAGCTTCTGAATCCCCCACCAAGCAGCATGCTGCCCATTCACTTGGTTTGTTCTGTCTCACTGGAGTTCCTCACATTGTCTCTCATCTTTGCCTCTTTTTCAGATTAAAAAAATTCAGTCCTACTATAATGTCTTGGTGCTCCCTTTCAAAATTGACCAGTTATTCCTACACTTTATATTTTGTCCCTTAGCCAGTCTCTAATTCATGACATTGTTACCTTTCCCATTTAATTTTAGTTTACAGAACCATTTGCTATATTTTAAAAAATATTCCAGAAGGCAAACTATCCAAAAGCTTTATTCAAAATTCACAGTCACTGATTGTGTCAGGCCAGTGAGGTACTAGGAGACCACTAGAGCTACTGAAGTGAATGGGACTACTCACCTGAGTAAGACTACCAGATTTGGCCCCAGACATTGCAGTGACAATAGTGGCAGCTTTTCCAATGGATGTGAGTGAAGGGAATGCACAGCAGTGAGCTAACGAGCATGGCCAGGCATGGTCCCCATAGGAAAATTAGTATCCTACATAGAAATGACTTCATAGTCTAATTCAGGATTCTAGTTCTTAGCATAGAAGAATTTTTAACAACATTATTTAGCCCTGCTTTTCTTTACTCCAGGCTTTCCCACCACCAATCTGCTTTCAGGGTTTCCTCTTTTCCCCTTCCTTTTCCCTTCTCCTTCCTTTCCCCACCCCTTTTCTGAGTTCTCCTTGATCTAAAAAGGTTTTGTGATGGGGTGTACCTACCCCACCCCAGTTCAGCAGGGCTGACCAGACTCTATGGGCCGAGGAAGCCATGTCTCCTCACCCCTACTGGGCATGCTGCAACTGGGACCAGAATGTAAAAAGAAGTAGATCGTCTCAGTCTGGGTTGGCCAGTGACGAGAGCAGACGTGTTGCAGGCTACCACTGGGAGACTGCCAGAGCTCCAGGACACAGAAGCCAACTGGGTTGGGACTCCAGTGGACCACAGATGGAAGAAAGACAGCAGAGGCCACGAGACTACCAGTGGTGGAAGGAAGAGTAGGAAGCAGCACAGGAAATGTGACGGTAGTATTGAGTGACTGAGGCTGATTATACAAACACCGGTTCCTTAGCACCCTGTGCTGGGACCCAATGGAGAAGGCTGGGCCCAGGTCCCCTTACTCCAGCTGCCCCGCCACTGGGACAGCCGATGCCTGGAGGGGCGAACTTAGCCATTATGTGGACTTGGACTGCTAGGCCAGGCTGTCCTGAACCGAAGGACAGCCCCATTGATTCTGGCCATTGGGCCATACTACCCTGAGCTGCAGAGCCGGCACCTAAATCCAGGCCACTTGGGCCACCAAATAGCCATTTTGATGACCCCCCACAATCCAACACCCTGTGTACCTTCCCCACGACAGGCTCTCTTTCTCTGCACTACATGCCCCTTCTCTTTCCTCTTCATTCTCCGCACCTCCCAGGCTCAGCACTTGCGTGTGCTTACCTTCTGTTGATTACCCATGCTATTATTATTCCCAGTGAACAACCATTTACATCAGTTTTTTACAATGCATCCATTTATCACAGCAGTTAGCAGCTGTTCTCTGCACTGCACACAGACAAATGCCTTCCTTCCAGATTGCCCCTGTACTTACCTGCTTATACCAGATCTGCATCTGGCTGAGAGCAGCTACTCTACTGAACACGACGGAGGTGTTCTTTCTTGCACTCCATCTGTAGTCCTATTTGGAAATAATTTCTGAACTAATAATATTGACGTTCACTTTAGCTATGCCTAAGATGATACTTCCATTTGTATGAAAGTCTAGGTGCATTTTCATAGGATCATAGCCCTCAGAGATGTAAAAAAATTACTAGATCAATAAGTCCATTTTTCGAGTAGAGATGAGCATGAAGATGAATCCAAAACACAGCAAATATTATGCTTCATTTTAGTCATTGCATGTTTATTCAATATGGGTCAAATTCTGAAATCCCTACTCACTCATATCATGTCCTCAGTGCACTCCACATTCACACACAATCTGTCCATGGAACTCATCCCCCCCCCACACACATCAATAAGAAGTCACCTCCCTCCCCCCATCCCAAATGAGCTGTGCTGCCAAGAGTGAAGGGGGATGCTAGAGCCAATGCAGAGGCATAGATCTTCCATTAAGATGGTCTTTAACTCAAGGTATCCAAATAAATCTTTGGTATTCAAATAAATCTCAAGGATTTCACAACCCTTGAGATTTGTGGGGATGGAACCACAAGGAGGTAAACCCTGGTCCCCATTCTCCATGGAATGATTTCAGAAAATCTCAAAAGGAGATTCTCTAGGTTTTTCTCTTATATTAGTCGTCTTCCATTGTTTTTCCTTGGGAGAGGGTGGTCTGCATCTCACATGTTACATAGTCCTTTCTTAAGAAAAGCTTTCAAGTGAACAGTAATTTTGTTTGTGTGTGGAAAGAGCAAAATCTGAGTAAGACTCCAAGATTTATCCTGTATGGAAAGAGTTTGAAAAGGTATGAACTATAAATTAAAGCTAGATCAGAGCTGAAAAGTTAGGATCTGGACCTGAACTTTTTCAGAGTTTGGATCTGGTGTTTTAGTTGGACCTATCTCTATTGTACATTCTGATGATATTGTGTTATCTTTCCTCCTACAATTTCTCTTATCCTCAGAATTTCAGTTATTCTGATAATCTTAAATTTCTGTACTTGATCTTCTTGCTGATCTTTCAGTTTGACATCACCATTCTTTTACTATCAGTTGCTGAGATAAGCTTAAAATATGTATACACTAAGCACTACTAACTAGAGGCTTTACTCAGAGCAGTCAGTGACTAAGGTTTTTTGACTAAAAATGTCCTTAGATCAGCAAGCAGGATGCTGTTCTTTTAACCTCCTCCACCTCTGTTTTCTGCCACTTGCTGACCTCACACAGGATATGAATTTGACTGTCGAGTTATACAGTGATGTGAATCTACATGAATCAACTTTGGAGTTAATTAGAGCTGAAGTTATACCCCATCCCTCCCTGCACTTCACTCTCAAAAAGCTGTGGTTGGATTTTTATTTAAAACTTCCTTATAAAAACAGATAGTTTCCAGTTCACCACCAACACATCTAGGGCCCATTTCTTCTTGTAACAAAGGTTCATTAATTTTTCAGTGCCTTTGGGTATCTATCCACTCAAATAATATTAATAAAATATAGATCTGCTGAGAACAACATCAATTAGGCTGGCAAGCCCCCAACACAAACTGGAGATCACTTAACTGGGTCATTTTGGATATTACCAAAGATAATGAATTTTTTAAACTGCTATAGCAGGACACAGGTACAGCCACCAAAAATAACATCATACAGCTCCACTAAATCTTACTAAATCTCCAGTAAAATGTGCTTTGCTCACTTCCAAGCAGAATTAATTATTTTTAAATTTTTACCATTTTAGCACACAAGCGGTGTTAGTCTTTCAGTGGTTTCACTGAAAGATGTGACTGATTTCACCTATGATCCTGAAATAGTGTATAGAAGGCTCTTCAAAAGAGCAAACAGCTATATAGATATTCACTTCTAAGCAGGAGTTATTATGAAGAGGGAGGAACACAGCCAATGGAAAGTCTATTATATTTCACAATAGAATCTTCTGATGGTGCATCTAGTTATATTCTTACAGGCTACAACGGGGTGGTCAACCTCTGGCTCCGGAGCCACATGCGGCTCTTCAGAAGTTAACATGCAGCTCCTTGTAGAGGCACCGACTCCAGGGCTGGAGCTACAGGCACCAACTTTCCAATATGCCAGGGGGTGCTCACTGCTCAACCCCTGGCTCTGCCACAGGCCCTGCCCCCACTCCACCCCTTCCTGCCCCCTCCCCTGAGCCAGCAGTGCCCTTGCTCCTCCCCTTTCCCCAGAGCCTCCTGCATGCTGCGAAACAGCTGATTGGGGTGGGGAGGGAGGGGGAGGCGCTGATTGGCAGGGCTGCCTGTTGTGGTGAGAACTCATGGGAGCTGCTTACATATTATTGTGGCTCTTTGGCAATGTACATTGGTAAATTCTGGCTCCTTCTCAGGCTCAGGTTGGCCACCACTGGGCTATAATAATATCACAGCTACAGTGCAATAAATTATATTGACATCCAGCATAGAAAAAGGACTGTTCATTTTCAGAACTTTTTTCCTTCAGATCAAAATTCTGTCTAGTTCTATCATACAAAAGTTGCCATAACATGATTATTATGAAGGTTGCATGAGTCAGCATCTTTCACTTGGGAAAGAGCTCTTACTGTTACCCCAGAAATTGACGGTATTTTTAAGCTGATCAGTTGCAGATCACAATTTTCAACTTACCCCACTTACTGACTACCATGAAACAAATACTCTGTAAAACAGAAGAATTGAAAAGCTACATGTAATTTTGAAATTACACTTTTTTAATGCAGAAGGAATTTCTCCAGATCACATACTGACTCTAAAAGAATTATAGTAGCAGCTTCTATCTGCTTACTGTATAATTGGTACATAGCAGTTGTAAGGGCTACATGATTATTGACGGGAAGTTTCTCCGGATGGAACATTCTCCCACAATCAGCTCCTAGGCTGTTGGCATAACAGGGAAAAGGAGAGTTCTGAAAGTGAAAGTAGAACTAAGTGGCAGAGATGAACAGTACATTATGGCCAAAGTTTTGAAAATTGGGAGGCTAAAGTTAAGCACCTAAATACAGATTTGGGCAACTAAATAAGGTTCTTAGTTTTCAGAGGTGCTGAGCACCTGTTGCTCCCATTTACATGAAAATGTGGGTGTATTGTTATTATTTTATTATTTTGTGTTCCTTAATTTTTTTGTGATGTCATCAAAACAAAGAAATACAAAATAAAACAACAAGGATAATACTGTTATTTTGAAAGATGTTGATAGCTGCCATCAGATGAGTTGCATAAGAATGGCCATACTGGGTCGGAACAATTGTCCATCTAGTCCAGCATCCTGTCTTCTGACAGTCACCAATGCCAGGTACCTCAGGGAATGAACAAAACAGGCAATCATCAAGTGATCCACCCCCTGTTGTCCACTCCCAGCTTCTGGCAGTCAAAGGCCAGTGACACCCAGAGTATGGGGTTGCATACCTGACCATCTTGGCTGACAGCCATTGATGGACCTATCCCCTATGAACTTATCTTATTTGCAAACAGAGCAGGGAGTTGGGATTCTCCCTGGAGATGGTGAATTGTTCTTTGACTGAGTCTGCATAGTACGTTTCACTTGAATCCTACTTAATGTCAGCTAACCACTGCAGCCCGTTCCCTGGAGCCTGAGGTACCCATTTCATCCAATAGCCAATGAAAGTGAACCCAGAGTCTTTGCAGGAGACTGTTAAGGAGTCTCCTGGGCTTTTTGAGTCCTTTGCCAGCCCTACATCGCATTAGACATCTGCAAACACAAAAACAAGCAAGTAATGTACCCAAGGCATACACACAATAAGTACATTCTAACTCTCTTTCTGGAAATATTTCTATGGAAGAACAACACCCCCCAGGGAGCTGGGAAGAAAAGAAGAAATCCAGAGAAGGAGCTCCTGATAATGGTGATGGATGAAAAGAAATAGATTCTTGGCTACAGAAAGAGGGGAGGTAATTTGTAAAGTGTCTTTAGGAGTTCAGGCTTTAAGCAGAAGGCTGAATTTACAGTATTTTGATTCAAGCACGCAGAGGGACCAGATGGGCTTGTGGTTAAAGCCCTGGGGCCAGGGCTGGTCTTCTCACAAATTTACAGTGAAATAACGACCTCCTCTGTTGAATTCACACCTTCCAAAAGTGCAATAAGATTGAAGCAGGACACACTTTGAATTGGGAATGTGGGATCCACACCCAGACCGGCACTGAAATCATAAAGATTGGGGAGGGATAGCTCAATTGTTTGAGCATTGGTCTGCTAAACCCAGGTTTGTGAGTTCAATCCTTGAGGGGGCCATTTAGGGATCTGGGGCAAAAAGTGGGGATTGGTCCTGCTTTGAGCAGGGCGTTGGACTAGATGACCTTCTGAGGTCCCTTCCAACCCTGATATTCTATGATCTAATTCTGTTTTGAACCCAGTTATAGTTTTGGCCTTCACAACATCCCCTGGCAATGAGTTCCACAGGTTGACTGTGCATTGTGTGAAGCAGTACTTCCTCTTGTTTGTTTTAAACCAGCTGCCTATTAATTTCATTGGGTGACCCCAGGTTCTTGCGTTATGTGAAACAAAGCCAATCACAGACCTCATTACAGTCATTACAAGCGCTCTCATTCAGTCAACAGGAGCAAGCAAGCCCCAATGTGTAGTAATAAAACAACAGGGGGTTTTGGGGTGCATGACAAGGCATGAGGTCACATGGCAGATCAGAGCTAAACAATGTGGACTCCAGTTTCCCTGGTTGGAAATGCAGGGACTAGAAAAGCCATAGGCAGAGAAAGCCAAGAGAATGAGTTGTGAATATAACCCTTGAGGAAGCAGAGAGTCAGTGCCTTTCAGACATAAAGCTAACTGGAGTGACAGACTTGGGGAGTCGTGAACAAGGAAACTGCCTGCTGTTGTTTTGGGGCACAGGTGGTAGGATGTTTGTTTTCCAACTATGTTCAAGGAGCCAAATGTACATTTTTTGTAAATAAACAAGATTACCCCAAGAATAAACCTGACTTGTATCACTGATTTCTTCAAGGCTCCAAACTATGGCTGTGTCTACACTTTACACCAGCATGTGGAGTACATACACTGCAGATCCCCTAGCATGTGTATAAATAGTAGTGTAGATTATGAGGCAGCGCTTAGGTGAGTAAAGACACGCCAGAACCTTAGGGTATATACCCTACACGGCTTGCTACATGCCCAAGCAGTGCCTTCCACACCTACACTGCTATTTTTAGCAGTGTAATGTCCCACTGCCTCGCCACGGCCAGAGCCTCTCTCTGCCGCAGGGAAAGCCTTCATCAGTGGGAAGGCAGCAGGAAAAAAGTCCAGCAGCTTCCTATTGCTGAAGCCTTTCTTAACTGCAGGAAAAGACTGGTAGTGAGGAAAGGCTCCAGCAACAGGCAGCCCTGCCAGAGCCTTTCACTTTCATGTGTAGCTAAACAATGCAGTGTGAACACTAACCCTAAGCTACATGAACCCTACACACCACCGCCAACATAAAAAAGGCCTTAAACTAATTGCTCAGGCCCAGAGGGACAGTAATACTATATACCTTATTTTGAAGAAAAGCAAATATAATAAAGAAGGTAGATTTTAAAAAAATAGTCAAAGATGAACCCCAAAGACCTAGATTTTCAGTCTGGATAAGTGCCTGAGAGTTCGTATGCAGATATGAATCTCTTAGGTCTATAAAACTGTTGAGACAATCATTATGAAAATGACAGGTTTCAGAGTAGCAACAGTGTTAGTCTGTATTTGCAAAAAGAAAAGGAGTACTTGTGGCACCTTAGAGACTAACCAATTTATTTGAGCATAAGCTTTCGTGAGCTACAGCTCACTTCATCGGATGCATCCAATGAAGTGAGCTGTAGGTCACGAAAGTTTATGCTCAAATAAATTAGTTAGTCTCTAAGGTGCCACAAGTACTCCTTTTCTTATTATGAAAATGGTTTCTCACTGCTTTTTCACTTGTATAAAACCAAATACTTCAGGTGAATTCAAAAGTGAATTACAAAGGGGGGAAGTTAAATAATTTTTTTTAAAGCTTCAAAACAGATTTGCAGGAGACAGGTGGGTTGTTTTATGCTGTAGGTGAAGGCTTGGACTGGTCCTTAACTTAGCTGAGCCAGTGTGCCCAACCATAAAAGAAAGAATGGTTAGTAATAACTAGAAAACAAGGTAGGGCTACATTGTGGCATTTGAGTCACAACCCACATTGAGAAACTAGCATGTATGTTTTGGGGCTATACAACAGGAGCAGACACTGAAATATTCTGCTTGACTCAGCCAAAGTGCTTCCCAGAAAGCACCAGCCAGAATGGAAGCTGGACAACCTTTTAAAAAGCTGCAGCAGGTGCTGTCTCCTGTTCTCACTCTCCCTCCCCCCTCATTCTGTACTCTGCTGGTGCAGAATGAGGTGAGGCATACCTTGTGCTTTCCACTTTGATGAGAATAACACCATATTAATTGCTGATCTCAATTTAAAAACTAATTATAGCCAAATGTCATTACTATCTGATGGCTGTTCAGCTGCCTAAATTTAATTTGTGGTTTCAATATTTTTCCTACTGGACAGATACCACATTACAGCAGCCACCACTAGACACTGATTAGCTATTATCTGAGGTAAATAAATATATAGTTAAAGACTCCGATAGCTGGGAGAAGATGATAACTGAAATAAGAAGGAAAACAAAGAGCTCCTCAGGAAAGAACACTTGATCTCAAGGGTGAGAAGAATGTCAAAAGTCATGCACCATCTGATTAATTTGTATCACCTCTGGAATTCTTTCTGGTTGCTCACAGCAGGACATTGCAAAACTATTTGTCTTTGAAATACAATAATAAGCTGCGATAAATCTGCAACTTTTTTTGGTTTCGCTGCACTCAAGCACCATCAATAAGCTAATGCCAAAATGCTCTGAGTTGCCAGTCCTTGAAAACCAGTAATGTTGTAAATCTATGTCAATTTACCACATCTACTCACTGTCTCTTACTTTTACTATTTCACTGAACAAAATGAAAAAATCAAGGGCTGCTATAGAGCTGACAAGAATTAAAGAATAAGCAGCAGAGGCAGTGTCCCTTTTATTCTAGCTCAAACCTATATCTCAGATTTGGACATAGAACCATAATGACTTAAATATGGGGACTGTCGTGGGGTAGCTACCCCACACAGGTAGATGGAGGGTTAAAGCAGCGCTCAGGGATTCTGTTCAAAACCCAACCGATGGGAGGAGGGCTTGTAGAGAGCCAATCAGGGAAAGGTTTGTTGGAACAGCCAATCAGGGCCAGGGAGGGCCGTATAAGAAGAGCTGCTCAACAGAGCAGGGCAGTCTCTCCCTGGAGTGTAAGGGAGAAGGACTGGCTGCCTTAGAGGAGTACCTTAGATAGAGCAGTGCTGGGTGGGGTAAGGGGAGCAATAGGGAGTTCCAGCCTGAGGATTACCAGAATGAAGCCCCTGATACAAAAGGCCAAGAAGGTGCTAGGGCTGCAGGGAAGTGGCCCAGAGAAACACATGGTAGAATAGGAGAAGGGACAGTATGTGGCTGCTACCTATATGATCCCTGGGCCAGGACCTGGAGTAGTGGGTGGGCCCAGGTCTCCCTTCCTGTTCCCCCACACACACTTGCCACTGTGGGGAGTGGCCAGTGTATGGACTGCAGTTTGCCACTGAGGCGAGTGACTGGCCTGAGGACTGTAAGTTCCCGTGGAAGGGGGGTGAGAACCATGTGTGGCACAGCTGGAGGTCTGTGTCCAGAAGAGGATGCCATGGTTCAGGGAGAAACATGGGTCCTAGAGGTGGAGGCAAGAGTGATGACGGGTGAGACACCACTAGATGAGGGCACTCTGGTGAAATGAGAGCTAATTCCCAAGATGGCTAGCAGGAGGTGCCGTGGTGGTGAGTCCTGCCCTGTTATAGGGACAAATGGGAATTGTGGCTCTGGATCAAGCTCAGAGCCTATTTCCAAGGAGAATTAATATAATTAAAAAGGAGAACATGGACTATTTTTAAGGCCCGACTTAACAAAGCTCTGGCTGGGATGATTTAGTTGAGGTTGGCCCTGCTTTGAGCAGGGGGTTGGAACAGATGACCTCCTTAGGTCTCTTCCAACCCTAATCTTCCATGATTCTATTCATTTGTTCACTTTCCCATTCTACTGTTAACTTAATAGTGGCTGCTTCCTGGATCGCTAATAAGTAGCTGCTGGAATGACATTGGAATCTTTCCCACACTGTTAGATATCGCTTAGGTCATGAACAAGGCTCCACCATCCTTGTCTATCCTGGATTGCACTCTGCATGTCCTCTATGTTTTTCAGTCCCATAAGCTTTCCCTCTTTACGTACTGTTTGATGGAAGGATTCTTTTCGTTGGCTCCTTTTGCATGGAATGCCTTAGCATTCTCTATCCCCCAGCCCTTACTCAGGCAAAAATCCTACTGAAGTCAAAGCACCCAAAGTTATTGGTTGACAACAATAGGAAAATGGCTTTAAAATTAAGATACTAATTTTAAACAGAAAACAACATCCTGGAGAAAAATGATTCTTTACAAGCCACACCTTCAGGAAGAAGGTATTTTACAAAATATCTGAAGTAGAAATAATTATAAGATTGGAGGGATTGGTGGGCTATTATGGAACAGAAGAGTGGTATAAAACACATTCAAAAGGCTACACTGTGTTTCATCCAGTCTGAGGGAGCAAAAAAGAGGAAATGAGTTAAAGGCAAGCATGTATGTGTGTCGTAACTTATGAAGAGCCAAAGTCAGAATCCCAATAAATACAATATAAAAAGGAGTAAAGAAAGCAGATGACAAGCCTGCATCATAGATGACATTGTATATGGGAACAAAGACTAGAAGAACAATCCAAAAAGATAAGACTGTATGTCATCCATGTAACAAATAGAAAGAATCCTTTTCATTTTAGTTTTAGAAGAAGATAGAGAATAAGCTAAAAATATCCTGCATTCCTGGGCAGCGTGGGGTGATGTTTACTGCTCCTTGAGTTTTCTAATTTTTTAATAGAAATATTTCTACTATTTTTCTTTATCAAAATAGTCAGGAGAGATGGCCTGCTTAACATTTCATGCTAACTCCCTTCCCCCCCCCCCCCCGCCCCAAATGTAGAGTTGATTGTACTGCACCAGGACAACTCCTCAGTGATTAACACAGACATATGAGTTGATTCACCCCTACTCAAAAGACATTTTGTCACTTGCTGGAATGTGACATTTTAATGTTCAACCAAACTTACCTCCCCCTAACACAATGCCTCAGAGACAAGTATTTTTTATGAAATGAAGCTCCCACCAGTCATGAGTTATTTCCAAATCCCAGTGGAAGTAAAGGAAATTTGGAACTATGCATTGTAATATGTATTCCAATTATATTTGTTGTTTTTTCATTTACATGTGAAACAACTATACCATTCAAAAATGGGTGTCTGTTGTTTTGCACTGTTAGTACATGGCATCAGTAATCTACTTAAGTATTATGTTCTCCTTCACGAATATCTGAGGGCCTGATCCAAAACCCATTGAGGCCAATGAATGGACTCTCATTGATGTCAATGGGCTTTGGATCAGGTTCTGAATAACTAAAGTTGGTATGCAGAGATGAACATTATTGCCTGTAGAAACATTTTATTTACCAAATTAATGTAAAAAATTAAAAATCAGCTTCTCCTCATAATTTTATATAATGGAAAATATAAGCATAACCAGAAGAGGAATCTGAAACACAGATCATTAAGGAAAAGATGTGTTAAATAGTGATGCTGATTTGTGTGTCATTTTGTTGGTTCAGTTTCATTTATAATTGTATTGTTGCTTAGTATTGCTGTGTATTTTATATTACAGTTAAAAAATCCTAATGCACATATTTTGAAAAGCTATCATCAAAACATCACACTAGACAGGACACTGCCTACAAACTGCCACTAGCCGTGAAGGAGAAGGGATAAGACTCAGATTAGAGTGAATGACAGCTTAGATTTTAAGTACTGTACCACTTTTACATGACCCTTGAAAAATGAGAAAAAAAAGTCACTGCATCAGTGAAAGCCATTCTAACATGTAGCACTATCAATTTGAAATCTAATTGCTACCAGAAGTCATTTGTATGGTGTAAAATTTGAACATGTGACAAATAACTTTGAACTCCAGCATGAGGCTCTATAAATCTGCTATAAATGACATGTAAATTCTAATGTTCCATCATTAGGTGAGAGTCCAAAACAACATCATACAATGTATTACAGTCTGATACAAAAACAAAGCTTATATGGACTATGTCTTCATTCTCTTCAAAAAATCCATATAATTTAGCATAAGGGAAACCCCACTCTAAGGTTTTTAACTCATTTCTTTCATATTAACTTTTACCTGTTTTTCTTCCTTTAATCAGGAATCTGTCCTATAGACATCAGCATTGCATATTCAAGAATGTACAGGGTGATGATTCCATACAATGATCTTATAAATCAACAGGTGATTATCAATCTGTAGATGCTCTGAAAACATCATTAAATTAACACCTGTTTTAATGGTTTGTATCATTTTTATATTGGCTTAACTGATTCACTTTTTTTAGTAGTATTCTGTAAAATAGATTACCTCACTTGAACTGACTTTATTCTTCATTATTCGGAGTGTAGAAATAAAAATACTAAGGCCATCTTGGATCCTCTAAAGGACAACTAGGCATCCATTTTGTAAGCCCTTCTTGTCCCCTCCTCACTCTGAATTTGGCACCTTTTTATGTTTAGGCGGGAAAAGATGGTTACGGTCATTGGCTAATCTGTCTAGCAACCCTATGTCTATATAAAGGCGGTGCTCAGATTAGTGTGCTTTATCCTGTCTAAATCATATCTGGGAACACAAACCCCCCAGTGACAGATACGGGAAGGGAGGCGAACCTGAGACCAAGATTCCTGTCCATTGTTACTTCGAGCTCCTGTTTAGGTCAACAGGAGTGCTTATCAAAGTCCACAATTCAAGAAAGATGTTGAAAAATTTAAGAGGGTTCAGAGAGAAACCATGAGAACATGCCTTAGAGTGATACTTAAGGAGCTCAATGTTTTTGGCTTATCAAAGAGAAGGTTAAGGGGTGACTTGATCACAGTCTCTAAGAGCCTACAAAAGGAACAGATATTTGATAATAGAGGGCTCTTTTGCTAGTAGACAAAGGTATAACAAAATCCAATAGCTGAAAGTTGAAGGTAAACAAGTTCAAACTAGAAATAAGATGAAATTTTTTAACAGTTTTAACTATTGAGTAGTTTGCCAACGGTTGTAGTGGATATTCCATCACTGGAATTTTTAAAATCAAGATTGGAGGTTGTTTTAAATTACATGTTCTAGTTCAACCACAGCTATTGGACTTGCATTGGGAATAAATTCAGAGAAGTCGTAAGGCCTGTGTTATGCAGGAGATGAGACAGTTCAGGGGTTCTCAAACTGGGGGTCTGGACCCCTGATGGGGTCATGACATTATTACATGGGGGGTCATGAGCTGTCAGCCTCCACCCAAACCCTGCTTCGCGTCCAGCATTTATTATAATGTTAAATTAAAAACACTTTTTTATATTTATAAGGGAGGGGGGTCGCACTCAGAGGCTTGCTGTGTGAAAGGGGTCACCAATATGAAAGTTTGAGAACTGCTAGACTAGTTGATCACAATGGTCCCTTGGGGCCTTAAAATCTATTAATCTAAATTGGTCTCTGACCAAGTGATTCATCCACAGCACAGTGCCCTGTAATACTATTCTGGTGCTATTGTTCCTGATACCCCTTTTATCTACCTAGGTACCTACATGGCCTCATCAACCTAGTATCTTGCTCGAGGATGGAGTAACTTCTAACTCCCCAAATGATTGTACAATAGCTAGTTTAGAGGTTCCAGTAGGAGAATTGTTTTTCTCTTCTCCATCCCAGTGTTCCCACTGCCTCTGCTCTGAAGATAGAAAATATCACAGTGATAGACTATTTAGATCAGCTACTGTATATACTTTAAATGCCACATTCATTTCCTCAGATTCTCAGAGGCATTTAGGCACCTAATTTCCACTGATTTCATTGGGAATTAGACACCTAAATACCTTTGAGGATCTGGGCCTATGACATCAGCAATGATGTAGTTTTTCTGTGAATAAAAATAACTGCTTATGAAAACTGAAGTCATCTTCCATCTTGCTGAAATGAGCTCATCATGATCTAACTGCCTTTCATTTATAAATTAAATCCAGAAAAATGTTTTCAGCAAACCTATTTGTCTTAGACCCAGCCAAGAAAAAAATTAATTCTTCTTGTAACAAAATCTCTTAAAATGGCAGCAATATGTGCATGATGTCATTTCCCATAATATTTATGAGGGTAAGGTAATTTTTCTGGCCCATTCATGATTTCATCCCTTTAAATGAGTGGGCATCACTTTATAATTCCCAAGGGAATGAACTTTAGTAGAAAGTTATATGCAGCCGTACTGTGTGACTCCTGCTTTTAAGCCACTATTTAATTCATGACTTTGCTATTATTCTTGTCTACTTGCATTTCCTCATAGCAATCCATTTCATTAATAGAAAAATCTCTGCCCTTAATATACTTCATTTTTATGCAGTAAAAGTCTTGTGGTTGACATGTTCTGATGTCCTTTACCCAACAGTTTCTATCTGCATATTTTAAGTTACTGAAGCTTAACAAACAATATGTGCTGGAACATTTAAAGGGATATCATCAACCTAGAACCTGACCTTCCAAGATGACATTCAAGAGTATCAGCTTCATACTGCCTGGAGGAGGCTCCTTATATACCAGTTCTGGTCACTATCCAGGATGGTTCACTCCACTTTCTGCCACCCAAAAACCCACCTGTCATACATTTCTTACTTGTCTTCTTTGGCATTATGCTTTTTCAGGCAAGAACTGTATCATCTATGTTTGGAAAGTGCCAAACTACAGATAATGATAATAGTAACTTGATGAGAGTGAAGAGGAATGCATTCTGGCCATGCATTCTAAACTTCAGTACTCAGTTCACTACATGTACAGGGCCTGATTCTTCATTACCTTACACCTTATGTAGTTATTTACGCCAATGCAAAGTACTACCATTCTGATTTGGTGAAATAGAAGCAATGTGGTCCAATGGGTAGCTTGCTAGACCTCTAGTAAGACTTGGCTTCTGTTCCTGGCTTTTCTGTTGACCTGCTGTGTGACCTTGAGCAAGTCCCTTCAATTCTGAGCCTCTATATTCCCTCCCACTCTTTGTCCGTCTTGTCTATTTAGCCCATAAGACATTCTGGTAAGGTACTGTCTCAGTTTGTGTTTATACAGTGCCTCAAAGAATGGGAACTGATCTCCAATAGGGCAGGGGCAGTGAGCCTCCCAGCCCAGGTCAACACGCTTGGACTAGCAGGACGTAGACTAGAGCTCTAAAAATAGCTTTGTAGGCAGCACTTTGAAGTTGAAGCTCAGGCTCGACTAGAAGGGAAGGTCCCGAGCCTGAGTTCCAGCCTGATCTGCAACTTCAAAGCGCTGTCTACACAGTTATTTTTAGAGCACTAATATGAACCGTGCTAGCCCGAGTCTTTTGACCGAGTCCCTGCCATGGGCTATGTAGACATACCTTAAGTGCTGCCATAACACAAATAAAAACAGTAATACTTTCTCCACCATCTGCAGACAACTCCCTTTTCTGGGGAATTAATTGCTATAGATGAATCCTACAAAGTTCTGGCATGGCTGTGGACACCACAACACATATCAACCTCTCCTTGTGCAATTTTTTTACTGTATTAGCAATATTTTCCTCTTTGTTCTCATCAAGTTGCTATTATCTGTAGTTTGGCACTTTCCAAACATATATGATGATACAGTTCTTGCCTCAAAAACCTAAGATTGTTGCATTACTTAGCTTTAACCATTTGTGTAAATTGATTCCTGATTTGTTTATTAAGACAGTCTCCTTTCACATGTTCACCCAGGACAGTGTCCTCAGCTGTAGGACCTCACACAACTTTTCACAATTCCAAACATCGGTTGCTCTTGGATTCACCTGAATTCATAATGTAGCATGAAAGTACTGGGGACTCGTCAGCCACAAGCTCTAAGGGTCTGTGGCAGGGTTAAGTTATTACCTCTGACATTCAAGAGTGGATAACAAGTTACACAATGCTTCCATACTGCTCCATCTCATGTTTTCCTCCATCATACCTCCCTCCTAGAAGGGCTGTTTGGAAGGCTGAAAGGGGAAAATGAGTTAAATTAATGGAAAGTGTGATCTAGGGCCTTGATGTATTTTTAGATAATCATCTACTATCCTAGCCTTCCTATCTTACATTTCTTTAGAAGATTTTAAAAACATTAGTATATCTGAATCTTACTGCCGCCATAAAATATTAAGCTGCAGAAGCAGAATGATAAAAGAGACTGTTACCAATCTTCTCTCTTGTAACCTGAGGATACATCCATTTGTTTTACTATTGTTGCCCATTTGTTGGCTGGAAGAGCATATTCTTATTTACTCTGCAAATAGTACATTGTAGACTTAAACCACATGCATTATTGCTCATGAAATACTCATGCTTATCAGGAGTATGTGCAGGAATTTAAATTTGTCCACTTTTGGAAGGGGCATGTTCTTGACACAGCTGGGGGCTGAGTCAACAGCCGGGGGCTGGAGCAGCAGCTGTGGCTGGGTCTGAGGCTGGAGCAGAAATACATATATTTGTAGATTAATATTGGTGAGGTCCATGCCCCTCCCCATTGTGAACACTCCTGTGCATATTCATATCATGATACACAATTAGTTTGGGGATCTGAGTGGATAAAATACTCTGGAATCATATTTGAAGTAAAAGCTGAAGTTCTAATTACAGTATGTTAGTTGGCAAGTATCTGGCGTGTGACCAATGAATTTCAGAACCTCAGTGCACACGTATTCTGCATGCCGGATTTTCAAATCTGTCCTATGGGTTATAAATTATCACTCCTACATGCACTGAGGTCCAGGTCATTCTTTGATATTTTAGACCTTTTGTGAGGTTGGAACACAAGTAGCAGATTCTTTCCTGTCCCTGCCTGAGGCACAGCTTTCCCCATTAGGTCACATTCAATGTATTGATCTCTCGGGTGGGATCTTCAACACCTAGACAAATGTTCCTAATGCATCCAAAACTCTCCTAGACGATTTCAGAGTAACAGCCATGTTAGTCTGTCTTTGCAAAAAGAAAAGGAGTACTTGTGGCACCTTAGAGACTAACCAATTTATTTGAGCATGAGCTTTCGTGAGCTACAGCTCGCTTCATCGGATGCATACCGTGGAAACTGCAGTAGACATTATATACACACAGAGACCATGAAACAATACCCCCTCCCACCCCACTGTCCTGCTGGTAATAGCTTATCTAAAGTGATCATCAAGTTGGGCCATTTCCAGCACAAATCCAGGTTTTCTCACCCTCTGCCCCCCCCACACACAAACTCACTCTCCTGCTGGTAATAGCCCATCCAAAGTGACCACTCTCTTCACAATGTGTATGATAATCAAGGTGGGTCATTTCCAGCACAAATCCAGGTTCTCTCACTCCCTCACCCCCCTCCAAAAACCACACACACAAACTCACTCTCCTGCTGGTAATAGCTTATCAAAAGTGACCACTCTCCTGACAATGTGCATGATAATCAAGGTGGGCCAATTCCAGCACAAATCCAGGTTTTCTCACCCCCCCACCCCCATATACACACAAACTCACTCTCCTGCTGGTAATAGCTTATCTAAAGTGATCATCAAGTTGGGCCATTTCCAGCACAAATCCAGGTTTTCTCACCCCCCCACCCCCATACACACACAAACTCACTCTCCTGCTGGTAATAGCTCATCCAAAGTGACCACTCTCCCTACAATGTGCATGGTAATCAAGGTGGGTCATTTCCAGCACAGATCCAGGCTTTCTCACCCCCCCCCCCGCCCCCGGGGGAACACACACACACACATAAACTCACTCTCCTGATGGCAATAGCTTATCCAAACTGACCACTCTCCAAGTTTAAATCCAAGTTTAACCAGAACGTCTGGGGGCGGGGGGGGGGTAGGAAAAAGCAAGGGGAAATAGGCTACCTTGCATAATGACTTAGCCACTCCCAGTCTCTATTTAAGCCTAAATTAATAGTATCCAATTTGCAAATGAATTCCAATTCAGCAGTTTCTCGCTGGAGTCTGGATTTGAAGTTTTTTTGTTGTAAGATAGTGACCTTCATGTCGGTGATTGCGTGACCAGAGAGATTGAAGTTCTCCGACTGGTTTATGAATGTAGTAATTCTTGACATCTGTCAAGGTTCCTCCCCCACTCTGAACTCTAGGGTACAGATGTGGGGACCTGCATGAAAAACCTCCTAAGCTTATCTTTACCAGCTTAGGTCAAAACTTCCCCAAGGTACAAAATATTACACCCGTTATCCTTGGACTGGCCGCTACCACCACCAAACTAATACTGGTTACTGGGGAAGAGCTGTTTGGACGCGTCTTTCCCCCCAAAATACTTCCCAAAACCTTGCACCCCACTTCCTGGACAAGGTTTGGTAAAAAGCCTCACCAATTTGCCTAGGTGACTACAGACCCAGACCCTTGGATCTTAAGAACAATGAACAATCCTCCCAACACTTGCACCCCCCCTTTCCTGGGAAATGTTGGATAAAAAGCCTCACCAATTTGCATAGGTGACCACAGACCCAAACCCTTGGATCTGAGAACAATGAAAAAGCATTCAGTTTCTTACAAGAAGACTTTTAATAAAAAATAGAAGTAAATAGAAATAAAGAAATCCCCCCTGTAAAATCAGGATGGTAGATATCTTACAGGGTAATTAGATTCAAAAACATAGAGAACCCCTCTAGGCAAAACCTTAAGTTACAAAAAAGATACACAGACAGAAATAGTTATTCTATTCAGCACAATTCTTTTCTCAGCCATTTAAAGAAATCATAATCTAACACATACCTAGCTAGATTACTTACTAAAAGTTCTAAGACTCCATTCCTGTTCTGTCCCTGGCAAGAGCAGCACACAGACAGACACAGACCCTTTGTTTCTCTCCCTCCTCCCAGCTTTTGAAAGTATCTTGTCTCCTCATTGGTCATTTTGGTCAGGTGCCAGCGAGGTTACCTTTAGCTTCTTAACCCTTTACAGGTGAGAGGAGCTTTCCCCTGGCCAGGAGGGATTTCAAAGGGGTTTACCCTTCCCTTTATATTTATGACAACATCTGATTTGTGTCCATTTATTCTTTTACGTAGAGACTGTCCAGTTTGACCAATGTAAATGGCAGAGGGGCATTGCTGGCACATGATGGCATATATCATGATGAAGAATTAAGAGCTGCTGGAAAGTTTGTGGGATATAATACAGGTATCTGTCACTGTTATGAACAGGGAACAAGACCTGCTTCTAGTCATGTGGAAGAACTGAAAACCAAATGATTCTGTTGACGGATGACACAAAACTATGCAAGAACAAGCAGGATACTAAGCACTTGAATAGAAGTACTTAGATACCAAGATAAGCAAATATGCGGATTGTTTAATAGAAGATGAAAATATAACTCTAAAAAGCATGTATATTACCCCCACAAGTAGAAGAAAAACATGATGAGATTACTGGTTCTGTGGATGAAGGGAAAGCAGTGGATGTATTGTTTCTTGACTTTAGCAAAGCTTTTGACACGGTCTCCCACAGTATTTTTGTCAGCAAGTTAAAGAAGTACGGGCTGGATGAATGCACTATAAGGTGGGTAGAAAGTTGGCTAGATTGTCAGGCTCAAAGGGTAGTGATCAATGACTCCATGTCTAGTTGGCAGCCGGTGTCAAGTGGAGTGCCCCAGGGGTCGGTCCTGGGGCCGGTTTTGTTCAATATCTTCATAAATGATCTGGAGGATGGTGTGGATTGCACTCTCAGCAAATTTGCGGATGATACTAAACTGGGAGGAGTGGTAGAAACGCTGGAGGGCAGGGATAGGATACAGAGGGACCTAGACAAATTGGAGGATTGGGCCAAAAGAAATCTGATGAGGTTCAATAAGGATAAGTGCAGGGTCCTGCACTTAGGATGGAAGAACCCAATGCACAGCTACAGACTAGGGACCAAATGGCTAGGCAGCAGTTCGGCAGAAAAGGACCTAGGGGTGACAGTGGACGAGAAGCTGGATATGAGTCAACAGTGTGCCCTTGTTGCCAAGAAGGCCAATGGCATTTTGGGATGTATAAGTAGGGGCATAGCGAGCTGATCAAGGGACGTGATCGTCTCCCTCTATTCGACAGTGGTGAGGCCTCATCTGGAGTACTGTGTCCAGTTTTGGGCCCCACACTACAAGAAGGATGTGGAGAAATTGGAGAGAGTCCAGCGAAGGGCAACAAAAATGATTAGGGGTCTGGAACACATGACTTATGAGGAGAGGCTGAGGGAACTGGGATTGTTTAGTCTGCAGAAGAGAAGAATGAGAGGGGATTTGATAGCTGCTTTCAACTACCTGAGAGGTGGTTCCAGAGAGGATGGTTCTAGACTATTCTCAGTGGTAGAAGAGGACAGGACAAGGAGTAATGGTCTCAAGTTGCAGTGGGGTAGGTTTAGGTTGGATATTAGGAAAAACTTTTTCACTAGGAGGGTGGTGAAACACTGGAATGCATTACCTAGGGAGGTGGTAGAATCTCCTTCCTTAGAAGTTTTTAAGGTCAGGCTTGACAAAGCCCTGGCTGGGATGATTTAATTGGGGATTGGTCCTGCTTTGAGCAGGGGGTTGGACTAGATGACCTCCTGAGGTCCCTTCCAACCCTGATATTCTATGATTCTATGACTACCTCCCTCCTATCTCCTTGTTTTATGTTACATATTTTGTGTGCTCCAGGTACTCTTCTGCAGCAAGGACAATATTTAAAGTGAAATATAGATCTACAAGTACTAGAATCATAGAATCATAGAATCATAGAATATAAGGGTTGGAAGGGACCCCAGAAGGTCATCTAGTCCAACCCCCTGCTCAAAGCAGGACCAATTCCCAGTTAAATCATCCCAGCCAGGGCTTTGTCAAGCCTGACCTTAAAAACCTCTAAGGAAGGAGATTCTACCACCTCCCTAGGTAACGCATTCCAGTGTTTCACTACCCTCTTAGTGAAAAAGTTTTTCCTAATATCCAATCTAAACCTCCCCCACTGTAACTTGAGACCATTACTCCTCGTTCTGTCATCTGATACCATTGAGAACAGTCTAGAGCCATCCTCTTTGGAACCCCCTTTCAGGTAGTTGAAAACAGCTATCAAATCCCCCCTCATTCTTCTCTTCTGCAGGCTAAACAATCCCAGCTCCCTCAGCCTCTCCTCATAACTCATATGTTCCAGACCCCTAATCATTTTTGTTGCCCTTCGCTGGACTCTCTCCAATTTATCCACATCCTTCTTGAAGTGTGGGGCCCAAAACTGGACACAGTACTCCAGATGAGGCCTCACCAATGTCGAATAGAGGGGAACGATCACGTCCCTCGATCTGCTCGCTATGCCCCTACTTATACATCCCAAAATGCCATTGGCCTTCTTGGCAACAAGGGCACACTGCTGACTCATATCCAGCTTCTCGTCCACTGTCACCCCTAGGTCCTTTTCCGCAGAACTGCTGCCTAGACATTCGGTCCCTAGTCTGTAGCTGTGCATTGGGTTCTTCCGTCCTAAGTGCAGGACCCTGCACTTATCCTTATTGAACCTCATCAGATTTCTTTTGGCCCAATCCTCCAATTTGTCTAGGTCCTTCTGTATCCTATCCCTCCCCTCCAGCGTATCTACCACTCCTCCCAGTTTAGTATCATCCGCAAATTTGCTGAGAGTGCAATCCACACCATCCTCCAGATCATTTATGAAGATATTGAACAAAACCGGCCCCAGGACCGACCCTTGGGGCACACCACTTGATACCGGCTGCCAACTAGACATGGAGCCATTGATCACTACCCGTTGAGCCCGACAATCTAGCCAGCTTTCTACCCACCTTGTAGTGCATTCATCCAGCCCATACTTCCTTAACTTGCTGACAAGAATACTGTGGGAGACCGTGTCAAAAGCTTTGCTAACTAACTTCTAACTCTTCTTAGAAACTGCAAAAATATCCATATTTAAATGCTAGTTTTAACATTCATAACAATAAAAAGAAAAGAAAATCAGCTTCGTGTTAACCATGTTATAAACCTTGCCTGCCAGAGAGTACAGAAGTACATTAAACAGGCTGCAGGAAAAAGGTCTGTCCAAGGCTTAATATGGATTACTTTATTTCTGTGGAGCAGGTATCGTGAGTGAATGCACCTGTCTTCACACCTTACACACTATTGTAATAATCTTTATGCAAAATATTCCTTGTGAGGAAAACTAATAACTCACTGGTCAATAATATGGTGAAATGTGTGTAGCAACATTATATGTACGGTTATGAACATAAGCTGAAATTATGCCTGAAATGTGTTTACCGAGTCTGACAAGTCTTGGGAGATGGTAACCATGCTCTCACAGACAAATGACAAGCTGATGCCTCTAGTCAGATGTCAAAGTTGATTGGCAATCCCTATTCAATTCGCCATTCTTTGGCAATAGAATGGGGCAGGAACAGATCAATCTGCATTTTAACAAACAACAACATGGGACCTCTTTCACCATGAGACTCCATGTTTCTATCCTCACACTGGAAAGGAACTTTATGTAGGGGTAACTCTTAGGAAAATGCATTTCAAAGGGTGACTGGACTATAAAAATGAGGGACAAAAGCACACTCCTCCCCCACCCCCCGCCCCCCAATAAGACAAAGGAACCAGACATTGGATCTTGAGAGGGGTTCTGACCTGAGATTTTGGTCAGCCCTGTCACTGGGAACATGTGATAAGGATTTTATCTTGAAGCAAGTCTAGTTTGTTAAGTTTTAGCTACTAGAAAGCATTTTATCTTTATTTCCCTTGTAACCACTTTTGATTTTAATGCCTGATAACTGTACTCACTTAAAATCTCTCTCTTTGTAGTTAAATAAACTTGATTTATTTTTTAATCAAAACTAATCCAGTGTCATGTTTAAACTGAACAGTTTGGGTAATGCCATTTACAAAGGAAATTGTTGTATATTGACTCCTTACAGAGGCAACAGACCTATAGTATCTGAACTGTTTAGGAGAGGGCTGGACAATACAGAACAGAACATACATTTTGGGGGAAATTCAGGACTGGGAGTGTTTTGGGGTCACCTGGGAGGAGGTAACCAAGGCTGCTGGAAGCCAGAATGTGGCTGGTGTGTTGCCGAAAGGCTGCTGAGGTCAGAGTTGCTGGTCCAGGACTGCAGCTAATCCACAGACACTCAGGGTGTGACCTGCATGCTGTTTGGCTGTTTCTGAGGGGCCCCATGTTTGGAGCTACAACAGCAAAGCATTGTGAGGCACCCAAGATTTCAGGGCAAGTGGTGACACAACTCCTCCCTAGTCTGGGTTGCACCCTGGAATGCGATTGGTATATCAGCCCCCAGCATAGAGTCAGGAAAGAGCTGAAGAGGTGAATCCTGTCTTTATTACTGGCAAAGTTAACTTTGAATGTCCTAGTTTGTAGTGGTTTAAAATCTCAGACTTCACATTGCATTAATCAATTTTTTTGCATTTAATATATTTTAACCTTTTACTTGTTATGGGCCACATTGCAGACTCACTCTACTGACTTCTCTGAGCTATCCCAGAGATTAATTTGACCCAGCATAACTAAATTCTGTGCTAATGTAACCCACACACCTCCTGGGTGTGGTGCTCTGTATCCATCTAGTGGCACTGAGACCACTTAAAAAGAACAGGAGGACTTGTGGCACCTTAGAGACTAACAAATTTATTTGAGCATAAGCTTTCATGGGCAACAGCCCATTTCATCGGATGCATGCAGTGGAAAATACAGTAGGACTATTTTATATACACAGAGAACATGAAACAATGGATGTTACCATCCATACTATAACAAAAGTAATCAGTTACGGTGAACTATTACCAGCAGGAGAGAGAAAAAAACAACAACCCCTTTTGAAGTGATAATCAAGATAGGCCATTTCCAGCAGTTGACAAGAACGTGTGAGGAACAGGAGGGGGAGAAATAAACATGGGTAAATAGTTTTACTTTGTGTAATGACACATCCACTCCCAGTCTTTATTCAAGCCTAATTTAATGGTGTCCAGTTTGCAAATTAATTCCAATTCAGCAGTCTCTCCTTGGATTCTATTTCTGAAGTTTTTTTGTTGTAATATTGCGACTTTTAGGTCTGTAATCGAGTGACCAGAGAGATTGAAGTGTTCTCTGACTGGTTTTTGAATGTTATAATTCTTGATGTCTGATTTGTGTCCATTTATTCTTTTACGTAGAGACTGTCCGGTTTCTCCAATGTACATGGCAGAGGGGCATTGCTGGCACATATCACACTGGTAGATGTGCAGGTGAACAAGCCTCTGATAATGTGGCTGATGTGATTAGGCCCTATGATGGTGTCCCCTGAATAGATACGTGGACACAGCTGGCAACAGGCTTTGTTGCAAAGATAGGTTCCTGGGTTAGTGTTTCTGTTGTGTGGTGTGTGGTTGCTGGTGAGTATTTGCTTCAGGTTGGGGCACTGTCTGTAAGCAAGGACTGGCCTGTCTCCCAGGATCTGTGAGAGTGATGGGTCGTCCTTCAGGACAGGTTGTAGATGTACTGGAGAGGTTTTAGTTGGGGGCTGAAGGTGACGGCTAGTGGCATTCTGTTACTTTCTTTGTTGGGCCTGTCCTGTAGTAGGTGACTTCTGAGTACTCTTCTGGCTCTTAAACCACTTAGCGATTAATGAGTCTACTACTGCATTAGCTAAGAGCCATGTGGTTCCAACAGTCCCAGGTTCAATCACGCCTACCGACGAGCAGGGTTTCTTGAGGTTACAGCAACTCTAATGTTTATCTTCCCTCTTACTGCTAGATTTAGAAATTCAAACATGTTTTCACTGTACAGCAGTTGTTATCAGTTTCACTTGTTCACAGCTTCTTCTGGATTTATTGCTACTCTGTTTCAGACTCACAAGTAAAGTGCAAATGAAGAAAAATACAGTTGAATTCAGTATTTAAAAATGAATACTGCTCATGGACAAAGGAACTGCTCTGTTTAACTCTTCTGATCACCCTTCAGCTAGCTTGTTCTGATGGACATATTTATCTCTATAAAAATTGCTTCCACATTCTATACAAGTGCCATCTTGATTGCTGGATTGTTACTCATCGTTGATCCAAGCAGTTCTCAATTGGAGACAAATAATAGCATTTAGATTAACAATGGTATAAATTGCACACAATAAAAGAAGCTACTAGGAATTGTTTGATGCATTCCCTTGATAATTCTGTTGATTTAGAGCGAATGGATATAGAACAGGAATTTCTAATCCTGATTCCTTTTTTAGGCTAATGCTGCATCACCTCTGAAGGAAAGAAGAATGAGACTTGAATCAGTGAATTCCATTTCATTTATTACTGATGCCTGCTTATTAATGGAGATTAATTCAGGATCTAATACCTCACTGGTGATTTATTTCTTAATGAAATTATATCATTTCAACAACTAATGCAATACACCGCAACGTCTGTTGCCTTCAGATGCATTTTAAAAGACAACTGTTTTGGGAAATGAATGTCATGTTTATTTGCATTGATTATTTTCCTGAATTCAGCTGTGAAACAGCAGGGATATTTTAAAGTGAAATAATACCTGTCTGAGTTTTATTACATGTTTAAAAAGTCACTAAATTACACAGTAATTGGGTATGCTCTCAAACGGACCTCTGGAGCTGAACAACCCTGACATCTGGAGGGTTTTCAGATCTGGAACACTGGTTCCAGCTTTTGGATCTTGACTCTAACTAATTCCACTAACAAGAAAAGACCAATTTCCAGTTCTGGAGTTCAGAAATGGAAATCAGACCCTGCCTAGGCCCCAAAGCCTCACAAGAGCAAAGACTTGTGGGATTTACAGATCCAATGGCTTTCCATGGAGCTCAGGATTCAGAAAGAATTAGAGTGATGTGGTTATAACAAGAAAGGAAGGTGATTTTAACATCTGTTTGCTGGAGAAAAGGAGATCCGTGGATAGTTAGTCAATATGAAGAAAGCATGGATCAGGGTTTTAGCAGTAGGGGTTAACAAGAAAGGATAGCTTATAAAAGGGTTTACAGAGGAATAAGTGACAGGACTCAGCAAGAGTTTGGATGTCATCCTTTGGGCAGAGGGGGCCAAATTCCTCGCTGGTGTAACTCCATTGAAGTCAGGGGAAAAGATGTCCAAATGACAAAAATCTAAATACCTTTTCAAGTTTCTAGTCATTATTTCCTTTTTCTAGAGTGACCAAGAGTATATGTGTGTGACAGCAGCATTAATATAGATAAGAGGTTAATATAGATAATTCATATGGTAAGCACACCGCAAGAGCAGTATCATGAGACCCTTAATGACTCAGATATTCTGAATTACTTTTGCAAAGGAAGTGGTTATTTCTGTGAGGGGGGAGGGATATCAAGTGTCATATGTAATTTCCTGAATGTATTTACACACAGACAGCCAAATCATCAGTGCTGAAGCCACTTTGCACTGCCAGAGGGGCACAGAGTCCCTTTAGAACTTCCCCAAAGCTGCCATTGGGAAAAAATCCTGGGCTAGTGTAAAGCTGACAGAATTGGTTTTATGTAAGTCTTCCCAGCATACGCCTTGTTGAGTTTGTCTGGGGGCCAGGCAAAACTTAAATGCACAGTGCTGATTGTTCTAACCTACCCGATCTAAGTTAGAGCAGCCTTGTGGCTTCTGTGGTCACTCAGCATGAAGGGGAAGGAGAGGCATAAAGGTGGCTCAGAGCCACCTGTGTCTCCTAACCCCCTGCAGCTGCATCAAGCATGAGTTGATTGCAGCTGAGGATTGCTCCCTGAGTCTATAATTTCCATTTTCCCCATCCCTTATTACCACATATTCCTCTTCCCACTCCTACCCACCCTTCTGCAACAAACTCAAATATGTACTCCCTCCATAAAATGATTGCAGTTCAGCAGCTTGTGTTAAGGATGAGAAAACTGTCACTTTAGCCAAGGAGAGTTGGCCCTTTACACTGTAACAGATGATGCCAGGTTCCAAGCAAATACTGGCTTATCTAAATAGAAACATGAACAGTGGAAATGGTAGGGGGACAGAGTCCACCATTTTTAGTTAAGTCTCCAGAGTTCTGCGGTGTACATATTTACAGGAGTCCTAGGGGTTACACTGCAGAATTTTCTCAAAGGCTGAGAGCTCGCTTTACCCTACCTTGTACACAGATTTGAAGAATGAAAGCCATATGTTCAGTCTGAAATATTCAGACATGTACAGGGCTCCAGAGAGCATGGAAAGTTAACCATGTTATATGACTTTGTGCTATGATAGGGGTGGCCATCCTGTGGCTTCAGAGCCACGTGCGGCTCTTCAGAAGTTAACAGGCGGCTCCTTGTAGAGGCACCGACTCCAGGGCTGGAGCTACAGGCGCCAATTTTCCAATGTGCCAGGTGGGGTGCTCACTGCTCAACCCCTAGCTCTGCCACAGGCCCTGCCCCCACCCCACCCCTTCCTGCTCCCTCCCCCGAGCCTGCCGTGCCCTCGCTACTCCCCCTTCCCTCCAGAGCCTCCTGCATGCCAGGAAACAGCTGATCGGGAAGTGCAGGGAGTGGGGGGGAGGTGCTGATTGGCAGAGCTCCCAGTAGGCGGGAGGCACTGGGAGCAGGGCGGGGCGGGAGCTGATGGGGGGCTGCTGACATACTATTGTGGCTGTTTGGCAATGTACATTGGTAAATTCTGGCTCCTTCTCCCGCTCTGGTTGGCCACCCCTATGCTATGAGATCACCTGATTTTGTTCTCACTAAAGTCAATGACTGCATTATTGCATGTTTCAAAGTAGCAGCCGTGTTAGTCTGTATCTGCAAAAAGAACAGGAGTAGCTGTGGCACCTTAGAGACTAACAAATTTATTAGAGCATAAGCTTTCATGGGCTACAGCCCACTTCATCAGATGAGTTTTGCAGAATCAGGTCCTAAATTATTGTATTTTTATACACTGACTCTTTGCAAAAAGAAATCAGAGTTAAGTTCAATGCATACATACCCTTCCAAGTCACATGAATGTATGTGATAAAGAAACCCAATGCTCTGGATCTGTTAATTAAAGGTTTATCCACCAGAGTTGTAGAACATGGTTTGCTACTGTAGGCAGAGGAAGATTCCAAAAGCGGACCCAAGGCTGCCATTCTTTACTGTATATTACACACCAAAACCCACATTAAAAGAACATTGTTAAAGTTGCAAAGTCAAGCACTCAAAAACCAGGTAATGCCAGACTTAATATTACCTGGGCAACCTGAATTCAACTACCTTGTGTGTATGTGTTATAATGTAGTTTTTAATTATATGATCACAAACTATTTTTTCCACAAGACCCCTATCTCATTCAGTGCACAGAATGGACAATGTTCACTGAATGAGCAGTATTTTATATTTTGTTTTATTCTCATTGTTAAATGTGTGGCTTCATGCTGTATTTACTGCACACTATTCAAACTCTACTCTGAAGACAGAATTATTAATTTCCTCTGGGCTTTTCTAATCACTGCAGTATCTGAGTGTCTCATGAACATTAATTGATTTATTTTCAAACAGCCCTCTGAGGTGAGGGGGTGGTATTATACCCATTTTACAAATGGGGAACTGAGGCATGGTGAGATTTTTGAGTGCCCAATCCGAGATGCCTAGCATCTGCTTTTACATAGTACTTAGCATTAGATAGTACTCCATATGTTCAAAGCACAGCTCCCATTGACTTCACTTACAGATGTGAGTGCTTCAGCACTTCTGCAAATCAGACCTCAGGGTCTGAAGTCAGGCCCAGAGAAAACAAGGCACCCACAATTAGTGGCCACCTGTGAAAAGTGTTGTTGAAGTGACTTGCACAGTGTCACATAGGAACTCTGTGTCAGAGGCAGGGTAGAATCCAGTTCCCCAAGGCAGCAATCAGCTTCTCTAACTATGAAACTGTCCTTTCTTTTCCTTCAGTCCCCTACCACATTCACTACACACCTTCCATCATCTACAACAAATGAAACAGGCATCCTACAGACAACAGCTTCCTTCATTACACAACCCTGATTCATCCCCAGAGTACCGTCCATCTGTGTACTGACTGACAGTTAAACACCAGTTGTACAAACCCTACTAATGCACTCACCACCAGAATCCCATGCCATAACCTCACCATCTACCAGCTCTCTGTGAGCCAGGGAAAAGAGGAATTATATAATCGTGATTTAGGCTGTATGACATATTGTAAAATTAGACTGATTTGTATTGATTCACAAGGTGACACAGATAAATTAGTATTAGCATTAAGGAACACTGCATAATTTATAATAGCCCCACTGGTTTTATCTCAGATTGCATTATTTTCTTTTTGAATTGTGACTTTATTGGTTAGAAAGTCATTTTAGTAACATCAATATTAATATTTCTGTAATAATTGTTCTGACATGTTCTTATTTCTTGATTTATGGTATGCCTCTATTCTAGAAAGAGACATTTTGTCAGAGCTACATGCCAGCACAGCAGCCTTAAGACAGAATATCTTGCATGACTTAGTATCTGGATCTTATGAAGGTCATGGAGATTCAGTCAGTGATGGTCGCTGAACCCCCTCTTCTATAAAAAACAGAAGAGAAAAAGAAAGTGTTTTCATCCTGTAGAAACTGGCTAAATGAATTGGATTATACTATGAAAACTATGACTTTTGTAACATTGGTTTTCATTTTGTTTCATTCAGGTTCTTTGAATTTATGTTTATGGGTTTAAATCATTAAGCACATTTTCTTAAATACGACAATTATAAAATAAGAATTTTGCAAATTATTCTGGAAGACTGGAAAGCATTTGTCCATGATACGTAAGAGTTAGAAAAAGAAATCTAAAAGCTAATAAGAAAACTATGTTTACAGTTCATAAGTAATGAACTTATGAAATTTGTAAGAGGAAGCTGAAGATGGGACTAATACTTAGATCAGAACTCTGATTAACTGAGATAAAGGGAAATAGCAGAGACTCTTCTATTTGATTTACAGATGTTGTGACATTAACCCTGTCTCACTTTCTGTGTGCAGGCTAACCCCTGAACATACTTTTCAAGCACTGGCACCAGCCCACACAATTGACAGACGTTATAGACACAAAAATATTTATCATACTCTTACCACTTAGGAGGTTTTGTGTGGTATTTAAATACTGCTATATCTTGGTATCTAAGTCAAGAATACTGGTGAAGCACCTGGAGGAACCCAGATGAAATGTGATATAGAAGTGCAAACCATTATGGCACTCTAATGTTTGCATGCATAAGAGCTATTGCTTGAATAATGAGCTCGCAGGTACTCCCAAGCGCAACTTTGAACACAGATAAAAGGAAGTTATTACTTGAAAAAAAACAGGCTCACCTAACAAGATTATATATTGAGGTATAAAGTGTTCAGGGAGTGGGGATGGGAGGTGGATCCAATAATGAGAGGATTTCCTTGCACTTAATATGAGCATCAATAGTTAGAGGACATCATGAAACAAAGCAGCAGACACGCTTCTCATACCAAATCATACAGTACCACTTTGTTTATATGTAGCAGCAGAGATAACAAATTCACAAAGAAAGCAAACCAATGAAAACCACAATGAAATGTTCTGTTTCACTCTGTAGTGTTTGCCAGTAAGATTTGAAACAAACATTTTAAATTAACAGTTCTCAATACATAGCCATGGAGTTAAAGGGAACTGGTGGGGGGAATGTATTTGTGTCTTTTTGATATCCTGAACAGTTGGTTTGTTTCTTTAGTCCTTTCACTTCTTCCTACCCACCCCCATTCCGCAAAAAGAGGCAGGGGAAAGAAGAGAGTTCTTCTTGTTTTACATTACATATATCAGGTCTTGCATGTCTTTTGCTGGAGAACTGGAGATTTAGCATGAAATTCTGATGCCACAAGAGACTCATACCTGAGCAACTGAGGGGCGAAAGAGTTTTTACATAGTTTAAAATTCTGTGCTTTTGTTTGTTTACCAGAACATCCATTTTACTGAAACTCCTTACAAGCACTTGGAAAAACACATTTCTCCTTTGAGTGAAGAAGGAGAAAGCTCCAACTCCTGTTCTCTTGCTCTCAGAGGAATCATTTGCAAAGACTGTGAAGTCAAGACCTGATATTGCTAAAGTGAAAATCAAGCATAAGGCACCTGCCTGGGAAAATAAATATTTCTGGCTTCTTTTATCACCGTCAAGGCTGATTTCCCACTGTGGCACTTCGAGTGCAGAAGGTGGGGGCCCGCAAGGATTCTAAAAATTAATACTGGCCACTCCAGGCTTGTATTAAACTCCCACGGTTACAGCTTCTCTCGGACCTTGGATGGGAAGATGCTGCCACCATCCAAATGCAAAATACCCCTTTGAACCCAGGAAAGCACACTTGGAAATTCCTTCTTGTGGGGTTACTCAGAAGCCCTTTCACCCCCCGCCCCCGGGAAGAGCTGAGAAAGAAAACAAAAGAAATCAGCTGTTGCCACCAGGTAATTAAACAACATACGCACAAACCTCTTACCACACAAAAACCCAATTCTGTTCCTAGAAAGAAAAAAAAAAGGTAAATTATATTAAAAACAAAAAGAAAGAAAATACATCTGGAACTTAGACTATTGCTAGATTTAAAAAGAGCAAATATAATAATTAAGCAACAAGAATGTCTTTCTTGAGGTCCAGTTTAATGGTTACAAGCAAAACAAAAGTATTTGGGGGTTAGCACAGAGGAGTCCACAAGCCATAAAGAAATAAAATAAATCAACCTAATCGTGTCTTCCTAGACATTTCCTGATCTACTTACATATCTTTCAAATAAGTAGTTTCTAGGTATGATCTGGTAATTTTGGCCCACAGCTTTTACAGCTTAGCTACAGCCCTGTCTCTGCTCTGTCCCCTTTCTCTGGAGAACAACAACAGACAAAGGGAAAGTTTTTTCCCAATTTTAAAAAGTTCTAGCCCTCCCATTGGCTCTTTTGGTCAGGTGTCCACTCCCTTCATTTTACCGATGGGCTTTTTTAACCCTTTACAGGTAAAGCAAGTAGAGAACAGCTACTAACAGGGATTTTGTAACTAACTGGCTGGCTGTCCATAAAAGGGAACTACACCCCACCCCACCCCCCTTCATTTATCACAATGACTTATAGAGAAGCAAGAAGAGACAAACTTTTTTTTCTTTACAGGTCATCTTTACAGATCCAAAAGGCAGACCAAACCAAGTCTGGGGAATACCAAGAGAGTCAAGAAAGCCATTTTTTAAAAAAAATCACTGCTTTGTTTGGTCAACTACCAGAAGAGACATTTCAAAATGGATGCATTCTCAACCAATTCAACCTGTTTGTACAGTTCACAGTTTCCAGTTAGTAATGATAGTAATCTGATCTTGTGGTATCAAAAGCACACACAGTATAAGCAAATGAATCAGTTAAAGGGACACAGTCAAAACTGCAAAGCTCAAAACAGGGTGTTAAGTGCAAGGCCAAATGCCAGAAATACATAGAATGGATGGTCATTCCTATAAGCTATTTAGCCACAAAAGGATTCTGCTGAAGGACAAGCATGTAATAGAACACAAAATTAGTGAAATTGTTAGTGAAAATATGTGTTTGGTCAATGGTATGGGTAACTGGTGAATGAAGACTATGTGTAATGTTATTTTGGCCCTGAATCTTTATCAGCTACTGCACTATTGACTGAAGAGCAGTCGCAGAGAAAGAAGTCAGTTTGGGCCATAATCCAAATGACAGGTTGTTTTAAGAACATATGTGGACATCCCAGAAGAGGATTCTGCCAAATGAGTTAACAAATCAGCTCTGCTAGATCAGGCCACCAGAAAGATTTTTATACATTTCTGACAATTAAGTCCTTCCCAAAGGACACTCATTTAACATTTTTTTAATATAATGTATATATCTAACCTGTGTTTTGTCCTAACAGGTATGTCATCCCTGCTATATTTTGCTTGCATGTTAGGGATATACAGGAATATAGGGTGTATTGGTGGAATTTTGCTGGATGTGCATGACTGGGAAATTCACAGTAATGGCACAAAGAGTCCCGTTTGGGAGTATATAAAGCATCAGTGTCTGAGATAGACTGTCTTCATTTTTTTATCCTGCAGAGTCTTGAGCGCTCTGTTCTTCACCTAAGAAAAGCACTGAGGTAAATGCTTAGCTTTAAGCACATGAGTAGTCCCATTGGCTTAGATATGGGGCAACCAGATTATACCTTATTAGATTTGTAATATAGACAGGGACTAAAGAAAAACAGCTGTAGAATGTTCCTTCTCCTTTCTCTGTGGTGTTCAGATTCCAAACTGAAGCAGCATCACTGAACATACATCATGATGTTCCCCTGCAATGTATGTTTACAGCAATTACAAAATACGGGTAATTTCAACATCCATTCACAATGGTTAAACTTGAAATATTTTGTTTTGAAGACATAGGGTTGATTTTTCATCCTCAAAAGATGAACTGATTTTACAGTATTTTGTTCAATTAAGATAATTTTATTTTTAATAAAGCAATTTTCAACCTGTGGTCTACGGATCCCTGGGGGTCCGCAGACTATGTCTAAGATTTCCAAAGAGGCCCTCACCTCCATTTGAAATTTTTTAGGAGTCTGCAAATGAAAAAAGGTTAAAAACTACTGAAATAAATCTTTTTAAGATTTCATGCCTGCCTCTACTTCCTCCTCCCCATTGCTCTCACTACTTGTTGTGTTACTAATGCTTATCTTATCCAGTTGTTTCTCAGCTAATTGGGAATCCCAAAATGCTGAATATTTTATTTATAAAGATTACTTTAAACATTCCTGAGATCAGTATTGTGCCATTGATTTCCGTTGCATGAAACACCTGAGGAACTGTCATTAATTCCTTCCTCCTCAACTGCATAGTGCAGTTCAGGTCTAGGAAGAAAAAGGATTTGATCTGCCTTAAAAGCAATCCCTTTCAAACTCTGTGTCCCTTGAGTTCCGCTCCCCGTCTCATATATCTGAGAGTGCTATTAGGGAAGTTTAATTCCTCTCACTCTTACTATTTTGGAATAATCTAATATCCCCTTTAAATGTATACTGCATAGGACTTTGTGTCCTGTTTCAATATTGACGATATGAGGTTTTCCATACAAGTTGTCATGCTCTTCATTTGTATATCACTGACTGACTTACTTTTAATTTGACAACTGGAGATTGCAGCTATATCACTCATTATCTTATGTAACATTTATTTCTGTTTTTATGTGGCCCTCCATATTGTCCATTCTCTTTCCTCACAGCAAGAAGTTAAAAACTCTTTCCTCAAAAGTATCTTGTATTTAACTACATTTTTCAATGATCATCTCAATGTATACCTTTAGTAGAGTTTCTATATGTTGACAAGATCTCCAGACAACCCAACAAACCATAACAACTGAAAAGAGGAACAAAAGTATATAAGATTCACTTTCTGAGTGTAACTTTTGATTTATGTGTTCTCAGTTAGCAATTTAAAAATAAGGGATAAAACCAAACTGAATTCCATAACATTTGAGCCTCCAGAGGTGTTACAGAATTTAATTTAGGAGAAGACTGTGAATGACACAATGAGTGATAAAATTAAAAAAGTTATTTAATGCAAAATAGTTAGTTAAGTAAAGAGGCTTTGCAATATATAATCACACACTGCATTGATACTCCTAATCCAAGATGAATTGATGCATTCAGGCATGATTAGTCCCTAAATGAGGAGAATGGGTATAATCCTTTCTCTAACAGTATGTTGATGGTGGATGGGCACACCTATCTAAAACCTTTTTATAATCAATTATAATAGCCCTCCCTTAATTAATTAGCATTAAATCCATCATAATGGATTTTATCATAATTAAATAAAATTACTAAATTATCATTAAACATCATAATTAGCACCCGTGTAACTATCATACCAATAACTATTAATATAGATGGTGTTTTCCAAAACAATAACATTTTATCTAGAGCACTTATAAAAACCAGTTAGGACCAAAACATATTTACAACATGACCTGAGGTTATGTCCTAACTTATCTCCAACAAGTATCTGAATTTTCTCACTTCACTTTATTCATATTTTACCTTGCCTCACATGACTAGTGTCAAGCCATTTTTTGAAAATAGATTTTTGATCCTTCTTACTTTTCAATACATTTCTATATAAACATAAGCGAGCATCATCTCTATACATAAGCTACATAAGTGAGCTTGTTGCATCTGCTCTATCTAGTTCTATGTAAATGGTTTATATATTACCTTAGATTACCCCCTGATGGATATGGTTTTTAATTCCTCTTGCAGTTTGTCTTAACAATAACCAAAAGAAAAGCAGAAAAAGGCTCAGAAGTTCTCAGACATGAGACAGTCCTGTAGATAAGAGACAGACTTTAGAGATCTGGATTATGTTCCTAACTCCAGCACACATTTACTGTATGACCTTTGGCATGTCACTTAAGGCCTGATCCAAACTCCATTGAAGTTAATGGAAAGACTCCCATTTACTTCAATGGGATTTGAAAGACTCCCATTTACTTCAAAAGCCCTTTGTTCCTCAGACAGGACTCCATCTGTAACATGATGCTAACAATACTTTCCTACCTTAAAGGGGTATGCATTAATTCATGTGGTGGGGGATCAGATTTTATGGTGCAAAGAGCTATAGACAAGCCTATAAATAAAGAAAAGGAGATCCCTACTCCTTCACTGCTACTACAGTCACTCATTCAGAAGTGTATGAAAGACAATATTTGCATGCATATGTTAGTATATGCAATTTTGGTGAGTATTTCTTAAATCCACACAGGTGCTAGCCTTTTACAAGAAGCAAAAAATCTAATTTTACAGTGTATGAAGTGAAGATTATGGTAGGAGATGCTCATATTAACTTGAACCTTTGAGACACAGATTGGAGCATTTGCTTGTATTTTAGCATACACAACAGTCTGGGCTGTTCCAATCCTCTTCCTCAATCTTCTGTTCTTTTTGTTTCTATGGAAATGTAAGGCAATTGGACATGTGTGCAGAAATCTGGTCATTTATGCACAAATTTACGCAATTTATGCACAGACGTTAGAACTCATTTGCATGCATAATTGTATGACTAGCTTATTAGAGCCAGGCACATTATTCCACATTTGTTTAAATTGACTAGAGCTCAGCAGAGGACAGAAATTCTATTTCATGAAGGATTCTGAGATTACAAAATCTTACTTCATTCCAAATAGGAATGAAACCCCAAATTTTGAAATTCTCTGCAAAAGAAAATTAAAAAAAAAAACCATTTGTTTCAATTTGAGTGAAATATTTCATTTCGATTTTAATATAGTTGAAAATAAAAACGTTCAAAATGAAGTCATTTCAAAACAAAAAGTCAAAGCATTTTGTTCTGAAAATGATGACAAAGGACAGAATACGGTTCTGTTGATATTTCTCCAGCCAGCTCTTGTAATAACCAGAATCCACCTAAGGGAGAAGAGTATAAATGTGATAAAGTCACTTGAAAGTTAAGTTATTCAGCATTCACAAATTTGCTTAATTCTGCTCTCACATCCTTTAAAAATAGATGGAATTATACAAACACAGTTGAGAACAAAATGTGTCCCTTATCTGATCTGATATGAGAAAATATCTTTTTCAGATCAGCTTTGACTGATACAGCATGTGTATCATTCTGCTCCCATTTATACTGTGCTAAATTTTGTCCTAGGTCATTGACATTGATGTTGTGACACTCTGTACCTACACCCCCATGTTCATCCGCATAATATGACTGTGTGGTATCCAATGCAAAGTTTGTCATGTCGGGTGTCTTTAGAAGGCTCATGATGCACTGAGTATTGTTGTTATAGTAATGTTATGTTCTAGTAATTGTTGTTACAGTAATGTTATAGGTTGTAATTTCATGTGTATAGTTATGAGGCTGAAAATGTGTCCTCATGGCTTAAAGCAGGCCCAGGTAAAACTCTCCAGGAGCAGAGGGGCAGTTCACACCTTATCAGGGCATGTTTGGGACAAACCCAGCCCAGCCTCATAGGAACAAAGGACACTGGCCTAGGCCGCAACAAAGGATCTGTTGGACTCTTGAGTGAGGCACCCCCATTCCTTTTGTCAGTTTCAGACTACGATGGCTCACCTGACCCTGAAAGGGGGTGGGGGGCAAAGCCAAGAGAGAAGAAAGAACATGACAAAAGGGAGAGACATTTACCATGCTCTCGCTCTCTCTTCCACCCACATCTACAGACACCACACCAAATGACTGAAGCGCTGAAAGGGGAGAGCCTGGCTGAAAAGCAACCAGCCAGCCTGTGGTGAGAAGTTTGTAAGGGCATTGAAAGTGTTAAGATCAGCTTAGAATGTGTTTTGCTTTTATTTCAGTTGACCAAACCTGACTTGTTATGCTTTGACGTTTAATCACTTAAAATATATCTTTATAATTAATAAATTTGTTTGTTTGTTCTACCTGAAGCAGTGTGTTTGGTTGGAAGCATGTCAGGACTCCCCTTGGGATAACAAGCCTGGTGCATATCATTTCTTTGGTAAATTGACAAACTCATAAGCTTGCAGCGTCCAGCGGGCATAACTGGACACTGCAAGATGGAGGTTCCTAGGGTTGTGTCTGGGACCAGAGATATTGGCTAGTGTCATTTGGTTGCACAATCCAAGCAGCGGTAGCTGGGAGCAGCTTACTGGCCAGAGGCTGTGCATGAACATCTCGGGAGTGTGGGTTCTTACAGCAGAGCAGAGTGAGGCTGGCTCCCAGAGTCGAGCATTGGAGTGACCTAGTAGATCACCAGTCCAAATACTGCCAGAGAGGAACATCACAAATGTATATGTAAAAGTGTGCAGCATATTTGACTGAACTGGTTTAGGCAGTGATGGAGAAAATGTGTACTTGTATACAGTTATTTTGTCTCTTAGTAAATAACTTCCAGCAGCTTTCCAAAAGTTGATGTTAAGCATGCTCGTCTTATATTAGCTTTTGATTACTTCAGACCCTAGAGCTGAGAAACACTGTATGCTGACATAAAGACTGCTTTCATTCATGCTCATTTAATAATCTGAGCGGCAGAATTCAAAGTTATGGGGAATCTCATAATCCTTCTATAATAGACATAATTATAAACATGTACTGTACTGTGTTTTAATGTTCAGTGTAAATGTTTTTCCTGTCTCCAATAGGAGGCCTGTGGAAATAGAGGCCTGTGGAAAAGAATTGAATATCGTCCTCTTCTTTATCTGTAGTCCTATGAAACAGATGAGAGTGCTGCATTATGAGTTATTGTGCAGGAAGTTTCTATATACAATGGGAAGAGCTCTGATGACTGGATTATGTTTGAACTAGAAATAGTGGGCTCCCTGTTCCTTTGCCTTGGAATATTGTTGGGAATGGGCTCTTGGAACTGATAGCTTAGACTCTGTTCAATAGAATTATAGGGAGTATTCTGCTTGTGTAGGGTGGCTTTTAAATCTGGGAAATTAGAAAGTGAGACTATAGTTATATCAGCATTTATATTATAATTGAACCAAGTTATTTCCACCTGGTGAAAATGTTCTTTAGGAAAGGCTAGTGCCCTTTATTGCATGTGATGTACAAACATGTTTCTCCAACTTTACCTTTTAAAACACCACAGCTTGCTTCTGCTTTAACTTCAAGCACTAAATTGTTCCTGTAAGGTAAATCTGTTGATATGGGTGGTGTGGCAGCACACAGCCTGTTCCTCAAGGAACTTCGAGGAACAGCAGGTATGTCACAGCCCTTTGACAGGGTGAGGGGACAGCACTGTTGGTATCTGCAGAGGTGGATGGTGACATGACCTCAGACCCACTCCATCCCTTACAGGAAGGTTGGTACTGCTGTTTCTAGCTATCAGCTGATCATGACCTGGGTAATCTATCCTAGTGGTCAGAGCAGGCATCAGGAACCAAGGACTAGAATCAGAGCTGGAGTTGGGAGTCAGAAGGTAGAGCCAAGGATCATGCTGGAGGTCAGGAACTGGAGCTTGCCAGGTAGCAGGCAACGAAGGGTTTGATGCAGGGGAGGACAGAGGCAAGGTTAGGTACAAGACAGGAACAATAGGAACAAGGTAATGCAGGAGCAGACATAGTGGTGGGCATGAGCATCTAGCAGACAGTAAGCTTCTGCTGGTTTAAGAGTTGGCCTGCCAGCCTGTCATAAATATAAAGGGAAGGGTAAACACCTTTAAATCCCTCCTGGCCTGAGGAAAAACCCTTTCACCTGTAAAGGGTTAAGAAGCTAAGACAACCTCACTGGCACCTGACCAAAATGATACTTTCAAAGCTGGAGGGGGGAGAAACAAAGGGTTCCCTCTGTCTGTGTGTTGCTTTTGCCGGGACCAGAGCAGGAATGCAGGTCAGAACTCCTGTAAAGAGTTAATAAGCAATCTAGTTAGATATGCGTTAGATTCTGTTTTGTTTAAATGGCTGGTAAAATAAGTTGTGCTGAATGGAATGTATATTCGTGTTTTTGTGTCTTTTTGTAACTTAAGGTTTTGCCTAGAGGGAGTCTCTATGTTTTGAGTCTGATTACCCTGCAAGGTATTTACCATCCTGATTTTACAGAGTTGATTCTTTTACTTTTTCTTTAATTAAAATTCTTCTTTTAAGAACCTGATTGCTTTTTTATTGTTCTTAAGATCCAAGGGTTTGGGTCTGTGTTCACCTATGCAAACTGGTGAGGATTTTTAGCAAGCCTTCCCCAGGACAGGGAATGTAGGGCTTGTGGGAAAGACGTTTCCAAGTGGGCTCTTTCCCTGTTATTTTTGTTAGACGCTTGGTGGTGGCAGCAATAAGGTCCAGGGACAAAAGGTAAAATAGTTTGTACCTTGGGGAAGTTTTAACCTAAGCTGGTAAAAATAAGCTTAGGGGGGTTTTCATGCAGGTCCCCACATCTGTACCCCAGAGTTCAGAGTGGGGAAGGAACCTTGACACAGCCCATGTAGCCAGTCAGGTGGGGTGTCCAGTCAGGCAGCCTGCTGTAGGCCAGCTACACTAATGAAGCTGTATAGAGTGATTCCCAAACTAGGGTCACCGCTTGTTCAGGGAAATCTGCTGGCAGGCCAGGCCAGTTTGTTTATCAGCCACGTCTGCAGGTTCGGCCAATTGCAGCTCCCAGTGGCCGCAGTTCGCTGTTCTCAGCCAATGGGGGCTGCGGGAAGCGGCACAGGCCAAGGGACGTGCTGGCCGCCCTTCCCGCAGACCCCATTGGCCTGGAGTGGGGGACCGCAGCCGGTGGGAGCTGCGATTGGCTGAACCTGCAGATGCGGCAGGTAAACAAACCAGCCCAGCCCGCCAGGGGCTTTCCCTGAACAAGCAGCCCCCTTGTTTGGGAACCACTGCTGTATAGAGATTAGCTCTGATGCAGGCCCTGATTCCTGGCACAGGCTCACAAAGCCTGTGTACATCTGCATTGCCAGTCCCATCACTATAAGAAGCTGTACTTAGCTTTAGGAGAGGTTAACCAGCCTGAGTTTATGTCCTTACGGTGATGCTGACTATTCACCATGCCTAAACTTCAACCAAAGTGGCAGTCCAGTTCTCTTTATTCTCCTAAGGGAAAGTGCCTTCTGGCTTACTGAAGGTCTGTTCAAGACAAAAATGAGGTTATAGCTTGCTCTAGCCAGTCCCAGAGGAAAGTCTGGGTTTCTGACCAGACAAGCACCTCCTACCCCATGAGAGTATCAACTCCACTAACCCAACCTTTGGCACCTTAAGTTCACAGAGCTCTGCTTTCAGAGATGGCTTTGCTTTCTGAGGCTAGGAGCTTAGTTCTAAGGAGAAGCAAGCTATTTATGGTAGCAGCTGAACTGAACCTAGCCCTCCTGCTTCTTCCTCTCCTTGTGTCACTGTTAACTCCTTCTCTGCCTTAATGGTGCATAAGATAGATATATATACTATCACGTAGCCCATGTGCTCCCTAAATGTAGCCTGTGATTGTGCCTAATTTCTATGCAAGATAGAAGATGAAAGAGAGCCCTGGAGCCCCTCCTCCACCTTGTGAGCCTACTGAAGGCCACCCATTTGACCCCCAAATCTTTTGCCTTGAACAGACCTTCAGCTTCTTAGATTTAAAGTGTTTTTAATACATACGTGACTTAAACTTTCCCTTTATTTTGCTAGTTATGAGCCATCTCCTACCCAAATCATTTGAGCCCCTTCATCCCCCCAGAGTTCCAGGCAGACGGAACTGTCTCCCCACACGGAACAATTTTGAGGATTAAAGCCTTAGTTTTCAACATTTGTATTAAAACTGTCATGCTATGAGTGATGTATGTCCCCTAATTCCACTTTTCATAGGGATATATAGTCATACTGCAAAACTGTTCATTTAGTGGGAATTAATAAGTTGCAAATGACATTAAAGTCACTATGTTGCAGTGGCATTTATGCAAGCGGAATGCAGGAAAATAACTGTACAACAGGCACATCTTGGCAATATGTCAAAAGCCTTAAATATAAACTGTGCTTGGAAGTTATAATTTAAATGTCAAATATAATTAACTTTGTTTTTAAATGTGATACAGCAAACTGCTGTTAAAAGAATTTTCTACGTCTACCAGATGCCATACATCAGATGCTATTTGAGTATCTCATCTCCCTAATCAGTGAGAATGTTGTGTTGAAGCATATATAGCAGACTTCTGCACCTTTTAAACTAAATATCTTCAGCACCAATTTCACTATTGCCATTTGTTCTTCAACAATCTGTTTCTAAGAGAGAAATGAGTGGGTGGATGGGTGGGATGAGGGTTGGTTTCATTATAGTACTTCTTGTTAGAATCTGCTCCACAATTTGCTAAACTTCAAAATTGTCCTTATGTAAGCCAACATCTGGATCACTGGAGTCCATGTTCCTGAGCTTATTGTCATCAAATACAACAATGGAAGTGATTTCATACCTAGTAATAGCAACACAATTCGCATATAGGGAAATCCTTCAGCAAAGGCAAAGACTTGTTCATCCCAAAAGCAAACAGTAGTTGAAACCAGAAATAGTTATAAATAGAAAATAACAGAAATAAGGAAATTTATATCCATAGATTTTAAGGCCATAAGGGACCATTGTGATCATCTAGTCCGGTGGTTCTAAGACTTTTGTACTGGTGACCCCTTTCACATAGCAAGCCTCTGGGTGCGACCCCCCTTATAAATTAAAAACACTTTTATGTATTGAACACCATTATAAATGCTGGAGGCAAAGCAGGGTTTGGGGTGGAAGCTGACAGCTCATGACCACCCATGTAATACCCTCACGACCCACTGAGGAGTCCCGACCTCCAGTTTGAGAACCCCTGATCTAGTCTGACCTCCTGCATAAGCCCAGCCATTAAATTTCATTCAGTAATTCCTGCATGAAGCCCAATGTGTTGTGGTTTAATTAATGCACATCTAGCTCCCTGCCTTCTCCACACCAACATTTTTTTAAATTAATCTCATTGTGCCATCTGAATAATACTTTTCTACCCTTTTTCATTCAGATTCACTTTTGTGGCTGACAAATTGATCTCAGATTGAGGCAGATACATGAAACTGGTCCTGAGGCACCAAACTGACAAAACTTGCTACCTAACCTATGCCAATATAATAGTCCAAGGGTTCTCAAACCTTTGTACTAGTGACCCCTTTCACATAGCAAGGCTCTGAGTGTGACCCTCCCCTTATAAATTAAAAACACTTTTTTATATATTGAACACCATTATAAATGCTGGAGGCAAAGTAGGGTTTGGGGTGGAGGCTGACAGCTTGCGACCCCCCCCCATGTAATAACCTCATGACCCCCTGAGGGGCCCCAACCCCCCTGTCATAAATATAAAGGGAAGGGTAAACCCCTTTGAAATCCCTCCTGGCCAGGGGAAAGCTCCTCTCACCTGTAAAGGGTTAAGAAGCTAAGGGTAACCTCGCTGGCACCTGACCAAAATGACCAATGAGGAGACAAGATACTTTCAAAAGCTGGGAGGAGGGAGACAAACAAAGGGTTTGTGTCTGTCTGTGTGCTGCTCTTGCCAGAGACAGAACAGGAATGGAGTCTTAGAACTTTTAGTAAGTAATCTAGCTAGGTATGTGTTAGATTATGATTTCTTTAAATGGCTGAGAAAAGAATTGTGCTGAATAGAATAACTATTTCTGTCTGTGTATCTTTTTTGTAACTTAAGGTTTTGCCTAGAGGGGTTCTCTATGTTTTTGAATCTAATTACCCTGTAAGATATCTACCATCCTGATTTTACAGGGGGGATTTCTTTATTTCTATTTACTTCTATTTTTTATTAAAAGTCTTCTTGTAAAAACTGAATGCTTTTTCATTGTTCTCAGATCCAAGGGTTTGGGTCTGTGGTCACCTATGCAAATTGGTGAGGCTTTTTATCCAACATTTCCCAGGAAAGGGGGGGTGCAAGTGTTGGGAGGATTGTTCATTGTTCTTAAGATCCAAGGGTCTGGGTCTGTAGTCACCTAGGCAAATTGGTGAGGCTGTTTACCAAACCTTGTCCAGGAAGTGGGGTGCAAGGTTTTGGGAAGTATTTTGGGGGGACAGACGCGTCCAAACAGCTCTTCCCCAGTAACCAGTAATTGTTTGGTGGTGGTAGCGGCCATTCCAAGGATAACGGGTGTAATATTTTGTACCTTGGGGAAGTTTTGACCTAAGCTGGTAAAGATAAGCTTAGGAGGTTTTTCATGCAGGTCCCCACATCTGTACCCTAGAGTTCAGAGTGGGGGAGGAACCTTGACACCCCCAGTTTGAGAATCCCTGTAATAGTCAAAGAAACCAGTTGCACGTACAAAAAATATATATACCTATATGGAAACAGTTAATCCTGCTAAATGGTTAACTGGATATGAAAACATGAATTTAGACACAGGTACCCATTTTCCAAACCCAAATGCCCAGTTGCTAATGTCACATTACCAGGATGTGGGAAGTCATGCCTAATGGTCAGTGCAGGAATCAAGAGCCAAGGGTCAGAGTTGGCATCAGGAGTTGGAGGCCACATACTAGAGATGAGGGTCAGAGTCAAAGGTCAGGACTAAGAGACAAGGGTAAGAACCATGTTACCTGAAGTGAGGCAAGGCAAAGCTGGGTCAAAGACAGGAGCACAACTTGGAAAAGGCATTATCACAGTCATGCGGTACATGCTTTGAGCAGGCACGAAGCAGTTACTGCTGCTGCAGCTGCTAGGCTTAAGAGCTGGTCTGCTAACTCTTCCAACCAAACAGGCAGCAAAGCCAATCAGGCAGCCTACTACAAGCTGGCTGTGCTCATTAGATTGCCTGGAGATTGGCTCCAGTGGTGCTGGAACTAGGGCTGCTGGGGGTGCTGCCATACCCCCTGGCTTGAAGTACTAATAACAAATGCCACATACATGGTTTCCATCAGCAGCACCCCCACTATAAAAATTGTTCCAGCACCCCTGACTGGTTCTGCTGCAGCTCTGAATTCTAACAACATGCACATACAGTTTTTGTGCATTCAGTGGGTGCCCATGAAAATTTTGCTGTCACAACTTGGCTGGTCATGTTTAAAAATTTCTTAAAGGGCTAAATTCAGCCCTGACATCAACAAAGTTAGGCCCATTTACACAAGAGATAAATTTGGTTCATGAGGTCTGTTGCATGAAACTATACTTAACTTCCAATATCTGAACAACAGAACTAGATGAAATTTTCTTAATTTTGCATTTTCAATGAAAATTTTCATCAAAAAATTAATTTTCTGTGGGAAAAACCCAAAATCTTTTAATGAAGATTTTCATAAAAAACTTTTCAAGCAGGCCATAGAGCAAAAATTTTCAGTCACTGAAAAATTGAATTGCGATTTCAAAATGTTAAAACCAATACAAATTTTCAAATAATTCCCACAACAAAATGTACTTGTTTTTCTTTTTTAAACTATTTCTACTAAACAAATATTCCTCAGGAAACCCAACATATAGATATTATTCTTTGTTATAAACTCTTGTGCTGTTCCATTGGCCATGAATACCAGTAGCCATGATCAATTTTGAATATAACTCCACCTGAATATGAGTTATTATGACATTGATTTTTTAGAGAATCTATGTATAGTTTTACCTGTATGGACACTTGACAGTTGTGTGTGCCAGAAATTTAATCAAAAGATTTACTTGATCCCTTTAGAATAGTGGTGGGCAACCGGAGGCTCGCGGGCCGCACGCAGCCTGTCAGGGTAATCCGCTGACGAGCCGCAAGACTATCTGCAGGCATGGCTGCCCGCAGCTCCCAGTGGCTGCGGTTCGCTGTTCCCAGCCACTGGGAGCTGCGGGCAGCCGTGCCTGTGGACGGTCAATGTATACAAACTGTCCCATGGCCTGCCAGTGGATTGCCCACCACAGCTTTAGAAGAACCACGATATTCAAGAGTCATTACAGTTAACAACTACTATTCTATTTTTCCACGAAGATAGGATCTTAAAATTGATATATCATTTTCTTTCATTTTAATAGCTTAACTAAAACTATTTGGTTAACAGCTTCAGATTAAATATTATAAAAAATTGCCACACATTGAAATAATTGAAAGCCAGTCTTTCAAACTAAGAAGAAAATGATCCTTTGTGATTCTAACTACAAGTCTCTATTTACCCCCAGAGATGTGGTGTTAAGTACAATAATATTTTCTTGGGTTTGGGGTTTATTTGTTTCTCTCCTTCCTGCTATAGAAGCACCATGCAAACCTAAATGAAAAGGCCCAGATTTTTAAAGGTTTTTAGGTGTTGCTGCACTCAACATTGCAACACTTAATTACCTTTAAAAACCTCAGCCAAACTGACCAGCTAAGGGCCTCATGCTGCACGGATTTATGCCCAGGCGTAGTACCACTCAAATCAATGGGACTATGCATAGGTCTAATGTAGTGGTTCTCAATCTATTTACCACTGCGGACTGCATCTGATACTACCTGTATGGCCCTGAGGATGTCACATGGGCAGCAGCAGTGTGCTGTTTGGGCTGCAAGTGGCCCACAAGCTGCAAGTTGAGAACCACTAGTCTAATGTCATTCACGAGTGCAAATCTTTATAGGAGCAGCCCACAATTGACTGTACAGGGAAAGTGATTATAGATAAAGTGCTGTCAAATGCAGAAAGTTAAAAAAAATGTTTAGCTGTAATCTCTTACAATTAATGTTTTCAAAGAGAAGTGGATGACAGTGACCCATTCATCATCATTTTTTTCATCTGATGGAACATAATTCATGAATGCAAAAACAGTTTCTTAAAGCTTGGACAGTATGGCTCAAAACAAATAACAAAAATGTGCAAAATGTCCATAAATGGAATATTTCAGTGCAAGTGATCCTATTGTGGTCTCCATATCTGGTGCATCTATTCCACTCTTGCAAGGGATGAGCTTTATGAACAGAGAGGTCTTTCTTATCTCTAAACAGATGTAATGATTCTAGGATGAAGTCTGCCAGCCATACATATCCTAAAACTCCCTAGAATAGAATGAAAAAGAAGGCAAATTAAAGGACTTTGGAATAAGTCTCACTGGGTATTCCTCTAAGGTTTCATCATCCACCACTGAAGTCAATGGGAGTTTTGACGTTGACTTTAATGGAAGCATGAGCAGGTTTGTAATGAGAGAAAAACACTTGTGGTGCACAACGAAAAACAGACCTCTTATGTACCAAAGATCCTTAATCAACCCGTCAGATAGGATCATGAGTAAAAATATGGGTATTTGAACAATTGTGTGAGGATGAAATGAAAGAGCAAATTTTCTTTTTAAAAGTAAATAAATAAATGTTCATAAATGTGGCTTTGTTTTCAGTTTGCTGCTATGACTCTTTCATAAAAGATTTTTCTCTGGGAAAAATACACCATCTGCCTGGTTAGTCTGTTTTCTTGGTATCTTGCCCATTTAAGCCTTTCCAGTTTCTGCTCTGTTTCAAGTAAAACACTCATTAGGGACAGGTTTCAGAGTAGCAGCCGTGTTAGTCTCTATTCGCAAAAGAAAAGGAGTACTTGTGGCACCTTAGAGACTAACAAATTTATTTGAGCATAAGCTTTCATGAGCAACAGCTCACTTCATCGGATGCATTCAGTGGAAAATACAGTGGGGAGATTTATGTGCATAGAGAACATGAAACAATGGGTGTTACCATACACACTGTAAGGAGAGTGATCACTTAAGGTGAGCTATTACCAGCAGGACAGCCGGGAGGGGGGGGGAGACAGGAAACGGGGACCTTTTGTAGTGATAATCAAGGTGGGCCATTTCCAGCAGTTGACTAGAAGGTCTGAGGAATGGTGGGGGGTGGGGAAATAAACAAGGGGAAATAGTTTTACTTTGTGTAATGACCCATCCACTCCCAGTCTCTATTCAAGCCTAATTTAATTGTATCCAGTTTTCAAATTAATTCCAATTCAGCAGTCTCTCGCTGGAGTCTGTTTTTGAAGTTTTTTTGTTGAAGAATTGCAACTGTTCACCTGCACATCTACCAATGTGATATATGCCATCATGTGCCAGCGATGCCCCTCTGCCATGTACATTGGTCAAACTGGACAGTCTCTACATAAAAGAATAAATGGACACAAATCAGACGTCAAGAATTATAACATTCAAAAACCAGTTGGAGAACACTTCAATCTCTTTGGTCACTCGATTACAGACCGAAAAGTTGTAATTCTTCAACAAAAAAACTTCAAAAACAGACTCCAACGAGAGACTGCTGAATTGGAATTAATTTGCAAACTGGATACAATTAACTTAGGTTTGAATAGAGACTGGGAGCGGATGGGTCATTACACAAAGTAAAACTATTACCCCTTGTTTATTCCCATCTCCCCTCCCCCCACCATTCCTCAGACCTTCTTGTCAACTGCTGGAAATGGCCCACCTTGATTATCACTACAAAAGGTCCCCCCACCGCCCCTCCCGCTGTCCTGCTGGTAATAGCTCACCTTAAGTGATCACTCTCCTTACAGTTTGTATGGTAACACCCATTGTTTCATGTTCTCTATGCACATAAATCTCCCCACTGTATTTTCCACTGAATGCATCCGATGAAGTGAGCTGTAGCTCATGAAAGCTTACGCTCAAATAAATTTGTTAGTCTCTAAGGTGCCACAAGTACTCCTTTTCATTAGGGACAGTCACAGCTGCCATGCAGTATTATTTGAAAAGAAGCATTCTCCTGTCACCTCCTGTGCACTGAGATAATAGAATATCACCTTCGTGACTGATAATGAAACTTATCTCTCCTCTGTCGTTTAGCTCCTTTCATCTACATCACACTTAAAATTTACAAAAGGTAGGTGCCTAAACCTACCCTAGAAGCTTTTGCAAACTGCAATCATCTGAAGTGGAAAAAGCTGTATTGTGGTCATTAATTGTTTGTGTGTTTTTGAGTAACATACAGAAGATATGGAGTACTTTTCTACTGGTGGTATTCAAAGCTGTTTAGCTTATTGATGTGGCTACAGTAACTAGAATACACAGAAAGTCACTTATTGCACTTACTTTATTCAGACATTATGGCGTTTTATCACAGTATGGCTATATCTTTTTGCACTCTGTTATGCTGCGTACAGAAGTGGGCTGTAGCCCACGAAAGCTTATGCTCTAATAAATTTGTTAGTCTCTAAGGTGCCACAAGTACTCCTGTTCTATTTTCAACTGTGTAATCCTTTACAGATAAATTGCACTTAGCCTGGGTGTAGTAAGAATTACTGCCTGCTTTGTTGTATTTACATTACAGATTTAAAATCCTTAAAGAACAAAATATTGTAGCTTAAAATAGCTTCCCATGAAGAATTCATTTTCTGATATAGAAGTGAGCTGTAGCCCATGAAAGCTTATGCTCTAATAAATTTGTTAGTCTCTAAGGTGCCACAAGTAATCCTGTTTTTTTTTTGTATTTTTACACTACCTGAGTTGACTATTCAGACATCCTACATTATGCATTGACAGTCATGTGCCAACAATCATTTTGAGTCTCTGGAGGACAGTAAATGGATTAAAAGTAGAACTGTAAAAGAACAAAAAACATCCTACAAATATTCAGTGTTTTAAAAGTTTAATGGTAATGTGGGGAGTGATTAAATGTAATGACATGTACATTATTATAAATATTTTACATTAAAATGAAGAAGATACAAATAAGCTTAGAGGCAAATAATTCCCCTTTCTAAGTCAGGTTTGATTACATTGTTAAGATATGAATATGGTTTAACTGATAAGTCACAGGAATTCTACACCTAGCAAAGACAGTTCTCAAGGAAGCTTTAGCCAAGTAAGCTTTGAACAAAAATCTGTGAAGATGACCAAATAGTGGGTATAGAAGGAGGAATGTCAACCAAAGTCAAGAATGGGATGTTTCAGAAAAGTCACACATGATAGTTCCATGTAAGTGGAAAAAATAGATACATTGGGTTAAATCCTAACTCCTGTGAAGTCAAATAAGGAAGGTTTGTAAGAAGGGGAGAGTTTTGAGCCCTCCATCTTGAATAACTAGCCTAGAGATTTCAGACTCAGAGAATTGTCAAGCCAAAATGGTGTGTCAAAATGTGATTTCAATATATCCTTGGGGTAGAAGGATTTGCTATGTACAATGCAGGTCCATAAAAAAGAGGTTTAGAGTCCTTGTTTAGACTAGCAAAATTGTGAAGTCCATGCATTAGGAAAGTGGTTTTCTCTTTCCTCACTTGGCTAAGTCTGAATACCAAAGGCATACTCACTGAAAACTCTCTTGTTGCTGCTCTTTCTGGGTGTTGAAACTCCAGGGTCTGAGAGAAGCCTGAGAGTGAACAATACCATTGGGAATGTAGGGATATTCTAGGCTCTTCTACAGGACAGGAGTTCTGAGTCTGTGAAAGGGAGTAGAACTGCCAGTTACCAAATGGGAATGTTTACTTTTTAATCATGTTTACATGATTAAAAAAGATTCATAATGGAGGCCAGTAATGGGAACATTAATAAATGTGCCAAATATATTTTATATGGGATACACATTCATGTTCAATATAAAAAATGTCTTGCTCCTCCCCACAGATTGACCAAATACAACTAAAACATGTCAGAAATGACTAGATATAGTTAAAATATATTGAAACTGGAATAATAGAAAGTTTCCACTTTATTCGTGATGTGAAATTTCAGTGTGACCAAGTTTAGAGTACATTGGACCCACTAGCCATTACTGGAAAAACTCCTATATGTATCATTTCACAGGTTCCCCTCCCTTAAAAATAGTACGCACAAGCTACAGGAAACTAACCGCAGGGCAGGTCTAACTTACTCATCAACTAAGCTAATTTTCACCATCCATGACACCACTAGGAGTGGTGCTGAATGGTCCTAACATAATTTTGTCCAGGGTATTGAGTAAAAAAGCATTTTTTGTAAACATCAGGCAGGCATCAAGCATATATGGTTCTACCTCTTTTTTGGTCCAAATACATTAATACAAATAGTACCTCTGTCTGTTCCTGTGAAAGTCTGTATAATGGAACCAAAGATACAATCGGTGGAAAGTCCACCTGGAACAGCAGCACAGTGATGCAAGCCAACTTCAATCCTTGCTTTGCCAAAGGAGCTGGGATAGTTAACACAACCTATCAGACATATAGGTCTGGCCTGGAGAGGGCAGAATTGGCAGTTTTGAGACAAACTTATTTAACAAATCTCATAGACAGCGTCTCATCTCTTGTGGAGCCGTGACCAGAATACATAAGTGCCTTCCCCTCACAAAACCCATGAAGGAGGGCTGCCCTCTGTTCTCCACTGGGGTGAATCCTCAGATCAGCTGCCATTGCAGACCCTGTACACCAGTAGGTGCAACTGTGGCCTTACATAGTATTAGAAACCAGTGTCTCAAAGAAAGGAATCCTGTAAATATTTACGTTGCATGAATGTGTTTATCACTCCTACAAAGGCAACAACAGTGTGTTAAAATCACTTTATTTGAAAATCTGTGAGGAAAAATAAACAATAGTAAACAGAAGCTCACAGAGACAGTATCTGAGTATTTGAAATATTCAAGAGTATTTGAAATACATGTTTATTAATGAAACATGTGTCTGTGGAAATCAGATGTGTAAAATATTGCCACCGAGGCTTCAATTTTTGAAACAGAACAGCAGCAGTGTATACATGTGTTAAACTCAGGACAAATTCTGTTTTCACTGATGCTGGCACAAATCCAGAGTAACTCCATTGATTTTAGTAGTATAACTATGAGCGGAATTTTGCATATAGAAGGCAAGGTATGAAACTTAAGTTCAGCAGCTAAAAAGATGTGGGCTGGAAAACTGTGGAAATAGGAGTATGAACAGATATTTGTTTTGCTGGCCTCAGGAAAAATTCACTTAGTACTTCTGGGGAGGGCAAAGCTCTGAAAACTTGAACATTTAAATACCTTATGAGAACATTTGAGACATACAAGTATAAACAAATAAGAGAATGTACAAAGTCATAACAGCCTAGAGAAAAAGTAGAGACAAAGAGACAAAAGTGTTATTATTTGTCAGCTATTTTAATTTTGCAAGTCAAAAGGTAATTTTGTCTGGCAATATTAGCTACACAGGTCCTGTTCATGCAAATACTTACATATATGTTTAACTTAATGCATATGACTAGTTCCATTGAAGTCAGTGGAACAACTAATAGGCATGATGTTAAGAATAGGTATAAATGCTTGAGGATCAGGCCCATAATAATAGAAAAGGATACATTTTCATAAAGGCTGTGATACAGGAGGGGCAGGGAGCAGTGGGAGAGGGGAAATATATAAGACCTAGGCTAATTAAGGCGTAGTTCCCTGTAGACTAGGGAGGGTGGTGACAGGTTAATTGGAGCGCCTGTAGTCGATTTAGGCCCCATTAGGAACCTAATTTAACACCCCCTCACCCACCCACTTTACACAGTCAGAGAGGAGGAGGAAGGAGAGGGGACTAGAGTGTAGAGGTGTGTTTTGAAAAACCAGGGAGACCCTTCCCCACCGTCTAAGGACTGAAGGTACCCACCCAAGGGGGAAGAGGGGCTGGGGCTCAGAGTGAGGAGCAAACCTAGCCTGCTTCCCTTCTCTACCACCTTCCTGGGCCACTAGTGGGGCCCTTGGTGCCCCAAGAACATAGGCAAGGGGTAGTATCTTAGTACCCTGGCAAGAAAAGTGCAGGACCCACCATACTAACATTGGCTATCCTGTCACAAGGTATACAGGAATACATTGTTAATAATAAAATGAATTGTTCATGCAACTCTTAAAACATGCACTATTTATGTCATAATAGCCAAACAAATATACAGTATGTTTTATTGTTACTGTGGCAATATCATCTGCATACTTTTGACATTTTGAAGAAAAAAATAGGTGAATTAACCAGTGTAGATTTCTCAATGGAACATGCAGACTGTTATTGTTATGTAGGCCTGCAATTCCAACAGCACATTTCTTCAGTGTGGGTAAATGATTCTGAATCGCCATCCTACATAAGCAACAGTTTTTTATAGTAGGTTCTATTCCACCAGGCTGGTTCTTTAGTCTTTAAGTACTTCTGCTCAGTACTCCAAGCCCTGCTTTGCTGAACATGGTTCAGAGGCACAGGAATGGACATGACAACATAGAAAGGGAAAGTGCAGTGTTCCTCCCTCTCTTAAGAGGTATTAGAAAAAAGTGGAAGAAGGAGTCGTGCCCAGCAGGTTCTAGTGCACAAAAAAAGCTGGATCCTAAAGTAACACCACTGCAAGAACCTGGATCTGATTCCTGTCAATCCAGCCCAATTTAGGCCACAAACTCAGAAATGGTACCATCAAAATAGAAAACAAGTGGGCTGTTTTTACTATTCCACAAAAAACAAACCAAAACCAAACACAATCTGTACTCAAACACATCCTAATACAAGAAAGCTGCAGGATAAAACTCTGTCTGGATTCCAGGATCCTGTTATATCTGGTTAAGGTTCGGCTGCCCAGTTTTACAGGGTGCATTTGCAGCTTTTCTTAGTTCACTAGACTAATCCAGATCCCAGTGTATGCTGGTGCAACAGTGGTGCAAAAGCACACATCTGGCAAGTTAATCCAAGAGGACCCAAGCCCTAGAACGTTTTTTTAGAGGTGCTGTTGTTGCACCGGTGTGAATCAGAGCTGCACTGGTGAGATTCAAAAGGTCTGGCTCCCTATGTTCTTTATTTAGGCAGTAAAACTTGGGGAGTTGGAAGCAAAATGGTCAGGATATGCCAGAGGCAGAATTTGGGGTGCAGTAGACTCATAGAATATTAGGGTTGGAAGGGACCTCAGGCGGTCCTGAGCAGGACCAATCCCCAATTTTTGCCCCAGAGCCCTAAATGACCCCCTCAAGGATTGAACTTGCAACCCTGGGTTTAGCAGGCCAATACTCAAACCACTGAGCTGTCCGTCTCCCTTAAGGGCTAGGTGTGTCCTCTACTTTGACGTTGCAGCCCAAGGGCCAAAAATCATTATGCTTCAGGTAGCTCCAGCTCTTGGTTTCCCCCCACGCGCGGTCCCTGCAAGGCTCCAGGTGAATCTAGCTTTTACCTTGCTCCCTGACTCAGAGCCGGCAGGAGCCACAGGGGCGCGCCCCCGTGCGCGCGCTCAGCCTGCCCCCTACCCCCGCGGACGGTCCTGGCGCGCATGCGCACTGCGAAGAGAGCCGCTCGCCTGTCTCCCTGCCTTCCCCGCCCAGGCTGGCCCGTGCCCGTTCCGAAGCTGCGCTCGGGCGGGCGGGGTGAGTCTCCGCGGGAGCCGCTCCCCTCCCGGGCGCAAGGGGATGAGGTAGCCGCGCCGTGGCTCTGCCGCGCTGCCCTGAATCCAGCCCCCGCCCAGCCGGGTATTGTTCGCAGCAGCCGCCGCCGGGGAAGTTCGCTCGTCCCAGTCCCGGCTCCGCTCCCCGTTCCGGGGGGGGGCGGGGGGTCTCTGCCCCTCGCTCGCCTCCTGCCCGGCGTGCGGAGGGGGCGAGGCTCACCATGATGGCGGCCGAGGCTGGAGGCGAGGAGGGCGGCTCGGCGAGCGCCGCTGGGGAGCCGGGGCACTGCCCTACCCTGTGCCGGGCCAAGGGGCCGCAGGGCTCCGGCGCGGGTAGCCTGGGCGCCGGTCCCCCTTTGTGCCCGGCGCTGGGACTCCTGGCCCTGGGCTCGGGGCCTGCTCCTCCGGCGGCGGGAGGCGGCGCGGTGGCCGCCGGGCTGGAGCAGGAGGTGCCCAGGGGGGCGCTTGCCCCGCAGGAACCCGGCCCCGCAGGAGGGCCGGCCGCTGAGGGCTTCCCGCCGCTGCCGCCCCCGCCCCTGCCGCTGGTAGGGGGGCTGGGCACCGTGGATGAAGGAGACTCGCTGGACGGGCCGGAGTACGAAGAGGAGGAGGTGGCCATCCCGCTCACCGCGCCCCCGACTAACCAGTGAGTAACTGCCCCCTCCGCTCCTGGCCGCCCCGCTTGCTGCCCCTCCGAGGGGGACAGGAGCCGGCTCTGCGGCGACTCAACCCCCCCCTCCCCCCTTCCCAGTGGAAAGTGTGTGTCAAACTCCGGCCAGGCCCTGAAAGTTTTGCACCCGCCCCCGGGATCCTGTTTAAATAGGCTCAGTCAGTTGCTCGCATGGAAAGGGCTGAAGTATTGGCACTGAGGCTGCTGGAATCGGTGTTTCCAGATGGAGTGGATCCTCAGCCTGGACAGCGGCTCACTTGTATGGACGCACATAAGAATGGCCATACTGGGTCAGACTAATGGTCTATCTAGCCCAGTGTCCTGTCTTCTGACAACAGCCAATGCCAGGTGGTTCAGAGGGAGTGAACGGAACAGGTCACTTGTGGTGATCCATCCCCTGTCGTCCAGTCCTAGCATCTGACAGTCTAAGGTTTAGAGACACCCAGAGCATTGGAAAGTCTGAAACGCTCCTGTGCTCCCCAAGTAGAGTTGGATGCCAGCCTGTGTCTTGTCTGTCACCCCCCTGCTAAGTTACATATTACTGCTCATACTGTGTTTATGTATACGTTTTGAGGGTAAGTTGTGTGCCTTGCTGTTTCCATTTTGTTCAAGTAGCCTAGAACTATACGGGTATGAAATCTGTGGGTTTTAGAGTCTCATGTTTAAAATGATCAAAGAAATCCTCCAGGAGGCTAGAAAAAACAGTATGGCAAACACTCAACTAGATATTTGATTTAGTCTTCTGGGTTTTCAGTACTAATTGCAGTACTGTGAATCTTCACAAATGGTAAATAGTGCCACAAAAGGAATGGAATGCTCAGATCATTATTAAGCTAGCCCTTAAGAAGCTCTGTCAATTTTTGGGAGCACGTTATCCATTTTCAGACTCTTTCAAAATGTAGTAGTAAGTAGTCATTGTGAGAATATAGATATATACAGTGTAACCATTTTATGATTTTTTGGTAGGAAAATTAAGCAGTCCTTAGTCTTTCTGAAATATAAGAAAACCTTTCATATGCATGCTGCGTGGAACTACACACAAAAATTTATAGATTGTACCTTTTTAAAGTTGATATAATGTCTTAGCATTTTAAAGTATTGGTATTTATTTTTCATAAACAATAAATTTAATAGCATGACTTTCAGCTGACTTTAAAGGCTTTTGTGTTTAATTGGATTGTTTGAAAAGTAATGGGAATTGAGTAACAGCAATAGTCGGTGTTTACAGTAAGATTTCACTGTGCTTTTCTTTCCATTAGCTCAAAAAGGATTCCTGTAGTGTTGATAGTATTAAGGGAAATCTTACACCTGTTATCCAGGAAAATTGTTGTTTTATATGTATTATGTTATCTGATTCTTGAATGCATATCATTAGTGAGCAGCATTTGTGTGTACAATTAGTGATGACTCTAAATGCAAGAAATCGGGAGGTACTAATAGCCCACTTATAAGGTGTCTAAATGTTTACATAAAGCAATTTCAAGGTTTATATTGGGACAGACAATTACACTGAAGTGTGTCTATTGTCCCAGAAACAAAATTGTTTGACATGTTTTAGGTTGGTATTTAGGAATCAAGCATTAACTAAGTTAAGGTGAATTTTTATATTTTGGATAAATTAGAGCTAAAGGTGTAAAAGTAGTAATCAATTTACAATGAAAAATATTCAGATTATTGCTGATAATGTTTATCCAAGAGTGTGCTAATGTAGTCTTGACAGTTTGTCAGATGAAAGTGTTGTGTTCATTTGCACTTTCTACAACATTTATCATTCTTGAGTTTAACTTAAAATTCTTCTTGCCTTCTTCTGTGCATGTGAATTTAGGGCTTTCAGAAGCTTCCTCTATTTCCTACTTCCCCACAGTCATTTACCCATTTCACTGCTGAAAAGATGCAAAAGCTGCCTCTTGTTTTGTGTGTATAAAGATAAAATGAAATTTGCATAGCTATAAAATATACCTTATTCTAGCTTTCTGTACTTCTGGCTGACACTAAATGAGTTTTTAAATAAAGTAAATAAAATAGACTCTCATATACTTCTGTGAAGGTTCTTGTTTAGTATCAGTACAGGAGAAAAAAATCTTTTGCATTCTGTAATGTCTCAGATATCAGAGACCGTTAAAGATCCCCATGAATTCTAGTTTCTTTTTCCAGGGTTCAGGACGATAATGGCATAAGGCGTAGCCATTGTACAAGAATGAGGGTATAGAGTTTAATATAAAACATGTTTTTTAACCTTATCAGTCTTTCCAATGATTTATTTATTGATTGATTGTAACAGTTCCTGAAGATCAGGGCCTCATTATTCTAAGAATTGTAAAAACACATAGTAAGAGACAGTCCTGGCCACAAAGAGATTTTTAAAAAATCTGAATTGAACAGACAAAGGGTGAGAAGGGAAATGAAGGCACAGAGAGGTGAAATGACTTGTCCAATCAGGGTCACACAGTAAGTTACTGGTAGATGGAGAACCCAGACTTCTGACTCCCAGTTCATTGCCCTGTCTGCTGGACAATACTGCCTCTCTTCGGCTGTAAACATATTTCTCAAATGGCAGTATAGGCAGATATCTTGAAAGTGCCTATTGTTTTTGGAATGATTGTGTTAGGGGATTGGGTGGCTATTTAGAGCTATGAATAATCACTAATCTAAAATAAATTTCATTGTGACTGCCAACACTTTATTAAATGTAACCAATTTCTACAATTCTGTCGCAGCACATGATAAATTTGCCGGCATGACAGCAATTACTAATTCTAACATGCTCTCTAGTCTACAGCAAAGCAGTAACTTTATAGATGTATCCTTTTCAAAGACTAAGAAGGCTCCAATCTTGCAAACACTTATGTATGTACTGAACTTTACTTGCATTAGTAAGTGGGACTACTCACATGATTAAAGTTAAGCATATGCATAAGACTGTGCTGGATCATGGCTCAATTGTATAGGTGGGTGTTTTCCTTTTAATGTCTAGAAATTCTTTAATGTACTCTTCAAATATTGTAAAATCTCATTTTTATATTCCTTATAAGCATGAAATTAGACCACCAATTGGAAATTTAGTTAATTTCAGAAGTTGTTTCAGGGAACTAACTACACCTGCCTCTGTCTACTTGTTTGGTTTTATTTTTACTTTAGAATTCCTTTTCTGTATTTTAATTTTTTTTCTCCTCTTGATGTGAAAGACCCAAACAAATGGGAAATTATGTGATTGTACAGGAAAAAACAGTGACACCGAATTTACACAAAGTAAACAGACTGAGGAAAACTTACCCATTTCCAATCTTTGTTATAGTAATTTTAGGTGTGGAAGTTGACAGTACTTTGTATCCTTTTAGTTTTATCCCCTTCCCAGCACCATCACCACCCATTTTTATAGAGTGCAAACAAAAGTGCCTTTGTATTGCTGATAACAATCAATAAATTATATGACTTGACCACTTATGAGGCTAGGATTTAATATGTGCTCCTAAGGGCTGTTTCTTCTTTAGCAGTATATTGTAAGACTCTGAGTAAATAATGTCTTCAATATTAATTGATCTCTCAAAGTGTAACTTATAAGAAACAAAATAAGGATTAATATTCTATATCAGTTTGAAACAATAAAGCAGGTCTAATAAGAGGTCTAAATTACAGGTTTAATTACTGTTCCTTTAGACCTAAGTTAAACGTTAACCGCTTAAAACATGATCACAATTTAAATTTTAAAAACAAAGTTATTCTAATATTCCACTAGTTTAAAGACACTGCAAACTCCACCCTTTCCCACTTTCCACTAGTTAATTCATCCATTTTATAGGGGGAGCATGTTGTGGTTTGTTCATGTTCAGTAAATGTAACCTTTTCATTCTTTTAATAATAAAATATTTTACATATGTATCAAAGGTCGGGGGTGTTTCTTGTTACTACTAGTGATGGTCTTGGTGATGGTTACTCTTGGGTCTGGAGTAGGAGGCAGTATATTTTATGTAACAATAGCCACTAGTAGTGGCTTCTGCACTTCTACAAGCATCCTGGTTGAGAGCTGAATTAAATGGGTGGAGTTAGCAACGTGGTATCCAAGCATTAATGGAAAAGATGCGACAGACCTTGTTTGGGGAACTGCTGATATACAACCTTCTTTGCTAGCCTTGAAGGTTATTGAACCTTACAGCGATTCTACTTTGAATAATATCTTTCTATGCAACCATTGTTTGGCTTCATATATTTATAATTTCCATATAACTTTTTCTCATGTTACCAGTATAAAGATACATCTTCCAACTCCTAGTCGGGAAAACTAAAGCTGGAATCTAAAAGTCAGTTCTATTCTTCCTCGTTTGTATATTGTCACCAGTAATAAAGCTGCTGCACTAAAAATTGCATTGTGGACATTGCAGCTCTGGTGGAGACTCAGGCTCTCCACCCAAGCTCAGTCCAAGGGCGTCAGGTGGGCTTGAAATCCTGAGCTGCCATCCCAGCTGCAACATCCACATTGCTATTTGTAGTGTGCTAGCTTGAGCCCAGTTAGCACAAGTCTGTCCATCTGTGCTCAGAAGCTCGCTTCCAGCAGCAGTGTAGACATACAGGTCTTTATAAGTGTACTAGTCACGTGGAAACTAATGCAAAGGAAGATAGGGGTAAGGCAGTGAAGCATGGAAAAGCTCTGGACTTCTTACTAGGATGCCTTAAATGTACTCTTCTGAGAGAAGGTGTGTTGCTCTTGGTTAGCTAGCACCTAATAAAGTTGGAGCTTCCTCTACCCAGTACCAGCTGTTGGGGAAAAAGGGGGAATGTTTCTCTTTCTTACCTCTACTTTTCTGGACATTGGGAAAAGAGGGAGGGGAAGAGAAGGATTTTCTATTTTATTTTTACCCCCAAATTCTCTTCCTCCAAAAAGCTGAGACCTTGTCTCTGCTACAGGTTACTTTGATATAACTTACATTGCTCGGGGTGTGAGTAATCCACAGCCCTGAGCGACATAAATTATTCCATCCTAAGCGCCAGTGTAAACAGTACTGTGTCAGGGAAGCTTCTTCCGCCAACAAGCTACTGCCTCTCATGCATCTCCACCACAAGTGCTAAAGTGGCTCAGCGAAATTGGTGCTGCTGTAAGTGCTGTAGTGTAGATGTAGCCTAGATGTAGCCTGAGTGAAATTCCTAAGAAATTGGGTCAATTTCATGTCTTCATAAACTCTTTGAACAGCAAGTATGAAACTGACCTGAGTGTTGTATCTTTCGCTGTTCTGCTGCAGAACTGGCAATAGCAAATACATACTCTGTTTTTTACTGCTGGGTAATGGGGATGAGATGTGTGAAAAAAGGAGTGCTTTCCTCACTTCCCTGGCCCTGTTGAAGCTGCTTCTAGAGTTGCTGCCTCCACCTCCTCCCGTCCTCCATCTCCCTTGAAAAGAAGCATTTCTAAAAGTTTTGAAGGAATGCTGTCTAGTCTGTTGCTTTCTGTAGCAGTTCTATTTAATTTACAAGAATTTGGTCAGTTTTACACTGGTATAGCAGTCATTCTTCTAAGTTTTACAGTGTTGATTTGGTGGCAGTAGCAGAAGTTGCAGTATTTCCCAAAGAAATTTTCACTTTTATATGGTACATTTTTTGAATAGCGATTATCAGAAGATGCTTGTGTTGAATTTGAAGAGAGAGCCAGCAGCTTCATAGAGTAAAGTTGCTTGTCATAAAATCGTGTTCAAAACATATCCCAAGCTGATATATCTTTACTGATATTTTTTGTTACCTGTTGAGACGAAAAATTAAATAATAAAAGATGGTGAAGAAAACAGCTAAAACATGAGACTGTAGTGTGTGGGAGAATATTAAACAAAAAAAAGTGTAAGTGGAAGAGAAACATTATTATATCTGATGTTAGTGTGAAGTGTAGGTTTTATCAAATGAGTGTAATAAGTAACATCTACAAAATTCTATAGAACCTCCGTCTGTTTCAGCAGCAAGGGTGAGAAAAAAATACTGCACCGGAGAGAGAATGTGTGTGCAGTTCTACAGTAGAAGAATTGCTAGCGTCCATACATTTAAAAATTCTAGGACATAAAATCACCTTCTTGGTAGTTAAATTTATGTATGCCGGAGAATTCAATGCAAGTCCCAGGAAATAGTCTTAATGTCATACATTGTTTTTTCTGTATAGCAATAGAAATAAAAAGAAACAATAAATGATATAATTTGTCTCTTTTTAGTGTGTGAAGTTTCTTTTTCCTCTCTTTAGGAAATTAATGTGGTAGACAGATAATACCTACAAATAAAGTTCTTCTTAGGTAGTGTATTTTGTCTTATCAAAACCTGATCCTGCAGTATAATGGAAAGAGAAGAAAACTTATTTGTAAAATTGTACATCTGTGTGCTCAAGATTTTTAAGATTACATGTGAGTGAAGAACATGCTTTTGTATAGTAATTTAGTTATTCATAATTTTCTAAAATTGTCAATCTGGGTAGTTTTTTGGCCAGATTAACTGGGGCAGCATGAATACGGCCAGGTTTAATGATTTATAAATAATTACAAAGTAGAATGTTTGTGAAGATATTCTTTAAAATCATAGAAGATTAGGGTTGGAAGAGAGAGACCGCAGGAGGTCTTAGAATCCAACCCCCAGCTCAAAGTAGGACCAACACCAACTAATTCATCCCAGCCAGGGCTTTGTCAAGTCGGGCCTTAAAAACCTCTAAGGATGAAGATTCCACCACCTCCCTAGGTAACTCATTCCAGTGCTTCACCACGCTCCTAGTGAAATAGCATTTCCTAATATCCAACCTAGACCTCCCCCACTGCAACTTGGGACCATTGCACCTTGTTCTGTCATCTGCCACCACTGAGAACAGCCGAACTCCATCCTCTTTGGAACCCCCCTTCAGGTAGTTGAAGGCTGCTATCAAATCCCCCCCTCCCCCCCAAACTCTTCTGCAGACTAAACAAGCCCAGTTCCTTCAGCCTCTCCTTGTAAGTCATATGCCCAGCTCCCTGATCGTTTTCATTGCCCTCCACTGGTCTCTCTCCAATTTGTTCACATCCTTTCTTTAGTGAGGGGCCCAAAACTGGACACAATACTCCAGATGTGGCATCACCAGTGCTGAATAGAGGGGAATAATCACTTCCCTTGATCTGCTGGCAGTGCTCCTACTAATGCAGCCCAATATGCCATTAGCCTTCTTGGCAACAAGGGCACACTGTTGACTCATATCCAGCTTCTCATCCACTGTAATCCCCAGGTCCTTTTCTGCAAAGCTGCTGCTTAGCCAGTCGGTCCCCAGCCTGTAGCGGTGCCTGGGATTCTTCCGTCCTAAGTGCAGGGCTCTGCACTTGTCCTTGTTGAACCTCATCAGATTTCTTTTGGCCCAATCTTCTAATTTGTCTAGGTCACTCTGGACCCTATCCCTATCCTCCAGCATATCTACCTCTCCCTCCAGCTTAGTGTCATCTGCGAACTTGCTGAGGGTGCAATCCATCCCATCATCCAGATCATTAATAAAGATGTTCAACATAATCGGCCCCAAGACTGACCCCTGGGGTACTGCGCTTGATATCAGCTGCCAACTAGATATCAGGCTGTTGATCACTACCCACCCCTTGACGCTGACAATCTAGCCAGTTTTCTATCCATCTTATAGACCATTCATCCAATCCAAACTTTAACTTGCTGGCAAGAATACTGTGGGACACCGCATCAAAAGCTTTGCTAAAGTCAAGATATATCATGTCCACTGCTTTCCACAGAGCCATTTAGCCCTCATTTTCTTTACTACAACAGAAATGTGGTCTTAATATATTCTTCATGTTCAAGACTATCTTGTCCAGCTGTTTTAAAAAAAAAAAGTGAAAGAAAGATAGGAAGTTAAATAATATGTAAAACTACAATTTTTTTTAAAGGATGAGGTACAAAATGTAAAAATGGAAGCTTCAAATCTAAAAACAAAAATAGAGCAGCATTTGAGGATGGGAAAAGTTCAAAGAACAATGTGCAGGTTTTTGGTTAAGGAACAAACATTTATTTAACACCAGAAGAGTGTCACTTGATCTAAACAGTAAATAGAGAATTTAATTATGTGCTCTGTAGTTCTTTTTAAATACATATTTGTGAAGATCATTCATATATAACGCATAAGTCACAGCTGAATAAATTTGCCAGAGAATGGAATCTGTTGGTTATAGGTGAGAAGTCCAATGTATCATGCCTTTTCTCTTTACCTCGCTTCCTCCCAGCGAAAAAAGGACACATTTTTCCACCAGGTACTCTTTTTTGGACCGATTAGTTAGTAATTGGCTTTATGCTCCAAAGCATGAGCATTTGTCTCAATTTTTATACAATCTCATGTGTTCTATATACATTTTTAATCCCTTCCATTGTAGGATATTTAGAAAAACAACTCTACAGAAAGGTACATTTCCTAAAGGATAACTTCAATTGCTGCTTCAAATTTGGGAAGTTTCTTAGGGCTTGTCTACACTTGCAAGTTTTATCACCAGAAACTGGCTTTTGGCGACAAAACAGCGATAGTGTACACACTACAAGGTCACTTTTTTGGAAAAAAACCCCCTAGTTTTGGCAACAAAAAACATACACCCCTGCAAGAGACTTGTCTTTTCCCCTCCCTTTATTGTTGACAAACAGCCAGTGTAGACATCACAGCTTTTAAAAAAAATTTTATTGGCCTCCAGAAAGTATCCCACAATTCCCCTGCTGCCACTCTGGTCCCCTGCAGCCCACCCGACCCTCCCCTTTGCAAGCCCTGGGACTTCTAAATCTCATTTCCTGTTTACTGGCTTCTCAGAGGAGCTTCCCACGTGAGATGGCTGGCTATTCCCCAAACATGCTCTCGCTTGGACCACCTCTGAGTTGTTGGATCTGATCAGTATATGGGGAAAGGAGTCATAGAATCATAGAATCTCAGGGTTGGAAGGGACCCCTGAAGGTCATCTAGTCCAACCCCCTGCTCGAAGCAGGACCAATTCCCAGTTAAATCATCCCAGCCAGGGCTTTGTCAAGCCTGACCTTAAAAACCTCTAAGGAAGGAGATTCTACCACCTCCCGAGGTAACGCATTCCAGTGTTTCACCACCCTCTTAGTGAAAAAGTTTTTCCTAATATCCAATCTAAACCTCCCCCACTGCAACTTGAGACCATTACTCCTCGTTCTGTCATCTGCAACCATTGAGAACAGTCTAGAGCCATCCTCTTTGGAACCCCCTTTCAGGTAGTTGAAAGCAGCTATCAAATCCCCCCTCATTCTTCTCTTCTGCAGGCTTAACAATCCCAGCTCCCTCAGCCTCTCCTCATAAGTCATGTGTTCTAGACCCCTAATCATTTTTGTTGCCCTTCGCTGGACTCTCTCCAATTTATCCACATCCTTCTTGTAGTGTGGGGCCCAAAACTGGACACAGTACTCCAGATGAGGCCTCACCAATGTCGAATAGAGGGGAACGATCACGTCCCTCGATCTGCTGGCTATGCCCCTACTTATACATCCCAAAATGCCATTGGCCTTCTTGGCAACAAGGGCACACTGCTGACTCATATCCAGCTTCTCGTCCACTGTCACCCCTAGGTCCTTTTCCGCAGAACTGCTGCCGAGCCATTCGGTCCCTAGTCTGTAGCGGTGCATTGGATTCTTCCATCCTAAGTGCAGGACCCTGCACTTATCCTTATTGAACCTCATCAGATTTCTTTTGGCCCAATCCTCCAATTTGTCTAGGTCCTTGTGTATCCGATCCCTGCCCTCCAGCGTTTCTACCACTCCTCCCAGTTTAGTGTCATCTGCAAATTTGCTGAGAGTGCAATCCACACCATCCTCCAGATCATTTATGAAGATATTGAACAAAACCGGCCCCAGGACCAACCCTTGGGGCACTCCACTTGATACCGGCTGCCAACTAGACATGGAGCCATTGATCACTACCCTTTGAGCCCGACAATCTAGCCAGCTTTCTACCCACCTTATAGTGCATTCATCCAGCCCATACTTCCTTAACTTGCTGACAAGAATACTGTGGGAGACCGTGTCAAAAGCTTTGCTAAAGTCAAGAAACAATACATCCACTGCTTTCCCTTCATCCACAGAACCAGTAATCTCATCATAAAAGGCGATTAGATTAGTCAGGCATGACCTTCCCTTGGTGAATCCATGCTGGCTGTTCCTGATCACTTTCCTCTCATGCAAGTGCATCAGGATTGATTCTTTGAGGACCTGCTCCATGATTTTTCCAGGGACTGAGGTGAGGCTGACTGGCCTGTAGTTCCCAGGATCCTCCTCCTTCCCTTTTTTAAAGATTGGCACTACATTAGCCTTTTTCCAGTCATCCGGGACTTCCCCGGTTCGCCACGAGTTTTCAAAGATAATGGCCAATGGCTCTGCAATCACAGCCGCCAATTCCTTCAGCACTCTCGGATGCAACTCGTCCGGCCCCATGGACTTGTGCACGTCCAGCTTTTCTAAATGTCCCTAACCACCTCTATCTCCACAGAGGGCTGGCCATCTCTTCCCCATTTTGTGATGCCCAGCGCAGCAGTCTGGGAGCTGACCTTGTTAGTGAAGACAGAGGCAAAAAAAGCATTGAGTACATTAGCTTTTTCCACATCCTCTGTCACTAGGTTGCCTCCCTCATTCAGTAAGGGGCCCACACTTTCCTTGGCTTTCTTCTTGTTGCCAACATACCTGAAGAACCCCTTCTTGTTACTCTTGACATCTCTTGCTAGCTGCAGCTCCAGGTGCGATTTGGCCCTCCTGATTTCATTCCTACATGCCCGAGCAATATTTTTATACTCTTCCCTGGTCATATGTCCAACCTTCCACTTCTTGTAAGCTTCTTTTTTATGTTTAAGATCCGCTAGGATTTCACCATTAAGCCAAGCTGGTCGCCTGCCATATTTACTATTCTTTCGACTCATCGGGATGGTTTGTCCCTGTAACCTCAACAGGGATTCCTTGAAATACAGCCAGCTCTCCTGGACTCCTTTCCCCTTCAAGTTAGTCCCCCAGGGGATCCTGGCCATCCGTTCCCTGAGGGAGTCGAAGTCTGCTTTCCTGAAGTCCAGGGTTCGTATCCTGCTGCTTACCTTTCTTCCCTGCGTCAGGATCCTGAACTCAACCAACTCATGGTCACTGCCTCCCAGATTCCCATCCACTTTTGCTTCCCCCACTAATTCTACCCGGTTTGTGAGCAGCAGGTCAAGAAAAGCGCCCCCCCCCCCAGTTGGCTCCTCTAGCACTTGCGCCAGGAAATTGTCCCCTACGCTTTCCAAAAACTTCCTGGATTGTCTATGCACCGCTGTATTGCTCTCCCAGCAGATATCAGGAAAATTAAAGTCACCCATGAGAATCAGGGCATGCGATCTAGTAGCTTCCATGAGCTGCCGGAAGAAAGCCTCATCTACCTCATCCCCCTGGTCCGGTGGTCTATAGCAGACTCCCACCACTACATCACTCTTGTTGCACACACTTCTAAACTTAATCCAGAGACACTCAGGTTTTTCTGCAGTATCGTACCTGAGCTCTGAGCAGTCATACTGCTCCCTTACATACAGTGCTACTCCCCCACCTTTTCTGCCCTGCCTGTCCTTTCTGAACAGTTTATAACCGTCCATGACAGTACTCCAGTCATGTGAGTTATCCCACCAAGTCTCTGTTATTCCAATCACGTCATAGTTCCTTGACATCACCAGGACCTCCAGTTCTCCCTGCTTGTTTCCAAGGCTTTGTGCATTTGTATATAAGCACTTGAGATAACCTGTTGATCACCCCTCATTCTCAGTATGAGGCAGGAGCCCTCCCCTCACAGACATTCCTGCCTGAGCTTCCTCCCGGTATCCCGCTTTCCCACTTACCTCAGGGCTTTGGTCTCCTTCCCCCGGTGAACCTAGTTTAAAGCCCTCCTCACTAGGTTAGCCAGCCTGCTGGCAAAGATGCTCTTCCCTCTCTTCGTAAGATGGAGCCCGTCTCTGCCCAGCACTCCTCCTTCATGGAACACCATCCCATGGTCAAAGAATCCAAAGCCTTCTCTCCGACACCACCTGCATAGCCATTCATTGACCACCTGCGTAGCCACCTGCGTAGCCATTCGTTGACTTCCACGATTCGACGGTCCCTACCCAGGCCTTTCAGTCTGTTCAGTCACAGGTGCGAGAGTGACCCGTAGGAATCGGGACACAAATGGGCAAATTTCTCGAGGCTTGTGTGAAAAGGGCTACAATCGGGACACGCAGCAGCGCAGAGTGAAGATAAAGGAGCTGAGGTAGGCGTACCATAAGGTGCAAGGTGAATCCTCACTTTAGTGGTGCACCTAAGACCTGCTGTTTCTATAAGGAGCTGAATGCTGTCCTCGGTGGTGACCCCACCTCCATCGCAGATTGCCCCGTGGATACTTTGCAGGCTGATGAAAGTGGGGGTAACCCTGAGGCTGAACTTGTGGATGAAGAAGTGAAGCTAGAAGAGGCTGTGGTGCTCCCAGCAGGGTCGCCTGGTGGGGCATGCAGCTAGGAACTTTTCTCAACTCCAGAAGTGCTCAGCAGGAAGCAGATAAGACTCCAGGTAAGTTACTGTGGCTTCTATAGGGAAGCAGAAAGTGGAAGGCAGGTAGTGTGTAGCTAATCTGCATGGCCAAGCAGGATGTCGATGGACATCGAGACCTGCAGGGAATCCTCCAGAGAGAGGCTCTGGAAAGTTTCCAAGAGGTACTTGTTAATCCTCGGCCGCAGATTCCAAGGGGTTGTAGACTTGTTAGGTCCCCCATTGTAGGAAACTGTACCATGCCATTTAGCAATCACTGGAGCTGGGATCAAAGCGGCACATAGCTGAGCTGCATATAGAGTGGGGTGAAAGCCGCAAGCATTCAGAAGCTGAACCCTGGTTTCCCTAGTCAGCCTCATCAGTGAGATGTCAGTTAGCAGGTTGGCTGCCTGTGAAAAATTGTGGGATAATTTTATAATTAATTCCCTGCAGAGTTCCCCTGCAATCTGAGACCTTTTTGTCCATACGCACAACCACCTTCCCCCCACTCCCAAAACTCACCATTATTGGGGTGCTCGCGGAGCTGTGTGCCTGCCTAGAGTCTCAGAAAGTGATTTCTACTAGCAAAATACCCTTTTTACTAAAATGTTTATTTGTTGGAATGTAACAATCCCTCTTCTTTTCAGCACAGACCTTGAAGAACACATCACACACCCGTGCGGACTGGCTGTGACAGATAAGAAAAAATCCTAGGCGCGGCAAAGAGGAGATGTTCCGCGAAGTGCTGCAGCGCGATGAGAGACAGACCAGGACACGGAAAGAGTGCTGGAAAGCCGAAAGGCAGGAGAGAAAAGAGTGCTGCTTTTGCTAGGCAAGCAACAGAGCGGATTATAAAAGTTATGGAGGATCGGACAGAGATGCTCAAGTCTGCAGACTGATACAGCTGCAGACTAAGCAGATATGAGTTCGAGTGCTTCTGCAGGAGATGCACAGTTCTTTCCCAGCCCCACCCCCCTCTATGCCCACACATTCCTTTTCACTCTACAACACTCCTGAGTTTCCCCATCACTCCACCCCCTCTCGCAGCTTTCACAATGATAGCTGGAGCTACGCACAGTTGTGAGGTTTTACCCCTTTTAACAATAAATAAAGGCTAAGTTATTTAATGCTACAGCGTTTTTATTCTGTGTTCTACAAAAGCGTATAGCAATCTATTCACTCTCGGGTACAGGCTTCGAAAGCATTGTATTGCACGGATCTTGGGCCCCAAAATTGTACATAGATGTAACAGGGAAGCAACTCCCAAGCAGACGTGTTACTGCCACTCATTGTCAAAGTGGTTCCTCAAAACCTCTCTGATGTTAATATCAGCCCTCTGGGCTCCTCTGACAGCCCTAGCATCTGGCGGTTCAAACTGTGCAGCCAAGTGCTCTGCCTCAGTACTCTACACCTGAGCAAACATTTCAGTCTTAGATTCACACAGATTATGCAGAATGCAGCACGTGGCTATGACCCTGGGAATATTATCCTCGATAAGGTCTAGCCTGCCATTGAGACACCTCCAGTGAGTTTTCAGATGGCCAAAGGCACATTTGACTACCATGCAGCACCTGCTCAGCCTGTTGTTAAAACGCTCCTTGCTGACGTCCACGTGCCCTGTGTAAGGTTTCATGAGCCAGGGCCGTAAGGGGTAAACTGGGTATCCCAGGATTACTGTGGGCATTTCCACATCCCCTACTGTGCAAATGTGGTCTGGAAAGAAAGTCCCCACCTGCAGCTTTCTGTACAGGCCACTGTCATGCACCTTTCCAGACCAGGCTGCAATGATGTCCGTGAAACGCCCCCGGTGATCCACAAGCGCCTACAACACCATGGAGAAGTATCACTTCCCATTGATGTATTCAGAGGCAAGGTGGTCTGGTGCTAAAATTGGAATGCATGTGCCATCAATGGCACTGCCACAGTTAGAGAAACCCATCTCTGCAAAGCCATCCACTATGTCATGCACGTTTCCCAGAGTCACAGTCCTGTGCAGCAAAGGATGCGATTTATTACTCTGCACACTTGGAGTAATACAGCTTCAACAGTGGACTTCCCACTCCAAATTGATTTGTGACTGACCGGTAGCAGTCTGGATTTGCCAGCTTCCACACAGCGATTGCGACACGCTTCTCTACTGGAAGGGTATCTCTCAATCTGGTGTCCTTACTTGCGCCACAGGTTGGGGGGCCAGCTCAGCACATAGCTCCATGAAGGTTGCTTTACGCATCCTAAAGTTCTGTACTCACTGGTCGTCATCCCACACCTGTATGACAAAGTGATCCCACCAATGAGTGCTTTTTTTCCCTAGCCCGAAAGTGATGCTCTACCATATGCAGTTGCTTTGTGAATGCACAAAGCACTGATAAGTTGCTGCCATCCATATCACACTCAGGTGCCTGTGATTCATCCTCTGCTAACTTTGCGAGTAATTTTGCTGCCATGCGCGATGTCCTCAAGACAGCTAACAGTACATGGGAGAAAGCGTGCGGGATCCATCCTCTCTCACTGCAGATGCTGGTGCGCACTACAAAAGAATGACAGTTGGAAAAACAGCACGAAAGAAAGCCAGAGACCTTTGGAGGGGTGGGACACAAAGCGGTGCAAGACTGTACATTTTGTACATCCCAGCATTCCATTTCCGCATTCCCATTTCCGCCGCACTCCATTTCCTCATTCCCACAACATCTAGCGACGGATGGTGTCACCAGGCACTGTGGGATATATACCCATGATACATTGCTCTTGCTGTCGACAAAGGTGCCCCGAATGTGGACACGATCTGTTGACAGGGAGCAAATGTAGACATGCTTTGGCGAATTTGCTTTTGTCGATTTTTCTTTGTTGACATTAGTTTCATCGACAAAACTTGCTGGTGTAGACAAGCCCTTAAACTCTTGTAGTGTACTTTCCCCCTTTGGGTATGGTTACACTTCTTGTAGAAAATGAATCCAGCCACAAGTCCATCAGTGGCTAAGAAGTCAAATTTCTTTCATCAGATTCCAAGGAAGGGCTTAGAGTTGTTACTCTTATCTTACCTTTTGCTCCTTGGTAGTTTCAGCAGCTTTTTTGAGACCTGGTCTACATACGGTTAGGGATATGTGTGGGTTGGGTTGGCTTTGTTTTGTTTTTGTAATCTACAGTAGAACCTCAGAGTTACAAACACCAGAGTTATGAACTAACTGGTCAACCACACACCTCATTTGGAACTGGAAATATGCAATCAGGTAGCAGCAGAGACACCCCCCCTCCCCCCCTCCCAAAAAAAAAATCGCAAATGCAGTTCAGTACTGTGTTAAAAGTAAACTACTAAACAAATAAAAGGAAAATTTAAAAAAAAAATTTTTGACAAGGTAAGTAAACTTTCTGTGCTTGTTCCATTTAAATTAAGGTGGTTAAAAGCACAATTTTTCTGCCGCGTAGTAAAGTTTCAAAACTGTATTAAATCAATATTCAGTTGTAAACTTTTGAAAGAACACCCAGAATGTTTTGTTCAGAGTTATGAACGTTTCAGAATTACAAATACCTCAGGAATGGAGGTTGTTCATAAGTCTGAAGTTCTGTTGTATTTTTTTTTTAAAAACTGAAAAAGTTATAGTGGTACAACTCCCTAATGTGAATGCAGTTTTATATCTATATAAAAGTGACTTAGAGCTTGTTTACACTACAGCTTATGTCATTTAGGGGGGTGAATAAATCTCTCCTCTCGGCTTAGAGCTGCTACGTTAAAAATGTAGTTATGCCATTGTAAACTCTCTAGTGTAGCTGTGCCCTTACAGGAAGAGGAATAAGCTATAATGTTATGTATGGGATAGCAATATTGGAATAAAGCTAGCGGTTTAGCTGTCCCTCCCCCCACTGACAGGTGCTGCTCCTGCCCCCTGCCTTGGAACTGCTCCCTGAGACTCCTGCTTGCTGTGGGGGGGGAGGGGGGAAGGGAAGAAGAGGGGGGCTAATGTCAGGGTGTGCCCCTCCCCGCTGCTCCTGCACCCCGCTTACTCCATCTTCCATAGAGCAGGCGGGACACACGGAGGGAGGGAGGGAGCTGCTGCCGTCCGGGTCTCAGCTTGCTGATCTAATTGACAAGGTATTGTACTTCTGACCCCACTCTTCATACTTAAAGGGGAAATGTGCATCTCTTTCTCTCAAACACACACAGGGTGTGTGTCTCTGCCTGCCCTCCCTCCTTTCCTGCTGCCTTGTAGAGTGTGAGAGTTAACTCTTGAGGGCTCAGCCAATTGCTAGTTCATCGTTTAGCAGTAAGGCATTCCCTGGGAAATATCTCAGCTCCTGGGAAGCAGCAACCCTAGCTCCATGTGCTGCCTCCGCTCCACCCCAAGCCCTGGTTCTGCCACTCCGATTGGCTGAGAACCGCAGCCAATGGGAGCTGTGGGGATGATGCCTGCAGGAAGAGGCAGCACATGGAGGTAGGAGCTGCGGGAGGGGAGTTGCTGTTGCCCTTCTTGGAGCCCTCTCCCAGAGTAAGCATCGCCTTGCATCCGAGGCTGGAGTCCCCCCATACCCAGGCTCTCCTGGCGAGCCTTACCCCCCTGCACTCAGAACCTCCCAATGCGTCCCACTCCCCCTGCACCTGGACCACCCAGACGAGCCACACTCACCTGGATTCCCACCCCACCAAGCCCCAACCAGTTGCACCTGGATCCCCACTCCACTGAGTCCCACGCCCCCAGCATCTTGACCCCCCACTGAGCCTCCCACACCCAGACCCCGCTGCTGAGCTCTATCCCCCCCCCCATGCTGAGCCCCAGCCACCTTCACGTGGACCCTCCTGCAGAGTCCCATTGCTATTGCACCCAAAACCTCCCAACAAGTCCCTGTGCATTCAGATCCCCCACTGAGGCGCCCGCACCCAGATTGCCCCACATGGAACTCTCTTAACCCATCCCTGGATCCCCCCACACTCAGCCTTTCCAAACTTAGATCCTGCCTTGCTGAGCCTGCCTGCTCACACCTGGTGCACCTGTCATGGAGGGGCAGGGCCCTGGGGTATTTCTGAGGCAGGCCTGGGTGCAGCCTCACCACTGAGTCCGTGTCCCAGGGGGAAGCTGCAGAGTGATCTCCCACCTCTGTGCAGCCAGTGGCCTGTGCTCCACAATGCCAGGCTGGAGCCTCCACATTTATTTCACAAATAAAATCTGCAGAATTTTAAAATACTGTGCACAGAATTTTATTTTTTTTGGCACATCATGCCCTCAGGAATAGACCCGAGACTGCTCCAGCAGCGACCGGTGCACCTGTCCCAGGGGCTGCCCGAGCTGCTCAGGTGGCCCCTGGGCCAGGTGCACCAGCCACTGCAGAAGTCACAGAGGTCATGGAAAACCATGGAATCTGTGACAAAAATGGAGCCTTAATTATGATACATTCTTGAATTACATGATCACATGCTGTTTTTTTTCCACAAGACCCCCTCCCTTATTCATGGGATGGATAGTGCTCATTGACTGTATGGACCCGTGCTTGCTTTATGCACACCATTGGAAACTTGCTCTGAAAATAGAATTATTAATTTCCTCATAAACTTTTGTATGGAGGTCATCATAATTGTACCTGAGTGCCGCGCAAACATTAATGGATTATTTTCACAACTCCACCAACTCCATTCCATCCCCTGACCAGCTTCAAATCCCAGTAGCGTTCTCTTCACTGCTCAGTCACCCCAATCTGTTCCCCTCCCCTCCGCCCCCTTCCTCCACACTGCTTGGGCACTAGCTAGGGGAGAATTGTCTGTCTGTCCTGTGCTTTCATTCTTCCTTCTCTCAGCTCTACTGATACAGTGGCCCATAGCAATAATTGCAGGGAAAGTCCCACTCAGCCCCTGCATCCCTGGGATGGAGTGTTCCCAATGCAGTCAGACTCTTCCCTGCAGAACTTTAATAAGTCTCTACTAATCACATGCAGACTGCAGGGGGTTTTTTACAGCCAAATTTGGGTGTTTTTTGCGCAGAAAAGGAAAAGGACATCCCTGGCATAAAGCAACCCTCCCTGAAAAATTTCAAGCCCTTGCTCCAAAGCATGGAGGTGTCATGTATTTGCCCTGGGGTGGTCCACCAAGGGCACCCACTTTAGCTTTCTGCTTCCTAACAGTGGCTCACTCCCTCCTGACCAGGGATTTCAAGGTTACAAGTTCATCTATCTTAAATCTAGAACCAGAACAGAACCTGGGCAGATGAGAAATTTCTCTGTACAGCTCAGGCCTTTGATCTTGGCATTGGCGTAATAAGAAATCAACGGACAATAACTCTCTCCTCAGGGCGTAGCTTCAAAAGGTTGGGTTTTTGCATAACAAGAGTTGGTGAATTTGCATTAACAGCTCCCTAAGTGGATTTCCTGGTGTGTGACACTTAGGGTGTGTCTACACTACAGTGTGAGCTTGGGCTGAAACTCAGTCTCAAGCCCAAACCCTGCTTCCATCTATGCAGAAATCTATCTGACTCAAGACAGTAAGCCCGCTGGACTCGGGTCATAGGACCTTGCAAGGGGAGTGGATCCAAGTCCCTATGGGACTCCAGTCATTCAGGTCCACCGTGCATTGTTTTGCAGTGTGGACACAGCTGGGGCCCAGGTCCCCAGACTAGTGTTCTGACAGTCTGCCAGTGCTGTCCCACAATCCCATGGGCCAGCGTATCTATCCTTTCATTTCAAGACTAGTCAATTGACTCCCAGGAAACAACAAACAACTTCCTGATTCAAGTGCGGATGCTTGGCATTTAACCCTTCTATTTGAGCTGCAAGCTTAGAGTAAAATTTTACTATCTTGTATTAGCTATGGCCACCAACAAGACGTCCTTTACCAAGATCGCTGCTACCAAGTCATGGGACCATAGTCCATTCTGGTAAGTCTCTAGTGTGACAAGAAGTTCGAATTCAGTAAGAGTATCAGAAATAATCATGTGTACCAAGAAATAGCAGACAAGTTCATAGAGTTGGGGATTCAATGGACCGGTGACCAGTGCAGGGAACATAATAAGCATCTGAAGAGCGACTACTGGAAAGCCAGGTGATCCACACCTCTGGGAACTCCCTGTCATCCTTCCTCTTTTACAAAGACTTTGACTTGGAGCTGGGTACTATGACAAGCACTGAGCCCACAGTGGTTCACAATAGCCTAGTCAGCTAGGATGGCTACCTTCTGATCCCCAAATCTAGTATAGGATAGAAGGGGAGTCAGCAGGCACCAGATCACACTAGCAAAGTGACTTTGGTGCTCACACCGATCCTGAGGAGGCTTTGCTGCCAAAGCAGCTGCAGCATATTCTTAGAGGAGCTGTTTGACCCCCGGAAGAGCAGCCTGCCGTGGGACTGGCAGAAGAAACAAGAGACCAAAATAGCCCTGGAGCCTGGTAAGTGTTCTGGGTCCATGTTGTTAATATACGAAAGGGAGAGATTTCCGGTTTATGACCAAATCCCATTTTTATTGTAACAGTGTGTATCTGCTAATGGTGGAATCCATGCTAGTACTTTGGTGTCGACCCCCCCTCCCCTGTGGAATTCAAAATAGTGACTGGGAAGTGGAAATAACAACTAAACAAGCATATAATGTTTAATTTTTGGTAGATACTTGCAAAAAGGTGTGCTGGGGTGTTAAAAGTAAGGACTATATGTTGCCTCCCCTTGTTGTATGCCGAACCGGAGAAATAGGCCATGTTCAGTGTTACTAGCTGCTTGTAAACAGTAAACTGTACTGGAGTGGTGGGGGAGGAGGAAATCAATGTTAGAAATAAGGCAGGTGGTTGTATGCAGTCCAGAAATATGTCTGGGGAGGAGGGACTGGCTATGTTCTTTGGGAGCCTGCATTATCATGTGTTTACATATAGTCAGTAGGTAGATATAGTCAGTCAGCTGTAGGAAGAATCCATGTGGATGTTAACACACTGTCCTGTTGATTCTGTCATGAATTTTGACTGAATTCTGCATGCAAACTTTTCCCACAGTAGGAACTTCAGATACATAATCACATCTTGAAGTAGGGTATATTTTCTGGGCCCTTCTCTGTAGGACCCCAGCCCACAACACCTGCAGGGTTGTTGCTCAGACCCTATACATTTGAAAACCTGTGTGGCAAAGACTGCTAGCTTGCCACCAGTAGCTTGGAATAGAATGTCCTTTTATCATTCAGGAACACCCAGGATTATGTTCTCCAGAATATGGAATGCTGAGATGCACACATCTCTTTTCTCACCCGCTACAATGGTTTTCAATTTTTAAACATAAAGCATTTTTGTAAATTTCAAATTACCAATGTGTGTGCACTCTTTTGACTGTACTTAACTTATGCCTGATGTACACTAGAAAATTAGGTCAGTTGAACTGCATGAGTCAGATATGAAAAATCCACATCCCTGAGCGGTATTGTTAAGTCGACCCAAGTCCCAATGTAGACAGCACTAGGTCAATGGAAGAATTGCTAGCTAATGCCTCTTGGGGAGGTGGATTACCTATGCTGATGGGAGGATCTCTCCTGCCAGTGGAGGTAGTGTCTGTGCTGAAGCACTACAGTGACTCTGCTACAGTTGTGCTGCTGCAGTGTTTTAAGTGTAGAAAAGCCCTCATTTGTGTCTATGGAGCTTCTGGGATGAGGTGAAGCGTTCCTCTAAGACTGTATTGAGACTGAATTCTTCAAAGTAAAACTGTAATCTTGAGATTGCACAGGCACTTTTCTCCGAGGATGCATTGAACATTTTTTGAAGGAAAGGGACAATATATACTTTTTATCTGCTTTCAGGCCTCTTCACCTCAGCAGCTCAGCCACACTGCACCAGGAGCATCGGATTTTGAACTGTCACAGACTAAGTGCTCAGTGGTGAGTTTATGGTGGACATCCTTGACAGAGGCAAGAAACAGGTGCAGTATCAAAGGGAAAAAGATTCATGGCAAGTGGAAAAGCATAGACAGGCAACAGAGCACAAGAAGAGACTTGCAACACAGTTTCTGGAGTAGGAATGTTGCCTAAGGGACAAAGATGGAGCACAACAGAAAGACCTGTTTGAGAGACTGCTTATGCTACTGGCCACAGGATTTCAGGCTCCTGCTCCACTGACACCATGTCCTGAGTCCTCTCCATGGTACCATGTCCTGCAGACCAAGAATACATTGGACAATATCACAGTTGGGTGGCCTGTGCAACTGGGACTGAATGCTAACTGGACAGGGCAAATGTGCCCCCCTGCAGCGGCACCAAGTGTGTGCTAAATGTGCTAGAAAGGGAAAGAGAATAGGGGCCAGCAGACATGCAAAAGTAGAGAATTTGTTCGCTTGCATTGGTTTCTCTGTTTTGCACTGTTCAGTGTTCGTTATGCACTTTATTACTGGTTTTGGTGTTGGTTTATTACTGGAGTTTTGGCATCACAATGGCAGCTGGCTTTCCAAACAATGCTTGAATATTGTTTTTCATAATAAGGGTATGTTCACAAATAAAGGCTTTTATTTTATTTAAAAAGTTTACTACCATCACTGCATTGCATCATATAATGTGTATTTCAAAGAGTAAAGATAAAGAAACGATAAAGCACAACTTGGAAGTTCTAGCCAAACACATTTTCTCAATGCATGTGTTCAAATCAGTCCATAATGAAAATCCACAATTCATGTCACACAAACCCCCATTCCCCTATTGTTTAAGCAGTCATCTCATCCACAATTACAATGATAGTCTCCAGCCTACCCCATTCATAGTGTACTGTGAGTACTTCATTTACTGTACAAAGTGCTGTACAAATCCATCTGTAAATATACTATTCTTCTTCCATTGGTTCATACAAGTCCATCGTGTGGTGTACAAAGCATCCCTGATTTCTGTTGCCAGGGTGCATCTTGTTCCAGCTGTGAGAGGTGCACTTTCTGGCTGAGTGTACCAGTTCAGTGGTCCCTTACTGTTATAGGTGCATTCGGGGGCAAATGACTCAGCTTTGGATTCACAAAGATTGTGAAGAGCACAGCAAGCCACAATAATGTGGACAGCATTGATGACACTGGAATCCAAACCGTTCAGTAAACAGTGCTAACGGGATTTCAGTTTGCCAAATGCGCTTTTAACTACCATTTTCCACCTCCCGAATGTAATTAAATCTTCTTTTGCCAGGGCCTCTGAGATTAGGATATGGGTTCATAAGACAAGGCAAAAGGGGTTATATGTGCTCCCCTAGAATAATAGTGGGGACAGTTACTCGAGGACAATGTCATTTGGTGGGAATAGTGTCCCAGCTTGTCTGTGAGAGTAGTCTCCTGATAGGTGGAAAACATTGGCGTTGTGAACTTTTCCAGTTCAGTCCATGTTGGTGTCCATAAATCTGCATTTGTGGTCCACAAAGGCCTGCATAACAATGGAGTAGTACCCTTTGTGGTTTATGTATTCATGCTCCATGAAGAGGGCAAACTCTGGGCAGATGAGTGTCATCAATGGCCCTGCCACAGTTTGGAAACCCTATTCTCTTAAACCCAGTAATTACTTTGGGGATATTGTTTATGCACTCCACCTTTAGGTAAATCTCATACCTGATTGCCCCAGAAGCCTCCACCACCACTTTACCCACAGTTGACTTTCCAACACCAAACAGGTTAGCAATGGACCTGTAGCAGTGTGAAGTTGCTAGCTTCCAGATGATCGTAGCAACCTGCTTCTGGACCAACACAGCTGCCCTCGTGTGTGTTATGATGCTGGAGGGTCAGATTAAGCTGCCCACAGAGCTCCAGAAATGTAGCTTTCTTCATGAGAACGTTCTGGAGCCCATTGCTGGTCATCCCAGGGCTACATGACGATGTGGTCCCACCAGTTTGTGCTTGTGGCCCTGCTCCAGAAGTGCTAGTCTACATGGGAGAATTAGCAGCTATACTGAGAGTTTGGAGCAGCATCAGCCAGTTCAAGTCTGGCACATCCGTGTTGTCATCATCCTCCAACAGATGCCTTTAGTAGATCTTAAAATGTTGCCAAATATCCCTCCGGTGTCTCATGGATGCTCTGTCTCTTTTTGGAAACAGAAGTAAAAGCCCAAACAGGACAAGTTCTTCAAATGGTGACTCCTCTATGTTGCTGGCTCCAGTTGCCAGGAGTATGCAGACCCAAAAGACAGCTCAGAAGCTCAGCTCAGTATTAGCGGGCTATGACAAGTTCCTGTAAAGTGCTGCAGGATGGAAAAGTTTTCCTACAGTTCACCACAAACAAATGTCTAGAGACGTTACAGCTGGGAAGGGTGCAAAGAAGCTTGAGAGAGGCTGGTTTGATTTGGGTCTTTGTAGTGCTGTGTAGATGCCTGAGTGCCGATGTAAGATCCTGGTCCAGAAATTCTAAATCTAGGGTTAATATTCAGTGTGACCATTCAAGCACTAGGTCTGTGAGCTTGAGTCTCGCAAACTCTGGGCATATATTAGTGTAAACATACTTGTATTGTCCCAAAAGTCCGTAGTTGTATGACACGCTTTCAGTATAGTCTTTTGAATTTCCAGGTCTCACATCTGTCACATCTTCCACTGGAGAAGATCCATAGAATCCTGGCCTATAATAATATAGAAAATCAATACAGTAAAGCAGGGGTGGCCAACCTGTGGCTCTGGAGCCACATGCGGCTCTTCAGAAGTTAACATGCGGCTCCTTGTAGAGGCACTGACTCCGGGGCTGGAGCTACAGGCACCAATTTTCCAATGGGCCAGGGGGTGCTCACTGCTCAACCCCTGGCTCTGCCACAGGCCCTGCCCCCACCCCACCCTTTCCTGCCCACTCCCCTGAGCCTGCCGTGCTCCCACACCTCCCCCTCCCCCCACAGCCTCCTGCACACCGCAAAACAGCTGATCGGGGAGGGAGGGGGGAGGCGCTGATCGGTGGGGCTGCCAGTGGGTCGGAGGCGCTGGGAGTGGGGTGGGGAGGTGAGCTGATAGGGGGCTGCTGACTTATTACTGTAGCTCTTTGGCAATGTACATTGGTAAACTCTGACTCCTTCTCCGGCTCAGGATGGCCACCCCTACAATAAAGTCTTCCAAGGATATTACACGGAATTGCCATATCTGTCACAGGAAGTGCTAGAGCTTCTCAATGAAATAGTTGTAGGAATTTATTTTAACAGACACTACTTCTGGAGGAATTTCCGTGCCACTGCATAAGTGCAGAATTAATGTCTCCTGCAGGTTCTCTCCCCCTCCCCCTGCGCAGAGTAATTGATTGTGACAGGCAAGCAAAGGGAAGCTGTGAGAGGGGGTCACACTGCAATTACACTTTTTGCCCAGCAGGGGCTGATGTGGCACCAGAAGAGCAGCTGGGTCATAGGCTGGAGCAGCCAGATGTGGAGAGAAAAGGAGCAGGGGCTGCCTTCCTCGCAGTGCCCTGCCCATGGGGCCAGGTGAGGAGGCATAGGATGTGGGGGTGGGGCCGGATAGAGCTGGGAACATGGGGTTGCTGGGGGAGTCACAGACTGGGGTTCAGAAGGACTCTTGGAGCGGGACAGACTGGGTCACAGGAACTAATGGAGTGACAACAATGGTTGGGGCTGAATGATAGTGGAGTGCAGGAACACATGGGGATGGAACAGAGGCAGATGTGCCTGACTATGGGAGAGGCTAGGGTTTAGCCAGAGTCCACATGGGGGCGGCTCCCCAACTCCATAACAATCCCTCCTCCCCCCCCAAAAAAAACAAAAACAAAAAAACCTGTTTTGTACTTCTCCCGTCCACACCCAACAACCCTCCAGGTTCACTCCCAGGCTTCTTCCCAGCAATTACTTCCCTCTCCCTCAGCTCCTCCGTTACCTCTGACTTCTCCAAGCCTTTGCATTGCTTCTGAGTGGTGCAGGAAATATGTTTCTGTATTGTAGTTTAAATGAATTATTACTCAAAGTTCTGAATTAATATACCTAGTAAAGGCTCTATTTATCAAAAAACATTTCCTGAATCTTTTTTGTTGTCTGTATTGTTACAGACATACTTGTTGTCAGGAATTTTGAACTAAATTCCTAAAATAATGGAAGTTTGATTACATTGTGTTATTTTGATAAAATGTGCAGAATTTTAAAATACTGTGTGCAGAATTTTTAATTTTTTTGGTGTAGAATTCCCCCAGGAGTAAAAGAAAATATTTTTCCTAATCTCACTCTTCAAAATGGCTAAACTATTTTTGCTGAAACTCTAAAATACAATAAAATAAATTTATATATAAAAATCAACCTGAGGCAGACAACCAGCCTGGAAAATTTCAGCCTAAATTGGTAATGTTGGCAAAATTATAAGTAACTGAAAAAGAGTCTTATAATGAAAAGTGTTGGGCATCCTTAAGAATAGGCAGCTACCATTTTCACTGATAGTTACTATATGTAGGAGCTCAAACCTCTGAATAGGGTTTCCAGGTCTCCTGTGTAGGTGTCTGAGATTAAAGGCAGACAACACCAACTATATTCTAAAGCTGCCACACACTCTTGGCTGCTGATCCCAGGCTCTTTCAGGAGTGGGAGAGTCCTTAAATTCCTCTTTAGTGTTCCTCTTTCTTTAACTCTTTACAGCTGCCTCCCTGGGGATTATTACTGCTTGTTAGTCTTCTGCAAAAATAAAGCAGTGAGGGAGAAATGTAGGTTCTTTACTCCCGCAGTGACAAGTTCCTCAAATATGTTGCCTTCTGAATGAGCACTGACTTCTCCTTCCCATCCTTTTGAGTCTTTCATTGAGGATGGTAAGAAGGGTGAAGATTTTTATTAATCTGGTTTGAAATGTTCAGATCCATAGTTTGTATACACATCCCCTCAAATGCTTTAAGTAGTACAATGGCTCTCTGAGCTGATATGTTGTGGATTGGGAGAGCTAATATATTGGAGGAATGCCAGTAAATGGAGAGTGTTCTTCCGTGTTTAAACTACTGGATCATGCTGTCCTAAAGAAATGAAATACGAATTTTAAGTGTCAGAGGGGTAGCTGTGTTAGTCTGTATCCACAAAAACAACAAGGAGTCTGGTGGCACCTTAAAGACTAACAGATTTATTTAGGTATAAGCTTTCGTGGGTAAAAAACCACTTCTTCAGATGCATCTGAAGAAGTGATTTTTTTACCTACACAAATTTTAATAATCTTTTATTCCATATACCCTGGGATAAGAGAGAAAAGTTAGGTTGTATTGATTTTGTTCTTGTTTGCATGTTAGTTTAATCTCTGTTGCTTCATTGTCTTCTATGTTTTGTGTCTATAAGTTGGAATAAGTTTTCATGATTTCTCCTGGAAGGAGACGCTATATCAGGAGTGGGCAAACTATGGCCCACGGGCTGGATCCGGCCCCTCAGGGCTTTGGATCCGGCCCCTCAGGGCTTTGGATCCGGCCCCTCAGGGCTTTGGATCCGGCCCGTGGAATTCCCGCCCAATGGTGCTGCAGGCCCCATGCTGCTCTCAGAAGCGGCCTGCACCATGTCCCTTTGTGCGTTGCCCTTGCCTCCAGGCACCGCCCCCTGCAGCTCCCATTGGCCAGGAACAGGGAACCGGGACGAATGGGAGCTTCGGAGGAGGTACCTGAAGGTGTTGCAAGGGCAGTGCATGGAGATCTGTGCGCCACGCCTGTTCTGTCCCCGGTGCGCGCTGCTGCAACCCCGGAGCTGCTTTAGATAAGTGGCGCCGGGCCAGAGCCCGAACCCCTCCTGCACCCTGCCCCTCAACTCCCTGCCTGCACCTTGCACCCCTCCTGCACCCCAACTCCCTGTTCTGAGCCCCCTGCTGCACCCTGCACCCCCATGCACCTCAACTCCGTGCCCTGAGCCCCTGTCATACCCTGCACCCCTCCTGCACCCCAACCCCCTGCCCTGAGCTCCCTCCTGCAATCCTCACTCCTGCCCTGAGCCCCCTCCTGCACTCCACATCCCTCCTGCACCCCAACCCCTTTCCCTGAGCCCCCTCATTCACCCCGGATCCCTCCTCTTCCCCAATCCCTTGCCCTGAGTCCGTTCCTGAACCCTGCACACCCTCCCGCATCCCAACCCCCTGCCCCGGCCCTGCATAGAATTTCCCCACCCAGATGTGGCTCTCAGCCCAAAAAGTTTGCCCACACCTGTGCTGTATGCTTTGCAAGAATGAAAATATCCAGGAGTAGGCCAGGAAGTAATAGTCACGTGACTGACTATTTCAAGTGAGCTGACGTGCTAGAGCAAGTCAATGAATTCGTCAAACAAAGCTAGACTGGAGTGAAATTTACTTTGAGAGTCCATGTTCGCATATAAGTATAGTGCAGAACTTTTAGGAAATCATTTGGTTATACTACATGATAGCTTGTAATATATATTAGAAACATCAGGTGAGCACAAATGTTTAAAGGGACAGTTTAGGTTCAAAATTCAGCTTTGATTAAAAATAAACGTTTTAAAATTCACAGAACAGTTCATGTTTTTTCAGTGAGACAGCTTTTTATGGGATACAAACACCCTAGGGGGAAGTTTAAATATAAACACTACTGTATTGTTCTAGAGCATGAAAATAACTCAATTTTAATTGTCCAAACTAATAATAGGTCATAAATAGAAAAATAGTTTAAGATGTTGACTGAAAAGAATGTTATTTAAAATATTTTAAATCTAAATTTAAAAAAGAGAGCTAGTAAAAAGTTCTTTAAGTCAGAAATAAAGAAATGACATTCCTTAGATTTGGCATGGAGACTACCTAAGGAGACAATAATTTTCAGATGGGATGCATGTCTCTAAACAAAGGAAGCTGAAAAGCAAGATGTAAACAGAATGTATCAAATAACCTCAGAAAACTTGCCTTTTATCCAAACAAATATCCTATAGAAAATGGAAATCCCGGTCCTTAAATCCAATTTTAAAAAAGCATAAAATGTCAGGCAATATGTAAGAGAGAAATTAAAAGGACTAAAATGAAATTTGAAAAGCAAATAGCCAAAGACATAAAAATTATTTATCAGAAACAGGAAGTTTGAGAGAATCAGTGGAACACTAAGACTAACGGGAACAAGTAAGCCTCAATAATATTTTAATGCCGGGGGAGGGGGGGGGAATCTCACTCTTTCTGAAACAGAGATCATAATTCAGCTGAAACTTGGTATTCTTGAGACCCCTGTTCGTCATGTGAAAGCGAGGCTTCCCCTCTTGGCTCTGTTTTTCTTCTAATGGGACTGAGGTTATGGGATGCCCTGAGAAATTGTGGGTATGAAACTGAGAGGAAACACACTATGTTGTAAACCTCTGACAAGGAGCAATGTCCAGGGTTCCTTGGTATAGAAGTTACAAGAACTAGTGCTGTGATCTCTCCACCATCCTTTGCAGCTTCAACAGAGTCTCCTCTGCTCTGAGGATTGCTGATGGTCCAGTAGACAGCAAGTTGACAACAAGCTTCCTCTGCACCAGGTCTGTTTTGCTAGAGTAGGTAGGTAGAGATGGATCCATTGGGCCTTTTTACTTTCCCTCTACTGTCTCCACTTCCATACACCTCAAACATCTCCATTTCCACCATATCCCGATAAAATCTTTTCTATGCCCCCTGAAGCCCTCATACACTGTACTTGCTGCATTAAAACCCCTATTTTGTTGGTTATGGATATTCCATAAACCACAATGTTGTGTATAAAGGATTAAGGTTGGTTAAGCTTTACACCCTCAAGAGAAATGCTAGAAAGCAAAGAAATATGAAATATGGGACACTGCTCAACTGTACCCTAATAACCACACATCAAGCTTCCACAGACAGTGACAAACTCCACATGGTCACAAAGAACTTCCTTCTGGTTGAGTGTAGTGCATTTATCTCCCATATAGTACAACACACAAAACCTTAACCACAACCTCATATTTCTTGTGTAAATATATAAAATGGCATATGCTTAACTTGCACATACATCGACTGAATATTTGCTGAAGCTGTATTCAGCTTCTGTGTTAAGTGTGAGGGAGATTAAATGAAGTTAAATTAATAGGGAGAAAATTTAAAACTGATAAATGGAAATATTTTCTCACACAACACATAATTAGCCTGGGGAACTCTGATGCATGTGAGACTAAGAGATTGTCAGAATTTAAAAAATGGATTGATACAATGTGGCTAGCAAGTTACAATAGTAAGTATTTTTTTAAAAGTTGCATAAATCTTCAGGTATAAAAGGGTTTAAGGAACTGTCTAAATAATAGGAGTTAGTAAGAAATTTTATCCCTGTGGGCATGTTATTCCATAACTTTCAGTTGCAGGGTTTCTTGCACCTGTCTGCAAAGCATCTGATAATGGCCGCTGTCAGAGACCGGATACTGGCCAGACCATTGTTGTGATTCAGTATGGCAATTCCTATGTTAGTATGTTCTCTTGAATTAAAACATGACATGGAAGGAGTGGAGAATTGCACATCCAACTGTAGTATCATAAACAGACTAGTACATATAGTACTACATGAAATAAATTAATCACAGGAGCAGCAGCATCTCCTCTCCCACTATGAAAGTCAGTGGAAATTGATATAAAACAGAGTAGGATTGAAATGACCTTGTTTTTTACAAGCACAGAAATTAGGTAATAGCTACAATCAGATAAGCCTTTTTTCACCTACAGACCTGTTTCTTTTAGAAGTGACTCTTGCAATGGTTATCCATCTGTTTGTCTCAGTAAGATTAGATTTCTGCAGTGTACTCTATGTAGGGCTACATCTTAAATTTATTCAAAAACTGCAGGTGGTGCAGAGTCGGGGGACCAGTTGTTAAACCGTTTCTTTTTATGAGTGTATTAAACCGATATTGTATAATCTGCTTTGGCTGCCTAGTGGTTTTAAAGATGTTGATTTTGGTCTATAAGGTTTTAAATGACTGGGATCTACCTAGCTAAGAGACCTCTCTTTGTGATATACTACCATAGCTGAGGTTAGCAGAGTTCAAGTTAGCAGTGTTCAAGTCTCTCTGGGATGTCTCGCTGGATGTTCTTGGTTAATGCTCCTGGGCCATTGGAATTTGCTTGCTCCAGAACAGTCTGAGCATGTTAAATCTGCAGCGTGTGTTGTAAGCCTTTTCTATGTTACCTATGAGTAAATGATGTTGGATTGTGTCAGTGTGGATTCTGGGAATTTTATGGAAATGCTCATTAATTTCTATTATATTTTTATTACACTGTGCTTAGTTGATTTTGGAGAACTGACAGGTTTTTTAGTGTATTTTTGAAAGTTTGTAAAGGGTGCCTAGAGAATCAGATGGTTGGTCTTTAATAGTTTGTAAAAATCCAGATAAATTTATTTTTTGCCTTTTGATGCTCCCTCCACAGAATCTGTATCCATTTTATAGTTCTTATCAGAGGTGTGAATTTTCCTCTTGACTTTTACAAGTGACATGGTTTTGGATTGGTCATCATTTTGAATAGGCAAGACTGAGCTGATTCTTGCCAGTACCTTTTTCAATGGAAAAAAAAAAAGGTCTATAATAATGAAAATTGCAATCGTCTTTGTTAAAGGTACATCAAGCATTCCCCTAACTGTTCATTTGATATGCTTAAAAAAGATTTTGAACATGATACGTAACACCTGTAACTCAATTACCTCTTACTGTTTTACAATACTGACTGGTTTGGAGAAACAATACAATGCACCATGTGCTAGTGTATTTCTTCACCTAAGATGCATGTTGAAAGACAAGAGGAGGTTGATATTTAAAATTTAAGTCTGATTTATGAAAAACTGAATATAATTCTTCTGCATGTCCTTCCTTTCTGAATGGAAGTGCTATCTAGTGTTAAAATTGTACTTTCTCTGGAAAAAGAATACAGCTATTTCCTGAAAAGCATTTTGCTTACTGTAATGATATCTTCAGTGTGTCTGCTTCAGTGTGTATCCTGTTTTCTAAAGATGTGTGCTATCTGCAGCGGTTTCCTGAGGATATTCACTTGAACTGTTTTCTGCCATCACTACTGATATACTATTGCCATGGACTCTGTTGTTATACTATCAGTTTTTAGTTAAATAAAACAGATGTCAGAGCATATTTTCATAGCTATTCAGGAACAACAATTTAATGCAAGAATACATACTAACCTGAAAAATACAAGCTTATGTGTTAGCTGATAGTAACTGAAATACAGAAAAGATATGTTCTTGTAGCTTTGATTGAATTTAACTGCTGGCATAAGAAATGAAATTAAATGCATCATATTTTTTGTTCTGAGGTAAATTGTGATAAAGTATTTATTTGAGTCACTTACACTCACCTGGTAATAAATGTAATAAAATATAGTTATGTGGGAGAGAACAAGTATATCCTGGTCATAGTCAGAGGAATTAATCTAGAATATACCAAAAGTAGTGGTATGCCTACTACGGAGGACAAAATCCTTCCATTTTGTTCAAAACTTGAGATTCTTGAGTATGTTTTATAGAACTGTAAAATAGAAGATTGATGATGCATATTTATAATTCTAAAAAACCTGATCTCTTATGGAGAAGCTTCTGTTATTTTATTTTCTTCTTTATTAGTAGAGCCATTTATTAGAAAAGTTAATTATGTCCGGAGTATTATAATTATGTCCGGGGAATAAACTGGAGTAGATAAACTCTTAATGATTCTGCTCTCTGCCAAATTTAACTAATAAATGAGGAAAGAGAAATAAAACTTTGTACTTGTACAGCACATTTCATTTAAAGATATCAGTGTTTTGCAAATATCTATCTCAATAGTTATTTTGAGTTTAATAAATGGGAATCATGTGCATTCTACAGACTAATAAACCAAGATACAGGAATGAAATAGCTTAGGTAAGTCTTTCATTCACAATTGTCAGCAGAGCCCATGATTCCTAACTGAGTTTTTTAGTGCAGTTTCTGAAAATTGTCCCAAACAGAAATGATATAGAAACAACATTGTTGTTAAAGGATTTCATTTTTTCATAAGTCAGCAAGTCTCTTTTATAAAGGATTGTTAGGGGAAATCTCCTTTTATCATTTAAAACTTCCATTGCAATGTACAGCTCTGCCCCTCACTGCTCATCCAATCTTCTTACTTAGTGTGTTTCCTTCTTTTCCACTGTGACAGCACTGACAACCTATTTGTTCACTTCAGTTACTTTATATAAGGGCTGGGCAAACTTTTTGGCCCGAGGGCCATATCTGGTTATGGAAGTTGTATGGTGGGCCATGAATGCTCACGAAATTGGGGTTAGGTGTGGGAGGGGGTGAGGGCTGTGGCTGGGGGTAAGGGCTCTGGGGTTCGGCTCCAGATGAGGTGTTTGAGGTGCAGGAGGGGGATCAGGGCTGGGGCAGGAGGTAGTGGTGCGGGGGCAGGGTGAGCGCTCTGGCTGGGAATGCAGGCTCTGGAGTGGGGTCAAGGATGAGAGGTTTAGGCTGTAGGAGGGTGCTCCAGACTGGGACCGAGGGGTTCAGAGGACAGGAGAGGGATCAGGGCAGGGGCAGGGGATTGGGGCATGGGAGGGGGCCAGGGGTGCAGGCTCCGAGCGGCGCTTACCTCAAGCAGTTCCTGGAAGCAGTGGCATGTCCCCCATCCAGCTCCTACTTGGAAGTGCGTCTAGGAGGCTCTACGCGCTGCCTCATCCGCAGGCGTCGCCCCTGCAGCTCCCATTGGCCGTGGTTCCCTCGGGTTGCCCTTATGTGTAGGAACCGGAGGGGGGACATGCTGCTGCTGCTTCGGTGAGCCGTGTGGGGTGGGGTAAGCCCCGAGTCCACTCTCTGATGGGAACTTGAGGGCCAGATTAAAATGTCTTACAGGATGGACACAGCCTGTGGGCCATAGTTTGCCCACCCCTGCTTTGTATAGTCATCTTTATGGTTTACAACATCACTTTCTATACTTGTCCACCTACCATCTCTTTTAAGTATGTGCCTTCATGGTGTCTACAAGACATAAGCCAACGAATAATGGATAGGTTGCAAGAGAGTTGGGTATGGTAGATATTAATTAAAATATATCTTCTGTGTACAGGGCTGTCAAGGTTCCTCCCCCACTCTGAACTCTAGGGTACAGATGTGGGGACCTGCATGAAAAACCTCCTAAGCTTATCTTTACCAGCTTAGGTCAAAACTTCCCCAAGGTACAAAATATTACACCCGTTATCTTTGGAATGGCCGCTACCACCACCAAACTAATACTGGTTACTGGGGAAGAGCTGTTTGGACGCGTCCTTCCCCCCAAAATACTTCCCAAAACCTTGCACCCCACTTCCTGGACAAGGTTTGGTAAAAAGCCTCACCAATTTGCCTAGGTGACTACAGACCCAGACCCTTGGATCTTAAGAACAATGAACAATCCTCCCAACACTTGCACCCCCCGTTTTCTGGGAAATGTTGGATAAAAAGCCTCACCAATTTGCATAGGTGACCACAGACCCAAACCCTTGGATCTGAGAACAATGAAAAATCATTCAGGTTTTTACAAGAAGACTTTTAATAAAAAATAGAAGTAAATAGAAATAAAGAAATCCCCCCTGTAAAATCAGGATGGTAGATATCTTAGAGTAATTAGATTCAAAAACATAGAGAACCCCTCTAGGCAAAACCTTAAGTTACAAAAAAGATACACAGACAGAAATAGTTATTCTATTCAGCACAATTCTTTTCTCAGCCATTTAAAGAAATCATAATCTAACACATACCTAGCTAGATTACTTACTAAAAGTTCTAAGACTCCATTCCTGTTCTGTCCCTGGCAAGAAGCGGCATACAGACAGACACAGACCCTTTGTTTCTCTTCCTCCTCCCAGCTTTTGAAAGTATCTTGTCTCCTCATTGGTCATTTTGGTCAGGTGCCAGCGAGGTTACCTTTAGCTTCTTAACCCTTTACAGGTGAGAGGAGCTTTCCCCTGGCCAGGAGGGATTTCAAAGGGGTTTACCTTTCCCTTTATATTTATGACAAGGGCTAAAATAAATGACTCAACCAGGTAAAGTGGGATGTTTTCCTGGGTGAGGTTCAACTTCTGTTGAACCTAAATTTCAGTTAAAAAAAATTACTGAGAAGGCATTTTGCCTGGTGCCTAAGTTTCCTTTCATAGTCTTCCAGTAATTCTCTTGGTCTTCAGGACAATTCAGTTGCTGAGGTGACTTACCCCTCTGGTCAACTTACAAATTCCACCCCTTTTGGCGCATGAAGTTCAAACATAAACGTAAGTGTCTTGAGTCTAAGGCTTTGTCTCCACTGGCAACTGAATGACAAAACTTTTCTCTTTTAGAGGTGTTAAAAAAAAAACACCACCACCCCCCGAAAGACAAAAGTTTTGCTGACAACAAGCACTGCTGTGAACAGCGCTTTGTCAGCAGGAGCGCTCTTCTGCTTGTTGTGGGTGTAGGTGTCTACACTGCATGCCTTTTAGCAGCATGGCTGTAGCGACATAGTGTAGCAACGTAGTGTAGACATAGCCTCAGTGTCACCAAGCACAGCCCTTTCTTTAACGGAGCTGTCTTCTCTTCCTCTTTCTTCATCTCATTTCCAGCCCTTCCTTTTCGGGGTAGCCACCAGTCCTCCTGAGCTCTAATCAGATCTGGCTTCCCGCTATATACTGAACAGGGTGGCATTGTGGAGGGAAACCTTTCCTATCTTTTTCTGTCCCTAGGAACCCTAGTTTGGTTGTCTGCTCCCTGTAACCACAACCTGCTCTGCTTCTCCTCAGTGCTTCATCCTATGCTACTAGCCTTCCTGGTTGCCTTCCTACTTTTTTATGGAGTATTGTCTCCCAGGGCCCCTTTCACTGAAGTCCCTCTTTGCTTTTACACCCTCCACTCCAATCTGGAATTCTTCTCCACTTGGTTCCCCCTTGTTAGTAAACCATACTATGCCTTTCTACCTCCAGGCATGCCAGACTCTTAGTCACCTGATCTTTGTCATGTGACCCTACTTATTTTTTTCTGTCTGGGGAGGTGGGCTAGGTTTGCCATGAGTACATCTGTGCCCCAGTGATTTTACAGTGCCAGCTTACCTTGTGACAAGGCCTGAAGTGATTGATTTAATTTAAGTTTTTCTGCCTGCTTGTCACTCACTTTAGGAGTATCAGGAGTTTCACTTCTGGTCTTCCCTGGTTTTGTTGGCAGACCTTTCTGGGTGTGTCATAGAATGTATATTAATTGAAGGAGAAGGAATATTTGGAACAAAAGCTTCCATTTTCCAAAATGATTGCCATTGATATTAAATAGGAATTAACAACAATAGTCTTAAGCACTCTAAAATCCCTTTCCATTTCAGTTGTTCAGTTTTCACCCTTGTGCTGATTAGTTCACTAATTTTTCAGCCATCATAGTCTTCTGGGACACCTACAATTCTAATTAATGTTAAAATACGGCAGATTTTTTTTAGAAAGGCATGATTTTTTTTTAAACATAAAGCCCAAAAGGGGCACAATCCCTTTATTTTCTTTGTAGATAACCTTTGTCTGGAAGGTTCGCTGACTCACATTTTCAGAAATAGGATACACTGAGGATTACATTCTGTACTGCTCCTCTTAGTGGCAAAACACCAAAATCACGGCCCTAAGGGAGAGGTGTCCTCACTGTTACACAAAGTCTCTGGCTGAGGATAGAATCCTTCCTTGGATTACAAAAAAGAGGGATCTGAATCAAAATGTCAGATTCTGGATACCCTTTTTCCCTTTTCTCCCTCTTGCTTTGAATCTTATGTCTCTTTCTAATTTTGAACTAAATTAGAGAGTTTTTAAGAGGGAACTTTCAATGAGGTCTGAGATGGCATGGATTTTGGCAAATCAATTAATTAAACCATTGAAAAGACCGTTCTGAAATACAACAATCCACTTAAACACAGATTGATGCATTAAATCACCATTTTAAAAAGAGCTAAGCTAGTAACCAGTGTTAAATTTCAGTAGTGATAGACAGAAATAAAGGCCTTTATAAACAATGATTTTAACTGAAAACTTCCATCAGAGTTGGACATGTCAGAGTTCAGTTGTTTTATGTTTAATGTCAGGTTTCAGAGTAGCAGCCGTGTTAGTCTGTATCCGTAAAAAGAAAAGGAGTACTTGTGACACCTTAGAGACTAACATTTATTTGAGCATAAGCTTTTGTAAGGTGCCACAAGTACTCCTTTTCTTTTTATGTTTAATGTGTTATAGTAAAGCTCTTTCAATACCCCCGATGTTCTTCTTGTGATGACACTTTGAAATTGATAGTTTTGTTTTATAGTCAACTGTTTATTTCACACTCTTTTTCAGGTGGTATCATGGAAAACTTGACAGAACAATTGCAGAAGAACGTCTTCGGCAAGCCGGAAAACCTGGTAGTTACCTTATTCGGGAGAGTGATCGGAGGCCAGGGTCATTTGTGCTTTCATTTCTTAGCAAAACAAATGTTGTCAATCATTTTAGGTGAGTACTTTTGTTATATCTAAAAATGTGATAGCTACTGTATATATAGGTATAGAAGTCCTTGTAGCACATACAAACAAACTTAAATGTTTGCATTACAATCAATCTTAACTAGCAGTTCAGGTGGTTCTGAATATATGTACCTGTCATGACTATATTTTGCTGTTCATGTGCTTGCATTCCATTAATTGATTTAAAATAAGTATCCTGCTTTAAAATACTTTTTACATGGATCAACTTTTTCAGCACCCAGAGCAGAACACAGAAGCATCAGGAAATAAATGGAGCTGCAAAATGGAAAAACTTACTATCAAACAATTTACACCTTGAATTGTAGCAAATAGGCTTATAGGCAGCATTAGGCAGGTGTCAGGGTTCCTTCCACACTCTGAACTCTAGGGTACAGATGTGGGGACCTGCATGAAAGACCCCTTAAGCTTATTTCTACCAGCTTAGGTTAAAACTTCCCCAAGGCACAAAGTCTTTGCCCTTGGATTAAGTAAATGCTGCCACCACCAAGTGATTTAACAATCAATCAGGGAAAGGACCACTTGGAGTTCCTATTTCCCCAAAATATCCCCCCAAGCTCTTACACCCCCTTTCCTGGGGAAGCTTGAGAATAAACAAGATGAGCACAGACCAGCCTTGGATTTTTAAGACCCCAAAAAACCCAATCAGATTATTAAAAAACAGAACTTTATTAGAAGAACAAAAAAAGATAAGAGAACAACTCTGTAAGATCAGAATGGAAGATAATCTTACAGGCAGTCAGATTCAAAACATACAGAATCCCTCTAGGCAAAACCTTAAGTTACAAAAAGACACAAAAACAGGAATACACATTTTCTCCAGCACAACGAATTTCACAAGCCAAAACAAAGAAAACCTAATGCATTTTCTAGGTAGATTACTTATTAACTTTACAGGAGTTGGAGGGCTTGCATCCTTGTTCTGTTCGCAGCTAAGGTATCACACAGACAGACAAAAGCCTCCCCCCCCCCCCTCCAGATTTGAAAGTATCTTGTCCCCTCATTGGTCATTTTGGGTCAGGTGCCAACTAGGTTACCTGAACTTCTTAACCCTTTACAGGTAAAAGGACTTTGCCTCTGGCCAGGAGGGATTTTATGGCACAGTATACAGAACGGTGGTTACCTTTCCCTTTATATTTATGACAGCAGGTCTCTTCTTTGTTAATCAGAGTAACTTAAAATGAATTGTTCTAAATGTGTTCTCTGACAGTCATTGCAGTTAATATTCCATATTATTTAATATTCTTAGTGTACCAATGCAAATTAATATTATCTTTTGTTTTAAGAGAAAAATTGAGAGGGGGAAAAAAGTAAGAAATCTGTGTCTCTTGATTTCTGGGTTTGCTGGAAATAGCATTCAATGCATGTTGGAATGGATTGCATTTGATATTAGTAGTCCTTTGACCACTGTCCCAAGTTATGGCTAGGATTACAGTTTTAAGGAGCGTATTTGTTCTGGTTTGTATGAATGAGACTTGCTGTGTGTAAACTTGAATGTTGTTGCCAATAACGTTGTTCAAGCGCCACAAAATAGAACTGCTGATATCTTGGAAGTTGAATCTCTTCAGTCTAACAGCTAATGGGAAAGCAGTTCCACAGCAGTCTGTTTGAACAGGACACAGTTGAACTCTAGAAAGTAGTAACTGATTGGGAGTATTCTAGTCTGTCACGCCTGAAGCAGACCACAGATGGATCTAATGGCCTTCAGGAAGGACAGGTTTCAGATGTTCTTCACGTTCATGGAATCTGTTAAGCAGAACAGATGAACAAGCAATCCATGGGATCTTTATTCTATAGTACATCTTTCCCATTCATCACTCCCCTAATCCACTCCCTCGGCCATGGTGAGAAGAGTTCTCCGGAAGATTTCTGTGTATTGAGGACCCTTTATTCTTATAACCTCTGAGTACGTGAGGAAGCTGTGGTTCCCATAATTAATGAATTTGTCTGTTGCCAGTGTGATCAAGCTCTTTGCAGGAGAGGACTTCGAGGCATTTAACTAATTAAATTTAACAAACTTTTGGTCCTGTTGTTGACCAGGAGAACTGAAGCAAGGTCTGTCAGTCAAGACACTCACCATTGGCAGTGCTAAACTCCAGAAATCTGTCTGCCTCAAGAGTGTATTGTGGGGATTTGGAGAACTTTCTCTTCCTGGTGTGTAAAACTGGGATCTTAATTCTACAGTCGTCTGTTCTGGTAATTCCTTCAGGCCAGCATAGTGATGGATTGAGGCCCACCATCATCACAAAGTTCAATCTTTGGCTGTTGTAGCCTTACAGAGACTGGGCAATCCTTCTTTACTTGGATTTTAACATTTTATGTTTGTTGAAAGGTCAACTCTAACAAAAGCCAAAGTCTGATAGACATAGATGTTGTCAAAAGACTTGTTTTGATCCGTTGTTCAAGGAACAGTTTAATAGGTATATAGACTAATATAAAAAAATCTTTAAGCAGGACAGTTTCCCAATAAACCTGTATCTGAAGTGCAAGACCACAGGCAAAGAAAATGGTAGAAGTTAAGGAACAGAAAAGCAGTAACGTCAAGAATCAGTGTGGGATTGTGAGGGGAGGTTTAACCTAAAAACAGAAACAAATTTCTCCAAAGCCAAATTGTTCACTTGATTTCTGGAATGATCATTAGCTTTGAAAAAAAGAATGAGCATGGCAAGTAGTTCTTGGTCTTCAAGTGTTGAAATATTATCTTCTCAGATTCCAATAACTAATTTTGTAAATAGATCTTTAAGGCATTTCCATTCTTTTAGTTTCAGTTTCAACTTGAAAGTAGAAAGTGAAAAATTTAAATAAACTTTTCAGATATTAAATCAATATTGCTTCATATCAGCAGCCCCCTTTTTTTGTTAAATTTAATTACTCATGTTTTTTCTTCATTAACTTAACAGCCCGGTTGCACAATTTGATTGGGCAATAATATTCTTGTATTATAAGTGTTTTTTATAAAGTAAGAGCAGAAGAAATATCCTAGACCTTTCTTTTATCTGTGTGCCACAGACATTCTTCAGTGAGTTGCAGTAAACTTTCTCCCCATTTATTTGTGTCTCCCCAATTGGTGTCAACTGGAATCTTCCTCTAGTTACACTAAACTTCTAAAATAGGAGCAGGTGTAGCCCCAAAAAGTCAGTTACTTTTTTATAAAAAACTTTGGATCCTGTTACTTTCCAATTACACACTGGATGTTACCATAACTTACCCTTTCTTGTTAGGGCGTTGTAACTAGAGGAGTTGTTCAGTCATCATGTTGATAACTTAAAAAAAAAAGATTTGATCAGTCTGATTTTACAACCACATTATCATACAAATAGTACTGACTAAGAATAATCAATATGTTTTTTCAGTGCTAATATCCGACTTTTGTATAGCTGGAAACTTCAGCTGTCATTGATACCAGCAATTATGCAATCAGTCAATTTTTTGGGATGTCTGATTTTATCGATATTGTGCTTGCTTGGCTTTGATTAAATCTTTCTGTGTGCATTTGACCATTTAAAATTAAGTATAGGGGAAATGTTTTAAAATATCATTGTTTTATTTAAACCCACAGATACAGGAAATTCAGAGTTCAGGTTGTCACTCTTAACTTTCCCTAGCATAGCAATCTAAGTGTGCATGGTACTTAAAAATAGGACACGAATTTAAATAGATAAATACAGCACAGGAAAAGAAAGCTTTTGCCTTCACTCTTAATCTGTCACGTTATTTAGAGGATTAAGTTAAAACTTTGGCATAGCACATTTTTAATTACATTAACATTTAGGTAATATGAGTTATTTATTGTGCTTATTGTTTTAAATATTAAGATAAACAATCATATCAGAATTTTACTGTTTCCTATATTTTTACTGGTTCATTTTTCTCAATTTAAAACATTTCTGTTCATTTCTGTACATTTATTTTTGTCATCACATCTGTTATGTTTCCAAATAAATCAAAAGTCAAGCAAGAGGGAAAAATTGTTCGTATTTTGACAGTTTTAAAGCATACTTGACATTCATAGTAAATCTAACAATCTAAGGGTATGTCTACACTTGCAAGTTTTTGTGGCAAAAGTTATACCACTTTTATTAAAGTGTTTTAATTAAAAGCGCTGATGCATGTCCACTCTAGCGCCTTATGTTGCTGGAACACATCCACACTAGCAGCTCTTGCAATGACAAAGAGAGCAGTGCACAGTGGTGGCTATCCTACTATGCAACTGGCCGCAGGGTGCTTCGGGAAGGGTTTGTAATGCTTCATAGGGCAGGTACAGCATCACATGATGCAGGTTTCTCAATCCCATTGCCAGCTGCTTTTCAGCTAAAGTGTGTGTGGGGAGAGTGTGTGACAGCGAGCGTGTGGGAGGGAGAGGGGGAGGAGACAGACAGTGTGTGTTGGGGGAGAGTAAGTGTGTCCACATGTCATCTCATAAATTTAGACACCTGCAGGAAGCAACCAGTCCTGAGACAGGGAGACCCTAACCTCCCTGGCTTTGCACAGCACAGAATCTCTCTCGGTGTCACACACACATATCCTCCCCTGCCTGCCTGCCTCTGTTCATATTATGGGAGGCAGAGCATTCCACATTAATGATTTGCTTTGTGTCCCAGAGCCAAGCAGCATAGCACACCCCAGCTGTCAGAATGGAGCTTTGAACGGGGAAGGGTGCATGCCTGCAGGGCTGCTGAGCTCAAAACACTGAGCAGAGAGGCACTCAAGGCATTGTGGGACACCCCCGGAGGTCAGTTACAGTGATAAAAGCAATCAAGGCATTTACACTGGCACTAGAGCTTTAAAGCGTCAGTGCAAAAAGCCTTATGACTCTCGTTGGGGTGGTTCTATTACAGTGCTGCAACTGAGGAGTTTTGGCGCAAAAAGTGGCTTGTCAGTGTAGACGTCGGCGCAAAAACTTTCAAGTGTAGACCAGGCCTAAATCATTAAAAATTAGGTATTCAGTGCTCTGCAGGTGTATGATCAACAGTTAAAGCTCTTTCATGTTAATAAAATATTTTGACATGTTTGTCAAAATTAGACTTTGTTGGAAACCTTGTTGCAATCCTGAGTTTTCATTTTATAGGAAGAGCACCTATTAGATCATCTGATCCAGCTCTGTGATTTAATCTTGCTCTTTAAAACACACATTCTAGGACAGTATTTTTATCTCTTTTAGTTTTAAATGTTAAGAGTAAAGGAGCTTTCCTCCTTGCTTAGTAACTTAATATTTTTCATAGTCAGAAAACTCTTCTTGACGTTCATCTTAAAATTTCCTGTTTCATCCCTTTATTCCTAGCTTATTACCTCCCTGTTTTGACCCTAAACAAGTCATCTTTTTTTCCCCCCAAATTTCAAGTATTTGTAAGCTGTTATGCCCCTGCTCTGTCGCTCCTGCTTAGAAGTTACTTTGTCAAGGCATATATGTATTTAGTGTGAAGGAATGCATTTTGTTAGGTATATGCTTTGAAAATAGTTTGCTTTCGAAAGCAAATACTCTGAAAAATCAGTACTAGCTTCTATAAGTTATCTATGCACATTTATAGAGAGAAATATCTTTTTTTTGTATTACCGTTAGTGTTTCTTTCCTAACAGGATTATTGCCATGTGTGGAGATTATTACATTGGTGGACGACGATTTTCTTCACTTTCAGACCTAATAGGTTATTACAGTCACGTGTCTTGTTTGCTTAAGGGGGAAAAATTGCTTTTCCCTGTAGCACCTCCTGAGGCAAGTAATAACTTCCTAACAGTAACATGTTTTTTCTTTATTATTTTCTTTTTAATAAAACATTGTTTGATCTGTTATTATTTTATAGTGTGATAGGAAAAATGTAGCAAGTTTCTTCTAGTTTTATGATCACTTTTCCCTTTCACAGCAAAATATATAAGGATTTATACATTATATAGATGCATTTTTGCTGGTGCAAATACCAAATATTACGTATCTTATATTGTAATTTAAAATACAACAAAAACCTTTAGGCATTCATGTATTATGTAGATATCCAAACACTATAGTGATGAGTATGGTATGAAACCCAATATAGACCCAGAAGAGATTATAAGAAAACATACAGTTTATGGAGGTAAGACGATTAAAGAAGTAGAAAGAGGTAAGAAGCACCATTAGAATGTAACTATTGTGACAGAGTTCCTCCTCTGCCTTGGTGGGTCCTGCGCTTATTGGCGGATTTTCTTGCCTCAGAGGTTCACGGCAGCCCACAGTTTGGCCACTTTTGTGGCTCAAATCTGCCGTTCACTCAGATAATCTCATCACTGGCCAGCATGGGGAAAGGAAGAAGAACAATCCCCGCAGTCTCTGCTGATCTACCTAGTGATCGGGGAACAGGCCGGAGACCTTCCCCTCTAGTGGAACCCACAGTCCAGTTCAACTCTTCCGGTATCAAGTAGGGAGTTGGAGGGATGGGAGGAACCCGGGCCCACCCTCTACTCTGGGTTCCAGCCCAGGGCCCTGTGGATTGCAGCTGTCTACAGTGGCTCCTGTAACAGCTGCGTGACAGCAACAACTCCCTGGGCTACTTCCCCAGGGCCTCCTCCCAACATCTTCTTTATTCTCACCACAGGACCTTCCTCCTGATGTCTGATAATGCTTGTACTTCTCAGTCTTCCAGTAGTATGCCTTCTCACTCTCAGCTTCTTGCACCTCTTGCTCCCAGCTCCTCGCACGCACACCATAAACTGAAGTGAGCTCCATTTTAAACCCAGGTGCTCTGTTTGGCCTGCCTTAATTGATTCTAGCAGCTTCTTGATTGGCTGCAGGAGTTCTAATCAGCCTGTTTGCCTTAATTGTTTCCAGAAAGTTCCTGATTGTTCTGGAACCTTCCCTGTCACCTTACCCAGGGAAAAGGGACCTACTTAACCTGGGGCTAATATATCTGCCTTCTATCACTCTCCTGTAACTTCAATACGACCAGCAGCTCCTTTATCTCCATCTGAGAGGTCTTCTGCGAGACCTCTCCGGGCTGCCGGTCTTCTACCAGGACCTCCTCCAGACCTGGAAACTGCTTTCAATGACCAGGTCCGTGGCGGCCACCAAAGGGGCATATCTCCTCTTGGAGCCCCTGCTACACAATCCCCAGCTCCGCATGCAGGTGGCGGAGTCCCCCTCCGTGCGCCAGAGGTTGGTCCTGGCAGAAGTCACAAGAGTCGGAGATCTCCTGGACTATGACTGGGGAGACTGGCTGGATCCCCTGACGCTCACTCAGCGCATGGGGCTCTCCAGACTCGTACTCCCCGGCGCGTATTTCAGGAGGTGAGGGCCGCTTTGCCACCCACTGCTTGGGTTTACCTCGACCGGGTCCTGCACGAGGGCATGCCCCACCCACCCTCCACCTCAGGTCCGCTGGACCTTTTCATCAGGCCCCTGCCCCGTGAACCCAGCCGACCCCCCTGCCCCTTCACCGTGTGCCAGCTGCACGAGCTGTAGCCAGTCTGCTTCCAGACTGCTCCAAGGAATCATCTATACACGCTCGTGCTCCACACCCTTCATGTCCTCACCCTCACGTCCCTCCCCGATACAAAATGGTGGGACCTCCTGCCACCTCTGGAGAGTGAGGAGCCCCGGTGGGCCAGCCTATATTCCACCTTGGTCCCGAGGCCCACCGGGGATATCAGTTGGCGGTTCCTTCATGGAGCTGTGAGCACGAGCATGTACTTGGCGCGGTTCACCCCTATCCGAGACACCTGCCCCTTTTGCGGTGTGATGGAAACCCTGGCACACACACATTTGGAGTGCGCCAGGCTGCAGCCCCTATTCCGGCTCCTCACAATATTTTATTACGTTTTTGGTTGCATTTTTCCCCTCACCTTCTTATTTATACACTCCCTATCCGTGGCCCCACAAAGTCACGGGATCTCCTGGTCAGCCTCCTCCTGGCCCTAGCTAAAATGGCCATCTATAAAACCAGAGTGAGGAGGTTGGCCGATGGAGTCTTCTGTGACTGTGAGGCCTATTTCCGGTCCTCCGTCTGTTCACATATCCGGGCAGAGTTCCTCTGGGTGGTGTCCACTGACTCCCTTGACGCCTTTGAGGAGCAGTGGGCGCTGTCCGGAGTTCTCTGCTCGGTGTCCTCGTCCGGTTCCCTTCGTTTGACCCTTTGGCCACACTCCTGTCCCTGTTATTTCACTAGTTGTCCCCTGTGATCATTTGGTGTCCAGGTCCTGTGGATCCCCCTCTTAGGCTGGGGGGGATCCTTTAGCACTGGGCGGGCTTTTCCCACCCAATTCCTGGATCCCAGTAGGATCACTCTCCTGTAGTCATCTGGCCCGACCCTGTCACACTATCTTAATATGAAATATTGGATTAAATAGAATGGCAACATTTCAGAGTATCCAGTCTACAGCTAAAGAATTGAGCTCTCTGAAAATTGGGTTCCTTTGCAGTGTCTCAGAAGTAGGGCACTCAAAATCACTAGTCTGTTTTGAAAATCTTGGCCTGAAAAAAACCGCTCTAAAAGGCACAACTTAGGTGGAGAGCCCACCCTGCTATAAGCAGAGGATATGTGGAGAGGATGTAATCCAAACTTATCTCTTTTCTGGGATAAATGGCAATTTGTACTAATTAAAATGTCCCAATTCTAACATACAGCATTTTGGGACATTCCAGGGCTAGAATCAAATTGGAAATCTCCTGAGCTAATGGTGTACATCACCCATGTCTAACCCTGATCAGTCTTGAGCTATTATAACTTAAATGTTAGGGGTATTTACTAAGTATTGCGAGTTCTGCACCTCAAGCTAGCAAAAATGTTGGGGGGAAATTCTACTTAGGGGAGAACAAGAATTAAACATTTTTCCCCTCCTAAATTGTAGCCAGTGGAAGACAGAAGGAGAGTTCGAGCCATTCTGCCATACACTAAAGTGCCAGACACAGATGAAATAAGGTATGTCTTATGTCTTATTAAAGGATCAGAAGCAGTTAAGATATTCTAGAGCATTTTTCAGTACTAATGAATGCAAATCATTTTCATTTACATCTGTCTTCCCATTCCTAGATGTCAAAATCAGATTTCTTAAGAGCTTATTTATCAGTTGTAGAAGCAGCAGCATTCTGTTTTGAGTTCATATGTATTAATGTTTACCAAATAAACATGTTAATTATAAGGGGAGCAATGAGATTTTTTTTTAGTTCTCTGTTGTCAGTCTCACTGTAACTCTCTGAAACTTTCAATTTACAAGTTTAATTTCTCTAGGCTTGGTCTTCACCCAAAGAGGTGTGTGTACACTTTTTTTTTTTAAAATATAAAATTGAGCAAGAGCAATTAAGCTGTTCGGGGGGAGGAGGGTGGTGGTGGTAGTTGAAATCAGTGACGAATAAGGCTATGTCTACACTAGCACTGTTGTGGGTCGGGGTGTGAAAAAAAAAACCCTGATAGACAGATGCTACATTGACAGGTAGACAGAAGCGCCAGTGTGGACAGCGTTATGATTGTGGGAGTTGCTCTCCCGCTGACATAGCTATCACTGTGCATTAGGTATGGTTTGATTATGCTGATTGGAGAGCTCTCTCCCGTCAGCATAGAACGGCTACACAGAAAACCTTACAGCTCTGCCGCTGTAAGGTCTCTAGTGTAGACATAGCCTAATTTTGAACAGGACATTGAAAGGCTGAAGTAGCCACTAAATGGACCCTGATGTTTGGTGGTAATCACTGTTAGAGACACTTTCGGGTTGTTGTTTGGGACTGTGACTTACCATGCATACTGCATTGAGACTCTGGGTGTTGCTATCTGTTTATGATATCTGGAGAAAGGTTTCATGAATATCAGAATAAAGTGTATGAGAGCTGGAGTTAAAATTTGAGTGGGTTCATCAGTGGAGTGAGTTTCCAATGCAGGTCATATTAATCCAGTCTGGCCACCTTAGAGCACCTTATGAGAGTTGTCTTTTTGAGAGAGCTTTCTTATCACAACCAGATTTTGACAGAGGAAGAAACCTATAATTGTATCTAGAAAGTAGAACTTCCTCTACCAGGTAAGGAGGAATAATAGAAAATTCCATGAAGTCCACTAGTGACCTTGCCATGCAGATCCAATTTACATGGGAAACTTTTGGGTGATAAGAGCTATAGAAATGCTAAGACTCTTCCTTTAGAAAGGCATGCTGAGGAGAAACTTCAGAGGCAAGAGCTTCTACTCCAGGACTCAGCATAGGCGACATTGCCTTGGCTATGTCTTCACTGCAGAGTTGAGACTCATTTACTGAGGGCTTGTCTACACTGGCACTTTACAGCACTGCAACTTTCTCACTCAGGGGTGTGAAAAAACACCCCCCTGAGTGCAGCAAGTTTCAGCGCTGTAAAGTGCCAGTGTAGACAGTGCACCAGCTCTGGGAGCCATGCCCCTTGTCAAGGTGGTTTTTTTAGAGCGTTGGGAGAGGGTGTTACTGGGTTACAGATTGTTGTACTAATCCATAAATCCAGTGTCTTCTTTTAAGACTTTTAGAGCCTAGGGAAGTTATAAATTTAAGCTCGCAAGCTTGTTTTTTGAAGGTGTTTTGCAGGTTTCCTTTGAGGATTGGGACTGAAAGTTCAGATAGCAAGTGATTGTTTTGTGAAAAGGGTTTGTCCGTGGGTGATATGGTGTGTTTGTCTTCTATAATTTTTCTGTGTGAGTTCATTAGAGAATAGTGATTGTCTTGTTTCAGCCAGATAATTGTTATGGTGCACTGGATGAGGTGCACCACATGTTGTGCTAGGCATCTGTAGGACTCCTTGATCTTAAAAGGTGTGTTGTGAGGGGTATTGATCATCCTGGCAATGAAGATATGCCTTCAGGTTTTGCATCTTTTGTTCTGGAAGGGTCTGGTGCTGCTTTGGGTTAGTGGGTCCTGGTCTGTGGGGAGTTTACCTCTGATGATGAGCTTGGCAAGGTTGTGGGGGATTGTTCGAAGGCCAGAAGAGGGGGTTCAGGTCATTTCTTTCAGGATGTAGTCCCCAATGAGTACAGGTTGTAACTGTTTAGTGATGCCCTCTGTGGGGTAGTAGGTGACAAGTAGGATTATGTGATCTGAGGTTCCCCCCCCCCCCATATTGAAGCAGGTATTTGAGATGCGATTCACTTCCCTGATGGAGTGTTCTTTTTCGGTGAAGGAATTTTTAAGTGTGTTAAATTGTGTATCCTGGACTTTCTCCTTGGAGCCAATTCTGTGATATCTGAGTGTCTGGTTGTAGATAACTGATTTCTTGGTTTGTTTGGGTGATTACTGGATCTGTGAAGGTAGTGTGGTGATCCATGGGCTTTTGGTATATAGTTGTCTGTATAGTTCCATTGTTGAAGCTGACAGTGGTGGGCAGGAAGTTGATGCTGGTGTGGGAGTGTTCTAGAGAGAGTTTGGTGGATGGATGGTGGTTGTTGAACTGTGAGGGTGTGTAGGTCATTTGTCCAGAGGATGAAATTATCACCAACATATCTCAGATATATCATTGGTTTCATGGTGCATTAGTTGAAAAATTTTTCCTTGAGGTGGCTCATGAAGAGGTTGACATGTTGGGGAGCCATCCTAGTACCCCTGGCTGTTCCCATAATTTGGACAAAATGTTTATTTTTTAATATAACATCGTTACAAGTGAGGAGGAAATGGATGAGCTTAGTGATGTTTGGGGTGGGTATCTGTGTGATGTCCATTGTCTTGTAGATGTTTGAGGCAGGCAGTGATGCAGTCATTGTGAGGGTTATTGGTGTACAGGGAGGTGGCAAGGATACTAGTCTGAGGGAGGTTGTTAATATTGGTTAGTTTCTGGAGTAAGTCCATTCTATCCTGGAGGAAGCTGGCCCTTTTTGTGGTTAGTGATTTGATTCTGGTTTCTGATTCCTGATATTCCTTCAGTAAGATTGCCATGGCCAGATATGATGGGTCTGCCTGGGTTCCCTTGTTTGTGTATCTCGGAAAGCATGTAAAAGGTCCCTGGGGTGGGTTTGAGATAAAGTTGTACAGTTTCCCTTGTAGTTGTTTGGAGAAGGATTTGATGACATCTTTTAATTCTTGGGTGAAATGTGCTGTGAGGTCTTTTTTGAGTTCTTTATAGTAGGTGGTGTTGGAGAGTTTTCAGTTGGCCTTGTTAATGTAGTCATTACAGTTGAGAACTACGATGGGACCCCCTTTGACTGCTGGTTTGATCACTAGCTTCTTGTGGTTGGATTTCAGGAATTGTAATAGCTATCCTCTTGTCAGTGGGGATACTGTGGTGGATATGTTTAAGGATTTTACAGTATTTTTTTCCTCCTGAAGCAATAAATGCAATGATCAAGTATGTGGAGGGGTGTCCAGTCAGATAATTCTTTTATCTTATGACTGTTGGTGGGAATGAGGTAGCTGTGGGTGGTGTTGTGAAAGAAGTTTTTGAAGTGGAGTTGGCAAAAGAATTCTTCAAGTTCTGTACATGTTAGTATGGTATCATGGAGTAGTGGGGTAGAAGTTCACATGGTGGGTCTTGGTGTTGTGGCTTCTTCCAGAAGTGGTGTTCAGTGGATTGTAGAGTTATTGTTCTTCGTTCCACTTCTTTTTTTTTTTGTTTTGGAGGCTGTCTTTAGGTTTCTTTGATAGATTTTTTTTTTTTTTTTTTTTTTTTGGTGGTTTCTTGCATGATCTCCAGGTAGGTTTCCTGCTTTTTTTCTTTTCAATACGTGGGAGTATGTGATGATTTCATGTTTGAGGTGGTCCCTTCTGGAGTATGTGAGGTGCAGGAGATGGTTCCTTAGTGTTTTTTAAGTCCTCCTGCAGAGCTCTTCATACTTGGAATTGTATGTAGTGGTCAGAGGGTTATAGATGGTGAGCACTTTTGGGATAATGTTTTGTTTCTTGGCATTTTCTCAGGAAGTAGATGTTGGTTTAAGTTTTGCTTCCTTTTGTTTCATGTTGTGGAGTTTCAATTTCAGATGTCAAAATTTGTTATCTTCCATTGTTGTTCGCAGTGTTGTAGCCATTTTTTCCCCAGGATATTGGAGAGACAAGGTGAGTTAGGGCAGTTCTTGAGTTATAACTTGAATTAACTGTAGTAAAGACAAGCTTTCAAGCACACTCTAACCCATATTATATTCCTGACAAGGTCCATGTACCATCATGATCCAGTGGTAATTACAGTATTCTGCACCATTTTGTAGGGCTTTAACACCTGCATTTATAGTGACTAAAAGGCCTGCTTTCATGTAAGGGTCCCAGAAACCTTTCCCTTCATACATAGGGTTACAATGTTGTTAAATTAGGTAAAATCATTATTTTCTTTTATAAATATGATACTGATATATATACATACTTGTTTGTCCTTGATTTTTCTTATTTTTATTTGGGATTTGATTTGACTGGATATTCTCTCTTTAACATTGATTGTAATATGGTGCTAGTGTTTGCATAATTCAGTAGAACATTAAAGGTGTCTCTAGAAATTAAGGAGTATTAGAAACCCAAATAAATCTAATGTGTCAGTATCTAACAGGTGCTTATTTCATGATGTGTAAACAGATTGACTTGTGATACGCTCTTGGGATAGCAAATAGAGTGTTTTTTATGCTTCCACCATCTTTAAAGTTTTGAAAATTTTACTTTGGTTGAGTTATGTTCAATTTATTATCCTCACCAAAAATATTGCACCTTGATTGCAGTCCTAAATTAATAGTCTTACTGTAGCTTTTTTCAGTTTCCTTAAAGGAGACATGTTTATTGTCCATAATGAATTGGAAGACGGTTGGATGTGGGTTACAAATCTACGGACAGATGAACAAGGCCTTATTGTAGAAGACCTGGTAGAAGAAGTGGTAAGTGTTGTCTACTTAAATCAGTTCTAAACCTTAAGATTCTTTAAGTATTAATACACAAGAGCCACAATATCTAGTCTAACTGCCAAGCTTCATACTGTGGTGTATTTTCAGTTTTCTTTTCAAATGTAATAATCAGATCTCCCATTTATCAACATATATAATAACTCCTCAAGCCTAATTTCTGAAATTGAAAATAACGAAGGCCAAACCAGTTCTTGGCAAATAAGTTTATTCTAATTTTTTTACAGATGAATGGCATTGTGACTTTGCTCATAGGCAGTTCTCTAAACCAGTGGTTTTCAAACTTTTTTTCTGGTGACTCAGTTGAAGAAAATTGTTGATGTCCGCGACCCAGTGGAGCTGGGGATGAGGGGTTTGGCGTGTGGGAGGGGCTCAGGGCTGGGGCAGAGAGTTGGGGTGCAGGGGGGTGTGCTCTGGGGTGGGGCCAGGAATGAGGGTTCAGGGTGTGGGAGGGGGCTCTGGGTTGGGGCAGAGGGTACGGGTGCAGGAGCGGGTCAGGGCTCTGAGCTGGGGGTACAGGCTCTGGGGTGGTGCTGGGGATGAGGTGTTTGGGGTGCAAGAAGGGGCTCCAAGTTTGGGGGTGGGGCTCAGGCTGAGGTAAGGGATTGGGGTGCAGGGTTGGAGCATGGGCTTACCTCTGGCGGCTCCTGGACAGCGGTGCAGCCAGGGTGCAGAGACAGGCTTCCTAGGTGGAGGCGCACAAGCGGCTCTGCGTGGCTGTCGCTCGCAGGCGTCACCGCCTCCCGCCCCCCAGCTCCCATTGGCTGGTTCCTGGCCAATGGGAGTGCAGAGCCAGTGCTTGGGGCATGGGCAGCACGCGGAGCCCCGTGGGCTTCCTGCCTAGGAGCCAGACTTGCTGCTGGCCATTTCCGGGGTACAGCACCGTGTCAGAACAGATAGGGACTAGCCTGGGCACACCGCCGACGGGACTTTTAATGGCCCAGTTGGCGGTGCTGACCAGAGCCGTTGCGACCCAGTGCCTTCCATTCCACCCACAGTTTGAAAATTGCTACTCTAAACCCAGCTGTTCCTACAATAGAAGAGACCCTGCCATTCATTGTAACTATTTTGTGGGGCTTCCTGAAGCGCCACAGTACCTTCCATTTTTGTAGTGAAGTATCCAAATTGATTAAGTTTATATGTACAAAGGCTCCTCCTCATGAGAGTTCCATTCAGAACAGGGGATGGGACAAGAGGGCATATCAAGTTGTTTGTTAAAGCTCCCTGATTCATCATCAGCCATGCTGGCCCCAGCATTAATTAGGGCAGTCAAGTGACCCTGAGACACCTTATGTCAGGGGAGAATTGGTTTGATGGAGCTTTCCTGTGGACCACCCTTGGCTTGGTTCTTCAAGCCACCACTACTCTGCATGTCTCTTCGCTGGGACTTGGGGAAGCGTCACTGCCTCTGCCAGTTGTACACTAGCAGGTAGCTGCTTGCTATCTGAGAACGCAAAGTGAATGGACAGTATTGGAGAATCTGGGCTCTGGCCTTTTGTTTGTAGGGTACAAGATCAATCCACCTCATGACAGTAATAATTGAAAATTACCATTTCAGTTTTCTTTTTGGTCCCATATGAAGGGATTTTGTTACTCTAGTTCATTTTTGAGTGGACAAGTCTCTGCTTCACCAAAACTGCCATCACCCAAGAATTGGTGCCAGCTAGCCCACTATAGTGTGTAAAGAATAAATAAGCATGGGCACTGAACTAATCTCTCACTTTTGGAAGTAACATAAACAGGTCATGTTTGATGCATAGTATCAGTGTGGTGTGAAGAACTGTGTACTGCTCTTGCTGCTATACTTTTTCATGAATAAGTACAGTAGACTAATTCAGTCCTCAGAACTGTCAATCCACACCATTCACAAGCATTAAATCAACACACACCCAGTCTAATTGAGAAGGACAATTGAATTCCCTTCTACAACATTGTCTGAGGAGAAGCTATTTATAACATAGTGCAAAAGATTGGACAGTATGTCGCAGCTTAATGATACTATGTAGAGAACTGGTGGAGCACATCATCTAATTTGAGGACTCTGACAGTTGGCAGTATGTTAGCCCATCCTGCAATGTTTCTTACTCTCCCAGGGTGGATGCACTATGCACAGTATTATTATCTACTGTACCTACTATATTAATATATGTAGTTTTTAGCTGTCTGTTTCAAATCCTATGCCCAGTATCTCTCTGAAATAATTCCTGTTTGAACTAGAGCATATCTTTTAGAAAAAAATCCAGACTTGTATTAAAAATTGTCGGTGATGGTGAATCCACCATTGTCCTTGGTAAACCCTTTCACTGGTTAGGGTTACCATCACTATTAAAAATATGCATCTTATTTCCAGCCTGAATTTGGCTAGCTTCAACTTCTAGCCATTATATCTTATTAAACAAATATCTGCTAGATTGAAGAGCCCTCTACTATCAAATTTCTGTCCTCCCTGAAGATACTTAGACTGATCAAATTACCCCTTAACCTTATCGCTGATAAACTAAATCGATTGTGTTCTTTGAGTCTTTCACTGTAAGGCATGTTTTCCAATCCTCGAATCAGTCTTGTGGCTCTTTACTGAACCCTCTCCAGTTTTTCAACATCTTTTTTGAATTGTGGCCATTAGAACTGGACACAGTGTTCCACTAGAGGTCTCACCAGAGCAAACACTAGAGGTAACAGAATGTCTCTACTCTTACTTGATAGTCCCCATCCAAAGATCACATTAGCCATTTTGACCACAGGATCGCACCGGGAACTCATGTTCAACGAATTCGTCGGCATGACCTCCAAGTTTTTTTCAGAGACACTGCTTTCCAGGATAGTCTCCCATGCTGTATGTGTGGTCTACATTCTATGCAGATGTAGATTTTACATTTAGATATATTAAAATTAATATTGTTTGCTTGTACCTGGCTTACTAAGTGAGCCAGATAACTCTGTATCAGTGAACTGTACTCTTCATTGTTTACCACTCTCCCAGTCTATGTCATCTGCAAACTTAATCAGTCATGATTTTGTTTTCTTTCAGGTCATTGATTAATATAAAAAAGTTAAAGTGCATAGGACCAAGAACTAATCGCTATGGCACCCAGCTAGAAATGTACCTGCTTGATGAGTCTCCAATCTAAAATTACAGTTTGAAACCAGTCAGACAGTTTTTAATCCATTCAGTGTATGCCATAATTGTTTTTTGTGGTGTTCTAGTTTCTTAATCAAAATGTTGTGTGGTACCAGCTCAGATGTCTTACAGAAGTCTAAATATATTACATCAATAGTATTAACTTTATCAACCAAATTTGAAATCTCATCAAAAGAAGATCTCAAGTTCACTTGACAGGATGTATTTTCCATAAACCCATGTTGATTGACATTAACTATATTACTCTTCTTTGATACTTATTATCAGCTGCTCCATAATCTGTCCTATAATGAATGTTAGGCTGATAGGCCTATAATTGTCTGAGTTTGTCTTTCTTAAATATTGGCACAACATCAGCTTTATTCCAGTCTTCTAGAACGTCCCTCGTGTTCTAAGGCTGATCGAAAATCAACATTAGCAATCCAGTGAGCTCCTTAGGCAGCTCTTCTGAAACTCTTGGATGCAAGTTATCTGGACTTGCCGATTATAAAATGTTTAACTTTAGTAGCTGCTGTTTAACATCCTCCTGAGTTACTGTTGGAATTGTTTCTTCATCATCATCTCCTCTCATGACTGTATCATCCCTTTTCCCCCAAATAAGGGACAAAAATATGTATCGAACACTTCTACCTTTTCTGCATTATTATTTACCATTCTACTGTTTGCACCTAGTGCTGGACCAGTTCCATTGTTAGGATGCTTTTTGTTCCCAATATACTAAAAAAACCTCATTATTGTCCCTAACTCTGCTGGTCATACATTTCTCCTTATGTCCCTTCGCTTCCTTTATCAGTTTTCTACAAATGCTAGCTTCTGGTTTTTTATTTATTATAGTCAACTTCTCCATGCTTCCATTTGTTATATATTGTTTTTCATTGCACTTTCTCCTCTAAGCCAGATTGTTTTTTAACCCATTTGATGCCTTCTGTCTCAATTGTGGCTTTTTGGGCAGCTAGTAAAATGTTTCTAAATGACTCCTAATTATCCTTCACATTTTCTGTTAATATTCTCTCTCCTAGCTGATTTGGCTCATAATTTTTTTTCAGCTTTGTGAAACCGGTCCTTCTAAAGTAGGGGTGGGCAAACTACAGCCTGCCAGACATTTTAAGATGACCCTTGAGTTCCCTCTGGGAAGCGTGGTCTGAGGCTTGCCCTGTTCAGGCTCTCCAGCTGGGGCACAGGGTTCAGGGCCGCTCCATGCGGCTCCTGGAAGCCACGGCATGGCTCCCCTCCGGTGCTCCAATGGGAGCTGCAGGGGTGGTGCCTGCAGACGGGACAGCGTGCAGAGCTGCCTGGCCACGCCTCCACGTAGGAGCTGGAGAGGGGACATGCCGCTGTTTCCAGGAGCCACTTGAGGTAAGTGCCACCCGGAGCCTGCACCCCTGCCCCTCTCCCCATGCCCCTGCCCCAGCCCTGATCTCCCTCCCGCCTTCTGAACCCCTTGATCCCAGCCTGGAGCACCATCCTGCACCCCAAACCCCCGATCCCCAGAGCCCGCACCCCCAGGCGGAGCCTGCACCCCTTCCCCTGACCCAGCCTGGAGTCCCCTCCCACACCGTGAACTCCTCGTTTTTGGCCCCACCCCAAAGCCCGCACCCCCTCCTGCACCCCAACCCCAATTTTCTGAGCATTTATGGCCCACCATACAATTTCTATTTCCAGATGTGGCCCTCAGGCCAAAACGTTTGCCCACCCCTGTTCTAAAGCGATACACGTATGTATCTATATGTATATATTGCTGATTTATACTTTATTGTTTGCACAGAATAAATGTGATGAAGTCATGTTTGCTTGTACCAAAGCTACCACTAATTTTGAGTTCTGGAAACCATTAATATTGTTTCACCACACTGGGACATAGGGGGTTTATATCAGTGTAGCTTAATACATATCTATGTAAGCTGCACTGGTGTAAACACCACTTAATTCTAATATAGCTCATCTACGGGGGTTTGGTAAGGGGTTTGTGCTAGTGTAACTTGATGAGTGTAGTTACAATGGGGCGAATTTCCTTCATGTAAACAGGGATTTGGGAAAGAAGCACGAAAAAAAAATCTTTTGATAATTGTAAGAAACGTAGCCCTCAATTTTTTTTTTAGAAGTGTGCTTTTGGCATATGCTTTCCCTACCCAAAGAGGATAGGGATGCATCAAATAGTAAGCCTCTTTCAGAGAATTATGTATTAAGCCCTTTAGTTCAAAAATATCATTTCTTGAATATAAATGAATTATTTTTTAGCATTACTGACTTCTACAGAAAAGCTAAAAACTTAGAAAATAGACTGCATATCACTGATTATGTGAACTGTTGCATCATGCACTTACTGTGTTAATTTTCTCATTAGGGACGTGAAGAAGACCCACATGAAGGCAAAATGTAAGGGTTTTTGTTTGTTCTTAAAGAAAAACAAATATTGTGGACTAAACTATTTATAAATTTCAGCTATGAAGTTATCTGCCTTTGAAAAGGTGAATCTAACTGTTCTTTCTGGCCTCGTGTTTTCCCTCTACTAATAGCTAAGGTTGATACTCTTCTCTGTCTAGAGGGCTTCTACATTGGTCTTTTGTGCTACTTATGCATAGTGTCAATAGGTTTTCGTGATGGGTAAGTCTTGTATGAGCCCTGTGGATATCGGTGAATTTCACCCAGAATATGCAACATGGGTTACTGTTTGAATATAGAAATTGATGTACTAGAGCTGACCTCTTGTAAAACCAATCTAACTCCAAAATCTTTTAGTTTTGGAGAGAGAATATTACCATCACTAGAAGAATTGAAGTTCTGAATTCACTGATCTGGTTCTTTAATCACCAATATATTGGTATTGGTGATCTCCTCCTTTATTAGCCTCCCGTAATGATGAGATTTTAACATTGTAGCACTCAAGTTTCTCATTGAAATTGCTTCATCTATTAACAATTATATCTGAAAATCCCAAAATGTTAAGTCATCAATATGTATTTTTTTTTAAGAAGCATGAAAATCAAGGAATCATAACATACAGGATTTGGTGACCAGAAAGTGGCATCTGTCATTTGTAGAACCACTTGCAATGAAAAAAGATGAGTGGCAACTAAGTATTTCAGCTGAATTTTCTGCTACTTATTCACTTGATTGGCTTTAGGATCTTTTGTCACCATTGTTGCTGTCTCCTGCCTCCAGTATCACCAGATTCACAATCTCTGAAAGGCTGATGATCAAAGGCACTTCCAGGTATGTTGGGTGGGGAGAGAGAATTGCTGCTGTGGGATTGCAGCCCACGGAACTCTACTGGCAGTTCTTCCACCCAGTTTGGTGTAACACAGCCTCATTAACTGCATCATCTTCATTTATTGAGATTATCCCCTGCACCATTCCTGGAAGTTGCTTCAAGCCTCATCACTTGCAGACCACATGTCTAATGATCTTGCTGCTCAGAGGGTCCTCTGGACAGTCCTTCAAGTGTTCAAGCATCAGGAGACTCTCCTTTAAAATATCAGAGGGGTAGCCGTGTTAGTCTGGATCTATAAAAGCGGCAAAGAGTCCTATGGCACTTTATAGACTAACAGACGTATTGGAGCATAAGCTTTCGTGGGTGAATACCCACTTCGTCAGATGCATTTGACGAAGTGGGTATTCACCCACGAAAGCTTATGCTCCAATACGTCTGTTAGTCTATAAAGTGCCATAGGACTCTTTGTCCTTTAAAGGTGACCTGGAAAGGAAAATAAAAATTGAGCTTATTGTCCTTTGATGGAAAGGTCTGTTGAGGTGTTTAAAAAAGAAAATTACTTGCTTTATTTGTACATTAGAAATGTAGGTCTTTGTCCAGGCAAGAAGACAAATCCTGTTTCCCTCCTATATGGGTACTGGAAATGCCATGTGTATGGAAAGGATAGGAAAGATGGGAGTATACTACATTGCCTGAAAGTTATCATGGAAGAGTGGTCATTGTAGTAGGGGTGACCATCAAGAAGATGGGCAGATGGTATGTGACAGATCATTGGGAGATCAGCTGCTGAGTGTGTGAAGTTAGAGATGGAGTTAGAAGTTAGAATTTTTCCAAAAATTCTTCTATGACATCACCAGTATTCAGACACGAATAAATGGACTTTACATTTGTTACATAAGGGTACCCTGCAGAGCTACATGTATAAGTTATCTGAGGCTGGACTGAAGCCTCTGGATTTGTCATGGCATGGCTCCACCACACACAGGGCTGAACAGGCTACTTTAGCTATGAGATTGGTGTAGTGACTGTGGCGCTGCTCTGCTGCCTTTCTTCCCTTCTGCAACTTGGGTTGACAATTCCTTTCCCCAGCTCCTGTGGAAATTCACAGCACAACTCCAGCTACTTTGTCTGGGTATTTTACCCCTCATTGAAGAGTAGTGACAGGGCATTTACATTCATAATTCGTTTAAATTGCCATAGATCAGTTTCAAATAATTACCAGAAAAAGTATCTAGTATATTCACTTTGTACATGACAGCTCATATATCTAAAACTTTTGTTTGTACTTTGACCGCTACTTCAAATATTTTAATTTTATTCACAATTAATTTTAGATGTTTAAATATTCTGTCAGAGAACTGGATCTTTGTGTAACATGATTTTATGAGTTATGTTCAGTTGATTTACTCCACCTACTAGGTCTTTAATTAAAGATTAATTCATAGAAGCCAGAGCCTTGAAGGCCAACAGAACCAAAAAGAGACTGCTGATAATCTTGTTTTTTTATTTGTTCTCTTCGTCTTTGTTAAGATGGTTCCATGGGAAGATCTCCAAACAAGAGGCTTACAATTTGCTGATGACAGGTATTTGTCTTTCATTGCTAGGGTTAAGGCATAAGGGAACGAGCACACAGAATAATGCTATATATAAATGAGATTGTAAAATCTTTGGAGCAGGGTTCTGTCTTTGTGTCTGAATAGTACCTAGCACAGTGAGCTCCAGATCCTGACTTTCATTACCATAATGCAAATAATACGTTATAAGAGCTAAATATTATAATTAATAATATTATAATTAAAAAAATTAGTATTAAAGACTGTCAGGCAGCGGATCATATAACTTTCATTTTTAATAGCTAATCACTGTACTTACTGAGTAATAAATACTTTAAATATTTGCTATCAATAAAAGCTGTAATTTAGTTATCTGAATAAGAGTATATGGAAGGTACTATTTAGTGTCATAAATAGTGTAAATTTTGTTTTTTCTGTTGGAGGGAAATGTTTCTTCAGGACTTAAAACATCAGGCTTTCTAACCTAGGTAAAGCAGAAAGTTAAAAATGGTGAAATAAACTCCAAAGTAGTATTTACCATCTGCATATTTTATTAGATCAAAACTATTTTTAATTGTTGGAACCTATATCACGATGTTGTCAGAATGGTTTTCTCTTCTCAGTGGAGTGTCTTCATCACTGACAATTTTTAAATCAAGATCGGCTGTTTTTCTAAAAGATATGGTCTAGGAATTATTTTGGGGAAGTTCTGTGGCCTGTGTTAAACAGGAGGGCAAACTAGTGATGATCACAGCAGTCCCTTCTGGCCTTGAAATCTATGAATCTATATGTGAAGTTGGCTAAAGGCTACTTTGAGGGCTTAAAGGGGGGAAAATAAATTAGCAAGTGTCTGGATTTCAAGCTAAATATACACATTTATTTCAAATTCCAATTCATATTTGTATCCAGTAAAATTTGGAAAATGTCCTTTGATTGTACTGTGAAGGAAAACTAATAGTGATTGGCACTTTATTAATAATCCTAATATTGTTTCAGTTGGTCAGGTGTGCAGTTTTCTTGTGAGGCCCTCTGATAATACGCCTGGTGATTATTCACTTTATTTTCGGACCAGTGAAAATATTCAACGTTTCAAAATATGCCCTACTCCAAACAATCAGTTTATGATGGGAGGAAGATACTATAACAGGTAAGCTACAAACAGTTATACTTTTTTTTAAACATATATAGAAAAACAAAGTGTAAATTGTCAATATTTATCATTTACTGGTATATAGATAAATGTGATTTAAAAAAAAATGCTTACATTAATATTCAGAATTTATCTAACCTGGTTAGTGGCTACATAAAAAGACTGAAAAGTTTTAAACATTTTCTTAATCCTAAACAAAGTGTAATTAGTTGGTGTTTATTTTTAAAGTATCTGACATTTTCTTCCATGAACTGGTTTCTCTTGATTAGAAATTGTGGATCATATATGACTTCAAAATTATCATGACAAAATGGAGAATTGATCTGAAATCAACAAGATGGAATTTAATAAAGACAAATGCTAAATACTACACTTAAGAAGGGAAAGTCAAATCCACAAATACAAAATGGGGAATAACTGGCTAGGCAGTAGTTCTGCAGAAAATAATCTGGGGGTTATAGTGGATCACAAATTGAATATGAGATAACAATGTGATGCAGTTGCAAAAAAAAAGCTAATATTCTGGGATGTATTAACAGGAGTGTTGTATGTAAGACACAGGTGGTAATTTTTTCACTTTACTTGGCACTGGGGAGGCCTCAGCTGCGTATTGTTCCAGTTTTGGGTGCCACATTTTAAGAAAGCTGTAGATAAACTGGAGAGAGCCCGGGGGGAGCTACAAGGTTTTATAAAACCTGACCTATGAGGAAAAAAACAAAAAAACAAAACTGGGCATGTTTAGTCTTTAGAAAACACAACTGCGTGGGAGACATGATAAGTCTTCAGATATGTTAAGGGCTGTTGTATCGAGGATGGTGATCAGTTGGTGTGTATGTCCACTGAAGATAGGGCAAGAAGAAGTTGGTTTTATCTGCATCAAAGGAGATTTAGGTTAGATGTTAGGAAAAACAGTTTAACTATAAGGGTAGTTAAGTATGGGAATAGGCTTCCAAGGGAAGTTGTAGAATCCTGGTCATTGGAGGTTTTTAGGAACAGACTGGACAAATGCCTTTCAGGGATGGTTTAGGTATGGTCCTGCCTCAGTGCAGGGGGGCTGGACTAGATGACCTCTCAAGGTCCCTCTTAGCCCTACATTTCTATGATTCTATGACTTATTATAAGTTAAGAGGATGCTGTGTTGACATATAAGATGGAACAAAGGAAAATGAAACTAACATATTACTTCTGAAATAATTAACAGTGGTATATAAAGGCAATGTGTGAATGGTTAAAGTGTGCGGGGGAGGGATATTTACATGAGAGAGAGTATAGCCTCATGATTAAAATCTTTAAAAATCACTGGATTTCTTATATTGGACACATGATTGATGTCTGGGTCAGAAAGTACTAATCACTCTCCCTGGAGTGAAGAAACTCAGGATGGATCTGTTTTGTCACTGGCATGAGCAGGAAAGTGATAGTAATCTGTACTAAAAGAATGGAAATGACAAAATTAGATGCATTCATCCTTCACAGTGGGAAGCTGCTGATATATATCTATTCTCAATACATCTTATTTCCAAGGTCCTATTAAACTCAAGAATGTAGTGTTTTTTGAGTTTCAGCACCCCTTTAGCTGCAACAAGTTTAGCTCCCTCTTCCAGTGGAGATGGTCACTGCTTATCTCATTAATTTGGGAATTTGTCAGACCTGATCACCCAGAACCAGGGCATTCTTCTCCATCCCAACCTAGCATTTCTCTCGCTTCCAGCTTGGCTTCTGAGTGGGTAGAGATCCAGTAGCTGGTGTGTCTGAGAAAGTATCAAGTTCTCCTAGCTGAGAAGTTCAATGGACGATCTTTAAAATGGACTTCAAGTGGAAGATGGTGTGAGGCTAAACAATTGGATCCTTTTGCTAATCCCACAAACAAGATGCTTGAGTACCTTCTACATTAATCAGTCTGGCTTCCAGACATCCTCATTGAAAATTCAGCTAGCTGCAATTTCAGCCTTTTGTGAAGGTAAAGTCTCTTTTGCCCATTCTGTAGTTTTCTGGTTTATTAGGGGTATGACACTTGAATCTTCCAACTAAAATCTCTGCCAAGGGAGGAGCAGAAGTAATTAATTAACTAATTGAAAACGTAATTACTCACACTGCGTTTATGCAATTTCAGATAACTTACATAGTTGTTTTTTTGGCAATACTTTATCACTAAATCAGAAAGCTCTGAACTCCCACTACTGGATCCACCTTATGCTCCATTATGTGAATGTAGATGCTTTCAGATTAATTAAAAGACAACAAATGGGGCATTGAGCCTGGCATAGTTGGTGGAACAGTGGGTGCATGATGTAATATGAGATGATCAATGCATGAATGAATGTTTTAGCTCTTAGACAGAGAGGAAGGGTTGCATTTTAAATATTTTGTATAGGAAGAAATTGAAAGATTTGTGCAAATCCTGGATACATCGCTCCCGGATCTGAGAACCCTTTCACAATCACTACTTTCACTTAAATGCAAATATTTTTAAGAGGTCTAATTTTTTAGAATTTATTTACTGTTGTGATATGTTAAAGGTCATCTGGGGCTCTTCTTTTCATTGAAGTATTTGATTTGTTATCAGTACTTCAATATATCTTTCAAAAATAGCCCTCAGTTCTACAACTGTAAGGCAGTTTGATCTTTAACATTTTATATTTGTTGGTTTGCAATGTCTGTCAAGTGTATGCAAAAAAGATCCATTTTAAAGGTGATCTGTATTATGCCTTAATGCATTGCAAAGTCAGGGTCATGGTGAGTTAATGACTAAACTTGGTCATTTAAAAAAAAATTAGTTGTAATTTAGCCAGGAAAACCAAAATGAGATTTTCATTTTTTGACATCAAGAGGTGGGACTGGAAGCGCCAGAACTTGCCTAAACAGTCTGGTGTGTTTCAAACTCCAGCAGCAACCCAAAGGTGATTTGGGTGGTGGATGGAAAAAGAATATCTATCTTCACCCCTTCCCCTCTGCAAAAATAAAGTCAAATATGTGTGTGTTGCATATTGCAGAAGCAGCCGGGCTGAGAGGAGGTAAGGAGCTGTCTGTCTCCCTCTCTCTTCTGTTACGCTGCAGAACCTGTAGCATCTGCCAGGGTTACCTCAGTTGGGGTTTCCTCTGGTCTTTCAGCAAATGTTCAATCTGCTGCTATACGAAAACCTCAGTTTTATCTTCCTCAGCCCAATTTTTCACCCACTGGAGGAGAGATCAAATTCGCCTTCCTGTTAGGATCTTGAGGGAATGGCTTGATTTCTTTTCTAGTGATAGCTCCAAGTGCCACCAGGAGGAGAGCACATGCAGCCCCAACAACTTCTGCAGTCTTTGTAGGTGAGATGAAGACGACATAGCAGCAGAGACGCTTCACTATCTTCTGATGAGTGTCCATCTTTCACTTATGAGTAGATGGAGTGGGAAACTATGCTTTCCCCCCCTTCGCTCAGGATAGCCGCTGACTAGTGAGGAGGGGGGACACGGTTGCTTTTTTTCCTCCACTCCATATCTCTCTTTGGTTGTTGATATTCAGGTGCTGCTTCCAGAGGTGCTACATGCTTCTGGCTCTACTCTGTGCTCAGAATGTAACGTATGAAGTTAGTTGAGCTGTAAAAGGAAAGAAAAAGGGAAACTTAGTGATGAGAACCAAAACTGCCTAAATTCATTTTAATAAAAATGGAATTGATAGTGAGGTTGGTGAGAGTACAGCAAACTTTACTTGAATGTTTCAGTCATCTTTTGAGCAGTAGAACTTACAGTAAAGTAGTGGAGCACATCAAGAATGTTCTCCTTTCGTTTATACATAAATTTTCACTTCAGGCCCACTAAAATAGCCTGCCATGCTTCTTTCAGCTCTCTACTCTCAGGTATCTGAATATGTTCTGGGGTGACAAAGTTACTCCTGCTCCATAATAACAAAGGATCAGAATCTGCCTGTGGAGTTAAGGAAAACGCATATGTCTTTCTTTGTAATCTTACTTTGTATCCCACAAGTATAAAATATTGACTGTTGCAGAAGTACTTTTCTTGCTTTCATAGATTAATTGTTCCAGTCATGTCAGTGCATCATAAAATATCTTGCAGAATAGAAATTCTGGGATTACTGGAGAGGGAATGTGTTCAACATTCAAAATTTCTTTGTAATATCCCCCAATTACTTTTCAAATTTGTGTTGCTCAAAAAAGACAGCATAATTTTTCTTCATGTTTGTTCTTTTTAAAAAAAAAAAAAATGTGTGGGAAGAGGGAAGGACTTCTTATGCACCTTCACCCTCCCAAATAACCCTCTGTCAACAAGCTTTTGGCGTTCCCTTTCTGTGTCACTCAGTATTTTATGTATCTTGGTAATAATTTTTAAATACTTTTGTAATGAATAAAAACCTTCTTTACCTCTCCATGCAGCTGTGACTCCAGAATCCTTTATACGCTCTCTTATAAACCTTCTCAAATTCTTCAGTTTCTTATAGTACAGTGTCCAAATTTTTGTATAGTACTCCTCATCTGGTAAGGTTTTACCAGTCACTTACTGATTTAATTTTATTATCTCTCCTGATTTGTACTTTTTCTGGTACATTTAAGTTTCAGCAGTATGTTTGCTTTACTAACTGCTATTGGAGAGATGTTAGTGTTCATTCTGTCTCCCAGACCTGATCAATGTCTTGTAGTGTGTGATGGTTCATAATCTGTTTCCTAGTCACATTTAGTTTACGTTTTTACTCATTAAGTAACTTAGACCACCTGTAAACTCAGATTCCTGTATCCTGATCTCTTCAGACATGTACATTCATAAATTAGCAGTGTCTTGGTTGCTCATTCCATTGTATTTGTCTGCTTTAATGATATGGTAAATATATGTTGGTCTGAGTGAGTCATGTTTGTGTTACCTGTAAAAGAATCTCTACATTTATGTAGATAGATAAAATAGAGTCTTTGTATGATGGTCTCTTAACGACAGTGTTGAGTAGCATTAGGAAATAAAACAAGTTCTTCTTTGAGTAGATGCAGACATGTATTCCACTTAGATGTGTACGCACCCGGTACCCTGGAGCTCCAGAGCCTTTTGCCTGGCATTATCTGTAGAGGGGTGGCACTTGTGGCTGTGCCCTCTCCCCTATTCATATGAGGTGGTGCCACCCTGATCTCTCTCTCCCACCCCCCACCCCTCCCCAGTTCCTGCTCACTGCCCTGGTTGGAGTCGGAGCTCTATGTGGTTGTAGTTTTGCAACCTTGCATTTAGTTTTAGCCTAGTTTATTGTATATAGTTAAGTTGATAGTGTTCCCCAGTGATACCCTCACTGGGGTTTAAACATTGTACTTCCAGTGGAGGGGCGAATCCCCGACAGCGACCACCACATGTGGTGCTTGCTTTGTCTTGGTGAGGCCCACCTTAAAAAGCGCTTGACCTGTAGATCGTTCAAGAAGCAGACTCAGGTGGCATGGAAACTTCGCCTCAAGTAGCAGCTGCTTGAACAGGCCATGCGGTCTGACCTGATACTGAGGCCCTCCTTGGGCTGAAGATCATCCTCGGGCTTGGAGAGCACTACTGCCTCTTGTTCTGGGGCAGGCACTTGTCCAAAAAGGCAAAGGAGCCATTCTTTATTGTGGGCACTGAGGAAGAGATCTCATAAAACCAATCAGGGCCTCTCTAGGTTGCAAGGTGACTCCTCTGCCTCCTCCAGGAAAAGCGTGGACTGGCTTAGGACTGGTTTCGGTGTTTAGGATGGCATGGATCTGACCCTTCTCCAGTACCGAGTGGGAAGGACAGAAACCCCATACCATTGACTCCAGTTCCTGCTTCCAGGCATCCATTGATTCCGGTACTGATGAGGGCAATGCCAGTACTGACTGTATCTGCCGTGTCAATGTACCAGGCTGCAGCAGACCTGCTCTGCCTTTGTGTCCCGTCCTCGCTGCTGGTCCAAGACTTTGCAAGGCTTGCGCCTTTGGCAGCCCCTCCTGGAGAAACTCTGCTTGGATTTCTGGGGATGTGGCTACGTAGCGTAAAAGGTCTTGGTACACCTTAAAGTCCCCCAGAATAGAAGGAGAGGACGAACCAGGCAGCACGGCATCGTCTGTTGATGAGGACAAGGGTCTTAGCTGATCCAAAACTGGAGCTCGCTCTAGGGGAGATGTAGCCAAAGGGAGAACTCTGGCTGCCACACAAACTGGTGGATATTCTACAGCCCCCCATCCCTGAGAGAGTGGCCCTCCCAGTCAATGATGTGCTCCTCAAGCCAGCGAGAGCCCTGTTGAGTACACCAGCCTCAGTACCACCAGTGGCTAAGCACATGGAAAAGTGCTTCTTTGTTCCCAAAGCAGAGATTTGAAGGATTCTATTCCTATTCAGCCCTGAATTCCCAGGGATAATGGCAGAATAGGTTCAAGTCTACCCCCGAGGACAGAGACTCTCCTCTGGTCAGGAAGATCTGTACCTCATTGTCCCTGCAGATGAGGATCGCGAGTCAACAAGCTTTGCTGTCCAAGTACGATTTCCTCAATAGGTCAGCCATGTCTAAATTTGAGAACCAGTTGCCAAATGTTTCCATTCTCAACCTCAACAAATTAATCAAGTACGTAAGATTCCACGTGGTCACTCTATTGGCTGTCCTATTGGACTAGTTGAGGTTGCAGAGCCTGTGGTTGGACCAGGAAGCCTCACTCCATATCAGTGTGCTGGAACTTTGAGGCATCCACAATGCATGTCATGCCTTCCAGGACTGTATCAGACACTCAGTGGTTCACATACTCACTGACAATACCACCGCAATATACTATGTGTACCAACAAGAGGGAGGGCATTCCAGGTTACTCTGCCTAGAGGCGATCAACCTGTGGCAATTCTGCATCGAAAAAGACATCACTCTGATACAGTCCACTTTCTGAAGGCACAAAATCGTCTTGCATACCATCTCAGCAGGGTTTTCATCCTGAGCTACCCTTTCATCCCTGAAGGCAAGCGTCCTCCGGGTTGTCTTTGCAACACGGGGTATCGCCGCGATTGACCTGTTCGTCATGAGGGAAAACAGAAAGTGTCATCTATTCTTCTCTCGAAGGGGCCTCAGCTTGGGCTCCCTCTCCAACACCTTCCACTGCAGCTGGCAGTTTACCCTTCTGTACACCTTCCCCCCTATTCTGGTCATTCCTCAGGTCATTCTCAAGCTCAAGGTGGATCCTCAAGTCAAGCTCATTCTCATTGCTCCAGCATGGCCGAGGCAGTGCTGATTCTCAGATCTCCTTGCTCTGTTGGTTCAACCTCCTATTCCGCTTTCTCTCCACCCTGACCTGCTCATTCAGAATCATGGCCACACCTGCCATCCTGTGATCAGCACCTTATGGCATGGCTGCTGCATGAAGAGGAAGAGTTGTGCTTGGAGGCTGTCCAACAAGTCCTACTCAACAGTAAGAAGTCCTCCACTAGGACAGCCTACTTAGCAAAATGGAATAGGTTCTCAGTGTGGTCCTTGGCCAACAGGGGCTTCCATCCAGGATATCTTGGAATACCTGTTACATCTTCAGAAATCAGGCCTTGTGCTCAGTTCTCTGAGTGCATTTGGCAGCAGTATCAGCATTTCATCTCCCTATTCAAAGGAAATCAGTTTTTCCAATGTTATGGTGATGAGATTTCTGAAAGGGCTTCTCCATTTACATCCGCCAGTCTGAGAACTGGTTCCCCTGTGGAACCTAAACATGGTTTTGACTGCTCTAATGGCTCTCCGTTCAAGACCTTTGCAGCCTGTCTGCTGCCCCTCCTGTCTCAGAAAACCGCATTCCTGATAACTATCACATCTGCAAGAAAGGTGTATGAGTTGCAGGCCCTCATGGCTGAGCTGCCTTACACTCAGTCCTCCAAGGACAAGGTAATGCTGCAACCACACCCAAAGTTTTTATCCAATGTGGTCTCTCACTTTCATCTGAATCAGACGTTTTACCTGTGTTTTTCCCAAAGCTGCACTCTTCCCCGGAAGGACAGTGCCTCCATGTTCTGGATGTCTGGCGATGTCTAGCCTTTTATCTAGACAGGACTAAATCGTTTCATGCTTCACCAGCCTGTTCATGTCATATGTGGACTGCATGAAGGGGCAAGCAATCTCTGTACAGACCATCCCTAGATGGATAACATCCTGTATTAACAAAAGCAACGAGGAGTCCTTATGGCACCTGAGAGACTAACCAGTTTATTTGGGCATAAGCTTTCATGGGCTAGAACCCACTTCATCAGATGCATGGAGTGGAAAATACGGGAGCAGAGATGAAAAGATGGGAGTTGCCTTATCAAGTGTGAGGTCAGTCTAACGAGACAATTCAATTAACAGTAGGATACCAAGGGAGGAGAAAAAACTTTTGTAGTGGTAATGAGAGTGGCCCATTTCAAACAGTTGACAAGCAGGTGTGAGTAACAGTAGGGGGAAATTAGTATGGGAGAAATTAGGCTTAGGTTTTCTAATGACCCAACCACTCCCAGTCTTTATTCAGGCCTATTTTGATGGTGTCCAGTCTGCAAATTAATTCCAATTCTACAGTTTCACATGGGAGTCTGTTTTTGAAGGTTTTTTTGTTGAAGAATTGCCACTTTTAGGTCTGTTATTGAGTGACCATGGAGATTGAAGTGTTCTCCTACTGGTTTTTGAACGTTATAATTCCTGATGTCAGATTTGTGTCCATTTATTCTTTTGCGTAGAGACTGTCTGGTTTGGCCAATGTACATGGCAGAGGGGCATTGCTGGCACATGATGGCATATATCACATTGGTAGATGTGTAGGTGAACGAGCCCCTGATGGTGTGGCTGATGTGGTTAGGTCCTATGATGGTGTCCCTTGAATAGATATGTGGACAGAATTGGCACCGGGGTTTGTTGCAGGGTTTGGTTCCTGGGTTGGTGTTTTTGTTGTGTGGTGTGTAGTTGCTGGTGAGTGTTTGCTTTAGACAGCGCATGAAATGGCTTCAGCTACACCTCCTCAGTGGATACAGGCTCACTCTGCGAGAGTGCAAGCAATGTCGATAGCGTTCCTCAGTGACATTTCCATACTAGACATTTGCAGGGCGACAACGTGGTTGTCCATACATACGTTTATGGACCACTATGCTACTCCGCATCTTCCAGAGCAAATGCAGGCCTTGGAAGGGCAGACCTGCAATCCCTATTTCAGTAGACTCCGAGCCCCGCCCCTCCTGGATGGGGTACTGCTTGTGAGTTACCTAAGTGGAATACAGGTCTGCATCTACTTGAAGAAGAAGAAACACTTACTTGCTGTAATTGTGGTTCTTTGAGATGTGATGCAGACATGTATTCCACGACCCACCCTCTGTTCCCTCTGCATCAGAATCTCCTCATGGGCTTTCAATGAGAAGGAACTGAGGTGGGTTGGGGCACCACTGACTCATATAGCAAGTGGAGGGGACATAGCCATGAGGCGTGAGTTGCTGTCCCTCTACAGGTACTGCTTGGCAAAAGTTTCCAGCTCTGGTGTGCTGGGCCCACACACACCTACGTGGAATACATGTCTGCATCACATCTTGAAGAACCACAGTTACAATAAGTGTCAGTTTCTTTTCACATAACACTCCAGCTTGCAAAATTCTAGTGAGAATTTATCAGCCTTAGCACAAAATCTACTTGACAACTCTTACAACAATAAGAAAAAATATTAGTGGCCTGTCATTTACTGAATCTGGGTGAGTGGGTGAGTAGAATTTTGCAAGACTGCTTTATTCATTGTTGCTTTCATGACAAGGAATGCCGTTTACTGCAGCTCAACACAGAGTAGTGCATAATGATCTTATCATAGTTGGTGAGATGATGGTAAAATGTCATTTCTGGAGTGCAGAAAATATTTTCGCTATATTTCATCTTAATAAAAAGCGAACAGTATGACATTTTTAATAAGTCAGGTGTGACACAGGGACCTCTAGGTGCAAACTGGCAGAGGGCTACAGGGGTTAGTAATAGTTAAAAAGTTAGTAATAGTACCAGAAAGGTCCCATGAGATGAGCTTTAGAATAAAAACGTAATCCACACTAAGCAATTTTGTGGGAAATACCCTTAAGCATCAAGTATACACAATGCGTTCCATTAACTCTTGAAATATAAAACACACAATACCAAATGGAGACACTTAATGACTCTGAAATGAGCAATGCACAAACTAGCTTATGAAACCTTACGCATATTCTGTTTAGATTCTTCTACCTAGTCCATTCATCTGAGAGCCTTATGCACAATTTACATTGGCAAGTGTAATGGCCAAAGATTCCATCACATATGCCCTGATGAATGTATTTTCATATACTTCCAACTAACAATATGTATTAAAAATATGTTTGCTAATGTATTTCCGATTTAATTATTTAACTGTTTTTATTTTCAGGTTGATATTCTGTATAATAGGATGTGCTAAGAATCCCTACATATTGTTCATGTCATTGCACTCTAACTTAAATCAAGGATATTTCAATAAGAACTATGCATAAATAAGTAAAAGAAAGTCAAAGAAATATGTTGAATTTTAGTTTTCATCTATCACCACCTCCCCATCCTAGATTCTTCAAAATACAATTTCAACCTGATTCCCTCTGGTAATTAGAATGCAAGCTTTCCTATAGAGGAGTTCTGCTGATGAGTATTTAATTTAACATGATTTCTCAGTGACATCTACATATGAGCTGTATAATCTGTGTTACGGACCTTTTCTATTTCCCATTCCCACCCCCTAGAAAGAAATTGCTTTGCACAGTGAAGTGTCTCCCCTTCCCCTTCCCTAGTGATGATGAGACTTAGGGCTTGGCTACACTTGCAAGTTACAGCGCAGTAAAGGAGCCCCGGGCGCACTAGCTCACTACCTGTCCACACTGGCAAGGCACCGTAGAGCGCTTTGACTGCGTGGCTACAGGGCTGCTGGTACTCCACCTTGGCGAGTGGAATAACATTTGCTGTGCCCCCGCTGGAGCATCGCGGCGCCAGTGTGGACGAGGTGTTGCATTGCTGCGCTCTGATCAGCCTCCGGAAACGTCCCATAACCCCTTAAGTCAAGTGCCCACTCTCGTCATTGCTTTTGAATCACTGTAGGAATGCGGATATGCCATTTGAAAGCTCCATTTCTGACAACCAGCATGCTTATCTGCTCCAAGACAAAGCAACCATTACTGTGGAATGCTGTGTATGTGAGAGAGAGGCGGGGTGAGGGGGGGTCTGCTGCGGCTTCTGAACTTACAAGACAGCAAGCTGACATGCTCTCAGCTCCCCAAAAACTTACTCTCTCTCCCCCCACATACACACAACACATTCCACCCCACCCCACTCCCATTTGAAAAGCACGTTGCAGTCACTTGCATGCTGGGATAGCTGCCCACAATGCACCGCGCCCAGTGCCGCTGCAAGTGCCGCAGATGTGGCCACACCACAGATGTGGCTACGCCAGTGCGCTTGAAGCTGTCTGTGTGGACAGACTGCAGCGCTTTCCCTACTGCGTTCTACGAAGGCTGGTTTAACTCAAAGCGCTCTACATCTGCAAGTGTAGCCATGCCCTCAGAAAATTATTGTTGATAAAATAACAATTTTCAGCCTGGCTGAACAGCTGGGAATGTATTTGCCCTTACTTATCTTTGAGTTTTCTATGTCCTCATCATCTAGCCTTTTGAGCAACAGTTTTAAACTCTGTAAGACTAGTTTAGGATTCTAATGTATTTTATTAGCAGAACTCAAAAATGTGATTACTTACTCCTGTATTCTGGCTGATAAAAGTGAGATCACCTTTCTTAGCATGTGATTTTATTAAAGATTTATGTGAGAAATTTAATGTGTGAATTTTATGTTGGAAAAAAGACTTATAAACTTATTCAAAGTTTATAATTTTTTATTTGAACAGTATTGCTGATATCATTGAGCACTACAGAAAAGAACAAATTGTTGAAGGATATTACCTTAAAGACCCTGTCCCAATGCAGGTGAGATATTTAGTGCCACACAATATTTCTAAAGAGTGTGGGATTTTTAGAGTGAAGACAGTACTTGGCCTAACTGATATCAACTAATTTATAATTTAGACAGACACTATTACAAATGGCAGAGACAACAATAATATCAGAGTAAAGATAAAAACTAATATTTTCTCTTAGGTTATGTACTGTCCAATATATTTAACATGCTTTTTGGCTTAGCTGTTCTGGCTTTTTTCTGCACTATCCTAGTCTCACATCTGCTTTCATTTAAGTTTCCTTATTTTCTGTGAATGAGCATTAATGAGAGCGAGGGTCAAAATAGCTGTATTTTGAAGCAGATGTATTGTGGAGAAGAACTGTGCAATCTTCCTCACCCAGACCTGTTGAGGCTTTTTAATTTTGACTTGTGCACCCTGTTTTTTCACCGCTAGGCTTCTTTAGATTTCTTCCTGAAGTACTGAGACACAATGTCCTTAATAAAATATGTGCAGTAATGAAAAAGTTTTAAAACGTTATCTAATGTAAACTTTGAGAAAACATTCTCTGTATAGGAAATAACTAAACTGTGTATCATTCTTTCTATTTCTCTATACATACATAATGAGACAGACACACTCCATGTGTGTTCCTTAGCAAGTAGGAGCAGGTCAATTTTTATTTTCCATCTTTCAGAATAATTGTCTGACCACATAAACTATTCCACACTAGCCAAATGTGATGTGCTATAAATGTAGGAAAAGTTACAGAGGGAATGTTAAAAATGACATCCTGAAAACTGATCAGTCCTTTTATTAAAGAGCATAAGATTACAAGAGATATTTGAAAATAAAAAACATTGGTAAGAATATTTCCATTTGCAGCATTATAATCAATCTGATATTTCCGAACTGAAAAATACTGATGGCTGTTATTTTTCTTTACCAGCATCAAGAACAAGTGCTTAATGATACAGTGGATGGAAAAGAAATCTATAATACAATTCGTCGAAAAACAAAGGATGCTTTTTATAAAAATATTGTCAAAAAAGGGTATCTTCTGAAAAAAAGTAAGAACATTTCACTTCTAAGTATAAAGCAGTCTCCTGAAAATTAAATTACATTCTTATATTTTGATAACTTCTTCAAAATTACTTGAAGAAAGCAGACTGTGTGTACAGCATAGGGGACTTTATGCTGGGAAGGCAGGGAATCTGAAAAAAGATTTGGGGATCACAGTGGATAATCAGCTAAACATGAGCTCTGAGTGTGATGCTGTGGCCAAAAGGGCTATTGTGATCCCTGGATGGATAAATAGGAATACAGAGTTTTTTCTCAGTTTCTTGTACATAGTTAGCTAGTTATCTCTCTTCCTACCTTGTAAATAGTCAATTATTAGTTAGAAAACCTATTTATTGGGTCCTTTTTTTTCTTTTTCTTTTTTTTTTTTTTGCTGTTTCAAATTTTAGTCCGTTCTGTGCTAGGTACCAGAGATATCCAGACTTTAAGAGTTGTGTGTCATATGGGGTGTCTGTTCCTGTTGTGGGGTTTGACGTCTGAGCCCAGCAGTGTCGCTAAGTGGCAAGAATCCATGGCCGATCCGCCCAGCCTGTGCTGGCCTGTGGTCGGGGAACCCTAGCCTTCCCTGCTTCACCGGGTTCCAGCCCAGTTCCCTATGACTGGCCAGTTGGCTTTTCGGCCTAGAGGGCAAACACTACCAATCTTTCTCCTTGGTCATTTGCTACTATGTTCTCAGCCCCCTCGAAAATCACAAACGGGGTCGGCTTATGAACTCTTGGGGGAGTTCTCGCTGACAGTAGTCCAGAGGCTCTTCTCCTTCAATTGCAACTCTCCGTTCCTGTTCTTCATGGGGGCCTGCAGCAGGTTCTGGTCCAGGTGGTGTGGGGATCCTGCAGCCTTTGCAGGAGTTATCAGTGTAGGACTGTTCCCTTGCACTGTCTGCCCTGACTGAGCTGGACCCTTCCGTTTTGAACTTCGCCTCCATTGCAAGCATGCCTAGCAGGTGCGGCTGCGTGGGGCCTTGTGAGCCCAGAGCTGCTTGTTAAGCCTTGGTTCCCCTATGTACACTCACATCACACCCCCACATGTGCTGTCTTTTGTGCCTTGGTGAAGGACAAATTAAAGAGGTGAAGTTTCTATTTTCTCAAGAAAATAATGCAGCTTTTCAGAGACCTTTGCTGCAAACAGCACTTCATGGAGCAAGCTACGTAATATAATACCCAGTTTCTGAATACTTGTAGTGTGTCCAGAGTCCAGTACTTTATTTATCTTTATTATGTATTTTCAATCAAAGCACGCATTAAATTGAATTGTTTGCAGGGACAGTGCCTTAGTTTGCAAACTGTTCAGATCTAATTGTATCTTGAAACATGGACCTCTTTGTCCATTGACATGTATGGGACTTTATGCAGGCAGCCCTTATGGCTTTGCTGAGTCCCATTGAAGTCTCTGAAACTGCACAGGGGTCAATTTGAACATATCTGATTACATGATTGGGACCAAAAGTGGAGATTTAGATTTACTATTGTGCAAATTTGAGCCCTTTTAGATACAGTCTGTAACTGTAAAATCTGTGTTATCTGGCACTTTACCAATCGGAAAGCTCTAAAACTGACATTTCTGATATCTCCCAATACAAATCTTCAATAGAATTTCCAGGTGTCCGGTTTTCAACTGGAACACCAGGCCAAAAAGGGACCCTGGTGGCTCCGGTCAGCACCACTGCTCGGGCAATTTAAAAATGTGGTTGATGCGGGGCCGGCAGGCTCCCTACCTGTCTCTTTGTGGCTCCCTGGAAGTGGCGACACAGCCTTGCTGCTCCTAGGCAGAGGAACGGCCACAGGGGCTCCGTGCCCTGCCCCTACCCCGCCCTGAGCGCTGGCTCTGCAGCTCCAATTGGCTGGGAACCTTGACCAGTGGCAGCTGTGGGGGCAGTGCCTGCAGGCGGAGGCAGCGTGCGGAGCTGCCTCGCTGCACCCCTGCCTAGGAGCACCAGACACATGTCACCGCTTGCGGGAAGCTGCCAGAGGTGAGCACCGCCTGGATCCAGCACCCTGAAACTCCTCCAATGCCCAAACCCTCTGCCCTGAGCCCCCCCCAACCCAAACTCCCTCCCAGAGCCTGTGCCCCTCACCCCCTCCCGCACCCCAATGCTGAGCCCCTTCCCACACCCAAACTCCCTCCCTCCATTGGTAAGTATAACTCTTAGTTAACCGGATTTTTGACTAACCGGCACTCCTCATTCCCCCAACATGCCAAATAACAGAGCTTTTCCTGTACTAAGATACACTAACTTCATTTCCAAGAAAAGTTTGTACTAAATGTTTAAACTGCTTATTGTTCTGTTTTGAAATCTGGCAAAGCAACTTTGTCCTCTTCAATTTTTAACTGTAGTGTTCATTAAGACTTAGGAAAAATTCTGCAAAAGATTACAATATGTTAACAGGACTTCTAACTGCTTTTTTGTTTGTTTTTTCTCCAGGCAAAGGAAAGCGATGGAAGAATTTATACTTTATTTTAGAGGGGAATGACGCCCAGCTTATTTATTTTGAAAGTGAAAAGCGAGCCACAAAGCCCAAAGGTTTAATAGATCTCAGTGTGTGTTCCGTCTATGGAGTTCATGACAGTCTGTTTGGCAGGTAAGATAGTAGCTTTTAGTTCCCATGTCTGCAGTTGTACACTGTTTGAATATTACAGTTTTATAAGTATATAACTTCATTTATTTCCATATATTTCTCTTTCAACAGGACAATAAATTAAACGTGTTGGAAATTTTAGAACTCTTAAAGTATCAGAAGTTTGTAGTGTGAAGTAATAGGCAGGATAACCACTCAGGCTTTTAGATTAATATATTAACTCAACATTGAGTACACTGTGTGTTCCACCCATCAAAAATGGAGCACACTGCATTCATTAAAATGGTAATAGAATAACGTCTGTCATATTATAAAATTTTGGATAGAGACCAAACGTTGTTGAAATTGCAACGAAATGAGCCCTCTTTTGTTCAGACATCAGCTGAAAATTAAGATAGTTAAAAACTAGTCCATTGATTTTTAATTTTCAAGTAGAAAAGCTCTTTTGATGTTAAACCAATATTGAAGCAGAATGAAAGCTAATTCATAAGCAAAAATTGATATAATCCATTTTTGGGAAAGATGATAACCACTAGGAAGAGATTAAGAATAACAATCAGCTTTGCTTTTGTTTTAACATACCAGGTACATGATGCAGAGAACACATGCAGTACTGAGTCAGATACCTAGCAAAGGCCTAGCGAAATATTTGTGTTCAGAGGCTGCTACTCACAGGAGGTCGTGGTGATCATAGTGGTGGCCAGTAGTAAAAAAGTTAAGAATTGTGGGTGGGATTTTTAAATTGAATTTGTAAATAGCAAGAAATGATTCTTAGCATCTTTTTTGTTAATCAGTTATTAAAAATGTGTTCAAAAACAATTTTGTGTTATAACTTGTTGCTTACACCAAATAAGAATAAATACATAACCATAACATAATCCATTAAAATAAGGGATTTTTTGCAACCTGGAACCCTGGCACTTCAGCCACAAATGGAGTAGCAGCTATGTGACCACACATGAGATGGGGTAGAGGGCAGAGTAGGGTCAGGTTACCATTTTGCCTAAATTATTAAACGCATTCTTTAAATAGACTTTTAATAGCAAGTTATTTGCTATCAGAGAAAAACTGGACCATTGTGACAAAGAAGATAGTGTAAATATACAAGAATAAAGAAGTTTGTTCGGGTGTATTTAAAGCTGTCAAAAAAGTTGTATGATACTATAATTGAGAATGTGTGTGTAGTCATATACGTAAATTGTATTGAATTGATGTGCATGTACTGTAGCATCAGAGTAAAGGCTGTACATGCAACTTAGCTTTTTCTTGCCTAACATAACTCCATAAGATTTTTGAAAGAGAAAAGAAATTCCATAATATGGAACTACTTGACTAGACGCCAACATTGCACCATATCTCATTTAGCATTGAAATTTCCATGGGGACAGTTCCACATCTTTTACCTTACAAGATGACATCTCCACATTTTGTGCTATATAGCAAAGTCATCCCTACCTGCATGTGCAGTGCAGTCTATCTTTGTCCTAAAGGTTCCTTAAATGTTTTAAAACATATTAGTTGTACTGCATGCAGGTGAAGTACGATTTTTTTTTAAAGGTTCATAACTCAGTGAAATCAAAACATGTTTTCACTTGAATGCTCAAAAGGTATTTTTCTTCTATCTCTGTGAAAATTCAGCTTCCTATTCCCACACACTGCAATGCTACAGCTGTCCAAAAAAATGGAAATTTTTTGAAGAAAAAATGATTGTGTTTTTAATGCTGTTTGTATTCAAACAACTGAACTGTGTTGGCTCAGATTTTCCAAAAAATATTTGTATTTTGCCAGAGATCAGCAAGCAAAGCAGTAAGTCAGTAGTGTGAAGATGTTACTCTTTGTTACTAAAACTCTTGTTTGATTTTTTTTTTTAAAGGCCAAACTGTTTTCAGATAGTAGTTCAGCACTTTAGTGAAGAGCATTACATCTTTTACTTCGCAGGAGAAACTCCAGAACAAGCACAGGTAAGAGGCTTTGGCATATAAAAGAGAGCAAATTTTTAAATAAGCTATGCGTGTTTTGAATTAAGGTTTGTGGTAGGAAACAAGTATGCTACATGTAGACAGTGACCGGTATATAGAGCTTTTTGAAGCCCTGTCCATTGTAGTAACTTTTCAAACCCATGGGTCAATAGTTTCCTTACAGACTTAGGCCTGGATTCTACAATGAGAATTTTGTGGGCACAGGGTATGGTTCTTATTGCAGGATCAGAATCTTCACCCCATCTCTGCCTTGGGGTTAGCACCTTCATACTCACGTCCTTTCCCTTGAGTTCAGAAAAGCAGCTCCGCTTGGTGGGAAAGGGCTTGAGTGCTGGTCCTCTTCTCCCCACCCCAGCCCTTCTTGTTTGTGTGTGGTGGGGGGTTCCTTCTAGTTTTCATGAAATACTACTATCCCTGTAATGCCAGGTGTGTGTTTTCTCTGATTCCCCAGTGCTGCAGGTTGTCTCAGAGATAACAGAAAGGTAGTAGCAGTAGGACAGAGCCATGGTCTCCTCTCTTGGCCTTTCAAGGATAATGCCTGGGAGCCAGGAATTAATGCACCAAAGGGAGAGGAAAGAGGTGACAAGTGAGGCTTAGGGAAGGTAAAGGGGGACTCTTATCTCAGTCTCCAAAATATGGGTCTGTCACTCCTCACCCCCTTGTCACCCTTCAAAAAGTGAAATCAACTCCGCGACAGAATTAATTACTGCTGCCAGCAGCGATGTACTTTATACAGTTTTTCTGTTTGCTTTCTTTAATTTAGTGTGATTCAAAACCTTATTATGTGTACTCTTCCTTATAGCGCTGTGGCAGTTAACTTTGTTTTTATTTATTGTTATTCTTGCACCATTTTAAAATACTTTTCCATATTCATATCCTACAATAATGCTAACAAGTCTAAAAAGGCAAAAAAACCCTAACCCTAAATTTTGACAAAGTATGGAATGACCTTAAAATCTATTTTATATAGACTTTCATTAAATGTGCTTCAAAATAAGCTGCCTTGTGCATAAGCTTCTGTACTATAGGGTAGTATTATGATACTCATGCTGGACTGGCTGACCAACTGTTCTTATGGTTGCCAAAATAAAATCCATTGTGGAGGGCATATTTTAGGTTAGACAGCCCTTTGAGCCAATGCAATTAATTGATAACTCCTGATGCAACAGGTGTATTATCAGAGCCATGAAATTATACTTCTGTCAATAAAACTATCGAGAGCATTCATGTTGTACAGTTAAGCCCTCAAGTCAGGAAATATCAAAATTAAGTTTACACATAGAAACATTACTCTGCCCTTTTATGTGTGTGTATACTGTGTGAAGACCAAATTCTTCTGCTACAGAGGTACAATCCCATTGTTTTCCATGAATTTGCACTAGAGTAACAAGCAGAATTTGGCACATAGCCTTTAAATGTAATACCACATACTGTTTCTCAAAGATAATTTTGTCAAAGATAATTTGTCTCAAAGGTGATATTGTCAAACAGCATTTTCTACAACCTACGATGAACATTACATCATGTTGTTGTATTATCTACTACAATGCGTATTCCAGAAATTAAAGGACCATGAAATAAACTGTGTATACAAGATGCACACACAGGGTAAGGGCTTCTGTGGAGCCTGCCTCAATTCCAGTATACATAAATGTAGTCTACTTTTACTATAAACCTAGGTAAATTATTCTAGAAGTTATGTTTCAGAGTAGCAGCCGTGTTAGTCTGTATTCACAAAAAGAAAAGGAGTACTTGTGGCACCTTAGAGACTAACAAATTTATTTGAGCATAAGCTTTCGTGAGCTACAAGGTGCTCAAAAGTACTCCTTTTCTTTCTAGAAGTTATATTACTTGTACTGCACATATGCAAAGTACTGTTCTCAAAGACCTGGCTTGACCAGATCAAATCCAATCTTCCTCATAAACTTCAGATGTATTTCTATTAAATGAGTATAGCTATCTTGGCAAATTTCAACTTTCTATCCCTGTCTCCTTCAGTGCTGTTCACCAAAAGACAAGGTTGCAAGAGATGCTTCTTTTTCTAATGGAAAAAGTTCAGTTTTATGTTGTATTTTAGGCAAGTTTTTATTAACTTTACATATTTTGTCACCACATGTATAGTATATCTAGGAACATTCATTCAGTGGATTAGATACTTTCTTTGAAACATCACAAAATTCCCTTTCTCTAATGTCACTTGAAAATGGGTTAGAATTCTATAGTTGCACACAATCAAATTGAAACTTAATATATTTGACTTACCAAGAACACCTGACACTTTCAATAAACTGTAAACTTTCTCAAAATGTTAAGTACCTAATAGTATTAAATATCAGTAGTATGGCTTGCGGTAAATAAAACTACTAGTGATGATAATTTTCAAGAGTTCAAATTAAAATCTACATATGTGAACCTATAATAGTTCACTCTTTTTACTATGTTTCAGCTGAAGTTTCACTATATACTTCCTGGAAAGATTTTTATTCCCTTTTCTTACGTGCACAGTACTACATCATGCTACGTGTGCATATCTAACCTTGTAGAAAAAATGAGAAATAGTATCATAATGTAATTAAATACACTACTGTAAGGCATCCATGCAACAGATCAGAGTTGCTCTTTTATCTTAAATTTATCATTTCCTAACTTTTGTTTGTGTATATGTATATAAATAAAATATAGCTGGAAGGTTGGATACTACTTTAACATTGCATTAATATAGCTAGTTATTGCATTTAACTACCAGAGGTGTTTAAAGGAGTGAAGAGAAAAAGAATCCCAGTCCTGACAGGCACTGTTGGGTTAAGCTTTCTGGTATCCATCAATCTGATTAGTAAACGTCATATTTAGAACCCTCTAGACTGAACATACACCCTTCAGCCAAGGAGCAACTGATGCATTGCTATTTTGCAGGCTAAAGACCTGATCCAATGCCTGTTGAACTCACTGGACTTCCTACTGTTGACTTCAGTGTGCATTTAATGAGATCTTAAGTACACATTTCCATACTTGCTGTGTGTATTAAAACTTGCAATCTCTACATACATTTACAATTTGGAAATAAGTGTATATACACATGCACATTGCATGTATGTAATGTAAGTGTGAATGTACTTATTTGTCGTAAAAAAATATTGACAATGAGATGTTTATTTTTAACTGTTTTGTGTGGCAACTGACGTCAGTTATTGTAGTGGGTAATGTTGTATTATTATATGTTAATGTTATACTGTATTGGAAATGGCATTTTATAATCTCTTAGTAGTTTGTTACTTGACCTATCTGTAGTTTTTACAAACTTTAGGGGGCAGAGTTAAAGTTTGGTGAGTGAGATGTGAGTGAGTGAGGAAGGACAATATGGCATTAGGGAGCAGATGCAATCCTTTAGTTCATTTTCAGACATTTTTTTTAAAATGCAATTTTTTTTAAATAAGGCAGTTGGGCGGGGGGGTTAGCTGAACTTCATAAATACATTTGTAACTTCAACTCTTTTAACTAAAATTTTTGTTTGAGTTTACCTGTTAACTTTTTTTAAATGAGTAACAAAAGTTTGTCAAGTTGACACAAAAGGTCTGTAAGAGGGGAGGTCTGCTGTGGCAGAGCTTATAAGATATGCCAAAGTAGAGAGTCTCCGGCAGAATTTAGCATGTTCATAGGAGAAGAGGTATATCTGCATGAGAGATAGGGATGTAATGGATGGTGGAGGAGAGGGAAGAGGCTTTTCTCTACACTGGACAATTTAAAGTCTTACATAGAGAAAACTGTAAGCATTTAAAGTTTTATATAAGACTACAACTCCATTTCCCTGTTCCTTTCCTATTCCTTCATTCATCCAGAACCTCCCTGGACCACAGTCTCCTGTATCTTCATTCATTCCTTCCTCTCTGCCTCACCTGTTTTCCTCTTTCTTCTATTCCTCCCTCAATCCCCAGTCTCACAGAGCTTCCATATGTCAAGATTGGGGAGCATGGCTCTTCATGTGTCCCGATAGTTTGTCTCTCACGGATCCCTATCCCATTTCTATTCACCCTCTTCTAGACTCATGTCCCATAACATTTCCTCTTACCTCCCAATCATGCTTTCCCTCCACTCAGCACAACGTTAGCAACGTCAGTTTATAAATACACTTTCAATTAAAAATAGCTGCTATAGCCCAGTTCAGCAAAGCACTTGAACATGTTCTTAAGTGCTTTGCTGAATTCGAGCTTATATACATGTACAAATATACAGTATACAAATGTGGCCTTGACTGTAGCAGCAGGTAACTGTGAAGGGAAAGAAAAGGAAACAAAATCATGTGTTCTGCCATTTTAAGGCACATATACTATTACACCATGTTTCTGTGTCCAAAGCTACATTGGAGCCATGACGTCTTTCAGCCTGGCTCAGAAAGAGAACACAACAGCAAACAAAAAATGTCTTGCTTTAGCTAGAGTTGGGGGGATCTTAATTTATTATTTTGTATGCAATATAGTCCTGAGTAAGCAAGATGATCAGTTTTCCTCAAGAAATAAATTTACCTCAAAATATGATTTTTTTAAAACCATGAACATGTGAAAATTGGACTATAATGTAAATTTTTATCACCTTAATTATAGTTGTACTAACAAGTCTACTATAACAGTGACATATATTTTTTTAATATTTTATTGCTTTTGCCCATAATTTTCTTGAAGTACTAAGACATGACGGTATTTGGGCTAAAGATGAAAAGAAATTATTTTAAAAGTATGCTGACCTTAGAAGAACCTGCTAAGCAAACAAGTAAAATCATAACACTTTATGGTGGTTCTCCACTACCTCTTTCCCATCCCACTTTATTCAGCTGCAATGTTTATGATTTTAACATCTGTAATTTACCTTGGAAAAGGGCGTTTACTTGTAGGACTAAGAAATTAATTTTCCTTTTCAGCAGTTTCCAAAGTTCTCTTATTTATATATGTGGATATGATATAAAATTAAGAATATTAATCTTTAGAAAGATGCTTTGTGAATAAAATGAATTCTAGCCACATGCAAATTTCCATCTCCAATCTTGACCACAATGGCCATTGCCATGATGAGTAGAATGTATGTTGTGGCACTGAAGTTGGAGAGATTCTCCTATGACTGGGAAAGGACTGAAGTGCTGTATTTAATGGATCTAGAAAAGTAAAGGTAAATTATATGCCCTCTTTACCCCCACAGAAATGGATATAATAATTTGTTAAGGTATTTCAGCAGCTGTGGTTGACTCTACCTACAATGAGAAAGTTATTACATCTTCCTATGGAGCTGTAGTCTGAAAGTTTTTTGCATTATGGAACGTTTTTACAAGAAAAGAAAGTGATTAGCAAACTTGTTTACTTGAGAACAGCTGCAGTGTACTTTAAAATGAGTATTATGACAATTACTTCTGCCCATATTATGTGTCAATATTTTAAACATATGAAAAATAATCAAAGGGTAAAAAACTGAACCAGCCTTTTTAATGGCAGCATTGTATAGCACTGAGATGTTGCTAACAAATATCTACTTGCGATATCTAATTATGCAGATTGACTGCTAGTCTAAAGGTTAAATCCCTAGCTGCACTGGAACAGAGTTCATTACAGATTGAGGAGATGGGACACAAAGGCCAGCACACGTTTCACTTGCAATCCTTGGACTGTCAGGGAACCAAACTAGTCCCCAGCACAAGTTAGAGCAGTCTGAGGGCTTCTCCAACTCTTGCCCCTTGCAGGGTATGTCTACACAGGGATAAAAAAAACCCATGGCTGGCCCAGGCTCGCGAAACTCATGTTCAGGGGCTGAAAAATTGCTGTGTAGATATTTGGGCCCAGATTCTGGGACTTTATGAGGGAGGAGTGTCCCCGAGCTTGGGCTTCAGCCCAAGCCCAAATGTCTACACAGTAATTTTTAGCCCCACAGCCTGAGCCAGCTGACCCAAGCCAGCCATGGCACTTTTATCCCTGTGTAGGCATATCCTGAAGGGCCATTAGGCTGGTGATGACTGCCCTCTCTAGCACCCCTCTCTGAGGGAGACCAGGAACATGTGGTGTAGAGCCAATTGTGGTGGCTTTATACCTCCCATAGATATCCCTCTGAAAAGGGAATCCCTGTTTGCCTCTTTAGGGCAACTTTTATGGTTGAGCAGCCAGAGTCAGATGAACAGGAAGCGGCGGATGTTTCCTTCACTCTTTTTCTTCAATCAACTTCTTTTTGTGTTTGCAGTATTTACAGCTAGAAATGAGTCTGCAAAACTGAAATACTGGGGGGGAGGGTCAGAATTAGAGCACTATACTTGGCATGTGGGTTTTATTTACTCAGAAGCAATCGTGTTTTGCTTTATTCTAAATACGGTGTGTAATTTAATACAGTACGATTAGAGTGGAAAATTGGTAAAGGTCACACTATGTATCTATTATTAATGCTTGGTTATCTAAAAGGGAAAATCCTCCTGATTTGAAAATGCTTTATGCAGTTCAGATAATGAAGAATATAAATGTAGCTTTCATTCCAAAGTAAGCGATTTTGGAATACTACATATAACTTTTAAAATATAATATGTGAAAACAAGAAATTGACTAAATTAAATATTTGAATAGTTAGACAATTTGTCAGACTTATATCGACCATTCTTTGAGAAGAATGATCAGACTTCATTTGGTTTGAAATCTTGTGTCTTTTATAGGACTGGATGAAAGCTCTGCAGACGTTTTGCAATTTACGGAAAACCAGTCCTGGGACATCTAATAAACGGCTACGTCAGGTGAAATTGCTTAGATATTGTAGTTTTTCTAAAACTATATTGGTCAATCTTAGTGTTTTACTTTGAGACCTTTGTAAATGATGAATTATATATCTATATGTATGTGTGTATATGTACGTGATGCAATATTTTGTTAAACCTGCTGTAATAATTTATTCTTCAAGAATTGGTTGAAGCTTCCATATATGATAGAATAAAACACTTTATGGGCAGGCTTCAGGTTTGTTGCTCGGCGCTAAGGTCTGATCACCAGATAAAGTTGGGTAAAATTTTCAGAAGTGCATAAGTCCCATTTTCAAAAGTGACTTGTAGGTACTTCTTGTGTTTGCCATTTGCTTTTAAATGTTAAGTCTAGAAGGCAGCCATCTGCCACTAATACTTCTGTTCTCTTGAGCTTTGAGACAAGTACATAATGAGTCAAAATAGTCTTTTTTTCATCTTAATTCATTTCATTCATTGGATGAGAATACTGTCATGGGCAAGAAATTGGCGCAGAGATGGAGAACAAAGAATAGGCATGTTAATTTTCTTGACTACTGAAGGTTGGCAGTCAGGTGCCACAAGGTTCTGTATTAGGAATGGTGGTGTTGAATATTGTAATTATCTGGGTGGGGTAGGGAAAAAAAGGAGGTGAGCAGTGAGGTGGCAACATTTTCAGGCAACACAAAATTGTTTATTCGTTAAGCTCAGAGAAGATTGAGGTACTTTTGCAGGACCTAACTAAGCTAGGTAAATGGACAACATTATAGCAAATAAAATTCAGTGCTGTCAAATGCAAAGTAATGCACATTAGAAGGAATAATTTGAACTACTCGTTGTGAGCTCTAAATTAACTGTAACTGAAAAAGGCATGGCCAACATTATTCAGTAGCAACAAAAAAAGCAATGAAAATGTTAGGATGCATAAGGAATAGACAAAAACTTCCCTAAAAATAGTATGCTATTTTGTACGTTAGTGGTACTTACCTAGAATACTGTGTTTAGTTCTGGTTACCTTATTTCAAAAAAGATAAATAGTATATCAGAAATAAACAGAGGAGGGAGAGTCCAAGAGAGGTGACAGAGGAATGTTTAGAGAAAAAAACTTACATATAAAGTATGCGGAAAAAAATGGGACTGTTTATAGAGGAGACAAGTAAGTTGGGGGGGGGGGGCATGATAAAAGTATACAGAATAAAAAGTATAGAAATCATAGATCAGCAACTTCCATTTACCATTTCTCTCTGCCAGTTAGCATCACTCACAATCTGAGAAAATGAAAAAATTGATGAAATTGAAAGACAGTTAATTTAGAACTGAAAAAGAAATACCGTTTATACCACAAATAATGAATATGTGGAATTCACTGCTACAAGATATCAATGAAGTCAAGAGCATAGTAGCATTCATTGAATACCTGTTCCTTGGCTTAAGCCATCCTCTGAAATTAAGAAATTTTCCTATGGGCCTGTTATTCCATAATTGTTTGTTCTTCTTCGCCTGCTTGCTTATATCAATTCCAGTTAGGTGTGCGCCCACGCTGCATGCACGGCTATCGGAAACTTTTCCCTAGCAGCTACCCGTCGCGCAGGCTGTGGAGCCCCTTGGAGTGGCACCGACATGGCACTCTATGTACGACCCTGCTGGCCCGACCCTCCCTTCAGTTCCTTCTTACCGCCAGTGATGGTTGTTGGAACAGTGGTCTCTTGCTGGCAAGTGTCCCACTAATCCCTAGCTCTTCTAGCTAATCATTCTCTCTTAGTTGTTAATTGTAGTCTTTAGCAGTTGGGAGGAATTCCCCTCCAACGCATGCCACGAGGTGCTCCGGAGCATGCCGTCCCAGGCCTTAAAGCCTGTAGCTCCTGTGCCAAGCCTATGCCCATGGGCAACCCCCATGAATCCTGTCTCCGGTGTCCGGGAGAAGCTCATTAGTTGGACAAGTGCAAGATCTGCAAGGCCTTCGAGCCTCACACGAGGAAAGAGGAACATTTGATTAAAACAACTCCATATGGAGTAAGCCCTCTGTCTGCAGCAGAACCTGGCCCCTAGCACCTAGCTGCAAAGCGCTCCTCCAGCGGTGCCGACCACGGTACCGAAAAAGGACTCGGCATGCCTACCCAGGGGCTGGCAGTCTCCCGGGCCACAGAAGCGTTCTCCCCTGCACCGCTCTCATTCACCGGCTGCCCGTAAGAATCAGGCACAGGCAAAGTCTCCCCAGCAGCCTGTACAGTACATTGCTCCCCTGATGAACAAGGTACATTATCAGTTCATGGCCCTCCCATTCAGGCTGTGCACAGCTCCTCTTATCCTCCCCAAGTGCATGGCAGTGGTGGCAGCCTTTCTTCGCCACCACCACGTGCATGTCTACCCTTACCTGGACGACTGGCTGCTTTGGGGCCGCTCCCGCCAGCAGGTGGAGTCGCAGGTGCAAATGGTCAGAGACACATTCGATTGCTCAGGTATCATTCTCAATGTCAGCAAATCCGTCCTCACCCTGACTGAAAGAATAGAGTTCATTGGGGCAGTTCTGGATACGAATCAAGCGAGAGTCTTCCTGCCAGAGATGAGGTGCCTGGCCCTTTTGCAGTTAATCAGCAACCTTTGCAGCTTTCCCTCCACCATGGTGAGGCAGTGTCTCAGGCTGCTGGGCCATATGGCATCCTGCACTTAAGTGGTTCAACATGCCAGGTTATGACTCAGGCCTCTGCAAACGTGGCTTGCGTCTGTGTACCGCCCAAGCCGCGACAGTCTGGACATGGTGCTGACCGTCCCGAGGCACACCCTCGATTTCCTACATTGGTGGCTAGATCCCCACATGGTAGACGCTGGGGTTCCTTTTCACCCTCCCCAATCCACTTTAACTCTGGTAATGGATGCAGACGTGTTGGGCTGAAGAGTGCATCTCAGGAGCCTGACAACTCCGGGCTTGTGGCAGGTAGAGGAACTGGCTCTGCATATCAACATCAAAGAACTCAGGGCAGTCCGCCTCGCCTGCCAAGCGTTTCTCTCTTCCTTGCAGGGCCACTGTGTTGCAGTACTGATGAACAATACCACAGCCATGTTTTATATAAACGGACAAGTGGAGCCTGATTGTCTCCTCTCTGTCAGGAAGCCCTCCTGCTGTGGAAATTTTGTCTATCCCACTCCATCCTTCTTCAGGCTTTGTACCTGCCAGGAGTTCAGAACGTGCTGGCGGACAGCTTGAGCAGACGTTTCCTCAAGCACGAGTGGTCAATTCATCCGGACGTCATCCAGTCCCGGGTTTCCCCGAATTGATCTGTTCGTCACTTGGGTCAACAGGAAGTGTCCAACCTTCTGCTCCTTCAGGGGCCACAGCCCAGGCTCGATCGCAGATGCGTTCATGATTCCATGGTCCGGTCATCTGCTGTACGCCTTCCCGTCATTCCCGCTTATCCATAAGGTGCTTCTCAAGGTCTGCAGGGACAAAGCAGAAGTCATACTGGTGGCCCCAGCTTGGCCTCGCCAGTGCTGGTACCCCACCCCTGTGGACTTTTCGGTCCAGTCACTGGTACGGCTACCTGACCTCATTTCACAAAATTATAGTCGCCTCCTTCACCCAGACCTTCAGTCACTCCATCTCATGGCCTGGAGGATCCGTGACTGAACCAGGCAGCGCTTGCCTGCTCGGACCTGGTGAGACAGGTGCTTCTGGAGAGCTGCAAGCCATCTGCTAGAGCCACATACAGGGCGAAATGGAAGAAGTTCTCTAGCTGGTGTGCCCAAAGGCAGGTACTTCCACTCCAGGCTCCCATCCCTTGTATCCTAGATTATCTTCTGTGCCTGAAGGACCAGCATCTGGCATTCGGTTCCATCAAGGTCCACCTCACAGCCATCTCAGCGTTTCACCCAGGCGTTTCCGGGCGCTCGGTGTTCATGCACCCCATCGTGCGTCATTTCCTGCAAGGTCTGGAAAAGATACATCCCTGATGAAGCCCCCTATTCCGGCCTGGGACCTCAACCTAGTCCTCTCCCACCTCATGGGCCCTTCCTTCGAGCCGCTAGCTTGTTGTTCGCTTCTTTGCCTCTCTTGGAAGGTCGCTTTTCTGGTGGCTATCACCTCGGAATGACGCATGTCTGAACTGCAGGCCCTCATGTCTGAGCCTCCATACACTATCTTCCATAAGGACAAAGTGCAACTTCAGCTTCATCCAGCCTTCCTTCCCAAAGTGGTGTCCCACTTCCATGTTAGCCAGGACATCTTCCTGCCAATTTTCTAGCCAAAACCACACAACAGTCCCCACGAACAGCAACTGCGTTCACGGGATGTCAGGAGGGTGCTCGCTTTCTATATTGACCGCACAAAGCTGTTCCGCAAAACAACCCAGTTGTTCGTTGCCGTAGCAGAGCAGATGAAAGATTTGCCAGTCTCTTCCCAGCAGACCTCCTCCCAGATCACGGCGTGTATCTGCGCTTGTTATGACTTGGTGAAGGTTCCGCCGCCTGCCATCACAGCTCATGCCATGAGGGTGCAGGCCTTGTCGACAGCCTTCCTGGCCCATGTACCTCTCCAGGAAATCTGCAGGGTGCCACGTGGTCTTCAGTGCACACCTTCACGTTGCACTACGCCATTGTCCATGAATCTCGGGACGATGCGGCCTTCGGCAGAGTGGTACTTCGGTCGGCTATACCTTGACTCCAACCCCACTTCCGAGGTAAGGCTTGGAAGTCACCTAACTGGAATTGATATGAGCAAGCGCTTGAAGAAAAAACAGTTACTCACCCTTTTTGTAACTATTGTTCTTCGAGATGTGTTGCTCATATCTATTCCATTCCCCACCCCACCCACCCTTCCCCTCTGAAGGAGTTGCTGGCAAGAAGGAATTGAAGGTGGGGTTGGGCTGGCAGGATCGTATATAGAGCGCCATATCGGCGCCACGCCAGGGGGCTCCACAGCCGGCCCAACAGGTAGCTGCTAAGGAAAAGTTTCCATCAGCCGTGCATCCGGCACACGCGCACACCTAACTGGAATAGATATGAGCAACACATCTCTAAGAACAACAGTTACAAAAAGGGTGAGTAACCGTTTTTTTTCCAGGTTTATTGTACCTCCTTCTGAAGCTGCTATTGTTACAGATGGTATACTGCACTTAGATGGATCACAGTCCTGGTCTACTATGGTGTTGGCTATGTATACTCTATAAATATCTGATCGGATTCCCACTGATACCAATGGGAGTTGGATTGGGCCATAGATTCCGAGTATGAAGGTTAAAGCAAAGGTGCTTATTAGTACTGTAAATAATTCTGAATGCACACTAAGTTCTCTGAGAGGAGTTCAAACTTCAGATATTTTAGTAAATTTTCTAATGTCCCCTGAGAGCACAATTTAAAGATAGTATGACCATCAAAAGGTGCTATAATTTGAGCATCTGTAGTGCAGATAGAACTGCTCCCTTTGGAAAATGGAGAAAGTTTGTATTTAAATAAAACTTGTTTCAAGAAAGAAATTATGAGTTATTGTTTGTATTCTGATGGCAACCAGGTCTTAGACCCCAGTAGCATTGGGTGCTGTCCATGGCCCCTGCTCCAAGGGATTTATAATCTAAGATCTGGATTTTACATTTGGATCTGCTAGCGCAAAATCCAGTGCTTATCTGGAATCCTGTTTACTTCAGTAGGACTCTATGCAGGTGTAGCAGTCAGCACAAGTAAGTCTAATGCCTAATAAATATTATGGCCATAAAGGACAAAAAATAGATGATGTATTGGGAGAAAAAGAAAAAAATAATCAAAGTGATCTGAATGGTTGAGAATGATTCTTTTTAAAATTTATCACCACCTACCCCTCTAATAAGCTATTGTGTTACTGCTTTTTGACAATGGTTTGCTGCTATTCCTTGACTATTTCCTATTCTTTGTTTTTCCTTTATTTAAGTAATTATCTAGGTTTGATCAGCAAATTTTAGTGTGTGTCTGGCACTTGTATGTTAAAACGAAAGCTTTTAGAGCTGAAAAAATTCACCCTCTTCTATGTTAAGATTAAATCTTGTATATTTTCTTCAGGTCAGCAGCCTTATTTTACATGTTGAAGAAGCTCATACTCTCCCAGTAAAACACTTTACTAATCCGTATTGTAACATCTACCTGAACAGTGTCCAGGTAGCAAAAACGCATGTCAGGGAAGGGCAGAACCCTGTATGGTCAGAGGAATTTGTCTTTGAGTAAGTCTTGCTCTTTTTGAATTATAATAACATTTAAAAACTTGATATTTCTTAATACTTTATAGGTAGTGTGTTAATGATGATTAATTGAATTTTTATTTCTATCTTATTAAAAATTGACTAGATGGTTGTATATACATAACCTTCATTCAGCCACACGTTTTTCCTGTTGCATCCTAGATATTTTTGTTTAATGTAATATAACAGCAAGTGTATGGCTAATAAAGTTTTCTCTGGATGGTGGAACTAAACAATAGAAAATAATAGAAAATGTGTAATTGAACTTTTTAGTTTAATTAAAACGCCAGAGGAGTACAGTATTAATCAAGATTTTCTAATTTTTTCTCTAGTGATCTTTCACCTGATATCAACAGATTTGAGATAACTCTTAGTAACAAAACAAAGAAAAGTAAAGATCCAGATATATGTAAGTCTTATTTCTGTAAAAGAGAGAGAGATATATTACATGAACAGAGAACAAAGCTGTTTTCCCTTTGCAACACTTTTATCACTCTTGTATAGGGTGGTTTGATTTATATTTTGATTTAAATCATCCATTTTAATAATGATTTAAATCAGCAAGCAGGAAACCTCAATGTAAATCATTGATTTTAATCATGTTTTGCATTGCTACTTTATATTTTCCTGAAGAAATATTGATTCTCATTGGTTGTTAGCTATTAAAATATGTTGAATTGCAACTAAATATAATACACTAATTTTGATACTTTTTTTTTTGCCAACTTGGTGAATATGCCATATGGATACACTCTTATTTAAGCAGTTTTAAGAATCTGAATAAGTTGTTTTTTACATTTTTAGTGATGATAGAAAATGGTGAAAAAGTGCATTTCTTATTTGCTAGATTTTTTTTATTTGTAATTTGGGTCAAGCTCGAGTGGGATGGAAATTCAGATTTAATTAAAAATGCTCAAAAGCAATTTAATTTTTAAAAATTAAAACGACCTTAAAAGTGCTGGATACAGAAGAAAAAAATGTTTATCATAAAATTTATCGTAACATTTTGCATTTAAAAATGATTTATTAAGCAAAGGAAATATCTGTAGTAAGTGACTTGAATTGATTGTGTGGTCACCATGTTCGTCAAGATTTTAGAGCTAATAGATCTCATCCTCTCACACCTATTCGTATGTTGGGAGAGGAAAATAAGCTTTCTTGCTTTTTTCAACTCCAAATTGGTTTCTTAACTTTGCTTTAACTAGACATTTAGCTGAATAAATTGAATATGAAATGGGGAAAAAAAATTCTCTCTGCGCCTGCAGAAGAGGCCACTGTTGTCAAAAGTTAATTAGCCCTTCAACAAACTCTGGTTCCAGGAGCTTAGCCAGTGAGTTTAGTTCAGTGGTTTGACTTTCTTTAAAACCTGGCAACAAATATATGCTGCTTATTATTATTATTAATGTTTAATTTAAATGATTTTAATAGATTATAATTATTTTAGGCCTTAACACACAGATTGTGAATTTCAACTATAATTTTAAACAGGTTTATTTTAAAAAATACCCTCGCATTTAATGTACATAAATCCAATTAAAATCAATTTTTTAGTTTTTAAATTGATTTTATCCACACCAAAACAATAGTCGCACAACAGAAGATAGATTTCTGCATTGCATTTTTGCAATTACTCTGTTATTAGTGTATTCATTCCTTAGAAGTACCTTACTGACATATTAAAACTTTAGAAATAGTATATGTTCTCATAACTGCAATAAAATGGTCAATAACTTAGTTCAAAATTATCTTTTGTCCAATGTATCTCACTAGATATATCCTAGACTAGCTATTACACTATATTATGATACTACCTCTCATCAAGCAGGAGGAAATAGGCTGTGAATCTTATCCTGTTCTATAAAAGGCAAGACTCCACCTAAGGTAACTTTCTTGATCTTTCGGATCTCTCCAAGACTGGCAGTATGGAGTTTGCTTAGGTCTCTCCAGTTCTTTGCTGTTTCTAGTTGGATTATGAGGGAATAGGAGGGGATGAAGGAAAAGGGAACAGGAAAAGTGAAAATTCTTTGGTTTCTAACAAAGCCTCAGTACCCTATTGATCCAACTGTCCTGGACATAATATCACAGAACTACAGCAAGATGATGCATCCCAGTCCTCTTAGCCTCCATGTCACAGCTTGGATGCCTAATAGTTAACTCCTTAGGAAACAGAGTATTCCCTGGAGGTTCAAAACATTTCTTTAAATAGCAGAAAGCCATCCATCAGCTATACTTACTTGATGAAGTGGAGAAGATTCTCTGTATGGTCCCAGCAGAAAGATATTCCTCCTTTGAAGACTTCCAAACAATATATATATTCTGGATGATCCATCTAAAAGTGAAAGATCTCTGAAAGTTCCCTTGGCAGCCATTTCTGCATTCCATCCTCTGGTGGGGAGGAAGAGCTTTTTTTTCCCCAACCCCAAAATCTTTTTGATTTTTGAAGGGGTTAGACAGACTCATCCCACATTTAACAGACCCCACAACTTTTAGGGATCTAAATTTGGTTTTGTCAGCTCTAACAGACACCCCACCTTTTGAACCTCTGGCTACTTGTTTGCTTTCTCATCTCTCGATATAGAGTTTCTGGCGACTATTACCACCACCAGGAGAGTGACAGAGCTGCAGACTGACTCCCCATATTCTATAAAGGTAGTCTGTTTACATCCAGAGCTTACATTTCTCACTAAGGAGGTGACTGATTTTCACCTAAATCAGACTGCATACTTCCAAATTTTTTTTCCAAAGCCTCACTCTCCTAAAGAGACTTCATACTTTAGACGTCTGCTGGGCATTAGCTTTTTACCTGGACATGACTAAACAGCTTTGTGTATCTTCTCAATTATTCATCTCCTTTTCTGATAGAATGAAGGAGCAACCTGTCTCTTCTCCTGCATTTCTCCCTATATTCTGCTGTTATGAAATGGCTCCGGCTTCTACACCAGAGAGTGTTTTAGTACATTCTACAAGAGCACAAGCTGTGACAGCTGCTTTCTTGGGTCAGGTACTCATCAGTGACATTTGCAGGGCTGCAATTTGGTCATCTGTTCATACTATCACGGCTTATTATGCTCTCTCTCAAGCTTCAAAAGATAATGCTAGATTTGGGAGAGTTGCATTGCAATCCTTGTTCAGTTAGATTCTGAAATCTTCCTTCATCTTGAACTGCTTGCAAGTCACCTGAAGTAGAATGGACATTTGCAATCATTTGAAGAGAAAAAATGGATACTTACCTGGTGTTACACATGTCCATTCCATGACCCACCCTCCTTCCTTTCTTCACTGGATTCCAGCAAGAAGGGGTTGAGGCAGCTCCATCCTTTTGTACCTTTTGCTAGCAGCAAGAGAACACGGAGGGCGTATGTGCCCCCCCAGCAGCCACTTTGGCTGTGGTGGACTTGATGTGCACGCACTGAAGTAGAATGGACAAGTGCAACAAATCTCAAAGAACAACTGTAACAAAACAGGTAAGTTCCTGTTTTGTTTCAGGCGAATAAAATGTTTTTCAGGTTTCCAGTTCTCCAGGCTCAGTGTTACTTCTCAGCCTTCAGTGTGGTTCCTGCTGTTCAGTCTGCCACTTTGCAGGCACAGTTTGTGCCTGTCTATAACATAGCTCATCCCCCTTGCTCCCACCTCCCTGCTATTTGTTCTGTGTCTGCTTTCCTCACTTGCTGTCTATCTGTGCTGTTCATGTTGCCTTTACTGCCTGACATATTCCTTTGGGGGTTAGCTTAGACTCCTCCCAAGAACTGCACTGAGTACATTCTTGTTCCAGCATGTTCAGACTTACCCTCCCCACAGCCTGTACACTTAGCTCTCGGAGCAGGTTTGCTTTCTGCAGCACAAGTTTTCTTTTGTGCAGCAAACACTAGTATCTCCTTCAGTCCTGGTCCCTCCTCCTTTGAATACCTTTACAGGTTCTTTAACCCACCTTTGAGCTCCCCCAAGATGTATCCCATTTGGAAACTGCTATAGAAAATTATATTGTTGCCATTTGGACACTTTAGATGAATATAAGAGATGATCCCACAATCACCTATTTCCACTCCATCTCTATTCCCTATCCGCTACTCCTTCTTTAAATACACATTGATTTAAGATGCATGACTTGGCTCAAAGGCCTAACAGATGGATAGCTGTCCCTCTTAGAATGAAACTGTGGATTTGTATGAGTCATCAGATGAGCCACCATCAGTGGGAGAATTCTTCTAAGTTACCTGACCCACTGAGGCTGTGATCCATAGAACTTTTAGCTTCTTGGGTCTGGAAGCTTACTATCTCCCTTTTCCATCAGCTTAAAAAAGACTCTCTTCTGGAAGGCTGTTCTCTTAAATGAAACTGTTTGGGAGGTAGTGAACCAGGAGAGGAGTCTGACAAGGTAGTTAGAAGTTAAGATAAATAGGCTTATAGAAATGTAGGTCTGGAAGGGACCTTGAGAGGTCATCTAGTCCATCCCACTGTGCTGAGACAGGACCAAGTAAACGTAGACCATCTCGGATAGATGTTTGTCTAATCCGTTCTTAAAAACCTTCAATAGAGGGGGTTTCACAACCTCCTTTGGTATTCCAGTGCTAAATTGCCCTATAGTTAGAATGTTTTTCCTAATATCTTACGTAAATCTCCCTTGCTACAGATTAAGCCCGTTACTTTTTGTCCTACCTTCAGAGGGCATGGAGGACAAAAGATCTCCATCCTCTTTATACCAGCCCTTAATGTATTTGAAGGCTTTTATCAGGTCCACCTTCATCTTCTTTTCTCAAGACTAAACTCGCCCAGTTGTATTAACCTTTCCTAATAGGTTAGGTTTTCTAACCCTTTTATCATTTTTGTTGTTCTCCTCTGGACTCTTTTCAGTTTGTCCTTATCTTAAAGTGTGTGGGCTCCAAACTGGACATAGTACACCAGCTGAGGCCTACCCAGTGCTGAGTAGAATGGAACAGTTATTTCCTGTCTCTCACGACACACCTGTTAATATATCCCAGAATAATAGCTTTTTTTGCAACTATATCATATTGTTAGAAGTTTGTGACCCACTGTAACCTCCAGGCCCTTTTCAGCAGTTACTACTGCCTCGCCATATATTCCCATTTTGCATTTGTGCATTTAACTTTTTCTTCCTTAGTGTAGTGTTTTGCACTTGCCTTTATTGCATTTCTTCTATTGAATCTTATTGTTTTCAGACCAATTGTCCAATTTATGAAGGTCATTTTGAATTCTAATCCTGTCTTCTAGAGTGCTTGCAACCCTTCCTACCTAGGTGTTATCCGCAAATTTTATAAGTGTATTCTCCACTCTATTATCCAAATAATTAATGAAAATATTGTTTAGTATTGGACCTAGGACAAATTCCTGTTAGACTCCACTAATTACGTCCTCCAAGTTTGACGGTGAACTATTGATAGTATGATAAAGTTCCTCCTCTACCTTGGTGGGTTTTGCGCTTATTGGCGGATTTGCTCACCTCGGAGATTCATGGCAGCCCTCAGTTTGGCCATTTTTGTGAACCCACAGTCCAGGTCAACTCCTCCAGTATCAAGTAGGGAGTTGTGGGAGATAGGGAGAACCTGGGTCCGCACTCTACTCTGGGTTCCAGCCCAGGGCCCTGTGGATTGCAGCTGTCTACAGTGGCTCCTGTAATAGCTGCGTGACAGCTACAACTCCCTGGGCTACTTCCCCATGGCCTCCTCCCAACACCTTCTTTATCCTCACCACAGAACCTTCCTCCTGATGCCTGATAATGCTTGTACTTCTCAGTCTTCCAATAGTACGCCTTCTCACTCTCAGCTTCTTGCACCTCTTGCTCCCAGCTCCTCGCACGCACAACACAAACTGAAGTGAGCTCCTTTTTAAACCCAGGTGCCCTGATTAGCCTGCCTTAATTGATTCTAGCAGCTTCTTGATTGGCTGCAGGTGTTCTAATCAGCCTGTCTGCCTTAATTGTTTCCAGAAAGTTCCTGATTATTCTGGAACCTTCCCTGTCACCTTACCCAGGGAAAAGGGACCTACTTAACCTGGGGCTAATATATCTCCCTTCTATCACTCTTCCTTAGCCAGCTGGCCTGACCCTGTCACAATAGCTACTTTTTGAATATGGTCTTTCAACCAGTTGTGCACTCACCTTATACTAATTTCATCTAAACCACATTTCCCTAATTTGCTTTTGAGAGTATCATGTGGGACTGTGTCAAAAGCCTTATTAAATTCAAGATATATAATCTCTGCTTCCCCCATCCACTAGGCCAGTAACTCCGTCAAAGACGGAAATTAGGTTGGTTTGGCATGATTTGTTCTCGTCAAATCCATGATGGATATTAAATATCACCCTATTATCCTTTAGGTGGTACCCTTAATTAAAAGTCTTCACTTCCTACTGAGTCTGTGGCTTTGCTCCTGATTTCTGTGACAACTAGGTGAATGCTTCTCTGAGAGTCTCAGGAAATCACAGGTACCCACTTTGAGTTGATGTCCAAGGTTCTTCTTTGGACCTGAGCAATAATAGATTACCTGAGTTGCAAATGCTATGATTCACCTTCTGGAGGAATCTTTGGATGTCTCCTTTGAGGCCCACCCAACAGGTAAGGTGGCATTTCCATGCTGGCTTTTAGAGCATGGATATGGTGTTGGAACAGTGAGAAAAGTAACAGGCTCCTGTCCCCCATAATAAGGAGCAGCCATTTGTGAGAAATAAAAGCAAAAAAAAAAAATTTTTTTTGAGACAAAAAAAATTCTAATTCCAGTGAATTCTGTCCCATAACTCAAATCACCTGTAAGCCACCTTCCTCTTTCTCTCCCCTGGTAGAGATAATTTTCTATATTGCCCTTTTCCCTGTGTATATCTCCTCTCACAGACAAGGATGATAGTCTTATCAGTAACTGACAGGGTATTCTTTACCCAGACCATATCCCTGACTGCTAGGCGAGCTGTTGAAGGTATGACTTTCAACATGTGAAACTTATTTAAAGGTAATTTGGTTTTCTGTAGTCTTCTCTTCCCTCTTTTTAGGGCAAGGAGGAAGTATCTAACCTCAGAGAGGTGAGTAGAACCTCTCCTGATGTAGGACAGGATGATTGACCGTCTTTCTTGCTTCCTGGTAGATGGACTCTTATAGCATACTAGTGCTTTTATTTAAGATGGGGAATAAGAGACTGTCTTACCTCACGTTACCACTAAGTAATTTCCCCTTATTAAGCACTTACTATGTGCAGTATAAATGTATTTTCCCAAAGAAGCTTTCAGTCTCTCTCACACACTTTGTGCCAAGCTGCCAGGCAGCCATTTTGGAGTCTAGGCATCACCGGAGGGCAGCGGTGCTCCTATCATCTCACTTTTCCCCAGTCATTCCACTAAAATGCTCCCCATGCTAGAGTGTGAGTTATGTAATTCTGGTTCTATTCCATTTGTGTTTTTCCTTATACTAGAAAAATCCCTAGTCAGCTAGTTAAGACTGTTTTTCCAGCAGTGAAAATCAGACTGAGGGGCCAAGATCTGGCCCCTTATCTTGAGCTGTTGGAAGTTACAAGGCTAAGAAACGGATACAGTTTTTTCAGGTTTCAGAGGAACAGCCGTGTTAGTCTGTATTAGCAAAAAGAAAAGGAGTACTTGTGGCACCTTAGAGACTAACCAATTTATTTGAGCATGAGCTTTCGTGAGCTAGTGAGCTGTAGCTCACGAAAGCTCATGCTCAAATAAATTGGTTAGTCTCTAAGGTGCCACAAGTACTCCTTTTCTTTTAGTTTTTTCAGGGTTTTAATTCTCCTGCCATAGGGCACGACAGTGTGTGTCAAAAGGTGAGTGTAAACACAAGTGTTGTTTCAGAATAGTGTTTTAATATTTGTTTTAGTATTTGTTTTTGGAGTTTGCACATTATGAACATTCATTACACACAATTTCATAGTTATGTTCTCTATTAAAGAGCCTATAGTGTATTCATAAATAATTTTGCAAAACATTTGATTGGGAAACCATTCTGTTTAGTCAATACAGATTTTCTGTATTTTTCTGACACCAATTTGTGTTTAAAATCTGTATGTGTGTGTGTAAACATAATATGGCTGGCTTAAAAAAAAAGTAAAGAGTTCCATACTGATGCTTGAAAAATCTAAACAAATAAAATGTGTTGCTAAACTTCATCTTCTGCTTGTTCCCCACTGAAAGCTACAATGTCATAATTGCTTTTGGTAAGGATTATCATCGAAAGATAAAACCATCAGGTCAGGAATAAGCTCAGTAGGAGATGAACTATTTAGAGAGCTAGATACACAAATCATTTAAAATAACTGTCATCTTGTGTTTTCACTTGGATGAAGATGGCATACACTATTTTTATGTGTAGAAAAATCAACTGTTAGTGTTTCATCATAAAAGGATAGATTGGAAAGGAATACATTTCCTTTTGACTAACAGTAGCCTGTTGTCCAGTACAGTGATCCAGTATGGTCTCTACAAATCACACCATTCTCAGCAATTGTTGCTAGGTAGGATACATTTATTTTCCTTTAGAAAATTGTTGCTGTGATAGACAGCAACTGCTCTGCAGTCCCTCTGGTCATATCGTTCACTTGGATTTTAAGTCTAAGCATCAGGGCTGTAGTATTTAAAGTTTGAGCTGGGGAGATGTTCTAGCTTGGAAATGCTACCACAATCAAAAGAAAAATGAGAAACTTCAGAGTAAAGCTTTATTACTCACTGTTCCTATCAAGTAAGGTAATGTACCTGTACACTTCACCTGACAATAATAACATTTGTGCATCAGCAAAACAAAAAAATGAATATTGAACCAAATGACGTGTGAAGGCATTAAAATTTAGACTCTGCACTTGGATTTTCAAGAATATTTTCCCCCAAGATTCATGTAAGTCGAGGATTGTGCTTACCTAGCCCAAAGAGATAACCCATTCACGCGTGCAGTAGGCAACTAGTCAACTAGAAGATGAAGTATCTCGCCCATTACCTGCCTGAGTTGGATAAATGGATTATCCCATATCAGCCCATATCAAGGCCAATGAGTACTAGAATTGCCACTGGAAGGTCCCAAAGGATGCACAGTGGAGGTGATAGTATTCTGTCCTGTTACCTTGATATGTCAAAAGACATAGTGCTGCAAAAATGAGGCAAATTAATGGCACATGATTATTATTAATAACTTACGTTACATAGCACCATCTGTATGCATTATGTTTGGCAGAGAAGTAAGACAACAAGTTTGTTTCCCGAGGTCTTACAGTTGAAAAATAGACATCTCATAATGAGAGAGAAAAAGAACCAGACACTGCCTGGCAGGTCCAGGCAGTCTGACAAACAAAATGACTTGAAACTTGGGCTATGCCTCTTAAAACTTCACAGGAGTATTTATGTAGGATGTTACCTTCACCTAGTGTCTCTTGAGGCCTGTCAGTGAGGAAGTGCCTTTTCAGAATAGCCAGCACTCATTCTTGAAGTAATCAGCCAGTAGGAAAGGTGCTGCATCTTCCTACCAAGCTGCCAGGTCAAAGAGTTAGTTGCTGTGGGGTGTGACTGGCAGTGGATGGACTGGTAAAGGTCATTGCTCTGTTTTAGTTCTGTTGATTAGCTATGTTCCTTGCATGACTTCTTAGGTGATGGTATAATTTATTATTCATATTAAGATAGTGCCTAAAAGCCCCTATTGTGCTAAGCACTGTACAAAGACTCATTCTTTCACATTTTAATGAATTTACCATTCTTGGACTGACTTTTGACATTCACCTAGGCTGTCAGATACATGTGGGAAGGGACCCCTTTGTCTTCACTGTTTATAGTACTTAGCATGGTGGGACTCTGATCCTTGAGTAGTGTTACCAGATATTACTATGATACAAATATAACTAATCTGGGTGAAATCATAGAAACTGGGGGCCACAATGATTACCTGAAGAGAAACAGTGTGAAGTGTCTTATTTCTTTTATTAAAAAAAACATAATTTTCTAACTTTAGCACCTCAGCCTGGTTTTAAGTGAATATTTAATTTAATCCTAAAAATAATAAAAATTAGATGTGTGACATCCATTGTTTTATGCTGATTTTGTTTTAGAGAGAGGGGGGAGAAAGTTTGTCCTACTTAACAGTTAAGTAAGGCAATGTTAGAATGAACAATGTGGAAGAATGAGCACAGGGTTGAGAATCAGGAGGTCCAGAGTTCTAATTCTAACTCTCACTGATTCACTGGGTAACCTTGAACAACTCACTTCTCCTTCCTGTCTCCCCCTTTTGTATGGTTGATGAGCATGAATTTGTTAATGTCTGTATAGTGGTTTGAACAGGTAACACATTCTAAGTATTACTCTTACTTAGACTCCAATCTGCAGGGGTTTATTAAAGGTATAATTTACCAGAGTAGAAGTATGGAATTCTAACTTCTGTTTTATTCATAAACTAATAGTAAACTGCAGTGAATGAGATAAGTGCACTTGAAGTAAATTAATATTTTATATTTAATACTAGTGCCATCCTTGCTGCAAGTAACTTACTCTGAACAATGTTTTTCTTTAAGTGTTCATGCGTTGTCAGTTAAACCGGTTACAGAAAGGACATGCAACAGATGAATGGTTTCAGCTGAGTTCCCACATACCATTAAAGGGTATTGAACCAGGATCTCTGCGTGTCCGAGCACGCTATTCTATGGAGAAAATCATGCCAGAAGACGAGTACAGTGAGTTTAAAGAGGTATTAAGTTACTTTGACAGTTTAATTTTCCTTGAAAGTTATTTAACATGCAAAATTAAAACATTTAAAATATAACCCATTAAATTAAAGTAATTGTCCAGCCTGGCAGTTTAACAGTGTATGAAGGCTAATGTGTTTGGTATTTCGAGGCTGATCTTAATTATACACCCTTTATGAAATTGTTAATGCACTACTCACCAAGCAATATATAGTGATATCTTCGCAGGAATAGGCTCCTCTTGTCGGTTTGTCTGAAGCTGTGGTATACTAGAATTCTTAATGTTACAAGGTTTAATTTTTCTTTTTAGCTTATACTACAGAAGGAGCTGCATGTAGTCTATGCCTTATCACATGTATGTGGACAGGACCGAACACTATTGGCTGGCATTTTACTGAAGATTTTTCTTCATGAAAAGCTTGAGTCATTGCTCTTACGAACACTAAATGACAGGGAAATAAGCATGGAAGGTACAGTACAAATACGTTAATTCTAAATTTCATTTACTAAAATGTTGGAGAGAAAATTATAGTCCATCACCTACTTTTCCCACTTCGTGAATAAATCCAGCTCTTAGGTGTGCATAACACTTGCATGTGGCAATTTTTTTCTTCCTCCTCCATTCATCCTTTAAAATGAAGTGAAGTTACATATTTATTTCATAATGGTAAAATATTATTTCTTCAGATGAAGCTACGACCTTATTTCGTGCTACCACGCTGGCAAGCACCCTTATGGAACAGTATATGAAAGCTACAGCAACAAGTTTTGTTCATCATGCGCTGAAAGACTCTATTTTAAAGATAATGGAAAGCAAGCAGTCTTGTGAGGTGAGAACTTGGATATATCTAATTATGTTCTGAAACACTTGGCTTTGTTGAAGAAAAAATTATTGTATAGTGGTTGTTCAGATGTTCCGTATTTTGTCTAAATTACTAGCTTTAAGGGAATGTTAACCTTTCTGAAACTAAATTCTGATTCCATCAGAAATCCCAGGAATTAGAAATAGAACTTCTCATGAAAGTGCTTTCTATATTTGGTACTCTTCCTAAAAATGTATTTGAAAAATGTGCACAGCTCTGCTTTTTAATGTAAATTTTAAGGGTTTTTTTAAAAATTGGAGCAATTGTTCTTTCATAATAGATTATAGATTATTCTAGAGGGATAGCTCATCTCCCTCCTAATTTTGAGAATTTCTGGCCAATTCAAGGAGCGATTAGAGTCAGTTTTTGAAGTAATTTTTTATTTAAAACTTCATTGAATTAATTGCTGATTTTTTGCTTGCTGTATTTAAACCTACCCTACTAGTTTCCTCTTTTCACCCAGTGACTTAAGTATAAAGGGATGAGTGAACCCATCCCCAATGAATTAAAATAAATTTTGAGTTTAAAAAAATGGATGATAATGAATGTTTTTATACTTAGTGCTGTGCACGCACTGTTGCCCCTCCACATTTTTGTTTGCCTGCCAGCATTGAAGCATAAGTCCCAAGAGGCTCCACAGCCCTGAGGCTTATGTACAGCAGCACAACGCTTTACCACCATGCCTCAAATCATAATATTTAATTAATTTTGTAGGTGCCTAAATCTGTTGGTATTTTAGAAAAGAAACTTCACTTAACATGCTGATTTTTCTTTTTTGTAGCTAAATCCTTCAAAGTTAGAAAAAAATGAAGATGTGAACACTAACTTAACTCATCTGCTGAGCATACTTTCTGAATTAGTGGAGAAAATATTCATGGCTGCAGAAATATTGCCTCCGTAAGTTAGTGCTTTGTATAAATAGTTCGGATTCGATCAGAAATTTCATTTTGCGTAACTAGCTTTGTTTCTTACAAAAATTGATGTAGCAGCATGCCCTCTGCTCATCTATTGTAAGATTAATTTCCTCAGTTTTTGAGGCTGTGTCTGAGCACATACCAAATTGCCTCTGCATGACAGGGAAAAGCAAAACAGGGTATGCTAGCTCGTGCATGAATTAGCTATTAAACAGTTTCTTTCTTCCTTATTGGAGGAAGAGTACCATCATAACTAGTAAGGGAAAAACTGGTTAGGGGTGAGGAGGGATAAAAATGCCAAAATTCTGTGTTCCCATCGTGGAGGCAGGGATTCTCAGGCTGTTGTGGGGGGACTAGAAACTAGGGACCAATTATAAAGTGGCTGAATTGAACACAACCTTTTCCCCACCTCTTCCTGCTGAAAAAAGGGACATTATGGCATCACTAAAACTATGTGCCTGTGGTGAGATGACACTTTTACTATGAAAACATCTGTACTGATCACCAGTGCTGAAAGTTTAAATAAGAGGTATAGTTTTGGCCTTTTGACACCACTAATTTAGAATAGAGATAGTCATAACACAAGTTCTACTTCAAATTTAAAACCCTGCACTTACTCCATGGTTTAATTGTAAATCAACTTATCTGAAGTTGTCAGCATTATGTGCTTTTTTATCTTCTTTAATCAGTTTATTAGTTTACTGCATCACTAACAATTAATAAATCATAAGCAGGGTCCTGTATTTATCCATGGTCAGATACCACTGAAATTTTTTGTGTGTGTTAGTGATAGTTTCAGCTGCCATCTTGTGTTGTCTCTCCTCCAAGGAACTGTAATTCTCCAATATGTATGTAACAGACTGGAAGAATTTGCCTGGAAGACTCCACTTTGTTCTCAGGTGTTCTTCTTGGGAGAAGGCTAACAACTTGATGTGATTACTTTTAAGCACATCTGTATGTCCCATTGAATTTAAACGGAAGTTCCATTCACCAAATTAAACCTTTCATATAATTAATTTTTTTTAATGGATGAAACACAAACAAATAAGAATGAAAAACATGAGTCTTTAATCAATCCCATTTGTTCTTTGACAAAATGAAGCCCTACTTGAAAGCAGTGATACAAATACTGACAAAGTACCTGTACAAAATATACACAGATGTAACCTTATGTTGGTGAAAGGCTTTCTACGGTATTTGTAAGTGCACATTTATTTATGGCAATAAATATTTTAAATTGCTTAATGTGTAAAGGCTATTAACTCTACTATTTTGACAGGACATTGAGATACATTTATGGGTGTTTGCAGAAGTCTGTACAACACAAGTGGCCAACCAATACCACAATGAGAACCAGAGTTGTTAGGTAAGCTGCTTGTCATTTCATTTGTTTATATGTTATAAAAGTTCAGAAAGAAAAGGTCTTATATTGAGGAAGTGATACACATTGTTAGTACACTAGTTAGTTTAGCTTGAATTGCCTAGTAATTTCAGCATCTGTAATGCATGACACTGAATATTGGATTTTAAAACTTCCAAATAATGCAACAAAATGCAAGTAAATTCAAATTGTTGTGTTACTTTCCTTTTCACATATTTAAAGAGGAAAATATCCTATAGTTGGGTATGAAAAGAGACATTGAGACTGATATGCCTTTGAAACAATATAATTGCATTGTGATAATGTTTGTGGATGTCAGAAAATTAACTTATTACTTCTCGGTAGGCTGTGTAGTAATGCAGTGCAGTCTATTTAAAATTGGTCCACTTATGATAGTAAAATACAAAAGAGAGTTTCTTAATCAAACACACAGATTCATTATAGTTTTGTTATTGCTTACATTTTACAAGGCATTTTCTAAACTGCCAGACAAATGATTGTTTTTTAGGATGTATAAACTGTCTCCAAGGGTTAAAACAGGCACAGCAATAGTTCTGCACAGATGTTTTAATGTCTCGGCCTGTCCACTAACATATTATCACCTTTATTATTACCTTTGGGGTAACTGATCAAGATGGCAAACTTAAGGGGAAAGCTCTGGTTTAGAATGAGAAAGAAAGTGATTACTGATCCTCTTCTGATTAAAAAATATATGAAAGCAGCTGTTTGCAGTTCTCTGTAGGTTGGGAAAACCTTCCTTTGCTAGACAGGTGGCTAAAGAAATGTAAATCTCAGTCTGTCTGCAGAGGTCAAAAATCTCAACCATTTGTATGGTTAAGTGCTGACTCAAAGCTAAGGGAAGTTGTTCTCTGTTCTCAGATCCATTTTAATACTTTTGACTGAGACCTCTTTTTTTACTGCCGTGTTCTTTATGGAACTCTGGGATTTAAGGCAGAGAAAAGGATTTCTTTTCCACGTTGCTGCAAAGAGAACTGTCCTAGGAAATGCAGCACTCGTTCTTGTCAGATTTGCCAGTTCATTATGTTTCAGAGGAGCTCAGTTGCTTGCTTGTAATTTAGACAAACAAATTGGTATGGATAATAGCAGAAACATTCATAGTGGTTGAAAAACTAGGACCAAAACTGGAAAAAAAAAAAAAAAAAGAAATGTTATTTAGGTAGGCTGCATCACTAGGGACCCGATAGTAGAGGGACTAAGGAATGCCTTCGGAGGAATGTCTAAGGACTTAGCGGTTTTGATTAGCAACACTGTTTTTCCTCAATTGTTTGACCTTGGACCTAAGATCTTGGGCTGCAAAGTGGACAAGGGAGAATCAACTTAATGTAGGGAGTCATCTGACAATGTAGAGGTAACAACACTGCGTTTCTTCCATGCTCCAAAAGAAAGTTTGGTGGTTGAAGCAGTGATGGCCACAAGAAAGACTGGGTGCACCAATAACAATGTTCCAGAACACTCAGTGCCAATGCTGATTTACTTGGGTGCTGAACTGACCAATACTGAGCTGAAATACTCAGCTTTGGACGGGAAAGCCAGGCTTTCATGGCTAAAGGCCATGTTGTGTTTTGGAAGGTGCTGTCTGCCTTAGTCATGTGCTTTCCCAAAAACAAGCATCGGGAGCTCAGAAACCCATGCACAAGGATATAGATCTGGCCCGGCATAAGAGCGAGACCAGTCTTCACTGCAGGTGTGATAATAGCAAGATATTCTTAATTAACAAACATATTCACAGCATCTAAGATGACTAGTTAAACTGTTTTAAAGAGATTACTATTTCCACACCACCTTAAATGAATATACAATTTTACGCTAAATACAAAAACTAAATTATTGAATAAATCACTTTTCTCCCCTTTCAGTGGCTTCGTTTTTCTCCGACTGATTTGTCCTGCCATCCTGAACCCAAGGATGTTCAATATCATCTCAGGTGACTATGCACTTCAGACTTTGAATACGTGGTATTGGTACAATAGTTGAAATGAGTTACCTTAATATGTCACTGTGCTCACTATATCTTCCAGGCCAGGCTACTGGCCATTCTTGCTGAATTACATCTTTAATGTTTCATGTTGCTGCTTTGAACACTGTTTGGCCAAAAAAATATTTTAATTGGCTTGATTGGTCTTTTTGTTATCATTCTCATGGTTAAATTTCTAGTACTCAGGCATCAGCAGAAGAAATAGATAAAGCCTATGTTTCTGTCTTAAACACAGTCTCGTTTTAAGAGCCTGTAAAATATGCCCTGCTGTCTTAATGACATATTGTTCAATCTGAACATGATTGGTCTAGTACAGGGGTCCTAAAACTTCATTGCACCGCGACTCCTTTCTGACAGCAAAAATTACTGCATGACCCCAGGAAGGGGGACCAAAGCCTGAGCTCTGCCGCTCCAGGTTGGGGGGCCAAAGCCCAAGCCCCAGTGCTCTGGGTGGGGAGGCCAAAGCCCAAGAGCTTCAGCACCAGGTAAGGGGCCTGTAACCTGAGCCCAGCTGCCGAGGGCTGAAGCCCTCGGTCTTTGGCTTTGGCCCCAAGCAGCGGGGCTTGGGCTTAGGCCCTGGGTGGTGGGGCTCGGACCCACGCCCCAGCAAGTGTAAGACAGCCCTGGTGACCCCATTAAAATGGAGTCGTGACCCGCTTTGGCATCCTGACCCACAGTTTGAGAACCGCTGGTCTAGTAACAATCACAAATTACTTAAACTTTTGTTTTGCCTTCAAATAGTATTTTAATTTTGTTTCATAATTAAATGCCCAGAAACATAAAATTGTCCAGTGGTACCTCGTTCCCTTCCAAAATGTGGAGAGTGACTAAACTTAACCCCTAAAAGCAAGGAAATACAAAGTTTGGGATACATGACACCCCCAGGATGCAATTTAATTCTGCCCTATTTGAGTGATGCCTCAGCCGACCAACGATACACATACTAGAACGCTACACTCTCTTACAAATGCTACAGAACACTTTAGAACAGAACATGTGAGTTGGCAAGGGCCCCCATTCCTGGCTCACCCATAGGAAGAAGGTGCAGGGAGAGGTGTTCCTTCCTGCCAGTGAGTCAGGGAACCCCCTGATCCTGGTTCATATTTGGAGGTCAGGGAGAAGGACTCATTGCCTTCCACTCCTAAACCACTCCCAGCACATGACTTCCCTCCCAACTTCCCTCTCCTTACTCACCTCTCCTATCACCCTCCCTATTTATCTCAATCCCCCTTCCCCTGCAGCCCCAAAACCCTCTTCCTGTATTCTCCCCACTCCTAATCCCTCCCTTCAACCTCCATGTGAACTGCTCTGACATACACTCCTTATTCCCCTTCACTACTCTAAACTCTCCTTCCACCTCATCCCTTCACTCTGCTACAACAACAATAAAACAATGAATGTTATGAACAGTTCATGTTAGGATAACTGAATATCGGGGAACACTTGACCAAATGATCTAGTGACTTGCTCTCTTTTGATCACACTGAGTTCCATTGTTCTGGAAACATGATTATGTTATGCTAAGGGTCTTTCATCTTCCCTTATTTAACCAATGCTAATTTTTTGACAGTATTTCTGAAGTAAAATGAGACTCAGCATATGGATTTTAGAGCAATTTAAAAACTAGAAATGTTGGTCTTGGGGCAAAACTTCAAAAAACAGAATGCAGGCAGAGAGTACGTAATGTGCACAAGACACTTTCCTGAAAATTTCCAAATGTAGGCTCTAACTCAGTGCATAGGTGCAGCTCAGTTTCAGAGACTACAGCACATCTCCTTGAGCGACCTCATTACTGTGACAGCACACTGCCTGGAAACTCTCTTGCTTTAATAGCACCCTAGTTTTGTTGAACATTCACATTTCAATCTCTTTGGTTTGGCATTTTTTCCATGCCAACCTAACCTGCCGAACTGTCAGGTTAATAATTCAGTTTTGCCTTTCAAAAGGGAGGCAGTGAGTACTGTGCACTAGCTGAGAAAAAGGCCAACCAACTGAAATCAGCTGTGGGATGATTAGAGCCATATTTGAGCCCCAGGTGTGTGTAGAAAGCTACAAGAATTTTATTTTAAAATACTGTTTTTTTTAGGGAGCAGTATATCAGGAATCCCTTGCTAAGGTGACCCCAAATTTGAACCACTAACACTTTGCAGCACCCCCAGGATGTACTACAGATTACATGACAATCTGAATAAGTATTGTCATGTAAAAGCCTTTAGAATAGTCCCATTTAAACAAAGTGATACTCAACTTTAATTATAGCAGAGCTGGCTCTCTGCTAATAACCATCTCCTCGTACTAACATTTTCACTGTGTCCCATTTCTGGCAATGGGATGGACGCAAAGAAATCCTAGCTGCTTGAGATATACCTTCAGCACATGAATTCTTGCCTTTTGATTAACGTGCATGTGTTTACTGTACAGATTTACAGATAAAACTTAAGTTGGTATATGATGTCTAGCTTGTATTCCTTTTTCCGTTGAAAGAAAATGGGCATGGTTAGTCATTTTTAATTTAAAATATAATTTAGTAGCCAGAGTTACGTGACACTGCAGGATCACTTGCATGTGGATATAAAATAAAGAGCTCCAGTGTCGTCATTCTCTTTAGGTATATTCTTGAACTGAAAAACATTCATTAATCTGATGATGAAGCACTATCCTGCTGAAAAGAAAAGTTCCAATTTTTATGGAAGTTTTTCGGTTTTTACTTAACACAGAAAGGCTAAATGTCCATCTCTAGCAGCCTTTTCAGAAATCACTACTTTTTCATTTGAGTGTGTGAGGAGTGTATCCAAGGATGGTGGGATTTTCCCCCCACAGGTAGAAAAAACTATCCACTGCTGTAGGAAGTCTGGTTTGAAAATGCCACATTGATTTCCTTTAATGCCCCCCTCCCCATGCAATTCTGTTTGCAGCCACTTTATTTTGGTTGTAATACCAGGATCACTCTTTGAGTATTGGATAGAAAATTAATATTTTGACATGACCAACTGTACAAGATTTTAATTGTAGTTTCAATTGAAATCAGCTGTGAATGTGTTTCTCTCAGATTCTCCTTCTTCCACTGCTGCAAGAACACTGACGCTGGTCGCCAAGTCTGTGCAGAACTTAGCAAATCTGGTTGAGTTTGGAGCTAAGGTGACTATGAATAGTTAAACTGTAATTAAAGACTGTGAAATCTTTGCCATATATAGCATAGGTCAAACAAGTTCTAAAAACAATGATTGTCCATTTAGTGAGGTGTATTCTAATGTTTAAGTTAGTTTGGTCCACATGGTATGAAAGTTTAACCCCAGTTATAAAATATTTCAGATATACAAAATCTTTGTTCCCAAAAGCAAGCAAATGCTTTCATTGAGATGATTTCAGAAGCAAATCAATTTCCCTCTTTCTGGAGGTGCTGATTTTTTCAAAAAGCTTTGCTTGCATAGTGTATGCCAGAAGTGCTCACTACAAATCATTACTAAATTTAGGGGGAGAAACTGCAAGTCTCCCTCTTGATATGTTCCGATCTTAAGTCCCATGAGTAAATGGAGTGTTTCATGTAAGCCTCTTATATTCATCTTTTGGTTGGTTATTTTGGTTTCTGTTCTGTGAGCATTTCCTTTCTTAATTGTGCTAAAGTCTACAGATCTGTTACATTTGTCCTTCCTCCTCCTCCTGGCTGTGGGGCAGGAACAATCTTGTCAATCACTGGCAGCAGAGGATTGCTCTGCCTGCTGAAGTTCCCTTCACTGGAGACAATTTCCGCAGCTAGGATAATTTAGCTCTGCTTTCGTAAATTACAGATTGTGTAAACTATAGTTTGAGGAAAAGGCATGACAGCTTCTGCTACAGAATGTGAGAAATTTTCCCTAATGAAAACAAACCTACATCTTCATATGGTAATTTCTATGTTTGCTCTGGATGCCAAATTATCTCCAGGGCAGACTGGATCTTTGGACTTTACTTACTCAAAGAAAGGAATTTTTCAGGTGAGAACAGAAATTTTCCTAGACTTCATTGTGCTAAAGTCTACAGATCCATTACAATGGGATTTTCACAGTAACGTGCTTCAAGGTTGGGAAGTGGGATCATCTTTTAAATATGGACATCCAAAATAGGTTATATTATATATTGTCCATCTCCTCCTGGACACTAGGTCCGGAGAAGACTTATTCCAATAAATGGCATTGGCTAAAAGATTGGATTGACCATTAAATAGAACATGGGTGAATGTATGTATTGATGGCCACGTAGCTACCTAGCAGATATCAACCCAGGAGACATGCCTTCTCTGTCCAGAGATTCAGTGCTGCGAAGGACTGGCTTTTTATGCTTGACAGAAGGAAAAATATTTCTTGAATTTACTTTTGTAAATGAATGTTATGACAGTGGTGAGGACTATTTGTCTGAATTAAAAGCACAATACTGAATCTCCTCCAAGAAAGCTCCGGACTTGAAAACTCACCTGATTGGAGATCGTAGCTATCGGAGGTTTAATGTTAATGGATAGGAAGTATGATACGTCCTGCAGAGTTTCAGTCTGGACAGTTCTGTAATGAGAATGAGGTTTCATGCTCTGTGACCTTGTTGGATTGTTGCCTTAAGGAAGCATTTAATTTTGGGATTTGTTACACACAATAAACCCCCCTTCCTTTTCTTGAGCATGCTTTAATTGCATTATAATACAGCAACTTGACCTTTTTGCTTGGATACTTTCATATACCCACATCAAGTCCCTTCTGGAGGAACTAAAGGTCATGTTTCACTGGTTTAACACAGTAGCTAAACTGCAGACTTTGCATCAGCCAGTAGAATAGAATACGTTCTATTTGTTGATTTTTTTTTTTTTTTTTTTAAGGTCAGTGGGAGTGATATGTGCTTCATCCAGGTATCCATTCTGAATCTGTCTGGAGCTGGGTGGATAATTGGTTTTGCAATTACAGACCCTTGTGAGATAGACCTGATTAACCTAGCACTGGACCTTCTGGCATCTGAGGGTCATAGCCTCTTCAACCAGAAAGTCATAACATCACTTCTGTTTTCTCCTTCCTATCTTTGGTATGATACTGTGGAGCAGTAGAAAACGTTGGAAATCGTATGGCAGATACCTTGCCCAGCTTTACGAAAGAGGTCATTCACCATCTTGCATCCAAGATCCTGATACGTGGAGAGGGCACAGTGTACTTTACAGCTGTTTTCAGGTGCAAAGAGGTCAATCGCCAGCCCACAAAATTGATTTATGAGTGAGGGTACTTCTGGATACAGGTTCCACTTTGCTCAATCCAACTTCTGCCATGTAAGCTTTGGTTCATCTCCCCCTTGATGGGCAGTGCACATAGAGATAGGCAACTTTCTTCTGCCCAGGAGAGGATAAATTTATTTTCATTTCTGGGGTAGGTCTGTGATCCTGTTCTTCCTAGTTTGTTTATGACATGTTAACTGTCACAGTCAGAACAAATCTGTTATGCATGAAAGGAGCAGTGCTCCAAGACCTCAGTGAATCATTGTGTTCCAGCTGATGGATGCTGTGCACTCTCTCTGGTATCTATTCCCTGGTGTTAATTGAGACTTGAATGAGCCCCCTTCATTATCTCCAATTGGCATCTGAGGATCACTTTGTGTGGCTCTCTGACGTTCAACTAAATTTGATTCTCTGCACTCAGTCGAGGGGGAGTGGAGAATATATAATTGGAATTGGCTGTCTGCCAGCAGATGTGATCGGGTAGGATTTGGAGGGGATAACAGGTTTTACTGGATACGTTTCTCATACACCAGGTTCCAATAAGAATTTAATTTTTGTTTCTGTGACTTTTCCTTTATAGCCAGTTTCAGTTCTTCTTCTTCTTCTTCTATCCTTATACCTGCTATAATTCATCATCATCTTAGGTCTGCGATTGACTTCCCTGGCACCATGTGTCTGTCTTTATCATGAATTCAAAATTGAATCAGAGTGTCTTTCAGCTCTCTCTGTACATAGTCCTGATCAGAAAAAATGCCCATGATGAGATGAAAGTGAATTTTCTTTTTCCTTTAAGCCACTATTAATACAACTATGATCCTGCAAGAGACACTGATTCTGGAGTGGGAGGGGGAAGCTGTCATCCCTATATAAAACGGAAGAATTTTATGTGGGATACTAAAAAGGGAAGTGACAATAAACCTCCTGTGGGAACTTATTCAGATGTTTCAGAAAGAGCCCTGCTGTTTGTTCCTTATTGTCTCCGGCCAGGAATAGAATGTGGAACCAGTTGCTTAGCTTTGATCTGACATGGATGATGGATAGGAATGTTGTGGCATTTCCCCAGGTTGCTTGAGATTGGAAATGGGACAAAAATCATCTTGTGATTCTTGCAGAACTCCATAATGTACCCACTTCTCAACAATGTCTAGTGACCTCATTTTGACCAAAGTTATAGGTAGCCATTTTGCTCCCAAATTAAAAGCCCAGCTGGGGGCCTAGCAACTGAGAGCAGCTACTGTCTTCTCCTCAGCACACTTACTCTAACTACCACTTGTGGAGTGATATTGTCTCTTGTTTTACTTCAGGACTGCTTCAACTTGTTATATGACCAGTATTCGTTTCTATAGCATTGGCAAGAGCCAGGATTGTAAATCAGCTTTTCCAGTGATGCTAAATACGCTCAGCTTTCCATAAAGTTTCCATTGTATCACTAAGAGAGCTAGGAACTGATTTGCCTTATGATCTGACTTCAGGGACCAGAATCCCACATATCTACTTGAGGTAGATTGGTATCCCACTGTCTTTTTCAGGTTGAAGCTGTTAGTCTATGAAATTTTTAAGGCTGAGTGGGACCATGCTTACAGTATTGTCCATCCATGTTATCGTTGTTCCTGAAAGCTTGGGAGGAACTTAGTGTATCAAATGAAGGTTCTTTTGTTCGTTTGTTTTGTTTTTGTTTTCTGTTTGGTTTTGAGGCCACTTATTTTCATGCCCAAAGAAGCGGCTGAATTGATGCCTGCCTCTGAAGGAGACACTCTCTCATGTAAAAACCTGTCCTCTGAGAAACACTGAGTCCCTGATTACCAGGGAAAATAGTCACTTTCACCTTTAATAGTGACACCAGGTTGAATTTGGACAGGTATGCACTGAGAAACTTTCTGTCCTTATAAAACGGAGGCCAGGGATATAGAAAGAAAAAAGTGGTCAGCCAAGAGGCTCCTAATTGTCTGATTGTTTTTCTGCATATGGGTTGCTGTCTCTCTTGTCATTGCACGGGTAGCTGCTGGAGGAGAAAGTAAAGCTAGTTGAGGCATAGTAACCTGCTGTAGAAGCTCGGAAAAGTATCATGGACCTAAGGGCATGGTGACCCCACAGCAGCAGCTGGAAACAATAGCCCAATAGTTAGGGTATGGGCAACTTGCAGTGGCAGTTGGCGGCAACAGCTGAATAGTTTACTTATCTTTTAGGTGTGGCAGAAAATCCCAATCCCTCTATTGTATCTTTCCAGGGAGCATGAGGCCTGGCGTGCTGAGGCCGCTCCTGCATCTTGCTCAGCAGAGTCAGCCTCACTAACATATCTAGCTCCTTTTCTGCCCAGGGGAGGAGACTAAGTGACCCTATCTAGACTGGGCTGAAGGGTGGAGTAAATTGGACATAGCCATCTGAGCTCCCAAGTGAGACACTCACGAAGGGGATGAAGCAGAAAATACAAAACTTTCTTTTTTGCCTTTGGCTTTCCTGGTCTAGCTCACTCCCTAAAGGCACCAGCCACTGCAAATGCCACTGAGGGGACAGTCTCTCCAAAGGCAAATGCAGCAGCTGAGAATTAGACATATTATTGAGCTAATCATTAGTCAATTTACAATAAAGTTTGGAATTTCTCTCAGGAAAGCTCAGCAGCAGAGAGGTCTGGCTGAGTTGCTGGGGGCGCCAAAAACAATGGAGGAATCTTGTGGGGAGGGATAGCTCAGTGGTTTGAGCATTGGCCTGCTAAACCCAGGGTGAAGGGGCCATTTAGGGATCTGGGGCAAAAACTGGGGATTGGTCCTGCTTTGAGCAGGGGGTTGGACTAGATGACCTCCTGAGGTCCCTTCAAACCCTGATATTCTATGATTCAAGGAATGGGACAGTCTTCTGTTGCAAGCAACTGACAGTTCTGATTCAGTTCCCAAACTGCAAACGGTCTGAAATACCATTGTAATGGATCTGTGGACCGTAACACGTTGAAGAATGATATCAAGCTGTTTTGACCTTTTTAATACACCCTTGTTTTAACACAAGAAAGTACTTTGAAATTTAACCATTATTAAAAGGAAAAAAACAAGATATTTAGTCCCCAGATATAAAACATTTCTTATTGCTGTTGTGTATTGTGGATATTGCCTGGAACATGTTTCAAAACTGAATAATTCCAAACATATAGCACAGCCAGCATATGCCTACAGGCAAACTCTATATGAATACATCTGGAGTGCAAAGACTGCAATAGCAAATTAAAGTTATTTAATGTTGTTCAAACTGGAGTAGCAACTAGAGAATTGAAGGCACAAATAGAAAGTGAACCCAACCCATTCTGAAATTATGTGCAAAGTCTTAGGCTCCACAAACTATTGACTATTAATTGTAAGTAGGTATGTATGATTAAATTGGTATCTATTTATTCTAATGATACTTTTTAAATTTTAGGAGCCCTACATGGAGGGAGTAAATCCATTTATCAAGAGTAACAAACATCGCATGATCATGTTTTTAGATGAACTTGGGGTAAGAGTGTTATAAATTTTACAATCCGTGTGAGAAGTTGTATAGATTTATACCTATCAAAGAATAATGTAGTAACAAATCTTAAAGGTTCTCATTAAATACCTCTGAAATCCAGCAACTTCTGAGTATTGTCTCAAACGCCCTGGTTAGAGGGTATATTGTTAACTTAAAACTTATCTTTAAGGTCTCAATTCAGAGACCATGTAGATCACTGATCTTAGTTTAGTGTGCCATGCCAACGTATGTTGTACGGATATCTGACCCACAATAGAACACCACTGCAGACATGAATTGAAGCAGGCAGATCTTTTTTCTTTACAATATTGCAAAGATTTACCAAAAACACATCTTGCAAAACCATATATTAAAAAATAAATACTCTTGCCTGTAGGCTGGCAGCGTGGATCCATTGTAGAGGTTAGCACGTCTGACCCTAATAGAAGAAAAAAAGTTGAATGTTAAAAAGCTGAATGCTTGTCTTAACCTGCCAACTTAAGACAATCTATGCATTATTCTAAATTTCAAGGTTTAAAGAGAATTGAGATTTACAAATCACTTTAAATCAAACCATGTAACTTAATACAATGCAAATGCTAGAACAGGAGTAGCGGTGCGTGTAAGACGTTACTTTTCAGGAATCTCAGTTTTAGAGGACTGATTCAGGAAAGCATAAAAAATGTGCCTAACTGCTTTGCTGAATAGGGATGCTGTCATGAATCAGAGCCTAAATAAGTAACTTTGGAAGATACTTCTTACTAGTTTTTTGATACATAGTCAATAGAAATTGCTGTTTACAAGGAATACTCAGGTTGCTGTGTAGTAAGTCACATTACAATTAAGGGCAAATAGTTGTTTTTAAATACTAGGTTACTGTATATGTCTAAAGACTTGGAACCTCTTGATTTTCAATAAATAATTTTAATATGTACATATACATTTGAATCACTGATTATTATTTTAATGGTATCTGATTACTGTATATCTGGTCCATTACTATATTCATTAACATGCCCATTAATTTCTGCTCTCCCATTTTTGCTGTTGCTATCTTCAAATGTAGAAAATTAAATAAATGGATTCATCATCTCTAGCTTCAGGGGAAGAGGTACAAAGGATGAAAATGCCACCCAGAGAATCCCTTGCTAGCCAATTCAAAGAGGTAGCATAGATTGCAACACCAGATCATTTTCCTTTCAACTGAAAGAGAAATTGATGCATTAGTGATGAGCAACACTGGAGTGGCCATTCCAGTTAAGTACAGGGGTTGCAATATAGAAGTAGGCTCTAACTACATTCAAATACCTTTTTAAAAGCAAAATAATAATAATGGTGGAGTGGGAGTGAATAGTTGGTATCAGAGCATGGGTAGAAGACTTGGCTGACTGAGAATAATATGATGAATGTAATGATGTAACTGCCTGCAGTATTGAAAGTAATGTGTTACACAATACAGTTGATTAGTGGAGAGAAGTGTCATGGAACTTCCTTTGCTATTTTATGAATACTTATGAATTCTAAACACACTTTTATAATTCTTGTTAAAGAATGTACCTGAACTTCCAGACACTACAGAACACTCTAGAACTGACTTGTCTCGTGATCTAGCAGCCTTACATGAGATTTGTGTGGCACATTCAGATGAACTTCGGACACTCAGTAATGAGCGAGGCGTAATGCAGGTAAGAGTTGTTATAGCAGAAAACCCTCATCTCAGATAGTTGACATTTTTTACAATAAGCATTGATGCAAATTTAATAATACTTATTTGATACTTCTGTACTAAGCAGTTAAGATAAATAGCTTCAGATAGGTTACTTCATCAGTATAATGTTATGAGGATGAGGTAGCTCTAAAGGTAAATATTATTCTGTTCATAAGTTTCTCACTCAAAATGGCTAGAAGTGCTCTTTAGCAAAACCAAAAAGTCTTTTAAGTGCCTAGAAGAGGCCTGCTTACCAGAAACCAGTTTTCCCTCTCTGATAGGTTCTGTGGGCTACTAGTATGGTATATGTTTTTTGCTATTTAGAAAAGTGAATATTTTATTTTATCTTTTCAACCACTATTTCACTTCAGTTTTTTGGTTTGCATTAATTTTGAAAGCAAAAGTTGTAAGCTTTTCTTTTCCAGTAAGAAAACTCTCTGGGCCTTCAAGAATTGTTCTGCTTAAACTTTATAATATAAATTATAATAATTAGGGCTGTCGATTAATACCAGTTAACTCACGTGATTAAAAAAAATTTATCACAAAAAAATTAATCGCGATTAATCGCAGTTTTAATCACACTGTTAAACAATAGAATACCAATTGAAATTTATTAAATATTTTGGATGTTTTGCACTGTAAAAATTATAAAAGAAATAGTATTTTGCAGTTCACCTCATACAAGTACTGTAGTGTAATCTCTTTGCCATGAAAGTGCAACTTACAAATGTAGATTTTTTTTATTTTTTTTTTGAGTGCAGGTAACAAAAAAAAAAAATGTAAAACTTCAGAGCCTACAAGTCCACTCAGTCCTAAGTCTTGTTCATCCAATTGCTGAGACAGACAAGTTTGTTCACATTTACAGGAGATAATACTGCCCTCTTCTTATTTACAATGTCACCAGAAAGTGAGAACAAGCATTTGCATGGCACTTCTGTAGGTATTTATGTGCCAGAAATGTACCTTCATGCTTTGGCCACCATTCCAGAGGACATGCTTCCATGCTGATGACACGCATTAAAAAAAATTATGCGTTAATTAAATTTGTGACTGAATTCTTTGGGGGAGAATTGTATGTCCCCTGCTCTATTTTTAGACACATTCAGCCGTATATTTCAAGTTATAGCAGTCTCAGATGATGACCCAGCAGATGTTGTTCATTTTAAGAACAATTTCACAAAACACAAAGAAGGTACCAATGTGAGATTTCTAGAGATAGCAACAGCACTTGACCCAAGGTTTAAGAATCTGAAGTGCCTTCCAAAATCTGAGAGGGACAATGTGTGGAGCATGCTTTCAGAATTCTTAAAAGAGCAACACTCCAATGCAGAAACTACAGAACTCAAACCACCAAAAAAGAAAATCAACCTTCTGCTCGTGGCATCTGACTCAGATAATAAAAATGAACATGTGTCGGTCCGCACTGCTTTGGATTGTTATCAAGCAGAACCCGTCATCAGCATGGACAGATGTCCAATGGAATGGTGGTTGAAGCATGAAGGGACATATGAATCTTTAGCGCATCTGGCACGTGAATATCTTGCGATGCCGGCTGCAACAGTGCCACGAGAACGCCTGTTCTCACTTTCAGGTGACATTGTAAACAAGAAAGCGGGCAGCATTATCTCCTGCAAATGTAAACAAACTTGTTTGTCTGAGCAATTGGTTGAACAACAAGTAGGACTGAGTGGACTTGAAGGCTCTAAAATTTTACATTGTTTTATTTTTGAATGCAGGGTTTTTTTGTACATAATTCTACATTTGTTAAGTTCAACTTTCATGATAAAGAGATTGCACTACAGTACTTGTATTCGGTGAATTGAAGAATACAATTTCTTTTGTTTTTTTCCAGTGCAAATACTTGTAATAAAAAATAAATATAAAGTGAGCATTGTACGCTTTGTATTCTGTGTTGTAATTGAAATCAATATTTTTGAAAATGTAGAAAACATCCAAAAATATTTAAATGGTATTCTATTATTGTTTAATAGTGCGATTAAACGTGATTAATTTTTTTAATCACTTGACGGCCTTAATAATAATATAATTATAATATAATATTCATTTTAACTTTCACTGCCCTGAGCAATCTCAGATTTCCACAGATGATAAGTAGTATTCGTCTTTGGATTACTAAGTGCAAAGAGCAGTCTTTTTATTATTGGAGTTCCCCCACTAGGCAATTCTAGTTACTACACTGTATGAAACAAGTATTGCTGGCTGCTATAGTGGAGTGTACAGACAAGCATAATTTAATTAGTCCAAGTACTGCCTTCTCATGTCCTGTATAAGCTGTTTGTGAAAGACAACTGGAAAATACTTCACTTCCATGCCACCAGTTCAAATCCAGTCCTGGTTAAAACCAAATTTCAGTGGCCTATGAGAAAAGTCAGTCAATCCACTATATTGACTAACATGTATAGCCAGCTGTGTCTGGGGTCCCAGGGAGTGACACTGAAGTTACAAAACTGCAAAGAATGGGGCAGACAATCCCCAAAGCTGGTGGATAGTTCAATACTTAAATTTACCAAACCAGCACAAAACAGCTTCTGTAATACCTTACTGGTTACCTAGAAGCCAACAACACAGTTTCCTTAAAGCAACCCAGCCTTAGACCTCCACCCAGACACCCAAGTCAAATATGATGAGGATTACTGAAAATCTTATTTATCATATAAGAAAGTTCTACCAATCCCAAAGGATTGGACACATTACCTCTCAGGTTAATGAATACTTCAGATCTTACCCAAATACACCCTTATAGCTAATTCTTATTAACTAAACTAACATGTATTAAAAAAAGAAAGAGTATTGGTTAAAAGATCAATTTCCATACAGACATGAGTACCATTCTGAGATCAGATTCATAGTCGAGATGGTGAGCTTTGTAGTTGCAAAGAGTTCTTTCAGAATTAGTCCGTAGGTTATAGTCCAATGGCCATATTCAGGATGATCCAGATAGGACTCACTGACAGAACAAGAAGCGATGGCCTGAAGTTGCAGTGAGGGAGGTCTAGGTTGGATATTAGGAAACACTATTTCACTAGGAGGGTGGTGATGCACTGGAATGGGTTACCTAAGGAGGTGGTGGAATCTCTATCATGAGAGGTTTTTAAGGCCTGGCTTGACAAAGCCTTGGCTGGGATGATTTAGTTGGTGTTTGTCCTGCTCTGAGCAGGGGATTGAACTAGATGACCTCCTGAGGTCTCTTCCAACCTTAATATTCTATGATTCTATGACTGAAGATCTCAGTCTTATGACTTAAGCTTCCCCTGCATGAAGCATCAAGCAGATCTGAGATAAAAGGATCAGGACCCAAGGGGTTTTTATACCGTTTCAGGCCTTCTCTCGACAGCTCGGAGTCCTTAGGCAAACAATAGGACTTTGGAGACTTTGAAGTAGACCTATTTCCTAAGCATCACCGATAATTAGCGACACGGATTAACATAAGGCAATTTATACGTTGGGCAGTTTGTCACAAATTTTAGAGAGACATGTAGACAATGACATTATTTCACCCAAGATTTATCTAAATGTTAATATTCTCTTTTGATCTCTGAGCAATAGCTATGGTGACAGACAGGAACTGTCTGTTTACATCGCTAACATCTAACAAGATATAAGTAAACATATACAATTAGTATCACCTCTAATTCACTAACAATACAGGTTTGCATTTCGAAATTCTAGCCTATCTAACATGGAATAGCCCTAATTATCATTTGCATACTTTTCTAACATATCTCTAAAGGTTAGCTCTGGGTCATTTATCCTGCAGGATGTTTAAGCCTTTCTGGCCATGCGTTACACTTTGTATAAGATTCATTGCAATTATATAACAGTGGTAGCAACAATGATTTGTGTGGTCATTCTCTAATCAGATAACATCACACCAGCTAATTAACTATACTTGCAGTTTGGTGTTCATAATGTTCAATAGACCAAACCTGAGCCAAAAGTATCGTCAAAAGACAAAGCAGTATGGTTAGGGCCCTACCAAATCCACAGCTGTGAAAACGTGTCACGGACCGTGAAATCTGATCTCCCACCATGAAATCTGGTCTTTTGTGTGCTTTTACCCTGTACTATACAGATTTCACGGGGGAGACCAGTGTTTCTCAAATTGGGGTCCTGACCCAAAAGGAAGTTGCAGGGGGGGGGGTCACAAGATTATTTTAGGGGGGCGGCCCTTACTTCTGCACTGCCTTCAGAGCTGGGTGGCCAGAGAGTGGCAGCTGCTGACCAAGAGTCCAGCTCTGAAGGCAGCAGAGGAGAAGTAAGGGTGGCAATACCACACCAGGCCATCCTTACATCTGCCCTGCTGCTGGCGGTGACTCTGTCTTCAGAGCCGGGCTCCCAGCCAGCAGCCACTGCTCTCTAGCTGCCCCACTCCGAAGATCACGCCACTGCCAGCAGCAGTGCAGAAGTAAGGGTAGCAGTACCGCAACCCCCCACGCGCACACACTAACCTTGTGTTGCAACCTCTCCACACAACTCCTTATTGGGTCAGAACCCCTACAATTACAACACCATGAAATTTGAGATTTAAATAGCTGAAATAATAAAATTTATGATTTTTAAAATCCTATGACCGTGAAATTGACCACAATGGACGGTGAATTTGGTAGGGCCCTAAATATGGTATAGGAAAGAAAGTAATACATCACTAATCCTTCTCAGAAAGTGAATTCGTGTAGTGTGTTCAGTTCACCTTACACAGAAGATATGCTTCCCAAATGCCTACCTTAAACCAGCCATCTTTTATAGCATGGCTGTTTGCGAGTTGCAGAGCACTGTTCATGTCACTTAAAGTTTAACTAGCCAGCTTGTGCCAGCATTGTCTTTGGTGCCTTCCTGTACTTCCCATCTTTTGTTTGAAATATTAAATTCCAAATGTTAAGGGGCATAAAGATGGTCCTTAATACAAACCATCCATACATTTTACATTATTTCCTTGTACCTCATTGTACCTTTGTTTCACATAATGCTCATCATCCATCTATTTTTGACATTTTTGTATTTTCCTAAGCAAGTGCTGAGCTATACTTGCCCAGGGCATTGTGGGATATAAGCCTTAGCACAAGTGAGCAAGAATAAGCAGTACAATTTAATATTGCTAACCAAGACACACACATTATATTAATGCCATGCTCATAATAGCTATTAATATGGTGTGTGGGTGTGTATATAATGTATATGTTTTGGCTAACAATTATTACAATAATCATCAGTGAAAGTCTTGACGAAGGAAAAGACAAGGGTCAAACTAGTAAGGCAGGATAGGGGAAGCTTTCATTAAAATGGCGTGTGTGTGTGGCTATAGACAAGGGGACAGGGTTGTCCGTTTGACACCTGTTCTTGAACACGACTTTTAGCAGCATAAAATAAACTAAAACACCTTTTTGGAAAGAATCTGAAGTATTTGAGGCTTGTGGATGTGCTATCGGAGCTTTTTTGATATGTTTGTATTCCTGGAAGTGAAGTTTAGTTCCTTTAAGGAAAATTTTCTGAACCCCTATTTCTGGTGGGGAAGGAAAAGACCTGGCAGTTGAGAACCACAGTGTGAGGCAGTTAAGTGCTACAGGCCACTTTCTGCCATAGTAACCTAAAATTCTGTCCTGAAAAATGAATATGTAAAAATTGCATCTTTTCTGCATAACTGCTCCAGTGGCATCTGGTTATTTTAGTAACTAAATTCAGTCTATACATCTGTTAGCCCTGTGGAGCCAACCCCCAAAATAGTAAACTGTATTCTGTCCTTTATGTGCATTGTCCATAGACTTGTTTCAGTTGCCTGTCCAATTCTGTTCTTATCTGTGAAGTAACTAAGAACTCATCTTGGCGTAAATAATCCTTTTCACTGATGTTTGAGAAGGAGAGAACTCGACTTGACTTTTATATTCCAGCTTAAGTTTGTAATTTTTTTAAAAAATTAAACATTTTAAATTTAGACCGTTGTTGTATTTCTCTCTCTACATCAAATGTTATTTTTACAGTCACTTTTCAGATCAGAACATTGCTTTAAAGACCAATGAGTCAGATCAGTTATTTCATTTTACTTTAAACTGTGTAATGGAAAGCTGTGCACACGGATGTATAAAAGCAAGTCTCATGAAGAAGTTTACATAGAGAATTAGAAAACGTATCAAGAAAATTTGGTTTCCTGATGTGATATTTTCCTAATTATTTGTGCATAATATTACTATTACTGACTTTATTTCTACAGCATGTCCTGAAGAAGCTTCTAGCTATTACAGAACTGCTTCAGCAAAAACAAAATCAGTATTCAGTGTCTAATAACATCAGGTAGCAGACTTCTGCATGGATCCAGCATGCCCAACATGGCAGCTCACATCAATATCACTTCCTTCTTGCTCTTGCCAAAAATAGCACACCTTTTTTCACATTCCCAGTGATGTGTGAACTATGCAAAAAGAAAACAGAGATTCTGTTGGTGAATGTTTCTACCAGCAGATAATTTTAAGCTATCTGTGCAGGATGTATGCACTTTTTTCCACATGGAACCAATTTTCACAACCTCTGAGCCTTGGTGTACAGATCACCTTCCACAAAGAAAATGCTGTGACTGTGTCTGAAACTTTAAAAATTATTTTCAACATGTTGCCAAAGTTTTGCTGTCTGTTGGAAAAGAATTTATAGTCAACTGACAAGAAACGAAACACATTGTTTTGACAGCTAAGTATAACTGGATTGAAAACATTTCTTACTGTAATTTGACTGGTTACAATTATGACTTTGACTGTCCAACCACTTTAATTTGTATTTACAGTTTCAAGAATTTGACATTATCGTAGGAACAATCTTTTGCTGTACACTTTTTACACCATGCTGTTTCTCTTGCTGGAATTATGTTGAAAGAGAATATGCAGAATGGGTCTCGTCAGCTTTATTTTTTAATGTGCCACTGATTCTGTCTGTTTGAATAATTCTTCCATCAAGGATTGTATATCCAGATAAATCACAATGCTTTTGTAAAATGTTTTCAACAGTAAATAATTTGAACTCAATAAATTTATTGATCATTGTATCAGACATGCATGCATTCATTAAACCATTTTATAAAGTATAGCGTGGTTGGTGTGTTGTGTAATGTAAGTCAGACATGATTTCTATAACTATTTGAAAATAATTTTAAGTGTTTCAAAAATCAGTTTTTAAAATAAAATCAATTTGTAGTTAGAATATCTATGAAAACTGGATAAATTTGTTGAATTTTTGAAGTTTGTTTTGTGAACTTGTTATTTGTTGTCTACTCACATGCAAATCAAATCTTCGGAGTGAACATTTCAAACTCATCTTCTCTATTTTTTAGTAGGGGACCTCAAAATAACAGTTGTTGTTTCATATTCTCCTCTGATATCCAGCCACAAAAGTGGGACTTTCGATGAACAACTCAGTTTCAGTGTTTTTCCTTACGATTGTTTTTTATTAGGCTGTCAATCTCAGTTAACTCATGCGATTAACTCGAATTAATCATGATTAAAAAATTAATCATGATTAATCACAGTTTTAATCATACAATAGAATACCAGTTGAAATTTATTAAATATTTTGGGGTATTTTTCTACATTTTCAAATATATTGATTTAAATTACAACACAGAATATAAAATGTCCAGTGCTCCCTTTATATTATTTTTTATTACAAATACTTGCACTGTAAAAATTATAAAAGAAATAGTATTTTGCAGTTCATCTCATACAAGTACTGTAGTGCAATCTCTTTGTCATGAAAGTGCAACTTACAAATGTAGATTTTTTTTGTTACATAACTGCACTCAAAAACAAAACAATGTAAAACTTTAGAGCTTACAAGTCCACTCAGTCCTACTTCTTTTTCAACCAATCACTAAGACAAAAAAGTTTGTTTACATTTATGGGAGATAATGCTGCCTGCTTCTTATTTACAATGTCACCTGAAAGTGAGAACAAGCATTCCGATGGCACTTTTGTAGCCGGAATTGCAAGGTTGTTACATTCCAGATATGCCCCTTCATGCTTCGGCTACCGTTCCATGCTTCCATACTGATGACTTGCTAAAAAATATGTTAATTACATTTGTGACACAGCTCTCCCCCAAGGAGTTCAATGTCTCCTGCTCTCTAGTTTACCCGCATTCTGCTATATATTTCATGTTATAGCAGTCTCAGATGATGACCCAGCATGTTGTTCATTTTAAAAACACTTTCACAGCAGATTTGACAAAAGGCAAAGAAGGTACCAATGTGAGATTTCTAAAGATAGCTACAGCACTTGACCCAAGGTTTAAGAATCTGAAGTGCCTTCCAAAATCTGAGAGGGACGAGGTGTGGAGCATGCTTTCAAAAGTCTTAAAAGAGCAACACTCCGATGCAGAAACTACAGGACCCAAACCACCAAAAGAGAAAATCAACCTTCTGCTGGTGACATCTGACTCAGATAATGAAAATGAACATACGTTGGTCTGCACTGCTTTGGATCATTGTCAAGCAGGACACATCATCAGCATTGACATGTGTCTTCTGAGGTGGTTGAAGCACAAAGGGACATATGAATCTTCAGTGCATCTGGCACGTAAATACCTTGCAACGCCAGCTACAACAGTGCCATGTGAACACCTGTTCTCACTTTCAAGTGACATTGTAAACAAGAAGCAGGCAACATTATCTACTGCACGCAACATGTAAACAAAATTGTTTGTCTGAGCGATTGGCTGATGACTCTCCAACACACACTTTGTGGGAGGTGCTGAGAGGTGCGCTGCCTGAGCTGTAGTACCCGCTCTGTGTACCCGCTCTGGCCAAAAGGTTGGGGGAGCACAGTAAAGCCCCGGCTCAACGGACCTAGCGAGACTGGCAGACTCCAGCCTCTGTGGCTCGGTGAGTGCTGCCAGTTCTACTTCCAAGAAAGCCTCATGGGCACAACAAGCCAGTGCTGACACTGAGCTCTGTTGTATCAGCACTCCGGCTGTGACAGCCCAGTGAGTGCAAGACATATGCTGGCTTTGTAAGCCCGGCGGATGGGAAAGGGGCTCCGGCCATCGCGGCCTGGTGGGCGCAGATAGACTCAGAAATAGAAAGCTATCTGAGAAATAGAGAGGCTCTGGCCTCTCTGTGATAGGCTGAACATTTTGGTGGGTAGGATATTAGCTGACAGTGTAAGATAGCAGTAAAGGTTTTTGGATCGACCAGATGGACAAAGCAGATTAATAAAAACTCCCTTGAATTTTGTGTCAACTTATTTGGGAAAAATCAGAACCCATGGGAAGAGAAGTTATTTTCAGGGGGAAGTGCATTGGGTAAATTGTGTAAAACATGGGAGAGATTTGTGATCTCTAAGCCCTCCCCTAATAAGAAAACCAAGAAAAGAGCCTAGTAATGGTAGCTAAACAGCTAGACGAGCAGGTGAACCTCTACCAGGAGTCTCCTTCCAAAGCTCAAGGACAAGTAAACAGCAAGGAAGCTGAATTAGAAAAGCTCACTATGCAGCATAACACCACATCAGCTCTAACATTAACTCAAACACTGCAGATAAACCAATTAGAAGAACAAATCAAAGAACGAAATGGAAATTTAATAAAGAAAAAGAAAGAGAATTACATACTGGCAAAGAAATTAGAAGATTCCAAGGCTGCAGTAAGGGAGCTGATGAAGAGGTCACAAAAGCCAAAGAGGATACTGGGAATCATACTCTGTGTGATCATAGAATACACAAGTTAAAAGAGAAACTGAAAAGATCACAAGGGGTTATAAGTGCCATACATACTGATCCCTTAAGGTGTTATGAGTCAAGGAAATCAGATTGAGATGGGTATAGTGCAAAAGGGAAATAGCACTTTCAGATTAAAGTGACAGCTATACTCCACCATCTGCCCCGAAGAGAGCATGAGATCTCAGGTAGAGGAGGAGGGGAGGAAATATCCTCCAATTGCACCAATTACCACCACAGTGGTACATTATGGGCCCAACAAACCACTTGAAACATGCTATGAAATTTGTACACTAGGGCCAGAACAGGCTAGGGCAATGGGTAAGAACACGGGCCCCCTTACTGAGGAAAATGCCCTAGACTGGCTCACGAAAATTAGCAGCATAGCCAGTATCAGCAAAGAGGACACTGTTGCTCTGATAAGAAAGTGCATGAACGGGGAAGATGTTGAGGCTCTGCCAAGCAAAGTCCAGATGGCTAATCTAGATGAATTGATATCTACATAGTGGTAACCAAACTATACTATCCCCATGAGAATCTCTTGGGTAAAATGTACTCTGACAGACAGAAATTAAATGAAAGACCAGAGAAATTTCTCGCTAGAAAGCATTGGTTATACTGGCTTACTGGTATGTGACCAGTCATAAATGGAGTGGCAACATGTGACATCCCTGAGTTTAGGGAGATTTGTGCAATGTGTACTAACAGCATTGAGAATAACGATGGGGCCAGCTAACCCCAGGGTAACTAGCCTCAAAGAATTAAAAAGCCAAGCTCGGGAAGCTTATGAATTACAATGCGAGGCTCACCCTGGCTCTGAGAACAAGGAGAAAGTTGCTACAATCAAAGGTGCTGACGGTAAGGTCAATGAGTTCAATGGAAAAGGTAATAATGATTCAGCCAAGGCTTGAGACTCCAATTACAGCTGAGCTGCTGCAGATGAAGGGATTTAGATCAGTCCTGTGGAAAAGGCTCTTAAAATACAAATCCCGAGATCAAATCAATCGCCTTCCCACAGAGGAGATGTTTAGGAGGTTGTCTAAGTACGAGGGAGACAATTCAACAGCAAATGCAGTGACTCCTCCAAGACCAGGAGAGCTGCAAAAGTCCTTATGAGGGTGCCAAACTCTCCCTCCCCTTCATATGTGGCACCTATTAATAACGACAAATGGGGGAGATCAGTGGCAGACATCTGCCTGGTAGGGCAGTTTGGTAAAATACAGCAAACAATGCTGCTGGACCCTGGTGCCACAATGTCAATAGTCTGTACTAAGGCAGCTCTACTAATCAAAAAGCTTCCCATCCACGAGGTCAGGGTGCTAGAAGGCTATAATGGCAGACAAAGCACAGTTCCCTTCTCAAAACACATCCTGTGTTTAATAGGAACATTGATGACGGGGGGCAACCTTTGGGATGCAGAGGCTAGATTGGCATGGCATCCCAGAGGTAGATATACTGAAGAAATTGACTATGATTGTGGACCTACCAATTCAGATGTTAATTCAGGGCCAGAATGGGGAAGAAGGATTTACAGTGTCTGCCTCGCACCGTGTGGATGCTTTGAAAGCTCCAACCGAGATTGGGATGCCTTCATGGGAGAAGGTACAGCTCAGGTCACCAGCAAATATCCCCACTTTTTGCTAAGAACAAGTTGGACTGTGGTACCATCCAAGAAGAAGTCATAGTAGAGGGTCCAGATCTGAGGCCACAGAGACAGTACAAATATTTGCAAGAGGCCCAGGAGTTGGATCCGGAGTACCATTGACTCGTTAAAAGAACAAGGAGTCCTTGTTGAAACTGCCAGCGTCTATAATGCTCCAATATGGCCGGTGTTAAAATCTGACAAGGTCACATAGAGACTGATAGTAGATTACAGAGCCTTGAATCATGTAACACCTCGATTAGCACCCATTGTAGCTAAATTCCCAGAGATCATGTAAGCAATAGTCGCAGGTGCGCAATGGTTTTCTGTGATTGACTTGACCAATGCCGCCACCTTGATACCCCTGCATTGTGATGAGTGGTACAAATTCGCATTCACATATGACAATCAGCAGTTAACATTCATCAGGATACCATGTTGCGCCCTCACTATGTCACAAATATGTGACAAGGATGTGGAAACACCTGAGCCATTAAGACAAAGTCATCAGTTATGTGGATGACATTCTTATAGCCATGAAATCAAGAAAAGAAAGTCTAAATATCTTAGATGAGATGTTGAAGGTCGTTCAAGAAACTGGATTTTTCAACAGTCCACAGAAGGCACAGTTGTTAAAACAGCAAGTGATTTGCCTGGGAATAGAACTAGGAATACTTGGTCACCGACTAGACACAATTAGAATAGAGCTTATCTGCAAGTTGCTGGCTCCGCGTGATATCACTGCATTGAGGTCCTTTTTAGGCCTTACAGGATTCTCAAGAGACTTTATCTATGGGTACGTGGAGATTCCACAACCCCTCTATGCCCTGCTCAGAAAAGAACAGGATTGGATCTGGGGAGACCGAGAACAAGGAGCTGTCTGTAAACTTAAACAAGCTCTTGTACAAGCCCCTGTGCTTGCATACCCCCATCCTAATGAGCCATTTCAACTGCAACTCGCCACTACGGGACAAGGGCTCAGTGCTTTCTTGCTGCAACAGAGTGGTGCAAGTCTTAAACCGTTAGCCTACAGATCGAAACATCTGTCCGAGATTGAAAAGAGGTACTCGCCCTGCGAGAGAGAGGTTTTGGCTCTCATCTGGTCTCTGAAACATTGGGAATATCTTATCGGGATGTCCCCAGTGGTGCTACGGACAACGCATACACCAGTACATTATATCTTGTGTAGAAAAGTTGATGAAGGCAGGGTGTCAAACCCTCACCTAGCAGGAGGGACGTTGAGCCTTGTCATAAATATAAAGGGAAGGGTAACCACCTTTCTGTATACAGTGCTATAAAATCCTTCCTGGCCAGAGGCAACATCCTGTTACCTGTAAAGGGTTAAGAAGCTCAGCTAACCTGGCTGGCACCTGACCCAAAGGACCAGTAAGAGGACAAGATACTTTCAAATCTTGGGGGGAGGGAGGCTTTTGTTTGTGCTCTTTGTTTATGTGTTTGTTCTCTCTTGGGACTGAGAGAGGCCAGACAGAAATCCATCTTCTCTAACCCATCCTAATCCAAGTCTCCAGTATTGCAACCAGTATAGGTAAGCCAGGCAAGGTGGATTAGTTTATCTTTTGTTTTATGTGAATTTTCCCTGTGTTACGAGGGAGGTTTATTCCTGTTTTCTGTAACTTTAAGGTTTTGCCCAGAGGGGGATCCTCTGTGTTTTGAATCTGAATACCCTGTAAAGTATTTTCCATCCTGATTTTAGAGAGGTGATTCTTTTACCTTTTCTTTAATTAAAATTCTTCTTTTAAGAACCTGATTGATTTTTCATTGTTCTTAAGGTCCAAGGGTTTCGGTCTGTGTTCACCTGTACAAATTGGTGAGGATTATTATCAAGCCTTCTCCAGGAAAGGGAGTGTAGGGTTTGGGGGGATATTTTGGGGAAAGACATCTCCAAGTGGTCTCTTCCCCTGTTCTTTGTTTAAAACACTTGGTGGTGGCAGTATACTGTTCAAGGACAAGGCAAAGTTTGTACCTTGGGGAAGTTTTTAACCTAAGCTGGTAAGAATAAGCTTAGGGAGTCTTTCATTAGGGTCCCCACATCTGTACCCTAGAGTTCAGAGTGGGGAAGGAACCTTGACAAGCATCCTCAAGAGAGAGGTGCAGGTGGACAAGGTAATGACCCTATCAACAGTACCATTTGCTCTGCTCACACAGGGTGAAGAGCATGAATGCCCACTGCTGCAGGAGGAGGTAGAAACCATCAAATCCCCTTTCCAGCTGGAGGTCTCCTTTGAAAAAGCTAAGGAGGCAGGCCAAGATATATGGGTTGTCGACGGGAGTAATCATCATCAACAGGTCAAGTCTTGTACGGAATATGCCATTCTCCAAGCAACAACTGGAAGAATGCTGCAGGTTACAGTCATCCTTCATTTTGTGCAAGCAGCAGAAATCATGGCAGTAGTAGTGGCAGTGGATGCAGCATATTTGAAATCTGACATCATATGTTTTGACTCGGATTGGGTCATTAGAGCCCTTCTCAATTGGATGACAGTCTGGATAGCTAGAGACTTGACCTCAACTGATAACAAGCTGGTTGCACATGCTAAATATCCTGTGCATGCATGAAGGTCGGCTGAAGCCAGGACAGGACAGACCTACTTGTTTAAAGTAAGAACACACAGGAAAAGCATGGCTGAAAGCTCCATGCTAAATAACAAAGTAGATGTCCTAGCAAAACAAGCTGCCCATATGTGTCCTGAGACTGTGTGGGAGAAATCAAAGGACATCAAGTTACAACCCGCCAAAGTACAAAGCCATTTGGACATAATAAGAGCTACAGAAATAGGATGAAGAAATGATGAACCTACTCTGAAAGCAGCACTTTAGGGGATACAAAATTTTGAAGCATCAGAGCAAACTCATCATGTCCAGTAAGAACGATGCCAAGGACAACATCCCAGTTATCGTCATCCCCAAATGCCTGAAAAAGGAACTGATCATACTAGCCCATCAACAGTGACATTTTGGGATTGGGAAGACTGTTAAAAGGATCCTGATATTTGGATGGTGGCCAGAGGTGACTAAGGATAGAAGAACTGCACATTTTGGAACTGTCTAACGTGCGCCAAGAACAATCCAGATCATAGAACTGTGAAGGGTCTGCTATTACACCAGCCTATCGGGGACAATGGCACATTCTACAAATACACAACACTGGTCCTTTGCCACGCTCCGGACAGGGAAACTACTACTGCTTAGTCATAGTGGATCCATTCTCTAAGTGGGTGGAAGCCTATCCGACTAAGAATAACAGCTGTAACCACCACACATATATTATTAGAGCAAACGTTTTCCAGATTCAGCCTCTCAAAGGTTATCGACTCCAATCAGGGGCCTCATTTGTGGGGGACCTAGATAAGAACAAAACAAAACCCAGAATCAATCCAAAAGGATGAACCAATTTGAGGTATAGATTTTGAGTTGCCTAATCCTGTGTTGAGGGACTCCATTTCTGTGTATGTGGAAGAGAGTTATTGCTGTCTGTTTGGAAAGAAGAAACTAGCAATAAAACATTTACTGAGAACAACAATAAAACACATGATCCTGTTATTGATGAAGAGGGACAGATTAAATTCGTAAGGAAAGTTACTGGTAAATGCTTGTGGTTATTCGGTGTCACCTTTCTGGAAGAATGTTCTAGAACACCAGAATTATGGGAAGCTTCCAAAAGTTCTCATATCCAAACTGATATTCCCTCTCAAACAAAACCTGGGAAGCTAAGGGTAAAGCTCTCCACGGGAATCCAACACCTTTATAAGAGATGCGTTAAAGCGCATCTATATACCCCATCATCCCACTATCAGATAAATATGAAATGATTTAACTGTACTAAATCATGCTCTACCTGTGATAGCAGTGCTACGAATGTATTCCGTGCTCACCAAAAGAACATAAGTTTTCTTGTTAAATGTATTGGAAATGTAAGAGTGTATGTAAAATTGAGTGATATGCATGTCTGGTGTGCAAATAGTTTGGTGTTAGAGTGCTGAGGTCCTTGTGATTCCTAAACCATATGTAAACCCCATCGGTCTTGTGATTGTTAAGCTTGATGTAAAAAGGCTGTTGATGATAAACCCGGTGTATTCATTGGAAAAAATAATGCCTGTCCAAATTTCCATGTCTTTACTTAATTGGCAATGTTTTTCATACACTGCACCCTTAATAGCAGGATGGGACGCATCGCTACATGGAGTAATACCCCGAAACACTCCCCCTGAAAGGAATAAAAGAGATACCCTAGCCAAGATTCTAGGAAGGGTGGGGACCGGACTGGGCATCCTTAACACCATCAATGACCAGGTCCTGGCAAGTAAGATAGGGGCTTTGGGACATGAAATTGCATCTTTGTCTAATCCCCTTACTACCTCTCTAAATCGAATGAGTGTGCTGGAATTTAACATTGTCAACGCACTTCCACAGTGGATGCAATTGCAGGAGAAAGAGTGGGAGCATTAGATGTCTTGCAGTCCAATCTCTAATGGCGCTCACATGTGTGCAAGCCCAAGAATGGGTACTGAATGTCGCAAAGACTATAATTAGAGATGGCCTAAATGGATTCGTTCCTGTAGAGGTACGACATGTCTTATGGAAAAATGCAAACCACTCAGCAAATGGGTCCATCAGAAGGATCGTGAATACCACACTTTTAACCTGCAATCATGCGTTGAGGAAAAGGGGTTGGGATATAAATGTAGCTCAGAAATCATCGAGCTTTCTCATGTATGCCTTAATTTGAAGGAGGGTAAATGCCATTATAAAATGCATCCGTCTGATTTTAATCATTCCACTATGGCGTTAGTGGAAGACCATTGTATTTGTATTTGCAGTTGGTGCAGTCAATAACAGTTGTTACTGTTTACCACAACATTCCCCACAACCCATTCATAAACATCTGTCCTATGTTCAATATTTTTCATAGTGGGACGTGATGTGAATTTCACTCTAAACAAAATAACCATGCACATAGGCGCCTACTTCCCCTCTGCCCGGTGGGTACTTGGCCCCGCCCCTGCTCTGCTTCTTCCTGCCCCTGCACTGCCCTCACACCACCCCATTCCATCCCTTCCCTAACATCCCTGCCCCACTCCACCTTTTCCCACACTGGCCCAGCCCCCATTCCACCCCTTTCCCCTGCCTCTTCTCCGTCTCCTCCCCTGAGCATGCCAGGTCCCTGCTCCTCCCCTCCCTCCCAGAAAGTGCTAAGCTCCGCCAAAGAGCTCTTAGGTGACAGGCGGGAAGCGCTGGGAGGGAGGGGGAAGAGCGGGGATGCGGCATGCTCGTGGGGGCAGAAGAAGGAGGCGAGGAGGGGGAGGGGGTGGGAGCTTGGCTGCCAGTGGGTGTGGAGCACCTGCTAATTTTTCCCTGTGGGTGCTCCAGCGCCTATGACCATGCAAACCATACAGACACATTACATCCTATATGAACATCTTGAACCAATTCACTTAGGAGTGAATATATCAGCCTTAAAACATCTTATACACCATCCAGAAATGAAATACCATTTGAGACAAATTCAAAGGGAAGGAAAAGCGGTCATGCTTAGGAGGTTATCTGTTTCATCAACAAACCAAATCAAATGAGTTCTTAAAAGAATTCAGAGTGATACTGCATCAAATCACTGGTGGGAAAACTTTGGAGAGTCTATTGATTATAATGAAGTATGACATATATTATTGCACTCTGTTGTAGTGATTCTGATTGTTCAAATGGTCATTATTATATATCCTGTATGTTTAACTGTCTGGATTAAGAAACGAGTGAAGTCCAACAAATTCATTGTTCCATTTAAGTTGATATAAATGTCATTATGTATGAAATCAAGAGTGGATGGGTTGTGACGGCAAAGAGGGTGTATCTCCTCTTACCATCGAGGAGGGGAGATGTGGTGTTTATTAGAATGTATGTATTCTGATTTATGTACTGTTTTGTGAAATTATGGGTCAATGGTCATGGTCAAGTTGTTGGTTAGACTCCATTTTGTGGATCCTTTTGGTTGAGTCTCTGATGCCTTTTCTCCCAACTACGGGAAGAAAAGTGCAGGAAAAGGTCACATGCCCAAGTATATTTAAGGCCAGTGTGTTCAGCATCAGGGGCTCTCCACCACAGAGGCAGCCCATGCCTAGTTCTTCTGTGCGCATGTCAAGAGGCAAGACTCTTCACGAGATACCTACCTGAAGACTATCGCGGAGTATCCTGATCCTGATCCAGCTCCAGTCCATGTCCCTCCTGTCATCCCATCTAAGGCAGTTACAGGTCTGGAATCCAGCAACTGCCGCAGTAGTCTGCAGTCACGAAAAGCTGTCTGCCTTTCCCTCTGAGTTGCCAGTGAAAGTGATCTCCTTCAAGTAAAGGAGTTCCTATAGCTTGCTAAGGGTAGAAGAGAGCCGGGCTTTATGCCCTTTTGGGTCAAACCTCTGAGCTATTATTCTGTTGCCTTTGTTAATTTGTTTAATTTTAGTAAATCTATCTTTACACTGGGTTGTTTTTACTTACCACATGGGTTTTAAAAAGTGACAGAGATATTTATCTGGGTCCGCACCTTTTCTTATCTGTTAAGAGTTTTGAGGTAACAAGGGTAAAGAGAGACAGATGGATAGTTGAGGGAGGAGTTAGTGAAGGATATAAAGGGGAAAGAGCTGGGTAACAGTCTAGGTTCTGATAGGGTGGAAATCCATAGACATGGATTTGGTGTCTTCACAGGTAGCTAGTGGCCTATTTTGGAAGTCCTCTTCCATAGAACCTACAACTCCAACTGCAAAAAGATTGCCGTGTGTTGCAGCCAGGCTTAATAGAGCCTTTTTATTTGTGCAGAGAATGAGGGAGTTGTGTTTTTATTAATCAGGTGCACCTCAGTTTCCCTGTTTGAACATAATGGCCATACTGAGTCAGACTGATAGTCCATCTAGCCCAGTACCCTGTCTTCTAACAGTGTCCAGTGCCAAATGCTTCAGAGGAAATGAACACAACAGGACAGTTTATCAAGTGATCGATCCCCTGTCACCTAATCACATCTAGCAATCAGAGGTTTAGGGACACCAAGAACACCAGGGTTGTGTCCCTGACAGTCTTGGCTAATAGTCATTGATGGACCTATCTCCATGAACTTATCTAATTCTTTTTAAACCCAGTTATACTTTTGCCCTTCACAATATCTCTGCAATGAGTTCCACAGGTTGACCATGTGTTGTGTGAAGAACTTCCTGATATTTGTTTTAAACCTCCTGCCTATTAACTGTTTTGGATGATTCTCATGTTATGCAAAAGAGGAAACAACACTTACTTTCTTCACCCCACTCATGATTTTATAGATTTCTATTATATCCCCTTACTCATCTCTTTTCTAAGATGAACAGTCCCACTCTTTTTAATCTCTCCTCATAGGGAAGCTATTCTAATCTTTTTTTATTGCCCTTCTTTGTACTTTTTCCAATACCGATGTATCCTTTTTGATATGGAGCAGCCAGAACTGCACCCAGTATTCAATGTGTGGGTGTACCATAGATTTATATAGAGCAAGGGTGGGCAAAATAGGGCCAGTGGGTCAGATCCGGGCCATCTAACATTTTTGTCTGGCCCTCTTGGCTCTCGGGTTGCCCCCTTGTGATCTCCAGGCTGCTTAAAGTCCCATGGCACAGCGAGGCACTCAAGTAGGCTGCTTGCTTGCCGTGGCCCCATGCCGCTGCCAGAAGCGGCCAGCTGCTGGTGGCATGTCCCTGTGTGCCCCTGGTGGGGGTGGGGGCAGTTCTGCACGCTGCCCCCAACACCGTCCTCTCAGTTCCCATTGGCCAGAAACTGAGCCAATGGGAGTTGCAGGGGTGGTACTCACGGGTGTGGGCAGTGCATGGAGACCCGCTGCTCCCCTCCCCACAAGGGGTGTGCAGAGATGTGCCACGGTGCCAGCAGCTGGCCACTTCCAGGAGTGGCATGGGGCCACAGCATGCAGACAGCCTGCCTGAGCGCCCCGCCGTGCTGCTAGCCTGTAGCCACCTGTGGTAAGCGCCTCCCGGCCAAATCCTGCACCTCGCACCTCCTACCCCTGCCCCAGGTCAGAACCCCCTCCTGTACCCAAACTCTCTCCCAGACCCTGCACCCCAATCCCTGCCCCAGCCTGAAGCCCCCCTCCTGCACCAATCTACCCCCCAGACCTCACACCCCCTCCTTTAATATAATAGAAATGTGTGGCCCCTGATGACTTACCAAAATTCATGGAGTGCCTCCCCTGCGAAAATTATTGCCCACCCTGATATAGAGGCATTATGATATTTTCTGTCTCATTAGCATTGTACAGATGTTTTCAGAGTACTATCCACAGCAACTTCAAGAGCTTTCTTGAGCAGTAACAGCTAATTTAGACCCATGATTTTGTATTGATAATTAGGATTATGTTTTCTAATGTTCATTACTTTACATTTATCAACAATGAATTTTGTCTGCCATTTTGTTCCCCAGTTGTGAGATCCCTTTGTAACTCTTTGCAGTCAGCTTTGGTCTTAACTATCTTGAGTGATTTTGAATCATCTGAAGACTCTGCCTCCTCGTTTACTCCTTTTTCCAGCTCATCGATGAATATGTTGGAACAGCACTGTACAGTACAGATCCTTGAGGGCCCTGCTATTCATCTCTCACTGTGAAACCTGGCCATTTATTCCTATCCTGTGTTTCCTATCTTAACCAGTTACTAATTTATGAGAGGATCTTCTCTTATCCCATGTCTGCCTACTTTGCTTAAGAACCTTTGGTTTGGGTCCTCATGAAAGGCTTTCTGAAAGTCCAAGTGTACTACATTCAATGGATCACACTTGTCCACATGCCTATTAGACCCCCCCCAAAGAATTCTAATAGATTAGTGGGGCATGATGTCCCTTTACAAAACCCATACTGACTTGCCTCAACATCTCATGTTCATCTATGTCTCTGATTACTCTGTTCTTATAACTTCAACCAGTTTGCCTGGTACAGAAGTTAGGATTACTGGCCTATAATTGTCAAGATCACCTCTGAAGCCCTTTTTAAAAATAGGCATTACATTAGCTATCCTCCAGTCATATGGTACAGAGGCTGATTTAAGCTATCCTCCAGTCATATGCTACAGAGGCTGATAGGTTACATACAAGTTAGTAGGTCTTCAATTTGATGTTGAAGTTCCTGCTGAACTCTTGCATAAATACAGTCTGGTGACTTATTACTCTTTAATAGATCAGTTTGTTCCAATACCTCAGCTACTGCAACCTCAGTCTGTGACAGTTCCTCAGATTTGTCACCTAATAAGAATGGTTTAGGTGTGGGAATCTCCCTCATATTCAGGGCAGTGTAGACCAATACAAAGAATTCATTTAGCTTCTCCACAAAAGCCTATGTCTTCCTTAAGTGCTCCTTTAGCACCTCAATCGTCCAGTGGCCCCAAGGATTGTTAGGCAGGTTTCCTGATTCTGATGTACTTTAAAAAAAAATAATAATTTTTGTGTGTCTCACTAATTGCTATTAAAGTTCTTTTTTGGCCTGCCTAATTATAGTTTTCCACTTGTCAGAGTTTATGCTCCTTTCTATTTTCCTTAGTACAATTTGAGTTTTTAAAGTATTTTTTGTCTCTAATTGCCTCTTTTTCTCTGTTGTTTAGCCTTAGTGGTGGTTTTTTGGTTCTCTGACCTGTTTTATTATTATTTGGGGTATACATATAGGTTGAGCCTCTATGATGATGATTTAAAAATTTTCCATGACGCTTGAAGGCATTTCACTCTTGTGACTGTTTCTTTTGTTTAACTAGCTGCTTCATTTTTGTGTAGTTCCCCTTTTTGAAGTTAAAGGCTACTGTACTGGGTTTTCTTTGGTATTTCTCTCCCTGTACAAGGATGTTAAACTTAATTACATTATGATCACTGTTCCTGAGTAGTTCAGCTATATTCACCTCTGAGACCAAATCCTGTGCTCCACTTAGGACTAAATCAAGAATTCTCTCTCCCTTGTGGGTTCCAAGACTAGATTGTCCAAAGTAGTCCTTAATGCTGTCTAGAAATTTTGTCTCTGCATCCTGTCCTGAGGGGACATGTCAATATGAGGATAGTAGAAATCCCCATTATTGGAGTTTCTGTTTCCCCAGAGCTGAATCTAGGGTCAGACACTATTGTAATCTAAAATAGTGACCTGTGGTTGAATGGATTGTTGGCAACTGCCCTAGGAAGCCCAACACACAGGAGAGAGTGAATACAAGAGAGCAATATGTTTTTCCTAGCCCAGAGATGAAGCTGAAGGATACTTAAAGCTTGCCAGAAAGAATTAGGTAAGGGGAAATGTGTGTATATGTCTTTGTTTTAACCCTGGTCTGATAGTTATGTATTTTTGAGTGAATGAATGCTTTAAGAAGATATTAAAATCACTAATCAGCTGCTGGTCATAGGAGGAAAAGGTCTTACAGATGCCAGATACAGGCACCCAGAGATACTGAATGGCACGACTTTCACTTCTTTCCTCTCCCACGAGGTGAAGGAAGCTATACCGGTCATCTGAGGGGTGCACTTCAGAGGGACAAAGGAAGTCTAAAGTATAGTGTGCCCTGTAGCTGTGCCAATTTGACTTCACTAAAATAGGCTAGTGGCTACCCTCACTTATCAAAGCCACTTGAACATAGTCTGTCCTGCCACATGTGTCAGCAACACTTTGGCTTCCCCTCATATTTCAGGTTTCAGAGTAACAGCCGTGTTAGTGTGTATTCGCAAAAAGAAAAGGAGTACTTGTGGCACCTTAGAGACTAACCAATTTATTTGAGCATGAGCTTATATTTCAAAGCACTACAGCTTGGCTTCATCCACCACAAAAGGAATCCATGCAGCCTTCTTGTAGATAAAGCTCTTCTATTTGGATCAGTACAGCTTACCTCTACCTGAAAGCAAGGTAAGGTGTTGTGACCCTAAGAGCACCCCAGGGCCAGATGGCACATGCGGAGGTAGAGAAGCTGACAGTTCTAGGTATCCTGAACAGCATGCCATAGGTGTTAAGGTAAACCAATTTTTTTTTTTTGGTCTATGCTCAGGGTTTGTGCTGTAGTACTGGTGTATTCACAAATATTTGTCCTGACTTTAGTTTAGCCATGTGCTCCATAACTGAAAGGGAGGGTAAGGTTTCCCCCTTCAAAAAGTTATTTCATGATGTTCCATTTTCTATTGCCAAATTTCACCATGGGCTCTTTTTGAAACAGGTTTCATGGCGCACGGGAGTTGATAAGTATCTTAAACCTTAAAGGCCACTTAGTGCTGCTGCTCTTCAACAAAGGTATGGTACATCAATAGTGATATTACAGAATAGTAAGCTATCTTTAAGTATTCAAAGGAAGGTACTGCTCTTCTAGAGTTTTGGGTTTGTTCTAGTGTGGAGCAAAACCAAATTCCTAAGTTCTCTGAAAGGCAACAGAGCCCCTATTTTAAGGGTCCCTTGCTCCGTGTTTTTAGGCTCTCTCAGTACACCTGGTGGACCTGCAGGGGAGCTATGGAGTTTTGTGCTACAGCAGCCCACTAGGCAAAGTGGGTGGAAGCCCAGGCTCCCCTGCAGCCTGCCAGGTAGAGTTCAGGGCAGCTTTGAAGCGTCTCTGAAATATTTAGCTTACAAATTCAGTATTCTGACCTGTAAGAATTTCTGACCACCAGCACCTGTAGGTATCTTATGACACTGGCCCACACTTTACAGGTGTTTCTTGCACATCATTGTGAGAGTGCACTTGATTTCCTAGTGATCCTGAAAAACTGACAGGGAATGCTGCTAATTAGAAGACAACATGGCATATACTCTACCACCCACTTACCATCAATTGTTAATGCATTAGAAGTTCAAGCAAGATTAAGAGTCAGGCATGAAAATCTCTTCAGGAAAATGCATGTCTGATTCTAGAATGCTCTCTTTCAAAAACAAGTAAGTTATATATAATCATGTTGAAGTGACTAGTCACATTTAATAAAATACAAATCAATTTATTATAAAGAGGCAGTTCATCTCTATCCCATGACAAACTGGGAACCTGCTACAAGTTGTAAAAACTTTCTCCAGCTAACAAATGAGACTCCAACATGATGCAGTAGATGGATGACAAGTAGTTCCTGAAGTTCTGCTAGGTGCCATCTTCCTTTAAAATCCTAGTGAATCTACAAGATCATCATCAGTCCATTCTTCCTAAAATGATTGGGAAGAAAGAATCATGGTGAATATCTTTATTACAAGCATACACAGTACAGTAAAAGCTGTGTTATCTAGCACTTTACCAACTGGAAAGCTCTATAAACCAGTATTTCTGATCACTGAAAGTCCAATTTATAGGCCAGTTGGCACAGGGCCAGCAGGCTCCATACCTGGCTTCATGTGTCTCCCCGGAAGTGGCAACATGTTCCTAGGTGGAGGAATAGCCATGACAGGTTCAGGGCACTGGCTCCGAGAGGCAGTTTGGGTGCAGGAGGGCATGCAGCGTGCTGGATCTGGGCAGCATTCACCTTGGGCAGCTCCTGGTGAGATGTCCCTGCTGCTCCTAGGCAGATGCATGGCTAAGCTGCTTTGTGCCTGCCTCCACCCACAGGCATTGCCCCCACAGCTCCCAGTGGCTGAGGTTCCCAGACAATGGGAGCTGCGGAGCCAGCTCTGTCTAGGAGCAGCGGGGACATCTCACCACCAAGATCCAGCACCACAATCCCCTGCCCTGAGCCCCCCCCCTGCACCCAAACTCCCTCCCTCTTAATCGGAATTTTTTTTACTTCCTGGCACCTCCCATTCCCCCCAACATGCCAGATACCAAAGCTTTTACTGTAAACACTCTACTATAAAGACACCAAATACTACAGGAGTAGTTGTGTGATACCTCTTAAAGAATATGGAGTAGTAATTTAATGTCTAAATATAAATAAAGCAATGACTAGATGGCCTAGTTAACTGTTACATCATAAAAACTAAGTGGAAATGTACTTTTAACACAAAGGGGTTTAAAAAAAACAGTAATTTATATCCTTTTAAGATACTGAACTATGCCCATAACCTCAGAAAAAAGGTTCAACTCAGTTGTCACTATGTAGAACTACACTGTCGAGACTACAGTTTTACACACCCAACAGAGGCTACTTTTGTTAGTATTCATATTCTGTACACCGCAGTGTGTGAACAATACTACAGCTAGAAGCATAGCAAAAGAAGAATGGATACTTACCCCACAGTAATTCTGTTTTTTTTGGTGTTGTCCACATGTGGTATGCATACTCCTGAGATCAGATTATTTTGGCCAACAGTGTCCGCAGGGGCTGTGCCTGTACCCTGGATATCCTCTCTCTCACTAAGGACATAAAGGGCAGAGGACTCAACTTTCCCTCTCTTCCTTTGCCAATTCAGAATCCAACTTGACCAGGACTCCATCTAGGACTGTAGAATCAGGGAAGGAAGGCAGGCTGTAGAATCCTTGTGGACAACACCTTTAAGAATTACTGTAAATGTATGTAACCATTCTTTCTGTGAGTTATTGTCCACATGTATTCCACTTATAGTGACTAGCAAGCAGCAACCTCAGTCAGGAGGCGAGTGCTAGAAATCCTAATTAAATAACGATTGAAGGATGGCTCTGGTAAAACAGGCAACAGATATTGAGTCCTCAAGTAACACTGGGTGAAAGCATACACCCATCCCCTTGTAGCGGTTCTGCAAGTTTTGAAATTGTTATACTCTCTCAGAAAAGCTGCAGAAGATTCCTGAGCCCAGGTGGAACAGGGTCTAAATTGCATGGATGGATCTAATCTAGCTAACTCAGAGCATGATGCAATACAATTAAATGCCCATTTAGTCAGTCTTTTGGGTGGTTATTGCCTGACCTTTCACCCTATCTGTAAATGCTACAAGGAGCCCCTAAAGGTTTTGTTCTGTCAAGGTAATATGAAAAAGACCTCACTACTGTCAAGGATGTGCAGTTTAGCTTCTTTGTGGTTGGAGCAGTGTGGAAAAAAGTGGCAGATGAAGTATCGAATTTAAGTGAAATTGAGATTTTTGCTAAGGCCTGAGGATCAGCGTCTTTGTAGACCACCACATAGGATGGACTAGCCAGGTGAGCCAATATTATAGCTTCTAAAAAGGCTGTTTTCATAGACAGTATATGGCAAATTGCTAAGGGCTCAAAAGGAGCTCCTATTAACCCAGCTGAAATTATATTAAGGTGCTAGGAAGAAGGGAGAACTCACACTGGGGGTAAAAAACATGAATGTGGCCCCTGAGAAATCTAGATGCCTTAGTAATATCATAAGACATCACTGATCATCTAGTCTGACCTGATCTAGTAGGGGAATGGTGTAACCCTGAATAAGACGACAAGCAAGAGTACTGCTGAACATAGCTTTATGAAGCCGATAGACATCCGTGACTGCTTTAGGGATAGAAGCCCCAGTATCTTCTATTTTAGGAGACAGGTAGTGTTGGCCTGCCCAAGCTCATCCTCCATTGGGCTGCATAGTCTTTTCTGCTCTGCATCAATATATTCTAAACTTCAGCTGAACAGCTTGCTTCAGGGTAGTGAAGCCAGCATGCATGTTATCAGATGGAGGATGCAACCTCCATTCTGAGATCACATCAGGTGAAACAGGTAATGTTATGGGGGCTAAGATGATCGGTTTATGCACATACCAGAACTGCCTGGGCCAAACATGATTATTACTGTTCTGTTTGGACTCAGTGTTAGAGGGTGACTATCCACTGATTCCATTATCCCTAGAATCCATGAGGTAAGGAAAGCATCTGACAGGGAGTTTGGGCTCAAACCCCCTCCCACCCTTACACTGAACCAAATGTTTGGCATTTTTTTCTGATTTATAGTAAACAGGTCTACTGACTGATATCCACTACCTACAGAAGATATTCTGCAGAATAAAATTAGTCCATTCATGCTAGTATGCTAATCACTTGCTGAGGTGGTGGTCTGTTAGGTCAGATATTCTGCAAGCCTGGTTAGACAGAGAGCTACTGCTTTGATGATCAGTGCAACAGCTCTAGCCCTGACTAGCTTCTTGCTCTGAGTCTATTGACAAAACACTGATGCATGTCTATGATCACCTGGATTGTTAGTTTGTTACATAAGAAGAAATGCTGAACACAGATGAATAGCTATGAGCTCTAGAATACTTATGAAGGGGAGCCTCTCTGGGATTTCAGAAACCTTGGTTTTGTAGGTGCTCTAGGTGAGCTCCTCATCCTAACATGGAGGCATCTGTTGCCAACACCTTGCTAGGCAGAAGTGGAGAAAACAGTATTCCTTTGCATACCTGGAAAGGGTCCTTCCACCAACTTAACAATGGAGAGTTCTTCTCAGGGAACCTGCATCCTCATGCTTTGGCAATGTCTGTTGGGTAGATACATATTTCAAACAGGCTGGCAAGGAACATAAATGAAGTCTGGTATTCTGCAATAACAAGTGCAGGAAGCCACATGACCCAAGAGTCTGTGGCACATTCAAAGATGGCTGTAGGTGAGCCTACAAATGGTGGGTGAGGTCCACTATGGTCTGGATCCTCTCTCACAGTAAGCTCTTGCTGATCTGTAATCTAACATAGGCCCTGTGCAATCTATTCTTTGGGTTGGCAACCATGATTAGACTTCATTGATCCTGAGTCCCAGTGAGATGAAAAGACAGGATTGTTCACCTGTTGCAGTGATCATCCTAGAATTAACTAGTCATCAGGGTAAGGCTATACCTGGATCCCTTGCTGCCTCAGGTGAGCTGCCATTACTCCCAAGCACTTAAATACACTTTGTGCTGCTGAGAGACCAAAGGACAGGACGCTACAGGTAGTGAGATGGTCCCACTTGGACTATGTGGCAAGTGAATTGATACATGAAAATCTACATCTTATAAGTCAAGAACTACAAACCAGTCTTGGATCTAATGAATGGATTAGAGAGGCATGGGGTTGCCATCCTGAATTTGAAACAGTGGATGAACTTGTGGAGGCAGCTCAAATCTAGAATTAATTAAATTAATTAGATACTAGCCCTACTTCTTCAGGATAAGAAAAAAAGTGGGAGTAAGACATCTTCTTTCTGAACTCCAAGGACATTTCTTCCACTGCTCTGAGATTTAGAAGAGAGAGTACACTTCTTGCTTTAGCAGAATCTCATGAAGGGTCCCTGAAGAGGGATGCGAAAAAGTAGAGGGTTGGAAGGAACTGGAAAAATTGAATGGAACACCACCCCACACTTATCTCCAAGACCCAGCACTAGTATAATAGATTCCAGGGCTCAAAAACTGAAGGAAGGGTACTGATCTTCCGTATGGCAGTCAGCAAGTCAAACTTGAAGCCTTGAGGTTGTGCAGCAGATGAGGAGGCAGCAGAGGGTTTTCTGCATTTGAACCTCTGCTTCTTTCTCTGCAGCTACTATGATTTCTGTGGACGAACAACAACGTGTCTTTTGTCTGGAGTAGTATTGTGACCTAGCCTGCTTTCTCCTAAAGACTGGCATGTAAACTAAGGAATGGAGAGTGGTTCTTGAATCTTTCAAAGAGTGCAGGGCTTCATCAGTTCTTGCATTAAAGAGATGGTCACAACTTTCAAACAGGAGGTCCCCAATAGTCTGGACTTCCTTAAGGATTCCTAGAGTCTGTAACCATGAATCCCTGTTCATACCAATGGAAGAGGCCACTGAATGGCCTGCAGCGTCCAACACATATAATGGCACCTGCAACGACGTACAAACTACCAACTGCCCCTCAGATACAATGGACTTCACTTCATCCTTGTCTTGAGGGGGTTTTCCCAATAAATTACAACACTGCATCCCAATTATTCTGACAAAAGCACCTCGTAATTTACAACGCACAAGTACATACACGAGTAATTTTTCTTCTCAAATCCAATTTTTTTTCAAAAATGTCTCTTGAAGGTTATTTTTGGGGTCCCTGCTGCCTGGACCTTTCATGCACTGCGACCGCTACCGGCGATTCAGGAACTGGTGCATGTAAAGATATTAAAATCCATCTGAAAGAACTTGCTAGCACCTCTTTGCCTTTTTAGAAGTGGGTCATCCAGCATAGAGGCATTGCCCCAACAGACACTGCTGGCCAAAAAATAAATAAAATCTGTCTACGTGCCTGAGGCACATTCACACCAGTAGTGGAATACATGTGGACAATAACTCAAAGCACCACCTCCCTAACCACCTAGGCTTGGTGGTTATCAGTATTCTAGAGTACATTATGATTTAAACAAAAAACAAAGTAAACCTGACCCACTGCAGTAGAAAAGCAGGTGATTTCTGAAATCATGACACAGATCTCTTATTTAAAGGTCTACCATCAGGTGCTAGTTACAGCATAGCAATAAGCTTAAATGGTTCAGAAAAAAGAATCAATGTGATTTCTCTCTGCTAGTAATTGCCTCTGTTTTCTTGAAGATGTGATTTTAAACTGAGGTACAGAGCAAGAGAGTGCTGTAGATTTATTTTTAGCAATTTGTCTCATCTTTTCTTCAAGAAAATTTCACATATGAAAAACAGACAAGACACCAAAGCTTCATTTTATCAAGAGCCTTTGTTCCATAAAACAAGTTTTGAACAAGTGTAACATTATGGAATGGCTCCTTTTCAAAAAGATACCAATTTTTGCAGTTTTTAGTGTAGGAATATTGTTAGAAAATTAAGGCCAAGATCATCAGGAGTGTGTAGCAATTTTGGAAGCCCCACTAGAGACAGCTTGCCTTAAAAGGGGTGGGTGCTCAGCAAGAGCCAAGCCCCTCTAAGGTGTCTTGCTAGGTCACTAAATATCATTCATTTCTGAAAATCATGGGCTAATTTCAGCAATTCTCAAATTAATACACAACCAGTGACCGCTCGAGTTTATGAAATATGGTAAGACCTTAGCTTCCATTATAAGTCAATAACTATATGAAACAGGGGCCAGGTCTACACTAAAAATTTAGGTAGACCCAGCTACAGCGCTCAGGAGTGTAAAAACACAAACGGACAAACAAAAATCTACGCCCCTTAAATCCACACAACTCCTGGCATAGAAAGCACTAGGTCAATGGAAGAATTTTTCAGGGAGGGGGATTAACTACAGCAATGGGAGAACCCTCTCCCATCACTGTAGCAAGTGTCTACATTTGAACTCCTACAGCAGTTCACGTGCAGACATCATCAGAGGGCCCTGTATTTTAGTTATAGGGCACAACCTTGCCTGTCAACATTACCCAACAGGCTGTAAATTCTCAACCATGACAGACTTCTTAAATTCCACTTAATCTAGCCAATTAAGCCTTTCTCTGCTGTGGAAGCAGAGTACACTCCACCTTCTGACCTTTAATCTTACAAGAATCCAGTAAGAGCAGTGATTTCCCCATCTGTTAGCATGCAGCAGCATTATCCAAAGCAGCCAACAGGGCTTACATCCTCCCAAGGTCTTACCCTGAATATATTCTAAGAAGCCACAACTCCCACTTGTAACAATTACCTCCATTCTGCTATTACTTCCCATATGGTAGTTCCTTAGCACTACCATAACAAACCGAAATCCCTACCTCACTCCAAATTTACAAAAAAAATTGCAAGATGAAGGTAGTACAAGCTAGCCTTTAATATGTCCTTGTTTTCCTTCTGCACTCCAAGCCACTAGAACTTCATACATTCAACACAATTTGCTACCCACTTTCTGGACTGAATTCCTGTTAGCTCCCATCTTGGGAAGAGGTAACTAGAAAATGTCAGCAACACTGACCAGAAAAAAAAAAGTATGGTATGGCTTCTAGGTGAAGTCAGTCCAGTTTGTCTGCTTCCCCACTGCTTCATTCTAATCTTCATAAGCTAGTTTCCAGATACCATCAAATCTGAAAATTAGCTGATTTCCTAAGAGCAAAAAGACAGTACTTGGCTTGTCACAAATTACTGAACAGTGAAGCTGTATCCATCCTATTCAAACTATATATGAATAAAGTAGTTCTTCCTATTGCATTGTTCAGTTAAATTTATGAGACAGATATCCAAAGAACAGAATAAGCCACAAGTGTGAAGGAATAAAATTAAAATGTTACCAAACCAGAATTCTTGCCAGAGCTTGGTCTAACTCAGAGGTGGGCAAACTACGGCCCGCGGGCCACATCTGGCCCACAGGACCATCCTGCCCAGCCCCTGAGCTCCCAGCCAGAGAGGTTAGCCCCTGCCCCTCCCCTGCTGTCACCCCTACCCTGCAGCCACACCACTGCACAGGCAGCACGGCTTGCGCCCGCCCACCTCCCAGGCTTTCCAATAAGCCAGTCCTGCTGCTCTGAGTGGCATGGTAAAGGGGCAGGGGGAGAGGGGATAGGATAAGGGGCAGGAGGTCCCAGGGGGCAGTCAGGAGACAAGGGGAGTTGGACAGGGAGTAGGGTCCGGGGAGGGGGAGGGAAGGAGGGTGGTCAGGGGACAAGGAGCAGTTGGGGCTGGATGGGTCCACGGTTCCGAGGTGGGCAGTTGAGGTGGGAATGAGAGGGGGCAGACAGGTGGCGGGGACCAAGCTGTTTGGGGAGGCACAGCCTTCCCTACCCGGCCCTCCATACCATTTCGCAACCCCGATGTGGCCCAAGGGCCAAAAAGTTTGCCCACTCCTGGTCTAACTCCTCAGGGTACGGGCTAGCAAAAAACAAGGAGTAACATATTCCACTGAAGGGAGAGAGATGTTGAAGAGCAGTACATCAACTCTGTTTGGCCAACAAAGCCATGTCAAGCCCCTCTCAGACTGACTACCACTTTAACTTACGTCCCAGAGATTTGTCCTGGCCACAAACCCTTTCTATAAGTTGTGATGGAAATAAGCTAGAATGTATAAGAAATTAGGAGGCATGTTTTTACTGTTACTGTAAAACATCCAGACACTAAATAGCCATTTCTGAACTGCTTGGTTTGTGAAATGTTCACTACCTGAAAATTTCTAGAACATGTTTTAACAGTATTAACAAACTACCATTCTTGTTAGTGATTAGAGAAAATATGAACAGTGCTTCTGCAACATGTCTACTAACCTCATCCATTTTAGATTTCTTTGTAATATAGTCATCATCTTCATAGCCCTTTCTCTTCTTTCTAGCTCCCCAAAGAAAAATACAAGATGTTTAAACATTTGAGAAAAAGTTCAACTCCAATACTAGCTTCTTTTTCTTCCTTATCCTTGGCATTTTTAAGTTGAATCTCTGTTTAACTGCATTTGTGTATTCAAGAAATATGTGAGAGTTTCACTAATGCTGGAAGTTTCTCGCCACTTCACTTTGCTACCTAAAAGCAAAGTATTAGATCTTACATGGAATAGTGTAGTTTTACAATCTGCACAAAAAGACTCAAGGCATATATTTTATACAAATTTGATTAAAAGGATCTCTAAGCCCTTGATAAACAGATTGTTAAATACACCCTATTACGCAAGTGTTAATAACCATTTTTTAGATAGGTTAAATGGCGCACAGAGGTAATTTGCTTCAGGTCCCATGATAAGTCAGTGGCCAGAGCAGAGAATGAACCCTGGAGTCCAAGCCCCTACTTTAGCCACTGTTAGTGATATTGTTTTTCACATTAAACATTTTATTTTACAAACAAGTACAATATTCAGTCTAATAAATTAAACCAATTTTCATCTGATTATACAGTGCAAGGAAAATTAAAGTTTTATAAAAGCTAACATATCACTGCAGAAAGTGACAGTTCCAACTGGCAGTGTATGAAAGCAGTAAAGTCAAAACTCCTTAATGCTCCAAATTTCTACTTACAAGTTTGCATTAAGAGCAAGTTCTGAGCTGTGACATTTCTCTAACTTCTGCTTTAGAGCGGCAACTTCCTCAGGCCGTGGTGGTTCATACTTCTTTATGAGATTTTTCATGCCTATAGAGGTAACACCACAACTTTTCAAAGTAATGAATTAGTTGCAATAAGTTAATTAACTTACAAGAATGTTGTGGGAATTATCTCAAGAGTCAGTGGCATAGCCAAGCTTAGAACTCAAGAGCCCCTGCCTCACAGCCCTGATTTAGTCCAATAGACTAGACCAGGGGGTTTCAAACACATGACCTGCGAAGTTATTTGCTGCGTCTGCCAAGCTCCGCCCCGGAAGTTATTTCCTGGTTGCCAAGGTTACACACACCCCCGCCCAGCGTGCCACGTCCCCACTCCTCTGCCCACCTCCAGGCGCTTCCTGCTGCCAAACTGCTGTGTGGTAGCACTTTCCAGGAGGGAGGAGCGGGAGCTGTGTGCTCAGGGGAGGAGGCGGAGAAGAGGCGGGGCAGGAGCAGGGACTTTGGGGAAGGGGTTGGAAGGGGCGGGGCTTTTGCACCTTTGTACGAAAAGGTGTCAGTGATGTGGCCCTCGGGCCAATGTACTAGTCCTCATGTGGCCCTCATGGTGATTTAAGTTTGAGATCCCTGAAGTAGACTCTTCAGTGTACTAAGCACAAGATAATGATTCAAACCACAGTTTGATTTTGGAAAGATCTAGTCAAATCAGAACAGTTTATAAAGAATTTGGTGGCACAATTTGAAGGCCCCTTCAACAGGGCCATCTCCTCTTGCCTTCATAATCTAATGAAGGTATCAAAGCTAGCTTTTCAACAGATATCAAGAAGCTGCAATAGTACATGCACCGCACTACAGACCATTTTAATTAGATTGAACGCTTACCAGATAAAATCCTTTTATCTGTCAAAGCAAATATTTGGTACTTGAAAAAAAAAGAAAGGAAGACTTCTTTCAAATGGCTTCATAAACAAAATCTCAGCTTAGAAAAACCACAAAATACTCTTAAATTTTAGAAAACCCAAGATTACATGTATAAGAGTCTTAACTGTCACTTTACGTCAGAGGATTTATTCTAAGTAGTGTCAAGATACAGTGTAAGCTCAGAGCAAAGAACTACATTGAAACTAGTTGGCATCATGATTCTGGATTTCCTCAAGGCTAAGTGATAATGCAGAGCGAGCACTACTGTACTAGAAAGTGTAAGGAAATGTTGATAATGTACAATGTGGAAAGCAAAAAGTAAGTTAAAAATAAAGACCAGTCTCAATCCTGTTAAAATACACTAAACTGATCATCTTTCAGCAAGCATAAGAGAACGAAGAGGACTTATTTTTACCATTACCAGATTGCCGTACCACTGGTATGTTTACTTTTTTTAAATACAATTTATTTACTTATTCTGTGTGTCCTAGCCTGAAGGCAAGTTTCCCATGAAAATATATGATGGCTGGAGTGTTTACACACACAAAAGAAGAGGAAAAGAGAGGTTCATTCACTTTTTTTTACATTAGAAATATCTAGCCTGGAAGACACTTGTGAAATAATAGTCTCACAAGGGCCAAGAAATTGAAAGTTCAGCAACTGAAAGGTGAAGGATTTTTTAATCACTGAAATCTTGACTGTTTTTAACACTTAACTTCAATGACTAACGTTTTGGAGAAAAAGTCTTTGTTAAGGATTCAACACACAAACACCCTTTCCATTAAGGTATGACAGCTAACAATATGCATCAAGGCACGCAATGTGTTCGCTAGCAAAACTGGACTTGACATTGATGTTTCTAAGTAAAAGAAACGAAAAAATGCTTAACCCCCTTTCAAGCCTTCTTTATATATCACAAAGCAGTTAATAAAAGGAAACAAGAAGAGTCTTAAAAGACTAAACCTTTACAGGTCACTATTAAACTTTTAAAAGTTATTTAGCTTAGAAAATGTACCCTCTAGTGGCAAAAGCAGTAATCCGCAGGTTTCTGCAAACTTGAAAAGTGGGTAAAAGCAAATTGCTTGCATTTCTTCCAAGTTAACAGCAACTAAGAAAATATTTCACCCAAATTCAGAAGTAGCAACAGCAGCAGATATCAAAAGTAATGCTCTCACTTTTCAAGTGTGGGGTCAATCCCCAAGACCTTGTTAGAGATAAAAATACTGAGGCTCAGTGCATCATTAGACTCTTATTTTAATTTCATATTTTTGTATAGAAAACTAGGTTTCAAATTTTTTTTTTAAGCTGCTAACTAGTTCATTTTGTGACCCTTTTTTCTATTAAGCTTGCAACAATTTTGAAGTGAGGAAGATTGGTATAGTGTGTGTCTGGGGTAGTGTGTGTCTGAAGAAACACAGCTACATAAGCTTGTACATAGTAAACAAACCTGCTCCAAAGCCACCTCTTAAATATTTAGTCTGGGGAAAAAATGCATACTTCTCAGCACAATGTTTACTTACATTTCATTCCATCTAGTAACTGGGACAGAGAAGTTCTGTTTTCTTTCAACAGAAGACATTCTGATAAATAGCTACAAAAAAGTAAGAAAAATGTGGAATTCTAGAGTTACTACAATAAATGATTAATTCAACACATTCTTCGTAGCTGCACCATTGTTATTAATGTAAATGACAAAGTGTCAAGTTCTGACTGTTAGAACTTTATGATGTTAGCAAGATGACTGAACAAACTTGTTTTCTATAGTAAAATATTTTTTTCCCTTGCATAAACAGCTAAATCTAACACCATTAAGAGACAGGCAGATGAGTTTAAAAATTGAACTGCTACTAAAAAAAAAAAATCATGACGTTTAATGTTGCAAAATAAACTCATAAGTAAACTAAATCTTCCCAAATCTGTAGACAGGTAGCTCTGAGGCACGTCCTTTCATCATCTCACTGGGGTACTGACACAAGTCTATGTTGATGGTTTGTTTGTTTTTTTAAAGTCACTATTTCATTGCTGATCACAAAGAGAAATATTCAGCTTATCTAGCTATCCATTCTTGAAGTGTAGTGTTTATATAGACACATTTCTATTGTGCCAATCACAATGGTATTATAGGCAGATAGCAAATAATATTGTTCCAGGGTTAATGTAGGACTTTGAAACTTAATCCGCTTATGTTTGGCAAGTTATAAAATAGCTCAGAATGAACACCACATGAACTATGATCCTTCTTTTCTCACTTTAGAACAACATTTTTGTCCCACATCAAATGACAGTTTATGCTTTAGTACCCTCTATCCTGCTCCAACGTTCAACAAAACGCTGCAAAAATAGAGACAGGCTCTAAAATACATGAAAGTAAAGGGATAGATCAGTTGTCCTGAAACTGCAATCCACGTGAGTACCATTCATATTACCAATACTCCGAATGTTACTCTTTGGTATTTAGTTTCTAACCTACAATTTGCTTCTCTTAAAACAGTCTCTGGACAGAAGTTACAGCACTTGTAAATAAATAGTATGTAAACACAGGACTCACAAAGTGAATTTAAACAGTTTGAATTAGCTTAAAATTCATGTAAAAACTATATTTTGGGAATTTACCAATGAAGCAGGAAGCAATCTAGTGTAGAGAGGGAAGACTTACAGCAGTTCCAGTGCTACTGGACTACAATAATATTTTACAATTACATAAGACCGCATCTGCAGGAATGGTGGGTAGGCATTATAACCCCATTCTACAGGTGGTATAACTAAATTGAGATTTGAAGCAATCTTCTAATTAAACACTGGTGTAAAGGGTAAATTATAGCTCTACCACAACAGTGATCTGGTGACATGCAGAGAATCAAGGCCAGGCAATGGAAGAGGCATTGCAATAGAATTCAGGACCTCCTAGCTCTGCGCAATATTCCTGTAGGCCATGAAACTGGGATATATCACGCCTATCAAATGGAAACATTCAAACATTTTTTGTGCTTCCTGAGAAAACACACCACTTTGTATTAAAAAAATACCTATGATCACGTTACTTGTCCCCTCTCATATCATTCTCTTACTCAAACTGCTTTTTGTTCAAACTTAAAACAAGAGATTCACTTTAAGACAACATTCAAACATGGGCAGTCCAAAGAGTGAAATTTTTGGAAGTTATGAGTGATCAAAGACGGGGTTATAGTGAAAGCCATTCTGCACTCTGAGCTACAGTGGTCCTGACCTGCAGCTATTACAGTAATGTAGTCACATTCAAGGTATGAGGCTATGACATAACCCCATACTCAAGGGCACTGTGAGGCGTAGACAGAAAATTGCCACACAATTAGTACAAGTATCCAGTGTACCCAATTTTTTTAGAATATCTAGAAGTACCTGGTTTAAGAGACTTTTAATCTCCCTCTTTTCCCCCATTAAAGTTTACCCCCTGAAGTTTCAAAACCTGCTGAATCTTTAAGTTTATATGTAATGTTTGGAAACTCCCCCTTTTAACTCTCAGTTGACACACACCATGGAAATCAACAATGGGGCATTCTGCCAACTGGACTGCCACTGTCAATTTAATTGACAATTGATCAGCAAAACAATGCCAGTACTTTAAAGATTTTAAAGGACTTAAGGTATGTCTACACTGTAATAAAATACCCACAGCTGGCCCATATCAGCTGACTCTTGCTCACATGGCTCTAAAATTTCAGTCCCAGAGCCCAGGCTCTAGACCAAGCACCTAGACAGCAATTTTGTAGCCATGCAACTGACAAAGCCAACTGCAGCTGTCTTATTGCAGTGTGGACATACCCGTAGCCACTTTTCTCTAGTCTGTTTCCATGTACATAGAGCAGAAATACTACCCAGAGGCAATGGTTAGAGCTCTTGTAAGTTTTAGCTACTGCTGGCTAAGAGAACCTTTGGTTCTCACCGAAGCAAATGAGAATCAAGAATGCTCAGACCCTTCAGGATCAGGCTGAAAGTCTGTAGTGCTTTAACTGGGCCATATGAGATACAGTTGGAGGTAGCAAAGATTCAGGGGAATATTAAAAACCAAACACCTATTTCTTATCTAGTGGAACATCCTGTTTCCAACAACAAAAGAAAAAAATAAATAGTGATACTTCACCATTTGAAACAGCCAGTTAGTCTCTGAAACAAGGCACTTATCTATTCCCCATGAGTCAAATACATAGGTATACATCTGTATAAAGATATCTAGCACCTGGAACAAACAAACAAATGAATCCAAGCAGCAAAACCAGTCATTTAAGCCAGACCTGTGCAAAAATCTACCTTTCCATATTAATTCCTGCCCTGGAAGCACTAGATAAGATAGCAGTGAGAGCTATTTGTGAAGGTGTAAATAGAAGGTAGGCATCTGTCAGAGCTACTCGATTGAGAAAGTCATCAGCTGTTTTCCTCAAGACCTCAGGATTCTCCAGCAATGGATAACGAGTCTAGAAAATAAATATTCAGGCATTACTTCTGCTGTATTTTAATCTAATTGATACATGACCTCCATGTAAAATTGTTTCTATTCTTCTGTATGAACGTTTGACATATGAATCAAAAGGACATTTTGAAAAACGAAGTCTAAGAGAGTCTTATTCTGAAAGCTACCCTGAAATGTTTAGTGACCACATATAAAAACAAAGATGTTTCAATTCAGATGTGTTCCCACTTATTACAGTATAAATCCAAGACTTTCTAGGATACATTTTACATTAGAGAATGACAAAAGATGAATGCAAGTTCGGTGTATGACGCATGAGATTTCCCCCACACACGCTAAGTTACTGTATATTGAATATTTTAATATGAAGACTGATCTGTTAACCAGAAGCATCATACAGAGCTTCCCCTCCCATTCTAGCATATTTTGACTCAGAGGTTCTCAGACTTCACTGCACCATGACCTCCTTCTGACAACAAAAGGCCTGAGCCTGCCCGAGCCCGCCGCCCTGAGCCCAAAGCCAAAGCCCCACTGCCCCGGGTGGGAGGGCCTGTAACCTGAGCCCTGCTACTCAGGGCTGAAGCCCTTGGGCTTCAGACCCGACACTGGGCAGTGGGGCTTCGGGCCCCAGCAAGTCTAATGCCAGCCTTGGCGACCCCCTTAAAATGGGGTCACGACCCACAGTTTGAGAATAGCTGTTTTAACTTATTTTAAAAAATGGACAGTAATACTATGGTCCTTCAATTCAAAAGTCTCACATTTGACCAAGTTTTTCTCCAAAAATACTAGCAGCCATATAACCTCCGCAAATTTGATCCACTACAAAATGGGGCCCCAGGCAATTCCCACTACCATATTATAAAATGAAGTTAGCAAGCCTATTTATTTTAAAGAATATTAATAAGTACCTAACTTGGTACTGAGTTTTTAGTAGTACAGTGAGGAGAAAGACAGTAATTAAATTATTACCTTCAAATCAATTAAAAATCCCTCAAATGGTCTATAAGGGTTGTGCACTATAAGATGGAAGTTCAGCTGTTGAATAAGTAGTAATTCATATTCCAAAATCTGTTCAAGAGCCTTCTCCTGACCTGGAGGGTTCTCTCGAAGGTTACCAACAAACTGTGCACTGGACACATTAAATTCATCTACTTTACATGCCAAGAATGCACATGTTAACCTTGGAAAAGAAACATAATAAACATAATTTAGTTCTGTAGCATGCATCATGCTGTTATCATACAGACCTTCTGGTTCAGAGTTTGTATTTCCCCTTTTTGAAAGCAAGAAGTGTTTTGAAGAATACAATAACCTATTCCCAAAAGGAAAGTGATGAAAACTCATTATTCAGATTCTTGTTTTATATAAAACAGGTAAAAGTCCTGACTCATGTGCTTGAGCTTTCATAAGTTACTTGATATGACAATATTGATAAACATTAAAAGTAAAATTCAAAGCGTCCCAATTACTCACATTATTATTCGAGGGTGATACTCCATCACTGAGTTATTGAGGTAAAAACGTTTGAAGTACATAGTCGCTGTTCCCTAAATATAAAGAGTCAGTAAGGCCTACTTGAGCAAAACAGCACAAATCGCACATAGGTAAAGTTCAACACACAGAATGTACACATTTAAAAAGACACAAGGTACATTTCAACACTCCATTGGGGCAAGTCTATCTAAGTTACTTATCTGCCCCCACCCCCATTCACCATAAAATCAGCACCTCGCCACCTTTAACATATTTATCCTGAATAACCCTGCAAGGCATTGTTACACCTTGCACCCTGCCCACACAAAAATAAATAAATAGGGTGTGTAAGTACACACATGGAACTGAGGCACAAAGAGCTAGATCCACAAAAGGACCTAAGGGCATGGAACTACTTAACTGATAAACAATCTACTGGACAGTGGAATCCTCAGCCCCGAATAAGGTGCCTAGGCTCCCCATAAAATGCCTGGGAGAGTTAGGCACCTAAGAAACGAATCCTTACAAGCCAGCAAGCTGAGTGGTGAGCGATCTAAGCTAGTCAGTGGAAAATACAGAGGCAAAGGGCAGAAGCTAAGTCCCACCCTTCAAAGGGACATAGGCACCCAACTCTAGACTGAAAGGGGCACCTATCTCAGCTCAAGATTTATAGCCATGAACCCTCCCTTGGATTTAGGCTCTTAAGCCAGGTGAGCACTCTCTCACAAAAGACAACCTCACATACAGTGGGCCCCCATCCATTGTAGTCAATAGCCTCATGGAATGCCTGTTTTGAACAGGGATTTGAACCCAGGTCTTCCACCTCACAAGTAAGTGCCCTAACCAGCAGGCTATTTGCTAGAATGGAGTAAGCTCTCCCGTTGAAGCTGTTCCACTTGGTATAAATAAATATTACTTGGATCAGAGAAGAAAAAAAAAAAACAAAAACATGCAACCGGTGGTTAGGCCACTCCCATATAATGTGGGAGAGCAGGGTTCAAGTCCCTAGTCTAAAAAATATGTTATTTATACAGGGTGGAACAACTTCTACAGGAGAAGTTAAGAGAAGCTTATCCCAGAAGACCTAAAAAAAAACTTAGTGGTTAGGACACTCACCTGGAATGCAGAAGACCTAGGTTCAAGGTCCTACTACAAATCAGGCAAATCTCCAACATCCTGGGAGAGTGCTATAACCGCTTGGCTATTCGGACATACATACATACACCCACCCCTAAAAGTCTTGACCTTTGCTCTTTTGTGCAGATTAGGCCTGCTCTGAGAAAATTGGGCCAAACAGGTAAACCTAGGAATCAGAGAAACACCTAGTTTAAGAATCTCATCAGAACTGGGAGCAAGCTTAAGGTGGAAAGCTGATCAGTGCATCACAACAGTTCTGCACATGTATACTGACAGAAACTTTGGCATCTTGGATCATTAGACACCTAAAGGATTAGGAAGCAGCTGAACAGGAGTTCTGTCAATGTCAGAAGCCTCTAATTTTGGACTTAGGTGCCTAAATCTCCTTGTGGATCTAGACCTGAGTGACCTGCCCAGGGTCACAAAGGAAGTCTGTGGAATAACAGTGAACTGAACCCAGATCTCCCAAAGCTCAAGATACTGCCTTAACCATTGGACCATTAGTCCTTTCTATCATTTCACATCCGCATCTTGATAAAACACATTGACATGAAATCCAGTATTTTTTTTTCCTATTTACTCCATCATGTTTCTATTGCTATTCAGTTTTTCTTTAGATGTTTAGCTACAATGTTAATTTACAAGAGTTCAGATTTCTCCAAATTCAGGCAGGTGGACAACAGTCATTCTAGAAAACACAACGTCATTAATTCTAAACCAAAGCCACGTCTTCACTACCCGCCGGATAGTGATTGACCTATCGGGGAGGAGTAAGTGGAATCCACGGGGGAGCCACGGTCAACTCGCCGCTGTGAGGACGCCCAGGTAAGTCGAACTAAGATACGCAATTTCAGCTACGCTATTCGTGTAGCTGAAGTCGAAGTATCTTAGTTTGAAACACCCCCCAGCCCCCCGGGGAGGGAAATAGTCAGGGGGCAGAGAGCAGGGGTGTTTCGACAGGATGCGGGAGACCCAGGGGGCAGTCAGGGGTGGGGAGCGGGGAGTTGGATTGGGCTGGAGGTTCTGGTGGGGCTGGATAGGGGGCAGGGGCCAGGCCACGCCCCCCCCATCCAGCCCTTCATACAATTTCTGTACCCGATATGGCCCTGGGGCCAAAAAGTTTGCCCACCCCTGCCCTAAAATCTCTATCCCCCACTGTTTAGTTTCAGAATATTTCATCTATGAATCATGAAAAGCTTCAAGCTATAGTTTGAGAAGCAGTGCCCTGGATGTGAGAGAGGATATGCTTTAAAAAAAAAAAAAAAGCTACTAGGTTTCTAGAATAAACCCTACAGGGGTTTACCTTTGTTGCATTTAGCATTTACTGCTATTTTTTTTACCAAACCTTGTCCAGGAAGTGGGGTGCAAGGTTTTGGGGAAGTATTTTGGGGGGAAAGACGCGTCCAAACAGCTCTTCCCCAGTAACCAGTATTAGTTTGGTGGTGGTAGCGGCCATTCCAAGGATAACGGGTGTAATATTTTGTACCTTGGGGAAGTTTTGACCTAAGCTGGTAAAGATAAGCTTAGGGGGTTTTTTCATGCAGGTCCCCACATCTGTACCCTAGAGTTCAGAGTGGGGGAAGAACCTTGACAAATACACACACCTAAAATAAACCAGTGAGGGAAGTGCCAAGGGCCCCACGGGCACCACTCCTCCTCCTCCTCCTTTGGTGGCTGCAAGGATCAAGTCTTTTTATTCCCCACAAACCGAACCTGCGGAAAGATGGAGCAAGTGCCCCTCCCCACGGTGCTACAGATGTGGGTCTCTCAAGAAAGGGGCGGTTTGCAAAGGAAAGGCTGCGTCCCTACGTTTCTGTTGGGCAGACCGATCAACTGTACACAACTCACCACCACGGATCTGGGCATGGCAGGTTTGAACACGGAGCAGAAATCCAGCAGTTTCTTCTCATAATATTTACAGATTGTCAGCTCCTCCCGGGGCTCCAGAAGCAGCGAGTCGCTCTGCCGAGCCTACGGGACAACACGGGCAGCTTCACCGCGGGCCGGGACCCTGCCGCTGCTCCGGGCGCCGCCCGCAGCAGCAGAGACTGCCGCCTCCCACCGGGGCCGCCGCAGGAGGGGCGGCGGGATCCAGGGGACACTCCCGGGCCTCGCCCATACCCGCTGCTTGGCGCGGCTGTTGCCCGCACCCTGCCCCCTTCGCAGCCTGGGGGGAGCCGCGCCGAGCACCCGGGACTCGCCGACAGCTGCAGCCACAGGGCTCCCCCGCGCCCGGCTCCCCTGCGACAGTGCCCCCGAGACCGACCCCTCCATCCCGAGCCCGGATGCTGGCTCTGGCTGTGCAGGGAGGCGGCGGGGCCGTCGGTACCTTTCCGCAGGCCACCGCTTTGCAGCGGAACTGGCGGTTGGCGTCGGCTCGGCAGCGGCCCAGGTCCTCCTCACTGCGGAAGGTCCAGTGCCGCCTCTGCGTGCTGCTGTGGTACATCCCGGCCGCGGCCAGCCGACCACCGCTCGCCAACCGGCACCCGGAGCGCGTGCCCAGCTCCCCGAGAGCGCGCACGCCACTAACCCCCACAGCCGCTCCAGGGAGACTCTTTCAAGCCAAGCCCCGCCCCTAGCGCGTAACCCAAATCCGACATATCCCAGCATTTCTCGCGCCACTACGGGTCCCAGCGTGTACTGTGGTTGGGTGAAGTCTTCTCCCAGCGAACTCTGCAGTCCCAGTTTGCACTGCGGCCCCCGGAAAACTACCATTCCCGGGAGGTGCAGCGACATAGCTAGTGGTAGTTCCCAGCGTTCCGTGCTCTAACTGGAGGCAAGCGGCCCCTCCCAGCCGGCAGTGAGCGAACACTGCATGCTGGGAGTTGTAGTCTCTACAGTTTAGAGGTAAAGATAAACACTATCTGGCTTTGAAGTGCGAGTGTGGTCGCGCGCGAGCAGTCCACCTCCGCTAGCGGATTAGCTGCGAGCGCGGCTGCCGGCGCTGGGAGCCTGTCCACACTAGCGCTTTAAAGCGCTCTGACTTGATGTGCTCAGGGGGGTGATTTTTCACACCCCTGAGCCAGCAAGTTAGAGTGCTATAAAATGTAAGTGTAGCCAAGCCCTTATAAGGCCCTGCAGTCAGAGCCGCTCTTGGTGTGGCACCCTTTCCCTGTCTTCATGACCCAAACAGGAGTTTGGGGGGGGGGTGTTCAGAGCTGGAGGTTGGGGTGCAGAGTGGTGCTGTAATGGGGATAAGAGAGGTGGTGAAATAAAAGGGAGAAAGGGGGAACAGTAGAGATAGGTCTTTTTCACAAGCACCCAGGGTCTGTCACTTGTGAAGTGTCTATCCGATCCACTCCCACCTATGTATGTGTGTATGCAGGGAAAGAAGAGGAGAGAAACAAAGCTCTTAGAAAACACAACCAGTTTATTTGGGAATAGCAACAAAGACAGGAAAAAAGGGGAAAACTATTAACCATAAACAGATAACAAATGGTTGTGGTTGCCCCTATGGGTATTAATTCCGGGCCCCAAATACCCCTCTCATGGTAACAAAGTAAAATAAAGGAAACCAAAATACCCCAGTACTTCCCTCACAGCTGCAGCCTCACATGCAGCAGGTCAATGGCTTTACGATGGAGGCCCAAAATACGCAAATGATCAGTTTCCAATGCAAAATGTCTTCCCACTAAGTAGATTTTGAAGCATACCATAGCAAAAACTGTTGCCAAGAATACTAGCTCAATCTCTGAATATTTTGCTTCCGTCAGGGTGATAGTACGGGATGCAAATATAACTGGTCATCCCTCTTGGAGCGGAATTGCACCTAGGCCCCAATTGCATGCTTCAGTCTGAATCACCATGGGCTTTATTGGATCAAAATAAGCATGAGATTGCATTGGAGAGAAGGCTTGATGTAGGGTTTCAAAACCCTGCTTTACCTCTTTAGTCCAAACCAATTGTCCCTGGCCCTGGGTTACATCTCACAGTGGTTTGGCAAGGGTACTAAAATGGGGCAGAGCACAGCCACCTATGTATTGAGCTAGACGAAGGAACAAATGTGAACTCCTATGGTCAGTGGGTAATGGTAGCGAAGCAACGTTTTGTAGCTATTCAGGGGTTGGTTACATTTAATCCACCAACAGAGAATGCCCTAGAAACTCTACAGCATCTTTTGAAAAACTGCACTTGGCCACATTCAACTTTATGCCAGCTTGTTGGAGTCGTGTTAGCACCTGATCCAGAATAGCATTATGCTCAGGAAACATTTTAGCAAAGATGAGATTGTCATCCAAATAATAACATGTACTCTGGATATTATCAAGTTGCTGAGATATATCAGGAGCAGAAACTAAACCAAAAGGGAGTCGTTGATAGCAGTGTCTCCCAAACAACATGCTGAAAGTCAGTAACAACTGCGAACTTTCAGCCACAGGTATTTGCAAATAATCAGACCAGTAATCCAACACAGAGAAAATCCAGGATCCACGTATCTGGCATCTCACCTCTTTGAAAGCAGGCAATTGAAACTGTTTATTATTTATTAAGTGCCCTAAAATCTGTGCACAGTCGAATGTCCCCATTCTTTTTGTATACAATCACTGTGGATGAGCTCCAATCCGCAGGCCCCTCCCCCTCCTGAATGATACCATTATCTTTCATGTGCTGCAGTTCTGCTCAGATCTTGTCCACAAGTGCAGGAGGTCCATGACGTGCAGGCGGTGCAAAGTGTTTGGAAGTTGAATCCCACTGCAGAGAGTATGCATATCTGGTGGACAGACCATTGTCACTTAAAATAAATCTTGACAGGTTTCAGAGTAATAGCCGTGTTAGTTATACTAATTGTTAGAGGGCTTATTCCTTCACACTCTCACTTCCCTGGTCCTTCTCGCACGAACAGAGAGCAACAATACCCAAAGTCCAAAGGTGCAAACAATTCGATGTTTATTGGGGTGAACTTCCAGCACGTTTAAATCCAAGTTCTTTTTTCCTTATTTTCGAATCCCAACTTACTTCCTGTTTTCCCCTAATTTATATAGTAATATTCTCAGCTATACCTTAGCCAATTATTTTACTGAAATTTACCTAACCAATCCTAACATATTGTAACACGATTAGCTAACCAATTATATCCCACCACCTTCATTAGTTTACACCCAGCAAAATTAATTATACAGCAGACAGAAACAATCACTGAACCAGACAGAGACCATGAAAATAAACAAGAGCAAAGTGGGAACTATAATGACAAAACAATATAGAAGTGAGGATTTCACAACTATGTCTATAAAGACATCAGGGTTTCCCAACTTTGTCTATTGATAAATGAGTTCTTACCAAACAGAAAACTATCAAACTAAATTTCCTTTTACATCTTCTAGGCTCTTTCCTTTATCTGGAGATGATAGATTGGATCACCTTCCTAACAGCCCCAGATTATTTCAATACGGCTGCTTTGAAATGTGTGAGGACGTGACCATACTTTCCAGTTTATGGCTGCTCTCACTGCTTAGGCAAAGTCCTTAGCTTAAGAACAGGGCCTCAGACTGTCACAGTGAGAGAAGCCCCTTACACAGGCCAACAGTGATTTTGATTCTTTCTTTTATACCTCTATAACTAGCTAAATAATAAACATATACCTAAATTCTTAAAGTATAGGCCTTTACAGACAGGGCCTGAATATCTATATCCTGACACCAATCATAAAAATATCCCTGAGCACAATCATGATAACATTCCCAAATTCACAGTCCTGGGCCGACCACCACAAACAACACGGAAACTCAGATATGGTTTTATTGTGCTGCTGGCGAGCTTCAAAAAATGTTTTCCTCTTTAGTGGAACAGTCCAGCTGAGGTGCTGCACAGCCACATCAAAGGAGGATTTGGGCTCCGGGAGTCCATCATAAATATCATTGCCATCATGGCCTAAGCAGTTCTGCAACAAGGGTAGCCTTGCAGCATCAGACAGTAGCAGGATCTGCACTTAGTTCCAAAAATTCCAAATAAAGTATCACCACTCAACAGCCAAAGAATGAGTAGGCAGCATGGTCTGCAGAAGCACTTATCACCATAAAGTTATGTTCTGATGCACCCCAGAACAGCAATCCTAACATACAAAGAAATTTACACAAAACATGCAGGTAAGTGGTCAATCAAAACATGTAATAACCATGAACCAATTAAGTCAGCAACAGTCTGAACAAAATAAACAACGGTCCAAATGACAGTTATGTAGCAGCAAGTCCTGAGTAACCACACACAGCTAGTACTATGTACTACTCCTGGGGGAATTCTGCGCCACTGCACAATGCAGAATTTTGCAGAAATTAACGTGCACACAGAGTTTCCTTTCCCCCACAGAAATGGGCTGCAGTGCTACTAGCCACCACTAGGGGTCACTGGACTCAACAGAGCCCAGCTTGTACATAGAGGACACTACTGCGGGGAGGGAGAGGGAGTTAGAGAGTTCCTGGCAGTTGCAGTTCCCAGAATGCCCTGAGGGAAGGAGACAGCTATGCATAGGAAACTCTGTGCAAGCCTGGGACCGAGCATCAGGCTGTTTCTCCCTCTGGATCCCTGGGTTCTGGTGGGGAGGGGGATGGGTGTCTGGGCATCGGGGGGTTGCAGCTGGGCTCTGGTGCGTGTGCATGGGTATCTGGGCTGGGGGCAGGTATGGTTGGGCTCTGGAGAGGAAGATGCTCAGGTGTATTGGCTGGTGTGGGTCCCGCAGGTGGGCCCTGGGGGAGAGGGGCTGTGGGTGTCTGGTGCTCCAACTGGGTTCGGGGTGGGGAAATGGGGCAGAGAAACAGGAACTGGGTTGTCATAGGGGTTTCTTTAACTTTCTACTCCCCGGGGAATTTTTGTGTGTGCCTGTATTGTTATAGACATACTTGCTGACAGGTATTTTGAAATAAATTACAAAAATAATTTAAACTAGTATGAATATGTAGTGTTATTTTGACATAAAATTTTCAGAATTAAAAAAAATTGTGTGCAGATTTTTAATTTTTTTGGCGCAGAATGCCCCCAGGAGTAATATACACACCAGTCATCACATAGGAAGAAAAAAGATGATAGAACACACATGGGAAAGTAACACAACTCTAGCCTATTTAAAATATTAATTTTTGAAAGAGAGTTAAAGAAAAGGGGAGATTTGGGGAAAGAATAGACTAAAAACAGAAAGTGCTACATACAAGAAGAGAAATAGATTAGAGGGCCAGATTCTGATACCCTTTTTTGTATTAGGTAGCAACCTACTCCCTGAGTAGTCAGAGTTCAGAGGGACTTCTTACCAAATAAAGTTCTATTTTATATGAGTAAAGGAAAAGAATCTGGTCTAGTGAAAGCAAATGGAAGAAGAACAGAAAAGAAAACACAAGACAAGAAAAGGCAAAAAATACAGACTCTTTAATAAGTGAATTGTGTTTTAATGTATACTTGTTACCAATGGAACATTAGTGTTTGTTTTTAGGCATATGACAGATTAGCAGGGCATGTGTTTTGAAAAATAGTGTGTGACGTGATTTTTTTTCTGGATTTCATGGAATTAAGTTATAGGAAACTTCTCTAAATCCATGTCAGAGGGTGGACTAGGTCTTTTAAGGGTATATCTACACAACATTTTGGAGCCCGCAGAAGTGAGCATCCCAGCCCAGGTTGACACACTGAGACTAGCGGGGCTCATGCTAGTGCCCTAAAAATAGCTGTGTACACAGCACTTTGAAGTTGCAGCTTGGGCTCTAAAGCCTAAGGGAGGGGGGCTTTATTTGGGGATGGTTGGCATTGTTTATGTTAATAAATGCAGATTCCAAGGAGAGTATTATTAGCCATAAGAAAGCCTTTAGCAAAGTCCTTAAGGGGCCCTGAAGAAGGCAGAACAGAGGCAGGTTGCTGTAGAGTGACTTTTGGTCACCAGGGGATGCTCTAGGGGTGGCTGATCCTGTTACTGTCCATGTTTGCATTGAGGCAGATTTATTTTATTACTCAAAAAACATCCCATGTCATGGGGAGGGGAACCTGATTCTGTGAGGTACTGAGTGCTCTCATCAGCTTTCTTCAGTGGACTTCCACAGTCCATTGTTTTTCAGTGAAACTTCACCTCCCATTGGTGTCAGAGACATTCAGCACATGATTGGATCAGGTGCCTTGACAGTTTTATTTTTGTTGTAGTAAGGCACAGCTCTGCTATCAGTCTCCGATTAATACTTCTTAAACTATTAGATGTGCTGATGTTAAAAGAAATTCTGTCACTTAACTTCAAATAAATACTGCTGTTTAGTTTTTATCTATGGTAGGTGTAAAACCATATAATTCATAAACATCAGACAGCAATAGAGTTAGCAGAAAATAAGAACAAAGCAAGGGATCATTTATGTTACACCTAATGTAATCAATCTCAGTGAGTTTTCATCAAATCATCTGAGAAGAAAGGATCCTTAAGTGGGTCATCTAGTCCATACTCCTGCATCATGTCAGGATTGATTCCGTTATTGTTAAATCATATTCTATATATTGATGTATAGTCTCACCAAGAAGCTGATTTAACCACTTGTCTTGGAAGCTTGTTCCACTGCCCAACCATTCATATATTTATAGTTTTCCCCAATATTTAACATTTTCCTAGCTGCAGCTTGTCTGTTATTTTTGTTCTGCACATGCAAGGTCACACCACATGGAGGATGCCATTTAGCTCTATAAAATGGTGTTCTCTGCACAGTGTGACTTGTGAGGCCCTTTTGTGTGGAGGATGCCATTTTGTAGAGCAAAATGGTGTCCTCCATGCACCGTGACTTCACATGCACTGTATATACAAGGTCATACTGTGTGGAGCAAAATGGCATCCTCCACACATTAGGAATCGCTTCAACCACATCTGCTGATAGCATGGCTCATTTGGGGTTGCAACCCACAGTTTGGGAACTGCTGGGCTAATTGAGATCTTTACATATTTGCAGACAATTATCTCTCCATTTTATCTGCTTCCTCTGGACAAAGTGTGCCTAGTTCTCAGAACTTTTCCTCATAGATCTTATTTTCCAAACCTTGCACTTTTGTTGCTCTCCCAAATTATCTCTGTTTGTTAATATCTTTATATTATTTTTTAAAGATGGAACCCAAAACTCAGCACAGTACTTCAGTTGAGTCCTAACTATTGTCAAAAAGAGTTGAATACTTAGTGTGCATGTTTACACATTCAACTCCTGTTATGGATGCATGACCCTTAGCTGCAGTTGAAATGAAACACTTGAAACTAATTGAAATGATCTTCCAGAAACACATTTCTGACTGACCAAAGTTTTCAATGAGCATGTGCTAAACTTTTGTAGAACAATAATACTTATCTGATTTATGCATCCCAACCGTGGCACTCAAGAAGCTACCCAGACAGCATTCAGGTTCAAATTCACCATCTGCCTACCACCTCTACTATCCAAAAGTTTATTGAGTTGTGTGTGTGGTGGTTAGCATATGAGGAGGATATTGTGTGGGCTCTCTGCACTTGGATAAATTTCACTTTTAATAACTAAAGCCTCAATCCTGCAAATGCATTTAGATATGTGCTTAATACATTGCAAACACTTACACAAATGCTTGAAGTCAATGGGATAATTAGGTGCTTATGGTTAAGCATGTGTGTAAATATTTTCAGGGTCAGGACTTAAGGTGGTTTCTGATAGCCTGAAATATGGATAGCGTCTACTCTTTCTAAACCAAATGGAGAACAGGTTTCAGTAGCCATGCACTGAAACTGTCACTTCTCTGTGCCAAAAGGCATTACATTTCTTTATTTTGAAATCAACTGCTATAACAAAATATGATCTGATTTTCAGAAACATAGATTCCAAAATGGGTGCACATTTGTTTGCCTAATTAATTCATGGAATCACTGTGATATCATACATAGTCATGGAAATTGTATGCATAAATAGCCAATCAGTCACTGAAAGAGCATATTGTCACTAAATGAAAAAGCATGTTGCCACAAAATAAAGGCCTCATCTCACTTCAGCACTGTTTTGCTAACTGGATACAACAATAATTATTTGCATTTCTATTTCCATCTGAAGTTTTCAAAGCACTTAGCGCCTCATAACACCTTTTCCAAGTATTAATGTTCCCATTTCTGAAAGGCTGAACAGGCAAAGAGAGGAGAAGACCCAGATTTTTCAAAAGCGTTCACTGACTTTGGGTGCCTCACCTTTTGAGTGCCCAGCTTCAAACACATGGAGTATGATTTTTCAGAGCTGCTGAGTAACCACAGTTCATATTGACTTCAGCTGATGCTATGGATAGTTAGCACTTGTAAGCTCAAGGTGCTTTTGTTTGGGTATCTGAAGTGGAGACATTCAGATTTAGAGTCCAGTTTTGAGTTTGGTCATAAGTGATTTGCCCAAGGTCCCAGAGGAAGTCTGTGGCAGAGCCAGGTATAGAACCAAGAAACCCTTTTCCCCACACATGTGCTCAAATGACAATACCTCTCTGTGACGCTCTCTCAGGGCACCCAGAACCATAAGCCACTGTGTTAACCCCTCTGCCTCATCAAGAGAGAGTTTTGCTGGAGTTTAAGCTGTGTGTTAGCTCCCTGCCACACCAATTTGTCTGACTCACCAGCAAGATCCTTGAGACTCTGCCAGTGCAAGCCTTGCCTTGTGGGTAACATTCATAGGGTTGTCATGTGTCCTGGCAGATGTACTGACCAGACACCAGAAGTCCGGTTACTACTGGCAGAGGGGGAAGTGACAGCCTGTCACCCGGCCCTGAAGGGGCGGCTCCCACGGCAGCACGCATGCACCAGCTTGGGTGGCCCCTTTGAAGAGCAGGGTTTGCAGGTCTCCAGAAGAGGACAGAGTGTGGTGGCCCATAGTGAGCAGAGTATGGGGCTCCCAGCAGGCCTGGAAGATTCCCCCGGAGGGAAGGAACGTGAGCTGCCCTGCCATCCAGCACTTCCCCCACCTGCACTCTCAGGCAGCTCCTGGGCAAGGAGGGCTCAAGTGAGCAGGGAAGGGGGCCGCTGGGCAGGCAGCGCAGAGGGAGGTGGGAGATTACTGTGCAGGAGGGCCGCAACCTAGCTCGCCAGCAGGGCTGCCTGGCTGCTCCCATGCAGCTGCAGTTCTCTTCTGACCTGCACTCCCAGGCAGCTTGCTGGAGCTGGGTTTTGCAAGTCCCTTGGGGCTGCTCACATTGGAGTTGAGGCGGGAGAGCAGTGAGCGACAGGGGGAGGGGGAGAGAGAAATGAATGGGGGGCAGGACCTCGAGGGAAAAGGCAGCTTCAGGTTTTCAGAAATTAGAAAGGTGGCCACCCTAAACATTCAGTGAACTCCAGTTCCTGAGTACCCCAAAAATGTCTCTCTACAGTGTCCAGTCCTTCTGACTGGACACTGACAGAAATTACCAAGTCTGCTTCCTCCAGAGACAGTGTACACTCCAGCCTGTTAGGTTAGGTGAGGACCCACATTTTAATACACAACACGGAGATGTTTTATAGTAAAACTAAAAATGAGTTTTACTAAAGAACATAGATTTAAGTGATACTAAACAAGAGGAAAAGGGACAGTGTGATTATGAACAAAATAAAAAATAACACGCTAAAACGTAACTTTAGCAAGCTACCGTCTTTGCCTATGCAGCTTCCTCACTTACATCAAACTATCCTCATCTTTAGCTCCTCAGGCAGGAGGATCCATTGTTCACAGAATCAAAGGGTGTTGCCCTCTTCATCATCTAAGTGGTGGGTAAGAAAGGAGTCCCTTTTCTTCCCTTTTATAGGCCAGAAAGCCTGCTTGGTCCATGCAGACAACTAAACCCACATTCCTTTGTCTAGTGGCAGGCTTGTTTGTTAACTGCTTCTGAACATGTTTTCAGAACACATTTCCAGCACCCTACTAACTCTTTATACACAATCCATACATACATCACACAATGATATTCATGAACATCATGTCACCAGTTTTTATATAATACCTTGCAAGCCACTGTTTGGATAAGTATTCTGACAACAATGTGTTGGGTGTAGTGAGTTTGTCAGACCGGCTGGGATATACTATTACATAACAGTGTGTCCTTTGCCAGTTGACATAAAGGGATTCTAGGGTCACACTCTCATGTCTTGCTTATCTAGAAACACCATTTTAACACATTGGCAAAATCACTTCAATTCAAGATGTTGTTAAGAAGTAGTAATAACTTATTCTAATTTTTTTAGGGAAAGCAGTACAATCTGTTTAATAATTCTATCAATCAGAAAATTGCTTATTATCTGAATCAAAAAGACACCTCAACAACTGAAAATTAAACTTGAAACTAAAATCTAAAAGTGAAAAGTACAACATCTTCATTATGAACTGCAGAAACGGCTTGTTGGGCTTATTGTCCAGAGGCAGGAGAATTATAAATGCTGTATTAATTTTACCAGTATTATAATCCCATGTTCATAGCTAGCTGTAAAAGCTATTAATCAATTGCTCTAACCAATCAAGTGTAAAAGTTTGCAGACAGTGAAAATGTTTTATTTTGCCATTAAGCATCACATGTGCTGAAATATTTGTCCAGTTATGTGAGTACTGAAACAGCAGAGCAAACTGGTGAAGTAATAAAAATTATCCAACTGTTTAGGCCTTTAAAAATGTGCTACCTGAGTTATTTCACTATCTGACAGAGAACAAGAGATTTGCTGAGCTATTTCCTAGGAAAGTTACCTTGAGGTATAAATAATGTTCACATATTTTGGGCTAAATGCTCCTCTGATCCTGGAACCAAGGAACTACTCATGGACTTGGACCTGAGAAGCAGAAAGCAATACATGATAGGAAATGGATATGCTCCCTATCGGCAAATGGCATTTCCACCAGCATAGAACTTGTATGTATAGTTGGATGACTCCGGAAAGGCAAAGCTTCACCTACACCTTCCTGTGGCAGAGGATAGCAGGACAGTAGGACTTTGACTTAGAATTGGATAAGGACTAAGAATCTATTCAGGAAGGGCAGGTGAGGGATGAAGTGGATTGGGTTGGGAAGCAGAGGGATTTGGAGTTCAGATTCAGAATAAAACACCCATTGCCTTCAGTATGAGCCAGATGAGGTTCTGACTGCTGTTGATAAAGTTTCCCCACTCTTAGATTTCAAGAACCTTCCATTCTTTAAAACAGCTCTATACACTTTTGTGTCTTTGTTACAGTAAGATTCTCATGTAACTATGCTCTTGCTGGTGTTGTTGTTGTTGCCATGGTTATGTCCTCAACATATTTCTCAACAGGAATTTTCCCCCCAGTAATGTGTATGTAACAATAAGATTGTTTTTGCTCAAGAGGTTGTAAAGGATAAAGAGGTAGGTATAAAGGAAGATGGCACGTGGTTTCCATTTCTTGGCAGCAGAATACATTGAATAAAAGAAAGTGCTCAATTTCTCAGCTTAAATATTTAATCCCCTGTTCAAATTACTGTCAAATATGCAACATGACAAGAAACCTGATTGTTTAGATTTAAATAATTACTCAGTGATTTATTACTGCTATCCTTGAGAAAGGCAAAATAGTGGTTCCACAAGTATGATCCAGTGGACTGAGAATCAGAAAATCTGGACTCTGCCACTGAAATACTGTTTTACCTTGGTCACTTCACTTCCCCTCAGTTTTTCCATCTGTAAAAATGAGAAGAATGATAATTAGGTTCCTTTATAAGGTGTGGTGAGCTCTGTAGATGAAAAGTGCTATATAAATAGTTTAGAATAAATATTTATTCTGTCAAAATGTTACACAATGGTGCAAAGAGACAAGATATAACACACACACACACACACATATATAGAGCCATCTTGTCACTGTCCTGGGTAGAAAGATGGGACAATATGCAGCAAAGTTAATGATACATGTATTCTAAAACTGTATGTGAACTCAGGAGAGATTCCTTTTATTCTTTCTCAAAGCAGATGTCATTGCTTCTATCTTACCTGTGTTAGGTACTTCGAAGATACTTATGATTTTGGTATCTAAGGGCCTGATCCTATTCCTACTGAAGTCAGGGGCATAATTCTCAGTCACTTGGTGGGTACAGGATCAAACCTTGAATGCTGATTCTATCTCTTGTCATGTAGTTTATACAGATCACAATTTAGTCTGAAGGTGAAGGGAGAGGGAAGAGCTGATGAAAGTTGCTGATGAAAGAACATCTGGAGCCCGAGGAAAGAAAACCTTGAGACCTTCAACAGCATCTATTACAACATCCCACATTAAAGTGAATTTTTTTTGCCTTGATATCACACTTAATGCTATTGAGAACTGTGAAGTTGTTGAGTTCCAAATTTAACCTACCTTTAAAGTTGCATGTATAGCCCTAACTCTGCTCCACTTACAAAAAAGTACCATGAATGTATATAACCTAGGGACACATATTCCATTATGGCATATTTGAAAATTAATTGTCCTCACAATGAATGAACAGTTAAAGCCAGATTCTGCCATCCTTGTTTATTCTGAATAGTACTGACTGTTACACTTTCTTGGTTTGCCAGGACTGTGAGTCCCATGTTACCCCCCTACCTCAGAGAGAGAGAGAGAGAGAGAGAGAGAGACTTGCTGGTGCTAAACTGAGCTGACACCTCCAGTCTGTTAGTATCACGATCGACCGTGGGCAATCAGACCTAGTGGTCAGAGCAGAAGTCAGGTTGAGTTGGGTACCAGAGGGTCAGAGTCCAAGACAGACCAGAGGGCAAAGCAGGAGCCAAGCATCACAAGGCAGGCAGGGTCAGAAGCCGGAGTCTGGGATCTCATGCATGCAGGGTCTGAAGCAAGACAGGTGGGCAGTCTATGTTGTTGCTCAGACAACTCCCTGTCATGGCTTCCTGCGTTAAGTACAGGTGTCAGGCGATCAGTGGGCTGCGAGGAGCTGGTCGCAGCCTCAAAAGTCCTCCTAGCTTAAGCCTCCTGTGGTGATGTGGCGGCATCAGTGGTCCAGAACTTCTAGAGTCCCATGTTCTAGAATAGCCCTGCAAATTCTTACATCATCTCCCCTTTAAGCCCCACTTTGGTGTGGTGCTGATCTAGGCTTGTCTGGGTGAGCCTTGTGAAATTCTTTGAGCAGGTCAGGGCCATGGATATGGGAGGCAGGCTCCCAAGTGCACTTCTCACCACTATAACCTTCCCAGTCCACTGGCTTGTACAGGCAGCTGGGAATCGAGGATGGCATGAACTCCATATTCCTTTTGGTCCTGGATTTCAACTGGTGGAGGCGGTGGTCAGGGAAGGGGTTCTCCATGTAGGGCTTCAGAAGGGAAACATGGAAAACAGGGTGTGTTTTGAGAGGTGGGGGAATCTGGAGTTTGAATATGACTGGGTTAATCGGCTGGCATATCAGAAAGGGTCCCAAGAATTGCTGGTCCAATATGCGGGAGGGTCACTTGTTCTGGAGTTGTTTGGCAGTGAGCCATGCCTTCTGGCCTACTGTAAATACTGGAGCGTCTCATCACCGATGGTCTGCAAGTCTCTTGTAGGCCTTCTTTGCCCCTTCTAGGTGGTTGTTGAGTTCTTCTGAATCAGATACATCTGTTGAAACCAGTCAGTGGGTGGGTTCAGGGAGGCTGCTGGTAACACCAGGTGGAAATGAGGGTGGAACCCACAATTAGTGAAGAAGGGGCTCTTACTCATAGAGGCATGTTCAGCATTATTGTAGGAGAACTCTGCACATGGCAGGAATGTGGACTAGTAGTCTTGATGATAATTTATGAAACACCTCAAGTACTGTTCCAGTAGTTGGTTCACCCATTTTGTCTGTCCATCTCTTTGGGAGTGGTATGCAGTGGAGGTGGGCATCTGGACATCCCGTAGCTTGAACGCTTCATGCCAGAAACAAGAGGTGAATTGTGGGCCTTGGTCAGAAGCTATGTGGTCTGGAAGTCCATGGAGACAAGCCATGTTGTGCAGTAGGAGTTGGACAGTAGTCTTGGAGAGGGCAACTGGTTGCAGGGGATGAAGTGGGACATTTTGGTCAGGCAGTCCACAACCATCAAGATTATTGTGTGGCCATCAGACAATGGGAGCTTCATGATAAAGTCGAGGCTGATGGAGGACCAAGGCCTAGCTGGAGTCTTCAGGGGTGCTAAGGTGCCAAGTGGTCTGGTTCAGGCCATCCTGATATGTGCACAGCACTTGCAGGAGACCATGTATGCTTGGACCTCAGCCCACATGCGGGGCCACCAGAAAAAATGGGCAACCATGTGAGACGTCTCCCAGCAGCCAAAGTGACCTGCCAATGGAGCATCATGGCACAACCATAGCACTTCCAGTTGGGGGCACCCTGGGGCACATACATGTGCTCGTCGAAGTACGTTATCCCATCCCACATGGAACAGTACATCTTATCCCCTCAGTGGCAGGGGCTGTGTCCCTTGAGCAAATTGGTCTTCTTTTGAGACAGACTGGATGACAGAGAGCAGGTCTTGCTTGATTGTGGCATTGGCAAAGGTACCACACTTGAGGCAGGAGGGCTTGGAAGTAGGTTTTTCACTTCCCCAGTAGTATTTCGCCTTCTAAGATAGAGCATTGGCTTTCTCATTTCACCTTCTCAGGTGGTAGGTAATCGTAGACACGAACTGAGAAAAGAACAAGGCCCACCTTAGCTGCCTTTGGTTCAATGCTCAGGTCTTGCAGAGGTATTCAAGATGCTTATGATTGGCGAAGACCTGTACTGGGTGCCGAGCCCCTCAAGGTGGTGACACCATTCTTTAAATGCAGTTTTTAAGGTGAGCAGCTCCTTATCTAATATTTTGTAGTTTATCTCAGTGGGGGTAATCTTCTGGGAATAGAATGCACAAGGGTACAAAACTGACAGGGGCTTGTGAGAGCCTATCCCTGTGAGAGTACCACCCCTAGGCCCACATTGGATGCATCTGGTTCCACTGTAAACAGACGAGTCGGGTTAGGGTGTGCCAAGATCAGGGCTGTGGTGAAGGCAGCCTTTAGCAGGTCAAAAGCTAGCTGGTCTTCAGCTGACAAAGCAAATTGCATGGCTTTGCACAAGAGGGAAGTCAGGGGGATTATTAATTGAGAAAAGTCATCAATGAATCTCCTATAAAAATTCTCAAAGTGCTGAAGTTCCCAGAGGGTCCGGTGTGTTGTCCAGTTACAGATGGTTTTCACCTTCTGCAGATCCATCTGGATTCTCTCCGGGGACATGATTTACCCCCAAAATTCAATGGTGGCCTGGTCGAAGTGGCACTTTTCCAGATTGGTGTACAACCCATGCTTCTGTAGTCTCTCCAGGATGGACCAGGCATGATGGTAGTGCTGCTCCAGGTTCTCAGAAAATACCAGTATATCGTAAAGTAAGATAATCATGTACTGATCCAGAATAAGAAAATAAGAACATAAGAATGGCCATACTGGGTCAGACCAAAGGTCCATCCAGCCCAGTATCCTGTCTGCCAACAGTGGCCAATGCCAGGTGCCCCAGAGGAAGTGAACCTAACAGATAATGATCAAGTGATCTCTCTCCTGCCATCCATCTCCACCCTCTGAAAAATGGAGGCTAGGGACATCATTCCTTACCCATCCTGGCTAATAGCTATTAATGGACTTAACCTCCATGAATGTATCTAGTTCTCTTTTAAACCCTGTTATAGTTCTAGCCTTCACAACCTCCTCAGGCAAGAAGTACCACAGGTTGACTGTGTGCTGTGTGAAGAATCATAGAATCATAGAATCATAGAATCATAGAATATAAGGGTTGGAAGGGACCCCAGAAGGTCATCTAGTCCAACCCCCTGCTCGAAGCAGGACCAAATCCCAGTTAAATCATCCCAGCCAGGGCTTTGTCAAGCCTGACCTTAAAAACCTCTAAGGAAGGAGATTCTACCACCTCCCTAGGTAACGCATTCCAGTGTTTCACCACCCTCTTAGTGAAAAAGTTTTTCCTAATATCCAATCTAAACCTCCCCCACTGCAACTTGAGACCATTACTCCTCGTTCTGTCATCTGCTACCATTGAGAACAGTCTAGAGCCATCCTCTTTGGAACCCCCTTTCAGGTAGTTGAAAGCAGCTATCAAATCCCCCCTCATTCTTCTCTTCTGCAGGCTAAACAATCCCAGCTCCCTCAGCCTCTCCTCATAACTCATGTGTTCCAGACCCCTAATCATTTTTGTTGCCCTTCGCTGGACTCTCTCCAATTTATCCACATCCTTCTTGAAGTGTGGGGCCCAAAACTGGACACAGTACTCCAGATGAGGCCTCACCAATGTCGAATAGAGGGGAACGATCACGTCCCTCGATCTGCTCGCTATGCCCCTACTTATACATCCCAAAATGCCATTGGCCTTCTTGGCAACAAGGGCACACTGCTGACTCATATCCAGCTTCTCGTCCACTGTCACCCCTAGGTCCTTTTCCGCAGAACTGCTGCCTAGCCATTCGGTCCCTAGTCTGTAGCTGTGCATTGGGTTCTTCCGTCCTAAGTGCAGGACCCTGCACTTATCCTTATTGAACCTCATCAGATTTCTTTTGGCCCAATCCTCCAATTTGTCTAGGTCCTTCTGTATCCTATCCCTCCCCTCCAGCGTATCTACCGCTCCTCCCAGTTTAGTATCATCCGCAAATTTGCTGAGAGTGCAATCCACACCATCCTCCAGATCATTTATGAAGATATTGAACAAAACCGGCCCCAGGACCGACCCTTGGGGCACTCCACTTGATACCGGCTGCCAACTAGACATGGAGCCATTGATAACTACCCGTTGAGCCCGACAATCTAGCCAGCTTTCTACCCACCTTATAGTGCATTCTTCCAGCCCATACTTCCTTAACTTGCTGACAAGAATACTGTGGGAGACCGTGTCAAAAGCTTTGCTAAAGTCAAGAAACAATACATCCACTGCTTTCCCTTCATCCACAGAACCAGTAATCTCATCATAAAAGGCGATTAGATTAGTCAGGCATGACCTTCCCTTGGTGAATCCATGCTGGCTGTTTCTGATCACTTTCCTCTCATGCAAGTGCTTCAGGATTGATTCTTTGAGGACCTGCTCCATGATTTTTCCAGGGACTGAGGTGAAGCTGACTGGCCTGTAGTTCCCAGGATCCTCCTTCTTCCCTTTTTTAAAGATTGGCACTACATTAGCCTTTTTCCAGTCATCCGGGACTTCCCCGGTTCGCCACGAGTTTTCAAAGATAATGGCCAATGGCTCTGCAATCACAGCCGCCAATTCCTTCAGCACTCTCGGATGCAACTTGTCCGGCCCCATGGACTTGTGCACGTCCAGCTTTTCTAAATAGTCCCTAACCACCTCTATCTCCACAGAGGGCTGGCCATCTCTTCCCCATTTTGCGATGCCCAGCGCAGCAGTGTGGGAGCTGACCTTGTTAGTGAAAACAGAGGCAAAAAAAGCATTGAGTACATTAGCTTTTTCCACATCCTCTGTCACTCATTCAGTAAGGGGCCCACACTTTCCTTGGCTTTCTTCTTGTTGCCAACATACCTGAAGAAACCCTTCTTGTTACTCTTGACATCTCTGGCTAGCTGCAGCTCTAGGTGCGATTTGGCCCTCCTGATATCATTCCTACATGCCCGAGCAATATTTTTATACTCTTCCCTGGTCATATGTCCAACCTTCCACTTCTTGTAAGCCTCTTTTTTATGTTTAAGATCCGCTAGGATTTCACCATTAAGCCAAGCTGGTCGCCTGCCATATTTACTATTCTTTCGACTCATCGGGATGGTTTGTCCCTGTAACCTCAACAGGGATTCCTTGAAATACAGCCAGCTCTCCTGGACTCCTTTCCCCTTCAAGTTAGTCCCCCAGGGGATCCTGGCCATCCGTTCCCTGAGGGAGTCGAAGTCTGCTTTCCTGAAGTCCAGGGTTCGTATCCTGCTGCTTACCTTTCTTCCCTGCGTCAGGATCCTGAACTCAACCAACTCATGGTCACTGCCTCCCAGATTCCCATCCACTTTTGCTTCCCCCACTAATTCTACCCGGTTTGTGAGCAGCAGGTCAAGAAAAGCACCCCCCCTAGTTGGCTCCTCTAGCACTTGCACCAGGAAATTGTCCCCTACGCTTTCCAAAAACTTCCTGGATTGTCTATGCACCGCTGTATTGCTCTCCCAGCAGATATCAGGAAAATTAAAGTCACCCATGAGAATCAGGGCATGCAATCTAGTAGCTTCCGTGAGCTGAAAAAGAAGAACTTCCTTTTATTTTATTATTTTATATTTATTTTATAACTACTGCCCATTAATTTCATTTGGGAGCCCCTAATTCTTATATTATGGGAACAAGTAAATAACTTTTCCTTATTCACTTTCTCCACATCACTCATGATTTTATATACCTCTATCATATCCCTCCTTAGTCAACTCTTTTCCAAGCTGAAAAGTCCTAGCCTCTTTAATCTCCCTCATGTGGGAGCCGTTCCAAATCCCTAATCATTTTAGTTGCCCTTCTCTGAACCTTTTCTAATGCCAGTGTATCTTTTTTGAGATGAGGAGACCACATCTGTACGCAGTATTCAAGATGTGGGCGTACCATGGATTTATATAAGGGCAATAAGATATTCTCCATCTTATTCTCTATCCCTTTTTAATGATTCCTAACATCCTGTTCACTTTTTTGACTGCCGCTGCTCATTGCATGAACGTCTTCAAAGAGCTATCCACGATGACTCCAAGATCTCTTTCCTGATTAGTTGTAGCTAAATTAGCCCCCATCATATTGTATGTATAGGTGGGGTTATTTTTTCCAATGTGCATTACTTTACATTTATCCACATTAAATTTCATTTGCCATTTTGTTGTCCAATCACTTAGTTTTGTGAGATCTTTTTGAAGAATATCCCAGAACACATCATTTACAAAATGTTGAAAAGTTTCAGGGGTTGTCGGTCAAGCCAAATGGCATCACCAAGTATTCAAAGTGTCAATATCGGGTACAAAAAGCAGTCTTCTATTTGTTCCCAGGTCTTGTGAACATTAAATTAGATCTTCATGGGGGGGGGGGGGGTGTGTGTTGGGGTGGGCACTGCACTTTTGTGAAGCTCCTGGCTGTCCTCAGGTTGTCCAGCAGTTCCAGAATGAGTGGCAAGGAGTACCAGTTATGTATAGTCACTTGGTTCGCAGAGGCATAATGACCCGTCTTTCTTCACAATGACAACTGGTGCCCCATCTGGGGAGGCAGATTTCTGAAAAAAGAAAAGGAGTACTTGTGGCACCTTAGAGACTAACCAATTTATTTGAGCATGAGCTTTCGTGAGCCACAGCTCACTTCATCAGATGTTTTCCGTGGAAACTGCAGCAGACTTTATATACACACAGAAATCATGAAACAATACCTCCTCCCACCCCACTGTCCTGCTGGTAATAGCTTATCTAAAGTGATCAACAGGTGGGCCATTTCCAGCACAAACCCAGGTTTTCTCACCCTCCACCCCCCCACACAAATTCACTCTCCTGCTGGTGCTAGCCCATCCAAAGTGACAACTCTTTACATAATCAAGTCGGGCTATTTCCTGCATAGATCAAGGTTTTCTCACATCCCCCCCACCCCCATACACACACAAACTCACTCTCCTGCTGGTAATAGCTCATCTAAACTGACCACTCTCCAGGTCACATCCACCAATGTGATATATGCCATCATGTGCCAGCAATGCCCCTCTGCCATGTACATTGGTCAAACTGGACAGTCTCTACGTAAAAGAATAAATGGACACAAATCAGATGTCAAGAATTATAACATTCATAAACCAGTCGGAGAACACTTCAATCTCTCTGGTCACGCAATCACAGACATGAAGGTCGCTATCTTAAAACAAAAAAACTTCAAATCCAGACTCCAGCGAGAAACTGCTGAATTGGAATTCATTTGCAAATTGGATACTATTAATTTAGGCTTAAATAGAGACTGGGAGTGGCTAAGTCATTATGCAAGGTAGCCTGTTTCCTCTTGTTTTTTCCTACCCCCCCCCCCCCCCCCAGATGTTCTGGTTTAACTTGGATTTAAACCTGGAGAGTGGTCAGTTTAGATGAGCTATTACCAGCAGGAGAGTGAGTTTGTGTGTGTATGGGGGTGGGGGGGATGTGAGAAAACCTTGATCTATGCAGGAAATAGCCCGACTTGATTATGTAAAGAGTTGTCACTTTGGATGGGCTAGCACCAGCAGGAGAGTGAATTTGTGTGGGGGGGTGGAGGGTGAGAAAACCTGGGTTTGTGCTGGAAATGGCCCACCTGTTGATCACTTTAGATAAGCTATTACCAGCAGGACAGTGGGGTGGGAGGAGGTATTGTTTCATGATTTCTGTGTGTATATAAAGTCTGCTGCAGTTTCCACGGAAAACATCTGATGAAGTGAGCTGTGGCTCACGAAAGCTCATGCTCAAATAAATTGGTTAGTCTCTAAGGTGCCACAAGTACTCCTTTTCTTTTTGCGAATACAGACTAACACGGCTGTTCCTCTGAAACCTGTCATTATGCAAGATTTCTGAAAGAAACCCTTGGTGAAGTATTCCTGGATATACCCATGTATCACCTTCAATTCTGGTTCAGACATAGAATATATCTGTCTGTGTGGCACCTTTGCCACGGGCTGTAGGCCTATCAGGAAGTTGTAGACTCTGTGGGGGTAGTGAGTCTGTATTCTTCTTCTCGAACACATCCAGGCAGTCATGTTACTTGTCACAGAGCTAAGATTCTGGCCTGGAGCTGCTCCCACATGGCTAGCCCCTGCCATCCCTGCTTCTGAGGGTCTCTTCCCATTCTGGGCTTGGGTCACTTAGGGTTTGGTTGCTTCATTAGAGGTATGCTTTCTGACAGTATTCAGAGGAGAAGCTAATGTTCCTCTGCCACCAGGAGATACATAGATTGCACTGTTCAAACCAAGAAATGTGAAGAATTCTCAGGAAGAATGGGGTGCGAATCACACCAAAGCAGATTGTTTTTGGGTGCCCTTCCTCTAAGGAGACAGCCTCCTAAGTCACTGGTCTGGATGACAGGGTGACCCGCCAGGTCTGGTGCAGGTTTTGATCAGAGGGGAATCTGCAGGGTTTTGGTTGCCTTAACATCCATAAAATTGGCAGCAGCCCCAGAGTCTATCTTTGCTAGTTGGGCGGGAGGGTCTGCTGCACCTGCCCCAAGACCTGCAACTGCAGAAGCAACTGGAAATGCAGGGAGATACCCTGGTTCCCAGGTCACGTTCTACTTGAGGGCGGGGGTGATGGTGGTTCTGGGGGATGGAGCTCTGGTGGTGCCCAGGCTGTACCCCTCTATTGGACCTGGGCTGATCTCTTTTGCCAAGTTCTTCCAAGCTGGGCAGGAGGACAGGGCATGTTCTGGTCCCCCACAGTAAAAGAAACCAGAGGTTCAGCTGTTGTTGATGCTCTCTCTCATACGGGGTCAGCTGTCGGAGGCGTAGCTTGACCCGCACAGGTTTGGAACTTGGTTCCACAGGCCTTGGCATGTGAGGGTATCAGGCCACCTGCTCTTTCCTCCTTCTGCTCACGCAGCTGAGAGTCAATGCACAGGGAGAGGTCAATGAAGGTACCTAAGGTTTTCAACGTGGGCTAACTCATCTTTTACCAATTCCCCTGGGGGGCTTAATGATGAGGTAAAGTTGGGCTGCCTCATTCCACTTAACATCAACTACAAGTTGTTGAAAGTGGGCAGCGTAGGAGGTGGCCAGCCCTTATCCCTGGTGAAACTTCTGGAGGGGAGCCTCTGCAGACCAGCTGCAATGTGGGTCATTGAAGATGGTCATGAAGGCTTGTAGGAAGGCATCCTAGTCAGGAAGTACTAGGACATTCTGCTCCAACAGGAGGGAAGCCCAATCAAGCGCTTTGCTGGAGAGCAGGCTGACTACTAGCCCCACCTTAGTCTGGTCTGTGTGGTGATGGAGCAGGAAGAGCAGCCTGCATTGGTTCAGGAAACCTCAGAATTTTCAATGATTCCCATCAAATCATAGAATATCAGGGTTGGAAGGGACCTCAGGAGGTCATCTAGTCCAACACCCTTGCTCACAGCAGGACCAATTCCCAATTTTTGCCCCAGATCCCTAAATGGCCCCCTTAAGGATTGAACTCAGAACCCTGGGTTTAGCAGGCCAATGCTCAAACTCCTGAGCTATCCCTCCCCCCCATCACTGAGGCAGTGGTACTGCGTGTGGTGGTTCCAGTGACACATGGTCCATTTGACCATGATGAAGTGAGCTGTAGCTCACGAAAGCTCATGCTCAAATAAATTGGTTAGTCTCTAAGGTGCCACAAGTACTCCTTTTCTTTTTGCAAATACAGACTAACACGGCTGTTACTCTGAAAAATGGTCCATTTGGGCACACAGTGTCGCAACTTCTCCCTATAAGCATGTGAATTGCTCGCATAGGGTCTGTGCTTCGGCAGTGAGCTGGGCCACCATAGTCTGCAAATGGGTTACTTGATTGAGTAGGTTCTGTGCTTCCAGCACACACTGCATAGCATGGGTCTGTAATGCGAGGTTCTCCGCTTGCAGGCAGGTTACTTGATCCTGCAGGGCCTGGTTGAAAGGCAGCCAGACCCCTCTACCATTTGTGAAGGGATTGGATAGATTTTGGGGGTTGCGGAGGCACATGAAAGATGGTCTGAGAAAAATGTCATGACTGGGTAGTGGGTGGTCAGATCTAGTGATCAGAGCAGGAGCTGGGAGTCAGGCTGAGTCAGGTACCAGAGGGTCAAAGTCTGAGACAGGCCAGAGGGCAAATCAAGAGTCAGGCATCAGGAGGCAGACAGGGTCAGAAGTCGGAGTCTGGGATCTCATGAACACAGGGTCTGAAGCAAGACAGGCAGGTAGCGTGTATTTTTGCTCAAACAACTTTTTATCATGGCTTCCTGGTTTAAGTACCAGTGCCAGCCACTAGGTGGGCTGCAAGGAGCTGCCACTCAAGTCCTCCCGGGCAGTACTTTCTGTGGAGCCCAGGTTCATAGGTCCTCTGGCGGGAGCCTAGCCTAAGCATCCTGTGGTGACATGGCGGCATCAGTGGTTCAGAACCCCCATGGTTCCATGTTTTTGCCCTGCAGGTTCTTACAGTTAGCCACCCAAAAAATCTACTTAGGACTTTCACAGCCCTTACTTTGCCTTTCAGGGTTAACATTTGGTGTACCCAGTCCCTAAGCTCCTCTGAAGTATCCCCCTGTAGCAACCAGTCCCTGTCACAGGACATTCTCAGTAATTACCAGTTTCACTATTCCCAAAGGAACAGTATGTACACAGTTTGACTAGTACAACTCAGGAGTCGATTCTTTATAACATTATAGCACTGAAATATATTTATAATGAATCAATCATAAGTTTATTATCAGAGATTAATATTTAAGAGATAGTGAGTAAAGATAATAGGTAGAAACATAAATGGTAACATATAAAATGCAATCCTAAGTCTATACTTGTTAACGATTACCATTCCTAATTAATAACATAGATTTTCTCCCAAGGATTCAGTCTTTGACAGAGCTGCTAGTTTTCAGTCAAAACCAGGACTCAAGTTTTCCTTATATCCCATGCCCTTCAAGGGGTTTCCTAAAGGCTTGTCTGCACTTGAAATGCTACAGCAGCACAGCTGTGGATTTTTCATACCCCTGAGCGACATAGCTATGCTGATGTAAGTTCCCAGTGTAGACCAGCCCTCAGTAAATGGATACCAAAATGACTTTTTGCTTCTCTGTATATTGCCCAAAATGAATTGTTTTGTCCCCAGAATCAGGATACCCCCCATGGTTCCCTTCCTGGTATACTCGCTCCAAGTTGGAAGGAAAAGGCCCAGGTAGAGACCATCGAATCGTGGAAGTCAATGAATGGTTACGCAGGTGGTGTCTGAGAGAAGGCTTTGGATTCTTTGACCATGGGATGGTGTTCCAAGAAGGAGGAGTGTTAGGCAGAGACGGGCTCCACCTAACGAAGAGAGGGAAGAGCATCTTCGCAAGCAGGCTGGCTAATCTAGTGCGGAGGGCTTTAAACTAGGTTCACCAGGGCAAGGAGACCAAAGCCCTAAGGTAAGTGGGGAAGTGGGATACTGGGAGGAAACACGAGCAGGAGAGCGCAAGAGGGGAGGGCTCCTGCCTCATATTGAGAAAGCGGGATGATCAGTGAGTTATCTTAAGTGCCTATACACAAATGCAAGAAGCCTGGGAAACAAGCAGGGAGAACTGGAAGTCCTGGCACAGTCAAGGAATTATGATGTGGTTGGAATAACAGACTTGGTGGGATAACTCACATGACTGGAGTACTGTCATGGATGGAAAAAACTGTTCAGGAAGGACAGGCAGGGCAGAAAAGGTGGGGGAGTTGCATTGTATGTAAGAGAGCAGTATGACTGCTCAGAGCTCCGGTATGAAACTGCAGAAAACCTGAGAGTCTCTGGATTAAATTTAGAAGTGTGAGCAACAAGGGTGATGTCATGGTGAGAGTCTGCTAGAGACCACCAGTCCAGGGGGATGAGGTGGATGAGGCTTTCTTCTGGCAACTAATGGAAGTTACTAGATTGCAGGCCCTGGTTCTCATGGGAGACTTTGATCACCCTGATATCTGCTGCAATACAGTGGTGCACAGACAATTCAAGAAGTTTTTGGAAAATGTAGGGGACAATTTCCTGGCGCAAGTGCTGGAGGAACCAACTAGGGGCAGAACTCTTCTGGACCTGCTGCTCACAAACCGGGAAGAATTAGTAGGGGAAGCAAAAGTGGATGGGAACCTGGGAGGCAGTGACCATGAGATGGTCGAATTCAGGATCCTGACACAAGGAAGAAAGGAAAGCAGCAAAATACGGACCCTGGACTTCAGAAAAGCAGACTTTGACTCCCTCAGGGAACTCATGGGCAGGATCCCCTGGGAGAATAACATGAGGGGGAAAGGAGTCCAGGAGAGCTGGCTGTATTTTAAAGAATCCTTATTGAGGTTGCAGGAACAAACCATCCCATTGTGTAGAAAGAATAGTAAATATGGCAGGCGACCAGCTTGGCTTAACAGTGAAATCCTTGCTGATCTTAAACACATAAAAGAAGCTTACAAGAAGTGGAAGATTGGACAAATGTTCGGGCATGCAGGAGTGAAATCAGGAAGGCCAAATCACACTTGGAGTTGCAGCTCGCAAGAGATGTTAAGAGTAACAAGAAGGGTTTCTTCAGGTATGTTAGCAACAAGAAGAAAGTCAAGGAAAGTATGGGCCCCTTACTGAATGAGGGAGGCAAACTAGTGACAGAGGATGTGGAAAAAGCTATTGTACTCAATGCTTTTTTTGGCCTGTGTCTTCACGAATAAGGTCAGCTCCTAGACTGCTGCACTGGGCAGCACAGTATGGGGAGGAGGTGAGCGGTGTAACGGGGCCAGAACCTAACTTTGAATTTTCTGCCTGTTGTATATTTAAAGTCTCAGCCACAGTATTGCATTAACAGTGTTTTGCATTTAATAATATATAACTTTGAAAAGTATATTAAAATATATAATGCATATATTATATATATGTGGTTTAAAAGACTTGACCATTCTTACAAATCAGGAAAGATAAAGTTAAGTAAGTTTAGAATGAGTTAGTTTTTTAAATTAAGGCATCAAATTCATTCAGCAGAAAGGGGTAAATTCCTTATGGTCAGTGGGACAGGGTATATTTAAGATCACATACTCCTCTTGATCCACAGCAGAACTCTCATGGATGTCAATGGGAGGTTTGCATAAGGCTCAAGGGGTAAATTTAGTCTTTATGTACAGGTTTCAGAGTAACAGCTGTGTTAGTCTGTATCCGCAGAAAGAAAAGGAGTACTCGTGACACCTTAGAGACTAACAAATTTATTTGAGCATAAGTGAGCTGTAGTTCACGAAAGCTTATGCTCAAATAAATTTGTTAGTCTCTAAGGTACCACATGTATTCCTAGTCTTTATGTAGTAACTAAATAATTACTTATTATTATTATTTATTTTTGCAGTACTTCCTTGACAAGTTCAGCATCACTCATTGAGAAAATATGCGCACCTTGAACCATAGCTACTTCTATCCCTTCTTTCTCTTCCTTCTCTACCTTTCATGTCTTGCCTGTGACTCTTCCTTGCTATCTGTTTGCACTTTTTTCCGTGCAGCAACTCCCAATTCCAATCTCACTGAGAGCGTCTCGCCCACCCTCTATCCTATGCTGTCCACTAAAATGATCTGTAATTGATTAGGTAATGTTGACACTAAAGTGTTATTATTGGGTTTTAGATTTGACATGCCAAGCAAATTAATAAGGGTCAGAGGAGTTCTCGCCTCTGTAATTGATTGAAGCTATCTTCAGGACCAGGAAGAAATCACTGCATCAATTTACTCTCAGTTCAATTTTTGGAAAGTTTTCTTTGCAACCATGAGATCTTGAAACACTCTTTTTTGAATGGAAGCTTAACTTATGGAGAATCTCAATATGTCCTGCAGGCAAATAAACTCTTCTAGTAGGTCACTTCCAGTCTGCAGGTTATATGTTGGACACCTCCAATTTAGATTTTGGAATGCTTCAGATGCCAATTTTAGGCATATTGTCATAGACAAACCAAGTATCATAGTGATTGGCACCTTATACATGCTTAGATAAGTCAGACTGATATCATAGCTGTAAATGAGCCTGAGCCACAAAGTTCAGGTCCAGATTTCCCAAAATGTGCAGTGTACAGATCTGGGGTTCTGTTTCAGAACATTATAGAAAAAAAGCCTTGTTCCAAAGATCAGATCTGGATACAAACTTCCACGGATTTAGGGGTTTTGGATCCAGAGTTCTGACAGAGGCCAATTTCCAGCTGTAGATAATTGTATAATGATCTGAGACATGATTGGAAGGATGCTATACAGTGCAGATTTTTGTTACTAAAGAACTGATTTCTGACAGTTCTGTTGCCCCTGTAGGTGCAGCCTAGGGAGAACCATAAACCCTCTCTTGCCTGCTCTCAGAAATAAAAATACACCAAATTATATTATTATATGTGCTTCTTGTTATGGCATTTTAAAAAGCCTTTATATTTGAATGCCAAGTGTACCAATTTCATCCTTTTCCCTGTCCTTATGCCATGTGGTGGTGTTGTCTCTCTAAGAGCCAATGATAATGGAAAATGAGATAGACACACTGCACACAAGGATTACCAAGGTAGTGGTTTCCCTAGCAACAATAACCCTTTTAAAGCAGACAGACCTGCTTCTGCACTGCTCATGTAGGCTTTTCCCCCTCTGGTTTAAATAGCACAGATAAAGGAATTGGATACTACACATCTGATTCTGAATCTTTTGCTGCCAAAAGAATTACAGCAAGCCAGAGTAGTTCAAAGCATTTACAAATTTGACAAACGGAAAATAGTCTTTTATATATTAATAAGGGCTCTCAAAGAAGTTTATTTTTCCTATTAGAGTGTCATTGTCTTCACTTTGTGGGTAAGACAAAGTGGTCCAAGAGGCAAGATTGAGCATTTATCATCTCCTCTAAACAGAGAACATGACAGAGACATCATCAGAAGCAGTTTTAAATTTATTATGAAAGGGTGAGGGATTTGAGCTCAGTGATTTGAGCATTGGCCTGCTAAACCCACAGTTGTGAGTTCAATCCTTGAGGGGGCCATTTAGGGATCAGGGCAAAAATTGGGAATTGGTCCTGCTTTGAGCAGGGGGTTGGACTAGATGACCTCCTGAGGTCCTTTCCAACCCTGATATTCTATGACAGCAAGTTTTATATCTTTCAGTAAAAAAGTGTGTTTAGGAAACCCTTTCCACCCTTGTGACAGTGGGGAAGTCTGATGGGCATTCCACTATCTGGAATGAGATTTTTTTCACAAAACTAGATGGAAAAGTTCAGCCAGTCCAGCAATCTGATTCCTTGCTGTTTGTTTAGTTTATAATATTGGGAAAAAATGTGCCCCTTTGACTCAAATGGAATCAGCTTGCAGCTTGGGACTGGAGGTAATTTTTGTAAGTGTCTGAAAAGATCAGTTATTAAACAAAAATAAGATTCAGAACTGCAATACATTACTAATATCAGAGGGGTAGCCATGTTAGTCTGTATTCACAAAAACAACAAGGAGTCCGGTGGCACCTTAAAGACTAACAGATTTATTTGGGCATAAGCTTTTAAGGGTAAAAAACCCACTTCTTCAGATGCACTATTACTAACGTATTCTATGTTTGTGATACTGCCTATCCCATACTACACAGAATTGCTTACTAAGGGACAAATCCTGCCCTGTCCTGTGCAGTTGCTTTAGGGGGAAGGAGGACATAGGGACTCGTTCCCAAGTATCTTTCTCCTCCTGCCCCTGTGCAAACAGCAGGACAGAAATTCTCCCTAGCACTTAGGAGATGGCTCTTGTGCCAACTGCACAGCTGGCATCATTCCATTTCTCCTCCTCCTCTAAGCAGCTCCTTCATGGAAGATCGGGATTTTGTCTGCACTGGATTATGGCTCCTCTTGCCAGAAAGCAAAGGTGACAAAATAACTATCTTTCACTGCTACCCTGTTGTCTGAAAACAAGGAACACATCTTTCAACCTTCAATCTCTTACCCTTTTTTCCTTTCTTTTTCTCCTATGAAGTAGGAAAGGAAAGAGGAATATAGAGGTAGAGAATAAATGGGGGTTAATGGGTAGAAAGAGAAAAAGATGCAGTCACTCCTCACAGACGGTGCTTCATGGTTCAGCGCCCAGGTTCAGACTAATCGGGATCAGGCCACTCTCTCCTTCCTCCTATCTTTTCTTAAACATTTCTTGGCTTGGATACTTTCTCTGCCTGGCTTGCTCCAGATGCTTGAAGAATGAGTACTGTTCTAAGCAATGAATAACCCCTCATGCCGATGCCACGTGTCCTCAAGTAACGTTCCCGGACCAGCAGCCCTGAACAACTTCATGGTCCCAGAAAACTGCAGTATTCTGAAAGCAGCACTGTGGTTGGTCCAGTCCATTGTACCACCAACTTTGTCAAGATCAATGCTCCTTGGGTGGTTGGAAAAGCCTTTCTTCCAACTGGTTCTCTTACTGCACCTTTATTGCCAGAAAACCATCTCCCTTCCTTTCTTGCCTGTAACATATGTTAGAATGGACTAAAACTATTAATGTTTGGACAGGCAGGAGGTTTTATTTACTGAAACCTAATTATTAACTTGAAATTCCAGCAAACCATGTACAGCACAAGAAGTAACTATGATAAAGAATTGGCTGGAAATGAAATTTCCAGTATCGATGTTATAGCTTAGTTTGGTTAAGATATACAGACTTTCATAAGAATAGAGCTTCAGAAAATGGTGAGTTATTAAACATTTCAGGCAAATAAGATAATATGAAATTAATATGTATGATACAGTGGTTCTCAAACTTTTGTACTGGTGATCCCTTTCACATAGCAAGCCTCTGTGTGCGACCCCCTGCCTTATAAATTAAAAAAATGTTTTTATATATTTAACACCATTATAAATGCCGGAGGCAAAGCGGGGTTTGGGGTGGAGGTTGACAGCTCACAACCCCCCATATAGTAACCTCATGACCTACTGAAGGCTCCCGACCCTCAGTTTGAGAACCCCTGATATAGTATTTAAGACATTTATTGTTATAGTCATAATATGCTAGTAACAATCTCTATCTGTACTAAAGCAGCACAGGATAAAATTATTTCTTTATAAAGGTCTCAATCATTGTATTCACTACTGAATGTGTAGGGGAACCAGACTGGGTAAATCTATGGTCTAGGCTTTTGCAGATACCTCAAAAGCCACTGGGTTTTCCCACAGGTTTTGAGGAATGATTCTACTCAAACTGCACATTTCATAGTAGAGGAATTCCCATCTCCTGCAGCAAGATGGGTAGGAGGAATTATCATTAAGTAAACCACAAATGGTTTCCAGCAGACATTCTCAACTTCCATAGTATCCCTACAGAAAAGGATAAGCTGGAAAATAGCTACCAATATAGGGTAATTGCCTTGTGTGGTTATCAAGGGATCGATTGTTACTAATGGTTATCAGGGATCCTAGAAATCCAGTTGCTACAGAAAAACATGGAATTTGCATTTTTATAGAAAAGGAGTACTTGTGGCACCTTAGAGATTAACAAATTTATTAGAGCATAAGATTTCGTGAGCTACAGCTCACTTCATCGGATGCATACAGTGGAAAATATAGTGGGGAGATTTTATATACACAGAGAACATGAAACAATGGGTGTTACCATACAGACTGTAACAAGAGTGATCAGGAAAGGTGAGCTATTACCAGCAGGACGGGGGGACCTTTTGTAGTGATAATCAAGGTGGGCCATTTCCAGCAGTTTACAAGAACAGTAGGAGGGGAAATAAACAAGGGGAAATAGTTTTACTTTGTGTAATGACACATCCACTCCCAGTCTCTATTCAAGCCTAAATTAATTGTATCCAGTTTGCAGATTAATTCCAATTCAGCAGTCTCTCGTTGGAGTCTGTTTTTGATATTTTTTTTTGTTGAAAAATTGCCACTTTTAGGTCTGTAATCGAGTGACCAAAGAGATTGAAGTGTTCTCCGACTGGTTTTTGAATGTTATAATTCTTGACGTCTGATTTGTGTCCTTTTATTCTTTTACGTAGAGACTGTCCAGTTTGGTCCATTTATTCTTTTATGTAAAGACTGTCCAGTTTGGCCAATGTACATGGCAGAGGGGCATTGCTGGCACATGATGGCATATATCACATTGGTAGATGTGCAGGTGAATGAGGCTCCAATAGTGTGGCTGATGTGATTAGGCCCTATGATGGTGTCCCCTGAATAGATATGTGGACACAGTTGGCAATGGGCTTTGTTGCAAAGATAGGTTCCTGGGTTAGTGCTTTTGTTGTGTGGTGTGTGGCTGCTGGTGAGTATTTGCTTCAGGTTGGGGCGCTGCCTGTAAGCAAGGACTGGCCTGTCTCCCAAGATCTGTGAGAGTGGTGGGTCGTCCTTCAGGATAGGTTGTAGATCCTTGATGATGCGTTGGAGAGGTTTTAGTTGGGGGCTGAAGATGATGGCTAGTGGCATTCTGTTATTTTCTTTGTTGGGCCTGTCCTGTAGTAGGGAACTTCTGGGTACTCTTCTGGATTTGTCAATCTGTTTCTTCACTTCAGCAGGTGGGTATTGTAGTTGTAAGAACACTTGATAGAGATCTTGTAGGTGTTTGTCTCTGTCAGAGGGGTTGGAGAACTTCAAAAATAGACTCCAATGAGAGACTGCTGAATTGGAATTAATTTGAAAACTGGATACAATTAACTTAGGCTTAAATAGAGACTGGGAGTGGATGTGTCATTACACAAAGGAAAACTATCTCCCCTTGTTTATTTCCCCTCCCACTGTTCTTGTAAACTGCTGGAAATGGCCCACCTTGATTATCACTACAAAAGGTTCCCCTGCCCCCCCCACACCCCCTGCTCTCCTGCTGGTATTAGCTCACCTTTCCTGATCACTCTTGTTACAGTGTGTATGGTAACACCCATTGTTTCATGTTCTCTGTGTATATAAAATCTCCCCACTATATTTTCCACTGTATGCATCCGATGAAGTGTAGCTCACGAAAGCTTATGCTCTAATAAATCTGTTAGTCTCTAAGGTGCCACTAGTACTCCTTTTCTTTTTACGGATACAGACTAACACGGCTGCTACTCTGAATCCTGCCATTTTTACAGAGAATCTTTAGTTTTTACATTTTGTGAAAAAATAAAAACATATACGGTGGAACCCCAATTAGCCGACCTAATTAGGACCGCAGCCAGATCAGATAATCAGGAGAATAGGCTGGGCTCGGGTTGTTAGCCCTGGGCAATGGAACTTAGGCTGTCAGCCTCAGGTGGCAGCTCTCAGGCTGTCACCTTAAAAATTGTAAATATATCAATAAAACATTGTGTTTAACTGATACCTATATATATTGTGGCTAGCGAAACTAAAGTTCAGGGTTTCATTCTAACTGCAGAAAAACATGGATTTTTTGTGTTTTTTTATTGGAGAATTTGGGGGGGGGGGTTAATCAGGGAAAAGTAGGGTCCAGGATGATTATAGTATTATATGTACTTTGGAGATGTTAATTTATTTTCTTTTCTCTACTATGAAATCAATAATACTTTTTTAAAGAGAAAAAGTCTAACTTGTTCTCATATATGCTGAAAGGCCGATGCCAAGTATATTGCCCTGTTTTCCCTAGAATTGCTGATTACCCAAACTACATCTTAGGGACCACCTGCTAGTCTGTTAAAATAAGTTTTGCAAACCTCAGATAATTCTTGTAGCTTTTGGGTGAACTTTTGCCAGTTTTTCAAGAAACTTTTCAAAGTTTTTCAAGCTTTTTAATATACCGGTATATCTGCATCATTACTTTGAGACTCAGGCCCATTTTGTAATGGCTATTGCTCTGTCTACTCTCACTCTGCTTACTGCCCATTTGAAGAAGGTTCTGAAGTGGTCTTGAAGTGCTGTATGTAGAGATCTGCAGTTTTTGAACATATCTTGTTTGGTAATTTGAAAATACATTGCATGCATGAATTCTGGCTTCTAGACATACAAGGTTTTGAGTAGGTATTCCTTTATGTGTATGTAAAGAGGAAGGTTAAAACTTAAGAAAATGTTTCCTGCCATATTCTTAGCATGAGAGGATTTCCTATTTCAAAGCTTATCAGTTTAATTCAGTGTGGAGAATGTGTCAGTATATAAGGGTAGGAAGGGACCTCAGGAGATCATCTAGTCCAACCCCCTGCTCAAAGCAGGACTAATCCCCAATTTTTTCCCCCAGATCCCGAAATGGCCCCCTCAAGGATCGAACTCAAAACCCTGGGTTTAGCAGGCCAGCGCTCAAGCCACTGAGCTATCCCTCCCCCCTTGTTTTCTTCTAGATAAACAAGTTGAACTTTTGCATATCCAGTTAGTACTATACTTGGCTTTCCCACTAATCGAGCCAGTAATGTAAAGAATACAGTTGCTGAAATGGACACGCTTGACGACAATAGATGTTTTTTAATGTTTAGGAAGATGTTCATAGAACTCACATGTTGTGACTTGTGTATGTATGATCTTCTTTTTCACAAAATATTTTGGTTCTTGTAAAAATTGTACGACAAATTCTTCTTGTAGTAAGGGATCACAGTATGATTTTGCTAAACATGCAATTTATGAGTACATGTTGACAGGAAAAGTTTTTAATAGGTCCTCTGTATGAGAGTATTTCCCAGTAAAAGCATGTACAACTATTCAGTCCAATAAAGGCAGGTTACTTCTGTTCATTCAGGAAATAACTCCACAGCTGATCAGTAAGTTCTAGATATGAGTTACCACTTCTGGTAAGATAGTTTCTTAGTTTTGTGATTACAAAGCATCATTTATAAAAAAAAATATCATGGTACGTTTCAAACTCTCCAGGCAGTGAGGTTGCCCAATTATGATTCAGAGCCGGTCCCCATTTTTGTTTACAAAAAAATGCATGTTCTTGCATCAAAGGCTAGAAGTGGCAGGAATCCTTTGTAGAGAGATTGACAGTGGCATAGAAGTCCTGATGCTAGTAGGGAAGGCCACCAGGATAATAGTGCAAAGCAGTCAAAGGAAAATTATGATGATGACAGAGAACTCAGACTGTGGAAAATATTTTTATTCTCAGAATAATAAATGTTGTTCTTTTCTCTAAAGAAAGATGAACAACAATGTTCATATGATTCTGTCAGCTTTGGTCTGCTGTCAAGCATATTATTTTCAAAACATTAAAATGTAAAACCCCTATAAAGTTTATTTTTGCTCCATATTGCTTTTAAAATAATAAGTACTTTTGAAAGGACAGTGACATCAAAACGAAAACAGAAAAGATTCAGGGCTAGATTCATACCTGATATGGCTCCTCGAGACTCCTTGAATGAACTTGGCTGTTATCTTAAGGATCCATTTGCCTATACTTTAGGTTTATTATGTATTGAGCTCCACTGAATGTTAATTATCCAGACAATGCAGACAAAATCCAGTTACCCAGTACAAATAGTTTCTGGATCACTTAAGCTTACTCCACCCGGACACTCAAAGCCTGATCCTGAGAGGCCCAAGCACCTGCAGCTCCCTTTGACCGTCATGGAAGATGCAGGCACACAGCAGCTGCAGGTCTTCAGTTTGGCCTGCTTTAGTCTCTCCCTGACCACTTGCAAGATATCCCTCCCCTGCAAGCCCATCTTATGATAAGAAATCCCTCCAAGGGGGCCATTCAGGTTTGGTTGTCTTTGTGGTGAGTTTAGAGCCATACATTTCAAAGTTCATATCCCAAGATATAGTGCTCACCCTCTATCACTCATACTATGAAAATACTGAAGCTGGGAGAAATGGCAACCAAACTATTTTCCTTCATTTTCCATTTCCCTCACACCCTCCAAATGGAATTTGTAAAAGCAGGAGTTAGCAGAGAATGGAGCAGAATGTGAGCAGTGCTGCAAATTAAGACCCCATCTGATTTAAATGCAAACTGGTTAAGATAGATTAGTTGAAGTGCTCAGATACTATGGTGATTAGATGGATAGGCACCAGACACGTGCAACGTTTAAGAGAAGAGCAACATCAGTGCCCTGTCACCTCAGGGGTGATTGTAAAACTATGCCACAAAAATATGTAGTCGTTGAGTGCTGAGACATCTTCTGTATCCATAACTATGTCCATTTACTGTTCATAACAACCTATTAGGAGCTGTTACTGTAGTAACTGAAATACAATATAGCTTATGTGCATTGCATACTGAAAGCACCCACTAATAAGTATCTAAATGTATGTCTGGTAGGCAGCTTCCCTTGCTCTTATAAAGTTAAAGAAATAAGACTTCTGTCCCTCTATACTACAGTTCCTACATCACGTTGCTATACAGACCAGCTAAAATCTCTGAACAATTGACCGGCTCCATTATCCATACGTATCTTTAGTTGAAACAACTGTGCTTCTTAGCCTCTGAGTTCTGTTATAATTTGTTTTTGTTAGTGTCAACCATAACTTAAAAGATCTTATTGTGTATAGGAGATATAATACAAATCCATGATTAGACACACAGATACGCACACAAGATTGGAGCCATGACAGCTAGCTCTCCCTTGTGATACAGAAGAAAGAGAGGTTTCAGAGTAGCAGCCGTGTTAGTCTGTATCCGCAAAAAGAAAAGGAGTACTTGTGGTACCTTAGGGTATGTCTACACTACGAAATTAGGTCGAATTTGTAGAAGTCTTTTTTTAGAAATCGTTTTTATATATTCGAGTGTGTATGTCCCCACTGAAAATGCTCTAAGTGCATTAACTCGGCGGAGTGCTTCCACAGTACCGAGGCAAGCATTGACTGCCGGAGTGTTGCACTGTGGGTAGCTATCCCACAGTTCCCGCAGTCTTCGGAAATGAGATTCAAAAGTTCGCGGTTCTTTTCCTGTCTACCTGGCCAGTGCATCTGAGTTGAGAGTGCTGTCCAGAGCGGTCACAATGGAGCACTCTGGGATAGCTCCCAGAGGCCAATACCGTCGAATTGTGTCCACAGTACCCCAAATTCGACCCGGCAAGGCCGATTTAAGCGCTAATCCACTTGTCGGGATGGAGTAAGGAAATCGATTTTAAGAGCCCTTTAAGTCGAAAAAAAGGGCTTCATCGTGTGGACGGGTGCAGGTTTACATCGATTTAACGCTGCTAAATTTGACCTAAAGTCCTAGTGTAGACCAGGGCTTAGAGACTAACAAATTTATTTGAGCATAAGCTTTTGTGAGCTACAGCTCACTTCATCGGATGTATTCAGAGAAACACAGTAATCACTATATAACAACAGATTCAATATAAGCAACTGCTTAAAGAATTATAACTGAAAATTCACATAAACAGATCCAACAGTCTGCTCAAGACATTCAGATATTACCTCTATCCTCTGGATCACATCAGCCAACATTTTGCACATTTCCCTAAGAAAGTGGTGAGTCTGCAGCAATATCTGACTTAGATGTTCCCTCAGATGATGCTGGTTGTTTATCACAGTTGCTTTCTGGTATATTGTTATTGCTTGTTGTTTCAAGCTGGGGCACTGACAGACTCATAGGACTTGTGAAGTCATCTAGTGCAGTCCCTTGCATTCATGGCAGGACTAAGTATTATCTATACCATCCCTGTCAGGTGTTTGTCTAACCTACTCTTAAAAACCTCCAATGATGGAGATTCCACAACCTCTCTAGACAATCTATTCCAGTGCTTAACCACCATGACAGGAAGTTTTTCTTAATGGCCAACCTAAACCGCCTTTGCTGCAATTTAAGTCCATTGCTTCTTGTCCTATCCTCAGAGGTTACGGAGAACAATTTTTCTCCCTCTTCCTTGTAACAACCTTTTATGTACTTGAAAACTGTTGTCGTGTCCCCTCTCACTCTTCTCTTTTCCAGACTAAACAAACCCATTTTTTTCAGTCTTCCCTCATAGGTCAGGTTTTCTAGACCTTTAATCATTTTTGTTGCTCTTCTCTGGACTTTCTCCAATTTGTCCACATCTTTCCTGAAATGTGACACCCAGAACTGGACACAATACTGCAGTTGAGTAATTAGTAATTAGTTCCACTAATCAGCGCAGAGTAGAGTGGAAGAATTACTTCTTGTGTCTTGCTTACAACACTCTTGCTAATACATCCCAGAATGATGTTTGCTTTTTTTGCAACAGTGTTACACTGCTGACTCATATTTAGCTTGTGATCCACTATGTCCCCCAGATCCCTTTCTGCAGTACTCCTTCTCAGGAAACCATTTCCCATTTTCTATGTATGTGACTGATTGTTCCTTCCTAAATGAAGTACTTTGCATTTGTCCTTATTGAATTTCATCCTATTTACTTCAGACCATTTCTCCAGTTTGTCCAGATCATGTTGACTTTTTAACCCTATCCTCCAAAGCTTTTGCAACCCCTCCCAGCGTGGTATCATCTGCAACCTTTATAAATGTACTCTCTATGCCATTATCAAATCATTGATAAAAATATTGATCAAAACCGGACCCAGAACTGATTCCTGTGGGACCCCACTCGATATACCCTTCCTGCTTGACTGTGAACCACTCAGAGCTACTCTCTGGGAACAGTTTTCCAACTAGTTTTGCAACCACCTTATAGTAGCTCCATCTAGGTTGTATTTTCCTTGTTTATGATGGTGACTCCCTGAATTTTGTGTCTTTTGTCGCCACAAAGTCACCCCGGAATCTTGCAACTGGTCAATGTGGCAGCATCAAAACATATTGAGTGCCACCTGTACTGTACAGGACAAAGGAACCATTTGTATGCCAACAATTGCTGGAAGCCATGTACCAACATAATAATCATGCACCAACACCGTTTGACCCACTTGTAGCTCATGAGGTGCAGCTTGACTTATCTGACAATTTCTGACTTGTAGACATAGATCTAGCTTTAATAAATCCAAGTATGACCTGAGCTTTTGGCCATAAACAGCATTGCAGGTGTTTGATTTGTCATGGCATGTACAACATTTTGATATTCTAGCAAGAGGGTGCCAGCTTCTGCTGTAATGATACCCTCTCATCTGTCATGGATTGCAAGGCTTGTTTAAAAGTATGTACAAATCTTTCAACCATGCCATAGGTGGTTGGGTGATACGGTGCCATTTTTCTTCATGAACCAGCAAAACTTTTCTGAATAAACTGAGGACCATTGTCCTTCACAACTTCTTCTGGCACTCCAGTTTTTGCAAACAAACTTCAAAGGTTTTCTATTGTCTATGCAGCTATGATGGTTTTCATGCAAAAAACAAACAAACAAACATAGTTTTGGACATCCACCACCACTAGATATATTACTGTCAAAAATGGTCCGGCAAAATCAATATGCGGATGTTACAAGAGAGCTGATGGCTATTCCCAAGGGTGCAATGGCTCTGGTTTAGGGATGTGCGGTACCTATTGGCATCCCGAATATTCCTTAGCAAATTGCTCTATTTGTTGGTCAATGCCTGGCCACCATACAAAACTTCTGGCAAGTGTCTTCACTTTTTTGACCCTTTGGTGATCTACATGGTACTCTTATGCACAATTTACTAGGTATAATAACACAAATTCCCACAACGCATTGTTGATGTATGGTAAGCTCACTTTTGCATGCATAAAAGGTTGCCAGATAAGGGCTGTCAGTATATTTCCAGCCCTTCAGAGTGGCTTCATAAACCTGAGCTAGTGCAGGATGCCTCTTGGTTTCTTGCTCAAACTACAAGTTCCTGGGAACATTCAGTCTGAAACAAATTCGATAGATTCTTTCCCTATTACAGGTTGCCCTTCAACTAGTATGGCAATTCAGGACAGTCCATCTACATTTGCATATACTTCTGTTCTTTTTAATTCAATGTTATAGATCTAGCCAGCTAAGAAGAGAGCCTAGCACTGCATACATGCTGCAGTTGTCACAGAAATTCCCTTGCTTGGATGAAGGATTGCTGGTCTGTGACAGGGATGAATTTCCTCCCAAACACTTACTGGTTGAATTTCTTCACATCCAGCACCAGACGTAAAGCCTCCTTGTCTATTTGTGTATAGTTATGTTCTGCTGCAGTGAGAAATCTGGAGACAAATGCTATGGGTCTCTCACTCCCATCTGGCATGGTGTACAATATAACCACTCCAACTGCATGTGAGGAACCATCACATGCAAACTTGATAGGCTAGGATGGGTTAAAGTGTGTAAGCACACTGTCTGATTGTTTTGCTTCCAGGAGGTTTTTTGTTTGTTTGTTTTTTTACATTCACATGACCATACCCACTTTTGACCAGTCTGCAGCGAACAGTTCTGCGGAGCAATAAAAGTTGCTAGGTTTGGTACAAATCAGCTATAGCAGTATATAGTAAATCCTAGAAATGATCTTAAAGTTGTGACACATCCTTTGGCAGTGGAGTTTCCAAGACTGCTTTAATCTTCTAAATTTATATAGGTCTTATGCATCAATAATGTGCCAACAATAAGCTATCATGTCCTTGAAAAATTTACATTTTATGCAATTGGCTTGAAACCCATATTTTTCTAGACATTTTAATACCCTTTTCAGGGTTACAGATGTTCTTCACTTCCACCGATCACAGTAATGTCATCCAAATAACACTGTGTTCTCAAGATACCTTGCAAAACTTGGTCCATTGCCCATTGCCAAATAGCAGGAGCTGAAGCAATACCAATCACTAGTCTGTTGTACTGGTACAGACCCTTTTATGTGTTGATTGTGAGGTATGCCTTCGACTCTTCCTCAGCTTCCATCTGTAGGTAGGCCTGTGACAAATCAATTGCGCTGAATCATTGTTCCCCATCCACTATAACAAAAATGTCTTCAATTCAAGGCCGGGGGTATTTTTCAACTTTCAGTACAGAGTTTATGGTGACCTTAAAATCTCCACACTCCCTTATTCCACCATTTTTTTTACAGTTGGAACAACTGGAGTGCCCCACTCGCTTCAGGCCACTTTTGAAATTATGGTGTCTCATTCCAGATGTTCCAATTCAGAGTCTATTTTTGAGCGACTACTTTGAAGAACAGATACAACTTTGTGAAACTTGGGCTGGGCCTTCTTGGCTAGGATTATTTTAGCCTTCATGTGTGGTAAGAGTTCCTGTGACCTCCATGAATACTCACGATACCTGACTTAGTGTCTCTTCCAGCTGCTGTTCAACTGTTTTAGTGGGGTTTGCTGAAAGTGACTGCAGCATCTTTACAGCTTTTCAATCCAGGGGAACCTTATGTAACCATTCATGACCCCACAGAACCAGTCAACAACAAATAAATCTAATAAACATTGCTTATTGTTATACTCCACATTCATGTGCATTACTCCAATTGTCACGATCTTTTCTCCCATATGTTTTGGTAACTTTGGTGTCTGCCTCAGTTTGGTATTTTTAAATGTTTTCTCATATTTTGAACATGAGATAATGGACCGCGTGGACCCTGGGTCTAATTTCATTTTGAGCATTTTTCCCGTCACTCAAGTTGTCACCCATTTTTGCTCACAAAATATATATCCAGCCTAGCTACTCCACTCTTGCAGTCTATGTCACTACTGCCTCTGTCTACAGAATGTACAATGATATTTCTTTTTCTATACCCTCATTAGGTCTCTTCCTTATTTCTCTTAGCACAATAAACTGCTTGGATATGTCCTTTTTTATTACAGTTTCTGCAATATGCATATTTAAATTGATACTCAAAAGGAGCATGGAACCCTTTTCCACATCAGTAGCATATGTTTGTTGAACGGACTGGCTCTTGTGTTGGGTCATGGATAGTTTATGCATTCCTACCTCAGTTTTATCTCCGGTATGCAATTCTATTGCATCCCTTGCCACAGTTTCCATCACTACTACAATTTCTACTGTGCATTTACAGGTAAGATTTTTCCTTAGTTAAGAGCCTCTTCTGTTTACTTTTGTTAGTCAGTCCACACACAAATCTGTCTCTCAGGGCCTTTTAAGCCAATTCTTTAAAGTACAGTGTTCTGACAGTCTTTTTAAACTTGTTGCAAAGGAGGAAATGGATTCACCTTCAAGTTGATTCCGCTTAATGAAACCTGAACCTTTCTGCTATAATCAGAGGCTTGGGTCCATGAACAATTTGCACTGTCTCTTTATAGGTTTTGCTTGCTGGCTTCTCTGGGATGACTGGACTGTGTACTAAACTGTATGTTTTTCCTTCCATCACACCCAGTAAAGCTGCTGCATATTTTCCCAGGGGAATCTCATTTATTTCAACATACTGCTTCAGCCCCTTGCAGGACAGTCCTCCATGGCACCATCAAAGGCTTCACTTTTTCCAGTATAACCTACCATTTTACCTCCCTGCTGTTAGGTCAGTAGTTCAGAGTACTCACAGTTGTATCAGACTCCCCTCCTCATTTCCCCACTTTTCAGGGTTGCAAGCAATGTTATAGATTGGCTTGCTACTGTGATACATAGAAGATTCTTGAAATCCTCATTGCCATTTGCTGTGTGTGGTGGATATAGCACAAAATCCTGATTGGAAACATAGATGTATACATAACGTTGGAGCCATGATGGCTGACTGTCCCTTACAGAAGAAAAAGAAACACAGTAACTACTACGTAACAGATTCAACATAGGCAACTACTTAAAGAGCTATAAGTGCAAATTCACAGAAACAGATTCAACACTGTGCTCAATATACTCATATATATCACAGATCCTTTTTTAAAATAGGAGAGAAGTGGGGTATATTTATTAATCAAAGTACTTTATACAGCTCTTTTTCATCAAAGGATATTAAACTGCTTTATAAAGATTAATTATATAAGCCTCACATGACCACGGGGGGACAGGTAACTATGATCAGAGTGGAAGAAGTTCATGGCCATCCAGGAACTTCATGGTCATTACACTACAATACATTCCCCAGCCATTTGTGTAGAACCAGATCTCCTGCTTCAGGAGCATAGGCTTCAACCACTTGAGTTAAAGAAGTTCACTTCACCCACATAAAGCCCAAGTAATTGAGTTTTATGTATATGAAGTGTATGGTATTGATGAAATTTCCCCAACACACATAGCCAGGGAGCAGGTGTACAGATTAGCTCATAGTCCTGCAGCTCTGTGGATTGGAATTACAGGTTTTTTCAATATCTTCATAAATGATCTGGAGGATGGTGTGGATTGCACTCTCAGCAAATTTGCGGATGATACTAAACTGGGAGGAGTGGTAGATACGCTGGAGGGGAGGGATAGGATACAGAAGGACCTAGACAAATTGGAGGATTGGGCCAAAAGAAATCTGATGAGGTTCAATAAGGATAAGTGCAGGGTCCTGCACTTAGGACGGAAGAACCCAATGCACAGCTACAGACTAGGGACCGAATGGCTAGGCAGCAGTTCTGCGGAAAAGGACCTAGGGGTGACAGTGGACGAGAAGCTGGATATGAGTCAGCAGTGTGCCCTTGTTGCCAAGAAGGCCAATGGCATTTTGGGATGTATAAGTAGGGGCATAGCGAGCAGATCGAGGGACGTGATCGTTCCCCTCTATTCGACATTGGTGAGGCCTCATCTGGAGTACTGTGTCCAGTTTTGGGCCCCAGACTTCAAGAAGGATGTGGATAAATTGGAGAGAGTCCAGCGAAGGGCAACAAAAATGATTAGGGGTCTGGAACACATGAGTTATGAGGAGAGGCTGAGGGAGCTGGGATTGTTTAGCCTGCAGAAGAGAAGAATGAGGGGGGATTTGATAGCTGCTTTCAACTACCTGAAAGAGGGTTCCAAAGGGGATGGCTCTAGACTGTTCTCAATGGTAGCAGATGACAGAACGAGGAGTAATGGTCTCAAGTTGCAGTGGGGGAGGTTTAGATTGGATATTAGGAAAAACTTTTTCACTAAGAGGGTGGTGAAACACTGGAATGCGTTACCTAGGGAGGTGGTAGAATCTCCTTCCTTAGAGGTTTTTAAGGTCAGGCTTGACAAAGCCCTGGCTGGGATGATTTAACTGGGATTTGGTCCTGCTTCGAGCAGGGGGTTGGACTAGATGACCTTCTGGGGTCCCTTCCAACCCTTATATTCTATGATTCTATGATTCTATTCTATGATACAGGTAGAATCTCACCCCATCACTTGTTTTTAAGTCTCAGGGCCATTTCCTTTCATAATAATTTGATGATTTTGTTTGGCAATTCTACCGAACTGTGGAACTGGATAAATTAAAATCAGAAAAGCACTAATACATGAAGCTTAATCTCCAGCCCTGTCCCTTCTGTTCTCAAGGACCCAGCCTGAAATGTGTGCCCCAGCCATGCTCTGAGGCCTGCAGCTATCCTGAGGTGGCTTCTTCATGATTTGAAAAATCCTGTGTCCTGCTCACAAGGCAAAAGTCTGCTATTTTACCCTCTCCAGACCTCTAGGGATGATATTAGCATAGTAGAGGTTCCCCAGCTCTAAAGGAGTCATGGGTTGGGTATCAGCCATGGGAATTACTAAAAGAGATGAAGCAATACCTTCTTAAACTGCACTCCTAGAGGAAAGCTCCAATTGTGAGCTAGGGGCCATTGGTACAAACATTTCCTCCAGGTCATTCAAGAGTATGTGTGTGTGTGATCTCGGGGGGCAGATTAGGAGTGAGGGGAAGTATATGAGAAAACCTCAGTCATCACCACAAGAGGTAACTTGTTTGATGGTGCCTCAGAGAGCTCCTGAGGGGTTACTACCACATTAGGGCTATAGCAAAGACAGTGACCTCCTCTTGGGGAGAGAGTAGGAATAATTTTGCAGAAGACTGGTTGAAGCATTAGGGGGTGGAGGTGGGCAGGAGGCATCTCCATGCCATCTGTTTTCAAGAATCAGTCACAGAAACATTCTATACCAGGCCTGACCTGTTGGGCCAGTGCAGCTTATGCTTGTAGAAGACTAAGCTTACAGACCTCTCTCTCCCACATAACCATGAGCCAAGATTTGGCCCTAAGTCACTGCACCGTACATTTTCTGATTAAATTGACTGTCAGTTAGTTAAGGCCTGAATTTTAGCTTATTTTAAAATGGCAAGATCTTGCAGAAAATGGCATTCACCCAAGAGTTCTGAAAGAACTCAAATGTGAAATTATAGAGCTATTAACTATGGTTTGTAACCTGTCCTTTAAATCAGATTCTGTACTGGAAGATAGCTAATGTAATGCCAATATTTAAAAGGCCTCTAGAGGTGATCCCAGCAATTACAGACCAGTAAGTCTAACGTCAGTACCAGGCAAATTAGTTGAAACAATAGTAAAGAACAAAATTGTCAAACACATAGAAGAACATAAATTGTTGGGCAAAAGCCAACATGGTTTCTGTAAAGGGAAATCATGTCTTACTAATCTATTAGAGTTCTTTGAAGGGGTCAATAAACATGTGGACAAGGGGGATCGAGTGGACATAGTGTACTTAGATTTCCAACAAGCCTTTGACAAGGTCCCTCACAAAAGGCTCTTACGTAAATTAAGTTGTCATGGGATAAGAGGGAAGATCCTTTCATAGACTGAGAACTGGTTAAAAGACAGGGAACAAAGGGAGGAATAAATGATAAATTTTCAGAATGGAGAGGGGTAACTAGTGGTGTTCCCCAAAGGTCAGTCCTAGGACCAGTCCTATTCAACTTATTCATAAATGATCTGGAGAAAGGGGTAAACAGTGAGGTAGCAAAGTTTGCAGACAATACTAAATTGCTCAAGATAGTTAAGACCAAAGCAGACTGTGAAGAACTTCAAAAAGATCTCACAAAATTAAGTGATTGGGCAACAAAATGGCAAATGAAATTTAATGTGGATAAATGTAAAATAATGCACATTGGAAAAAGTAACCCCACCTATACATACAATATGATGGGGGCTAATTTAGCTACAACTAATCAGGAAAGAGATCTTGGAGTCATCATGGATAGTTCTCTGAAGACGTCCACACAGTGTGCAAAGGCAGTCAACAAAGCAAACAGGATGTTAGGAATCATTAAAAAAGGGATAGAGAATAAGATGGAGAGTATATTAATGCCCTTATATAAATCAATGGTTCGCCCACATCTTGAATACAGCATACAGATGTGGTCTCCTCATCTAAAAAAAGATATACTGGCATTAAAAAAGGTTCAGAGAAGGGCAACTAAAATGATTAGGGGTTTGGAATAGGTCCCATATGAGGAGAGATTAAAGAGGCTAGGACTTTTCAGGTTGGAAAAGAGGAGACTAAGTAGGGATTTGAGAGAAGTAAATAAAATCATAAGTGGTGTGGAGAAAGTGAATAAGGAAAAGTTATTTGCTTGTTCCCATAATATAAGAACTAGGGCCACCAAATAAAATTAATGGGAAGCAGGTTTAACACAAATAAAAGGAAGTTCTTCTTCACACAGCACACAGTCAACCTGTGGTACTCCTTGCCTGGGGAGGTTGTGAAGGCTAGGACTATAACAGGGTTTAAAAGAGAACTAGATACATTCATGGAGGTTAAGTCCATTAATGGCTATTAGCCAGGATGGGTAAGGAATGGCGTCCCTAGCCTCTGTTTGTCAGAGGGTGAAGATGGATGGCAGGAGAGAGATCACTTGATCATTGCCTGTTAGGTTCGCTCCCTCTGGGACACTCGGCATTGGCCACTGTCAGCAAACCTTTGGTCTGACCCAGAATGGCTGTTCTTATGTCCTTTGGAATCTTAATGTCAGGAGCAGGGAATTAAATCCAATGCAAAATATTATTTTTCAGCTAACTTCCTAATTGACTATCCAATATTTTTAACTGCTATACAGATAGAAAACTGGCTACATGATGGAACACGAGTTAATGTTAATAATGACAACATATTTACATAACGCCTTTCATCCTTAAGAATGTCAGGGATGAAACATGGCAGCTGTTTATCAGAGCATTTCACAGGGAGTTTGGGTCAGGAAGTGAACAAAAGGGCCATACCCCACAGAAACTGCTTTACGAGTTTAGAGAGAAAGAGTGTAATTACCTGTGTAGGAGTCTGAACACAGGCCCTACGGAAGTCAATGAGAATTTTGTCATTGACTTCAGTTGGGCCAGGATAGCATCCTAGGGCTTATATTATGCTCATGAAAAGTGTCATGAAATCATTAATGACCATAGGCTGTCAGGACTTCAGTTTTACCTGTTATCCAAGATAACCTCTTTAGCAGAACAGTGTGCTTCTAACACTATGTGGGTATTGGTCTGAAACTTACTCAGAGGGTAGAGTGCCATTTACTGATTCATGAGCACCATTAAACACAATTTTCAGGAATATGTTGACATCACCACCAATACTAATGACAAGAAGGAAATTGCCAGACAATTCATTCGGTCTCCTGCAGTTACTTTCTATCTAGGTACTTATATGGCTCCAGTTACAGTATCTGAGAATCCCCCAAGTATTTATGGGTTTATCCTCACAAGACCGCTGTGAGCAAGGAAAGTATTACATTTTTCTGTTTTGTAAGTGGGGAACCGAGGCACAGAAATTAAGTTATTTGCCAATGGTCACAGAGGAAGTCTATGGCAGGACCAGAAATTGAACCCATATCTCCAGTCCAGACTCTTAACCACATGATAATACTTGCTCCATAAGAAAGAGAGAAATGTCACTTGCAAATGAAAGAAGACATAATTGACATAGCTGTGAAAGAAATTATAGTCTCAAGCTTCTAAGAAGGTATTGCAATAAACAGAGTGAAAAATAGAGTAACCCTGTAAGAAATAATTGTTTATATCCCTCTAATTAGTTGGAGTCTCTAAGTGACAGTAAATCATTCTGTTATCATTTGGGTAAACAGGGAAACTGATTATTTTTTTTAGGGGGGCAGAATGAACTTTTTTTAGTGTTCACTTGAGGCAGGGTGGGGGAGCAGTGTTCCAGCATATGGGCCCCCGCAGGGTTCCAGTGACCAGGCAACAGCCTAACATGGGGAAGAGAGGGCGCAGTGTTCTACCAACAGCATAGGGCGGGGACCCTTGGGAGAGCAGTTGGGGGTTTTCCATTTTCTCTTTGGAAAATATGGTCACCCTACTCAGTCACTGCTTGCATTTTGGCCCTGATTCTGTTCACACTGAATTAAATGGCAAAACTTTTATTGACTTCAGTGGTGCAAGGTCAGAGCCTTACAGAGTTGACTATTTTCTCCTCAACATAGTGTCTATTACTACTCATCTGACTGGCATATAGGACACTCAGGGCACTGAATCGGTCTTCATGTGCAGTCCCCTTTCCTGCAAGAAAGCACTTTAGGCACAAATCACTGCCAGAGCTCCACCTTGTTGGTGTGGGTCCGCTCCCTCCCCAAAATGGAATATCTCTTCTGCTCATGGATATTTGAAAAAAGAACCCAGTTTTCTTATGTGCAGATCTCACAGATTATGGTATCTGAAATATAGATTTTTCCCCTTGCAAATCCATGAGACAGTTTTACTATACAGAGATTAATACCAATATGTAATATAAAACTCTATGCAACCTTGGAACTTCCATGGGTATTTCACTCCTTTTCATTTTATTGTATGTCCTACAACTATTCTTTATTATACAGTCTGCATCTCAGCAGGGAGAAAAGCAGCAGCTAGTGGGTTTTACCTTTGAATAGAGAGAAAGGTGATGTACTATATATAGATGGGTGGCACTAACCACTCGCTCTCAGTGACTTCCCTCGGCATGTTAAAATTCCCACACAGAAACCTTTGTTCAAGACAGAGTTAAGGTCTGAAGAAAAGAAAATTAGCAAGATGGTTACAGTTTTAAACAAGTGTGACAAAGTTCCTGCTCTACCTTGGTGGGTCTTGCGCTTATTGGCGGATTTACTCGCCTTGGAGCTTCATGGCAGCCTTCAGCTTGGCCGTTCTGACCAGGAGTTGGGAGGATTTGGGGGGAAACTGAGCCCGCCCTCTACTCCGGGTTCCACCCCAGGGCCCTGTAGAATGCAGCTGTCTAGAGTGCCTCCTGGAACAGCTGTGCAACAGCTACAACTTCCTGAGCTACTTCCCCATGGCCTCCTCCCAACACCTTCTTTATCCTCATCATAGGACCTCCCTCCTAGTGTCTGATAATGCTTGTACTCCTCAGGCCTCCAACAGTCCACGTTCTCACTCTCAGCTCCTAGTGCCTCTTGCTCCCAACTTCTCACACGCACCCCAAAAACTGAAGTGAGCTCCTTTTTAAACCCAGGTGCCCTGATTAGCCTGCCTTAATTGATTCTAGCAGCTTCTTGACTGGCTGCAGGTGTTCTAATCAGCCTGTCTTAATTGTCTCCAGAAGGTTCCTGATTGTTCTGGAACCTTCCCTGTTGGGAAACGGAACGTCCTTTGCTTGCTCCTCAGCTATCTGCTTTCTATTCTTTCCTAAAGCCCCCTGGCCTGGACTTTTCTTACTTTTTGAACCTGCCTTAGTTTTCCCCTCCGACCGGGCCAGACGCTTTGTTTTGGTTTGCTTTTTGTTATTTTTTTTTCTTCTTGCTGTTTACATGCTGGTCGGCCTTCAGCTTGCCGCCAGCACCCGCACCCCCCCACGTCTCCTTTCGGGTGCAGCTATTTGCCTCAGCTGAAGCCCCTGGCGGAGGGGAGGGAAGATTGCCGATTTTGCTGTCCGGAGGGGGGAGTGGAAACCCCCAGACCCAGTCATTTTGCTGGCAGCTCGGATTCTACAACATTCTCAGCATGCCGGAAGCCTTGGAACACAGCCATCACAGCTGGAGAAGAAGATTTCAGAAGACAGGAGAAATAACCCAGGGAAGCTACAAATCATCGTGAAGGGGGCCGTAAGACTGAGTAATTGTCTGAATTATACTCTCGGGGGGGGGGGGGAGTTTGACTGTGGTTTACTTGCGTTTGTGGCGGCACAGGGGGTGTGGCGTGGAGCCCCCCCCGATCCATCGGTGCCCCTAACCCCCCCACCATTACTACAACTGTCACAGCCCCCCCGCCATCCTTCCCTGCTGGCAACCTGCCATCTCCCTTCAGATCCAGCTGTTCGCTTTGAACTTTGCCTTTCGGACCGGACATAACAGCCAACCAACCGAGACTTTTTGGACAAACGTGTGTGGGTCTGCACGCCCCTCCCCCCCGGATTGCTTATCCCACAGCTTGCCCCTATTACCGGACTCCAATTTTGTTTTTCCCCCCCCTCCCAGTCCAACCCCCTCGGCATTCCCCCCCCCGGCCTGTAGCCCAGCGGGGAGGAGCGGTTACTTTGCTTCTCCCTCCCTCCTCCTCCTTCCAGTGTCTCCCCGTCTCTCCCTGCTCACAATGGCGGGGAATGAGAGGGGCAAGGCCCCTTTAACAAAATCAGTTGTCCCTCCCCCACCACCCCCTCGCCCGACCCCCAAGGTCCCCCCCCCCACCACTATTGTTAAGATACTTGCCACCCCCCCAGCTGGGGCACCGGCAGCAGGAAGCACCGGGGTGATCACTGCTGCTGCTGCGCCCACCCCCCCCAGATTCTAGGAAACCCCCCCAGCTGGCCGGAAGGGCCAGGGCGGGACGAAAGGAAAGGGCCCCGCTAAAACCACTAAGCCCTCCATGGCAGGGGCTGCCCCCACTGCTGTGGCCTCGTCATCAACCGTGGCACCCCTCCCTGCGTTTCCCTCCACCAGCTCTGCGATTGTCCCTCCCCCGGCCCCCAGGACGTATGCCCGGGCGGTGACAGGCTCCCCCCGCCTACCGCCTCGTCATCTCGCCCCCCCCGCCTCTGCCACCATCACCAGCGGCTGGGGCCCTTTCCCCGCCTTGACCAGGAGGCACGGTGTCCGTTGCCTCCTGGTGCCCGCCTCGCCCCACGTGGAGACATACGTGCAGGCATTGGCGAAGGTGGTAGGACCCACGGCTATTGTGGCGGCCTCCAAGATGTATAGGAAGGTCATTTTTTTCTTAGCTTCGGAGGCTGCCGCCCAGGAGCCGGTGGAGAGGGGCCTGGGGGTGGGGGGGGGTGTTTGTCCCCCTAGAGCCGCTAGAAGACCTGGGCGTTCGCCTCGTCCTCACCTCTGTTCCTCCCTTCTTACCCAATGTTGCCCTGTTACCCGCTCTCTCCACTCTGGGGAAACTTGTCTCTGTCATCAGCCCTCTCCCGTTGGGCTGCAAGGACCCCACTCTCCGTCACGTTTTTTCATTCCGCCGGCAAGTGCAGCTCTACCGCCGGCAGGGGCGCGTGATGGAGAGGTGCTCGTGGGGTCTTTCCTAGTCCCCTACCAGGGAGCCCGCTATCGGGTCTTTTACTCCACCGGCGAGGCCCGGTGCTACCTCTGCCGCTCAGCGGGGCATGTCCGCAGAGACTGCCCTTCAGCCCGGGGGGGAGGGGCACCCGAAACCCCTGAGACCCGGCAGGACATCGGCCCCGTCGCTGCCGACGCCCCTGGCTGCCCGGCACCTGAAACCAACCCTCCTCCTACTCGACCCATCGCTGCTCCCGTCCGGGCCCAAGAGATACCTTCCCTACAACGCCTGGGCGAGCAAGAGAGTTCCACCCTTGCTATTACCAATCCAGCAGAGCCTATGGAGGAGGGTGTGGCAAGGATGTCACCGGGTATAGGAGAGGGCCCGCCCCAAGGAGAAACCCCCGCTCCTCATGCTGCCTCACCGCTACCCCCCCCAAACCCCTGAACCATCGCCTCCGCCCCCCAACACGACCCCTGCTAACCAACCCCCAGATGACGCTATGGAGGGCTGGACCCTAGTCCAGGGGAAGCGAGGCAAGCGGAAGGCTGGAGCTCCGCTGCATCCATCCGACGCGGAAGCCCCCCGCAAGACCAGGAAAGGAGGCACTGATATTGAGCCTCCCGCCAGGGCCATGAGTGAGATCCATCCGCTGGTGTCGGGAGGGGAAGACGGACTGGCATTGGAGGGCAGAGTCCCCCCTCCATGGGAGACCCTCCCCTCCGAGACTCCTGAAGACGCCCCTTCTGCCTGGATACCACCCAAACTCCCCGCGGACCCCGAGGTGACCGTTGAGGTGGGCCCTAGGGGAGAGGCCCCCGGGGTGGCAGGAGCTGGCCTCTCCCCCGTGTATGCGGAGATTGAGGCCCTAGATTTGACCCCGGTCACCCAGGGAGAGGATGATCTCCTGCCGGCTAGTCTCGAGCTGGGCAACCTTACCCCAGTCCTCCTTTCCCCATGCTCCCTCCCCCTAATTGCCTTCCCGGGCGAGCACCCTGCAGAAGGTGGTCCACCACCTGATGCCATGGCCGCTAAGACCACCATGGAGCCAGTGCCTAGCATTATTGGGAGCCCCCTCCCTTACCCCTTAACCCTTGACTCTGCTCAGGAGGCACTTTCCTTTAGTTGCTTGCCTCCTGAACCCCAGAGCCTTACCCCTGCCCCCACCCCTGCCCCTGTCCCTGCCCACGTCCCCTCCTCCTGCAATGCTAATGCCGCCCCTGGGGTTATTTCCCTTCCGCCTTTCGCAGATTCCCCCCAGGGAGCAGTCTTTGCACTTTCTAGCCGCGACCCATTAGAAGTGGCAATTTTTTCCCTGCCATCCCCCTCCACCCCAAGGCGTGAAATGAATTTAATAACCCCAGCCTGTCAGACGCCCCGTCAGTGGTCCGCACCCTGTCTATCCGCCTTAGCGGACCACGAGGCTGTATTAAGAGTCCCACCAGGGAACACCCCGGAAACTGTGACCCCACCCTCCCATGAGCTGCGGCATGCACTACGGAAGTTCCTAGAACACACCCGTGGTGCCCGCAATAGGGTACAGCTGGCTCTTCAGCTATGGGGGGACTTTGACCAAATCCTCCAGGCCACAAGGGCCCTTATACAGGAGGGCAGAGGGCAAGGAAGGCGCGGTGCTGTGGCCTACGAGCGAGCCCGCGGCTTCCGTAATCATTTACTCATTACGGACAAACGTGCGTGGGTCTACACCCCCGCCCTCGGACTGCTTATCCCACAGCTTGCCCCTATCACCGGACCCCAATTTTTGTTATTCACCCCCTCCAAGTCCAACCCATTTGGCATTTCCCCCTCACCCCGCCTGCAGCCCAGGGATGGGTCACGGGTTGCTGCGCAACCCACCGGGGGCCGCAAACCCCCCCGCCAATCAGGTACCCCCACCCCCCCAGCCCTCCGCATGATGCCTCTCATTATCGCAAACTTGAACACCAGGAGCTGTAGGATGGCTCTCCGCAGGTCCCAGGTGCTCTCTTACCTTTGGGAAGGGGGGTACTCTGTAGTTTTCCTGCAGGAGACCCATACGGATCCGACCGCCGAGGACAGCTGGCGGCTAGAGTGGGGGGACGGGGTCTACTTTAGCCACTTCACGATGTGGCAAGCTGGAGTGGTGACCCTGTTCTCCCCCAACCTATGGCCAGAGGTGCTAGGGGTCACTGAGGCCATGGCGGGCCACCTGCTGCATCTCCGAGTCCGTATGAAGGGGCTCGTGGTCAACTTTGTTAATATCTATGCCCCAACAACGAGCCCGAAACGGCCACAATTCTATCAGCGGGTGTCCGACTTCCTCGGCACCCTAGATTCTCACGAGTGCCTGGTCCTGGGAGGGGACTTTAACACCACCCTCGAGGAATGGGACCGCTCAGGGGCTGAGCTGAGCCCGGCCACCGTGAATATTCTCCGAGGGATAGTTGAACATCACTCCCTAGTAGACGTCTGGCGTGACCACCACCCAGATGACACTTGCACGTTCACCTTTGTTCGGGTGGAGGCCCATCGGTCACACCACTCTCGTTTGGGCCGTATTTATTTATCCCGTTTCCATCTTTCACAGGCCCACTCCTCCAACATTCGGCCGGCCCCATTTTCCGACCATCATCTAGCCACCATAACAGCCTCCCTCCGTGCAGAGATGCCGGGGCCGGCCTATTGGCACTTTAACAACAGCCTGTTGGAGGATGAGGGCTTCGTGACGTCCTTCCGGGAGTTTTGGCTGGCCTGGCGAGAGCAGCAGTGTGCCTTTCCCTCAGCGCGGCGATGGTGGGATCTAGGGAAGGTGCGCGCCAAGCTCTTCTGCCGTGACTACACTCGGGGCACCAGCCGACGGAGAAATGCGGCGATAGAGCAGTTGGAACGGGAGGTCTTAGAGATGGAGAGGCACCTGGCCGCCAGCCCCGAGGACCCGTTCCTCTGTGGAGCTTGCCGGGAGAAGCCGGAAGAGCTCCGGGCCCTCGAGGACCACGGGGCCCGAGGTGCCTTTGTTTGATCCCGCATCTGCCTCCTTCGGGAGATGGATCGCGGCTCCTGTTTCTTCTACGCCCTGGAGAAAACGAGGGGGGCCAAGAAACACGTCACCTGCCTTCTAGCGGAAGACGGTGCCCCCCTCATGGATCCGGTGGAGATGTGTGGGAGGGCCCGTGACTTCTACACAAGCCTTTTCTCCCCGGATCTGACCGATCCTGGCGCTTGCGGGGTGCTCTGGGAGGAACTCCCCATGGTCAGCGTGGGCGACCGAGACCGACTAGAGCTGCCTCTCACCCTGGCCGAGTTCTCGGAAGCCACCCGTCGCATGCCCACCAATAAATCTCCGGGCATGGACGGGCTGTCCGTGGAGTTCTACCGCACGTTCTGGGACATCCTTGGCCCAGACCTAGCCACTGCCTGGGCTGAGTCTTTGCAGGGTGGGGTCCTCCCTCTTTCGTGCAGGCGAGCGGTGCTCGCCTTGTTGCCGAAGAAGGGGGACCTCCACGATTTACGAAACTGGCGTCCCGTCTCACTCCTTAGCACGGACTACAAAATCGTAGCGAAAGCAATCTCGCTGCGGCTAGGGTCCGTGATGGCGGACGTGATCCACCCAGACCAGACCTATACTGTCCCCGGGTCGCAGCATTTTTGACAACCTCTTTCTAGTCCGAGACCTTTTGGAACTCGGGCATAGAGACGGTCTGTCGTTCGCCCTCCTGTCTCTCGATCAGGAGAAGGCGTTCGATAGAGTAGACCATGAGTACCTCCTGAGCACTCTGCAGGCGTTTGGATTCGGACCTCAGTTTGTGAGTTTTCTCCTGGTGCTGTACGCCTCCGCGGAGTGTTTGGTTAGGCTCAACTCGACCCTGACCGAGCCGATCAGCTTCGGGCGAGGAGTACGGCAGGGGTGCCCCCTCTCGGGCCAGCTGTACGCTCTGGGGATTGAGCCTTTCCTTTGTCTCCTCCACAGGAGGTTGACAGGGTTGGTGCTGCGGGAGCCAGAGCTGCGGCTTGTCCTGTTGGCGTACGCCGATGACGTGCTCCTCGTGGTCCAGGACCCGGGTGACTTGGCGCGGATGGAGGCTTGCCAGGCCATCTATTCGGCAGCCTCCTCCGCCCTAGTCAACTGGGTCAAGAGTTCTGGCTTGGCGGTGGGGGACTGGCAGCAGGTGAACTCCCTCCCACCCGTGCTTCAGACCATCCGGTGGAGTGTGGGTCCACTGCTCTACCTAGGCGTTTACCTTTCTGCCACGCACCCTTCCCTGCCGGAGAACTGGCAAAATTTAGAGGGCGGGGTGATAGAGCGGCTCCGGAAATGGACGAGGCTACTCCGATGTCTCTCCCTCCGAGGGAGAGCACTGGTGCTTAACCAACTAGTCCTGTCCACGCTCTGGTACCGGCTCAACACCCTGGTCCTGGCCCCGGCCCCGGGTTTCCTGACCAACCTCCGGACATCGATTCTAGAGTTCCTTTGGTCAGCAATGCACTGGGCCCCTGCTGGGGTTCTTCATCTTCCCCTGAAGGAAGGAGGGCAGGGCCAGAAGTGTCTGCACACTCAGGTCCGTGTCTTCCGGCCTCCAGGCCCTGCAGAGGCTCCTTTATAGTGCAGGTAGTTCGACGTGGAGCATATTGGCGCACGCCTTGCTGCACCGCTTCCAAGGGCTCCGATATGACCAGCAGCTCTTTTATCTCTGTCCGAGAGGTTTTCCGCAAGACCTCTCCGGGCTGCTGGTCTTCGACCAGGACCTCCTCCGGACCTGGAAACTGTTCTCAACGACCAGGTCCGTGGCGGCCACCGTGGGAGCAGATCTCCTCACGGAGCCCCTGCTCGGTGTGCAGGTGGCGGAGTCCCACTCGGTGCGCCAGAGTTTGGTCCTGGCGGAAGTCACGAGAGTCGAAGACCTCCTGGACTACGACCGGGGAGACTGGCTGGATCCCCTGACGCTCGCCCCGCGCATGGGGCTCTCCAGACCTCGTACCACCCGGCGTGTACTTCAGGAGGTGAAGGCCGCTTTGACGCCCGCTGCTCAGGCTTATCTTAATCAAGCCCTGCACGAGGGCGCACCCCGCCCACCCTCTACCGCAGGCCCGCCAGACCTTTCCATTGGGCCCCTACCCCGTAGATCCCAACAAACCCCTCACCCTTTCACTGCAAGCCGGCTGCATGAACTGCAGCCGGTCAGCTTTCAAATCGTGCCACGGAAATATTTATACACACTCACGCTTCACACCCTTCACGCCCACACCCTGGTGTCCCGCCACGATACAAAGTGGCGGGACCTCCTGCCACCTTTGGAGGGTGAGCAACCTCGGTGGGCCAGTCTGTATTCCACCTTGGTCCCGAGGCCCGTCGGAGACAGTAGTTGGCGGCTCCTTCACGGAGCTGTGAGCACGGGCGTGTTTTTGACACGGTTTACCTCCATCCCGGATACTTGCCATTTTTGCAATGTGAGGGAAACCCTGGCGCACGTATATTTAGAGTGTGCCAGACTGCAGCCCCTTTTTCAGCTCCTCACGAATATTTTATTGCACTTTTGGCTACACTTTTCCCATCACCTTTTTATTTATACACTCCCCATCCATGGCCCCACAAAATCGCGAGATCTCCTGGTTAACCTCCTCCTAGCCCTAGCTAAAACAGCCATTTATAAAACCAGAGAGGGGAGGTTGGCTAATGAAGCGTCCTGCAATTGTAGGGCCGTTTTCCGATCCTCAGTACATTCACGTATCCGGGCAGAGTTCCTCAGGGCGGCGTCCACCGACTCCCTTGACACCTTCGAGGAGCGGTGGGTGCTGCCCGGGTTTCTCTGCTTGGTGACCCCATCCGGTTCCCTCCGTCTGACCCTTTGATTGAGGGGAAGAGCGAGAGACCCCAGCCCCAGCCGTTGCCTTTGTGGATACCATCATCATTGTCACCTAGGAGGGGTCCTATAACACGTGGGTGTAACCCCCGCCACCCCAAACCGCCCACCCTGCAGCCGTGCCCATCTTGTCGGGCACTCTCAGGAGAGGAATAATTGGTGACATTGGGCGTGGCACTAGGTAACTCGAGGGGGTGGAAGACCACGAGTGTCGAGGAAGCCCCCCCGCTCTAGGCCACCAGGTAACTCAGGAGGGTGGAAGACCATGAGTGTCGAGGAAGCCTCACCGCTCTAGGCCCAGGCTAGCCTGAACACTTCTCCCTCCGGAAGACTGCTGTGTTATACCTTCTGTTTGCTCTTGTTTTGTTGCATAGTTTTGCTTTATCCTCTTCGGTGATTCTTTGTAAATGTTACACAAATAAAATTCTTTTCTGCTTCAAAAAAAAAAAAAAACCTTACCCAGGGAAAAGGGACCTACTTACCCTGCTCTCCTGCTGCTCCCCTCTGGCCTAGGCTTTTGTTGCTTTTTGCCCCTGCTTTCGGCTTCCCCCCCGACCGGGCCAGACACTCTCCCCACTTTCTTTTCTTTTTGTTGTTTTTTTTTCTTTCTCTGCCATTGCTAGAGTGCTGGCCGGCTGCTGGCCGGCTGTTAGCCCCCCCACCTCACCCCGCCCGCCCTCGGACGCTGCTGCCGCTCCAGCTGAAACCCCCCCCGGCCTCGAGAGAGGGCGGGCCTGCTGGCCTGCTTCCCCGGAGGGGGGAGTGGAAGGACCCAGCCCCCAGACCCAGCCGCTTGCTGTTTGTCTGCGGACCCATCTCCAGTCGAGAGGACTCTTATCATTTGCTCCAGCATTTCTGGAATGCAAAAAAGAAAACCCGGAACAGACAGAGAAAAAGCCATCCACCGGAGGAACACCGCCCGGGAATCTACAAATCGCCGCGGAGAGGGCCTAAGACTGAGTAACTTTCGAACTGTGCTCTCGTGTGGGGGAAGGCCTTGACTGTGTCTTAACTGTGTTTGTAGGGACACAGGGGGTGTGGCACGGAGCTGCCCCCCAATCCATCTGTGTCCTCCCAACCCCCACACTACGATCTTTACCCCCCACACTCCACCATCTTTGCTGGCTATCCAACATCTGCCTTTGGACTCAGCTGCTCGCCCTGATTCCACTGCATGGGCCAGAAGCACCAGCCAACCAAACAGGACTCTCTGGACAAGCGTACGGTGGTTCATGTGCCCTCCCCCTCGAATTGTCCACCCCACAGCTAGTCCTTTCTACCTGACCCCAACTCCTGTTAATCTCCTGCCACCACCCCTGCTGGGGCATCAGCAATGGAGGGCACCAGGGTGACCTCCGCCGCTGCCATGCCCATCGCCTCCCCAGACTCTAGGGAAGCCCCCCCAGCCGGCAGGAAAGGCCAGGGCAAGAAGAAGGGGAAGGGCCCTGCTAAAACCACTGGGCCCTCCATGGCAGGGGCCACCCCCACCGCTGCAGCCCCACCACCGACCACGGCGTCCTCCCCCGCTGTCCCCTCCACCAGATCTGCGGATGTCCCTCCCTCAGCCCCCAGGACGTATGCCTGGGCAGCGGCAGCCCCCCCACCTGCCACCTCATCATCTCTCCTGCCCACTGCCTCCACCACCATCAACAGCGGCCGGGGCCCCTTTCCCACCATGACAAGGAAGCACGGTGTCCGATGCCTCCTGGTGCCCGCCTTGCCCCATGTGGAGACCTACGTGCGGGCGTTGGCGAGGGTGGTGGGACCCACGGCCATTGTGGCAGCCTCCAAAATGTACGGGAAGGTAATTTTCTTCTTAGCATCAGAGGCTGCCGCCCAGGAAGCAGTGGAGAGGGGCCTGGTGGTGGTGGTGGGGTTTGTCCCCCTAGAGCCGCTAGAGGACCTGGGTGTCCGCCTGGTCCTGACCTCGGTCCCTCCTTTTCGCTCCAATGCTGCCCTGCTACCCACCCTTTCCACCCTGGGGAAACCTGTTTCTGTTATCAGCCCTCTCCCGTTGGGCTGCAAGGATCTCACCCTCCGTCACACTTTTTCCTTCCGCTGGCAAGTGCAACTTTTATTGTCGTCGGCAGCGCGTGATGGAGTGGTGCTCGAAGGGTCCTTCCTAGTCCCGCACCAGAGGGCCCATTACCGGGTGTACTTTTCCATGGGGGAAGCCTGGTGCTACCTCTGCCGGGCATCGGGGCATGTCCGGAGGGACTGCCCCTTAGCCCGGCAAGGAGGGGCACCTGGGATCCCCGAGACCTGGCAGGACATCGGCCCCGTCACTGCTGACACCCCTGGCTGCCCGGTACCCGAACCCGCCCCCCCTCCTCTTCGGACCACCACTACTCCCACTCAGGCCCAAAGGGCACCTCCCCTACAACGTCCACATGAGCAGGAGAGCCCCGCCCTCGCTGCTGACAATCTAGCGGGGCCTATGGAGGAGGGTGTGGCAGAGATACCACCAGGCATGGGAGACAGCCTGCCCCAGGGAGAATCGTCCCTCCCTTATGCTGCCCCACTGTTCCCCCCCCCAAGTCCCTGAGCCATCGCCTTTACCCCCTGACACGACCCCTGCTAACCAGCCCCCAGATGATGCCATGGAGGGCTGGGCCCTAGTCCAGGGGAAGCGAGGCAAGTGGAAAGCTCGAGCTCCACCTCATCTACCCGAGGCGGAGGCCCCCCGGAAGACCAGGAAGGGGGGCACCGATGCTGAACCTTCCGCTTTGCCCACGAGTGCATCCCATCCACCGATGTCAGCCGGGAAAGACGTGGCAGCATCGGAGGGTAGTGTCTCCCCTCCACGGGAGACCCTCCCCTCCAAGACCCTCGAGGAAGCCCCTTCTGTCCTGACGCTACCTGAAGCCCCCGTGAACCCCGAGGCAACCATCGTGGCGGGTGCCAGTGGGGAGAACCCCGGGGCAGTGGAAAGTGTCCTCTCCTCCATGTTCGAGGAGATCGAGGCCTTAGATCTGATCCCGGTCACCCAGGGGGAGGACGACCTTTTGCCAGCAAATCTCAATCTGGGCGACCCCACTCCACCCCTCTTTTCCCCATGCTCCCTCCCCTTAACTGCTGCTTCCGCTCCCACCTCCGAGGATCCCCTGGACTCCTCCACCGACCCAGCCGCGGATGGCACCCCGCTGACGACCACCGAGCCTGCTCAGGTGACAGCCGGCACCACGCGGCCAGGACACGAGTCGCCAGGGGCACCCCCCGTTGGTGCGGAGCAATCGACTTCCTTCCCGGGCGGGGGCCTTACAGAAGATAATCCACCTCCTGATACTGTGGCCGCTAAATCCATCACAGAGTGTGCGCCCAGTGTCACTGAGAGCTCCCTCCCCACCCCCTTAACTCTTGAGCCTGATCGGAGACGCCACCATCCAGCTGCTTGCCTCCCGAAACCCAGAACCTCACCTCTGCCCCTGCCCCTACCCCTATCCAATTTGCCTCCTGCAATGTCATTTCCGCCCCCGGGGCTGTCTCCTTCCCTTTCCCAACTGATGACCCGCAGGGAGTGGCCTTTGTGTTCTCCTCCCTGACCCATTAGGAACTGCTATTTTCCCTCTACCGCCCCCTATTGCCCCAGAGCTTGAGGCAGGCCTAGAAGCTCCAGCCCATCAGGCACCCTGTCAGGGGTCCGCACCCTGCTTGTCCGTTTTAGTGGACAACAGGGCTGCACCAAGGGCCCCGCCGGGGAACAACCGGGAAACCGTAACCTCACCCCCCCATGAGCTGCTAGGAGAGCTGCGGAAGTTTTTAGAGGATGTCCGTGGCTCCCGCAACAAGGTACAACTTGCTCTCCAGCGATGGGGGGACTTTTCTCAAATCCTCTGGGCCACAAGGGCACTCATGGGGGAAGCAGGATGCCGTGGCCTACTGGCGGGTCCGCATCTTCCGTGAACAATTACTCACCTACAGGATGGGTCACGGACTGCTGCGCAGCCCACTGGGAGATGCGAGCGTCCCTGCCAGTGAGGACCCGATGCTCCCCATGACACCTCTCACCATCGCAACGTTGAACACCCGGGGTTGTAGGATGGCTCTCCACAGGTCCCAGGTGCTCTCCTTCCTTCGGGAGGGAGGGTACTCTGTGGTTTTCCTGCAGGAGACCCGTACGGACCCGACCGCCGAAGACAGTTGACGGCTGGAGTGGGGGGACAGGGTCTACTTTAGCCATGCCATGGTTCGACAGGCTGGAGTGGCGACCCTGTTCTCCCCCAACCTGCAGCCTGAGGTGCTAGGGGTCGCCGAAGCCATGCCGGGTCACCTGCTGCATCTCCGGGTCTGTATGGAAGGGCTCGTGGTTAACCTTGTTAACGTCTATGCCCCAACATCGGGCCCGGAGAGGCTGCAATTCTACCAGTGGGCGTCCGCCTTCCTCGGCACCTTAGATTCTCACGAGTGCCTGGTCCTGGGAGGGGACTTTAATACCACCCTCAAGGAACAGGACCGCTCAGGGACTGACGGAGCCCAGTTGCCGCGGACACCCTCCGGGAGGTAGTCAAACATCACTCCCTAGTGGACATCTGGCACGACCACCACCCAGATGACACTTCCATGTTCACCTTTGTCCGGGTGGAAGCCCATCGGTCGAGCTACTCCCGGTTGGACAGCATTTATTTATCACGCTTCCATCTCTCACGAGCCCACTCCTTCAGCATTTGGCTGGCCCCATTTTCTGACCATCATCTAGCCACCGTGACAGCCTCCCTCTGTGCGGAGAGGCTAGGGCCGGCCTACTGGCATTTTAACAGCCTGTTGGAGGATGAGGGCTTCGTGACGTCCTTCCGGGAATTCTGGCCGGCCTGGCGAGGGCAGTGGCGTGCCTTTCCCTCTGTGCGGCGATGGTGGGACCTGGGGAACGTGCGCGCCAGGCTTTTCTGCCACGACTACACCAGAGGCACCAGCTGACGGAGAAATGTGGCGATTGAGCAGTTGGAACGGGAGGTCTTAGAGCTGGAGAGGCGTCTGGCCGCCAGCCCCGAGGACCCGCTCCTCTGTGGAGCGTGCCGGGAGAAGCGGGAGGAGCTCCGGGCCCTCGAGGACCATCGGGCCCGGGGTGCCTTTGTTCGATCCCGCATCTGCCTCCTTCGGGAGATGGATCACGGCTCCCACTTCTTCTATGCCCTGGAGAAAACGAAGGGGGCCAAGAAACACGTCACCTGCCTCCTGGCAGAAGATGGCACACCCCTCATGGAACCGGTGGAGATGTGCGGGAGGGCCCAAGCCTTCTACGCAAGTCTTTTCTCCCCGGATCCGACCGACCCTGGCGCTTGCAGAGTGCTCTGGGAGGAGCTCCCTACGGTCAGCGCGAGCGACTGAGACCGGCTAGAGTTGCCTCTCACTCTGGCCGAGTTCTCGGAAGCCCTCCATTGTATGCCCACTAATAAGTCTCCAGGCATGGATGGGCTGACCGTGGAGTTCTACCGCATGTTATGGGACGTCCTTGGCCCAGACCTAGTCACCGTCTGGGCCGAGTCTCTGCAGAGCGGGGTCCTCCCTCTTTCATGCAGGTGAGCTGTGCTCGCCTTACTGCTGAAGAAGGGGGACCTCTGCGATTTACAAAATTGGCGTCCCGTCTTGCTCCTCAGCATGGACTACAAAATCGTAGCAAAAGCAATCTCGATGCGGCTAGGGTCTGTGCTGGCAGACGTGATCCACCCAGACCAGACCTACACCGTCCCGGACCACAGTATCTTTGATAACCTATTTATGGTTCTGGACCTTTGGAACTCGGGCGTAGAGATGGTCTGTCGTTCGCCGTCCTGTCCCTAGATCAGGAGAAGGCGTTCGATAGGGTGGACCACGGGTACCTCCTGAACATTATGCAAGCGTTTGGCTTTGGACCCCAGTTTGTGCGTTTTCTCCGGGTGCTGTACGCCTCCGCAGAGTGTCTGGTTAAGCTCAACTGGACCCTGACCGAACCGGTCAGCTTCGGGCAAGGAGTATGGCAGGGGTGCCCCCTCTCGGGCCAGCTGTACGCTCTGGCGATCAAGCCCTTCCTCTACCTCCTCTGCAGGAGGTTGACAGGGTTGGTGCTGCAGGAGCTGGAGCTGCAGCTGGTCCTGTCGGCGTACGCTGATGACGTGCTCCTCGTGGTCCAGGACTCGGCGACTTGGCGCGGGTGGAGGCTTGCCAGGCCATCTATTCAGCAGCCTCCTCTGCCCGGGTCAACTGGGTCAAGAGCTCTGGCTTGGCGGTAGGAGACTGACGGCAGGCAAGCTCCCTCCCACCTGCGCTTCAGACCTTCCGGTGGAGCGCGGGTCAGCTGCTCTACCTCGGCGTTTACCTTTCTGCCATGCATCCCTCTGCGCTGGAGAACTGGGAAAATTTAGAGGGCGGGGTGATAGAGCGGCTCCAAAATGGACGGGACTACTCCGATGTCTCTTCCTTCAGGGGAGAGTGCTCGTGCTTAATCAACTAGTCCTGTCCAAGCTCTGGTACCGGCTCAACACCCTGGTCCTGGCCCCGGGTTTCCTGACCAACCTCCGGACATCGAGTCTGGGATTCTTTTGGTCAGGAATGCACAGGACCTTGTAGGGGTTCTTCATCTACTCCTGAAGGAAGGAGGACAGGGCCTGAAGTGTCTGCACACTGAGGTCTGCGTCTTCCGCCTCCAGGCCCTACAGAGGCTCCTTTATAGTGCAGGCAGTTCGGCATGGAGCATACTGGCGCATGCCATCCTGCGCCGCCTCCGAGGGCTCCGATATGATGGGCAGCTCTTTTATCTCTGTCCGGGAGGTCTTCCGCGAGACCTCTCCCGGCTGCCGGTCTTCTACCAGGACCTCCTCCGGACTTGGAAATAGTTTTTAACAACCAGGTCCATGGCGGCCACCGAGGGGGCAGATCTCCTCGCGGAGCCCCTGCTATACCACCCCCAGCTCCATGTGCAGGTGGTGGAGTCCTGCTAGGTGCGCCAGAGCTTGATCCTGGCAGAAGTCATGAGAGTCGGAGACCTCCTGGACTACAACCAGGGAGACTGGCTGGATCTTCTGACGCTCGCTCGGCGCATGGGGCTCTCCAGACCTCGTACCCCCCGGCGCGTACTTCAGAAGGTGAAGGCTGCTTTGCCGCCCACTGCTAGAGCTTACCTCGATCGGGTCCTGCTCGAGGGCATGCCCTGCCCACCCTCTACCCCAGGCCTGCCGGATCTTTTAATTGGACCCCTGCCCTGTAGACCCAATCGACCCCCTCATCCCTTTACGGCGAGCCGGCTGCATGAACTGCAGCCGGTATGCTTCCATACCACGCCAAGGAAACATCTATACACACTCGTGCTCCACACCCTTCACGCCCTCACCCTAGTGTCCCGCCCCGACACAAAGTGGCGAGACCTTCTGCCACCTTTGGAGGGTGAGCAGCTCCAGTGGACCAGCCTATATTCCACCTTGGTTCCGAGTCCTGTCGGGGACATGAGTTGGCGGCTCCTTCATGGAGCTGTGAGCACGGGCACGTACTTGGCACGGTTCAACCCCATCCCAGATACCTGTCCCTTTTGTGGTGTGAGGGAAACCCTGGTGCATGTATATTTGGAGTGCACCAGGCTGCAGCCCCTGTTCCGGCTCCTCACAAATCTTTTATTATGTTTTTGGTTGCATTTTTCCCCTCACCTTTTTATTTATGCACTCCCCATCCGTGGCCTCACAAAGTCGCAGAATCTCCTAGTTAACCTCATCCTGGCCCTGGATAAAACAGCCATCTATAAAACCAGAGAGAGGAGGTTGGCCGATGGAGTTTCCTGTGACTATGGGGCCGTTTTCTGATCCTCAGTCTGTTCACGTATCTGGGCGGAGTTCCTCTGGGCGGCGTCCACCGACTCCCTTGATGCTTTTGAGGAGCGGTGGGCGCTGTCTGAGGCTCTCTGCTCGGTGTCCCCGTCCCTCCCTTTGTTTTGACCCTTTGATTGGGGGAGAGAGTAAGGGACCCCAGCCCCAGCCATTGCTGCTGCGGACACTACCACCTTAGAGGGGGCCTTTCACACGTGGGTGCATGTGCCCTCCCCGCCCCCCCCCCCGGACCAATGTCAGAACCAATGTTTTCTGACCAATTGCATACTTTTACATTGTCCACCCCACAGCCTGCCCCTTTTGTTGGGTGTTTTCAGAGGAGGGAATTGTTGGTGACACTCGGGCATGGCGCCAGGTAACTCGGCAGACCTTGAGGTCTCGGGTGGCAGACCTTGAGAGTCGAGGAAGCCCCCTGCTCTGGGCCCAGGCAAGCTTGAACACTTCCCTCCCCTGAAGCTAATGAGAAAACAATTGTGATTGGTTGCTGTGTTACACATTGCATATGCTATTGTTTTGTTTTGTAAGTGTGTTATACAAATAAAAAAAAATTACTCTCCTCTAAAAAAAAAATTACTCTCCTATAGCCATCAGGCCCACTCCTGTCACACAAGAAAACAAAGGACATTCAAAGTTAGGGTTCCTACATTGAACCTTACCTCTGTCTCAGTATTCAGTCACTTATTTCACAATTTTCTCTAGACTTCTTTGATTCTAACTATTTCCACCACAAACTATGATTTCCTCTTAAACCAACCAGCACAAGATGGCATGCAATATCTGCTGAGAAAATAACTCTTCTCCTTATTGTATCTGGCTTTTCTTTAACAGCTGTGAAATTTATAAAAATGTCACCTAAGTCTCAGATAGTGATCTGTCAGATTCTTCTGGTCCCCTCCTCTACTACATACTGTATATCACATTATGTTGCCTGAGGTGTCAACTTTAAGCATTTTGGGGTAGGGGTGAAAAAAAACATTTGTCTTCCTCCTGAAGATAATCTACTCATATCCACTGTGTTTACACCATTAACCATAGAGTGGGCCCGAGGCTTTGTGGAGGGTTATATGAGATTATTTTTAACCCAAATGTAAACTTTTTATTTAAAAAGTGTATAAAATGATCTTCATGTCCTCCCTTCTCCGCAGAATCATGCTGCACACAATGGGCCTAATTCTTATTGACATTAAGACAGCTTTACACCTCTCTGGCAGTATAAACTGACCTTAAATTGGGCATAAACTACATTTACACTAGCTTTTAAGGCCTCTTTGCACTGCTGGAGTGGTGTAAAGGGACCCTAGTGTAAACGAGAATCAGAACCAATGTTTTCTGACCAATTGCATACCTTTACATTATTTGGCAGCTGTCCAGGTGATATTATCTTACAAAACCCAGAGATTTGTTTCTCTTCTAATAGGAAGATGTCTGAGGTTAAAGGTATGGGTTACTGGTAAATTGGTGCCTGAGTGAGTTTGTCGTTAACTGGAATTTTGTAAATTGTGTGCTCCTTTTTTTATTGCCATGAAAAACACTTTATCTCTAGACTGATGAAGGACTTATGAGCATTCTCACTATCTTCTGCCCTGCCTGCAAAGCTTTTTGGTGCATGCACAGAACAGCAAGATAAGATTTTGTTAAGAGAGGAATTGAATTTCTAAAATGTACTTGCTGCAGAAAACTGAGCTGTTGTGGTACAGAAGAGATTCCAACTCCTGTGTGTAGGGGGCGGGGGGAAATCATCAGAAACAGCTTATATCTCTGATAGTTACAAAATATGTTGGGACCTAAAATCAGAAGCGTGTTAAATCTTACTCAAGAAATTAAAAACTATTCAAATTTTTCACATTTAACTGTGGATTCAAAAAAGGACCTATTTCTCTCAATCTTTTTAAAAAAAATTATGCCAACTTTTTAGTCCAATCTCTGAACAAAAATGGAAAAGAATTAGCCTGATTTGTGAGTAAAGAAGGCTTTCACATTAAAGACATGCAGAATTCTACATTTTTTGGCATGTATTTGCAGTGAAAATTTTGTTGGCAATGAGAATAAAGTTTAATTTGTTGGAGATGCTGATTTGTGTAATGTGAAACTGAACATAATCAAGTGAAATTCTGTGGAAGAAAAATTAACAAACTGAAAAAATCTAGTGCCTACTATCCTACACTTGTTTTTTTTTTTGAATGACTGGTTTCAATGCTACTGCTTTATGGTAATAAAATATATTACAAAACATTTTCCTTCAATATATGCTAAAAGTTTAAAATGAACTCAGTTTAGTCATTATTTTCCCTTTTCTTTGTTTTCCATGAACATTCATGGAACTCGATTGACTGAAGCATCCTAGACCCTAGACTTATTGTAACATTGGATCCTCCATTCCCATGCTGTAATCTTGTCTCCAATTTGAAGAGGGGCTGGCAGAGGTCCACTCTTTCTCCCAGAAGAGGCAAGATGGCGGTAGGGCTCTTCCCAGGACCTACCCCAGCAGCTAGTACAGGTATTTGATTTGTTCAGTGGAATGGTCCCACTGCACTCATCTGCCACACATAGAGAGAGTCCATTATTGAGGTGCTGTTAGCAGGACCTTTTGCTGCATCCGAATTTAATATGCTTTGGATTGTTACGCTCTTTCCCTCCTCACCCACAACCTGCAGATGCAAAGACATACTGCAACACCACAGTGCCTGCAGATTCTGGGCCACCAAGCCTTAAAACAGAGAAACCCAACTCTGGAAGAGTATTCCAAGCCCTGATCCTTCTGTGTCCTTGGCAATTCAAGGTGTTACCATGCTGTAGCTTCCATGTCAAGAGACCTTTAAACACAGACCTGCAGATCCAGCCGGGCACTCTAGGATCTTCAGAGTGACAATCTTCTAGCCAATTATTTTGCTCTTTATCCTGGAGATTAAGATGATCCCAAATGTTGTCACCTGTAGGATGCATTAAAAGGCTCATTTATCTGCAGAGGAATACCCTAAAAACAGTCAGCTTGTCAACTCTTGCAGTTTTATCGCAAGTCTTGAAATATTTTTCTTAAAACCTCAAATACTAGAACTAAGAATCTAATCTTCCATATTTACAAAAAAGGGAAGTTAAGTTTCTGGCCCTCATATTTGCAGAGAAAAGCCTGAGTATGTGAACAGAGCATGCCCTAAAAGCTCAGAAACCAAAAAGGCAATTAAAAAAAAAAACCCAAATGTATTTTTTAAAAATTTCATTATTTTGAAGCCAATTTCATGGTGGTGGTGGTGGTGGTGGTAGGGGATGGGGGCAGCTGACTCATGACTTTTGAAGGCTTGGGGTTGGAAATACTGCAGTTGTTGGGGACTGTTCCATCTGTGTTGTCACACCACTTAAGAAATCACCATAAAACAAGAAAGATGTGAAGCATTTGGTCCTCTTTTTGACAGAAATTATGCTATTCTGAATTGTATATATGGCACCAGATCATTAAGAATCTATAGACAGAATGCACACTGCTACACAGTATGCAGAATTTGAATTTGCAGGCACCAGGACTCAAAAGAAAGGGTATCAGACCTACTGTACACCTTCCAATCTTCCTCCTTACCTAATTTTCAGATGGTATCAGAAGAAGCCCAGCAAGTCTTGTGGCCTTTTTTACTGGCCTGTCTGTCCTCTTCTTCCTGCCCATCTATTTCAAAATTTGGCACACGGTAGAGGGAACACTCAATTCTGTTGCATGCGCTCCTTGTGCACCCACAATTTCATATGCATATGCAATATAATAATCCTTTCAATATATGGCCACTCTTTCCAGTTAATAAAGGGGGTTAGACTGGGTTGAAAAATGGGATATAATTTCTATGGATATTTTTCATGAACATTTCAACTCTTTTTTTTTTGTCAAATTTGAAATAGAAAATTTCAAAAATATTTGACCAGCTATAAAGGCAGTATATATAATTATGACAATTTGATGCCTTTTTTTTGGTGCTAAATCTTTAAGAGCTTTTCTTGTGTGCAGAAACAGCAGCCATTTTGTTCTCAAAGTTGCTGCTGTAGCAGCCATCCATACGCACGTGCATACATGCATTCTGCAGTCTGTGTGCAAACTTCACATCTGTTTTTTAAAAATATTTTATTTATTATCCTTTAAGATAAAAGTTCTTTGACTGAAAATACAGGATTGCTTTTTGGGCTTGGAAAATATAACTCATAAGTTTTACTGACTGTCCACTCAGAAAGCAAATGTGTATTGATCAAGTTTGGGGGTTCAGAAAATTTTGTATAGGGTAGGAAACAACGATTCATTGATGGGGAAATGGACTAGATGACCTAATACTTCTTTTCCATCTCTGTGTTCTACAATTCTAGATTGGCCATTGAAGGAAGTTGATGCAGGAGGGCATCTTTAGCCAGGATAGGATAGCAGACTTATTATTAGAGGAGGAGGAGTGTTTACTTGTCATGGTGATAGGCATGATATAAGAACCTGAATGGAATATAATTTAGCAGCTGAGAAATTATTATATGGAGGGGAAGGTAGGAGAGTTTGGCAACTGACAAGAGCTGGGCATCACTTTTTTTTCCCTTTTAAATTACTGCTCTCCCTTCATCCTTCTTTATTGATAGATGCAAAATTCATGATCGCTATGGTCATCACATTATTACAAGTTAATTATAACATGAGATCATGACTCCACTGCAAATCTGGCTTTGTATTTGGCATCCAGTGGAACATAATAGCTAACATCTGACATCTAGTGATTGAAAAAGTGGATTTGTCACATCCCTAGTTAGTGTGCCTAGGGAATTCAAATGCATGTCCCCAATGTATGAATTTTTGTAAATTATTCCCACTACAGAGCATAGAGCAACTGCTGCATCTTCTATGCCATTAGTATTATCTTTTAGAAAGTGGAATTAATTTTACCTCATTTTGCATTTGGTGATGCTGTATAACCTTATGCTTGGCCAACTTTCTTAGAGAATGCATTAGAATAAGCAGCACTGCATGTAAAGGCATCTACTTTTAGAGCATCAGAAATCATATGTTCAGGCACACCTATATTAAACTACGAAAACAATTTCTTCCCAGCTTTTCTTTTCAGTCAAAGGTTGCTACTGTGTTAATGAATATTGCTTAAATAACAGAATAAATTCAATATACATGTTTTTACGCAGGTCATCAGGTCCCAAAAGACTTTCATCTTTTTGCAGTACATTTCTCACTTTCACAAAAATTTGGTAATGTGATGAAACATGCACCCTTTTCTCTGCAATAAACTTAAAGGAGGTTCCTTTAGCTTACCTAAGAAAGTACTGGCTGGTGATCACAAAATTTCCTCTTCTAGTCCCAGTTTTCAAAAGCTGATAGTGTTTTTCAAACATTACAGTGGATATATAACAGTTGCAACACTGTCTTTGATCTATAAGTGGCAGTGTTTATTTGTTTGAGCTTCTGCAGTTTGCAGCATGAATCCCTGGTGTGTGTCAAGTCTTGTGTGTCACAGAACTTCATTTTCAACTGTACTGTATGTAAATCAGCTATTGCTTCATGCCAATGAAAAGCACAGTTTGCAAAATAGTTGCTGACATTTCACAACTATTCCATTTTTACATATGGAGCTTAGATAAACATTTGTGGAAGAACTTTTATCAATAAATCCTGCAAATATATTGTAATCACAGTGAAGATGTTCTATAACATTTTTTTACATGTTTAGAAATACATTTTAATCAGGCCATCAGACCTTCAGTGTATAGTAGAAATACATTTTAAAATGTATTGTTTATTTCTTAAATATATTCTATTATATATTGTATCACTATTTAATGTGATTTGGGTCACATCCTCTAGTTTTGGGCACATACCAAAGTCTGGATCCAAATATCTCAGTTCTGTTGAAGGGTTTGGAGTTTGAGCCCCAGCTCCAAATTTGGTGGCTGGCTCCTTTCTCTATGAGCTCATCTTCACTATAGCGGGTTTCAGAGTAACAGCCGTGTTAGTCTGTATTCGCAAAAAGAAAAGGAGGACTTGTGGCACCTTAGAGACTAACCAATTTATTTGAGCATAAGCTTTCGTGAGCTACAGCTCACTTCATCGGATGCATACTGTCTGTATTTTCCACAGTATGTATCCGATGAAGTGAGCTGTAGCTCACGAAAGCTTATGCTCAAATAAATTGGTTAGTCTCTAAGGTGCCACAAGTACTCCTTTTCTTTTCGCTATAGCGGTATCTCAAGTTATATGTGTTGTCCCTATCTCGAGTCCCACGCACACACAAAAACCATTAACTCAAGTTGATGCTTTTAATTTGAGTTGGCTGGCCTGTTGGGTGGTGTGGCCAGGAGTTCTCCACCTTTTTCTTTCTGAAGCCCGCCAACATGCTATAAAAACTCCATGGTCCAGCTGTGCCGCACCTGTTTTCCTGCATATAAAAGTCAGGGCTGGCATTAGGGGTAGCAAGCAAGGCAATTGCCTGGGGCTCCATGCCACAGGGAGCACCACGAAGCTAAGTTGTTCCAGATTCAGCATCAGCCCTGGGTGGTCGGGCTTGGGGCCCTAGGTTGCAGTCCTGCACAGGGGCTTTGGTTTTCTGCCCAAGGCCCTAGTGAGTCTAATGGTGGCCATGTTGGGCTGACACCCTGAAACCCGCCCACCGCCCCCCAGGGGGCCCCAGACCCCTAGTTGAGAACCACTGGTGTAGGCTACAGCTTGACTTAGCACCATTTGTCAGTGCTAACTCAATCTCTCTGTGTAGCTCCAGTGTTATATCACAGTACTGGCATTCCCACTCAAGCTAGGCTAACTTGAGAGGAGTTAACTTGAGTGCAGATAGCTCAGGTTAACCCTGCAGTGAAGACATACTCTCAAATGGGCCAAATGAGAACTCCATTGCTGAACACTTATAAACCTAGGGTTTTTTGAAAACCTGGCAAATGTAGAGTTTGTGATGGTATGGAATGGTATAATGATATTATCAGTATAAATTTGTGCCAGCCACATTACTCACTTATGATCTTATGTGAGTGCTAATTAAACCTTTACGGTACATCACACTGTGTATCCGGTTATATACCACATGAGTTACTAAAGTATATTACAATTTTTAAAGAGTGTAAAAACATTTTATTGGTAATAAGTCTATCTCCAGAGGGGCGCATAGGCCAAACCTGAGTGGTGCAGATCAACTGTATTTTTACAATGATTTCCAGGATTTCATAGATATTATTCAAATTCACAATTTATGTGATGATCATGACCTCTGTGACAAAAATCAAGGTCCTAATAATGATGACTATATCACTGAAACCTAGTAAGATGACACTGCAGGCCTAATGCTGGTTCAGCTTGTCCCCATCAGCCTACTCCGTATACTACACTCCCTGAATGTATAGTCAGGTACTGAGTAGTCATTCTACTTCCAACAAGACTCAAATGCAGAAGAGCTTCCCCTGGAAAACAGAATCCTTCAAACCTATTCTCCTCATCTGTGAGTCAACATAACAAACTAATGTAACTATGTATTCCATTAATCCTCGGACCTCAAGACTTGCAGGATGAGACAGAGTATCTATTAAGAATCTATGATCATACACTGGCCACTGCCATTGATACATCTACTTACCCTTTACCCTCATTGGTCTCACAGATTGTCATGGGTGTCTGATGACCTGTGCTGGATGAAGCAGGAGGGATGGAAAACATCATCAGATGCAAGAAACCTCCAACAAAATGATTTCCTAAAATCCTGTGTCATGGCCATCACAGAGGCAAAGAAATCTTTGTCCCTTTTGTCACCGCAGAAGCTAAATCTCTCTCCAAAGAATTTTTCCAGATTGCGAATCACTTTGTGAATCACCAGGCTCCCTCCACACCACTCCAGAAGTCAGTTCTTCATGATGTGAGCACCTGTCAAGTTATTTGTCTGAAAAGTTCACTGTAAGCTGATGGGTCAGACGACCAGCTGAGGAAGGTGAAATCATACTCCAGATAACTGCACAGTTCCAGACCAGTTCCTTTGCTCAGGACTTTTCTTTATTAACGTAGACACCAAGATTCAAAACAAAGAAACTTAAATCAGTTTTCATTACTCTCCATCAGGATTCTGTCTTAGTCCGTGTCTCCAGAGCTTTGCAGTCCTTACAGCCATCCCAGCTGAGACTTCTTTTTCCCTATCGGTATCTACCTCTCAGATCCTACACCTGAAAGGGGTAGAAAGAGCTCTCCCAGGTCCTTCTCTGACCCTGGGTCTCTGTCTACCGAGGTGCCTGACCTGCCCCTTCCTGGGCACACATCTTATTCAACATGGGTTGCCCGTACAGCCTTTTTACTCCTTTACTCTTCTTCTCAAAACACTTGCCTGTAAATATTGAGTGATCTTTGGCTGCTTTTCTTAAATCTGTTTTGAGGGCCTAGTAGATCTCTTCAAAACCCACCAACTGACTACACCACCAACTACTCGGTTTGATGAAACACTAAATTTTTATTTAATTCATGTATCCATAACACAAAACAATAAAGTTCAGTAACCTTCCTACTCTTACTCTAATAGGGACAGCATAAGCTTATAAGGGCCCACCAGGGCTTCCTCTCCTAGCAGGAGCCAAATGACTAACCTTCTTCCCTTCTCTCCAGAAGCCAACTGATGATCCTTCAATTCAGACCCCACAGTGAGCCAAATTAGCTGTCTGGGTGGAGCTTCCATTCAGAAGTTCAAGCCTTTGTGTCTTTGTGCACACAGCAGCATGTGTTCTTTTTTATCTTAATCCCATTGCATGCCCCATAACACAATTTTGCTTAACATCTATGTTGGGGAGTCCCTTATGTATTTCAGGCGCGACCAACACACTCACAGGAACACATGGAGATGGGAGTCTCTGGTTACAGGTCACGTTTATTGTAGCAGAAGCTCAGCTACACCCTGCAGAAGCATAGCTGTAGCACACTTGTTTCCCTCCCCCAGATCCCGAGGCGTGAGCACTGAGATCCTTTTGCGTGTCCCCTTTATTGTAATCATCAGCCCACCCCTCTCCAGGTAGGCAGTTCTGGTCTCGATCTCGGCCGAATAATTGCCTTCTAATTTCCCTGCTAGATTACTCACCTCTGTTTATGTTTACCCTCACTCATGACCATTGTTGCCATATAAGGGGTTGTTTTTGAGCACTTAGCTGTCTCTGTCAGTGAACACCTGCAAGCTTGTGGTTTTGGGGATTTCTGTGTGCATCTCTGCCGGCACCTACCAGGCAGACTCGATGTAACTCCCACAATATATCTATGACAGCACCATGTTCAAATCAACATAGCTCCTTCTCTACATGAGGATAGGCTGCCTTTATTTATAGCCGGCACCTCTTACCAGTTGTAGTCACTGACCCCTCAGTTGCAAAGGGCTGAGACCTGGGACAGTGTGCTGGGATGCAGAGATCACTCTAGGCATAGCTGTGCTAGGCAGATTCACAGAAGCTGGGGTGTGATCTAGCCTGCCACAGCGTGGACTAACTGTCCTTAACAGTTCCTTAATTATCTCATTCCTTAACAGTTCCTTAATTATCTTTGATCTAGTCCTCCTTGAAATAGGACAAGATCAAAGCACATTACCAAACTTTTAATGTGTGTCAGCAAAGTGTCCTCATTAACACATGTGCAGAGGCCTTGGCAGAACTGTGTGGCTAGAGAGTCCAGCAGGGGCATCCTTGGAGGAGCTCACAACCCAGCCCAGCCCCCAGAGGCCTCGCACTGAATGAGTCAGAGAATGAGGGGCCTCCTGGTGCCGGTGTGACCAGGTAAGTGGCACCCCTGCTCCCCATTTGTCCCTTGCCCTTATTCTTCTGCCCCCCTTCACCCCATTTCCTACCTTAATCCCATTACCCCCTCCTAGTCCTTCTACACCTGTCCCCCACCTAGCCTTCCTGCCACCCATCTGCCCCCATTTCCTAGCCCATCTGCCATCTGGGATCCTACCCCCCATTTATCACTCACTTCATCTCTCCCTCCCCAATCCTCCTACCCCCAGGATCTTGCCCCACTGTGTCCTTCCCCTCATGCCATGGGACCTCTTTTCTAGCAGCCTGCCTCATCAGCACCTCATGTCCTATCCCCCCATCCTCCCAGCTATCCCCCCTCGTGTCCTATCCCCCCAGCCCCATGTTATGCCCCATTTTTCTAGCCTCCACCCCATTTGTCCGCCTCTGCATCCTGAACCCCATCCCATCCATGTCCTGGTCTCCCCTAGGTTCTGTCCCCACCCCGTTACTAGGATCTAGTCCTGTATTATTCCCCCATTGCTTCACCCAGGTATTGTCTGGGTCCACCCATCCTCATTTTGGGGAACCTTTCCGCTGGCCTGATAGAGCTCCCTCTACATGCTAGGATGCCAGAGCCCAACAGAGGGGAGTGTAGATAGATCCATGTTGCACATCCCAGCACGTGGTGCTCTTAATGCAAGGCTGGGCAAGGCTGCTGGCTCCTCAGGGTGAGGGACCCCAGTGGTGTCCTTCCAGGGAAGCCTGTTTATGGAGGAGGGTGCTGCTGTATTTGCTTCTCTGTCACCCCAAAAGGGAAACCTGGCCTGGGGGAAGTGGGGTCAGGAAGCCACAGAGGTCACTTCTGTTTGCATGGGGCATCTTCTGTTCTGTTTTAAAGGAGTCACTTAGGTTCCATATACCTTTATACCACACCCTGGGGGAGGGTGGGGTCACTTATACACCCAGGCCAGGGCTGTAGCCAGTTTTAGCACCACAGTTTGATCCACTCAGTGTGGACCAGACTTCCCTTGTGTCCTTATTTTCAAAATTTTCTCCTACCTCCTACATTGGGGATGATTCATCCAACAGGCCCCTAAGTATAGGGGGTGCTTCTCCTTACGCCTCTGTTGGGGGCTTCAGCCCCTGACTCTGAGCTCCACCAAAATTTGTACAAACCTGGCGCCCATGTTAAGGAACTCTTAATGTGTGCGGAGTGCGTATTGTGTAGTAGGAGAGGGCAGCATGCTGATGTTCTGCCTAGGGTGGCAGATTGTTTTGAGAAGCCCCTGCTTGGATGTGTGAATGTGACCAAGGACTAGCATTGTGTCACACTCACACACACCCAGGCAGCAGCAACCATACACTGAGCCCAAGACAGAATACACACTTCCGATGCTGAAAGAATTTGGCCCATGCGCAGAACTAGAATCTCCAGAAGCGCTGAACAATATTAGCGTGACCATCTGTGATTCAGCTGTCATGAAGCAATTGTTAAAAGATACCAGGGATCACCATGGGTTCCTGCTGACAGAGGCAGTAACACCATCTTTGACAAAGCACGCCTTAGTCTGGTCCATTCTCAAGAAACCAGCTTTGGACCTACAGGACCTTTCAAATGTCCAGCCACCCATTCCTGAATCAGATAAGTAAGAAATTAGCTACGAGACATCTTCTAACACAACTAACCATAGCCAATGTCGTGGACCCTTCCCAGTCAGGTTTCTGGCCAGGTCATAGAATGAGATAGTGCTGGTAGCTCTATGAATGCTAAACGCTTGTTCATTGTAGGTAGGGGGAGGAAGTTCATACTTGCATTCCTGGATCTATATTTAGTATTTTATGTAGCTGACCATGGAATACTACTCTCTCTCCTCAGAATTGCTGCAAGGGTCTACAGGAAAGCACTGAGATAGTTCCAGTCCTTCCCCCTCACCTCAAAATATTCTTGTTCTGCTCCCTTCAGAACACTTATCTTGCAAGACTCAGTTCCCTCCCCCAGACTTTTTAATATCTGCATGAAACAGTTGGGGGAAATTGTGAGATGATATGGTCTCAAATGTCAGACAATACCCAAGACTACATTGGTCAGCACCTGGACAAAGGACAGCTGGCTGAAGTTGAACTCTAGAAAGACACAGGTGGTGTTGCTGAAAAGAGGAAACCTCTTTGAAGAACTAGCAATCTCCACTTAATTCAACTGTCTCTAAGGTGCCACAAGTACTCCTTTTCTTTTTGCGAATACAGACGAACACAGCTGTTACTCTGAAACCTGTCACATTGCCATAATCAGTCATAGAGTTTAAGGTCAGAAGGGACCACCAATTCATCTAGTCTGACCTTCTGTATATCACAACCAACCCACCAGCATAAGCACACTAAACAACAATCAAAATGAGACCACAGGAGACTAGACTATTATGGAATAGGAGGAACTGAGGTGCACCAGTCTCCAAGGTCCCCTCATCAGCAGGAAAATGATTAAATGAGATATACTCAGTTAATACTGGCAAGTGACCTGCACCCACATGCTACAGAGGAAGGAGAAAACCCTCCAACGTCTCTGCCAATATGACCAGAGGGAAAATTCCTTCCCAACTCCACATATCATGATCAGTTAGACCCTGAGCATTCGTGCAAGAACCAGCCAGCCAAGCACCCCAGAGAGAGAGAATGCTCAATGCCACCTCAGTGCCCAGCTCACCCTTCCCAGTGTCGCATCTCCAGCACTGGCCATCCCTGATGCTTCTGAGTAAGGGGATAAAAAAACCTCTCAGAGTACACTGGAGTGAGGTAGAGGGAAGAATCCCTTCCTGCCCCCTGCTGGTGGCTGGCTGAAACCCTGAAGCATGAGCTTTAGTAACATAAGATATAAACTGGAATTAAGTCCCGGTGCTGGTGAACTGCCCGCACCATCACTAGCAACCCCATGATCTAAAGACATAGGGTCCTCATGGATTCCCTGCTGCTAATGGATGCTCAAATAGCTACAGCTCAGAAGAAATCTTTCTTCCACCTGAGGTTGGCTAGAAGACTGTACCCTATCCTGTCAGACGATAACTTGGCCACCATGATCTCTGCCTTTGTGATCTCCAAGATGCACTATGGCAACTCATTTTACTTAGGTATGAGCACACAGAACTTAAAATAAATCTTCAGTTAGTACAAAGCAGTCATGGGAATTTATGTTTGTAAATTAGGTGTGCAACTGTGCACCCATTTTCATGCAGTCAGATGAGCTTTTGACTTTTTTGAAAATCAGGTCATGTATTTAATTTGGAGAATGAAAACAAGAATGAATCCAAATAATATTTATAACAAATTAAAAATAATATAACAATTGTCAAACTCACTGGGATCTAATCACTACATTTTTATGTGGTATACATGGAAGCCTTTTAAAAACAATAATGTCATTGTGCTATATACAGCAATAAGCTGCAGAGGGCTGCAGAGTCAACCAGGAGGTGGAGAGCTCATTTACATGAGCTCTCCTCCTCCTACTGTCACTCACAATGCCTGACTGAACAGATTTTTTTAACCCTTGTCTGTGTCTGCACAGTGAATTTTAAATCTCCCAAAGTTCCTCCTGCCAAAGTTGGTTTATGTCCGTTGTAGCATGGAAAGAGGCACAGTCTTCCACATGCCCTGGTTTTCCTGCCAATGAGTGAGGAGTTACTTCCCTTCTCCTTTGACAGCTTCACACCCTTCCTTTATTTTAATATGTTTTCAGGCTGTTACTCCAGCAGATCTAGCCTCTTCCAGATATAGCTGTAGAACTCCCTTAACAGTAACATTACTATGTCTCTCTGCTTCTTCTGTGACTGACTGACCCATATATTGTAGGGCTTTGTTTAATATTTACATACTTCCTCGGAGAGAGAAGCTGAAAATATGTCTATCCTACAAGCTGAAACTATATTCAATTTCCATATGGGCTGTAACATATGACGTATCTTGTTTTAAAAAGAAGGTGTAAAAGAGGCATATCCATCAACTGTTAAGATACAGTTGCAGCAGGATATTTATAACAACCCCATTTTCCCTCAGATTCTGCCTTAGTATATACTTCCGCCTTTTGGCAATTTACATAAACATACATGGTCTATGAATAATGTATAAGACTTATTTTAAATGCAGGGCTTCCAGCTCCCACAGTGCAGTAGTATACACAACAATTTGATTGGCTCTGCTCTGTTTTCATTACTGGCAATTTCTTGGAACACAAAAGAGGTTGAAAAGGCTGACAGGGATGGACAGTATTTATTTTGTGAGAAATATCTGTTGCTTTTTTGAAGGCAATTGTGTTGCAAAGTTTTGCTTGTGATTGTTCCTCATTTTCCCTACCCCACCCCCTAAAAAGAATGCTTTAAAAGGTCTGTGCTTGCTCTTTTTTGGGTTCAGTCAGATCTGTGGAGGTTTTTTTTGTTTTGTTATTTTTTGTAAGGATAGTGCTGGATTTGCTCCCTATTTGCATAAACGTGAGCACAAGCTATAAATAAATAAAGAACCATCAGATTTCTTAAGGTCGTTCAATTAAACTTAAGTAACAAAGCAATTGCAGAGAAAAGCAGAAGAAATGATGAGCTATCATGACATCCAGAAAATAAAAGAGCAAGTTTTTAGAGTTTTAATGTATTTTTTCCCATAGAGAATCAAATAGTTTCTAAAATACGTGTGTCTTGTGCATCTGGGTCATTTTGATATTAATTCAGCACATGTGTATTCTTGTATGAAATTATTTCACATGTATAATAATAACAAAGGAACAGTGTCTCAATTAAACATGCACAGTGGTATTGTCTTTATCTTAGAGGTAGCATTTGTGTCACTGTAATTATGAAAAATACACTGAAAACACAAAAATGATATACGTATCCCTCCTTTCCCCACTCAAAAAAAAAAGCTGTCATTTTTTTTATCTAGGTTGTTGTGCTTCTAAATAAATACTACTTGTGGTTTTGATTTGACTAGTAATTTGCAATAACGTATTATTTGTTTTTTCAAGTTCTTGAGAACGCAAGAACATAAGAACAGCCATACTGGGACAGACTAATGGTCAGTCTAGCCCAGCATCCTGTCTTCTTATAGTGACCAATGCCAGAGGCTTTGAAGGGAATGAAGAGAATAAAGTAACTGTCAATGGTCCATCCCCTGTCATCCAGTCTCAGCATCTGGCAGTCAGAGGCTTAGGGACACCCAGAGCATGGAGTTGCATCCCCGACCATTTTGGCTAATAGCCTTTTATGAGCCTGTGTGTTCTGGATGTTCGGCCCTCTCTTGGACAGTTCAGATATTAAGATTTGATGCCTCTGTAAAGAGTTACTATTCAGCAGTTTGATAATTTAACTGGAGTCGCCAAACAGTTCGGTTTAAACACAGCACTGGATTAGTTTAGATTAAAAATAAAATAAAACAAAAGAAGGTAAGATTTTAAGTGAATTAAAATTATAATAGATAAGTTAGAAATGGTTACAAGCAAATTAAAGTGAAAAACACATCTAAAAGAGTCTAAAATTTAATCTAGCAAGTTTTGGTTGACGGCTTTGTTGAAGATAGCCTTTCTCACCCACAGTCTTCCAGCATGGTGGTGACTGACCCTTTCCTTGGCCAGGATCTCTCCCACAGGCCCAAAGGTGTTGGTGCCTTTGTCTTCTTAGGTGAAAGAGATACTTGGGGTTCTCTGCCCCTTTCTTTTATAGTCCAGTGAACTTTTGAAGTGGATTCTTCTGTGGGTTACCTCCAAAGTAAAGTTTATTCAAAACAGTAAGAATGCGACACAGTCTGGTAGTGAAGGAGGGTCCAGGCTCTCTTCCTCCATTTGTGTTTGCTAATAATGCAAATTGTTTTGTTTCCTGTAGTCTTTTCTCTCTGCTGCTTTGAGGACCCTGTTTGGTACCTGTACATAAATTGAGTTAAACACACCTTCCTTTGTTTAAGATAGGTATGTTTAACAACTTTTGCCGAGGCAGGGCTACTTCATTTTGAACATGTGCTAAAAACATCATAGAGGGGGAATTTATAGCTTTACATGTAATGGTGCTAAATACATTTCACCAGGGTATTATTGACCAGGGAATTATTAGTTTTCAAATGATACCTCATAAGGCATATTTTGTTCCAAGTTTATTACAATGGTGTGTGTAGGATGTGAACATAGGGTGGTTTTGGTCACCGCATGTAAATTAGGTGAGCAACTGTGTGTACATTTTTTATGCATGGCCTAGGCTATTTTGAAAAACAATCCCAAAACAATGCTAAAACACTTACACTAAAAATATTTAAAATGAAGTTCTCATTTCACTTATCTGCCAAACTCCCAGTACAGAATTTTATCTGTGTTCCCTCTGCCACGGAGAATGACATCACAGCCACTTAGAATGGTTCATGTACGACTGTTGGACAAATGCAAGATCTGTAACAGAAGTTTTAGCAGTTAGGCAAACGAGAAACTGATTTTTTAATATATTTTAAAATTAAGGCTGTTGATTAATCGCAGTTAATTTACATGATTAACTCAAAAAATTAATCACAATTAATTGCAGTTTTAATCAAACTGTTAAACAATAGAATACCAATTGAAATGTATTAAATATTTTTGGACGTTTTTGTACATTTTCAAACTTGTTTGAGCAATTGGCTGAACAAGAAGTAGGACTGAATCGACTTGTAGGCTCTGAAGTTTTACATTGTTTTGTTTTTGAGTGCAGGTTTTTTTTTTACATAATTCTACATTTGTAAATTCAACTTTCATGATAAAGAGATTGTATTATGGTACTTACAATAGGGGAATTGAAAAATACTATTTCTTTTGTTTTTTTACAGTGCAAATATTTGTAATAAAAATAAATATGAACTGAGCACTGTACACTTTGTGTTCTGTGTTGTAATTGAAATCAATATATTTTAAAATGTAGAAAACATCCAAAAATATTTAAATAAATGGTATTCTATTATTGTTTAACAGTGCGATTAATCGTGCAATTAATTGCAGTTAATTTTTTTAATTGCTTGACAGCCCTATTTAAAATATATTATTTTAAAGTTCAAAAAGGTATTTGGTTACAATATTTGAACTTTAATCTTTATTTTTATTGTATCCTTTAATTACATTCTTCTTTTCCATTTCCTTCTCAGCTCCTCAGTATTTCATATAGGTTGCCATTCATCCCTTGAGGCATTCACTTGAACTCCACATAATAAAATCTAGCCCTCCTCACATTGTGTCCAAATTGTCCACAATAAGCAACAGTTCTTTCACAAACAAGCACCACTGTTCATGACAATTGGTTCAATCTGATTTGCCCAGGCACCAACATACAAATACTTTTCAGATTGCAAATCATCATAAAACAGAAACATTTTGACAGAGCAGTGCAAATGTCTGGAATGAAACCCTAAGTGCTGTGAAAGATGCCAGGTTGCATGGTTCATTATAAACTCAAAATTCAGACCATATTCTCTAAGATTCACAAACATGGGCCCACTTCCTAGTGAACATGGAACAAAATATAGTTTTGCTGAGAAACTGATGACTTTGCTTTTTTGTATGGTTTTGCTATTAACTTAGGTGAAATGTGGAGAGTTTGGTTGAATTTTAATAGCTTTCAGTTATAGGTGCGACTGCATGTGCAGGGAACGAACAAAAAACTGTTTAGTTTGCTCAGCTTTAATCTTCCCACAATTACTATAAATGTAATAAAGTGAAACCTCCTCACCAGGATGCCATGGCAGATGGCCTTTTATCTCCATTAAGAGGAAATCAACACTGCTTGAATAATAACAATAATGATGTTCTTCAGGAAGATATGGTGGGCATCATGCTACTGGACAGAATCATGTTACCAGTTCCTCAGCTGGTGTAAATTGGAACAGCTGCACTGAAGTCAGTAGAGTTGCACAGATTTACACCAGAGGAGTAGCTGAGCCATGAATTTGGGGAAAGGGTTTATCTGCACTGGGATGATGACTGAATTTGCTACTTACCAAATGCAGCAAGGGTAGTTGTGAAACACCCATCATAACAGATTACAGCGTGAGCTGTATGCAGTGTAGTTGTAGCAGTCCCAGGATATTAGAGAGAAAACGCGGGTGAGGTAATATCTTTTATTGGACCCAACTTCTGTCAGTGAGAGAGACAAGCTTGAAGAGCTCAGTGAGGCTCAAAATCTTGTCTCTCTTACCAACAGAAATTGGTCCAATAAAAGATATCACCTTACCTGTCTTATCTCTCTATGGTGTGAGCTGGCATGGAAGGAACAACTAAAATCCAGGAATGGACTTCATACTTTTTCTGCAAGTATCACAACCAGGGAAGGAATGAAAGCTTTTATCAGAGGAGCAAATAGAGAGAACTATCATGGCATTGAAACAGAAAAAGGTCCTACATGCCAAAGAAGGTGTTCCCAGTAAGAGGAATTGTCCCTACTGAGAAGTAATCATTGAGAGTCAGTACTGAATTTAAATTGATTCCCTGTCTTATCTATCTAATCTGTCTCTGTATTTTTAATGTACCAATCACTGTAGTATCTGCAAACAACCTAGTTAGGCAGATTTTCTTGTGAAGAGCCCAATCTTGGGAGGTCCAAATTATCAGTAAGTGCGACTGCTTTCAGTTCCCATTGATTTACATGGTGCTTAGCACCTTGGAAACAAGGGACAGCTTTTCTTAGAATCAGGTCTTAATCACATCACAATCACATGCAGTTACACGATGTATGATACTGATCTGTTGTGTCTGTGTTTCATCCATTCAAGATGAAATCAGTTACTCAATGGAAACAGAAAATATTTCATTTTGGTGTTTGATACCTAAAATACACCTTTTAAAATGATCAATAATACTCTATCCTGAGGCCAATTTCCCTCCAGATGTTTAGCAGATGTGAAGTTATTTCCATTGATGGTGTATTGCTCTGATGTCAAAGGTGTTGTGGCATCATTAGTTTTAAAGATGGGCCTGGGTCACAAAATTTGGATCTGGATCCAGATCTGAATTTTGAGCACCTCCAATTTCCATACAGTTTGGAGTCAGGGGTGTGGATGAAGTGTATTAGACCTGGGGACAAAGGATCAGGCAAACACAGAGTCTGATCATCTTTAGGAAATGCTGCAAAACCTTCCTCTTCGATAAGGTCTTTCCACGATTAGACTGGCACCCCCTTCTACCCAATAAGCCCCTACCAACAACAGAAAAGGAAGGTAACAGAATCCAAAAAGGTTAAAACCAAAAACGCTACCCCAAGCAGAGTTTTTACCCTGAAGAGAGAGAAGTGCCAGAGAGTCTAGCAAGTCCACCAGGGATTTTGCTATTGCTATTTTACATGGAAAGTATTAAGTTACTATGGTGATAGATAGCAGTATAAAACCCTAATTTAGATAGATGGATGAGACAGTTCAACCCATTATACAGACAGAAGACAATTTCAAATTTTGATCCAGGTTAAAATTTGTAAACCCACACCTGTGCCCAAAGTTTAGAGTTCTTAAGATCTAGGTTTGCCACAGTCCAAATGCTAGTTAATATGATTCATTGCTACATCCAGTGTTCATTAAAAATTCCAGTTTCAACAGTACTGATCCTGATCACATTATAATGCATGCACACTTATGTCCATTCACACCTTTAGAATCAAACTATATATGAGTACGGGACAGTTTCTCTCAGGCCACCAATTAGAAACTGTAGTTTGATGTCATGGATCAGCCACTGTTGAATATTTATTGTTTTAAAATAAATATTTTATTTTAATTAGGAGCTCAGCTACTGAGACATTGTGCTATCACTTTTCTAGGGGCCTTTGAAGTTCACACTGACAGCATTAATTTCATCATGAACCCAGCTTTTAAACTTTGTTGTAATTAGTGTTTTAGTCCTTGTTTTGCTCTTAAGGAGCATTGAAAAAATGTTTATTTACCTTCATAAGCAGACACATTTATTACATGGAAAAAACACTCCAGACCAACACAAGAATACGTCAGTTGGTCAGTCTTATTCACATAAGGAAGACTCCATCACTTGCTGTGAGCAAGAGAAAGGTTACCTGATCCAACTGGAGAGCATTAGCTTCTTTCTTCTGCTATGAAAAAATTGCTTTGCCACTTGGGTCAGCATCACAATGTAAATCTTAATGAAAGATTCTGAGATGTCTGAGTAAATCAAGCTATTTGGCCACCTTGATGTTCTCTTAATCTATCTTCCCACCTCCTCTTCTACTTCATTTTTATTTCTGAATTAAGGTTTAAGGGGAGCACAGCTTTATGTACAGAGCAGTAGCCACTACAGTCATCTCAGTCTTTCCCACTCTTGCAACTTTGAAAGTGCTGACCTCTTGCTTATTATAATCTTTATCAGTTCCTTTCTTTACTAGAAGTGAAGCAAATCTTTCATGTTTTGAAAATGATTCCTATCACTAGTCTTCCAGGGATGCATCCCTAAATCCTTACTCAATCCTTAGTGAGTCAAAATGCTCATTGAAGTCATGTGGAGATTTGCCAGATTAGGCACTGCAGGAATGGTTATCATAATAATTTTCAATATAGAGTAGGATAGTTGTATTCTTACACTATAGGGAAAGACTCAATTATTATGTACTTATTGATTACTCTTTATATTGTATTTTACTGAAATGTTGAAAAACCTCATTATTTCATTTCAAACTCTTGGGTCACAACCTCTTCTGGTGTGACTTCTATGGAGCTACACTGTCTTCCACCAGCTAAGGATCTGGCCCTAAATTTTTTGGGAGGGTAGAAAACATTTCTGCTGATATACTGATGCATTCTGTTGGAAAGAGGGGGTATCCTAAAGTTCTGCTTTGGTGACTCCTGCAGACAAATGAGGCTTAACATCAGATGAGAACTCCCCAAAGAACATAGGTGGCTGAAAAGAAGTCTTGAAAACAGGTGCTTGAGTTTTTCATACTAAACAAACTGTAGACAAACATTGTTTTATATGGTTTATGATGCTTGCACAGGTATAGTTTTAGGTGAAATACATAGGCATGTTTCAGCTGACTAAACTTACTTCATACAAAGCTATATTTGCCTCCAGAAGATGCTTTATTCTTAAGGGCTATCTGTTCAATATCCAAATACTACTCTGTTTATACCCAAGTCTTCTTAGGGACTGGCTCTCTGGACCACAGCAGCTTTCTCTCCCATAAGCCCTGGGACTCCCTCCACTGTCCATTTGATAACTTACTGGGGAATTGTCCAATAGCCTGCAGCACAGAGAGCAAATAAGAGTCTTGCTCGTGTTGCTAGTACAACCTCACTGGGGATGAGACATACCTCATGAATCCTATCATCCCAACCAAGAGCCAGTATTTTCCTAGCTACACCATCACTGTGATATTTAGCCCTAGTGATGAATCATGAGTGCTCTCAGTCCAAGAAGGAGGTGAGGTCATTCCAGAAGCTATACGTTTCCTGCAAGAGATGCTGCAGAATGGCAGTGTGGATGAACTCCCCATGTCCGTGAAGACTTTCCTTAAAATTTAAGGAATACACATGGCCTTGACAAGCTGCTCACTGAAGAAAGTAACAAAATCCCTCAAGGGTCCAGGAAGAGGCCACCTAGCAGAATAGACTGCATAGGAAGGGAGTGAAGGTTTAAGAACCCCATTTCCAGGAGACATGAAATATAGAGGGGTGTCCCAGAGTCAAAGAAGAAAGTGTCAGAGATATGCAACCTAAATACTCTGAGCTCATTTTTCTGATTAGTGTTCATATCCACAAAATAGGCCAAACCTTGTGCCATTCAAGAAATATAGGGCCAAACTTTTAAAACATGATCTGCCTTTTTATACTGTGATGGGGTTCACTGATCAGAACAGCACCTCCTGCTGGCCATCTCAGGCATTAGCTCTCTCAGCCAGTGCACCCCCTCCTGGTGGTGCCTCTCCCATTGGCATCTCCACCTGCAGACCCACCTCAGTCCGAGTCCTGCAGCATCTTCTTTCTGACTCAGCCCTTCAACTCTGCCACCATCTGTGTTTTCCCCCTTCCTACAGTCCTGCCACTTCCCCAGTGGCAAGTGCATATGGGTGGGGGAGGGAGGGGATCTGGGCCCACCCACTAGTCTGGGTCCCAGTCCAGGGACCCTGTAGATAGCAGCCTCTCCTTAACTTCTCCACAAGTGCTGCTTAAGTTCCCTGGGCCAGTTCCCCGCAACCCAAGCACCTTCTTCGCCCTCCTCTTAGGTCCTCCAGCCAGCAAGTCCCAGCAGCCAGCCATGAACTCCCTCTTTCACCCCCAGTCCCTGTCAGCTACTGCTCTGTCTAATGTGTTACCTCCCTGCAGTCCATTAGGAACACAGTCTTCTCTCCTTGGACTCCCTGCAACAACTGACCCTGTTCTGCCCTGCAGCTGCCTTTTATGTGAGCCCGCTTGGTTCTGATTGGTTGTTCTGTGCAACCTCTTTCCAATTGGCTGCCCCCTGCATAGTCTCCCAAGGCTGCTTTTAACCACCTTCCTTGCCAGTGTGGGGTGAACACCCATCACATGTACCCACAATTTGCAAGTGCAATTTTGTCCCCTCAATTATTTGTAGGAATGGTTAATGCCATGGGGGATGTCTGTAAGCATTAAATTGCATCTGTACATCAGGCATCTGGATATAACCATAACACAAGGTGCAAAGCTGGGGCTGTATTTATTTGTGGCCACAAAATTTTCATTGCAAAAGGGAAGGACTACTTAAGACCTGAATCAAAATAACAAGATCCTTCCTATTTCTTTTGCACATGCCTACCTGTCATCTTGTAACCATATATAAAGAAATACAGGCTGTTCACATTAGGCAATCCATTTTCATTTCCTTCCTGGGACCTTTTTCTCTCCTTGTTTTTTTCTCTTATGATTTCACTTAGTTTAGTTATTTTATTTCAGTTTTTAAAAATTGTTTAAAAATATTAATATACTAACATGATTTTACATTCAGTAAACACAAAATGTCTTTATGTTTTTAGTTATGTTTAATTCAAATAAAAATATGTATGAAGAAAACAGACTCTAAACATGCCATAGCTCAGGATCTAACTAATTGCCATATTTGGGATAGAGAAGGAATTTCCCCCCGTCACTTTGGCAGAGATCCTAGGGGTTTTTCACTTTCCTCTGCAGTGTGGTACATGGGTTACTTGCTGGTTTGAACTAGAGTAAATGGCAGATTCTCTGTAACTTGAAGTTTTAAATCAAAATTTGAGGACTTCAGTAACTCAGAGTTTGTGGGCCTATTACAGGAGGAGTGGCTGAGCTTCTGTGGCCTGCGATATGCAGGAGGTCAAACTAGATGATCATGATGGTGCCTTCTGGCCCTAAAGTCTATAAGTATAAATGTTAATATTGTTGTTGTAGTTTATGTGGGGGCAATGGGTGACAAAACACACTACTGAAAAACACAGTTTAAGATCAAAACAGCTCTCAGGCCTACAAACTCTTTTGCATTATAAATTAAATTGTGCTTCTTTCCTGAGCATGTATGGAGTTTATAGTGGCTCCAGGTTATTTACAAGCTTTCTTAATTGCCACAAGCGCTATGCATAGAGCAGCACATTGTTGCAGTGTTCCAGAACCAGCCCAGGAAGCAGGCTGTGACTGAGAGAGTCACAATCTGTCTCCTTGATTCTCCCTGCTGCTATAGGGGAACATGCACTTTGTCAGCCCTGTACCCAGTGCAGCATGTCCCTCAGCACACCAGTGCAGCTGCACTGTCCATCACACTGGGGGGCAGAGCCATGGCTCTTACCATTTCCCAACCCAACCCACCTACACAGGAGGGGGCAGCTCTGGGCAGAATGTTCCCCCCATCAGCTCACTGAGCACTTTACTCCCCTGTGTGGGTGCACAGGAGAGGCCATGATCTGGCCCTTTGTTGATATTCTGAAAACACACTGAAGATGTGAAGCATCTTATGAGTGCTAAGGATTTTTATTCAGGTAGCCATAGGAGTGTTCCCCTCTGAAGATGATGGTGTATTTTAGGGTGAGGTTGTGCATCTATGTCTAAACATGGCCTACGACAAAGAAGAAATGATCATTAAAGGCCCTTCTGCTTTAAAATCGACGCATCTCTGAAATAACATTTCCTTACAAACATGGACGTTTATGTATCCCCTCTACATTTCCCCTGCAGCTGTGGCTGGGAACCTTTGCGTAATCCTCATCATTACCTGCTAGCTCTTGTTTTGGCCAAGGCAGATATAATTATTCACATTCTGTTTCTGCATGGCTTGTAGCACATTGACACAATGCTGTGTGTGAATTGATATTCTCATTGTCCCCCTTTTTGAAGCTCCGCCTACTCTGACCAATGCTGCTTCTATTCATATGATAAACTGAAAGCTGCAGCCACTTTGTTTATTATTTAGCCTATTAGTTTTCAGACAGTGCCCTTGTTGACTGGAAGTGCTGTGGGAAAAGGAGCCTAGTTACAAAGAAGAGATTGAAGATTTTACATATTTAAAAAAAACCAAGCAACTAATTTGCAGCAAAAGGTAAAAAGAGTTTTAAATGAAGTTTTACAGTTGCTCTGGGCCACTGGAAATCTCAGCAGATAAATCTGACAGTTCAGAGTCTCCAGCCAGAGATTAGCAAAGAGCATGAAGTGGGATTAAGATGTGCAAAGCTTGTCACCTGCTGTGTTGCTGCAGGTTATGTCCAATATAATACCAGAACTTTGGGATATAAACAAACTACGTCTGATACTGTTAAAAAATGCAAAACAGAGACTCTCATCATGAGCGCTACTGCAGTCCTGCTTTCCTAAGCAGAAGGTGGCAAACTTTAGAAAGAGCCCCTAGAAAATGTCAGAACCATCTAGTTAATGAATCATTAATTTGTTTGCCGGTTGCAGTTTCTTAAGAAACTGCTGATGTGTTCAGGCTCCCTCTTTTTCCTCAGCAAAAGTGAAATTTGTTGATTATGAAGGCCTTTAATAGCATCATCCAAGCAGAAAACCAAAAGATTATATGTTAAATCAAGTCTCTGTATTGGCCTGTACTGCACTTTCCAATATTTGTATCTTATTTTCCCACACTTTGTATAGGAATGGGAAGGGGAATGTGTTTTCTTTTCATTTTATCTTTTCGTAGCAGGTGTCCTAGACATCGAATAACTGCTCTTCCTGTTCACCATGCAAGACCAATGAGCTCTCCCCTCACTAAGGCCTGTCCTACTGGAGTCATACATTTAACTTTTTATTCAAAAGCCATTACTTCCCCTTAAATCTCAGGATCCTGCTCACTAATGTAGCCTCCATCTTTCACTGTATGAAAGGAAACTTTCCCCCTCTCTCCACGGTAATGTCCCTTCTTCCTTTGCTTTTTCCTCTCCCCATTAATAGTGTCTAGATAAATGAGAAGGAAGAAGATTTGGAGTGAAACAAATATACTTTTAAGCTTGCCTCCATTTCTGGATGACACACCAAGATTCACTGGTGGATTCTGCTCATTCTGTATTATAAAAGATTTACTCTGAGACTATAAAGTTTAGGGTTTTGGGTGTGACCAGGTGAAACTTGTGCAATAGTATATATGTAACAGGCATACTCCCAAGGTGACTGTGTGTGGCATAAATAACTAGATGAGAAAGATAGCTCTATTGTCTGAGAGCACCAGATATACCATAGGTTGGTTGCTGGCTCCACGGTTGAATGTGATTTTTTAAAAAAACTCCTAACCAACATAGCTATGACAAAGAAAACATTAAAGTGTAGACGAGGCCTGAGTAAAGACGAAAAGAACTAAATATGACTAGCTTGGCTAGAGAGAAGTTGACAGATGTTAGAAGGATGAACCCACCAAGGACAGCGGGGAATTGTTTAGGGTGGTATTTTTGAATGGAATGAAAGTATGTAAGGGAAAATATAGGGGGAGAAATTTTTGATAGTGAGATTTATTAGGCTGTGGAGTAGTCTTGAGACATTACTTAAGATCTTTACAATAAGTCTGGACAGAACACTAGAAAATATACTGCTGGTGATCTCTGCATTGTGAGAGAGCTACACTTCTCATTTATGTGGGCCAAGCCTTGAGGTCTTTACTCAGTTTTTGTCAATGGGAATTTGTCTGAGTAAAAACCGAGTAAAAATTTTTGAATCTGACCCTAAGGGTTTATGATTTGCCAGCTCTTTATTGAATATACCTAACATTATGTATTGTTCAGTAGGGTCTCAGACATTCAAAGTGCTGAGCACTCCTGTGTGAGGTACTGCATGCCCTCAGCTCCCACCAAGGGCAGTGGGAATTAATGGCGCTCAGCACCTTACAAGCTCAAGCCATGTGGTAGATAATACTGTCCATGCTGCAATAATCATGAACACCAAAATAATGAATGGGAGATAAAGTAGGAGAAAGAAAAGAAGTTTCAGAAATGGTCAGCATAATTCTTCTGGCACTTTATGCAATTATTTCCAGCTGTGCAAAGTGCATGTAAAACTCTGTCATTCTGATTTGTTAGTATTTTATACACTGGAAAATATTACACAGGATGCAGGGCAGTAGAGAATCAGGCCCTGTATATTTACAATTGCAATAAATGCAACAAATTCCATTTCAAACCTTGTGTAATGGACTTTAAAGGAATACTATTGCTTTTCTGGGTTTCAGGATTTCTGATTAACAGTATAAGAATAAAACCTCCTGCCCAGAAGCTGCAGTACATTTCACCCTTGCTTATTAAAATTTTATTTCAGTCCATGTTATTGTGCTTTTGCTAGCCCCATAGCATTTATCTATTTTGTATCTTGTTGCTTTTATTCGATAACTGAGTGTTCCCCTGCTGTTAAAAATCCAGAAGAGTTCAGTTAATCCAGGGAAATGTTCCAAAAAGATTACTATTGTTTACTATTACAAGACTCATGATTAAATAAATTACCTGTTGAAATAGAGAGGAAAAATAGCCAATCCTTTTAAGCAAATCTCCTTTTAATAAAATTAAGATAAAATATACCCAGTGTGCCTATTTCTATGTAACAAGTTTGTCATGCTGTATATGGGCCTGATCCAGAGCACACTGATGTCATTGATTGTCTTCCTGTTGCCTTCAGTGGGCTTTTGATCAAGCCATATAATGCCTTTGAAATTTTCATCTGTTGTAAGTTGCCACAAAGAAAAATGTTCTCAATTTGGCCAGGGTCAACATGAAGGCATTTTAGGCATCTGTCTCCATTCAAGTAAATAAACTAATATGTTAGGTGAATAATATAGTATCTAATTCTCTGTAGAAACTTTTAAATGGTTGCCTGAAAAACATTAACCATTGTGCCAGACTGGGAAGACATTAAAAGAATTTGAATGAATAATGGTGGGAACCCAGTCCTTTAGGACCTGAATTATACAGATCTAGGGGAAGGGTGAGATAAGAGAGAATTACAAACACCACTTTAAAAGTTGTCTGAGAGACAATCAGAAAACCACTTAAACTATAAATAACAACAGCAAAGGTCTGTTGACTTTTCTTCTACTGAAAACCCTGTCATCAGCATCTGTTGACAGGGGCACATTTTCAGCTTTGAACTAGTAGACCATGAACTAAACTGTCTCTTACCTATGTATTATCACTGAGGTCCAATTCTGAGAATAGATTTTGGTCCAGTATTATAAAGGCTATTTGCTATCAGCACTAGAAAAAGGCTCTAAATTTAAAATCTGAACACGGCAAATTTGGAAAGTGTTTTGATCCAGATGCATCTTCTAGGTTTTGAATCTTAGATCCCAAATATGTGGGGTTGGATTCAAGCTTTTAGGGTTTGCACATACATTACCTTTTGCACACTGCATTTGCCCACCTCGTACCTTGCTCTCTTCCTTACACAGTCTATAATTCTCTCACCAAGAGCAGTCTTCAGGAAAGGAGTTTTAATAGGGTGACTTGGGCCTTATTGAGAAGTTCAGGCCCAACCCCTACCTATGCTTGGTTTTCCTCCCAGATCAGGTGACTATAGGCTACAACTAGGCCTGCTGGGAAGGAGGGAGTAGGATAAAAGATAGGCCCTGATGCTTGGTAACAGTGGGAGCTGGCAGCAGAAGCAGTCTGCTGGGAGGCTCTCTGCTAACTGAGGAAGGACTGGTTCTCTGCTGAGAAGAAGCTGGTGGAGAATAGCAGCTTGCTGAGGAGGTTCCTGAGTGACCAGCAGTGAATTTCTTTGTTTCATATTTCATGAACTGGACTCTGCCTGTAAAACTAACTGGGCTCTTGAGTAAGAGAGCTATTCACAGAGATAGCATTCAAACCATGTGCAGTCTCAGACTGACTTCCTGGTTCTTTCTCCAAATTATTCCCTTCTGCAACCTGTGTTCCTTCTTCCAAGCTCCATGCAGGTTGGTATATCTTTCCTTTTAACAATTGTTTGGCACTGTTGTGGCTTTGGTGCAGACATTTGTTGATCTGGGGTGGGGGGAAGGTGAGGTGGAGGTTGCGAGTGCAAAGCCCATCATAGAATCAGAAGATTAGGGTTAACTGTTGTCTGTTGAGTAACATCCTGTCAGTCCTCTGTCTTGCTCATATACCTTGTTTCTTCCAACTCTTCGTCAGGCCAGCTGATGGCTGAGGCTCTTCCTAAGTCCTGGCTTTGGCCCTGTGTGTGTGTGCTGTCTGTCTGTCCCTACTCCACAGTTCTTCAGTTTCATCTTCCCCCACTGTCCTGAGCCTGTAGCTATCTCATAAACCTGTGTCTCACTGCAACCTAGACTGTTGCCATTTGCCATTGCTTTTTGTGGCTATTTGATGGTTGGACCCAGACCTGTTCCCTTGGGAGTAGTGGTCTCTAATCTTCAGGATCCTTTGTTGTAGCAAGCTGCCTGCTTAGGTTCCTGTTCTCTCAACTGCTTCTGCACTCTGTCCATTGTTCCTTTGTTGGGTTTCAGTAGACTAGCCCTCATGTGAAGCAGAATCTTGCTTCTCTGACCCACCAGTCTCTATGCTGGGCTACTATCTAGGTTCTGGGAGGGTGTATTGCAATGGTCCAATATTGCCAGGTAGAAAATTCCTTCCAGTCTATTTTGTCTTTATTATCCGTCTCTTGGCTGACATTATGGCGAGCTCTGCATTATTGCTTTGTGGGTATTGAGGGGAAGACATGTGGTGCTTAAATTCCCATTTCGCACTAATTGTTTGGATTCTGCTGCAGTATACTGTGTCCCTTTGTCTGAGTATAACCCACACACCTTCTGGGTGTGTTGTTCTGTCCCATCTAGTGACACCGAGACCACCTCTCAAGAGAAAGAGTTAAATGAGTCTGATCTACAGCCTTAGCTAACAGCCAGTTGGCTTTTAGCTCATGCTTTAAGCTCCACAGGCCCCAGGTTTGATCCAACTGACAACTGGGGTCTGTCGGTGTTACAAGTGGGGGCTCGTCCGGGATTTCAACTGGGAAGTCTCTGAAGCTCGGGATGGGCTTCCTCAGCTGGCCAGTAGGTACACTCTTTGGTTCATCTCAGGCATGCCTGTATGCACAACTGTGAAGCATTTATCCATCTCAGGATATCAGCTATTAGATCTTCTGGGAATACTGCTTGGTCCCCTATAAACAAAATCTAGCGTTTCATGCACAACGTATCCTGCACCTGGTAGTAGGGGTAACTTCCAGTGGTGCTTGCTCCTTGCCATCTAGCCAGCCTTGGATTATGAGTTGTTTTACTGCTTTTAGCACCCCACTCTGTTTGATGTCTGTTGGATAGCCTAGAGCCTCCATCAGAGATGTGAAGATGTTGTAACATGTCGGTAGCTATTTCCTTTTCTACAGACATATATCAGAACATAAGAACTGCCGTATGAGGTCAGCCCAATCTGCTGTGCCTGAAGGTGACCTGATGGAATTGTTCCATGTCAAACAGCATAGCGGATAGCATCTTTTTCTATCTGAGTCCATCCCCTTTCTGAGTCTGTCAGGGCTCTACTATGCTATATAAATGCTGTGGGCTGCTGGCTTTGCATCAGTTCTATTCACAGACTTCCTTCTGACGCATCTCACTGTAGCTCTAGCTGCTCTGCAGGACTGTAGTACTTTAGGACTGGTGCCTTGCTTATGAGTGTTTTTTTTTTTTTTTACTATTTCAAATTTGTGTTCTTGGGTCTCTGACCAGACTGCATTATCATCTGTTAGCAGTCTCCTGTTAGGTAACTGACAGAACCATAACATGCTTCCAAGAGTGCGCAGAATCTGTAAAGATAGCCAGCAATATCTTTAAATCACTTAATTCCCTTCACATGCTAGTGGTCTGAGGATTTCTCTAATGGTGCTTAGTTTCTCAGGATCCAGCCAGAGTCCTTCAGAAGGCAGCAGCTCTCCTCAGCTTCAGCTTTTTTGTATTCTGCTTAATATTCCACTCCCAGCACCTGTCGAGGAGTTGTCATAGTTTGGTATCATAGTCCTGGATTCCCTCTTCCCTGACCTCTCTGTCTTCTACAATAAAAATGTCATCTACAGTCTTGATGCCTGGGAGTTCCTCTAGTACCTGATTCAGTTTACACTGAACACCTCTAGGGCTAGGCTGATGCCCAGAAGCACTGGTACCCAGTGGTGCAAGCCAAAAAGTGTTGCAATGGTGGTCAGGTGGCTGGATGGCTTATCTAACAGAATATGCTGGAACTCATCCTTGACATCATTAACAGTGAATGCTTTTTCCCTGGATAAATCAGGCAGTATGTCCTCAGTCATTGGTCATGGGTAGTGACTTCTTTTCAATGCCCCGTTAAGTGGCTTTGGACCAATGCAGAGCACAAGTTTCTCACCTCAATAGGCTGCTGATCTACTCTGTGCTAGTTTCAATAGGTGTAGTGATAACTCTTCTTTGCAGGTTTCCCAGTTCCTTCTTCAGTGGTTCACCAGGGCTAACAGTACTCTGCATTCAGTAGTCTCCTGGGCTGCACATGGGTGTGTGTGTGTAGGGGTCTATTTCTAACTTCAGTTTGCCCTCCAGATAGCCATCTCCTTGAAAAATGCCCTTATATTCTGTTAGAATGCTGGACAGTGACCGTTCTGCCTCTTCTCTCATGCTGAGGCATTCTCGTGTGTACTGCAACCAAATCCATGGCTTGCATTGCCCTGATACCTAGCAATGGATGGTACTGCTGTGTCAGCTGCTATAAACTCCAAGCAATAATGTCTCATGTTTTGTGGGTTTCTTATCAATAGCCTGCATGTGTCCTCTGGCCTCAGAATGGTTTCATTGTACATCACTAGCACTTGGTCACCTTTCTCCAGTCTAATAGAGCTATTTATCAGCGTTACTGGGATTACATTGCTGGTGGCTCTGCAGTCCATCTGGAATTAAATTGGTCATTGATCTAATAGCATAGTTGCAAATATGGCAGTTGAATGGCTGGCAGCCTTCTTCAATGTGTGTATATTGAGATTTTTTGGATCTGCTAAAATCACAGTGCAGATAGAGACTTTCAATGAAGAAGAGGTTAAATCCTCAGTCACTGCGTGTACTTCTGCTTTTTTCTTCCTGGGTAGCAGTGACATTGGGATATAAAATGGTTCTGTTTTTCACAGCCTTATATTGTTTCCCATAAGCTGGATTTTTTTTTCTTTTTGTCCTACGTGTCGCCTTTCACATGTGTGCCTGCATTTACAATCTGTCTCTGTCCTGCTTCCTGTGTTCCTTTAGCTTGAGCCTGTACCCTTGTTTTGCACTAGTCTCTGGCATTGTTTTGATCCTTCTCCTGGACAGTTCAGCTGTCCTTGCTATTTAGAGGCATTTCCTTAGGATTAGATCTGTTTTTCTCAACAACCTCCCCCATAAAATGGATTCATATGGCCCACAAACACTCCTGTCTGAATTAGAGAATTTTAATATCCCCAAAGTTATATATAATGCCAGAATTTTCAGCTCTGTGATGTTGGTATCTATTCCCTATTCTGCTTCTTTGTTTCAAGTAAAATAAAACAGTATCCCTCTACAGTCTCATTTTGTTTGGGGTCACAGTACTTGTCAAATATACTCAAACAGCTGATAAAGGTATTGGGCATTATTCCTGGCAAAAGTGTCCTACTCGCTTCTCATCCTTACCCCCCAATGAGATAGTATAAAAGCTTTAACTTCATATTTTCATCTTTATCCCTCATGGTCATTTCCGTATTGAGAACTGATTTTTTTCCCCCCACTGGTTCCATGTTTGTGCAAGGTTTTTTGTCTGGAAATCCAGCATTCCTGGTGGAACATAGCCCTCTATACTTGCTTGCTTGCTCTTTTTTTTTTTTTTTTTTATTAAGGTGCTGCTTTGTTTGCTATTTAGTCACACTTTCTTCCTTGCTGTGGGTATCACTAGATTGATTACTGTGACCATGTTTCATGTACCTCATGCTGGGTAATAAGATGAAAGGGCTCCATGCTTGTAAAACTAAATGGGCTCTTTATTAAGAGAACCATTTACAAAAATGCTGAAACTAGTATTCTAGCCATGTGCTTACAGAGTGACTTCCTCGTGCCTCTTCTTCTTCCCTCCTGGAACCTGTACTCTTCATTCCAAGTTTCATGCAGGTTGCTACACCCTGCAGAGAGGGAGCCAGGAAAGGGCTGCTTGGGAAAAGGTTGCGTGGGAAGGTGACCCTTGGACAGTACAGCAAGTTAATCTTGTGTTTAGGTCAGACCACTGGCCTATGATTTACATCCCAAGAACCTCTTAAGAGAAGGTGGACATGGGCCTCCTACAATGCTACCTAGAATGATGGAGTGGTGTTTGAATCGTAGTCAGTACCAGATGCTTTGAAGGAATGTGCAAGGAATGCCATTATGGACAATTATGTAATTACTTCCACATAGGAAGTTTCTTCCAAACCTCACAAGATAGTTATTTGCTTATGCCATGAAAACTGAGGGTTTATATCCCTTATAAAGCTTTATAGGTATGGATAGTCCCAATATCCATATAATTGTCTAATCTGCCTTTGAAGCTACTAAATGTTTGGCTTTAATTATGCCTTGTGGCAATAAACTCACCAGCTAATTATGCAATGTGTAAAATTATATTTCCCTTTATCACATTTAAATTTATTGTCTTTTAACTTCACCCAATGTCTCATTGTTGTTATTGTGTAATGAGAGAGTACATAGGAGTGCTCCCATTTACTTTCTCTATACCATTCATTTTTGTATGTCCCTGTATCATATCTTCTCTCTAAACTAAGCAATCTCTCCTTCTGCCACTAATCATTTTTGTTGCCCATCTTTGAACCCCTTTTATTTCTGCCATTCCTTTCTTGGGGGAAATGAGCAGAAATTAAGACACTTCAAAAGGAGCCTACATTGATATATAGGGTCAGATGAGTTCATGCTGTTTGCATGCTGCCCATAGTAAGGGCAGTGCATAGACACACTGAACCAGGAGGCATTGTGCCTCAGGCCTTGTCTTCACTTAAAATTTTAGTTTGACATCGCTACAGTGTTCAGGGGTGAAAAACTTCATCACAAGCATTTTAGCTATGCTGACCTAACCCCTGGTGTAGACACAGCTAAATCCATGGAAGAATGTTTCCGTCAACCTAGCTACCATTGCTTGGGAGGTGGTGTTCCTACAGCGACAGAAAAACGCCTTCCATTGCTGGAGGCTGCATCTACCCTATAGCTATGTCGCTACAGTCCCCATAGTCTAGATGTGGCCTCAAAATAAAAATCTGGTACTACTTCTGCTTTCAGAAAGAGAGCAAAGAAAGAGCACAGAAAATCACTTTCCTGTCTGTTTCACAGAGGGCCCATGAACTACAGTATCTCCCTCAGAGAAACCCAGTTACAGTGGGTTATATAACCCTTCTCACTATGAGCTAGATTGTGTTTTGTAGGCACCACACTGCCTGCGCCTCCTGTAGCTCCCTGCAATATCTCTTTAAGCATATTTCCCTCAGTGCAGCTTACCAGCTCTGCTGGTTGGTGTTTAGGAAGTGTGAGGCAGAGTGGTGATGGACAAGGGCACCAACTACTTTCTTCTTCTCCTCTCTCCCTTTGGATTTCTGGCAAGTACTTAGGGAGCAGTCCCTGTGCTGTTTGAACACAGTGACTGCAATTTGACTTTTCCACAGACCATCAAAGTGAGAAGACACCTTATTCTCCATCCCACCCCTTTGTGAACACACAGAAAGACAAGGCAGAATCTAGCTGAGGCAGTCAAGGAACAAGGATCAATTCCATATGAATAATGTGACCAGTCACAGCCAACCAAACCAGCTCAGTTTGAATATCTGCTATGCCAGTCATCCACAGAGAAGAAAATGTGATACGCAACTTCGGTAAAATTTCATGTTAAAAACTTTTTATTCACCTGTTTGTATGAATGACTATATAGAAAGTCATTAAAAGGGTATGTACTTCTTCACACTACTCTACATGCAACACAGAAACTAGGGGCTTGATTCTCCTTTTATTTAAGCTGGTTTTACAACAGTTTCCTTCATTTCAGAGGAGTTACTCCAGATTCATACCAGCAGGAATGGGATGAGAATCAAGCCCCTAAGCCTATTAGTGGCACAGGTACAACAGAACTGATTTTTAGAAGCTGGCTGCCTGTACAACATGACAGTCTGCTATTATAGGATAAACAAATAAAATTTCAAATAGTATTAAGTAGAGGAAAATGCAACAATGCTCTGGGTATATAGACTGGAGAGGTTTAAAAATGCAAAATAGCCTTGAGAAGTTCAGGTCTCCGATGTTCCTCTGTGGCTTGACTGCCTGTATTCCCTTTATCAAACTGTAAATCAATATCAATGGCAGTTTTCTGGCTTCTCCAACTTGAATCATTTCCCAGGTATACTATTACTAATAACATTTTCTAGCATGTATTAGTGTGACTAGGGAAAAGAGCAGAGTAATGATGATTTTTCTGACTAGCTCACAATAAGCAACTCAACTGCTATCTTTCCATCAGAGAGAGTCAAAATATCTTCTGCTATCCCTATTGAGCACATGTTCAGACAACCAGAGCCATGCCACATGACAGTAATGATGTGATCAGTCACAACCAAACAAGCTCAGTAGTACCTGAAAAGCTGCCACAACATTTCTGCAAGTATCCAGATGGTAACAATTCAACAATAACATTCACATTCAACAATAACTTTGCTTGCCTGAATTATTTTCCCCACAAAACTTTACTTTTTTTTCAGAAACATCATGAATTCAAAAGGATGCATTTTTTGTGTTCATGTTTTTGATAAATATTTTGCTCAGCTCACATAGCTGTACAACTTGAGTACTCTCTTATGGATAACATGAATCCGATACTATTCAACTTTCTAAATGTGAATTCCAAACTGAAAAAGTTGAAGTTGGTTCAGAATAACTAAAACGTGTTTGTCCTTCCCTAAGTTGCATTTCATGTATTTTTCTTCAGGAGGTGTTCCATAACTTGAGATATAAGACATGCAATGAAAAATAAACGTAATGATCCAGATTTATTTCTGGTGTAACTTAATCGAGTCCCATCAGGAATGAAATTAGACCTTAGTTTTCTCTGCTTCTAACCCTTAGGAAGGTGATTTAATTGTTTAATATTAAAGGTGTAAGCCTAAACCCCCACCCCCAAAATGTTAATCACTAAAGCTAGTTTTAAAAAAGTGAATTTTGAAATTAGAAAAACTAGGAAATTTTGTGACAAAGTTTTCATAAAAAATTTGCCCCATTTTTTAAACCACCTCCAGAGCTGTGAGATTTCAACATTTGAAATTAAAAAAAAACAACTTCAAAATAAAATTTAAACTTTTTAAATGCCCCGCCCCCTTTTTTATGAACCAACTCTATTTACTATCTTTATCCCCAAAACAGATTGTACTGCTGGCATCCAAACTGCTTGTTTCTACCTGGGGAAGGAAAAAGGGGGAACCGCATATTTAAGACCAGATTTGTCTGTATATATTCCAAGGGAAAATTGAGGAGAGTTTTCACTCAGGCCTGAATCTTCATGTTGTGCAGGTGAGTTCCCAGGGTCTTACTCCAATGTAATTTGTTAATTTCTGTCATAAAATATAATTTATATTACTTGTTGTCTGTAATATTCCAGTTAATGTATATCTAACTGTAATTGTGGTGTTGGGTTTTTTGAGTTGCAAAGAAAAAACAACTTTAACTGTGTTCAAATTTGGTGATGAAATATCCAAGTGTTTGTAACTTTTGAAGAGAAAATCATGATCTTACAATGCTAACACACATGCATAACTTATTCATGGGAATAGACCCAGTACATTTACAGGATCAGATCCCAATTTTTTTTAATTAACTAAAGTATTTCAAGAGGCTTTGGCTCAGCCCTAAAACCCTCCAAACTAAATTAAGAGTAAAATAGCCTAATATTTGGGATTCCAGGAATGAAACTTACAAATTTGTTAATGTGGAACAATAAAATACTGGGTACTTGGGAGATGCAATGCATATTTATTCAAGTGCACAAATTTATTTGTGCACAGTAGTTTACCAAGTTGTTCTAAAAGTTTTGTCTTAAGTGTTGTGAAACCTGTTTTTTAAAGTATATCTGAGTTTTTTATACATTCCCAGAGATGTTTTGCACCTGTGTTTGAACCTGACTTATGTGCACGTTGACAGTGATTACTATACCACAGAGTGCACATTGTATTGTAAAACAGAACTTATTTTTGAAGATCCAACTTCAAAGTCCAGAGTGGGACTATCTTAATTTGCTCAGAGGAACACATGCTTTCCCATTGAAATGATTCTAACTTTATTATATAAATACTTGGTCTGATCCTTTTCACACTTTTTGAAGTTAGGACACAGACCTATCCACTGTGATTAAAAATGGAGACCTGTACATGCCAGTGCCATAATATTAAGAACGGTGTGTTACAAAAAGATGTTTATCTAGGAATGGAGAGGTAAAAGTAGTTTATATAATTTATATAAGTTCTCAATCAATTTCTGAATAGATGGCTTAACTCCAAAGTCATTAAAACTATTGCTCTCAATGACTGAGTTTCTATGCTTTGGAAAGTGCATAAACCTGTGGCTTAAAAGTAAATATGCTGGGCCTGATTCTCCTCTCATTTACACCTGTGTGACTCCATTGACTTCAAAGGAACTACTCCAGTTCACACCAGTGGAAGTGAGAGGAAAATCAGGCCCATATAGCTGAATGCTTGGATAGGCTATTCCCAAGGTTCTTTCCATGACTTAACCAATTGGTTAACTTTTTAATTATGTAATCACTTGGTGAGAGTGAGGTACTACTTATTACCAGAGGTTGGTTCACAAACTGCCATTTTTCAAATGGGTCCTAGAAGGGTAGAAGTACCTAGATTAGGTCAGGAGTAGGGCTCTATGCTCACCTCTGCTGTGGGAGGAGTAAATAAATGTATGATTTTGTGTAAAATCCCAAAAATCAAACAAAGGAGGAAGCAAAGCTGAACTGGAACGTCTTTCCTCCTATCCCCAAGCCAGCAGAAACCTGTTCATAAGAATGAAGTCAGGGCTCCGTGAAGCTTCAGGGTGTGTGTTGCAGACAGGACAGGAAATCAGCCATTCTCTGTCATATGCTTCCCTCAGCACCAACCAGATATTCATACTGAAGTGTATGTTACTGCTTTCATCATTAACATTTGCTGCATGCCATCACCATCTTTGGAATTGAAAATATCGGGCATGTCGGAGTAGAGAAATTAATGACACCCTGGCTCCGAAGGGAGCTGAGAAACCTGGAAGCAAGGTTGGGCAGGACTGCAGAAAGGCAGGCAAATCAGCACTGAAACATCTTTTCCTCAAAGCTATATGGGGTCTGAAGGTTATATGTCCTACCTCCTCTGCAATCCTTTCTCCTTCCAGTACCATCTTCTTGAAGGGAGAACTTGTTGGAAACTCCACAAAGTTCACCTCAGGTTTTATCTTATGATAGTGTGATATGGTCCATAGTGAAAATAAATTTAAACACCATCACAAGTGAAAAGAAAAAAGAAAGACAGAAAGAATGAAACATCATCATCATCACTTTAAAGTTTGCTACTATGTATTTTTGTTGCTGGGATAGATAGAGTTAAAAACCATTTTATGTTGCTTAAGTTCCAAATCCACCCATGCAAACTCTAAAAAACAAGAAAATATTCAGTTAAAGGATTATCTTCCTTAATCAATACTTCACTGACTATGTTCAGAACTTGTCTCCTCTGGAAGATTAAGCCAGGTTAGAACATAACCTTGGGGAATCATGATAGCTAGAATGATATTAAACATGACTTTGTGTTAGTGTTTCCAGTAGGGTTTACCCATGACCTGACCTGATGTTGAACACTGCAGTCCCTGTCTATATTGATGCCAAAGTTGTGTTTAGCATCATGTTAGTTAATGTGACTTCTGAAGTTCATGTTCTAACATGACCTGATTTTCTAGTGAAGACAAGATCTCTCACTTGCAATTCTAACATAAAGATACATGTGAGATCACTGTAACAGAAATTCTTAACTCTGACCTCAGTAACACAAACACATTTACTATAGACGTAAGTGAACTATTTCAATGTTTGATATGCTATTTGAACATGGGGACAGTGTGGGCTCAGACACAAAAACTTCAGATACAAATAAAATTTTTTATGACCTGTAATCCCAGCATAGTTTGATTAACATTTTTTTAAACTTCACAAATATATCTGTAGCTATCTATTTAGCCTTCAGAGTTAATGTGGAAACTTTCAGCCCAAACCTATATTGCTAGGCAGCATTATTTAAGAGAAGGTGAGGGAGAAAAAAGAATGAACAAAACATAAGAAAACTGGATACAACCTTAGCTTTGCAGAAAATCTCATTCTATTTTAAGTGGAAAAAGTTGGAAAATTGGACAATCTTGCTGTCAGCATTGCAGGCAAAATTTATATTGCAAAAAAGAATTAATATCCTAAAGTCTGCTATATTCTAAATTCATTACTCAGTAGTCATAAATATATTTTACAACATTGAATAAATCGTTTCAGAACATATGTGGGATCAAAAGAAAAGACTAGGCCTTTTAGCATCCCAAAAGAAACTCTTGAAACACAATGGATGAAGAGATCCAAAAATGGAATGATAATATTACAACTTAGCACTAAATAGTGTGCACAGTCAGACCTAACTGTAAAATTAATAGCTGTGGAAACAGACCAACACTAACAATGGGAGGAGGGGCTTAAAAGCCATATTTAGACCTAACGGCACCTAAATAAATGTGTCCTGATTTTTCTGAAGTGCTGACACTTGCAATTCCCTTTATACATCAGTGGAAGTTGTGGGTACTACTCAGCACCTCTGAAAAACTGGCCACATTTATTTATGTGCCCAATCTTAAGCCGTGAAGTCTGAAATTTTTGGCCCAAATGTTTCCAGCTACTACCCATCAACTTTGCTTTCAGTTCAGTCATCAATGACAGTGGGTACCCTCACTGGCGATCTTTTCTGTGCGCAAGGAAACTTTGTCTCCAAATCAAACTTCTAAATGTGCAGCATATAAATGCTGCAAATTGTCCATATGGATTAATCCTGAGATTAAAATGGATGGTAGAAAGGATGAATAGATCCCAACAGGGATTTTGGAATTTAGACACTTTATAAATTAATATTGTTTTCCTGGCATTTGGACAGCTGCAAGTGGTATATAATAAAGAGATAAATCAACCATGGAAATATCTATAACTAAGAAATCTGTTTGATCAAATTGTGGGTTTAAATATGCCTATCCTCTCTGAACAACCGGAAATTATTAAAATGTTACTATATATAATATATATATATATACTGTATTATGTCAAGTCTATGGTGTGTGTGTGTGTAATATATATATATCATAGACTTGATATAATGCAAAATTAGCATTTTAATAATATAGATGAACTATCAATTCAACAAAGATGCTTAGAATTGCCTGGCACACAGAATTTAGGGTATATCTACACTGGAGCTGGAAGGTGTAATTTCCAGCACAAGGAGATTTGCCTGCACTAGCTCCAATGAAGACAGTGCACTAAAAATAATGTAGCTGAGATGGAACAAGTGGCAGGATGGACTATTCGCTCCAAGTTTGATCCCATCTGAAATCCTAGGTACATACTCAGGTGACTAGCCCCTTCTGACACCACAGCTACACTTCAATCAGAGATAGTGTGGGTATGTCTGCATGAGCTGGGTATTACGGCTTCCATCTCCTGTGTAGACATACAGTTTAGAAAGGCTATGGAGGAAAACATACAGTTTAGAAAGGCTATGGAGGAAAACTTTTGCAGGAAAACATACAGTTTAGAAAGGCTATGGAGGAAAACTTTTGCAATCACGCAGGACTAAATACAGTGAGTTCCACTTTACAGAATGCTATTGCCAAAACCAAAAAGAAACATGTTTTCTGAATCTGTAAAAGAAAATAGTTCAGAGCTATGTAAGCAGATGCAACACTTTTGAGGAACTTATCCTACATGTACCTATAATGAATACAGTGAAGGTACGTGAAGGTACATCAAGGATCAGTTTGATCCTTTTACTTCACTGGAGTTCTATCTGCTGACATCAGCTCTTGCTTTGACTTCAGATATGTTAAATATAAATGATGTGATGAACTGAAAGGTTCATCTAAGTTATAGAATTCTCCACTAAAAAGTGTATGTGCAAGTTACAGAACACCTGCTGCTGTGTCAATTATTGTTGGAAATAACAGAGAACTGACAAATTTATTTAACTCTCTGAAGAAATTTATTCTCAGTGTTTATTCTGAAAGTTTAAAGCAAAGGCGTGGCTTTACCTACCACAGAAATGTACTTACCTATTTGGTGAAATGCATTGGCTGTTTAACAGTGCACAATGATACTACACATATTTATGAGTGGAAGTGAGGAAAAATACTACTGTATATCCAAACTGAAACTAAAAGGGGAATTCTGAGGTAGGAAACCCAACTTACCCAAGTTTGAATTTAGGCAAGGTACTGGGGTTAACACTTCTGTTTATGTGAAATAATCTATAAGAACTTTAATGATCAAAGTAATCAGCACTTAGCTTTACATCTTATCTGAAATGATTACTGTGCTGGTGAAAGTACTATTTAATTACATACCAGGACATTGATTCAACACCTTGTCAGAGGAGAGAATGGCATCTACTGAAAAACGGAGGCTCTCAGTCTGTCTTACCATTCTGTGTGTATCTCTGCGCTGCAACAGGAGGTGTGAGTGCAGCTCATATAGGCATACCTAATCTAGTTACCCCAGCTAAAAATAGCAGTGAAGACACAATGACAGAGACCCAAGCGTGGGCAAGGAAAGCATGTAATTGTGTGTTCTCTGCTACTTTTAGCCAAGCTAGCTAAATTAAAACTAGTGCGGGTATGCCAACCCATGCTGCGATCACCATCAATTGAATGCAGACATCCCTTGTGGATCTGTAAGGTTTTTGGTTGTAAAGAATCAAATGGTACTCCCTTTGGAGACCATCATGTCACTCCTTAATCTTCCCAACAGTTAGAAGCCTTCTGGAATCCCTATTACTCTCCTGTGTTTGTAATTGGAAGGTAGACAGAGATGGCAAAATTCAGAAGCACTGAAAAACAATCAGTGCTGTGTACTGTACTTGAAAGCAGTTTATTGAAGCTTTTTAAGTACAACCTGGCAGTCACTCCTGGAAGTAGGTGTAATTATTAATTGCACACCAATTAATCACTTTACAATATAGGATGTATGTTTGTTTAATCACAAATTTATGTTCAATGTAACTCAGGAAAGATAAATAATTACTAGAGATACAGCCATCATCATGATAGCTCTCTGATCTTTCATTTAGCAGAAAAAAAGCCATAACGAGAACCATAATGGAAGCTGAAGCTAGACAAATACAAATTAGAAATAAGGCACAAATTTGACAGGGAGCATAATTAACCAGCTGTAAGGGGACTGTTGCCCCCTTACTAACATTCAGTGGGGGTGTTTTGGTTGGCTAGCTCCCAGTACTAAAAGGGGAAGGATCTATGGGAAATCAGGACCCTGAGACTGATAGTCCCCAGGAACAATGGGGAGAGGCCAATGCTCCAGCTCAGCCTGAATGATAGGGCAGGCAGGCAGGCTAATCGGAGAGTCAGGGAGGTCCCGTCCTCCGTGTGAGCTGGATTTGCCTGGGTCAGACAGAGTGGGGCGGAGCTAAGGAGAAAGCAGGGGCCCAAGCTAAACTGGGGAGCAGAGCTGGGCCAGAGCCAGAGGGACCAGAAAAGCAGCCCAGGAAGCAGGTCAGTGCCGGGAGCAGAGTCACAGAAGCAGCCTGCAGAGCAGACCTGTCCTGGGAGCAGAGCTGCAACAACCAGAGGCAGAGGGGCCAGAGAAGCAGCCCAGGGAGCTGGAGGCAGAGGTGCAGCAGTGCAGTGACAGAGTGGTGGAGCTGCGGCTGGAGCAGTCCGGAGTTGGGTGGGGTGAGCAGCTGGGGAGTGCGAGGGGGACCCTGGGCAGCGGGCCCAGCACAGGGAGACACCTCAACCAAGAGGCTCTGCAGGCCGGGCTTTGATCGTAACCCCGACAGGGTGGGGGCAATACTGGGAAGAAGGGTCCTATCACTTAGAGCCTGAGAGCGTGTGGCCACCACCAGAGCAAGTGTCCAACCCACAGCATCCCTGCAGCACAGCCAGGGCCTGAGAAGAAGGCCGGGGATTTACAAGGAACAGACTGTGAACTGCCCAGACATTCCAGAGACGCTGTTTGTGATGTTCCCTGCCACAGAGCGGGGTGATGTTTCCTTTAACCTTTCCCATTTTTCCTTATTCTTTTTAAAATTAATTTGTTGATTAAATAACTTGCATTTGCTTTAAATTGTATGTAATGGTCAGTGGGTCAGAGAAGTGCCCAGTGCAGAGAGAGTACCCTGGAGTGGGGACACCCTAGCCCCTGTCCTAGGTTACTGCAGCAGGGTTGGGGGTCGAGCCCCCAAGGAATCCTGGGCCCAGGTTTGTTGGGGTTACGAGGACTTTGCCAGACAGGAGAGTGGAAGGGGAGCCCTCAAGGGCAGGGAGGCCATTGGGTAAAGGAAGTGGGAGCGAGGACTCAGATCCTTTCGCTAGCCCACTTCTCCGGGGTAGTGCAGAAGCCAGGAAAGTTCCCCACAGTAGCGGGACTATTCCTCTGCTTACACACCTAAGGATGCGGTGAATTCTCCATCGCTTGAAATCTTTAAATCAAAACTGGTTATCTTTCTAACAGATACGCTATAGTTTAACCTGAAGTTATAGCTTAATGAAGAAATTATTGGTTGAGTTTGTCTGGCCCGTGTTATGCAGGAGGTCAGATAAGATTATCACAATGTCCTTCTGACCTTAAAATCTATGAATCGGTTGACGCTGTTTTTTTGATGTCCTAAAATGAAACTACTTAGGCTTTGTTTTGTTTGAAATGATGAATTAAGAATAGCAGGTGCTTTGCAATCACTATCATTTAGCAACATTAAATCACATTAAATATGAAAGTAATCTGATCTTATTGGCATTTTTGTTGAATTAACTCTATAGTGTGGTGACATATAATCTGCAGAACAATTCTTTTCTCTGAACCCTGAAGCTGTTGCTGTGGCTTATATTTACTGTTTTTATATCACTGAAGAGAATATTGTTTTGACTCATTTTTTGTGTGTTTCTCATGTACATATATTCAGAAGTCTGTGTTGTAAAATGGATGAGCATTCTTGTTAATTACATTTAATTATGCAGTTTAGAAAAACTCATTGTATTTGTCTCTTCTAACCGGAAGTATTGTGCGTTGTATTTGCAATAAGTTTGCTACAGGACAGGTTTGAAAATCTATATGACTGAATTAATCAGTGGCTCATTTCTGCAGACCTCCAGAATTGTGGAGGTTGTTGGACATGGCAATAATGAGCTCTGCAAAGTAGAAAGGAATATTTTATAACCTATTAATTCAGAAATACATTGCAACAAATAGCCTCTTGGTGATATTATAGCATAGTATAAACTATCACATAAGCTCTGCATAATGTGTATACAAAAGATACTTTAAAGTACAGGAGATGTGTGGCTTGTAAAACATAAGGAATCACAATTCAGTTTGCAAGCACAGCTATTTCATCTTGAATTGGATTTTGTTTGAATGCAGAAAATGTTTCCCTGTTTAAGTAAAGCCAAGAATTCTGATGCCTAAAAGGTACCTGCTGTTGTAGTATCTTTCAAGCACAAGGATTTCTTTTTCTAGTTTACGACAGTAAAAGAACTAGGTTTTGTAGTACAAAAAGCTGCAGTTTTTCAAATATGTACTGTTTGTGCACTCTCCCCCCACCTTAACCAACAGCCTGAAATATAGATCTCAGGGGTATCGTGCAGCAGTACCTGCTGAGAAGGATGAGCAATTATATGCTTCCCAAACAACTCTGCCTGCCAGTTCTTATATCTGACTCAGCATGATGCGCTGCTATAGAATCTGGTCTTATTGCCCCAGGATAACTGTTTTGTTCTGCCAAGGAGAGCAATTCCCAAATCTACAAAACTTCTCTCTGAAATGCTGCCACACTTGCACCGCCACTCTCCAACTCCAAAGGAAACTGCACTCGTTGATTATGGGCTAAATTCTGGGCCATTAAAGTTATTACAGATTTTGCCCTTGATTGTTAAATGGAATTCTGCTTGAGCCACAACTGAGCTGAATCATCTTATAAGCAGAGGAACCAGACCCATGTTGTATGGGTTCCTTCCCCACTCTGAACTCTAGTGTACAGATGTGGGGACCCACATGAAAGACCCCCTAAGCTTCTTTATACCATCTTAGATTAAAACTTCCCCAAGGCACAAAGTCTTTGCCCTTGGATTAGGTAAAACGCTGCCACCACCAAGTGTTTTAGACAAAGAACAGGGAAAGGACCACTTGGAGTTCCTATTTCCCCAAAATATCCCCCCAAGCCCTTACACCCCCTTTCCTGGGGAGGCTTGAGAATAAACAAGATGAGCACAAACCCCTTGGATTTTTAACACCCAAAAACCCCAATCAGATTCTTAAATCAGAATTTTATTAGAAGAACAACAACAACAGAAAAAGATAAGAGAACAACTCTGTACGATCAGAATGGAAGATAATCTTTCAGGCAGTCAGATTCAAAACATAGAGAATCCCTCTAGGCAAAACCTTAAGTTACAAAAAGACACAAAAACAGGAATACACATTTCCTCCAGCACAGAGAATTTACAAGCCAAAACAAAGAAAACCTAACGCATATCCTAGCTAGATTACTTACTAACTTCACAGGAGTTGGAGAGCTTGCATCCTTGATCTGTTCCAGGCAAAGGTAACACACAGACAGACAAACCTTTCCCCCCCCTCCTCCAGATTTGAAAGTATCTTGTCCCCTCATTGGTCATTTTGGGACAGGTGCCCTTAGCTTCTTAACCCTTTACAGGTGAAAGGACTTTGCCTCTGGCCAGGAGGGATTTTATAGCACTGTATACAGAAAGGTGGTTACCCTTCCCTTTATATTTATGACACCCCCCCCCCCAAATCTCAGCTAGGGTGAAACACTGACTGTGATTTCTTCCTGGAGCTCTAGGAGAAAACAGAGTTAATAAGACACATGCATCTCTAAATATACTACTAACTGTATAAAGACTAACAATATTTTCCACATCTCAAGGACGATTTTAACCAGTTGATTCTGGGAAAATTTCACGGGAGAGTGCATCAGCCACTTTGTTAGAAGCTCCTCAAATGTGTTGTATGTCGAAATCAAAATCTTGGAGAGCTAAATTCCACCAAAGAAGTTTTTTGTTATTTCCCTTGGTGGTATGAAGCCACTGTAGTGCAGCATGGTCGGTTTTCAGGTGGAAACGCCGTCCCCAAATGTATGGACGTAGCTTTTCCAGAGCATAGACAATGGCGTAACATTCCTTTTCACTGATTGACCAGTGGCCTTCCCTCTCAGAGAGCTTCTTGCTGAGAAACACAACAGGATGGAATTCTTGATTCGGTCCTTCCTGCATTAAGACTGCTCCCACACCACACTTGGATGCATCTATTGTTACTAGGAACGGTTTGTCAAAGTCTGAGGCCCTTAGCACAGGGTCAGACATGAGTGTCGCTTTAAGCTGGTTAAAGGCCTTTTGACACTCTTCAGTCCACTGAACTGCATTTGGCTGTTTCTTTTTGGTTAGGTCTGTCAGTGGGGCGGCGATTTGGCTGTATTGCGGTACAAATCACCTGTAATATTCGGCCAAGCCTAAGAAGGATTGGACTGTTTCTTTGACTTTGGGACAGGCCACTTTTGGATAGTATTCACTTTGGCCTGTAGGGGGTTGATAGTTCCTTGACCCACCTTGTGTCCAAGGTAAGTCACTCTGTTTAGGCCTGTTTGACACCTCTTAGCCTTAACAGTTAGTCCTGCCTCCCTTATGCACTCAAAGACTTTTTGTAGATGTTCCACGTGTTCTGCCCAGGAATCTGAAAATATGGCCACATCATCAAGGTAGGCGATTGCATATTCTCCCAATCCCGCTAGGAGCCTATCTACAAGTTTTTGGAAGATGGTGGGTGCATTCCACAGCCTGAAAGGGAGCACATTAAATTCATACAGCCTGACATGTGTGGTGAAGGCTGACCTTTCCTTGGCGGATTCATCTAGCGGTACCTGCCAATACCCCTTGATTAAGTCCAAGGTAGAGATGAACTGGGCCCGTCCCAGTTTCTCCAATAGTTCATCTGTGCATGGCATTGGATAGTTATCTGGGTGAGTTACAGCATTTCGCTGTAATGGTAGTCCATGCAAAAACGTATCTCCCCATCTGGTTTGGGAACTAGAATCACTGGAGATACCCATGCACTGCCAGAGGGGTGGATTACCCCCATCTGTAGCATATCCTGGATCTCCTGTTCTATAGCAGTTTTAGTTTGAGGAGACACCAGGTAAGGTTGGGCTTTAATTGGGTGAGCATTACCTGTGTCAGTGGAGTGGTATGCCCTTTCAGTCAGTCCTGGGGTGGCTGAGAACATCGGGGTGTAGCTAGTGCAGACCTCCTTGATCTGCTGTCGCTGCATACGCTCAAGGGTCATGGAGAGGTTCACCTCTTCCACGCCACCATCACTTTTCCCTTCATAGTAGACACCTTCAGGCCACTCAGCATCATCTCCTCCCTGGGCTGTAAACTGACAAACCTTTAATTCTCTGGAATAAAAGGGCTTTAGAAAATTAATATGGTACACCTTAGGCTTTCGGTTTGAGGTGGGGAATGCTATGAGATAATTAACAGCTCCCAGGCACTCTTGGACCGTGAACGGCCCTTCCCATGACGCTTCCATTCTATGGGCCTGGAGCACTTTTAAGACCATGACCTGGTTCCCTACTTTGAAGGACTTCTCTCTAGCATGTTTATCATACCAGACTTTTTGCTCTTCTTGAGCATCTTTTAGGTTTTCTTTAGCAAGGGCTAAAGAGGTTCAGAGAGTGTTTTGTAGGTTGGTTACAAAGTCCAGAATGTTAGTTCCTGGAGAAGGTGTAAACCCATTGCTGCTTCACCAACTGTAATGGCCCCTTAACGTCGCAGCCATATACAAGTTCAAATAGTGAAAACCCTAAACTGGGATGTGGTACACCTCTGTAGGCAAAGAGCAGCTGCTGCAACACTAGGTCCCAATCATTGGAGTCCTCATTTATGAATTTACGTATCATGGCCCCAAAGTTCCATTAAACTTCTCCACCATGCCATTTGTTTGATAGTGGTAAGGAGTGGCAACCAAGTGATTTACCCCATGAGCTTCCCAAGGGTTTTCCATAGTTCCTGCATCTGTAAGGATGTCAGAGGGCCAACCTACCCTGGCAAAAATGTCTGTTAGTGCCCAGCACACACTTTTATCCCTGGTGTTGCTTAGAGCTACTGCTTCCGGCCATCGGGTGGCAAAATCCATGAAAGTCAGTGTGTAGTGCTGTCCTCTGGCTGTCTTTTTCGGAAAAGGACCCAGAATATCCACAGCTACTCTCTGAAATGGAACCTCAGTGATGGGGAGTGGCTGTAGAGGGGCTTTGACCTGGTCTTGGGGTTTTCCCACTCTTTGGCACACCTCACAAGACTGGACATAGGTAGAAACATCCTTGCACATTCCTTCCCAGTGGAACAACTTTCCCAAATGGTCTTTGGTTCTGTTCACCCCAGCATGGCCACTAGGATGATCGTGGGTTAAGTTCAAGAGCTTGACCCAGTACTTAGTTGGAACTACCAACTGTCTCTGAGGATGCCAGTCTTCCTGGTGTCCACCAGAAAGAGTTTCTTTGTATAAAAGTCCTCTTTCTACAACAAACCTGGATCGATTAGAAGAGCTGAGAGGCGGTGGCTTGCTCCGTGTTGCCGTCCAAGCTCTCTGGAGGCTTTCATCTGCTTCCTGTTCGGTCTGGAACTGTTCCCTTGATGCTGGAGACATCAGTTCCTCATTGGATTGTGGACCTGGGCTTGGTCCCTCTGGAAGCGATGCAGGTGATGGGGCTGTTTCCGTTGACTGTGAACCGCTCTCCGTTGGTGCACTATGTTGAGGTTCAAGCTCCGGCTGAGCCTCTTGTGTAGGGTTATCTGCTGCTGCCAGTGCAGTTTTGGTGGGACCCTCTGGTGTTGGGGTTGCAAGCACTGGATTCCGTGCTGGCAGTGGTTCTGGTGCTGGTTGTTCCACCGGTTCTGGTTCTGGGACTGGCTCTGTCTGGGTCCCTGGGACTGGATCCACTACTGCTGTTGCAGATGTTGGCATGGGGTCTGGTTCCATCACATCTGACTGGGTCCTGGTAGAAGTCTCCGGAACAGAGGTAGGTGTGACAGCTTGCTTAGCCTGGCTGCAGGTGACCATTCCCACCCTCTTGGCTAGCTTCACATGATTGGCCAAGTCTTCCCCCAACAGCATGGGGATGAGATAATCATCATAGACTGCAAAAGTCCACATTCCTGACCAGCCATTGTACTGGACCAGCAACTTGGCTGTAGGCAAGTCAAAAGAGTTTGACTTGAAGGGTTGAATTATCACTTGGACCTCTGGGTCGATTAAATTGGGGTCCACTAAGGAAGCGTGGATAGTCGACACTTGTGCTCCAGTGTCCCTCCATGCTTCTTCTCGCCCACACTCACAGTTTCCCTCTGCTCCAAGGGTATCTGGGAGGCATCTGGGCCTGAGGACCTTTGGTGGGACCCTGGTGCAATGGGGCAGTTGGGGTTCTTGGGGCAGTTGGCCTTTTACATGCCCTGGCTTGTTACATTTAAAACATCGCCCATCTGCCTGGTCACTGGGGCAAGGTGGGTTTCTGGAGAATGGTGTGATGAGACTATAAGGTGTCTGGTGTTTTTCTTGGGGTGTAGTCGGGGCTTTGGGTTGCCCCCAGTAGTAGGGTGTGGTCTGAGGTCTGGTATCCGCTCAAACTGCGACCAGGGTTGTTCCTCTCTCCTCCCTCCACCCGTTTTGTTCCGGTTTGCCCCGCCTCTCTGGTGGTCTGGGATTGCTTGTATTGATCAACATAAGAAGCAAGACTTCCTGCTGAGTCCATTTTCTTATCCCATAAACACTGTTTTATATCATCCTTGGACATATTCAGGAATTGCTCCTGTATCATTAAATCCTGCATTCCTCCAAAGCTAGTTACATCCCGTTCCTTTGAGCCATTTATCAAACAGCTCTGTCATATGGTTTACATAAGCCCCATTACTTAGTCCAGGCCCTCTCTTAAGGGTTCTAAATTTTACTCTGTAAGTTTCAGGTGTAACTTGAAATTCTTTTAAAACCAAATCCTTGAATTTATCATAGTCAGAAGCCTCATCAATAGGCATCTTATTGAATATGTCCAGAGCTCTTCCAGTCAATTTTGCAACCAATGTGATCATCTTGTGACCATCAGGAATTTTATGGAGTGTGCACAGTCTCTCAAAGGTGAGAAAATATTCAGCAATATCACTGGATTCATCATACTGTGGACATAGTCACTCCCATTTGTGGATTGTTGGGGAAGGATTGTTAAGGTTATTCGGTATACTCTGCTGAGTCCTTGCCTTCTCTATCTCCAGTGCATGCTTCCTCTCTTTTCCCCTCTCCTCCATTTCTTTTGCTTTTGCCTCCTTAGCTCTCTGGTGGGCAGCCTCCTCTGCCTCCTTAACTCTCTGGTGGGCGGCCTCCTCTGCCTCCTTATCTAGTCGTTTTAATTCGAGCAGTCTCTGGTGTTCTTTTTATTTCTCTTCTGCTTCCAGTCTGGCTCTCTCCAGTTTCTGTAAGGCATTGCTTTCTGTCATCTTAGCCTTTCTGTTTTAAACCTAGCTATACCCGAGAGTTAGAAAGGAAAAAAAAAAAAAAAACCTGGCTTGTAAAATTTGCTGTGCTGTAACCTGATACCTTTGTCTCTGATAGCTCTTCCCTGCCTACAGAAAAATCCTTTTGTTATGTTTGTCCCCAGGCAAAGAGACAGAACCTGCAACTGTAATTACCTTTTAAAAAACTTTTTTAAATCCTGCTGTGCTTCTGGTTCAAAATGATCCCACCGCTCTGCCACTGTGTCAGGGTTCCTTCCCCACTCTGAACTCTAGGGTACAGATGTGGGGACCTGCATGAAAGACCCCCTAAACTTATTTCTACCATCTCATTTTAAAACTTCTCCAAGGCACAAAGTCTTGCCCTTGGATTAGGTAAAACACTGCCACCACCAAATGTTTTAGACAAAGAACAGGGAAAGGACCACTTGGAGTTCCTATTTCCCCAAAATATCCCCCCAAGCCCTTACACCCCCTTTCCTGGGGAGGCTTGAGAATAAACAAGATGAGCACAAACCCCTTGGATTTTTAACACCCCAAAACCCAAATCAGATTCTTAAAAATCAGAATTTTATTAGAAGAACAACAACAACAGAAAAAGATAAGAGAACAACTCTGTATGATCAGAATGGAAGATAATCTTTCAGGCAGTCAGATTCAAAACACAGAGAATCCCTCTAGGCAAAACTTTAAATTACAAAAAGACACAAAAACAGGAATACACATTTCCTCCAGCACAGAGAATTTACAAGTCAAAACAAAGAAAACGTAACGCATTTCCTAGCTAGATTACTTACTAACTTCACAGGAGTTGGAGAGCTTGCATTCTTGATCTGTTCCAGGCAAAGGTAACACACAGACAGACAAAAACCTTTTTCCCCCCTCCAGATTTGAAAGTATCTTGTCCCCTCATTGGTCATTTTGGGTCAGGTGCCAACAAGGTTACCTTAGCTTCCTAACCCTTTACAGGTGAAAGGACTTTGCCTCTGGCCAGGAGGGATTTTATAGCACGATATACAGAAAGGTGGTTACCCTTCCCTTTATATTTATGACACACGTATATGACTGTGATAGAGAAAAGTAGTCTACCTGTGTATTCTGCTTTGATCTGGTTTTTCTGTGTCTTTAAAAAGTTAATTATAATAATAATACCTAGCTCATATGTGGTACCAATAGATCTTTACAATGGAGGTCAGTATCATTATACTTATTTTTTACAGGCATGGAAATGTAGGCACAGAGCTAAGAAGTGGCTTGCCCAAAGCCAAGCAGCAGACCAGTGGCAAAGACAGGACTGGAACCCACGTCTCCTGAGTCCTACTTCAGTGCAACACTGATTCCATTATGGCAATCTTTAGGATGGAATTTCACTATAGGGGAAAAGGCTTTCAAAAATATTATTGGCTTAATATGGATATTGTTACATTCAGATTACCACTTGACATATGGTACATTCTATCTAGGATGTGGTGGGTGAAAACCTATCAAATGCAACAAATCTTTTTTCTTTGGCTGCTCCAGGAAGCCCCTAAGCGTCAGATTTTTCAAAACAGCTCAGTATCCACAAAAGGGCCCTGATTTTTCCAATGGACTATGAATCATATGAAATGTTTAGGGACTGCTTTATTCCTATTATGGAGCATTATTAATGAGAGTGCACACACTATTGCAGTGAGAAAAGGATGGTTTAGAAGGGCACAGAATTCTAACCTTCTTTACCTTTCTCTGAGAATCTGCATTGACCTGACATTTCACTTTGTTTGGCTGCCAGAGGAAAAGGCTAGTAGTATTCCCTCTGTTTCAAATTAGTGTTTGACATGAAATATGCCTGTTGAAACCTACTTATCGATTGTAGATCACTTTTTAGCAAACTGATGATAGCTTTTAGAGACAAGGAATGTGTGTCTTTCACCTGACTAAATTGTTTGGTAATGCCCCTAAAGTTGAAAAGAATAGGATTATATTTGTCACTGGAAAATTCCACTTCCTCAGAAATCTTTATGAGTGCTGTGAAACAAGTTTGCTCTAACCTTGCCTTATAAGTTATAACCTGACAAACCAGATTCCTGGAGCTTAAAAATGTTGGCTATGCCACAATGAATGGAGCATCACATTTCATGTGTTTTTATTTTTTGTTCTTTACGGGTCTTCTGCAGTACCACTGTTGATTGCCTGATGGCACGATAGAATTTTAATAGTTCCAATTTCAGGCACAATTTGTTTTGTGCTGAAGTGACACCCTATTTCAGTGGGGCTAAACTAATGCAACTAGTCAGGTGCAAAAAAGTTTAGGGGGAATTTTCAAGAATGGAGACTGCAATGACAGACATTTATTGTGTGGATTTACATATACAGGTATTTATATTTAATTTTTTAAAAGAATGCAATAAAATGTGAAATATGACGATAGTGATTCTTTCTCATCAAAATGGGTATTTGTTATCAATCACCTTAACTGAGTATAGTTGCAATGAAGTTTTACTGACTCGTGGGTGTGCTAACTATTTAATTACATTCTATGGAGTTTGCTTCTTCTATCCATGCCTTACCAAACTGTTCCAGTAACAGCACAGTTGCATTTGGGGATGAATAAATTATGGATGATATAATTATATATTCTCTGTCTTTACTGTAACTGTAATTATAATTAATAATGCCCATTGGATAGAAACTATTATCAGCTAGTGTTTCAATAGGAACTATTTTCTTGGTTTAATTTTGTGAAAGGCATTGAAAAACCATAAAAATAATTGCAGTCCTTTTTCAAGGACCTGAGTCTTAAAAACTAACTTTTGGTCTGTGTTAATTATGGCTGTGAAACATGGATATTCAAACAATTGATAATAAAGAAGCTACAATCCTTTGTTTCATGGTGTTAGAAGAATTCTGAAAATATCATGGATAGGTCACGTAACCAATGAAAAAGTATTGGCTATTACTGAAACACAGCAAACGCTAGCCAGAGTTCTTATGAAGAGAGAGATTTGTTTTGTCAGTGTACATTTTAAGAGGTTCAGCAGTCAATGCATGTTTATGTACGCTGGAAGGGAAAGTTGATGGCAGAAGAACACAAGGCAGAAAAAGGATATCTTGGATGGACAATGTTGTGAGGAAAATCCACAGCCAAACCAGGGATGCTCAGTCCCTTGTCTCTCCAACAGAGGACAACTGAATGGGGGTGCTCTGCGACTGCGGGGTCTATTTCCAATCCACCCTCAAGTCACACCTCTGGGCAGAGTTCCTCTGGGCTATGTCCACTGCTTCCCTGGGTGCTTTTGAGGAGCAGTGGGAGCTGTCCAGGGTTCTTTGCTTGGTGTCCCCCTCTAGATCCCTGATTTTATACCTGTGACCGTCACTTCCATCTCTGTTTTTCATTGGTTGTCCCCCAAAATTATTTGATGCCTGAGCCTAGTGACTCATCCCTTAAACTTGGGGTGGGGGTGGAGGAGGCTATAGATTTGGGCAGGCTTATGCCCACCCATCCCCAGTGCCTCAATAAGTGTTCTTCCAACAGAGCTGTGGCGAGTCACCAGTCAGGCATGCAGCAACAACTCAGCTGCACTAACTTACACTTCCCACAGAGCCTGCAGTGACTCATCCTTTGGGCATGTGGTGGCAGCATATCCTGGAGTAGAGGGTGGGTCAGATGGCCCCACGCTCAGGTATTCCCCCAACCCTGCAAGAGTTCAGTCTGTGCAACCTGTGCAAGCCTGCAGGAACCCTCCTGCAGGCTTGCAGTGTACTAGACTTCCTAGACTCCCAGCCTGCTCCTGTTCCTTTTCCTGCCCCCACCTTGCCCAAGCCCTGTTCCAGTCTTATCCTTGCCCTACCCTGACCTTATTCCAGTCCTATTACTGACCCATTCCAGCCTTGTCTCCGCCTCCTGACCGCCTCGGACTCTGACCACCTGGCTTCAACCTTTGGCCTGTATCTGGACTCCAGCTACAGTACTGATTTTGGCTTGGCTATGGACTCTTGGTTCTGACCTCAGATCTTAATCCCAGCACTACCCTTGGCTCAGTCCCGGCCCTATGTCTGGCTTCAACATTCACTCCAACCACTAAGGCTGACTATTGGGAGGTATTGCCTGACAGATGTGGTATCTTGGGTGGCTTGAAAGGACTATTCATTCTCAAAGAGATCAGCAGAGATTCATACAGAATGGATTACCATGGTTGCAAGCCTCCACACAGATACCACATCAGAAGAAGAGTACCTAAGTTGAGGAATAGTCAATATCTTATGGGAGGTATCTTTTAACTCCATTTCATGTTGATGGGAATGAAGGGTACTGTACACTTTGCAGGGTTAGATACTCTGGCCAAGATTTTCAAAGGGAGGAGTCTGATATTGGGTGTACAAAATCATACCTTAAGGGAACCTGATTCTCAGAAAATACTGAGCACTGACCATCTGAAAATCAGGCCCTGTAATGTCTCAAGTTAAGTACCCCAAAAGTGAAGCACTCAAAATCATTAGACATTTGAAAATCTTGACTTTTATCTTCCCATGCAGAATTGTTTACAATGTGTGTATTACTGTATTGTGTTCTGTGCTAACTAATATTTCCTGAATGATTGAAAGCACTATGCTTTTGGTGAAGCATGAAATGAAAAAAAGAGAAGCAAGATCTTGTCCTAGTATTGCCAGGACTTATTGCTGAAATGCTAGAGAACTTTGGTAATGTTTCTTATGCAAAATGAGTTTGCAAGGCTGATGATGCTACAAACCCTTTCCCACATTGATTGCATCGCAGAAAATGCTGAGGACATAACTTGAACAAGAGATGTGCTAGGCAATCTGAAAATGAGATTGCCATAAGTAAAGCTTCAATTCAGCACATGCCTAGCTTTAAATTCATAGTCCCACTGAAGTCAATAGCCTGGATTCACTAAGTCTGCTTTTTGCTGCAGAATTGTAAGCAGAGCAGGTAACTAGAGATCAACAGACAAACTCTCAGTTGACATATAACTGGCAGAGTTGATATAGCCACCTCCTCCAGCAGTTGCTCCCATAACTTCTGGTGTAAAGGGAGGGGAGGAAAAGGTATTCTAGGGATCAGGTTGCGGAAGAGGACATAGTGGGGTAGAATAAGGCTTCTCTGCAACTGATCCTCCATGGGTGAGAGGTTTCTGAAGGTTCAGATTAACTTCAGTGAGGCTACTCATATGTGTGGATAGAATTAGTCATGTGCTTAAATACCTTTCTGAACCAAGCCCAAAGAGGCAGAAATCCTGTGTTGTCTCTGTTAGTAGACTGTAAGATCTTCAGTACCATGTACATCAAAATATATACATTTATAGTACTTTAAATAAATGCTTTATAACATCAAAAATAGATTATTTTATTTTCCTTTCCTCCCGTTTCTCATCTCTGGACTTCCTTCCTCACCATACTCATGCACGGTATTCCTTCCCACTCTTTGTGCTTTGAAAAGCTATGATCTATAGGCAGATTCCTTCTTAAAACGCACTCTATCAAGCAGTTCTTTCTAAAATAATCCATACATTTAAGAAGTGTGTATTTAAACCAAACATTTTTTAAAACACCTGTGAATGGCTGTCCAAACGAACCATGTATCTGGAATGAAGTGTCAGACTGACTTAGATTGTAAACTCTTTGAGACTCAGACTAATTCTTCCTTTGTTTTATTCCATGTAGGGGCACTCAATAAATAATAAACATTATAACTTTCCTTGTTTCTTCTTTTTTGTTATGTATATCTTTTGGTATTGGTAAAATTCAAATGAAGTGCAGCAAGCCATATTCCAGTCAGATTATAGAGACTATGATGTCAACTTTTGGCTTATCAGGAAGAAAGTTTCATTGTGTAAAATGTATAACATGACATTTCTTGTGGTGGTAAATCCATATAAAAACAGGCTGGAAAATTATTTGCAGTCTCTTAAACTGGGCACCAATATTGCTAAATGGTTTGCTCCCAGTTCTGCTCTCAAGTACACCAAGGTAAATGGGAAGTATCTCCGCTGAATCCAGCGATGTTACTCCAGATTTACACAAATGAAAGATCAGATACTGAGCTCAGTTACATTTTTCAACAACATGTCCTGGTTTATACAAATTATTCTTACCACGTAAACCCTCACACTGCTAGCCTAAACAAATCTGGGACCAACTTACTTAAGCCAAACCCCTCCAAGGTGATTCAGGGTTTTTACACCAAATACCTGGCAATGTAGCATGCAATTGGTGGTAGTGGACAGTAAAATCTTCAGAATATTTGTGTGCTCTCAAAGGAAATAAAGAAACAGTCTAAAAATATTGGAGGGACTCCCCACTGTGCGATGGCTCTGTGCGCTGCTGTGGACTTTAAAAGAACCTAAGCTGGTCTAGGATGGTTGTGGCAGAGCAGAGTTCTGGCATTCACCCTTTGCAGAGAGATGTGTAGGGCTTGGTGGCCCATGGTTCTGATCTAGCACATCTGTGCCAGCAGGGAGTTCCCCTCCTGAAGAGGAATTCTTTGCTGGCCAGTTGATGCCATTTTTTCCAGCCTCTCTGTGCTTTCTGAAGTGCATGAAGGGGCCAGAAACTGAGTACAGAATCCAATCCTATATCCCTGTAAACTGGTACAGTTTGACCTCACTGGTAGTGTTTGTGCTTGAGACATCCAAGACTGCAATTGCAGTTGTTTGTGTACGTGAAAATTGATTCACAGTTGGCAGAGCTGTGGGAAAGCTTACACACTGTGCAGCAAGTGCCTGTACTATTCCCAGCTCTAGCCAATGCTGTCTGTCAGAAACACCAAATTCAACCAACCGGAAAGCAAAAAGAATGAAGTTGTCCAATTCTTTTCTATCTCTAGTCAGTTGGCTGGTGGAAAAGCCTAATTTTTTTCAAAGGAATGTAAAGCAGAGTTTCTTTAAAAAGAGATTTAATGTGTTGGATATGGCAACAGAAGGGGCACGAAAAACACAAGGACAAAGAAACAGTAACCACCAGACAAGGAAAAGAGCTGCATGCATGACCAATTGAGTCAGTCAAAGTCTGACCCATTCTCAACAGGTCCCTCACAAAATTCTCAGCACAGAAGCATCAAATATGCGATCAGTTAGTAGTTCTTATTTCCTGCATTTCTTTGTCATACTTTCTTAGTTAGCATTCTTTTTTTAAAGAAAGGTATTTTAAAGAACTTACTACTGTAAAGAGTATTGTATGGGTGGGCATTTGTCTTTCTTTGTAGGGATCAGCTGGGTGCCTGAGGCATCAGAAATGAAACATCAGAAGAACTCCCAGGAAGCTGACTAGTTTAATAATTTTTGATCTTTTTTTGCTTGCTTGACTTGAAACTATGTTGTATTCAAGACCTTTCTTTTTTTTCTTTTCTTTTTCTTTTCTTTTCAATACAGCTATTATTATTTTTGTAAAGAGAATTTCTTGGTGTATATTGGCAGTGTTCTGTGGAACAGTCACAGTACATTTATTCTGGTATGCCCAAAACAGCGCCCTTGTTGTTGCAAGTATGTCATCGTTTTCATTACAGATTTCCTCCCCCCCCTCACCACGCCCCTTTTGACAGATATCACTGGGCTGTTAATGTCCTCTTTAGATTGAAACTTGTTAACAAGCCAACATTATTTTAAAATAAATTTGATGTACACAACGATGTAAATGTTATTTATGACTAGAGTGAGGCAAAAGAGTGAATTGTAGAGGTTCAGATATTTTTGTTTCATAAGCTATTAAAAGCAGCATTATTTTCCAGGCTCTTGGGGGGGGGGGGGGTTTCTGATAGTGCGATGCATATATAACTCCCATGTGCATTCGAACAGCAGTCAAACAATTCAAGAAATATAGCTGGGTCCATAGAAAGAAAACCATTTTGTAGTTACAAAATGTACAGTGAATAATGATCTACATTTCGTGAGTTGAGATCTTGCAATAGGAACCATTAAGTCACATGAAATCAGTGTAAATGTTTTCTTTCCGTATCCGGGGGGAACATGTATAGTTCATATAAATACAACAGCAATTGAGCACAGAACACTGTGGTTGAACAGTAAAAATGAGTGAAACAATGAGTAAATTTTAATACATTGTTTAATCCTTTGCTTTTTTATATAGGAGGTTGAATGCCTTATTATATTTGACAATGCATGTGTCTGTTGCTTAAAATGTTATGGGCTAATTTATGCCTGTAGTATGAGTATGTGCTACCTGAGGAGTATCAGGCTCTCGCTGCCTGATAACTCATTGCACCTCTTTTGAGGATTTAAGATACTTTAGCACACAACGCCAGCTGGTCTGGTTGGTGCAGGATGTGAGGGAAGGAACAGACCCATGGATCTGCCCACTTGCTCATAGGGTGAGCATCAGGTGCACAGCATCTGTTCACTCTCCCTTCCTCTGCTCCTGAAGCCATGTCAATAGACGGCATTAGTCCAGAGAGGGGCTGCAGGTCTGCATTTATATAGATCCAGTGGCCCCAGTACCCTGATGATGCATGGTGGTGACTGCTATTCCAGGTGAAAGCTGAAGTAGCAGCCACTGGAGAGGGCATTCCCAATAGTCCCATAAAAAGCACTTTGGCCACCAAGGGAGCACTCTGGGCCATCAACTTGTGCTTGAGACTCATTTCCTTCTTCACTGGTGATGGCTTCCAAGACTTGAAGTCTTTAAATCAAGATTTGAGGACTTCAGTAACTCAGCCAGAAGTTATGGGTCTATCGCAGGAGTCAAAGGGTGAGGTTCTGTGGTCTGTGATGTGCAGGAGGTCTGACTAGATGATCACAATGGTCCCTTCTGGCGCTAAAGTCTATGAGGGCTGGATCCATTGTTGGGAGAGATTGTCAACACTGCTTCAAGTGAAGCAAGCAGCCTTTCCTCCCTCCAAGAAGAATGAAACAGTCTCATGATGCTGACAATCTTGCCAATTATCATTTTTGAATTCTTCATTTTTGTTTATGATGACTGAAAAGGTTGTGACTGGACACCTCTCATGGTATCTAGTGGCCTCAGCTCTCTTTGACTCTTGTCAGTTGGATTACCAGACTGGGTATGAAACAGAGATGACTCTGGTAGATGGTCTGATCCTAGAGATGGATGAAGATCAGGTGTCCATGCTGATATTATTACATCTGTCAGCCGCCTTTGATACCATTGACCATGAGTGGTTGATTAATTTCAGCAAAGGTGGATGGGTCTGCTCTGGGGTGGCTCTGGTCATATCTTGGTGAGCACTCTCAGAATGAGGGTACTGGTCAATTGCTCATCCTCCCTGACGATGCACTCTTGTGCAGTTCTGCCAAGTTTCATCTTGTCATACCTCTTTTTTAACACGTATATTAAGCCATTTGGAGGGTTAGTAGTGGGTTGTAGTGTCTTCAGTATGCTGATGATATAACCTACTGACGAGTGTGTTTATAGGTCCTTCTCTATGCTGATCTGTAGCTCCCAGCTACAGAGGTTGGGTTCTTTAGCTCAGCCAATGGCAGCTCATGTTTTTAGCTCTGGAAGTCTTCAATTCACTCACCAGTGTGTCAGCCAAGATGGTATCTGTATATCTTCATTTTTGCTGACCCATGCAAAAGCTGTCCATTGTATTGTTCAGAATCTGGAAGATATTGAGTCATGGATGAAAGCTACCCTGCTGAGACTCAATCCAGAAAAAGCTCTGAGGTGATGTTGGTTGGTTGGTTGGGAGGAGCAACAGCAAAAGACAGTGGAAATTATGTTTTCCACTTTGATTTAGGTATGCGTCCACTTTTGGTTGCAACATGGGAGTCTGGTTAGATTCCTGGCCTTTAGTATAAAATAAGGTAGTAGGCTCAGCCACATAATCTTTTTTCTATCTGTGGATGGTTAAGAAGTTGTTCAGGTGTCCATTTTGTTTGGATGCAGACCTTGTAATTGCCATCCAGGCCTCTGTTACCCAAAATTAGACTTCTGCAATGCACATTGCATGGGGCTACATCTTAAAACTATTCAGAAGCTGCAGCGAGTGCAGGATTGGGAGCCCACTTGTTAATTGGTGTCTTTCTGTGATCATATTAAATCTCTGCTATACAATCTGCATTGGATATCTAATGGTATCTGGGTTGATTTTCAAATATTGATTTTGACCTATAAAGACCTAAATGACCTGGGACCAGCCTAAGAAATAATTTTCTTTCTCTCTCATTACGTAGGGTTGCAGATTAAGTTAGTAGAGGTGTCTGAACTGACGTCCTTTCAATATATGGGTATGTCTACACAGATGTATGTTCCTCCAACCCCCAAGATCAAGCAGACATACCCATTGAGCTAGCACACTAAAATAGAGTGTATCCATGGCAACATGAGCAGTGGGAGGGGCTAGCTGCCCCAAGTATGTATCTAGCAACTTTGATGGGCATGCACTCAGGGCGGCTAATCTCTCCCACCACTTATGCTGCTGTAGCTACTCTCTATTTTTGGCAAGATAGCTTGATGAGAGCACAACTATATCTCCTCAAGCTGGGAACACAGCTCAAAGTGTAGATATGACCCATGAGAGAAGAAGCAGCTGGCAGCATGTTCTCTGTCAGGACCCTTAGCCTTTGGAAGTACTCCCTCTCCTGGTCCATAACAACCCAAGTTTGTTAGCCTTCAGGGCATGCTGCAAGGCCCACTTTTTTTTACGGTCTTGTGAGGAAATGGTTGTTCCTGGCTTTGTGTGTGGGGTCAACTAGCTGCATTCCTATTTATATTGTATATTTATATCATCGCTGTGTATTTGAGTTAATCTAAGGAAATCCATGGGTCTGTTTATTTTAGGGCATTTTTAAAGGTGCTGTGGATGGATCTTCTTTTATTGTGTTCTGTATAAATTTAAATATACCGTTCCATCTAAAAGCCCCATATCCTCACCTTCCATCCCCACCCACCAAAACAAAAAGAGTATCAAATAGATGGCTTTTACAGCATGCTCAGAACATTTTAGAAAGGATAATCAAATCTGACCCCTTTTAAATTCTGGCAAAGTTGCTCAAGTCAGAATTTCCAGATCCAATTTGCTTGTATGGCTTGATCAGATCTAAATCTGGAAGGGGGTCTATTTTCCAGTTGTAATTCAATTGCCACCAAACTAAGGCTGTTCTTATGTCCATATTACATTTCTCTGAGATATCAAGCAAACATTTAAGAGTTGTACAAGATAGGTGAAATACAGTTAGTGGCAACTCTACTCTTGTTAAGTACAAAAGATATTGTTATGCTGCACTTTTCAGCCTGTAGGAGATTATGTATGTGTAATTCCTTCCCTGAGAGCAAATAAAAATCCACACTCCCACGATCAAAGCTATAAAAGTGACTGCAGTATGACATCTTGGTATTCCATCTTTATTTCTCCCCTCTTCCCCCCAGTAACTGCCATGTCACATTTACTCCATTTATAAAATTATTTTATTTCTAGCTATCAGCGCTGGAAGGTCATCCTGGTGTCTGAAAATCAAGTGTACTTTCTGCTTCACATGTCAGAACCCACAATAAAGATCTTGGAATAAGAATTTAGACCCTACATTTAAAAGGAACTTGATGCAAATTCAGGGGTCTGCCCTCATTCAGCTCCTTTCAGGATTGGGGCTTAATAGCAGGCAATTCAGACTAGGATTTTCAAAGGAGCCTGAGGAATTTAGTTACCTAATTCTGGCCTTGAAATTTGCAGATGTTGAGTGCCTAGCTTTCTTAGGCACCTGTTAAAATCCTAGCCTCTGTCAATAATGTCTGAGGCAGAAAAGAGTAAAGCTTACGCTTTTGCAAGGAACAATCCACAACACTAGTCAGAAAATGTAGCCAGCCTGTCTCCTCACAAACTGTCTATATTGTTTTACTGATTAGTACTGTTAGGTCAAGCAAAGGTTTCAGCCATTCCCCGGCTGACATAATCCAATGGCGACAAAACCCAATCATACCAGTGAAGCCCCGCATACCCCGCTTAGTGGTAGGAAATGGGATATTTATTATAGTTTCTATCTGTTTGGAATCCAAACCACTTATTCCAGGACCCAACGTATACCCGAGGTATTTTACCTCCTGTAGGGCCAACTGCAGCTTAATGGGACTGACCTTATGTCCTTTGAGTGCCAATTGATTGAGCAAATAAATAGAGTCCAGCTCATTATCCTCTCGAGTCTTTGAAGCCACCAGAATGTCATTAACATAAGTCACCAAAGTAGAACCAGCCGGCATCCTTTAAGTCCTCGGCTAAAACTCTGGCAAACACACCCGGTGCTTCCACATAACCTTGAGGCATTCTAGTCCAAGTAAGTTGTCCTGGGGATCCAACCCCTTTATCTTTTTTCCCCAGGACCCCCCACGTAAATGCAAAGAGGTATTGTTTTTCTGGGGCCGCTGGCACCGAGAAGAAAGCATTTGTTAAGTCCACACATGTAAACCATTCCGCTTCAGGCGACACCATTGACAAAACAGTACTCTGGTTTGGCACCACAGGATGTTCTGGGATCACATACTGATTGATGAGTCTTAAATCCTGCACCATTCTATACACAGGTTTTCCATCAGAGCCGAGCTGTGGTTTCTTTACAGCCAGAATGGGAGTATTACAAGGAGAGACACATGGCACTAAAATTCTTAAAATCCTGCACAAGGGACTCAAGTCCTTGTATGGCCTCAATTTTAAGAGGATATTGTCTCTGAGCAGGTGGAGACATGTTGCTCTTTATCACTGGATTTAGAGGCGAGGCAGATTTCACCAACCCCACATCATGTTTTCCTCCCCACACGATAGGGTTAACCTCATTCTGGACTCGGAGGGGAAGTATTTCACAGTAGCTACCAGCTAATTGTGTTAGTAGATAAGCTTTTTCTCCTGGAAAGTGAAGGGAAATGCTTTCAGGAGTACAGGAAAATTGGGCATGCAATTTACACAACAAGTCCCTCCCCAGTAGGTTCTCTAGACCATTCATTAATAAGAAAGAGTGCTCAACAGAAATAGGACCTAGAGTGGCCGTACAATTGTTAGTCATACAATGTCGGTCAGGTTTTCCAGTGACTCCCATTACACATTTTTCCACTTCACTCTTTGGTGCCACCCCCTTAGGTATAGCCGAATGTGTGGCCCCTGTGTCCACTAATAATTCAAAAGTCTCTTGTCCTATTTTTAAGGGGACCACTGGAAATCGAGCATCACATTTAAATTGTATCATTCCAGCTTCATAAACCTCAGGGCCCCATAAACCCCTCCCTTCATTCATGGTCCACAGAGAATTGACCTACTATCTCAGGCCTATAGTCAGATTTTTGTCTATATGGACATTCTCTTTTCCAGTGTCCTTCCTCACCACAGTAATGACACCCACCACATCCCGTATCCATACCACCTCCACGCCCCCCTCGTCCTTTAACAAATCCGCCCCTTCCCCTACCAGTGGGTCCTCCGCGGGAACCGCGATTCTACCCACGGCCCCTTCTTCTGCCTCCCGACATGGCCACTGCCAACAGCAACACTTGATCCTTCATATCTTTTAGTTTTTCCTTCCTTTTCTCCTTTTCCCTCTTTTCTTCCCTCCCATTATAGACTCGGGTTGCGATACTGACTACTTCAAGTAGGCTTTTTCCTTGCATTCCGTCCAGGTGTTCCCTAAACTTTTTTGCAATGTCCTCTGCACACTGTGCCATAAACACTATCTTGATCATTTCCTTTCCAGAGTCTGATTCTAAGTCTAGGTTGCTATGTTTCCTCACCTCATTTGTTAGTCGGGTACAAAAATCAGAGGGGTGTTTGTTAGGGAGTTGTATGCATGCCGTAATCTTACTCCAATTCGGAGTTGTCAAGGTTCCTCCCCCACTCTGAACTCTAGGGTACAGATGTGGGGACCTGCATGAAAAACCTCCTAAGCTTATCTTTACCAGCTTAGGTCAAAACTTCCCCAAGGTACAAAATATTCCACCCGTTGTCCTTGGACTGGCCGCTACCACCACCAAACGAATACTGGTTACTGGGGAAGAGCTGTTTGGACGCGTCCTTCCCCCCAAAATACTTCCCAAAACCTTGCACCCCACTTCCTGGACAAGGTTTGGTAAAAAGCCTCACCAATTTGCCTAGGTGACTACAGACCCAGACCCTTGGATCTTAAGAACAATGAAAAAGCATTCAGTTTTTTACAAGAAGACTTTTAATAAAAATAGAAGTAAATAGAAATGAAGAAATCCCCCCTGTAAAATCAGGATGGTAGATATCTTACAGGGTAATTAGCTTCAAAAACATAGAGAACCCCTCTAGGCAAAACCTTAAGTTACAAAAAAGATACACAGACAGAAATAGTTATTCTATTCAGCACAATTCTTTTCTCAGCCATTTAAAGAAATCATAATCTAACACATACCTAGCTAGATTACTTACTAAAAGTTCTAAGACTCCATTCCTGGTCTATCCCCGACAAAGACCAGCATATAGACAGACACACAGACCCTTTGTTTCTCTCCCTCCTCCCAGCTTTTGAAAGTACCTTGTCTCCTCATTGGTCATTTTGGTCAGGTGCCAGCGAGGTTACCTTTAGCTTCTTAACCCTTTACAGGTGAGAGGAGCTTTCCCCTGGCCAGGAAGGATTTCAAAGGGGTTTACCCTTCCCTTTATATTTATGACACGCCCCCCAAATCTCAGCTAGGGTGAAACACTGGCTGGAATTTCTTCCTGGAGCTCTAGGAAAAACAGAGTTAATAAGACACATGCATCTCTAAATATACTACCAAGTACATAAAGACTAACAATATTTTCCACATCTCAAGGACGATTTTAACCAGTTGATTCTGGGAAACTTTCACGGGAGAGTGCATCAGCCACTTTGTTAGAAGCTCCTGAGATGTGTTAGATGTCGAAATCAAAATCTTGGAGAGCTAAACTCCACCGAAGAAGTTTTTTGTTAGTTTCCTTGACGGTGTGAAGCCACTTCAGTGCAGCATGGTCGGTTTGCAGGTGGAAACGCCGTCCCCAAACATATGGGCGTAGCTTTTCCAGAGCGTAGACAATGGCGTAACATTCTTTTTCAGTGACTGACCAGTTGCTTTCCCTCTCAGACAGTTTTTTGCTGAGAAACACTACAGGGTGGAATTCTTGATCTGGTCCTTTCTGCATTAAAACTGCTCCCACACCACGCTCGGACGCATCTGTGGTTACTAGGAACGGTTTGTCAAAGTCTGGGGCCCTTAGTACAGGGTCAGACATGAGTGTCGCTTTAAGCTTGTTAAAGGCCTTCTGACACTTTTCGGTCCACTGAACAGCATTTGGCTGTTTCTTTTTGGTTAGGTCTGTCAGTGGGGCAGCGATTTGGCTGTAGTGCGGTACAAATCATCTGTAATAACCGGCCAAGCCTAAGAAGGATTGAACCTGTTTCTTTGACTTTGGGACAGGCCACTTTTGGATAGCATCCACTTTGGCCTGTAGGGGGCTGATAGTTCCTTGACCCACCTGGTGTCCAAGGTAAGTCACTCTGTTTAGGCCTATTTGACACCTCTTAGCCTTAACAGTTAGTCCTGCCTCCCTTATGCACTCAAGGACTTTTTGTAGATGTTCCAGGTGGTCTGCCCAGGAATCCGAAAATATGGCCACATCGTCAAGGTAGGCGACTGCATATTCTCCTAATCCCGCTAGGAGACCATCTACAAGTCTTTGGAAAGTGGCGGGTGCATTTCGCAGCCCGAAAGGGAGTACATTAAATTCATACAGCCCGAGATGTGTGATGAAGGCTGACCTTTCCTTGGCAGATTCATCTAGCGGTACCTGCCAGTACCCCTTGGTTAAGTCCAAGGTAGAGATGAACTGGGCCCGTCCCAGTTTCTCTAATAGTTCATCTGTGTGTGGCATTGGATAGTTGTCTGGGCGAGTTACAGCATTTAGCTTACGGTAGTCCACGCAAAAACGTATTTCCCCATCTGGTTTGGGAACTAGAACCACTGGAGATGCCCATGCACTTTCAGAGGGGCGGATTACACCCATTGCTGCTTTACCAACTGCAATGGCCCCTTAACCTCACGGCCATATACAAGTTCAAATGGGGAAAACCCTAAACTGGGATGTGGTACAGCTCTGTAGGCAAAGAGCAACTGCTGCAACACTAGGTCCCAATCATTGGAGTGCTCATTTACGAATTTACGTATCATGGCCCCCAAAGTTCCATTAAACTTCTCCACCATGCCATTTGTTTGATGGTGGTAAGGAGTGGCAACCAAGTGATTTACCCCATGAGCTTCCCAAAGGTTTTTCATAGTTCCTGCCAGGAAATTAGTCCCTGCATCTGTGAGGATGTCGGAGGGCCAACCTACCCTGGCAAAAATGTCTGCTAGTGCCTGACATACACTTTTATCCCTGGTGTTGCTTAGAGCTACTGCTTCCGGCCATCGGGTGGCAAAATCCATGAAAGTCAGTATGTACTGCTTTCCTCTGGCTGTCTTTTTCGGAAAAGGACCCAGAATATCCACAGCTACTCGCTGAAATGGAACTTCAATGATGGGGAGTGGCTGGAGAGGGGCTTTGACCTGGTCTTGGGGTTTTCCCACTCTTTGGCACACCTCACAAGACTGGACATAGGTAGAAACATCCTTGCCCATTCCCTCCCAGTGGAATGACCCCCCCAAACGGTCTTTGGTCCTGTTCACCCCAGCATGGCCACTAGGGTGATCATGGGCTAAGCTCAAGAGCTTGGCCCGGTATTTAGTTGGAACTACCAACTGTCTCTGAGGATGCCAGTCTTCCTGGTGTCCCCCAGAAAGAGTTTCCTTGTATAAAAGTCCTCTTTCTACAACAAACCTGGATCGATTAGAAGAGCTGAGAGGCGGTGGCTTGCTCCGTGCCGCCGTCCAAGCTCTCTGGAGGCTTTCATCTGCTTCCTGTTTGGTCTGGAACTGTTCCCTTGATGCTGGAGACATCAGTTCCTCATTGGATTGTGGACCTAGGCTTGGTCCCTCTGGAAGCGATATAGGGGATGGAGCTGTTTCTGTTGACTGTGAACCGCTCTCTGCTGGTGCACTATGTTGGGATTCAGGCTCCGGCTGAGCCTCTTGGGTCGGGTTATCAGCTGCTGCCAGTTCAGGGTCGGTGGGGCCCTCTGGTGTTGAGGTTACAAGTATTGGATTCAGTGCTGACACTGGGTCTGGTGTTGGTTGTTCGGCTGGTTCTGGTTCTGGGACTGGTTCCGTCTGGGTCTCTGGAACTGGATCCACTACTGCTGTTGCAGACATTGGCCTGGGGTCTGGGTCCATCACCTCTGACTGGGTCCTGATAGAAGTTTCCGGAACAGAGCTAGGCCTCACGGCTTGTTTAGCCTGGCTGCGGGTGACCGTTCCCACCCTCTTGGCCTGCTTCACATGATTGGCCAAGTCTTCCCCCAACAGCATGGGGATGGGATAATCATCATAGACTGCAAAAGTCCACATTCCTGACCAGCCCTTGTACTGGACCAGCAACTTGGCTGTAGGCAAATTGAAAGAGTTGGACTTGAAGGGTTGAATCGTCACTTGGATCTCTGGGATGATTAAATTGGGGTCCACTAAGGAAGCATGGATAGCTGACACTTGTGCTCCGGTGTCCCTCCACGCGGTGACCTTCTTCCTGCCCACACTCACAGTTTCCCTCCGCTCCAAGGGTATCTGGGAGGTATCTGGGCCTGTGGACCTCTGGTGTGATTCCGGTGCAATGAACTGTAATCTGTTGGGGTTCTTGGGGCAGTTGGCCTTTACATGCCCCAGCTCGTTACATTTAAAACATCGTCCAGCTGACGGGTCACTGGGGCGAGGAGGGTTGCTGGAGAACGGGGTGGTGGGACAATAAGGGGTCTGGAGGGTTCTTTGGGAGGTAGGTGGGGCTTTGGGCGGCCCCCGGTAATAGGGTGTGGTCTGGGGTGGTCCCTTCTGGTCTCCGCTCCAACTGCGACCAGTTTTCTTCTTCTCTGCCACCTCCACCCATCTGGCTCCAATCTCTCCTGCCTCGATTACAGTTTTGGGCTTCCCGTCTAGGATGTATCTTTCTATTTCCTCAGGAACACCCTCTAAGAATTGTTCCATTTGCATTAGGAAGGGCAAATTTTCTGGAGATTCAACACTTGCTCCTGATATCCAGGCATCCCAATGTTTCACAATGTGGTAGGCATGTCGGGTAAATGACATGTCTGGTTTCCACCTTAGGGCTCTGAACTTCCGACGAGACTGCTCGGGTGTTATCCCCATTCTGACTCTCGCCTTGGATTTAAACAGTTCATACTTGTTCATGTGTTCTTTAGGCATTTCAGCTGCCACCTCAGCTAAGGGTCCACTGAGCTGCGGCCTCAGCTCTACCATGTATTGGTCAGTAGAGATGTTGTACCCAAGGCAGGCCCTTTCGAAGTTTTCTAGGAAGGCCTCAGTATCATCACCTGCCTTGTAGGTGGGGAACTTTCTGGGATGAGAAGTGGTACTTGGAGAAGGATTACTAGGGTTTGTTGGGATATTCTGCTGAGCTTTATCTTCTCCATCTCCTCCACATACTTCCTCTCTTTTTCCTTCTCCTCCAGTTCTTTGTCCCTTGCTTCCATAGCTCTCCTGTGAGCAGCCGCTTGATGTTGTTCTCCTTCTCTCGCCGCCTCCCTTTCTTGTTCCTTCTTCAGCCGCATGAGTTCTATCTGTCTTTCATGTTCCCTTTGTCTTTCCTCAGCCTGAAAATTGGCTAATTCAAGCTGTAGTCGAGCCACGGATTTTGTCATTCTAACCTCTCTGTTTTTAACTAACTTTACACCCGAGGTTTAGAAATAAACAAACAAAACTTGGCTGTAAAATTTTGCTGTGCTGGAATAGAATATCTATTCTCTGATAGTGATTGTCAGCCTACAGAAAAAGACAATTCCCTTGTCTCTGCTCTGGGCCCAAATTAAAGCAAAAAACCTCCAACTACTTGGAAACCTGCTTACCCAGCCCAAAGAAAAAGCAAAGGGGTAGAACACACACCCCCTATTTACTTTTAGGAAGAAAAAAAAAACCTCTGGGTTGGAAGACTGTGAATTTCCCTGCAAGAATTAAGTACCCTGCCTCCAGGCAAAGAAAACCTGCAATTCACAAAGATAATCCCCTTTTGTCTCTGCTTGGCCACAAAGCAGAGAAAAAACAAGCTGCTTTCAGTTTCAGCTGCTTTCTGGACTTCCTTTCCAAAGGAAAAAAAAATTTCCTTTTTAAAATCTGTATTTCTAGTTCAGAAAATCTCAACTGGATCTCAAAATGATTTCAGGTTAATCCCACAGCTATGCCACCATGTCAAGGTTCCTCCCCCACTCTGAACTCTAGGGTACAGATGTGGGGACCTGCATGAAAAACCTCCTAAGCTTATCTTTACCAGCTTAGGTCAAAACTTCCCCAAGGTACAAAATATTCCACCCGTTGTCCTTGGACTGGCCGCTACCACCACCAAACTAATACTGGTTACTGGGGAAGAGCTGTTTGGACGCGTCCTTCCCCCCAAAATACTTCCCAAAACCTTGCACCCCACTTCCTGGACAAGGTTTGGTAAAAAGCCTCACCAATTTGCCTAGGTGACTACAGACCCAGACCCTTGGATCTTAAGAACAATGAAAAAGCATTCAGTTTTTTACAAGAAGACTTTTAATAAAAATAGAAGTAAATAGAAATGAAGAAATCCCCCCTGTAAAATCAGGATGGTAGATATCTTACAGGGTAATTAGCTTCAAAAACATAGAGAACCCCTCTAGGCAAAACCTTAAGTTACAAAAAAGATACACAGACAGAAATAGTTATTCTATTCAGCACAATTCTTTTCTCAGCCATTTAAAGAAATCATAATCTAACACATACCTAGCTAGATTACTTACTAAAAGTTCTAAGACTCCATTCCTGGTCTATCCCCGACAAAGACCAGCATATAGACAGACACGCAGACCCTTTGTTTCTCTCCCTCCTCCCAGCTTTTGAAAGTATCTTGTCTCCTCATTGGTCATTTTGGTCAGGTGCCAGCGAGGTTACCTTTAGCTTCTTAACCCTTTACAGGTGAGAGGAGCTTTCCCCTGGCCAGGAAGGATTTCAAAGGGGTTTACCCTTCCCTTTATATTTATGACAGGGGTAGCCTCCCCCGCTGCCCTCAGTCCATGTAAAATAGCTTGTCGGTATTAACTCAACCCATCTTTTCCCCTATCTGTGTTTGGATCCCAATTAGGCTCAGCGGTGGGCATAGCTCCCCAATCTTGTTGAGTTTGGTGAAATGCTGCAGCTTTTTCTTTGACTTTCTGACGTTCATCCTTGGTTAGAAGGGTGTCCATCAACTGATTTATATCTGCCCATGTCGGTAAATGGATAGAGAAAACAGTTCGGAACATTCTCTCTACGGCCTCGGGGTTATCCTGAAGGCGAAGCATAGAATGCTGGCAATTTAATAAGTCTGCAGTTGTAAATGGAGTGTGGGTAAGCACCATTTGAGGCTACCCATTACTTTGTGGAACAGGGTAAGCTCGCAAAGGAGCTTGGATAACTTTTGAACTTGCAGGGGACCCAGAAAAAAGGGGTCCCCTGAAAGTTCCAGGGATATCTCCTAACGAATCAGAAGGGCCCACTCCTTGGACATAGTTCCTCTTCTCCCCTGTATTCCCAACCTCCACCTTTGCTCTTTGGCTCTGTCTCTGTGGTATCCCCACTGGGATATACTCATCTTCTTCTGTCTGAGTTTCTGGGACATAGGGCTGTGGAGATTTGATAGATTTTTCCATACACACAGCTTCAAAGGCCATACGTCCTTCTTTTGGCTTATAGTTATACCATACAAACAAATAATCCATTTGTTCCGGTCTAAGATCAACCAAAATATCTCTTAAGGAATCCATCCTATCTGCGGAAAACGTTCCACAGGCTGGCCAATCTTTAGTCGGGGATAAATGAGTGGTGAAGGCTGGCCATTGAACCTGACATAAATTTTTCATTTTTGATTTAGTTAAACCAGTAGTTCCAGAGATTCCCTTCCAATCTCTGAGTATCAGAGACAACGGGGCATCCCCCAGGCATTTACTGCCAAATTGTCCCATCCTAGGTGGAGAAAGGGACTCAAACCCACAATCTCCCCGCTCTTAGTATCAAGCAATCGCTTACCTCTCCAGGGACTTGAACCCTGAAGACCTGGATCCTACTCAATGGGTAGGTGGATGTTGCTGGATTTCTACGGGCTTCAGCTGGTTCGCAGAACACTCCTTATCGCCGATGCAGGGATCAGATCACCGGCAAGGCTCCTTGAAACCGGAGGATGCGCACTGCGTTGCTTTAGAGTCTGATCCCACGCCGGAGAGTCAGACATGTCCCGGAGGAGTCACCAAATTTGTCGAGGACTCGAACCCCGAAGGACACAGTTCGTTGTCTGACCGCAGAGAGACAGGCAACACCAGCAAGGTCCAAACACAAGTTCTTTATTGAGGAGTGCACACAACAATAGAGAGCGGCCCATCTCCAAGGAGAACCAGCTGCCTCTTAGGTAAAACTAATAGGTTTTTATAGACAGTTCCGTCGTGTCACAGATTATTCATGAAGCAGCCCCCCCATGTTAGTTAAAAGTTCTCTTTCTCTATTATGCATGCATACCTATCCCTTTCTTGTATATAGCTTTTAGTAAACCATAATGCCTCACCAACTTTCTTATCAGTATGGGTGTCAACCAGGAGACGAGGAGTTAAGAACAGACATAGAACAGAAACTGGGAGTGGAGACAGTGTGTCTCCTTATCTAAACAAACCATTCTCAGAATATCTGGTAGGAAAATGCAGGAATGCGGGCCTCCCCTTTTCTCACTCCCTGCAACTTAAACAAGTATTCTTTCATTCTACTTATCTTATTCAGAGACTTTCCCAGCAACCCTTATTGGCCTGACTTTGGTTCAGTTGGCATAACTGCTTCATTTTTAATTTTTCTCACCTAACAGTACAATAGTTCCAATTGATGGTGCAAACTGTTTCCTCCAGATTGCTCATAAAGTGTTTGCTACAAGTATTCAGGAGTGTATTTACTATCTGAGCTGTGTAATTGGTCACATGACATTGTTTCTTTTCCCTGATTGGATGATCTAAACTGCATACAAAGGGATTGCTAGGACTCCCTGGTTTGGGAACAACCTGGAAAAAGATGGGAAGGGTTTGAAGCACTCCTCTGTCCCAGTGTAGCTATATGTTTCACACCTCTGAATGGGTGTGGAAGAAGGCATGTGTCCTCCTGCTACCTTGGGTAGAAGTGTTCTTAGTAGGGCTCCATACTGTTCCTATCAGACTGTGTCTACAAGCCACAAATGAGGCCTTAGTGAATTTGTTACTTCTGGACTGCTTCTGGCAATGAAGAGTGCAGTTTTCTCTTATTTGCAAATCTGTAAGAGACCTTCAGGAATCTGAGAGTGAGAATTTCACTCTTAAATGTGGATTTACAAAGGTTTTTACAGACATTGAAGGCTTAACAAAATGACAAGGAAGTTAATAAAGGATGCCCAGTTGATTTTTATGCCTGGAAGACAATAAGATGACTACGGAAAGTAAGGCCGTTCTGGAGCTAGCTGCTGCCATATCATTAGAGACTGAGAAAGTATGCAACAGAAGAGAGTAACAGTTTGTCATTCACATGACAAATACTTCAGTTTTGAAATCACATTAGGAAAGCAATCTGTACAGTATAGTCTAGTCATATGCCACTGAAAGTGAACATGGTGTTTTCTTTGATTTCTTCTTCAAATTAGAAACTCTAACTTTGACATTAAGAAAAAAACAACAGAACATCAAATAAAAAGGCAAAGCAAGGATCAGCATCATTTGATGCTTTATGCTGCCGAAATAATGTTACTAATAGGGCTTGTGATAGAGCATGGCCAGAGGGCAGCAGGAGAGTGTTTTTGTTTTTTTTTTGAAGCAGAAAAGAATTTTATTTCTGTAACACTTACAAAGAATCACCAGAAAGGATAAAGCAAAACTATGCAACAAAACAAAAGCAAACACAAGGTATAACACAGCAGCCTTCAGGAGGGAGAAGTGTTCAGGCTAGCCTGGGCCCAGAGCACGGGGGCTTCCTCGACACTCCTGGTCTTCCACCCTCCTGAGTTACCTGGTGGCCTAGAGCGGGGGGGCTTCCTCGACACTCATGGTCTTCCACCCCCTCGAGTTACCTAGTGCCACGCCCAGTGTCACCGATTATTCCTCTCCTGAGAGTGCCCGACAAGATGGGCACGGCTGCGGGGTGGGCGGTTTGGGGGTGGGGGGAACATATACCCACGTGTGATAGGACCCCTCCTAGGTGACAGTAATGATGGTATCCACAGCGGCAATGGCTGGGGCTGGGGTCTCTCGCTCTTCCCGTCAATCAAAGGGTCAGACAGAGGGAACCGGATGGGGTCACTGAGCAGAGAAACCCGGACAGCACCCACCGCTCCGCGAAAGCATCAAGGGAGTCGGTGGACGCCGCCCAGAGGAACTCCGCGTGGATACGTGAATGTACTGAGGATCAGAAAACGGCCCTACAGTCGCAGGACGCTTCATTGGCCAGCCTCCCCTCTCCGGTTTTATAGATGGCTGTTCTAGCTAGAGCTAGGAGGAGGTTAACCAAGAGATCCCACGACTTTGTGGGGCCACGGATGGGGAGTGTGTAAATAAAAAGGTGAGGGGAAAAGTGTAGCCAAAAGCATAATAAAATATTCGTGAGGAGCTGGAAAAGGGGCTGCAGCTTGGCACACTCTAAATATACGTGCTCCAGGGTTTCCCTCACATTGCAAAAAGGGCAAATATCCGGGATGGGGGTGAACCGCATCAAAAACACGCCCGTGCTCACAGCTCCGTGAAGGAGCCGCCAACTAATGTCCCCGACGGGCCTCGGGACCAAGGTGGAATACAGGCTGGCCCACCGGGGTTGCTCACCCTCCAAAGGTGGCAGGAAGTTCCGCCACTTTGTATCGGGGCGGGACACCAGGGTGTGGGCATGAAGGGTGTGAAGCGTGAGTGTGTATAGATATTTCCATGGCGCGATTTGGAAGCTGACTGGCTGCAGTTCATGCAGCCGGCTCGCAGTGAAAGGGTGAGGGGTTTGTTGGGATCTACGGGGTAGGGCCCAATGGAAAGGTCCGGCGGGCCTGGGGTAGAGGGTGGGTGGGGTGCGCCCTCATGCAGGGCTCAGTTGAGATAAGCCCGAGCAGCGGGTGTCAAGGTGGCCTTCACCTCCTGAAGTACGCGCAGGGGGGTACGAGGTCTGGAGAGCCCCATGCACCGAGCGAGCGTCACGGGATCCAGCCAGTCTCCCCGGTCGTAGTCCAGGAGGTCTCCAACTCTCGTGACTTCTGCCAGGACCAAACTCTGGTGCACCGAGCGGGACTCCGCCGCCTGCACACGGAGCTGGGGGTTGTGTAGCAGGAGCTCCGCGAGGAGATCTGCTCCCACAGTGGCCGCCACGGACCTGGTCGTTAGAAACAGTTTCCAGGTCCAGAGGGGGTCCTGGTAGAAGACCGGCAGCCCGGAGAGGTCTCGCGGAAAACCCCTCGGACAAAGATAAAAGAGCTGCCGGTCATATCGGAGCCCTTGGAAACAGCGCAGGAAGGTGTGCGCCAATATGCTCCACGTCGAACTACCTGCACTATAAAGGAGCCTCTGCAGGGCCTGGAGGCGGAAGACACGGACCTGAGTGTGCAGACACTTCAGGCCCTGCCCTCCTTCCTTCAGGGGTAGATGAAGAACCCCAACAGGGGCCCAGTGCATTCCTGACCAAAAGAACTCTGGAATCGATGTCCAGAGGTCGGTCAGGAAACCCGGGGCTGGGACCAGAGTGTTGAGCCAGTATCAGAGCATGGACAGGACTAGTTGGTTAAGCACCAGTGCTCTCCCTCGGAGGGAGAGACATCAGAGTAGCCTCGTCCATTTCCGGAGCCGCTCTATCACCCCGCCTTCTAAATTTTGCCAGTTCTCTGGCAGAGAAGGGTGCGTGTCAGAAAGGTAAACGCCTAGGTAGAGCAGTGGGCCTGCGCTCCACCGGATGGTCTGAAGCGCGGGTGAGAGGGAGCTCACCTGCCGCCAGTCCCCCACCGCCAAGCTAGAGCTCTTGACCCAGTTGACTCGGGCGGAGGAGGCTGCCGAATAGATGGCCTGGCAAGCCTCCACCTGCGCCAAGTCCCCCGGGTCCTGGACCACGAGGAGCACATCATTGGCGTACGCCGACAGGACCAGCTGCAGCTCCGGCCCCCCCAGCACCAACCCTGTCAACCTCCTGCGGAGGAGACAGAGAAGGGCTCGATCGCCAGAGCGTACAGCTGGCCCGAGAGGGGGCACCCCTGCCTTACTCCTCGCCCGAAGCTGACTGGTTCGGTCAGGGTCCAGTTGAGCCTAACCAGACACTCCGCGGAAGCGTACAGCACCTGGAGAAAACTCAAAAACTGAGGTCCGAATCCAAACGCCTGCAGAGTGCCCAGGAGGTACCCATGGTCCACTCTATCGAACGCCTTCTCCTGATCAAGAGACAGGAGGGCGAACGGCAGAACGTCTCTACGCCCGAGTTCCAAAAGATCTCGGACTAGAAATAGATTGTCAAAAATGCTGCGACCCGGGACAGTATAGGTCTGGTCTGGGTGGATCACGTCCGCCATCACGGACCCTAGCCGCAGCGAGATTGCTTTCGCTACGATTTTGTAGTCCGTGCTAAGGAGTGAGACGGGACGCCAGTTTCGTAAATCGCGGAGGTCCCTTTCTTCGGCAACAAGGCGAGCACTGCTCGCCTGCACGAAAGGGGGAGGACCCCGCCCTGCAAAGACTCAGCCCAGACGGTGGCTAGGTCTGGGCCAAGGATGTCCCAGAACGCGCTTTAGAACTCCACGGTCAGCCCATCCATGCCCGGAGATTTATTGGTGGGCATGCGACGGAGGGCTTCCGAGAACTCGGCCAGGGTGAGAGGCAGCTCTAGTCGGTCTCGGTCGCCCACGCTGACCATGGGGAGTTCCTCCCAGAGCACCCTGCAAGCACCAGGATCGGTCGGATATGGGGAGAAAAGGCTTGTGTAGAAGTCACGGGCCCTCCCACACATCTCCACCGTATCCGTGAGGGGGGCGCCTAGAAGGCAGGTGACGTGTTTCTTGGCCCCCCTCATTTTTTTCAGGGTGTAGAAGAAATGGGAGCCGCGATCCATCTTCCGAAGGAGGCGGATGCGGGATCGAACAAAGACACCTAGGGCCCGATGGTCCTCGAGGGCCCGGAGCTCCTCCCGCTTCTCCCGGCACGCTCCGCAGAGGAACGGGTCCTCGGGGCTGGCGGCCAGACGCCTCTCCATCTCTAAGACCTTCCGTTCCAACTGCTCTATCGCTGCATTCCTCCGTCGGCTGGTGCCCCGGGTGTAGTCACGGCAGAAGAGCTTGGCGCGCACCTTCCCTAGATCCCACCATCGCCGCGCCAAGGGAAAGGCACGCCGCTGCTCTTGCCAGGCCAGCCAAAACTCCCAGAAGGACGTCACGAAGCCCTCATCCTCCAACAGGCTGTTTTAAAGTGCCATTAGGCCGGTCCCGGCCTCTCTGCACGGAGGGAGGCTGTTATGGTGGCTAGATGATGGTCGGAAAATGGGGCCGGCCGAATGTTGGAGGAGTGGATAAAAAAACGGGATAAATAAATACGGTCCAACCGAGAGCGTTGTGACCGATGGGCCTCCACCCGGACAAAGGTGAACGTGGAAGTGTCATCTGGGTGGTGGTCACGCCAGACATCTACTAGGGAGTGATGTTCGACTATTTCTCGGAGAATGTTCGCAGCGGTCGGGCTCAGCTCGGCCCCTGAGCGGTCCTGTTCCTCGAGGGTGGTGTTAAAGTCCACTCCCAGGACTAAACACTCGTGAGAATCTAGGGTGCTGAGGAAGTCAGACACCCGCTGATAGAATTGCGGCCGCTTCGGGCTCGTTGTCGGGGCATAGATGTTGACGACGTTGACCACGAGCCCCTCCATATGGACTCGGAGATGCAGCAGGTGGCCCGGCACGGCCTCAGTGACCCCTAGCACCTCGGGCCGTAGGTTGGGGGAGAACAGGGTCGCCACTCCAGCTTGTCGAATCGTGAAGTGGCTGAAGTAGACCCTGTCCCCCACTCTAGCCGCCAGCTGTCCTCGGCGGTTGGATCCGTATGGGTCTCCTGCAGGAAAACCACAGAGTACCTCCCTTCCCGAAGGTAAGAGAGCACCTGGGACCTGCGGAGAGCCATCCTACAGCTCCTGGTGTTCAAAGTTGCAATAATGAGAGGCGTCATGCGGAGGGCTGGAGGGGTGGGTGTTCCTTGTTGGTGGGGAGTGTTCACAGCCCCCGGTGCGTCACACAACAATCCGTGACCCATCCCGTAAGTGAGTAAATCGTCACGGAAGCTGCGGGCCCGCCCGTAGGCCGCGGCACCGTGCCTTCCTTTCCCTTTACCCTCCTTTATAAGGGCCCTTGTGACCTGGAGGATTTGATCAAAGTCCCCCCATAACTGGAGAGCTAGCTGTACCCTGTTGCGGGAGCCACGGATGTCTTCTAAAAACTGTCGCAACGCTTTTCGCAGCTCATGGGGGGGGTGGGGTTGCAATTTCCGGGTTATTCCCTGGTGGGGCTCTTCGTGCAGCCACATGGTCCACTGAGGCGGGCAGGCAGGGTGCAGATCACCAACGGGGCGTCTGACAGGCTAAAGTTATTAGGTCCGTCTCAAGCCTTGGGGTAGAAGAGGATGGCGGAGGGAAAATTGCAGCTCCTAATGGGTCGCGGCAGGAAAATGCAAAGACTGCTCCTTGGGGGGGATCCACAAAAAACGAGAAAGAAATAACCCCAGGGGCGGCAATAGCATTGCAGGAGGAGGTGGATTGGGCAGGGACAGGGGTGGGGGTGGGTGCGGGGGCAGAGGCGAGGCTCTGGGCTTCGGGAGGCAAGCAGCTGAGAGGTGGTGCCTCCCGAACAGATTCGAGGGTTAAGGGGGTGGGGAGGGGGCTCCCAGTGATGCTAGGCACAGGCTCTGTGGTGGATTTGGCAGCCATGGCTTCAGGTGGTGGACCACCTTCTGCAGGGTGCTCGCCCAGGAAGGCGGTTCGGGGGAGGGAGCATGGGGAAAGGGGGACTGGGGTAAGGTTGCCCAGATCGAGGCCAGCCGGCAGTAGGTCATTCTCTCCCTGGGTGACTGGGGTCAAACCTAGGGGCTCGATCTCCTCATACATGGAAGAAAGGTAGTCTTCTGCCACCCTGGGGGACTCCCCTCTGGCGCCCGCTGCGACGGTCGCTTCGGGGTTCGCGGGGGGTTCGGGTGATATTCGGGCAGAAGGGGCTTCCTCAGGGGTCTCGGAGGGGAGGGTCTCCTGTGGAGGGGAGATTCTACCTTCCAGTGCTATTTTGTCTTCCCCTTCTGACACCGGCGGATGGATCTCACTCGTGGGCATAGCGGAAGGCTCAGTGTCAGTGCCTTCCTTCCTGGTCTTCCGGGGGGCCTCTGCATCGGATGGGTGCAGCAGAGCTCGGGCCTTCCGCTTGCCTCGCTTTCCCTGAACTAGGGTCCAGTCTCCATAGCATCGTCTGGGGGCTGGTTAGCAGGGGTCGTGTCGGGGGGCAGAGGCGATGGTTCACGGGCTCGGGGGGGGGTAAAGGTGAGGCAACATGAGGCGGGGTGGTTCTCCTTGGGGTGGGCCCTCTCCTATGCCCGGTAATATCTTTGCTGCACCCTCCTCCATAGGCTCTTCTGGATTGTTAACAGCAAGGGCGGGGCTCCCTCCCTCGCCTGGGCGTTGTAGGGGAGGTGTCTCTTGGGAGCAGTGGTGGATCGAGCAGGAGGAGAGGTGGTTCAGATCTCTGGCGGCCAGAGGCGCCGGCAACGACGGAGCCGATGTCCTGCCGGGTCTCGGGTGCCCCTCCCTGCCGGGCCAAGGGGCAGTCTCTTCGGACATGCCCCTCTGATCAGCAGAGGTAGCACTGGGCCTCTCCCATGGAGTAAAAGACCCGATAGTGGGCTCCTTGGTAGAGGACTAGGAAGGACCCCTCGAGCGCCTCTCCGTCACGTGCCGCCGGCGGCAGTAGAAGCTGCACTTGCCGGCGGAACGAAAGGACGTGATGGAGGGTGGGGTCCTTGCAGCCCAATGGGAGAGGGCTGATGACAGAAACGGGTTTCCCCAGGGTGGAGAGAGCGGGTAACAGGGCGGCATTGGGTAGAAAAGAAGGGACGGAGGTCAGCACTAGGCGGAAGCCCAGGTCTTCTAGCAGCTCCAGGGGGACAAACACCCCCCCCCCACACCGCCAGGCCCTTCTCCACTGCCTCCTGGGCAGCAGCCTCCGATGCTAATAAAAAGACGACCTTCCCGTACATTTTGGAGGCTGCCACAATAGCCGTGGGTCCTACCACCCTCGCCAACGTCTGCACGTACGTCTCCACGTGGGGCGAGGCGGGCACCAGGGGGCAACGGACACCATGCTTCCTGGTCATGGTGGGAAAGGAGCCTCGGCCGCTATTGATGGTAGCGGAGGCGGTGGGTGGGCGAGGTGACGAGGCGGCAGGCGGAGGGGGGCTGCCACTGCCCGAGCATATGCCCTGGGGGCCGGGGAAGGGACGCTCACAGAGCTGGTGGAGGGAATAGCGGGGAGGGACGCCATGGTCGATGATGAGGCCACAGCTGTGGGGGCAGCCCCTGCTATGGAGGGCCTGGTGGTTTTAGCAGGGCCCTTTCCTTTCTTCACACCCTGGCCTTTCCAGCCAACCGGGGGGGCTTTCCTAGAATCTGGGGGGGGCGGTGGGCGTAGCAGCGGTAATAGTCGCCCCGGTGCCTCTGGCTGCTGATGCCCCAGCGGTGGCGGTGGCAGGTGTTTTGGCAGCAGTGGTGGGGAGGGGGGCTTGGGGGTTGGGCAGGGGGGTAGGTGGGGGAGAGGCCTCACCCCTCTCATTCCCCACCATCGTGAGCAGGGAGAGATGGGGAGACACCGGAAGGAGGAGGGGGGAGGGGTAGGAGATTAACCACTTCTCCCTGTTGGGCTGCAGGCGGGGGGGGGGGCAAATGGGTCGGACTGGACAGGGGAAGGAAACAGGAGTTGGGGTCAGGTAGTAGGGGCAAACTGTTGGGTGGGCAGTCCGCGGGTAGGGGTGGGGAATGCGGACCCACGCGCGTTTATCCAAAGAGTCTTGTTTGGTCGGCTGTTGTGTCTGGTCTGGATGATGGAATTCAAAGCAAGCAATTGAGGCTAGAGGCAGATGGCAGGTTGCCAGCAGGGACAGACGGCTGGGGGCCGTGACGGTTGTAGTAATGTTGGGGGGGCACCGATGGATCGGGGGGGCAGCTCCGTGCCACACCCCTGTGCCCCTACAAACGCAGGTAAGACACAGTCAAACTCCCCACACACGAGAGTATCGTTCAAAAGTTACTCAGTCTTACAGCCCCCTCCACGATGATTTGTAGCTTCCCCGGGCAATGTCTCTGTCAGCTGTCTTCTCTCCCGGTCTTTGTGGAGCATTCCAAAAATGCCAAGCAAAGATAAGAAGACGATTAATTGTGGGTCCACAAACAAACAGCAAAACGGTTGGGTCTGGGGGCATCCACTCCCCTCCTCCGGGGAGCGGGTTGGCAGTCCTCCCCCCTTCTCCGGGGGTTGCAGCTGAAGCAATAGCAGCGTCCGAGGGCAGGCGTGGGGGGCTGGCAGGCAAGCTGGCAGCCGACCAGCACTCAAACGGCAGAAAAAAAAACAGCAAAAAAACCAAAACAAAACGAAGAAAGAGCGTCTGGCCCGGTCCGGCGGTGGGGGGGGGGGCGACTAAAACAGTGGCAAAAAGCAAGGAAAGCCCAGGCCAGAGGGCAGCAGGAGAGTGTTAGAAGGGAGCCTTGTTCCCTGTAGAGGGAAGAAAGTTTGCTATAAATTAATTAAAGCACACAAAGCCAATTAAAGCACCTGAAGCCAGTCTGAAGCACATGATAAAACCCCCCTGCTTCAATCAGACAGGAGGAGGAGTTGAAGCAGAGTGGATTGGTGTTGGAGCAGAGAGCAGTTTGGAGGAGTTGAAGCAGAATGGATTGGTGTTGGAGCAGAGAGCAGTTTGGAGGGAAGCAGAGGAGAGTTTGGAGAAGTGCTGCGGTGGGCTAAGAAGACCAAGACCCTAGGTAAAGGGACACCTGGTCTGTGCAGAGGGAGGACAGGAAGCCCCACAAGCTTAAGGGCAGGAGAGGGAAGTAGCCCAGGGGAAGTAACCGCTAGTTGTAGTGGTTTACCGCTATCCCTAGGGCCCCTGGGCTGGGACCTAGAGTAGAGGGCAGGCCCGGGTCCCTCCCTCTCCACTCCCCTCCTCTAGGACACTAGTGGGGCAGTTAATACCCCAGTTCAGGGGCAAGAAACAGTGCCCTGAACCCCCCCACCCAAGAAGAGAAAGCACGAGACCCATCATAATAGTGCCAGCAATTTGCCACAGGCTGTAAAACAATTAAAAAATTAATTGCAATTAATCATGAGATAAAAAAAATTGTGATTAATCGCACTGTTAAACAGTAATAGAATACCATTTATTTAAATATTTTGGATGTTTTCTACATTTTCAAATATATTGATTTCAATTACAACATAGAATACAAAGTGTACAGTGCTCACTTTATATTATTTTTATTACAAATATTTGCACTGTAAAAATATAAACAAAAGAAATAGTATTTTTCAGTTCACCTCATACAAGTACCGTAGTTCAATATATTTATTGTGAAAGTACAACTTATAAATGTAGATATCTTTGTTACATAACTGCACTCAAAAACAAAACAATGTAAAATGTAGAGCTTACAAGTCCACTCAGTCCTACTTCTTGTTCAGCCAATCACTAAGACAAAAAAGTTTGTTTATATTTACAGGAGAACATCCTGCCCACTTCTTATTTACAGTGTCACCTGAAAGAAACAGGTGTTCACATGGCACTTCTTCAGCCAGCTTTGCAATTTTGTAGCCAGCGTTCTATTTACGTGCCAGATAGGCTAAACATTTGTATGCCCCTTCATGTTTCGGACACTATTCCAGAGGACATGCTTCCATGCTGAACAGTTAGGATCCTTAATTAGTAAATAGGGCTGTCAATTAATCACAGTTAAATCAAGCAATTAACTCAAAACAAATTAACTAAAAAAAATTAATCATGATTAATCACAGTTTTAATCACACTGTTAAAATAATAATAGAATACCATTTACCATGAAATTCCACGAGATGAAACTCAGTCTGCTCAGAGCTATTCCCCAAGTTTGTTTATATTTATGGGATAAAATTCAGCCTGCTTGTTATTTACAGTGTCACCTGAAAGGGAGAACTGGGGTTCGCATGGCACTTTTGTAGACAGTGTTGCAAGGTATTTACATGCCAGATACGCTAAACATTTGTATGCCCCTTCATGCCTGTTGTATCAACCAGGCAAGGTACTAACAAGCTTCAACAGAACTTTATTTTCAAAGTGGAAACCTCTTTACCAAGCTGCTGCTGCACCCTCTGTAGCTTTCTCCCAGCCTCTCAACTCCTCCTCCCTCCTTCCTAGTTCCTGTCCTTTCAGACTCCCGACAGCCAGTGCTCCCAATTCTAATCATTACAAGCAACATCTAAACACCACAGTGCCACCGTTCCAGAGGACATGCTTCCATGCTGTTGAACGTTTCACTCAACAATGATCCAAAGCACTGAGGCCTGGCACACATTCATTTTCATCATCGGAGTCAGATGCCTCCAGCACAAGGTTGATTTTCTTTTTTGATGGTTTGGGTTCTGTAGTTTCTGTGTCTGAGTGTTGCTCTTTTAATTTATAGAAGACTTCTGACAGCACATTCCACACCTCGTCCCTCTCAGATTTTGGAAGGCACTTCAGATTCTGAAACCTTGAGTCAAGTACTATAGCTATCTTTAGAAATCTCACATTGGTATCTTCTTTACATTTTGTCAAATATGCAGTGAAAGTGTTCTTAAAGCAAACAAAGTGTGCTAGGTTGTCATCCAGGATTGCCATAACATGAAATATATGGCAGATTGTGGGTGAAACCAGAGAGCAGGACACGTACAATTCTCCCCCAAGGAATTCAGTCACAAATGTAATTAATGCATTATTTTTTAATGAGTGTCATCAGCATGGAAGCATGTCCTCTGAACTGGAGGCCGAAACATGAAGGGGCACACAAATATTTAGCCTAGCTGGCATGTAAATACCTTGTAATGCTGGCTACAAAAGTGCCGTGCAAACGTCTGTTCTCCCTTTCAGGTGACACTGTAAATAAGAAGTGGGCAGAATTTTCTCCCATAAATGTTAACAAACTTTTTCTTAGCAATTGGCTGAACAAGTAGTAGGACTGAGTGGACTTGAAGGCTCTAAAGTTTTACATTGTTTTGTTTTTGAATGCAGTTATGTAACAAAAAATATACATTTGTAAATTGCACTTTCACAATAAAGAGATTGAACGACAGTACTGGTATGAGGTGAACTGAAAAATTCTATTTCTTTTGTTTCTTTTTTACAGTGCCAATATTTATAATAATATAAAAAATAATATAAAGTGAGCAATGAACACTTTGTATTCTGTGTTGTAATTGAAGTCAATATATTTGAAAATGTAGAAAACATCCACAAATATTTAAATAAGTGGTATTATATTATTGTTTAACAGTGTGATTAATCATGATTAATTTTGAGTTAATTTGTTTTGAGTTAATCGCTTGAGTTAACCGTGATTAATTACAGCCCTAGTTACTAATTAAGGATCCTAACTATTCAATTCCAGTTTTTTAAATATTGTTTCAGAACGGTAAAATGTCAGGATTCAGAACAACTGTTTTTGTGTCTGTTGTTTTTGTCCCTAGCTTAATTTTGTCCATCCTCAATTTTTGAAGACTAGAAATTATTACTGCTATTACAGTAGCTAGGCACATAATATGATGTAAGCAGTGTCAGGATGAGCTCCACCCTGACATCTGGTGGTGAGGTGTGGCAAGTTGTGGAAAAGAACTTCAGGGGCCAATCTCATTTGCAATCTCATTTGCACCCACCACGCCTAGAATGAGACCATAGCTGCCCAAATGGTCACTTTGGCTGCTGTGGGATCCCCAGTGTCTCTGTTATTGGGGCAGGAAGAATAAATTGTTATTACCCTGATTATGGGAACTGTGCTTGGAACTGTACGTGGCCTTTTGTTATGATGGAGGGATTCACCATCAACTAAGTAGCACTCGCTAGGCAAGGGTCATGGGTTCCAAAACTGTGTGAATGGAGAGAGGCTGGTGAACAAGTATTAATACTTGGTGGCATGGGCCCCTTGGTGAGGGCTTTACATGCTAATTGCACTTCCTCTTCTCTCCACTGTGGAATATCAGAGCTAATTTTGATTTCATTAGAAGTCTACTTACAAGCTGCTGAGCTCACTTTGGGCTGACAGTGCACCAGCACTGGGGCTCCCCTACTACAAGCTGAATTCACCTAAGAGCTGAAATCACTGAGTGATGTGTTAAGTAGTGGGGGAGCCTGAAGATATGTTGTGGAGCAGTTTGCGGGACGGCTGGAGTGCCTTGCGGACTGGCTGGTGAAGCAGTTCGACGCGGAGCAGTTTGTGGATGGCAGGAGCTGCTTGTGGGCCGTGGAGCTGAGCGAAGGAGTTTGTGGGGCGGCTGGCGGAGCGGAGCGCCGCTATGGAGTTATGGGGCGGTCAGCTTCAGATCATGTAAGGTGCCTTTTACCCCCGTCCCATTTCCACCCAGGTTGGGAGGTAAAGCTCCGCAGATAAACTTTCGAACTCTGGGGCTACCCTGACCAGGGACAGAGACTTTTGGGGCATTGGACTTTTGGGACTTTGGGTGATTTGGGGTTGCTGGACTCAAGAACCAAAGGGAAAATGGCATGCCCCAATTTGCTTGGGGTGGGGTTTTTTTTTTGCTCATGGGTTGTGTTATGAATCCTGTTGGTGGTGTTTCCCCAACATAATGCCACATTGTTTCTCTCTGTTATTAAAAGGCTTTTTGCTACACTCAGACTATGTGCTTGCGAGAGGGGAAGTATTGCCTCTTGGAGGCGCCGAGCGGGGGTGGTATATATTTGTCCCAGGTCACTGGGTGGGGGCTCGAGCCGGTTTGCATTGTGTTATTGGAATGGATCCCCTAGATATTGAACCCGGCCCTTGTTGCTGCCAACTCTGACGGGCAGAAGGGTTACAATAACATGACTCCTCCTTCCACAGAGTTTACAATCTAAGTTTACAGTCTGGTGTTACATAGGTTAGTGATGTGTGTATCTGTGTGGTTTCAAGTCTTTTTAAAATTTTTGTTGTGATATAAATAAATATCAGCAATCTCCTCCGCAAACCTTCTACCAAGTCATTATCAGATTACAAGGCTAGAAAGCATCATCCTTTCTCATCAGGGAATAGCCCTGAGCAAACTAAGTTTCATCTCATGGAATTTCATGTGAAGCTAGAGAGATACCACTTGTCTTTACTGTGCTACCACAGTCCAAATCTCCTGCTAGCCCCCGAGGAGAAACTCTCCTGCAGGAACCATGATTCCAGGACATCTTCCAGTGACAGCTTCTCCTGAAGCCCTCCAAAAGGAGGGCTCCCCAACCCAGAGAGGAAAGTGGAACAAGCTAATAGAGCTGTAGTTGATCTATACGTACAAAGATTCTCCTTAACCATGATGTCCAAATATTCCTAGAAAAGAGCAGTTGTGGAAGGAATAGTCATCAACTTGCATTTACTCGCAAACTGGCTATTATCTGCCATCAGTAAGTAGACACAAAACATCCATATTGATTAATTTTCAGGAATGGAGGGTGCGGGCAGCACCCTAGAGAGAAAATCTTTGAATGCTAGAGGTAGCTAAGTGCAAGAAGTAGTTCTGGACACATGACCAGAATGACTATTGGAGGTCATGACTAGAGCTGTTTGAAAGTCAGAATTTCTGTTCTGTGAAAAATTTCAACATCTTTATATTTGTTTTCACTCTGAATCAGAACAAAAACAAAAAATCTAAACGTCACACAAAATGAAATAAAAAAAATTGTTTCCAGTCAATCAAAATATGCTGTTTTGATAAAACATTTCATTCTGATTTTGACTTGACTTTATATTATAATTTATAATTTAATATAAAATAAATTTTGAAACAAAAAGGGATTTTAAAATGAAAAATTTAAATATTTCATTCTGATAAGGTGAAAATGGAACATTCTGATCTCATCAAAATGCTTTTTTTTCCCAATTTTTTCAATGAAACTTTTACCAAAATTGACATGTTCTCGTGCAAAGTTTCAAATTTAACAAAATGGCATTTTCTAATGGAAACATATTCATCAGAAAATTTTCAACCAGCTCTAGTGATGACCAAAGCTGTCCCAAAGGCAGAGAAAAAGGGAAGAGCTGACCGGATGCAAATGGGAAGGAAGAATATAAATCTGGAACATATTTTAAGAAATCTCTATGCAGTTATGTTGTCAGATTTAGTGAATTTAATACTTAGGTCTCCCTCTGAGGTATCCGAATGATAGAAGTTTGTGAATGATAAGTTTGTGAAATAAAGCCCTTGGTAACATACTAGACAAGACACAAGCCTCGGTAAGTGTAGGTGTAAGGTTAGTTTCACTTTGAGCATTGCAGCAAGGTGTCATATCTGAATACCCTGAAATGGAGGGAGCTTTGTGATGTCTTCTATACTGATACAATTTCCCCTTTGAGTGGCTGACTTAACATGTATTATTCCATATGACAAGAATTGCAATTAGATCCCTAGAAAATCTTGATCTATGAAATTAACAACTCTTTAGAGGTGTAAATGGAGAAAGTCTATATAGCTTCTTTTCAATTTTAGACCAGTGCTGCCAAGCTGGGAAAGCAAAAGGATGCCCTGTAAGAAGATCTGGGGAATAAATAACTTTATTGCAAACACCAGAGTGAAATGATAAAATCCCTGCTTTCCAACATGGAACTGTATGATTTTAACATGATATGAGACCCTTTTCTAACCTTCATATGGCAAATTCTATGAAATTGGGAAAAACTAGTGGTGCTTTTGTAGAGATGAGCATAAACTTTAAATATATGAAGAAAAATATGAACATAGAGTCATGTGCATTGTTTTATAATATATTTTAAGGTATATAGTTGGTTTTTATTATTATGTTTTCACAATTATAACAGCCTATTATGTGTTTAGTTGTATATGGACCTGACCCCATTTAAGTTAACTGCGAAAGTCCTGTTGACTTCACTGGGAGTAAGATTGCAGTTTATGGGCTAGATTCTCTAGTCTGCTGAGATTTACTGGGTGGAGGAGAGAGAGAACAGGAAACCATGACTCAGTTCTCAAATGCAGCAGTTTTGGCCCCAGTATAAATCAGAGCATCCAGCTAGGCTGCTCTAACTTATGCCAGCTCACTAAGGTC